>NC_136426.1:330626643-333355393 GCF_052849685.1 Lactuca virosa | reverse complement strand
ACACTTCACACAATTGGCCTCAGTTGGTCTTTGTTTTATCCTAAACATCACAACTTACCAATTTCAAATGTACAAGAGTAGGACACTTTTACTCTTACATTTGACAAGTGTTTTAAACCTTTCTTTAAGATATGTCACTCAAGTTACAATCTTGGAGTATGACTCTAAGAATTCTTTTGGAACGAAGTATGAGTCATCTTCCTGTTCTAACCATTTCAACAATTCATGACTCCTCTTCTTAGTCATAAGAATGCACTAAGAAGACCTTTAGAGGACTAATTGTGATATGATTTATAAATCATTAAGATGATCACAAACATGATACTAAAGTACTCTCCCATCTTTTCAGATTTGAGAAACTTTTATCTTGCTGCTTAATTTGATTCTTCCCATTTGTTCTGCCATACATTGAGACTTTTCCAATGTTTCAGAATTATACTTAAACTTGTAAGTATAACCATATTTACTAAATTTAGTAAATCAAATAGTCTTAACGAGCTTTGTGGTGGACATGACCAGTACACAAGAATGTGTACTGGATCCCTTTAGTCCTTCACTTGACTCACACGTCCATGTGAACAAGTAATTAGTCTTGATTTTCCAATGCTTGAAAGTTCTCATTCATCATACTATTCAACTTGAATGATTCCAAGTTTCGGTCCAATTGAAACTTGGGTGATTAGGAACTTTCCTGATTTGGTAAATTTAGACACTACCACAAATGAAAGAATCAAATCCATTTTCCAATATTGTTGTCAGTGGAATCATATAAGCAACAATTTTCCACAAATACCATTGTAAGGATACTTCAAATAAATAAAATTAAACAATTTTCTTTTATTTTAAAACTTTGCGGAAAAACATATCCTTACAATCCACATGGAAAATTGTTGTTATCTATTCCTTAGCAATATATCATAACTTCTTAAGCAACTGCTCAAAATTCTGATGCGATCGAAATTCACCTTCGCGATCAGAATCAGCATATACTTCCTTTAAGATTTCTCTCTATTCTTTGATCCTTAAAACATCAACATGTGACCCAGTCACATCATGTAATGAAGATCTCAGAATAGAACTTAACAGAGTTAGATAATGGGCTCTACCTGATGTAGAGTCAAACTTATTGACTTTAACATCCTTAGGTAAATTTGACAGCTTTGCAATCAACGCCCCTTCCTTTGGAAAAATAAACATATGGACCCTTTGGTAATGGGACTATCTCAGACTTAGCCTTTCTCTTTACCATTTGGTCAACCGGGTTGACTATGGCCAATCCCTTTCCATTGGGAAGAGAATGCTTTTTCTGGATTTCTAGTGTCACCATTGTCACTGTCCATAATGTATTTGGGAAGTTGATATTCTAATCAAATTTGCTTTACTATCGTTCCAAATCATTGCTGATTCAGCAGCACCAAGCAAATAGATATGATCATTAAGGTTCATGTTATAGTCTGTTTCATAGTAGTCCCAAAGGAACTCACTATGTGACTTAGAAAGTGATTGAACATCCAACTTTCTCAAGACTTTGACAACCAACTCTCCCGGGTTGTCAATATGTGACTTCATCTCTAAGATGTGATCACACATAGACCTTGGTTGCCATTAGGGCTTGAGTGACCTTGAACTTGTGGGTTAGGGAGAATAATTGGAGGAGGTGGAGGAAGAGAAGTATGACTTCCATGAGCCAAACTCGGGAAGTCATATTCATTAGGAAAGCTTGGTTTGGGAAGATCATTATTGTCTAAACCAGACATCAACAATGGGAGAAATTCACGTAAAGTTGATTTAAGTCCTTAATATAACACCCAATATGATATATTAAGGCTAGGACCCAACAAACTATTTTATAACTTGGAAGAGGGATGCCGTAATCCAAGCTATAAAATATTTGAAGGAGGTGAATGACGATTCACCATTTTCCACCAAGATAAACGAAATGTATTATTAGGTTTTAATTGGTTTTGAAACTCCTAGATTCTTTTGAGATTCATTGAACTTTTCCATGGCATGTTTCAATCTCGAGTGTGCCCTTCAGGTTTTGTGACTGGGATGCCGAGGATCACAAAACAAGGCATGAAGTAACCATGCAAATATAGTTGGTACCCTTAATATTTACCCCTCAATCGATGTGCCGGTTAACCATACACGCTCCAACGATACTATGATAAACATTAAGTTACCCTTTGCCTACCTTGTTAAGTCCAGGTTAGTGTGCCGGTTAACCACACACGCTCCACTAACAGCTTAAACAAAGTGCAAAGTGTAATTTCATGGATTAGCACCTTATTCACATTTTCCTAAGTAACTAACATTGGGAATTTATAAGTGTTTAGTTACTTAGTATTTATCATTATACTTAGAATGAAGGGAGAATTATAGTCCTTGTCCTACCTGTTCGGCTAACGACCCTCCACCGGTCAAAGAAGCGGTGAGTGAGAGTGGACACCCATTAAACTGCCATTTTATAGGCAGTAACCTTATACCCCCCTTATAGACCGGCTTCGTGAATGAGGCCTACTAATGGTAAGACGACTTGCTCTTATACATATAATATATTAAACTTTTAATATTATAATAGTATAAGGGTGTATTTTAGACATTTAAAATACTTGGTGGTGTAATCTATTAATTAAACTAGATTTTTAATTTAATTAAACTCAAACCATATATTTATGGATTAATAATACTCTTTTAATTAAACGCTTTAATTAACTATTAATAAAGTCCATAAGAGTTAATTTGAACTATTCAACAAAACATCATAATTCCAATTATTAAACTCAAAATTAAAACCATTTAATTAATTGTTTAAGTTATGAAACTAAGAGTTTTAGAATTCAATTCTTTTTTTCATAAAAAACTTTTCTCAAATTCCAAAACTTGAGGGCAAGTTTTGTAATTCTTGAAAACCTTTGGATTCCATAACTTATGGAATTAATGGTGTTTTATGATGAAACTTTCCATGTTCCATAACTTAAGAACAAGTTATGGAATTCTTTAAAACATTAACACCAAATTTTGTAACTCCATAAAAACTTTGAATCAAATTTTTAAAAAAAAAAAAATACTTTCATATCCATAACTTATGGAAGTTTCAAAAACCCTTAAGATCACAACTTTAAAAAAAACTTTTGAGCTCCAAAATTTTATGACAAAATATGTAACTCCTTAAAACATTTAGATCAAACATTTAAAACTAATAAAATAATCATATCATTTTATCTTTTACTAAATTTGACCTAATTCAACTCATATAACAAATGATTCAAATTTTACACATAATTCGTTTTTCACAAAACAAGTAATTATCTTAAAATTTGACAAACGTCATGTTTTTTTTTCTTTTTTTTTTCAACTTGAAAATAAAACAATTGCATCAATATAACAGAAAACAAACCATGGCTCTGATACCACTGTTGGGTTTTGAGCATTCTAACACTCATATGGTGTACATGCAACCCTATAAACCTTGGATCTATGTTTTCTCTATTATACATGCAAATATTAAATATTCCAAGGTTTCATCCTAACTAGCATATTATGAAGCACCTATACTACAAAGTTCTAGTTAGATGACATACCTTTTGATGTAGCTTGATGTCTTCAAGCTTTAAGAGCTTAGCCCCAATAGTGTGGAAGCCTCAAGTGGAATCACAAATCACCAAAACACCTTGGAAAACCTTTAGAGAATATGGATACTTGGCTCACACTATGAAATCGGTTATTGCCCTCTTTAGTGTATCCACACTAGCCACTAGCATCATTTCATGAACCATAAGACCCTTTATATAGTGTGGAGGATTAGGGTTAAACCGTAATACCTATGACCTTTCATTTCCTAGGATCCATGGGTTAAAGCTCCATGGACTATCCATGAAGACTTAGCCCAACCTATATGAACTTGGCCCACTACACATATATATATATATATATATCTAAGGGTCCATATTTAATTAGTTCCTTTTGATCACTTAATTAATTATAAATTAATTCTTGATCAATACTAATGATTATATATTAATATATTAGAACTTATAATATATTAATATAAATCATAAATATACTATTCTCAAAAGACTATCCATATAAATTGTGTCGGTGAAGTGCAACCCAAATGGACCATGCCGGGTCGGGTCAAGTACATACCAAATATAGTTATGGACTTAGACATTAATCCAACAGAAGGATGGTGCAAGGACAGCTAAAGATACGGAAATGACTAACAGATGGCTTGTGACCGTAGAGAATCTCGTATGGGGTCTTCATCTGAGTTTTGTTGATCAGCATACGATTTTGAACATAGCACGTCGTGTTGATCGCCTCGGCCCAAAAGAAAACCGGAAGTTTAGAGTCACACAACATCGTCCTTGCGGCGTCTTGTAGTGCTCGGTTCCGCCGCTCAGCAACACCATTTTGCTGTGGTGTATGAACGACACTGTATTGATGCATTATCCCTTTTTCCACACAAAAATGATCCAGAACGACATTCTTGAATTCTGTCCCGTTGTCAATTCCGATCGCCTCCACCCGGTGATTGGTCTGGTTCTCTATCATCACAACAAACTTCTTAATCAGGTATGTAATCCCAGCCTTGTTAGACAAGAAGAAGACCCACGTGAACCGCGAGAAATCATCTATCACTACCAAGCAATATGAGTTTTTGTTGATGCTGAGGACGTTGACCGGACCAAATAAGTCCATATGCAACAATTGGAGCACTTGGTTAATCGAATTAACCTGTTTTGGCAGGTGTGGCTTTCTGTGATGTTTTCCTTCCGTACAAGCCACACACTTTTCAAACATGATTAAATCTTTGACAGGAAGCCCGCGCACCATTTCATTCTTTGCAAGTCGATTCAGGTTCTTTGCGTTAGCATGTCGGAGCCGACGATGCCACAGCATAGCATTGTTCTCGGAAACCTTTGAGAAGAGACAAGTGACTTGTTCAGGAAGATCTTTGTTCATGTCAAAGATATATCCATTGTCGTCCCGTTTTGATTTCACAAGGATCCATTCATCTGGGATGACAATGCCTGGATTCAAAATTAGACATTCTTTATTAGTGAAATGCGTCGAGTAGCCCTTGTCACAAATTTGAGAGACGCTCAACAAACTATGCTTCAACTCGGGCGTGTAGTTGACATTCTTGAAGCTCAGAACTCCATTGGAAACGTTTCCTTTTTGAGTGATTGCCATCCCCTCCCGCAAAGGAAACTAATCCCCTGTTAAAATTTTGAATGTTGTGCAACTGGGAGATGTCTCCTGTCATGTGCCTGGAACAACCGTTGTCGACATACCACGATCTGGCGACATTCCTCCGCAGCTGTTGCTGCATAATGAGCGGGATTATTTAGATTTGGGAACCCAGGTTATTACAACCCAGGGTTTACCCTTGACATTAACAGATTTATCCTTTTGATTTGTCAATTTTTCATTTTTATCAGAAGCACTTTCAGAGGATGCTGATGATTGGACAAGTGTAGATTTGGGCACCCACTGGTAATTAGATTTTGAAAGATTCACAGGTGATTTTGAAATATTTTTATTTTGCTTTGAGCGTTTAGATTTTCGGCTAGGATTAGTCGAAGATTCAGACGCACCCTTTGACGAAATCGGCCTTGGCTTAGCCGCATTCGATTTTGGCAAAGCACCAGTGGCTGGTTTAGTGAAAACATTCATCCCACCTTTCCATTATCTAATCTAAAGAGGTGTCTATCCGATGAAACACTTGTTATTTCACTCGATGAAATCAAGTTAAATAAAAGTCTACACTTTGTAAAAGAACCAATAGAAATCATGGATAGGGAAATCAAAAGAACCAAGCAAAGTCTTGCCCCGTTAGTGAAGGTTCGCTGGATTACAAACCGGGGACGTGAATTCACTTAGGAAAGGGAAGATTAGATGAAACGAAAATATCCACGTCTTTCCCCTAGTCCATGAGTATCACTTTAGACTTAATTTCGGGACGAAGTTTCCTCTAACGGGGGGATAATGTGACACACCAGTCAAATTTAGGTCAAAAATAAATTTATCAATAATCGTGATTGGTATGAACCAAGTGGTAGAGATTGTAACAAGGTTTCCAAAAATATAAAAAACACTGAAATCCGAGTTATAACGAAGAAGTTATGACCAATCGAAGATCCGCGACAAAACCGGCAAAACACTGTTCAGTGTAAAATGTGAATTTTCGATAAAAGGCTTTTTATCCTTAACAATCTGAATGAAAGTTGTAGAATATGTTAAACCGAGAAATTTCATAAAAAGAACGTAAAAATCTGACTTTGTTTGAGGAAGTTATGATTTTTCTAAGTTTCGGTTTAGCAGTAGACAGCTAAAAAATTGAAATAAAAATCGATCAATATTTAGCCGACACAACTTAAACGAGAATCGAAGGTCTCGACAAAAGTAGTACAACGGTAAAAAGACAGACGAAAACGGACGTCGGATGAAGAAGTTATAACGGATTTCCTGTCCCGTTCTGTTAAAAATAATAATATTAAAAATAAAGTAAAAATTAGCCAACGAAGTCTAACGGAAATTCGTAGAGTATAATTTTACCTATGCGTGCATATAAGGAACGTCAAAAACGGAACTCGTATGCGAAAGTTATGAATTTCGCATGTTTTTGGCACAAAAATCGAGAAATGTTGAAAACCGGGAATTTTCGCGTGGCTGACCTTTGGCCACCTCACCTCGCATGCGAGGCCTCCCCGTGTCCGCTATGTGTCGTCTTCTGATTGGACCGAAGTACTCGTGGCACCTCCTGATTGGACCGAAGTTCGGTCCTCTCCTGATCTGACGCGTATCCGAGGCTGCCACTCGCTTCGCTTCTCCTTCTGACGCGTGCCCTCCTCGCATGCGAGATACCTGTCCTCCCTTCGGATCCGAGACTTCGGCCTCATGGCCTTCGCTGCTGACGCCGCGTGTCCCAGTGACTCATCTCCTCGGCCGAACCCCTCACCCCTATATAAAGGGTGCGAGACTCTCCGGTTCTTAAGCCATTTTTTCACCATTTTTGATCCTTTTTCACCCCTTTCACTTCCATAAACTCACAAACAACCCCCAAGACCCCGATATCGTATCTAAAACCCGAAGAACGCCCCGAAGCCTCGGAATTCTTAAGAAGCTAACCTCTTTCCAGTCGAAGTGCTGCCCGCATAAAGCCCAGTTTTTACTCAAAAACTCACGGTTTCTTCGAGAAAGATCAGCTATAGAAACAAAACGCTGCCCAAATCATCACTTATCAAGTGAGTTCATACCCCTATAATCTACCTTTTTAATGGTTTTAAAATGCTTTTTAGGGGGGGAATACAAGTTGAACACAATATAAATTGTGTTAATAATTGTATGTGATAATAATCACAAAAAGGGGTTCCATATGCTTTTAAGGATTACAAAATACTTCCAAAATAACTTAAAGCCATGTTAAATCTTTAAAGTCATGTAAACTCCGTTAAATTCTTTGAAAAAGGTTTTATAAAATATTTCAAATTATAATTACCAAAATCATGTTTATATATGTATAAATATATAAATAAGATTTGAAGGGCTTAGGACTAATGAATTATCTTATTTCCTTTTCCTTGTTTGGATGTGAAATTCAGGTGGTGTTATTTGTCCGAAGGTCGTTTCCTTCTTAATTATATATATATATATTATACATATATGAATAGAAAAGGTTACTTCATTCGGTATCATTACCTTTGTATCATGCTGAGCAAAGGTGTTAATCCATGAGAAATCATTCTAATCAGATAGAACATATAAATTATAACAGGTTTAATTTATGATTCAAAACTAAATATACAAGTATGATTCACGATTCTATACATTTTATTCCAAAGGAATTACTAACAATCATTTATATATACCAGGATATATATAATACTTTTAGTATATGGATAATATATTAAAGAATAATACATCATACCGAGTTTGCATTAACAAGGGTACAATACAACGTACCAGGGTTAGCAATCAGGGGGTAATAATACATCATACCGGGTTCGCATTAACAAAGGTACAATACAACGTACCAGGGTTAGCAATCATGGGGTAATAATACATCATACCGGGTTTGCATTAACAAAGGTACAATAAAACGTACCAGGGTTAGCAATCACAGGGTAATAATACATCATACCAGGTTTTTGCATTAACAAGGGTACAATACAACGTACCAGGGTTAGCAATCACGGGGTAATAATACATCATAATCTCGTTGAAACTATAAATTTGTGAGACTCTTCATGGTGTACTTATCTAGGTACGACCTTAAGTCCTGACTTGTTAACCAGAATCTCCTGTAGGGAGAGCGTGAATTTGTGTATAGATCTATATGGGATTGACAATCCCGCACCTTCACTGTTCGCAACAGTTTGGCCGTCAGGCCTAGGGTGACAAATGTCATACCGTTTCCGACGCCAGAAGAACGTCACATCAGGCACATCAGTCATATTAGTATGGTTAATAGAACTCACATGGATAAAACAACGAGTAAATTACTTAGTAATATACTTCTCTTAAAACAATAAGAAAAGATAATTACACCCTACTGACCAAATATACCTTCTGTTAGTTTTTGCTTATAGTAAAAACTACGTATCATGAAATCAAGTATGGCAAATATACTAGTACTTTTGGTTTTGGAACCACAACTCAGTATTATGGATAATATAATATTTTCCAGGATTAATACCAATGTTTTACTGTAGAACGGATATAACTAAGAATACTTTTACAAATGAAACGGTTTATGGGATTAAAACTACTATTCAGAAACGGTTTTATGGGGATTTAAAACTACTTATCAGATGGAACTTAGTCATTCACTCTCTTTAAACTAGTATAACATAAAGGACCTTTAGTGGCTAATTCTATAATTCCTTAGTTTATACATCAGAATTATATATAAGTAATATCCGATTGACAGTGAAATATGTGACTTCCGCCTTACTTCCTGTTCCTTGTTTTGGTTGTAGGCTTAGGGCAGATACACTCGTTTAACTGTCCATTCGATATTAGGTTACATATAACTAGTATAAACTAAGTAATTGTAGAGGGAACTATTGAGGTTATCATTTTATCACATCAGGAAATATAGGATTTCCTGGGGGAACCAGCGAACTTTTCCAAAAGAACTTAGAGTATACCTTATAGAACTAAAATACTTATGAACTCACCAGCTTAAATGCTAATCCACTCTTTCAAAATAACTTGTATTATCAGGAATCCAGTAGACAGGTACACTCCCGAAGCTTTTGAGAAGACTACCTTGTACCGTACTGTGACTCTTGTCTTCTACTGTACCTACTTTGGTGTTTGAATATGTAATGTTTTAACACTTATGTAAAACTTATACTTATTAATGCAATGGTTGTTTTTACTTTGATTACTATATTGCATGTGTTGTGACACTTACATGAAGTCCTCCGCCCCCGAATGTTTCCACCGTTCTGGTTTGGGGGTGTGACAGAGTTCATCGACAAGGTCAGTGTTCGACAGCGGCTTTTGAGAGCTACGATTGCTAGTTGGTTCTTCAAGTCATACGCAATAATAGTTTTAGACTTATCCAAGTGGGAGACTGTTGGATTTGTGTCTAAGTCCATAACTATAATTGGTATGTACTTGACCCGACTCGTCATGGTCCATTTGGGTTGCATGGCATCGGAACATTTGGATAGACTCTTTGTGAGGAGAAGACATTTGTGACATATTAATATATTATAAGTTCTAATATATTAATATGAAATCATGTTATTTAATTAGTATTGATCAAGAATTAATTTGGACTTAATTTAGTGATCAAAAAGAGACTAATCAAATATATGGGGATTGATTGTGTAAATCATTCATTCTTATATATGTGGGCTTATGATCCATGATTCCTTATGTTGGGTTTAACCCATGTGGTGATCCATGGATACTCCATGGAGGTTAAAACCCATGGAGCATAAGGAATGGGAAAAGTCATGGGTGACATGGTGTAACCCTAATGTGCACACTATATAAGGATCCCTTTAGCTCAAGAAATTGGCACTAGTGATACATATATGAGGGCTAGCCGATTTGAGCATGAGTGTCTTCTTCTCATGGTTATTCCATGTGTTGATGATGCTGTGTGACCCATTTGAGGTGTCACACTTGGAGTACTAGGCTCTCGAGCTTCATGGAGTCAAGCTACATTAACAAGGTATATATTCTATCTATTTTATTACCCAAGTATCAAAGATTGTATGCTAGTTAGGGTAATACCTTGGAATATTCATATTTGCATGTATAATAGAGAAAACATAGATCCAAGGTATTTAGGGTTGCATGTACACTTAGGAGTGTTAGAATTCTCAAAACCCAACACGGACAACCAATTGCGCCTTATTCCGCACAATAACCCCTGAATCATCTTGCTTGTTTCGATAAACCTAGCGCGTGTCGAGGGACTTCTTGCCTTTAGGTAATTCAACCAATTTCCAAACCCCCAACTTTTCGAATTGATTCAGCTCTTCATGCATTGCATCAACCCAGCTGGGCTCATTCAGCACCATATGAACATTCTTTGCCTTTATTTGAGAGATAAAGCAAGAATAGAGACATGTGTTGACGTCTCCACTCTGACATCGCGTTCTAACACAGTCGCCCAGCTGACCGATGACGTTTTTGATCGGGTGATCGCGTTGAATTCTGGTGGGAATCTCCTGGCTGATGTCATTGAGCAATACAGGAAGGTTGTTGATGTTGATGTGTCCGTCATCTGCTGTATCAGACACCTCATATGATTTGGAATCATTAGAAGTGCTGGCCACATACTCGTTAGCAATCGGATCGGGAAAGAGTAACTCCATGAAAGTCTGAGTTGCAGCGGAAGTGTCTCTGGTCATGAAGTCCCTTTCTGCAGGTGTAAGAGGACTGGCTTCAGCATCGGGATCAGTTCTTTGGCATGGCGAACCTGAGGAACTACTTCTAACAGTTTCATCCACCGCAGGAGTCGTAGAAGGCACCAATGGTGGTCTGTACACAACATATTCTTCTTCATCTTCAATAACTTCCTTCGAACCGGAGCAGGAACCAGACAAACCATTTGAAGACACATTGAACGATTTGAAAAGAGATGTGTAATCAAATAACCAATTTGGACCGAATCTGGCATCCGTTTTATTCTCCTCCAACCAGCGCACGTCATAGGATTCCACAATTTGCTTTGTCTTCTTGTTGTAGACCATGCACGCCGAGCGAGCAGTATAACCCACAAAATAACAATCATCAGCCTTGGCGTTGAATTTGGGGTTGGGTTCTAGATGAAGGTGTTGGGTTTTGAGCATTCTAACACTCCTATGGTGTACATGCAACCCTATAAACCTTGGATCTATGTTTTCTCTATTATACATGCAAATATTAAATATTCCAAGGTTTCATCCTAACTAGCATATTATGAAACACCTATACTACAAAGTTCTAGTTAGATGACATACCTTTTGATGCAGCTTGATGTCTTCAAGCTTTAAGAGCTTAGCCCCAATAGTGTGGAAGCCTCAAGTGGAATCACAAATCACCAAAACACCTTGGAAAACCTTTAGAGAATATGGATACTTGGCTCACACTATGAAATCGGTTATTGCCCTCTTTAGTGTATCCACACTATCCACTAGCATCATTTCATGAACCATAAGACCCTTTATATAGTGTGGAGGATTAGGGTTAAACCCTAATACCCATGACCTTTCATTTCCTAGGATCCATGGGTTAAAGCTCCATGGACTATCCATAAAGACTTAGCGCAACCTAAATGAACTTGGCCCACTACACATATATATATATCTAAGAGTCCATATTTAATTAGTTCCTTTTGATCACTTAATTAATTATAAATTAATTCTTGATCAATACTAATGATTATATATTAATATATTAGAACTTATAATATATTAATATAAATCATAAATATACTATTCTCAAAAGACTATCCATATAAATTGTGTCGTTGAAGTGCAACCCAAATGGACCATGCCGGGTCGGGTCAAGTACATACCAAATATAGTTATGGACTTAGACATTAATCCAACAGTCTCCCACTTGGATAAATCTAAAACTATTATTGAGTATGACTTCAAAAACCAACTGGCAATCGTAGCTCTTAAAGCTGCTGTCGAACTCTGATCTTGTTAATGAACTCTGACCTTTGTCAATTACTTGTCCATTAGATAAGGGAGCATATATTCCTCCATTCTAGATATCATATGGACTGAGACATGGATTATAATCATTCTCTCTGTCCATTTGTTGTTTCCCGATTTTCGATTTATGATGACTGACTGATTGAACAAATCAAATCAGTCCTGGCTTGGCCAAGCACTCACATGTGTCATCGCTAAATCATCGAGGGGCCCACAGATATCGCTTTTATCCCGAAGGTAAAAGGAATGGATAAACTTCGACTCATATGGCTTGTTCTACTACATGTTGAATCATACACAAAGGCACGTTTTATAACATCGAGTTACCAATGCGTTTTCGTGCAATCAATGTATAACCAACTCATAGTAACAACTCATATCTCTAGGTTTGAAGAATATAAGATATTATCGTCTCACGATCACTCGTGATAAAATCCATGAAGTGATTCAAATGAGCGCGGGTTGAATCCAATACTCAGAACTTATGAGCACTCATGAGTGTTGTAGCACCACTTTGTCCACCAACTTCGACCTCTACAAACCAACCCATGACAGTCTTGATTCATCTCTACTTCCAACATATGGCCGACTGTTGATGGTTTGAATAACTTAATCATTCAGGAAGAGTGACTTAGTTATTCTGGAAGTCAAAACATGCAAAGTGAAACACAAGAATAAATGAATCAAATATGGTATCAAACCCTATGAATATAAATAAACACTTTTATTTATCACCATACTGATTACTCATTATTCATTGTTTCAGTTTTATCAACTTTATACTTGAATTAAAAACACTAGTTGTCCCATGCTCCAAGCATGTACACTATGTTTTTCTTAAACAATAGCTTTTCCATACACCAAGTATGCACTCTATGTTTGTCTATGATCCTTACTTTGTGAAATAAACCAATTGAACATAATTTCAATGATTGTAATTTCACACTCCCAAATCCTTATCGAAAAATGTGAGAATTTCAAATTCCTATCATTTATCGAAATCTATTTAGATTTTAAACTTATATGCACTGACCCTCCTGTAATGAATATGTACAAAGTCACAAAGACTTGTGAACAGTCATTATAAGGTATTCCAATGGAGATCAACTCCATGGAAACTAAGTCTCATATTCAAAGTACATTGCTTTGGACATTCTTCTTGCATTAAGTTTTCTAATCTTACACAGATAACTTCCACCTATGGAGACAACTCCATATTCTCATTTTGACTATCACTTCTGAATAAGTGATGCCTCTTTTCAGAATATGTCAATATGGTCCTTCCAAAATTAGCACTATACTTCCAACTGTCCTTGAGCAACCAATCTTTGGTAAACCTCAGATTGTCCTCGACAATTGCTTAATCATTTTAGTTATATCCAATTATAGACCTTTTCCCTTCTTAATGCCTCTGGGCATTTGGCAAAATTTAGAAATGACAAATATTATAGCACATGCATTCGATCCTGTACCCAAAGCAAATGGTACACGATTCATGATGTCTCACATAAAGACATGATTCTAGACCAGTCTTTTGCTACAATATTTTTATTTGCCATGTTTTCAAAATTTGATCCCGGAGCAACCAATCTTTGGTAAACCTCAGATTGTCCTCAAGAATTGCTTAATCATTTTAGTCATATCCAATTCTAGACCTTTTCCCTTCTTAATGCCTCTGGGCATTTGGAAAAATTTAGAAATGACAAATATTATAGCACATGCAATCGATCCTGTACCCAAAGCAAATGGTACACGATTCATGATGTCTCACATAAAGACATGATTCTAGACCAGTCTTTTGCTATAATATTTTTATTTGCCATGTTTTCAAAATTTGACTATGAAGAGGGATGTCGTAATCATAATCGAATTTTGAGAAAGCAATATATAGAATTTCCTTAAGTTGAACCAATCCAACATGAAATTCATGTATATATTCTTGACTAAGGATGATTAAGGTCTCAATCTAAGGCTTTAGAACTGAAATGAAGTATATCCTCTCCCTTAATTATAGCAAAACAACTTTTTCAATCCCTGCAGCCTCACGAATTGAAACTTTTGTTTTCTATAATTAACATTGCTAACTTGCAACACTAACAATAATTATCATGCTCCCACTAACATGATCATTATTAGCATAACACTTATGCTCCCACTAGCTTTGACATGTACTCAGAAATCAGCTGGACTTCTAGAAATCAATATTTTATTGACTTTCTTACCAAAGTTTAGATTTCTGATACGAGATGCTGTGATAAAACTTTATCAAAATCATACACCTTTCCTTAGATAGCATGCATGTGTGTCTAAATAATTTCAGAATTGTGAAAAGGGATGCCGTAATCATAGTCTCATTTGTTTAGACCTTTTGCCATCTGCTTCAAATCTACTTGGTGGAAGTGTTTCCTCACACTCCCAAATCCTTATCGAAAAATGTGAGAATTTCATATTCCTATCATTTATCGAAATCGGTTTAGATTTTAAACTTATATGCACTGACCCTCCTGTAATGAATATGTACAAAGTCACAAAGACTTGTCAACAGTCATTATAAGGTATTCCAATGGAGATCAACTCCATGGAAACTAAGTCTCATATTCAAAGTACATTGCTTTGGACATTCATCTTGCATTAAGTTTTCTAATCTTACACAGATAACTTCCACCTATGGAGACAATTCCATATTCTCATTTTGACTATCACTTCTGAATAAGAGATGCCTCTTTTTAGAATATGTCGATATGGTCCTTCCAAAATTAGCACTATACTTCCAACTTTCCTTGAGCAACCAATCTTTGGTAAACCTCAGATTGTCCTCGACAATTGCTTAATCATTTTAGTCATATCCAATTATAGACCTTTTCCCTTCTTAATGTCTCTGGGCATTTGGAAAAATTTAGAAATGACAAATATTATAGCACATGCAATCGATCCTGTACACAAAGCAAATGGTACACGATTCATGATGTCTCACATAAAGACATGATTCTAGACCAGTCTTTTGCTATAATATTTTTATTTGCCATGTTTTCAAAATTTGATCCCTGAGCAACCAATCTTTGGTAAACCTCAGATTGTCCTCGACAATTGCTTAATCATTTTAGTCATATCCAATTCTAGACCTTTTCCCTTCCTAATGCCTCTGGGCATTTGGAAAAATTTAGAAATGACAAATATTATAGCACATGCAATCGATCATGTACCCAAAGCAAATGGTACACGATTCATGATGTCTCACATAAAGACATGATTCTAGACCAGTCTTTTGCTACAATATTTTTATTCGCCATGTTTTCAAAATTTGACTATGAAGAGGGATGCCGTAATCATAATCGAATTTTGAGAACGCAATATATATAATTTCCTTAAGTTGAACCAATCCAACATGAAATTCATATATATATTCTTGACTAAGGATGATTAAGGTCTCAATCTAAGGCTTTAGAACTGAAATGAAGTATATCCTCTCCCTTAAGTATACCAAAACAACTTATTCAATCCCTGCAGCCTCACGAATTGAAACTTTTGTTTTCTATAATTAACATTGCTAACTTGCAACACTAACAATAATTATCATGCTCCCACTAACATGATGATTATTAGTATAACACTTATGCTCCCACTAGCTTTGACATGTACTCAGAAATCAGCTGGACTTTTAGAAATCAATACTTTACTGACTTTCTTACCAAAGTTCAGATTTTTGATACGAGATGCTTTGATAAAACTTTATCAAAATCATACACCTTTCCTTAGATAGCATGCATGTGTGTCTAAACAATTTCAGAACTATGAAAAGGGATGCCGTAATCATAGTCTCAATTGTTTAGACCTTTTGCCATCTGCTTCAAATCTACTTGGTGGAAGTGTTTCCTCACCATCATTATCATGAATCGGAGAGAAACCTTATGAGCCTTAGATTTTATGGTGTATGTGTTCTTATCTATGTGAATCGTCAAAACCATAGTCACAAGACAAGGATAATGACAAATCCAAACTCATATGGACTGAACTTATGCAATCTTAACTTCTTGCCACCTGGCAGTACAGGGCCTGCCATTGCTTCCAAGTTGTTATGCAACCAATTGAGAACTTTCAGAACTCCTATGCAAAGCCAACTTTAACTGGAATGGGCACAGAATATGTCAACAAGATAGGTTATAAACCTCAAGTCGTGTGCTAGTGAAGAACCTCAGGTTTTATTCTTGATTAGTTCTTGAAATTCTTTTTAGGATCTTTAAGACTCCCACTATCCTCTTGACATATAAGACTATCTTGCCAAATATTCAAGAGATAGTGCAGATTCTTTATCAAGACAAACACTTCACACAATTGGCCTCAGTTGGTCTTTGTTTTATCCTAAACATCACAACTTACCAATTTCAAATGTACAAGAGTAGGACACTTTTACTCTTACATTTGACAAGTGTTTTAAACCTTTCTTTAAGATATGTCACTCAAGTTACAATCTTGGAGTATGACTCTAAGAATTCTTTTGGAACGAAGTATGAGTCATCTTCCTGTTCTAACCATTTCAACAATTCATGACTCCTCTTCTTAGTCATAAGAATGCACTAAGAAGACCTTTAGAGGACTAATTGTGATATGATTTATAAATCATTAAGATGATCACAAACATGATACTAAAGTACTCTCCCATCTTTTCAGATTTGAGAAACTTTTATCTTGCTGCCTAATTTGATTCTTCCCATTTGTTCTGCCATACATTGAGACTTTTCCAATGTTTCAGAATTATACTTAAACTTGTAAGTATAACCATATTTACTAAATTTAGTAAATCAAATAGTCTTAACGAGCTTTGTGGTGGACATGACCAGTGCACAAGAATGTGTACTGGATCCCTTTAGTCCTTCACTTGACTCACACGTCCATGTGAACAAGTAATTAGTCTTGATTTTCCAATGCTTGAAAGTTCTCATTCATCATACTATTCAACTTGAATGATTCCAAGTTTCGGTCCAATTGAAACTTGGGTGATTAGGAACTTTCCTGATTTGGTAAATTTAGACACTACCACAAATGAAAGAATCAAATCCATTTTCCAATATTGTTGTCAGTGGAATCATATAAGCAACAATTTTCCACAAATACCATTGTAAGGATACTTCAAATAAATAAAATTAAACAATTTTCTTTTATTTTAAAACTTTGCGGAAAAACATATCCTTACAATCCACATGGAAAATTGTTGTTATCTATTCCTTAGCAATATATCATAACTTCTTAAGCAACTGCTCAAAATTCTGATGCGATCGAAATTCACCTTCGCGATCAGAATCAGCATATACTTCCTTTAAGATTTCTCTCTATTCTTTGATCCTTAAAACATCAACATGTGACCCAGTCACATCATGTAATGAAGATCTCAGAATAGAACTTAACAGAGTTTGATAATGGGCTCTACGTGATGTAGAGTCAAACTTATTGACTTTAACATCCTTAGGTAAATTTGACAGCTTTGCAATCAACGCCCCTTCCTTTGGAAAAATAAACATATGGACCCTTTGGTAATGGGACTATCTCAGACTTAGCCTTTTTCTTTACCATTTGGTCAACCGGGTTGACTATGGCCAATCCCTTTCCATTGGGAAGAGAATGCTTTTTCTGGATTTCTAGTGTCACCATTGTCACTGTCCATAATGTATTTGGGAAGTTGATATTCTAATCAAATTTGCTTTACTATCGTTCCAAATCATTGCTGATTCAGCAGCACCAAGCAAATAGATATGATCATTAAGGTTCATGTTATAGTCTGTTTCATAGTAGTCCCAAAGGAACTCACTATGTGACTTAGAAAGTGATTGAACATCCAACTTTCTCAAGACTTTGACAACCAACTCTCCCGGGTTGTCAATATGTGACTTCATCTCTAAGATGTGATCACACATAGACCTTGGTTGCCATTAGGGCTTGAGTGACCTTGAACTTGTGGGTTAGGGAGAATAATTGGAGGAGGTGGAGGAAGAGAAGTATGACTTCCATGAGCCAAACTCGGGAAGTCATATTCATTAGGAAAGCTTGGTTTGGGAAGATCATTATTGTCTAAACCAGACATCAACAATGGGAGAAATTCACGTAAAGTTGATTTAAGTCCTTAATATAACACCCAATATGATATATTAAGGCTAGGACCCAACAAACTATTTTATAACTTGGAAGAGGGATGCCGTAATCCAAGCTATAAAATATTTGAAGGAGGTGAATGACGATTCACCATTTTCCACCAAGATAAACGAAATGTATTATTAGGTTTTAATTGGTTTTGAAACTCCTAGATTCTTTTGAGATTCATTGAACTTTTCCATGGCATGTTTCAATCTCGAGTGTGCCCTTCAGGTTTTGTGACTGGGATGCCGAGGATCACAAAACAAGGCATGAAGTAACCATGCAAATATAGTTGGTACCCTTAATATTTACCCCTCAATCGATGTGCCGGTTAACCATACACGCTCCAACGATACTATGATAAACATTAAGTTACCCTTTGCCTACCTTGTTAAGTCCAGGTTAGTGTGCCGGTTAACCACACACGCTCCACTAACAGCTTAAACAAAGTGCAAAGTGTAATTTCATGGATTAGCACCTTATTCACATTTTCCTAAGTAACTAACATTGGGAATTTATAAGTGTTTAGTTACTTAGTATTTATCATTATACTTAGAATGAAGGGAGAATTATATTCCTTGTCCTACCTGTTCGGCTAACGACCCTCCACCGGTCAAAGAAGCGGTGAGTGAGAGTGGACACCCATTAAACTGCCATTTTATAGGCAGTAACCTTATACCCCCCTTATAGACCGGCTTCGTGAATGAGGCCTACTAATGGTAAGACGACTTGCTCTTATACATATAATATATTAAACTTTTAATATTATAATAGTATAAGGGTGTATTTTAGACATTTAAAATACTTGGTGGTGTAATCTATTAATTAAACTAGATTTTTAATTTAATTAAACTCAAACCATATATTTATGGATTAATAATACTCTTTTAATTAAACGCTTTAATTAACTATTAATAAAGTCCATAAGAGTTAATTTGAACTATTCAACAAAACATCATAATTCCAATTATTAAACTCAAAATTAAAACCATTTAATTAATTGTTTAAGTTATGAAACTAAGAGTTTTAGAATTCAATTCTTTTTTTCATAAAAAACTTTTCTCAAATTCCAAAACTTGAGGGCAAGTTTTGTAATTCTTGAAAACCTTTGGATTCCATAACTTATGGAATTAATGGTGTTTTATGATGAAACTTTCCATGTTCCATAACTTAAGAACAAGTTATGGAATTCTTTAAAACATTAACACCAAATTTTGTAACTCCATAAAAACTTTGAATCAAATTTTTTAAAAAAAAAAAATACTTTCATATCCATAACTTATGGAAGTTTCAAAAACCCTTAAGATCACAACTTTAAAAAAAACTTTTGAGCTCCAAAATTTTATGACAAAATATGTAACTCCTTAAAACATTTAGATCAAACATTTAAAACTAATAAAATAATCATATCATTTTATCTTTTACTAAATTTGACCTAATTCAACTCATATAACAAATGATTCAAATTTTACACATAATTCGTTTTTCACAAAACAAGTAATTATCTTAAAATTTGACAAACGTCATGTTTTTTTTTCTTTTTTTTTTTCAACTTGAAAATAAAACAATTGCATCAATATAACAGAAAACAAACCATGGCTCTGATACCACTGTTGGGTTTTGAGCATTCTAACACTCATATGGTGTACATGCAACCCTATAAACCTTGGATCTATGTTTTCTCTATTATACATGCAAATATTAAATATTCCAAGGTTTCATCCTAACTAGCATATTATGAAGCACCTATACTACAAAGTTCTAGTTAGATGACATACCTTTTGATGTAGCTTGATGTCTTCAAGCTTTAAGAGCTTAGCCCCAATAGTGTGGAAGCCTCAAGTGGAATCACAAATCACCAAAACACCTTGGAAAACCTTTAGAGAATATGGATACTTGGCTCACACTATGAAATCGGTTATTGCCCTCTTTAGTGTATCCACACTAGCCACTAGCATCATTTCATGAACCATAAGACCCTTTATATAGTGTGGAGGATTAGGGTTAAACCGTAATACCTATGACCTTTCATTTCCTAGGATCCATGGGTTAAAGCTCCATGGACTATCCATGAAGACTTAGCCCAACCTATATGAACTTGGCCCACTACACATATATATATATATATCTAAGGGTCCATATTTAATTAGTTCCTTTTGATCACTTAATTAATTATAAATTAATTCTTGATCAATACTAATGATTATATATTAATATATTAGAACTTATAATATATTAATATAAATCATAAATATACTATTCTAAAAAGACTATCCATATAAATTGTGTCGGTGAAGTGCAACCCAAATGGACCATGTCGGGTCGGGTCAAGTACATACCAAATATAGTTATGGACTTAGACATTAATCCAACAGAAGGATGGTGCAAGGACAGCTAAAGATACGGAAATGACTAATAGATGGCTTGTGACCGTAGAGAATCTCGTACGGGGTCTTCATCTGAGTTTTGTTGATCAGCATACGATTTTGAACATAGCACGTCGTGTTGATCGCCTCGGCCCAAAAGAAAACCGGAAGTTTAGAGTCACACAACATCGTCCTTGCGACGTCTTGTAGTGCTCGGTTCCGCCGCTCAGCAACACCATTTTGCTGTGGTGTATGAACGACACTGTATGGATGCATTATCCCTTTTTCCACACAAAAATGATCCAGAACGGCATTCTTGAATTCTGTCCTGTTGTCAATTCCGATCGCCTCCACCCGGTGATTGGTCTGGTTCTCTATCATCACAACAAACTTCTTAATCAGGTATGTAATCCCAGCCTTGTTAGACAAGAAGAAGACCCACGTGAACCGCGAGAAATCATCTATCACTACCAAGCAATATGAATTTTTGTTGATGCTGAGGACGTTGACCGGACCAAATAAGTCCATATGCAACAATTGGAGCACTTGGTTAATCGAATTAACCTGTTTTGGCAGGTGTGGCTTTCTGTGATGTTTTCCTTCCGTACAAGCAACACACTTTTCAAACATGATTAAATCTTTGACAGGAAGCCCGCGCATCATTTCATTCTTTGCAAGTCGATTCAGGTTCTTTGCGTTAGCATGTCGGAGCCGACGATGCCACAGCATAGCATTGTTCTCGGAAACCTTTGAGAAGAGACAAGTGACTTGTTCAGGAAGATCTTTGTTCATGTCAAAGATATATCCATTGTCGTCCCGTTTTGATTTCACAAGGATCCATTCATCTGGGATGACAATGCCTGGATTCAAAATTAGACATTCTTTATTAGTGAAATGCGTCGAGTAGCCCTTGTCACAAATTTGAGAGACGCTCAACAAACTATGCTTCAACTCGGGCGTGTAGTTGACATTCTTGAAGCTCAGAACTCCATTGGAAACGGTTCCTTTTTGAGTGATTGCCATCCCCTCCCGCAAAGGAAACTAATCCCCTGTTAAAATTTTGAATGTTGTGCAACTGGGAGATGTCTCCTGTCATGTGCCTGGAACAACCGTTGTCGACATACCACGATCTGGCGACATTCCTCCGCAGCTGTTGCTGCATAATGAGCGGGATTATTTAGATTTGGGAACCCAGGTTATTACAACCCAGGGTTTACCCTTGACATTAACAGATTTATCCTTTTGATTTGTCAATTTTTCATTTTTATCAGAAGCACTTTCAGAGGATGCTGATGATTGGACAAGTGTAGATTTGGGCACCCACTGGTAATTAGATTTTGAAAGATTCACAGGTGATTTTGAAATATTTTTATTTTGCTTTGAGCGTTTAGATTTTCGGCTAGGATTAGTCGAAGATTCAGACGCACCCTTTGACGAAATCGGCCTTGGCTTAGCCGCATTCGATTTTGGCAAAGCACCAGTGGCTGGTTTAGTGAAAACCTGTTTATTTGTTTTAAGATCAGCCCTTTTCTTATCATTGTGAACTTTCCGATCATCATCACTAAGACGAGATATCGAGGTCTTTCTCATTAAATACCTTCCTCGAGACTCATTTTCTCTCATCTGTGTGGAAAAATGAACAAATGCCCTATTAGGACAATTGCGAGCAATGTGTCCGGCAGTACCATAGTTGAAACATATTTTCTTTTTATCATTAGACCCGGTACCTCCTTTATCAGATTTCGTGCTCTTATTGACTTTTCTAACTTTCCCAAACGTGCAAGTGCATGAGTCAGATTGTGTCACAGGTGTAGAAGATGTGGATGTGCTAGTGTCAGATTCAATAGATTTCACAAAAACAACACCACATTTATCAGAAACATTAGAGTTTGACACCAAATCATCACAAATCAAAATATCAGTTTTAACATCAGACACAAACTCATCATTGTTTAAAATAGGAACACCAAATTATTATCAGACTCAATCTTTTCATCCTCTTGCTTTCCCTGGCATACTGACGAATCTGCATCGGAAGTAGAAACGTTAGTATCTAATTTCCTAGCACTACATTTTTTCGCCTGCTCAGCAGCTGGTTTACCATATACCATGAATGGTTCTCGGTCTATCTCAGCTTGAGTCAATGGAGTGTTAGTATATGTGTGATTGAATGGGGGAGGGACACTCTCATAACCTATTCCTACTTGCTTCTGGTCCTTCCATTTCATTTGGTGTTCAATTATTGTTGCAACTCTTTAACTTAACACATCGAATTTCTTGAATTTAAAATCGGCATTTGCTAAACGGTCTTCAATGTGTCAAGTTCAGCAGTTACATCATCAAAATCTTTCTTAAGATATCTATAATGAATACACTTGTCACTGTACTCTGCCTGTAATTTCCTATAGTCATTAGTCTTGGCCTCTAATTGTTCTTTCAATGGTTTTTGGCCTTTCCTAAGTTGGTACCCCTCATAGTTTAGGTCCTCTATCTCTCTACGCATCAAGTCAGCCTGTTCACGTAAAAATTTAATAGTAATAATGTAAGATTGAGAACAAGTGATTTCACTGACCTTTGGCTTTGCAGGTTCTGGGGTAGTCTGCACCATAAACGTGAATTGTAGTTCCATCATCTCCGTCTCTGGGTCCAACTCAGCTTCACCTTCTGGGATGTCGTTGATCTGAGCAAGGTGTGCAATTTCAGATCCTGAAATATTCAGGGCATGTATCTGGTCTTCCCAGTCAAACGACTGAGCCACCACAACAAGATTAGCAATTTGGTTATTGGTGGTAGGTCCCCTGCTGCTACCCACTGGCACCATTGTTTTTCGCTGTTCTCCCTCCTGTTAGGCAGTCTCTGGAAAAATGGCCAGGTTCATGGTTTTGGGTTATGAGCATTCTAACACTCCTAAGTGTACATGCAACCCTAAATACCTTGGATCTATGTTTTCTCTATTATACATACAATTATGAACATCCAAGGTATTATCCTAATCTAGCATACAAAATAATAAATATAACCAGATAGAATACATACCTCTTTGATGTAGAATGTCTTCATGAAGCTTGAGTGCCTAGTGCCCAAAGTGTGACACCTCAAATGGTTCACACAACATCAAATACACTTGGAATAACTTGAGAGAAACTTGAACACTCCTTGAAATCGTCTAGCCCTCACACTCACACATTAGTGCACGATTTCTTGAGCCATGGGATTCTTTTATATGGTGGCTATTAGGGTTACACAATGTAACTCATAACTTTACCCATTCCTTATGCTCCATGGATTTTAACCTCCATGGAGTATCCATGGGTCACCTCATGGACTTAGTCCAACATAAGGAATCTTGGATCACAAGGCCACATATATAAGAATGAATGATTTACACAATCAACCCATATATTTAATTAGTCTCTTTTTGATCACTTAATTAATTCCAAATTAATTCTTGATCAATACTAATTAAATAACCTAATTAATATATTAGAACTTATAATATATTAACCAACCTTAAGTGTTATTTCTCTCATTATAGTCTATCCAAATGCATGATGCCATGCAACCCAAATGGACCATGCCGGGTCGGGTCAAGTCTTACCAATTATAGTTATGGACTTAGACATTAATCCAACAGTCTCCCACTTGGATAAGTCTAAAACTATTATTGCGTATGACTTTAGGAACCGATCAGCAATCGTAGCTCTCAAAATCTTCTGTCGAACTCTGACCTTGTCGATGAACTCTGACCTTTTTCAATGACTTGTCCATTAGATAAGGGATCATATATTCCTCCATTCTAAATATCATATGGACTGAGACATGGATTATCAATCATTCTCTCTGTCCATTTGTTGTTTCCCGATTTCCGATTCATGATGACTGACTGATTGAACAAATCAAATCAGTCCTGGCTTGGCCAAGCACTCACATGTATCATCTTTAAATCATTGAGGGGCCCACATATATCGCTTTTATCCCGAAGGAAAAGGAATGGATAAACTTCGACTCATATGGCTTGTTCTACTACTTGTTGAATCATACACAAAGGCACGTTTTATAACATCGAGTTACCAATGCGTTTTCGTGCAATCAATGTATAACCAACTCATAGTAACAACTCATATATGTAGGTTTGAAGAATATAAGATATTATCATCTCATGATCACTCGTGATAAAATCCATGAAGTGATTCAAATGAGCGCGGGTTGAATCCAATACTCAGAACTTCTGAGCACTCATGAGTGTTGTAGCACCACTTTGTCCACCAACTTGGACCTCTACAAACCAACCCATGACAGTCTTGATTCATATCTACTTCCAACATATGACCGACTGTGGATGGATTGAATAACTTAATCACTTAGGAAGAGCGACTTAGTTATTCTGGAAGTCAAAACATGCAAAGTGAAACACAAGAATAAATGAATCAAATATGGTATCAAACCCTATGAATATAAATAAACACTTTTATTTATCACCATACTGATTACTCATTATTCATTGTTTCGGTTTTATCAACTTTATACTTGAATTTAAAACAATAGTTGTCCCATGCTCCAAGCATGTACACTATGTTTTCTAAACACTAGTCATGTCATACACCAAGTATGCATACTATGTTTGTCTATGATGTTTACTTTGTAAAATAGATCAATTGAACATCACTCCAATGATCCTCTTTTCACAATCCCAAATCCTTACTGCAAATGCAAGAATTCCAAATTCATGCCATTTACTGAAATCTGTTAGATTCTAAACTTATATGCATTGATCCTCTTAATGATTATGCACAAAGTCAGAAAGACTTGACAACAATCATTACAGAGCATTCCAAAGGAGATCAGCTCCTTGGAAACATCCTTCTTTCATTAAGTTTCCTAATCTTACACAGATTGAATAATTTCTAACTTTGAAACATTTCCATATTCCATTTTGACTATCACTTCTGAACAAGAGTTGCCTCCTTACAAATTATGTCAATATGGTCCTTCCAGAATTTACATTATACTTCCAACTGTCCTTGAGCAACCAATCTTTGGTAAACCTTAGATTGTCCTCGACAATTGCTTAATCATTTTAGTCATATCCAATTCTAGACCTTTTCCCTTCATAATGCCCCAGGCATTTGGAAAATTTTAGAAAAGATGAATATAGCACATGTAATCGATCCTATATCCGAAGCATATGGGACACGATTCATGATGTCTCACATAAAGACTAAACCAGTCTTTTGCTATAATATTTCCATTTCAATTTGCCAAGTTCTCAAAATTCAGATTATGAAAAGGGATGCCGTAATCATAATCGAATTTTAGAACGCAAATAATGGACCCATATATAGAATTTCCTTATGTTGAGCCATTCCAACATGAAATTCAGATATATATCCTTGATTAAATACGATTAAAATCTCAATCTAAGCTTTTTAGAATTGAAATGAAGTATAATTTCCTCTCCCTTAATTATAGCAAAACAACTTTTTCAACCCCTGCAACCTCACGAATTGAAACTTTTGTTTTCTATAATTAACATTGCTAACTTGCAACCTTTGTCATAATTATCATGCTCCCACTAACATGATGATTATTAGCATAACACTTATGCTCCCACTAGCTTTGACATATACTCAGAAATCAGCTGACTTTCTTACCAAAGTTCAGATTTCTGATACTAGATTGTTTTGATAAAACTTTATCAAAATCATACACCTCTCTTAGATAGCTCACATATGTGTCTAAACAATTTTAGAACTATGAAAAGGGATGTCGTAATCATAGTCTCAATTGTTTAGACCTTTGCCACTTCTCACAAGTCCATGTTAGTGTGCCGGTAAACCACACACGCTCCACTAACGACTTTAAGAATGCAAATATCACAATTGCTATCTAGCTAAAATCTACTTAGTGAAAGTGTTTCCTCACCATCATTTTCATGAATTGGAGAGAAACCTTATGACACTTAGA
This sequence comes from Lactuca virosa, assembly GCF_052849685.1. NCBI lineage: Eukaryota > Viridiplantae > Streptophyta > Magnoliopsida > Asterales > Asteraceae > Lactuca > Lactuca virosa. The sequence goes on along the minus strand of NC_136426.1, from coordinate 333,328,761 downwards.
TTTAATAGTGTATGTGTTCTTATCCATGTGAATTTGTCAAAACCATAATCACAAGACAAGGTTAGTGACAAATCCAAACTCATATTGATTAAACTTGTGCAATCTTAAATTCTTGCCATTTGGCAGCTCAGGTGCCTGCCATTGCTTCCAAGTAGTTGTGCAACCAATTGAGAACTCTCAGAACTCCTATGCAAAGCCAACTTGAATATGCATAAAAATTTCAACACGATAGGTTATAAACCTCAAGTCGTGTGCTAGTGAAGGACTTTAGGTTTTATTCTTGATTAAGTCTTGAAACTTTCAAGAGCTTTAAGACTCCCACTGTCCTCTTAACATATAAGACTCCCTTGTCAAATATTCAAGAGATAGTGCGGATTCTTTATCAAGACTAACACTTTACACAATTGGCCTAAGTTGGTCTCTGTTTTATCCAAAACATCACAACTTACCAATTTCAAATGTACAAGAGTAGATAACCTTTTACTCTTATATTTGACTAGTGTTAACAAACCCTCTTTAAGATATGTCACTCAAGTTACAATCTTGGAGTATAACTCTAAGAATTGTTTTGGAATGAAGTATCACTCATCTTTTTGATTTAACCATTTCAACAATTCATGACTCCTCTTCTTGACTTTAGAGGACCAATTGTGATATGGTATCTTAATCATTAAGATGATCATAAACATGATACTAAAGTACTCTCCCATCTTTTCAGATTTGAGAAACTTTTATCTTTCTGCCATACTTTGATTCTTCTTATTCGTTCTGTCTCACATTGAAACTTCTCCAATGCTACAGACTTATACTTAAACTTATAAGTATAACCATATTTACTGAACTTAAGTAAATCATGACGAATAGTCTTCTTGATCTTTTGTGGTGGACTTGACCAGTGCACAAGAATGTGTACTCGATCCCTTAGTCCTTTCCTTATTCACATAAGGAATTAGTCTTAATTTTCCAAGCTGAAAGTTCTCATTCATCATACTATACAACTTGCATGATTCCAAGTTTCGGTCCAATTGAACCTTGGGTGATGAGAATCTTTCCTTATTTGGTAATATTAGACACTACCACAACCGAAAGAATCAAATCCATTTTCCAATATTACTATCAATGGAATCTTATAAGCAACAACTTTTCACAAATGCCATTGTAAGGATACTTAAAATAAATAAAATCAAAACATTTTTCTTTTATTTTAAAACTTTGCGGAAAAACTTATCCTTACAATCCATATGAAAACCTTGTTGTTATCTATTCCTAAGCAATATAAATATCATAACTCTTAAGTAATAGCCCAAAGTTCTGATCACCGAACCATGCGATTGAAATCCATCTTCGCTATCAGAATCAGCATGTACTTAATACAGTTAGACAATGGACTTTACCTGAAGTAGAGCCAAACTTATTGACTTTAACATCCTTAGGTAAATTTGGCAGCTTCGTAACCAATGCCCCTTCCTTTGGCAATAGTTACCTATGGATCCTTGATAATGGGACTATCTCAGACTTCGCCTCTCTCTTTACCATTGGGTCAACAGAGTTGACAATGGCCGATCCCTTTCCATTGGGAAGAGAGAGCTTTACTGGATATCCAATGGCATCATTGTCAATGTCCATAGCGTTTTAGGAAGTTGATCTTAGCAAATAGATAAGATCATTAAGGGTCTTATCTTAGTCTGTTTCATAGGATTCCCAAAAGAACTCACTATGTGACTTAGAAAGTAGTTGAGCCACCAACTTTCTCAAGACTTTGACACCCAACTCTCCCGGCTTGTCAATATGTGACTACATCTCCAAGATGTGATCACACCTAGACCTTGCCTTGCCAATAGGACTTGAGTGACCTTAAACTTTTTAGGAACTTGTGGGTTAGGGAGAATAATTGGAGGAGGTGAAAGAAGTATGATATCCATGGGACATCATCTTCATTTAGGAAAGCTTGTTTCAAGAGATTTGGGAAGATCATAAATGTCTAGACCAGACATCTTTTTGGGAAATATTCAAGATAGTTGATTTAAAGTCCTTAATATGACACCCAATATGAAATATTAAGGCTAGGACCCAACAAACTATTTTATAACTTAGAAGAGCGATGTCGTAATCCAAGCTATAAAATATATGAAGGTAGGTGAATGACGATTCACCAATTTCCACCATGAAAAACGAAATAATTTATTAGGTTTTAATTGGATTTGAAAGTCCTAGATCTTTGAGATTCATTGAACTGTTCAAAGGCATGTTTCAATCTCGAGTGTGCCCTTCAGGTTTTGTGACTGGGATGCCGAGGATCACAAAACAAGGTGTGAATAACCATGCAAATATACTTGGTACCTTTAATATTTACCCCTTAATCAGTGTGCCGGTTAACCACACACGCTCCACCGATACTATGATAAATATTAAGTTACCCTTTGCCTACCTTGTTAAGTCCAGGTTAGTGTGCCGGTTAACCACACACGCTCCACTAACGACTTAAGCAAAGTGCAAAGTGTAATTTCATGGGTTAGCACCAAATTCACATTTTCCTAAGTAACTAAGATTGGGTATTAATAAGAGTTTAGTTACTTAGTATTATCATTAATACTTTTAATGAAAGGAGAATTATAGTCCTTGTCCTACCCGTTCGGCTAACGACCCTCCATCAGTCAAGGAAGCGGTGGGTAAGAGTGGACACCCATTAAACTGCCATTTTATAGGCAGTAACCTTATACCCCCCTTATAGACCGGCTTCGTGAATGAGGCCTACTAACGGTAAGACTGACTTTACTCTTATACATATATATAAATATTATTAACTTATAATATTATAAAGTATAAGGGTTGAATTTTAACTTTTAAAATTCTAAGGGCTAACTTGGAATTAAAGTATTCATAAGTGAAAATTTTTCAAATTCCAAAACTAGAGGGCAAGTTTTGAAACTATTCAAAACTAATTAATTCCATAACTTATGAGTTTAAAGTAGTTTTAATTAAAAAAAAAGTTCTTCAAGTTCCATAACTTGAGGACAAGTTATGGAAGACTTTAAACTAATTAATAAAAAAAATAACTTTTTTTTTATTATAACTTATGGAACTAATTAAGGTTACACTTTTTTTTTTAATTTAATGAAGAGACTCTTCATTTTGTAAACTTTGCCAACTTTTATGAGTTTTATGATTCTTAAATGTGACTTTTCATATAACTTGAGGACAAGTTACAAAAACACACTTTGGAATCAACTCTTAGATTAAAATGGAATGAAAACAACTATTTCACACAACTTTTCTATTAATCTAAGAACCTCATAAGAACAAGATAATTCAAATCATCAATCTTCAAGAAATTAGCATGAACATACAAACTAATACAAATCTTGAAATTATGACAATTATCTTAGAAATTGGATTAGCATGAACATTACTACATCAAAAACAAGTTTATAAGTCCAAAAACATCTTAGGGTAATGTTCCTAGTCCAATTCCAGCCAAAACAATCGAATATATGCATCCAACTCGATTTTTCAGCTACTTTTGCAAGTATAACAAGAAAACAAGCCTAGGCTCTGATACCACTGTTGGGTTATGAGCATTCTAACACTCCTAAGTGTACATGCAACCCTAAATACCTTGGATCTATGTTTTCTCTATTATACATACAATTATGAACATCCAAGGTATTATCCTAATCTAGCATACAAAATAATAAATATAACAAGATAGAATACATACCTCTTTGATGTAGAATGTCTTCATGAAGCTTGAGTGCCTAGTGCCCTAAGTGTGACACCTCAAATGGTTCACACAACACCAAATACACTTGGAATAACTTGAGAGAAACTTGAACACTCCTTGAAATCGTCTAGACCTCACACTCACACATTAGTGCACGATTTGTTGAGCCATGGGATTCTTTTATATGGTGGCTATTAGGGTTACACCATGTAACTCATAGCTTTACCCATTCCTTATGCTCCATGGATTTGAACCTCCATGGAGTATCCATGGGTCACCCCATGGACTTAGTCCAACATAAGGAATCTTGGATCACAAGCCCACATATATAAGAATGAATGATTTACACAATCAACCCATATATTTAATTAGTCTCCTTTTGATCACTTAATTAATTCCAAATTAATTCTTGATCAATACTAATTAAATAACCTAATTAATATATTATAACTTATAATATATTAACCAACCTTAAGTGTTATTTCTCTCATTATAGTCTATCCAAATGCATGATGCCATGCAACCCAAATGGACCATGCCGGGTCGGGTCAAGTCTTTCCAATTATAGTTATGGACTTAGAAATTAATCCAACACATGGCAGTTGAAGCATCAAAGTTTTCCTTTGTTGAAGCCCACCTTCTTTTAATCATTCATTCCCCAATTGTTTTTGCCTGTCTTTTTGGAGAATTGTTTGGCCCTGAACACTACCATAGCAATTTGCCATGTGAAGTCCATTTCCTCAACATCTTCGGGATGAATTTGATCCAAATTAGCAAAAGATAGTTGAGGAGGTAGCAAGTTCCAAGATCATTTTCCTTGGGAGCAGGAGTTGGAGCATGTAACACCCGTCAAAAATAGGTCAATAACAATCACATGTGATTATACGAATCATGTAATGTGATCTTGTTAAAACTAGTAATGTAGTAAACTAACTATGTATTTCATGATAATTCTAATATAAATATGAACTTTAATACAGATTTTATGATACAACTAAAAGTATACGTCCATACGATTCCAAAAATGTAGAGAACATCTGAATCTGACTTCGCGTGAAGAAGTTATGATAAACCGAACACTATAAATCTCTACAATAAGAGGAATTTAAAATAGACTTAGAATTACCTATTTAGTTCTAAAAGAGAGTTGTAGTACTCGGAATTACCTATGCGTGCATATAAAGAAGGTCAAAAACGGAGTTCGTATGCAAAAGTTATGGCTTTCCGAAGATGTCGCTGTCAGAAACCCTAATTTGACTGAACTCACGACGTGAGCATAAAAACTCATGACGTGAGGAGTCAAACTGCCATATTTCGGATCTAGAAAGTGTGATGAGGCTGCGAGGGGATAAGATCCAAACTCACGACGTGAACAAGGCGTTTTTCACGTCCTGAGGGCTCATTTTGCCACCTTCGGAAGCTCGAAGACGAATGGCAAGTCTACGAAGAGATAAGATCCAAACTCACGACGTGAACAATGAGTTTTTCACGTCGTGAGGGCCAAAAATCTTACTATAAATAGCAAGATCGACCCCAGCCATTCTTACACCTGAACTTCTTTCTCCTCTCTCCGTTGCTGAAGCCCTCTTGCATCTCGAGGCCCGACGACCTCGTACGCTGACCGTTTCCGCTTAGACTACATAAAATCACGCTATTAAGGTGAGTTTCACGGCCCCACTTTCTAATATTTTCAGGGGAAAACGCATGCTAAAGATTATATATACCTTATTATTATGTCTATATGATAGTATATTAGTATCAACGTAGATAGTTATAATAACCGGGATATAGTTATTTCGTATAAGACATTATACAACTATCATAAAGTTGTTAGTATGTTATTGTTATAGTAGTATACTAATGTAGATCTTGAGTTATACTTAGGATTCTATATATATATATGTGTTGTGTGCGATATAGTTCCAGAGTTATACTCGAAAGTTCTATATGTTAATTGATAAGTATGTTGTTATTGTTGGTTTTATGTCAAGATAAAACCTGGTTTTAATTCTAATTATAGCTGTTGTACTACCGCAAGGTGTGATCCTTGTACTACCGTAATGTGTAATCCTTGTACTACCGCAAGGTTAAATCCTTGTACTACCGCAAGGTGTGATCCTTGTACTACCGCAAGATGTATTCCTTATACTACCGCAAGGTGTGATCCTTGTACTACCGCAATGTGTGATCCTTGTAATAATAATAAGAGGTATAAAACTAAGTCATACAGTCGCAGCTATTGACTCATGGTAGCACAATTTTAGAAGCATTATACTTTATTGATATACAAGTATGAATGTTAAGTATAAGTTTCCCAAAGACTTATACTCTAAGTATAAGAATCTAGTAGGTATGTTATTTGTATATTAAGTAGACCACTATACCTATTCTACTTACTCGTATAGAATTGAAATAGATTTATACGTAGCGGTTTTACTCGTATAGAATTGAAATAGATTTATACGTAGCAACTTTCGTTTGTATGGAATTACAAACACTTATAATCATAGTATATGAGACTTATAGGTAAACTACTTATTTGGTAAGTAAACTTTTATATCTAGGATATATATACTAAACATTGGAGAGTTAAAATGATACTTTCAAAACTATACTTTTGAACTTGGAAAATGTATTATTTTGAGTCAAAACCTGTGGACTCACCAACTTTGTGTTGACGTATTTTTAAATGCATGTGTTTTCAGGAAGTTGATAACTATGATACGAGAAATGACGTTACACTGCCCGGTGTTTCCGCCGACGGCCGGGGTGTGATAGATTGGTATCAGAGCTATTAACTATAGTGAATTAGTACTTTCTTAGGAAAGCACGACTATAGTTTAGGGCTTACTGTGTTAGGTTTAGATATATCCCTTAGCCTACAAATATAAAGTATTATTAATTATACTACTAAAGGACTACTTACGGGAGCGGTGACAAGGATAGATATGTCGATTTGGGTTGCTGGATTTCAGAACGGCTATATGCTAAAATGATCCTGCCCTTCGACTGTCCTGACTGGCCGGTGCCTTATCAGCTAGACCTGAAGTAACGAACAATAATTAATAGAGCATGAATACAACAAATAATAAATATAGAGTCATATATGAAGACTCATACCCGCGATGAGAATACACCTAAATACCCGGAATGCTTTTGATCTCAAGGATTTAGATCAGATATTCCAACTAAAGTTCATATGTGCATAGATCTTATCACAACTAGGTGTAGGTGTACAACTATATTTTATTATGATCAGATCATATGAACTATTTAAATTGGGAGTAATATTTGATAGACTAAACACTTGGTGATCTAAAATGTATAGGAACTAAACAAAATGCCTAGAAGAAGTAGCGCTCGGCTAAACCTTAACCAACGACCAGCACCACAACAACAACAACCGCAACCACCACCACGAGAAACAAACCCTCCAATAAGTTTAGCAGAACTTGAAGAAATCATAGCCCAAAGAATCGTTGCAGCTCTTGCTAATGTCACAAGAGGAGGAGTTAGAAATGAAGGTAATGTAGGGACCGCCAGAATGTGTACCTACAAGGATTTTATGAATTGCAAACCTAAGAGCTTCCATGGAACGGAAGGGGTTGTTAGCTTGACCCGGTGGATTCAAAAGACAGAATCAGTACTTCAAATAAGCTTCTGTCCGGACGAATGTAAGGTACGATTTGCTGCGTGTACTTTCGCTGATGCAGCACTTACATGGTGGAACAGCCATGTGAATACCACGGGTATTGATGCTGCCAATTCCATGCAATGGGAAGAGCTGAAGAGGATGCTAGTAGAGGAGTATTGTCCCAGGGAGGAAATACATAAGCTGGAACAAGAATTGTGGACCCTAACCACGAAGGGTTCAGAGATAAATGCTAATACCGCTAGATTCAACGATCTTGCGGTGATGTGTCCGGCACTTGTAACCCCAAAATACAAGAAGATTGAGCGATATATCTAGGGTCTAGCATCGCAAATCAAAGGAATGGTGATCGCATCGAAGCCTACAACATATGACAATGCAAAGTGTATAGCTCATCAGCTAACCAGCACAGAAATCCAAGTGAGATTTATAGCTGAGTTTCCCGAATCTGGAACAAACAAGCGCAAATTTAATGGGAAGAATCCCATACAATCATCTGAGGAAAGACAAGATGTGGCAACTAATTATGCAGCCACAACAACAATACCCATGCAACCAAGCAAGTATGTTGGAAAACTCCCATGGTGCACTCAGTGTAGTCGCCATCATCTAGGTAACTGTTCATGGTGCAGTCAATGCAACCATCAGCACGCAGGTGACTGTTATATTTGCATGAAGTGCAAAAAGAAGGGACACACTGCGAATTACTGCAGGAGCACAACACCTACAACAGAAAATCAAGGAACAAACATTGGAACAGGCTATGATGGAGGAAGAGCGTGTTTTGAGTGTGGTGAAATTGGACATATCAATAAGGAATGTCCAAAGTTAAGGAGTCAAGGAGATTAGGTCGTGGCAGGGCATTCGTAATAGAAAGAAGGGAAGCTATCCAGGACCTTCCGGTGGTACCTGGTACAAAATAAATTTCAGGACGAAATTTCTTTAACGGGGGGAGAATGTAACACCCATCAAAAATAGGTCAATAACAATCACATGTGATTATACGAATCATGTAATGTGATCTTGTTAAAACTAGTAATGTACTAAACTCACTATGTAATTCATTATAATTCTAATATAAATATGAACTTTCATACATATTTTATGATACAACTAAAAGTATACGTCCATACGATTCCAAAAATGTAGAGAACGTCTAAATCTGACTTCGCGTGAAGAAGTTATGATAAACCGAACACTATAAATCTCTATAATAAGAGGAATTTAAAATAAACTTAGAATTAGCTATTTAATTCTAAAAGAGAGTTGTAGTACTCAGAATTACCTACGCGTGCAAACAAAGAAGGTCAAAAACGGAGTTCGTATGCAAAAGTTATGGCTTTCCGAAGATGTCGCTGTCAGAAACCCTAATTTGACTGAACTCACGACGTGAGCATAAAAACTCACGATGTGAGGAGTCAAACCGCCATATTTCGGATCTAGAAGGTGTGACGAGCCTACGAGGGGATAAGATCCAAACTCACGACGTGAACAAGGCGTTTTTCACGTCGTGAGGGCTCATTTTGCCACCTTCGGAAGCTAGAAGACGGATGGCAAGTCTACGAAGAGATAAGATCCAAAATCACGACGTGAACAATGAGTTTTTCACGTCGTGAGGGCAAAAAATCTTACTATAAATAGCAAGATCGACCCTAGCCATTCTTACACCTGGACTTCTTTCTCCTCTCTCCTTTGCTGAAGCCCTCTTGCATCCCGAGCCCCAACGACCTCGTACGTTGACCGTTTCTGCTTAGACTACATAAAATCACGCTATTAAGGTGAGTTTCACGGCCCCACTTTCTAACCTTTTCAGGGGAAAACGCATGCTAAATATTATATATACGTTATTATTATGTCTATATGATAGTATATTAGTATCAACATAGATAGTTATAATAACCGGGATATAGTTATTTCGTATAAGAAATTATACAACTATCGTAAAGTTGTTAGTATGTTATTGTAATAGTAGTATACTAATGTAGATCTTGAGTTATACTTAGGATTCTATATATATGTGTTGTGTGCGATATAGTTCCAGAGTTATACTCTAAAGTTCTATATGTTAATTGATAAGTATGTTGTTATTGTTGGTTTTATGTCAAGATAAAACCTGGTTTTAATTCTAATTATAGTTGTTGTACTACCGCAAGGTGTGATCCTTGTACTACCGTAATCTGTAATCCTTGTACTACCGCAAGGTTAAATCCTTGTACTACCGCAAGGTGTGATCCTTGTACTACCGCAATATGTATTCCTTGTACTACCGCAAGGTGTGATCCTTGTACTACCGCAATGTGTGATCCTTGTAATAATAATAAGAGGTATAAAACTAAGTCATACAGTCGCAGCTATAGACTCATGGTAGCACAATTTTAGAAGCATTATACTTTGTTGATATACAAGTATGAATGTTAAGTATAAGTTTCCCAAAGACTTATACTCTAAGTATAAGAATCTAGTAGGTATGTTATTTGTATATTAAGTAGACCACTATACCTATTCTACTTACTCGTATAGAATTGAAATAGATTTATACGTAGCGGTTTTACTCGTATAGAATTGAAATAGATTTATACGTAGCAACTTTCGTTTGTATGGAATTACAAACACTTATAATCATAGTATATGAGACTTATAGGTAAACTACTTATTTGGTAAGTAAACTTTTATATCTAGGATATATATACTAAACGTTGGAGAGTTAAAATGATACTTTCAAAACTATACTTTTGAACTTGGAAAATGTATTATTTTGAGTCAAAACCTATGGACTCACCAACTTTATGTTGACGTATTTTTAAATGCATGTGTTTTCAGGAAGTTGATAACTATGATACGAGAAATGACGTTACACTGCCCGGTGTTTCCGCCGACGGTCGGGGTGTGTCAGAGCAGGTGCTTTTGAAGATGAAGTGTAACATCCAGATTTCCAGGTATCATAAATTGAGTATTTATTTTTGAGTCAAGGAGAGAGACTCGACGAGTTGACGCCTAAACTCGTCTAGTAGGATCGCCACTGCTGACTAGGATTAATGAATGGACTTGACGAGTCGGCGAGTCGACTCGACGAGTCCGCGCTGTGGACAGAAACCCTAAATCTTCGGGCATGTGCCCTACTTAAGGGTCCTTATGGCCCTCATTGCGGCCACACACCCACTTGAGAAACCCTAACGAACCAGAGAGCATAGAGAGTGAGGGAAGGAGCTAATTGCGTCATCTTTAGTGCATTCTTGCAAGAGGAAGAGAGGGGATTCAAGCTAGGCTGATTGAGGAGCTCAGACCTACCATTACTTCACCAAAGGTTGTTGTTGAGGTATGAATCCGTGCCTATTTTCGTTTATATAGTAGATCTCTTGAATCTAGGGTTTCTTTACCCTTTCTTTAGTTGGAATATGGAGCATGTGAAGTCCCATTGAGGAATAGACTTCAGATCTGGACCTTGAGAGGTCCAGAGTGTCCCAACAACCAAGCTTTATGTTGTTACATGAGAATATTGAGCCTAGGACTCCATTTTTAGAGCTATTTCATCAAATAGAGCCATATGTGCGATGCATGAATGTAAAGTTCAGATCATTACGTGACTTTTGGGTGTTAGAAGGTCAAATCTATAAGTTAGAGAAACAGATATGACCTCAGAAGGTCGGTTGAGCATTCTCATGGCAGAAACTCGCCGAGTCCATGAGAGGACTCGACGAGTCGGATTGTGTTGCACCACGATTCATGATCCATGGTAACACGTCGAGATAACGGTTAACTCGACGAGTCGAGTGAGGCCTTAGGAGGATTCAGAGGACGCGCATGGACTCGCCGAGTCACCCGAGTGCACTTAACGAGTCTGGTCAAAGTTGGACCGTTGACTGAGGTTGACTTTTAGTGTTTAGTCAACAATTGGACATTGGACCATTGGAGGGGTAAAATGGTCTTTTCCCCTTCTGAAAGAATATAGGGAGGAACTAGTCTAGTCTTTGAGAGCCGTATTAATTTGAGATAATTACTTTATGTGATTACGCGGAGGCTAGATCAGTGATTCGACTTCGAGACTTTCCGAGATTACCCGAGGTGAGTCTTCTCACTATACATTACCTAGAGTGGTAACTATATGCAGACCAGAGGGTCTTATGTGTTATGTGTATGTTTGAGTTTATGTGCATTGTGATATATGTATGTTATGTGTTATATAAACCGGACCGGAGGGTCCAACGATTTAGACCGGACCAGAGGGTCCACCGATTTAGACCAGACCAGAGGGTCCAACGAGCTAGACCAGAATGGAGGGTCCAACAAGCTGCGGGACTGGAGGGTCCCGCTGAGACACATTAACCGAAGGGTCATACTGAGTTATAGCCTCGAGTGGCTTATGTGTTGTTTGTTGTATTTTGGGGAACTCACTAAGCATTTATGCTTACCGTGTTATGTGATATGTGTTTCAGGTACTAGCGAGGATCGCGGGAAGGCGCCGGCATGATTTGTACACACTGGCAGAGGATTATGTGTTGAGATTCTGGGATATGTTTATTGTGACGACATTGATACATGAGATTTTGAGAATATTATATGAGTTTTATTATGTTTGAAAAATGAAAAATTGTTTTAAAATTTACGTCGTTACAAATTGGTATCAGAGCCTTAGTTTGAGGGATTCGGATGCACCTTCGGGGCGTATATGAACTCAAACTGAGGATTTAAGAAAGTTTTTCATCAAAGAAACAATTTTTCTAAAAAGTGTAAAAGATTTTCGAGAAACGCAGAACGGAGCAGTGTGTACGATCAGCCAGCGCCCGAGCGGTGATTTCCCAAAATACCCTTACATTATGTGTTATGAGATATTATGTGATATGCTATGCATGCTAGAGTAGGTTAGGTATTCATATCTAGGACTAGGGTTGCCTGATTTTTGATGCCTTAGCCTGGGAGATTAATGCTACTATGAGTTACATCGAGAGTGAGTAGGTAGCAGCAAGGGGCTTATGAGTGGTATATTGGAGGGTAGCCTGTGTTCAGAGAGATATAGTGTACTTGTGATCTGGGATCCTAGGAGGAGGACTTGGGGTGAATACTAATGCGGTGTGGAAGGTAGTATAGGGCCCGTACTACTTGAAACACCAGATCAGGGAGCAGTCCAAGTAAGAAACCTTAGGATACTAAGGAACGAGTAGGGTTGAGTTATCGAGTGCGAGTATACTCGAGTGAATCTCTGATTTCTTTTGTGTTGTGTTTCAGAGACATTATGGTGGGTACGCGCCACACTCCAGAGAGCACCGGTGTTAGCGATGATGAGATTCGCAAGATGATTCATGATGAGGTGGCAGCAACCATTCGTGCTGAGATACCAGAGATGTTTGGGTCTATCAAGACCACTCTGATTGAGACATTTGATGAGCGGTATGCTGCTCTTACCGATGCTCATGTTGCTGCAGCCACCGCAGCCGTTGCTGCTGCTAGGCCACAGGGGGGTGATTCGTTGCTGTACCGGGAATTCAACAACACGAAGCCACTAGAGTTTGATGGGACTCAGGATCCGATAGCCGCCGATGAGATGGATCTCTGAAATTGAGGGGTGTTTCTACATATGTTCTTACCCTGAGCATCTGAGGGTACGGTTCGCGCTGAACCTGCTTTGCTTGGGAGCGAAGGTCTGGTGGAAGTTTGTGATGGCAGACTTCACGCCTGTAGAGATTACAGCGGTGACCTGGGAGAGGTTCACCACCATGTTCCGAGATGAGTATGTTCCCCCGGTGGAGAGGGAACGGTTGGCGCAGGAGTTCTTGTCCCTCAAGCAGGGGACGGAATCCATGACTATGATTACACGGATGTTTCATGAGAGGGCGTTGTTTTGCCCTGAGCACGTGTCTACTGAGCAAACACGTATGAGCCGATATATGAGCATACTGAGGAGGGACATTCGTGAGTTCGTGGCGAACTCGACATACCAGACATTTGCTGAGCTCCAGGCAAAGCCCGCTGATTCGAGATCTGGAGGTTCGAAGGGCCGCACTTGCGGGAAGTGTGGCAAGAGCCATGAGGGGGTGTGTGCAGAGCGGGAGTGTGCTACAATTGTGGTAAGGAGGGACATTTCGCGAGGGATTGGCCCAAGGGGTTTGTAGTTTGCTTTCACTGCAACCAGACTGGCCATCGGAATGCCGAGTGCCCACAGCTACTTCAGGGATCAGCACAGGGATCTGCACCTGCTGCTAGAGCTACCGAGGTCCGGCCAGCGAAGGCCGAGGCACCGAAGGCTCGCGGGAGAGCCTTTCAGTTGACAGCGGAGGAGGTTCGCCTAACGCCCGATGTCGTGGCTGGTATGTATTCTTTTATTTACTTATACTGAGTTGAGATATTGTGCTTATACTGTGGTATGCAGTACTTTTCTTGTGAGTTCTGTACCTGCTTTGGTGTTATTTGACTCGGGTACGAGTCGATCTTTCGTGTAATTAGCGTTTAGCCAGCACATCAGTACCCGACGAGAGGCGTTGAGTCGACCTCTATGAGTTTCTATAGCTGTCGAGCGAGTGGTTAATGCTACTAATGTGATTCAAGGATGTGTACTCGAGATTTTCGGTGTCGAGTTCCCGATAGATCTGGTACCGATTGCGATGGGGAATGTCTGTGTCGTCGTGGGCATGGACTGGTTGAGTCGATTTGGAGCCGTTATAGACTACAAGCAACAGTTGGTGACCATACGAGACCCTAGTGGGGGAGTACTTACGGTGTATGGCGAGGGTACCCGATCTGGGTCAGCATTTTGTTTGGCTGCCAAAACGAGGGAGAGTCTACAGCAGGGCTGTAAGGGGTTTGTAGCCTATGTGATGGATACACGAGATGCCGCAGAGAGGCCGAGTTCTGTCGGTGAGGTACCGATAGCGCGAGAATTCTCGGATGTTTTCCCTGAGGATTTGTCGGGTGTGCCTCCCGAGAGGCAGGTGGAGTTTCGCATCGATTTGGTTCCGGGGGCAGCGCCTATTGGCAAGACACCCTATCGCCTTGCGCCACCAGAGATGCAGGAGTTATCCTCGCAGCTTCAAGAGCTGTTGGGGAAGGGATTCATCCGACCGAGTAGGTCGCCGTGGGGAGCGTCGATCCTTTTTTTCAAGAAAAAGGATGGTTCACACCGGATATACATCGATTACCGGGAGTTGAACAAGTTGACGGTCGAGAAACGTTATCCACTACCGAGGATCGATGATCTGTTCGATCAGTTGCAGGGAGCGTCTTGGTTTTCCAAGATAGACTTGAGGTCTGGATATCACCAGATGAGAGTGCGTGATGAGGATATCCAGAAGTTGGGGTTCAGGACTCGTTATGGGCATTACGAGTTCGTGGTGATGCCTTTTGGGCTCACCAATACACCAGCGACATTCATGGATCTCATGAACCGAGTATGCAGACCGACGTTGGATCGATCGGTGATTGTGTTCATCGATGACATTCTAGTGTATTCGAGATACAGAGAGCAGCATGAGGAGCATCTGAGGGAGGTCCTTGGAGTTTTGAGATCGGAGAAGCTTTATGCCGAATTCTCCAAGTGTGATTTCTGGTTACGAGAGGTCCAGTTCTTGGGGCACCTCCTTAATCAGAATGGGATACTGGTCGATCCGGCCAAGATTGAGGCTGTTATGAGTTGGGACGTGCCGAGATCCCCCACCGAGATCAGGAGTTTTCTGGGATTGGTTAGCTACTATCGGAGGTTTATCAGAGATTTCTCCAAGATTGTCGTTCCCCTCACCAGATTGACTCGGAAGGGTGTTTCTTTTATTTGGGGTCCCGAGCAGTAGACCTCGTTTGAGACTCTTCGCCAGAGATTATGCGAAGCCCTGGTGTTAGCACTTCCGGAGGGAATGGAGGATTTCGTGGTGTATTGTGATGCGTCTATATCGGGGTTGGGTGCGGTGCTTATGCAGAGAGGGCACGTCATAGCATACGCATCGAGGCAGCTGAAGCCTCATGAGACGAGGTATCCCACCCACGATTTGGAATTGGGGGCAGTGGTGTTCGCCCTCAAGATATGGCGCCATTATTTGCATGGGGTTTGGTGTACCATATACACTGACCACAAGAGTTTGAAGTATCTGATGGATCAGCCCAACCTGAATATGCGCCAGAGGAGATGGTTGGATGTGGTAAAGGATTACGACTGTGAGATCTTGTACCACCCAGGCAAGGCTAACGTGGTAGCCGATGCCCGGATCCGCAGGGCGGAGAGTGCCCCGATTCAAGATATATGTATGAGGATGACGGTGATGACTCCGGTATTGGATACCATTCGAGAGGCCCAAGCAGAGGCTGTGAGACCGGAGAATCGCAAGAGGGAGCAGGTGATTGGACAGGTGTCCGAGTTTGTGACAGATAGTCGGGGGCTTATGACCTTTCGTGGTCGTATTTGGGTGCCATATACGGGCGGGGCACGTAGCACTCTCTTGGAGGAGGCGCATAGATCGATATTTTTGATCCATCCTAGGGCCACTAAGATGTATTTGGACCTGAAGAGAGACTACTGGTGGCCCTGTATGAAGAGAGACAGTAACATTACTTATAAATAATACCCCTTTATTTAATCGTCAAATTTCAATTACATTTATCTATTACACGTTTCTAAACTATCTAATCTAAACGAATATCGTCCTTCAGTTCGATGCTCCTAGCGTGCTGCAAGTGCTTAACCCTACTATGTCCCTTCGTAAGGGGATCTACTGGGTTATCTTCTGATGATACCCTCTTTACTACGAGGAGTCCTTCTTCCACCCGATGTCGAATAAAATGATATTTTCTGTCGATATGTCGAGATCTGCCATGATCCCTCGGTTACTTGGTCAAGGCAACCGCTCCTTCATTATCACAGAAAATTTCCATGGGCTCCTATTTGGCTGGTACAACTCCAAGGTCTCCAATGAAGTTCTTCAACCATATTTCCTCCTTTGACGCTTCGCTCGCTGCAATGTACTCTGATTCGCACGTTGAATCAGCTACGGTCTCCTGCTTCGAACTTTTCAGAGTCACTGCTCCTCCATTTAGGGTAAAGACCCAGCCCGACTGCGAACGGTAGTTGTCCGTATCGGTTTGAAAATTGGCGTCACTGTACCCTCGCACCTTTAAGTCATCACTCCCACCGAGGACTAGAAACCATTCCTTGGTCCTGCGAAGGTACTTAAGAATATTCTTGACTGCGGTCCAATGTGCTTTGTCAGGGTTTCCCTGATATCTGCTGACCATGCTCAAAGCGAAGGTCACATCAGGGCGAGTACAAGTCAGAGCATACATAATTGAGCCAACTGAGGAAGCGTATGGTACTCGGCTCATTTCTGTTATCTCGACTTCGGTACTCGGACTTTGAGTCTTACTCAACTTGGCATTACTTTGGATTGGTAACTCTCCCTTCTTTGAATTCTCCATACTAAAACGTTTTAATACCTTGTCCAAGTAAGTATTCTGACTAAGTCCTATTAGTCTCTTACTTCTGTTTCTCACTATCCTTATTCCCAGAATATAGGCAGCCTCTCCGAGGTCCTTCATAGTGAAGCACTGCCCAAGCCAGGACTTAACTTCCTGCAGCGTCGGGATGTCGTTTCCTATGAGTAGTATGTCATCGACATACAATACGATGAAGCTTACGATACTCCCACTAGCTTTGACATATACACATGATTCATCTTCGCTTCGCAGAAAACCAAACTCTTTGACTTTCTCATCGAAGCAAAGATTCCATCTGTGAGATGCTTGCTTCAGTCCATAAATGGACTTCTCAAGCTTACACACTCTATTGGGATGCTTCGCATTGATAAAACCCTCTGGTTGAGCCATGTAAACATCCTCAGCCAACTTCTCGATAAGGAAAGCGGTTTTGACATCCATCTGCCATGTTTCATAGTCATGAAATGCAGCAATGGCTAGCATCACCCTGATAGACTTTATCTTCGCAACTGGTGAGAAGGTTTCATCATAGTCAACTCCAAGAGTTTGAGTGAAACCCTTCGCAACTAATCATGCCTTATAGGTATGTACATTCCCATCCATGTCGGTCTTCTTCTTGAAGATCCATTTGCACCCGACCGTCTTACGACATGGTACATTATCAACCAAATTCCAAACTTGGTTGTCATACATGGACTGAATCTCGCTGTCTATCGCCTCTTTCCACTTTGCAGACTCCGGGCCTGCCATGGCTTCCTTGTAGTTGTTAGGTTCGTCCAAATTTATTAGTGTACTATCACTAATATACGTATTCCCTTCTGTAGTAATTGTTGGGTTTTGAGCATTCTAACACTTCCTAAGTGTACATGCAACCCTAATAAACCTTGGATCTATGTTTGTCTAAGGTACATGCAAAATATTAATTTCCAAGGTTTATAACCTATCTAGCATGGCATGGGGTACTTTTAAACATAAAAGAACTAGATGAATTACATACCTTTTGTTGATTGTTGATTCCTTGGAGTTTGAGAGCCAAAAACCAATAATGTGAATGCCTCAAATGGAAATCACATATCACCACAAACTTGGAAAATGTATGAGAGAGTATACTAACTCTTAGATTTCGGCGACCACTATTACACACACACTTAGGGTGTTTTTCATGCAACATAAGCTTGTTTATATAGTGTACATGGTTAGGGTGAAACCCTAATAACCCATGTCTTTTCCTCTTCTAAGGATCCATGGGTTAAAAGCTCCATGGATCATCCATGGACTTCCATATAAGCTTAGCCCATTAACAAATGAGCATTAACCCACACCATATAAATATAATAGCCCATGATTTAATTAGTCTTCCTTTTAATCACTAAATCAATTCATAATTAATTCAAGATTAAAACTAATTAAATAACATGACTATATATTAATATATTATAACTTATAATATATTAATAAATTGTAAGTATACAATTCTCATAAAATTATCCATAAATAGTTTGGGTGAAATGCAACCCAAATGGACCATGCCGGGTCGGGTCAAGTATATACCAAATAAGTTATGGACTTAGACACCTAATCCAACAGACTCCCACTTGGATAAGTCTAATAACTGTATTTGCCTATATTACTTCAGGAACCAACCGGCAATCGTATCTCTCGAAAACTCTGTTGAACTATGAAGCGCCATTTTAGATAAGTGATCATATAGCCCTCTGTTCTCATGATATCAGCCGGACAAATACATGGAA
Source organism: Lactuca virosa (assembly GCF_052849685.1). Lineage (NCBI taxonomy): Eukaryota > Viridiplantae > Streptophyta > Magnoliopsida > Asterales > Asteraceae > Lactuca > Lactuca virosa. Next base: position 333,310,229 of record NC_136426.1, on the reverse strand, counting down.
CAATGTCTTACTTATTGTCTAGCAGTTGTTTCTCGATTTCCGATTTGTTTGACAAAGAACTTAACTGAACACATCATTTTAGTTCTGACCGGGCCCGATACATAGGTCAAAACAAAATCATCGAGGGGCCCAGATATCGCTTCTGTTTCTAGAAGGAACAGATAAACTTCGACTCATATGCTTGTTCTACTACTTGTTGAATTGTACACAAAGGCACGTTTTATAACATCAAGTTACTGATGCGTTTACGTGCAATCAATGCACAACCAATTCATAGGTAACAACTTATATCTCTAGGTTTGAAGACTTATATGATATTATTGTCTCACGATCACTCGAGATAAATTCCATGAAGTGATACAAGTGAGCGTGGGTTTATTCCAATACTCATAACTTATGAGCACTCATGAACGTTGTAGCAACCATTGCTATGTCTAAACACCTTTAGCCATCTACAAACCCAATTCATGACAATCTTGATTCATACCTACTTCCGACGTATGACCGATTGTGGAGGTTTGAATAAATTAATTATTCTGGAAGTCAAAACATGCAAAACTGAAACAATAGTAAATAATTGACAATGATAGTAACACTTTACTCATAAATAAATCACACATTTTATTCATCATCAAACATCGATTACATTTTACAAGTTTCAGAAAAATTATCTAATCTGTAAAACTAATATCGTCCCTCAGCCCGATGCCCCTCGCATCCTGCAAATGCTTAACCCTCGTCAGTCCCTTCGTAAGGGGATCTGCAGGGTTCTCATCTGACGATACCCTCTTTGCCACGAGGAGTCCTTCTTCTATCTTGCGTCTTATGAAGTGATATTTTCTGTCAATGTGTCGGGATCTGCCATGATCTCTCGGTTCCTTGGCTAAAGCAACCGCACTATTGCTGTCACACAAAATCTCCATAGGTTCCTTAATGGCTGGTACAACTCCAAGGTCTCCGATGAAGTTCTTCAGCCATATCGCCTCCTTTGCTGCTTCACTCGCTGCTATATACTCTGATTCACAAGTCGAATCAGCCACCGTCTCCTGCTTGGAACTCTTCCAAGAGATTGCCCCTCCATTTAGGGTAAAGACCCAGCCCGACTGAGAGCGGAAGTTATCCCTATCAGTCTGAAAACTAGCATCATTATACCCTAGCACTCTCAAGTCATCACTCCCACCAAGGTTAAGGATCCAATCCTTAGTCCTCCGCAGGTACTTGAGAATATTCTTTACCGCAGTCCAATGAGCCTTGTCAAGGTTCCCCTGATATCTGCTGACCATGCTCAAAGCGAAAGCCACATCAGGACGGGTACAAGTCATAACATACATGATCGAGCCAACAGCGGAAGCATAGGGTAATCGACTCATCTCAACTATCTCATCTTCTGTACTCGGGCTCTGAGCCTCGCTCAGTTTGGCATTGCTTTGGATCGGTAATTCTCCTTTCTTGGAATTCTGCATGTTGAACCTTTTCAGCACCTTATCCAAGTAGATACTCTGACTAAGTCCAATTAGTCTTTTACTCCTTTCTCTTAATATCCTTATCCCTAGGATATAGGCAGCTTCCCCTAGGTCCTTCATAGCAAAGCACTTCCCAAGCCAGGACTTAACCTCCTGCAAGGTTGGGATGTCATTTCCTATAAGTAGTATGTCATCTACATACAGTACCAAGAAGCTAACTATACTCCCACTAGCTCTTACATACACGCAAGACTCATCTTCACTTCTCAAGAAGCCAAACTCTTTGACCTTCTCATCGAAACAAAGATTCCAGCTACGAGATGCTTGTTTTAATCCATAAATGGATTTCTCAAGCTTGCACACTCTATTAGGGTATTCTGCACTTACAAAACCCTCTGGCTGATTCATGTACACATCCTCAGCCAACTTTCCATTAAGAAAAGCGGTTTTGACATCCATTCGCCATATTTCATAATCATAAAATGCAGCAATGGCCAGCATGACCCTAATAGACTTAATCTTTGCTACCGGTGAGAAGGTTTCATCATAATCAATACCCTGAGTCTGAGTAAAACCCTTCGCAACCAGTCGAGCCTTATAAGTGTGCACTTTCCCATCCATGTCGGTCTTCTTCTTGAAGATCCATTTGCACCCGACTGTTTTACGGCCTGGTACATTGTCAACCAAGTTCCAAACTTGATTGTCATATATGGACTGTATCTCGCTGTCCATAGCCTCCTTCCATTTAGCAGACTCCGGGCCTGCCATGGCTTCCTTAACACTGTTAGGTTCATCCAGATTTACTAGTGTACTGTCACTGATAAATGTATCACCTTCCGTAGTAATATGAAATCCATAATAAAACTCAGGTGTGTTCCTAACCCTTGTGGAACGCCTCGGAGGTACAGACTCATCAGCTGGATCAACAGGAGTTTCATCCTCAGGTTGATTGCTAGTATTTGAGGTTCCTTCACCAATTGACTCTTGAATTTCTTCAAGGTCAATTTGCCTCCCATTGTCTCCTTGGCTTATAAATTCTCTCTCTCGAAAGACTCCTCTCCTAGCCACAAAGACCACATTCTCACTGGGTCTGTAGAAGAGGTAACCAAAGGATTTTTGTGGATAGCCGATGAAAATACACCTTTCACTTCGAGGTTCGAGCTTGTCATGAGTCTCATGCCTCACGAAAGCCTCGCAACCCCAAATCTTGATGTGGTCCAAATTGGGAACTTTCCCAGTCCACATCTCATGAGGTGTTTTGGCAACCTTCTTTGTAGGGACTAGATTAAGGATGTGGGCGGCAGTCTCTAAGGCATACCCCCAAAAAGAGATTGGTAGCGAAGCTCGACTCATCATAGAGCGAACCATGTCCAACAAAGTTCGATTACGCCTCTCAGCCACACCATTCAGCTGTGGTGTCCTGGGAGGTGTCAATTGTGAGACAATCCCACACTCCTTAAGATAGTCGAGGAACTCAGTACTAAGATACTTACCACCTCGATCGGATCGAAGCATCTTAATGTTCCTGCCCAATTAATTTTCTACTTCCTGTTTAAACTCTTTAAACCTTTCAAAAGTTTCTGACTTATGTTTGATTAAGTAGACATAACCATATCTACTAAAATCATCAATAAAAGTCACATAATAGCGATTAGCATCCCTTGTGGCGGTTTTGAATGGTCCACATATATCAGTATGTATAAGGTCCAACAAACCCTCACCCCTTGCACAAGTACCAGTGAAGGGTGATTTTTTCATTTTTCCAAGTAGACAAGACTCACAACTATCATCCGACTTGAGGTCGAACGACTCCAAAACTCCATCCTTTTGGAGTTGGCCTATGCGTTTCTTGCTTACATGTCCAAGACAACAATGCCACAAAGATGCTTTATCCAAGCTAGTAGAAGAATCAATACACAATACATTATTCCCTAAATTATCTACAACCGATACAGCTTCGTACACACCATCATAAGGTAATGCTTTAAAATAAAGAATATTATTAAAGAAAGCATTAATACTACCAACTTCATTATCAAAAGAAAAGGTAAAACCTTGTTTATACAAAGCATGAAAGGAAATAATATTCCTCGCCATTTAAGACGAGTAAACACATTTATTCAAATCTAACTTTAACTCACTATCTAGCAACAAAGTATAAACTCCAATCTTGGTAACAGGTGTAACCTTCTTGTTCCCCATGATTAAGTTTATCTTTCCGTGCTCCACATCCTCACTTCTTCTTAGGCCCTGCAAGTCACAACATATATGAATACCACAACCTGTATCAAGCACCCAAGAATTAGAATATGGTGAGTTATTAGACAATATAGTGTAAATACCTGCATGGGATGGTTTCACTTTTCCATCCTTGACATCCTGCAAGTACTTTGGGCAGTTTCGCTTCCAGTGCCCCTTATTTTGACAGTAGAAGCATTCAACATCCTTAGGGATGGCAGAAGGAGTGATAGAACCACCTTTGGTTCTAGATGAGGAGCCTGCAAGGGACTTTCCCTTGGTACCCTTCGAAGGGTGCTTCCTCTTCTTCCCTTTGCCTTGCCCGATAGCCAAAACAGGGGTAGTAGTAGGAGTAGGAGTAGCAACCGACTTACTTTTAAGACCACTTTCGGCAGTCTTCAGAAGTCCTTGAAGCTTACTGAGTCTGACTTCCTCCTTGTTCATGTGGTATGTCATACGAAATTGATCATAACACGAGGGCAAGGAGTGTAAAATGATATCAATTGCCAACTCCTCAGGGAAGTTCACATTCAGTTTCATTAGACGGTCCACATACCTTTGCATTTTCTGCATGTGGCTCGTGATTGGTTCGCTATCCTTCATACGGGTAGTGATCATGGAGGAGATTATTTCATACCCCTCTTGACGAGCACTCTGATGGTACCTTTCCATCAGATCCTGATGCATCTCAAAAGGGTAATAGTCCTCATAGGACTTTTGGAGTTCAGCTGTCATGGTGGCCATCATGATGCATGCCACCATGGTGGCATCTCTTTCATGTGCCTGATACTCAGCGACCTCCTCAGGAGTAGCAGTGGACTCATCAAGCTCCTTTAGCTTCTTATCAAGGACATATTCCTTGTCCTTGTAGCGAGTGACCATCCTGATGTTCCGGATCCAATCCATGAAGTTGGAACCATCAAAGATGACCCTCCCACAAAGGTTCATGAGGGAAAAGGAGCCAGTAGGGTTAGAGCCCGAAGCATTGTTGTTGGAAGACATCTGAAAAGATGAAAACAAGTTTAGATTAGATATATGTCGAATCCTTAATAATACACCCAAATGTAATATTAAGGCTAGGATCCAACACAATATATTATAACTTAGAAGAGGGATGTCGTAATCTAAGCTATAACATATTTGAAGGTAGGTGAATGACGATTCACCAATTTCCACCATGAAAACGAAATGAATTACTAGGTTTAATTGGTTTTTGAAATTCCTAGATTCTTTTGAGATTCATTGAACTTTTCAATGGCATGTTTCAATCTCGATTGTGCCCTTCAGGTTTTGTGACTGGGATGCCGAGGATCACAAAACAAGGTGTGAATAACCATGCAAATTCACTTGGTACCCTTAATATTATCACCTAATCAATGTGTCGGTTAACCACACACGCTCCACCGATCTATGATAAACATTAAGTCACCCTTCGTGATCCTTACTAGTCCAAGTTAGTGTGCCGGTTAACCACACACGCTCCACCAACGACTTGGTAAGGTACAAAGTGTGAATTCCATGGGTTAGCACCATATTCACATTTTCCTAAAGTAACTAAGATTGGGAATTTATAAAAGGTTTAGTTACTTTATAATATTCATTATACTGTTAATGAGAATTTATAAGTCCTTGTCCTACCCGTTCGGCTAACGACCCTCCACCAGTCAAGCAAGCAGTGGGTGAGAGTGGACACCCATTAAGTTGCCATTTTATAGGTAACAACCTTATATCCACCTTATAGACTGGCTTCGTGAATGAGGCGTACTAGCGGTAAGACGACTTTGATCTTATACATATATATATATATATATATATATATATATATATATATATATATATATATATATATATATATATATATATATATATATATATAATTAACTATTTATAAATAGTATAAGGGTTGAATTTTGACTTTTAAAACTCTAAGGGTTTGGAATTAAAGTATATTAAAGTGTGTGTAACTTTACAAATTCGAAAACTTGAGGACAAGTTTTGAAACTATTCAAAACTTTTCATTTCATAACTTATGAATTAAAGGTTCATAAAAATGAAGACTCTTCATTTCCATGTAACTTATGTGTTTTAAGTGTGTGTTTAAAAGAAGTGACCTTTGGATATCCATAAATTGAGGACAAATTATGGACTCCATTAAAACACATAAATGATCAAGAATTAATCCTACACAATTCAGCAAATAATTCCTATCATCTTCTAAATTCATAAGAACATGAACATGATCATCAAAGTTTCAAGAATTATATGAACACATACAAAGCATGAAATTTTAATATAAGCTATTGTAAATGGATTAGAACAACCATTACACCAACTAAAACAAGTTTTAAAACACCAAAACAGTTTAGGGTAATGTTTCTAGTCCATTTCCAGCAGCAAAAGTCGAAAATCTGCATTCTGAGGCTCCTACTCGCCTAGTGCACGAACCTACTCGGCGAGTAGGATGAGTTTACACATGAACTCGGCGAGTCCCCCCGTGGACTCGGCGAGTTCATCTGTCAGACAGCAAAAAATCGACTTTTTATCACTATTTAGCATCAAGTATCAAACAAACAAGCCTAGGCTCTGATACCACTGTTGGGTATTGAGCATTCTAACACTTCCTAAGTGTACGTGCAACCCTAATAAACCTTGGATCTATGTTTGTCTAAGGTACATGCAAAATATTAATTTCCAAGGTTTATAACCTATCTAGCATGGCATGGGGTACTTTTTAACATAAAAGAACTAGATGAATTACATACCTTTTGTTGATTGTTGATTCCTTGGAGTTTGAGAGCCAATCACCAATAATGTGAATGCCTCAAATGGAAATCAGAAATCACCACAAACTTGGAAAATGTATGAGAGAGTATACTAACTCTTAGATTTCGGCCACCACTATTACACACACACTTAGGGTGTTTTTCATGCAACATAAGCTTGTTTATATAGTGTACATGGTTAGGGTGAAACCCTAATAACGCATGTCTTTTCCTCTTCCAAGGATCCATGGGTTAAAAGCTCCATGGATCATCCATGGACTTCCATATAAGCTTAGCCCATTAACAAATGAGCATTAGCCCACACCATATAAATATAATAGCCCATGATTTAATTAGTCTTCCTTTTAATCACTAAATCAATTCATAATTAATTCAAGATTAAAACTAATTAAATAACATGACTATATATTAATATATTATAACTTATAATATATTAATAAATCGTAAGTATACAATTCTCATAAAATTATCCATAAATAGTTTGGGTGAAGTGCAACCCAAATGGACCATGCCGGGTCGGGTCAAGTATATACCAAATAAGTTATGGACTTAGACACCTTATCCAACAGTAATATGAAAACCATATAACTGGGGTTGAACCCTAACTCTTTCGGAACGTCTAAGAGGTAATGACTCGTCAATTGGTTCAACCGGAGTTTCCTCCTCGGGTTGAACGCTAATGTCAGAGGTTCCTTCATTGCTAGACTCTTGAAGCTCTTCAAAATCGATTTGCCTCCCACCGTCCCCTTGGCTTATGAGTTCTCGCTCTCGGAAAACCCCTCTCCTCGGAACGAAGACAACATTGTCAGTCGGTCTATAGAAAAGATATCCAAAGGACTTCTGCGGGTAGCCGATGAAAATACATCGCTCACTCCGAGGTTCGAGCTTGTCGTGAGTCTCTCGTCTTACGAAAGCCTCGCAACCCCAAACCTTGATGTGTGCCAATGAGGGAGCTTTCCCTGTCCACATCTCGTGAGGTGTTTTGGCAACCTTCTTTGTAGGGACTAAGTTAAGGATATGGGCGGCAGTCTTCGTGATGAATTTGATCCAAATCAGCAAAAATTAGTTGAGGAGGTAGCTCGCCAACCACAAAGGCATTGTAGTAGTTGATAAGACCGGTAGCAAAATCCAAGTTTTCATCATTTTCCTTGGGAGCACGAGCTGGAGCAGGTGCTTTTGAAGAGGAAGCAACTAGTGGATAAGATACTGAAAGTTGAACATTTTGCATGGATGGAGTGGCATATGATGATGGTTGAGGAACAACAAAAGGTTGAACTTGAGGAGTAGCGAAAGATATGTTGGGTTTTGAGCATTCTAACACTCCTAAGTGTACATGCAACCCTAATAAACCTTGGATCTATGTTTTCTCTAAAATACATGCAAATAATAATTTCCAAGGTTTACATCCTAACTAGCATGGCATGAAGAACTAGAATCATAAAACACTAGAAGAATGACATACCTTTTGATAGTGATTGATTGCTTGGAGTTTAAGAGCCTAGCACCAATCATGTGAATGCCTCAAGTGGAATCACAAATCACTACAAACCTTGGAACCTTGAGAGAATAATATATGTGCTCTAGAAAATAGGCCACCACTCTTGTTCACACACAACTAGTGTCATTTCAAGCATCATAAGCTCCTTTATATAGTGTGGAGGATTAGGGTTACATCCATGTAAACCCTAATACCCATGACTCTTCCTTTCCAAGGATCCATGGGTTAAAAGCTCCATGGACTATCCATGGATTCCCATGCATGCCAAGCCCATTCCAAATGAGTATTAGCCCACACTACATAAAATACAAGAGCCCATATTTAATTAGTCACCTTTTTGATCACCAAATTAATTCTAAATTAATTTATGACCAATACTAATTAAATAATATGATTTAATATTAATATATTATAACTTATAATATATTAATAAAGCATGAACATACAATTCTCAAAAGATTATACAAACAAATTGTTCGGGTGAAGTGAAATCCAAATGGACCATGCCGGGTCGGGTCAAGTACATCTCAAATATTGTTATGGACTTAGACACCTTATCCAACAGTCTCCCACTTGGATGAGTCTAATAACATATTTGCAGATATGACTTCAAGAACCAACCGGCAATCGTAGCTCTCAAACCCTATTGAACTATGAAGCGCCATTTTAGATAAGTGATCATATAATTCATCTGCTCTCATGATATCAGCCGGACAAATACATGGAACAATGTCATACTTATTGTCCAGCAATTTGTTTCCTGATTTTCGATTTGTTTGACAAAGAACTTAATCGAACACATCAATTTAGTTCTGACCGGGCCCGGTACATAGGTCAAAATAAAAATCATCGAGGGGCCCAGATATCGCTTCTATTTCTAGAAGGAACAGATAAACTTCGACTCATATGCTTGTTCTACTACTTATTGAATTGCACACAAAGGCACGTTTTATAACATCAAGTTACTGATGCGTTTACGTGCAATCAATGCACAACCAACTCATAGGTAACAACTCATATCTCTAGGTTTGAAGACTTATATGATATTACCGTCTCACGATCACTCGAGATGAATTCCATGAAGTGATGCAAGTGAGCGTGGGTTGAATCCAATACTCATAACTTATGAGCACTCATGAGTGTTGTAGCGATGTCCAACATCTTAGACCTCTACAACCAACTCATGACAGTCTTGATTCATATCTACTTCCAACATATGACCGACTGTGGATGGTTTGAATAACTTAATCATTCGGAAAGAATAACCTAGTTATTATGGAAGTCAAAACATGCAAAGTGAAACACAATAATAATCAAATCCAATATGGTCTCAGAACCCTTTTGAACATAAATAAAACCACCTTTTATTTATCACCATATTGATTACACATTATTCATTGTATAATGTTTCAAATAATCAACTTAATACTTGAATAAAAACAACAGTTGTCCCATGCTCCTAGCATGTACACTTTGTTTTTTCTAAACAATAGTTATGCCATACTCCAAGTATGCACACTATGTTTGTCTATGAACTTTACTTTGTGAAATAGATCAATTGAACATGATTCCAATGATGCTCATTTCACAATCCCAAATCCTTATTGTAAATGTAAGAATTCCCAATTCCTACCATTTACCAAAAATCTGTTAGATTTTAAACTTATATGCACTGATCCTTTCGTAATGATTATGCACAAGGTCACCAAAACCTTGTCATCAGTCATTACAGAGGATTCCAAAGGAGATCAATTCCATGGAAACGAAGTCTCATATTCAAAGTACATTACTTTGAACATCCTTCTTGCACTAAGGTTTTCTAATCTTACACAGATTGAACAACTTCCACCTATGGAGACATTTCCATAGTCCCATTTCGACTATCACTTCCGAACAAGAGTTACCTCTTTTCAGAATATGTCAATACGGTCCTTTCCAACAATTTACATCATACTTCCAACTGTCCCTGAGCAACCAATCTTTGGCGAACCTCAGACTGTCCTCGACATTTCTTAATCATTTTAGTCTTATCCAATTCTAGACTTTTCCCTTCTTAATGCTCTAAGCATTTTGAAAAATTTAGAACGGATAAATATTATAGCACATGTGACCGATCCTATACCCGAAGCATATGGGACACGATTCATGATGTCTCACATAAAGACCTGATACTAGATCATTCTTTTGCTACAATATTTTTTATTTGCCATGTTTTCAAAAATCGACTATGAAGAGGGATGCCGTAATCATAATCGAATTTGAGAAAGCAATATATATAGAATCTCCTTATGTTGAACCATTCCAACATAAAATCCATATATATATCCTTGACTAAAGATGATTGAAATCTCAATCTAAACTTTTTAGGATTGAAATGAAGTATAATCTCCGTCCCTTAATTATAGCAAAACAACCTTTTCCAAGTGAAACTCTTGTTTTCTATAATTAACAATACTCATCATAATTGATTATGCTCCCACTAGCATAATAATTATTTAGCACAACAATTATGCTCCCACTAGCTTTGATATGTACTCTGAAATCTACTTCTAGAAATCAATACATCTTTCCTTAGATAGCTCACATGTGTGTCTAAACAATTATGAAGAGGGATGTCGTAATCATAATGTTTAGACCTGTTTGCCATTTCTCACAAGTCCATGTTAATGTGTCGGTTAACCACACACGCTCCACTAACGACTTTGAGAATGCAAACATCACAATTGCTATCTACTTAAAATCTACTTAGTGAAAGCGTTTCCTCACCATCATTTTCATGAATCGGAGAGAAACCTTATGACACTTAGATTTTATAGTGTATGAGTTTCTATCCATGTGAATTTGTTAAAACCATAATCACAAGACAAGGTTAGTGACAAATTCAGCCTTACATGGATTGAACTTGTTCAATTTTAATTTCTTGTCACCTGGTAGCACAAGGCCCACCAATGCTTCCAAGCTATTATGCACACAGTTTAGAACTAATAGAACTCATATGCATAGACAACTTAATAGGAACAGACACAGAAACAAGAATCATGTCAACTTAATAGGTTGCAAACCTTAAGTCGTGTGCTAGTGATAAAACTCAGGTTTTACTCTTGATTAAATCTTGAAATCCTTTCAGGATCTTTAAGACTCCCACTATCCTCTTGACATATAAGTTTCCCTAGTCAAGGACCATTCCTTTACAAAACAAATATTCAAGGGATAGTGCGGATTCTTATGAAGATAAACACTTCACACAATTGGTCTTAGTTGGTCTTTATCTTATCCAAGACATCACAACTTACCAATTTCAAATGTACAGGAGTAGAAAACATTTTACACTACATTTTATAAGTGTTCTAAACCTTACTTTATGTCACTCAATGTTATAATTTTGGAGTATGACTCTAAGAGTTGTTTTAGAACGAAGTATGATTCATCTTTTTGATTTTAATCATTCCAACAATTCATGAATCCTCCTCTTAGCCATAAAATGCACTAAGATGTCCTTAGAGGATGAATTGTGACATGGTTTCTTACTCATTAAGATGATCATAAAACAAGATACTAAAGTATTCTCCCATCTTTTCAGATTTGAGAAACCTTTTATCTTTCTGCCCAATTTGATTCTTCCCATTCGTCCTGTCATACATTGAAACTTTTCCAATGTTTCAGAATTGTACTACAACTTGTAGGTACAACCATATTTACTTAAACTTTAGTAAATCATGACGAATAGTCTTATCGATCTTTGTGGTGGACCTTGACCAGCACACACCCAGTGTATCTAATTCCTTAGTCCTTCAATTGACTCACATATGCATGTGATCAATGAATTAGTCTCAATTTTACAAAGATGAAAATTCTCATTCATCATACAATACAGCTTGTATGATTCCAAGTTTCTGTCCAATTGAAGCTTGGGTGATGAGAACCTTTCCTCATTTGGTAAATTCAGACACAACCATAAATGAGAGAATCAAACTCATATTTCCATTATTGCTAGAAACATACAAACACCAATTTTCCATCAATGCCATTGCAAGGAGATATAAAATAAAGTAAAACAAAATTTTATTTATTCATAAAATGCGGAAAAACTTTTCCTTACAATGAAACTTTAAATGGAAACTATGCTATTACATATTTCCTAGCAATCTATCATAACTTCTAAGTAGTAGCTCAAGAATCCGATCCTCGAACCATGCGATAGAAAGCCATCTTCGTGATCAGATTCATCACACTTTTCTTTTAACCTTCCTTTTGCTCGATCCTGCTAAACATCAAGATGCAACTTAGTCACATCATGTAATAAGAATCAACAATTAGGAACTTTAACAAAGTTAGATAGTGGACTTACATGAAGTCGAGTCAAACATTTTGTCTCTACTTGCTTTCAAATATTTCAGGTATTCAGGGCAGCTTCACTTCCAATGTCCCTTCTCATGACAATAAAAACATATAGACTCTTTGGGAATGGTACACGAGACAATCACAGACTTAGCCTTTCCCTTTACCTTTTGGTCAACCGGGTTGAACAAGGCCGATCCCTTTCCATTGGGAAGAGAAAGCTTTTCTGGACTTCCAATGTTACCATTGTCCATGTCCATGGAACTTTGAGAATTAGACCTTCCATCAATATTTGCTTGACCATTTCGCCAAATCATTGCTGACTCAGCAGCAACAAGCAAATAAGAAAGATCTATTAGAGTTATGTCAGGATCTGTCATATGGTAGTCTTTAATAAACTCACTATACGACTCAGGAAGTGACTGAAGAACCCAGTCAACAGCGAACTTCCTTGAAATAACAGCACCCAACATTCTCAGCCTGTCAATGTGTGACTTCATTCCTAATACATGAGTTCACACAGGTCTTCCATCTTTATGTTTCATTTCTAGTAGAGCTTGAGTGATCTTGAACCTTTCAAGTCTTCGGGCTTGTGGGTCAGGGAGAATAAATGGAGGAGGTGGAGGAAGTGAAGCATGATGTTGAGGGACATCATCTTCAAGAAGAAAGTTTGTTCCAAGAGATTTGGGAAGATCATAGTTGTCTGAACCAGACATCTACAATGGGAGATATTCAAGTTAGTTGATTTTAAGTCCTTAATATAACACCCAATATGAAATATTAAGGCTAGGACCCAACACAATATTTTATAACTTGGAAGAGGGATGCGTTAATCCAAGCTATAAAATATTTGAAGGTAGGTGAATGACGATTCACCAATTTCCACCATGAAAAACGAAATGAATTATTAGGTTTTAATTGGATTTGAAATTCCTAGATTCTTTTGAAATTCATTGAACTTTTCAATGGCATGTTTCAATCTCGATTGTGCCCTTCAAGTTTTGTGACTGGGATGCCGAGGATCACAAAACAAGGTGTGAATAACCATGCAAACTCACTTGGTACCCTTAATATTATTACCTAATCGATGTGCCGGCTAACCACACACGCTCCACCGATCTATGATAAACATTAAGTCACCCTTCGTGATCCTTACTAGTCCAAGTTAGTGTGCCGGTTAACCACACACGCTCCACCACCGACTTGGTATGGTACAAAGTGTGAATTTCATGGGTTAGCACCAAATTCACATTTTCCTAAAGTAACTAAGATTGGGAATTTAAAAAAATATTCAGTTACTTTATAATCATTATACTTTCAATGAGAATTAAAGTCATTGTCTTACCCGTTCGGCTAACGACCCTCCACCGATCAAGGAAGCGGTGGGTGAGAGTGGACACCCATTAAGTTGCCATTTTATACGCAACAACCTTATACTCCCCTTATAGACCGACTTCGTGAATGAGACCTACTAACGGTAAAACGACTTGATCGTATACATATATATATAATAATTAACCATTAATGTTATAAATAGTATAAGGGTTGAATTTTAACTTTTAAAACTCTAAGGGTTTGGAATTAAATTTTGTGTGCGACTTTACAAATTCCAATACTTGAGGGCAAGTTTTGAACAATTCAAAAATTTTGGATATTCATAACTTATGAGTTTTAATTAAGTGTTTTAAAACTTTAAATGAAGAGACTCTTGGATATCCATAACTTGGGGACAAGTTATGGAGTCCATAAAAGCATTTATTAGAAAACTCTTCAAGAAAATGCAACTTATGACTTCTTAAAAAAACATTTAAAAGAAAAACTTTTGGAATTCCATAACTTGAGGACAAATTATGAATTCCATTAAAACACATTAAGATCAAGAATTAACTAACAAACAATTTGCAAATAATTCCTATGATCTAACAAAACTCATATGAACATGAACATCCACATCAACAATTTCAAGAATCTTATGAACACATATAAAAACTTGGAATTTTGATATTAGCCTTGAAATTGGTTTACCACAATCAATACCACATCAAAAACAGGTTTTATAAGTCCAAAACAGTTTAAGGTAATGATTCTAGACCAATTCCAGCACAAAATCTCGAAAATCTGCACTCAGGCCTACCAACTCTTCGAGTGCATGAACTGACTCGACGAGTTGGTTGAATATACGTGTGAACTCGGCGAGTTCCATGAGGGACTCGGTGAGTCAGCTGTGCAGAATGCAGTTTTTCGACATTTTTCAGCTATTTGCATCAAGTATTCAAGAAAACAAGCCCAGGCTCTGATACCACTGTTGGGTTTTGAGCATTCTAACACTCCTAAGTGTACATGCAACCCTAATAAACCTTGGATCTATGTTTTCTCTAAAATACATGCAAATAATAATTTCCAAGGTTTACATCCTAACTAGCATGGCATGAAGAACTAGAATCATAAAACACTAGAAGAATGACATACCTTTTGATAGTGATTGATTGCTTGGAGTTTGAGAGCCTAGAACCAATAATGTGAATGCCTCAAGTGGAATCACAAATAACCACAAACCTTGGAACCTTGAGAGAATAATATATGTGCTCTAGAAATTAGGCCACCACTCTTGTTCACACACAACTAGTGTCATTTCAAGCATCATAAGCTCCTTTATATAGTGTGGAGGATTAGGGTTACATCCATGTAAACCCTAATACCCATGACTCTTCCTTTCCAAGGATCCATGGGTTAAAAGCTCCATGGACTATCCATGGATTCCCATGCATGCCAACCCATTCCAAATGAGTATTAGCCCACACTACATAAAATACAAGAGCCCATATTTAATTAGTCACCTTTTTGATCACCAAATTAATTCTAAATTAATTTATGACCAATACTAATTAAATAATATGATTTAATATTAATATATTATAACTTCTAATATATTAATAAAGCATGAACATACTATTCTCAAAAGATTATCCAAAAAAATTATTCGGGTGAAGTGCAACCCAAATGGACCATGCCGGGTCGGGTCAAGTACATCTCAAATATTGTTATGGACTTAGACACCTTATCGAACAAGATGAGAAGAGATTGTTGGATTAAATCCCGAGGTTAGCAGTGGAGTATGAATTAACGTGATTGATCTCCCTCTGCTTGTCTTCCCGATCACAAGCTTTAATAATTGCCATGGTTTCAGCCAGACTCATACGGTTAATATCCTTCGTCTTCTTAATCACAGACACATTCATGTCCCATAACTTTGGCAGTGAGTTGAGTAGTTTCTTGTTTATTTCAGACCTGGTGACCAAGATACCTGCAGAGCTTATCTCGGTTGTAAGAGTGATGAAGCTCTATAGTTGAACCTCAAGAGATTCTCCCAAGATATGGTTGAACATGTTAAACTTTTGTCTCAGCATATCCTGGCGACTTTGTTTCATGTCCTCGTTTTCTTCATAAACTTCGATTAGTGCCTCCCATAAAGCTTTTGCAGAAGTATATTCTCGGAAACCCTGAGCAATCTCTGGTGATAAAGCCATAGTCAGTGTGACAAGTGCTTTCTCTTGCTGTTCAACTTTATCAAATTCTTCATCGGTATACTCTTCGACATCCTTGTCAACGATCGTTCCATCCAGGATTATTGTGGTGATTCTGATAGGTCCTTTTACGATGCATCTCCAAATCTTGAAATCTTTCGTTTTGATATATTTTTCCATACGATATTTGATGGGTTTGAGCCACAAGAACATCCTATGTGCTCATGCAAACCCTAATGCTTGGATCTAGGTTTCTCTAATTGTACATGCATTCATCCAAGACTTTCTAACCTTAGATCTAGTGATAATAATTCAAAATTATAATGACCAAAACAGATCTAGAAGATTACCTCTTGTTGCTTGCTTGATCTTTCTTCTTCCTTGAGCTTAGAGTCACAAGTGTAACTCCTCTAATGGCTTACAAACACCAATTAGCAAGAGGGTAGTATATGAGAGAGGAAGGAGGCACACAAAATCGGCTCTAGGGTTCTTCAAGAAGCAGTGGCCGATTTCAGTAACCTAGGGGGTCTATTTATACTGTGAGCAGCTAGGGTTTCAATCAAAACCCTAATGGATAGCTTAAACATTAACCAGCCCATGGAACCTTCTGGAATAAGGCCATGGACGAAAATATGATGGACTCCCATCATAATTTCGTTCACCACTTAGTCCATTAGGTTTCCCAGCCCCTTTATTCACTTAATCTCTTTTAGTCACCAAATTAATTCCTAATTAATCTATGACTAATATTAATCAAATAATATTATTTCTCCTTTAATATATTATTCTTATAATATATTTATAAACCATAATATCTTCTCTCTCTCCATAAACTACCCTGTCAATTTGCTATCGTGAAGGCAACCCAAAAGGACCATGCACAACCGGGTCAAGTACTTACCAAATATAGTTACAGGCTTAGACACTAATCCAACAGTCTCCTACTTGGATAAGTCTAGTAACTACAATTGTAATCACAATCTGATTAGCAAACGTAGCTCTCAAAGACGTTGTCAAACTCTGATCTTATCAGTAACCTGTCCTTTAGATAAGGGATCGTATAATCCTCTGTTCAGGATATCGTGCGGACAATTAAATGGAACATAATCATACTTATTGTCCAGCAGTTTGTTTCTCGATCTTTGTTTCATTTGACATAGAACTTAATTGAACACATCAATTCAGTCCTGACCGTGCCCGGCACATAAGTCAAACTAAATCATCGAGGGGCCCTGATATCGCTTTTACCCTCCTAGGATAAAAGGAACAGATAAACTTCGACTTATATGCATTTACTATCCACAAATCAAATTATACACAAAAATGCGTTTTATAACATCAAGTTACTGATGCGTTTACGCATTATCAATGCACAACCAATTAGCAAACAATAAACCATATACCTAGGTTTTAAGATCATATGATATTATTGTCTTGCGATCACTCGTGATGAATTCCATGAAGTGATTCCAACAAGCGTGGGTTTATTCCAATGCTCAAAACTTATTCATAAGCACTCATGAACGTTGTAGCAAACTTTTGCTATGTCTAATACTCTTTAGACAATCTACATACCAATTCATGACAGTCTTCATTCAGACCTACTTCCAACATATGAACGACCGTGGACCGTTCGAATAATCTTATTATTCAGGAAGTCAAAACATGCAAAATGAAACAATAGGCAAACAATTAACATGAGACAGTAAATTTACTTATAAATAATACCCTTTTATTTAATCATCAAATTTCAATTAAATTTATCTATTACACGTTTCTAAACTATCTAATCTAAAATAATATCGTCCTTCAGCCCGATGCTGCTAGCGTGCTGCAAGTGCTTAACCCTACCCAGTCCCTTCGTAAGGGGATCTACTGGGTTATCTGCTGACGATACCCTCTTTACTACAAGGAGACCTTCTTCCAACCGATGTCGAATAAAATGATATTTTCTGTCGATATGTCGAGATCTGCCATGATCCCTCGGTTACTTGGTCAAGGCAACCGCTCCTTCATTATCACAGAAAATTTCCATGGGCTCCTATTTGGCTGGTACAACTCCAAGGTCTCCAATGAAGTTCTTCAACCATATTGCCACCTTTGACGCTTCGCTCGCTGCAATGTACTCTGATTCGCACGTTGAATCACCTACGGTCTCCTGCTTTGAACTTTTCCAAGTTACTGCTCCTCCATTTAGGGTAACGACCCAGCCCGACTGCGAACGGTAGTTGTCCGTATCGGTTTGAAAACTGGCGTCACTCTACCCTCACAACTTGAAGTCATCACTCCCACCGAGGACTAGAAACCATTCATTTGTCCTCCAAAGGTACTTAAGAATATTCTTGACTGCGGTCCAATGTGCTTTGCCAGGGTTTCCCTGATATCTGCTGACCATGCTCAAAGCGAAGGTCACATCAGGGCGAGTACAAGTCAGAGCATACATAATTGAGCCAACTGAGGAAGCGTATGGTACTCGGCTCATTTCTGTTATCTCGACTTCGGTACTCGGACTTTGAGTCTTACTCAACTTGGCATTACTTTGGATTGGTAACTCTCCCTTCTTTGAATTCTCCATACTAAAACGTTTTAATACCTTATCCAAGTAAGTATTCTGACTAAGTCCTATTAGTCTCTTACTTCTGTTTCTCACTATCCTTATTCCCATAATATAGGCAGCCTCTCCGAGGTCCTTCATAGTGAAGCACTGCCCAAGCTAGGACTTAACTTCCTGCAGCGTCGGGATGTCGTTTCCTATGAGTAGTATGTCATCGACATACAATATGAGGAAGCTTACTATACTCCCACTGGCTTTGACATATACACATGATTCATCTTCGCTTCACAGAAAACCAAACTATTTGACTTTCTCATCGAAGCAAAGATTCGATCTGTGAGATGCTTACTTCAGTCGATAAATGGACTTCTCAAGCTTACACACTCTATTGGGATGCTTCGCATTGATAAAACCCTCTGGCTGAGCCATGTAAACATCCTCAGCCAACTTCTCGATAAGGAAAGCGGTTTTGATATCCATCTGCCATGTTTCATAGTCATGAAATGCAGCAATGGCTAGCATCACCCTGATAGACTTTATCTTCGCAACTGGTGAGAAGGTTTCATCATAGTCAACTCCAGGAGTTTGAGTGAAACCCTTTGCAACTAATCGTGCCTTATAGGTGTGTACATTCCCATCCATGTCGGTCTTCTTCTTGAAGATCCACTTGCACCCGACCGTCTTACGACCTGGTACATTGTCAACCAAATTCCAAACTTGGTTGTCATACATGGACTGAATCTTGATGTCTATCGCCTCTTTCCACTTTGCAGACTTCGGGCCTGCCATGGCTTCCTTATAGTTGTTAGGTTCAGCCAAATTTATTAGTGTACTATCACTAATATACGTATCCCCTTCTGTAGTAATATGAAAACCATATAACTGGGGTTGAACTCTAACTCTTTCGGAAAGTCTAAGAGGTAATGACTCGTCAATCGGCTCAACTGGAGTTTCCTCCTCGGGTTGAACGCCAGTGTCAGAGGATCCTTCATCGCTAGACTCTTGAAGCTCTTCAGATCGATTTGCCTCCCACCGTCCCCTTGGCTTATGAGTTCTCGCTCTCGGAAAACCCCTCTCCTCGCGACGAAGACAACATTGTCACTCGGTCTATAGAAGAGATATCCAAAGGAATTCTGCGGGTAGCCGATGAAAATACATCGCTCACTCCGAGGTTCGAGCTTGTCGTGAGTCTCTCGTCTTACGAAAGCCTTGCAACCCCACCTTGATGTGTGCCAACGAGGGAGCTTTCCCTGTCCATATATCGTGAGGTGTTTTGAAAACCTTATTTGCAGGGACTAAGTTAAGGATATGGGCGGCAGTCTTCGGGATGAATTTGATCCAAATCAGCAAAAGATAGTTGAGGAGGTAGCTCGCCAGCCACAAAGGCATTGTAGTAGTTGACAAGACCGGTAGCAAGATCCAAGTTTTCATCATTTTCCTTGGGAGCAGGAGCTGGAGCAGGTGCTTTTGAAGAGGAAGCAACTTGTGGATAAGATATTGAAGGTTGAACACTTTGCATGGATGGAGTGGCATATGATGATGGTTGAGGAACAACAAAAGGTTGAAATTGAGGAGTAGTGAAAGATGAGAAGACATGGTTGGATTGAATCCCGAGGTTAGCAGTGGAGTATGAATTAACGTGATTGATCTCCCTCTGCTTGTCATCTAGATCACAAGCTTTAATAATTGTCATGGTTTCAGCCAGACTCAGACGGTTAAGATCCTTTGTCTTCTTAATCACATACACATTCATGTCCCATGACTTTGGCAGTGAATTGAGCAGCTTCTTGTTTATTTCAGACCTGGTAACCAAGATACCTGCAGAGCTCATCTCGGTTGTAAGAGTGATGAAGCTCTGTAGTTGAACCTCAAGAGATTCTCCAAAGATATGATTGAACATGTTAAACTTTTGTCTCAGCATATCCTGGCGACTTTGTTTCATGTCCTCGTTTTCTTCATAAACTTCGATCAGTGCCTCCCATAAAGCTTTTGTAGAAGTATATTCTCGGAAACCCTGAGCAATCTCTGGTGATAAAGCCATAGTGAGTGTGACAAGTGATTTCTCTTGCTGTTCAACTTTATCAAATTCTTCATCGGTATACTCTTCGACATCCTTGTCAACGATCGTTCCATCCAGGATTGTTGTGGTGATTCTGATAGGTCCTTTTACGATGCATCTCCAAATCTTGAAATCTTTCATTTTGATATATTTTTCCATACGATATTTGATGGGTTTGAGCCACAAGAACATCCTATGTGCTCATGCAAACCCTAATGCTTGGATCTAGGTTTCTCGATTTGTACATGCATTCATCCAAGACTTTCTAACCCTAGATCTAGTGATAATAATTCAAAATTATAATGACCAAAACAGATCTAGAAGATTACCTCTTGTTGCTTGCTTGATCTTTCTTCTTCCTTGAGCTTAGATTCACAAGTGTAACTCCTCTAATGGATTACAAACACCAATTAGCAAGGGGGTAGTATATGAGAGAGGAAGGAGGCACACAAAATCGGCTCTAGGGTTCTTCAAGAAGCAGTGGACGATTTCTGTAACCTAGGGGGTCTATTTATACTGTGAGCAGCTAGGGTTTCAGTCAAAACCCTAATGGATAGCTTAAACATTAACCAGCCCATGGAACCTTCTGGAATAAGGCCATGGACGAAAATATGATGGACTCCATCATAATTTCGTTCAGCACTTAGTCCATTAGGTTTCGTAGCCCAAAATGCAACTATCACACATTTGACAGTTTAAGTCCCCTTTATTCAATTAATCTCTTTTACTCACCAAATTAATTCCTAATTAATCCATGATTAATATTAATCAAATAATATGATTTCTCCTTTAATATATTATTCTTATAATATATTAATAAACCATAATATCTTCTCTCTCTCCATAAATTACCTTGTCAAGTTGCTATAGTGAAGGCAACCCAAAAGGACCATGCACAACCGGGTCAAGTAATTACCAAATATAGTTACGGGCTTAGACATTAATCCAACAATATTTCCATTCCGGTAAACCTTCAGCAGATAGCAAACGTGGGATGCACGTGGTCGTGCCCATAACGGAATCAAGTTCTTAGTGACTTGTAGAGTGTTGTGAATCCATTTTTGTTTGTTTTTGGTTTTATTTTTATTTTTTTATTTTTTAATTAATTTTTTTAATTTTCTTGATAAACAAATTGTTAGAACAAAAATAGTGTTGACGATTGAAATTTGTTCACGGACGTACACACAATCACGGTTCAAACGTTTACGACCAAACAATGCTTCACGGTCCAAGAATTGTTCACGATCAAGCAATTGATTACGGTCCAGAAACAGTTCACGACCCTTGAAGATGAAGGGTTACGGCTATATCAAGTGTTCAAGGTCATAATCCCTTCAACACAGCAAACCGTAAACTCCCACATTTTGATGAAAACAAGTGTTTTTGAACAAATTTCGATTCCCTTAGCCTTGAAAACAGGATCAGATGCAGAAACAAGCTTGAATAATGAGGAAAACGATGACCCTTCAACCGCAAACGCAACTTGAATATGTTTTGACACCGGAATTGCTCTGATACCAATTGTAGAGTCCCAAATCAATGATCCAAACCAGTGATCAAAACAATAATCAATCAAAACGAACAAGAATTGAGTAGAGAAAGAGATTTATCAAGCAAATGCACACGTTTATTAGCTTAAACGTCTGGTACACCTTGAGCACACACACATTAACCGTGAACACTCTGATACACCACTGACACATTTTGACAGACACCTATTTATACGGACAAACCAACCGCAAACATGGTTCACGGCCGTGAACAGGTTCATGGTCGTGAACACCTACACAGCCGTAAACACACAAAAGAAACAAGAGCAAACCCTACTGATGTGTGTAAAACCAACTAGTTTTAATCCTACTAACTTAAACACAAAGACGAACACACGAAAGGCAGTGTACCTATGGATTAGCAGTTTAGTTCAGGTAAGTAGGGTATCGAACACAGGGAACGGTAAACAATTAAAAGAAATGCTAATATTATCTAAATAAAACAAGTAATAGAAAGGGGGTTTCTCTAGTTTTGCAAGACTAGAAACTTAAACAACTAATACTTAGACTACTTAACTAAAAACTAGATAAGCAAAGATTCAACTCAATTCAATAACGAAGGGGACTTCTGTTTAGTTCAACTCAATTGATCCTATGGTTGATATTATGGTAATAGTGCAATGGATTAATTCTTCTATTGGCTACCGATTCAAGTGATTAGCCTTGTGTTCGCTACGATAATCCTTAGAAAACAAACTAACTCAAACAGTGATCAGTTGTCTAATTTAATTTAATTCACTAGATTATTTATTCGGGTTAATTTAGACTTGTAATAGCTAACTAAATTGGTCCTTTAGTTAACCTCTTGCTGATGGTCATCAAACAAGCTCACAAATGAATTTACCTAATTTTTCTTATTAATTCTAGTTTCACGTTTGTTAGTCCTAGACATATGATAAAGTGGTCACATAAACATATGGGGTTGATAATTAAAAGATGTTCATACTATTTAATTATCTTCCTATTAACATAAAATTAGTTATCATTCACACATAAGGTTCTTTAACAAGCTAGAATCAACAAAATCACCAATATTAAATCAATCCTACCATTAATCAAACCATAGTTTCAACATTGTCTCCCCAAACAGAAGCTAAAAGGTTT
Source organism: Lactuca virosa (assembly GCF_052849685.1). Taxonomy (NCBI): domain Eukaryota; kingdom Viridiplantae; phylum Streptophyta; class Magnoliopsida; order Asterales; family Asteraceae; genus Lactuca; species Lactuca virosa. The sequence goes on along the minus strand of NC_136426.1, from coordinate 333,287,118 downwards.
TAGCTCATGATTAAGGCAGTAAAACACTCAAAAACGAAATCAATTGGTAAAAACATAGTTCAAACAAGAGATTAGGTAAAGAGTAAACTTGATTTTGCCTTAATTCTCATCAAAATCGAATGCAGGGTTGATTCTTCACTTTCCAGAGCTTCACCAGCGCTTTCAATCGTATCTTAGCCTCCAAGGGTTCCTCTATATGCTAGGTTATCGATCTGAAAGTCCCTTTATATATATTTTCACAAAACAGAGGCTACTCGGCGAGTCCAGTGACCTACTCGGCGAGTCCGTCACTTAAAACCCGTGTACGGCAAGTCAGCGCGTCCAGAATCGCGAAAGTTCGATACGACTCGCCGAGTAGTCGACCCTACTCGCCGAGTCCGTTTGGAATCAGCATTTTCTCAAAACACGAAAGTCGTCCGAAATTGTGTCTAGTTTTCAGAACAATTTGAATCTCGTCAATCAGACTTACGGTTCATGAAATATGACCAAAACACTGACGAGGGATCAAGCTGCCCAACAACATCCTTCTTTCTTCAAAATCCAAGATCCAAGCTTCCAATCGCTAGTTTCGCTTCCTTTTCAATCTGAGCATGTAATTGTTGCTGAAAATGAAATATTTAGCTAATTAAGTACCTTTTTTCCATAAAATGATATAAAATCAACAATAATTAATAAGATAATGAATGATTTCTATGACTAAATAAGCCCATATCACCTACCATAATCTATACATAAAGAACCTAGCCCAAACCACATAATTATGACCTAACACCCACAAGGTCTTCCTGCCTTGGGAACCTTCAGAAGGTCTTTACTACCAAACAAGACATAATGCAAACTATACATGCATATATACTAGGATGTCATGGAAACCCTCCAAGGTCTTATACCAAATGCCATGGGAACCCCCGCGTGATCTTCCATGCAAATTTCATAACGCATAATCAATCAACAATCCACATAACATAAAACGGGCCGACCTTGGTGCCTTAGACCCATTGGTATGGTGAGAAGACTCACCTCTCGGATGTTGAACTGACAAGCTAGAATCAGATATGTCCCACGTGCTGCTCCAAATCAACTGCCTATAATCATTATGTGATTAACTTGTCATAATCCCATATTTACCCTCAAAGTCAACCCTGGTCAAAGTCAAGGTCAAAAATCAAGGTCAACAGTCCATGATGACTTCAACTCGTCGAGTGCATCTAGCAACTCGTCGAGTTCCTGCATAGTCCAGAACACCTGAACAAACCCTAGCCAACTCGCTGAGTTGGTTCATCAATTCGACGAGTTCACTTAATATCCAATCGACGGGGAAACCCGATCTGACTCATCGAGTTGCCAGGGCAACTCGTCGAGTCCCCCTCCCTGTTTGCTTATTATGATAATCCATCGAATGCAGGGACTCACAGACTTAGATCTGAAACCCTAAGGTGTCTAGAATGATAAAGTTCCCAACTTTACCTTCCAGAACCACTTTGAATGCTCTAAGGCCCTTATCAAAGGTTGGAAAGCTCTAAAGCTTAGCCATTTGGTCCAAGATTTTAGGGATCTGGAATTCCTTCTTTCCAGAAGAGTTTCTAGTCCTTAAAATGTTCCAAATACGTATGCTTTATTGACATACATGTCCAATACGTGTAGGTATGACCGTGATCTACAACTTTTGTATAGACTCCGTCGGCTAATTTTGACTTTATTTTTAAAGTTATATTTTTAACAGGCCGGGACAGGAAAAATCCGTTAAAAATTCATAACTTCTTCATCCGACGTCCGTTTTCGTCTGTCTTTTTACCGTTAAACTACTATCGATGAGATCTTCGATTCACGTTTAGGTTGTGTCGGTTAAAAATCGCTCGATCTATAATTCGAATTCCGAGCTGCATACTGCCATGCTAAATCTTAGAAAATTCATAATTCCTCATACGAAGTCAGATTAGGACATTCTTTTTATGCAGACTCTCGGTTTAATGTTGTTGAGAGAAAAACTTAGAGACACACTTGAACAAATGTTAGTACAAGTAGATTGCAGAATAGTTAATCTCGAAGGATCTAAAACCTCAACAATAATATAAATAAGTTATGGTTAAATAGTTAGAGAGTCAGTTGCGGAAAATTAAAGAAATAGAAATGACAACAATTGTTATATCCAGTATACACATAAGTTGATTCATAACGAGGAATGCATTCAAACCAAGTTAATAAGGAAGATCAAACTTAGTGATTAAGTCACAGAAGACTTGCTCCGAAGAGAGATTATATTTAGATGAATTCTGGTAACATTGAAGTAGAAAGAGATGAGTAATAGAGAGATAGAAAAGATAACTTCAGAAATGTGTATTCAGATAGAATGCATAAGTTATCGGTATTGAATACAAGAGAATGAGCTCTATTTATAGAGACTCATAAATACACTAGATTACATCTCTATGAGTAGCCATGCAAGGCATACTGGACAATAGAGTATATTACAATAAAGATAAGTAAAGTAATCTAGCTAAGTGACTGCAGTAGGTAGACTCCGGTTGCGGTTGCTGATGAACAAGATTTGATTGCAGGTGCTGAACTTGTTGCGGTAGCTGAAGTGGCTGCGGTAGCTAAGTTCAAGAGGGTCACTTTTATGATTCAACAAATTCCCCCTAAATGACCTCTCTAACTTCGGTTCAGCTATCAAGTTTGAGGAACTTGATCAGGATCCACCAAAACCTCCTGATGTTTTCTAGCCAAGTGATTCTCCTTAGGATTTCGAATTTGACTTCTGCGGTAATATGCTTTGATCTTTTAACTCCGACTCGGCAGATGTCAAGTTGCTTCTTGGTCAGGCGATGCATTGCAGTCATAGGAATGAAGTATTTGACATTATCAGACTTCCTTTTGAAAATGACTCCAAGTTCAGGAAAGTTGGTTGCGCCTAAGGTTCTTTCTTGAAAGCCTTCGGTAGGCATAGGCGCAGGTTCGAGTGGTGACCGATCAAATTTTTGGGCTATGGTGGGGTAGATGTCCGCATCGATCTTGGCAAAGTCACAGACTGTTTCCTTCAGAAAAGTGTTAGCCCTTTCAAGCGCAATCTTCATTTTAGGGTGCTTCTCGGACTTATTTTGGAACACTTTGGCAATGAGGAAGATTTCTTCCAGATTCATGCAAGGAAAGTCTGCCTGGGTGCGGACATAATCATGCTCTCTTATTGTGAGGGTATACAGGATGTAGTCAGCCTTCATGAACTTCCGGATTTTGTAGTTCTTGACTGCGGATGGTCTATTGTTAAACCATATGTTTTCAATGGAGGAGGCTTTTTTAGCATGGAAGAGACTAAGTCTCTCAAATTCCATTGGCAGTCTTTTGTGATCAGGAAGGCTGCGGTCAAATTGCTCAAAAACTATGAAGAATTTGGCATTTGGAGAAATTGGGACATCCCAGTATCCGTCCGATGGGGGTTCAGCATAAGTGAGGTGGGGTCTGTAATCTTCGTCCAGCAGTCGGCGGTGCAGATTGATCCATGAATTTATCAAGGATTCGTCCATCATTGTGTCAAAACCGCATTCTCTCCAAATTAGCTCTGCAAGTTTGGCTGCCTTCCAGTCTTGTTTTCTTTGAGCAGTGGCAGGGGAGTCCGTTGAGCTTGGAGATAACATGTTCTCCGCGAGGTTTTTGAAGTGAGGGGGAGTCTTTGGCTTTTCAGGAGTGACTTCCTTTTGAGGTGAAGGGATGTGTGGTGGAGTGTGATGAGATGGTGTAGGTGTGGGAATTTTTTCTGTGATGATGGGGGGGGCTTTGATGTTGTGAGATGGATGGATCAGAGTGATGGACTTCTTCTTCTTCACTTCCCGCTCTCGAGGGATGCAACGGAGGAGCTTCCTCAAGCCATTGTTTAAGTCCATCAACCTTGGCAAAAACCTCTTGGAATTGAGCTTTGAGGGCTTCGGCAAACTGTTGATTGTTTGGAATGGAGGAGCTGAAGAGTAGCCTGTGGATTTCCTTGGTAAGCTGGAGGATCTCAGGACCATGGAAGTTGGAGGACAGAGATCGTTGCAGTCTGTTGATGGTCGATTGAAGAACGGAGATATTGGACTCATAAGCAGTGTGAGTCTCATCTATCAGCTTCTGAGACTGCGTGGCTTGATCCGCGATGGCTGCTTGGAGATCCGTTTTGATTTCGGTCACCTCAGTGATGAGGCGTTCCGCAGCAGCCATAAAGTCTTTGTGATCTGCCTTGCGGTTGTTGTCAAGGGACCGGATCCCCGTTTCTACTTTGAGAGAAATCCTCTCAGCAGCCAAGCGTTCCCTTGTCTCCAGACGTTCTAAACGTTCGATCAGGGACTGCGGTCCCGGGGTGTCTTTTGGTTGCGGTTGAGTTGGCTTGACCGCAGCTAAGATCTGATCAACTTTAGCTTGTAAGCTCATGAACTCTTTTCTGGTGACAACATTCTTCTTCTTTTTCTTCTTGTCTTTTGGTTTGGAAGTTGAATAATGGGAGCCACTGGATTCCTCTTCCTCACCAAACATCATGAGGTCATCATCAGAAGGGTTGGGCTTGTTGACCTCCTGAATATCGTCATCATCAAGACCAAAGGTAGGAGCAGAACTGACCTCGATTGCGGTTCCTTCGTCTTGTGATTCATGGACTGTTGGAGTGGGATTTGGATTGGGAGTTGGAGTGACTTTGGAGGTACCTGCAGCTGCACCGTAGGCTTGAGCTTTAAGAATTGTTTCAGCCATCTCGGTCATCCAGTCTTGAACTTTTTGAATAGTGGCTACGGTACTGGCATTGCTGATAGCATTTGCCCCATACTTAGTTACAGGATTGTACCGTAACCATGAGTCATTTGATTCGTCGCCGTCAAATCCTTGGAAACGCAACGAAGTGTCCTTCGGGTCCACGGATCCTTGCACGTTGGTGCTCACCGTGCCTAAACCACCTGCTGCGGATGTAAGCAGAGTAGGATTTCCTGAGCTTCCTTGGTCTCCTTGACCCGTAGTCAAGTGTGGCCTCGGCTCAGTTCTGGCATGGGCGGAAGAAGTGCCCTGCGGTTGGGAAGGTGTTTGTAGTGTTTCGGTGACGTTTAAAAGGATGGAGTGCAACTCCTCGGGAGAAAAGAAATGCAGTCGGGAAGCCCTGGAGACCTTAGGGCGAGCACCAGTGTCATCCTCTTGGGAGTAAACTGAGGGGGAGTCTCCACAAAGTTGTGATTCAGACTCACTTTCTGAGTCTGATTGGAAAATGATTGTGGTGTTGAATGGGTCTGCAGCCACCCCAAGGACTACTGGAGCCTTTTGAGAGGCTTCAGTATAGGTCCGGTCATGCATTTGGCTAGGGGAATCGGTTTTTCGTTTCTTAAGGAAAGCAATTGGTTTCCTATCCTCATCAGAATCACTACGGGATATAGGTGCGGTTGATTTGGTTTTACGTTGCTTGGTGGGTGCGGTTGGTTTGGGAGCATCCTTTTTAGGGGTTCTTTGTTTCTTCTTGGTTGCCAATTGCTTTCTTCTTTGAGAAAGATTGGAGAGTGTAGTGGCAGAAGGGACTGCGGTACCTTCAGGGTTAACAATTGCGGATGATTGTGGAAGAGGCGGGGTAGGAGGGTATGGGGCAATACCTTCCGTAGCCTCAATGTGATCTGAGACATCAGCAGTCTCAAGACCAAGTGTTGTAAGAATGTGGGTAGGGAGTCTGCGGATAGGTCCAAAAACAATTTGATTGGAAGAGGTATTGTACCTTTTGAGATCCTTAGTGACAAAGAAGTTGATGTCACTACCCATATCGATTCCAGCATCCGCATGAAGGTCTGATATGCAGAGTGACCAGAACCTAGCAAAAGTGAGCTCGGTTGGGTTCTCCTTCGGGTTTTCTTTGGGAATGTATTGAAGGAAGTCGTCCCATAGGATCTGCCCGTAGTTTACAGCGTGCCTTGTGAATATGCTCCACACCAACTCCAATAGCTTGAGTCCCATTTTGTCAATGCCTCCGGTTCTGCCGGATAGACAGCGGATGATGAAATGGCACACAAACTGCCAAACCGCAGGCAACTGATTTTTCTTAAATTCACCAATTCCTCTAATTGGTTTCTGATACCCCATTCGGTAAAGGGCAAAAGTAACGTCCGCCATGGAAGGAGAGAAGATCTTGATGGAGGGATGAACCAGAAGGTTTATGGCAGTGAGAAACTTTTCTTTGGACAGGATGACCAAAGAATCGTTAATCAGATTGAGGTGAACTTCTTGAGGATTTCGATTGGGCGATAGGCGGAGAATGCACACTTGAAGAGGGTTGAGACTGGAACAACATCTGTGAAAGCATCGAAAGGACCAAACAGAGGATGATTCTTGAGAAACTTGATCATCAGTTTGGTTGGAGCATTGTATGAAGAATGATCTTCAAGCACTACTCGAAAGTTGCTCGAGGCAATTGGTGGAGAGTCTGAACCGGTAGGATTCACTGAGCCTGAAGCCTTGGATTGTTTCTTTGATGCACCTAATTTCACCATTGTAGAAGCTTGAGAGAAGAAGTAGAAAAAAAACAGAGTGTTCTTGAAAGATTTGAGAGGGGGGTTGCGATGTTCAGAAAGCGTAAAATGATATTGGGGAAGAAGATGGGTTTATAAAGGGGTGAAAATTTTATTAACCCTAGGTAAAAGGTAAGGATAAGGTAAAAACGTCATTTAGGATTTGGGGGGAATCTTTGAATTGGGGATTAAATCTCAGCCACAAATAATCAAACGGTTTAAAAAAAGATTTGGGAGATTTACTAAAAGGGGTTTGCATTTAATGAAAAGTTAGACATCTATCAATGTGTCACGTGATCGTGGGGTGAGGGGAAAGGAAGTTGTAACAGATGGGACGTGTTGAGGAGAGGAAAAGACAGATTAAGGATGTGATTATGGAATACGTGCTTTTTGTCATCATGCCTAAAAATAGGTCTGACACAAGGTTTATTCAGAAAAAGACAGTTTCTCCAGGGAATTTTCTTTTAATGTTTTATTTAATGAAGGATCATTAAATAGCACACAAAGATTGAAGAGTTGATGAAACAGTTGAGAAATCAGCAAAGTGATCGCGGATGGAAACTGCATTGCGGATGGATATGACGTTCCAGATGGAAATTTCATTGCGGATGGAAAGATGAATGACTGCAGTATAAGAACTGAAAAGAGCACTTGTACAAAGATTAGTAGTAACAAACAATAAAGACCCATGAGAGATAAGTATGATTTATGGTTGCGGTATCACGACTGCGGTACCTAAACCATCTATCATAAGTAACTCTCAGTTAGAACCGCAACGGAGACCAAGGATGGTCTGCGGTATCTATCAATTCAAAAAGAATTGAGGATCTGGATTCATCATTCCTAACATTTGCAGGAAGGTGTTAAGCTTGTTGGAGTCGAGCGCTTTTGTGAACACATCAGCAATCTCTTCACGAGTATGGACAAAGATGAGTTCAATGTTACCTTTCAAGATGTGGTCTTTGATGAAGTGATACTGTAGTTCAATATGCTTAGTCTTGGAGTGCTGAACTGGATTATGAGAAATAGCAATAGCACTTTCAGAGTCACAATAGATCGGTATCCGCACCATTCTATACCCGTAGTCCAATAGTTGAGTTTTCATCCAAGGGACTTGAGAGCAACAGCTGGCTGCGGCCACATACTCAGCTTCTGCGGTAGACAGAGAAACACAACTTTGTTTCCTTGAGGACCAGCTGACGAGTCTTCCACCCAAAATATGACATCCACCTGAGGTACTTTTGCGGTCTAATTTGCATCCGGCGTGATCCACATCTATGAAAGTTTGCAGGCTGAAGTCATTGCCTGCGGGGTACCATAGACCAAGAGATTTGCTTCCTTTCAGGTACCGTAGAATTTGTTTGGCTACGGTCATATGTGACACTTTTGGGTCAGCCTGATACCTTGCACATACACCAGTTGCAAAGACAATGTCTGGCCTGCTCATGATGAGGTACATCAAAGAACCAATGATACCTCTATAGGTCTTGTGAACCACAGATTCGCCTGAGGGATCAGCAGAGATCTTATAACCGAAGGCCATGGGGACCTTAGTAGAAGAACAGTTGTCCATGGTATATATCTTTAAAAGTTCAGTGGTGTATTTTTCTTGATGAATGAATATCCCTTGCGGAATTTGTTTCACTTGAAGTCCTAGAAAGAAGTTAATCTCTCTATTCATGCTCATTTTGAACTTGTTGGTCATGAGCTTAGCAAATTCATCCACCATTCCTTGATCAGTTGATCCGAAGATGATGTCGTCCACATATATTTGAACAAGCATAAGGTGGTTATCATTTGCTTTTCTAAATAACGTGGGGTCAATCACTCCTCTCTTGTACCCGGATGAGACAAGGAATTCAGAAAGAGTCTCATACCATGCTCTTGGGGCTTGCTTCAGACCGTAGACTGCTTTTTCAAGCTTGTAGCAGTGGTCTGGGAAATCAACATTTTCAAAACCTGGAGGTTGTTGAAGGTAAACCTCTTCTTTTAATTCCCCATTCAGAAAGGCACTCTTAACGTCCATTTGGTGTACCTTGACGTTCTTGTGGGCTGCGTATGCTAGGAAGATCCGGATAGCTTCCACGCGTGCTACCGGAGCATATGTTTCATCGTAGTCAATGCCTTCAAGTTGACTATACCCCTTTGCCACTAGTCTTGCCTTGTTTCTGACTACCGCACCAGATTCATCCAGCTTGTTTTTTAATACCCATCTAGTGCCAACAATAGAGTGACCACGTGGCTTCGGAACGAGCTGCCAAACTTTGTTTCTTTTAAATTCTTCTAGCTCTTCTTGCATTGCATCTATCCAGTCAGGTTCAAGCAATGCTTCTTTGATCGTTTTGTGTTCTACCGAGGACATAAATGTTGCGTAGTGGCAGTGATCAGATAAGTCCTTGGAAGATCGAGTCTGGATACCTGCGGATGGGTTGCCAATGATTTGACCTGGTGGGTGGTCCTTCGTCTATACGTAAAGACGGGGTTGTAGATGATCAGCAGCTGCGGTAGAGGGAATATCTTGACTATCAAAAGAACCTTCGGTTGGAGATGGCAGTTCCCGCTGGACTTGAGAACATCCTGCCGAGTCATCTTGGTTTGTTGGAACAAGAGTGGAATTTTCTTGAGCAGTTAGGAGTGGTTCCTCCTGGATTGCTGATGGGAGTTCCTCTGGAACCTGAGAGGGTTCCCCCTGGACTGCAGATGGGAGAGTGATAATCCTTGAATCGGTTCTCGTGTCAATGTTCTCTATGAGTTCATCATCCGAATCCGAAGATACGTTTGATGGTAATGTTTCTCTGCAGGTGGGAACTTGAACAACATCTGGTACTGGAACCTCGATGGTTGGTGCTTGATCCGGAGTAGAGCTTTCCCCCTCAACCGGAGAGGTGAAAGTATTGAGAGACGCTACTTCAGATAGAGATGGACTAGAAATATCAGCATGTTGTTGTTGAGCTGCGGATGACACAAGAACTTCGGATAGTTTTGCCGTTTCAACAGGATCGAAAAGATCGTCATAATTGGCTTCAACTAGATTTAAGGGTCCTGAAGAAGCAGGAATATCACTTTCCATGATTGCGGTGGTTTCATTGGATGGAGGGGCGTTGCGGATGTGAGAATCATCAAATTTCACATCGAAGCTTTCAATGATTAGCCTTGTACGTCTGATGAGCACCCGGTAAGAAACTTTGTTAGTGGAATAACCAAGGAATATGCCTTCATCAGACTTCGGTGCAAACTTGTTAAGCTAATATCGGTTGTTGATCACGAAGCATCTATACCCAAAAATATGAAAGAAGCGAACATTAGGTTTGCGGTTGTTGAGGCCTTCATATGGTGTTTTGTTGAGACGTTTGATGGGTTTTTGAGCATTCTAACACTTCCTAAGTGTACATGCAACCCTAATAACCTTGAATCTATGTTTTCTCTATATACATGCAAAGTTCTTTTTCAAGGTTATTTCCTAACTAGCATGGCATGGGGATTACATAAAACATAAAACTAGTAGAAATACATACCTTGTTGTTGCTTGGATTCCTTCAAGACTTTGTGAGCCTAGCACCCCAAATGTTGTGCCTCAAATGCTTCACACAACACCACAAAACTTGGAATAAATTGAGAGAATGTCACTTAGCCTCAAAATCGGTTATGCCCTCTCTAGTAACACTAGGTCCACTAGCTCACCATTTTGCTAGCCATAGGGTTCCTTTTATAGTGTTGTCACAATTAGGGTTTACACATGAATGCCCTTAATTGTCATGACTCTTGATTTCTCATGACCCATGGGTTTGTAACTCCCATGGACTATCCATGGAGCTCCATATGGTTATAACCAAACCCATAAACCATGGATCATTAATCCACCATAAAAGAATTGATGATTGTCATAATCAACCCTATATATTTAATTAGTCTCACTTTGATCACCAAATTAATACTAGATTAATACTTGATCAATACTAATTAAATAATACTATTATTAATATATTAGAACTTATAATATATTAATAATCATCAGTGCCTTATTCTCTCATTTAGTCTATCCAAGTATTGCAATGCCATGCAACCCAAATGGACCATGCCGGGTCGGGTCAAGTACATACCAAATAAAGTTATGGACTTAGACACTATATCCAACAGTCTCCCACTTGGATAAGTCTAATAACTATATTTGCAAATATGACTTCAAAATCCGACTAGCAATCGTAGCTCTTTCAAAGTCTCTCGAAACTGAGATGATGATGATACGCCATTTAAGATAAGTGATCATATAATCCTCTGTTCTCATGATATCAGCCGGACAAACACATGGAACATGGTCTTACTTATTGTCCAGCATTTTTTTCTCAATCTCTGATTTGTTTCGACATAGAACTAAATTGAACACATCAATTAGGTTCTGACCGGGCCCGGTACATAGGTCAAAACCAAATCATCGAGGGGCCCAGATATCGCTTCTATTTCTATAAGGAACAGATAAACTTCGACTGATATGCTTGTACTAACTACTTGTTGAATTACTCACAAAGGCACGTTTTATGACATCGAGTTACCAATGCGTTTTCGTGCAATCAATGAATAACCAACTCATAGTCAACAACTCATATCTCTAGGTTTGAACATTTATATGATATTACCGTCTCACGATCACTCGAGATAAATTCCATGAAGTGATGCAAGTGAGCGTGGGTTGGATCCAATACTCAGCCCTTATGAGTACTCATGAATGTTGTAGCAACCATTGCATTGTCCAAAGCACTTTAGACAAATCATACAAGCCAAATTCATGACAGTCTTGATTCATATCTACTTCCAACATATGACTGACTGTGGATGGTTTGAATAATATAATATATACCATAACATACTTATTCTGGAAGTCAAAACATGCAAAGTGAAACACAAGAATAATACTAATCTTATATGGCCCCAACACTTTGAGTGTAAATAAAACACCTTTTATTTAAGCACCATATTGATTACTCATTATTTATGTTTCGATTAATCAACTTTATGCTTGAATTAAAACATTAGTTGTCCCATGCTCCAAGCATGTACACTATGTTTTTCCAAACAACAATTATGCCATACTCCAAGTATGCATACTATGTTTACATATGGTCCTCTCTTTGTGAAATAGATCAATTGACAATATTCCAATGATGCTCATTTCACAATTCCAATCCTCGTTGTAAATGAAAGAATACCAAACTCTTGCCATCTACTGTAATCTGTTAGATTCTAAACTTATATGCAATGATCCCCTTGTACTGACTATGCACAGAAGTCACAAAGACTTGGCAACAGAAATTACAAAGTATTCCAATGGAAAACAATTCCATGGAAATGAAGTCTCAAATTCAAAGTACATTCCTTTGAACATCCTTCTTAGCATTAAGTTCTTTAATCTTACACAGATTCAAAGAATAACTTCCACCTATGGAGACAATTCCATATTACCATTTTGACCATCACTTCTGAACAAGAGTTGCCTCTTTTCAAAATATGTCAATATGGTCGTTACTCTATACTTCTAATTTTCCATGAGCAACCAATCTTTGGTAAACCTCAGATTGTCCTCGACAACTTTGCTTAATCATTTTAGTCATTTCCAGTTCTATTCCTTTTTCCATCTTAATGCCCTAGGCATTTGGAAAATTTAGAATGGATGAATATTATAGCACATGTAATCAAACCTATACCCAAAGCATGATTTATGCTATAAAATTTTTTATTTGCCATGTTTTCATAATTCGAACTATGAAGAGGGATGCCGTAATCATAATCGAATTTTGAGAACGCAACATATATAGAATTTCCTTATGTTAAACCATTCCAACATAACATTCATATATATTCTTGACTAAAGTAGATTAAATTCTCAATCTAAGCTTGTAGAATTGGAGTGAAGTATAAAATCCTCTCCCTTAATTATAGCAAAACAACTTTTTCAAGGCGAATTGAAACTTTTGTTTTCTATAATTAACATTGCTAACCTGCAATATTTAACATAATCGTCATGCTCCCACTAGCATAATGATTACCAACATAACACTTTATGCTCCCACTAGCTTTGACATGTACTCAGAAATCAACTGGACTTCTAGAAATCAATACTTCATTGACTTTCTTACCAAAGTTCATATTTCTGATAGTAGATTGCTTTGATAAGACTTTATCAAAAACATACACCTTTCCTTAGATAGCTCACATGGTTTTCTAGACCTTTTTCAATTCTCACTAGTTAGTGTGCCGGTTAACCACACACGCTCCACTAACTATATGAGAATGCAAATATCACAACCGCTATCTACTTAAAATCTTCTTAGTGGAAGCGTTTCCTCACCATCATTTTCATGAATCGAAGAGAAACCTTATGACACTTAGATTTTATAGTGTATGTGTTCCTATCCATGTGAATTTGTCATAACCATAATCACAGGACTAGGTTAGTGACACTTCCAAATTCATAGGGACTGAACTTGTGCAATCTTAATTTCTTGCCACCTGGTAGCACAATGCCCACCATTGTTTCCGGGTTGTTATGCAAACAATTGAGAACTCATAGAACTCACAAGCATAATCAACTTTCAACTGGAACAGACACAGAAACAAGAATATGTCAACACGATAGGTTACAAACCTCAAGTCGTGGGCTAGTGATTAACAAAACTCTTGATTTAGTTCTTGAAACTATTTCAGAATCATTTAGACTCCCACTATCCTCTTGACATATAAGACTTCTCTTTGTCAAGAACCATTCCTTGACAAAACAAATATTCAAGATCTAGTGCGGATTCTTATCAAGTTAAACATTTCTCACTATTGGTCTTAGCTGGTCTTTGTTTTATCCAAAACATCACAACTTACCAATCTCAAATGTACAAGAGTAGGAAACATCTTACTCTACATTTGACAAGTGTTATGAACTTTCTAAAGACTATGTCACTCAAGTTACAATCTTGGAGTATAACTCCAGGATTTGGTTTTGGCACGAAGTATGAATTATCTTTTGATTTAACCATTTCAACAATTCACGATTCCTCTCCTCAGGCAACAAACACACTAAGGTGTCCTTAGAGGATCAATTGTGATATGGTTCCATAATCACTAAGATAATCATAAAACAAAATACACAAGTACTCTCCCATCTCTTTAGATTGGAGAAAATTTTATCTTTCTGCCTTATTTGATTCTTCTTATTCATTCTGCCATACATTGAAACTTTTTCAATGTTTCAAAATTACACTTAAACTTGTAAGCATAACCATATTTACTAAACTTTAGTAAATCATAACGAATAATCTTATCTATCTTTGTGGTGGACCTGACCAGCACACAACCAAGTGTACCCAATCTTTTAGTCCTTCACTTGACTCACATGTACATGTGAACAAGGAATTAGTCTTAATTTCCCAAAGACGAAAACTTCTCATTCATCATACAATACAAGTTGCATGATTCCAAGTTTCTATCTAACTGAAACTTGGGCGATGAGAATCTTTCCTTATTTGGTAAATTATGATACTACCACAAATGAAAGAATCAAATCCATTTTCAAATATTGCTATTAATGGAAACATATAATCAACAATTTTTCACAAATGCCATTGTAAGGATACTTAAAATAAAATCAAAACTTTTCTTTATTTTAAAACTTTGCGGAAAACTTATCCTTACAACCCATATGAAAACCTTGTTGTTATCTATTCCTAAGCAATATGTCTCAACTCTTAAGTAATAGCTCAAAATTCTGATCACCGAACCATGCGATCAAAATCCCTCTTCGCGATCAGAATCAGCATATACTTCCTTTAAGTTTCTTCACTTTTCTTTGATTCTTAAAACATCAACATGTGACCCAGTCACATCATGCAATAAGAATCTCACAATAGAAACTTAATAGAGTTAGACAATGGACTTTACCTGAAGTAGAGTCAAACATTTGACTTTACTATCGTTATGGACTTTTAGGTAAATTTGGCAGCTTCGCAACCAATGCCCTTCCTTTGGCAACAGAAACATATGGACTCTTTGGAAACGGTACACGGGACTATCACAGACTTAGCCTTTCTCTTTACCATTTGGTCAACCGAGTTGACTATGGCCAATCCCTTTCAATTGGGAAGAGAAAGTTTTTCTGGACTTCCAATTTTACCATTGTCAATGTCCATGGAAGTTTGGGAAGTTGATCTTCCAATCAAATTTTGCTTTACCAATGCTCCAAATCATTGCTGATTCAGCATCATTAAGCAAATAGGTAAGATCATTAAGGGTCATGTCGTGATCTGTTATCAGGGAGTGACCAAGTCAACAGCCAGCTACCTTGAGACTTCGACACCCTACTCTCCCGGCTTGTCAATATGTGACTTAATCTCCAAGACCTAAGCACATATAGACTCTGTTTGCCAATAGGGATTGAGTGACTTAGAACTTATCATGTCTTGAAACTTGTGGGATAAGGAGATTTGTTGGAGGTGGAGGAAGTGAAGTATGATTTCCAGTCCCACTAATGCATAACAAAGGGATTGATCTTTCACCTTGGTTGCCATTTGGGATATCATCTTCATTAGGAAACTTGTTCCTAAAGATTTGGGAAGACCATAGCTGTCTAAACTACACATCTATAATGGGAGAAATTCAAGTTAGTTGATTTAAAGTCCTTAATATAACACCCAATATGAAATATTAAGGCTAGGACCCAATAACGTATTTATAACTGGAAGAGGGATGCCGTAATCCAAATTATAAAATAGTTAAAGGTAGGTAAATGACGATTTACCAATTTCCACCATGAAAAACGATATATAATTAAGTTTTAATTGGATTTGAAACTCCTAGATCTTTTGAGATACATTGAACTTTCAATGGCATGTTTGAATCTCGATTGTGCCCTCTCAAGTTTGTGACTGGGATGCCGAGGATCACAAACAAGGTGTGAATAACCATACAAATTGACTTGGTACCCTCAACAATATTACCTAATCGATGTGCCGGTTAACCACACACGCTCCACCGATCTATAATAAAGTCAAGTTACCCTTTGCCACACTTACTAGTCCAAGTTAGTGTGCCGGTTAACCACACACGCTCCGCTAACGACTTGGTAAGGTACAAAGTGTAATTTTATGGGCTAGCACCAATTTCACATTTTCCTAAAGTAACTAAGATTGGGAATTTATAATGTATAGTTACTTTATAATTCATTATACTTTTAACGAGTATTTAAAGTCGTATCCTACCCGTTCGGCTAACGACCCTCCACCGATCAAGGAAGCGGTGGGTGAGAGTGGACACCCATTAAGTCACCATTTTATAGGCAACAACCTTATACCCCCCTTATAGACCGGCTTCGTGAATGAGGCCTACTAACGGTAAGAATGACATATTCTTATACATATCTATATAATTAAAATTATAATAATAGTATAAGGGTGTATTTTAAACATTTAAAATAGTTGGTGGTTTAATCTATTAACTAAACTATACTTAATTTAATTAAACTTAAACCATGTCTTTATGGAATTATTAACTCTTTCAATTAAACACTTTAATTAATTTAATGAAGTCCATAAAGCTTGAATTTTACCTTTAAAAAAATTCTAAGAGTTCAATTTGGAATTAAAGTGTAAGGCTTTTCAAATTCCAAAACTTGAGGGCAAGAATTGAAACTATTCCAAGTCTCTTCAATTTGTAACTTATGAGTTTTAATGGTTCATAAAATGAAGACTCTTCATTTTATGAAACCTCTTTAGTTCTTTAATCATAATTAAAAGAAGTGACTTTTGGTTGTCCATAACTTGAGGACAAGTTATGGACACCATCATTAGCATTAAGATCATGAATTAAACAAGCATGTAAGTTACACAAAATTCCTATGATCTTCTAAAAACTCATAAGAACAAATATTCATATCAAACAATTTCAAGAAAATCATATAAACATATACAATACTTGAAAATTGATAAAAGTCATGTAAAATGGGTTAACATAATCATTATCATTTTGAAAAACAGATTTTACAAGTCCAAAACAGATTGGGATAATGATCTTAATCCATTTCCAGCAACAAAACTCGAAAAAACTGCCCAACACGCTCCTACTCGCCGAGTGCATTATTCTACTCGGCGAGTAGAATGAATTTGTTCATGGACTCGGCGAGTCCTCCCCATGGACTCGGCGAGTCCAGTCGTCAGACTGCAGAATTTTCGATTTTTAAGCAGTTTTGCATCAACTATACAGAAAACAATCCTAGGCTCTGATACCACTAATTGGTTTTTAAGCATTCTAACACTTCCTAAGTGTACATGCAACCCTAATAACCTTGAATCTATGTTTTCTCTATATACATGCAAAGTTCTTTTTCAAGGTTATTTCCTAACTAGCATGGCATGGGGATTACATAAAACATAAAACTAGTAGAAATACATACCTTGTTGTTGCTTGGATTCCTTCAAGACTTTGTGAGCCTAGCACCCCAAATGTTGTGCCTCAAATGCTTCACACAACACCACAAAACTTGGAATAACTTGAGAGAATGTCACTTAGCCTCAAAATCGGTTATGCCCTCTCTAGTAACACTAGGTCCACTAGCTCACCATTTTGCTAGCCATAGGGTTCCTTTTATAGTGTTGTCACAATTAGGGTTTACACATGAATGCCCTTAATTGTCATGACTCTTGATTTCTCATGACCCATGGGTTTGTAACTCCCATGGACTATCCATGGAGCTCCATATGGTTATAACCAAACCCATAAACCATGGATCATTAATCCACCATAAAAGAATTGATGATTGTCATAATCAACCCTATATATTTAATTAGTCTCACTTTGATCACCAAATTAATACTAGATTAATACTTGATCAATACTAATTAAATAATACTATTATTAATATATTAGAACTTATAATATATTAATAATCATAAGTGCCTTATTCTCTCATTTAGTCTATCCAAGTATTGCAATGCCATGCAACCCAAATGGACCATGCCGGGTCGGGTCAAGTACATACCAAATAAAGTTATGGACTTAGACACTATATCCAACAACGTTTGCAAACAATGCTTCAATTTTGTACAAAGCAGGCAGTTGCTATAGCTTCAGCCCAGAACTAGAGAGGAAGGTGTGCGAAGTTGAGCATGGATCTGGCTGCTTCTACCAGTGTGCGGTTCCTTCTCTCTACCACTCCATTTTGTTGTGGTGTATAAGGAGCTGAGAAGTTGTGAGTGATGCCTTTGGAAACCAAGAAACTGTTGAGAAGAGTGTTAGTAAACTCGGTTCCATTATCACTGCGGATACGTCTTACTATAAGCTTTATCTGAAGTTCCATTTCCTTTATGAAGTTGATGAGAACCTGCGGTGTTTCTGACTTGAGTCTGAGGAAGAAAACCCAAGTGAAACGTGTGAAGTCATCAACTATAACCAGTATGTACTTCTTGTGATGAAGAATGGCTACGGTTGATGGACCGCAGAGATCAAGATGTAATAGCTCTAGTGGTTCAGAGATTGAAGAATCAGTTACAATGGGGTGACTTGCTTTAGATTGCTTTCCACATTCACAAGCCGGACAAAGAGTATCGTTGCTGAATTTGAGAATAGGGAGACCTCTTACTAGTTCTCCGGTGACCAAGTTGTTGATGTACCTGAAGTTGAGATGAGCTAGCTTGCGGTGCCAAAGCCAGCTGACTTCAGATACAACTTTGGATAGGAAACACAACTGCGGTCTACCAATAATCAGAGAGACATCCAACGGGTACATGGTACCTTCGGATCGGGATTTGATCAGGCATGTGTTCCTATCACTTGTCATTACGTAGCAAAATTGATCATCAAATTCAACTCGATGTCCTGCTTTACATAGTTGGCCAACACTGATGAGATTGTGTTTAAGGCTTTCTACATAAGCAACCTTCTGAATGCAAAAGTTCCCCGTAGTGAGAACACCGTAACCACGGATAACACTCTCCGCATTTTTGCCGAATGTTACATTTCCACCATTGCATATTGGCCTGAAATCCAGAAGGTACTCTAACCTTCCGGTCATATGCAAGGAGCAGGCACTGTCAATTAACCACTCATCTTCTTGTTCCTCCTTGCACAAAGCCTGAGAATTACACGGTTAGTTTAGGCATACAAACTAGTTTGGAGCCTAGGACAACTGATGTGTTTCTGAGTGATGTATGGACCGAGGTTGCAGGGACAGGTCTCTTGTCAACTTTTAATCCTAGTCGTGGGTGTTTGAGCAGATTTGGAGTGTTGTGGTTTTTTGAAAAAGTACGAGGTTTCGTGTTGAGAGTTTGTGAAAAAGTACGAGGTTTCTGACTCTGACTAGATTTGATGTAAGATGAATCCTTCTGACAGCTACACTGACATTTACAAAAAGAAGTTTTGTCTTTTGATCTGACACTATGCTTGGTCAGTGGTTTAAAGGATGAATTGGACCTGTTACCGGTCTGAGGTGGGTAATTCCTGACATAAGTGTTGTCGAGTTTTGAAAAAGGTTGTTTTTGAAAAGATTTAGCACTTGTAGGTTTCTGAGTTCTTTTTGGTGGAGTTGGTAGAATACCCTTCCACCTTTTGAAATTCTGATGTGACTTTAAAATTGTTGGAATGGGTAAGATACCCTTCCATTTTGGATCGTCCAAGGAATACACTTGAAAACCATTGATTTGAAAAGACTTTACACCCTTTTGAATTTTATCAGATGAACTAGGAATGACTGATGAAACTTGACATTCCTTTTTGTTTGTTTTCTTGATGGGAGAGAATTTTGGAATATAGTGTGAGAAAACAAATTTTTCGGGACTTTTGGATTTTGGAAATCTGACATGCTTCTTGTTTTTTGAAAAGGTTTGTCTATTTGTGCCACGAGATCGAATTTCTTCTTTAAAAGCCTTTTTAGCTAATGATTTTGGTGAACCGCAGTCTCTGTTATTCAACTGCGGTTTCCTTGAATCTTTTGAAATTTTGTGAAAACGAGGACTTGAATCATGAGAACTTGAGGATTCTGGGATTTGAGAACATTGACCTACTTCGAAATTTTCTATTGGTAACTCATGATGAATTGTTTGAAGAGTGACAGAACTTTTGTTCGAAGACTACGGTAGGGATGACTTGACTATTGCAGAGTAAGTCTTTGTTAGGAATTCAGTGGGATTTTTGTGGGACTTTTGACTACAGTTTGAGATATTGCGGTCTGAGGATAGAGATGGAAAGTCTTTTGAGACTGCGGGTCCTTCGGTGACAATGTCTTCATCAACTACGGATGAGGTTTGAGAATTTGGATAAATGATGCCACAGATAGGAATTTGATCACTTGTGTGACCCGAAACCTCAGGCATAATTTCCTCAATGACATAGTTGTTGCTTAGATTATGCAATCTACCGAAGTGAGTTTTGATATCTTCGGGAAAAGTCTTGTCATTGACAGGGAAATGAAATTCTCGGTCCGGAGGGACATACAGTCTGTCTTTGTTGAAACGGGGTGAGGAATCCATTGCGGTAGGATATCCATTTGACCAACCCCAATTGTATGTATTGTCCACGGTTCCATTGTTTACCAAATTTTCAATAGCTTCACTTTCATTAAACAAATTTTCAATTAAGAGATTTAAGCGTACAATTTCACTCTAAGCTAAATCTCTCTGGTTCAAAGCTATCTCTAATTGGGTTTCACTTAACATTCTTGCATCTTTTTCTAACTCTAAGTCCTTCTCTAACATAGCCATTTTGAGTCTTTTCTTATCCAGTCGTCCTCTCACATGGAACATCTCTTGGGACGCAATATTCTTCTCATCTAAGGCTTTATTATAGTCTGTAAGGACGACAACACAAGTGTCATTAAGATCATCTATGTAGGGTTGACAGTCATGCATGCTATAATTTAGAGTTTGGATCATGAGTTTTACCTGTTCGACGATGCTTAGATTTCCATCCTTTGCCATGTAGCAGTAGTTCCTTTCCAGCTTTGTGGACTCATCATCATCCGCAGTGGCCAGCATGCAGATTTTCCCTTTTCCTTTGACACTGCTGATGGCTTCATCTTCATCTCCGGATGACCAAACTTGATGGTCTCTTTTGACATGGGCTACGTATTTCCTTGCCTTTTCCTTATCTTCCAACTCTTGAGCCATTCTAAGGTTGAATGCTCTATCTTTTACTACATTGGCCTTACAATCTCTTGCAAAGTGATTTTCTTTGTTGCATTTGTGACAAATTACAACATCAGTCTTGTCTTCTGAGGGAGTACCGGAGTCAGTGGTTTGAGGAGACTGTGGTACCTCCTTTGGTTGATTAATTTGAGATTGCGGTGGAGGATGTGAACTTTTGGGATATCGAGAATGGTTATTCTGGGAACCGAAGTTACGGTTGAATGGAGGTTTGTTGAACTGTTGATTCTTGCGGAAGGAAGGAGGTGGTAGACGGTTGAACTGTTGACTAACAAGAGCAATAACCTTCTGAAATTCTTCTTTATCATCATACTCTGAGTCAGCTTCGTATGACTGCGGTGGAGCTTGTGCTATGAGAGCCAATGGTCCTCCGACGTCAGCACAGTCTTTGAGTACGGTGGATTCTTGTGCTTGCAGCTCTCCATAGAGCTTGTAGAGTGACAAAGAGTGAATCTTTCTATCGGCTTGGACTATCATCTTAGCCGTAGTCCAATGTCTTCCCAAACCATTAAGAAACTTAAGGTTTGTTTCATGGTTACTGCGGATGGTGCCCGCATTGGATAACTTGGTGACTATCAGATTGAACCTTTTGAACGAGTCTTCCAAACTTTCTCCAGTATAAGCTTTGATGTTGTTGAACTCATTGAGTGCGGTAGTGAGCTTCTTGTCTTGTGCTTGTTCTGAGCCTTCGTACAAATTCTTGAGAACTTCCCAGATCTCTTTTGCTGATTTGAAATTTATGATAATATCGAAGTTGTCAGGAGCAACTCCACAGGAGATTTCATAAAAAGCAACAGCATCATTTTCCATTTTATCGAGATCATCCTTGGTGGGACGGCTCATAACTGGTTGACCTCCTCCTAGTCTGGTTGTAGCGTCGTCGGTTTGGATTGGAGTCAAGACTGGGACATGTGGTCCTTCTTCTACGGATCGCCATACATCTCTACCAAGTCTTCATAAATATCTTTCCATTCTTTGTGACCAGTGATGATATTCATTTGCTACCAGTATTGGGGCTCGATTAGAACCACCAACACTGTTGGAAACATTCAGAGATAACGATTGTTCCATTGAAATTTTTGTGAGAAATGAGCTTCAGTGGTATAGAAGGCTCTTTGAAAAATCAGAGTTCCGTTTTCAAAAAGCAACCACTATGGCTCTGATACCAATTGTTGAGAGAAAAACTTAGAGACACACTTGAACAAATGTTAGTACAAGTAGATTGCGGAATAGTTAATCTCGAAGGATCTAAAAGCTCAACAATAATATAAATAAGTTATAGTTAAATAGTTAGATAGTCAGTTGCGGAAAAGTAAAGAAATAGAAATGACAACAATTGTTATATCAAGTATACACATAAGTTGATTCATAACGAGGAATGCATTCAAACCAAGTTAATAAGGAAGATCAAACTTAGTGATTAAGTCACAGAAGACTTGCTCCGAAGAGAGATTATATTTAGATGAATTCTGGTAATATTGAAGTAGAAAGAGATGAGTAATAGAGAGATAGAAAAGATAACTTCAGAAATGTGTATTCAGATAGAATGCATAAGTTATCGGTATTGAATAAAAGAGAATGAGCTCTATTTATAGAGACTCAGAAATACACTAGATTACATCTCTATGAGTAGCCATGCAATGCATACTGGACAATAGAGTATATTACAATAAAGATAAGTAAAGTAATCTAGCTAAGTGACTGCGGTAGGTAGACTCCGGTTGCGGTTGCTGATGAACAAGATTTGACTGCGGGTGCTGAACTTGTTGCGGTAGCTGAAGTGGCTGCCGTAGCTAAGTTCAAGAGGGTCACTTTTATGATTCAACAAATGTATACTACGAGTTTCATTTAGATCGCTAAGGCTAAAGGCACTTTATCATAAATTCACTTTTTACGTCACACACCGTCGTGCCGGTTCTGTCGCGAAACTTCGGTAGGTCATAACTTCTTCGTTATAACTCGGATTTCGGCGTTCTTTATATCTCCGGAATGCTTGTTACGACCACTACAACTTTCTTCATAGGTACCAGGTTTATCTAACATTTTACTTTCGACGCTTATTTTTATCCTTAATTTATTATATCATCATAATTAAATATAAGGCACATAAATTCACATAATTCATTTTTATTACTTCAAAACACGTTACAAAGGTTGACCTAGACTATTACATTGTCTTTAATGCTTAGCCCAGAAACACGGGCGGTACAGTATATGTGTGTTTCTATTGTATTGTTTTTCAAATTATTATAGATTTCAATTCCCTGTTAAAAGTATTTTTTTTTTCATTTTTATCAGTTTTAGTATTGTACTCTAAATTTATGACATTTAAACCAAATTGTAAAGCTTTTCTTAATTTTTTTTCCTGAGTCAGAAGTCTCTTATAAATAATTGTATGTTAACATAGTCTAGGGCAGAAAGGTCATTTTTTTGTACGGGTAGAATGGTTATTTTTTGTTTAGTGGCAGAATAATCATTTTTTTACCATCTTACTTTACTTTTATGTTTCCTTATTATGTTTCTATTTAAAACTTTTTAGTTTTAGGTGTGGAAATTACAAGTAAACTGAAGGAAGGAAGGTCAACTAAAAGTACATGCACTGCCTCATGATTTTGTTTTATATGCTTCAAGGTAAACTAAGCTCACCCCCCCCCCTTCAGTAATTAGCTTTAAATGCAAATATAAATAATTCCTAGTGTTCACTGAATTACTAGGTATTCATATTCATGCAGCTTCATATTCACTAAGTACACAGAACAAGAATTTAAAGCAACCAAATACTAAATCAAACATGCTAGGTTCGATCAATCTAACACAAGCATAATACCAACAAGTAAAGTAGGCGCCAAAAACTTGATGTGTATTTTTAATTCACTAGTTTTTTTATTTATAATTCCTATTTTATCGCATCTAAACCACACCTTACAGGCAGTGAACCCGATCGAGTATAATATAGCTTTGATAAGCAAGGGTGTCGAACTCAAGGGGAACGGTAGTGAATTAATTTAAAATGTTTGATTATAGGTTACACAAAACACACAAAAGCAGTAAAGAAAGGGTTTATTACATCTCAAACGAACAACTAAATAGCAAATCTCGATAAACTGACAAGAAGACAAATCTCTTTAGGTACTTTGGTTTAGACAGATTACATCTTAAAATCATAGATAATTGCACACGCATATTTATTTATTCATGTTCACCGATTTCTAAAATGATTAGGTTCATGTTCACTATTACTAATGTCACAACCAACATTTTTGCTAGGAAATTCTACTCTCATGCAATCATTCACCTAGTGTAATAACTTGTACTCTGAGAGAAGATCATACTCTATGCTCATTCAAATGTATCTCATATGTTCAAATAAGGGTTGGAAACCCTAAAAATCCTGGTTCAAGATTATTATGGACTAGGATTCTCTTATTGGACCATAACAACTCCAATTAACCCTAATGGACCTAAAACCCATCCCTTTATCTTATGTTGGGCCGTAAGTACTTCCAAGAGCACAACGGGCAGAATATTTTCTCTATGGACTTCGTAATTTCGAACCAAAGAAAGAATTGGGCCAAACTAATTCATCCTCCTTCCTCCTAGCCCAAATCTCGGCCCATGTCTAAAAGAGAGAGAGAGAGAGAGAGAGAGAGAGAGAGAGAGAGAAATGGCTAATTAATCCACACCATGACACATCACTTTGTCTAAAGGATAACCAAGCTTAATGCATCACATACATCTATACAAGTTCCATATATCCATGCACACTCTTCTCACCCTCTCTCTTCTTGATATCTCGGCCAAGAGCAAAGACCACACACACACACAACATCAAACTCTCTCAAACACTCTCAAGAATCATTCTCCTTCTTTCTTAAAAATCTTGAAATTTTGTTTGTGTTTCAAGAGGGTTTTCACAAGAAAATTGTCATTCTTTGGTATGTTTTACATATCCAAGTTATATAAATCCTTTATCATGTTAGATCACTCCTTCTAAACCAGCTTTTGGTGATCATACTCCTAGAAAACTTCTTAAGCTTGAAAGCTACTTCAAGGTGTTGCTAGGACCAAAAATCTCTCCATTTCTTCTTCAAAACCAAAACATCAAAGCAAAGGTGAGTTCATACCCCCTATTTTCGATTTTTACTTTGTTTTGGGGGAGAATACAAGTTGCTCTATGTAGATCTATGTGTATATGCATGAATATGTGTGTTTTTCTTGACTTATTTGTTGATTATGTGTTATTTACTTCATAAATCTAAAAATATGTTAAGAATATTAAGTTTATCACTTGGATCTACATGAAAACCTTGAGAAAAGTATGGTTTATCACATATAATACATGTAAACTTGTATATCTGGGATTTATACACTTAAAATAGCAAAAAGGAGTGTTGTGTTCAAAGATCTATAAACTAAACTCAAAATTCAGCCCTTGACAGAAACGTTTTGGTCCAATCTCAAACTGTTTTGACCACCTTAATGATAATATTTCTCAAAAATATTTTACATGCAAACATTTCAGGTTTATACCTTTAAAATGACTACTCTCACGTTTTCATACGATTTTTATACAATTTTTGGTGAATTTTACAAAAATGCCTATCAGATTTGAAATAATTTCGGACCAGCCTGTGAAGGTGAGCAATTTCACACTTGTTAGAGGCCATTAAAAATTATGAGAAAAACTGTGAACAAAGTAAACAAAATTTCCAAACTTCCAGAATTTACGGATCCAAATTTCGACTTACAATGATTTTTCTACAAATTTTCCAACAACTAGGTCAGAAAAGCCAAAAACCAGAAAAATGTGTACTTTCACAAAAATCAAGCCAAAAATGATAATTCTGACAAAAATGGGTTTAGAATGTTATTTTTACCACAAACTAGTCATAAACACAAGTTTTGAACAAAATGGGGACTAAAGTATTATTTTCACAAAAATTGGGCCTTAATTGTAAATTTTTGGCTTAATGGGCCAAGAACGTCATATTTACAAAAAGTGGGCCTTTTATGCTATTTTAATGAATACTTGAACCAAAACCAACAATAAACTAACAAACGGATTATTTTGATCATTTTTAGGTTATTGGGCCTTAGTGGCCCACTTATATGTTTGATAGGTTTTGTATACTATTTGCGTGCTATTTTGGCCTATAAATACCTTACATGTGAAATACGCCTTAGTTGTCCTTTTACATATATTTTGGGTCCATGTTATATAATCTCATTAATATTAGGTTTAGAAATGACTCACATGTTTAGCGATGCCCTAGTGGCTCATTTACATGGTTCGTTGGGCCTGGAATGAGTTTTGTATGTTTATCTTCGCGTAAATTCGATTAAGGATCTAGTGAGTTTTGTCGGTCGACACCTATTAAGTGTACGATCGTAGCCTGTAGTTATAATCAGAGTCTCTTTGAGGGAGAGATGGGTTTTGTGTATAGATCTATATGGGGATGACGCCCCACACCTGAGTTGTCCGCTACAGTTAGACTACATCGGTCTAGGGTGACTATAACCTTATTCTATTTTTCAGTTGGCGTTCACAAACGCCAAGATAGGAAAAATTGTCATTATTTAGTATGGTTATGACGACTCACTTAGAGGAATTAACGTTATGAAGTTTGTGGAAGACTATTTTCTTTTATGTTGGATTACTCGGAAACATACTCACACTGCTACTCAACCTCGGTGTTGGTACGACAACATTATCTATTCTTCTTTTTCGGGCAACATCGGGTTGTCTGGGGGCATTCTATTTACATTTTCTTCTATCACTTTTGGCATTCTATTAAACAATAACACACATGTATTAATACAAGATCGGACATAAACATACCAAACTATTTTAAGAAAATACAGGATTTTCTTGTGATTACAAAGTTATACAAATCATTTTCTCAAATATACTTATGAACTCACCAACATTATATATGTTAACGTTTTCAAAATAACTTGTATTCTCAGGGAATCGTTAAGCAGAAGAATCAACAAGAATATGGGATTTTGTTTTGTGTACTCTTAAACATCATACATTGAATGTTTTGGTCATGTTATTTAAAATATTGTCCTTGATGTAAACGATGGCAGTTGTATTATATTATGCATGGTAATGATGATGTTATGTTTCATTTATATTCATTGTAATGATATTTCAAGATGAAGTCACGTACAAGCCCCCGAATGTTTCCACCGTCTGGTTCGGGGGTGTGACATATCTAACCATACAAGATATGCAACTATAAATACAATGGGACTAAACTACTCTGAACATAATAATTAAAATACATACCTATGTGTGCATTTTAGAGTAATAACACAACAAGAACAGTAAAAGTCTTTGGAGGATTTGAACATTGCTATTAAACCCGGGCAGTTATGTAGTCGTATTGGGGGTGAATGTAGCCTGATCAACTACATTCATTCAAAATACGACCAACATGTGTTCGGGAGTGATTGTGATGAATAATGAATCAAAAACTTACCATTTAATTATCCAAAGAGCTTATAGAACCAAACCTAAACAAAATTAAAATACTATAGGAGTATTTGGTGTGCTATTTGTTTCTAGTATTTATACCCCCTTCGTGCAATACACTATAGGGTGCCTCGACCCAGAGGAAGACCTAGAAGGAGACTCAGAGGAAGAACCAGAGGAGGAACATGAAGTCGAACTTGCAGGTGAACCCGTCGAGCCAATAGTGAACCTCGAAGAGGAAGAGCTCGAGGGCAGTGATGATGATGACTCGGATGCAGAGTCTGAGGTCATCAATCCTCCATACAGGGCCAAAGTATTGGCTTATTGTATGGGCCCCGATGGCCCCATGTCCCCATGGGCACACGATATTTGGAGATGGAGTCACCAGCAGGGGATACGACCAAACTACGGTAAGAACCGAGGTTCCTTTGATTTTAGTCATAGATGACCAGTTGACCGGGCCCTCCCAGTCATGGTCCGGCGCACCCGATACGTTGGGAACCAAGCTCAGGACACTCCAAATCAAACGGACCAAATGCGGTTGCTGTTTAGAGAGATGAGCGACAAACACAGGAAGTGAACGGAGACTCCCAAGCAAGACAGTTAGTTGGGAGGTACGACTACAAGATACCGAGAGACAAGTAGCTCGTCTCCGGGGAGCATCCACTTCATCAGAACCACCACCAGACACTTTCCACCACAATTAGGATCAGCCTTTTCTTTTCTCCCCCTACTATCCGATATGACTCTTTTTCGTGTACTAAGACGGTACTTACCAATGAAACAATTATGTGCTATCTTTATTTCATGTTATTGCATAAATTCAATTATATGCACAACCGAACCCTCGAAACCGCTAGATACTTAAGGATCTCGAAACCAAAAACAACCCATATACTCTAAGGATAGACGTAACGATCATGCCAAATCTGCGATTACCTACTACCGTAAATACATCATAGGGATGTAGATGGAAACAATGAGAATCATACGACAAGACGCGAAATTTATAGAGTACAACCAGGAATGACGATCGCTACTTACGATCTGGCTTATCATTATGCAGCAGGAAAATGTCATCCCACAGAAATAACAAGCACACCCGCGAGACACCGCTCTTGTAGATGGACTCTGCTACATTCCAAGCTGCTGTAACAGCGGCAGTAACCGTTGCTATGGCACAACTCAACGCAAAAAAACACCAATAGAGATGGAAATAGCATCGACAACTCCAGCCGAAGGAACGAGCATGGAAACCAACAAGTGACAGCTTATCAAGGCACTCCAAACCCCAAGCTTAAGAGCAGGAAGCGAAAGTCTGGAAGTAAGAGAAAGGGACAGCCAACTCAAGGGTTCTTGAAGAAGCAACATGTTGTTGCTGTCCATGCGACCATGACACCTACTACATTAAAACCAGGGAGATCATATGCTGGAAGCCTTCCAAAATGCAACCAGTGCAATTTCCATCATAAGGGAGCCTGCCGGGAGCCGTATTGTAATAGATGCAACCGAAAGAGTCACACCACCAAATATTGTAGAACTTATACACGACAGAATCAGCAGCCAAACAACGACAACAACAATCGCAACAACCTTAGCAACAACATCAATGCTGGGACCAGTCACACCTGCTGTGGGTGTGGAGGAACCGGTCATTTCAGACGCAACTGCCCCAAAGCCAACAACCAGGGGGCAGAAGGATCAGGAAGAGTCCTGACTGTGGGTCAACGGGAGACAACTCAAGACCTCACAATTGTCACCGGTACGTTCCTACTTAACAACATAAACGCATGCATCTTACTCGATAGTGGAGCTGAGCAAAGCTTCGTTAGTAACAATTTCAAGCACTTACTAAAACAACAACCCCAGAAGCTAAACGAAGCCTTCACGGTGGAGATGGCTAATGGGAAAAACCGAATCAAGCAAAGATATTTATGTAGGGTGCACCTTAACACTAAACAACCATTCTTTTCAAATAGATTTAATTCCAGTAATATTATGAGCTTTGATGTGATAATCGGCATGGTTGGGTTAAGCCCCCACCATGTTGATACTATGTGTCACGAGAAGGCCGTTTTCCTTCACCTCCTCAATCACGAAAACTCTAATAATATATGGCGATAAACCTGGCGCCAATCCTCGTCTTATCTCGTGCATTAAGTCACAGAAGTGCCTGCACAAGAAGAACTTGTTGGATATAGTGTCTAAGTCCATAACTATATTTGGTATGTACTTGACCCGACCCGGCATGGTCCATTTGGGTTGCACTTCACCCGAACAATTTATGGATAATCGTTTGAGAATAGTATAAGTTATGATTTATTAATATATTATAAGTCCTAATATATTAATATAAAATCATATTATTTAATTAGTATTGATCTATAATTAATCTAGAATTAATTTAGAGATCAAAATTATGACTAATTAAATATGGGCTCTTGTATTTATATAGTGTGGGCTAATGCTTATTTGGAATGGGCTAGGCTTGCATGGAAAGTCCATGGATACTCCATGGAGCTTTAACCCATGGATCTCATGGAGATGAAAAGACATGGGTATTAGGGTTTGCATGAATGTAACCCTAATCCACCACACTATATAAAGGAGGCTTTGGTTTTTGAAATCACATTAGTTGTGGTGAGTAAAGTAAGAGGGTCGATTTCAAGAAGGTGATTACTATTCTCTCAAAGTTCCAAGTTTGTGGTGATTTGTGATTTCCATTTGAGGCATCCACACTATTGGTGCTAGGCTCTAAAACTCCAAGCAATCAACTACAACTACAAGGTAAGTAATTCTACTAGCTTTATTTGATTCAAGTTCCCCATGCCATGCTAGATAGGATAAGAACCTCGGAAAAATAATTATTTGCATGTATCATAGTCAAACATAGACCCAAGGTTTCTAGGGTTGCATGTACACCATAGGAGTGTTAGAATGCTCAAAAACCCATCACTGGTATCAGAGCCAGGTTTGTTTATTTGATACTTGATGCAAAAAAAAAAAACTTGAAAATCAAAGTTTTGTTCAAAAGCTCGTATCAAAATTTCAAGTTTTGTATATGAACTTACGATTCTTGAAATTTTTGATATGAACATTCATAAACATATGAGTTTAGAAGATCATAGAAATTATGTGCTAATAATTGAGTAGATTAATTCTTGATCTTTATGTGTTTTAATGGAGTCCATAACTAGTTCTTAAGTTATGGATAACCAAAAGTCACATTTATAAATAACCATTAAAAGAACACATAGGTTACAAAAAATGAAGAGTCTTCATTTTTAATAACCATTAACTCATAAGTTATGAGAAATGAAATTTTTTGAAAGTTTACAAAACTTGCCCTCAAGTTTTGGAACATGTAAAGTCATATTAAAAACTTTAGTTCCAACCCCTAGAATTTTACAAGTTAAAATTCAACCCTTATACTTTATAATATTATAAGTTTAATAATATTTATATATGTATAAGATCAAGTCGTCTTACCGGTAGTACGCCTCATTCACGAAGCCGGTCTATAAGGGGGGTATAAGGTTGTTGCCTATAAAATGGCAACTTAATGGGTGTCCACTCTCACCCACCGCTTCCTTGATCGATGGAGGGTCGTTAGCCAAACGGGTAGGACAAGGACTTATAAATTCTCATTAAAAGTATAATGATAATACTAAAGTAACTAAACTTTATTGAATTCCCAATCTTAGTTATTTTAGGAAAATGTGAATAAGGTGCTAATCCATGAAATTACACTTTACACTTTGTTTAAGTCGTTAGTGGAGCGTGTGTGGTTAACCGGCACACTAACTTGAACTTAACAAGGTAGGTAAAGGGTGACTTAATGTTTATCATATTATCGATGGAGCGTGTGTGGTTAACCGGCACACATCGATTGAGGGGTAATACATTAAGGGTACCAAGTAATTTGCATTGTTACTTCACACCTTGTTTTGTGATCCTCGGCATCCCAGTCACAAAACTTGAAGGGCACACTCGAGATTGAAACATGCCATTGAAGAAAGTTCAATGAATCTCAAAGAATCTAGGAGTTTCTAAACCAATTAAAACCTAATTAAATATTTCGTTTTTCATGGTGGAAATTGGTGAATCGTCATTCACCTAGCATCAAATATCTTATTGCTTAGATTACGGCATCCCTCTTCTACGTTATAAAATATTGTGTTGGGTCCTAGCCTTAATATTTCATTTTGGTGTTTTGTTAAGGACTATCTTTATATCTAATCTAATCTATTCCCTCTTCTTTTCAGATGTCTTCCAATAACAATGCTTCTGGCTCAAACCCTACTAGCTCCTTCTCTCTCATGAATCTTTGTGGGAGAGTCATCTTTGATGGGTCCAACTTTACAGATTGGATCAGAAACATCAGGATGGTTACTCGGTATGAGAACAAAGAATATGTTCTCGACAAGGAGCTGAAGGTACCCGAGCCAACTGCTACTCCTGAAGAGCTTGCTGAATATGAGGTACATTAAAGAGATGCTACAAAAGTGGCATGCATCATGATGGCCACCATGACAGCCGAGCTCCAAAAGTCCTATGAGGACTATTATCCTTTTGAGATGCACCAGGACTTGATGGACCGCTACCATCAAAGTGCTCGTCAAGAGCGATATGAAATAATCTCCTCCATGATAACAACCCGAATGAAGGATGGTGAACCAATCACGGGCCACATGCAGAAAATGCAAAGGTATGTGGACCGTTTACTGAAGCTGAATGTGAACTTCCCTGAGGAGTTAGCAATAGACATCATTTTGCACTCCTTGCCATCGTGTTATGATCAATTCCGCATGACATATCACATGAACAAGGAAGAAGTCACCCTCAGCAAACTTCAAGGACTCTTGAAGACCGCCGGAAGTGGTCTAAAGGGTAAGTCGGTTGTTACTACTCCTACTCCTACTCCAACTGCGGCCAATGTCTTGGCAATCGGGCATGGCAAAGGGAAGAAGAGAAAGAACCCTTCTAAGGGTACCAAGGGTAAGACCCTTGAAGGCTCCTCTTCAAGCAAAACCAAGAAAGGTTTTGTCACTCCTTCTACTAACCCTAATGAGGCTGAATGCTTCTATTTCCATGAAAAGTCGCGCTGGAAGCGAAACTGCCCAAAGTACCAGCAAGATTTGAAGGATGGGAAGGTAAAACCCAACCATGCAGGTATATACACTATATTTTCTAATATCTCACCTCATTCTAAGTCTTGGGTCCTTGATACAGGTTGTGGTATTCACATATGTTGTGATTTGCAGGGACTAAAGAGAAGTGAGAATGTGAAGCAGGGAAAGATAAACTTGATCATGGGAAACAGGAAAGCTTCACCTGTCACCAAGATAGGAGTTTATTCCTTAATGCTAAATAGTGGGTTTACATTAGATTTGAATAAATGTTATTATTCGCCAGAAATGGCAAAAAATGTTATTTCGTTTCATGCATTGTATAAACAAGGTTTTACCTTTTATTTTTATAATAATAATGGTAGTATTGATGCTTTCTTTAATAATGTTCTTTATTTTAAAGCATTACCTTGTGATGGCGTGTATCAAACTGTATCTGTTGTAGATAATCTAGGAAATAATGTATTGTGTATTAACTCTTCCACTAGCTTAGATAAAGCATCCTTATGGCATTGTCGTCTTGGACATGTAAGCAAGAAACGCATAGGCCAACTCCAAAAGGATGGAGTCTTGGAGTCATTTGACCTAAAGTCAGATGATAGTTGTGAATCTTGTTTACTTGGTAAAATGACAAAGTCACCTTTTACTGGCACTTGTGCTAGGGGTGAAGGTTTGTTGGACCTCATACACACGGATGTGTGTGGACCCTTCAGAACCGCCACAAGAGATGCTCATCGGTTCTATGTGACTTTTACTGATGATTTTAGTAGATATGGATATGTCTACCTAATCAAGCATAAGTCAGAAACCTTTGAGAAATTCAAAGAGTTTAAGCAAGAAGTGAAGAATCAGTTGGGCAGGAACATTAAGATGCTTCGATCCGATCGTGGTGGTGAGTATCTTAGTACTGAGTTCCTTGACTATCTTAAGGAATGTGGGATTGTCTCACAATTGACACCTCCTAGGACACCACAGTTGAATGGTGTAGCTGAGAGGCGCAATCGGACCTTGTTGGACATGGTTCGTTCCATGATGAGTCGAGCTTCGCTACCAATCTCATTTTGGGGGTATGCCTTAGAGACTGCCGCACATATCCTTAATCTAGTCCCTACAAAGAAGGTTGCCAAAACACCTCACGAGGTGTGGACTGGAAAAGTTCCCAATCTAGACCACATCAAGATTTGGGGTTGCGAGGCTTTCGTGAGACGTGAGACTCACGATAAGCTCGAACCCCGAAGCGAAAGGTGTATTTTCATCGGCTACCCACAAAAATCCTTTGGTTACATCTTCTACAGACCCAGTGATAATGTGGTCTTTGTAGCAAGAAGAGGATTCTTTGGAGAGAGAGAATTCATGAGCCAAGGAGACAGTGGGAGGCAAATTGACCTTGAGGAAATTCAAGAGTCAAGTGGTGAAGGAACCTCAAACCCTATCCCTCAACCTGAGGAGGAAACTCCTGTTGAGCCGACTGAAGAATCTATACCTCTGAGGCGTTCCATCAGAGTTAGGAATGCACCTGAGCATTATTATGGTTTTCATATTACTGCAGAAGGTGAGACACTTATCAGTGATAACACACTGGTAAATCTGGATGAGCCTAACAGCTACACGGAAGCCATGGCAGGCCCTGAGGCTGCTAAATGGAAAGAGGCTATGGATAGCGAGATACAGTCCATGTATGACAATCAAGTTTGGAACTTGGTTGACAATGTACCTGATCGTAAGATAGTTGGGTGCAAATGGATCTTCAAGAAGAAGATCGACATGGATGGTAATGTACACACTTATAAGGCACGACTGGTTACAAAGGGTTATTCTCAAACTCCGGGAGTTGATTATGATGTGACCTTTTCACCAGTGGCCAAGATTAAGTCTATTAGGGTTCTGTTAGCCATTGCTGCATTTCATGATTATGAAATATGGCAAATGGATGTCAAAACCTCTTTCCTTAATGGAAAGTTGGCTGAAGATGTTTACATGGTTCAGCCAGAGGGTTTTGTCAGTACAGAGTACCCCAGTAGAGTGTGTAAGCTCGAGAAATCCATTTATGGATTAAAACAGGCACCTCGCAGATGGAATCTTTGCTTTGATGAGAAAATCAAAGAATTTGGCTTTTCAAGGAGTGAAGATGAATCTTGTGTCTATATCAAGGCTAGTGGGAGTATAGTCAGCTTTTTGGTACTGTATGTGGATGACATACTACTCATAGGAAATGACATCCCAACCCTGCAGGAAGTAAAGTCCTGGCTTGGGAAGTGTTTCGCTATAAAGGACCTTGGAGAAGCTGCCTATATCCTAGGGATAAGGATTTTGAGAAACAGGAGTAAAAGACTAATTGGACTTAGTCAAAGCACCTATGTGGATAAAGTGTTGAAAAGGTTCAACATGCATAACTCCAAGAAAGGAGAGTTACCCATCCAGAGTAACGCCGGATTGAGTAAGACACAAAGACCTAGTACTGAGGCTGAGATAGCAGAAATGAGTCGAATACCTTATGCTTCAGCTGTAGGATCAATCATGTATGCTATGACGTGTACTCGACCTGATGTACCCTTTGCTTTGAGCATGGTTAGCAGGTATCAGGGGAACCCTAGCAAGGCACACTGGACTGCGGTAAAAAATATCCTCAAGTACCTACGGAGGACTAAGGACTGGGTCCTTACCCTCGGTGGCAGTGAGGACTTGAGAGTTGTAGGGTACAGTGATGCTAGCTTTCAGACTGACAGGGATAATTTCCGCTCTCAGTCGGGCTGGGTCTTTACTCTAAACGGAGGGGCAATTACTTGGAAAAGTTCCAAGCAGGAGACAGTGGCTGATTCCACTTGTGAATCAGAGTATATAGCAGCAAGCGAGGCATCAAAGGAGGCTATATGGCTAAAGAACTTCATCGGAGACCTTGGAGTTGTACCAGCTATAAAGGAGCCAATGGAGATTTTCTGTGACAGCAATAGTGTGGTTGCCTTAGCCAAGGAACCAAGAGATCATGGGAGATCCAGACACATTGATAGAAAATATCACTTCATTAGAAACCGAATAGAAGAAGGAATCCTCGTGGCAAAGAGGGTATCATCGGATGAGAACCCAGCAGATCCCCTCACGAAGGGACTGACTCGGGCTAAGCATCTCCAGCATGCTCGGAGGATAGGGCTGAAGGATGATATTAGTTTTCGTAGTAAGATAATCTTGAAATTTGTAAAATGTAATTGACATTTGATGATAAATAAAAGCTGTTATTTATGAGTAAAGTGTTGCTATCTCTTGTCAATCATTTACTATTATTTCTTTTTGCATGTTTTGACTTCCAGAATAATTATGTTATGGTTTATATCATATTATTCAAACTCTCCACAGTCGGTCATATGTTGGAAGTAGATATGAATCAAGACTGTCATGGGTTGGCTTGTAGAGGTCTAAGATGTTAGACAAAGCGGGGCTACAGCACTCATGAGTGCTCATAAGTTTTGAGTATTGGATTCAACCCACGCTCACTTGTATCACTTCATGGTATTTATCTCGAGTGATCGTGAGACGGTAATATCATATAAGTCTTCAAACCTAGAGATATGATTTGTTGCCTATGAGTTGGTTATGCATTGATTGCACGAAAACGCATTGGTAACTCGATGTTATAACCCGTGCTTTTGTGTGTAATTCAACAAGTAGTAGAGCAAACATATGAGTCGAAGTTTATCTGTTCCTTCTAGGATTAGAAGCGATATCTGGGCCCCTCGATGATTTTGTTTTGACCTATTTACCGGGCCCGGTCAGAACTAAATTGATGTGTTCAGTTAAGTTCTATGTCAAACAAATTGGAAATCGGGAAACAAATGTTGGACAATAAGCAAGACCATGTTCCATGTATTTGTCCGGCTGATATCTAGAACAGAGGATTATATGATCACTTATCTAAAATGGCGCTTCATAGTTCAACAGAGTTTAAAGAGCTACGATTGATGATCGGTTCCTGAAGTCATACTTGCAACTATAGTTATTAGACTTATCCAAGTGGGAGACTGTTAGATATAGTGTCTAAGTCCATAACTATATTTGGTATGTACTTGACCCGACCCGGCATGGTCCATTTGGGTTGCACTTCACCCGAACAATTTATGGATAATCGTTTGAGAATAGTATAAGTTATGATTTATTAATATATTATAAGTCCTAATATATTAATATAAAATCATATTATTTAATTAGTATTGATCTATAATTAATCTAGAATTAATTTAGAGATCAAAAGTATGACTAATTAAATATGGGCTCTTGTATTTATATAGTGTGGGCTAATGCTTATTTGGAATGGGCTAGGCTTGCATTGAAAGTCCATGGATACTCCATGGAGCTTTAACCCATGGACCTCATGGAAATGAAAAGACATGGGTATTAGGGTTTACATGAATGTAACCCTAATCCGCCACACTATATAAAGGAGGCTTTGGTTCTTGAAATCACATTAGTTGTGGTGAGTAAAGTAAGAGGGTCGATTTCAAGAAGGTGATTACTATTCTCTCAAAGTTCCAAGTTTGTGGTGATTTGTGATTTCCATTTGAGGCATCCACACTATTGGTGTTAGGCTCTAAAACTCCAAGCAATGAACTACAACTACAAGGTAAGTAATTCTACTAGCTTTATTTGATTCAAGTTCCCCATGCCATGCTAGATAGGATAAGAACCTCGGAAAAATAATTATTTGCATGTATCATAGTCAAACATAGAACCAAGGTTTCTAGGGTTGCATGTACACCATAGGAGTGTTAGAATGCTCAAAAACCCATCAGAACTACGTTTTCCTCGCTCACGTTGTGGACAAGGCCAATGAAGAAGTAAGCATACAAGGTATTCTAGTAGCATGCGATTTTCCGGATGTATTTCCCGAAGAACTTCCGGGAATACCCCAGAGAGACAGGTTGAATTTTGAATCGACCTCATACTGGGAACCACATCAATTACCAATTCACCCTACAGGTTAGCTCCCGCAGAAATTCAGAAGTTATCCAGTCAAACTAAGAGAATGGCTGAGCAAAGGATTCATCAGACCAAGCTTCTCAACCTAGGGAGCTCCGGTCTCGTTCGTCAAAAAGACGGATCCTTCAGAATGTGCATCGATTTTAGGGAGCTAGCTATTTCTCTATAATAGATCTAAGAACCAGTTATCATCAACTTCGATTCCGAGAAGAGGACATTCCAAAAACTATTTTTCGAACTCGATACGACCATTTCTAATTCGTTGTGATACCCTTCGATCTATCGAATGCCCCCACGGTATTCATGGACCCTACGAACCGAGTTTTCCCAACCATTCCTAGTCAGCCTTTTCATTATTTTCATCAATAACATACTCGTCTGCTCACAAAGCAAGAACAAAACACTGTCAACACCTACGACCGGCCTTGGAAAGCATCAAAGTCAGAGAATATCGCGGAGGAAGCACTGCGTGGATCGAGATAAAGGAATTACTTCAAGATTTCGACAGTCACTTCAGAAGGCTATAGGAACACAGCTAGACATGAGCATTGCTTACCACCCTCAAACCAATAGCCAAAGCGAATGGACCATTCAACCACTCGAAGTCATGCTCCAAGTCTGGGTGTTTGAATTCAACAAGTCGTGGGATACACAGTTGCCCTTGATTGAATTCTCATACAATAACAGCTATCGCACGAGCATCAAAGTTACCCCTTTCGAGGCTCTTTATGGTCAAAAATGCAGATCACTCGCCAGTACTCTCGCGGGACCAGAAACCATTCGCGAAACGACAGAGAAGATAATCCAAATCGGAACTCGACTTCAAGCATCACGAGACAGACAGAAGAGTTATGCTGACAAATGACGAAAACCTCTGGAATTCCAAGTCGGAGGCCGGGTACTATTGAAAGTCTTTCCCTAGAAAGGAATGATTCACTTTAAGAAACGGGAAATCTAAACCCGCAATACATTAGACCGTTCGAGATTCTTGCTCGGATTGGTCCAATGGCTTATAGGCTGCAGCTGCTTGTAGAGCTCAGTAACGTACACCCCGTGTTCCACATTTCAAATTTGAAAAAGTGCTTATCTGATGAAACTCTCGTCATACCTTTAAAAGAAATCGGAGTAAACAAGAATCTCTTATTCACCGAAGAACCAGTCGAAATCATGGATAAATAAGTGAAGCGTGCGAAGCAGAACCGCATTCCAATTGTGAAGGTTTGATGGAACGCCAAGAGCGGACCGGAATTCACATGGGAATGCAAGGACCAGATGAAGCAGAAGTGCCCTGACCTATTCTCTCATTCATGAACCTACCTTTCGAAAGAATTTCGGGATGAAATACCCTCTAATGGGGGGATGATGTCACAACCAACATTTTTGCTAGGAAATTCTACTCTCATGCAATCATTCACCTAGTGTAATAACTTGTACTCTGAGAGAAGATCATACTCTATGCTCATTCAAATGCATCTCATATGTTCAAATAAGGGTTGGAAACCCTAAAAATCTCGGTTCAAGATTATTATGGACTAGGATTCTCTTTGTAACAACCGGATTTACAGGGACATTATTATGTATGTTAATCTTGAGATTTGAGGAGAGACTCAACGGGTTGAGGGACCAACTCGCCGAGTCGAGTCGAGATTGCCGCGTGGATTTAATGAGCGGACTCGACGAGTCCGAGGATGGACTCACCGAGTAGGTACTGGGCAGAGAAAACCCTAAGTTCCGGGGTTGGAGCCTATTTGAAGGAACTTATGACCTTGGGTGTGCCTCATATCTCCTTTGAGAAACCCTAAATCGGCATTGGAGCCAAGGAAGAGTTCTTGTGATGAAATCAAGTAATTTTGGTGTGGTTTTTCAAATGAAGTGAAGGGATTCAGCTTGAAGGACCAAAGGAGGTTGTTATTCTGTGACATCTAAGCAAGGATCTCCATTTTGAGGTAGTATTTCGCCCCTTCCTTCTGTTTTGTGTAAAATCCTTGAATCTAGGGTTTTCTTTACCCTTTCTTGGATAGTATATGATGCATACAAGGTCCCAATGTGGAATAAGCTTTAGATCTGGACCTTAAGAGGTCCAGAGAGTCCCAATCTTCCAGCTTTATGCAGTCCCTTTGGGGTTATGGATCTAGGTTGCCATTTTAGGAGCTATTTCTTCATATAAGGGCATAAGAGTGTTGCATAAGCTTAAAGATTGAACCTTTACGTGATTATTGGGTGTAAGAAGGTCAGATCTATAAGTTAGAGAAACAGATCTGACCTCAGAAGGTCTTTTGAGTGTTGCCATGGAGGGAACTCGTCGAGTCTATATGGGGACTCGACGAGTCGGGTCGGGGTGCCCCGCGATTCGTGACCAGTGGTAACCCGTCGAGTGAAAGGTTAACTCGACGAGTCGAGTGAGGCTTTTGAGGATTCAGCGGACACGCATGGACTCGCCGAGTCACTCGAGTGCACTCGACGAGTCTGGTCAAAGTCTGACTGTTGACTAGAGTTGGCTTCAGTTGACCATGGGGTTTTGGTCAAGCTGATTCGAGAGAGGTCAGGGAGGGGTAGAATGGTCTTCTACCCATTCTTTAGAGATGAGGACAATAGAAAAGTATTGATTAGAGATGTTATCATTTTGATAGGAGGAGGCTAGGTTGGGTTATCAAGCACGAGAGGGTATCCGACATCATACGAGGTGAGTCTTCTCACTATACTTTACCTTGAGTGGTAAGTAGAGTTATGTGACAGAGTATCTTGTATGCTATGTATGTGATGTGTTGCACTGCATTATTTCTATGTGATTTATGTTGTGTGTATTCCAGAGTTTACAGAGTTAGGACTGGAAGGTCCACAGAGTTAGGACTAGAGGGTCCACAGAGTTAGGGCCAGTGGGCCCACAGAGTTATAGCCTTGAGTGGCTAATATGTGTTATATGTGGTATTCTGGGGAACTCACTAAGCTTTGTGCTTACCGTGTTATGTATTATATGTTTCAGGTTTTCTCAGGATCGCGGGACGTCACCGGCTTGATTGTACACACCAGAGAAAGAGTCATATTTTGAGGATTCTGGATAATTAATGGAGTTGTGCTTGTAATATGAATAAACGAGATTTCTATACAATATGTTATGAAAAGTATGTGGTTTTAAAATGAAAAATCTGTTTGAAAAATTACGGTGTTACAAGTTGGTATCAGAGCCTTGGTTTGAGGGATTCAGATGTGCCTTTGGGTAAATCTGGACTCAAACTGAGGATTTAAGTAAAATTTTCAAAGAAATGATTTTTCTAAAGCGAGCAAGAGTTTCTAAAAGAATATGAGTTGGAATAGTGTGTACAATCAGCCAGAGCCCGAACGGTGATTTCCCAAAATACCCTTACGTTTGTATTATGAGATATTTATGAGATATGTTATGAGATATTATGAATGCTAGAGATAGGCTAGGTATTTCATATGTTAGGACTAGAGTGGCCTTATTTGTGATGCCTTAGCCTAGGAATTACTGTTATCTGTGATGTGCTGAGTAAGAGTATCCAGCAGGAATCCCCTAGAGAGGGATTTGAGTAGAGGAGTAATCTAGGAGAGATACCTAGATAAGCATTTGAGGAGTCTATTGAGGGAGTAGTCAGATGCCCGCGTGGGGTATAGTTGCTTGGGTTCGGTGGTATCCTTTGAGTTTGAGGAGAGCAAGTGGGTAATGACCTAAAGTGGTTTTGCATGTTGGTAGAGATTATTCGATGCCCGAATGCTGCTTGCTTCGTGCTTTGTGGAACTCTTGATGATGAGAGTCAGCTACTAAGTGAATATGACGATATTCAGGAGGTGGATGGCTGGCATCATCAGGAGTTCTTCAGCAGCTGATGGCGGAGAAGTGTGAGAACCTAGGAAGAGCCTAGGAAAGGGTGACCCTAGTCAGATGAGTACGCTGAGAAAGTAGGATATTTCACAGAGGAGCGAACACGCATGACGGGGTTGATGATTGAGAAGGTCGAGCAGCTACTTAGGAACTCGGGGATGGTCCATGTGGAAAGTATGGGTAGATGTGGCAGGTAGTATGGGCCCGTACTACTGAAAGCAGAGGACCCATACTCGATACAGGGGACATTCCGGAGGTTTTAAGCAGCAGATCGAGAGGTGATTCCATGGTTCGAGTACCACGATTTGTAGCAGATCGAGAGGTGATTCAATTGTTCGAGTACCATGATTTGCAGCAGATCGAGAGGTGATTTCATGGTTCGTGTACCATGATTTGTAGTAGATCGAGAGGTGATTCCATTGTTCGAGTACCATGATTTGCAGCAGATCGAGAGGTGATTTCATGGTTCGTGTACCATGATTTGTAGCAGATCGAGAGGTGATTCCATGGTTCGAGAACTATGATTTGCAGAAGATCAAGAGGTGATTCCATGGTTCGAGTACCATGATTTGCAGCAGATCGAGAGGTGATTTCATGGTTTGAGTACCATGATTTGTAGCAGATCGAGAGGTGATGTCATGGTTCGAGTACCATGATTCGTAGCGGATTGAGAAGAGATAACATGGTTCGGGTACCATGATTCATAGCAGGTTGAGAGGTGGCCACATGGTTCGAGTACCATGACCCGTGGCAGTTAGCGTTATTAGTTCTACCAGTTATTCCGTTGTGATTGGTTAGACCGAGATCAGAGGTGAAAGAGTATGGGGCTAGAGGGCCATGATGAACGAGTTTTAGTGAAGCATCCCGTAAAAGGGAAATCGAGTTAGCTCCAAGGGATTGTTGGGGAGATGCCAATTGCAGTCGCAAGACTCAAGAATGAGTAGAGATGGCGGTTATGGAGGAATACGGCATGAGTTGAGCAATCAGCCGATGGTGGAGATGCCATTTGTTGTGACCTGAGTGGTGTTATTTCTGTTCCTGTGGGAAACAGGAGAGGTATTGAGATTTTCGGTTTCCAAGGTTGGGGGTGAGCCCTGTGGGGTAGCTTTGGTTACGATCTTTCATCAAAGTATTTGGGTAGTATGTCTGCCGAGAAGTAATGTTAGAGCATGAGCAGGTTGTCAGCGGGGACTGAGATGATTAAGGACAAGGATACACCCTATTTGAGCATAGTAGGTCATGTATTAGCTGCAGCGGCAGGCGATCAAGAAGAGGACATTGGGGCGGTGGCTCTTATTGTCTATGATGAGTATCGAGTGTGGTAATGAGGAATCCACTCTTATTACTGATGGGTTTTGAGCATTCTAACACTCCTAAGTGTACATGCAACCCTAAATACCTTGGATCTATGTTTTCTCTATTATACATGCAAATATGATTATCCAAGGTATTATCCTAACTAGCATACCAAAACATTGATACTAGGATACTAAAATAGATAGAATACATACCTTGTTGTTGTTGCTTGACTCCATGAAGCTTGAGAGCCTAGTGCCCCAAGTGTGACACCTCAAATGGTTGACACAACATCATGAACTCTTGGAATAACCATGAGAAGAAGACAAACATGTTCAAATCGGCTAGCCCTCAAAATATGTATCACTAGTGCCAATTTCTTGAACTAAAGGGGTTCTTATATAGTGTGGCTATTAGGGTTACACCATGTAACTCATGACTTTACCCATTCCTTATGCTCCATGGGTTTTAACCTCCATGGAGTATCCATGGATCACCACATGGGTTAAACCCAACATAAAGGAATCTTGGATCATAAGCCCACATATATAAGAATGAATGATTTACACAATCAATCCCCATATATTTAATTTGTCTCTTTTTGATCACTAAATTAAGTCCAAATTAATTCTTGATCAATACTAATTAAATAACATGATTTCATATTAATATATTAGAACTTATAATATATTAATATGTCACAAAATGTCTTTTCCTCATAAACGGTCTATCCAAATGTTCCGATGCCATGCAACCCAAATGGACCATGCCGAGTCCGGTCAAGTACATACCAATTATAGTTATGGACTTAGACACTAATCCAACAGTCTCCCACTTGGATAAGTCTAAAACTATTATTGCGTATGACTTCAGGAACCAACTGGCAATCGTAGCTCTCAAAAGCCGCTATCGAACTCTAACCTTGTAGATGAACTCTGACCTTTGTCAATGACTTGTCCATTAGATAAGGGATCATATATTCCTCCATTCTAGATATCATATGGACTGAGACATGGATTATAATCATTCTCTCTGTCCATTTGTTGTTTCCCGATTTCCAATTTATGACGACTGACTAATTGAACAAATAAAATCAGTCATGGCTCGGCCGAGCACTTCCATTTGACATCATCAAATCATCGAGGGGCCCACAGATATCGCTTTTATCCCGAAGGTAAAAGGAATGGATAAAGTTCGACTCATATGGCTTGTTCTACTACTTGTTGAATCATACACAAAGGCACGTTTTATAACACCAAGTTACCAAATGCGTTTTCGTGCAATCAATGTACAACCAACTCATAGTAACAACTCATATCTCTAGGTTTGAAGAATATAAGATATTATCGTCTCATGATCACTCGTGATAAAATCCATGAAGTGATTCCAATGAGCGCGGGTTGAATCCAATACTCAAAACTTATGAGCACTCATGAGTGTTGTAGCCCCTTGTCCAACATCTTAGACCTCTACAAGCCAACCCATGACAGTCTTGATTCATATCTACTTCCAACATATGACCGACTGTGGATAGTTTGAATAACTTAGTCAATCAGGAAGAACGACCTAGTTATTCTGGAAGTCAAAACATGCAAAATGAAACACAATAATAATAGAATCTAATATGGTATCAAAACCTATGAACATAAATAAAACACCTTTTATTTATCACCATATGATTACACATTATTCATTGTATAATGTTTCAGCTATCAACTTTATTCTTGAATTTAAAACAATAGTTGTCCCATGCTCCAAGCATGTACACTATGTTTTCTAAACACTAGTCATGCCATACACCAAGTATGCATACTATATTTGTCTATGATCTTCACTTTGTGAATTAGATCAATTGAACATAACTCCAATGATCCTCTTTCATAGTCCCAAATCCTTACTGCAAACGCAAGAATTTCAAATTCATGCCATTTACTGAAATATGTTAGATTCTAAACTTATATGCAATGATCCTCCTGTAATGATTATGCACAGACTCAGAAAGACTTGACAACAACCATTACAGAGCATTCGAAGGAGATCAACTCCTTGGAAACATCCTTCTTGCATTAAGTTTCCTAATCTTACACAGATTGAATAATTTCCAACTTTGAAACATTTCCATATTCCATTTTGACTATCACTTCTGAACAAGAGTTGCCTCCTTACAGATTATGTCAATATGGTCCTTCCAGAATTAACATTATACTTCCAACTGTCCTTGAGCAACCAATCTTTGGTAAACCTTAGATTGTCCTCGACAATTTCTTAATCCTTTTAGTCATA
The DNA here is from genome assembly GCF_052849685.1 of Lactuca virosa. Lineage (NCBI taxonomy): Eukaryota > Viridiplantae > Streptophyta > Magnoliopsida > Asterales > Asteraceae > Lactuca > Lactuca virosa. Next base: position 333,242,452 of record NC_136426.1, on the reverse strand, counting down.
TCCAGTTCTAGACCTTTTCCCTTCTTAATGCCCCAGGCATTTGGAAAATTTTAGAAAGGATAAATATAACACATGTAATCGATCCTATATCCGAAGCATATGGGACACGAGTCATGATGTCTCACATAAAGACTAAACCAGTCTTTTGCTATAACATTTCCATTTCTATTTGCCAAGTTCTCATAATTCAGATTATGAAAAGGGATGTCGTAATCATAATCGAATTTTAGAACGCAAATAATGGACCCATATATAGAATTTCCTTATGTTGAGTCATTCCAACATGAAATTCATATATATATCCTTGACTAAATACGACTTAAAACCTCAATCTAAGCTTTTAGAATTGAAATGAAGTATAATTTCCACTCCCTTAATTATAGCAAAACAACTTTTTCAACCCCTGCAGCCTCACGAATTGAAACTTTTGTTTTCTATAATTAACATTGCTAACTTGCAATCTTTATCATAATTATCATGCTCCCACTAACATGATGATTATTAGCATAACACTCATGCTCCCACTAGCTTTGACATGTAATCAGAAATCACCTGGACTTCTAGAAATTAATACTTTATTGACTTTCTTACCAAAGTTCAGATTTCTGATACTAGATTGCTTTGATAAAACTTTATCAATATCATACACCTTATCTTAGATAGCTCACAGGTGTGTCTAAACAATTTTAAGAACTATGAAAAGGGATGCTGTAATCATAGTCTCGATTGTTTAGACCTTTACAACTTCTCACAAGTCCATGTTAGTATGCTGGTTAACCACACACGCTCCACTAACGACTTTGAGAATGCAAATATCACAATTGCTATCTAGCTAAAATCTACTTAGTGAAAGTGTTTCCTCACCATCATTTTCATGAATCAGAGAGAAACCTTATGACACTTAGACTTTATGGTGTATGAGTTCCTATCCATATGAATTTTGTCAAAACCATAATCGCAAGACAAGGTTACTGACAAATCCACACTTATATGGATTAAACTTGTGTAATCCTAAATTCTTGTCATTTGGCAGCTCAAGGGTCTGCCATTGCTTCCAAGTAGCTGTGCAACCAATTGAGAACTCTCAGAACTCCTATGCAAAGCAAACTTGAATAGGCACAGACATGTCGACACGATAGGTTATAAACCTCAAGTCGTGTGCTAGTGAAGAACTTCAGGTTTTATTCTTGATTAGTTCTTGAGACTTTCAAGACCTTTAAGACTCCCACTGACCTGTTGACATATAAGACTTTCTTGTCATATATTCAAGAGATAGTGTGGATTCTAATCAAGACAAACACTTCACACAATTGGCCTTAGTTGGTCTTTGTTTTATCCAAAACATCACAACTTACCAATTTCAAATGTACAAGAGTAGAAAACTTTTACTCTTACATTTGACAAGTGTTTTAAACCTTCTTTAAGACATGTCACTCAAGTTACAATCTTAGAGTATAACTCTAAGAATTGTTTTTGGAACGAAGTATAAATCATCTTCTTGATTTAACCACTTCAACAATTCATAGCTCCCCTTCTTAGCTACCAGAATGCACTTAGAGGATGAATTGTGATAAGGTCTCTTAATCATTAAGATGATTATATAACATGATACTAAAGTACTCTCCCATCTTTTCAGATTTGAGAAACTTTTATCTTTCTGCCCAAGTTGATTCTTCTTATTCGCTCTGCCATACATTGAAACCTTTTCCAATGTCTCAGAATTACACTTAAGCTTGTAAGTATAACCATATTTACTGAATTTTAGTAAATAATAACGAATAGTCTTAACGATTATTTGTGGTGGGCTTGATCAGTGCACAAGAATGTGTACTCGATCCTTTACTTGACTCACACATCCATGTGAACAAGTAGTTAGTCTTAATTTTTCCAATGCTTGAAAGTTTTTATTCATCATGCTATACAACTTGCATGATTCCAAGTTTTTATCCAACTGAAACTTAGGTGATGAGAATCTTTCCTTATTTGGTAAATTTAGACACTACCACAAATGAAAGAATCAAATTCATATTTCCACTCTTGCTCTTAATGGAATCTTATAAGCAACAAAAGTTTTCACAAATGCCATTGTAAGGATATTTTAAAATAAATAAAATAAAATAAAAATTCTTTTATTTTAAAACTTTGCGGAAAAACTATCCTTACAATGCAAAAGCACATGAAAACTTTGTTGTTATTTATTCCTAAGCAATATATCATAACTCTTAAGAAGTAGCTCAAGAATCTGATCTTCAAACTATGCGATAGAAATCCATCTATGCCATCAGATTCAGCATATTCTTTCTTTAAGTTTCTTCACTTTTTCTTTGATTCTTAAAACATCAACATGTGACCCAGTCACATCATGCATCAAGAATCTAATAATAGAAACTTAACAGAGTTAGATAGTGGACTTTACCCGAAGTAGAGTCAAACTTATTGACTTTAATATCCTTAGGTAAATTTGGCAGCTTCGCAACCAATGCCCCTTTCTTTGGCAATAGACCCTTGATAATGGGACTATCTCAGACTTAGCCGTTCTCTTTACCATTTGGTCAACCAAGTTGACTATGACCGATCCCTTTCCATTGGGAAGAGAGAGCTTTACTGGATATCCAATGTCATCATTGTCAATGTCCATAAAGTTTTAGGAAGTTGATCTTAGCAAATAGATAAGATCATTAAGGGTCTTGTCATAGTCTGTTTCATAGGAGTCCCAAAGGAACTCACTATGTGACTTAGAAAATAGTTGAGTCACCAACTTTCTCAAGACTTTGACACCCAACTCTCCCGTCTTGTCAATATCTGACTACATTTCCAAGATGTGATCACATATAGACCTTTGCTTGAGTGACCTTAAACTTTTCAGGAACTTATGGGTTAGGGAGAATAATTGGAGGAGGTGAAAGAAGTATGATTTCCATGGGACATCATCTTCATTTAGGAAAGCTTGTTTCAAGAGATTTGGGAAGATCATCTTTTGGGAGATATTCAAGAGAGTTGATTTAAAGTCCTTAATATAACACCCAATATGAAATATTAAGGCTAGGACCCAACAACCTATTTATAACTGGAAGAGGGATGTCGTAATCCAAGTTATAAAATAGTTGAAGGTAGGTAAATGACGATTTACCAATTTCCACCATGAAAAACGAAATATAATTAAGTTTTAATTGGATTTGAAACTCCTAGATCTTTTAAGATACATTGAACTTTCAATGGAATGTTTGAATCTCGATTGTGCCCTCTCAAGTTTGTGACTGGGATGCCGAGGATCACAAACAAGGTGTGAATAACCATGCAAATTGACTTGGTACCCTTAACTTTATCACCTAATCGATGTGCCGGTTAACCTCACACGCTCCACCGATCTATAATAGAGTCAAGTTACCCTTTGCCACTCTTACTAGTCCTTATTAGTGTGCCGGTTAACCACACACGCTCCACTAATGACTTGGTAAGGTACAAAGTGTAATTTCATGGGTTAGCACATTTTCACATTTTCCTAAGTAACTAAGATTGGGAATGTACAAGTGTTTAGTTACTTAGTATTTATCATTAATACTTTTAATGAAGGGAGAATTATAGTCCTTTCCTACCCGTTCGGCTAACGACCCTCCACCAGTCAAGGAAGCGGTGGGTGAGAGTGGACACCCATTAAACTGCCATTTTATAGGCAGTAACCTTATACCCCCCTTATAGAACGGCTTCGTGAATGAGGCCTACTAACGGTAAGATTGACTTTATCTTATACATATCTATATAATTAAAATTATAATAATAGTATAAGGGTTTGAATTTTAACTTTTAAAATTCTAAGGGCTAACTTGGAATTAAAGTATTCATAAGAGAAAATTTTTCAAATTCCAAAACTTGAGGGCAAGTTTTGAAACTATTCAAAACTAATTAATTCCATAACTTATGTGTTTAAAGTAGTTTTAATTAAAAAAAAACTCTTCAAGTTCCATAACTTGAGGACAAGTTATGGAAGACTTTAAACTAATAAAAGAATGTAACTTTTCTTTATTTTGTAATTTATGGAAATAATTAAGGTTACACATTTTATTACTTATTGAAGTGACTCTTGAACCTCCATAACTTGAGGACAAGACTCTTCATTTTTGTAACCATTACCAACTTTTATGAGTTTTATGAAACTTAAATGTGACTTTCATATAACTTGAGGACAAGTTACAAAAACACATTTTAGAATCAACTCTTAGATTAAAATGGATTGAAAACACATAATCAATTAAGTTTTCTATTAATCTAAGCAACTCATAAGAACAAGATAATTTAATCAAAATTTTTCATGTAATTAGCCTAATCACTAAACTAATACAAAACATGAATCTATTGACAGTTATCTTTGAAATTGGATTAGTATGAACATTACCACATCAAAAACAGGATTATAGGTTCAAAAACAGCTTATGGTAATGTTCCTAGTCCATTTCTAGCCAAAAAAACTCGAAGATATGCTGTCAGGGGCTCCTACTCGTCGAGTGTATCAACCTACTCGCCGAGTAGGATGATTTTCTTCATGGACTCGGCGAGTTCATCAGTGGACTCGGCGAGTCCAGTGCCCAGAATGCCCGAAATTCGACTTTTTCAGCATTTTTCAGCAATTTGCATCAAGTATAATTGAAAACAAGCCTAGGCTCTGATACCACTGATGGGTTTTGAGCATTCTAACACTCCTAAGTGTACATGCAACCCTAAATACCTTGGATCTATGTTTTCTCTATTATACATGCAAATATGATTATCCAAGGTATTATCCTAACTAGCATACCAAAACATTGATACTAGGATACTAAAATAGATAGAATACATACCTTGTTGTTGTTGCTTGACTCCATGAAGCTTGAGAGCCTAGTGCCCCAAGTGTGACACCTCAAATGGTTCACACAACATCATGAACTCTTGGAATAACCATGAGAAGAAGACATACATGTTTAAATCGGCTAGCCCTCAAAATATGTATCACTAGTGCCAATTTCTTGAACTAAAGGGGTTCTTATATAGTGTGGCTATTAGGGTTACACCATGTAACTCATGACTTTACCCATTCCTTATGCTCCATGGGTTTTAACCTCCATGGATCACGACATGGGTTAAACCCAACATAAAGGAATCTTGGATCATAAGCCCACATATATAAGAATGAATGATTTACACAATCAATCCCCATATATTTAATTAGTCTCTTTTTGATCACTAAATTAAGTCCAAATTAATTCTTGATCAATACTAATTAAATAACATGATTTTGATATTAATATATTAGAACTTATAATATATTAATATGTCACAAAATGTCTTTTCCTCATAAACGGTCTATCCAAATGTTCCGATGCCATGCAACCCAAATGGACCATGCCGAGTCGGGTCAAGTACATACCAATTATAGTTATGGACTTAGACACTAATCCAACAATTACAACCCACATGATGGAACGTTGGTTGAAGAGTCGAGGATGAGGAATATGATAGTTCGTTGTTTTCAGACTGAGAGTCAGGGCTACGACTGGACAGTTGAGATGTCCGGTAGTGGGATGGTACGAGATTCTGAAGGACTAGAGGTAGTCATGATGAGAAGTTTCTGAGGATTTCATCGGAGATTCGGGGTATTTCGAATTGTTTGACCTCTATCGGGGAGATTATCGAGCATTGCGTATCACCTTCCAATAGTAGGTGCGATGTTATTGGTAAAAACAGTCTGTGGGCTAGATTGTTGGCGAACCAATTGGTGATGGTTCGAACCCTGAGTGGGGGAGAACCGGGTACTTTTGAGGAGACCAGAGATTTGTTCAAGAGCGGTTAGAGAACTGGATAGAGAGGCCTGCGGTGCAGATTCCTGAGACCAGAGTTATTGGTGGTCAAGGAGAGGTGCAGAGTGAGATAGTGCATGTGGTACGTGTTTGAGAAAGGATGAGTGTCTCCACGGCAAGTGGCCGTTGGTCGGAGACCTTGTGGTGGTTAGGAATCCTTCAAGGTTAAAATGGTGAATTCGAGGTGGTTGGCTTGTGAGGTTAGTTCGGCGGCTGAGAATTTTTGGTTCAGATTATGGGCTATTATATACAGTATGGGAAGGGAAGAAGTTGATTGGGAAACCAACTTCAGGGTCGTTATGAGTATTCTTGCATGAGTTTTGAGCATTAGAGGAGGAAGTTTCGGATTGTCATCTTCGTGTTCTGAGTCGTTGGCAATTTCTCCGTGTTTTAATTTGGGAGATGGAGTATTCCGGGGTTACAAGTGGCACGAGAGAAAGACCGATTGCGTGATTCCGAGGAAGCAATGCGGTATCTGAGTATGATGCCATGAGTATGAGATCGGCGGTAGAGTCAAGACACTGCGAGGCGTTGTGATGATATTCCGGGGTATCCGAATTTAATGTCCTAAATCTCAAATTATTTTGAGTTTTGAGTTTGAGATGACGAGTGGTGTATCAAGTGTCTATGGTTCCGGTGGGGGCCCTTCAGTTAATTGGCATCAAATGGATTTATTTGAGAATCTGAATTGCAGCGAGAAAAAGAGGTTTTGTCACGACGGTGGTCGTCCGAAGTAGTGATGCTTAGCCTGGAGGGGTGTGTGTACCTATCTCTGCTGGGCCGCAGAGCATGAGTTAATGATCGCAGTGTGGTGTCAACCTGAGGATGAGATTGTGAAGTAGTAAGAGTAAGTGCGGTAAGACTGCGGGGAGTTGCAGTTTCAATGAGTCAGTGAGAGGTTGTGGTGATGCTACGGGGAACCGTAGTACTCACTATTCAGTGAGAGGTTGTGGTGATGCTACGGGGAGCCGTAGTACTCACTATTCAGTAAGAGGGTGTTGTGATACTGCGGGGAGCCGTAGTACTCACTAGTCAGCGAGAGGGTGTTGTGACAATGCGGGGAGCCGTAGTACTCATTAGTCAGCGAGAGGGTGTTGTGATACTGCGGGGAGCCGTAGTACTCACTAGTCAGTAAGAGGGTGTCATGGTGCGGCAGGAAGCCACGTTATCTGTCGATCAGAGCATGACGCAGGAGAGTTCTTAGGCTTGAGTAGCCTTATTGGATTGAGTATTCGGGAGCCTGGGGGCCAGATCAGGAAAGAGACGGAGGTCTCTATATTTATCGGGAGTCGTTATATTCTGAAATGAGTAGTGGTTGTCGCAACCAAAGGGAAGTGGATAAATGAGGAACGCATGGGTTGCGGGTCATGAGTCATGAGTTGAGTGGTTCGTTGGGATGAGTGGTTCCAACTCTGTGCCGGACCAGACTCTCGAGTTGAGTTTGATCCTAGTGGTGTAATGAGTAGGCAAATGAAATTCCGGATCCGGATATGAATTTCCTTTGGAAGGGGGTATTGGTTCCATCTGGTGTCTTAGACCTGAGTGGGCCAATTTGTAGGTATGAGAAAATCGCGAAAACGCATGGCACTAATGGGTAGTAGACGACAGAGGTCGAGGGTGAAACGAATTCCGTATTCGCTTGGGGAAAAGCGAACTTCGTGACTTGTGTGTCACACTGGGCCAAGATGGCTAGTGTGGGAAGGAAGTCAGTGAGACATGTTAACATATGCAATGGGTAACCCTTTGAGGTTCAATTGTTGGGTCGGGAGATGACCTGGTGCTCAGTCTTGAAAGGGATATTGAGAAGGGAGCTGAGGTTTATGTTTGTCAGATGTCGGGGGACGCTTCTGAACAAGCATGGTCATTATTCGTGTCTGAGGACAGGGTATTAAGGGTTCGTTGTTCAGAAGGGTTGTGATTGCAGTACAGTGGATGAGTCCCTGGTGTGATGTGATCCTTCCACTCCTTGGTATATGATCTGGATTGTTTATCATGTCTGGGACGAGTGATCGGTAGCCAGTTTTGGGCATGGACTTGTTTTATCGGTTCCCACTAGAGAATCAGAGGGGCAGTGAGTTATCGGGGTTTGTTATTCGAGGAGCGAATAACGTGGTGACATCTAGAGAGGGCGGTCTGGCTGTGTGTCAGGCTACTAGAGTTCCAGATTCTTGAGAGTCAGAAGGGGTAGCATAGTGGCAGATGGGTTTGTCCTTTTTCTAGGGAGGAGTTCCTGTTTAGATTCAGGTGTCCGGAGAGGAAGATAGTTGTGTGGTATGAGACCCTTTCGATGGTGCTGTTTGGTTATTGGATTAGATCTATATGTTGTGGAGGAGCGATTTAGAGGGAGAAATCTAATTCAAGTGGGGGAGAATTGTAACAACCGGATTTACAGGACATTATTATGTATGTTAATCTTGAGATTTGAGGAGGGACTCGACGAGTTGAGGGACCAACTCGCCGAGTCGAGTCAAGATTGCCACGTGGATTTAATGAGCGGACTCGACGAGTCCAGGATGGACTCGCCGAGTAGGTACTGGGCAGAGAAAACCCTAAATTCCGGGGTTGGAGCCTATTTAAAGGAACTTATGACCTTGGGAGCGCCTCATATCTCCTGTGAGAAACCCTAAATCACCATTGGAGCCAAGGAAGAGTTCTTGTGATGAAATCAAGTAATTTTGGTGTGGGTTTTCAAATGAAGTGAAGGGATTTAGCTGGAAGGACCAAAGGAGGTTGTTATTCTGAGACATCTAAGCAAGGATCTCCATTTTGAGGTAGTATTTCGCCCCTTCCTTCTGTTTTGTGAAAAATCCTTGAATCTAGGGTTTTCTTTACCCTTTCTTGGATAATATATGATGCATACGAGGTCCCAATGTGGAATAAGCTTTAGATCTGGACCTTAAGAGGTCCAGAGAGTCCCAATCTTCCAGCTTTATACAGTCCCTTTGGGGTTATGGATCTAGGTTGCCATTTTAGGAGCTATTTCTTCATATAAGGGCATAAGAGTGTTGCATGAGCTTAAAGATTGAACCTTTACGTGATTATTGGGTGTAAGAAGGTCAGATCTATAAGTTATAGAAACAGATCTGACCTTAGAAGGTCTTTTGAGTGTTGCCATGGAGGGAACTCACCAAGTCCATATGGGGACTCGACGAGTCGGGTCGGGTTGCCCCGCGATTCGTGACCAGTGGTAACCCGTCGAGTGAAAGGTGAACTCGACGAGTCGAGTGAGGCTTTTGAGGATTCAGAGGACACGCATGGACTCGCCGAGTCACTCGAGTGCACTCGACGAGTCTGGTCAAAGTCTGACCGTTGACTAGAGTCACTCAGTTGACCATAGGGTTTTGGTCAAGTTGATTCGAGAGAGGCCAGGGAGGGGTAGAATGGTCTTCTACCCATTCTTTAGAGATGAGGACAATAGAAAAGGTGAGTCTTCTCACTATACTTCACCTTAAGTATACGACAGGGTATCCGACATCATGTGAGGTGAGTCTTCTAGGTCGGGTTATCGAGCACGAGAGGGTATCCGACATCATGCGAGGTCAGTCTTCTCACTATACTTTACCTTGAGTGGTAAGTAGAGTTATGTGAAAGAGTATCATGTATGCTATGTATGTGATGTGTTACAATGCATTATTTCTATGTGATTTATGCTACGTGTATTCCAGAGTTTACAGAGTTAGGACCGGAAGGTCCACTGAGTTAGTACCAGAGGGTCCACAGAGTTAGGGCCAGTGGGACCACAGAGTTATAGCCTCAAGTGGCTAATATGTGTTATATGTGGTATTCTGGGGAACTCACTAAGCTTTGTGCTTACCGTGTTATGTATTATATGTTTCAGGTTTTTTCAGAATCGCGGGATGGCAGCGGCTTGATTGTACACACCAGAGAAAGAGTCATACATTGAGGATTCTGGATAATTAATGGAGTTGTGCTTGTAATATGAATAAACGAGATTTCTATACAATATGTTATGAAAAGTATGTGGTTTTAAAATGAAAAATCTGTTTCAAAAATTACGGTGTTACACTCTTATTGGGCCTAATGGACCAATAAACTTTCAAATTGACTACTATGGGCTCTAAATGAACCCACATTCATAAAACTTAACATTTTGGGCCATAATGAGCCTAAAATGGATTAGTTTACCCTAATGGGCCTTATTGGACCATAACAACTCCAATTAACCGAAATGGGCCAAAAACACATCCCTTTATCTTATGTTGGGCCGTAAGTACTTCCAAGGGCCCAATGGACCGGAAATTTTCTCTATGGACTTCATAATTTCGAACCAGAGAAAGAATTGGGCCAAACTAATTCATCCTCCTTCCTCCTAGCCCAAATCTCGGCCCATGTATAAAAAAAATAGAGAGAAATGGCTAATTAATCCACACCATGACACATCACATTTTTCTAAAGGATAACCAAGCTTAATACATCACATACATCTATACAAGTTCCATATATCCATGCACACTCTTCTCACCCTCTCTCTTCTTGATATCTCGGCCAAGAGCAAATACCACACACACACACACACAACATCAAACTCTCTCAAACACTCTCAAGAATCATTATCCTTCTTTCTTAAAAATATCGAAATTTTGCTTGTGTTTCAAGAGCGTTTTCACAAGAAAATCATCATTCTTTGGTAAGTTTTACATATCCAAGTTATATAACTCCTTTCTCATGTTAGATCACTCCTTCTAAACAAGCTTTTGGTGATCATACTCCTAGAAAACTTCTTAAGCTCGAAAGCTACTTCAAGGTGTTGCTAGGACCAAAAATCTCTCCATTTCTTCTTCAAAACCGAAACATCAAAGAAAAGGTGACTTCATACCCCCCATTTTCGATTTTTACTTGGTTTTGGGGGAGAATACAAGTTGCTTTATGTAGATCTATGTGTATATGCATGAATATGTGTGTTTTTCATGACTTATTTGTTGATTATGTGCTATTTACTTCATAAATCTAAAAATATGTTAAGAATATTAAGTTTATCACTTGGATCTACATGAAAACCTTGAGAAAAGTATGGGTTATCACATATAATACATGTAAACTTGTAGATCTGGGGTTTATACACTTAAAATAGCAAAAAGGAGTGTTGTGTTCAAAGATCTATAAACTAAACTCAAAATTCAGCCCCTGACAGAAAAGTTTTGGTCCAATATAGAACTGTTTTAACCACCTTAATGATAATATTTCTCAAAAATATTTTACATGCAAACATATCAGGTTTATACCTTTAAAATGACTACTCTCACGTTTTCATACGATTTTTCTACAATTTATGGCGAATTTTACAAAACTGCCTATCAGATTTGAAATAATTTCGGACCAGCCTGTGAAGGTGAGCCATTTCACACTTGTTAGAGGCCATTAAAAATTATGAGAAAATTTTTGCACAAATTAGACAAAATTTCAAAACTTCCAGAATTTACGGATCCAAATTTTGACTTACGATGATCTTTCTACAAATTTTCCAACAACTAGGTCAGAAAAGCCAAAAACCAGAAAAATGTGTACTTTCACAAAAATCAAGCCAAAAATGATATTTCTGACAAAAATGGGTTTAAAATGTTATTCTTACCACAAACTAGTCATAAACACAAGTTTTGAACAAAATAGGAACTAAACTATTATTTTCACAAAAATTGGGCCTTAATGGTAAATTTTTGGCTTAATGGGCCAAGAACGTCATTTTTACAAAAAGTGGGCCTTTTATGCTATTTTAGAGAATACTTGAACCAAAACCAACAATAAACTAACAAACGGACTAATTTTGATCATTTTTAGGTTATTGGGCCTTAGCAGCCCATTTATATGTTTGATAGGTTTTGTATACTATTAGCGTGCTATTTCGGCCTATAAATACCTTACATGTGAAATGGGCCTTAGTTGTCCGTTTACATATATTTTGGGCCCATGTTATATAATCTCATTCATATTAGGTTTTGAAATGACTCACATGTTTAGCGATGCCCTAGTGGCTCACTTACATGGTTTGTTTGGTCTAGAATGAGTTTTATACGTTTATCTTCGCGTAAATTCGATTAAGGATCTAGTGAGTTTTGTCGGTCGACACCTATTAAGTGTACGATTGTAGCCTATAGTTATAATCAGAGTCTCTTTGAGGGAGAGCGGGGTTTTGTGTATAGATCTATACGGGGATGACGCCCCACACCTGAGCTGTTCGCTACAGTTAGACTACATCGGTCTAGGGTGACTATAACCTTATTCTATTTTTCAGTCGGCGTTTACAAACGCCAAGACAGGCGAAATTGTCATTATTTAGTATGGTGATGATAGCTCACTTAGAGGAATTAACGTTATGAAGTTTGCGGAAGACTATTTACTTTTATGTTGGATTAGTTGTAAATTTACTCACACTCGTACTCAACCTCGGTGTTGGTACGACAGCCTTATCTATTCTTCTTTTTCGGGCAACATCGGGTTGTCTGGGGGATTCTATTTACATTTTCTTCTATCACTTTTGGCATTCTATTAAACAATAACACACATGCATTAATACAAGATCGGACATAAACATGTCAAACTATTTTAAGAAAATACAGGATTTTCTTGTGATTACAAAGTTATACAAATCATTTTCTCAAATATACTTATGAACTCACCAACATTATATATGTCGACGTTTTCAAAATAACTTGTATTCTCAGGGACTCGTTAAGCAGAAGAATCAACAAGAATATGGGATTTTGTTTTGTGTACTGTTAAACATCATACATTGAATGTTTTGGTCATGTTATTTAAAAGGTTGTACTTGATGTAAACAGTGGCAGTTGTATTATATTATGCATGGTAATGATGATGTTATGTTTCAATTATATTCACTGTAATGATATTTCAAGATGAAGTCACGCACAAGCCCCCGGACGTTTCCACCGTCTGGTTCGGGGGTGTGACAACTAATCCTTTAGCAAACAAGTCAATTCAAGCAGTGATCAATTGATTAAACTAACATGTTTTCTAGTGTTCAGTTCGTATCAAGCAAGACTTGTAATAATAGTTAATTAAATTTGTCAATTCAATCAACTTATATGTGATTGGTCGTCACATATACTCACACATTAATTTACTTATTTTTCTAGTTAACCCTAGTTTCATGTTTACTATTCCTAGGCATATAATCTTGATGGTCATCAAAATCATAAGAGGCAAGCAATCAAGCAGATGTTCATGCAACTCGATATACTTAATAATTAACAGAAAATAATTGTCATTAACACATAAGGATCTTTTAACAAGCTTGACAAAATAAATTAAACATAAATAAAACAATCCAATATAGCAACTAATCTATAAATCACGGTTTCATCTAATCATAAACACAAAGCAAATGGTTTTAATACAAAAATTAGAAAGTAAACACATAATGGAATCACAATGGAATGTTAAACATGGTCACGATAACAAACCACATGATTACCGACATGAATCCGCTCTCCAATCCCTTAGATCTTTGCTCCATATCAGTTTAACGGCCCTGTGGCCGCCTTCTAGACCCTCAAAACGGCAACTATGAAGTTTTCTTGTCGCACAAGTCAAAGTGGAATATCATTGATGATGAAAAATGGTGGACTGATATGGGATATTTATAGTTAAATGGAGATGGAATTAATATGCAATATTAGAGTTGGATTATAATAAGGAAACTAATGGTGGCTTAGGGATTAAGCAAATAAAAATAAGGTAAGTGGTGTTTGGGGAATAAGTAACTTGGAGGGAATTTCCGTCCAGCTTTTATGCTTCATCTTCAAGGCCGATTTTGGATAAGATAAATGCCGAATTAGAAAAAAGGCCTTCTCACATAAATCGTATGAAATTTCTTCTAGTTTTCAAAATATTTTGATTCTCACAAATCGGGCTTATGAGTCATCAGATATACCCGAAACACTGAAGAGGGGTCAATCTGCCAACAATATCCTTTTTGCGTCTTTTTAGCTTCTTCTTCCTCCTTTTGCATTCCAGCTCCCATTTTAACAGTAATTTAATATTTCAAAGCGTATTAAGTATCTTTTAGTTCTAAATAGCATAAAACATAGTATAAAGAAATAAGAAAACATCATAAACATATGCATAAAATAGACGTTATCAAAGTACCCCACACTAGCCTTTTGCTTGCCCTCAAGCAAAACTGATTTTATTACCTCACCAATATCGCATAGAATAATCCATTTCAAACCCAACCATTATCCCAAGACCGCAATGCATGTATTTGTGTCTACAATTTGTAACGCCCCGATTTTGGTACATATTTGATCTACTTTTATACCATTTGTATTAGTGACTCGACGAGTGGCAGCCCTAACTCGTCGAGTAGAAGCGAGGTTGGGACGCGGATTTAAGTAATCTACTCGCTGAATCTGCGGTTGGACTAGACGAGTAGGCCAGTCTGGGTGAAACCCTAATTAAAGGGTTTTCACCCTATTTAAACAACATTATGAGCTCCAGGTCCAACCTCCATCACCTCCAGAGCATTACTTTCGAAACCCTAATTCCCTTTTGGAAAACTTGAGCTTACTTAGTGACTTGGAGGGTTTTTGGTGCATTGTGTATCTAGTAGAAGTGTTGGAAGGAAGAAGGATCAAGGGAGAAGGACTAGATCCAGGAGCAACATCAGTTTCTTTTCACATTCAGGTAATCAAGCTCAAAACTTGACTTGTGGTTTTATAGATATCTCCTTTGCCCCTTTATGGAGTTTTGGGGTCAATTAGCTTGATCCTTAAAACTTGGACGTCCCTAGTCGATTCACCTTCAAATCTAGACTCTAGAACCAAGTTCATGGCATAAAGATGCAAGCTGTATAGCCATATTAGCCCATGCACCTCTTTGGACTTCTTTTTGGGTCCTTAAAGCATATACTTCCATGCATGCACGTAAAGTCCACAACTTTACGTGTTAGATCGACCTTAGAAGCCCAGATCTACCTTTTGGATAAGGATTTTACATCAGAAATCGAGTTATAGACGTGGACAATGGGCGACTGGACAAGTTGTTCTTGGAACTAGGCGAGTCCGGGGCTTGAGTCCCCAATCTGTTGTGGTTCAAAGGAGCCCAGTTGAGTGTTAGCAGAGGTTTAGAAAGGTGCCAAGGAGTGTTTCGACGTTTTAAGATTTAACCATAATCTGAAAACCTTGGGACTCGATGAGTTGTTCATACAACTCAACGAGTTGTTCATACAACTCAGCGAGTCGTAGACTGGACGTGTTCATATGATGAAGGAGGACTCGATGAGTTGTTCATACAACTCGGTGAGTCAGATGAAGGTTGACTCGATGTTATTATAGAAGGAGAACTCGTCGAGTCTTTGCTAAACTCGACGAGTAGAGTCGGGTTAGGGAATAGAAGAAAGGATAGGGACTCGGCGAGTTGGCGTCCCAACTCGGCGAGTCAGGTCAACTGGTAGTTGACTTTGACCAGGATGATGACTTTGGCAAGGGGTAAAATAGTCACTTACCCTAAGATTAGTATCAATGTGTGACTAAGTGTCTTTGTGGAAATTGTAGCCGGGGAGTTGCCGGAGCAGCAGTCAGACAGTTCCCGATCAGCATTTCAGCAGTCAGCCTTGCGAGGTGAGTTTCCTTCTAGTAGGAACGGGTCCACGGCCACAATGTCAGCTCGTTTAGATAGCAGTAGTTCCAGACTGCGGTCCGATGCCGAGGTGTTCCCGAGAAGTAGTTCAGTATGCTTGATGTCTTTGTGATGCAGGCATGTCTAGGTGTTATGTGTTCCAGACTACGGTCTGATGTAGTATGCAGTATATGAGTATTTTTATATGTTATGGTTATGTTATGCTATGTTCAGTCAGTTCCGGACTTCGGTCCGATGCTGTGGGCAAGGCCCTAGTTAGTTCCATACTTCGGTCTGATGCAGTGGGCAAGGCCCTAATCAGTTCCGGACTTCGGTCCGTTGCAGAGGGCAAGGACCTAGTCAGTTCTGGAATTCGGTCCGATGCAGAGGGAAAGGCCCTAGTCAGTTCCGGATTTCAGTCCGATGCAGAGGGCAAGGCCCTAGTTAGTTTCGGACTTCGGTCCGATGCAGTGAGCAAGGCCCAGTATGTGCTTTATATGTTATTGTATGGTATGTGGTAGTTTGGGGGAGCTCCCTAAGCTTTGTGCTTACAGTTTCAATTTTGGTTTCAGGTACTTCAGCTAGCAAGGGGAAGGGCTCGGGATGATGGCATGGCACACACCACAGTTTTAGCCTGGGAGTTAGACTATGATATTTTTGACATGATTTGACATCAGTTGTGATATGAGACATATTTTATGACATTTTGAGAAACACGACTTATGGTTTTTCTTATATGATATTGGATATTATGGTTTTAGTAATGTTTTCAAACGAAATTTTTGGCTTGTATTGTTTTGGATGTTTCAAATTGTTATCAGGGCCTTGCTTTGAGGGATTCGGGCATGCTTTCGGGTGTGTCTAAACTCAAACTAAGGAAATGGTATAAGGTTTTCAAAAGAAAATCATTTTCGAAAAGAATTTTTGAAAAAGAAACTTAAAAATAGAAAAGGGTTTTGAAAAGGAGAAAAGGGTGTGGTGCATGCAATCAGCCGAACTTAAGTAAGTACTCCCAATTCACCCATACAAGATTATGTTATGATTATCAGTATTAGTAGAACAGCATGCTAGATTAGGGCTAAGGATCTAGGAGGATGCCTTATGTGCCTGTTATATGTGTTTCAGCTTTATGAGAACTACATGCTAGTACAGATTAGTCAGGAGGATAGCCTGAGTAGTATATGCTTGATTATGTGCACTCGATGTCCGAATGTTGCTTGCTTTATGCTTTTAGGAGTTCTAGTTGTCTTTCACTAGATAGTAAACAAATATGTTAAGTTACATATTGCAAGGACTAAATAATTCCAGAAGGTTAGGTCTAGCCCTATCTCGCAGCTCTTGTTTGAGTCCAACCGTTGTAGGGTAGGATCTCTCATTCGAAGAATTATCTAGTCTGAGTGTTGTTGGATTAATGTCTAAGTCCATAACTATAATTGGTAAAACTTGACCCGACCCAGCATGCTCCATTTGGGTTGCATGGCATCATGCATTTGGATAGACTATAATGAGAGAAATAACACTTAAGGTTGGTTAATATATTATAAGTTCTAATATATTAATAAGATTATTTAATTAGTATTGATGAAGAATTAATCTAGTATTAATTAAGTGATGGGTTGATTGTGTAAATCATCCATACTTATATAGTGGGCTAAAGCTCCATGGATTGTCAAGTTGGGCTAAACCCCATAAGATGCTCCATAGATGCTCCATGGTGTATTTGTACCCATGGATCATGGAAATGAAAGGCCATGACAATCAGGGTTTACATGGTGTAACCCTAACTATATAATGATCTTATTCTTGGAGAAAATCGGGCACGATGTGTGATAGGAAGGGCTAGCCGATTTGATGAAGTGTTCCAATTCTCTCAAGTTATTCCAAGTGTATTTGGTGTTGTGTGAACCATTTGAGGTGTCACACTTGGGGCACTAGGCACTCAAGCTTCATGAAGTCATTCTACATCAAAGAGATATGTAATTCTAACTTGATATATTGATATGAATCAATGTTATTATGCTAGTTAGGATGAATACCTTGGAAAGTTCATATTTGCATGTATAATAGAGAAAACATAGATCCAAGGTATTTAGGGTTGCATGTACACTTAGGAGTGTTAGAATGCTCAAAACCCAACAGTGGTATCAGAGCCTAGGCTTGTTTTCACTTATACTTGATGCAAACTTGTTTTTTTTTCAAAGCTGAAACTGTCCAGACCATAAAACTCGACGAGTTTATGCAAAAAACTCGACGAGTTCATCATTTTGGGCATGAACTCGACGAGTTCCTCAAGGAACTCGACGAGTTTTGGCTTCTGACAGCTTGCTGTTTGATGTTTTTGGCTGGAATTGGACTAGGAACATTACCCTAAGCTGTTTTTGAACTTGTAACCCTGTTTTGATGTGGTAATGTTCATGCTAATCCAATTTCAAAGATAATTGTCAATAGATTCATGTTTTGTATTAGTTTAAAAGTTATGCTAATTACATGAAAAAGTTTGATCCTTGTTCATATGAGTTGCTTAGATTAATAGAAAAGTTAATTGATTATGTGTTTTCAATCCATTTTAATCTAAGAGTTGATTCTAAAATGTGTTTGTGTAACTTGTCCTCAAGTTACATGAAAGGTCACATTTAAGTTTCTTAAAACTCATAAAAGTTGGCAAAGGTTACAAAATGAAGAGTGTTGTCTTCATTGAATGGTTTTATGACTCCATAACTTGTGCTCAAGTTATGGAGGTTCAAGAGTCACTTCATTAAGTAATAAAATGTGTAACCTTAATTAGTTTCATAAGTTATGAATAAAGGAAAAGTTACATTCTTTTAATAGTTTAAAGTCTTCCATAACTTGTCCTCAAGTTATGGAACTTGAAGAGTTTTTTGTATTAAAACTACTTTAAACACATAAGTTATGGAATTAATTAGTTTTGAATATTTTCAAAACTTGCCCTCAAGAATACTTTAATTCCAAGTTAAGCCCTTAGAATTTTAAAAGTTAAAATTCAACCCTTATACTTTATAATATTATAAGTTAATATATATATATATATATATATATATATATATATATATATATATATATATATATCTATATATATACATATATATATATATATATATATATATATATATATGTATAAGAGCAAGTCAGTCTTACCATTAGTAGGCCTCATTCACGAAGCCGGTCTATAAGGGGGGTATACGTTTGTTGCCTATAAAATGGCAGCTTAATGGGTGTCCACTCTTATCCACCGCTTCCTTGACTGGTGGAGGGTCGTTAGCCGAACAGGTAGGACAAGGACTGTAATTCTCCCTTCATTAAAAGTATTAATGATAAATACTAAGTAACTAAACCTTTTATTAATTCCCAATCTTAGTTACTTAGGAAAATGTGAATAAGGTGCTAATCCATGAAATTACACTTTGCACTTTGCTTAAGTCGGTTAGTGGAGCGTGTGTGGTTAACCGGCACACTAGCTTGATTTAACAAGGTAGGCAAATGGTAACTTAATATTTATCATAGTATCGGTGGAGCGTGTGTTGTTAACCGGCACATCAATTAAGGGGTAAATAATAAGGGTACCAAGTAATTTGCATGGTTACTTCACACCTTGTTTTGTGATCCTCGGCATCCCAGTCACAAAACCTGAAGGGCACACTCGAGATTGAAACATGTCATTGAACAGTTCAATGAATCTCAAAAAGATCTAGGAGTTTCAAATCCAATTAAAAACCTAATAATTTATTTCATTTTTCATGGTGGAAATTGGTGAATCGTCATTCACCTACCTTCAAATAATTTATAGCTTGGATTACGACATCCCTCTTCCAAATTATGAAATAGTTTGTTGGGTCCTAGCCTTAATATTTCATCTTGGGTGTTATATTAAGGAATTTGAATCAACTATCTTGAATATCTCCCAAAAGATGTCTAGCTCAGACATCTATGATCTTCCCAAATGTTGATGCTTTAAGTTTCTATTCTGAGATTCTCATTACATGATGTGACTAGGTCACATGTTGATGCTTTAAGAATCAAAGAAAAGTGAAGAAACTTAAAGGAAGTACATGCTGATTCTGATCACGAAGATAGATTTCGATCGCATGGTTTGGTGATCAGAATTTTTGAAGTTGTTACTTAGGAGTTATGATATATTGCTTATGAATAGATAACAACAAGTTTTTCATATGCATTTGCACTGTAAGGATAAGTTTTTTCCGCAAAGTTTTTAAATAAAATAAAAGGTTTTCATTTTATATTTATTTTAAATATCCTTACAGGTGGCATTTGTGAAAAATGGTTGTTTATATGATTCCATTGATAGCAACATTTGGAAAAAAATGAAATTGATTCTTTCGTTTGTGGTAGTGTCATAATTTACCAAATAAGGAAAAATTCTCATTCCCAAGGCTTCAGTTGGATAGAAACTTGGAATCATGCAAGTTGAATAGTATGATGAATGAGAACTTTCAAGCATTGGAAAATTAAGACTTGTTCACATGGATATGTGAATCAGTGAAGGACTAAAGGGATCGAGTACACATTCTTGTGCACTAGTTAAGTCCACTACAAATATCGATAAGACTATTCGTCATGATTTACTAAAGTTTAGTAAATATGGTTATACTTACAAGTTTAAGTATAATTCTGAGACATTGGAAAAGTCTCAATGTATGGCAGAACGAATGAGAAGAATCAAGTGAGGCAGAAAGATAAAAGTTTCTCAAATCTGAAAAGATGGGAGAGTACTTTAGTATCATGTTTGTGATCATCTTAATGATTTAGAAATCATATCACAATTAGTCCTCTAAGGTCATCTTAGTGCATTCTTATGACTAAGAAGAGGAGTCATGAATTGTTGAAATGGTTAAATCAAGAAGATGAGTCATACTTCGTTCCAAAAAAATTCTTAGAGTCATACTCCAAGGTTGTAACTTGAGTGACACATCTTAAAGAAGGTTTATTAACACTAGTCAAATGTAAGAATAAAAGGTTTTCTACTCTTGTACATTTGAAGGTGGTAAGTTGTGATGTTTTGGATAAAACAAAGACCAACTAAGGCCAATTGTGTGAAGTGTTTTGTCTTGATAAAGAATTTGCACTATCCCTTGAATATTTGACAAGAGAGTCTTATATGTCAAGAGGACAGTGGGAGTCTTAAAGGTCTTGAAAGTCTCAAGAACTAATCAAGAATAAAACCTGAGGTTCTTCACTAGCACACGACTTGAGGTTTATAACCTATCGTGTTAACATATTTCTATTTCTGTGCCCATTCCCGTTAAAGTTGGCTTTGCATAGGAGTTATGAAAGTTCTCAGTTGGTTGCATAAAAACTTGGAAGCAATGGCAGGCCCTGTACTGCCAGGTGGTAAAAAATTAAGATTGAGTTCAGTCCGTATGTGTTTGGATTTGTCATTATCCTTGTCTTGTGACTATGGTTTTGACGATTCACATGGATAAGAACACATACACCATAAAATCTAAGGGTCATAAGGTTTCTCTCCGATTCATGAAAATGATGGTGAGGAAACACTTCCACCAAGTAGATTTGAAGCAGATGGCAAAAGGTCTAAACAATTGAGACTATGATTACGGCATCCCTTTTCATAGTTCTGAAATTGTTTAGACACACATGCATGATATCTAAGGAAAAGCGTAAGATTTTGATAAAGTCTTATCAAGGCAATCTCGTCTCAGAAATCTAAACTTTGGTAAGGAAGTCAGTAAAGTATTGACTTCAAGAAGTCCAACTGATTTCTGACTACGTGTCAAAGCTAGTGGGAGTATAAGTGTTATGCTAATAATCATCATGTTAGTGGGAGCATGATAATTATGATAAGTATTGCAAGTTAGCAATGTTAATTATAGAAAACAAAAGTTTCAATTCGTGAAGTTGCAGGGGTTGAAAAAGTTGTTTTGCTATAATTAAGGGAGAGGATATACTTCATTTCAGTTATAAAGGCTTAGATTGAGACCTTAATCATCTTTAGTCAAGAATATATATATGAATTTTATGTTGGATTGGTTCAACTTAAGGAAATTCCATATATTGTGTTCTCAAAATTCGATTATGATTACGGCATCCCTCTTCATAGTCAAATTTAGAGAACATGGCAAATAAACATATTGTAGCAAAAGACTAGTCTAGAATCATGTCTTTATGTGAGACATCATGACTCGTCTCCCATTTGCTTTGGGTACAGGATCGATTGCATGTGTTATAATATTTGTCCTTTCTAAAATTTTCCAAATGCCTGGGGCATTAAGAAGGGAAAAGGTCTAGAATTGGATATGACTAAAATGATTAAGCAATTGTCAAGGACAATCTACGGTTTACCAAAGATTGGTTGCTCAGGGACAGTTGGAAGTATAGTGTTTAATTTTGGAAGGACCATATTGACATATTCTGAAAAGAGGCATCTCTTGTTCAGAAGTGATAGTCAAAATGAGAATTAGGAGTTGTCTCCATAAGTGGAAGTTATTTGTGTAAGATTGGAAAAACTTAATGCAAGAAGCATGTTCAAAGCAATGTACTTTGAATATGAGACTTAGTTTCCATTGAGTTGAACTCCATTGGAATACCTTATAATGACTGTTGACAAGTCTTTGTGACTTTGTACATATTCATTACAGGAGGGTCAGTGCATATAAGTTTAAAATCTAAACAGATTTCGATAAATGATAAGAATTTGAAATTCTCACATTTTTCAATAAGGATTTGGAAGTGTGAAATTAGAATCATTGAAATTATGTTCAATTGGCTTATTTCAAAAAGTAAGGATCATAGAAAAACATAGAGTGCATACTTGGTGTATGGCAAAGCTATTGTTTTGGAAAACATAGTGTACTTGCTTGGAGCATGGGACAACTAGTGTTTTTTAATTCAAGTATAAAGTTGATAAAACCGAAAGAATGAATAATAAGTAATCAATATGGTGATAAATACAAGTGTCTTATTTATATTCATAGGTTTTGATACCATATCAGATTCATTTATTCTTGTGTTTCACTTTGCATGTTTTGACTTCCAGAATAAACTAGGTCATTCTTCCTGAATGCCTAAGTTATTCAAACTATCCACAGTCGGTCATATGTTGGAAGTAGATATGAATCAAGACTATCATGGGTTGGCTTGTAGAGGTCTAATGTCACACCCCAAAACCGGAACGGCGGAAACGTTCAGGGGTGGAGGACGTCATGTACAGTATCACAACAATGCAAAGTAGTAAACAAGCAACAACATCATCCATTGCATTAACAATATAATTTAATACAGGTGTGTTCTGTCAAGTTTTATAGACACCAAAAATATACATCAAAATAAAAGATGAGTCTTGAACGAGCTCCATCTTCTCAAAAACCTGGCTCTGGTACCTGTCTATTGGCGACCTGAGAATACAAGTTATTTTGAAAGAGTTTATCATATTTAAAGCTGGTGAGTTCATAAGTATATTAGTGTCTGTATTTGTTATGAAAGTGGTTGTAAGTCTTGTAATGTATAAGTTTTGTAAAAGTTTGTAATTGTTTGAACTCTCCTAGAAAACCCTATGTTTCCTACTAAAAGTAGCCTTCTACCAAGGCATCTAGTATATGTGTGTGTGTCTCTTGTAAGAGTGTGTATTTTCCCAAATCTGACTATCATTAACCAAAAATATAGTTTTTACATTATTGTTTATTGTGTGAATATCACAAAGTAAATGTAAAGGGAAAATGTAATAGTACTGTAGTGTTGTATTAACTAACTACTGCTGTACTAATTACTTTAAACCAACTGTTATTTAAAGTACCATGTGATCGGCTTGTACCCTGCTACCGACTCTATAGAAAAACGACGATGTAAGACGTCGTAAGAAATGATGTTTGGCACCCGTAGACTTGCAAGTCCTACTGCAGCGAGCTGCAAGGTGTAGGATAGTCAATCCAGTATAGATCTATTCACAAACTCATACGCTCTCCACTTAAGGAGATTCTGGATACAAAACGGGTCATGACAGGTAGTGCCATGCCCCCGTTAAGTGGCTCACATAACTGTAAGTAATGTATATGTATATGTATATGTATGTGCTAGCTGAATTGTGTGTTCTTTCTCTGTCTAGCCTGTATGTTTTGTTTCTCATAACTGTGTATTATGTTTGTTTCTCATCACTATGTATTATGTTTGTTTCTCATCACTATGTATTATGTTTGTTTCTCATCACTATGTATTATGTCTGTTTCTCATCACTATGTATTATGTTTGTTTCTCATCACTATGTATTACTCATGAATGAACTGACTCATTGTATGTTTCATTGTTCTAGTAATAGTATCTTCCTAAACTATACCTATTATAGTTTACTAGTAATGTTGTTTGTGTATATGAACATGTTTGTATACCTTCGCTACCCAAAGGCATTGAACTAAATGAAAGAAGTAACCTTTTATATCTATACACATATACATGATATATAACTAGGATTCAAACGACCTTCGGACAAATAACCCGAGTACCCTAAGTCCACAACCAAACAAGGAACAGGAAGTAAGGTGAGCTATCAGTCCTAAGTCCTTTCAATCCTACTTATATAAATATATCCATATAGATACACAGAATATAAGTTAAAAGAGTTTAATAAAAGTATTTGATATGTAAAAGAGTTTGTAAAACAGTTTGAAGTAAAACAGTTTGATAACACAGTTTGAAAAAGTAAGAAATCCACTTGTTTGGTAGTTATTAATCACATATGATTGATATAATAACTATAATAGTTCAACTTGTATCCTCCCCCCATAAAAGCATTTAAAAACATTTAAAAGGTTAATTAAGGGGTATGAACTCACCTGTAGTGAGTGGTTTGGATGAACTGATGATATAGGATTGCTAGGTGTCAAGTGAAGACTTGTACACACATAATGATCCTAATTAACATATAATAACACATATATGTATCCAATTAGTCTTTAAACAACTAATTAACAAAGTTAAGACATCCAAGGACATGTAAAACAACTTATTTAAGTGCTATAAGTCCTAAGGATTGCATCTAAGTGTTGTAGGACATTGCTATTTAGTTTAGGGTTCAAGGGGACCCTTTATTGGAGTTTACGGTTTTATGACCATAACTCATTGAGTTTACGGTCGTAAACCCATGAGTTTACGGCCGTAAACTCATGTTTCTTTGACCATTTTGTGTTTTGAAGCCATAAAGATCACAAGAAGCATTCCTACTTCATGTTTAAGCCTTAGGAAGAGATTAGGGCACCATTTCACTCCTTTTAGGAGTTTACGGTCCTTGGACCATTTCCCTTTGGGTTTACGGCCGTAAACCCAAATGGTTTATGGTCTTTTGATGTTTTCAAGTACTAAGCACATCAAGGAACGGATCTAGGCTAGTTTCCAAGGCTTAGAAGGGACTTGGGCACACTTTGGCACCCTTTTTGTGGTTTACGGTCCAAGAATATCTTGGACCGTAAACACCTTTGATCCTTGGTTTCTTGGGTGTTTTCTTGATGTTTAGAAGTGTAAGAAGCTCTATAATACTCTAGGATAGAAGTACTTACTAGGTAGAAGCTTGAAAAGGTGCTAAAAGTCCAAGAACACTAGTGTGTGTTCTTGGTGTTCTTGGTGAAACTTGAACATCTACACTTTTGGAATGATTTCACGGATGGAATCATGTTAGATCACTAGATTAAGGTATATATCAACTTATTAGGGTAAGAAACACTTACAAGTTGAAGATCTTGAAGAAATGTTGGATGATACTTGAGAGAGAATTGAGATTTGGATCTTGAAAATGTGAAAAATGGTAAAATATGACTAAGTGTCATATTTATACCCCCTTTTAGGGTTTACGGCCGTAAACACCTTTGTTTAGGCCGTAAACTCCAAACTCTTGGGTTTTTGGAATAATATTGTTGCACAATAAACCCTGGGGCATCCCCTCTCCTGTTATCTCCGGAAGTACTAATCTTAAAATACTCTAATTTATTCCAAAAAGCTTGAAAATTAGCAGAAACAGTTTTGACTCCTATTGAAGTAAATGCTTGTACAAAATAGAAATTTCGGTTTGTCACATCTAAGATGTTGGACAAAGTGGTACTACAACACTCATGAGTGCTCATAAGTTCTGAGTATTGGATTCAACCCACGCTCATTTGAATCACTTCATGGATTTTATCACGAGTGATCATGAGACGATAATATCTTATATTCTTAAAACCTAGAGATATGAGTTGTTACTATGAGTTGGTTATACATTGATTACACGAAAAACGCATTGGTAACTCGATGTTATAAAACGTGTCTTTGTGTATGATTCAACAAGTAGTAGAACGAGCCATATGAGTCGAAGTTTATCCATTCCTTTTACATTCGGGATAAAAGCGATATCTATGGGCCCCTCGATGATTTAGCGATGACACATGTGAGTGCTTGGCCAAGCCAGGACTGATTTGATTTCTTCAATCAGCCAGTCATCATGAATCGGAAATCGGGAAACAACAAATGGACAGAGAGAATAATTTACAATCCATGTCTCAGTCCATATGATATCTAGAATGGAGGAATATATGATCACTTATCTACTGGACAAGTCATTGACAAAGGTCATAGATCATCGGCAAGGTCAGAGTTCGACGGAAGCTTTTGAGAGCTACGATTTCCAGTCGGTTCTTGAAGTCATACGCAATAATAGTTTTAGACTTATCCAAGTGGGAGACTGTTGGATTAATGTCTAAGTCCATAACTATAATTGGTAAAACTTGACCCGACCCGGCATGGTCCATTTGGGTTGCATGGCATCATGCATTTGGATAGACTATAATGAGAGAAATAACACTTAAGGTTGGTTAATATATTATAAGTTCTAATATATTAATAAGATTATTTAATTAGTATTGATCAAGAATTAATCTAGTATTAATTAAGTGATCAAAAGAAGACTAATTAAATATATGGGTTGATTGTGTAAATCATCCATACTTATATAGTGGGCTAAAGCTCCATGGATTGTCAAGTTGGGCTAAACCCCATAAGATGCTCCATGGCTGCTCCATGGTGTATTTGTACCCATGGATCATGGAAATGAAAGGCCATGACAATTAGGGTTTACATGGTGTAACCCTAACTATATAATGATCTTATTCTTGGAGAAAATCGGGCACGATGTGTGATAGGAAGGGCTAGCCGATTTGATGAAGTGTTCCAATTCTCTCAAGTTATTCCAAGTGTATTTGGTGTTGTGTGAACCATTTGAGGTGTCATACTTGGGGCACTAGGCACTCAAGCTTCATGAAGTCATTCTACATCAAAGAGGTATGTAATTCTAACTTGATATATTCATATGAATCAATGTTATTATGCAAGTTAGGATGAATACCTTGGAAAGTTCATATTTGCATGTATAATAGAGAAAACATAGATCCAATGTATTTAGGGTTTCATGTACAGTTAGGAGTGTTAGAATGCTCAAAACCCAACAAGTGTTATGTAATAGTATTTGCGAGCTAGTTAGGGGAAGAAAGCAGGTATTCTTACGCAGCTGATGGCAGAGAGTGGGTTGGTGATTACTCTAGGGCAAGCCTAGGAAGAGAGTAGCAGAGATCAGTAGCAGTAGAAGGGACTTGGTGGAGTCAAGGCAGTTCTTGAGGAAAGTACGGATAGATGTGGAAGGAAGTATGGGCCCGTACTACTGAAAGCAGAGGATCCGTACTCGAATCGAGGAAGGCTGAGACAAGACCAGGAAACTTGTGGTAAATGTGATCCCTCTAGTTATATCAGTGCTTCTGATGATTGTCATTATGTGTTTAAGAATGGTGGTTTTACGCTCTAGACCAGCAGTCGGCAGTTCAGGTGTCGGAGAGGGATCCGGTGCAGGCTCGGGATCCGGGCATTTGGATGAGCAGACCAGAGAGTTCATCTCTTCAGAGGTCACGCGTAGCATACTTGAGCAGACTCCTGTGATCTTTGGATCGGTCAAGGAGGGTATTCTTGAGCTGTTGGATGAGAGGTTGAGTGTGTTCCACACTGAGATGGTGACTATGATGGGGTCACGTACTTTGACATTCAGGGGCTTCCGGGCTTGTGGAGCTCCAGATTACCAGGGTGCCGAGACCCCATTGCGAGTACTAGGTGGTTGGCTGATATGGCCAACGCTTTCCGCACTAGCAGATGTTCCGAGGGGGACAAGGTCCGACTTGCATCCTGTCTTGTGAAGGGCAGGGCACGTGAATGGTGGGAGGAGTTCGGACATGTCATTGGGGATGATGCAATCCTTGATGCTATGACCTGGACAGATTTTGTGGCCCGGTTCAGGGCCGAGTTCGCACCTGTCATTGAGGTGCAGCAGCTTGCTAGGGAGTTCCAGGATCTCCAGCAGACGACGGAGACAGTGGCGGAGATTACCGCCAAATTCAGGGAGAGGGTTCTTCTCGTTCCTCAGTACGCGGCAGACGAGGAAATGAAGAAGGCCCGGTACCATGAGATGTTGAGGAGTGATATCAGACAATTTGTGAGCCGGTCCAGCTGTAAAACGTTGGAAGACATGATTGCGAGGGCTCGTGAGAGGGAGATTGATTTAGAGATGGAGAGGAAGTGCAAGCCAGAGGTGGTATCTGGCACAGGGAGTTCGGGCAAAAAGCCCAAGGTATCGGATCACAGAGCTAGGGGACAACAGAGCCACAGTCGGTGTGGCAAGTGTGGGAGGTTGCACGATGGAGTGTGCAAGGACGGGAGTTCTGGCTGCTACAAGTATGGTCGGACTGGGGACATGCGCAAGGATTGTACTGTAACACCCAAAAATTTCGAACCAATTTAAACTTTTAAAACATGGAAAGCTCATCAAAACATTACAACTTTGTTTTCAAAATATTATTTATCAGAGTATTCCAAGAAACATAAATATAATATGACGAGCTGTACGATCATGCCTTCGCCTTGCCGCGATCCCCCGATGTACCTGAAACAATGAACTAAAACTGTAAGCCCGAAAGCTTAGTGAGTTACCCCCAAAATACCAACCTCATATAACCACACTCATATCATATCAGCAAATACAAAACAGCATGCATAAGAGACTTTAGCCTGACTGGACCGCCTCGCAGGCCTTCAGTCTATCTGGACCGCTCTCCGAGCCTTCGGCACGTCTGGACCGCCTCGCCGGGCCTTCAGCCTATCCGGACCGCTCGTCGGGCCTTCGGTCTGACTATCATACCTTCCTGGGTCTGTAGTCTATCCGAACCGCCCTGGGTATATTGGCCTTCAGCACAAAGCAGGACCGCCTCAACCCAAACCCCCAATCAAACAAACATGTTCACATACATATCATACGCTAGCATATACAACAGTCAACCGATCTAACAGATCAAATAGCATAGCAACATCCTATAACCAGGATACCGACCTAACCGGTCACTAACATAGCATCATCCTATATACCAGGATACCGACCTAACCAGGTCACTAAGCATAACACCATCCTAACTACCATGATGTAAATCAATAAGCATATCATGCAATAAACATGGATACCAATCCAATTAGGGCCAGCATTGGTGCCTTAGACCCTGTTGATATAGTGAGGAGAACTCACCTTGCAACTGACGTCTGAACTCGAGAAGTCGTGAAATCCTTGATTGGCTCGTTGCGTTTTCCTTTAACTCGCCGAGTTCATACGTGTCCAAAGACTGAGAAAACCTTAGCCGACTCGCCGAGTCATTCGACTGACTCGCCGAGCCCAAGGCAATCTTCATCGGACTCGCCGATTTGTTCATCAACTCGTCGAGTTCATGACCATCTTCATACGGCTCGCCGAGTCGACCTTGCGACTCGCCGAGTCCCTTCAATCCATCATTCATACAGACGCTTTTTAAGCCATGCCAAGGCTCCATATTGTAGATCCAGCTTCCCAAGGCATGTTTATCACGTAAAGTTGCAAACTTTACGTGCATGCAAGGCTCTAATGACTCATAATGCCAAATCTAAACTTGAAATGGGGTTTAACTCAAAAGGGAGGGTTCGTACTTGCTAAAACTGTATGCTTTATGGATCTAAAGACCAAGGAGAGTTCAGATCTGAAGTTGCAACTTCAGATCCTAGCTCATACCCAAGAATAGCTTCATAACATGATGAAAAGCCCTAAACTTCAACCGAAAGGAGATCTAGAAGGAAAGAAGGTCAATGTAACGACTTGATACCTTCAAATGGTGCTATCTGAGGTAGATTTCAGGTCCACACAAGCTCCTTGATGCTAGCTACTTGATCTTCAAGCTCCCTTTTCCAAGAATATTGTTCCAAAGGCTTGAAACACACAATGGAGCATACACACATGTATTAGGGTTTGAGAGGGACAAGAAACAGTGAAGGGGAGGCTGGGGGAGACCAATGATCCTTTAAATAGGGTGCAATACCCCGAGATTTAGGGTTTCATCCTCCAGCTCCTACTCGTCGAGTCCCTTATTGGACTCGGCGAGTAGGTCACTAAAACGCGCGGCCCAACCCGCTGCTACTCGACGAGTAGGGCAACCAACTCGTCGAGTAGCCCTTGAAAACAAGAAAATTCTTATATAAAATCTATACCTGAAAAATCGGGGCGTTACAATTCTCCCCCACTTGAACAAGACTTCATCCTGGAAGTCTGCTGCGGCGAACAGTTCCGGATAATGCTCCCGCATCTCTGCCTCTGGCTCCCACGTCCACTCGGACCCTCTCCGATGCTCCCACTGTACCTTCACCAAAGGTATCTCCTTGTTCCTCGGAATCTTCATATTTCTCTCCAGTATGGCCACGGGCCTCTCCACATAATTCAGGCGCTCATCGACCTGAATATCATCCAACGACACCACCGCCTCTTGATCCATGATGCACTTTCGGAGATGCGAAACGTGGAAAGTGCTGTGGATCCGACTAAGCTCCCCCGGCAGCTCTAGTCTGTAAGCCACCTTGCCAACCTTGACAATGATCCTGAACGGCCCAATATATCGAGGACCCAATTTTCCTTTCTTCCTGAAGCAGATCACACCCTTCCAGGGCGAGACCTTCAGGAGTACCATGTCACCGACCTGAAACTCTAGCTCGGATCGGCGTCGGTCGGCGTAACTCTTCTGCCGACTCTGAGGGGTCTGCAGCCGCTGCCTAATCTGCTGAATTTTCTCGGTAGTCTGCAAGACCACCTCCATCCGACCCATCACCTTGTGACCAACCTCACCCCGACAAACCGGGGTGTGAGGGCGCTAATGTTGGAATGATAGATGTTATTGTAGGTGAACTCTGCAAGCGGTAGGTGGGAATCCCAGCTCCCACCGAAATCAATGACACACGCCCTCAACATATCCTCGAGGGTCTGAATGGTCCACTCGCTCTGACCGTCAGTCTGTGGATGGAATGCTGTGCTGAAGTGCAACCGCGTGCCCAGCTCCTCGTGGAATTTCTGCCATAAACGGGATGTAAACCTTACATCCCGATCAGAGACAATGGAAATGGGAACCCCATGGCGAGACACGATCTCGCGAACGTACACGTCGGCCAACTTTTCGGCCGACGAACTCTCCCGAATTGCCAATAAATGGGCGCTCTTGGTCAATCGATCCACGATGACCCATATAGCATCAAATCCCTTCGCCGCCCTCGGCAGCTTGGTAATGAAATCCATCATGATATGTTCCCATTTCCACATGGGAATCTCTAGAGGCTGCAGCTTGCCATGCGGCCTCTGATGCTCGACCTTGACCATCCTACAGGTCAAGCACCTCTCGACGTACCAAGCGATCTCTCGCTTCATGCACGGCCACCAATAGCTCAAACTCAAATCCCGATACATCTTGGTGGCCCCCGGGTGAATAGAGAAATGAGACTTATGAGCCTCCTCCATAACCGTCTGCCTAACCCCACCAGACATCGGAACCCAAACCCGACCGCATCGGGTCAATAGTCCCCGACTATCCTGTATGAACCGGGTATTCTCACCCTTGATCCTCTCCCGCTTCCAATTCTCCGGTCGCATGCCCTCTACCTGGGCATCTATGATCAAACTCACAAGCGGGGAATCCACCGCTATCCTCACACATACCGCTGGGGTAGAAGACCCAGCTGACTTGCGGCTCAAAGCATCCGCAACCACATTCGCTTTACCAGGGTGGTAAAGGATCTCGCAATCGTAGTCCTTAACTACATCCAGCCACCTGCGCTGCCTCATGTTCAGGTTCGGCTGATCCATGATATGTCTCAAGCTCTTGTGATCAGTGTAAATGGTACAGCGGACCCCATAAAGGTAATGTCTCCATATATTGAGGGCGAACACCACCGCTTCCAGCTCCAAGTCATGCGTAGGGTATCTCGTCTCATGCGGCTTCAACTGTCGCGACGCATAAGCTATCACTAGCCCTCTCTGCATGAGGACCGCCCATAACCCTGTGATGGATGCATCACAGAACACCACAAAATCCTCAACTCCCTCCGGGAGTGTCAAGACTGGAGCCTCGCACAACTACTGACGTGGGTCTCAAACGCCCTCTGCTGCTCAGGGCCCCACCGGAAACCCACCCCCTTCCTCGTTAGACGAGTGAGGGGTACCGCAATCTTGGAGAAGTCATGAATGAATCTCCGGTAGTACCCCGCTAATCCCAAAAAGCTCCTGATGTCCGAGGGAGATTTCGGAACCTCCCACTGCATAACCGCCTCGATTTTAGCCGGATCAACCAAAATCAACTCCTGGTTAACAAGGTGTCCGAGGAACTCGACCTCTCGTAAGCAAAACCCACACTTCGAGAACTTAGCATACAGTCGTTCCCGTCTCAGAACTCCCAGTAACTCCCGCAAATGCTCCTCGTGCTGCTCTCGAGTCTTGGAATACACCAAGATATCATCTATAAACACGATGACCGAGCGATCCAGCATCGGTCTGCAGACCCGATTCATCAGGTCCATGAATACTGCTGGCGCGTTGGTGAGCCCAAACGGCATCACCACGAACTCGTAATGACCATAACGAGTCCGAAACGCGGTCTTCTCCACGTCCTCCTCTCTGAATCAGACCTGATGATACCCAAACCTCAAGTCTATCTTGGAAAACCATGACGCACCCTGCAATTGATTGAAAAGATCATCTATCCTCGGGAGTGGATAACGGTTCTTTACCGTTAACTTGTTCAACTCCCGGTAGTCAATGCACATCCTATACGAACCATCTTTCTTCCTGACGAAGAGTATCGGTGCTCCCCATGGAGAACTGCTCGGACGGATGAACTGCTTTCCCAGCAGCTCCTGCAGCTGTGATGACAACTCTTGCATACCTGGTGGTGCCAATCGGTAGGGCGCCTTGGTGATAGGGGCCGCACCTGGCACTAAGTCGATCTTGAACTCGACCTGCCTCTCCGGAGGCACTCTGGGTAACTCCTTCGGGAACACATCAGCAAACTCCCTGACCACCGGAACCTCTGAAACTGGAGTCTGATCCCTGACCCGCGTATCCAACACATACGCTAAATAAGCCGCACACCCGTGCTGAATGTACTGTCGAGCCCTGGAGGCAGAACAAAACTCCGATCCCACTATGGTACCCTCACCATATACAATCAACTCTCCCCCACTTGGGGTTCGAACCACTACTCGCTGACCCTCGCAATCGATCATGGCACCGAAATGACTGAGCCGGTCCATTCCCACAATCACGCATACACCCCCCATGGGAATCAGAATCAATTCTATCGGAAAAGATACCCCAAAGATCTCCATCTCACACCCTCGGTAGATCGAAGTTGCAGAAACCCCGTGTTCGTTGGCGATAGAGACTCGCAACGGACACTCTAGCTCGCATACTGGCACACCAAACTCCCTACTGAAAGTCTGAGATACAAAAGACCGACTCGCCCCCGAGTTAAATAAAACCAAAGCAAACAAGGAGTTCACTACGAACGTACCTAACCACAGGTACAACGGATAAGCATAAAACATATGTAATAAATGAGATAAAGGATAGAAACATACCCGCAACAACATCTGGTGCTGCCCTAGCCTCCTCTGCTGTAAGCTGGAAGGCACGCCCCTGAGCCTTCGGAGGCTCTGCCCTAACTGGCCTCCCATCAGTAATCCTCAATGTAGCCGGCGCTAAAGCCTGCGCCGGCCTGGCTGCGAGCTGCGGACAGTTGGTCTTCACGTGACAACCTGATGACAATGATAGCATATCCTCATATCCGATGCAGGGGCAGACTGGCGACAGTCCCTCGCATAGTGCCCCTCCCTACCACACTTGTGGCACCCACTACTGGCTCGACAGGCTCCCGAATGACCCTTGCCGCACTTTCCACAAGTACGGCCCTGCTGGCCCCCAACCCTAGAATCAGCGGTCTTAGACCGCTTTGGCGTCGGGTGCGCCTGTGCCGGAGCCCGAACCTATTCTCTCAGCTGTAACTCAATCTCAAGCTCTCGCCGCCTGGCGGCCTCCTGTAACTCTAGAAGTGTATCACAACGCTGAGTCACCACAAACTGCCGAATATCTGTCTTGAGCATGCTCAGATAACGGGTCATCTGAGCTTGCTCAGAAGCAAACTCCTGGTAGAACATCGCTCTCTCAGTGAACATACGAGTGATCTCTGTCACCGTCTCCCGATCATGTCTCAACTCCAAAAACTCCTGAGCTAACCGTTCCCGCTCGACTCGAGGAATGTAGCGAGCACGGAACATATCCCTGAACTGCTCCCAAGTAACAGCAGCCCTCTGCTCGTCTGAATATGACCCAATCATCAACCTCCACCAGTCCTTTGCCCCAGCTCTCAGAGGTTCAGGGCACATCTGACCTTCTGGTCAACAGGACATAAGCATGTGAAGAAACGTCCGTCCACGTCAGACAGCCACCTCATGGCTTTGATGGGGTCCTGAGTCCCATCAAAAGTAGGGGCTTCGTGTTGTCGAAGTCCCGATACTGAAAATCCCGACCGGCTCCCAACCCTGCCGCCGATACAGCTGTTGTAGCCGCTGCGGCAGCCGCCTTAGTGAGGGCTGCATAGCGATCATCAAAATACTCCACCATAGCGCTCTTAATAGACCCGAACATCTCCGGCAACTCGGCCTGGAACAAAGCAGCAACCTCATCATGCAGGATCTCTCGGATCCTGTCATCCATCTCATCTGGCCATATCTGGCCGATACTCTCGGGCGCTGTCGACGCCCCCTGTCCGCCCTCTCCCTCTCCTGATCCTGATCCCGAACCGGATCCAGTCACAAAGCGCCTGGTCATCACCATTCTGAAACATAACACAAGGTATCAGATTATCCATACAAAGAACTGGGAACCAACTCCCGACAAAACCCTAGGGGTTGTGACTTCCTTGCTACGCGTATGGGTCATGTGCTTTCAGTAGTACGGGCCCATACTACCTTCCACACCTACCCATATTTGTCCCAAGTATCATCACAACATCCTAACAATACACATGATCATAGCGATCAATGAAGCTTCACTTCTAAAGGAAGGCTAAATACCATGTAGTCGGCGGACTCATCCCAAACAACTTATCCACCCATGAAACTTCCACCAACCCTGCAGCGCTAGTGTATGCTAGCCATACATAACGCTGGACCCTATAGACTTTCGAATATCCAATCCTAACCTAAGCTCCCAATAAAACAAGAACAGAACATAAGGCCAAATTAAACATTCTCAGGCTATAAGATCTTAATTATGTATAACCGTGATGCATACACTAAGCAACTACAGTAATGATGTCAATCTCATATAAAGGAAACCCTAGGCTAGCAGGCATCATGTAATCAGGCAATTCTATCATGCAATTCCTGAAGATCCCTAGCCTAGTACTAGCATGTTGTTCTAACATATCATGTAATCAAATAACTGTATGGTTTTTTGGGGTCTGCTTACTGGCTTCGGCTGATCGTACACCCTGCATCCTCCTTTACTTATTTTGAAAACCTTTTAGAAAAAAATTCATTTTGAAAATCCTTTCCTTGATTTGAGACTGGAGTTACACGAGTGTCCCTCCAGGTCACTCAAACCAAGGCTCTGATACCAACTTGTAACACCCAAAAATTCCGAACCAATTTAAACTTTTAAAACATGTCAAGTTCATCAAAACATTACAACTTTGTTTTCAAAATATTATTTATCAGAGTATTCCCAGAAACATAAATATAATATGAGGAGTTGTACGATCATGCCTTCGCCTTGCCGCGATCCCCCGATGTACCTGAAACAATAAACTGAAACTGTAAGCCCGAAAGCTTAGTGAGTTACCCCCAAAATACCAACCTCATATAACCATACTCATATCATATCAGCAAATACCAAACAGCATGCATAATGAGCCTTCAGCCTGACAGGACCGCCTCGCAGGCCTTCAGTCTATCTGGACCGCTCTCCGAGCCTTCGGCACGTCTGGACCGCCTCGACGGCCCTTCAGTCTATCCGGACCGCCCTGGGTATGTTGGCCTTCAGCACAAAGCAAGACCGCCTCAACCCAAACCCCCAATCAAACAAACATGTGCACATACATATCATACGCAAGCATAAACAACAGTCAACCGATCTAACAGATCAAATAGCATAGCAACATCCTATAACCAGGATACCGACCTAACCGGTCACTAACATAGCATCATCCTATATACCAGGATACCAACCTAACCAGGTCACTAAGCATAACATCATCCTAACTACCAGGATGTAAATCAATAAGCATATCATGCAATAAACCCGGATACCAATCCAGTAAGGGTCGATATTGGTGCCTTAGACCCTGTTGATATAGTGAGGAGAACTCACCTTGCAACTGACGTCTGAAACTAGAAAGCTCAACTCCCGGATCACCAACACGAACTTCACCACCTATAGTTACCATAAAACCCCTTTTCATAAATCTCTAAATTACCAGAATACCCTCAGAAGTCAACTGGTCAACTCTTGGTCAAAATCAAAGTCCACAGTCAAAGTTAACAGTCCATGTTGACTCGACTCGTCGAGTGTAGCTTACCGACTCGTCGAGTCCCTCCTGAACTAGAGAAGTCGTGAAATCCTTGATTGGCTCATTGAGTTTTCCTTTAACTCGCCGAGTTCATACGTGTCCAAAGACTGAGAAAACCCTAGCCGACTCGCCGAGTCATTCGACTGACTCCCCAAGCCCAAGGCAATCTTCATTGGACTCGCCGAGTTGTTCATCAACTCGTCGAGTTCATGACCATCTTCATACGGCTCGCCGAGTCGACCTTGCGACTCGCCGAGTCCCTTCAATCCATCATTCATACAGACGCTTTTTAAGCCATGCCAAGGCTCTATATTGTAGATCCAGCTTCCCAAGGCATGTTTATCACGTAAAGTTGTAAACTTTACGTGCATGCAAGGCTCTAATGACTCATAATGCCAAATCTAAACTTGGAATGGGGTTTAACTCAAAAGGGAGGGTTCATACTTGCTAAAACTGTATGCTTTATGGATCTAAAGACCAAGGAGAGTTCAGATCTGAAGTTGCAACTTCAGATCCTAGCTCATACCCAAGAATAGCTTCATAACATGATGAAAAGCCCTAAACTTCAACCCAAAGGAGATCTAGAATGAAAGAAGGTCAAGGTAACGACTTGATACCTTCAAATGGTGCTATCTGAGGTAGATTTCAGGTCCACACAAGCTCCTTGCTGCTAGCTACTTAATCTTGAAGCTCCCTTTTCCAAGAATGTTCTTCCCAAGGCTTGAAGCACACAATGGAGCACACACACACGTATTAGGGTTTGAGAGGGACAAGAAACAGTGAAGGGGAGGCTGGGGGAGACCAATGATCCTTTAAATAGGGTGCAATACCCCGAGATTTAGGGTTTCATCCTCCATCTCCTACTCGGCGAGTAGGTCACTAAAACGTGCGGCCCAACCCGCTGCTACTCGACGAGTAGGGCAACCAACTCGTCGAGTAGACCTTGAAAACAAGAAAATTCTTATATAAAATCGATACCTGAAAAATCGGGGCGTTACATGTACAGCTATTACTACTATGACTCCCACCTCAACAT
Source organism: Lactuca virosa (assembly GCF_052849685.1). Taxonomy (NCBI): domain Eukaryota; kingdom Viridiplantae; phylum Streptophyta; class Magnoliopsida; order Asterales; family Asteraceae; genus Lactuca; species Lactuca virosa. The sequence goes on along the minus strand of NC_136426.1, from coordinate 333,205,043 downwards.
CTGATCTGATTTGCTTTCAGTGCAATCAGAGGGGCCATAAGAGGTCCCAGTGTCCTATCTTAGCAGCAGCAGGGAAGGTGGAGGCACCTGCCCCTGCTACATTAAGGATTACAGACGGCCGTCAGGGTCGGGCTAAGGCGCCAGTGGCGAAGAGTAGAGCGTTCCAGATGACAGTAGAGGAGGCGCGAGCGACTCCTGACCTGGTGACAGGTATGAATTTTCCTCTTATCTCTGTTCTAGTATTGATTGTTTCTTATGGTTATGTTTTTGTGTATAGGGTCGTTCTTAGTGAACGACATTTCAGCTACAGTATTGTTTGATTCGGGAGCTACCCGATCATTTGTCTAGCTTGCGCTTAGCAAGCGATTTAGCAGAGCTCCAGGGGAGCTGGATTGCACACTTGAGGTTGAGATAGCTGATGACAGGACCGTCAGGGTCGCGAGAATACATAGGGGGTGTTCATTGCGGTTATTTGACGAGCAATTCTCAGTGGATTTGGTTCCTATTCCCCTGCGAGGGAATAAGGTTATAGTGGGTATGGATTGGCTGAGCCCCAATGGGGCAGTGATTGATTGTGAGATGCAGTTAGTAAGGGTCCGCACTCCTGGTGAGGGAGAGTTAGTGATTCAGGGCAAGAGGCCACAGTGCGGACCGATTCTTTGTTCAGCAGCGAGAGCGAGGCGTTATTTCCAGCAGGGATAAGCAGGATACATCGCCAATGTTATGGATACCCGGGATAAGGGTAAGGCGACAGTTGACGATGTGTCAGTAGTACGAGAGTACCCGGACGTATTCCCAGAGGATTTTCCTGGGATACCTCCGGAGAGACAGGTTGAGTTTCGGATTGACCTGGCCCCTGGTGCGGCTCCGATAGCGAAGGCACCATATCGGTTGGCTCCTCCCGAGATGCAGGAGTTGTCTATACAGCTGCAAGAGCTGCTAGACAAGGGTTTTATCAGGCCAAGCAGTTCGCCGTGGGGAGCCCCGATCCTGTTTGTAAAGAAGAAGGACGGTTTGCGTCGTATGTGTATAGATTACCTGGAGTTGAACAAAGTAAAGGTGAAGAACCGTTACCCACTTCCGAGGATAGATGATCTATTTGACCAGCTTCAGGGAGCATCTTGATTTTCCAAGATTGATTTAAGCTCCGGATATCACCAGATGCGGGTCAGGGATGAGGATATGCAGAAGACCGCTTTTAGGACCTGCTATGGTCATTATGAGTTTGTGGTGATGCCGTTTGGGCTCACCAAGGCTCCAGCCGCATTCATGGATCTCATGAACCGCGTGTGCAGGCCGATGCTGGATCGGTCAGTGATAGTGTTAATTGAGGATATCTTGGTGTATTCCAAGAGTCAGGAGCAGTATGAGGAGCACTTGAGGGGGGTGCTTGAAACCTTGAGGGAGGTGCTTTTTGCAAAGTTCTCCAAGTGCGAGTTCTGGTTGCGCGAGGTGCAGTTCCTTGGCCACCTTGTCAACCAAAAGGGTATATTGGTAGATCCGGCCAAGATTGAGGCCGTGATTGTCACACCCCAAAACCAGAACGGCGGAAATGTTCGTGGGTGGAGGATGTCATGTAAAGTATCACAACAAAGCATAGTAGTAAACAAGCAACAACATCATTCATTGCTTTAATAATATAATTTAATACAAGTGTGTTATGTAAAGTTTATAAAACACCATAAATGTAAATCAAAATAAGAAATGAGTCTTGAACGAGCTCCATCTTCTCAAAAGCCTGGCATCGGTACCTGTCTACTGATGACCTGAGAATACAAGTAATTTTGAAAGAGTTTATCAGCTTTAAAGTTGTTGAGATCATAAGCATTTTAGTGTCATTGTTTGTATAAAAATGTTTGTAAGTTCTTGATGTAAGTTTGTAAATGTTTGTAAATGTTTGTATATGTTTGTAAATGTTTGTATATGTTTGTAAAAGTTTGTAAATGTTTGTATCTCCTAGAAAATCCTATATTTTCTACTAAACGTAGCCTTCTACCAAGGCATCAAATGTTCTATATGTTTGTTTCTTGTAAGAGTGTATATTTTCCCAAGTGTGACTATCATTAACCAAAAATATAGTTTTACATTACCTTTTATGTGAAAAGATCACAATGAATGCAATAGGGAAATAATAAAGTACAGTAGTGTTGTATTATAGTAACTACTGCTGTACTTTCTACCTTAATCCAATTGTTCTTTAAGGTATAATGTGATATGATTGCACCATACTATCGACTAATAACACGGCGATGAAAGACGTTAGAAGGAATGACATTTGGCACCCATAGACTTGCAAATCCCACTGTAGCGAACAGCAAGGTGTAGGATAGTCAATCCAGTATATTTCTATACCCAAATTCACGCTCTCCCTCTAGGAGATTCTGGCTGCAAATCGAACCATGACAGGTGGTGCCATGCCTCGAAACAGTGATTCACATTTATGTTATAGTATACTTGTATATGTATTGTATGTACTATCTGTATTGTATGTTCTCTCTGTCTAGTATGTAGGTATGTTCTCTTTGTTTCTCATAATAGTATGTCCTCCTGTATAATGTATAGTATGTATTTTTTCTCATAGTAGTATGTATTGACTCATGTATGAACTGACTCTTTGTATGTTTCATTGTTCTAGTAATAGTATTAGTATCTTCCTAAACTGTACCTATTATAGTTTACTAGTAATGTTGTTTGTATGAATGAACATGATTGAATAACCTTGCTATCCAAAGGTATTGAACTAAATGAAGGAACTTTTATATCTATATACATATACATAATATATAACTAAGAGTCAAACGACCTTCGTACAAACAACCGATACCCTAAGTCCACAACCAAACAAGGAACAGGAAGTAAGGTGAGCTATCAGTCCTAAGTCCTTTCAATCCTACTTATATAACTATATCTATATAGATACACATTTGACAAAATAAGTTTAAAAGAGTTTAATAAAAGTATTTAACATGTAAAAGAGTTTGTAAAACGATTTGAAGTAGTTTGTTTGATAACACAGTTTGAAAAGTAAGAAATCCACTTGTTTGGTAGCTATTAATCACATGTGATTGATATAATAACTATATTAGTTCAACTTGTATTCCCCCCCCCCCATAAAAGCATTTAAAATCATTTAAAAGGTTGATTAAGGGGTATGAACTCACCTGTAGTGAGTGGTTTGGATGAACGGATGGTCTAGGATGCTAAGTGTCAAGTGAAGACTTGAGCACACACACAGATCCTATTTAACATATAATGACACATATATGTATCTAATTAGTCAATTAACAACTAATTAAGCAAATGAAGACACCCTAGGACATGGAAAACACTTTAATTCAAGTGCTAGAAGTACCAAAGGGTTGCATCTAAGGGAAGTATGGCCTCTCATTAGAGTTTATGGCCAACACGGATGCATCACATGAGTTTACGGCCCAGGGGTAATTTCCCCATGAGTTTACGGCCGTAAACTCATATTATTTTGTACCAAGTTGAGTTATAAGGTCTTACAATTCATAATGAAGTGTTTTATGATCAAGTCTAAGCCTTAGGAAGGAATTGTGGCACAAATGCACCACTTTTTAGGGTTTACGGCCCAAGGTGATTGCCTTGGCCGTAAATGTTGGGTTTTAGTATACTACAACATCCTATGGTGCACATACAACCCTAAATACCTTGGATCTATGTTTTCTCTATTATACATGCAAATATGAAGTTTTCAAGATATTACCCTATACTAGCATACACATATCATATACTTGGGTAATAAAATAGATAGAATACATACCTTTTTTTATGTAACTTGTCTTCATGAAGCTTGAGTGCCTAGTGCCCCAAGTGTGACACCTCAAATGGTTCACACAACACCATGAACACTTGGAATAACCTTTAGAATAAGGATACTTTGGTTCTCTCGAGTGAAATCGGCCTTGCCCTTTTGTGTACACACACTAGTGCCCATTTCACCAACCAAGGACATCTTTATATAGTGTGGAGATTAGGGTTAAACCCTAATACCCATGACCTTTCATTTCATATGATCCATGAGTTAAACACTCCATGGACTATCCATGAAAGCTTAGCCCAACCTAAATGAACTTGGCCCATCACACACATATATCTTAGAGTCCATATTTAATTAGTTCCTTTTGATCACTTAATTAATTATAAATTAATTCTTGATCAATACTAATTAAACAATATGATTATATATTAATATATTAGAACTTATAATATATTAATATAAATCAATAGTATCCTTTTTCCTCATCTTGTCTATCCAATTGTCCCGATGCCATGCAACCCAAATGGAGCATGCCGGGTCGGGTCAAGTCTTTCCAATTATAGTTATGGACTTAGACATTAATCCAACAGTCTCCCACTTGGATAAGTCTAAAACTATTATTGAGTATAACTTCAAAAACCAACTAGCAATCGTAGCTCTCAAAAGCTGCTGTCGAACTCTGACCTTGCCGATGAACTCTGACCTTTGTCAATGACTTGTCCATTAGATAAGAGATCATATATTCCTCCATTCTAGATATCATATGGACTGAGACATGGATTATCAATCATTCTCTCTATCCATTTGTTGTTTCCCGATTTCCGATTGATGATGACTGACTGATTGAACAAATCAAATCAGTCCTGGCTTGGCCAAGCACTCACATGTGTCATCGCTAAATCATCGAGGGGCCCACAGATATCACATTTATCCCGAAGGTAAAAGGAATGGATAAACTTCGACTCATATGGCTTGTTCTACTACTTGTTGAATCATACACAAAGGCACGTTTTATAACATCGAGTTACCAATGCGTTTTCGTGCAATCAATGTATAACCAACTCATAGTAACAACTCATATCTCTAGGTTTTAAGAATATAAGATATTATCATCTCATGATCACTCGTGATAAAATCCATGAAGTGATTCAAATGAGCATGGGTTGAATCCAATACTCAGAACTTATGAGCACTCATGAGTGTTGTAGCACCACTTTGTCCAACATCTTAGACCTCTACAAGCCAACCCATGACAGTCTTGATTCATATCTACTTCCAACATATGACCGGCTGTGGATAGTTTGAATAACTTAGTCATTTAGGAAGAATGACCTAGTTTATTCTGGAAGTCAAAACATGCAAAATGAAACACAAGAATAAATGAATCAAATATGGTATCAAACCCTATGAATATAAATAGACCACTTTTATTTATCACCATACCGATTACTCATTATTTCATTGTTTCGGTTTTATCAACTTTATACCTGAATTAAAAACACTATTTGTCCCATGATCCAAGCATGTACACTATGTTTTTCTAAACAATAGCTTTGCCATACACCAAGTATGCACTCTATGTTTGTCTATGATCCTTACTTTGTGAAATAAACCAATTGAACATAATTTCAATGATTCTAATTTCACACTCCCAAATCCTTATCGAAAAATGTGAGAATTTCAAATTCCTATCATTTATCGAAATCTGTTTAGATTTTAAACTTATATGCATTGATCCTCTTGTAATGAATATGTACAAAGTCACAAAGACTTGTCAACAGTCATTATAAGGTATTCCAATGGAGATCAACTCCATGGAAACTAAGTCTCATATTCAAAGTACATTGCTTTGGACATGCTTCGTGCATTAAGTTTTCTAATATTACACAGATAACTTCCACCTATGGAGACAACTCCATATTCTCATTTTGACTATCACTTCTGAACAAGAGATGCCTCTTTTCAGAATATGTCAATATGATCCTTCCAAAATTAGCACCATACTTCCAACTGTCCCTGAGCAACCAATCTTTGGTAACCTCAGATTGTCCTCGACAATTGCTTACTCATTTTAGTCATATCCAATTCTAGACCTTTTCCCTTCTTAATGCCTCTGGGCATTTCGAAAAATTTAAAAATGACAAATATTATAGCACATGCAATCGATCCTATACCCAAAGCAAATGGTACACGATTCATGATGTCTCACATAAAGACATGATTCTAGACCAGTCTTTTGCTACAATATTTTTATTTGCCATGTTTTCAAAATTTGACTATGAAGAGGGATGTCGTAATTATAATCGAATTTTGAGAACGCAATATATAGAATTTCCTTAAGTTGAACCAATCCAACATGAAATTCATATATATATTCTTGACTAAAGATGATTAAGGTCTCAATCTAAGCCTTTAGAACTGAAATGAAGTATATCCTCTCCCTTAATTATAGCAAAACAACTTTTTCAATCCCTGCAGCCTCACGAATTGAAACTTTTGTTTTCTATAATTAACATTGCTAACTTGCAACACTAACAATAATTATCATGCTCCCATTAACATGATGATTATTAGCATAACACTTATGCTCCCACTAGCTTTGACATGTACTCAGAAATCAGCTGGACTTCTAGAAATCAATACTTTATTGACTTTCTTACCAAAGTTCAGATTTCTGATACGAGATGCTTTGATAAAACTTTATCAAAATCATACAACTTTCCTTAGATAGCATGCATGTGTGTCTAAACAATTTCAGAACTATGAAAAGGGATGCCGTAATCATAGTCTTAATTGTTTAGACCTTTTTCCATCTGCTTCAAATCTACTTGGTGGAAGTGTTTCCTCACCATCATTTTCATGAATCGGAGAGAAACCTTATGACCCTTAGATTTTATGGTGTATGTGTTCTTATCCATGTGAATCGTCAAAACCATAGTCACAAGACAAGGATAATGACAAATCCAAACTCATATGGACTGAACTTATTCAATCTTAACTTCTTGCCACCTGGCAGTACAGGGCCTGCCATTGCTTCCAAGTTGTTATGCAACCAATTGAGAACTTTCAGAACTCCTATGCAAAGCCAACTTTAACTGGAATGGGCATAGAAAATGTCAACACGATAGGTTATAAACCTCAAGTCGTGTGCTAGTGAAGAACCTCAGGTTTTATTCTTGATTAGTTCTTGAAATTCTTTTTAGGATCTTTAAGACTCCCACTGTCCTCTTGACATATAAGACTATCTTGCTAAATATTCAAGGGATAGTGTGGATTCTTTATCAAGACAAACACTTCACACAATTGGCCTTAGTTGGTCTTTGTTTTATCCAAAACATCACAACTTACCAATTTCAAATGTACAAGAGTAGGACACTTTTACTCTTACATTTGACAAGTGTTTTAAACCTTTCTTTAAGATATGTCACTCAAGTTACAATCTTGGAGTATGACTCTAAGAATTGTTTTGGAACGAAGTATGACTCTTCTTCCTGATCTAACCATTTCAACAATTCATGACTCCTCTTCTTAGTCATAGGAATGCACTAAGATGACCTTTAGAGGACTAATTGTGATATGATTTCTAAATCATTAAGATGATCACAAACATGATACTAAAGTACTCTCCCATCTTTTTAGATTTTAGGAACTTTTTTTCTTTCTGCCTAATTTGATTCTTCCCATTCGTTCTCCCATACATTGAGACTTTTCCAATGTTTCAGAATTATACTTAAACTTGTAAGTATAACCATATTTACTAAACTTTAGTAAATCAAATAGTCTTAACGAGCTTTGTGGTGGACATGACCAGTGCACAAGAATGTGTACTTGATCCCTTTAGTCCTTCACTTGACTCATACATCCATGTGAACAAGTAATTAGTCTTGATTTTCCAATGCTTGAAAGTTCTCATTCATCATACTATTCAACTTGCATGATTCCAAGTTTCGGTCCAATTGAAACTTGGGCGATAAGGAACTTTCCCGATTTGGTAAATTTAGATACTACCACAAATGAAAGAATCAAATCCATTTTCCAATATTGCTGTCAGTGGAATCATATAAGCAACAATTTTCCACAAATGCCATTGTAAGGATACTTCAAATAAATAAAATGAAACAATTTTCTTTTATTTCAAAACATTGCGGAAAAACTTATCCGTACAATCCACATGGAAAATTGTTGTTATCTATTCCTTAGCAATATATCATAACTTCTTAAGCAACTGCTCAAAATTCTGATGCGATTGAAATCCACCTTCGCGATCAGAATCAACATATACTTCCTTTAAGATTTATCTCTATTCTTTGATTCTTAAAACATCAACATGTGACCCAGTCACATCATGTAATGAGGATCTCAGAATAGAACTTAACAGAGTTAGATAATGGGCTCTACCTGATGTAGAGTCAAACTTATTGACTTTAACATCCTTAGGTAAATTTGGCAGCTTTGCAATCAACGCCCCTTCCTTCGGAAAAATAAACATAAGGACCCTTTGGTAATGGGACTATCTCAGACTTAGCCTTTCTCTTTACCATTTGGTCAACCGGGTTGACTATGGCCAATCCCTTTCCATTGGGAAGAGAATGTTTTTTCTGGATTTCCAGTGTCACCATTGTCACTGTCCATAAAGTTTTTGGGAAGTTGATCTTCTAATCAAATTTGCTTTACTATCGTTCCAAATCATTGCTGATTCAGCAGCACCAAGCAAATAGATATGATCATTAAGGTTCATGCCATAGTCTGTTTCATAGTAGTCCCAAAGGAACTCACTATGTGACTTAGAAAGTGATTGAACATCCAACTTTCTCAAGAGTTTGACACCCAACTCTCCCGGCTTGTCAATATGTGACTTCATCTCTAAGATGTGATCACACATAGACCTTGCTTGCCATTAGGGCTTGAGTGACCTTGAACTTGTGGGTTAGGGAGAATAATTGGAGGAGGTGGAGGAAGTAAAGTTCCAAGAGATTTGGGAAGATCATAGATGTCTGAACTAGACATCTTTTGGGAGATATTCAAGATAGTTGATCTAAAGTCCTTAATATAACACCCAATATGAAATATTAAGGCTAGGATCCAACAACCTATTTATAACTGGAAGAGGGATGCCGTAATCCGAGTTATAAAATAGTTGAAGGTAGGTAAATGACGATTTACCAATTTCCACCATGAAAAACGAAATAATTTAATTAGGTTTTTACTTAGATTTGAAACTCCTAGATCTTTTGAGATTCATTGAACTTTTCAATGGCATGTTTCAATCTCGAGAGTGCCCTTCAGGTTTTGTGGCTGGGATGCCGAGGATCACAAAACAAGGTGTGAAGTAACCATGCAAATATACTTGGTACCCTTAATATTTACCCCTCAATCGATGTGCCGGTTAACCACACGAGCTCCACCGATACTATGATAAATATTAAGTTACCCTTTGCCTACTTTGTTAAATCCAGGTTAGTGTGCCGGTTAACCACACACGCTCCACTAACGGTTTAAACAAAGTGCAAAGTGTAATTTCATGGATTAGCACCTTATTCACATTTTCCTAAGTAACTAAGATTGGGAATTAATAAAAGGTTTAGTTACTTAGTATTTATCATTAATACTTTTAATGAAGGGAGAATTATAGTCCTTGTCCTACCTGTTCGGCTAACGACCCTCCACCAGTCAAGGAAGCGGTGGGTGAGAATGGACACCCATTAAGCTGCCATTTTATAGGCAACAACCTTATACCCCCCTTATAGACCGGCTTTGTGAATGAGGCCTACTAATGGTAAGACTGACTTGCTCTTATACACATATATATATTATTAACTTATAATATTATAAAGTATAAGGGTTGAATTTTAACTTTTAAAATTCTAAGGGCTTAACTTGGAATTAAAGTATTCATTAGAGAAAACTTTTCAAATTCCAAAACTTGAGGGCAAGTTTTGAAACTATTCAAAACTCTTGGATTTTCATAACTTATGAGTTTTAAGTAAAGCTTTAAAACTTTTAATGAAGAGACTCTTGGACATCCATAACTTGAGGACAAGTTATGGAGCCATAAAAACTATTTATAAGAAAAGACTCTTCATTTTTTTTGTAACCTAAGGCATATTTATGAGTTTTTTAAGATTCATAAATGTGACTTTTCATATAACTTGAGGACAAGTTACAAAAAAACACATTTTATGAACAACTTTTAGATTAATTAGGATTGAAAACAACTAAAATACAAATTTTTTTTCCATTAATCTAAACTAACTCATAAATCAAGGAAACATAGAACTTTTAGTAATCCATAACTTATGGAGTTAAATGCTTGTTTTATGATGAAACTTTTCATGTTCCATAACTTAAGAATAAGTTATGGAATTATTTAAAACATTAACACCAAATTTTGTAACTCCATAAAAACAATTTTTTTTAAAAAAAACCTTTTCATATCCATAACTTATGGAGGTTTCAAAACACATAAGATCACAACTTTAAAAAAAACTTTTTGAGCTCCAAAATTTTATGACAAAATTTGTAACTCCTTAAAACATTTAGATCAAACTTTTAAAACTAATAAAATAATTATATCATTTTATCTTTTACTAAATTTGACCTAATTCAACTCATATAGCAAATGATTCAAATTTTACAAATAATTAGTTTTTCACAAAACAAGTAATTATCTTAAAATTTGACAAACTTCATGTTTTTTTTTCTTTTTTTCAACTTTGAAAATCAAACATTTGCATGAATATAACAGAAAACAACCCGTGGCTCTGATACCAGCGTTGGGTTTTAGTATACTACAACATCCTATGGTGCACATAAAACCCTAAATACCTTGGATCTATGTTTTCTCTATTATACATGCAAATATGAAGTTTCCAAGATATTACCCTATACTAGCATACACATATCATATACTTGGGTAATAAAATAGATAGAATACATACCTTTTTTTTATGTAACTTGTCTTCATGAAGCTTGTGTGCCTAGTGCCCCAAGTGTGACACCTCAAATGGTTCACACAACACAATGAACACTTGGAATAACCTTGAGAATAAGGATACTTTGGTTCTCTCTAGTGAAATCGGCCTTGCCCTTTTGTGTACACACACTAGTGCCCATTTCACCAACCAAGGACATCTTTATATAGTGTGGAGATTAGGGTTAAACCCTAATACCCATGACCTTTCATTTCATATGATCCATGAGTTAAACACTCCATGGACTATCCATGAAAGCTTAGCCCAACCTAAATGAACTTGGCCCATCACACACATATATCTTAGAGTCCATATTTAATTAGGTCCTTTTGATCCCTTAATTAATTAGAAATTAATTCTTGATCAATACTAATTAAACAATGTGATTATATATTAATATATTAGAACTTATAATATATTAATATAAATCACTAGTATCCTTTTTCATTATCTTGTCTATCCAATTGTCCCGATGCCATGCAACCCAAATGGACCATGTCGGGTCAGGTCAAGTCTTACCAATTATAGTTATGGACTTAGACATTAATCCAACAGTAAACACCATGTGTTATTGATTCTTTTGTTGTTTAAGGTCCTATACTCTTCTTGGAAGTATTCTAGACTTGGTTCCAAGGCTTTGGAAGGGATTAGGGCTCATTTGCACCCTTAATTAGGGTTTACGGCCCAAGGAGATTGCCTTGGCCGTAAACACCTTTTGATCTTGTTTTCTTGATGTTTTCTAGGTGTAAACCAAGTGATTCAAGCATATAACAAGCTAAGGCAAGAGTACTTACAATATAGAAGCTTGTAAGGGTGTTTAAGGTCCAAGAACACTAGTGTGTGTTCTTGGTGTTCTTGGTGAAATGAAGAACACTTGAAGATCTATCAAAATGAAGATGATTTCATGGATGAAATCATGTACAATCACTAGATATTGAAGGATATCAACTAATCAAGGAAAGAATCACTTACAAAGTTGAAGATCTTAGTGAAAAATCGGATGATACTTGAGAGAGAATGAGTTCTAGGCCTGAAAATGGTAAAATGACCAAGTGTCATATTTATACCTTAGATTTTATGGCCGTAAACTCCATTTTATGGCCATAAACTCCAAACTCTTGGAGTTTTGAGACTTAAATGTTGTACATTTAACTCTAGAGTATACTTCCTATATTTACCTCTTGAATGTACTAGGCTTTAGAACACTCAAACAAGCTCTAAATAGTGCTAAAAGTTAGCAGAAATAAGTCTGACTTAGATTGAAGTGAATGGTTGTACAAGATAGAAATTTTGAGTTATCACATCATCCCCCCGTTAGAGGGAATTTCGTCCCGAAATTAGAGTTTAAGCAAATAAGTAGTTATAAATAACTAAGTAAAAAGATGAGGATATTTCAATTTCATTTGCTCCTCGCGCTCCCAAGTGAATTCAGGTCCTCGCTTGGCGTTCCAGCGAAACTTCACTATCTAGATATGGCTTTGCTTCGTTTGCTTGATCTCTCGGTCCATGATCTCTATAGGTTCTTCCTCGAAGTTGAGGCTCTCGTTGATCTCGATCTCGTCGAGTGGGATTACAAGAGTCTCGTCGAACAGACACTTTTTCAAGTTTGAGACGTGGGAAGTAGAATGTACGTTACTGAGTTCGCGAGGTAAGTTGAGTTTGTAAGCTACAGGGCCGATTCTAGCGAGAATCTCGAAAGGCCCTATGTATCTTGGATTTAGCTTTCCACGCTTTCTGAAGCGTATCAAGCCCTTCCAGGGTGACACTTTCAAAAGAACTCGGACCTGGAATTCCAAAGGTTTCCTTCTTTGGTCTGCGTAGCTTTTCTATCGGTCTCTAGAGGCTTTCAGTCATTCACGAATCTGAACGATCTTCTCTGTCGTTTCCCGAATGATCTCCGGATCCTCGGAGCAATTTCCACTGCCCCTATCTCTAGATCGTGTGTCGTATAGCTGGCTTCGTGTGTTTTAAGCTGACGGGAGGCATAGGCAAAGACCTTACCTCGTTGCATCAGAATACAACTGAGCCCTTGATTTGGATGCATCGCAATAGGCCACAAAGTCTTCTATTCCTTCTGGGAGGGATAGGATCGGTGTGGTGCATAAGGCTCGCTTCTGTGTTTGGAACGCTTTCTCTTGCTTCTCTTCCTAGTCAAAGGCCACCCCCTTCTGGGTCAAAGTCATAAGAGGTTTTGCAATTTGAGAGGAGTTCTGGATGGACCTACGATAGTAGCCAGCGAGACCTAGAAATTTACGAATTTCTGTAGGTGTCTTCGGAGCTGACCAGTTCCCAATGGCCTTGATTTTGGAAGTGTCCACATGAATTGTCTCTTCACTAACAACGTGACCCAGGAGTTCGATTCTTCGAATCCAAAACTCGCATTTAGGGAACTTCGCGTAGAGCTTCTCTGATCATAATGTTTCCAAGATCTGACGTAGTTGCTTACTATGCTCTTCCTTACTACGAGAGTAGATAAGTATGTCATTAATGAAGACAATGACGAACTGATCCAAGTAAGGACGGCAAACCCTATTCATTAAGTCCGAATGCGGCGGGCGCATTGGTCAATCTGAATGGCATCACTACAAACTCGTAGTGTCCATAACGAGTTTGGAAGACTATTTTTGGAACATCCTCCCCTAGTACTCGTAATTGGTGATACCCGGATCTCAGATCTATCTTTGAAAAGTAATTCGCCCCTTGCAGTTGGTCGAACAAATCGTATGTGCGAGGCAGTGGGTAATGATTCTTAATGGTAACTTGTTGAGCTCCCAGTAGTCGATGCACATACGAAACGATCCGTCTTTCTTCTTGACGAACAAGACCGGTGCTCCATAAGGTGAGAAGCTTGGTCTTATAAAGCCCTTGCTGAGCAGTTCGTTAAGTTGACCGGATACTTCCTGCATCTCAGCAGGTGCTAGACGATAGGGCGATTTGGCTACTGGGGTAGCCCTTGGAATTAAGTCGATTCTGAACTCGACTTTGACGTTGAGGAAGTAATCCTGAAAGTTCTTCTGGAAAGATGTCGGAAAGATCCAAAAGAAAGTATGATTACTCATAAAGTGAGGAAAGAGGATAGGTACTTCTGTTCTATCTGAATTTCTTGTCTCGATCGGCGGGAAAGGCATTTGATTGGCTCCTAAGTTTATTCGCATAGCAGTGCGATCACTCGTATTCTTGAGCAGTCTTTGTCCTAAAGTTCATATTAGAAGTCATATCTGGTTCATCAATCACAGCTTCGTGTATACGAGTCGTATATAATTAAGATTGAAAAGGTCGTCGAATAAATGATTCTTCTCTAAGCTCACATCCACACAAGGAAAAGAAGTTAAAGCGGAACCATCAATTCTAAACCTGTAGAACCTTGATTATAGACCACCCTCGCGTATACATTCCTCGGCGATAGATTAACCGTATGGGTCTTCGGATGGAACTTGACGTACTATACTAGTGGTATTCCGGGGAGGTTTTTTCGAGAAGGATACGAAACATAAGATACCCTTTGCATGAGTATCTCGGAGTTCTGGAATGATGGCTTCGCTAGAAAGGCGATTACGGGGAAAAGAATTTTCGCACGAGACTGGCATTGTGAGGTTGTGAGGATCGAATTGACTCATGTTACATGATAATGTTGGACTACTCAGAATAAAAGGCGTTAGACTAGATCATAAAGGTGTTACAAAAACATAATGGTGCAACTTGACAGAGTTTCAGTACTTCAGTTTTATCTTACAAGACTGCTGCTGCGAACAAGGTATACTACAAAAGCAAGTACACGCAGCACGAGAGTCCCTTGACTGACGGGATCTCGCAAAAGATATGACTCGAGTTGCACTAGTTTTTAACAGTTTATAAGTCTACTATAACGAAACGCCCTAGAATTTCAACGTGGGTCCGGAGTAGTCTCTCCTTCAGCAGTGATCCTTAGTATCTTCCCATCTGCGCCAGAGTTCTTTGTTATTGGACAATCCTTCTTGAGATGTCCTATTTCACCGCATAAATGACAAATCTGGCTTGCGCCAGCATCGGTGGTGGAAGTAAAGTGTCGGGTCGGAGTTATGTGGATACGAGCGCTTTCGTTGTTCCTCTCTTTTGGACAATTCCTTTTATAGTGTCCGGCTTGACCACAACGATAGCAAGTCGGGCTGACCCCGATGCTAGTGGTTGGGAAGACGGTTCGTGTCGGCGCCCTACAGACACGAGTAGTGTGCCCCATTCGATTGCAATTCATGCATTGCAAATCACTGCAAACTCCGTTATGATGAAAAGTACACTTTTCACACTTCGGGAGTGTTCCCTTATATGGTCTGATCGGTGTTGAAGTGGCAGGGGCCGCCACTTGTTGCTGTTGCGTGGCAAGTTTTTGAGATCGCTTGCGCCCCCTTTGGGCTTGACGCTTTCATTTCTGATTCTCAGATTTGTGGCTTTGGGTGTTTGTAACAGTTATCATTCGTTGATTTCCCAGATGGTTACAACAATTTGAACTGTTAACACCTTTTACAGCCTTGATTGTGTTACCAGCGTTGAAGTGTGCAAGGACAGCTGCCACTGCAGCTGTTACCGCGGCTTGGAAGGTGGCAGCTTCTATATGAAGGATCGGGGTTTTGTCGTGTGGCTGACTATTTCTAGATGACGACATGATTCTGTTATATGACAAGAAAAGGAGTTTGTGAGTGATTATGGTCGGTCCTAGATGTATTATACTCATTCATGTAAAGATAAAGTTTTCGTTTTGTTAAACTGTTCTCGATGGTTTGACCTACATCCATATGATGCGATACTGGTAAAGAGTTGAAGTAAGTTCATAGAATGGTCACTAGACGATTGCTATTTTGAACTAGGCTATCATTGGTTTGTGAATAACATGATCCAACCTTCGACAAGAAATGGAAGTGATCCTTGAGCTAATTTACCACAGCTCAATAATTTGACGAAAGTGAGGTTTAGATAGAATTCTAACGATAGTAGAATGAAAGTTTTTGAACAAGGATTGGCACAGAAATTAGCCGACTGTCAATATCATTGATATTTAAGATGTAATAAGTTTGGACAAAAATGACCATGGAGTAGGTCTTACATCATATCCGAAGTAGAAAAGTTTTAATAGCATAAAGGCTTAACTAAAAAGTGCTTACAGAATAGGGATGGTTACATAGAAAAGTGCTACTTGGAGCATAGATAGGAAAACTATTCCTTAAACCAAGGAAAGAAAGGTAGGATATCTCCTACTGGTGTCGGTTATCCCTCGGGTGAGCCCTTAGTTCAGCCAGCTGACGCTCCACCTCGAGCAGGTGCCTTTCGTACACCCTTTGGCGTACTCGAAGCTCTATGACTTCAGCCCGAGTTTCAGCTAGCTCTTGCTGCAGGGCCTCGTGGTCTCCCCTAGATCGCTCACGAGCATCTTCCAGATGAATGGTGCGGATGGTATGCATTCTCGCATTGGCGTCAACTTCCGTGATTCGATGGAGAGCTATCCTGCCCTGAATTTCGTTTCGGGCAACTCTGCGGACCAGGATTGGCAAGACTCTGTCTGCTGAGCCTCCTTCGCTCAGGTCATAAAAGCTTCGGTTTCCATTGAATGGCATGGGCTAATCCTGCTCTTGGCTCCATGTTTCCAAGCTTTCCACCCAAGGAGGCGTCAGGCCTTGAAAAGTCGGACGAGGGTTAGGATTTGGGACAGGAGCCACCGGGGGTAGGTTATTGACCTCAGACTCTGAGTCTGAACCATCAGAAAAGCCTTCAGCCTAGTGATCATCCAAAGGGATTGGGTGATCATCTTCTGGCTCTGCTTCAAACTCTCCTCCATCACCTTGGTTAGGGAAGTATGGGTCGCTGTGGGGATGGAATCCAGCCATGTTATCTACGCGAGAAATGGGGATAAAGAAATAGTTAATAGACGTACTAACTAGCTAATTATAAGATGATATTTATCAGTTACTTCAATACTTGTTTAGTGCATACCAGTTATATGTAATCAAAAAAGGATAGACCTTCGAATAAGTGACCCTAACTCGGAACCCACAACCAAACAAGGAATAGGGAGTAAAGCAAAGATTACAGATTCTAAGTCTATGACATCCTAGTTACATATAACCTTAGCGTATCCACTTAGCAACTACTGACCTACTGATAAAGACCTTTTTAGTTCTCAGATAAGTAATTATGGTATACCAAATACTCTTATAGTATTTTAGGTTTATGTTTTGTTCTAATGTTTTCATTGTAATAGTATTGGTAAGTTTTTAGACTTGTTGCCACATAACAACCATTCTCGGGCATATGCTAATTACTTCTCGGACCAACATAGTTGATCAGGCTATGTCACTCCCAGAACTGATCATACATCCCCGAGTCTATTTGTGATGTTCTACAATCGCAATACTTTTGTTCTGTCCTAGTGACATTGATTTTAGTATGAATGCAGGTATGTATACTTAGTTAAATATTTTATTATTTAAAAGTATAAACTCTGGATCAGAGTATTTTAATCCCGATGTGTTTATAGTTTGTATATCTTTTATGGGTTGATATACTCGATTCACTATAAACGATGCTCTGATACCAATCTGTCACACCCCAAAACCGGAATGGCGAAAACGTTCGGGGGTGGAGGACGTCATGTACAGTATCACAACAAAGCATAGTAGTAAACAAGCAACAACATCATCCATTGCATTAATAATATAATTTAATACAAGTGTGTTATGTAAAGTTTATAAGACACCATAAATGTAAATCAAAATAAGAGATGAGTCTTGAACGAGCTCCATCTTCTCAAAAGCCTCGCTTCGATACCTGTCTACTGATGACCTGAGAATACAAGTTATTTTGAAAGAGTATATCAGCTTTAAAGCTAGTGAGATCATAAGCATTTTAGTGTCATTGTTTGTATAAAAATGTTTGTAAGTGCTTGATGTAAGTTTGTAAATGTTTGTAAATGTTTGTAAATGTTTGTATATCTTTGTAAATGTTTGTATATGTTTGTAAATGTTTGTAAATGTTTGTATCTCCTAGAAAATCCTATATTTTCTACTAAACGTAGCCTTCTACCAAGGCATCAAATGTTCTATATGTTTGTTTCTTGTAAGAGTGTATATTTTCCCAAGTGTGACTATCATTAACCGAAAATATAGTTTTACATTACCTTTTATGTGAAAAGATCACAATGAATGCAATGGGGAAATAATAAAGTACTGTAGTGTTGTATTATAGGAACTACTGCTGTACTTTCTACCTTAATCCAATTGTTCTTTAAGGTATAATGTGATATGATTGCACCATACTATCGACTAATAACACGACGATGAAAGACGTCGGAAGGAATGACATTTGGCACCCGTAGACTTGCAAATCCCACTGTAGCGAACAACAAGGTGTAGGATAGTCAATCCAGTATATTTCTATACCCAAATTCACGCTCTCCCTCTAGGAGATTCTAGCTGCAAATCGAACCATGACAGGTGGTGCCATGCCTCGAAACAGTGATTCACATTTATGTTATAGTATACTTGTATATGTATTGTATGTACTAGTTGTATTGTATGTTCTCTCTGTCTAGTATGTAGGTATGTTCTCTTTGTTTCTCATAATAGTATGTCATCTTGTATAATGTATAGTATGTATTGTTTCTCATAGTAGTATGTATTGACTCATGTATGAACTGACTCTTTGTATGTTTCATTGTTCTATTAATAGTATTAGTATCTTCCTAAACTATACCTATTATAGTTTACTAGTAATGTTGTTTGTATGAATGAACATGATTGAATACCCTTGCTACCCAAAGGTATTGAACTGAATGAATGAACTTTTATATCTATATACATATACATAATATATAACTAAGAGTCAAACGACCTTCAGACAACCGATACCCTAAGTCCACAACCAAACAAGGAACAGGAAGTAAGGTGAGCTATCAGTCCTAAGTCCTTTCAATCCTACTTATATAACTATATCTATATAGATACACATTTGACAAAATATAAGTTTAAAAGAGTTTAATAAAAGTATTTAACATTTAAAAGAGTTTGTAATACGATTTGAAGTAGTTTGTTTGATAACACAGTTTGAAAAGTAAGAAATCCACTTGTTTGGTAGCTATTAATCACATGTGATTGATATAATAACAATATTAGTTCAACTTGTATTCCCCCCCATAAAAGCATTTAAAATCATTTAAAAGGTTGATTAAGGGGTATGAACTCACCTATAGTGAGTGGTTTGGATGAACGGATGGTATAGGATGCTAAGTGTCAAGTGAAGACTTGAGCACACACACGGATCCTATTTAACATATAATGACACATATATGTATCTAATTAGTCAATTAACAACTAATTAAGCAAATGAAGACACCCTAGGACATGGAAAACACTTTAATTCAAGTGCTAGAAGTACCAAAGGGTTGCATCTAAGGGAAGTATGGCCTCTCATTAGAGTTTATGGCCAACATGGACGCATAACATGAGTTTACGGCCCAGGGGTAATTTCCCCATGAGTTTACGGCCGTAAACTCATAGTATTTTGTACCAAGTTGAGTTATAAGGTCTTACAAGTCATAATGAAGTGTTCTATGATCAAGTCTAAGCCTTAGGAAGGAATAGTGGCACAAATGCACCACCTTTTAGGGTTTACGGCCCAAGGTGATTGCCTTGGCCATAAACACCAAGTGTTCTTGATTCTTTTGTTGTTTAAGGTCTTATACTCTTCTTGGAAGTATTCTAGACTTGGTTCCAAGGCTTTGGAAGGGATTAGGGCTCATTTGCACCCTTAATT
This sequence comes from Lactuca virosa, assembly GCF_052849685.1. Classification (NCBI taxonomy): domain Eukaryota; kingdom Viridiplantae; phylum Streptophyta; class Magnoliopsida; order Asterales; family Asteraceae; genus Lactuca; species Lactuca virosa. The sequence continues at coordinate 333,185,513 of NC_136426.1, read as the reverse complement.
AGGGTTTACGGCCCAAGGAGATTGCCTTGGCCGTAAACACCTTTTGATCTTGTTTTCTTGATGTTTTCTAGGTGTAAACTAAGTGATTCAAGCATATAACAAGCTAAGGCAAGAGTACTTACAATATAGAAGCTTGTAAGGGTGTTTAAGGTCCAAGAACACTAGTGTGTGTTCTTGGTGTTCTTGGTGAAATGAAGAACACTTGAAGATCTATCAAAATGAAGATGATTTCATGTATGAAATCATGTAAAATCACTAGATATTGAAGGATATCAACTAATCAAGGAAAGAATCACTTACAAAGTTGAAGATCTTAGTGAAAAATCGGATGATACTTGAGAGAGAATGAGTTCTAGGCTTGAAAATGGTAAAATGACTAAAAATGACTAAGTGTCATATTTATACCTTAGAGTTTACGGCCGTAAACTCCATTTTATGGTTGTAAACTCCAAACTCTTGGAGTTTTGAGACTTAAATGTTGCACATTGAACTCTAGAGTATACTTCATATATTTACCTCTTGAAGGTACTAGGCTTTAGAACACTCAAACAGGCTCTAAACAGTGCTAAAAGTTAGCAGAAATAAGTCTGACTTAGATTGAAGTGAATGGGTGTACAAGATAGAAATTTCGATTTGTCATAGTGATGTAGTGGGAGGTCCTGAAGTCTCCATCAGAGATTCGGAGCTTCCTGGGATTGACAGGGTACTACAAGAGATTCATCCAGGATTTCTCCAAGATAGCAGTACCACTGACCCGACTGACCAAGCAGTCAGTGGTGTTTCGCTGGGGACCTGAGCAGCAGACAGCCTTTGAGAGAATCTGGCAGCGACTATGCAAGGCGCTGATTCGTACCATCCCAGAGGGAGTAGATGACTTTGCAGTCTACTGTGATGCTTCGATCACAGGTATGGGAGCAGTGTTGATGCAGCGGGGGCATGTGATAGCTTATGCCTCGAGACAGTTAAAGTCTCACGAGGCTAACTACCCGACGCATGATTTAGAGTTGGGGGTTGTGGTGTTCGCCCTTAAGATTTGGCGGCATTACCTCTACGGGGTCCGGTGTACTATCTACACGGACCACAAGAGTTTGAGGTACCTCATGGATCAGTCAAATCTGAACATGAGGCAGCGTCGGTAGTTAGACGTGGTAGAGGATTATGACTGTGAGATCCTTTATCACCCGGGCAAGGCCAACGTAGTGGCCGACGCCTTGAGCCGCAAGACGGTAGCGGCTCCAATCCGAGATATCTGTCTGAGGATGACAGTGATTACTCCACTACTGGAGAAGAATAGGGAGGCGCATGTTGAGGGTCTGAAGGAGGAGAAGTGCGAAAGGATAGTGCGTCGAGAGGCTTCGTTTGATTACGACAGTCGAGGATTATTGACCCTGCATGGGAGGGTCTGGGTACCGTACTGGGGCGGAGTATGGCAAGTGTTGATGGATGAGGCCCACAAGTCTCGGTTCTCCATCCATCCAGGGGCGACGAAGATGTACAGAGATCTTCGACCCGATTACTGGTGGCCCTGCATGAAGCGGTACGTAGCTTGGTACATGGAGAGGTGCCTGACCTGCAGGAAGGTCAAGGCAGAGCACCAGAGACCCCATGGCAAGATGCATCCGTTAGATATTCCCGTGTGGAAATGGGAGGATATCACCATGGATTTCATTACGAAGCTCCCCAGGACCACACGAGGGGTGGATTCGATATGGGTTATCGTGGATCGGTTGACCAAGAGCGCCCATTTTATACCGATTAAGGAGAGCATCTCAGCCGAGAAGCTGGCTGAGATTTATGTGCGAGAGGTAGTGGCACGGCATGGAGTGTCTGTCTCGGTGGTGTCAGACCGAGATGTCCGGTTTACTTCCAGATTTTGGAAGCGGTTTCATGACGAGATGGGTACTCGTCTTCATTTCAGCACCGTTTTCCACCCTCAGACGGATGGACAGAGCGAGAGGACGATTTAGACTCTCGAGGACATGCTTCGGGCATGTATGCTAGATTTCGGTGGCAGTTGGGATACGTATCTTCCGTTAGCGGAATTTTCGTATAACAACAGCTACCACTCCAATATAGACCGACCTCCCTTCGAGATGCTCTACGGGAGAAAGTGCAGGACCCCAATCTGTTGGGGTGAGGTCAGTCAGCGAGTCATGGGGAGTACAGAGGTGGTACTCAAGACTACCAAGCGGATTCAGCAAGTCCGAAGCAGACTCCAAACTGCTCAGAGTCGGCAGAAAAGTTACGCCGACAAGCGGCGTTCGGACTTGGAGTTTCAGGTGGGCGATATGGTCCTCCTGAAGGTGTCACCCTGGAAGGGTGTTATCAGATTTCGGAAGCGAGGCAAGCTGGGCCCCAGATTCATTGGTCCCTTTATGGTTTTGCCCCGGGTGGGTCGGGTTACGTATCGGTTAGATCTTCCGGCAGAGCTCAGCCAGATACACAGCACTTTCCACGTTTCTCAACTGCGGAAGTGCTTAGTGGATGAGTCAGCAGTTGTACCATTAGAGGATATTCAGGTTGATGGCAGCCTGAATTACATCGAGAGAGCCGTTGCGATCTTGGATCGGAAGACAAAGACCTTGAGGAACAAGGTGGTTCAGCTAGTAAAGGTGCAGTGACAACACCGCAAGGGCTCGGAGTGGACGTGGGAGCCTGAGGAGGAGATGAGAGATCACTACCCAGAGTTGTGTTGCAGAGACAGCAGACTTCGAGGACGAACTCTAAGATAAGTGGGGGAGATTTGTAACGCCCCATTTCTGGTACATATTTGATCTACTTTTATACCATTTGTATTAGTGACTCGACGAGTGGCAACCCTAACTCGTCGAGTAGATGCGAGGTTGGGACACGGATTTAAGTAATCTACTCGCCGAGTCCGCGCTTGGACTCGGCGATTAGGCCAGTCTAGATGAAACCCTAATTAAAGGGTTTACACCCTATTTAAACAATATTATGAGCTCCAGGTCAAGCCTCCATCACCTCCAGAGCATTACTTTCGAAACCCTAATTCCCTTTTGGCAAACTTGAGCTTACTTAGTGACTTGGAGGGTTTTTGGTGCATTGTGTATCTAGTAGAAGTGTTGGAAGGAAGAAGGATCAAGGGAGAAGTACTAGATCCAGGAGCAACATCAGTTTCTTTTCACTTTCAGGTAATCAAGCTCAAAACATGACTTATGGTTTTATAGATTTTCTCATTTGCCCCTTTATGGAGTTTTGGGGTCAATAAGCTTGATCCTTAAGACTTGGACGTCCTAATTCGATTCACCTTTAGATCTAGACTCTAGAACCAAGTTCATGGCATAAAGATGCAAGCTTTATGGCCATATTAGCCCATGCACCTCTTTGGACTTCTTCTTGGGTCCTTAAATCATATACTTCCATGCATGCACGTAAAGTTCATAACTTTACGTGTTATATCGACCTTAGAAGCCCAGATCAACCTTTTGGATAAGGATTGTACATCTGAAATCGAGTTATAGACGTGGACAATGGGTGACTCGACGAGTTGTTCTTGGAACTCGGTGAGTCCGGGGCTTGAGTCCCCAATCTGTTGTGGTTCAAAGGAGCCCAGTTGAGTGTTAGCAGAGGTTTAGAAAGGTCCCAAGGAGTGTTTCGACGTTTTAAGATTTAACCATAATCTGGAAACCATGGGACTCGACGAGTGTAAGAACACACTCGGCGAGTCCAAGGCAATCTTCTTACCCACAAGAATAGACTCGACGAGTTGTTCATACAACTCGGTGAGTCGTAGACTGGACGTGTTCATATGATGAAGGAGGACTCAACGAGTTGTTCATACAACTCGGCGAGTCAGATGAAGGTTGACTCGATGTTATTATAGAAGGAGAACTTGTATCAGTGTGTGACTAAGTGTCTTTGTGGTAGCCGGGGAGTTGCCGAAGCAGCAGTCAGACAGTTCCCGATCAGCATTTCAGCAGTCAGCCTTGCGAGGTGAGTTTCCTTCCAGTAGGAATGGGTCTATGGCCATAATGTCGGCCCGTTTAGATAGCAGTAGTTTCGGACTGCGGTCCGATGCCGGGGTGGTCCCGAGAAATAGTTCAGTATGCTTGATGTCTTTGTGATTCAGGAATGTCTATGTGTTATGTGTTCCGGACTGCGGTCTGATGCAGTATGCAGTATATGAGTATTTGTTATATGTTATGTTATGCTATGTTCAGTCAGTTCCGGACTTCGGTCCGATGCAGTGGGCAGGGCCCTAGTTATTTCCGGACTTCGGTCCGATGCAGTGGGCAAGGCCCTAGTCAGTTCCGGACTTCGGTCCGATGCAGAGGGCAAGGCCCTAGTTAGTTCCGGACTTCGGTCCGATGCAGTGGGCAAGGCCCAGTATGTGCTTTATATGTTATTGTATGGTATGTGGTAGTTTGGGGGAGCTCACTAAGCTTCGTGCTTACAGTTTCAGTTTTGGTTTCAGGTACTTCAGCTAGCAAGGGGAAGGGCTCGGGATGATGGCACGGCACACACCACAGTTTTAGCCTGGGAGTTAGACTCTTATATTTTTGACATGATTTGACATCAGTTGTGATATGAGACATATTTTATGACATTTTGAGACACACAACTTATGGTTTTTCTTATATGATATTGGATATTATGGTTTTAGTAATGTTTTCAAACGAAATTTTTGGCTTGTATTTTTTTGGATGTTTAACAATTCATACGAACTTCCCACTCCTAAATACTCACAATCTTTATGAACCTTCACCCCTTAGCTTATACGACATTCATTTTTGCAACCCTCTGAATCAATCCTCAGAAATCTTTCTTTACCTCAAGGTATTTTTGGTTAAACTACCAAGCATACATAAACTCTAGAAATAATTACACTTTGATACCACAATGGAGCTCTTGGAATTCATCTCTTCTTTGATATTTTCTTTGATTTCTTTGAATTCACCACCTTTTTGTTTGATTTTTGGTATCTTCAACTTTTTGATTTCTTTAGAATTTTGATCTTTGGATTTCATACTTGACTGCTCCAAAATTCTTTCAACTTTTTGGTAAATTCTCTCTCCTTTTTTATATATATCTCACTTTTTTCGCTCATATCCTACATGCTTAAGCAAGGAGCTTAACTTCAACCTTTATTGGTTAATATATTAGTCCAAGTGCAATGACTACATAAGCTTTCCTGGATAGATTTCAAGTTTAGGCTGCAAAACATATTATGACATATAAACTACCAGATTACCTTTCATACATCATGATTTTCACTAGGAAATGGGAAGCCACAAATACACTATAACATGTGTTGGCTCAGGTAAACATTTGGGTTCTCATCGGATCATCCCATACAATATTAGCAAAATTTTAAATTATCACTCGATTTTCCTAAATTAAACTATTATTTCAAGTTTTTAAATTTTTTAATTTTCCTAATCTAGCAATTTTTTATTTTCCAATTTAAATTCCTTTTTCGACCCCCTACCCCACACTTATTTCGTACAATGGCCTCATTGTATGCATAAAACTAATTAAGCACATAAAAGCAGTAAAAAGAGGAGAAAAAGGAACAGACTCCCCTGGGGTAGTAGTGGCGAGATCGAATGGGGCTGCTAAAAGTTGCTCCATAAATTTGTTGGAAGACTGGAAACTAGAACTGCTGCATCTGAATGTGCCGGAAAATAAAATCAAGAACACCGAATTCTGAAATGTGCTGCAAAAGATTGCAAACTAATGCAATGTATAGTAACCATGACATGGGAAAGTGTCGACCACATCGTGTTGTCGAGTGACGAAAAATTCATATCGCGAATAATAACATGGCCACGACGTGGTAAGTGTTAGCCACGTCGTGGTATCTAGAATGTCTGCTTCCTTCTTGCGATGAAAAACTCCCCCACGACATAGGAAAGTATCAACCATGTCGTGACAGACGGGACAATAATTCTGCTTCGCTTCGAAATAAAACTCCATGGCATGGGAACAGGTCTTCCATGTCATAGGAATCAATGTATAGTTAGAAACGCTACTCTTTGAAAATAATAATCTCTCACGAAATCGACGAGCACCCCACACTTATTGAAATTCATGGCTCACGATTGTCAACTTCAAACTCTCTCGCGGCTTTTTTTTCGCGTAACAAATCAACATTAGACCCGAATTGTTGAAATTTCTAAAAGCATCCGAAGGGCAAAAATTCTACAAAGATCTGAAACATCAAGAGCATCAACATGGAAAACATAAATTAAACAAACTAAAAATAAAACAAAAAGTCACTAAAATAACTAAAAAAATAGCAAACCAAAATAACTAAAAATGATATCACAATCACTCGTCTTCGTCGAAATCAAGCTACAATTGTTGATTAAATCCCTTGCATGCAAGAAGTGGTTTGTGAAAACAAAAATTTTCGGGACCTGTCAGACTATTTACTTTATTTTCTTTGCACCATTAACTAAAAAGTAGAACAAGAGTTGACCCAACTAGTCAAGGGTAGCAAGAGTTCGGTCTTCCACTTAACCACCTCGATATGCCTTGCTATACTACGCGTCGTGGATTGAGTTGGACAAATCACCAAAGTAGTAGACTAAACAAGTCAAGAATTCCCTAATCGCTTGCAATCTCCAAACCCATGCAAAAAGTGAAACGAAGCAATGTGTATGATCACGAATTCCTGCCATAACAACAAAAACCTTCCCGACAAGTGACATGATATCAAAGAAAATAAGATAAAAATAAAATAAAATAAAAATAAAAATAAATAACGAATAATCAAATAAACTAAATTAATTGAAAACCGTTCCCCGGCAACGGCGCCAAAAACTTGATGTGTATTTTTAATGCACTAGTTTTTTTATTTATTATTCCTATTTTATCGCATCTAAACCACACCTTACAGTCAGTGAACCCGATCGAGTATAGTATAGCTTTGATAAGCAAGGGTGTCGAACTCAAGGGGAACGTTAGTGAATTAATTTAAAATGTTTGATTATAAGTTACACAAAACACACAAAAGCAATAAAGAAAGGGTTTATTACATCTCAAACGAACAACTAAATATCAAATCTCGATAAACTGACAGGAAGACAAATCTCTTTAGGTACTTTGGTTTAGACAGATTACATCTTAAAATCATAGATAATTGCACACACAGATTTATTTATTCATGTTCACCGATTTCTAGAATGATTTGGTTCATGTTCACTATTACTAATCCTTTAGCAAACAAGTCAATTCAAACAGTGATCAATTGATTAAACTAACATGTTTCCTAGTGTTCAGTTCGTATCAAGCAAAACTTTTAATAATAGTTAATTAAATTTGTCAATTCAATCAACTTATATGTGATTGGTCGTCACATATACTCACACATTAATTTACTTATTTTTCTAGTTAACCCTAGTTTCATGTTCACTATTCCTAGGCATATAATCTTGATGGTCATCAAAATCATAATAGGCAAGCAATCAAGCAGATGTTCATGCAACTCGATATACTTAATAATTAACATAAAATAATTGTCATTAACACATAAGGATCTTTTAACAATCCTGACAAGATAAATTAAACATAAATAAAACAATCCAATATAGCAATTAATCTATAAATCACGGTTTCATCTAATCATAAACACAAAGCAAATGGTTTTAATACCAAAATTAGAAAGTAAACACATAATGGAATCACAATGGAATGCTAAACATAGTCACGATAACAAACCACATGATTACCGACATGAATCCGATCTCCAATCCCTTAGATCTTTGCTCCATATCAGTTTAACGGCCCTGTGGCCGCCTTCTAGTCCCTCAAAACGGCAGCTATGAAGTTTTCATGTCGCACAAGTCAAAGTGGAATATCATTCATGATGAAAAATGGTGGACTGATATGGGGTATTAATAGTTGAATGGAGATGGAATTAATATGGAATATTAGAGTTGGATTAGAATAAGGAAACTAATGGTGGCTTAGGGATTAAGCAAATATAAATAATGTAAGTGGTGCTTGGGGAATAAGTAACTTGGAGGGAATTTTCGTCCAGCTTTTATGCTTCATCTTCAAGGCCTATTTTGGATAAGATAAATGTCGAATTAGCAAAATGGCCTTCTCACATAAATCGTAGGAAATTTCGTCTAGTTTTCAAAACATTTTGATTCTCACAAATCGGGCTTATGAGTCATCAGATATACCCGAAACACTAAAGAGGGGTCAATCTGCCAACAATATCCTTTTTGCGTCTTCTTAGCTCATTTTTCCTCGTTTTGCATTCCAGCTCCCATTTTAACTGTAATTTAACATTTCAAAGCGTATTAAGTATCTTTTAGTTCTAAATAGCATAATACATAGTATAAGTAATAAGAAAACATCATAAATATATGCATAAAATAGACGTTATCAAAGTACCCCACACTAGCCTTTTGCTTGCCCTCAAGCAAAACTGATTTTATTATCTCATCAATATCGCATAGAATAATCCATTTCAAACCGAACCATTATCCCAAGACCGCAATGCATGTATTTGTGTCTACAATTCCTACTAACTTTCCACTCCTAAATACTCATAATCTTTATGAACCTTCACCCCTTAGCTTATACGACATTCATTTTTTCAACCCTCCGAATCAATCCTCATAAATCTTTCTTTACCTCAAGGTATTTTTTGTTAAACTACCAAGCATACATAAACTCTAGAAAGAATTACACTTTGATACCATAATGGAGCTCTTGGAATTCATCTCTTCTTTGATATTTGCTTCGATTTCTTTTAATTCACCACCTTTTTGTTTGATTTTTGGTATCTTCAACTTTTTGATTTCTTTAGAATTTTGATCTTTGGATTTCATACTTGACTGCTCCAAAATTCTTTCAACTTTTTGGTAAATTCTCTCTCTCTTTTTATATATATCTCACCTTTTTCGCTCATATCCTACATGCTTAAGCAAGGAGCTTAACTTCAACCTTTATTGGTTAAGATATTAGTCCAAGTGCAATGACTACATAAGCTTTCCTGGATAGATTTCAGGTTTAGGCTGCAAAACATATTATGCCATATAAACTACCAGATTACCTTTCATACATCATGATTTTCACTAGGAAGTGAGAAGCCACAAATACATTATAACATGTGTTGGCTCAGGTAAACATTTGGGTTCTCATCAGATCATCCCATACAATATTAGCAAAATTTTAAATTATCACTAGATTTTCCTAAATTAAACTATTTTTTCAAGTTTTTAAATTTTTAAATTTTCCTAATCTAGCAATTTTTATTTTCCAATTTAAATTCCTTTTTCGACTCCCTACCCCACACTTATTTCATACGATGCCCTCATTGTATGCATAAAACTAATTAAGCACATAAAAGCAGTAAAAAGAGGAGAAAAAGGAACAGACTCCCCTGGGGTAGTAGTGGCGAGATCGAATGGGGCTGCTAAATGTTGTTCCATAAATTTGTTGGAAGACTGGAAATTAGAACTGATGCATCTGAATGTGCCAGAAAATAAAATCAAGAACACCGAATTCTGAAATGTGGTGCAAAAGATTGCAAACTAATGCAATGTATAGTAACCATGACATGGGAAAGTGTCGACCACGTCATGTCGTCGAGTGACGAAAAATTCATATCGCGAATAATAACATGGCCACGACGTGGTAAGTGTTAGCCACGTCGTGGTATCTAGAATGTCAGCTTCCTTCTTGCGATGAAAAACTCCCCCGCGACATAGGAAAGTATCAACCATGTCGTGACAGTCGAGACAATAATTCTGCATCGCGTCGAAATAAAACTCCATGGCATGGGAACAGGTCCTGCATGTCATAGGAATCAATGTATAGTTAGAAACGCCACTCTTTGAAAATAATAATCTCTCACGAAATCGACGAGCACCCCACACTTATTGAAATTCATGGCTCACGATTGTCAACTTCAAACTCTGTCATGGCTTTTTTCACGTAACAAATCAACATTAGACCCCAACTGTTGAAATTTCTAAAAGAATCTGAAGGGTAAAAATTCTACAAAGATCTGAAACATCAAGAGCATCAACATGGAAAACATAATTTAAACAAACTAAAAATAAAATAAAAAGTCACTAAAATAACTAAAAAAATAGCAAACCAAAATAACTAAAAAGGATATCACAATCACTCGTCTTCGTCGAAATCAAGCTACAATTACTGATTAAATCCCTTGCATGCAAGAAGTGGTTTGTGAAAACAAAAAGTTTCGGGACCTGTCAGACTATTTACTTTGTTTTCTTTGCACCATTAACTAAAAAGTAGAACAAGAGTTGACCCAACTAGTCAAGGGTAGCAAGAGTTCGGTCTTCCACTTAACCACCTCGATATGCCTTGCTATACTACGCCTCGTGGATTGAGTTGGACAAATCACCAAATTCGTAGACTAAACAAGTCAAGAATTCCCTAATCGCTTGCAATCTCCAAACCCTTGCAAAAAGTAAAACAAAGCAATGTGTATGATCACGAATTCCTGCACATAACAACAAAAACTTTCCCGACAAGTGACATGATATCAAACAAAATAAGATAAAAATAAAATAAAATAAAAATAAAAATAAATAACGAATAATCAAATAAACTAAATTAATTGAAAACCGTTCCCCGGCAATGGCGCCAAAAACTTGATGTGTATTTTTAATGCACTAGTTTTTTTATTTATAATTCCTATTTTATCGCATCTAAACCACACCTTACAGGTAGTGAACCCGATCGAGTATAGTATATCTTTGATAAGCAAGGGTGTCGAACTCAAGGGGAACGGTAGTGAATTTATTTAAAATGTTTGACTATGGGTTACACAAAACACACAAAAGCACTAAAGAAAGGGTTTATTACATCTCAAATGAACAACTAAATAGCAAATCTCGATAAACTGACAGGAAGACAAATCTCTTTAGGTACTTTGGTTTAGACAGATTGCATCTTAAAATCATAGATAATTGCACACAGAGATTTATTTATTTATGTTCACCGATTTCTAAAATGATTAGGTTCATGTTCACTATTACTAATCCTTTAGCAAACAAGTCAATTCAAGCAGTGATCAATTGATTAAACTAACATGTTTCCTAGTTTTCAGTTCGTATCAAGCAAAACTTGTATTAATAGTTAATTAAATTTGTCAATTCAATCAACTTATATGTGATTGGTCATCACATATACTCACACATTAATTTACTTATTTTTCTAGTTAACCCAAGTTTCATGTTCACTATTCCTAGGCATATAATCTTGATGGTCATCAAAATCATAAGAGGCAAGCAATCAAGTAGATGTTCATGCAACTCGATATACTTAATAATTAACATAAAATAATTGTCATTAACACATAAGAATCTTTTAACAATCCTGACAAGATAAATTAAACATAAATAAAACAATCCAATATAGCAATTAATCTATAAATCACGGTTTCATCTAATCATAAACACAAAGCAAATGGTTTTAATACCAAAATTAGAAAGTAAACACATGATGGAATCACAATGGAATGCTAAACATAGTCACGATAACAAACCACATGATTACCGACATGAATCTGATCTTCAATCCCTTATATCTTTGCTCCATATCAGTTTAACGGCCCTGTGGCCGCCTTCTAGACCCTCAAAACGGCAGCTATGAAGTTTTCATGTCGCACAAGTCGAAGTGGAATATCATTCATAACGAAAAATGATGGACTGATATGGGGTATTTATAGTTGAATGGAGATGAAATTAATATGGAATATTAGAGTTGGATTAGAATAAGGAAACTAATGGTGGCTTAGGGATTAAGCAAATAAAAATAAGGTAAGTGGTGCTTGGGGAATAAGTAACTTGGAGGGAATTTCCGTCCAGCTTTTATGCTTCATCTTCAAGGCCGATTTTGGATAAGATAAATGCCGAATTAGCAAATAGGCCTTCTCACATAAATCATAGGAAATTTCGTCTAGTTTTCAAAACATTTTGATTCTCACAAATCAGGCTTATGAGTCATCAGATATACCTGAAACACTGAAGAGGGGTCAATCTGCCAACAATATCATTTTTGTGTCTTTTTAGCTCCTTTTTCCTCCTTTTGCATTCCAGCTCCCATTTTAACTGTAATTTAACATTTCAAAGCGTATTAAGTATCTTTTGGTTCTAAATAGCATAAAACATAGTATAAAGTAATAAGAAAACATCATAAATATATGCATAAAATAGACGTTATCAATAAATAAGTGAAATTGAAATTTCATCATATGCTTCATGTATATAGAAAAAAAAACTTTAAAATGAATTAAAACATTATATGTTATTATATGTTATGATGACATAGTTTTGAAACATTTTTTGATGAAGCCCATACTATGTTTCATTACTGTTCCATACCACTTATAACCATACCATGAAAAAGCCCATACTCAAACACTTACAAACAATATATGTTATTATGACATAGTTTTGAAACATTTTTTGTTTTTAAAATGAATTAAAACAAAGAGAAAAATAAAATCAAGAAATAAAAAGGAAAATATTAAAATAAATGATGTTTTAGTGGGTGGCAGTTCCATGCTTGATGAAGCTCTTCCCATATCCATGTTTTTTAAGCTTTCCTATTAACTTTTCATATTTGAGCACTAATTAAGTACTGGAAAGGCAAATTTGTTGCTAGCAATCATACGATAGAATAAACTGAATAATGATGTTTTGAAATTTTTTGAAAAAAAAAAGACGGCATACTTGGAGAAATTGAAGGAAAAATAAACGAGTGCAAAGTTGTAAAATGTTGGAACTTAATGAGGATGGCCTCATGTCCCTCAACTTTACCCGCTGTTTCTTTTTTCTCTATTAAGTCATGTATTGGTAAGTGGTTGAATGAGTAATCATTAATGGATGGCTCAAGTGCTACATAAGTAAGGTGTGTTTCTTTCTTTATCTAGACTGCATATGATCCGAATGAAACTAAATAACCATTTTACTTTTACATTATAACAAATAAATTTATAATGTTTATCAAACTGAGAAATTGTTTTACCTGATTTCATAACAGAATGTATACCATTTATTTTTGGAACATTTAAGTAGCCAGTTGCAGCCCAGGGAAAAATGGATTTGAATTAGCCTGAAAATTAGAAAAACAGAAAGAATTCGGCTTGAATCAGTGTTTGGAATAGCCTGAAAAAAAAGTCATCAGTCTATTTGACATACCACGTGTCACTTCCTTAGGCCTTCACTCTATGAATTGTCATGTGTTTCCTGCGTTTTAAATTTGAATTTTAATATTGATATATATTGAATATTGATTAATTGATTACCAATTTCAATGAAAGAATTCGGCCTGAACCAGTATTTGGAATAGCCTGAAAAAAGCCATCAGTCTATTTGACATTGTATTCTTTAAATTTTTTACGATTACAAGCAGCACTAATATGTTTGATACCTATTAAAAACGACATCAGTTTATTTGAAAGTGAATTAAAAATGTTTTCTACCTGCTAAAAAGGATCATTTTGACCTCGACAATGGTTCTGACCTTCCCCTGTTTCATTGCCCAATACTTGACAATTTCTATACTCACACACACAGTCACATGCACACAAACAAATAATTGAAGAACTGATATTGTCTAATCTTCTAAATCAGATAATCAAATTAAATCCCAACAAAACTATTAAACCAATTGATTCTGAAAATACATGTATATGTAGTAAACCTCATAAAAATCCTTAATAAAAACAAAATTTACTTTTTCTTTTTGACAAAATATTAAACCCTAGAGTAAATGTTCAAGAATCATAAAAACTATCGGACTACCCGACAAATAGGTGCCGCTTGGGATGACACATATGTCAGAATTCTCAAGAGAATCAGAATCACAACTGAATTGCTTACAATTTCATCTCTACTCCCTTTCTTTCCCGGCATATGCTTACCTTTGTTGAGTTTGAAATCGTAAAACATAACCCACCGTCAGAATTATCATTGAATATTTCAGTCAATACTACAACCGCTCACGTTCGTGCCGCCTATGTTGCCATTTCCATTAGACGATCTTACACTCCGACCAAAAAGTCTCGATTTCGTTTCTATTGTTTCTATTCTTAAGTAAACCCTCGCCACCAACTCGCCTCCAGCTCACTATGAACGCCAAACCCACTCTAAACAAACAGGTTAGGCTGCTCGCTAAGATTCATGCGCTACTGGGGTAGCGATATGAAAGGTAAGATAAAGAGAAGAGAAATGGGCTCTAATTGACTACTCCTTATTTATTTATTTATTTATTTTTTCCAAAATAAAATAACACAATATTTAGTTGTTATCACTCCCTACAAATTTACAACTTCATGCTATCATCATCTTATCCTATATGGCTTAAAAAAATCCAATGTGGAAGCGTGCTAAACATCCTACCATTCTCTATAGCCTTAGAAATATATTGCTTATTTAATTTTTTAGATTTGTTATTATCTGATAATTCTCAAAAACAAATATAATTACAAAATTTATTTAATAGTACCCAAGACTCTAAGAGAACTCAATTATGTATAAATAAAAAAACTTATTACTATAATTCTCAAAAACAAATATAATTACAAAATTTATTTAATAGTACCCAAGACTCCAAGAGAACTCAATTATGTATAAATAAAAAACTTATTAGTAATAGTTAATTTTAAAATTTTTATAGTTTTTAAAATCTATGACAATTTCTAATATCATTTTAATATGTTTTTAGAAGTTTATAAATTACCTACCTTTTGACTAATAGAAGCTCGTAGAATCTTAATTTTAGATATAACATTATTATGTTTTAAATAGAATCAATATGTGGTATATTAATTTTGTTTATTTTGGGCTATTAATAATCCAATTAAATTAATCGATGAACAAGTAATCATAACTACATTTTAATTTTTTATGATACATATTTTGTTCAAATTTTTTGAGTATATCAAAATTAAATTATGTTGGTTTATAAATACATTTCAAAAAAAAATTATAAGGAGGTGTTTAGGTAAATACGAATTAAATAATAAAAATGTAAGTTTTTATACAAAAAATTGTATGTGTAAAAAGCTTTACTTTACCCATTGAATTATAACATTTTTCATTATTTTCTTATTATTAAATTAACTAGAAATTAATTCTACTCGCTCAGGGACGCAGGTAAGAATTTGCGTGTAAACATTTTGTAATTTTTTTAAATATATGGATCGTTTATATAAAAATAATACATAAGGACCTTTTTTGTATATTACAGGAGCAATTTTTGTTTTTTATTTTCTACACAGGGCCAAAGCTGCTAATAAAAATATTAAACAAAAAGATTGTTTTTGTTAAAAAAAACTTATATTGACCATTTATGTAAATTATAAAATTGTAAGGGCTAAGTGTGCTAATATCTAACAGAGTTATGGCAAAACTGTTAAAAGTGGAATGTAGCAAAGTAACGTGGGCAAATTGTGAAACACGAATAGTATACTCTTCCTAAGCAATTGAAATATATAGTATAATTTATAGACATAACTGTATAATGTGGTTAGCTGAAAATTGTCAGTTTGATCCAAAAAGGTTTGGACTAGCACCAGAGGTCCAAACTTTTTATTTTGTTGCGAGTTTGGTCCAGTTTTCTATAAACCTTTTCATAATGAATATTTTGCCCTTATTTTTTTCTTTTTCAGGTTTTTTATTATTTAAATACTTTTTTTATGAAAAGAAAAAATAAAAAAGAAAATTTGCATTTTCTATTTTATTTTTATATTTTTTATAACAAAATAAAAAAAATAAAAATGAAATCTCTCTCTCTCTCTCTCTCTCTCTCTCTCTCTCTTATTTCCAACACCACACAACCCTCCAACCTGCTGCCTTACCTCTTCGCTCTTCACCTCCGATGACCACTGCCGACATAAGCAAAAGAGAAGCAGCCGCTAGGCTGTCGGGCAGCCTTCTGCCACCGTAGAGCTACTCTTGGTCACAACCATCGACCACCTCTGTTATGCTGCTGCTGCTACTACGTAAGTCCCCATTGCCATTTTTTTGTGTGAATCGCAAAGGGCCAAACCGAGGAATCAAATGAGCCATCATTATTTTTCTTTCATCATCTTCACCGGAGAGGATGTTCAGTGGCGCTGATAGCGAAGAAGGGCATGTTGCAGGTACGCTATCATTGTTGCTCCAATTGAGGATTTTCGAGCCCTAATCACACCTAAATCAAGGTTTCAGGGCAAGCTTCAATATCTAGTAAAATCACACCGCAAAGAGAGGGTAATTCGAACCCTAGAATGTAGAATGCTTTAATGGAGAAAGATGGAGGGCGCATTTGTCACAACTAGGAATTCTGATACGTAGTAAACACTTAACAAAGAATGACATTGTAGCTAGAACTTGAAAACATGTATGGTGTTTATTCAATGACAACAAAATCTCATCAAATAACCTATACAAACATTCAAATAGTCAACAAAAAAATTGGAAACCCTAAAAATCCCGGTTTAAGTCCATTTTGGACTAGGATTTTCTTATTGGGCCTAATGGACCAATAAGCTTCCAATTTGACTATTTTGGGCTTAGAACTCTTAAATGGACCCTAATTGGACCGATTTGCATGAAACTTAACATTTTGGGCCTCATAAGCCTAGAATGGACTAGTTTATCTTTAATGGGCCTTATTGGGCCATAACAAAACTAATTAACCTAAATGGGCCATAAAACCCATTCTTTTATACAAATTGGGCCGTAAAACCTCTTAAGGGCCCATTGGGCCGAAAACCATTAACTTGGGCTTCACATTAGGAGACTTAAGCACAAAATGCCCAAATCCTCTTCTCTCTTCTCTCTTTCTTGGCCCAAGAGGAAAAAAAATAGAAATTAATGAAATAAGGAGGGTTAGCCACCTCCTTACTACATTATGGACTTCCATGCACCATCACAAATCTCCATGCAATCCATCCTTTCACCTCTCTCTCTTCTTCCCCCCTCTCTTCTTATCTCTCGGCCAAAGGAAACACACACACATAATTCACTTAAGCTTCTCTCAAGAACTCACAACAACTTCTTCACTTCTCCTTCAAAATTTTCGAGAGTTAGGGCTTTTCAAGAAGGTTATTCCACAATAATCATCATCATTGGTAAGTTATACACATCCAAGGATTTTATAACTCTTTTCTCATGATTAGATCCTTCCTCTTAAACATTTGTGGTAATCATACTCTTAGAATCACCTCAAACTGGAGATCATCATCAAGGTGTTGCTAGGGCCGAAAATCACCTCACTTTCTTTCATTTCTTCTTCAAAACCGTGACCAACAAGAAAAGGTGAGTTTATACCCCTCTATTTTTGGTTTTCACAAGTTTTATGGGGGAGAATACAAGTAAAATGTGTAGTTCTATGTGTATGTGTATGTTATGTGTTATTTCTTGTATGTATGTGTGATTTTATGTGTTTATGTGGTAAATATGTAACAAAAAGGAAAGAAATCTCGAGATCTATGGCACAAGTAGGAAAATAAACATGATCTAAGATTATATTACACTAAACAAGTCAAGAAAAATTACCCTCTAAGGTTATAATAAACATATTGCAACGTAAAACTCATTTTTGGACTATATTTGTCAAATAAACAAAAGTTGGGCTAAAAATTGTCATTCACGTTTTTCTTAAGGACCAAAAGAGTCAAAACAGTTAAAATAAATGTTTTTGTGAATATTATGCTCTTCAAAGGACTAGATATGTAATTTGTAGCTTAATGGGCCAAATTTTGGGCTTTTCAGCCCATAGGCCCAAAAATTGCGAAAATATGATTTTCAAGGGACTGAAATGGTACAACTCTCAAAACAGGGGGTAAAAGGGTAAACAAAACTATTTCAGGGGTTAAAATGATTTTGTTTTCCAAAAAGGATCAAAAATGTAAAGTTTTTGGAATTTGGGGCCAAAATTGTAAAAGTTGCGAAAAGCTTGGACTTTAACTGAAAAACTCTTTGCTGATGGGGATGAAACTGCCAAAGAGTAAATTTTGAGCTAAAAACATTTCTTAAACAAGTCTATGGATCAAAATGTCTGTTTTATATAAGGGACTAAAATTGTCATTTTTATTAAAAAAGGGCTGAATGGGTCAAACCAATATTTTGAGTCAATTATTTTATTATTAAGATATTTGGGTCAAAAATACAGAATTACAACTTAGGAAAATAGAATGAAGAATATACATATATTTTCAAATATCGTTATAAACAATTGACAAGTTTCGTGCCATTGCGAATTTAACAATTGTTCAATCAAACTTCCGACAATTATACTATACCTAAAACAAGTAAATATTCAAATAGTTGGGCTTGAAAGATCCTAATCATGCTTATTGGGCCTTCGTGACCCATTGACATGACTTTTGGGCCTAACAATAATAACACGTGTCTATTGGGCCTCCTGTGACCCAATTACATGTTTAAGGGACCCTCAATGGCTTCTATGTGCTATTGGGCCTTAGTGGCCCATTAGTATTACTAGTAAGGTCCAAATAAATCAAATGTGAAATGGGCCAACGCGTCCTTCGTATAACTAACAGCCTTAAATAACACACGTAATTAGCAGGACCTTGTAATCCTCTTCTCCTTCAATTCAAGTAAACAAATACAGGTCGTTGATTAATGGTAATCAATTTCGTTTGGATTAAGTGAGTAATAACAGGCGACACCTCTAAGGGTCGTTCGTAGTCTGTAGTTATAATCAAAGTCTCCTGGAGGGAGAGCGAGAGTTTGTGTATAGATCTATACGGGGTGACTCCCCCACACCTCAACTGTTCGCTACAGTTAGACTCGGCCAGTCTAGGGTGACAAAATCTTAAGAACAATTCCGGCATTCGCTAGAATGCCAAGACAGACGAACTAGTCATTATCATGCATGGTTATAACGACTCACATAAATAAATAAATCCAATACTATCCGAGTAATCAAGGAAAATCATAATCGTTCGTTGTGACGGTATAATAATTCGAAACAATCATATTATATTATCGGAAAACATCGGGTTTTTCGAGGAAATCAACACCATTCACTTGTACTTTCAATAACTATAATGCAAAAGTTCTTATTTATACACGTTTTGAAATCATTCATGCACAAACTTGTGGATCTTCACACTTTGGTATAAACAATTGTCTTTTTAGAAAATATCGGATTTTCTGGGTTTTATAAACTACACAAAACATTTTTATAACAACCTTGCTTATGAACTCACCAACATTCCATATGTTGACGTTTTCAAAATAACTTGTATTCTCAGGTAACAGGTAAGCTGAAGAGTAATACCAAGTACGTTAGGATTTTATGTTTTGAAAACTCTCAAACAATTTATGTTATGGATATGTAATATTTGGACAATGTACTTGATGTGAACAATGTCACTTGTAATGTATTAATGCATGGTGAAGGTTTTGTTGTGTTTCATGTATAATCATTATGATGATAATCAATTCGAGTCACGCGAGCCCTCAGACGTTTCCGCCGTCTGGTTCGGGGGTGTGAGAGATTGGTATCAGAGCTCTGTTTATAGTGAACTGGCATATCTAACCACACATTGATATGCAACTATAAACCAAAGAGGGACTAAAACAACTCTGAACAAAACAAATAAAACACAACGATAAAACACCTCTACTTGTACGATATAGGAAAAAGAACATAATACCAAATCAAATAAGATAATACTGACATCTCGGTTAAGTCGGGATTGTTCCTAGTTGTATTACTGGGTGAATGTAGCCTGATCAACTACATTTTCTCCGAAGTACAACTATCACATGACCCGGGGAAACTTCGATGGTCGGTAAACCTAAAAACATACCCCTTTGTTACCAAGAAGAGAACATCAACTCAAATTGCATAATAATTCAAACATCTTAGGAATAATATTAGTACATTTATACACTTTCGTAGACAGTATGGCTGGCTTCCATCACCCCGGAGATCCGTATTTCCCTAATAAGGGAAATAACGGATGATTGGAGGAGGAACCTGAAGAAGACTCTGAGGAGGAGTCTGAAGAGGAACCTGAGGCGGAAGTCGAGGGCGGACCTGCTGAGCCAGTGGTGGACCTGGAAGAAGAAGAAGCCGAAGAAGACCTCGAGGAGGAACCCAGCGATGAAGGTGATTCGGACGCGGATTCCGAAGTCATCAACCCCTCTTACCCGACTAGGGTGTCCGCTCATCGGATGGTCCTGATTGGCCCTACACCCCCCTGGGGGTATCGACCTTTGGAGGTGGAGCAGGCAACAGGGACAGCGACCCCCGTTTGGCATGGCACGCGAGTTCTACGACCTGAGGGAGGGAGGACCGGCTGATCGGGCGCTTCCGGTCATGGTGAGACGATTGCGGAACACTGGCGACCTAGCTCAGAGCACCGCCGATCAGATGCACCAGATGCAGACTAGAGTTGAGCGTGCAGAACAGGAGACGCAAGAGGTTATCTGAGAGTTCCACATGAGGCAGGTGAGGTGGGAGACTCGACTCCGAGACGCGGAACGACAGGTGGCTCGCCTTCAGGGAGCGTCTACTTCCTCAGCACCACCCCCTGTCACATCCCACCATGACTAGGACTAGTCATATCCGTCTTTAGTATTATGCTTATAGGATCCATGCTATGTACCATCGACTCTATGTTTAAGTGATTACACTACTCATAGAGTCGTTACGCTGCCGAACTTGCACCACTTATGTATGCTCTTTCGAGCAAATTTTCATGTATCAAAGTACGGATATTATTAATGGAAAAATATATGTGTTCTATTGTGATGTTGTTATCTGTTATGTGTTATGCATCCATGATTGTATGTTAACATGTGAAATTACTTAAGTACATGAAATACACCTAGTTTATAGGACCACAACCTAACAAAAATCATAGGCACTCAACGTCTTTCCGTTCAATGATAGAAAGATGCCCCAACGACCAACCCATCGAAACCCTGAGCCAACCCCACCAGAAATCAACACAGCTACATTTCAAGCAGTTGTATCTACTGCAGTCACAGCAGCCATGGTGCAAATCCACCAAGGGAACAATGGTGGTGGCAATGGACAAGGGGCTTGAAGTTCGAACAACGAAATAAATCAAGGGCCTACCAAGACATGCTCTTACAAAGATTTCACCAACGCCAAGCCACGAACATTTAATGGCACAGGGGGAATGATAACCCTAAAGAGATGGATTGAAAATGTGGAATCGGTATTCGAGATATGTGAATGCCCCGAGGAGATGAAAGTGAAGTTTGCCGCATGCACATTCGTTGACCAAGCTCTCACCTGGTGGAATGGACATGTAGAGGCCATGACTCTCCCCGTAGCCAACGCCATGCTGTGGGCGGAGTTGAAAGAAATGTTGATGGCCGAGTACTGCCCGCGAGGCGAAATTCAGAAAATGGAGCAAGAGTTATGGAATCTCACCGTCCGCAACTCCGACATTGATGCATACATATCAAGGTTTAGCGAACTGTCACTGTTGTGCCATGGCATGATTACTTCAGAGGGAAAGAAAATCGAACGATTCATCTGGGGATTAACCTCCCCAATTCAAGGAAATGTGATAGCTGCAAATCCCGAAACCTTCGACAATGCCAAGAGGTTGGCCAAGAAACTGTACAAACACAACAACAAGAAGGGCGAGAAGCCAGGGGAAACTGAAGGCAAGAAGGAGAGTGACAACAAGAAAGGAAAGAATAACAAGAGAAAGGGGCGACAAGGCTCAAAGTCGTCAAAGAAGCAACAAACAGTGACAGTCAATGCTGCAACCACCCAAGTTCCCTCCACACCACATGCTCCAGTCTCAGCTACCCCAAGTGCCCCTAGGCAGTATTCCGGGAATTTCCCAAAGTGCAACAAGTGCAGTCTCCATCATAATGGCGAATGCAGGGAGATGCATTGTACCAGTTGCAATCGAAAGGGTCACACGTCAAAATATTGCAGGACCTATCCTCCCCAGAACAGCAGTATTTCGGGAATCTCCCAAAGTGCAACAAGTGCAGTCTCCATCATAATGGCGAATGCAGGGAGATGCATTGTACCAGTTGCAGTCGAAAGGGTCACACGTCAAAATATTGCAGGACCTATCCTCCCCATAACCAGCAGCAAGGAAACAACAACAACAACAGCAACCGCAACAACAACAACAATAACAACGCCAACAACAATGGCAATAATGCGGGACCAAGCCACACCTGCTATGGATGTGGAAAGACTGCGCTTTTCCGTCGAAACTACCCCAACATCAACAAACCTGGGAATGGAGGAGCGGGAAGAGTGCTGACCATGGGTCAGAGAGAAGCGGTTCAGGATCCCGCTGTTGTCACCGGTACGTGTCTCCTAAACCACACTTATGCATGCATCCTATTCGATACCGGGGCAGAACGAAGCTTTGTAAGTAATAGATTCAAACACTTGTTAAAACAACAACCCAGAAGCTTAATGAAACCTTTACCGTGGAAATGGCTAATGGGAAAACATAATCCACTGGGGAAATCTACATCGAATGTACCCTGACCTTGAACCATCACGTCTTTCAAATAAACTTAATGCATGTATCCATTAGGAGTTTTGATGTGATTATCAGCATGGACTGGTTAAGCCCCCACCATGCTGAAATTATGTGTCACGAGAAGGCCGTTCGCCTTCACCTCCCAAATCGCGAAACCCTAATTATATACGGAGACAAATCCAGCACGAACCTTCGTCTTATCTCGTGCATTAAGGCACAGAAGTACCTACGAAAGAAGGACTTGAAGTTTCTGGCTCATATAGTGGATCAGTCCAAAGAAGAAGTCCATATTCGAGACATCCCAGTGGCTTGCAATTTCCCGGATGTCTTTCCTGAAGATCTTCCAGGGATACCCCCAGAAAGACAAGTCGAGTTCGGAATTGACCTCGTGCCAGGAGCTACACCCATCGCCAAATTGCCTTACAGAGTGGCTCCTGCGGAAATGCAAGAGCTGTCCAGCCAACTCATCGAACTTTTGGACAAAGGATTCATCCGACCCAGTTTCTCACCTTGGGGAGCTCCGGTTCTCTTTGTTAAGAAGAAAGACGGTTCCTTTAGGATGTGTATTGACTACAGGCAACTAAACAAGCTCACTATTAAAAATCGCTATCCACTTCCGCGAATCGACGATCTATTTGACCAACTCCAAGGAGCAAGTTACTTCTCTAAGATAGATCTGCGATCCGGATACCACCAACTCAAAGTCCAGGAAGATGATATCCCCAAAACCGCTTTCCGAACTCGTTATGGACATTATGAATTTGTCGTAATGCCCTTCGGTCTAACGAATGCCCCTGCCGCACTCATAGACCTAATGAATCGAATCTGCCGACCATTCCTCGACAACTTTGTCATCGTTTTCATCGACGATATTCTAGTCTATTCTCGAAGCGAAGAGGAGCATGGCCGACATCTCCGACAAATCTTAGAAACCCTAAGAGCCGAAAAACTATTCGCAAAACTCTCTAAGTGTGAGTTCTGGCTCCGTAGTGTGAACTTTTTAGGACATGTTGTTAGTCAAGAAGGGATACATGTGGATCCTTATAAGGTCAAAGCCATTGAAGGATGGGCGATCCCAACGACACCCACAGAAATTCGTCAATTTTTAGGTCTCGCAGACTATTACAGGAGGTTCATTCAGAACTTCTCCAAAACAGCCAAGCCACTTACATTGCTTACGCAAAAGGGTGTACCCTTGGAATGGGTGGATAAGCAAGAAGCTGCATTCCGAACTCTGAAGCAAGCACTCTGCAGTGCACCGGTATTATCACTACCATAGGGAACAGAGGACTTCGTAGTTTACTGTGATGCATCGAATCAGGGTTTAGGCTGTGTACTCATGCAGCGTGGGAAGGTGATAGCTTATGCGTCCCGACAACTAAAGACACATGAGGCGAATTATACCACCCATGATCTTGAATTGGGAGATGTGGTCTTCGCCTTGAAGATTTGGAGGCACTACCTTTATGGTACCAAGTGCACCATCTTCACTGACCACAAGAGTCTCCAACACATCTTAAATCAAAAGGAGTTAAACATGAGGCAACGAAGATGGGTTGAACTGCTGAACGATTATGAGTGCGAAATCAAGTACCACCCAGGTAAGGCTAGCGTGGTAGCTGATGCCTTGAGCCGAAAAGAATACTTGAATCGTCGTTTGAAGACTCTCTCCATAACCATTCAATCCCACCTGACCTCGTGAATCAGAGCAGCCCAGTTCGATGCCATGAAGGCAGAAAACAAAACAAGCGAAGCATTACGTGGAATGGAAGAGAATTCCGAAGTGAAGGAGGACGGAGCATGTTATTTCATGAACCGCATTTGGATCCCTAAACTTAGGGGATTCAGAGAAGTAGTCATGAATGAAGCCCACAAGACACGATACTCCATTCATCCGGGTTCAGATAAAATGTGCTTGGATATCAAGCAACATTATTGGTGGCCTAACATGAAGGCATAAATTGCCACTTACGTTAGCAAGTGCCTCACTTGCGCTAAAGTAAAGGTAGAATATCAGAAGCCCTCAGGATTATTACAACAACCAGTAATACCAGAGTGGAAATGGGAAAGGATTACTATGGACTTTGTGACCAAACTACCCAAGACAACAGATGGTTTGGATAGCATATGGGTAATAGTCGACAAGTTGACAAAATCCGCTCATTTCCTGCCAATAAAAGAGTCGTACAAGATGGAACGATTGACAAGGACCTATATCAAGGAAATCGTGAGACTCCACGGAGTGCCAATATCTATCATCTCAGATTGAGATAGTAGGTTTACTTCAGGCTTTTGGCAATCGCTTCAGAAAGCTATGGGAACACAACTTGACATGAGCACTGCCTACCACCCACAAACGGATGGTCAAACCGAGCGAACCATTCAAACGCTAGAAGATATGCTTCGCGCATGTGTGATAGATTTTGGAAGGTCATGGGATACCCACTTGCCTTTGATCGAATTCTCGTACAACAACAGTTATCACTCAAGCATCAAAGTTGCTCCTTTCGAGGCATTGTATGGGCGTAAATGTAGATCACCGTTGTGTTGGGCTGAAGTAGGTGACACTCAGCTAGCAAGAGGACAGCCACCAGGCAATGCATTAATGGGACCAGAAATACGCGAAACGACCGAGAAGATAATTCAGATCAGAGCCCGACTGCAATCATCACGAGACAGACAGAAGAGCTACGCTGATAAACGGCGAAAGCCCTTGGAATTTCAAGTCGGGGATCGGGTGTTGTCAAAGGTCTCTCCCTGGAAAGGGGTGATTCGTTTTGGGAAGCGGGGAAAACTAAACCCACGATACATTGGACCCTTCGAGATTCTTGCCCGAATCGGTCCAATGGCTTATAGACTGCAGCTACCCGCTGAGCTCAGCAGTGTACACCCCGTATTCCATGTTTCCAATTTAAAGAAGTGTTTATTCGACGAAACTCTCGTCATTCCATTAGAAGAAATTGAAATCAACGAGAATCTCCTGGAACGCGAAACGTGGACCAGAATTCACATGGGAACGCGAAGATCAGATGAAGAAGAAGTACCCTCACCTATTCTCGCATCCTCAAATCTAGCTTTAAAAAGAATTTCAGGACGAAATTCCCTCTAACGGGGGGATGATGTCACAACTAGGAATTCTGATACGTAGTAAACACTTAACAAAGAATGACATTGTAGCTAGAACTTGAAAACATGTATGGTGTTTATTCAATGACTAGAATTTTCTTATTGGGCCTAATGGACCAATAAGCTTCTAATTTGACTATTTTGGGCATAGAACTCTTAAATGGACCCTAATTGGACCCATTTGCATGAAACTTAACATTTTGGGCCTCATAAGCCTAGAATGGACTAGTTTATCTTTAATGGGCCTTATTGGGCCATAACAAATCTAATTAACCTAAATGGGCCATAAAACCCATTCTTTTATACAAATTGGGTCGTAAAACCTCTTAAGGGCCCATTAGGCCGAAAACCATTAACTTGGGTTTCACATTAGGAGACTTAAGCACAAAAGGCCCAAATCCTCTTCTCTCTTCTCTCTTTCTCGGCCCAAGAGGAAAACAAAAAAAAATAGAAATTAATGAAATAAGGAAGGTTAGCTACCTCCTTATTACATTATGGACTTCCATGCACCATCACAAATCTCCATGCAATCCATCCTTTCACCTCTCTTTCTTCTTCCCCCCTCTCTTCTTATCTCTCGGCCAAAGGAAAAACACACACACATAATTCACTTAAGCTTCTCTCAAGAACTCACAACAACTTCTTCACTTCTCCTTCAAAATTTTCGAGAGTTGGGGCTTTTCAAGAAGGTTATTCCACAATAATCATCATCATTGGTAAGTTATACACATCCAAGGATTTTATAACTCTTTTCTCATGATTAGATCCTTCCTCTTAAACATTTGTGGTAATCATACTCTTAGAATCACCTCAAACTCGAGATCATCATCAAGGTGTTGTTAGGGCTGAAAATCACCTCACTTTCTTCCATTTCTTCTTCAAAACCGTGACCAACAAGAAAATGTGAGTTCATACCCCTCTATTTTCGGTTTTCACAAGTTTTATGGGGGAGAATACAAGTAAAATGTATAGATCTACGTGTATGTGTATGTTATGTGTGATTTCATGTATGTATGTGTGATTTTATGTGTTTATGTGGTCAATATGTAACAAAAAGGAAAGAAATCTCGAGATCTATGGCACAAGTAGGAAAATAAACATGATCTAAGATTATATTACACTAAACAAGTCAAGAAAAATTACCCTCTAAGGTTATAATAGACATATTGCAACATAAAACTCATTTTTGGACTATATTTTTCAAAAAAACAAAAGTTGGGTTAAAAATTGTCATTCACGGTTTTCTTAAGGACCAAAAGAGTCAAAACAGTTAAAATAAATGTTTTTATGAATATTATGCTCTTCAAAGGACAAGATATGTAATTTGTAGCTTAATGGGCCAATTTTTGGGCTTTTCGGCCTATAGGCCCAAAAATTGCGAAAATATGATTTTCAAGGGACTGAAATGGTACAACTCTCAAAACAGGAGGTAAAAGGGTAAACAAAACTATTTCAGGGGTTAAAATGATTTTTTTTCCAAAAAGGATAAAAAATGTAAAGTTTTTGGAATTTGGGGCCAAAATTGTAAAAGTTGCGAAAAGCTTGGACTTTAACTGAAAAACTCTTTGCTGAAGGGGCTGAAACTGCCAAAGAGTAAATTTTGAGCTAAAACCATTTCTTAAACAAGTCTATGGATCAAAAATGTATTTTTTATATAAGGGACTAAAATTGTCATTTTTATTAAAAAAGGGCTGAATGGGTCAAACCAATATTTTGAGTCAATTATTTTATTATTAAGATATTTGGGTCAAAAATACCAAATTACAACTTATGAAAATAGAATGAAGAATATACATATATTTTCAAATATCGTTATAAACAATTGACAAGTTTCGTGCCATTGCGTATTTAACAATTGTTCAATCAAACTTCCGACAATTATACTATACCTAAAACAAGTAAATATTCAAATAGTTGGGCTTGAAAGATCCTAATCATGCTTATTGGGTCTTCGTGGCCCATTGACATGACTTTTGGGCCTAACAATAATAACACGTGTCTATTGGGCCTCCTGTGACCCAATTACATGTTTAAGGGACCCTCAATGGCTTCGATGTTCTATTGGGCCTCAGTGGCCCATTAGTATTGCTAGTAAGGTCCAGATAAATCAAATGTCAAATGGGCCAACGCGTCCTTCGTATAACCAACAGTCTTAAATAACACACATAATTAGCAGGACCTTGTAATCCTCTTCTTTGTTTGTTAGGCTTACCTTCAATTCAAGTAAACAAATACAGGTCGTTGATGAATGGTAATCAATTTCGTTTGGATTAAGTGAGTAATAAAGGGCGACACCTCTAAGGGTCGTTCGTAGTCTGTAGTTATAATCAAAGTCTCCTGGAGGGAGAGCGAGAGTTTGTGTATAGATCTATACGGGGTGACTCCCCCACACCTCAGCTGTTCGCTACAGTTAGACTCGGCCAGTCTAGGGTAACAAAATCTTAAGAACAATTCCGGCATTCGCTAGAATGCCAAGACAGACGAACTAGTCATTATCATGCATGGTTATAACGACTCACATAAATAAATAAATCCAATACTATCCGAGTAATCAAGGAAAATCATAATCGTTCGTTGTGACGGTATAATAATTCGAAACAATCATATTATATTATCGGAAAACATCGGGTTTTTTCGAGGAAATCAACACCATTCACTTGTACTTTCAATAACTATAATGCAAAACTTCTTATTTATACACGTTTTGAAATCATTCATGCACAAACTTGTGGATCTTCACACTTTGGTATAAACAATTGTCTTTTCAGAAAATATCGGATGTTTTGGGTTTTATAAACTACACAAAACATTTTTATAACAACCTTGCTTATGAACTCACCAACTTTCCATATGTTGACGTTTTCAAAATAACTTGTATTCTCAGGTAACAGGTAAGCTGAAGAGTAATACCAAGTATGTTAGGATTTTATGTTTTGAAAACTCTCAAACAATTTATGTTATGGATATGTAATATTTGGACAATGTACTTGATGTGAACAATGTCAGTTGTAATGTATTAATGCATGGTGAAGGTTATGTTGTGTTTCATGTATAATCATTGTGATGATAATCAATTCGAGTCACGTGAGCCCTCGGACGTTTCCGCTGTCTGGTTCGGGGGTGTGACAGCATTGCTTCTATCTGTTTGTTGAACATAGTCCTAAACCCTGAAGATTCTTGCAGTAGGAGTGGAATTCGAGAAAATCAAAAGAACAGAAGTTGGAGATGGTGGCTGTGACTGGTGATGACGGAGTGGGTGACGAAGGAAGGAACTGCGACGACAACTTGCTGTCTGGTTTTTTCTTGTGTCCAACGGTTTACGACGAGGGGTAAGGCAGCAGATCAATACAAGCTTCATTTGATAGAAGAAGAGGGAGAACGGGGGTGGTGACGGAGTTGTGGTGGTTAAACGGTGGCCTCACAGTCGGTGGTTTTTAGTGGAGGGTGATGGCAGGTGAATGCTGGAACGGAGGCAACAGGTGGAATGCAGCATCGACTTTGGGGTGTTTGATGGCAATGGGTCACGAGAGAGAGAGAGAGAGAGAGAGAGAGAGAGAGAGAGATATTCTTTTTTATTTTTCTTTTAATCATAAAAAATATTTAAATATATAAAAAATAGAAGAAGAAAGTACCAAGGGTAAATCCGTCATTTTAAATATTTCTAAATCAAATTGGACCAAAATCGCAACAAAATAAAAACTTTGGACCTGTGGTGTTAGTCAAAACTTTTTTGGACCAAAGTGGCAATTTTGTGCAAACCACAGGGACCATTTGTGAAGTTTAGTCTAATTTATATTCTTCTATAACAATACGGATTATTTTAACTTTTCATTTGACAAAACTGCACAAATGGTCCCTGTGGTTTGCTGAAAATTGCCACTTTGGTCCAAAAAGTTTTGGGCTAGCACCACAGGTCCAAAGTTTTCATTTTGTTGCGAGTTTGGTCCAATTTACTTTAAATTTTTTTGTAATGATGATTTTACCCTTCTTTTTTGTTTTTTTCATTTTTTTTATTTATTTAAATATTTTCATAATTAAAAGAAAAATAAAAAAGAAAATAATCTCTTTTTCTCTCTCTCTCTCTCTCTCTCTCTCTCATATCTGAATTTTTCCTTTCACAATCTAAAATGAAATTAGGGCTTTTAATGGCACTCCCGTTTTCAATATATGATCGGGCAATGGATAAACGTGTATGAACACAAGGCATCAGAAGGAAAGGAAGCGTCATTGCAAGTAGAGGAGAAATCGAACACCAACTTCGATTTTGGGGGGTTCGATCCTTGCTTCCTTGCTCGTCGCAGGCCAGAAAGGGGACCAAGGGAGGTATCGGCGATTGCAGATCGTGAGGAGGGAGATGTCTCCGGATCGACGACAGCGAAGCGACACAGGTGGGAAGAAGCAGCGAGCGGCTGTGATTTCGGGGCTGCTGGGTCGTGGATGAGTAAGGGGAAACACCCTCGTTTTTTGAGTGAACCGAAGAAGGGAAGAAGAACGGGGCAGTGAGGCTGTCGTCGAACTTGGTGGGTTCAGCGAGGGCTACTAAAGCAGCTCTTGGTTGCTTGTTTCTGCTCCAGCTATGGATCGCGAGGGGGAGGAGGGAAGGAGCAATGAAACATTGGTGCAGGTGGGGAGGCTCGTGGGTTGGTCGAATGCTCACAGGTCGTTTACTTCTTCTTCTTTTTCTTCTTTTTTTTTGATAAAAATGTTGGATATAGTGTCTAAGTCCATAACTATATTTGGTATGTACTTGACCCGACCCGGCATGGTCCATTTGGGTTGCACTTCACCCGAACAATTTATGGATAATCGTTTGAGAATAGTATAAGTTATGATTTATTAATATATTATAAGTCCTAATATATTAATAAAAAATCATATTATTTAATTAGTATTGATCTATAATTAATCTAGAATTAATTTAGAGATCAAAAGTATGACTAATTAAATATGGGCTCTTGTATTTATATAGTATGGGCTAATGCTTATTTGGAATGGGCTAGGCTTGCATGGAAAGTCCATGGATACTCCATGGAGCTTTAACCCATGGATCTCATGGAAATGAAAAGACATGGGTATTAGGGTTTACATGGATGTAACCCTAATCCACCACACTATATAAAGGAGGCTTTGGTTCTTGAAATTGCACTAGTTGATGTGTGTAAACTAAGAGGACCGATTTCAAGAAGTTTGTGACTATTCTCTCAAGTTTCCAAGTTTGTGGTGATTTGTGACTTCCATTTGAGGCATCCACATTATTGGTGCTAGGCTCTCAAACTCCAAGCAATCAACTACTACTACAAGGTAAGTAATTCTACTAGTTTTATTTGATTCAAGTACCCCATGCCATGCTAGTTAGGATAAGAACCTTGGAAAAATAATTATTTGCATGTATCTTAGTCAAACATAGATCCAAGGTTTCTAGGGTTGCATGTACACCATAGGAGTGTTAGAATGCTGAAAACCCATTAGTGGTATCAGAGACAGGTTTGTTTATTTGATACTTGATGCAAAAAAAAAAAAAAAACTTGAAAATCGAAGTTTTGTTCAAAAGCTCGTATCAAAATTTCAACTTTTGTATATGTTCTTACGATTCTTGAAATTTTTGATATGAACATTCATAAACATATGAGTTTAGAAGATCATAGAAATTATGTGCTAATAATTGATTAGATTAATTCTTGATCTTTATGTGTTTTAATGGAGTCCATAACTAGTTCTTAAGTTATGGATAACCAAAAGTCACATTTATAAATAACCATTAACTCATAAGTTATGAGAAATGAAAAGTTTTCAAAGTTTACAAAACTTGCCCTCAAGTTTTGGAACATGTAAAGTCATATTAAAAACTTTAGTTCCAACCCCTAGAATTTTAAAAGTTAAAATTCAACCCTTATACTTTATAATATTATAAGTTTAATAATATTTATATATGTATAAGATCAAGTCGTCTTACCGCTAGTACGCCTCATTCACGAAGCCGGTCTATAAGGGGGGTATAAGGTTGTTGCCTATAAAATGGCAACTTAATGGGTGTCCACTCTCACCCACCGCTTCCTTGATCGGTGGAGGGTCGTTAGCCGAACGGGTAGGACAAGGACTTATAAATTCTCATTAAAAGTATAATGATAATACTAAAGTAACTAAACTTTATTGAATTCCCAATCTTAGTTATTTTAGGAAAATGTGAATAAGGTGCTAATCCATGAAATTACACTTTACACTTTGTTTAAGTCGTTAGTGGAGCGTGTGTGGTTAACCGGCACACTAACTTGAACTTAACAAGTTAGGTAAAGGGTGACTTAATGTTTATCATAGTATCGATGGAGCGTGTGTGGTTAACCGGCACATCGATTGAGGGGTAATACATTAAGGGTACCAAGTAATTTGAATGGTTACTTCACACCTTGTTTTGTGATCCTCGGCATCCCAGTCACAAAACTTGAAGGGCACACTTGTCACACCCCGCTAAAGTGGAAACGCAAGGTATGACAGCGACAAAGGTTTCATTGCAAAAGATAAAGATACATCACCATAGCAATATTAAAAAGTTTACAACCCATAGCTTAAACAAAACAAAGTACAAGTTTTCCAAAATGACATTGTTCAAAATATATAACTTCATAAAATAACTTCCACACGATGCAGCATGCTCTATGATGATGAATCTCTATATCCACTTACTAATTATTTCCTGAAAAAGCATGTAAAACGAGCGTCAACTATGAAAATAGTTGGTGAGTTCACAAGTATATAAAATCGTGCTTGAAATAAGGCTTTTCGTAATTACAAGTACATTGCTTTAATGATAAACCAAGTTGATTGCTATTAATGAATACAAGTTTATTGCTATAACGAGAAACGAGTTTGTATGTGTATGAGCAAACAATGAGTCTCAACCAAACCTATGACTGAAGCCCTATCGAGATCTATGCTTATCGTTCCATAGATGAATATGGTATCATGCACTCCAGCAATAGGGCGAGTGAGGAGTTGTCAATTCCTAATAGCGCTATCCATAATGACCATTGGCTCAAAGAGTTAATGGTTAGAGATAAGGGAAGGGCCTTAGTACGATAAGTTCTCATGTTCCGTGTTGCATAGACATACATAAAGAAACATAGCAATACAATAGCAATCGTGTTTGATACAATTCAATTTAAATACAACATGCAAATAATAGTTTTTCTGGACATGCTTTTCCACCCCAAAACATGAAAACTGAAAATAGGGGAGTGCGTGAATACTCACAATGTTTCGAGTAGATACAAGTGGTGCCTTGGAATACACCAACGTCTTAATGCCGGGATCCTACGACATCAAACACACACTAGTGAGTTTCCATGTCGAAATCTAATGTTAATATACTAAACTCTACATATAGTGAAATGCCAATTTATGTTCTAATATTGGATTTTATATTAATTGGTTACACTTTTTCTGAAATGATGAAATTCTACAAGTCATGTGATAAATACAACTTTGGGATATTAATTTTCCAGATTTAGTAATATAAATTTAAGGGTGTTTCAACACATTTAAAGGTGTTTTAAATTCCTAAAAATGTAAGATATTATCAAATAGTTTCCAAAAATTGTCAAACCTTGTATTTTTCATTCTAAATACAATAGAGGTTTTCCAGAAAATTTTCCTTGAATTTTTGATATGGTTATCTATTTTCCAAATTTTTAAGCCTTCATAACAACATAAATTCACGAAAAATAGCATTCAAAGGATAAAAATTCTCAAACTTTTTATTTTACTGTTATTACACATTACTAAGCTGGGAAAAATATAAAAATGGATTTCCAAGCTGTTTAATTTTATTTTACGATTTTTGAGCATTTATTCCAATAAAAATTGAAATAAATAGAAAACAGTTTCGAAAATTACCCAAACTTTTTATTTAACTGTTATTATACATAACTAGGCTGGGAAAAATATAAAAGATATTTTTCAGTGGGTATTTCTATTTTTCCTTGTTTTATCCCCTTAAATAACCATTAATTGAAGAATAAATAACAAACAGTTAAAATAAATTACCAAAAATGTTTGTAACATCATTTACAGTGTAAGTAATCTGGGAAAAATACTAAAAGTGGTTTTCATATTGTATAGTCCGGTTTTGGGTATTTATGTGTATTTAAGTGTATTTAACTTTAGAAAATAGAAGAAAAATAGTTTACAGTAGAGAAAAATCATCAAAATTTTTATGTAATCTCCTACTGTACAACATGATGTTCTGGTAAATGTTCATGAATTTTGGATAATCAGAACTATTTTTCTTATTTTTAGGCCATTATAATTACCAAAAATTGGGAAAAATAGTAAGGCATGATGAAAAATTCTGAAATTATTTTTCTGTGTCACCCACCACAGGTAAGGGCTGCGAAAATTGTTAGATACAATTTTCACACTCTCTAAAGTGGTTTTGTGATTTATTATACCCAAACAAAAAGAAAATCGGAAATCATACCAAACAGCAACAACAATCGATGAAATTTAGTGAGGGGTCATTATTCACCATAGGGGTCATCCATGAATTTATTCCGGATTTATAGACATCTGGAAGTATTTTATGTGATTTATGCCCTTGTTTTCTTGCAAAAATTTTAATAAATCAAAGAAATAATAAAAGCTTTTGGTATTTTACAGATTATCACATGCATGTGAGGGCTTTCAAAAGGAAAAATGTTCGAAATTTATTCAGAAGGGAAATAGGGGTATTGAACCCAAACAAGATAAGAAATGTTGCATGCAATGGTGCATGAGATGTAAATGTGGCTGAAGTTCATGAATTTGTGAAGCACATTCTGTGGGGTTTTAAGCCACGAAATTTCAGCCATCATTCACTGGATATGTTAAGTTTCTAAATTATTTTTCCCCATATTTATGGTTGGGTTTAAGGCCATTGATCATGCAAAGCAAAAATGGTGATCACAGAAAAAGAGCTGTTTGCGCAACCATTTTGTAAAAATTGCCAAAAATCCGATATTTAATATTTTACAGTGAGACCAGTTGGGTTTGAAAGTTAACTCGTGGAACTATCCAATACAAAAAGAATATCAGGATTTGGTTAAGAAATGACCGAGTTATGGCCGTTCAAAGCTGAACAATGTAATCTGGCAGATTGCATGTTTGCTTTGAGTGCATTCTTAGGGCATTTTGACAAGAACAACATGCATGCTTCGGTTAAGGTCCGATTTCTAGCACATGCATGGAGTGAATGAGCATCCAAAATGTACTAGAAATGGTTTAAATGCTTTTGGTCATGCAAGAACACAAAAGAAATGGAGAAGAAGATGTAATACTCGGTTTTGAAGTCACATGAACACATGTGCATCTTTTTCACTCCTTACATGGGTTTGATCCCGGATTTTCACCATCTCAAACACATACATTGTGTTATGGTGAGAATCTACAAACCACAAGGGAAAAGTAAGGATTTCTAGCCATGGAAGGGCATAGAATCCGAAGAGTAGAGAAAACCATGAAGAAGAGGAAGTAAAATCATGAAACCATGAGGGAGGATTGTGTTGTTTACCTTGGTTTTGATCTTGAGAGAAGCAAGAACACTTCAAGGCCTCCTTAATCTCGAAATTATGGCAGAGAATGGAGGATTTTCGTGAGTTAGAGAGAGAGGAAGAGAGTTGGAAAGGTGGAGTGTGAGAGGAAATGAAGAGAGAAGTGGAAGAGTGAAGGTTTAAGTTTAATGATTGAGTTTTGGGAAGAGAGAGGACATAGGGAGGGGAGAGTGGCTGGATTTTTGAGGCATTAAGGCCTTCTCTCTCCTCAATTCAAATTTTATAAAAATCCCTCCTTAATTTTTATAAAAATCTAATTTTTATAAAAGTGATTCTTTAAGCAATTTTTTTTTGATTTATTTAAAAATCTTGTTTTTAACTAATAAATTATGATTAATGCATGATAATTTAAATTTCTATTTCATTGGTATAATTCATAATTTGATTAATAAAAACTTGATATTAGGAAGTTTATAGCCAAATTTTTATAAAGTTTTTAAGCTTTAAGGTTTATAAATTTGGATTTTTGGCTCTTTAGGGTTTTTGGAATATTGTTTGATATTCACCATCACATTGAAGCATAATTAGAATACTTTAATTTATTTTTAGGGTTTTATACCCTTTTTCAATTGTAACAAAGTTTGAAGTTTCATTCTAATTATAGCATTGGCATTTCCTATTGTAGTTAAGCAACTTACTAGAATCGTAAGTGTCAAGTATATTAGTCCTAGATCTTAGTTGGGTCCTAGTTTATGCAAGATTTTGACCTAATTTATACTACTAGGCCATGACATGTTGTGCATGAATGGTTTTTATAAAGATGCATGAGTCCCAGAATGACCTGAATTGACAGTTGTCACAACACTCGAGATTGAAACATGCCATTGAAGAAAGTTCAATGAATCTCAAAGAATGTAGGAGTTTCTAAACCAATTAAAACCTAATTAAATATTTCGTTTTTCATGGTGGAAATTGGTGAATCGTCATTCACCTACCTTCAAATATCTTATAACTTAGATTACGGCATCCCTCTTCTAAGTTATAAAATATTGTGTTGGGTCCTAGCCTTAATATTACATTTGGGTGTTTTGTTAAGGACTATCTCTATATCTAATCTAATCTATTCCCTCTTCTTTTCAGATGTATTCCAATAACAATGCTTCTGGCTCAAACCCTACTAGCTCCTTCTCTCTCATGAATCTTTGTGGGAGATTCATCTTTGATGCGTCCAACTTTACAGATTGGATCAGAAACATTAGGATGGTCACTCGGTATGAGAACAAAGAATATGTTCTCGACATGGAGCTGAAGGTACCCGAGCCAACTGCTACTCCTGAAGAGCTTGCTGAATATGAGGTACATGAAAGAGATGCTACAAAAGTGGCATGCATCATGATGGCCACCATGACAGCCGAGCTCCAAAAGTCCTATGAGGACTATTATCCTTTTGAGATGCACCAGGACTTGATGGACCTCTACCATCAAAGTTATAAGTCCCTAATTTGCCTGTGTATCAATCAGATCCGTTTGATGGTGCGGAATCCCAATCAAACGGATGATGTCAGATCAAAAAGAAGAGAAGAGGAAGAAGAATATGATGAATCTTGTATGTATTGATATGAATGAAGATCCGGATACAAGATTCACACACACTAACACACACTTACTTTTCTCTCTCTCTAGAACACCTTCAAATACACACACTTAAGCTCCTCTAGTGTTCATCAATCATCAATCTATTCCTCACACCCCTCACCCCTATATATACTCGACGGGGCCGGCCTTGGGTTTACGGCCGTAAACAGAGTTTACGGTCGTAAACACCCATTGGGCCGTAAACAGAGTTTACGGTCGTAAACCTGTTTACGGCCGTAAACACTACTTGGCCGTAAACCTGACCGTAAACACATATAATATTACAGAAAATTACAATCAACTAGAAAAGCAAAGTATAAACCATATTTTTGACCCAACAATCTCCCCCTTGGTTTATAGCTTTCTTTTCTTTTCTCAAATGACCCAACAAGCTCCCCCTAAAAAGTAGCTGGATTTCTTGATAATCTTCATTAGGAGCTTTGGCTTCAGCTTTAATCTTCGAATTCTTCACAGCATCAAGATGAACATATGAATCTTCCATGAATGACTTCATCTTGAGCAGTTGGGCTTTTCTTCAGAATTTGGCTTTGAACGCACGTTGGGTGAGGAGGCTTCTTGATAAGATTCTTGAAAGATGGCGCTTTCAGCTTGAGAATCTTCAGAGAGAATATCAGAGAGAACTAAACTTCTAGATCACTTCAGCAGGTTTAAGATAGCAACAGACTGATTGAGGAGGCTTCAATGCAATCCGTCACATAATCTTCAACTGCAGCTTCACCTTGCTTCTGGGGTTGAAAGAATGAATGTCGAAAGAATAATCTTCATTTCTTGCTCCTTCGAATGAGAATTCTTCGATGCTCACGGATGAAACTTTGATTCAGAAATCTTCAACACAAACTCCATGAGTTTCATCTTCACCTGAATTCACTATTCAAGACAAAACAAAACTAAAAGAAAAATTTAGCACACAATATATATATATATATATATATATATATATATATATATATATATATATATATATATATATTTTTTTTTTATATTTTCTAAAAAAGAAATAAAACAAAATAACACTATTTTTTTAATTTTTTTAATTTTTGTTTGGTTTTCAAAATTTTTAATTCTCCCCTAATATTTAAATTAGAGGAAACTTTGAACAAATTTAACAAAAATAAAATGATATCTAACTTTAAGAATGATTTGGGATCAAAGTTTTTAGACAGCCTTTATCCACTTTTCGGTACCTTTTATCTTCACGTCTTTGTCTGGTCGATCGCCGGTATTGTTGTCCACTTAAACACGAAAAATTTGTGACAATTTTAGGACATACTATTTGTTATAAGACAAGGTGAACCTAAGTTCCTAGATATTAAATCTGATCCTAAGTTCCTAGATACTATATCTTAAGGACCATTCAGCTGACGACGACCAGGGATATTGTTGTCCACCTAAATTGAGCAGCGAGATCTATAGACAATCTTTGAGTGTTCAATTTTAATTGTACTGGAACATGTTTCCCGCTTCCTGATATGCCCCAGTAATCAAGAACTTCCAGAGTACTCCTTACATCGGGTGAGCAGACGATCATTAAGAGAGAAGAGAGAAGATAGATTCAGATTATTGTTAATTATAATTTTAGAGGGATTGAGAAGTAGAAGCTTGCATATGCTGTGTACCAGGTCGGATTGTGAGTCACGCAAAGGAGACAGCATATGGCTAACAGATAGGAGGAATTTCATAGATATAATTTGCAGAGAAATAGATTTGCATATGTTGCAGTCCAGGTCAGATCTCTTCCAATCACGTAAAGGAGGCAACATATGACTGACAGATAAGAAGAGAAAGAAAACGATTTTCTACAGACCTAACTCATCGGAATTTACCAGTCGCCCCATCAATACCGGAATTAAGGACATAATCCGCACATCGAGGAAAAGTTAATCCACGGTTCCAAGTACGGGTTCATTTAATGTGACGAGTAGATTCCCATATATATCTCCCTGCTCAACCTATCCGAGCGTCGTACTGTCAGGCTAAACGGATCTAACTAGGTCAAGATTTGTCAAGTCTAATAATTTCTTAAGTTCAACTATGCCTAGTCAAGTCCCCTTAGAATCTTTCGTGCCTACCAGCACATCAAACCCAGAGCATAGACCCTTCAACTTTGGGTACGTTACGCAGACTCAGATTGCCTGTTATCACTTGATAATATCACTTCCCAAAACATCTCACTCAAACTCATTTCATTAACCAACATATTTTTGGATTTTTGGATTTTCTAATGTTTTTGGATTTTGTTTAAAACTTTCTAATTTTTTTTTTGTTTTTATTTCTCCCCCTAAATTTGTGCATAGGAGAGAAACAAAAGTAAATGCGCAAATTTAAACTATCCTAAAACAAAAATTAGTCTTTAAAGCGAATCAGCTTAAGAAAAACTCAGGAGTATAGAGAGGAAAGCTCAAACCGTAAGTCACCGATTGAATTTGCATCCAGAAGGTCTGAGAACAGCACGCATAATCTCAAAACAGATCCGAAAATTCTTCATGTCATTAAGCACTAACCCCATGTGTGATCCCTTCTTTTCTTCCTTTCCCGCAAAGGACACATACTCCCAGACAATGTTCTGAGTGTTGTACAGTTGAGAGATGTCTCCTATCATGTGCCAGGAACAGCCACTACCAACAAACCGAAGTCTGATGATATGCCTCCATAGCTACTCCGACACATAGCGGGATCAGTTGGTCTTTGGAACCCAGTCCATTTTGAAACTGGGTCGACCTTTGTCATCCTTGCACGGTACTCTCTCCCATGACATATCTTTTGATCTTGATGTCGGCCGTTGAGATGACTTTGATTTTGACTTCACGGGAGCATCTCTTGGATTTGGCTTCTTGGCCGGCATTTCCTTCTTGTCCTTTGGATTTTGATTCTTGGCCTTCTGCGCGTTCCAGTCATCATGGTCTGAACGTGACCTTGAGGGGTTTCTTTTGGAGTATCTCCCTCTTGGCGCGTTCTGCCAGCCTTGTGCGTAGTAAGGAACGTATGCGTGATTTGGACAGTTTCTGGCAATGTGTCCAGGTGTTCCACAGTGAAAGCAAGTCCTTTTCTTCACTGGGAAATTGTTTCTTCCTGCCCCTGGTGGCGTATCCTTGCCTTGTTTCTTATTGTTCCCACAAGCACAATTACAACAGGCACTCTGTTTCACTGGAATTGGTGGCCTGTATTTCTCAACAGCAGGTTGATCAGAAGCAACTGAGTTCGAAGCAACCGATTCAGAGTTCAAGGAGATGTTGGTTTGTTCAATGGTGTTCTCCTTGTTCTCATCCTCTACTACTTTACCTGCACATGTAACAGAAACATCAGGAGCATCAGGATTATCAACATTAATAATGCCTCCTGATACAAAACCAGTTGATTTGCCATATTGAAGATGTGCCTCCCTGTCAATTTCTTCCTATGTCGAAGGGATGGATGTGTAGTTATGATTGAAAGGTGGAGGAACACTATCATACCCTAGACCCTTGTTTTGATTATCTTTGAATTTTAATTGGGTTTCAAATAAGGAGTCAACTGTCTTACTTGACGCAGTATAATTTTTGAAACTAACATCAGTTTTTCCACACTTAATTTTCAAGGCGTCAAGTTCTTCGGTTACAGCATCAAGTTGTCTCTTAATATAGTCATAATTTTCACACTTGTTGCTGAATTCTTCCTGAAGTTTCCGAAAGTCCTTTATTTTTGTTTCTAACTGGGCCTTTAGGGGTTTCTGTCCTTTCCTGAGTTGATAACCTTCATATCTCAGGTCCTCAACTTCTCTTTTTAATAAATCATTATGTTCACGAAGAAGTTTAATCGTGGCTTCACATGATTGAGAACATGAAACTTCACATGATTGAGAACAAGAAGCTTCATTGACCGGAGGGTTTGTGGAACTCATTGTTTTTCGACAATTCAAAGCGTCAAGTTCTTCAATTACAGCAGCAAGACTAAGACGATTGAGATCTTTTGTCTTCTTGATGTCAGCCACGTTCATATCCCATGATTTCGGAAGTGCATTCAATAGCTTTTTGTTTATCTCAGATTTGGTCAAGAAGATCCCAGCTGTATTCATCTCAGTAGTGAGTGTGGTAAAACGCTGCAACTGAGCTTCTAGGGTTTCTCCAGGTATATAATCGAACATGTTGAAATTTTGTCTTAACATATCCTGTCTCTCTTTCATGTCTTCGTAGACCTCAAAAGCCTCTTAATTTTTTTTTTTTTTTTTTTTTTTTTTTTTTTTTAGCCAAAAATATAGCCTTAGAACTGAAAACGGGGTTTTTGGCCGAAAACGGGGTTTACGGCCGGAAACGGGGTTTACGGCCGGAAACGGGGTTTACGAAGGAAAAACACGATTTTTCACCTTTTTGCTCCAAAACTCGATCAAAAACTCGTTTTTATCAAAAACGCGAAGAACAAACCCCCCTTATTTTGCCACGATCTATCCAAAAACGCAAGAATCCTTTAAAAATAAGATCAAATAAGCTCCAGATCTGACAAAATTGACTGATACAATCCTTGCTCTAATACCAATTGTAAGTCCCTAATTTGCCTGTGTATCAATCAGATCCGTTTGATGGTGCGGAATCACAATCAAACGGATGATGTCAGATCAAAAAGAAGAGAAGAGGAAGAAGAATATGATGAATCTTGTATGTATTGATATGAATGAAGATCCGGATACAAGATTTACACACACTAACACACACTTACTTTTCTCTCTCTCTAGAACACCTTCAAATACACACACTTAAGCTCCTCTAGTGTTCATCAATCATCAATCTATTCCTCACACCCCTCACCCCTATATATACTCGACTGGGCCGACCTTGGGTTTACGGCCGTAAACAGAGTTTACGGTCGTAAACACCCATTGGGTCGTAAACAGAGTTTACGGTCGTAAACCTGTTTACGGCCGTAAACACTACTTGGCCGTAAACCTGACCGTAAACACATATAATATTACAGAAAATTACAATCAACTAGAAAAGCAAAGTATAAACCATATTTTTGACCCAACAAAAGTGCTCGTCAAGAGCGATATGAAATAATCTCCTCCATGATAACAACCCGAATGAAGGATGGTGAACCCATCACGGGCCACATGCAGAAAATGCAAAGGTATGTGGACCGTTTACTGAAGCTGAATGTGAACTTCCCTGAGGAGTTAGCAATAGACATCATTTTGCACTCCTTGCCATCGTGTTATGATCAATTCTGCATGACATATCACATGAACAAGGAAGAAGTCACCCTCAGCAAACTTCAAGGACTCTTGAAGACCGCCGAAAGTGGTCTAAAGGGTAAGTCGGTTGTTACTACTCCTACTCCTACTCCAACTGCGGCCAATGTCTTGGCAATCGGGCATGGCAAAGGGAAGAAGAGAAAGAACCCTTCTAAAGGTACCAAGGGTAAGACCCTTGAAGGCTCCTCTTCAAGCAAAACCAACAAAGGTTTTGTCACTCCTTCTGCTAACCCTAATGAGGCTGAATGCTTCTATTGCCATGAAAAGTCGCACTGGAAGCGAAACTGCCCAAAGTACCAGCAAGATTTGAAGGATGGGAAAGTAAAACCCAACCATGCAGGTATATACACTATATTGTCTAATAACTCACCTCATTCTAAGTCTTGGGTCCTTGATACAGGTTGTGGTATTCACATATGTTGTGATTTGCAAGGACTAAAAAGAAGTGAGAATGTGGAGCAGGGAAAGATAAACTTGATCATGGGAAACAGGAAAGCTTCACCTGTCACCAAGATAGGAGTTTATTCCTTAGTGCTAAATAGTGGGTTTACATTAGATTTGAATAAATGTTATTATTCGCCAGAAATGGCAAGAAATGTTATTTCCTTTCATGCATTGTATAAACAAGGTTTTACCTTTTATTTTGATAATAATAATGGTAGTATTGATGCTTTCTTTAATAATGTTCTTTATTTTAAAGCATTACCTTGTGATGGCGTGTATGAAACTGTATCTGTTGTAGATAATCTAGGAAATAATGTATTGTGTATTAACTTTTCCACTAGCTTAGATAAAGCATCCTTATGGCATTGTCGTCTTGGACATGTAAGCAAGAAACGCATAGGCCAACTCCAAAAGGATGGAGTCTTGGAGTCATTTGACCTAAAGTCAGATGATAGTTGTGAATCTTGTTTGCTTGGTAAAATGACAAAGTCACCTTTTACTGGCACTTGTGCTAGGGGTGAAGGTTTGTTGGACCTCATACACACGGATGTGTGTGGACCCTTCAGAACCGCCACAAGAGATGCTAATCGGTTCTATGTGACTTTTACTGATGATTTTAGTAGATAGGGATATGTCTACCTAATCAAGCATTAGTCAGAAACCTTTGAGAAATTCAAAGAGTTTAAGCAAGAAGTGGAGAATCAGTTGGGCAGGAACATTAAGATGCTTCGATCCGATCGTGGTGGTGAGTATCTTAGTACTGAGTTCCTTGACTATCTTAAGGAATGTGGGATTGTCTCACAATTGACACCTCCTAGGACACCACAGTTGAATGGTGTAGCTGAGAGGCGCAATCGGACCTTGTTGGACATGGTTCGTTCCATGATGAGTCGAGCTTCGCTACCAATCTCATTTTGGGGGTATGCCTTAGAGACTGCCGCCCATATCCTTAATCTAGTCCCTACAAAGAAGGTTGCCAAAACACCTCACGAGGTGTGGACTGGAAAAGTTCCCAATCTAGACCACATCAAGATTTGGGGTTGCGAGGCTTTCGTGAGACGCGAGACTCACGATAAGCTCAAACCCCGAAGCAAAAGGTGTATTTTCATCGGCTACCCACAGAAATCCTTTGGTTATATCTTCTACAGACCCAGTGATAATGTGGTCTTTGTAGCAAGAAGAGGATTCTTTCGAGAGAGAGAATTCATGAGCCAAGGAGACATTGGGAGGCAAATTGACCTTGAGAAAATTCAAGAGTCAAGTGGTGAAGGAACCTCAAACCCTAGCCCTCAACCTGAGGAGGAAACTCCTGTTGAGCCGACTGAAGAATCTATACCTCTGAGGCGTTCCACTAGAGTTAGGAATGCACCTGAGCATTATTATGGTTTTCATATTACTGCAGAAGGTGAGACACTTATCAGTGATAATACACTGGTAAATCTGGATGAGCCTAACAGCTACACGAAAGCCATGGCAGGACCTGAGGCTGCTAAATGGAAAGAGGCTATGGATAGCGAGATACAGTCCATGTATGACAATAAAGTTTGGAACTTGGTTGACAATATACCTGATCGTAAGATAGTTGGGTGCAAATGGATCTTCAAGAAGAAGACCGACATGGATGGTAATGTACACACTTATAAGGCACGACTGGTTGCAAAGGGTTATTCTCAAACTCCGGGAGTTGATTATGATGAGACCTTTGATGGGTTTTGAGCATTCTAACACTTCCTAAGTGTACATGCAACCCTAATAACCTTGGATCTATGTTTGTCTAATAATCATGCAAAGTTGAATTCCAAGGTTATATTCCTATCTAGCATACATGGGGAACATTTTTAACTTGAATGAAAGATAGAATAACTTACCTTGTTGTTGATTATGATCCTTGAAACCTTGTGATCCTAGCACCCCAAGTGTGATGCCTCAAATGCTTCACACAACACCAAATGCAAAGGAGTAAACTTTGAGAGAATCTTACACTTGCAAAATCGGCTCTAGCCCTCTTGTTTCTTAGTGTAGCCAATTTAAGTGGAGAATGGGTTTCTTATATAGTGTTGACACATCTAGGGTTACACCATGTAAACCCTAATGTGTCATGACTCTTCATTTCCATGACCCATGGGTTTGTAACTCCCATGGAGCATCCATGGAGCATCCTATGGGTGGAA
The DNA here is from genome assembly GCF_052849685.1 of Lactuca virosa. Classification (NCBI taxonomy): domain Eukaryota; kingdom Viridiplantae; phylum Streptophyta; class Magnoliopsida; order Asterales; family Asteraceae; genus Lactuca; species Lactuca virosa. The sequence goes on along the minus strand of NC_136426.1, from coordinate 333,140,900 downwards.
CCCAACTTGATAATCCATGGAGCCTCTTAGCCCACTATATAAGATATGGAAGATTTACATAATCTACCCATATATTTGTTGGATTAATGTCTAAGTCCATAACTATAATTGGTAATACTTGACCCGACCCGGCATGGTCCATTTGGGTTGCATGGCATCATGCATTTGGATAGACTATAATGAGAGAAATAACACTTAAGGTTGGTTAATATATTATAAGTTCTAATATATTAATAAGGTTATTTAATTAGTATTGATCAAGAATTAATTTGGAATTAATTAAGTGATCAAAAGGAGACTAATTAAATATATGGGTTGATTGTGTAAATCATTCATTCTTATATATGTGGGCTTGTGATCCAAGATTCCTTATGTTGGACTAAGTCCATGGGGTGACCCATGGATACTCCATGGAGGTTAAAATCCATGGAGCATAAGGAATGGGTAAAGTTATGAGTTACATGGTGTAACCCTAAAAGCCACCATATAAAAGAATCCCATGGCTCAAGAAATCGTGCACTAATGTGTGAGTGTGAGGGGGCTAGACGATTTCAAGGAGTGTTCAAGTTTCTCTCAAGTTATTCCAAGTGTATTTGGTGTTGTGTGAACCATTTGAGGTGTCACACTTGGGGCACTAGGCACTCAAGCTTCATGAAGACATTCTACATCAAAGAGGTATGTATTCTATCTTGTTATATTTATTATTTTGTATGCTAGATTAGGATAATACCTTGTATGTTCATAATTGTATGTATAATAGAGAAAACATAGATCCAAGGTATTTAGGGTTGCATGTATACTTAGGAGTGTTAGAATGCTCATAACCCAATAGTGGTATCAGAGCCTAGGCTTGTTTTCTTGTTATACTTGCAAAAGTAGCTAAAAAATCGAGTTGGATGCATATATTCGATTGTTTTGGCTGGAATTGGACTAGGAACATTACCCTAAGATGTTTTTGGACTTATAAACTTGTTTTTGATGTTGTAATGTTCATGCTAATCCAATTTCTAAGATAATTGTCATAATTTCAAGATTTGTATTAGTTTGTATGTTCATGCTAATTTCTTGAAGATTGATGATTTGAATTATCTTATTCTTATGAGGTTCTTAGATTAATAGAAAAGTTGTGTTAAATAGTTGTTTTCAATCCATTTTAATCTAAGAGTTGATTCCAAAGTGTGTTTTTGTAACTTGTCCTCAAGTTATACGAAAAGTCACATTTAAGAATCATAAAACTCATAAAAGTTGGCAAAGGTTACAAAATGAAGAGTCTAGTTCTAATTAAATGGTTTTATGACTCCATAACTTGTCCTCAAGTTATGGAGGTTCAAGAGTCTCTTCATTAAATTAAAAAAAAAAGTGTAACCTTAATTAGTTCCATAAGTTACAATAAAAAAAAAGTTATTTTTTTTATTAATTAGTTTAAAGTCTTCCATAACTTGTCCTCAAGTTATGGAACTTGAAGAGTTTTTTTTTTTAAATTAAAACTACTTTAAACTCATAAGTTATGGAATTAATTAGTTTTGAATAGTTTCAAAACTTGCCCTCAAGTTTGGAATTTGAAAAGTTTTCACTTATGAATACTTTAATTCCAAGTTAACCCTTAGAATTTTAAAAGTTAAAATTCAACCCTTATACTTTATAATATTATAAGTTAATAATATTTATATATATGTATAAGAGTAAAGTCAGTCTTACCGTTAGTAGGCCTCATTCACGAAGCCGGTCTATAAGGGGGGTATAAGGTTACTGCCTATAAAATGGCAGTTTAATGGGTGTCCACTCTCACCCACCGCTTCCTTGACTGGTGGAGGGTCGTTAGCCGAACGGGTAGGACAAGGACTATAATTCTCCTTTCCTTAAAAGTATTAATGATAAATACTAAGTAACTAAACTCTTATTAATACCCAATCTTAGTTACTTAGGAAAATGTGAATTTGGTGCTAACCCATGAAATTACACTTTGCACTTTGCTTAAGTCGTTAGTGGAGCGTGTGTGGTTAACCGACACACTGATTAAGGGGTAAATATTAAGGGTACCAAGTATATTTGCATGGTTATTCACACCTTGTTTTGTGATCCTCGGCATCCCAGTCACAAAACCTGAAGGGCACACTCGAGATTGAAACATGTCTTTGAACAGTTCAATGAATCTCAAAGATCTAGGACTTTCAAATCCAATTAAAACCTAATAAATTATTTCGTTTTTCATGGTGGAAATTGGTGAATCGTCATTCACCTACCTTCAAATATTTTATAGCTTGGATTACGGCATCCCTCTTCTAAGTTATAAAATAGTTTGTTGGGTCCTAGCCTTAATATTTCATATTGGGTGTCATATTAAGGACTTTAAATCAACTATCTTCAATATCTCCCAAAAAGATGTCTGGTCTAGACATTTATGATCTTCCCAAATCTCTTGAAACAAGCTTTCCTAAATGAAGATGATGTCCCATGGATATCATACTTCTTTCACCTCTTCCAATTATTCTCCCTAACCCACAAGTTCCTTAAAAGTTTAAGGTCACTCAAGCCCTATTGGCAAGGCAAGGTCTAGGTGTGATCACATCTTGGAGATGTAGTCACATATTGACAAGCCGGGAGAGTTGGGTGTCAAAGTCTTGAGAAAGTTGGTGGCTCAACTACTTTCTAAGTCACATAGTGAGTTCTTTTGGGAATCCTATGAAACAGACTAAGACAAGACCCTTAATGATCTTATCTATTTGCTAAGATCAACTTCCTAAAACGCGATGGACATTGACAATGATGACATTGGATATCCAGTAAAGCTCTCTCTTCCCAGTGGAAAGGGATCGGCCATAGTCAACTCGGTTGACCCAATGGTAAGGAGAGAGGCGAAGTTTGAGATAGTCCCATTATCAAGGGTCCATAGGTAACTATTGCCAAAGGAAGGGGCATTGGTTATGAAGCTGCCAAATTTACCTAAGGATGTTAAAGTCAATAAGTTTGGCTCTACTTCAGGTAAAGTCCATTGTCTAACTGTATTAAGTACATGCTGATTCTGATCGCGAAGATGGATTTCAATCGCATGGTTCGGTGATCAGAATTTTGGGCTATTACTTAAGAGTTATGATATTTATATTGCTTAGGAATAGATAACAACAAGGTTTTCATATGGATTGTAAGGATAAGTTTTTCCGCAAAGTTTTAAAATAAAAGAAAAAGGTTTTGATTTTATTTATTTTAAGTATCCTTACAATGGCATTTGTGAAAAGTTATTGCTGATAAGATTCCATTGATAGCAATATTGAAAAAATGGATTTGATTCTTTCGGTTGTGGTAGTGTCTAATATTACCAAATAAGGAAAGATTCTCATCACCTAAGGTTCAATTGGATCGAAACTTGGAATCATGCAAGTTGTATAGTATGATGAATGAGAACTTTCAGCTTGGAAAATTACGACTAATTCCTTATGTGAATAAGGAAAGGACTAAGGGATCGAGTACACATTCTTGTGCACTGGCCAAGTCCACCACAAAAGATCAAGAAGACTATTCGTCATGATTTACTTAAGTTCAGTAAATATGGTTATACTTATAAGTTTAAGTATAAGTCTGTAGCATTGGAGAAGTTTCAATGTGAGACAGAACAAATAAGAAGAATCAAAGTATGGCAGAAAGATAAAAGTTTCTCAAATCTGAAAAGATGGGAGAGTACTTTAGTATCATGTTTATGATCATCTTAATGATTAAGATACCATATCACAATTGGTCCTTTAAAGTCATCTTAGTGCATTCTTATGACTAAGAAGAGGAGTCATGAATTGTTGAAATGGTTAAATCAAAAAGATGAGTCATACTTCGTTCCAAAACAATTCTTAGAGTCATACTCCAAGATTGTAACTTGAGTGACATATCTTAAAGAGGGTTTGTTAACACTAGTCAAATGTAAGAGTAAAAGGTTATCTACTCTTGTACATTTGAAATTGGTAAGCTGTGATGTTTTGGATAAAACAGAGACCAACTTAGGCCAATTGTGTAAAGTGTTAGTCTTGATAAAGAATCCGCACTATCTCTTGAATATTTGACAAGGGAGTCTTATATGTCAAGAGGACAGTGGGAGTCTTAAAGCTCTTGAAAGTTTCAAGACTTAATCAAGAATAAAACCTAAAGTCCTTCACTAGCACACGACTTGAGGTTTATAACCTATCGTGTTGAAATTTTTGTGCCTATTCAAGTTGGCTTTGCATAGGAGTTCTGAGAGTTCTCAATTGGTTGCACAACTACTTGGAAGCAATGGCAGGCACCTGAGCTGCCAAATGGCAAGAATTTAAGATTGCACAAGTTAATCAATATGAGTTTGGATTTGCCACTAACCTTGTCTTGTGATTATGGTTTTGACAAATTCACATGGATAAGAACACATACACTATTAAATCTAAGTGTCATAAGGTTTCTCTCCGATTCATGAAAATGATGGTGAGGAAACACTTTCACTAAGTAGATTTTAGCTAGATAGCAATTGTGATATTTGCATTCTCAAAGTCGTTAGTGGAGCGTGTGTGGTTTACCGGCACACTAACATGGACTTGTGAGAAGTGGCAAAGGTCTAAACAATTGAGACTATGATTACAGCATCCCATTTCATAGTTCTAAAATTGTTTAGACACACATGTGAGCTATCTAAGAGAGGTGTATGATTTTGATAAAGTTTTATCAAAACAATCTAGTATCAGAAATCTGAACTTTGGTAAGAAAGTCAGCTGATTTCGGAGTACATGTCAAAGCTAGTGGGAGCATAAGTGTTATGCTAATAGTCATCATGTTAGTGGGAGCATGATAATTATGACAAAGGTTGCAAGTTAGCAATGTTAATTATAGAAAACAAAAGTTTCAATTCGTGAGGTTGCAGGGGTTGAAAAAGTTATTTTGCTATAATTAAGGGAGAGGAAATTATACTTCATTTCAATTCTAAAAGCTTAGATTGAGATTTTAATCGTATTTAATCAAGGATATATATATGAATTTCATGTTGGAATGGCCCAACATAAGGAAATTCTATATATGGGTCCATTATTTGTGTTCTAAAATTCGATTATGATTACGGCATCCCTTTTCATAATCCGAATTTTGAGAACTTGGCAAATTGAAATGGAAATATTATAGCAAAAGACTGGTTTAGTCTTTATGTGAGACATCATGAATCGTGTCCCATATGCTTCGGATATAGGATCGATTACATGTGATATATTCATCCTTTCTAAAATTTTCCAAATGCATGGGGCATTATGAAGGGAAAAGGTCTAGAATTGGATATGACTAAAATGATTAAGCAATTGTCGAGGACAATCTAAGGTTTACCAAAGATTGGTTGCTCAAGGACAGTTGGAAGTATAATGTTAATTCTGGAAGGACCATATTGACATAATCTGTAAGGAGGCAACTCTTGTTCAGAAGTGATAGTCAAAATGGAATATGGAAATGTTTCAAAGTTAGAAATTATTCAATCTGTGTAAGATTAGGAAACTTAATGAAAGAAGGATGTTTCCAAGGAGCTGATCTCCTTTGGAATGCTCTGTAATGATTGTTGTCAAATCTTTCTGACTTCGTGCATAATCATTAAGAGGATCAATGCATATAAGTTTAGAATCTAACAGATTTCGGTAAATGGCATGAATTTGGAATTCTTGCATTTGCAGTAAAGATTTGGGACTGTGAAAAGAGAATCATTGGAGTGATGTTCAATTGATCTATTTTACAAAGTAAAGATCATAGACAAACATAGTATGCATACTTGGTGTATGGCATGACTAGTGTTTAGAAAACATAGTGTACATGCTTGGAGCATGGGACAACTATTGTTTTAAATTCAAGTATAAAGTTGATAAAACCGAAACAATGAATAATGAGTAATCAGTATGGTGATAAATAAAAGTGTTTATTTATATTCATAAGGTTTGATACCATATTTGATTCATTTATTCTTGTGTTTCACTTTGCATGTTTTGACTTACAGAATAACTAAGTCGCTCTTCCTGAAAGATTAAGTTATTCAAACCATCCACAGTCGGTCATATGTTGGAAGTAGATATGAATCAAGACTGTCATGGGTTGGTTTGTAGAGGTCCAAGTTGGTGGACAAAGTGGTGCTACAACACTCATGAGTGCTCATAAGTTCTGAGTATTGGATTCAACCCGCGCTCATTTGAATCACTTCATGGATTTTATCACGAGTGATCATGAGACGATAATATCTTATATTCTTCAAACCTAGAGATATGAGTTGTTACTATGAGTTGGTTATACATTGATTGCACGAAAACGCATTGGTAACTCGATGTTATAAAACGTGCCTTTGTGTATGATTCAACAAGTAGTAGAACAAGCCATATGAGTCGAAGTTTATCCATTCCTTTTACCTTCGGGATAAAAGCGATATCTGTGGGCCCCTCGATGATTTAAAGATGATACATGTGAGTGCTTGGCCAAGCCAGGACTGATTTGATTTGTTCAATCAGTCAGTCATCATGAATCGGAAATCGGGAAACAACAAATAGACAGAGAGAATGATTGATAATCCATGTCTCAGTCGATATGATATCTAGAATGGAGGAATACATGATCCCTTATCTAATGGACAAGTCATTGACAAAGGTCAGAGTTCATCGAGAAGGTCAGAGTTCGACAGAAGCTTTTGAAACCTACGATTGCTGATCGGTTCCTGAAGTCATACACAATAATAGTTTTAGACTTATCCAAGTGGGAGACTCTTGGATTAATGTCTAAGTCCATAACTATAATTGGCAAGACTTGACCCGACTCGGCATGGTCCATTTGGGTTGCATGGCATCATGCATTTGGATAGACTATAATGAGAGAAATAACACTTAAGGTTGGTTAATATATTATAAGTTCTAATATATTAATAAGGTTATTTAATTAGTATTGATCAAGAATTAATTTGGAATTAATTAAGTGATCAAAAGGAGACTAATTAAATATATGGGTTGATTGTGTAAATCATTCATTCTTATATATGTGGGCTTGTGATCCAAGATTCCTTATGTTGGACTAAGTCCATGAGGTGACCCATGGAAACTCCATGGAGGTTAAAATCCATGGAGCATAAGGAATGGGTAAAGTTATGAGTTACATGGTGTAACCCTAATAGCCACCATATAAAAGAATCCCATGGCTCAAGAAATCGTGCACTAATGTGTGAGTGTGAGGGCTAGACGATTTCAAGGAGTGTTCAAGTTTCTCTCAAGTTATTCCAAGTGTATTTGGTGTTGTGTGAACCATTTGAGGTGTCACACTTGGGGCACTAGGCACTCAAGCTTCATGAAGACATTCTACATCAAAGAGGTATGTATGCTATCTTGTTATATTTATTATTTTGTATGCTAGATTAGGATAATACCTTGGATGTTCATAATTGTATGTATAATAGAGAAAACATAGATCCAAGGTATTTAGGGTTGCATGTACACTTATGAGTGTTAGAATGCTCATAACCCAACAATATTTAATTAGTTATCTTTTGATCACTTAATTAATTCTAAATTAATTCTTGATCAAACTAATTAAATAATATTATTAATATATTAGAACTTATAATATATTAATAAACCATAAGTGTTATTTCTCTCATTTTAGTTTATCCAATTGCATGGTGCCATGCAACCCAAATGGACCATGCCGGGTCGGGTCAAGTACATACCAGAAATAGTTATGGACTTAGACACCTTATCCAACAGTCTCCCACTTGGATAAGTCTAATAACTATAACTGCAATACTTCAGGAACCGATCGGCAATCGTAGCTCTTTCAAGGTCTCTCGGAACTGAGAAGATGATGATACGCCATTTAAGATAAGTGATCATATAATCCTCTGTTCTAGATATCAGCCGGACAAATACATGGAACAATGTCTTACTTATTGTCCAGCAGTTTGTTTCCCGATTTCCGATTTGTTTGACAAAGAACTTAATTGAACACATCAACTTAGTTCTGACCGGGCCCGGTACATAGGTCAAAACAAAATCATCGAGGGGCCCAGATATCAGCTTCTAATCCAAGAAGGAACAGATAAACTTCGACTCATATGTTTGTTCTACTACTCATTGAATTATACACAAGAGCACGTTTTATAACATCGAGTTACCAATGCGTTTTCGTACAATCAATGCATAACCAACTCATAAGTAACAAATCATATATCTAGGTTTGAAGACTTATATGATATTACCGTCTCACGATCACTCGAGATAAATTCCATGAAGTGATTCCAGTGAGCGTGGGTTGAGTCCAATGTTCAGAACTTATGAGCACTCATGAGTGTTGTAGCCATGTCCAACAACTTAGACCTCTGCAACCAATCATGAAAGTCTTGATTCATACCTACTTTCGACATATGACCGACTGTGGAGATTCGAATAATATGATATACCAAACATAATTATTCTGGAAGTCAAAACATGCAAAAGAAATATAGTAAACGATCGACAAGAGATAGCAACACTTTACTCATAAATAAAACACCTTTTATTCATCATCTAATGTCAATTACACTTTACAAATTTCAAGGTTATCTAACTACTAAATCTAATATCATCCTTCAGCCCTATGCTCCGAGCATGCTGGAGATACTTAACCCGAGTCAGTCCCTTCGTGAGGGGATCTACTGGATTCTCATCCGATGATACCCTCTTTGCCACGAGGAGTCCTTCTTCTATTCGATGTCTGATGAAATGGTATTTTCTGTCGATGTGTCTGGATCTCCCGTGATCCCTTGGTTCCTTGGCTAAGGCAACTGCACTTTCACTATCACAGAAAATTTCCATTGGCTCTTTAATAGCTGGTACAACTCCAAGGTCTCCAATGAAGTTCTTCAGCCATATCGCCTCCTTTGCTGCCTCGCTAGCTGCTATATACTCTGATTCGCAAGTTGAATCAGCCACTGTCTCTTGCTTGGAAATCTTCCAAGAAATTGCTCCTCCATTTAAGGTAAAGACCCAGCCTGACTGAGAGCGGAAATTATCCCTATCAGTCTGAAAGCTAGCATCACTATACCCTACAACTCTCAAGTCTTCACTCCCACCCAGGGTAAGGACCCAGTCCTTAGTCCTCCGTAGGTACTTGAGGATATTCTTTACCGCAATCCAGTGTGCCTTGCCAGGGTTCCCCTGATACCTGCTAACCATGCTCAAAGAAAAGGCTACATCAACTCGAGTACACGTCATAGCATACATGATCGATCCTACAGCCGAAGCATAAGGTATTCCACTCATTTCTGCTATCTCAGCCTCAGTACTAGGGCTTTGTGTCTTACTCAATCTGGCGTTACTCTGGATGGGTAACTCTCCTTTCTTGGAGTCTTGCATGCCGAATCTCTTCAGCACCTTATCCAAGTAGGTACTCTGACTAAGTCCAATTAGTCTTTTACTCCGGTCTCTCAAGATCCTTATCCCTAGAATATAGGCAGCTTCTCCTAGGTCCTTCATAGAGAAACACTTCCCAAGCCAGGACTTAACTTCCTGCAGAGTTGGGATGTCATTTCCTATGAGTAGTATGTCATCCACATACAATACCAAAAAGCTAACTATACTCCCACTAGCCTTGACATATACACAAGATTCATCTTCACTCCTAGAAAAGCCAAATTCCTTGACTTTCTCATCAAAGCAAAGATTCCATCTGCGAGGTACTTGCTTTAACCCATAAATGGATTTCTCAAGCTTACACACTCTATTAGGGTACTCTGTGTTGACAAAACCCTCTGGCTGACTCATGTCAACATCCTCAGCCAACTTTCCATTAAGGAAAGCGGTTTTGACATCCATTTGCCATATTTCATAGTCATGAAATGCGGCTATGGCTAACAGAACCCTAATAGACTTAATCTTGGCCACTGGAGAAAAGGTCTCATCATAATCAACTCCCGGAGTTTGTGAGAAACCCTTTGCAACCAGTCGTGCCTTATAAGTGTGTACATTACCATCCATGTCGGTCTTCTTCTTGAAGATCCATTTGCACCCTACAGTCTTACGACCTGGTACATTCTCAACCAAGTTCCAAACTTGATTGTCATACATGGACTGTATCTCGCTGTCCATTGCCTCTTTCCACTTGGCTGACTCAGGGCCTGCCATGGCTTCCGCGTAACTGTTAGGTTCATCCAGACCTATCAGTGTCTCATCACTGATAAGTGTATCACCTTCCGCAGTAATATGGAATCCATAGTAATGCTCAGGTGCATTCCTAACCCTTGTGGAACGCCTCAGAGGTACAGACTTGTCAATTGGCTCAACAGAAGTTTCCTCCTCAAGTTGAGTGCTAGGGTTTGAAGTTCCTTCACCACTTGACTCTTGAATTTCTTCAAGGTCAACTTGCCTCCCACTGTCTCCTTGGCTTATGAACTCTCTCTCTCTCGAAAGAAAGCCCTCCTAGCTACAAAGACCACATTCTCACTAGGTCTGTAGAAGAGGTAACCAAAAGATTTTTGTGGGTAGCCGATGAAAATACACCTCTCACTTCGAGGTTCGAGCTTATCATGAGTCTCGCGTCTCACGAAAGCCTCGCAACCCCAAATCTTAATGTGGTCTAGTTTGGGTACTTTACCAGTCCACATCTCATGAGGAGTTTTGGCAACTTTCTTTGTGGGAACTAGATTAAGGATATGGGCGGCAGTCTCTAAGGCATACCCCCAAAATGAGATTGGTAGCGAAACTCGACTCATCATGGAACGAACCATATCCAACAAGGTTCGATTATGCCTCTCAGCTACCCCATTCAACTGCGGTGTCCTGGGAGGTGTCAATTGTGAGACAATCCCACATTCCCTAAGATAGTTGAGGAACTCTGAACTAAGATACTCACCACCTCGATCGGATCGAAGCATCTTAATGTTCCTGCCCAATTGATTCTCGACTTCCTGTTTAAACTCTTTAAACCTCTCAAAAGTCTCTGACTTATGCTTGATTAAGTAGACATATCCATATCTACTGTAATCATCAGTAAAAGTCAAATAATAACGATTAGCATCCCTCGTGGCATGTTTGAAGGGCCCACACACATCCGTGTGTATAAGATCCAACAAACCTTCACCCCTCTCACAAGAACCTGTGAAGGGTGACTTTGTCATTTTTCCAAGTAAGCATGATTCGCAACTATCATCTGACTTTAGGTCAAATGACTCCAATACTCCATCCTTTTGGAGTTGGCCTATGCGTTTCTTGCTTATATGTCCAAGACGACAATGCCATAATGATGCTTTATCCAAGTTATTATCATTAACAGAATTAATACACAATACATTATTTCCTAAGTTATCAACCATAGATACAGTTTCATACACACCATCACAAGGTAATGCTTTAAAATAAAGAACATTATTAAAGAAAGCATTAATCGAACCAACTTCGTTATCAAATGAAAAGGTGAAACCTTGTTTATACAATGCATGAAAGGAAATAATATTTCTTGCCATTTCTGGCGAATAACAACATTTATTCAAATCTAAACTAAACCCACTACTTAGCGATAAAGTATAAACTCCAATCTTGGTGACAGGTAAAGCTTTCCTATTCCCCATGATTAAGTTTATTCTTCCATGCTCCACATTCTCACTTCTTCTTAGTCCCTGCAAATCAGAACAGATATGAATACCACAACCGGTATCAATGACCCAAGAGTTAGAATGGGGTGAGTTATTAGATAAGATAGTGTAAATACTTGCATGGTTGGGTTTAACTTTCCCATCCTTCACATCTTGCTGGTATTTTGGGCAGTTCCGCTTCCCATGTGACTTTTCATGGCAAGAGAAGCATTCAGCCTCTTTAGGGTCAGAAGAAGGAGTGACAAAACCTCTCTTGGTTCCACTTGAAGAAGAGCCATCAAGGGTCCTAGCCTTGGTACCCTTCGAAGAGCTCTTCCTCTTCTTCCCTCTACCTTTCCCGATTGCCAAAACCGGGGCGGAGTTTGGAGTAGGAGTGTTAACAACCGACTTACCCTTAAGACCTGTTTCTGCGGTCTTGAGGAGTCCCTGAAGTTTGCTGAGTGTGACCTCTTCCTTATTCATGTGATATGTCATGCGGAATTGATCATAGCACGATGGTAAGGAGTGCAAAATGATATCTATTGCAAGCTCCTCAGGGAAGTTCACATTAAGCTTCAGCAACCGATCCACATACCTTTGCATTTTCTGCATGTGGCTCGTGACGGATTCCCCGTCCTTCATCATGGTTGTTATGATAGAGCATATGATTTCATACCTCTCTTGTCGTGCACTTTGATGGTATCTTTCCATCAGATCTTGGTGCATTTCAAAAGGGTAGAAGTCCTCATAGGACTTTTGGAGTTCTGCTGTCATGGTGGCCAACATGATGCATGCCACTTTTGTAGCATCCCTTTCATGTGCCCGGAAGTCAGCGATCTCCTGGGGAGTTGCAGTGGTCTCATCAATCTCCTTAAGCTCCTTGTCAAGGACATATTCTTTTTCCTCGTAGCGGGTAATCATCCTGATGTTTCTGATCCATTCATTGAAGTTGGATCCATCAAAAGTGACTTTCCCACACAAGTTCATAAGGGTAAAGGAGCCATTAGGATTAGAGCCAGAAGCAGCATTGTTTGAAGACATCTGAAAGAAGAGAACAAGATTAGTTTAGATATTAAGAGAGTCCTTAATAAAACACCCAAATGTAATATTAAGGCTAGGATCCAATCACAATATATTATAACTTAGAAGAGGTATGCCATAATCCAAGCTATAACATATTTGAAAGGTAGGTGAATGACGATTCACCAATTTCCACCATGAAAAACGAAATATAAATATTAGGTTTTTAATTGGTTCTTAGAAATTCCTAGATTCTTTTGAGATTCAATGAACTTTTCAAAGGCATGTTTCAATCTCGAGTGTGCCCTCCAAGTTTTGTGACTGGGATACCGAGGATCACAAAACGAGGTGTGAAGTAACCATGCAAATCACTTGGTACCCTCAAGGTTTATCACTCAATCGATGTGCCGGTAAACCACACACGCTCCACCGATGCTATGGTAAACCTTAAGTTACCCTTTACCTACCTTGTTAAGTCCAAGTTAGTGTGCCGGTTAACCACACACGCTCCACCAACGACTTAAACAAAGTGTAAAGTGTAATTTCATGGATTAGTACCTTATTCACATTTTCCTAAAGTAACTAAGATTGGGAATTTAATAAAAGCATTTAGTTACTTTATAATATTCATCATACTTTTAATGAGAATTTATAAGTCCTTGTCTTACCCGTTCGGCTAACGACCCTCCACCGATCAAGGAAGCGGTGGGTGAGAGTGGACACCCATTAAGTTGCCATTTTATAGGCAACAACCTTATACCCCCCTTATAGACCGGCTTCGTGAATGAGGCGTACTAGCGGTAAGACGACTTGTTGTTATACATATATATATTAGTAACTTATAATATTATAAAGTATAAGGGTTGAATTTTAACTTTTAAAATTCTAAGGGTTGGAACTAAAGTTTTAATCAAGACTTTACATGTTCCAAAACTTGAGGGCAAGTTTTGAACTTCCAAAACTTTTCATTTCTTATAACTTATGAATTAATTCAGTAATAAAAATGAAGACTCTTCATTTTTATAACTCTTGTGTTCTTTTAATGGCTTTAATAAAAGTGAGACTTTTGGTTTTCCATAACTTGAGGACAAGTTATGGACTCCATTAAAACACATTATGATCATAAAAATTAAACTACCATGAAGGTTACAAACAATTCCTATGATCATCTAATCTTCATAAGTTCAAGAACATGAATATGAACACTTTCAAGAATCAAAAATTACACTTAAAAAAAAAACTTGTAATTTAACGATTTTTTTTTTCAAGCTGTTTACACAAAAAAAAAAAAAACAACAAACAAACCTAGGCTCTGATACCACTGATGGGTTTTGAGCATTCTAACACTTCCTAAGTGTACATGCAACCCTAATAACCTTGGATCTATGTTTGTCTAATAATCATGCAAAGTTGAATTCCAAGGTTATATTCCTATCTAGCATACATGGGGAACATTTTTAACTTGAATGAAAGATAGAATAACTTACCTTGTTTTTTATTATGATCCTTGAAACCTTGTGAGCCTAGCACCCCAAGTGTGATGCCTCAAATGCTTCACACAACACCAAATGCAAAGGAGTAAACTTTGAGAGAATCTTACACTTGTAAAATCGGCTCTAGCCCTCTTGTTTCTTAGTGTAGCCAATTTAAGTGGAGAATGAGTTTCTTATATAGTGTTGACACATCTAGGGTTACACCATGTAAACCCTAATGTGTCATGACTCTTCATTTCCATGACCCATGGGTTTGTAACTCCCATGGAGCATCCATGGAGCATCCTATGGGTGGAACCCAACTTGATAATCCATGGAGCCTCTTAGCCCACTATATAAGATATGGAAGATTTACATAATCTACCCATATATTTAATTAGTTATCTTTTGATCACTTAATTAATTCTAAATTAATTCTTGATCAAACTAATTAAATAATATTATTAATATATTAGAACTTATAATATATTAATAAACCATAAGTGTTATTTCTCTCATTTTAGTTTATCCAATTGCATGGTGCCATGCAACCCAAATGGACCATGCCGGGTCGGGTCAAGTACATACCAGAAATAGTTATGGACTTAGACACCTTATCCAACAACCTTTTCACCAGTGGCCAAGATTAAGTCTATTAGGATTCTGTTAGCCATTGTTGCATTTCATGATTATGAAATATGGCAAATGGATGTCAAAACCGCTTTCCTTAATGGAAAGTTGGATGAAGATGTTTACATGGTTCAGCCAGAGGGTTTTGTCAGTACAGAGTACCCCAGTAGAGTGTGTAAGCTCGAGAAATCCATTTATGGATTAAAACAGGCACCTCGCATATGGAATCTTTGCTTTGATGAGAAAGTCAAAGAATTTGGCTTTTCAAGGAGTGAAGATGAATCTTGTGTCTATATCAAGGCTAGTGGGAGTATAGTCAGCTTTTTGGTACTATATGTGGATGACATACTACTCATAGGAAATGACATCCCAACCCTGCAGGAAGTAAAGTCCTGGCTTGGGAAGTGTTTCGCTATGAAGGACCTTGGAGAAGCTGCCTATATCCTAGGGATAAGGATTTTGAGAAACAGGAGTAAAAGACTAATTAGACTTAGTCAAAGCACCTATGTGGACAAAGTGTTGAAAAGGTTCAACATGTATAACTCCAAGAAAGGAGAGTTACCCATCCAGAGTAACGCCAGATTGAGTAAGACACAAAGCCCTAGTACTGAGGCTGAGATAGCAGAAATGAGTCGAATACCTTATGCTTCAGCTGTAGGATCGATCATGTATGCTATGACGTGTACTCGACCTGATGTAGCCTTTGCTTTGAGCATGGTTAGCAGGTATCAGGGGAACCTGGCAAGGCACACTGGACTGCGGTAAAGAATATCCTCAAGTACCTACGGAGGACTAAGGACTGGGTCCTTACCCTCGGTGGCAGTAAGGACTTGAGAGTTGTAGGGTACAGTGATGCTAGCTTTCAGTCTGACAGGGATAATTTCCGCTCTCAGTCGGGCTGGGTCTTTACTCTAAACGGAGGAGCAATTACTTGGAAAAGTTCCAAGCAGGAGACAGTGGCTGATTCCACTTGTGAATCAGAGTATATAGCAGCAAGCGAGGCAGCAAAGGAGGCTATATGGCTAAAGAACTTCATCGGAGACCTTGGAGTTGTACCAGCTATAAAGGAGCCAATGGAGATTTTCTGTGACAGCAATAGTGCGGTTGCCTTAGCCAAGGAACCAAGAGATCATGGGAGATCCAGACACATTGACAGAAAATATCACTTCATCAGACATCGAATAGAAGAAGGAATCCTCGTGGCAAAGAGGGTATCATCGGATGAGAACCCAGCAGATCCCCTCACGAAGGGACTGACTCGGGCTAAGCATCTCCAGCATGCTCGGAGCATAGGGCTGAAGGATGATATTAGTTTTAGTAGTTAGATAATCTTGAAATTTGTAAAATGTAATTGACATTTGATGATAAATAAAAGCTGTTATTTATGAGTAAAGTGTTGCTATCTCTTGTCAATCGTTTACTATTATTTCTTTTTGCATGTTTTGACTTCCAGAATAATTATGTTATGGTTTATATCATATTATTCAAACTCTCCACAGTCGGTCATATGTTGGAAGTAGATATGAATCAAGACTGTCATGGGTTGGCTTGTAGAGGTCTAAGATGTTAGACAAAGCGGGGCTACAACACTCATGGGTGCTCATAAGTTCTGAGTATTGGATTCAACCCACGCTCACTAGTATCACTTCATGGAATTTATCTCGAGTGATCGTGAGACGGTAATATCATATAAGTTTTCAAACCTAGAGATAATGATTTGTTGCCTATGAGTTGGTTATGCATTGATTGCACGAAAACACATTGGTAACTCGATGTTATAAACCGTGCTTTTGTGTGTAATTCAACAAGTAGTAGAGCAAACATATGAGTCGAAGTTTATCTATTCCTTCTATGATTAGAAGTGATATCTGGGCCCCTCGATGATTTTGTTTTGACCTATGTACCGGGACCGGTCAGAACTAAATTGATGTGTTCAGTTAAGTTCTATGTCAAACAAATCGGAAATCGGGAAACAAATGTTGGACAATAAGCAAGACCATGTTCCATGTATTTGTCCGGCTGATATCTAGAACAGAGGATTATATGATCACTTATCTAAAATGGCGCTTCATAGTTCAACAGAGTTTAAAGAGCTACGATTGCTGATCGGTTCCTGAAGTCATACTTGCAACTATAGTTATTAGACTTATCCAACTGGGAGACTGTTGGATATAGTGTCTAAGTCCATAACTATATTTGGTATGTACTTGACCCGACCCGGCATGGTCCATTTGGGTTGCACTTCACCCGAACAATTTATGGATAATCGTTTGAGAATAGTATAAGTTATGATTTATTAATATATTATAAGTCCTAATATATTAATATAAAATCATATTATTTAATTAGTATTGATCTATAATTAATCTAGAATTAATTTAGAGATCAAAAGTATGACTAATTAAATATGGGCTCTTGTATTTATATAGTGTGGGCTAATGCTTATTTGGAATGGGCTAGGCTTGTATGGAAAGTCCATGGATACTCCATGAAGCTGTAACCCATGGATCTCATGGAAATGAAAAGACATAGGTATTAGGGTTTACATGGATGTAACCCTAATCCACCACACTATATAAAGGAGGCTTTGGTTCTTGAAATTGCACTAGTTGATGTGTGTAAACTAAGAGGACCGATTTCAAGAAGTTTGTGACTATTCTCTCAAGTTTCCAAGTTTGTGGTGATTTGTGACTTCCATTTGAGGCATCCACATTATTGGTGCTAGGCTCTCAAACTCCAAGCAATCAACTACTACTACAAGGTAAGTAATTCTACTAGTTTTATTTGATTCAAGTACCCCATGTCATGCTAGTTAGGATAAGAACCTTGGAAAAATAATTATTTGCATGTATCTTAGTCAAACATAGATCCAAGGTTTCTAGGGTTGCATGTACACCATAGGAGTGTTAGAATGCTGAAAACCCATCAAAAAATTGATAGGCTTAAGCAGATGTTTGGGATTGATTCTTGACAAAAATTTATGAATGGAAAGGATTTTTGGGGTTAATGTTTTACAGGGGATCCATGGGTGTTTGTTTGTTTTGCTTGATAAAATTTGATGGGTTTAAATCAATAGCTTTAGGTTGGTTTTTTTTTTTTTTTGCTTGATAGAAATCGATGGTTTTAAATCAAATTTTGGTGTTTGGGAATGTATGAAGTTTGAAGAACATTATCTGAGTTTTCAAGAAACAAGAGAGGGAAGAGTGAATGTTGGAAGTCTGGAACCCTTGATCGAGAGAGAGAGAGAGAGAGAGAGAGAGAGAGAAAGGTATTTTCTTTTAATCATAAAAATATTTAAATAAAAAAACTGAAAAAATAAAAAGAAGGGTAAAATCGTCATTCCAAAAAAGTATAAAGTAAATTGGACCAAACTCGCAACAAAATGAAAACTTTGGACCTGTGGTGCTAGTCCAAAACCTTTTGGAACAAAGTGACAATTTTCAGCAAACCACAGGGACCATTTGTACAGTTTTGTCTTTTCATTTCATTCCTCGTTTAACGTTTCATTCCTCATTGAAATTCGTAATTTATTTTATTGTGTTCATATATTTTTTTACATTACTTTAATTCTTATTTTAGATTATTTCTATGATTGATTTTGTTTTTTTCCACTCTATTCAACTATTTATTTCATTGTACAAAATCAGGATTTTATTAAATATCTACACATATAAGAACAACGTTGATAGGATATTCAAACTAATTTACATATTAATTTAAAATAATCGTTATAAAGTAACAGACAAGACATCTAACTTTGTAAACTAATATTTTTTTAGCAAATAATTGATTAAGCATTACGTCTTTAAATTGTCAATAATGTTTTCTTTCTCAACCGTGGTTTCTACGGATTATTAACTAGTATATAATAAAACTCACTTAAATGACGTTTCATGGATGTTCGTTGCACGTAATTAAAATCTCCGAGTCCGTATTAATTACCACAGGTGTGCATCATAGGCAAACACTTCACGTCCAAGTATTTGGTTTGACATTTGTGTCCTTGATGAAGTGGGCGGTCGAGAATTATTCTCACAGTTTTCACTATTTTTTGAGTCAACATCAAATCCACATAATATATATTAATGATTGTGAGTGTATTACAATTCTATTTACAACTTTTATTTTATTTTTTTAATAAAAAATATTAACGAATTAATAATATTACAATTGTACAATCATTAGTTAATTTAATAAATCGCTCTTTTGAATTGTTTTTTACTCCTGTCGTATCTTATCAAGTAAAAATGTTGCATTAAAATATAGCTTACCAAAAATGTTTGATCATCAACTTATTGACATACACAAAATAACAATCGTACGATTTTTAATTGTTTGTTGTTTTAATGTAACATATCGCAAACAAGACATGGATACGTAGATGCCAAGGATTAAAAGTTTCAATTGCTATGATTTAATTTCCCAACATACATTTTAAGAAAAGTGTTGCACCCATGTATGTGTGACAACAAAAACCTGGATCGATCCGAATCGTTTCACTTTCATAAGAGTTCTGATATGAGAATAAACAAAAATTAAAAAGAAATTACTTGTTGGATTTATATGCATGTGTGGCCTTGTCAACGAGGTTCGCCTGTTTCTTCATGAGCTTCATTCGTTTGTTTTGAAGTTCTATCTCTTGAAGATGGTATTCAAACCAATCGTCTTCCATGTCATCCATGTCTTTTTTTGGAAGCTGGGATATCATGAGGTCTCTTAGCATACGAATTCCTTCGTTTGTTAAATTACCATGCGGGTACATATCGGCTATGCATGCGTCAATAAGTGGATAATTCCTTACAAAAGCATCATTACTCTTTCTCTTGCCAACATCTGTACCTTTTACCTTCTCATTATTGAGAGCAGACTTCCCACTCTCCATTATTTGATTTCCAAGTTTCTTATTAATATACTTCTACACAAATAATGCATGGGATAATTAATTAATGGAAACCAGTTTTTACTAATTGCCAGATTATAATTACGTTATGTAAAGGAAATGCGTAATCTCTAACTATGTTATTAAGACTTTAAGAAAGGATCTGCTAGTAACATATTACAAGCTTTATAGTCCACACATTCAGCGTTGTATATATGGTTTCTACGTCTAAATCATTCGATGGATTTCATCTAGTAAAAAAGAATATATAACAGGTGATTCTTTTCCATTTCAAATTTTTATTTATTTATTATAGATCTCACAGTTTAAAATACAAAACATTAGGATCAAATTTGTAGGAACATGTGCGGACTATAGACCTTAAAATAAAAATAATTTTAATTACCAAACATGCATATTTTTAAAAAATTTTGAAAATTTGAAATTTTGCTTATTTGTATTAGCTTAATCCTTTACGCATACATGTTGGATGAGTTCAATAGTTAAAATCGATAAACAAAACACAAAATACAAAGCAACAACAAATTAATCCATTACCTCTTTCAAATCGGCCAAGGCACCGAGCAACAACCCGCAAGGGCGGCGGGCGGTCGTGTTTATGAAACACAGGGGCGGTGGAGTTGGTGTAAATATAAAAAGGGAAGAAGTAGATTATTGATTTATATGCATTCTATTATTCTACCGAATTACATGTTTTCTAATTATTATTTCTCTCATTGGTTATTTTTGGTCTTTATTTTATCTATAAATTACATGTATTTTGATTTATTTTTATTTAGGAAATTATGAAGAAATTATATTTAGAACTTATACTTTTAAAACCAAATGTTTAAGTGTCCAAATTAATTAATTTTTGAATATAGATACCGAAATATTTGATTAAATTAATACACTTTTTTATAGTATTACACAACATACCAATTCTATTTTTATCAATTGATTTATTTTAATTTACTAGGTTATAGCCCGTGGGAACCACGGTTGTTTTTTAAAATTAAAATTTTATAGTAAAAACTAATAACTATTAATCATTTAATTTAAATAAATTATTAATTAAGACATTTATGCTTTTTAATTTATGTAAAATTATAATTGCTAATTCAAATAAATATATGAAACTATCTTCCAAGAATATGTATTTTTATTAATTGCGTCAATACCAAAATAATTCAATATAATGTTTAATACAAATTTTTTTTAGTCGTAACATAGCATAACGTGATCTTTATCAAATAATCTTATTATGACCTCTTGTTGTATTTATTTGAGGGGTCAAAACCGTACGGTTTTAGTTCCGATTTTTCTGGATATTATTACAAATTATAATCTGTTTAAAATAATAGATTGATTTTGGAGGCAAAAGGATATTATTTATAAATTTTTTTTTTTATTTTTTTTTTTTGGATTTTAGGATAGAATATAGATCATAATCACCTTGGATGTTGTTGTGGCTGTTGTGCCACGGAAACTCATGCTCACAACAATATATCCTTAATTTTTAAATGACCATACATAAGAGCAAAATATATATTATTTTTATTAGTTAGAAGTTGTATCACCTGATGCGCATGAATTACAAATGACCATTTTTAAGGTTTATTCTTGTTCATTTTTAAGTGATCCAAACGAGCCTTCATTTTTAACCGTTTAAGGAATTGATTCCAGAACAGGTGTATCTCAAATTCATACGGATTTTAAATTCCATTTAGGATTAATTACCAAAAGACAAAACGGCTTTTAAGTGTTTCATATTGAATGGTTGTGTGTTCTTTTAGCCGTTTAGGTATCAATTCTAATGGGAGAAGAGTTATTATATAGTACATTTCCTATATTGGCAAAAATAAAAAGTAGGTTGTTATTCTGTAACTTCCCATATGCTTAATTTTTTATAATTTGTTTTTCTCTTTTTGAAGGGCTCTTCAAAATCCAGTGGAATTGGCCAAGTTTCGATTGATTTTTCAAGTTTTGCTAAAGCTACAAACAAGTCTTCTCTATCTCTTCCTCTTAAAAATGCATACAGGCTGCTATTTTACAAGTTCCCCCTTCTTATTCTACTTTTTTCACTAATTCATACATATTTTACAATTCCATTGAGAAATCCTTCTTATTTAATTACTCATTGTTATTTAATTTTTGAAATTCTATGATTAACGACTATTTTTCTTATCATTCAAATAAGAACAATAAAACGCGTGAAACATAAATTGAGAAAAGCCAGAAGTTTTTGTACATAAAAAATACTTAGTTTTAGCAACAAAATCTGGTGACATATTTCAAAATTCGAAATTGGTATGGATGCATTTGATGTAATACTAATCTCATGGTTGATTTTCAAGGATTGGAAAATATTGTTTGAATTCGAAACAATGATGAAGGTATAAATGGTAATTATTTTTGCTTTTAAAGCATGCAGGAATAAATTCTTAGGGGGTATAACAGCCGGAGTTAAAAGAATCATGAGGCCAAAATGGTATGATTTCAAATTTGCTGAAAAATAACGATTCTTCCGTTTATTATTTATAACTGATGTATTCTTCCATAACACACTTTTTTATAGTATTACAGAACATACCTATTCTATTTTTATCAATTGATTTATTTTAATTTTATCAGTTTATCAATTTATTTTATTGATATCTTTAAAAGAAAATTATATATATTCACATTTTAGAATTCAACATCAAAATAAGGTACATATTTAGCTACATACCATTACTACCTACAGTTTAAAAAAAAATTCCTTTGCTTGTTTTAAACTAACCTTTTGAGTTTTGACATCATCTTATCGACCCCTAGAAGATTCCAGGAATAAATAATTATAGCAAGTTAATAACTTAAATTATTATATAAATAATTAGCTTCTTCTATGATCAACGTTTTCATTATCAGTTACAACCTTTTTCTCCCATTCACCTTAACTAGAGATCGAAAATGGACAAGTCTAACTTTGTCCCTGAAAAGAGTTGTTCTAAAAGACACCATGATGCGATGGATTCTGCAAATCAACCAAAACTCAAGAAAAAGAAACCAAACTCTTTGAAAGAAAAGGCAAAGGTAATGAGCGAAGTTGATTTCATGGTGGAGTATCCCCACATCGATGGAGCCATAAATGATTTGAGTTCGTTTGAGAATTTGACAATCGATGGAAAGAATATGATGAGAAAATACATGGGGTATGTTCCAAAAAAAGAATTGGATGATATGGAAAATAAATTGGAGGAGTATCATCTTCAAGAGATAGAAGGTCTTAAAGAAAGGATTTTATGCTTTGAGAAACTGTCTTTGGTGGTGCAGAAGGCCATAAAATATTTTCGATCCATGCAATGTTAACCGTAGCATTTTTTTTCTTGGTATCTCATGTAACTTATTTCTTTCTTTCTTTTACAAAGTTAATTTGCTTTAATGCTCATCTTATTTCGAACGTTGGTTTAACATGCATACAATTTCCATTTTTTACCTCTGTGAATTGTAGTTTTCATTTTGAAACTTTTTACGTATATAATTTTATCCATAACGAAATACATTATTAGAAAGATGTTATACAAATCTTAAAAAACGACATAATATACCGTTACCATTTTATGTATGTTAATTTTTATATTATTCCTTTTACTAATTTAATCAGATAAAAAAGATAATCAAAAGTATAATTATATAAGGATGTGATACATAAAATTTGTTTTGGTTTCAATAATGTATGTAAAATTTAAATGTGCTTTTAATAATACTTTTAGTCATTACAAACACCACTACAAGAATACGGTCAAATTGAAACATATGAAGTGTAGTTTTGCAACCACACTCTATACGGGTTTCCTATTTGAATTTGAATAAGTAATGAAATACGGATGCAAAACCGTATTATATGATTATCATACAATACGGTTTCTTAAATGGCAACTTTATTTCCCATAAGTATATGTAGTATGGATTTTAAAGTAATTGTGCTCTTTAAGAAATCACATAAATCCCTGATAGTCGTACTCGATCCTTACCAAATATTATTAAGGGTTGTTTGATATGGTGTCTAACTGGGTCCAAAGAGGGATCGAGTGCATAAAATACCAATTGACATGTTTGATAGAGATTATACATGTAACGACTCGGTCCAATATGTGGACTCGGTCCAATAAAAGCACCAAACTTGGTCCTTGCATTCTATTTGATGGACCGAGAAAAAAAAACAAAAATCAACGTTGCCCTACAAAAGTTGTGACTGAGTGTAACATCCCAAGATTTGTCATTTATAGTCCCTGGGGATAGAAGGGTGAAGCCATGAAAGTCCAAGGGCTAAATTGCAATTATTGGGATCAAGAGGAGTACGTTGTGCGTACATAAGGGTACGTTGAGCGTACTAGGCGCGCCCTAGTACGCTGGGCGTACTCGTGGCAGAAGCAAACCCTAATATTTAGGGTTTGGGGACTATATAAGCAACATTATAAGCACAAGACCCTCCCTTACCCCAACCTCCACTACTTAGAGTCGTTTTCCCCAAACCCTAGCGATTTCCTTGAGTGTTTGAGCTTTTTGAGTGTTTCTTGAGTATTTTAAGAAGAAGGTGTTGCATCAAGGAGTTAGAGAAGAAGATCAAACTTGTAGATCTGAAGTTGGTTTGTGCCCTAGAAGCTCTAGAAGGTAAAAAGCTTGGAACTTTATACTTGTATGAGATAGATCTAGTCATTTTAGCTTTATGGAAGCATTCTTGTCCCAAAAGTCCCAAAATGGTGCATGTTATGATTGGACGAAATGAGCTGTCCTTTCAGATCTTAGAGGAGGTCCTAAGTGATAAAAAAAGGTATCCCAATAGCTAGATTTGTCTCATGCATGAAGTAGGAATGTCTTAATGGATTAAGACCATGTGTTAAGAACTTTATGGACGTCCAAAGTGATAAAGGTCGAGACTTTATAGTCCTATGGCACATTTGGTCAATGGATCTGGAGTTTGGCTTAAGTGCTTAAGCCATTAAGCACTTATTAGGGTTTTGGTGAAACCCCGTGTATGCCTAGCGTAAATCCAGTACACACAGCATACTAGGTCAACCACCCTGATGGTGGTCAACATCAGGACGTGTACGCCCCGCATACGTCCTCTGTTGGGCCTATGGCAATTGGGCTTCGGGTGTTGGGCCGTCTATGGACTAGTTGGATTTGGGCCTTTGCTGGACTTTATGAATATTATGTTTTGGGCAAAGTGTTGATAATGGATCTTGGAATTAGGCCCAATTAGGGAGTTGGGCCCAATTTTATAAATTGGGCCAATAATGGGCTTTGCATAAGGGCTTTCAAGGTTATGGGATTGGCATTGGTCCTTGGCCCAATAAAGAGAATGGACATGATGGATTGTGTGGACCCCTTAGTCAAGATTGTTATGTTGTGTAATGACTTTGTATTTATTATGTGATAGTTCGGGATTTCCGGTGAGATAGCGGTTCGGGAGTTCGGTTCTTCAATTCAGATCGACATTGTGAGGTGAGTTATCCTCATTATATCAACAGGGTCTAAGAAACCAAGGCCGGCCTTTATCGCATTTGTATCCTGGTATCTGTTTGATATGTTTATTGATCTGCTAGATCTACATCCTGGTAGTTAGGATGATATTATGTTAGTGACCTGGTTTAGGTCGGTATCCTGGTATATAGGATGATGCTATGTTAATGACCTGGTTTAGGTCGGTATCCTGGTTATAGGATGGTTGTTGTGTTAGTGATCTTTTAGATCGGTATGATTATCTGTTATACACATGCTAGCGTATGATATTTATGTGCACATAATTGTTTGATTGGTATGGGGGTTAAGTTGAGGCGGCTCCTGCTTCGTGCTGTAGGCCAACATACCCACGGCGGACCGGATGGAATGTAGGCCCAGGAGGGCACCTAGTCAGGCCGAAGGCCCGGTGAGCGGTCCGGATAGGCTGAAGGCCCCGAGAGGGCGGTCCAGACGTGCCGAGGCATGGAGAGTGGGCCAGACAGACTGAAGGCCCGGTGCGGGCGGTCCAGTCATATTGTAGACTCAGAGAGTGGACCAGGTGGACTGAATGGTTGTTCTGTCTGCTTATATGTTATATGATATGGTTATATCGGTATGGCGTTGGTATTTTGGGGGTAACTCACCAAGCTTTCGAGCTTACATTTTCAGTTTATTGTTTCAGGTTCTGCGGATGACCGCGGGAAGGCGAAGGCGTGACCGTACACTTCCTCGATTGATGATTATGATTTCTGGCAACTCTGATGTTTAAATTATTTTGAAAACAAATTGTAATAACTGAATGGTTTTAAATGATTTAAAAAGTTTTAAATTGGCTCGAAATTTATGGATGTTACACTGAAGTTTTGATTTCATCCCCTCCCTCCGATAACATCCCCTCGACGAAGCAAGGAGAGTTCCATTCATGTTCAAAAGCAACATAGGAGGAACCGTGATCAACAAGAACATCATCAACAGGTATCAGTTTTCTTTTTTTGTCCTTATTTTTTCTCTGTTGCTTTCTATTCTTCTACCCACATCAATCTCATAAGCTCAAGAAGCTACACTGACTTTCTCACTAGCACAAGCCGTGATTCCACTAGTTTAATGTTTTCTTAATTTAAGGATCAAAGCTTATTCTTAACTATTCTTAAGATTACTCAGGGAATTTCAAAAGTTCTTAACGTTTCTTACAAGTTGCACTCAACAAGATATAGTGGGTATTCCTGTTATTGTTAATTTCAATGATTCTATCATCATTCTCATTGGTTCTCCTGAAATCGCAACTGAAAAGAAAATATAAGTTGTCTAAAATTATAGAGATCCAACATAATGAAAGACATTGGGAAAAGGCTTTATTTTCAGAAAAGCATGGGGCAGACCCTATCTACATTAAATCAGAGAAAAGATATAGGGAAGAAAGATTGTATGAAATACTTTGCGGATGACTTGTGTCGCTGAAAGTTTCTTACATCTTCATGTGATGTCTTGCAAGTGTCTAGAAATATATAAACTCACAAAAAATGTTATTTTGATTGTGATGTGAAGCTCCATAAAAGAAAAGTCTAGCAAAGGGTATTTTCGTCAGTTTGGCTCTAGAAAAGATAAAGCTGCAACAGTCTATCTGTATCAAGATAGATGAAAGAAAAACAAAGGGAAATGTTCATATTATTTTGTGTTAGTAGGACTTTAATCTTTTAGGTTAAAGAAGTATATAATCATAACAATTAACATGCATGAAACTGGGTCATTAAAATATGCATAGAGCAAAGAATAAATGAGTATTTTCTGTGAAGCGGGAGAAGTTACGTGCAAGATTTTACTCTTACATTTATATAATTTATTTTAGGTTAAAGAAGATGGAGCTGTTTTGAGTCATGTCTTATATCTTTTGCTATAATGATTTTGGTGTCAATATACAATGATTGAACACATGTAAAAACTTATACTTATTAATGCAATGGTTGTTTGTACTTTGATTACTATAATGCATGTGTTGTGATACTACAAATGAAGTCATCCACCCCCAGACGTTTCCGCTGTCTGGTTTGGGGGTGTGACAGATTGGTATCAGAGCATTGCTTATAGTGAAATCAGTATATCAATTCATAAAAAGATATATAAACTATAAATACATTGGGGCTAAGAGCTCTAACTACAAGTATACTTTTAAAATTTAAGTATTTTTACAAGAAGTATACTAACACTCATACATACAAGAACAATATCACAGTTATAACAACTCAGAAATATTTGGATGTTGGACACTACAGTCAAACCTGGGATGTTATGTAATCATATCTGGGATCAATATAGCCTGATCAACTATATTGGTTTGAGGTACGACCAACATGTGTTTGGGAATGAAGGTAGTGTTGCAGCAAGTCTAAAACTTACCAACTATACATATACAGAAGAACTCTAGAACAGAACATAAAGTTAAAATACTATACGAGTATTTTAGGTACTATATACTAAGAAAAAACTACATGAAAACAAAGGACTCTTGCTGATAGTTCTATAAGTACTAAGTGCATGCATCACAGTTATATATGATGAAGGTTATATAGACTCAGAAAGAGTGGTCTAAGCTTTATTTCATTTTCCTTGTTTGGATGTGGATTTAGAGTAGGATCGTTTATTCGAAGGACTATTCGACCCAAGTTATATATAATTAGTATACACTATGTACTTATAGAAGGACTCAGTAGGAGTTATTCCAAACAGAATTCATTATCTGTTAACTGTAAGTTTCTCTTGTAGAAACTGGTATTTGCCATCTATCTTTACTAATTATATTCGATATTTCTTATATCCCTATTCTCGCTTAGATAACAATGGCTGGATTCCATCTACCCGGAGACCCGTACCTTCCCAATCAGGGAAATGGAGGATGGCTCGACGCAGAGCCAGAAGAGAATCCTGAAATTCCCTTAGATGAGGATTTTGAAGAAGATTTTCCTGAAGATGCTGATTCAGGATGAGAAGCCTACAATCCACCACCGGTTGCCCATAATCCCAATCCACGACAAAACTTCCAAGGCCTGACGCCTTTGTGGGCGGTAAACAGAGACAGGTGGAGTAACGAACAGGGTCAGAACCATCCTTACCAAGGAGACCGAAGCTTCTATAATCTGGACACAGGAGGCTCAGCAGACAGAGCCCTCCCGGTGTTAGTTCCTCGTGTGGCGCGTAACGATGAACAAGGAAGAGCTGCTATCGACCGAGTCATGCATGTCGATGCTGCTACTGGAGTCAACACCGTTCACATTCGCAACTTAGAAGACAGTCATTATGCGACAAGGGATCATACTAATTTCTTGCTAAGAGAACTAGCGGCATCCCAAGCCAAAATTAGAGAACTGTGAGAACGACAAATAACACAAGAAAGGTGTGTGTCTGAAATAGAACGCCAGTTAGCCAAATCCAGGACCGGATCTAGTAGGAAGTAGATTATACTCTACTTGTTCACTACTTACTCTTTTGGTTATAGTCTAAGTCTTCGGATATGTTCTAGCGTTATTTTTCATGTTTTTCAGTACGACCGCGAAAATTTCATTTTCGGTAGATCGGATTAATGTCGATATTTTCCCAGTATTGTGGTGTATTGTAGACCTGTTTAAGATCATGTTTTCCAAACTCTATGTACCTAATATACAAATACAATCGACATGCATTTTCATACTCTTTGAAAAATAACCACTCAAATTCATATTATCCTGTTGTAAGTTGTACTTGTAGTAGACTTCTATTTCCAATTCCTTACAAGATTCATATTGAACTAAGTGTTTTAGTTCAGAGATATCATATTCATGTTCATTCTTGATGTCTGACTGTCTTTTCATCTCTTAATTCTTAAAGTGAAAGATGCATCCACGGAGAAACCCAAGGCGTGCCCATGTTAATGATGCGCCAACACCACCTCCGCCACCACCTCCTCAATTTGATGCTGCCATGTTTCAGGCGGCGGTCACTGCAGCGGTTGCAGCTGTTATGTCTCATATAACCACCACTGTCGCAAGTGGATCGGGGAGTGGTGCATACCCCTCCAATCAGGGTGATAGTCACGGACACCATCGGGAGTGTACCTACAAGGACTTTTCAAACGCCAAACCCAGGACCTTTAACGGGACTGGGGGAGTTATGGTGTTAAGGCAATGGATTGAGAAAACAGAGACAGTCTTCGAGATCTGCTCCTGCTCCGAGGATAGCAAAGTTAAATTTGCTGTCTGTACCTATGCTGATAGAGCCCTAACATGGTGGCACGACCATGTTAAGTCACTGACCTTAGTAGTGGCTAACTCTATAAGTTGGGAGAACTTGAAGACAATGCTGATGCGGGAGTACTGTCCGCGGGGTGAAATTTAGAAGCTCGAGCAAGAGCTCTGGGGTCTTACTATGGTTGGTTCAGACATAACAAGCTACACTAATAGGTTCTGCGACTTAGCGATTCTATGTCCAGAAATGGTTGCTCTGGAGAGCAAAAAGATTGGAAGGTACATCTGGGGGCTGTCACCCAAGATTCAAGGAAGTGTTATTGCTTCCAGGCCTGTTACCTTTGACAGTGCCAAAGAGTTGGCACGGTCCCTTATTGACCATGGAGCCCGTCAAAACTTAGTGGTTGCTGCTCCATAACAACCCAAGGGAAATAACAACAACAATAACAACAAAGCCTGGAATAAAAGGAAGGGCAAATCTTCTCAGGAACCCTCGAAAAAGCAACTATTAGTGGCAGTCCATGCTGCTACTGTACCTGCTGCTATTCCTGCTAACCCGACACCAACTAAGCCTTATGCCGGTAATCTCCCTAAATGTAACAAGTATGATTTCCACCACAATGGAAATTCCCGAGAAATGCAGTGCCGAAACTGCAACAGAAAAGGGCATACTGCCCGATTCTGTAAATCACCACCCCAACCGATTAACCAAGTACCTGCCACTGGAGTAGGTCAAGCGTGTTATGGATGCAGTGATGTTGGACATTTCAAAAGA
Organism: Lactuca virosa; assembly: GCF_052849685.1. Classification (NCBI taxonomy): domain Eukaryota; kingdom Viridiplantae; phylum Streptophyta; class Magnoliopsida; order Asterales; family Asteraceae; genus Lactuca; species Lactuca virosa. The sequence continues at coordinate 333,110,866 of NC_136426.1, read as the reverse complement.
GATTGTCCGAAAGCTGGAAACGCCGGTGGAGTTGGAAGGATACTGACAATTGGTCACGAAGAAGCTGTGGCAGACCCTACGGTGGTCACGGGTACGTTTCTTTTCAATAATACTTATGCATGCATTCTATTTGATAGTGGTGTTGAGAAGAGCTTCCTGAGCCATAAATTCGAAAACCTACTAAAACAAAACTCCCAATAACGAAACTCTTATCATCTACGGCGACAAACCCGGAATGAACCTTCAGATCATTTCTTGTATCAAGGCACAAAAGTACCTTCGCAAGGAGTACTGTGCTTTCTTAGCTCACGTGGTAGACAAAAACCAAGAATTGAAAGACATCACGAGCATTCCTGAGGTCTGCAACTTTCCTGACATATTTCCCGACGATCTTCCAGGAGTGCTTCCCGAACGACAAGTCGACTTCAGAATCGACTTAATCCCTGGGGCTACCCCTGTAGCCAAATCCCCCTATCGTCTTGCACCTTCAGAAATGCAGGAATTATCCAGCCAGCTGAACGAACTCCTTAGCAAAGGTTTCATAAGACTAAGCTTCTCACCATGGGGAGCACCGTTTTTGTTCGTGAAGAAGAAGGATATATCATTCCGTATGTGCATAGACTATCGCGAGCTGAATAAACTTACCATCAAGAACCGATATCCTCTACCTCGCATCGACGATCTGTTCAACCAACTTCAAGGTGCGTTTACTTCTCGAAAATAGACTTCAGATCCGGGTATCACCAATTACGAATTATGGAGGAGGATATTGCCAAAGCAGCGTTCAGAACTCGTTATGGTCATTACGAGTTTGTAGTGATGCCTTTCGGATTGACGAATGCACCTACTGTGTTCATGGACTTAATGAACATAGTGTGTCGTCTGTACCTGGACAAATTCTTCATAGTCTTCATTGACGACATCCTTATCTACTCAAGAAGTGAATAGGAGCATGGCCAACATCTTTGTCAAGTATTACAAACTCTAAGAACAGAGAAACTTTATGCGAAGCACTCAAAATGTGAATTTTGGATCAGGAAGGTAGATTTCCTGGCCACGTGGTCAGTCAAGAGGGAATACATGTGGACCCTTCCAAAATAAAGGCAACTGAGAACTGGTCAGCACCTAAAACACCTACATAAATCCGTCAATTATTAGATCTTGCTGGCTACTATCGTAGATTCATCCAGAATTTCTCCCGAGTTGCTAAACCACTTACCACCCTGACACAAAAGGGTGTAACTTTTAGTTGGGGAGAGAAACAAGAAACAACATTCCAAACGTTGAAGCGAGCCCTGTGCAGTGCACCGATCTTGTCTCTTCCTGAAGGGACAGAGGACTTCGTAGTGTACTGTGATGCTTCTAATCAAGGGATTGGATGTGTTCTTATGTAAAGAGGAAAGGTTATATCCTACGCCTCGAGACAGCTAAAGACACATGAGGTCAACTATACAACACATGACCTTGAACTGGGAGCAGTGGTATTTGCTCTAAAGATCTGGAGACATTATTTATATGGCACGAAATGCACAATACTCACGGACCATAAAAGTCTTCAGCATATCTTCGACCAGAAAGAGCTAAACATGAGACAACGACGGTGGGTGGAGCTACTGAACGATTACGAATGCGAGATTAGTTATCACCCTGGTAAAGCCAATGTAGTAGCTGACGCCCTTAGCAGAAAAGAATACTCGGGGCGCCGAGTAAAGTCGTTGACCATGACAATCCATTCATATCTGTCCACACAAATCAAAGGGGCTCAACTCGAGGCCTTGAAACCCGAAAACATGGCGGGTGAAACCCTGAGAGGAATGGATAAGAACTTCGAAATCAATGGTGATGGAGTCTATTTTTTCATGAACAGAATCTGGACACCAAAGTTCGGTGGTTACAGAGACGTGGGTATGAATGAAGCACACAAAACCCGATACTCCATTCATCCAGGTTCAGACAAGATGTATCTTGATCTCAAGAAACTGTACTGGTGGCCTAACATAAAGGCCGAGATTGCTACCTTTGTGGGCAAGTTCCTTACTTGTGCCAAAGTCAAGGTAGAGTACCAGAAGCCTTCAGGTCTATTAAAACAACCTGAAATCCCTGAATGGAAGTGGGAGCGGATTACGATGGATTTCATAACTAAGTTAGCCAAGACATCGGGTGGTTATGATACTATTTGGGTAATCGTCAATAGATTGACCAAATCCGCACACTTCTTGCTAATAAAAGAAACCGACAAGATGGATAAGCTAACACGAACTTACCTCAAAGAGATTGTTAGTGTCACACCCTGATCCTTGTCGGAATCGATCGAGGCGTGATATATTGTTCAAAGTCTCATGACAACTATGTTATAATATGATTAGATTCAATTAAGTACTAAGTATGCAAACAAGATCCACAACATACAAATACAAATCCAAATATGAACAACATTTATTACATCAAATTTAAATAGTCTTGTGGATTTCTAAGGCACAACCTATTTTTCATCAACTTCATTCTTCAAATCTGCATCATGGGTAAAAACAGGTCAACTACGAGAGTTGGTGAGTAATCTAATTTTAGTAGAGAAAATTGTGAAGTTGAAACCTTTATAATTGGAAATTTGTTTTCTTTTGAAGTCGGCAAACAATTGTATTTGAGATAACGGTTTATAAATCAAAAATTGATTAACAAATGATAACAACAACAATAAGTCCTCACCCTACATATACATATGTATATATATATAAATATATATAGGATGGAGCATCTAATCATCATACACACTCAACCACATGCGATCAATCACCTTAGCGTCCCAAGGCGGGGTGGTCAACCCAATAGCGCTAGTATTGTCCATAACGTACCTCAAGAATACGGGCATAGTCATGGAGATTAGACTAAAAATGGTAATGCACTACAAGTACATGTAGCGTAAACAAACAATAGTTATACAATTAATGACTCACGTATAAATGTCCCAACAATGTCTCAATTGTGATAAAACAATAAAATGAAGTTGGAATATATTAGAACCACATGATACACCCCAAAAGTATTGAAAATTATAAAGTATGGGGTAGATTAATCACATTAGTCCCAAAACGAAATGCGTGTGTCGTACGATAGACGATTCGGGTCAAAATGGCGTAGAACCTAATATAATTAATAGTTTTGGTTTAGGAACTGCTAAACGAGAATGGAGTATTAATACAAATAATTAGACACATATTCTTATATTAGATGAATTAACAATAATTCATTTTGATTATAATATTAAGGTATTTATTTGTTAAATGAATTTTAAATTGAATTACTTACTTTGCATAATTAATTTATATTTTCAATTTAGGTCAGATTTTAATAATTTCTTATTAAAATAATAACTTGCCCAATTATAATTATTTACAGATTTTAACAATTATTTATATGAAATAATCATTAAAATGCATTTTTACATTCTTAAATACTTAGGAAAATAGTTTTAAATAGTAAACAGTATTGAAAAATTATGAAATTATTAGGAAATCATTATTTCATACAATATGAATTACTGTAAAATTTGTATATTTTTCTGAACTATTTTAGTATTTATTTAATATTTTAATGATTAAACAACACAAAATTCGGGAAAAATAGTAAATGATTCTCAAAAAATCTGTAAAATTAACCATAGTTTTATAACATGATGTAGAGCTCAGTGTATAAGCTTCAGATATTTGTGACTATGGGAAGTATTTTTTATATATTTCATTATTAATTAATCAATAAAATCATAGTAAAAAGTAATATAAATGCATGAAACTTCATATATCATGTTTAATCAGTATACAGGTCATCCCAAAATTTTCTCAGAATTTATTGAATGCAAAAAGTATTTTATGTGAATTATTGCCCTACTTTATTGCAATAATTATAGTAATTCAATAAAAATAAATTATTTTCTGAAAATTTCCAGAACTTCTTATTTTATTGATGGGATTTTGAGAAAAATCAGGTTTATGCATAAAATGAGTTTTAGATATTTTGGTGGATTTAATTTGTTTCTTGTATGAATATGAAACTTTTAACAACATACCTTGATGAATGCTTCAAGAGGGATGAAGATTTGAGTATAATAGATTGTTTTTGGATGGAATATGAGTATTCTTGGAGGAAATTTCGAGATTGAGAGTGAGAGAAAGAATAGAGAAGGTTTAAGTGGTGAAGAGAATAATGTGTTGGGAGAAAAAGGAAAGGAAAGTGGATGGGAGGTGTGAGTGGGAGACCATGGGAATAATCTTTTTGCTTTTGGTGGTCTTCATAATTTCCCACTAACACAAGCATCTTTTACATAATTAATATAAGAGTTTTATAAAATTTAATGTAAAGTTTATAAAAATAGAGTTTTATAAAATTTAATGTAAAGTTTATAAAAATGGAGTTTTATAAAAGATGAGTTATTATTTGATTATAACAATCTACCTTGATTTGAAGTTTAATTATAGCATTCAAGTTTGATTCTTTTAAATTTAATTAGAGCATTATACTTTGATTTGATTTTAATATGGTATCATAATTTAATTTGATTATAGTTATAACGTTGTACTATACTATGTTGCTATTAACGTCAATTTATATCGTAGTGTATGAGTTTCGATCCTATTAGCGTCAAGTAATCTTGAGTAGGGTTTGAATGAGATTGCGAGAGGTTTCGTTTGTGATCTTTTTGAGTGTCCGGCTTCGCAACGCAAGGTCCATAGACCCCGTTAAGCCATGATTTAGTGTCCTACACAATCCCGATGATTGTGCAATAGTGTTTTATCACTTTGGTTCATTGTTTAGCACTGCTAAGGCTAAGGAAAATCAAACACATGAACTTTCCAAATGATGTTTTCTCATTAAAATAGCGAATTTTACAGTGATTACATAATGTAAACCCTATCATACAAGGGTTAATGGAGTTGACCGGTTTGACTAGTTGACTTTGTTTGACTTTGACTTGACCGAAATTTGATGGTTGTCACATCATCCCCCCGTTAGAGGGAATTTCGTCCCGAAATTTGCATTTTGATTGGGACTTCAAGAGTTTGGAAAAAGATGTGGAAAACTTTTCGTAGTACAAGAAATTGATTATGGTGAGGAACAACCCTCCTGATGTCACATGATGACCTTGGAAATTTCTTATTGTAACTTGAACTGAGTCAATTTAAAAGGAGTATTGTTTTGGGATGATAGAGTATTCTATGTGTGCTTTTATACTCCCTGTTTTATCCTTGGTATTACCACTATGAATATTTTATAACGTAGTTAGTGAGTTCCATCATTACGAATGTTTCAACAAATTTTGATGAAATTTGCATTATAAGTCCTACAAGTTCTTTTATAGTCGATTGACGTAAACTAGTCGTATGTCATTAAGATTGCAAGGGCATTTTGGATGGGTGACCCCGCCTTAAGCCCACAACCAAACAAGGAACAGGGAATGAGGCGGAATCACACATTCTAAGTCCATAGAATCTTAATGATATATGACCATAATGTTTACACTAGCCCTCATAGATTCCAGGGGCGTAGTATTATTGGGCAAGAAGTAGGAATTGTTGTTCAAAATAAAATAGTTATAGGCCTGCTATCTTCAAACTTGGGCTTTGGCCCCTCCCGATTCCTAATCAGAATGGTCCAATACTCCCAATTCTCCAAGCGACCAAGCGGTATCAAGAAATCAAAATCGATTCATCCCCATTTTCCCAATTCGCTGCCTATTTCGCCTGCTGTTCGTTTGTCGCTGTCTCGCCAAGTCAGTCGCCTGGTCTCACTCTCGCCAATCGCCATCGCCAAGTGCCCATTCACACTTCACAGAAATCAGGTATGTAATCCCGAGACCCAAATCCTGTTCAGATGTTCTTTCTTTTCTGATTGTAAGATTGTTGATTGTTGGTGTTGGCGTATTGCACTGCTGCTGCTGTTTTCTGTCAATTTGTTGCCTATTTATGCGTTACTACTGTCTTACTGAGTTTCCTTTTAATTTGGCTGTCATTTGCGATTTGGCGATTTGCCAATTTGATTTATAAGTTATGAACTTATAGATTTGGTTATTCATTTGGTTATGCTTAACAGCTTGTCAGCTTCAAACAAAACTGAAAAGTGACAACAAAGATTGATTTGGTTATTGTTAAATGAGTTATTGGTTATTGTTCTAATTTTGAATTTGATTTTGTTTTGATTGGATCAATTGTTCCTTCATTTTGATTTTTCTAGATATAATCATGGGAAAGATGAAAACATTGAAAGAGAAATTGTTGTCTGCTTACTAATATATCATTCATAATCTGTTTTTAAAGACATTAAAGGCTGTCGGGCTGAGTTGTAATTCTTTTTCTAGGTGTTTTTGGTGTTTATTTGTAGAAAACAATCTGTTTTTTTTAATTTTAATTTCAGTTTATAATATTTTCGCCCCCCCCCCAAGTTAATTGTTCAGGCTCCGCCACTGATAGATTTACTAGTAAAAACCCTGAGTTTTTTTTACATAGATGATAAGACTTATTTGGGTTTTGCCGTGTTCTCAAGATTCATGGTTTATATACTTGAATCGATGCTAGTTTTAGTAATAAAAAGAAATTTTGAATTTAAACGTCGAGGTTAGAAGCTTGTATTGATATTTAAGGGGTTAAAAAAAATAAAGTTTTATTAGTTACCTATAGCGACACACAAGTCATAATTTGCATGTGTGAAGACTTGGAGTACTTTCTAATTGGTTCGTGTGTGAAGACTTGGAGTACTTTCTAACTGGTTCATGTGTGAAGACTTGGAGTACTTTCTAATGAAAAGTGTGCTACTGAGGAAATTTGAAACTGGTACGTAGCTTCAAAGTCAAGAATATGCGGTAGGCATGTGATGTATTAAATGCATGAGGCACATAAATCATAATTTGCGGCAACATATACGTATATGTGTGTGAATTGAAGAAGAAGGTTACAGTTCAAAGACCATATATATTCATTTCCTCTTTATTTGTTATTAATTACTTCTCCCACTTCACTTATATAAATCATCACATTCTTACCGCAACTTTTAACTTCTCCCTCACAAATGGATCCACCTGCAGATCATCAAAACCCCATAGATGACCTCGATTGGTTTCAGTACTTTGATCATCAAGATCTTTTCAGGTATATATAAACGTCACTCATTACCCCATCTTTCGCACAGAAAAGTGATTTTGTCTATATTGATCAAAACATGGTTTGGATTTGTAGTGATCAAAAAGAGTCTTTCATCGTGTTGGATTTGATTATCTTGAGTTTTTTTTTTTTTTTTTTTTTTGGATTTTTGCAGTGGTGACATGCTCGACCATCATGATTACGAGTTGTTGGAAAAATTTCATGAAGTGCTCGATCAGAACGTTTCCACAGTACTTAACAAAGATCAAAACATCATTTCTAGAAATGAGTTTCACGATTTGGATCCCCTTAAAGACATAAGCTTATGGGATTGTTGGGAGGATGGTAATTTACCATTGGTTAGTTTCAGTGAAGACTGTAAATCCGGTGGTGAGGCTACAGGTAGTTGTAGTGCTGCCACCACTGATCACGGTGGCCGGAAGGTGGCAAATAGATTGAGACCATTGGAGTTTGAAGAGATAGCGAAGTACTTTGAGATGCCGATAATCATGGCAACAAAGGAACTAGGGATAGGGTTAACATTGTTGAAGAAAAGATGCAGAGAGTTAAACATAAACAAATGGCCTCATAGAAAACTTAAGAGCCTTCAATCCCTCATTCAAAATGCTAAGGTAAACTACGATAATAACCTTCTATACATTTCGCATGCATGTATGCATGCACTTGGTAACCAAAGTTGTTTTGGTATTTTCTAAAATTTTAATTATTAGTTTCTTTATAACATAAACATAGGCCCTAGGCATATGCCACATCGAATCAATTGTTTTACTACGATTTCTGATTTATATTTACATAAACTTAACTCATTGTAAATTTTATGAACTCACACGAAAAATATATTGCATCTACCTAAAAAAACTAGGAGTTGGGATTAAAGGAGGAGGTAGAGACGTTAGCAGGGCACAAGAAGATGATGGAGAAATTGCCAGGTATGGAATTGACAGAAAGAACAAAGAAGCTTAGGCAAGCTTGCTTCAAAGCTATTTATAAGAAGAGAGGACTTAACAATCCTTAGTCCTTACCTTTTCTTTTAGCCATTTTGTTATAATTAGTGGATTTTAATCTACATTGTATGTGTTTTTCTCTTGATAGATTGATACCCTTTTTAGTTTCATTGTGTTTGTCTATTGATTTTTTATGCAGAAAATTTTGTATAATTTGGGTATTATAGTTTGTATTATGTATTTAGCTATATTCTAGATTGCCGACACGACTACGCTGACGACTCTATACCAAAGGTCTATATAAATAGACTTATGAATTTAGTAGGAATAACTTGATTATAATCTTGTGATTTGTTCCATGTCTGATCCACTCCTAAGATTCACTCGACATGCCCCCGGTTATGTGTAATTAAATTTTTATTAGACTGTTGATCCTAATGAGTCTACCCTAAGTTCACAACCAAACAAGGAACATGTCAACTATGAGAAACACGCATATGGACTTGTGAGTTATTTGTAAATTGATTAGGGAAATAAAGTTTTTTTTAGACATTGTTGGGTAAAATAATTGTAAAACACTTGTTGGGCCATTGTTAGGAGTGTTGGGCACATTTTGGGCTTTCCATGGTTACTAAATGTGAAACATGTAGCACTTGCGTGGGCCCCCACAAAACTAAGTTTTCACATTTCTTTCCCACTTCTAGGCCCATTAGGGAACTTAATAGTCCAATGAGTTGGCCATTTTGGAGTGTATCCTTTCGGATACGTTTGATAAGGTCGGGTATTTTGATGGCTCAAAAGTAATGTGAATGACACGCTTTGGCCTATAGGTTTGGGAACTCTCACCTTTGGTCCCCAGATAAGCAAACTGGTCCCTCGGTTGATTGGGATATATACGAATGCTTACCTAGTCAGGACTTTCGGGCTACCGGCACCTCCCCCTTCCAGTTACTACGCGTCAATTACTATGATCCTACCCGACTAGAGTGGATGACTTTGAATTTCCTATGAGCTCTAAGGAATATATATGTATATACATTTTTTTAAACCACTTGAATATGTGTGTGATTTTTAGAGAAAGAGGAGAATATTCACCAGTGTATGCACACATATAAGTGTCAGGAGTAATACGTATGCACTTAAGGGAGCAATTAACACACAAAGGTATTCCTAGGATCTTCTAAGTGTGAATTGCATGCAGTTGTGTGTGCATTTTATAAACTAGCATACGAGAGGACCCTAGAGGCTATAGACTAGGTCAAGGCAATTAACCTAATTCCCTATTGTCAAGGGCTCTGATACCAATCTGTCACACCCCGATCCTTGTCGGAATCGATCGAGGCGTGATATATTGTTCAAAGTCTCATGACAACTATGTTATAATATGATTAGATTCAATTAAGTTCTAAGTATGCAAACAAGATCCACAACATACAAATACAAATCCAAATATGAACAACATTTATTACATCGAATTTAAATAGTCTTGTGGATTTCTAAGGCACAACCTATTTTTCATCAACTTCATTCTTCAAATCTGCATCATGGGTAAAAACAGGTCAACTACGAGAGTTGGTGAGTAATCTAATTTTAGTAGAGAAAATTGTGAAGTTGAAACCTTTATAATTGGAAATTTGTTTTCTTTTGAAGTCGGCAAACAATTGTATTTGAGATAACGGTTTATAAATCAAAAATTGATTAACAAATGATAACAACAACAATAAGTCCTCACCCTATATATACATATGTATATATATATATATATATATATATATATATATATATATATATATATATATATATAAATATATATAGGATGGAGCATCTAATCATCATACACACTCAACCACGTGCGATCAATCACCTTAGCGTCCCAAGGCGGGGTGGTCAACCCAATAGAGCTAGTATTGTCCATAACGTACCTCAAGAATACGGGCATAGTCATGGAGATTAGACTAAAAATGGTAATGCACTACAAGTACATGTAGCTTAAACAAACAATAGTTATACAATTAATGACTCACGTATAAATGTCCCAACAATGTCTCAATTGTGATAAAACAATAAAATGAAGTTGGAATATATTAGAACCACATGATACACCCCAAAAGTATTGAAAATTATAAAGTATGGGGTAGATTACTCACATTAGTCCTAAAACGAAATGCGTGTGTCGTACGATAGACGATTCGAGTCAAAATGGCGTAGAACCTAATATAATTAATAGTTTTGGTTTAGGAACTGCTAAACGAGAATGGAGTATTAATACAAATAATTAGACACATATTCTTATATTAGATGAATTAACAATAATTCATTTTGATTATAATATTAAGGTATTTATTTGTTAAATGAATTTTAAATTGAATTACTTACTTTGCATAATTAATTTATATTTTCAATTTAGGCCAGATTTTAATAATTTCTTATTAAAATAATAACTTGCCCAATTATAATTATTTACAGATTTTAACAATTATTTATATGAAATAATCATTAAAATGCATTTTTACATGCTTAAATACTTAGGAAAATAGTTTTAAATAGTAAACAGTATTGAAAAATTATGAAATTATTAGGAAATCATTATTTCATACAATATGAATTACTGTAAAATTTGTATATTTTTCTGAACTATTTTAGTATTTATGTAATATTTTAATGATTAAACAACACAAAATTCGGGAAAAATAGTAAATGATTCTCAAAAAATCTGTAAAATTAACCATAGTTTTATAACATGATGTAGAGCTCAGTGTATAAGTTTCAGATATTTGTGACTATGGGAAGTATTTTTTATATATTTCATTATTAATTAATCAATAAAATCATACATAATAGTAAAAAGTAATATAAATGCATGAAACTTCATATATCATGTTTAGTCAGTATAGAGGTCATCCCAGAATTTTCTCAGAATTTATTGAATGCAAAAAGTATTTTATGTGAATTATTGCCCTACTTTATTGCAATAATTATAGTAATTCAATAAAAATAAATTATTTTCTGAAAATTTCCAGAACTTCTTATTTTATTGATGGGATTCTGAGAAAAATCATGTTTATGCATAAAATGAGTTTTAGATATTTTGGTGGATTTAATTTGTTTCTTGTATGAATATGAAACTTTTAACAACATACCTTGATGAATGCTTCAAGAGGGATGAAGATTTGAGTATAATAGATTGTTTTTGGATGGAATATGAGTATTCTTGGAGGAAATTTCGAGATTGAGAGTGAGAGAAAGAATAGAGAAGGTTTAAGTGGTGAAGAGAATAATGTGTTGGGAGAAAAAGGAAAGGAAAGTGGATGGGAGGTGTGAGTGGGAGACCATGGGAATAATCTTTTTGCTTTTGGTGGTCTTCATAATTTCCCACTAACACAAGCATCTTTTACATAATTAATATAAGAGTTTTATAAAATTTAATGTAAAGTTTATAAAAATAGAGTTTTATAAAATTTAATGTAAAGTTTATAAAAATGGAGTTTTATAAAAGATGAGTTATTATTTGATTATAACAATCTACTTTGATTTGAAGTTTAATTATAGCATTCAAGTTTGATTCTTTTAAATTTAATTAGAGCATTATACTTTGATTTGATTTTAATATGGTATCATAATTTAATTTGATTATAGTTATAACGTTGTACTATACTATGTTGCTATTAACGTCAATTTATATCGTAGTGTATGAGTTTCGATCCTATTAGCGTCAAGTAATCTTGAGTAGGGTTTGAATGAGATTGCGAGAGGTTTCGTTTGTGATCTTTTTGAGTGTCCGGCTTTGCAACGCAAGGTCCATAGACGCCGTTAAGCCATGATTTAGTGTCCTACATAATCCCGATGATTGTGCAATAGTGTTTTATCGATTTGGTTCATTGTTTAGCAATGTTAAGGCTAAGGAAAATCAAACACATGAACTTTCCAAATGATGTTTTCTCATTAAAATAGCGAATTATACAATGATTACATAACGTAAACCCTATCATACAAGGGTTAATGGAGTTGACCGGTTTGACTAGTTGACTTTGTTTGACTTTGACTTGACCGAAATTTGATGGTTGTCACAGTTAGACTGCATGGTGTGCCAATATCTATTATTTTTGACCGAGAATGCAGATTGACCTCTCGTTTATGGCAGTCTTTACAAAAATCTCTGGGAACTAGGCTGGACATGAGTACGGCCTACCATCCACAAACTGACGGGCAAAGTCAGAGGACAATTCAAACTCCAGAAGATATGTTGCGAGCCTACATGATAGACTTTGGAAAGGCATGAGATACTCATTTACCCCTTGTCGAATTCTCTTACAACAACAATTATTACACTAGCATAAAGGCGGCTCCATTCGAAGCCCTCTATGGCCGCAAGTGTAGATCACCTCTGTGCTCGGTTGAAGTGGGTGATACGCAACTAGCTAGAGGTCAAGTTCCAGACAGTACTCTCACTGGTCCGGAAATCATTCGAGAAACCACGGAGAAAATCGTACAAATTCGGGAGCGACTTAAAGCTTCCAGAGATAGACAGAAAAGCTACGCTGACAAAAGGAGAAAACCCTTGGAACTCCAGGTTGGTGACCGTGTTCTATTGAAGGTCTCACCCTGGAAGGGCATGATACGTTTTGGAAAGTGTGACAAGCTAAACCCAAGGTACATAGGATCATTCGAGATTCTTGCTAGAATTGGTCCAGTAGCTTACAAACTCCGACTACCTCAAGAACTAAGTAACATACATCCTACCTTCCACGTCTCTAACTTGAAAAAGTGCTTATCCGACGAGACTCTTGTTATCCCACTCGACGAGATCGAGGTAAACGAGAGCCTTAAATTTGTGGAAGATCCCGTAGAGATCCTAGACAGGGAAGTCAAGAGAACCAAACAAAGTCGTATCCCGATAGTGAAGGTTTGTTGGAATGCAAAGCGGGGACCTGAATTCACTTGGGAGCGGGAGGACCAAATGAAACAGAAATATCCACATATTTTTCCCTAGTCTTTGTGTAACGCTATAGTCCTAATTTCTAGATGAAATTGTCTTTAACGGGGGGATAATGTAACAACCCGTTATTTTTTCTACTTGTAAAGTCAAACTTGGGTCAACTAAAGTCCTCATTATTGTTTGGATTTTATTAAGGTAAGAATAATAACCTTTGCATGTTGAAACCCTAAGATTATTAGGTGTTAAGAAGGGAATAAGTGGGCTCCGAGAGCATTCGCATCATCTTTTCTTTTCCTTTCCCTTCGGACCGCAAACCTAGCAACCGTGAACTACTCACCGCCTTCGGACCGTGAACGAGGCCATGATCAGGTGTAAGGGTCAAAATGTTGTAATTAGTCGAAGTGTATTTTGCACTCTTCGAATATTTTGTAATCTATTTTACTAAGGCGTTTTTATTCGAAGCTTAAGTGTCTATGCCTTAGTATATTTTTTGTACGCTTTCGGTTCCCTATAAATAGGGATATTTACTAGAGTTAGATAAAAGTTTTTTACAAACCTGTCTTTGTACTCTGTAAACATTCGAAAGCGTAATAGAGCTGATGCAAGATCATATTTACATCCGTTGTTCAATCTCGCATTCTTACTTGATTTTATACTTTGATTCATTTTATACTCGATTCATTGATTCATCAATTGGTATCAGAGCAGGAATCACATCTGTGATCTGATTTTTACCTATTCAAAAAGTTTTTGAATCAACTTTTTGGTTCAAAAGTTTCCGCAGTTTTTGATAGTGAAAAATTTGTCTAGATTTTAGTTTGTGATTCGATTCTGCATTTGAATTGTTGAATCGAGTGTTCTTCTTGAAATTCCGATTTGATTCAACTAGTTTGTTTTCAAATTTCCAAATTTTCTTCAAAATTTTCAAAATCATTTTCCGTACAACAATGACAAGCTTCAATATCAATTCAATGACCTGGTTTTCTCATCTGTTAGGATCATCGACCAAAATTCCAATGCTAATCCCTGAATATTATGATCAGTGGGCTGATCGTATGCAGGATTATCTGAATGGTCTTGATGAAGAATTATGGTCATGTATCACCGGAAATGTCAATGTTCCAGTGAATGTTCAAGCAATTGGATCATCTTCTGCAAGTTCTGGAGTTGAAAATCAAACTGATCGTCTGAAGAAACTAGAGAAGAGATGTATGAGGGAATTGCGAGGAGCTTTACCTCCAGTTGTGTACAATTACGTAAGGAGTTGTACAACTACTAAGGAGATCTGAAACAATCTGAAAGATAAGTTTCAAGGAAGTGAAAAGACGAAAATCAATTCAGTCAAACAGTGTTTGGTCGAACTGAAAGATTTCAGACAAAAAGAAGGTGAAACAATTGAAGTTTACTATGATCTTCTAAACGAGTTAATCTATCGATGCAACCACTATGGAATTACCAGGACTTCAATGGAATTCAATCTCATCTTTGTGATGGGTCTTCGAAAAGAATGGAGAAGCGTGAGTATGATGGTGAAGAATCAGCAAAGTTTTGATACATCATCTCTCAATGATTTGTACAATCAGTTGAAGACACACGAAATTGAGGTTAATGAAATAGCTGAGGAATCGATGCTAAATTTGGGAGGTCCATTGGCACTTGTGTCCAAGATATTTGAGAAAGAACCTGAAAATGGTGATTCAGAGGAAGAAGAGGGATTCATCATGAATTCGGATGATGAGGCAATAGCATTTTACTCGAATAATCGTGTTAAGAAGTTTTTCAAAAAGCGGTTCAATCCGAAGGCTAAGCCTGCTGAGGTAAAAGTAAGTGCTGTGAGTAAAAATGTTGTTGATGAGAAAAAGAAGGTTGAGAAGAAAGATTTGAAGGTGTCTGAAGGAAAGAGTGAGAAGAAACTGAAAAGTGATGCTGGAATAGATTGTCATTATTGCAATGGAGCCAATCATCTTGCAAATGATTGTATGCTTCGGAAGAAGGATGAGAGGAAGAATAAAGTAAAAGATGAGGCTTATTATGTAGAGAGGCTTGAGGAGGTTCGTGTGAAAGCTAAGAATTTGTCACTGGTCGCAAAGGGTGAACAGGAGGAGGATGGAACTTATCAAATCTGGTAATCCGGATAAGACGATGAAGAAATGAAGAATCCAACACATGGAGCAATGTGTGCGAAGATGGTGGAGGACTCAGATGAAGAGGAATTCGAAGTGAAAGGAAGATGTTTCATATCCAAGGCAGCAGACAAATCTCCAATGACAACAAAGGTACGTAATATTCTCGAATCTTTTAATATTCCTACACATGCTTATGACTCTGAACTAATATCTTTTGATGAGACTGTTACTTATTTTCATTCAATTGTTGTGTCTGCTAGCAATGAGGCCAACAAGTTGTCCATGGAGTTATTAGAGACCAAAAAGAGACTAGACATGAAAATAAGTAAAGTTGATTGTTTGGAATTACAGATAACGAATATTATGTGTGATAGGGATACTTTATCAAATGAAGTCAAACTTTTACTAGCACAAAGAAACATATATTATAATTCTGCTAAGAGACTTTACGGCAAATTAACTGATTTACATCATTCATGTGAAATAAGTAAAGAGCAAGATAGAAAATTATTACCTTTTCTAGCATACGAAAGAGCTAAGGTTGATAATATTTCGTATGATTGTGAGAAGATAATAGCTGAATTTGACAAAGTTCCTGATGACAGATATAAATATGGAATTGTCAAAATTGATGAATGTCTTGATACGAATGAATTTGTTAACATAGTGAATGATACTTTGACTAAATCTGAACAAATTCAAATTTTGAAAAAGACAGAGAATTCAACATCTGATTCTCAATCTAATTTTGCCGATATTGAAGATAATTCTGACAATATTAGTGAAATTAGTGATCTTGAGGATGTTGATTGTTCCCAGTTGTCTATTGTTAATGTTGCATCAACATTTAAAGGGAAAGAAAAAGTTAAGGACTTGATGGTTATGAAAGAAACTGATATACCCTCAACTTCGAAAGTTTGTGATTTGGACTTCGTGGATATCAGAGGCAGTCAAACTGATGATAGCGATGATGAAAATGAAGAGCGAATTTCGAAGAAAAAGAAATCTTCAAAGGAATAAGAAATTCCTCGAATTGTGGTTGATCAAGTGTATGGTGATACACAGAAATTCGAAAAATTAATGAATGAACAAGGTGTTCATTATCTTGAGACGAATACTGTGGTTTATCCAAATTTCAAGTTTATAGATGATATCATTTTTCCAAATCAAGTATTCTTAACTACTGGAAATGTTGAGAATATCAAACCAGAATTAAAGAAGTTAGTTGAAGAAGATAATTTGAATACAACTGATGAATGTTTCTTTGCAAATCAAAGCACGGTTGAAAACAATCTAACAAAGAATCCGTATGTTTTTCAACGTCAAAAACCACAAAGAAAATGGGTAGAAAAATCCAAAATTGAAAAAGAGATTTCAAAACAAGTTGTAATGGAAAATGAAAATGTGGTCAAATTAAACTCCAAGGAATTCAAAGATCAAATTGACAAATTTTCGAAGGAAAATAACATTTCAAAAAGACAAGCTAAGAAGAAAATATTTTGGCAGATTATTGAGTCTCAAAAGATGTCAGATGAAATGACAAAACAGATTCAACAACTTTTTCAAACAAAAAGAAAAATCCCGCTCAAACAAATAAATACTTGTCTGAATCACAATCACACAAAAATGTTTTCAAAGCTAAAAATTCCTCTTTTTCAACAAATAATCAACCTTCATCACAATCAAATCACTCAAGGTCTGAAGTGAATAAACAACCAAAGTTTTCGAAAGTTTCAGAAACTAATCTTCCAAGAAAATTTTCAAATAAATCAAAGACAACTCAAAAATTCTCTCAACGTCAACATTTTAAATCAACTGTTGATACATCTTATGCTCAATCTTTTCTAACCAATCCAAAAGTTGATTTTGTTCCTCAAAAGCCAAATTTTCCTAATCATACGAAGAAACAAACTTTGAAAATATCACATGAAAAAGGGATAACTTCAAGGAAGAACATTGATCATTGGCTTGAAGGCAAAGGAAAAATGTATCAGTCGAGTACATTTTCAAAGGAGCAAATTCACGAAGCCTATGAGAAGTATGTGAATACTTCATCAAACGGCAGTTCATCTTCTAAGGACTCGAACATATCAATCAAAGCATGGAAACCAGTAATGAAAGCAAAGAATGTACAATCACAAACTCAGAATACGAAGGTTAATGTCAGTGAACATCCGAAACCATCAAAATATTATGTTTTGGTTCCTATAAATGATGATGTGAACTTAATTAATAGTCTCAAAACCAAAGTTGGTGATTGGGTTAAAAGTTCTTCATTACATTCGAAATTGAAGTCTAATTTCCAAGGACCCAAAAAGCCTTGGGTACCTAAAATTTTCCATTGATTGTAGGTACTATGTGACGAGCAATATGATAATAAATGGTACATTGATAGTGGTTGCTCTCGTCACATGACTGGGAAGAAGGATAATTTACGTGATTTTCGAAGCCTAAAGAATGTTGGAGTAGTGAAGTTTGGTAACAATCAAAAATGTCAAGTCAAAGGATATGGGAAGATCACGAACGGACAATTCACAGTGAATCGTGTTGCTTACGTTGAAGGTCTTCAACATAACTTGATCGTCTCACAGCTTGTTGTGGGCACTGGCAATCAAGTTCTTTTTAATGAAGAAGGAAGCATTATTTCGAATGTCAAAACTAAAGAAGTTTTGCTTAAATCAAAAAGGAAAGGTGACATGTTCACTTTGGACATCAATCCGATAGTAGGCAAACCTGCTGTATGTCTTCTTTCGAAAGCTGCATCAGACTTAAGTTGGCTTTGGCGTCGATAACTTTCTCATCTCAACTTTCGAAACATTAACAAACTTGTTGTACAAGATTTGGTAAGAGGTTTACCTGTACTTAAATTTGATAATGATTCTTTATGTGCAGCTTGTGAAGTTGGCAAGCAACATAAACAAGGTCATCCGATTACGATATATACGAAAATTGTCGCACCTCTGGAGCTCTTACATATTGATTTGTGTGGTCCATCAACAGGTTCAACACTCAACAAGAAACGGTACATTTTAGTAATTGTTGATGACTGTTCAAGATTTACGTGGGTTTATTTTCTCAGGCTTAAATCCGAAGTTGCACAAATCATGATTGACTTTATCAAAAAGATGGAAACAACATTGAAGAGGATTGTTCGAAAAATTAAGAGTGATCATGGAACTGAATTTAAGAACAATGTTCTTGATTCATTTTTGGTGGACAAAGGGATTTCGCATAATTTTTCATCTCCATACACACCACAACAAAATGGTGTCGTTTAACGAAGAAATAGATCTATATGCGAAGCAGCAAGGACTATGTTGGCATATGCGAATCTTCCACAATACTTTGGGCTGAAGCAATATCCACCGCATGTTTTACTCAAAACAGATCTTTCATCCATCGTCGTTTTAAAATCACTCCATATGAAATTCTCAACAATCGAAAACCTAATGTAAAATTTTTCCATGTTTTCGGATGCAGGTGTTTCATTATGAATCTCAAGGATAATCTTACAAAATTTCAAGCTAAAGCAGATGAAGGGATTTTCTTGGGATATTCACATAATTCAGTTACATATTGTGTGTTGAATAAAAGAACACGAAAAGTTGAAGAAACTTTTAATATTACATTCGATGATTACTATATTAAACAAACTGAAACGCATTTTGAAAATCATCCTATTCTAAAAGAAATACAAGATGAATCTGAACCTTCACAAACATTGGATATTGATTATGATTTAATTTTTGGTATTTCAGATCATGTTGTTGATGCTGAAATTAATGCAAAAGATAATCAACTCTCTGAATTAACGAAGTTTACTGATGATTCAACATCCACTTCTCCAGAAATAGGCGAAAGTATGCAAAATAATCCAGTGGAGGGGGAGCACTTGGATTCGAACACTCTAGTTGAGGGGGAGCATTCTTTCGAGGGGTAGAATGAGAGATTGAATGCTGATGTTGAGGGGGGAGCATAATGTTGAGGGGGAGCATTTAGAAAACATTGAGAATAATAACGATTTTGATGATGTTTGTTCGATTGCAGGTTCAGAAAATGATGACTTATACGAAGATGCACCTTTGGAATTTGATCCAGCTTATCCGCCAATGGAAAAGTGGACAATAGATCATCCGAAGGATCAAGTAATTGGGAATCCACAAGAGGGTGTTTTAACAAGAGCTCAAATTCGTGCAAAGAATGAGGTATTGAATAGAATACTCATCAAGAATTTTGCATGTTTAATGTTTTCATCTCTAAAATTGAACCAAAAACAATTAAGGTTGCAATGGAACACTCATATTAGGTTGTTGCGATGCAATCTGAATTGTTTGAATTTGAAAGAAACAAGGTTTGGAGATTAATTCCTAAACCTGAAAATGTTTCGATTGTCGGGTTAAAATGGATTTTCAAAAACAAAACCGACAAAGATGGAAATATCGTTCGAAACAACGCCAGACTTGTTGTTAAATGATATTCACAACAAGAAGGTATTGACTATGAAGAAACTTTTGCCCCTGTCGCAAGACTCGAGGCTGTTAGTATATATCTGGCTTATGCAGCTCACAAAGACTTTGATGTTTATCAAATGGACATGAAGTGTGCATTTTTAAATGGAGAGTTTGAAGAAACAGTTTACGTGGAACAACCCCCAGGTTTTATTAACGAAAAACATCCTGATCATGTTTATATTTTAGATAAGGCAGTTTATGGTTTAAAACAAGCACCACGAGCATGGTATGCAACTCTTACTTCTTTTTTGAAGCAATCTAAATTTAAACAAGGATCTGTTGACCCCACATTATTTCGAAAGAAAGTTGAGAATCATATCATGCTTGTTCAAATTTATGTTGATGATATTATTTTTGGCTCAACTGACCCTGCCGTGTCTAGAGAATTCGAAGATCTGATGAAAAGTAAGTTCGAAATGAGCATGATGGGAAAAATGAATAATTTTCTTGGACTGAATATTCGTCAAAGCAGAGAAGGAATTTTTATTAATCAAGAAAATATTCGAAGAATCTGCTTGAGAAGTTTGGATTGACGAATAGCACAAAGTTACGAGTTCCTATGGCAACTAGCATAAAGTTGACACCTTCGTTAGATAAACCTGTAGTTGACCTAACTCTTTACAGGAGCATGATTGGTTCATTACTTTATCTAACAGCAAGTAGACCTGATATCTTGTTCTCTGTGTGTAATTGTGCTAGGTATCAGTCAAATCCACGAGAACCACATCTCACTTCTGTGAAGAATATCTTTCGTTATCTTAAAGGAACAATTTCGTTAGGATTGTGGTATCCTTCGAAAACTGGGTTCTTTTTACAAGCGTATTCGGATGCAGACTTGGGTGGTTGTAATCTTGATAGAAAAAGCACAAGTGGCGGATGTCAATTTCTCGATGGCAAATTGGTGAGCTGGCAGTCGAAAAAGCAAACATGTGTATCAATTTCAACAGCTGAAGCAGAATATGTGGCTGCTGCTGCTTGCACATCACAAATTATATGGATTCAAAGTCAACTGCGTGATTATGCAATTAATATGAAAAAGATTCCATTATATTGTGATTCTCAAAGTGCAATAAGAATTTTTCATAATCCTGTGCAGCATTCGAAGACTAAACATATAGCTCTTCGTTATCATTTCATCAAAGATCATGTGGAGGATGGAAATATTGAAGTGCATTTCGTGAAAACAACTGATCAGTTAGCTGATATTTTCACGAAACCTTTAGATGAAAAATCCTTTGTAAAATTTTTAGAAGGACTTGGAATGATCGATGGAAATTCTGTTCCATGCGAAAACGGAGAATGATGGTTGATCAGGAATGATTCAGAGACGCTGAATAATAGACAATGCAAGGTCATTCAGCGTTCAGAGGTTACTGTTCATAGTCAACGCTTCGACCCCTTCAAATTCCTAGATTTATCATTTTTCAAGGGTTGATAAAATTTCGTCTATTTGCAACAAGTACATTTTGTTTCTCATTTAATTTTCGAAAAATTAAAAATACAAAAAGATTTTCGTTTGTTTTGTCATTTAATTTTCGAAAAATTAAAAATCCAAAAAGATTTTCGTTTGTTTTGTCATTTAATTTTCGAAAAATCAAAAATACAAAAAGATTTTCATTCGTTTTATCATTTAATTTTCGAAAAATTAAAAATCCAAAAAGATTTTTGTTTATTTTGTCTTAATTTTCGAAAAATCAAAAACATCAAAAAAAATTTCTCTTTATTTTGTTCTTTATTTTCAAAAAATCAAAACAACAAAAATATATTGTTTCTTATTTCTTTTTAGTACTTTGTTGTAGATATTCATGATGATAAACAGTGGATAATGCCTGCAGTACTAGGGTCATGTAAATTTATCTTACGAATCTTTAAATTTTTGAACTAGC
The DNA here is from genome assembly GCF_052849685.1 of Lactuca virosa. Classification (NCBI taxonomy): domain Eukaryota; kingdom Viridiplantae; phylum Streptophyta; class Magnoliopsida; order Asterales; family Asteraceae; genus Lactuca; species Lactuca virosa. The sequence goes on along the minus strand of NC_136426.1, from coordinate 333,089,315 downwards.
TAAGTTGTCCCTAGAAGCATGCTGCTGCATGTTGTCCAAAGCCTCCAATGACTCAATGTGTGTGTACGAAAGCCTTAATGAAATATTTCATACAAAAATTTCTTCCAAATCAGGCTTGTATTCACATTAGTCTCCTGAGCTACCTGACTCTTCTCACAATGAGTTAAGAGTTTACTGTTTTGTACAAATATAACAGAGGTACATTCCATGTCTTTTATCCATCTTTTTCATCCAAAAAGTTCTTACACGATCACACACGAAGACATATGTCCGAGAGGTCTCTGAACACACCAATCGAGACTTACACATATCAAAAATCTGTGTTCATGATCTTACATCATGAGACAGTGATGAAGGTGAAACCCAATAATCTAAACTTTTATGGAATTGACGGGGAACTATGTTCCAGATTTTCACGAAACCTTTGTTTCAGTACCCACATTCGAAACTCAAAATCATATTCTGTTCATATGAGTGGTCTTGATCAAACATTCGAAACCCATGATGTTTGTTACCCAACAAGATCCAGCACAAATTTTTTTCTAGTGAATATGCTTTCCGTGTGAGTTTCATTCGAAACCAAAGTCACTTAAAATTTTTCAAAGCAAACTTGTCACTGATTACAATGGTCAAACAAGTAATTTCTGTTACAATTTATCACCTTATGTTTAGGATGATATGTAACGAAATTTTTATATCTACCCATGAACCCTTATAAAAGAAGCCCTTCGGTACTTCTCTTCAAGTATTCGATTATATGTCACGGGAACACACACAAGCTATTGATCATCTCTCTTGGTGATTAACAAAGAAATCTTTTCCCGGTGTTATATCAGGCTTCGTGTCAAATTGATATTTTGACATCACAATATCCCAAAATTTTCTTTTTATTGCTTCTCGTCTAAATTTTTTTTTGAACATTGCACTCACGAAATCCTTGAGGTTCTGAGTAATACCAACTCAGGCTAATGATTTCAAACATCTGGCATATGACTTCACTTTTCATCCCAAAAGTGAAAGAGCATTTCCTCCATCCGAAGGATGCTGACGGTTACTATTCCTTGACAAGACACGAACAGACTGTGGGAGGCGACGTTTCCTTGTTTCAAGGCGATGTGACAGTTACTTTTTGACACCTGGACATTTTTTGGCAGACTGATGCGACTTTTAAGGTGCCACGTTGGATATCATTAATTGCACATCCCGCTTCAAATTCAAATTCTAGGGTTACATATAAAAGGGGATTCCAAGGTCTCTTATCAGTTTACGCGTTCAAATTAAAAAATTCCTAATTTTCTCTGATCATCAAAGCTTTCAAACTCTAACAATGGCGACTTCTGTTCATGTCGATGTTGATCCTTATCACGCCACTGAAGATGTGACTTCATTACCAATTATGAAGATTCAAGGGACTAATTATCAATTGGATGATGATGTTTCTCAATACCCTGAAGAATTGAAGATGTTATTTGTTGCTTTAAAGAGTTCTCTTCTGTCAAAGGCTATGTTCAGTTCGTTTTCAGTTCTGATGTCATGGCTTTCTCAAGCAGGATCAACGGCTACATACAACAAAGCTTTTGATGCTATTACTTTTAATCTGGTTAATGACAAAAAGGTCAGATTGTCAAAGAAACTCTTTTGCCAAATTCTTGAAATTCCATATTCACCACCATATGTTGATTTCACTTTACCTCAAATTGTTCATATGTTCAATGAGATGGGTTATCAACCACAACTAACTAAGATCAGTGATTTTAAGATATCTGGTCTTCCTAGTATATGGAATTTTCTATTTGGTATTTTTCTGAGGTGTTTAACTGGTAGAACTGTGGGTCTCGATAAAGGACGAATGGAGGTATATGCCATGGTTGTTGGGCTATACTATGACCTTCAAGTGGACTATTCTACACAGTTATGGAAGGAATTTCAAAAGAGTGTAGAACACACAGATGCTCTTCGTGGAATTTCATGTGCGAGGTACTGGAGCTTGATTCTCCAATATTTTTACAATAAGGAGGGGATTTTGGTACCCCATGATGAAGAAAAAACTGTTTTCCAGACATTTCACAGTCCGAAGGATGTCAAAGATAATGTAGTAGATTTTCCATTTGTGGCTCTTATTCCTGATGTTATGCTAAAACGAGTTGATCCTTCGAATTCTGTCTTGGTGGCTTATTTGAAAACTATTGATTCTACTGTAGAAACTGGGATATTGTTGGAACGGGAAGATAAGAAATCCAAGAGGTCGAAGAAGAATGAAACTAGTTCTTCAGAAAACAAAGTCATAGAATTGAAATCTACAAAATCTCCAAAGAAGAAGCCTATTACAGTTGAAGTGCCTGTTGTTGAGACAAAATTGATTGAGCCTGTTGTTGAAGATACTCAAGAGCAAGTGGTGATTCCTTCGAAGACCGGTATGTTTCGAAGAATCAAAACGAAATCTACACATAAAAGCTAGTCTCCAACACATAAAGTGGTCCGAAAGCCTCAAGGTACTCATCAAGGTGTTTTAATTCGTGAAGTGCCAGCACCTGTTTCTCCATTGTCAAAGAAACGAAGAGCTGAGGATATGGCCAAACATCTGTCAAAGAAGAAGAAGAAGAAGACACGAAAGCTTATGCTTTCCACTGAGTCTACAGAAGATGACGATGAACGAATTCCTGAAACACCATAAGTAACTCTTCACGAAGAAAGTTCAACTCCTAAGCAGACAATAGTCATACCACCCGAAGATTCGGTTGCCAAATCAGTTTCTGAGGAGGTACGAACTTCAGGCATCCCTGCAAACGTATCTGATATGGATGCAAATGTCAATATGGGTGAAGGAGATTCGAAGAAAGTAGATCAAGGTCATTCTGCTTCTATAGCCTTCGAAAATATTGTTTCTTTACCTCCACCAATCACTCCAATTACTTCAACCACTGATTCCCCTACATTCGAAAATATCATCAATCAACTCTTTACTTCCATTCTTTCTTCTAAATCCACTGATACACCCAAACTAAATTCGCCTGTTCAAGAAACCGTTTTTATGGAAACCGACACTGATAATGAAGGTTTTGGAGGCACGTTTGATGAATTAAAGTTTGATGACGAAGAAGAAGATTTTCCAGATCATATGTTGATGACGATGAAACATATTAAAATTTTGAATATGAAGTTGAATTCCATAATTCAATCTCAAGCTGATTTGGGGGGTGGTTCGTCAGTCTCAAGTTTGGAAGTTGATACTATGTTACAAATGTTCGAAGCCAAGATGATGGGTAAAGTCTCTGGGATGGTTAGAGGCTCTGAGTCAAGAATTTTGGAGAAGGTTGATCATATTGATCAAAACAATGAGCTAAGGATAAATTCTCAAAATTCAACGTTTGCTGGAGATTTAAAAACTTGAAGACAGTTGCAAAGCAACGACATGTTCTCTTTGTTCAAGATGTTAAGATGGTCAGGGAGGATGTTAATTTGTAGATTCGTGAACTTAGCGAAGATATGCAAAAGGAGGTTGCTACTGTCAAACAAGATTTTGCTTCTCTGAGTCAGAAGATTGACATTATTTGTGATGTTGTCACGAAATTTGTCTAGTTATACGAAAGTATGAGTCCTCAACTTACTCAACTTTCTACCATGGAAAGTAACAACGTTGTGGAAGTGATTACATTGCTGAAGGAGTAAAAAGATCTATCTGTCAAGCCAGTTTCGTCTTCTTTGATTACTCCAAAATTCTTATCCCAGAAGTTCACCCAATTCGAAGCTAGTTTACACAAGCAACTGGCCCCTCTTTCTCGTATATCAAGCCTTCTACCAACAACAGATGCCCCACCTATTTTTACAGGGGTGCAAGGGGGAGAAAGAAAAGTTGAACATACGAAGGTTGGTGGTGAAGATGCGAAGGTTGTGGGAAAGGTGTTTTCTTCGAAGATCCCATCAACGAAGCCAATTATTGCATCTGCTGGGCCGGTTACTTCAACAGTTGTAACAACTATGCCAATTACAAGACCAATTTCGAAAGTAATTGTGATTGGTAAATCTGCTGATATCGGTGGGAGTGGTTCGAAATCAAAAGAGGTAATAGATAATTCAGCTTTGAAAGATAAAGGGAAAACGATAGTTGTGGAAAAGTCGAAAGAAGAAAAGAAAGCTGAAGCAGAAGCTGAAATTGAAAAGCTAAGGTTGATTCAAAGCATAATGACTCAACGTGCAAGTGATCCTAAGGGTATGGACAAAGGTGATCCGTCCAAACACTACAATTATGAAACACTCGAAGCCAAGGTTGCATATAATCATATGTATTCATTCGAGAAGAAACCAAAGCAGAGTTATATGGTTACGAATACTGATACAAGTCAGTTTGACTTTCCAATGAATGAAATGATGTTCATCATGCGATAATTTAAAGCAGAAGGAAATTTCAAAGAAAAGGATGGTGGTACTCACATGAATATTAGATTTCATGCTGTTCTTGCAAAAGCCCCTGGGGAAGTTTGGTCTTTGGTGAAGATCAAGAAAGTCATCAGTATGAAAAAGGATGTGGTGTTCGAAAACACAGTCCAAAATATCAAGTATGTGGTTGCCAGGGCAAATAGAAATATTTGCGAATTTACAATTTCAGATTTGCATTAATGAACTTGTATGATCTTATACAAGTTGCAATGATTCTGAAAGACAAATCGTTTTCATATCTTTAAAACACTGAACCTGATGAATTTAAGCTTGGGGTTGCTCACATCAAGATTTTCATCGAAAATTATTATGAGTGCTTGGCTCTAACTGATGCGGAGTTAGCTACAGCTAAAGGCATGGAAATAAAAGCTCCAATGGCACCTACGTAGACTCAAGCAGAATTGAAAAAGTTTGCTGATGGTGAAATCTGCTTAAAGCCTTTTGGGATGGTCTTCGCAGGAAAAGACAAGGCTGGAAAAGCAAAACGTTTCTTTTTCTAGGCATGCGAAGTGGAAAGATATTCAACATCTCAATATACGAACTTAATTGTTCGTATGAATCATTGTAAGAAAAACAATGAAGGAGATAAGAAAGAACTAAAGAAGATAATTTCCTGGTACACAGAAATTCGAAGAGTGATGTTGTATTCCATCCAGCTTCTTACAAGTTAAGAAGGTCGACTATGATTACAAAGGGGGAGATTGTAAGGGTCAAAATGTTGTAATTAGTCGAAGTGTATTTTGCACTCTTCGAATATTTTGTAATCTATTTTACTAAGGCGTTTTTATTCGAAGCTTAAGTGTCTATGGATATTTACTAGAGTTAGATAAGAGTTTTTACAGACCTGTCTTTGTACTACGTAAACATTCGAAAGCGTAATAGAGCTGATAGAAGATCATATTTACATCCGTTGTTCAATCTCGCATTCTTACTTGATTTTATACTCTGATTCATTTTATACTCGATTCATTGATTCATCATCAGGCTTCGGCCGTGATCAGGCTTCGGGCCGCATACGAGGTTCACGGCTGTGAACCCTCACACATATATATATATATATATATATATATATATATATATATATATATATATACATATATATATATATATATATATATATATATATGTGTGTGTGTGTGTGTGTGTGTGTGTTTCAGCTGATTTTACTTCATTTCTACACTTTCGAGCGAAATTCCAACCATTTTCTCTCAAGTATCATCAGCCAAGAACAACCTCTCTCCTCAAGAACATGCTAAATTCATCATTTCTCATCATATTCAAGTGATAATCTGTAGTTCTTCATATGATCTATTAGGTATCATTTCTTGATCTTGTTATCACTTCAAGAACATCCTTCAAACTTCATATACTAGGCTGAAATCCGTTTTTCGCGAAGAACACGAAGAACACACAAAGAACACGAAGAACACCCATCTGAAAACCTTTGAATCTTCTTAGAAACTTGCTTAGGATCTTCAGCTGTTCTTCATTCATCAAGAACACAGGGCGGTGAACACCATCAGGGCCGAGAACACTTCATGGGCCATGAACCCTCCTGGCCGTGAACTCAATTCAGCCTCCATTTTAGCTTCTAACACTCCTATTTGTAAGTTATACTTACAAATTAGTCCAATTTCCAATCATTCCTATGATTATATTAGCTAATTGGTTGCATATATGCTATATAAATTGCTTTATAGGACTTATTTTACTACGAGATTTCACTTGTGGAAATAAACATCCTATATCAATTCATCAATCGAATCACCCTTTAAAACGTGAGGTTCATACCCTCGTATTTTCATAGTTTTTACAGTTTTAAGGGGGGGGGGGGATACAAGTCTAATAGAAGGATTTTGTGTTACAAACAAATGGTTTCAAAACATCTCACTAAAGTGGATTTCAATTATCTTCAAATTAAATGGTTTCAAATTGTGTTAAAATAACATCAAGTCACCAAAAGTATTTCAAAATGTTAAACTCTTTAAAATGATTTTATAAACTTATATTTTTCCCCCAAAATAATATACATATATATATATATATATATATATATATATATATATATATATATATATATATATATATATATATATATATATAACAAATTACTGAAATCGTCACTATGGTTTGGTGAAAATTGCATGTTCAGTCCCTAACTCTTTTTTTGCACTCGGACCGTCCTTATAGTTTGATTTTGTTGCGTTTTTCGTCCCTCCCTAACATGAAAAGACTTTTTTGCCCTTTGTATTTTCTTTTTCAGTTTTTTATAGTATTTGTTTATTATTTATTAATAAAAGAAAATCAATTACATAATTTATAGACATATAGGACCCACTCATACTCTCACTTGCACCACCGACCACCTTTGATCACCACCGACCACCGATAACCACCACTGACCACCGATAACCACCACCGACCAATTGCAACATCACCACCATCCATCTATTCTAGCTCTAATACATACCACATTCAGAAATCATAACCATACCAAGGTCAAATTCCAAAATAAAAAACCTAACCAAAGTCAAATCCCAAAATCAGAACCTAAGCTGAAATCAAAACCAGATCTGTAAGCAAAGCTCAAAACGCAAAACAACCTAAAATCGATGATGAAATGGTGGTCGGGATTTTAGTGAAAGAGATGTTGCGGTTGAAGCTGAGCAGAAGGTCACTCTTGCGTGAACCACCTGACGATGTGAAGCAGCTTCGTTGGCTTCAGATCCGTTTCTGAAGATGTCGCCTTCCGTATCATCTTCAGATCCGTCTACTTCAGGCAGATTCACCTATGGTGAAGATAAATCTGATGAAGGGTAGAGACAAGCAGCAGCGTAAAGAGAAATCGATAGAGTAGATGGAAATCGAGGGGTGGAAGACGGAGCACAGAAAAATCGATGGGAAACCCTTTACATAACCGACGATGGCGGAGGTGGGGATTTCCAGCGAGAGAGATGGAGTAGAGAAAAGTGATAGGAAGAGAGAAGCAACATAGGAGGAGTAGAAGGCGATCCATGGGTTTTCAGTAGGTTATGAAGGTGTTTCCGGTGGCTCCATTGGTGTTTCTGGTGGTTCCACTGGTGGCTCCGACGGTGGTTAGCTGAGGACCATTTAGAGCTTTATTTTTTTTTAACTAAGATAAAAGTGAAGCATAAAGTGAGAGAGGGGTTGAAGGTAGGACCCATGTATTTTTTTATTATCAATAAATAATAACAATAACTGAAAAAGAAAATACAAAGGGCAAAAAAGTCTTTTCATGTTTGGGAGGGACGAAAAACGCAACAAAATCAAACTATAAGGACGGTCCGAGTGCAAAAAAAAAGTTAGGACTGAACACGCAATTTTCACCAAACCACAGGGACGACTTCAATAATTTGTTCTATATATATATATATATATATATATATATATATATATATATATATATATATATATATATATAAGATTTAAAGGGCTTAGGACTGATAACTCACCTTATTTCCTTTTCCTTGTTTGGATGTGGGCTTAGGGTACCGGTTATTTGTCCGAATGTCGTTTAAATTTTAATTATATATTTGTATATGTATATAAATATAAAGGTTATTTCATTCAGTTTCAATACCCTTTGTAACATGTCGAGCAAGGGGTTGCATTCATGAACAGTTAGTATCAATTCAGAAAGTACATATAAATTATAATAGATATAATTTATGACTCAAAGAACACTAACTCACAATTCAAGTATACTAGAGTACAACATTTTACAAGAACAAGGGTTTGATTCAAAACTAATCAAGGGTATACATTTTACAAATACATTTTAAGAATACTAATTCAGGAGCATACGGTCAATAGATTTAGGTTGTTTATTCATTTAAACAACATAGTTAAAGTCCTGACATTATAACCAGAATCTCCAGTCGGGGATCGAAACAAGTGTGTATAGATCTATATGGGATTGAAAACCCCACACTCAGACTGCTAGCTACAGCCGGGCATACACGCCTATGAGTGACAATTGTTATCAACAGTTTTTGACGCCTTCAAAGCGTTGTTTCAGGCCATCTAGTCATAGTATGGTTATAATAACTCATTAAAAATATATTAACAATACGGTTATTGTATAATTAACCAAACATGAGTACATTTTTAAAGTACTAGTTTACAAAGATACAATTTACAGTATTACATTACAGTTTACAATAACAACTGGTGAAGCCAGGCACACTCACTTTTACAGGTTTTATAAAAAAATATAAATACTGAACACTGGTTTACAAACAGAATGGTTTTATGAGATTAAAACTACTTTTCATATACATCAGAAAATATTGGATTTTCTGGAACAGTTTATATATTCAAAGAACAGAAAACAGGCTTTCAAACATAAATACTTATGCACTCACTCAACTTTATGTTGATACCTTCTTTTCAAATTACTTGTATTCTCAGGGAATCAGTAGACAGGTACTCCCCGAGCTTTTCAGAAGATGGAGCTGTTTTGAGTCATGTCTTCTATCTTTTGCTATAACGATTTTGGTGTCAATATACAATGATTGAACACATGTAAAAACTTATACTTATTAATGCAATGGTTGTTTGTACTTTGATTACTATAATGCATGTGTTGTGATACTACAAATGAAGTCATCCACCCCCGGACGTTTCTGCCGTTTGGTTTCGGGGTGTGACAGACGAGTTGCTAGAAGCATAGGGCTTCTCGTCACCTTTCTGTGGATATAAGGTCCATTGGAAACAAAGTTAGATCGAGGAAGTATAGAAGTTTGAAGTTTTGACAAGATAGGTCCCTTATTTGAGAAATGTGGCAGATGAGTACGCTGGGCGTACGTGTGTGTACGCTTAGCGTACTCATGTACGTGACTTTTAAATGGAGCCACCTAGTACGCTGGGCGTACCAGAGGGTACGCTGGGCGTACTAGGCTCAGAGTGAAAACCCTAAATGAGGGGGGGGGTGTCCCTATATAAAGAATAAGATGACCTCATTTCGGGCCACCATCCTCAGAAAACAAACCCTCTTAAACCCTAAACCTTTGTTCATAGAGCTTGTGAGTGCATTTGAGAGCCTTTGAGTGATTTTGTGTGTTCTTGGAGTGACGAAGAAGCTTTGGAGAAGAAGGAGTGAGAGTCCATGCCTTTGGATTCGAGCATATCTGTGTTGGGAGCTTCATATAGAGGTATAAAGCTTCAAGCTTTCTCACTCTTTTGATTTGTGCATCATAGTAGAGTATTTTAGGGTTTTTGTCCCAAAAGTTGGAGACTTTATGAGATATTGAGCTCCAGAGACTATGATCAACCCCCTTTGAGTGTATTCAGATGTGTAGTGTCATAAAAATCAAGACTTGGACATTGGAATCATACCATGCATGAGATATGAGCATTTTAAGTTAAGAGAGTGAGAGGTTTATGTGTTTGTGACCTTATCAGCCATGCAAAGGCTTAAAGTCACAAGCTTTATGGAGTAAGAGCCATTAGGGAGTCTAGATCTGAGATTTGACTTAAGGTCTTAATGGGTTAAGACCAAAGGAGTAGGAAGAGCAAACTTGGACGTACGCTGAGCGTAATTCCAGTACGCCCCGCGTACTGACCAAATACCCTAATGGCCAATCTGGTTTCGTGCGTATGCTGAGGGTACCAAGGGAGGTACGTGTTGGATTAATGTCTAAGTCCATAACTATATTTGGTATGTACTTGACCCGACCCGGCATGGTCCATTTGGGCTGCACTTCACCGGCACAATTTATATGGATAGTCTTTTGAGAATAATATATTTATGATTTATATTAATATACTATAAGTTCTAATATATTAATATGGAATCATATTATTTAATTAGTATTGATCAAGAATTAATTTAGAATTAATTAAGTGATCAAAAAGAACTAATTAAATATGGACTCTTATATATATGGAATGGGCCAAGTTCATTTAGGTTGGGCTAAGCTTTCATGGATGGTCCATGGAGCTTTTAACCCATGGATCCTATGTAAATGAAAGGTCATGGGTATTAGGGTTTACATGGATGTAACCCTAATCCTCCATAATATATAAAGGGGTCCTTGGCTCACAAAATTGGCACACGTGTGTGAAAATAAGAGTGGGCCGATTTTAGTGTGCATACATATTCTCTCAAGTTCTTCCAAGGTGTTTTGGTGATTTGTGATTCCATTTGAGGCTTCCACACTATTGGGGCTAAGCTCTTAAAGCTTGAAGACATCAAGCTACATCAAAAGGTATGTCATCTAACTAGAACTTTGTAGTATAGGTGCTTTATAATATGCTAGTTAGGATGAAACCTTGGAATAGTTAATATTTGCATGTATAATAGAGAAAACATAGATCCAAGGTTTATAGGGTTGCATGTACACCATAGGAGTGTTAGAATGCTCAAAACCCAACAGTGGTATCAGAGCCATGGGTTGTTTTCTGTTATATTGATGCAAATGTTTTATTTTCAAGTTGAAAAAAAAGGGAAAAAAACATGACGTTTGTCAAATTTTAAGATAATTACTTGTTTTGTGAAAAATGAATTATTTGTAAAATTTGAATCATTTGTTATATGAGTTGAATTAGGTCAAATTTAGTAAAAGATAAAATGATATGATTATTTTATTAGTTTTAAGAGTTTGATCTAAATGTTTTAAGGAGTTACATTTTTTGTCATAAAATTTTGAAGCTCAAAAGTTTTTTTAAAGTTGTGATCTTAAATGTTTTTGAAACTTCCATAAGTTATGGATATGAAAGTTTTTTTAAAAAAAAAAATTGATTCAAAGTTTTTATGGAGTTACAAAATTTGGTATTAATGTTTTAAAGAATTCCATAACTTGTTCTTAAGTTATGGAACATGGAAAGTTTCATCATAAAACACCATTAATTCCATAAGTTATGGAATCCAAAGGTTTTTAAGAATTACAAAACTTGCCCTCAAGTTTTGGAATTTGAGAAAAGTTTTTTATGAAAAAAAAGAATTGAATTCTAAAACTCTTGGGTTCATAACTTAAACAATTAATTAAATGGTTTTAATTTTGAGTTTAATAATTGGAATTATGATGTTTTGTTGAATAGTTCAAATTAACTCTTATGGACTTTATTAAAAGTTAATTAAAGCGTTTAATTAAAAGAGTATTATTAAATCCATAAATATATGGTTTGAGTTTAATTAAATTAAAAGTCTAGTTTAATTAATAGATTAAACCACCAAGTATTTTAAATGTCTAAATTACACCCTTATACTATTATAATATTAAAAGTTTAATATATTATATGTATAAGAGGAAGTCGTGTTACCATTAGTAGGCCTCATTCACGAAGCCGGTCTATAAGGGGGGTATAAGGTTACTGCCTATAAAATGGCAGTTTAATGGGTGTCCACTCTCACTCACCGCTTCCTTGAATGGTGGAGGGTCGTTAGCCGAACAGGTAAGAGAAGGACTATAATTCTCCCTTCATTATATGTATAATGATAAATACTAAGTAACTAAACACTTATAAATTCCCAATCTTAGTTACTTAGGAAAATGTGAATAAGGTGCTAATCCATGAAATTACACTTTGCACTTTGTTTAAGCTGTTAGTGGAGCGTGTGTGGTTAACCGGCACACTAACCTGGACTTAACAAGGTAGGCAAATGGTAACTTAATGTTTATCATAGTATCGTTGGAGCGTGTGTGGTTAACCGGCACATCGATTGAGGGGTAAATATTAAGGGTACCAAGTATATTTGCATGGTTACTTCACACCTTGTTTTGTGATCCTCGGCATCCTAGTCACAAAACCTGAAGGGCACACTCGAGATTGAAACATGCCATTGAAAAGTTCAATGAATCTCAAAAGAATCTAGGAGTTTCAAAACCAATTAAAACCTAATAATACATTTCGTTTATCTTGGTGGAAATTGGTGAATCGTCATTCAGCTACCTTCAAATATTTTATAGCTTGGATTATGGCATCCCTCTTCCAAGTTATAAAATAGTTTGTTGGGTCCTAGCCTTAATATATCATATTGGGTGTTATATTAAGGACTTAAATCAACTTTACGTGAATTTCTCCCATTGTTGATGTCTGGTTTAGACAACAATGATCTTCCCAAACCAAGCTTTCCTAATGAATATGGCTTCCCGAGTTTGGCTCATGGAAGTTATACTTCTCTTCCTCCACCTCCTCCAATTATTCTTCCTAACCCACAAGTTCAAGGTCACTCAAGCCCTAGTGGCAAGCAAGGTCTATGTGTGATCACATCTTAGAGATGAAGTCACATATTGACAAGCCGGGAGAGTTTGGTGTCAAAGTCTTGAGAAAGTTGGATGTTCAATCACTTTCTAAGTCACATAGTGAGTTCCTTTGGGACTACTATGAAACAGACTATGACATGAACCTTAATGATCATATCCATTTGCTTGGTGCTGCTGAATCAGCAATGATTTGGAACGATAGTAAAGCAAATTTGATTAGAAGATCAACTTCCCAAAAACTTTATGGACAGTGACAATGGTGACACTGGAAATCCAGAAAAAGCATTCTCTTCCCAATGGAAAGGGATTGGCCATAGTCAACCCGGTTGACCAAATGGTAAAGAGAAAGGCTAAGTCTGAGATAGTCCCATTACCAAAGGGTCCATATGTTTATTTTGCCAAAGGAAGGGGCGTTGATTGCAAAGCTGCCAAATTTACCTAAGGATGTTAAAGTCAATAAGTTTGACTCTACATCAGGTAGAGCCCATTATCTAACTCTGTTAAGTTCTATTCTGAGATCCTCATTACATGATGTGACTGGGTCACATGTTGATGTTTTAAGAATCAAAGAATAGAGAGAAATCTTAAAGGAAGTATATGCTGATTCTGATCGCGAAGGTGGATTTCGATCGCATCAGAATTTTGAGCAGTTGCTTAAGAAGTTATAATATATTGCTAAGGAATAGATAACAACAATTTTCCATGTGGATTGTAAGGATAAGTTTTTCCGCAAAGTTTTAAAATAAAAGAAAATTGGTTAATTTTATTTATTTGAAGTATCCTTACAATGGCATTTGTGGAAAATTGTTGCTTATATGATTCCACTGACAACAATATTGGAAAATGGATTTGATTCTTTCATTTGTGGTAGTGTCTAAATTTACCAAATCAGGAAAGTTCCTCATCGCCCAAGTTTCAATTGGACCGAAACTTGGAATCATGCAAGTTGAATTGTATGATGAATGAGAACTTTCAAGCATTGGAAAATCAAGACTAATTACTTGTTCACATGGATGTGTGAGTCAAGTGAAGGACTAAAGGGATCGAGTACACATTCTTGTGCACTGGTCATGTCCACCACAAAGCTCGTTAAGACTATTTGATTTACTAAAGTTTAGTAAATATGGTTATACTTACAAGTTTAAGTATAATTCTGAAACATTGGAAAAGTCTCAATGTATGGCAGAACGAATGGGAAGAATCAAATTAGGCAGAAAGATAAAAGTTTCTCAAATCTGAAAAGATGGGAGAGTACTTTAGTATCATGTTTGTGATCATCTTAATGATTTAGAAATCATATCACAATTAGTCCTCTAAAGGTCATCTTAGTGCATTCTTATGACTAAGAAGAGGAGTCATGAATTGTTGAAATGGTTAGATCAGGAAGATGAGTCATACTTCGTTGCAAAACAATTCTTAGAGTCATACTCCAAGATTGTAACTTGAGTGACATATCTTAAAGAAAGGTTTAAAACACTTGTCAAATGTAAGAGTAAAAGTGTCCTACTCTTGTACATTTGAAATTGGTAAGTTGTGATGTTTTGGATAAAACAAAGACCAACTAAGGCCAATTGTGTGAAGTGTTTGTCTTGATAAAGAATCCGCACTATCTCTTGAATATTTGGTAAGATAGTCTTATATGTCAAGAGGATAGTGGGAGTCGTAAAGATCCTAAAAAGAATTTCAAGAACTAATCAAGAATAAAACCTGAGGTTCTTCACTAGCACACGACTTGAGGTTTATAACTTATCTTGTTGACATATTCTGTGCCCATTCCAGTTAAAGTTGGCTTTGCATAGGAGTTCTGAAAGTTCTCAATTGGTTGCATAACAACTTGGAAGCAATGGCAGGCCCTGTACTGCCAGGTGGCAAGAAGTTAAGATTGCATAAGTTCAGTCCATATGAGTTTGGATTTGTCATTATCCTTGTCTTGTGACTATGGTTTTGACGATTCACATGGATAAGAACACATACAACATAAAATCTAAGGGTCATAAGGTTTCTCTCCGATTCATGAAAATGATGGTGAGGAAACACTTCCACCAAGTAGATTTGAAGCAGATGGCAAAAGGTCTAAACAATTGAGACTATGATTACGGCATCCCTTTTCATAGTTCTGAAATTGTTTAGACACACATGCATGCCATCTAAGGAAAGGTGTATGATTTTGATAAAGTTTTATCAAAGCATCTCGTATCAGAAATCTGAACTTTGGTAAGAAAGTCAATAAAGTATTGATTTCTAGAAGTCCAGCTGATTTCTGAGTACATGTCAAAGCTAGTGGGAGCATAAGTGTTATGCTAATAATCATCATGTTAGTGGGAGCATGATAATTACTGTTAGTGTTGCAAGTTAGCAATGTTAATTATAGAAAACAAAATTTTCAATTCGTGAGGCTGCAGGGATTGAAAAAGTTGTTTTGCTATAATTAAGGGAGAGGATATACTTCATTTCAGTTCTAAAGGCTTAGATTGAGACCTTAATCATCTTTAGTTAAGAATATATATATGAATTTTATGTTGGATTGGTTCAACTTAAGGAAATTCTATATATTGCGTTCTCAAAATTCGATTATGATTACGGCATCCCTCTTCATTGTCAAATTTTGAAAAAATGGCAAATAAAAATATTGTAGCAAAAGACTGGTCTAGAATCATGTCTTTATGTGAGACATCATGAATCGTGTACCATTTGCTTTGGGTACAGGATCGATTGCATGTGCTATAATATTTGTCATTTCTAAATTTTTCCAAATGCCCAGAGGCATTAAGAAGGGAAAAGGTCTAGAATTGGATATGACTAAAATGATTAAGCAATTGTCGAGGACAATCTGAGGTTTACCAAAGATTGGTTGCTCAGGGACAGTTGGAAGTATAGTGCTAATTTTGGAAGGACCATATTGACATATTTTGAAAAGAGGCATCTCTTATTCAGAAGTGATAGTCAAAATGAGAATATGGAGTTGTCTCCATAGGTGGAAGTTATCTGTGTAAGATTAGAAAACTTAATGCAAGAAGCATATCCAAAGCAATGTACTTTGAATATGAGACTTAGTTTCCATGGAGTTGATCTCCATTGGAATACCTTATAATGACTGTTGACAAGTCTTTGTGACTTTGTACATATTCATTCAGGTATAAAGTTGATAAAACCGAAACAATGAAATAATGAGTAATCAATATGGTGATAAATAAAAGTGGTCTATTTATATTCATAGGGTTTGATACCATATTTGATTCATTTATTCTTGTGTTTCATTTTGCATGTTTTGACTTCCAGAATAAACTAGGTCATTCTTCCTGAATGACTAAGTTATTCAAACTATCCACAGTCGGTCATATGTTGGAAGTAGATATGAATCAAGGCTGTCATGGGTTGGCTTGTAGAGGTCTAAGATGTTGGACAAAGCGGTGCTACAACACTCATGAGTGCTCATAAGTTCTGAGTATTAGATTCAACCCACGCTCATTTGAATCACTTCATGGATTTTATCACGAGTGATCATGAGACGATAATATATTATATTCTTAAAACCTAGAGATATGAGTTGTTACTATGAGTTGGTTATACATTGATTGCACGAAAACGCATTGGTAACTCGATGTTATAAAACGTGCCTTTGTGTATGATTCAACAAGTAGTAGCACAAGACATATGAGTCGAAGTTTATCCATTCCTTTTACCTTCGGGATAAAAGCGATATCTGTGGGCCCCTCGATGATTTAGCGATGACACATGTGAGTGCTTGGCCAAGCCAGGACTGATTTGATTTGTTCAATCAGTCAGTCATCATAAATAGGAAATCGGGAAACAACAAATGGACAGAGAGAATGATTGATAATCCATGTCTCAGTCCATATGATATCTAGAATGGAGGAATATATGATCCCTTATCTAATGGACAAGTCATTGACAAAGGTCAGAGTCATTGACAAGGTCAGAGTTCGACAGCGGCTTTAAGAGCTACGATTGCCAGTTAGGTTTTGAAGTCATACTCAATAATAGTTTTAGACTTATCCAAGTGGGAGACTGTTGGATTAATGTCTAAGTCCATAACTATATTTGGTATGTACTTGACCCGACCCGACATGGTCCATTTGGGTTGCACTTCACCGGCACAATTTATATGGATAGTTTTTTGAGAATAGTATATTTATGATTTGTATTAATATATTATAAGTTATAATATATTAATATGGAATCATATTATTTAATTAGTATTGATCAAGAATTAATTTAGAATTAATTAAGTAATCAAAAAGAACTAATTAAATATGGACTCTTATATATATGGAATGGGCCAAGTTCATTTAGGTTGGGCTAAGCTTTCATGGATGGTCCATGGAGCTTTTAACCCATGGATCCTATGTAAATGAAATGTCATGGGTATTAGGGTTTACATGGATGTAACCCTAATCCTCCATAATATATAAAGGGGTCCTTGGCTCACAAAATTGGCACAAGTGTGTGAAAATAAGAGTGGGCCGATTTTAGTGTGCATACATATTCTCTCAAGTTCTTCCAAGGTGTTTTGGTGATTTGTGATTCCATTTGAGGCTTCCACACTATTGGGGCTAAGCTCTTAAAGCTTGAAGACATCAAGCTACATCAAAAGGTATGTCATCTAACTAGAACTTTGTAGTATAGGTGCTTCATAATATCCTAGTTAGGATGAAACCTTGGAATAGTTAATATTTGCATGTATAATAGAGAAAACATAGATCCAAGGTTTATAGGGTTGCATGTACACCATAGGAGTGTTAGAATGCTCAAAACCCAACAGTACGCCCCACGTAACCTCACTGTGGGCTTTTGGGCTAAGTCTGGTTTTGGGCCTTAAGGGTTGAGCCGGGTTTTTGGGCTTGTGTACTAGAGATTTTGATAAGAGGAGTATTATATATATGTGTCTTGGGCCCTTGTGTTGGGCTTGCCATTTAGACTTGAGAGTTGGGCCTCGGGAGAGCCCATTTATTATTGGGCCTTGGTGGGCCCAATGGGTTTTGGGTTATGGATGGGCTGGTTAGTGGACTACCTTTAGACCTTGAGTGAGAGTTTGGACTTAGTTCCTAATTTGGTTAATTGTGGGTTTGGCTCAGAGAAAGCGGCCGGTGCACAACAGCAACGTTTATAGGAGCTGTTCATCATCCGAGGTGAGTCTTCTCACTATACTTACCATGAGTGGTATCTTTGTGCGACCGTGATGTCTTATGTGCTTACCTGTGTATTGTGATATTCTGCATTATGTCATTGTGATTTATGTTGAGTATTATTGTTATGAGCTTATTGAGTTAGGACTAGAGGGTCCACCCGAGTTGTGGGACCGAAGGGTCTCCACTGAGACACATTGACCGGAGGGTCGTATTGAGTTAGCCTTGAGTGGCTAATGTGATGTGTGTGGTATTTTGGGGAACTCACTAAGCTTCGTGCTTACCATGTTATGTGATATGTGTTTCAGTTTCTTCTCAGGATCGCAGGAAGGCGCCGACTACATTGTACACACAAGAGAAAGAGTTATGTTTCGACGATCCTGGATTATAAATCAAACAATTATGGGGTTGCGTTTTGTAAATTAAATAAATGAGATTTTCGTGAAATGTGTTATGAGAATTATGTGCTTTTAAAAATGAAAATTTTGTTTGAAAATTTACGATGTTACAAGTTGGTATCAGAGCCTTGTTTTGAGGGATTCGGATGCACCTTCGGGTATATCTGGACTCAAACTGAGGATTTGAGAAAAAAAAAATTCAAAAGAAATGATTTTTCTAAGACGAGCAAGAGTTTCTAAGAGAAGAACGAGAAGGAGCAGTGTGTACAATCAGCCAGAGCCCGAACGGTGATTTCCCAAAATACCCTTACTTATTTGTGTTATGAGTTATTATTGAGATATTAGTGATGCATGCTAGAAGATAGGCTAGGTATTTCATATTTTAGGGATAGAGTTGCCTGATTTGTGAAGCCTTAGCCTAGGAATTTTGCTATCTGTGATGTGCTTTGAGTATGTGCGGTGTAAGGGTATCCAACAGGAATCTTTTAGAAAGAACTTTGAGTAGAGGAGTAATCTAGGAGAGATACCTAGATGAGCATTGGAGGAGCCTACTGAGGGAGTAGTTAGATACCCGCGAGAGGTAGGGTTGCTTGAGTCCGGTGATACATTTTGAATGTGAGTAGAGCAAGTGGAGTTGTAACCTAGAGTGGTTTTATGTGTTGGTGGAGATTATTCGATGCCCGAATGCTGCTTGCTTTGTGCTTTGTGGAACTCTTCATGATGGGATTCAACTACTAACTGAATATGACGATATTAAGGAGGTAGAGGGTTGGCATCATAAGGAGTTCTTCAGCAGCTGATGGCAGAGAAGTGTGAGAATCTAGGAAGAGCCTAGGGAGTGACTTTAGTCAGAAGAGTATGCTGATAGAGGAAACTATTCGCTGGGTAGCGACCAGGTATATCGGGATTGGTGATCGAAAAGGTTGAGCAGCTACTTAGGAAGTCTGGGACGATCCGTGTGGAAAGTATGGGTAGATGTGGCAGGTAGTATGGGTCCGTACTACTGAAAGAAGAGGACCCGTACTCAAAACAGGGAGAATTCCAGGGGTTCTAAGTAGCAGATTGAGAGGTGATAACATGGTTCGGGTACCATGATTCGTAGCAGATTAAGAGGTCATCACATGGTTCGAGTACCATGATTCGTGGCGGTTAGTGCTTCTGGTTTTACCAGCTATCCCATTGTGATTAATTATACGGAGATTAGATATGATAGAGTGTGGGGCCAGAGGGCCATGTCGAGCGAGTTTCAATGGAGCATACCTTGAGAGGGAAATCGAGTTAGTTCCCGAGAGATTTTTATTGGTGAGATTCCAGTTGGAGTCGCAAGACTCAGGGATGAGTATAGATTATGCTTATTGGAGGATCGCGGTCTGAGTGAGCATTCGACCGATAGATGAGTCGTCACCTTCTGTGACAAGAGTTGCATTGTCCCCGTTTCCTGGGAGAAGCAAAAGAGATAACGAGCTTCCGGTTTCAGAGTTTGGAGATAAACCCCATGTGTTAGCATAGGGTTGCAACCTTTTCACCAGAGTATTTGGGCAGTATGTTTACTGCGAGGTATTTCTTATACCATGAGAGAGTCATTAGTGGGACTAAGATGGAAGAGAACAAGGAGGTGCCTTCTTGAGGGATGCATAATTTTAGCAGCAATTTCAAGTGATTAAGAGGAGTATATCGGGGCGGTGGCCCTCGTTGTCTACGTTTTGTATGATGGGTTTTGAGCAAAACATAAATCCTATGGTGCGCATGCAAAACCCTAAAGCTTTGGATCTAGGTTTCTCTATTGTACATGCAAGTTATCCAAAGGTTAGAAACCCTAGATCTAGCATATCAAAATCCAAATAACATGTAAAACAGGTTTAGATGATTACCTTTTGAGTGTCGCAAGAATCTTCAAGCTTTGAGAGCCTAGTATCACAAATGTAATACCTCTAATCGATCAAACACACCAAGGCAAGAAGGATAATCTTGGAGAGAGGATATGGAGGCACAAAATCGGCTCTAAGGACTCTAGGGTTTTTCTGGTAGCCGATTTTGGATGCCCCGGGGTCCCTTATATAGTGTGCTGCTAGGGTTTCAATCAAAACCCTAATTGGATGACTTAGGCCTTAAGCAGTCCAATGGAACATTCTGGAATGAGGCTTGGATGATTTTCAAGGTGGGCTTGTACCCTAATTTCGTCCACCCCCTTAATCCTTAAGATCCATAGCCCAAAATCCAATTATCTTATAATTGCAATTCCAATCCCCTAAGTTCAGTTAATCTCTTTTAATCATATAATTAATTTGTTAATTAATTCTTGATCAATATTAATTAACTAATATGATTTCACTTTTAATATATTATTCTTATAATATATTAATAAACCATAATAACCTCTTTCTCCATCAATCATCCAGTCAAGTTGCTTTGGTGAAGGCAACCCAAAAGGACCATTCTACAACCGGGTCAAGTACATACCAAATATAGTTATGGACTTAGACATTATCCAACAGTCATCAACTTGGATAAGTCTAATAACTATAAATGCAAGTACGACTTCAAAATCTGATTAGCAATCGTAGCTCTCAAAAGCCGCTGTCGAACTCTAACTCGTCCTTTAGACAAGAGATCGTATAGTCCTCCGTTCTCAAGATATCGTGCGGACAATTACATGGAACATAGTCATACTTATTGTCCAACAGTTTGTTTCTCTATCTCTAATTTGTCTGACATATAACTTAATTGAACACATCCATTCAGTCCTGACCGGGCCCGGCACATAAGTCAAACCAAATCATCGAGGGGCCCAGATATCGCTTTTACCCTCTTAGGATAAAAGGAACAGATAAACTTCGACTTATATGCATTTACTATTCACTCATCAAATCATGCACAACGATGCGTTTTATAACATCAAGTTACTGATGTGTTTACGGATTATCAATGCATAACCAACTTGCAAACAATAAACCATATATCTAGGTTTAAAGTCTATATGATATTATCGTCTTGCGGTCACTAGTGATAAATTCCATGAAGTGATGCCAGCAAGCATGGGTTTAATCCAATGCTCAAATCTTATTTCATAAGCACACATGAACGTTGCAACAAACTTTTGCTATGTATAATATGTGGGATTATTGTCTAAGTCCATAACTATTTTGGTATGTACTTGACCCGATTGTGAGCATGGTCCTTTTGGGTTGCCTTCACACGGGTGACTAGACAGGACGACAGTTGAGGAGAGAGGTTGATTGGGGCATAAATATGATTTATTTATTATATTATAAGAATAATATAATAATGTGGAATCATATTATTAATTAGTATTTAATCAGAAATTAATTTAGAATTAATTTTAGGATTAAAGGAACTGATTAAAAGTACATGGGCTGTTTTGTAATTATTCAATAGTTGAGGCTTTGCGCCATTGGATCACCTTTATTAATGCTTGGCCGAAAATCCTAGAAGGATCTAGGAGTTTTCGTCCAAGGGCTTAAGGAAAGGAGTCCATGGATTTGCTTGGGCCCTAAGCTAAGGGATTAGAGTTTCCACCTTGAAACCCTAGCTAGCCTCCAGTATAAATAGCACCCTAAGGCACTAGAATTCGTCCAATCCTTGGGAAACCCTAAAAGGAACGAATTTTAGTGCAAGATACCCTTCTCTCCTCTCTCCCATATTCATCCTTTCACCTAGTGTGTTTGTGAGCCATTAGAGGTACTACACTTGTGGTACTTGCTTTCAAGAGCTAAGGAAATTCAAGGAACTAGTTGTTATTGCTATATAACAACAAAAGGTACGTATTCTATTCTCCTATGTAGATTTCGAAAATCATAGGAGTATTCCAGGTTTCTTTTTGTGTTCATGAAGTTGTATGTCTAATAGTGAAAACATGCATCCAATTAGGGTTGCATGTACACATAGGATTGTTTGTATAAAACCTATCAGAGGTATCAGAGCCTTAGGTTTTTGTTTTCAATTAGATTTGATACAAATGTATGAATATGACAATTAGGATTTATGGCTAATAAACCCTGGAGGCCTGATTTTCGAAATTAGGGTTTCTAAACCCTAGATTTCGAAATTTTGGTAAGGCTTCCTAAACCGTTTTCTTTGGCCCCAAGATTTCGATTTTAGGGTTGTCTAACCCTAGAATTTCGAAATTTGCCTTGTCCCCTAGATAGGATTCCCAAATTTTAGGGAATTGGATAATGCCATATATTGTAATTATCCTTGATTCCTTAAATAGATAATTAAAGATCTTATGGATTATCTCATTCCATAAATTTTCAAATCTTAGGGGATATGGGATTAGATTAAATTAATTGTCTAATTTAATAGATAATCCTACAAGATTTAATAATTTTAAATTAATTGTTTAATTTTGGATAATTATTAAATTAATATTTTTTAATATTTAAGAGTTTAAAATTAAAAAGTTTAATTTTTCGAAAAAGTTAAATATGATTAAAACCCTAGTATTTTGAAAACTTCAAATTACACCCTTATGGTTTTATTAATTAATTAAAGTGTATAATTAAAAGAGAGTAAATAATTCCATAAAGTTTTGGTTTAAATTTAATTTAATTAAAAGTATAATTTATTAAATTAGACCACCTAGTATTTTAAAAGTATAAAATACACCCTATACTATATATAACATTAAAAGTCTAATATTATATATATGTATGAGTAAACAGTCAGTCTTACCGTTAGTAGGCCTCATTCACGAAGCTGGTCCATAAGGGGTGTTTAAGGAAATTGCCTATAAAATGGCGATTGAATGGGTATCTACTCTTACCCACCGCACTCTTGACTAGTGTAGGGTCGTTAGCCGAACGGGTAGGATAGGACGAAACCTTGCATTATAAGTATAATGAAGTACAAAGTAACTACATGCTTTTACAAAGTCCCAAATTCTAGTTACTTTAGGCAAAATGTGAAATTGTATGCTAATCCATGGAATTACACTTCGTACCCTTGTCAAATGTTAGTGGAGCGTGTGTGGTTAACCGGCACACTAATTTGGGGTTAACATTGGTGGCGAAGGGTGGCTCGATGTTTATCATAGATCAATGGAGCGTGTGTGGCTAACCGGCACATTGATTAGGTGATAGTAGCATTGAGTGCACCACGTGATTCGTATGGTTATTCACACCTTGTTTGTGATCCTCGGCATCCTAGTCACAAATATGAAGGGCATAATCGAGATTAAACATGCCATTGAAAAGTTCAATGAATCTCAAAAGATCTAGGTGTTTCAATTCATTTAAAACTTAAACTTCATTTTTGTTTTTCATGGTGGGAATTGGTAAATCGTCATTTACCTACCTTCAAATATTCTGCAACTAGATTACGGCATCCCTCTTCTAGGTTGTAGAGTATTGTATTGGATCCTAGCCTTGATGTTTCTTTTGGGTGTTACATCAAGGATTCTTATCAACTAACTTGAATTTTCTCCCGTTTTGTAGATGTCTAAATCTTACAATGGTCTTCCCATGTCCCTTGGAACAAGCTTTCCAAATGAAGATGACGTTCCACGATACGATCAAGGAAATGAGAGTCATGCTTCACTTCCTCCACCACCTCCAATTATTCTCCCTAACCCAAAAGTTCAAAGGCTTGAAAAGTTCAAGCTCACTCAAGCCCTATTGGCAAGTAAACACGAAGATGGGAAACCTGTGTGTGCACACGTCTTGGAGATAAAGTCACACATTGATAGGTTAAGGATGATGGGTGTCGATATCTCGGAGATGTTGGCTGTTGACTGGGTTCTTCAGTCGCTTCCTGAATCATATAGTGAGTTCGTTATAGAGTACTATATGATGGACCACGACGTGACCCTCATTGATCTCACCTATTTGCTTATAGCTGCTGAATCAACAATGATTTGGCGTGCTGGTCAAGCAAATTTGTCTGGTGAATCAAACTCCCATACTTCAATGGACACTGGCAACATTAGAAGTCCAGAAAGGACTAAGCATGAGATTGTCCCATGTGCTGTGCCAAAGGAGTCCATTTGCTTTTATTGCCTAGAGAAGGGGCATTGGAGACGAAGCTGCCCAAACTACTTGAGAGATCTAAGAGATGGGAAAGTCAAGGAATATGGCTCTACTTCAGGTAAAATCCATTATCTAACTCTGTAAGTTCCTATTTTTGATTCTTAATACATGATGTGATAAGATTACATTTTGATGTTTTGTAGGATCAAAGAAAAGAGAGGAAGCTTAAGGAAGAAGCGTGCTGAATCTGATCATGAAGAAATGGATTTCGATCGCATGGATTCGAAGATCAGATTTTTTGAGCTGCTACTCTAGAGTTAGGATAGAATGATAAGAAATATGAAATAGCATAGTTTTTTCAGTTGAATTGCATTGTAAGTTCAAATTTTTCCGCAATAAAATAAATTTTGATTTTGTCTTATTTATTTATCCTTGTAAGGGTGTGTATGAAAAATTGATGTTTAATTGTTTCTATTATTAGCAATAATGGATTTGATTCTTAATTATGTTATTTATGGAAATGTCGAGAATTTGCCAAATAAGGGAAGATTCTCATCGCCCAAGTTTCAATTGAACATAAACTTGGAATCATACAACTAGGTTGCGTGATGAATGAGAAACTTCATATTTGGAAATTAGAATATTTTTGACAAAGTATCAAGAGAAGGACTAGGAGATCAAGTACACTAGGTTGTGCGTTGATCAAGTCCATCACAAGAGTGATAAAGATATTCGTCATGATTTACTAAAAGTTTAGTAAATATGGTTATACTTATAATACTAAGTATAATTCTGAGTTGATCGAAAGAGTTTCAATCAATAGCAGAACGTTAAGTAGGCAGAAAGATAAAAGTTTCTCTATTCTAAGAAGAAGGGAGAGTACCTTTTATTTTGTTTTATGATAGGTCTTAATGATTAAGAACTATTTCTCAATTGGTCCTCTAAGTGATTCTTAGTGCATTTGCATGTCTAAGAAGAGGAATCGAGAATTATGGAAATAGTTAAATCAATAAGTCAATCATACTTCGTTCCAATATCAAGTCTTAAGAGTCATACTCCAAGATTGTGACTTGAGTGACACGTCTTTAGTAGGTTTATAACACTCAACAAATGTAGAATTGGAAAAAGTCTTCTTATTCCTGCACATTTGAGATTGGTAAGTTGTGATGTCTTGGATAAGACAAAGACCAACTAGAACCAATTATGTGAAGTGATAGTCTTGATAAAAACTACACTAACTCTTGAATATTTGTTTTGTCAAGGAATGTTTCTTGACAAAAGAATCTTATATGTCAAGGACTCAGTGGGAGTCTTAATGGCCTTGAAAGGTTTCAAGAACAAATCAAGAGTTAAACCTAGTTGATCATCACTAGCACACAACTTGAGGTTTAAAGCCTATCGTGGATGACATACTCTTTTTCTGTGCCATTCCAATTGAGTTAATTATGCATGTGAGTTCTATGAGTTCTCATTTGAATGCATAAAGACAAAGCACCTTGATCAATGGAAAGTACATTGATATGAAAGGGTGAGTTGCTTGGAAGACATGGTGGGCACTCATGTTACCATGAGGCAAGAAATCAAGATTGAACAAGTTCAGTCCATATGGTTTTGGATTTGTCACAAACCTTCGTTTTGACAAATTCACATGGATAGGAACACATACATCATAAAATCTAAGTGGCATAAGGTTTTCCTCCTTCATGAAAATGATTTTAAGGAAATGCTTTCAGTAAGAGAGATTTTAAGTAGATAGCAATTGTGAAAATTGTATTCTCAAATTCGATTATGATTACGACATCCCTTTTCATAGTTCGAATTGTGAGATTTGGCAATTGGTCTGAACATTTGGGACTTAGTAACATAAATTCTGAATTGTTTAGACACACATGTGAGATATCTAAGGAAAAGGTGTATGAGCTTAAAAAGCTTAGATAAAGGCTTATCAAAGCATTAGATATTAGCAATATGAACTTAAGGAATTCAATAAACATTGTTTTCTGGAAGTTCAATTGTTTTCTGAATACATGTCAAAGCTAGTGGGAGCATAAATGTTATGCTGGTAAGAAAATAATCATCATGTTAGTAGGAGCATGATTATTATGGTAAGTATTGCAAGTTAGCAATATTAATTATAGAAAACAAAGATTCACTTTGCAAAGTTGCAAAGGTTGAAAAGTTGTTTTGCTATAATTAAGGGAGAGAATATTATACTTCGTTTCAAAATTCTAAAGCTTAGATCGAGAAATGTTAATAAATTTAGTCAAAGATACATAGTGCATTCTCAAAATTCGATTATCATTACGGCATCCCTCTTCATAGTTCGAATTGTGGGAACATGGCACATAAAATATTATGGCAGAAGGATGATAAAGTATCATGTCTTTATGTGAGACATTATGCATCGTGTCCAATACGCTTCGAGTATAGGATCGATTGCATATGCTATAATATTTGACCGTTCTAAAATTTTCCAAATGCCTAGGGCATTAAGAGGGAAAAAGGGACTAGAATCGGTTTTGACTAAAATAATTAAACAACTATCAAAGGACGATCTGAGGTTCACTGAGGATTTGTCGCTTGTGAGTAGTTGGAAGTATAGTACTGGATGGACTATATTGACATTATTATGAATAGATAAGATTCTATTAAGAATGAGTTGTCATATGGAAAATATGGAAATGTTTCCATTAATGGGAGTTGGATATTAAGAAATATGTCTAGATTAGAAACTTTTATGCGAGAAGGATGTTCAAAGGAATGTACTTTGAATGTGAGACTTCACGTCTATGGAATTGTATTGTAACAATTTCCGATAGAATACGTTGTAATTTCATTAGCCGAGTCTTGGTAACTTTTGTGCTATGACATTACGAAAGAATCACTGCATAAAATGTTAGAATCTGACATATTCTAAAAGTTGCAAGAATTTGGTATTCTTATACTAATAATAAGGATTGGGGATTGTGAAATGAGTTTCATTGGAAAAGTTTTTCAATTGATCTATTTCACAAAGTATGGACCATAGGAAACCAAAGTGTGCATGCTTGGAGCATGGGACAATTGTGGTTATAATTCGAGTAGTAAGTTGATTTTCTGAAACAGTAAGCAATGAATAATGAGTAATCAATATGGTGTTTAAATAAAAGTGTTTTTATTTACGCTCAAAAGTTTTGGGGCCAGATAGGATTAATATTATTATTGCGTTTCACTTTGCATGTTTTGACTTCCAGAATAACTGGGTTATTCGAACCTCCACAGTCGGTCATACGTTGGAAGTAGGTATGAAGGAAGATTGTCATGAATTTGTCTGTAGATTGTCTAAAGTGTTTAGACATAGCACAAGTTTGCTGCAGAGTTCATGAGTGCTTTGATAAGATTAAAGTATTGGATTAAACCCACGCTCACTTGAATCACTTCATGGATTTATCACGGGTGATTAGTGAGACGATAACATTGTATATTCTTGAAACCGAGGCGTGTGAGTTGTTATTTGCTGGTCGGTTGCACATTGATGATAAGTAAACGCACCAGTAACTTGGTGTTATAAAACTTATTGTTGTGTGTGATTTGATTAGTAGGTGCAAGCAAGCATTTGAGTCAAAGTTTATCCATTCCTTTTACCCAAAGTGGGATAAAAGCGATATATGTGGGCCCCTCGATGATTTAGTGATAACACCCTAAGCGCTTGGCCAAGCCGGGACTAAGTTGATGTGTTCAATTGTAGTCTGTTGTCACTCGTCATAAATCGGAAGTCGGGAAACAATATAGAGAGAATGATTAAAATTCATGTCTTGTGTCTATACGATATTTTGAGAATGGAGGAATATATAATCCCTTATCTAAAGGACACGCGTATCTGATAAGATCAGAGTTGACAGCGGCTTTTGAAAACTATGATTGCTGATCAGGTTTTGAAGTTATGCAAAATAGTTATTAGACTTATCCAAGTGGGAGACTGTTGGATTAGTGTCTAAGTCCATAACTATTTTGGTATGTACTTGACCCGATTGTGAGCATGGTCCTTTTGGGTTTCCTTCACATGGGTGACTAGACAAGATGATAGTTGAGGAGAGAGGTTGATTGGGGCATAAATATGATTTATTTATTATATTATAAGAATAATATAATAATGTAGAATCATATTATTAATTATTATTTAATCAGAAATTAATTTAGAATTAATTTTGGGATTAAAGGATCTGATTAAAAGTACAGGGGCTGTTTTGTAATTATTCAATAGTTGAGGCTTTGGGACATTGGATCACCTTTATTAAGGCTTGGCCGAAAATCCTAGAAGGATCTAGGAGTTTTCGTCTAAGGGCTTAAGGAAAGGAGTCCATGGATTTGCTTGGGCCCTAAACTAAGGGATTAGAGTTTCCACCTTGAAACCCTAGCTAGCCTCCAGTATAAATAGCACCCTAAGGCACTAGAACTCGTCCAAGCCTTGGAAAACCCTAAAAGGGACGAATTTTAGTGCAAGATACCATTCTCTCCTCTCTACCATATTCATCCTTTCACCTAGTGTGTTTGTGAGCCATTAGAGGTACTATACTTGTGGTACTTGCTTTCAAGAGCTAAGGAAATTCAAGGAACTAGTAGTTATTGCTATATAACAACAAAAGGTACGTATTCTATTCTCCTATGTAGATTTCGAAAATCATAGAAGTATTCCAGGTTTCTTTTTGTGTTCATGAAGTTGTATGTCTAATAGTGAAAACATAGATCCAATTAGGGTTGCATGCACACATAGGATTGTTTGTATAAAACCTATCATAATACACTTTAGACAATCTACAAACCAATTCATGACAGTCTTCTTTCATATATACTTCCAACATATGAACGACTATGGACTGTTCGAATAATCTTATTATTCAGGAAGTCAAAACATGCAAAGTGAAACAATAGGTAAATAATTAACACAAGATAGTAACTTTACTTATAAATAATACTCCTTTATTTAATCATCAAATGTTAATTACAATTTATCTATTAAATGTTTCAAAACTATCTAATCTAAACTAATATCGTCCTTCAGCGCAATGCTCCTAGCGTGCTGCAAGTGCTTCACCCTACTCAGTCCCTTCGTGAGGGGATCTGTTGTGTTATCTTCTGACGATACTGTCACATCCCCAAACCAGAAAGGCGGAAACGGTCGGGGGCGGAGGACGTCATGTACATTATCATAACAATGCACAATAGTAAACAAACAACAACATCATCCATTGCATTAATAATATAATTTAATACAAGTGTGTTCTGTGTATAGTTTGAAAGGCACCAAAATATGAATCAAAATAAAAGACGAGTCTCGAATGTGCTCCGTCTTCTCAGAAGTTGGTCTAGTGTACCTGTCTACTGATGACCTGAAAATACAAGTTATTTTGAAAGAGTAGATCAGCATTTAAGCTGGTGAGTTCATAAGTATTTTAGTGTAAATGTTTCGATAAGTTTGATGTATGTGTTTGATGTAGATGTTTGTAAGTGTTTGATGTAAATGTTTGTATCTCCTAGAAAATCCTATATTTTCTACTTATAATGAAATGTAGTCTTCTACCAAGACCCGACTGTTCTGTATGTTTGTTCTTTTGTAAAAGTAAATATTTTTCCCAAGTATGACTATTGTGACAACCGTCAAAATTCGAGTCAGTTCTATATTTTATAAACTTAGTTGCACATATAGGCACAACACATACTAGACTTAGTGACTAGAAGCTAAGTTATAACCTAGTAGAAACTTGGAAACAGATAGAAACAATGGATGGTGTACTTAGATTTCACATTGATATGTGAATTCTATAACTACTTAACTGTAGAGACTATCCATATTCGGGTCACTCTTTGACTCGAACACCTTTTCATGAATCATATACACACATTGTGCACTTGACTTAGTAGTAGAAATTAGGTCAAAGTCTCATAGAAACTTAAGTCAAAGTTGCATACTAGGACTAGTATACTTGATTCCTCAATTTCGCTTGAATCTCGGAATCGCTACATAGAATGCCAATAAACCGGAAAAAATAAATTAGAAGCATTATTTCTAATTTGAATAAGGGTTATGAAACTCAAAAATAATTTAAAGTCTCAAAGATTCAATTTATTTTGATATCCAAAGACTTACAAACTCTCCAAAACCCTAAATGCCCTAAAAACCTAAATTTATGAAATTTAACCTTAAAATTTATATAAACATAGTTATGAACCTCATAATATGAACTTATAATAATTAAAATTATAAAAGTTCATTCAAGGAAAATAAAATTTAACTCATTAACATTTACCCTTAATTTATAAATCAAAAATCAAGGTTTTATGAATAAAAACTTGATTTTAGTGCACATTTTATATAAAAATTGAGATATTTTATAAAAGAAATTAAATTTTATAAAAGAAAATGAATGAGAAAGGGGTATTATACTAAAAAATTCGGATCCCTCTCTCCCCATATCTCTCTCTCACACTCTCATTCTCCAACACACACACATCTCTCTTCTTTCTCTCTCTAGAAAACTCTCTCTACTTTCTCTCTAATTTTTTTCTCCAAACACCACTCCATTCTCTCTTCCTCCCTCTAAGAACCACGGAATTTTCCAGAAAACAAACCCAAGAATACTCCTCAAACTCGAAATCTTCATCATCTTGTCGTGTTCTTGAAGGTAAAATCGATTTCTACTTCACTATTCCTTCAAGTTTTGCTATTTTTCTTACACTTTCTCCTTCTTCATCTTCTTCAAACTTGTTTTCTTTTTGTTAAAATGGTTTTTAGAACATCATGGATGTGTTTTAACACCATGCATGTATGATAAACAAGGTTGCATGTTCATGATCTTAGTGCAAAAATCGATTTTAAGGACTAAAACATCAAACTCAAGTTAAGAGTTTTTGAGAAACAAAATTTTGTTCATAAATGCATGTATACATTTTGATAAGTTTTAATCTTTTGATCTCTGGAAACATGACTAAAATATGAGTTTATCATGATATATTTAAAATATTTCAAAAGATTTACTCAAGGAAATTATGAAAACTCACTTTTCTAACCAATCACCATGCATGCAATCTGCCAGATTTCTTTATCTGACTTTAAACTGTCATATCTCACTCATTTCTTAACCACAATTCGGGATTATTTTTCTGAAATATAATATTTTGAGTTAGCTTTCAAACCCATCTGACCTCACTGGAAAATTCAAATATTTCGATTTTTAGCAATTTTTACAAAACTGTTGCTCAATCAGCACCTTTTTGTGAATACTAGTTTTGTATTGCATGTTCAAAGATCTTATTCATCACTAAAAATCAAGGAAAAATTAACTTGAGCACTTAACATCATGTATTAAGAGGTATAAAAATATCTTGATTCAAAAGTCTTTGGAACATGTTGCAAAAATTCTCAAAGTAACATCAATAATTTTTACCAAATCACAATAATCAAGTTTTCTCTATAATTGTTTGAGCCTTTAGGCATGTTTTTCGACATCAAAAATAAGAAAACAAATTTTCATTGTTATTAAATTTGTTGAAGATGCATTCTGGAAATTTTCAGCTCAATATATATTTTCTTTATTTTTACATGAAAATAATAATAAAATAGAGTGTTAAAGCATATAAAATGCTTAAGCTTGTAAATAAATTCTGGAAATATTTGTGGATGACCCTTTATGTTAGTAAACATCTCTCATTAAGTTTCATCGATTTTTGTTACTGTTTAGTGTAGTTTTTAATTTTCTTTTTATTTAGCTCCAATAAATCATAAAACCACTTTAGGGAATGTGAAAATATTAGTTCTTATTTTTCAAAGCTGGTACCTTATATTTAAGACTCAGAAAAATATTTTGGGAATTTTTGAAAATGTATATCTATTTTTCTTTAATTTTTGTGTTTGTAATGGACTAAAAACAGGAAAAATAGTTTTACTCATCCAAAATTCATGAAAATTTACCAGAAACTCTCATAATATGTTAGGATGATACATAAAAATTTTGATGATTTTTATCTTTTGTATGCTATTTTTCTTCTATTTTCCCAAGATTTAATACACTTAAATGTACAAAAATCAGAAAAATTGTGTTAAACTTTTTGAAAACACATATTAATATTTTTGCCAGATTATGTACACTATAAAACAGTTACACAAAAATTATAAGAATTTTTCATGATAGTTTACTATTTTTCCATGATTTTATGATTATTCAAGGAATTAAATGGTGAAAAATAGTTAGACAAATAAAAAAATTCAAGAAATTTTATCTTAAGGTCTTTGACTTCAATTAAAACTGAAATACAAAGTTTAGGAAATTTAAAACTAAATTGGTTTAGTTTTTGAATATTTAATCATTAGAACACCTCTTAAAATGTTAAATATTAACATTTCAATAATGAGAATTTTCCACTTAAATTGTTATATAACAATTGATCCATTGAAATTTAATTTTCATAGAAAAATGTTTGTAACTTATCAATATTAAATTTTGACACAATATTGGCATAATTCTATTGTAGTAGTAAGTATACTAGTGTTAGATTTCGATTAGAGACTCACTAGCGAATACCATTATTGTAGGAATCGGTAGTGGTACACGTGGAACGTAGTTCAAGGCACCATTTGCATCATCTCAATGCATTGTGAGTATTCACCACTCCCCTATTTTCGGTTTTTAAATGTTTTGGGGTGGAAAATCATGTCCTAAACTATTTATGTTTGTTGCATTTATTTTACTCGTATAAACTTGTTTGCTATATTTTGCATATTGTGAGTATTCACGCACTCCCCTATTTTCGGTTTTTATGTTTTGGGGTGGAAAAGCATGTCCCGAAAAACTATTATTTGAATGTTGTATTTAAATTGATTTGTATCAAACATGATTGCTATTTTATTGCTATGTCTCTCTATGTATGTCTATGCAACACGGAACATGAGAACTTATCGTACTAAGGCCCTTCCGTTATCTCTAACCATTAACTCTTTGAGCCAATGGTCATTATGGATAGCGCTATTAGGAATTGACAACTCCTCACTCGCCCTATTGTTGGAGTGCATGATACCATATTCATCTATGGAACGATAAGCATAGATCTTGATAGGGCTTCAGTCATAGGTTTGGTTGAGACTCATTGTTTGCTCATACACATACAAACTCATTACTTATTATAGCAATAAACTTGTTTATTAATTATAGCAATGAACTTTGTTTCTCATTACAACAATGAACTTTTATTACTGAAAACTTATAT
Organism: Lactuca virosa; assembly: GCF_052849685.1. Classification (NCBI taxonomy): domain Eukaryota; kingdom Viridiplantae; phylum Streptophyta; class Magnoliopsida; order Asterales; family Asteraceae; genus Lactuca; species Lactuca virosa. The sequence continues at coordinate 333,055,881 of NC_136426.1, read as the reverse complement.
ACATGTTTTAGCAATGAAATTGTTTGCTCCTTGTAGCAACAAAAATGATTGCTCATTTTAGAAATGAAACTTGTTTACCCGTTTGAGTAACGAACTTTATCTTCCATGAGAATATGAATGTTGCATCTTATTCGGGCAACATACTTTATCTCTCATGATGACAAAGAACTTTGTTTTTACAAACTTATTTACTCCTTTTAACAATATACTTTTATTATTGGAAACTTTTATCAAAACTTTGATTTCGATTCATGAAACCAATATTATTTTTAAACTTGTGAGTACTCACCAACTATTTTTATTGTTGACGCTCGTTTTACATGCTTTTTCAGGAATCATCGAGTAAGTGGCACTTAGGGACACTTCACTTTTAGGAGCATTCGCATGTGTTGTATTTCAATTTACATTGTAATTTCTTTTAAAAGTTGTTCAAACCCATTGTAAAATTGTAATGATTTTTAATACTATGGTTGGTGTTGTCTTTTAACTTTTGCTATGAAACCCTTTATACTGCCACGCCTCGTGTTTCCGCTTTAGCGGGGTGTGACAACTATCATTACCAAAAAATAGTTTACATTACTGTTTATGTGAGAAGATCACTATATGAATGTAATGGGAAATGAAGATGTACTGTAGTATTGTATATAGTAACTACCGATGTACTAACTACCTTAAACCAATTGTTTAATTAAGGTAAAATGTGATGAGATTATAACCATACTTGATTGACTAGTAAAACATGACGATCAAAGACGTCGAAATGGTATGATATTCGTCACTCGTAGACCTGCAGGTCCCACTGTAGCTAGCAGCAAGGTGTAGGATGGTCAATCCCGTATAGATCTATACACAAATTCACGCTCTCCCTCCAGGAGACTCTCGTTACAAAACGTGACACAACAGTATATTGCCATGCCATGAAGTAGTGGCTCACATTAATGTTATATTGTTCTTGTATCTGTATAGTATGTTCTCTCTGTTCTAGTGTGTAGTATGTTCATTCTGTTTCTCGTTATAGTATGTTCTTTCTGTTTCTCATTATAGTATGTTCTTTCTCTTTCTCGTTATAGTATATTCTTTCTGTTTCTCGTTATAGTATGTTTGAACTGACTCATGTATGAACTGACTCTTGTATGTTTCATTGTTCTAGAAATAGTGAGTAGTAATCCTCTAAACTATACCTATTTTAATTTACTAGTACTGTTGTTTGAATGACTGATCATGTTTGTACACCTTTGCTACCCAAAGGTATTGAGCTGATTGGAAGAACTTGTATATCTACATACATATACATAATATATAACTAAGATTTAAACGACACTCGGGCAAACAACCGATACCCTAATTCCACAACCAAACAAGGAACATGAAATAAAGCGAGTTATCAGTCCTAAGCTCTTTCAACCTTATTTATATAACTATATCTATATAGACATGATTTTGACAATATATAAGTTTAAAAGAGTTTGATAAAGAGTTTAGCATATAAAAGAGTTTTAACCATTTGAATGGTCATTGATGACTTGATGTCAGTTTATAAAATGATTTGAAATAGTTTGTTTGATAACACAGTTTTGAAGTATAAGAAATCCTCTTGTTTGATAGTTATAAATCACATGTGATTGATACTATAACTATAATGTTTTCTAATTGTATTCCCCCCCCCCCCACCCCATAAAATCATTTACAATCATTTAAAGATAAGTTTTGGGGTATAAACTCACCAGTAGTGAGTGATTCGAATGAAAGATCGATATAGGACGCTAAGTATGCCAAGTGAAATCCTAAGCACAAACAGACCCTAATAAGTATATAATAACACATGTATGTATATAATTAATGTATATAACAACTAATCAGGTATTGGAAACATCCCTAGGAACTAGGAATCACTCAAAATGGAGTGTATCAATCACATATGATTGATTTAAGGGAGTTCACGGCCACACCTTAAGTTATTACAGCCAAAGGTGTGTTTATGGCCAAAGCACTTGATCTTAAGAAGGGTTTGCAGCCCTAACCTGCATCTATGAAGTGTTTGTGGTCCTATTCTTTGTCTTAGGAAGGGTTTACGTCCATATCATGATCTTATGAAGGGTTTAAGGCCACATGAAGGGTTCACGGTCGTGAACTCTTGAAGATCATGCAAAATGTGATTGTTTCAAGGTTGAAATCAAGTGATCTTAATGTATAACAAGATGATAGAAAAGATACTCACACTTTGGAAGCTCTTAGGGTGTTTACGGCTCCAAGAACAAGTGTGTGTTCTTGGTGTTCTTGATGATTTGAATATCTAAACCTGAAATAGATGAATTCATGGGTGAAATCAAAGGGTTTTACTAGATCAAGAAGGATATCAACTAATAATGAAAGAATCACTTACAACTTTGAATAGAAATAGAAGTGTTCTTGATGATAGTTGAGAGAGAAATGAGTGTTCTTGATTTGAAGATGTGAGAAGTGAAGAAATAATGAAGGGAGTATATGATATAGGGAAAGGTTCACGGTTGCCAAGAGTTTACAGCCGTAAAGTCCTTGTGATGGATCTTCCGGCTTCAATACAACACAATGAGCTTTAGTTAACACATCCTAACACACAATCCTTGAATGTACTAGGCTTAGAACACTCAAACAGACCCTTAACAATGCTAAAAGATAGCAGAAACAAGTCTGACTTTTGATTGAATTGAATGGCTTACAAGATAGAAATTTCGGGTTGTCACAGATACCCTCTTCACTACAAGGAGTCCCTCTTCTACCCGAGGTCTAATAAAGTGATATTTCCTGTCGATATTTCGAGATCTGCCATGATCCCTCGGTTCCTTGGTCAAGGCAACTGCACCTTCATTAACACTGAAAATTTCCATGGGCTCCTTTATGATCCCTCGCTGCTATGTACTCTGATTCGCACGTTAAATCAACTACGGTTTCCTGCTTGGAACTTTTCCAGGTCACTACTCCTCCATTCAGGATAAAGACCCAGCCTGACTGAGATTGATAATTATCTCGGTCCGTGTAAAAGCTGGCATCACTATACCCTCGCACCCTTAAGTCATCACTCCTACTGAGGATAAGAAACTATTGCTTGGTCCTGCGAAGGTACTTAAGAATATTCTTGATTGCGGGCCAATGCGCTCTACCAGTGTTCCCTTGATATCTGCTCACCATGCTCAAAGCAAAGGCCACATTAGAGCGAGTACAATTCATAGCATACATGATCGAGCCAACTGCGGAAGCGTAAGGTACTCGACTCATGTCTGCTATCTCGGCGTCGGTACTCGGACTTTGAGTCTTACTCAACTTGGTATTGCTTTGGATTGGTAACTCCCCTTTCTTGGAGTTCTCCATACTAAAACGCTTTAGTACTTTGTCCAAGTAAGTATTCTGACTAAGTCCTATTAGTATTTTACTCTTGTTTCTCACTATCCTTATTTACAGAATATAGGCAGCCTGTCTGAGGTACTTCATAGCGAAACACTTCCCAATCTAGGACTTAACCTCCTGCAGGGTCGGGATGTCGTTTCCTATGAGTAGTACGTCATCGACAAACAATACGAGGAAGCTAACTACACTCCCACTGGCTTTGACATATACACATGACTCATCCTCGCTTCGCAGGAAGCCAAACTCTTTGACTTTCTCATCAAAACAAAGATTCCATATGTGAGATGCTTGTTTCAATCCATAAATGTATTTCTCAAGCTTACACACTCTATTAGGATGCTTCGCATCGACAAAACCCTCTAGCTGACTCATGTAAACAACCTCAGCCAACTTCCCATTAAGGAAATCAGTTTTTGACATCCATTTGCCATATTTCATTGAAGGGTCCATGTTATGGTTTGGGATAGGCTTTGGATGTAATAGGTCATTTAGCATTGTAATAGAAGTATTTTGGTATGTTTACGGCCGTAAACATGTTTACGGCCATGACCGTGTTTACGACATTGACTAGTTTACTGTCAGTTCTTCTTTCCTATATATAGGACCAGTCTGAGTCTGTTAGTTGTTGTTGATTCATAGCAGTTTACGGTCAGTCAGAGTTGTACCATACGTTTCCTTAATACAAACGTGTGCAAGCTTTGATTCATTCATATTCTACTCAATTATCTTCTTGTTTGATTGTTAGATTGCTTGATCACTAGTTAAGATCCTGTTTCTAGGACCTTACAATTGGTATCAGAGCAAGTCTAGTATCGAAACATCTTTCAATCACGTTTTTGGTCAGAGGAGTTCAGTTTCATCGTTATTCAATACTGTATTTGGTGTTCTGTTACATAAGGGGATTAGATCTGCTTGCAATTCTAGTTTTCAACAAATTTTGGGTGTTTACGGTTGACAGTTTACGACCGTAAACAGTCAATCTTATTGACCGTAAACAGTCAATCTTCATTGACCGTAAACAGTCAATCTTCATTGACCGTAAACTGTTAATCTCCTTCAACCGTAAACTCAATTGTGAACCTTCAACCGTAAACTCAACCGTGAACCTTCAACTGTAAAATCAACCGTGAACCTCCAACCGTAAACTCCAAGCTGTGAAAGTTGACCGTAAACTTGTGTTTACGGCCATAATCATTTGATCTCAAACTATTTCTTTTGGCATTTTAGTTAATTTTTCAAGTTATTTTTCAAGTCATTAAAATGGATTCTCAAAGTCAAGTACTTCATCATGAGCTGGATTCTATTATGGGAACAGCTACTCGTATTCCCCGATTGTTATCTGAAGAAGGGTTCCCAGAATGGAAGTACATAATCGAAAAATAGATCAAAATGAAAGACTTCAAGGTTTAGAGAAGCATTCTAAAAGGACCAATATGAATAACTACAAATCTTCCAACTGGACAAGTAATTGACAAGCCATACACTGATTACACCGAAGATGATTTCGAAAAGGTTGAAGAACAAGAAAGAGAATTGGCCACCTTGACCATGGCTCTATCGCCCGACATTGCACAAGGTTTCAGAGAATACACTTCAGCTAAAGCACTGTGGGAAGCATTGATAGAGGTTTACGAGGGAAATGAGGATATGAAGGAAAGCCGTCAGGATATGTTAAGGCAAAAGTTCAACATGTTCAATTATGTAGTTGGAGAAACACTGGAAGCTCAGTTGCAACGATTTACTGCCCTTACTACTGATATGAGTACAGCTGGCATTTACTTGACTAGGTCAGAGATAAACAAGAAATTATTGAACTCACTTCCAAAATCATGGGACATGAATGTGGCTGTTATCAAAAAGACAAAAGATTTAAATCGTCTTAGTCTTGCTGAAACAATGGCAATCATCAAAGCATGTGATCTTGATGACAAGCAACGAGAGATGAACCATGTGAATTCTTACTCAGTTGCGAACCTTGGAATTTCCTCAAACAATGCTTTTTCATCCTATATCTCTTCATCCAGTCAAGCTTTTGCTGTTCAACAGCCTCAAAATCAAACATTTATCACTCCATCAGTTACACCATATGTCACTTCAACATCTGTCTCCCATCCACATGTTGCTTCAACATCTGTTTCTCATCAACAAAGTCAATCTTCTGTTGTTCCTCAAGTTGTTTCTTTCTCAAGTGCATCAGCTATGGCTCCAGCTCCCCATTCCAAAGAAACTGATGAGAACTTAGCTCTTGCTACTAGACTTGTAAATTGTTACAATGCCTTTGTAGCTGGAGAGCTCCCACCTTAACTCTTATTTGCTGACTTGGATCAAATTCATCGAGAGGATGTGGAGGAAATGGACATCACTTGGCAAATTGCTATGGCTGTGTTCAGGGCTAAGCAATTTGCTAAGAAAACAGGAAAGAATAACTGGGGAATGAATGCGGATAAGAAAGTAGGGTTTAACAAGGGAAAGTTGCGCTGCTACAACTGTCACGAGCCAGGTCATTTTGCTGGTGAGTGTCCCAAACCAGATAGAAGAGTAAACAATGATCGAACAATGGTTCCAGTGGGAAATGGTCGCGAAAATGCTGCCGTCAATAGTGAGACTACTAACTTAGCAGTGGTTGCAAAGTCTTTTGGCTGGGAGGACCAGATTCAGCAATGAATATTTCAGGACCTGAAAATGCTCACTTGGCTCAAATCAATGATACTCCTGTGGAAGAAGCTGAAGTTGATCCTGAAGAAGAAATGATGGAGTTGCAGTTTGCTTTCATGGTATCCTCCAAGTCAGAATCTGAAAAGAATGAGGTAAGTCAGTCCTGTTGTTCTCAAACTTGCATTGATAAAGTTAACAATCTTCTTGAGCATATAGAATTGTTACGTAGAGAGAACGAGGACTTGAAATGTGAAAAGTATGAACTTAGAAAAGGACAAAAACCCATGAGGGCTAAATTAGAAGCTAAAACGAAAGATTTTAGAAAACTTCAGGAAGAATATAGCATTAAGAGCACACATTATAGATATGTGACTGAACAACTCACTGAGGTAACTGCAGAGCTTGACAAATTAAAAAACAAATTTGAAAATGCAGATTTTACATTTAGAAAATTTGATTTGTCAAGCGAAGTCGTTGCATCATTGATTGAAAACAATTTGAAATTCAAGGAAAATCAGTCCAAGGGGTTAGGATATGATAAGGTGCCTCCTCCTTTTAATTATACCTACACTAATGTTCCTTTGTCAAAAACGGAAATAGACAGAGAGCCATTTCTCAAGTATGGATTTGTGTCAAGTGGTATTATGAATGTTGAAAATATTGATGTTTTTACTTCCCATGCAGATCAATTGTTAAGTCACTCAAAGCAAGAAGCTGCAACATCTGTTTCTGAAAATAAATATGTTTCTGAACCTGATGTTTTTGTTTCAAAAAATGACTCTTTTGTTTCTGATGTTAATGTCCATGCTATATCTTGTGATACTTCTGCATCGAATCATGTTGATTTAAATTTCTTTCACATATTTGATGATTTGTTTGATAATTCTGGTGTTCCTGAATTTGATGTTCCTATTTCAACCATATCCACTTCACCAATCACACAACCAGATTCACCTCCACCTATCACACAATCTGATACTTGCACATGTTCTTGTGGTTTAAGTAAGAGTGTCAATAAAGACAGCAAATCAGACAAACGCAGTACCAGTTACAATAATAATAAGCATATTTGTTTTAACTATGGTACTGCCGGTCACATCGCTAGGAATTGTCCTAATAGGACATTTGTGCATTTTTCGTCTAAACGAGGAAAGAATGAGTCTCGAGGAAGGTCTTTAACTAGAAAGTCCTCGAGATCTCGTTCTCAAAATGATGATTGGAAGGCTAATCAAAACCAGAAAAAGGCAGTTTTTCAAAAGCACAAACAGGTTTTCAATAACAAAGTCACAAACAGTTTGCCAAAATCAAACTCGGCTAAGCCGAGGTTGGTTTCGTCAAAGAGTAAATCTGGATTTTCAACCACTTTGGTAGAAAATCCAAATGCTCAAAGCAAACTAAAAAGGAATGTGTTTCAAAATCACCCGTGAATGTTAAGAAACCTAAATGCCAGTGGGTGCCCAAACTATCTTCCAACCAATCATCATCATCCTCTGAAAAAGTTTTACATGATGACCCAAAATCAAAAGGATTAAAAGATGAATCTGTGATCGTTAAGGGTCCACCCAGGAAAGAAATGACCTGGGTCCCCAAATCTACATGATCCCGCTCATTTTGTAGGGACAGTTGTGGAGGAATGGCGTCAGACCATGGTATGTCGATAGCGGCTACTCCCGACATATGACAGGAGACATTTCTCAATTGAACGACATTCAGACGTTTAACGGAGGATTTATTTCCTTTGTGGGTGGGAAGGCGGAAAAATCACGCATAGAGGAACTGTAACAAACGAAGTGCTGAGTTTCGAGAACGTCAACTATGCTCCCGAGTTAAAGCACAGCTTGTTAAGCGTTTCTCAGATCTGCGACAAGCGTTATTCAACGCATTTTACTGATAAAGAGTGTCTGATCTTAAACCCAGGTTTTGTCATCCTGGATGAGTGGATTCTTGTCAAATCGAAGCGGGATGGAAATGCTTACATTATAGACATGAATAGCAACATACCTGAGCAAGTCACCTGCCTCTTCTCAAAAGTCTCAGAACAAAACGCTATGTTGTGGCACCGACGACTCGGCCATGCTAACACTAAGAATCTGAATCGTCTTGCTAAAAATGAAATGGTACGTGGCCTGCCTGTCAGAGACTTTATAACATTTGAAAATCGTGTGTCATGTGCACAAGGAAAGCATCACAGGAAACCACACCTGCCAAAGCAAATCAATTCAATCAGCCAGGTGCTCCAATTGTTGCACATGGATTTATTTGGTCCAGTCAATGTCCTAAGCATCAATAGAAATTCATACTGTCTAGTTGTGATTGATGACTTTTCTCGTTTTACGTGGGTTTTCTTCTTGAACAACAAAGCTGGGGTATCTGATCTGATCAAGAAATTCATCGTGATGATTGAGAACCAAACAAATAACCGGGTGAAGGCGCTTAGAACTGATAATGGAACAGAATTCAAGAATGTAGTTCTTGATCATTTTTGCGTAGAAAAGGGAATTGTGCCTCAATACAGTTCAGTCGTCATGCCTCAACAAAATGGTGTTGTTGAACGCAGGAATCGAACGCTACAAGACGCTGCAAGGACGATGCTGTGTGACTCAAAGTTACTAGTTTTCTTTTAGGCTGAGGCGATTAACACTGCTTGTTATGTTCAGAATCGTGTTTTAATCAACAAAGCCCAAATGAAGATTCCATAAGAAATTCTATATGGTCACAAGCCATCTGTCAGCCATTTCCGTGTATTTGGTTGCCCTTGTGCCCTTCTTTACCTGGAATCCAACCCGAAGTTCAATGCCAAAGCTGATGACTGCTATTTCGTGGGGTATGTTGCTCGCACTGCATACAGGGTTTACAACAAAAGAACAAAGCAAATTGTAGAATCCTTTGATGTGCGCTGGCTGGAGGAGAATGAAACAGATGCTAGAGTGGGTCCTAATTGGCTATTTGATTACACATCTTTGTTAAAATCGTTCAATATGTGTTCAGATAGTGTATCTAGTTCTACTTCTGGTTCGAAGTTTATACCTGAAGATGAAGACGAAGACGTTGTCTACAGACCGCCGATCGTTTCTTCTGCGATTCCTTCGGTGGAGTCCTCTGTTCCAATTCCTAGTCCAGAATCTCCAAGTCAACAACAAACTCCAGATGTTGATGCCACTCCTCTTACCCCTGATGAAAGATAGTTCATGTCACGAGATGCTTCCGCTGTTACTCAAAATTTTATGGAACTTCTCTTTACTGAGCAAATTGCAAATGAGTTTCTGGCAGATCCTACTAATGAGACTGGTTCTTCTGATGTGGATCCTTGGGCAGATGATGGAGTTATTAACATTCACAATCTTCCTGTTTCACTCAATGACATCAGCCAAGAGATACCTTCACGTATTCAACGCGATCATCCGATCGAGAATGTCATTGGCCAGCTGGGTGACGGTGTTAAAACGAGAAGCCAGAGTGGAGATGTCAATACATGTCTCTATTCTTGCTTTATCTCTCAAATAGAGCCAAAGAACGTTTAAATGGCTTTGAATGAGCCCAGCTGGGTAGATGCTATGCATGAAGAGCTAAACCAATTTGAAAAACTTGGGGTTTGGAAGCTGGTTGAACTTCCTAAAGGCAAAAAGTCTCTTGACACTCGCTGGGTATACCGCAATAAGCAAGATGATTCCGGAGTCATAGTGCGTAATAAAGCAAGATTGGTGGTTCGTGGGTTTAGACAAATCGAGGGTCTTGACTACACTGAGGTTTATGCTCCAGTGGCTCGCTTGGAGGCTGTCCATATCTTCCTTGCATACTCTTCTTACATGAACTTCACTGTTTATCAGATGGATGTCAAGACAGCTTTCTTGTATGGAAAAGTGAAGGAAGAAATCTACGTTGATCAACCCCTTGGGTTTGTTAACTCAACGCTTCCCAATCATGTCTACAAGTTGGACAAGGCGTTGTATGGGTTACATCAAGCTCCTCGAGCGTGGTATGCAACTCTAACAAAGCACTTGCTCGAACATGGATATTCTCGCGGCACTATCGATCAAACTTTATTCATCAAGCATGTGGGTAATGATCAGATTCTAGTCCAGATCTACGTTGACGACATTATCTTCGGGTCTACAAGTCCACATCTTTGCAAAGAGTTCGAAGGCGTGATGAAGAAGAGGTTCGAGATGAGCTCTTTAGGTGAAATGACGATGTTTTTTGGGCTTCAGGTCCAACAAAGATCAACCGGAATCCTGATTCATCAAGCAAAATATGTGGTCGATATACTTGAGAAGTTCGGGTTTCACGACGCAAAACCTGCCTTGACACCAATGGCCGAGAGACCCCTACTGACTCTAGATACTGATGGCAAATCCGTCGATCAAACTCATTACAGATAAATGATCGGTTCGTTTATGTATCTAACTGCAAGCCGACCAGACATCATGTTTGCAGTTTGTCAATGTGCACGTTATCAGGCTAATCCTAAACTTTCACATCTTATTGCTGTCAAAAGAATTTTTCGGTACCTCAAAGCCACCCTAAAATTGGGTCTTTGGTATCCGAAAAATTTTGAATTTGATTTATATGCATTTGCTGACAGTAATTATGGAGGCTGTGAGCTTGACAGGAAATCTACATCAGGAGGGTGTCAGTTCCTTGGAGACAGGCTGGTGTCGTGGCAGTGCAAGAAACAACACACCGTCTCAACCTCAACAACAGAAGCGGAATATGTTGCTGCCTCTGCTTGTTGTTCTCAAGTTATATGGATCCAACATCAGATGTTGGATTACGGTTTGAACTATCTAGAAACCCCTATATTCTGTGATAATGAGGCTGCAATTCAGATTGCTAAAAATCCTGTCCAGCACTCGAAAACCAAGCACATCGACATCAAAATTCATTTCATCAGAGATTGTTATGAGCGTTGGCTCATTCGGCTGGAACAGGTTCCCACTGCTAATAATGTGGCAGATCTGTTCACAAAGCCGTTCAACAAAGCTCGATTCGATGTGCTTGTGAGCTTTTTGAAAATGCTTCGTTTTGAGGACTAATTTTTTAGGTTAGTTTAAATTTGCGCATTATTATTTCATTCTCACCCATGCAAAAATTTAGGGGGAGAAATAATCAAAAACCAAACAAAAAAATTAAAAAATTAAAAAATCCAAAAATAGTGTTATTTCTGTTTTATTTTTTTTCAGAAAAATTTTCCAAAAATCCAAAAACATTAAAAATCAGAAAATCCAAAAATATATTGTTATGGAATGTGCTTGTAGGTGATGTGCTGGGAAGTGATATAATCAAGTGATAACAGACAGCCTGAATCTGTGTAAGGTGCCAAAGTCGAATTGTCTGTGCTCTGTGTTCGATGCGCAAGTAGGCACGAAGGGTTTTTAAATGGACTTGACTAGGATCAGATGAACTTTAGGAGTTTTAAGACTTGACAAATCTTAACCTAGATATCTCTATTTAGCCTGACAATACGACGCTTGCGTAGGTTGAGCAGAGAGATATACATGGGAATCTGCGGATACATTAAATGATCTGTATCTAGAACTGTGGATTAATTTTTCTTGATGTGCAGACTCTGTCCTTAATTCCGGTATTGACGGGGCGACTGGGGAATTCCGATAAATTAGGTTTGTAGAAAGTTATTTTCTTTCTTTCTTATTGTCAGTCATATGTTACCTCCTCTATGTGATCGAAAGATCCGACCTGGACTGTAACATATGTAATTCTGTCTCTCTGCATCTTCTTCTGTGCTATTCTTTCTACCTGTTAGCCACATGCTGTCTCCTTTGCGTGATTAACAATCCGACCTGGTACACAGCATGTGCAACATTCTACTTCTCAATCCATCTAAACTCTAGTTAGTCATATGTTTCACTCTCTGCGTGATTGGAAGAAATCCGACCTGAGTGTACAACATATGCATTCTAAATCTAATTTCTTCCTTAATAATTGTCTGCTCATCTGAAGTAAGGAGTATTCTGGAAGTCCTTGATTATTGGGGCATATCAGGAAGCGGGAAACACGTTCTAGTACAACAAAAATTGAACACTTATAGGTTGTCTGTAGATCTCGCTGCTCAATTTAGGTGGACAACAATATTCTTGGTCGTCGTCAGCTGAATGGTCTTTTAGGAAATTTATCTAAGTTCATAGGATCTAATGTTTTGTCACTTATAGTTTATCCTTAAATTGGTCACAACCTTTAGTGTTTAAGTGGACCATAATATCGGCGATCGACCAGACATAGACATGTAGGTAGAAGTACCAACAAGCGGAGTAAGACTGTCTAAAAACATTGATCCCAATATCACAAAATCTTATCAGCGTTTGTTAAAGTGATAGTAGTTTAAAATTTCTGTTATTTTTAAATTTATGCATTTTATTTTTCATTTTATTTTTTATTTTTTATTTTTACTTTTACATAAATATTTTTAGTTTAGTTTTAGAAATTAGTTTTATTTTTTGTTGTTATTTTTGTCCTCAAAATGTGTTATTTTTTATAAACGTTTTTGGGTATTGGACTTTATCGTTGTGGATTGCGGCCCATAAAATTTTTGGTCCAGGTATATATAGGAATGGACTCAGCCGAAAACCCTCTATTCCTCATTATCTTCCACCTGGCCGCAAACTCACCCGTTTCTCTCTCTCTCTCTCTCTCTCTAAAAAAATTTCGTGAGTTTTGGTGAAATTGATCCGATAATGTGACAACCGTCAAAATTCAAGTCGGTTTTAGATTTGACTAGACTTAGTTGCACATATAGGCACAAAACATATTAGACTTAGTAACTAGAAGCTAAGTTATAACCTAGTAGAAACTTGGAAACAGATAGAAACAATGGATGGTGTACTTAGATTTCACATTGATATGTGAATTCTACTACTACTTAACTGTAGTGACTATCCATATTTGGGTCACTCTTTGACTCGAACACCATTTCATGAATCATATACACACATCATGCACTTGACCTAGTAGTAAAAGTTAGGTCAGAGTCTCATAGAAACTTAAGTCAAAGTTGAAACTAGGACTAGTATACTTGTTTCCTCAATTTCGTTTGAATCTCGGAATCACTACATAGAATGCCAATAAACCAATAAAAATAAATTACAAACAATATTTCTAATTTGAATAAGAGTTATGAAACTCTAAAATAGTTTGAAGTCTCAAAATTCAAGTAATTTTGATATCCAAAGATTTACAAACTCTGAAAAACCCTAAATGCCCTAAAAACTCATATTTACAAACTTTAACCTTAAAAATTCTATAAGAATAATTATAAACCTTGTAATATTATCTTATAATAATTAAAATTAGTATAATATATTCAAGGAAAATAAAATTTAACTCATTAACATTACCCTTAATTTATAAATCAAAAATAAATGTTTTATGAATAAAAACTTGATTTTAGTGTATATTTTATAAAAAGTTTGATATTTTTATAAAAGATTTAAATTTTTATAAAAGAAACAAGAGAGAGGGAGCCTCTCTCACCCAAAATCTCGGGCTCCCCTCTCCCAAGACCCTCCTCCTCTTCCCAAAACACATAATCATTTCTCTCTTCTCCACACTCTTCACCTCTTCATTCTCTCTCTCACACACTCTACCATCATTCATTGAATTCTCTCTTCTTTCTCACTCTAAACTCACGAAAATCTCACAAAGTTCAGCCATTTCTACTAAAAAACCTCAACATTTGATGTTATTCTTAAAGGTAAACCCGGAAATCATTCATTCCCCTTCTCTTTTCCTTCAAGTTTTACTTGTTTTTCATGGATTTTCTCCATCTTCTACCCTATTCTATTGTAAAATCATGAACACTTGCACCTACTCACGGTTTTGATGATGATGGTGGTAGGATTTCACCCAAAAACAACATGCATGTTGTAAATGGTGAAATCCAAGGACCTAAACCTAAGTCAAAATCAAGGAAATGCACTTTTCTACATGTTTTGGTGGAAAAACACCACATGCACCCTATGTTTTCTATCAAAAACGATTTTTGAACATATGAAACTCATTAATGATCTTCAAACCAACATGCATGTGATGATCTTCAAGCTTAGATGCTTGATGATAAAAGTTTGTTGTTAAAAGCTTTCAAATATGTTCATAAAAGATTTATTCCCGAATAAATACCTAAAACTTCTTTTCTGTTCAAATGATATTTTTCCCAGAATCCAACCAACAATATAAGATGATCTATAAATTTTCAGAAAATAATTCGTTTTTCTCGAATTATTATAATTAATGCAAGAAAATAGGGCAATAAATCATATAAAATACTTTCTTGGGTCTATAAATCCTAGTTAAATTCGTGGATGACCCGTATGCTAAATAATGATCCCTCATTAACTTTCATCGATTTTTGTTACTGTTTAATATGGTTTTGAATTTTCCTTTTTTTTGGCTCCAGTAAATCATAAAAGCGCTTTAGAAAATCTTAAAATGATATATAACAATTTTTGCAGTTGCTACCAGAGGTATAAAACTCAGAAAAATATTTTCAGAATTTTTTATAATGCATTCCTATTTTTCCCCGATTTTTGTATTTATAATGGCCTAAAAATAGAAAAAATAGTTCTGCTCATCCAAAATTCATGAAAATTTACCAGAACACCTTGTAGTACATTAGGAGGCTACATAAAATTTGTTATGATTTTTCTCTTCTGTATATTATTTTTCTTCTATTTTCTAAGATTAAATACACTTAAATCCACAAAATCGCATTTCAGTATATAAAAAACCACATTTGGTATTTTTACCAGATTATTTACTCTGTAAATGAAGTGTACAAAATTTGTGGTAATTTACTTTAACTGTTTAATAATTATTATTCAATTAATGATTATTTAAGAGGATTAAACAAGGAAAAATAGCAACACTAATTGAAAAATATATTTTTTATTTTTCACAGCTTCTATATATGTAATAACAGTGTTAAAAAAATTTTGGACAATTTTGGAAACTGTTTTCTATTTATCTCCATTTTTATTAGAATAAATACACAAAAATCATAAAATTGGGTTAAACAGTTTATAAATCCATTTTTATATTTTTCCCAGCTTAAGTATGTGTAATGGCAGTAATATAAAAATTTTGGGGAATTTTCTTAACTTATTGATATTTTTCATGAATTTTTATCTATTTAGAGAATTAAATATAAGAAAAATGGTTATACATATCTATAATCCATGAAAATTTATCTTGAAGTCTTTTAATGTAGTTAGAACCAAAATATGAAGTTTGGTAATTTTTGTTAAGTGTTTAGTATTTTTCATGATTTTATGGTTATTCAAGAAACTAAAATCGTGAAAAATAGTTAGACAAATCAAAAATTCAAAAACATTTATCTTTAGGTCTTTGACTTCAGTTAAAACTGAAATGCAAAGTTTGGGAAATTTTAGAACTAAATTGATTTAGTTTTTGAATATTAAATCATTGGAACGCCTCTTAAAATATTAAATATTAACATTTCAATAATGTGAATTTTCCAATTAAATTGTTATATAACAATTGATTCATTGAAATTTAATTTTCACAGAAAAATGTTTGTAACTTATTAATATTAAATTTTGACACAATATTGGCATAATTCTATTGTAGTAGTAAGTATATTAGTGTTAGATTTCGATTACAGACTCACTAGCGAATACCATTATTGTAGGAATCGGTAGTGGTACACGTGGAACGTAGTTCAAGGCACCATTTGCATCATCTAAATGCTTTGTGAGTATTCACGCACTCCCCTATTTTTGTTTTTTATGTTTTGGGGTGGAAAAGCATGTCCTAAACTATTTATGTTCGTTATATTTAGTTGACTCGTATAAACTTGATTACTATATTTTGCATATTGTGAGTATTCACGCACTCTCCTATTTTCAGTTTTTTTTTTTATGTTTTGGGGTGGAAAAGCATGTCCCGAAAAACTATTATTTGAATGTTGTATTTAAATTGATTTGTATCAAACATGATTGCTATTTTATTGCTATATCTCTCTATGTATGTCTATGCAACACGGAACATGAGAACTTATCGTATTAAGGCCCTTCCCTTATCTCTAATCATTAACTCTTTGAGCCAATGGTCATTATGGATAGCACTATTAGGAATTGACAACACCTCACTCGCCCTATTGCTGGAGTGCATGATACCATATTAATCTAAGAAACGATAAGCATAGATCTTGATAGGGCTTCAGTCATAGGTTTGGTTGAGAACTCATTGTTTGCTCATACACATACAAACTCGTTACTTATTATAGCAATACACTTGTTTATTAATTATAGCAATGAACTTTGTTTCTCATTACAACAACGAACTTTTATTTCTGAAAACTTATATACATGTTTTAGCAATGAAATTGTTTGCTCTTTGTAGCAACGAAATTGATTGCTCATTTCAGCAATGAAACTTATTTACTCGTTTGAGTAACGAACTTTATCTTCCATGAGAATATGAATGTTGCATCTTATTTGGGCAACATACTTTATCTCTCATGATGACAAAGAACTTTGTTTTTTTTACAAACTTATTTACTCATTTTAACAATATACTTTTATTATTGGAAACTTTTATCAAAACTTTGATTTCAATTCATGGAACCAATATTATTTTGTTTATCTATGAGTACTCACCAACTATTTTTATAGTCGACGCTCGTTTTACATGCTTTTTCAGGAATCATCGAGTAAGTGGCACTTAGGGACACTTCACTTTTAGGAGCATTCGCATGTGTTGTATTTCAATTTACATTGTAATTTCTTTTAAAAGTTGTTCAAACCCATTGTAAATTTGTAATGATTTTAATACTATGGTTGGTGTTGTCTTTTAACTTTTGCTATGAAACCCTTTGTACTGCCACGCCCTGTGTTTCCGCCTTAGCGGGGTGTGACAGGATATGGTATCAGAGCCGAAGGTTATAGAGAATACCGGTTTTCCTTTGGAGAACCACAACTATAGCCAAAAATTTTCAAAATGTTTTTAAAATACTGAACATACTACTAGTATAACTAATTCGAGTACACATTATTAGACTTTAATTAAGTATAGCCTGGCCAACTATGCTTAATTAAGGAAAGTTAATGCGAGGCCGGAAACGGTTATAGTAGAATTATGTTCAAAACAATTTTCAACTTAAACTTTTGAAAAACAAAATTTTTCGGTGTGCGTACAGGCATTGCATATTATAGGCATTCATCTAGCTACACTTAGAAACTAAGTGCACTTTTACCACAATGTCTTATTTAGAAATATTCTTATCCCTTATCAAGTGCTAGGTTAACCACTTAGATTATATCACTAGCCACTCTAGGAGCAATGCACTTAGTACTGAGAATGAGTATTCCTCGGTAGCTGTTGACTTTAGATGTAAGGTTAGTAGCTAGATATACACTAGTAATAATCTTAAGTCGAAACCTATACCAATTATTCCTTAATACCTCTTCATCGTCTTCGTATTAGAGTTACAACTAGGAAAAAGCGTTTCGATATCGACACGAATGATAATTGGAGCATCGCGTAAGGAGGTAGATGAGTCGCCACTAAGTAATCACTTGGATATCATTGGCAGGCATTCCGAATTCGACTCACGAGGAGACACGGAGGTTTAACCCATACGTGAGACTTCTCTACTACGCTACGAATTTAGCTTTAGGTTGTTTCCACCTTGAGCTTAAAACTTAACATAGGATATCCCTTTGACCTCTATAAAAGGTCATAAACTGCATTGACACCGTAAAACGTTTTTCAAACAACTTTCATAAAAAAAAAATTTGTTGTCCTTTATCTTGGGGAAAAGACATCAGTACTCGCCTTATACTTGCCTTATACTCTCCTTAGTATTTAGGTACGATCAGCTACACTAACATACTTATTCCTTATTTCTTAATCTTCCATCAAAAAATTATTTCGCTTCATCGGTTTTATTTATCATCGATAAAATATTTTATAACCACTTCATTCAACTCAGTAGACATTTCCTAACAATTTACGCCATATTCTCGCTAAAAATCTTTTGACAACTTATTTTAACTTAACACTTTTCTTCAAAACTCAATCTAACCAATATTGTTTTTAATCTTGATATTACAATCTCATTTCAAATCCATTTCAATGGATAGATGTGCTTTTGAGGGCACATAAACCATTTTAAACATTGCTTACCATTTTGACACGTCTTCGAAAAACTAGAAACATTTTCTTTTATAATCGTGTTTAAACTCTTTGCTACAAAACATAGACCTATGACATTGAAGTTCATTTTATGTGTAAAAGCTTCATTCAATCTTCAAAATACTTTTGTTTGACATTTTTAACAGCTTTCTCATTTAGACATTGTAATTTACTTTAATGTGTTTTCTCGAAACCCAACATGATATTTATGCAAATTTTTACTTCAAACATGTTTATAAGACGTCTCTAATGCTTTTATTTCAAAACA
The DNA here is from genome assembly GCF_052849685.1 of Lactuca virosa. Lineage (NCBI taxonomy): Eukaryota > Viridiplantae > Streptophyta > Magnoliopsida > Asterales > Asteraceae > Lactuca > Lactuca virosa. Next base: position 333,037,409 of record NC_136426.1, on the reverse strand, counting down.
TACATTATTTGTGTACTTTGCTTCAATGTAGTTTTATAATCTATAAAGTTTTTAAAAATTATAGCATTTGAAAACTTAGTGTTCACTTTTAAATTTCCAGTGATACAATCTCAACAATGAATAGTTATTCTTCTAAATATATTGAGTTTTTACCTTATCCATTTTAATCATTGTTGGACTTCCGTTTAAAAAGTCAAAATTGTCAGATTTTCAATTGTCATTTGTAGGGCTTCTTCTTTTTCACAAATGGAGTTTAACTTAATATGTAACTTATGAATTTTTAGCAATCCTTAGCAAACACTTTAGAACTCCCACATGTCTATTTAATCATCAATATACATCAAATATTGAAGTTTGAAATATATCTCAACCTGATTTTAAATCTACCTATAGGTATTGTTCTTATAATTTTAACAATATCAGTCATTGCCGCCGCTATCTTCCTTTTTCTTTCCCCCGAACTTTATTTCTCGCTCTCCTTCCGATTTTAGATCTCGCACGCCATAATATTAACATAATACATTGTCTAACTTTATTTCTGTCTATTTTGCCCCTCCTGGTATCATGTTCGTACACATAAAGACTAGAAGTCTACCCTTCCGTTTTGAGCGATTAATACGTGTATAGTCGTGAGGCATACTTTTTATTTAGTCAGCTTTGATATATTCAATTACACCTTTTATTATATACATCTTTTTTTTTTATTTTGAAATCTCTATAAACAAGTGATCCTTATTTACATTGCTCTTTCGTTCTAGATTCGGAAACTTGATTTAAAATGTAATTTTCATTGTATTTTTCTTACAATTAATACACAAGAAGAATACCATTGTTCTTATCATTTTTTTAAATCCATAAAATATATGTGAAAGAATACATTTTCTTATGCTTCTTCTTTTCTTTAAATACATCAAAAGTCTTGAATTTTACTATTATATATATTCTCTAAATGATTGTTTTTGTAGAAACACTAAATTAAGAATCCACTATTTTCAATGATCGATATTTTTACACCTTTCTTAAAATAGCATTCTACTTTGTAACTATCATTGAGTTCCTAAACTCTCAACTTAGTTTTTATAAATATTCTGACTCATAAGCTTGAATTTGTCCTGACTTAGAGAATTAGACAATTTTTCAAAAGAGTAATCAAAATATTTTTGTATAAATTCTCTTATTGATGACTTAAACCTGTAACCTTAATTAATCTTTATATTATTTTACTACTTCGTTTGATCGCCACACATGTATTTTCGTTATAATTATTACATATTTTGATAATAGTGAGATTAATTATCATTTGTAAACACACATTTTGATAACAGCGAGATTTTTATCACTTCTAAACACCTTAAATGCTATCTACACAATGTGATTTAATCGCCTCCATTTGCAACATTGACTCTCTAAATATATATATTCATCGAATATAGATCTATTATTGTAAGAGTAACCATAGTAGTAATTATAGCCTCGGAGATCCTCAATCATTTCGTAATTTATTTTGTAGCCGACACTTAAATAGCCTTTACATTGGAGATGTACCAAAACTTCGTTGCCTACCCTTAGTACGTTTTTTTAGGAACTTACCCTCGATCGCTTCCCTTTCATTCGTGTTACCCCTTCTTATTTCGGAACATATATTTGCCAGATATAGTAGCCAACCCGAAAGTGAACAACTTGTTCCTAATCTCTTCTTTATTAGGCGGCGAAATTACACTTAGTGTTAATTTAGAATGCGACTTGAGGATCAATGCGGATTTAACGCTCAATGCAGTGGGTGCTTCAGCAAAACTTATAACGTTCTTTTAAGTTAGATAATATCTAACTATATAATCTTTTCAACTAGGTCACCATGGTCGGATCATGATTTCCATGATCCTAATTTCTCGCAATCTAGACTGTAGAACTCGAATTCAGGAAACATTACTTTGATTATAGCTAAAGAATTGGGTTCTTCCTTTGAGGAAATAAACCCGAAATAATCAAAGAACACTGAAAGTCACCACCTCTCCAGCTATATAATTGTATTCGACTGAGTTCTAATAGAATACGTCACGAATTGAATTTCGGGGCGAAATTCTTTCAACCGGGGGAGAATGTGACAACTGTCAAAATTCAAGTCGGTTCTAGATTTGACTAGACTTAGTTGCACATATAGGCACAAAACATATCAGACTTAGTAACTAGAAGCTAAGTTATAACCTAGTAGAAACTTGGAAACAGATAGAAACAATGGATGGTGTACTTAGATTTCACATTGATATGTGAATTCTACTACTACTTAACTGTAGTGACTATCCATATTTGGGTCACTCTTTGACTCGAACACCATTTCATGAATCATATACACACATCATGCACTTGACCTAGTAGTAAAAGTTAGGTCAGAGTCTCATAGAAACTTAAGTCAAAGTTGAAACTAGGACTAGTATACTTGATTCCTCAATTTCGTTTGAATCTCGGAATCACTACATAGAATGCCAATAAACCAATAAAAATAAATTACAAACAATATTTCTAATTTGAATAAGAGTTATGAAACTCTAAAATAGTTTGAAGTCTCAAAATTCAAGTAATTTTGATATCCAAAGATTTACAAACTCTCAAAAACCCTAAATGCCCTAAAAACTCATATTTACAAACTTTAACCTTAAAAATTCAATAAAAATAATTATAAACCTTGTAATATTATCTTATAATAATTAAAATTAGTATAATATATTCAAGGCAAATAAAATTTAACTCATTAACATTACCCTTAATTTATAAATCAAACATAAAGGTTTTATGAATAAAAACTTGATTTTAGTGTATATTTTATAAAAAGTTTGATATTTTTATAAAAGATTTAAATGTTTATAAAAGAAACAAGAGAGAGGGAGCCTCTCTCACCCAAAATCTCAACCTCCCCTCTCCCAAGACCCTCCTCCTCTTCCCAAAACACATAATCATTTCTCTCTTCTCCACACTCTTCACCTCTTCATTCTCTCTCTCACACACTCTACCATCATTCATTGAATTCTCTCTTCTTTCTCACTCTAAACTCACGAAAATCTCACAAAGTTCAGCCATTTCTACTAAAAAACCTCAACATTTGATGTTATTCTTAAAGGTAAACCCGGAAATCATTCATTCCCCTTCTCTTTTCCTTCAAGTTTTACTTGTTTTTCATGGATTTTCTCCATCTTCTACCCCATTCTATTGTAAAATCATGAACACTTGCACCTACTCACGGTTTTGATGATGATGGTGGTAGGATTTCACCCAAAAACAACATGCATGTTGTAAATGGTGAAATCCAAGGACCTAAACCTAAGTCAAAATCAAGGAAATGCACTTTTCTACATGTTTTGGTGGAAAAACACCACATGCACCCTATGTTTTCTATAAAAAACGATTTTTGAACATATGAAACTCATTAATGATCTTCAAACCAACATGCATGTGATGATCTTCAAGCTGAGATGCTTGATGATCAAAGTTTGTTGTTAAAAGCTTTCAAATATGTTCATAAAAGATTTATTCACAAATAAATACCTAAAACTTCTTTTCTATTCAAATGATATTTTTCCCAGAATCCAACCAACAATATAAGATGATCTGTAAATTTTCAGAAAATAATTCGTTTTTCTCGAATTATTATAAATAATGCAAGAAAATAGGGCAATAAATCATATAAAATACTTTCTGGGGTCTATAAATCCTAGTTAAATTCGTGGATCACCCCTATGCTAATTAATGATCCCTCATCAAGTTTCATCAATTTTTGTTACTTTTTGATATGGTTTTGAATTTTCCTTTTTTTTGGCTCCAATAAATCATAAAAGCGCTTTAGAAAATCTTAAAATGATATATAACAATTTTCGCAGTTGCTACCAGAGGTATAAGACTCAGAAAAATATTTTCCGAATTTTTTATAATGCATTCCTATTTTTCCCTGATTTTTGTATTTATAATGGCCTAAAAATAGAAAAAATAGTTCTGCTCATCCAAAAATCATGAAAATTTACCAGAACGCCTTGTAGTACATTACGAGGCTACATAAAAATTTTGATGATTTTTCTCTTCTGTATATTATTTTTCTCCTATTTTCTAAGATTAAATACACTTAAATCCACAAAATCGGATTTCAGTATATAAAAAACCACATTTTGTATTTTTCCCAAATTATTTTCTCTGTAAATGAAGTGTACAAAATTTTTGGTAATTTACTTTAACTGTTTAATAATTATTATTCAATTAATGATTATTTAAGAGGATTAAACAAGGAAAAATAGCAACTCTAATTAAAAAATATCTCTTTTATTTTTCACAGCTTCTATATATGTAATAACAATGTTAAAATTTTTTTGGATAATTTTGGAAACTGTTTTCTATTTATCTCCATTTTTATTAGAATAAATGCACAAAAATCATAAAATTGGGTTAAACAGTTTATAAATCCATTTTTATATTTTTCCAACTTAATAATGTTTAATAATAGTAATACAAAAAGTTTGGGTAATTTTGGAAACTGTTTTCTATTTATCTCCATTTTTATTAGAATAAATGCACAAAAATCATAAAATTGGGTTAAAAAGTTTATAAATCCATTTTTATATTTTTCTCAACTTAATAATGTTTAATAACAGTAATACAAAAAGTTTGGGTAATTTTGAAAACTGTTTCCTATTTATCTCCATTTTTATTAGAATAAATGCACAAAAATCAAATAATTGGGTTAAACAGTTTATAAATCCATTTTTATATTTTTCCCAGCTTAGGTATGTGTAATGGCAAGAATATAAAAATTTTGGGGAATTTTCTTAACTTATTGATATTTTTCATGAATTTTTATCTATTTAGAGAATTAAATATAAAAAAAATGGTTATACATATCTGTAATCCATGAAAATTTATCTGGAAGTCTTTTAATGTAGTTAGAACCAAAATATGAAGTTTGGTAATATTTGTTAAGTGTTTAGTATTTTTCATGATTTTATGGTTATTCAAGAAACTAAAATCGTGAAAAATAGTTAGACAAATCAAAAATTCAAAAAAATTTATCTTTAGGTCTTTGACTTCAGTTAAAACTGAAATGCAAAGTTTGGGAAATTTTAGAACTAAATTGATTTAGTTTTTGAATATTAAATCATTGGAACGCCTCTCAAAATGTTAAATATTAGCATTTCAATAATGTGAATTTTCCAATTAAATTGTTATATAACAATTGATTCATTGAAATTTAATTTTCACAGAAAAATGTTTGTAACTTATCAATATTAAATTTTGACACAATGTTGGCATAATTCTATTGTAGTAGTAAGTATACTAGTGTTAGATTTCGATTAGAGACTCACTAGCGAATACCATTATTGTAGGAATCGGTAGTGGTACACGTGGAACGTAGTTCAAGGCACCATTTGCATCATCTAAATGCATTGTGAGTGTTCACGCACTCCCCTATTTTCGTTTTTTATGTTTTGGGTGGAAAAACATGTCCTAAACTATTTATGTTCGTTATATTTAGTTGACTCGTATAAACTTCATTACTATATTTTGCATATTGTGAGTATTCACGCACTACCCTATTTTCAGTTTTTTTTTTATGTTTTGGGGTGGAAAAGCATGTCCCGAAAAACTATTATTTGAATGTTGTATTTAAATTGATTTGTATCAAACATGATTGCTATTTTATTGTTATATCTCTCTATGTATGTCTATGCAACACGGAACATGAGAACTTATCGTATTAAGGCCCTTCCCTTATCTCTAACCATTAACTCTTTGAGCCAATGGTCATTATGGATAGCGCTATTAGGAATTGACAACTCCTCACTCGCCCTATTGCTGGAGTGCATGATACCATATTAATCTATGTAACGATAAGCATAGATCTTGATAGGGCTTCAGTCATAGGTTTGGTTGAGAACTCATTGTTTGCTCATACACATACAAACTCGTTACTTATTATAGCAATACACTTGTTTATTAATTATAGCAATGAACTTTGTTTCTCATTACCACAACGAACTTTTATTACTGAAAACTTATATACATGTTTTAGCAATGAAATTGTTTGCTCCTTGTAGCAACGAAATTGATTGCTCATTTCAGCAATGAAACTTATTTACTCGTTTGAGTAACGAACTTTATCTTCCATGAGAATATGAATGTTGCATCTTATTTGGGCAACATACTTTATCTCTCATGATGACAAAGAACTTTGTTTTTTTTTACAAACTTATTTACATATTTTAACAATATACTTTTATTATTGGAAACTTTTATCAAAACTTTGATTTCAATTCATGGAACCAATATTATTTTGTTTATCTGTGAGTACTCACCAACTATTTTTATAGTTGATGCTCGTTTTACATGCTTTTTCAGGAACCATCGAGTAAGTGGCACTTAGGGACACTTCACTTTTAGGAGCATTCGCATGTGTTGTATTTCAATTTACATTGTAATTTCTTTTAAAAGTTGTTCAAACCCATTGTAAATTTGTAATGATTTTAATACTATGGTTGGTGTTGTCTTTTAACTTTTGCTATGAAACCCTTTGTACTGCCACGCCCTGTGTTTCCGCCTTAGCGGGGTGTGACAGATAACTTCAAAGGTATGCCATTTCCGACCACATATATGCAAATCTCGCATCAAACCGACATGATTTCAAGCTTTAATCAAAGAAAAACTAACTGTCAGCGTTTACGGCCAATGGCAGTTTACGGCCAATGGCAGTTCACGGCCAAGGCTGTTCACGGCCAAGGCTGTTCACGGCCAAGGCTGTTTACGGCCAAGACTGTTTACAACCAAATTTTAAATATTTGAATATGTTGTTTTCTCATTTGACTTGTTTGATTGCAGATTCAAATGGCAGAGCTCAAGTTTGCTGACAGTCACAATCTGGCTATCATCCTGGCTGATCCTCTGGCTGCTCACGGAGAATTCAAGTCTATGATGCATGGATTGCGAGAGTGTTGCTTGTCTACGATGTTGACTGTCAATCCAAACATTTTTCAAGGACTGATTAAGGATTTCTGGAAGTCTGCATCAGTGAAGAAAGGAAGTGATGTCGCTGTTTGTGTTGAGGCTTCTGTCAACAACTGCAAAATCATCATCAATGAGCAGTTCATCAGAAGTACGCTCAAAATTGACGATCAATCAACCTCTTCCTCTGAGATCGAGATTTCCCATGATGAAGAGTTTCTTACCAAAATGGGATATGAAGGTGTCTTCCCTCCAATCATAAAGAAGTTACTGCCACCGTTCTGGAGATTTTTAGCTCATGTCTTTGTGAGCTGCATTTCCGGAAGAAAATCTGGCGCATATGAGATATCTCTAAGAAACACTGGTGCCATCATCCCTCTGGCTGCGGGACTGAATTTCAACTTCTCGATGTTCATTCTCGAAGAACTGATTACAAACATCAAAGGAAAAACTAGGGATAAGTTCTTGTTCTAGGTTCATTCAAGTATTCATTGATGAATAATTTCCCGATATGGCTAAAGATGGAGAAATCCTTGACATGAAGTCTTTGGGGCCACACACCGTCAGATTGATAAAGCAAAACCGAAAGGGAAAAATAACTTTTCAAGGAAAGTTCCCCTTGGTGAAGTTTGTCATGTTTGCCGATTCATGTGAGGCATCTGAGTCTCATGTCTCTTCTGATCGAGTGACTTCTGAAGATGATATTTTTTCTGAAGACGACGTCATTCCGGTTTCTGATCACGAAGATGATGAAGCTACTCCTGCTGCCATTGTAGCTGAAGAGCATGACCTTCACTCTATACAAGTTGAGAGTGAATTTAACGAAGAAAATGATTCCTTTGAGGACTTGGATCTTTCGGGCTTTGACAAGGATGATATTCCCTTGAATCTTGGAGAAAATGCAAATCTCTTGTCAAATGAGGATCTTGATTCTTTCTTTGACACTATCCACGATGTTGCTCATCCAACAACGGAGATAAGGGAGTCAAAAGACGTTTTTGAGACTCCGCCTCCTTCCCCAAAACAACTGGCTGAAACCTCAACTCCTAAGGAGACATCTTTGGATATTCCTCCCTCTAAGAATGTCATTCCTACCATTGAGCTAGCAGTAAGTGAACCTCTGACAACTCAGACCTCCTCGCCTTCATTGAAGAGAAGAAGACTTGATCCTAGACCAGGTGTATTCGTGCCTGATCTATCTCATGGCCTGTCAACTCCACCATTTACTACTTCCGTTGCTATTTCACCTATTCCATCCAATGAAGGTCCTAGCACATTTTATGAAGCCGGTGGTTTTGAAAGTTGTAAGTTGTTAACTAGTTTTTAACCTTTCTGCACTGTTTTAGAAAAATCATAGAAAAATCATGCAAAGTCGAAAGCTGAATCCGTAAATTCTGAGAGTTTAGAAAATGTGTCTAGTTTATTCATAATTTTTATTATGATTTTTAGAAGTCTTTAACTTGTGTTAAAATGTTCATATTCACAGACTGGTCCGAATTCGTTTCTGAAATGATAGGCAGTTTTGTAAAAATCACCATAAATCGTAGAAAAATCATATGGAGATGTGCAAGTAGTCATTTTAAAGGTATGAACCTGCACTATTTGAATATTAAACAGATTTGAAAGATATTAAGTTTACGATAGTCAAAACAGTCAGTGAATAAGACTCAACTTTTCTGATGAAAGCTGTTGTTTGAGTTTAGTTAAGTTTTTGGTGTTTTAACTTGTATTCCCCCCCTAAAACTTGAAGAAAACATGAAAATGTAGGGGTATGAACTCACGTTGTGGGGTTTCAGTGAATGGATGATGAAGAAAGGAAGTTTTCAACTCAAGAATACTTTAGATGATGCTTGAAGATTCGAAGATCTAACACAAATATGATGATGTTTGTGTAAGATATCCATGATTCAAGTAGAAAGAAAGAGAAATAATCATGTGGGGAGTGATATTACTTACTAGGAGTAGATGAAGAACTTGTGATCAGCCTTGAATTTTCGAGATTAGAGAGGGATAGTGAGAGAGAATGAGTTTTTGCTTCTTGGTGGAGGGTGAGTGAAATGGGAGGAGAGATAAGGATTTCTAGCTTTTGTGCAAGAGTATGGCTGGAAAAATGGTGGGAAAAAGGACGATGGACATGACCAGGTAACGTGGAATAGTGACTGGGGATGGTCATGGAGTGGGTATGGGAGGTAACTTGTGTCCTTGCCCAAAGGATAAGTCAACACTCCACCTAAATATCTCACCTACTAATTTTGGATAAGGATTGCACTCAAACCGTGATTAAATTATGAAATATGGGGTCTTATATGTTGAAATATAATTTTGGGTGAAAGTCCCACGTTAAAATCATGAAAAACAGGCCTAAAACGAAGTCGTGATCGAAAACCGGGTGAAATGGGCCTGACAGCGAAGCTTCTCGGATGTGGGTCCGAGGTTCGGTCCCTGCTGCCATGGACCCGAAGGCGAAACAGATGAAATGGGCCGAAGGCGAAGGCAGGAAGCGAAGGCGAAGTTCGGTCCATTAGGGTTCGGGTCAGAAGCTTCGGGTTCGGTTCAGAGGGTTCGGTCCTCAGCAGGCTTCGGGTTCGGTCCTTCATAGTTTGGTCCGAGAGGCTTCGCCCCTTAAAGGAAGGTTTCGGTTCTTTAAGGCTATTTTTCAAGAAATCTTCCCGTTTCGAGCGGTTTCTCACTTAGTTAAGTGTCGGGATGACCCGAAAGATTATAAAAAGTTATAAGAAACTTTGAGGGAGAATTAGGAGAGATTTTAGATAGAGAAAGATAGAGTGAAAGAGATTGAGAGAGATTTTGTTTGTGACCTTTTTGGGTGTTTAGCTTCGCAACTCAAGGTTCGTAAACCCCGTTAAGCCATGTTTAAGAGTCTTACACACCCCCGAAGGGAATGCGATATTGTTTTATCGTTTTGCTACGACACTTAACCCGATTAGGGGTTTGAATTCCTGAACACATGACACTTCTAGGTGATACTTTGTATTAATGTAGCGAGTTGTATAACGTTTGAACATAATGTAAACCCTAATATACGAGGGTTAGCTAGATCGACCGGTTTGACTTGTTGACTTTGTTTGACTTTGACTTGACCGGAAATTGACGGTTGTCACATCATCCCCTCATTAGAAAGAATATCGTCCCGAAATTAGCACTTTAACCGGGACTTCGAGAGTTGGGGAAAGATGCGGTTTTTTTTGTTTCACTTGATCCTTACGTTCCTAGGTGAATTTGGGTCCTCGTTTTACGACCCAACTGACCTTCACAACAGGAATGCGACTTTGATTTCGTTCTCTTGGTCTCTCGATCCATGATTTCTATCGGTTCTTCCACGAAGTGGAGACTCTTGTTGATTTTGATTTCGTCGGGAGGTAGCACAAGAGTCTCGTCAGACATACATTTCTTTAAATTTGACGCGTGGATGGTTGGGTGTACGTTATTAAGTTCTTGTGGTAGTCGGAGTTTGTATGCTACCGGGCCAATCATAGTGACGATTTTGAATGGCCCGATGTATATTGGATTTAGTTTTCCATGTTTACCAAAACGTATCGTTCTTTTCCACGGTGAGACCTTCAGTAGTACTTGGTCACCAATCCTGGAATTCCAAGGGTTTGTGTCGCTTATCTGCGTAGCTCTTTTGTCGATCTCGAGACGCTTTTAGTCTTCCTTGAATTTGTAGGATCTTTTCCATTGTCTCCCCTTATGATTTCAGGGCTAGTGAGGGTGCTGTTAGGGACTTGACCCTTCGCTAGCTATGTATCTCCCACTTCAGCCCAGCGCAGTGGTGATCTGCACTTGCGACTCTAGAGAGCTTCGAATGGAGCGACATTGTTGTTAGGGTGGTAGTTGTTGTTGTGTGAAAATTCAACGAGTGGTAAGTGGGCATTCCCATGCTTTACCAAAGTCAATCACCCAAGCTATTAGCATGTCTTCCAAGGTTTGAATAGTTTCTTTTTCTTTGTCCGTCGGATTATAGGTGGTAGACCGTACTCAAGTCTAACCTAGTCCCTACAAGGGTTGCCAGCATCGCGAAATGAATCTCCTATCTCTAACAGAGATAATAGATATTGACACACCATGCAGTCGTATAGTCTCTTTGATGTGCGTCTTAGTCAATTTCTCCATCATTTCAGTTTCTTTGATTGGTAGGAAGTGCACGAATTCGGTCAGTCTGTCGACGATTATCCGAATCGTATCGAGACCACCCATTGTCTTGGGTAACTTGGTTATGAAGTCCATGGTTAGCCGCTCCCACTTCCTTTCGGGTATCACTGGTTGTTGTAGGAAAAGCGAAGGCTTCTGTTATTCTACCTTGACCTTGGCACAAGTCAGATACTTGTCAACATATGTAGTGATGTCGGCTTTCATGTTCGGCCACCAATAATGTTTCTTAAGGTCCAGATACATCTTGTCTGGACCTGGATGAACTGAGTGGCGAGTTTTGTGTGTTTCGTTCGCGACGACGTCCCTGAATCCACTGTACCTTGGTGTCCAGATTTCGATTCTGGAGGTACCGAGCCCCGTCGCTCTTGACTTCTAGGTTCTTATTCATTCCTCTTAAGTTTTCATCCATCGCATAATTTGGTTTCAAGGTCTCTAGTTCGAGCTTTCCTGATTTGCGTAGATAGGTGTGGATGGATTGCCATTGCTAATGACCTTACCTGGCAGCATGAATATTCCTTTCTGTATAAGGTATTTGCCACCTAATTGGTCTTGCTCAGATAATGGCGAATCTAGTACTCCTAGTCGCCTAGTAGTTCTACCTATCGTCCTTGAATCAAGCAAAGTTCTTTTCGGTCGAGAATGTACTGATTGCCCCTATGACCGAAAGACTCGTGTATCTTTGCGTCGTAGGGATAGCGCCTCCAAGCTTCTTAGGCGAACACTACTGTACCTAGTTCGGGGTCACGTGTGGTCTAGCCGACTTCGTACGTTTTTAGCCATCTTGAGGCATTGGCAATGACTCCTGATCATTGTGTAGGGCCTGCTTTTGTGTTTAGAGGGCGGTTTCTTGCTTCTATCTCTATGTGATTTTCGCTTCTCGTTTGTCGTTCCAGCGGATTTTCACCATCTCGTGTGCTGTTTAGATCGATAGGGAACGTATGGGTTTGGTTTATGCGACTACACAAATTTGAATGGTAGAACATTCACTCGCTCTCCTGGGTAGCCTTGCCTCGAAGTTCATGGTGGGAATCATATCTGGTCCATTTATCATTAACTCGTGCATATAGGCCGTATATAATTGAGTTTGGTAAAACAGTCGGATGACATCATACTCCTCTCTTGAGTACTTCGAGGTTTCATAACGAGGGATGACCCGGAGGTCCGTGTCGGATTTGTGTTAATGAGAGACGTGGGTTTCGGTATTCAGTGGGTTAGGTGAAGGGTCTTTTCGTAACCGTTTAATCGGGAAGGTGAGGACTATACCAATCGACATCGAATGGAGACAACGGATCTTTTTAGTAATATATGTGTTAAATTGTATTCGTACGAATTATTCGTTAGGGAGATAGAGTATCTTGTGATTCTTGTTAGTGTATTCCGTTTTGATCGATGTTATTGTTACTGCGAATGATTCATACCACAACAGCTAGTACTGGTAGTAACTGTGTTCTGATAACTAGTAATGATTCCTTATATCATGATCCACGACAGACCACTCTATGATTGATCGGTATATGCAAGTCGTATGAAATTTGGTATTGACGAGATCGTCGAGTGAGTGGCTCTACCCTAACCCCACTACTAGACATGGAACAGGAGTCAGGACGGAATTATTCGCTTTAAGTTTTTAGTATTTTGATTATAACTAACCCTGATGTAAACACAAAGTGATCACAGCTCACCAGTAGTGATCCTAAGGTCATATATAAGTGTCTTTGATTTGATTTGAACGAGAGAGTATTTTAACTACTTTTTGAAAGACGGTAATTTTAGCAAGCATACCAAATTCATTACAAACATATGGTACTTAAACGTTTTTGTTGTTGGAAACATTACAAAAGTCCTAATAAGGTTGTTGGATTAATGTCTAAGTCCATAACTATAATTGGTAAGACTTGACCCGACCCGTCATGGTCCATTTGGGTTGCATGTCATCATGCATTTGGATAGACTATAATGAGAGAAATAACACTTAAGGTTGGTTAATATATTATAAGTTCTAATATATTAATAAGGTTATTTAATTAGTATTGATCAAGAATTAATTTGGAACTAATTAAGTGATCAAAAGGAGACTAATTAAATATATGGGTTGATTGTGTAAATCATTCATTCTTATATATGTGGGCTTGTGATCCAAGATTTCTTATGTTGGACTAAGTCCATTGGGTGACCCATGGATACTCCATGGAGGTTAAAATCCATGGAGCATAAGGAATTGGTAAAGTTATGAGTTACATGGTGTAACCCTAACAGCCACCATATAAAAGAATCCCATGGCTCAAGAAATCGTGCACTAATGTGTGAATATGAGGGCTAGACGATTTCAAGGAGTGTTCCATTTCTCTCAAGTCATTCCATGTGCATTTGGTGTTTTGTGAACCATTTGAGGTGTCACACTTGGGGCACTAGGCACTCAAGCTTCATGGAGACAAGCTACATCAAACAAAGGTATGTATTCTATCCATTTGATTACCCAAGTATCAAGTATTGTATGCTAGATAGGGTAGTACCTTGGAAAGTTCATAATTGCATGTATAATAGAGAAAACATAGATCCAAGGTATTTAGGGTTGTATGTGCACCATAGGATGTTGTAGTATACTAAAACCCAACAGTGGTATCAGAGCCAGGTTTGTTTTCTTGTTATACTTGCAAAATTAGCTGAAAAATCGAATTGTATTAGTTTAAAAGTTATGCTAATTACTTGAAATTTTTTTTTTGACGTGAATTATCTTTGTTCATATGAGTTTATTAGATTAATAGAAAAGTTAATTGATTATGTGTTTTCAATCCATTTTAATCTAAGAGTTGATTCTAAAATGTGTTTTTGTAACTTGTCCTCAAGTTATATGAAAAGTCACATTTAAGTTTCATAAAACTCATAAAAAGTTGGCAATGGTTACAAAAATGAAGAGTCTTGTCCTCATTAAATGGTTTTATGACTCCATAACTTGTCCTCAAGTTATGGAGGTTCAAGAGTCACTTCATTAAATGATAAAATGTGTCCTCAAGTTATGGAGGTTCAAGAGTCACTCTTGAACCTCCATAACTTGAGGACACATTTTATCATTTAATGAATTGACTCTTGAACCTCCATAACTTGAGGACAAGTTATGGAGTCATAAAACCATTTAATGAGGACAAGACTCTTCATTTTTGTAACCATTGCCAACTTTTTATGAGTTTTATGAAACTTAAATGTGACTTTTCATATAACTTGAGGACAAGTTACAAAAACACATTTTAGAATCAACTATTAGATTAAAATGGATTGAAAACACATAATCAATTAACTTTTCTATTAATCTAATAAACTCATATGAACAAAGATAATTCACATCAAATTTTTTTCAAGTAATTAGCATAACTTTTAAACTAATACAATTCGATTTTTCAGCTAATTTTGCAAGTATAACAAGAAAACAAGCCTTGGCTCTGATACCACTGATGGGTTTTGAGCATTCTAACACTCCTAAGTGTACATGCAACCCTAAATACCTTGGATCTATGTTTTCTCTATTATACATGCAATTATGAACTTTCCAAGGTATTACCCTATCTAGCATACAATACTTGATACTTGGGTAATCAAATGGATAGAATACATACCTTTGTTTGATGTAGCTTGTCTCCGTGAAGCTTGAGTGGCTAGTGCCCCAAGTGTGACACCTCAAATGGTTCACACAACACCAAATGCACATGGAATGACTTGAGAGAAATGGAACACTCCTTGAAATCGTCTAGCCCTCATATTCACACATTAGTCCACAATTTCTTGAGCCATGGGATTCTTTTATATGGTGGCTATTAGGGTTACACCATGAAACTCATAACTTTACCCATTCCTTATGCTCCATGGAGTATCCATGGGTCACCCCATGGACTTATTCCTTATGCTCCATGGATTTTAATTAGTCTCCTTTTGATCACTTAATTAATTCCAAATTAATTCTTGATCAATACTAATTAAATAACCTTATTAATATATTAGAACTTATAATATATTAACCAACCTTAAGTGTTATTTCTCTCATTATAGTCTATCCAAATGCATGATGCCATGCAACCCAAATGGACCATGCCGGGTCGGGTCAAGTCTTACCAATTATAGTTATGAACTTAGACATTAATCCAACAACCTCATTAGGAATTTTGTAATGTTTCCAACAACAAAAACGTTTAAGTACCATATGTTTGTAATGAATTTGGTATGCTTGCTAAAATTACCGTCTTTCAAAAAGTAGTTAAAATACTCTCTCGTTCAAATCAAATCAAAGACACTCATATATGACCTTAGGATCACTACTGGTGAGCTGTGATCACTTTGTGTTTACATCAGGGTTAGTTATAATCAAAATACTAAAAACTTAAAGCAAATAATTCCGTCCTGACTCCTGTTCCATGTCTAGTAGTGGGGTTAGGGTAGAGCCACTCACTCGACGATCTCGTCAATACCAAATTTCATACGACTTGCATATACCGATCAATCATAGAGTGGTCTGTCGTGGATCATGATATAAGGAATCATTACTAGTTATCAGAACACAGTTACTACCAGTACTAGCTGTTGTGGTATGAATCATTTGCAGTAACAATAACATCGATCAAAACGGAATACACTAACAAGAATCACAAGATACTCTATCTCCCTAACGAATAATTCGTACGAATACAACTTAACACATAGTGCAGAATAATTACATATAACAAAGATATGATAGACCTTCGAATAAGTGATCCTACCCTAGGTCCACATCCAAAAAAGGAAAAGGAAGTAAGGCACTGACACAGATTCTAAGTCTATGATCTCTAAGTTATATATAACTTTAGAGTATCCACTTAGTGACTATAGACCTATTAAGAAGGATCTGTTTAGTTTTCACATAAGTTATAATATTACAAAATACTCCTATAGTATTTTAAATGTTATGTTTGGTTCTTAGTAACTTTATTGTATGGGAAGTTTTTAGGCTTGTTGCTCACTACAACCATGCCCTGGCATACATTAGTCACACCTCGGATAAATATAGTTGATCATGCTATATTCATCCCAAGTCTGATTACATATCCCAAGGGCTACTCGTAGTGTCCAACTCCTCGTTTTACTTTTGTATTGTCCTAGATATGATACTATACTAGTATGCATGTATGTACTTTTAACAAGAAACTATTTATTTCTAAAAGTATAGTTATTTGAAAATGTTAATTCAGAGACCTTAGTCCCAATGCATTTATAGTTTGTATATCTTATGTGGTTCGATATACTTAGTTCACTATAAACTATGCTCTGATACCAATCTGTCACACCCCCAAACCAAGGATGGCGGAAACGTCCGGGGGTGGCAGACTTCATGTATAGTATCATAACAACGAGTATAATAGTGATCAAAGCAATACAACCAATCATAAATATAATCGGAAAAGAATTACATGGTTTCAAGTGTTACATATTTCAATGATTGATTACAACATGATATAAAAATAGTTGTTCAACGCCGCAACGTTCCATCCTCAAAAGCTTGTGGTTACCTGGTTTCGTTGATTTCCTGAGAATACAAGTAGTTTTGAAAGAGTGTCAACAGTTAAGTTGGTGAGTTCATAAGCTTTTTAGATGAAGAGTTTGGAAACCGATCTTTGTAATGAGTTGTGTGATACCAAGAAAAATCCAATATTTTTTCCTTACAAAAGTGATGTGTAGTCTTAAATCCCAAGACGGAATGTACGTGTGAATTTTGTGTTAAGTGGTCTCAAGTTCCAAGACCGAAAATGTACAAGTAAAATCCATACTTATTGTTATAAAAGTGGCTTTAAATCGACATAAAACCCTTTTTGATTTATAAAATCCCCGTAAAGTTTGTGTGTTGTTAGCTCCCTATGTGAGTCGCTATAACCATACTATGACTAATGAACCTGCCACGACGTTTCTCAGGCGTCAAAAAAGATAATGACACTTGTCACCCCAGACCTGCCGTTCTAGCTGTTGCATGCAACTCAAGTGTGGTTTGTCAAACCCAATATAGATCTATACACAACTATCACGTTCTCCCTACAAGAGACTCTGGTTATAACTACCAGGAATTTTAACCCGTACTCTAGGAGTACTAAGAAGAATGTCTCACAATTTACGTTAAGAAGTTTACGTGTGGTGTGCGTAAGTGTAAAACCTTTTTCTGTGGGAATAAAACCTTCCGAAATGTGTTTGTTGTGTTAATGGAAACATAAACTATACCTATTATAGCTTACCAAAACGTTTTGTAATGGTAGAAATCCTCTTTGTATATGATGTAAACCTTTTCCATGTAGTAAAAATTCATAAACTATGCCTATTATAGTTTATTATATGTTTCGAAATGAATGAAGAATCCTTATCATGAATGACTAAATTTCAGTTTATGATGATAAACTAACAAGAAAATACATTCAATATTTAGAACTTATTGTTATACACTTTGCTCAACATACTACAAAGTGTTTTGAAAGTTGTAAGTTGTTAACTAGTTTTTAACCTTTCTGCACTGTTTTAGAAAAATCATAGAAAAATCATGCGAAGTCGAAACCTGAATCCGTAAATTCTGAGAGTTTGGAAAATGTGTCTAGTTTATTCATAATTTTTTTTATGATTTTTAGAAGTCTTTAACTTGTGTGAAAATGTTCATATTCACAGACTGGTCCGAATTCGTTTCTGAAATGATAGGCGGTTTTGCACAAATCACCATAAATCGTAGAAAAATCATATGGAGATGTTCAAGTAGTCATTTTAAAGGTATGAACCTACACTATTTGCATATTAGACAGTTTTGAAATATATTAAGCTTAAGATAGTCAAAACAGTCCGTGAATAAGACTCAACTTTTCTGATGAAAGCTGTTGTTTGAGTTTAGTTAAGTTTTTGGTGTTTTAACTTGTATTCCCCCCCCCCCCCCCCCTAAAACTTGAAGAAAACATGAAAATGTAGGGTTATGAACTCACCTTGTGGGGTTTCAGTGAATGGATGATGAAGAAAGGAAGTGTTCAACTCAAGAACACTTTAGATGATGCTTGAAGATTCGAAGATCTAACACAAATATGATGATGTTTGTATAAGATATCCATGATTCAAGTAGAAAGAAAGAGAAATAATCATGTGGGGAGTGCTATTACTTACTAGGAGTAGATGAAGAACTTGTGATCATCCTTGAATTTTCGAGATTAGAGAGGGATAGTGAGAGAGAATGAGTTTTTGCTTCTTGGTGGAGGGTGAGTGAAATGGGAGGAGAGATAAGGATTTCTAGCTTTTGTGCAAGAGTATGGCTGGAAAAATGGTGGAAAAAAGGACGATGGACATGACCAGGTAAGGTGGAATAGTGACTGGGGATGGTCATGGAGTGGGTATGGGAGGTAACTTGTGTCCTTGCCCAAAGGATAAGTCAACACTCCACCTAAATATCTCACCTACTAATTTTGGATAAGGATTGCACTCAAAACGTGATTAAATTATGAAATATGGGGTCTTATATGTTGAAATATAATTTTGGGTGAAAGTCCCACGTTAAAATCATGAAAAACGGGCCTAAAACGAAGTCGTGATCGAAAACCGGGTGAAATGGGCCTTACAGCGAAGCTTCTCGGATGTGGGTTGGAAGTTCGGTCCCTGCTGCCATGGACCCAAAGGCGAAACAGATGAAATGGGCCGAAGGCGAAGGCAGGAAGCGAAGGAGAAGTTCGGTCCATTAGGGTTCGGGTCAGAAGCTTCGGGTTCGGTTCAGAGGGTTCGGTCCTCAGCAGGCTTCGGGTTCGGTCCTTCATAGTTTGGTCCGAGAGGCTTCGCCCCTTAAAGGAAGGGTTCGGTTCTTTAAGGCTATTTTTCAAGAAATCTTCCCGTTTCGAGCGGTTTCTCACCAAGTTAAGTGTCGGGATGACCCGAAAGATTATAAAAAGTTATAAGAAACTTTGAGGGAGAATTGGGAGAGATTTGGGAGAGATTTTATATAGAGAGAGATATAATGAAAGAGATTGAGAGAGATTTTGTTTGTGACCTTTTTGGGTGTTTAGCTTCGCAACTCAAGGTTCGTAAACCCCGTTAAGCCATGTTTAAGAGTCTTACACACCCCCGAAGGGTATGCGACATTGTTTTATCGTTTTGCTACGACACTTAACCCGATTAGGGTTTTGAATTCCTGAACACATGACACTTCTAGGTGATACTTTGTATTAATGTAGCGAGTTGTATAACGTTTGAACATAATGTAAACCCTAATATACGAGGGTTAGCTAGATCGACCGGTTTGACTTGTTGACTTTGTTTGACTTTGACTTGACCGGAAATTGACGGTTGTCACAATTCCCAATCCTATGAAGAACTTTAAACGGTCCAATAAACCTTGGACTCAACTTTCCCCTTTTACCAAATCTTATAAGTCCCTTCCACGACTAGACTTTAAGTAAAACCGAATCTCCAACTTCGAATGATATCGGTTGTCTTTTCTTGTCAGCATAACTCTTTTGTCGAACTTGAGCATCTAACATCCTTTCCTTAATCACTTTCAACTTTTCAGTAGTCTGATGGACTATTTCAGGTCCCATAAACTGCTTTTCCCCAGCTTCCAGCCAACATGACGGCGTTCGACACTTCTCTCCATACAAAGCGTGATAAGGTGCCATCTTAATGCTCGAGTGGAAACTATTATTATAGGAAAATTCTACTAGAGGTAAATGTTCATCCCAGTTACCTTGGATTTCCAAGGTACATGCTCTCAGCATATCCTCCAACGTTTGAATTGTTCGTTCGCTTTGACCATCAGTTTGCGGATGGTAAGTTGTACTCAAACACAACTTGGTACCCAATTCCTCTTATAGACTCCTCCAAAACCTTGAGGTAAAACGGTTGTCATGATCAGATACAATCGTTAACGGAACACCGTGAAGCCTCACAATTTCCTTCACGTAAGAATTCGCAAGTTTATCCATAGACCATTTCTCGTTGGCTGCTATGAAATGTGCACTCTTAGTGAAGCGATCAACGACCACCCAAATCATGTCGTGACCGTTCTTTGTTTTGGGCAGTTTAGTCACAAAACCCATGGTGATGTCTTTCTATTTACCCATGGGTACAAGCAAAGGTTCTAAATCCTATACGGTTTCTGATGTTGTGCCTTAACCCTAGCACATGTTACATACTCGGCCACATACTTAGCAACATCGAGCTTCATCGTTGGCCACCAGTAATAGGGTTTTAGGTCCCTATACATTTTTGTACTGCCGGGATGAATCGAGTACATGGTCTTGTGAGCTTCTTCCATCAGAAGATCTCTTACTCCTCCCGTCTTAGGTACCCAAATCCTATCTTTGAATACCTTCAGTCCTTGACCGTTTGTATCAAACACTAACGTTTTGCCCAAACGTTCTTCCATTCGGTCATTTTTCTCTAAAGCTTCCTTTTGAGTTTTTCTTTATACTTTCCACAATTGTCGAGACAACTTCAATTCTCAACGCTTTTGGCCTTTTCTTTTGAAGATTTACCTTCCGACTGAGAGCATTAGCACAAGATTTGCTTTGCCAGGGTGGTAAAGTATCTCACATTCGTAGTCCTTGAGTAATTCTAGCCAGCGTCGTTGCCTCATGTTCAATTCCTTATGATTAAAGAGATATTGAAGATTCTTATGATTAGTGAAAAGTTTGCACTTTGTGCCATAATGATAATGCCTCCATATCTTTAAGGCGAATACTACCGCTGCCAACTCCAGATCATGAGTGGGGTAGTTCTTTTCATGCTCTTTTAATTGCCTCGATGCATACACTATCACTTTATCCCTTTGGGTCAGAACACAACCTAACCCAACTTCTTTAACAACGAACGCGATACTTCTATTGATCGCTTTGATCATCCTTTACTTCAATTTGGCTTAAGTCAAATGCTACATCGAACTTGGTTATCTGAACCATGTAATAAACTCATCGTAGTCGGACTCGATTTGATATGACCTCTAGGGTCAGAATAACAATCATCTTCTTAGTCATTACCGAAACGATGGTAACGACAGAGTAGAATAAGACGGAATCAATTACTAGTGATGGGTTTGAGCCAAAAGAACTTTCTTATGTGCACATGCAAACCCTAATGCTTGGATCTAGGTTTCTCTAATTGAACATGCAATGTTTCCAAGGCTTACAATCCTAGATCTAGAGAATACAATTGAAACATAACACATGAAATCAGATCTAGATGAATACCTTAAGTTGCTTGCTTGAATCTTCTTGTTCGTGGAGCTTAGAGTCACAATTGTCACTCTCTAATGGCTTACAAACACCAACTAGCAACATGATGATTTGGAGAGAGAGGAGAGATGAGAAAATCGGCTCTAGGGTTACCATTGCAACAAGGTGGTCGATTTCCCTCACCCATAGGATCTGTTTATACTATGAGCTACTAGGGTTATATCCTTAACCCTAATTGAATAACTTAGGCCCTAAGCAATCCAAGGATCCTTCTAGATTAAGGCTTGTACGAATTCAAGGAGCCCATACTCCTTAATTTCGGCCACCCTATATCTATAAGGATTCATAGCCCAAAACTCAACTATGACATATTTGACAGTTTAAGCCCCTTTATTCAATTAACCTCTTTTAGTCACCAAATTAATTCCTAATTAACTTATGACTAATATTAATTAAATAATATTATTATTCCTTTAATATATTATTCTTATAACATATTAATATAATAATATTTTCTCTCTATACAAATCACCCTGTCAAGTTGCTATGGTGAAGGCAACCCAAAAGGACCATGCACAACCGGGTCAAGTACTTACCAAATATAGTTACGGGCTTAGAAAGTTATCCAACAGTCTCCCACTTGGATAAGTCTAGTAACTATAAATGCAAACCTAATCCGATTAGCAATCGTAGCTCTCAAAGACGCTGTCAAACTCTGATCTTATCAGTAACCTGTCCTTCAGATACGGGATCGTATAATCCTCTGTTCTAGATATCGTCCAGACAATTACATGGAACATTGTCATACTTATTGTCCAGCAATTGGTTTCTCGTTCTCACATTCATTAGACATAGAACTTATATGAACACATCAATTTAGTCCTGGCCGGGCCCGACACATAAGTCAAATCAAATCATCGAGGGGCCCTGATATCGCTTTTACCCTCTTCGGATAAAAGGAACATATAAACTTCGACTTATATGCATTTACTATCCATTAATCAAATCATACACAACAATGCATTTTATAACATCAAGTTACTGACGCGTTTACACATTATCAATGCACAACCAATTAATA
Source organism: Lactuca virosa (assembly GCF_052849685.1). Taxonomy (NCBI): domain Eukaryota; kingdom Viridiplantae; phylum Streptophyta; class Magnoliopsida; order Asterales; family Asteraceae; genus Lactuca; species Lactuca virosa. Next base: position 333,014,987 of record NC_136426.1, on the reverse strand, counting down.
AACAATAAACCATATATCTAGGTTTTAAGACCATATGATATTACCATCTTGCGATCACTCGTGATGGATTCCATGAAGTGATTCCAGCAAGTGTGGGTTTATTCCAATGCTCAAATCAAGTTCATAAGCAATCATGAACGTTGGAGCAAACCTTTGCTATGTCTAATACACTTTAGACAATCTACACACCAATTCATGACAGTCTTCATTCATATCTACTTCCAACATATGAACGACTGTGGACCGTTCGAATAATTTGATTATTATCAAATAACTTAATTATTCAGGAAGTCAAAACATGCAAATGAAACAATAGGTAAAAGATTAACATAAGACAGTAACATTACTAATAAATAATACTCCTTTATTTAATCATCAAATGTTAATAACAATTTATCTATTACACGTTTCCAAACTATCTAATCCAAACTAATATCGTCCTTCAGCCCAATGCTCCTAGCGTGCTGCAAGTGCTTAACCCTGATCAGTCCCTTCGTAAGTGGATCTGCTGGGTTATCCTCTGACGATACCCTCTTTACTACGAGGAGTCCCTCTTCCACCCGATGTCGAATAAAATGATATTTTATGTCGATATGTCGAGATCTACCATGATCTCTTGGTTCCTTGGTCAAGGCAACCGCTCCTTCATTATCACAGAAAATCTCCATGGGCTCCTTTATGGCTGGCACAACTCCAAGGTCTCCAATGAAGTTCTTCAACCATATTGCCTCCTTTGACGCTTCGCTTGCTGCAATGTACTCTGATTCGCACGTTGAATCATCTACAGTTTCCTGCTTGGAACTCTTCCAAGTTACTGCTCCTCCATTGAAGGTAAATCCCCAGCCCGACTGCGAACGATAGTTGTCCCTGTCGGTCTGAAAGCTGGCGTCCCTGTACCCTCGCACCTTTAAGTCATCACTCCCACCGAGGATTAGAAACCATTCCTTGGTCCTCCGAAGGTACTTAAGAATGTTCCTGACTGCGATCCAATGCGCTCTGCCAGGGTTCCCTTGATATCTGCTGACCATGCTCAAAGCGAAGGCCACATCAGGGCGAGTACAAGTCATAACATACATGATTGAGCCAACTGCGGAAGCGTAGGGTACTCGGCTCATCTCTGCTATCTCGACTTCAGTACTCGGACTCTGAGTCTTACTCAACTTGGCATTACTCTGGATTGGTAACTCCCCTTTCTTTGAATTCTCCATACTAAACGTTTTAGTACCTTGTCCAAGTAAGTATTCTGACCAAGTCCTATTAGTCTCTTACTTCTGTCTCTCACTATCCTTATTCCCAGAATATAGGAAGCCTCTCCGAGGTCCTTCATAGCAAAGCACTTCCCGAGCCAGGACTTAACCTCCTGCAGTGTCGGGATGTCGTTTCCTATGAGTAGTATGTCATCGACATACAATACGAGAAAGCTTACTACACTCCCACTGGCTTTGACATATACACACGATTCATCTTTGCTTCGCAGAAAACCAAACTCTTTGACCTTCTCGTTGAAACAAAGATTCCATCTGCGAGACGCTTGCTTAACTCCATAAATAGACTTCTCAAGCTTACACACTCTATTGGGATGCTTCACATTGAGAAAACCCTCTGGATGAGCCATGTAAACATCCTCAGCCAACTTCCCATTAAGGAAAGCAGTTTTGACATCCATCTGCCATATTTCATAGTCATGAAATGCAGCAACGGCCAACATCACCCTGATAGACTTTATCTTCGCAACTGGTGAGAAGGTTTCGTCGTAGTCAACTCCAGGAGTTTGAGTGAAACCCTTCGCAACCAATCGTGCCTTATAAGTGTGCACGTTTCCATCCACGTCTGTCTTCTTCTTGAAGATCCACTTGCACCCGACCGTCTTACGACCTGGTACATTGTCAACCAAATTCCAAACTTTGTTGTCATACATGGATTGAATCTCGCTGTCCATAGCCTCTTTCCATTTCATAGACTCTGGGCCTGCCATGACTTCCTTATAGCTGTTAGGTTCGTCCATATTCACTAGTGTACTATCACTAATGAACGTATCCCCTTCCACAGTAATATGAAAACCATAGAACTGGGGTGGAACACTAACTCTTTTAGAACGTCTAAGAGGTATGGACTCGTCAATCGGTTCAACCAGAGTTTCCTCCTTGGGTTGAGCGTCAGTGTTAGAGGTTCCTTCATTCCTCGACTCTTGAAGCTCTTCACGATTGATCTGCCTCCCATTGTCTCCTTGGCTTATGAGTTCTCGCTCTAGGAAAACCCCTCTCCACGCAACGAAAACTACATTGTCACTCGGTCTGTAGAAGATATATCCAAAGGATTTCTGTGGGTAGCCGATGAATATACATCGCTCACTACGTGGTTCGAGCTTGTCTTGAGTATCTCGTCTTACGAAAGCCTCGCAACCCCAAACCTTGATATGTGCTAACGAGGGAGCCTTCCCTGTCCACATCTCGTGAGGTGTTTTGGCAACCTTCTTTGCAGGTACTAAGTTAAGGATATGGGTGGCAGTCTCTAAGGGATACCCCCAGAATGAGATACGTAACGAAGCACGACTCATCATGGAACGAACCATGTCTAGCAAGGTTCGATTACGCCTCTCAGATACACCATTCAATTGTGAAACTATTCCACATTCCTTGAGGTAGTCGTGGAATTCAAGACTTAGGTACTCTCCACCTCGATCAGATCGAAGCATCTTGATTTTCCTACCCAATTGATTCTCCACTTCTTGTTTAAACTCTTTGAACTTTTCAAAGGTTTCTGACTTGTGCTTGATTAAGTAGATATACCCATATCTGCTATAATCATCTGTGAAAGTCACATAGAAGCGATTCGTGTCCCTTGTGGTGGATCTAAAAGGCCCACATACATCTGTATGTATGAGATCCAATAAACCCTCACCACACAAGTGCTAGTGAAGGGTGACTTGGTCATCTTTCCAAGTAAACAAGACCCGCACACGTCATCGTCCCTAAGGTCGAATGACTCCAACACTCCATCCTTTTGGAGTTGGGCTATGAGTTTCTGGTTGACATGTCCAAGACGACAATGCCACAAGCATGCTCTATCCATACTATTGGAAGAATCCACACACAATACATCATTTCCTAAGTCGTCTACAATCATCACAGTTTCATATATTCCATTACAAGGCAATGCTTCAAAATATAAAACATTATTAAAATAAGCATAAATAGAACCCTTTTCATTATCAAATGAATAACTAAAGCCTTATTTATATAAACTACGAAATGAAATGATGTTTCTAGCCATATCTGGCGAATAGCAACAATTATTCAAATTTAAATCTAAACCATTACTAAGCACTAAAGAATAAACTCCAATCTTGGTCACAGGCGACGATCTTCTGTTCCCCATGATCAGATTCATCCTTCCACACTCCACATCCCTATTTCCTTTTAGTCCCTACAAATCAGAACATATGTGAAAACCACATCCTGAATCAAGAACCCAAGAAGTAGCATGTGATAAACTACTAGATTTAATTGTGTAAATACCTGTGAAAGATGGCTTGATCTTTCCATCCTTGATGGCATGCAGATATTCTGGGCAACTTCTCTTCCAGTGCCCTATCTTGTGGCAGTGGTGGCACTCTGCCTCCTTGGGGTTTGAGTTGGGTTTAGCAGAACCAACTTTGGTTCCACTAGAAGAGGTGTTATCTTGAGACTTTCCCTTGTGGTGGCCCCTTGAAGAGGCCTTCCTCTTCTTACCCTTCCTTGCCCTATTGCCAAGACAGGGCCATCAGCTAGAGTAGGAGGTGATGCAACAGATTTATTCTTGAGTTTTCTCTCAGCAGTCCTTAACAAGCCCTGAAGCTTGCTCAAGGAAACCTCTTCCTTATTCATATGGTAGGTCATGCGGAACTGGCAATAGCAGGAAGGCAATGAGTGAAGGATAATGTCGATTGCTAGCTCTTCATCGAAGTTCACATTTAACTTCAGCAGGCGATCAACATATCCTTACATCTTTTGCACATGGGAAGTAAGGGACTCTCCATTACCCATTTTGGTAGTGATCATCGAAGTGATGATCTCATACCTCTCTTGCCTGTCGCTCTGGTGGTAGCGTTCCAGCAGATCCTGATGCATCTCATAGGGGTACTTGTCCTCATAGGACTTTTGAAGTTCAGCAGTCATAGTCGTGAGCATGATGCAATGGACTTTCGTAGCATCGCGCTCGTGGGCTTCGTAGGCCGTGATCTCATCGGCAGCAGTTTCGATATCAATCTCCTTAAGCTTCTTGTCGAGCACATACTCTTTGTCCTCTTGGCGAGTGGCCATGCGAATGTTGCAGATCCAATTACTGAAATTGGTCCCATCGAAGATCACTTTCCCATACAAGTTCATGAGTGAGAATAAACCAGAGGACTTTGACCCAGAAGCGTTGTTGTTTGCGTTCGACATCTGAAATGAAAAAGAACAAAGTTGATTAGAAATGAATTTCCCAAATTAATCACCCAAATGAAAAATTAGGGCTTGAAGGGCCAATATATATGGTTTGGGCTAGGCAACAATGTATAGATGAGTTAGGGCATTTGACAATGTATTTTGGAGTCTTTTGTGCATGTTTGGTGTTTTCAGTCTAGATGAGCTTTCGGTTAGGGAGTGACCAAAAGCAGGCTTTCGGTCACCCTGACCAAAACCTGTTTTCGGTCCACAGTTGTATATATAGGTTGTCAGGTTGTCAGTAGTGAGTAGTTGGTCAACAGTTGTTCATTGCTAGTTTTCGGTCCATTGAGTTGTATCAGACAATTTCGTGTGTGAATTGTATGCAAGCTCAAGTTTCATTCCACTTCTACTCCATTTCTTCTTTATTTTCATTTGCTTGATTGATCATTGGTGAAGATCCTTCCATCAAAGACCTTACAATTGGTATCAGAGCTCAACCGGTGTCAATAAAGCTTGTTATTCAGTTCTCGGTTTTCACAGCTGTGTTCTTCACAATTTCAGTATCTAGAAGCTCATTGTTTGCTCGAGTTTTGAAGATCAGATCACCATTTGTTTGGTGTGGAATCGAGATCTGCTTGGAATCGAGATCTGCTTGGATTTCAGCTTTTCGGTTGAAATCTTATTGTTTTCGGTTTGATCTTCATCAACCGAAAATCTATCTTCAACCGATTTCTGTCAGATCTAGTGTGTTTTGAAGCTGCAGTTGGTATTTCCAGTGTGTGGAAATCAAAATCGGATCGAAAATCTAAGTTTTTCATTGAAAACGTTAGTTTTCGGTTCAATCTTCAGAAACCGAAAACTGTTCTTCAAGTTCTTCAGAAACCGAAATCTCTTGAATCGTCAGAAACCGAAAACTGTTCTTCAACCGAAACCCTTTGAATCTTCAGAAACCGAAAACTGTTCTTCAACCGAAAACTCCTTGATCTTCAGAAACCGAAAACCCCCCTTATCATCATAAACCGAAAACCCTTGATCCTTCATAAACCGAAAAACCCTTATCATTCTTTTATCATTCAGAAACCGAAAACCTCTTTTATCTTGTTTCTCCTTTCAACCGAATTCCTTGTTTTCGGTCATCACCACTCAACCGAAAACCTTCATTCCTTGATCTTTTTGTTTGTTTTTCAAATTAATTTTTATTAAAAATTTAAAAAAAATCAAAAACAACAAAAATAAAAAAAAATGGAATCTCAAAGCATGTCAGCTCATCATGAATTAGATGCGATTATGGGAACCACTTCTCGAATTCCCCGACTGTTATCCGCGGAAGGATTTCCAGAATGGAAATATCGGATCGAATAGTACATCAAAATGAAGGATTTCAAGATATGGCGAAGCATTCTTAGAGGTCCAATCCGCATCACAACCACATTGGAAGATGGAACCATAATTGATAAGCAAGTTGAGAACTACACCGATGATGATTTTGAGAGAGTCGAGGAGCAGGAAAAGGCTCTTGCTACACTTACCATGGAATTATCTCCGGAAATTGCTCAAGGTTTCCGTGAGTATACATCAGCAAAGGCCTTATGGGAAGCACTGATAGAAGTCTATGAAGGCAACGAAGACATGAAACAGAGTCGGCAAGACATGTTGCGACAAAAGTTCAATATGTTTAACCATGTCTTAGGAGAAACACTTGAGAATCAGTTGCAGAGATTTATCACACTTACCACAGAAATGAGCTATGCTGGTGTTATGGTGACTAGGTCAGAGATAAACAAGAAGCTGCTAAACTCTCTACCAAAATCCTGGGATATGAATGTCTCAGTGATTAAAAAGACCAAAGATTTGAACAGGTTGAGTTTAGCTGAAACGATGGCAATCATTAAGGCTTGCGATCTCGATGATAAGCAAAGGGAGATTAATCATGTTAATTCATACTCCACAGCAAATCTTGGGATCCAAACTACCAGCAACACTGCTTTCACAAGTTTCTCAACCCCTCAAGCTCCTCCAGTTTCTCATGTTCCACAAGTTCAACCCTATGTGACTCATCAGCCCACTTCATACGTTATACCTTCAATGCAACACATTCAAGTTCCTCAACCTCAAACTTCTCTTCAACAAGTTGGTTCTATTGTTGGTTCATCCTCAAATGCACCCATTCAATCTCATGGAATCAATTCTCAAGCTTCATCTTTGAAAGAAAAGGAAGAAAATCTGGCCCTCGCCACTGGTCTGGTGAACTGCTACAATGCTTTTGTGGCCGGAGAACTTTCCTCACAATTATCATTTGCTGACCTAGATCAGATCCATCTAGAGGATGTAGAAGAGATGGACATCACCTGGCAAATGGCTATGGCTGTTTTTAGGGCAAAGCAGTTCTCAAAGAAATTAGGAAAAATAACTGGAGCGTGAACTCTGACAAGAAAGTGGGGTTCAACAAAGGAAAACTGCGATGTTACAACTGCCATGAGTCTGGGCATTTTGCAAGGGAATGTCCAAAGCCAGATCGAAGAGAGAATTTTGAGCGAACCATGGTGCCGGTGACCTATATCAACATGGGATCTTCTTCAAGCAATCAGACTGCTAACTTGGCGAAGGTGGCCCAATCCTTTGATTGGGAAGATCAAATTCAGGCTCTGAATATTTCAGGACCTGAAAATGCACATCTTGCTCAAATCAAGGATTGTGTGGAGGAAGAAGCAGAGAAATACCCTGAAGAAGAGATGATGAATCTTCAGTTTGTGTTCATGGTGCAAACTACTCCTGAGCCAGCCAAACCCGAGGTCAGTGAATTTGGTTGTTCTCAATCTTGCATGAAAACTGTTAAATTCCTACGTGAGCAAATTGAATTAATCAAGAGAGAGAACGAGGACCTTAAGTATGAGGGTTACACACTTAGGAAAAATCAAAAGCCTTTAAAAACACAATTAGAGAATAAAACAAAGGACTTTAAGAAACTGCAAGAGGATTATAGCAATAAATGCGAGAACTATGATCATCTCAAAAGCAAATTTGTTGATGTGACCACTGAGCTTGATTCATTGAAAAATCGTCTTGAAAATACTGAATTTATTTTTAACAAATTCGATGGGTCAAGTGAAGTAGTTGCAAAAATGATAGAGGGACATATGCAGTGTAAGGACATTACTTGTGGAAACCAAAAGAAAGTAGGATTAGGTTTTGAGAGTGTCCCTCCTCCATTCAATCATAACTATACTGTCACTCCTTTATCTCAAGAAGAGATTGATAAAGAACCTTTCTTAGTTTATGGAAAGCCTGCTTCTGAACAAGCAACATGCTCAAATGATAAAATTTTGGATACTAACATTTCTACCTCAAGTGCAGATATGTTAGTAGTTCAGGGGGAGCAAGAAGCTGAAAAGTCTGAGTCAAATAATTTTCTGTCTAAATTTGGTGTTGAATTTTGTGATGAATCTGTGTTAAATTCAAACACTAATGTTTTTGTTTCTGGTGGTGTGTTATTTATGACTGATAATTTTGAAAATAATGGTGTTGTTTCTGATAAAGTTGCTAAATTTGATTCGAGTGCTTCTACATCTTCTACGTTTGCTACACAATCTTGTGCTTGTTCTTGCAAATGTGAAAATGCTAGAAAAGATAATAAAAACCAGAAATCTGACAAGAGAAGTACCCAATCCAATGATAATAAACAAATTTGCTTCAAATGTGGTACTGCTGGTCATATTGCCAGAAATTGTTTAAATCGGATGTTTGTGCATCATTTGTCACAGAGACGAGAGAATGAGTCTAGAGGACGATCTTTAATTAGAAAATTCTACAGAACTCGCTCTCGAGATGATGACTGGAAAACAAATCAAAACAAGAAAATGGCAGGTTTTCAAAAGAACAAACAGGTTTTCAATAAATTCACAAACAGTTTGCCAAAATCGACCCAAGCTAAGCCAAAGTCGATTTAGTCAAAGAGTAGGTCTGGATCTTCAAACTCTTCGAGTAGAAAATCCACCGGCTCGAAGCAAACTGAAAAGAAAGTTGTTTCAAAACCTATATATCAGTGGATGCCAAAATTAAATTCTGATCAGCCATCATCCTCCACTGTATCTGTTGAAAAAGAAAAATCAAAAGAGAAATTGAAAGATGAATCTGTGAAAGTTAAGGGTCAACCGAGGACTGTGATGACCTGGGTCCCCAAATCTAAATGATTTCGCTCATCGTGCAGGGACAGTTGCGGAGGAATGTCGTCAGACCATGGTATGTCGACAGCGGCTGCTCCCGGCACATGACTAGAGATATCTCCGAACTGCATGACATTCAGACATTTAATGGGGGATATGTCTCCTTTGCGGGCGGAGAAGGCGGAAAGATAACGCAGAAAGGAACGGTGACGAACGGAGTGCTCAGTTTTGAGAATGTCAACTATGCTCCTGAGCTGAAGCACAGTCTGCTGAGCGTTTCTCAAATCTGTGACAAGGGTTACTCGACACACTTCACCGATAAAGAATGTCTAATCTTAAATCCGGGCATTGTCATTCCGGAGGAGTGGATTCTCATCAAATCTAAGCGGGATGGGAATGCCTATATTATCGACATTAACAACAATGTACCCGATGAAGTCACTTATCTCTTTTCCAAAGTCTCAGAACAAAACACAATGTTGTGGCATCGTCGACTTGGCCATGCAAATGCAAATAATCTGAACCGTCTTGCCAAGAACAAAATGGTCCGCGGTCTACCTGTCAGAGATTTTATTACTTTTGAAAAATGTGTTTCCTATGCTCAAGGCAAACACCATCGGAAACCACATCTGCCAAAGCAGGCCAACTCCATCAGTCAGATGCTCCAGTTGTTGCACATGGACTTGTTTGGTCCGGTCAACGTTCTCAGCATCAACCGAAATTCATATTGTCTAGTTGTGATAGACGATTTCTCTCGTTTCACGTGGGTCTTCTTTCTGTCCAATAAAGCTGGGATCGCTGACCTCATCAAGAAGTTCATTGTAATGATCGAGAACCAAACCAACAACCAAGTGAAAGTGCTACGCACAGATAATGGAACAGAGTTCAAGAACGCTGTTCTTGATCATTTTTGCGCTGAGAAAGGGATCGTGCGTCAATTGAGCTCTGTTCGGATGCCACAACAAAACGTTGTTGCTGAGCGGAGGAATCGGACGCTACAAGACACCGCAAGGATGATGCTGTGTGATTCTAAACTTCCAGTTCTCTTTTGGGCGGAGGCGATGAACACTGCGTGCTACGTTCAAAATCGTGTTCTGATCAACAAAGCCCAGATGAAAACCCCATATGAGATTCTATATGGATACAAGCCATCTGTTAGCCATTTCCGAGTATTTGGTTGCCCTTGCACCCTTCTCTACTTGGAATCCAATACAAAGTTCAATGCAAAAGCTGATGATTACTACTTTGTCGGATACGCTGCTCGTACTGCTTACCGGGTATACAACAAGAAGACGAAGCAAATCGTGGAGTCTTTCGATGTTCGCTGGTTTGAAGAGAATGAGACGGACGCTAGGGTGGGTCCTGATTGGCTATTTGACTACACATCACTATTCAAATCTTTTAGTGTGTCGTCTGATAACCAAGCTGGGTCTACCTCTAGCTCGAAGATTATCATTGAAGACGAAGATGAAGAGGTTGTCTACAGACCGCCATTGGTTTCTGCTACTGATCCTCCAGTGGAGTCTACTGTTCCAATCGCTTCTCCTGAGTCATCAACGCAACAACCTACTCCAGATGCTGATGCTACTCCTCTTACTCCGGTCGAAAGAGAGTTCATGAACCAAGATACTTCCGCTGTCACTCAAAATTTTATGGAACTTCTCTTTCCCAAAAAAATCGCTGATGAGTTTGTAGCAAATCCACCAAACGAAGCTGGTACATCTACCGTGGATTCTTCAGCAAATGACGGAGCTTTAAATATCCATAATCTTCCCGTTTCAATCAATGAAATCAGTCACGCAATCCCCTCTCGCATACAGCGCGATCATCCGATAGAAAACATCATTGGCCAGCTGGGTGACGGAGTTCGAACGAGAAGCCAGAGTGGAGACGTCAACACATGTATATATTCTTGCTTCATTTCTCAAATGGAGCCCAAGAACGTCGCAATGGCTTTGAATGAGCCCAGTTGGGTGGATGCCATGCATTACGAGCTCAATCAATTCGAAAAGCTCGGGGTTTGGAAGTTGGTGGAGCTGCCTAAAGGCAATAAATCTCTCTACACAATATGGGTATTTCGGAATAAGCAAGATGATTCGGGTGTAATTATACGTAATAAGGCGAGATTGGTGGTCCGTGGGTTCAGACAAATAGAGGGTCTGGATTATACAGAAGTCTATGCTCCGGTGGCGCGCTTGGAGGCTATTCGTATCTTCCTCGCTTATGCTTCCTACATGAACTTCACTGTATATCAAATGGACGTCAAGACGGCTTTCTTGTACGGCAAGGTGAAGGAGGAGATTTATGTTGACCAACCTCCTGGGTTTGTTAACTCAAAACTTCCCAACCATGTCTACAAGTAAGACAAGGCTTTGTATGGGCTACATCAAGCTCCTAGAGCCTGGTATGCTACCCTAACACATCACTTGCTCAATCATGGCTATTCCCGCGACACTATCGATCAGACCCTATTCATCAAGCATGTCGGTGTAAACCAGATTCTTGTCCAAATATACGTGGACGACATCATTTTCGGGTCGACGAGTCCTCAGCTATGCAAGGAGTTCGAGGACGTTATGAAAAAGCGGTTCGAGATGAGTTCGTTGGGGGAAATGACCATGTTTTTGGGGCTTCAGGTCAAACAATGTTCAGCCGGAATCCTGATTCATCAAGCCAAATATGTGGATGATATGCTCGAGAAGTTCGGGTTCAGAGACGCCAAACCTGCCTTGACACCCATGGCGGAGAGACCACTGCTGATTCCTGATCTTGAAGGCGAATCCGTAGATCAAACGTACTACAGATCGATGATCGGATCGCTAATGTATCTGACTGCAAGTCGCCCAGACATTATGTTTGCGGTCTGTCAATGCGCGCGCTACCAGGCTAATCCTAAACTGTCTCATCTTATTGCTGTTAAAAGGATTTTTCGGTACCTCAAAGGCAGCCCAAAACTGGGTCTTTGGTATCCGAAAATTCCGAATTTGATCTTTATGCTTTTGCAGACAACAATTATGGAGGCTGCGAGCTTGACAGGAAATCGACTTGAGGCGGATGTCAATTTCTCGGAGATAGGCTGGTGTCTTGGCAATGCAAGAAGTAGAATACTGTCTGGACCTCAACAACAGAAGCAGAATACGTAGCTGCGTCTGCATGTTGTTCTCAAGTCATATGGATCCAACATCAGCTGTTGGATTACAGTTTGAATTTTCAAGAAACCCCTATATTCTGTGATAATGAGGCTGCGATCCAAATTGCTAAAAATCCGGTCCAGCACTCAAAAACCAAGCACATCGACATCAAAGTTCATTTTATCAGAGATTGTTATGAGCGCTCGCTCATTCGGCTAGAACAGGTTCCCACTACTAATAATGTGGCGGATCAGTTCACCAAGCCGTTTAACAAAGCTCGATTCGATGTGCTGGTAAACTTTTTGAAAATGATTCGCTTTGAGGATTAATTTTTGTTTAGGTTAGTTTAAATTTGCGCAATTATATTTCATTCTCACCCATGCACAAATTTAGGGGGAGAAATAAACAAAAACCAAACAAAAATTAGAAAATAAAAAATCCAAAAATAATAGAAAATCAGAAAATCCAAAAACGTTAGAAAAACAGAAAAATCAAAAATATCGCTGAGAAATGATGTGATGGGAAGTGATATCAGCTTGTGATAACAGACAATCTGAGTCTGTGTAAAGTACCAAAGCTAAATTGTCTAGGCTCTGTGTTCGATGCGCTGGTAGGCACGAAAAATTTAATGGACTTGACTAGGTGTAGATGAACTTAAGGAATCTAGAGACTTGATAAATTCTGACCTAGATAGTTCCATTTAGCCTGACAATATGACGCTTGGATAGGTTGAGTAGGGAGATATACATGAGAATCCACCAGTTACATTAAAGAACCCGTATCTAGATCTGTGGTTTAACTTTTCCTCGATGTACGGATTTTGTCCTTAATTCCGATATTGACGGGGCGACTGGGGAATTCCGATAAATTAGGTTTGTAGAAAGTAATTTTCTTTCTTTCTAATTGTTAGTCATATGTTGCCTCCTCTGCGTGATCGAAAGATCTGACCTGGACTGCAACATATGCAACTCTGTTTCTCTGCATCTTCTATCTATGCAATTTTTTCTATCTGTTAGCCATATGCTGTCTCCTTTGCGTGATTAATACTCCGACCTGGTACACATTATATGCAACCTTCTACTTCTCTATCCCACTAAAACTCTAGTCAGTCATATGTTTCACCCTCTGCATGATTGGAAGAGATCCGACCTGGGTGTACATCATATGCATTCTAAATCTATCCTCTCTCCTAATAATTGTCTGCTCACCAGAAGTAAGGAGTATCTCGGAAGTCCTTGATTATTGGGGTATATCAGGAAGCGGGAAACATGTTCTAGTACATCTAAAAATTGAACAATTATAGATTGTCTGTAGATCTCGCTGCTCAATTTAGGTGGACAACAATATCATTGGTCGTCGTCAGATAAATGGTCCTTAGGTATTTTTATCTAGTAACTTAGGATCAATCTGTCCTGTCACTGATAGCATTCCTAAAATTTGTCACAATTTTTCGTGCTTAAGTGGATCACAATACCGGCGATTGACCAGATCTATTCCTGAAAGGAGAGGTACTGATAAATGGAAAATGATTGTCTAACAACTTTGATCCCATATCACAAAAGGTTTATCAATTTCAAGATAGAGGATTAAAATTAGTTTGAATTAAAAATTTTGGTATTTTTATCTTATTTTATTTTATTTTCATTTTTTAGGATTGATAAATTTTAGAAAATGTTTTTTATTATATTTTTATTTTTATTCTTTAAATTTTTAGGATTGGTAAAATTTAGAAAATTTTTATTTTATTTTATTTTATTTTAAAATTAATCATCCAAGAGTTTTATTTTTAAATTGTTTTGCGTATTGGGCCTTATATTTTAAAAGGAGGTGCAGCCCACCGATTTGGATCCGGGTATGAACCGAATATATAAGGGAACTACAGAAGAATTTACTGAGACCGAAGGAGAAGAAGATGATGATTATGAGGATCTTGACCTATCCGGTTACGACCGAGATGATGTTGCGGTGAATTGTGGTGTGAATGAGAATCATGTGTCAAACGAAGACCTTGATGACTTCTTTGACTGCATCCATGATGGTGCTAATCAAACACCGGAGATAAGGGAGAAAGCTGACGATCGAGAAGTTGAGCCTCCGGTTACCGTTCAAGTGGCTGATTCTTCAACTCAAATGGATACATCATCAGGGATTCCTCCCCCTTGATAATGTGGTTCCTACATCCGAGCCAGTTACAAGTGATTCCCGGATAGTCCTGACCTCCCAACCCCCGATAAAGAGACGCAGAATTGATCCAAGGGTGGGAGTAATTTTTCCTGATCAAACTCAAACCACAGAGACTCCTCCATCTACAACATTTTCCCCTTCCTCATCTGTGCCCATTCAAGAGAGTCCCATCTTTATCCATGAAGCTGGTGGTTCGTCTGGGGAAGATGTGCTCATTATTGATAAATACTGATTCATGCTAGCCACAAACCAAGGGGGAGATTGAAGGGCCAATATATATGGTTTGGGCTAGGCAACAATGTATAGATGAGTTAGGGCATTTAACAATGTATTTTGGAGACTTTTGTGCGTGTTTGGTGTTTTCGGTCTAGATGAGCTTTTGGTTAGGGAGTGACCGAAAACAGGCTTTCGGTCAGCCTGACCGAAACCTGTTTTCGGTCCACATTTGTATATATAGGTTGTCAGGTTGTCAGTAGTGAGTAGTTGATCAACAGTTGTTCATTGCTAGTTTTCGGTCCATTGAGTTGTATCAGACAATTTCTTGTGTGAATTGTATGCAAGCTCAAGTTTCATTCCACTTCTACTCCATTTCTTCTTTATTTTCATTTGCTTGATTGATCATTGGTGAAGATCCTTCCATCAAGGACCTTACAGGGCTAGGAACCAACAACATTATTCACGAATTAGAAGAGGGATGCCGTAATCTAATAAGTAAATAATTTGAAGGGAAGTGAATGTCGATTCACTAATTCTCCACCATGAAAAACGAAAAAGAAATTAAGTTTTAAATGTATTGAAAACTCCTAGATCATTTGAGATACATTGAACTTTTCAATGGCATGTTTAAATCTCGATATGCCCCTCTCGTTTGTGACTGGGATGCCGAGGATCACAAAGTGGGTGTGAATAACCATGCAAATGTACATGGTGACCTTATTGTTACAGTTACCTATTCGATGTGTTGGTTAACCACACATGCTCCATCGAACTATAACAAACAATGAGTCACCCTTTGCCACCTTTACTTAGAACCCAATTAATGTGCCGGTTAGCCACACGCGCTCCATTAACATCTTAGCAATGGTACAAAGTGTAATTTCATTGAATTGCATCAATTCACTTTTTCCTAAAGTAACTAAGATTGGGAATTTTGTAAAAACATTTAGTTACTTAATATAGATTCATTATACTTTTAATGAGGAAAGGTTTGCCCGATTCTACCCGTTTGGCTAACGACCCTCCACCAATCAAGGAAGCGGTAGGTGAGAATGGACACCCATTAAACGACCATTTTATAGGCCATAACCTTATACCCCCCTTATAGATTGGCTTCGTGAATGAGGCCTACTAATGGTAAGACTAGCATTTAAGTTATATATATATATATATATATATATATATATATATATATATATATATATATATATATTAATCTTATAATATTATAAGTATAGGGTTGAATTTTAAAACTTGTAAAATTCTAAGGTTTGAAATTTAATTAGTTCAAATTAAACTTTTAATTACAAAACTTAAATTTCAAAACTTGAGGACAAGTTTTGAACTTTTCAAAACATAAAGGATCAAATAGCAAATAATATAAATCAACTAATTAATTTAATGATTATCTAAATTTGACCTAGTCAATATTACTTGCAGGACAATTTACCAATTTAATTCAAATAATCAATTATTATCATATAAGGAAATTATTATTCAATCAAATGGTAATTATCTTTTGTTTGGTCAAAGATATACGCAAATATATGATAAAATTCGGAATTTAATGACCCAAAACAATTAAGGCAAGTATCCTCAAGCAAAATAGCAAGAAATCCCGAAATCTGCTTTGATTGACGCTCGGACTCGCCGAGTTCCATTATGGACTCGCCGAGTTCATCCTACTCGCCGAGTCCACAATGGGACTCCCCGAGTCTGTTAGTCAGGGGCACAAAAAAACGATTTTTTCATGTAAAAACAATCAATTAAAGCATCAATTCAATAGAAATCAATCTAAGCTTTGATACCACTGATGGGTTTGAGCCATAAGAACTTTCCTATGTGCACATCCAAACCCTAATGCTTGGATCTAGGTTTCTCTAATTGAACATGCAATGTTTCCACGGCGTACAATCCTAGATCTAGAGAATACAATTGAAACATAACACATGAAATCAGATCTAGATGAATACCTTAAGTTCCTTGCTTGAATCTTCTTGTTCTTGGAGCTTAGAGTCACAATTGTCACTCCTCTAATAGCTTACAGACACCAACTAGCAAGAGGATGATTTGGAGAGAGAGGAGAGATGAGAAAATCGGCTCTAGGGTTACCACTGCAACAAGGTGGTCGATTTCCCTCACCCAAAGGGTCTATTTATAGTATGAGCTACTAGGGTTACATCCTTAACCCTAATTGAATAACTTAGGCCCTAAGCAATCCAAGGATCCTTCTAGATTAAGGCTTGGACGAATTCAAGGAGCCCATACTCCTTAATTTCGGCCACCCTAGATCTATAAGGATTCATACCCCAAAACTCAACAATCACACATTTGACAATTTAAGCCCCTTTATTCAATTAACCTCTTTTAGTCACCAAATTAATTCCTAATTAATTTATGACTAATATTAATTAAATAATATTATTATTCCTTTAATATATTATTCTTATAACATATTAATACAATAATACTCTTCTCTCTATACAAATCACCCTGTCAAGTTGCTATGGTGAAGGCAACCCAAAAGTACCATGCACAACTGGGTCAAGTACTTACCAAATATAGTTACGGGCTTAGACACTAATCCAACAACTAGTTCCTTGATAACCTTGTGACTTTCCCTGATCCAAGTGTGAGTCCTGTACTTCCAGTAGTATAGATCTCTATTACTATTCAAACCTACTCATACTCGTCCCAAGTATTGTCTTGCAGTCCCCAAGTCCTAAAATCACAAAACAATTTAACACATACGAATGTGTCCAATTAATCATAAAATTTTCCTGGACTCTACTACGACTTCTTCCATGCGTAACTTCAATCATCAATTCTACTTCAACTTGGTTGGTGATGGAAATTCCAGACGTTGGGACAACTTCAAGAATTACACCAATCATTCCATCATCCTGCCAATCGAAGGTGTACTTCAGATGTACTGTACCCCTCTAAACGTTTCGTTATTTTATCAAACATATTCTAAAAGCAAGATACCACTCTTACGATAGCTTCTGATAGGTATCATTCACTATCATAAGCTTTTCATTTCCTCTATCTACTCTGTGACAACCCAGAAACACCTACCCCGCACACTTAGCCAATTCAATCAAAGTTAAACGTGTTTTATTGACTCCTTACACTGTTTTAGGGTTCGTTTAAGTGATTCTAAGCTTGAGTATGACCAAGGTTGAGTTTAGGAATGAGTCAGCAAGCCGTATACTGTCAAAAGAGGGTCATGCACACCCTTAGAGGGAGTGTACGGCCGTACACATGGGTGTACGGCCGCTAACACACCTCCTGGCAGCACACTCCCTTCTAGGCAGCATACCCACCCTATATAAAGGGTAGACCCCTTTCCTTTCATTCCTTTAACACCTTGGCAGCACACAACACCTTTTTTCTCAAGACTCTTCAACCGCAAACCCTCCCAAGGCTTCAAAAACGTGAGAAATCCATCCCTTAGCTTGTTATACTTGAAGAACCACTTCATCTAAGCCTTGATTCATCAAAATTTCATCATGATTCTTCATCTCTTGAAGGAGTGCGGCCGTACACCTTCATAAGGTTGGCCGCACACTCCTAAAAGACCCTCCAAAGTGAGAGTTGGACTTCCATATTCGAGTTGGACATGGACGTAGCATTGCTACACCCTAGATTTGACGTTTTGGAGATTTTTGTGTGAGGTGTATGACCGCACACACCAGTGTACGGCCGCACACACTTGTACGGCAGCACACTCCAAGTGTGCGGCAGCACACCCAAGTGTGCGACCACACACCCAAGTGTGCGACCACAAACACACTTCTAGGACCCCTAACTTGCACAACAATTGAGTATAGGCCTAGGACACTTCATGGATTGCGAGTATGGACCTTGAAACACCCCAAGAACACCTTCCATCATGGGTGTACGGCCGCACACCCCTTGGGCCGCACACCCATGGCCGCACACACCTTAAAGGTGGGCATACACTCACCTAATGCAGTCCTTTAAGGTCCTAACACTTAGTGCAAGTAGTCCCAAGTTCCTAGAGTGGTTCTCCATCACATTTAGTGGTGAAATACCTTCATTTGACTCCTTTATGTATCACTACATGTTAATTAGGATCAAATCGTGTTCAAGGCTTCACTTTAACACCCAACTTTTCGTGTCGATCCTTCATTCAAATCGCCCGAGGTGAGTTCATACCCCTATGTTTTTCCGAGTTTTTCATGTTTTCAGTGGGGGGGGGGGGAATACAACCAAAAGTACAAGGAAACTTGTGCTCAAAATATATTATTTTGTTTAAGATAATTATATTTTCAGTATGCTTTTAACACGAAAAAACACTTTTACCAAACGATTAAGAAATTAACTCGTAGAAACAGTTTTCAAAACTAGAACAATGAACTTGTGAATCATATAGTAAAATGTATTATTCATGCAAATCATAAACATGATTTTCGGTATTATTACTTGTAAATTTGTTAGGCTATGTTTGAGACACGTCCTTGGTAACACTCACCACAAGAAACAAAGTGGAGGACTAGTACTCGTGACAATAATCTCTTGTAGGGAGAGCGTGAATGTTGTGTATAGATCTATACGGGACTGACAATCCCGCACCTCACTGCTAGCTACAGTTGGACCGGCAAGTCTGCGGGTGACAAAGTCATTAAGGATATCGGCCGTTGCGGGCCATATCCAGTCAGTTATGGTTATGAAACTCACAACCTAGATAACAGGAATTTACCTTTGTAATAATGAATCCAATGAACTAACCTCAAAGTAATAACCGATAGATTACTGGAGGGTATTACTAATAATACCTTCAGGACTTAGTTCATCACGGTTTTCTTTTATTTAGTTTTATTTATGTAATAAGGCTAATATACCTCTCTGGGTGTAACCAGGGTTCTTAAAAGAAAACTGCTTTTCGAGTATGGTAGATACTTGCACACCTCAGTTTAGAACGGATAATCAATCATCAACCTTTAGGGAAAATATAGGATTTTCCCGGGATAACCTGGCTATTCAAAAATAGATTGTTTAATATGTAATCAATGGATATTCATATTTCTTTCACGACTCCTTGGATTGTACATATCTTGTATGAATCTGGACGTCATGGAAGGAATGGGTTTTTCAAACACGCTTTTTATAAGAAAATATAAGATTTTATTGAGGAACACTTTTCAAAAGGATTCAAAGAAACTTTTCCACCAAAACTAAATGCTTATTAACTCACCAGCTTTATGCTGATATTCTTTCAAAACTGCTTGTATTCTCAGGGAATTAGTAGACTGGTACTTCCAGGAGTTCGGAGAAGTCGAAGCGTTAGAGTCGCACCTTTCTATTTTACTTTTGATATGAACAAAACTATGTATTAAACAATGTAAACTTTTTTTTTCACATATGTATTCAATGTCTGGTTATGTTTACTATGCTTGCTATGATACAATTTTTGTGATACTACGCATGACGTCCTCCACCCCAGAATGATTCCACCATCACGGTTTCGGGGTGTGACAAATTGGTATCAGAGCCCTTGTTTATAGCGAACTAAGTATACCGAACCTTACATGGTATACAACTATAAATATTAAGGGGCCTAAGTGCTCTAAACTAAAAAGTATACTTTCGAAAATACAAGTATTTTTATAAAAGTATATAAGTATACCCGAGTATCAGAATCCGTGTCGTAAGTAGAACGAAACAAAAGTATTTGGATGTTGGACACTGCGGTTAAACCTGGGCAGTTATGTAATCATGTCTAGGGTCAATATAGCCTGATCAACTATATTCATTCGAGACATGACCAACATGTGCTTGGGAGTGACTATGGTGTTGCAACAAGCCTAAAACTTACCTACATACCAGAAGAGTTCTAGAACCGAACATAAGGATTAAAATACTATAGGAGTATTTTAGGGTGCTATAATGACCGAACCGGAGTTTTACCCAGGAGAATCAATCATGTAACTATAATACATTAGAAGTATTATAGATTCGATGCCTATTAACTATTCCTTTACCCTCGCCTCGCGTAGATAGCATGGCTAGATTCCATCTTCCTGGCGACCCGTACTTTCCTAACCAAGGAGATGATGGATGGATCGAACCAGAGCCAGAAGGAAACCATGGAATCCCTTTTGACGATGGCATTGCCAAACCATTTCCTGAAGAGACTGACTCGGAACCAGAAGTCGAGAACTTACCCCCAGTGGCCCCAATACCAAATCCCAACCCCCAGCTTGTGCACGAAGGCCCAACGCCTATGTGGGTCGGAAGCCTGGATAGGTGGAGTCACGAACAAGGCCAACCCCGCCCGTATAATGGGGATCGCCGCTTCTACAATGTGGACGGAGGAGGCTCCATAGATAGAGCCCTTCCAATCATAGTCCGCCGAGTGGCCCGCAATGTCGAAATGAACGTGGCGGCCATTCACCGAACTGTGGAACTCGAGGCAGACTTGGATGCCAACACAAACCGTATTCGCAGTCTCGAGGTTGCTCATGGGAGGATGTTGAGAGACCACGAAGCCCAACAGCGAGAGCTAGCTGCAACTCGAGCTGAGGTCGTAGAGCTCCGAGCACGCCAATTAGTATACAAGAGTCGCCTGCTTGACATGGAGCGCCAGTTGACTAACCTAAGGTTCCGCCCGAGAAGTACCCGTCGCCAGTAGGAAATATTCTACTTGTCCTTCCTTTTGGTTTAAAGAATAGCTTTCCTATTTATGTTCTAAGTAGCTCCTTTCTCTGTAGACATTCTTGCCTGGCAAGTACCGATTCGCTAGTTCTTTATGTTGGCAAATTGTTCCTCTGTTGGTATGTGGTAGACCTACTCCTAGGTCAAATTTTTCAAACTCTGTGTAATCTTGATATCGACAATGGTGGCAACTATCATATTTCAGTTAAAGACTTTCATTGTCAGAAGTGTACCGTAGATCGATTGCATGAAAAGTAAGCAACTTTATCAAGGTCCCATCACTGTTTTGTCCTCAAAACGTGAATCATAAGATGTACTTAGACGATTATTCCTTTTCCCCATCAATTTCGTATCAGCTTCGATATCCTAATCGGCACGAAATAGTTAAGCCTCAAATCGTGCTGATATCCTTTGCTTCGAGGAATCGATTCGTCTCAATCTTCCCTTCAACGAAATCCTCACTGGTCTCAGTGATAAGATTTTTCGAACCTTCGTATCATTTCCTGCGTCAAGCCTAGCAGCATCTGCGGAAGGAATGCTATGCATTCCTGGCTCATGTTGACAATGAGACGCAAGAAGTTAAAGACCTCGAGAGCATCTTCGAAGTCTGCAACTTTCCCGGTGTCTTCCCCAAAGACATTCCAGAGATTTCTTCCGAGTGCCAAGTTGAATCCCGTATCGACTTGATCCTCGGAACTACCCTTATAGACAAATCTCCATATCGTCAAGAGCCGACAAAAATGTGAGAGTTACTCAGCCAGTCCGATGAGCTGAGCAACCAGGAGTTCGTAAACTTATTGTATGTGAACTTTATGTGCTCAAATCTTTTCTATCATAGCTAAGACCACATCATGGGGATGTCGGTCGAATCACTGAGAGTCAGATAGCAAAACTGGAAATCTCAACGCATAGATAAACATTTAGGATATATCCAGGGGCAACCATTGTTGCTCACAAACTTCTTTTCTTGACATGTAGCAGATCATGCCTCCAAAGAAACGTAACCAACCCACCGGTAAGACACCAATCCTTCAGAGGGATTCAGCTACGTTCCAAGCTACTGTCACATCAGCCGTAGCAGCCGCCCTAGCTGTCCTTAACGCTAACAACACCAATGCGAGTGGAAGTGTTAATGGTAGTCCAAACCCTGGCGTTAACCAACCTCAACAACAAGTGCCTACTGGAAAGGACACCCTTGATCCCCAACCTAACATCCTGAAGCGAAAGTTCAAAGGGAGTTGTTCAACCCAAAGGCCTACTGAGAGGCAACGAATTGGGACAGTCAGTACCCCAGTCAGCCCTGCTGTTCCAACCCCAACCGTATCTTACTTCGGAAACCTCCCGCACTGCAGCAAATGCAACTACCATCATTATGGAGTCTGTCGAGTGCTGTATTACACCAGATGCAACAGGAAAGAGCACACCTCCAGCAGATGTAGGACCCGAGTCGAGTTCGTCATTCCAAATGCCAATGTTGGGGCTAGTCCAACCTGTTACCTCTGTGGTAGTGTAGGACATTTCAAAAGAAGTTGTCCAAGGGCTAAGAATGGCAAGGAAGCTCGCTTCGCGAAGACCCCGACTCAACACATTTCTCCCATTACCGATGCTAACACAGTTCAAGTGTGTTGTGCATGTGGCGAAATGGGACATTTCAAAAGGGACTGCCCAACAGAGAAGAACGATGAGGAGACCGGAGGAGTCTGACTTCAGAAAATGGGAAGCATCAAAGAACCCTACAATGTTCAGGGGTACGTTTTCAAAAACCTCAATAATTATTCATAAGCGTGATTTCTTTCCCGTCCAAATTAAATCAC
Organism: Lactuca virosa; assembly: GCF_052849685.1. Lineage (NCBI taxonomy): Eukaryota > Viridiplantae > Streptophyta > Magnoliopsida > Asterales > Asteraceae > Lactuca > Lactuca virosa. The sequence continues at coordinate 332,992,389 of NC_136426.1, read as the reverse complement.
AACTTACTTTTAAAAGTTGATGCCCTAATGGGTAAATTATGGAAGCCTAGTGTATACATCGGAGTCAGTTATGTTTATACATGACTTGTATACACCAAGCAATAATAGGAAGATCTAGTAGGAACCCTTTTTGTTTTAAAACGTTCGAACGCAAAACTCCCGTCGCTCGTGACGACAAACTAGATGCGAACTTCAGAGAATTCATCTCTCTTCGAAACCCGAAAGTATTCATACGAAGAGTATCATCCACAAAGAGAAGGACAAAGTAAGAGAACCATCTGGACAATTGAAGATGCGTCATGGGACACACATCTATCCTTAATTGAACCTTCTTGCAACGACGGCGGCCTTGTTAGATTAATGTCTAAGTCCATAACTATATATTGGTATGTACTTGACCCGACCCGGCATGGTCTATTTGGGTTGCACTTCACCGACACAATTTATATGGATAGTCTTTTGAGAATAGTATATTTATGATTTATATTAATATATTATAAGTTCTAATATATTAATATGGAATCATATTATTTAATTAGTATTGATCAAGAATTAATTTAGAATTAATTAAGTGATCAAAAAGAACTAATTAAATATGGACTCTTATATATATGGAATGGGCCAAGTTCATTTAGTTTGGGCTAAGCTTTCATGGATGGTCCATGGAGCTTTTAACCCATGGATCCTATGTAAATGAAAGGTCATGGGTATTAGGGTTTACATGGATGTAACCCTAATCCTCCATAATATATAAAGGGGTCCTTGGCTCAGAAAATTGGCACAAGTGTGTGAAAATAAGAGTGGGCCGATTTTAGTGTGCATACATATTCTCTCAAGTTCTTCCAAGGTGTTTTGGTGATTTGTGATTCCATTTGAGGCTTCCACGCTATTGGGGCTAAGCTCTTAAAGCTTGAAGACATCAAGCTACATCAAAAGGTATGTCATCTAACTAGAACTTTGTAGTATAGGTGCTTCATAATATGCTAGTTAGGATGAAACCTTGGAATAGTTAATATTTGCATGTATAAGAGAGAAAACATAGATCCAAGGTTTATACGGTTGCATGTACACCATAGGAGTGTTAGAATGCTCAAAAACCCAACAGTGGTATCAGAGACATGGGCTGTTTTCTGTTATATTGATGCAAATGTTTTATTTTCAAGTTGGAAAAAAAAGGAAAAAAAAACATGTCGTTTGTCAAATTTTAAGATAATTAGTTGTTTTGTGTAAAACGAATTATTTGTAAAATTTGAATCATTTGTTATATGAGTTGAATTAGGTCAAATTTAGTAAAAGATAAAATGATATGATTATTTTATTAGTTTTAAAAGTTTGATCTAAATGTTTTAAGGAGTTACATATTTTGTCATAAAATTTTAGAGCTCAAAAGTTTTTTTTTTTTTAAAGTTGTGATCTTAAGGGTTTTTGAAACTTCCATAAGTTATGGATATGAAAGTTTTTTTTTTTAAAAAAAAATTTGATTCAAAGTTTTTATGGAGTTACAAAATTCGGTGTTAATGTTTTAAAGAATTCCATAACTTGTTCTTAAGTTATGGAACATGGAAAGTTTCATCATAAAACACCATTAATTCCATAAGTTATGGAATCCAAAGGTTTTCAAGAATTACAAAACTTGCCCTTAAGTTTTGGAATTTGAGAAAAGAATTTTATGAAAAAAAGAATTGAATTCTAAAACTCTTGGGTTCATAACTTAAACAATTAATTAAATGGTTTTAATTTTGAGTTTAATAATTGGAATTATGATGTTTTGTTGAATAGTTCAAATTAACTCTGATGGACTTTATTAATAGTTAATTAAAGCATTTAATTAAAAGAGTATTATTAATCCATAAATATATGGTTTGAGTTTAATTAAATTAAAAGTCTAGTTTAATTAATAGATTAAACCACCAAGTATTTTAAATGTCTAAAATACACCCTTATACTATCATAATATTAAAAGTTTAATATATTATATGTATAAGTGCAAGTCGTCTTACCATTAGTAGGCCTCATTCACGAAGCCGGTCTATAAGGGGGGTATAAGGTTACTGCCTATAAAATGGCAGTTTAATAGGTGTCCACTCTCACTCATCGCTTCCTTGACCGGTGGAGGGTCGTTAGCCGAACAGGTAGGACAAGGACTATAATTCTCCCTTCATTATAAGTATAATGATAAATACTAAGTAACTAACCACTTATAAATTCCCAATCTTAGTTAGTTAGGAAAATGTGAATAAGGTGCTAATCCATGAAATTACATTTTGCACTTTGTTTAAGCTGTTAGTGGAGCGTGTGTGGTTAACCGGCACATCGATTGAGGGGTAAATATTAAGGGTACCAAGTATATTTGCATGGTTACTTCACACCTTGTTTTGTGATCCTCAGCATCCCAATCACAAAACCTGAAGGGCAAACTCGAGATTGAAACATGCCATTGAAAAGTTCAATGAATCTCAAAAGAATCTAGGAGTTTCAAAACCAATTAAAACCTAATAATACATTTCGTTTATCTTGGTGGAAATTGGTGAATCGTCATTCACCTAACTTCAAATATTTTATAGCTTGGATTACGGCATCCCTCTTCCAAGTTATAAAATAGTTTGTTGGGTCCTAGCCTTAATATATCATATTGGGTGTTATATTAAGGACTTAAATCAACTTTACGTGAATTTCTCCCATTGTTGATGTCTGGTTTAGACAACACTGATCTTCCCAAACCAAGCTTTCCTAATGAATATGACTTCCCGAGTTTGGCTCATGGAAGTCATACTTATCTTCCTCCACCTCCTCCAATTATTCTCCCTAACCCACAAGTTCAAGGTCACTCAAGCCCTAATGGCAAGCAAGGTCTATGTGTGATCACATCTTGGAGATGAAGTCACATATTGACAAGCCGGGAGAGTTGGGTGTCAAAGTCTTGAGAAAGTTGGTGGTTCAATCACTTTGTAAGTCACATAGTGAGTTCCTTTGGGACTCCTATGAAACAGACTATGACAAGACCCTTAATGATCTTATCCATTTGCTTGGTACTGCTGAATCAGCAATGATTTGGAAGGCTAGTAAAGCAAATTTGATTAGAAGATCGACTTCCCAAACTTTATGGACATTGACAATGATAACACTAGAAATCCAGAAAAAGCATTCTCTTCCCAATGGAAAGGGATCGGCCATAGTCAACTCGGTTGACCAAATGGTAAAGAGAAAAGCTAAGTCTGTGATAGTCCCATGTACCATTTCCAAAGGGTCCATTTGTTAAAATTGCCAAAGGAAGGGGCACTGTTTGCGAAGCTGCCAAAATTACCTAAGGATGTTAAAGTCAATAAGTTTGACTCTACTTCAGGTAAAGTCCATTTTCTAACTCTGTTAAGCTCCTATTTGGAGATTCTTATTACATAATGTGATTGAGTCACATGGTGATGTTATAAGAGTCAAAGAAAAGAGAGAAAGCTTAAAGGAAGTATATGCTGCTTCTGATCGCGAAGATGGATTTCGATCGCATCAGAATTTTGAAGCTGTTACGTAGGAGTTATGACACCTTGCTTAGGAATATATAACAACAAGGTTTTCATATGGATTGTAAGGATAAGTTTTTCCGCAAAGTTTTTAAAATAAAAGGAAATTTTTGATTTTATTTATTTTAAGTATCCTTACAATGGCATTTGTGAAAAAAATTGTTGTTTATATGATTCCATTGCTAGTAATATAGGAAATTGGTTTTGATTCTTTCATTTGTGGTAGTGTCTAAATTTAGCAAATAAGGAAAGTTTCTCAGCACCCAAGTTTCAATTGTACCGAAACTTGGAATCATGCAAGTTGTATTGTATGATGAATGAGAATTTTCAAGCATTGGAAAATTAAGACTAATTACTTGTTCACATGGATGTGTGAGTCAAGTAAAGGACTAAGGGATCGAGTACACATCAAGCCCATCACAAACAATCGTTAAGACTATTCGTCATGATTTACTAAAGTTTAGTAAATATGGTTATACTTACAGGCTTAAGTGTAATTCTGATACATTGGAAAATTTGCGTTGTATGGCAGAACGAATGAGAAGAATCAAATTAGGCAGAAGGATAAAAGTTTCTCAAATCTGAAAAGATGGGAGAGTACTTTAGTATCATGTTATATGATCATCTTAATGATTAAGAGACCTTATCACAATTCATCCTCTAAGTGCATTCTGATAGCTAAGAAGAGGAGCTATGAATTGTTGAAGTGGTCAAATGAAGAAAATGAGTCATACTTCGTTCCAAAACAAGTCTTAGAGTCATACTCCAAGACTGTAAGTTTGAGTGACACATCTTAAAGAAGGTTTATAACACTTGTCAAATGTAAGAGTAAAAGTTTTCTACTCTTGTACATTTGAAATTGGTAAGTTGTGATGTTTTGGATAAAACAAAGACCAACTAAGGCCAATTGTGTGAAGTGTTTGTCTTGATTAAGAATCCAAACTACTTCTTGAATATTTGGCAAGAAAGTCTTATTGGTCAAGAAGACAGTGGGAGTCTAAAAGATCCTGAAATGGTTTCAAGAACTAATCAAGAATAAAACGTGTATTTCATCACTAGCACACAACTAGAGGTTTATAACCTATCATGTTGACATTTATGTGCCCATTCCAGTTAAGTTGGCTATATATATTTGAGTTCTACATGTTCTCAATTGTTTGCATAACTACTTGGAAGCAATGGCAGGCCCTTGTGCTGCCAGGTGGCAAGAGGTTAAGATTGCACAAGTTCAATCCATATGAGTTAGGATTTGTCACTAACCTTGTCTTGTGATTATGGTTTGACAAATTCACATGGATAAGAACACATACACCATAAAATCTAAGTGTCATAAGGTTTCTCTCTGATTCATGAAAATGATGGTGAGGAAATTCTTTCACTAAGTAGATTTTAGGTAGCAATTGTGATATTTGCAGTTCTCAAAGTCGTTAGTGGAGCGTGCGTGGTTAACCGGCACACTAACATTGACTTATGAGAAATGGCAAAAGGTCTAAACAATTGAGACTATGATTATGGCATCCCTTTTCATAGTTCTGAAATTGTTTAGACACACATGTGATCTATCTAAGATAAGGTGTATGATTTTGATAAAGTCTTATCAAAGCAATCTAGTATCAGAAATCTGAACTTTGATAAGAATGTCAATAAAGTATTGACTTCTAGAGGTCCAGCTGTTTTCTGGATACATGTCAAAGTTAGTGGGAGCATAAGTGTTATGCTAATAATCATCATGTTAGTGGGAGCATGATAATTATGATAAGTATTGCAAGTTAGCAATGTTAATTATAGAAAACAAAAGTTTCAATTCGTGAGGTTGCAGTGGTTGAAAAAGTTGTTTTGCTATAATTAAGGGAGAGGAAATTATATTTCATTTCAATTCTAAAAAGCTTAGATTGAGTTTATAATCATTCTAAAGAGCTTATATTGAGATTTTAATCACCTTTAGTCAAGAATATATATATATGAATTTCATGTTGGATTGGTTCAACTTAAGAAAATTCTATATATTGCGTTCTCAAAATTCGATTATGATTACGACATCCCTTTTCATAGTCAAATTTTGAGAATATGGAAAACAAAAAATTATTATGGCAAAAGACTGGTCTAGAACCATGTCTTTATGTGAAACATCATGAATCGTGTCCCATTTACTTTGGGTACAAGATCGATTACATGTGCTATAATATTTATCCTTTCTGAATTTTCCAAATGCCTTGGGGCATTAAGGGGAACAATGTCTAGAATTGGATATGACTAAAGTGATTAAGCAATTGTCGAGGACAATCTAAGGTTCACCAAAGATTGGTTGCTCAAGGACAGTGGGAAGTATACTGTTAATATTGGAAGGACCATATTGACATAGTCTGAAAAGAGGCAACTCTTGTTCAGAAGTGGTAGTCAAAATGGGAGTATAGAGTTGTCTTCATAGGTGGAAGCAATCTGTGTAAGGTTAAAGAAACTTAATGCAAGAAGCATGTTCAAAGCAATGCACTTTGAATTTGAGACATCGTTTCCATGGAATTGCTCTCCATTGGAACACTCTGTGATAATTGTTGCCAAGTCTTTGTGGCTTTGTGCATAATCATTACAAGAGGAACAGTGCATATAAGTTTAAAATCAAAATAGATTTCGATAAATGTTAGGAATTCTTACATTTACGACAAGGATTTGGAAGTGTGAAAAGAGAATCATTGAAATTATGTTCAATTGATCTAGTTCACAAAGTAAGGATCATAGATAAACATAGAGTGCATACTTGGTGTATGGCAAAGCTATTGTTTAGAAAAACATAGTGTACATGCTTGGAGCATGGGACAACTAGTGTTTTTAATTCAAGTATATAGTTGATAAAACCGACACAATGAATAATGAGTAATCAGTATGGTGATAAATAGAAAGTGTTTTATTTATATTAATAGGTTTTGATACCATATTAGATTCATTTATTCTTGTGTTTCACTTTGCATGTTTTGACTTCCATAAAAACTAGGTTATTCTTCCGGATTGACTAAGTTATTCAAACCATCCACAATCGGTCATATGTTGGAAGTAGATATGAATCAAGACTGTCATGGGTTGGCTTGTAGAGGTCCAAGTTGGTGGACAAAGTTGTGCTACAACACTCATGAGTGCACATAAGTTCTGAGTATTGGATTCAACCCGCGCTCATTTGAATCACTTCATGGATTTTATCACGAGTGATCATGAGACGATAATATCTTATATTCTTCAAACCTAGAGATATGAGTTGTTACTATGAGTTGGTTGTACATTGATTGCATGAAAACGTATTCGGTAACTCGATGTTATAAAACGTGCCTTTGTGTATGATTGAACAAGTAGCAGAACAAGCCATATGAGTCGAAATTTATCCATACCTTTTACCTTCGGGATAAAAGCGATATATGTGGGCCCCTCGATGATTTAGCGATGACACATGTGAGTGCTTGGCCAAGCCAGGACTGACTTGATTTGTTCAATCAGTCAGTTATCATAAATCGAAAATCGGGAAACAACAAATGGACAGAGAGAATGATTATAATCCATGTCTCAGTCCATATGATATCTAGAATGGAGGAATATATGATCCCTTATCTAATGGACAAGTCATTGACAAGGTCAGAGTTCGACAACGGCTTTAAGAGCAACGATTGTTAGTTAGGTTTTGAAGTCATACTCAATAATAGCTTTAGACTTATCCAAGTGGGAGACTGTTGGATTAATGTCTAAGTCCATAACTATATTTGGTATGTACTTGACCCGACCCGAAATGGTCCATTTGGGTTGCACTTCACCGACATAATTTATATGGATAGTCTTTTGAGAATAGTATATTTATGATTTATATTAATATATTATAAGTTCTAATATATTAATATGGAAGCATATTATTTAATTAGTATTGATCAAGAATTAATTTAGAATTAATTAAGTGATCAAAAAGAACTAATTAAATATGGACTCTTATATATATGGAATGGGCCAAGTTCATTTAGGTTGGGCTAAGCTTTCATGGATGGTCCATGGAGCTTTTAACCCATCGATCCTATGTAAATGAAAGGTCATGGGTATTAGGGTTTACCTGGATGTAACCCTAATCCTCCATAATATATAAAGGGGTCCTTGGCTCACAAAATTGGCGCAAGTGTGTGAAAATAAGAGTGGGCTGATTTTAGTGTGCATACATATTCTCTCAAGCTCTTCCAAGGTGTTTTGGTGATTTGTGATTCCATTTGAGGCTTCCACACTATTGGGGCTAAGCTCTTAAAGCTTGAAGACATCAAGCTACATCAAAATGTATGTCATCTAACTAGAACTTTGTAGTATAGGTGCTTCATAATATGCTAGTTAGGATGAAACCTTGGAATAGTTAATATGTGCATGTATAATAGAGAAAACATAGATCCAAGGTTTATAGGGTTGCATGTACACCATAGGAGTGTTAGTGATGGGTTTTAGGTAAAACAAATAAACTAGAAAACAATTCCTAAGTTCACATGCAACCTACTTTGGATCTATGTTTTAACTATTGAACATATAACTTTGAATTTCAAAACAAGAACCCTAGAGGAGAGAGGCTAATTTCGAAATTAACAAACTAGGGTTTAGGAGTTACATACCTTTCAATTGTTATAGCAAACAATTAACAATTCCCTTGATCTTGCTCTTGATCTTCTTGGAAGCTTAGCACCACAAGTGTAATGCCTCTAATGGAATCACACCCAAGAACTAGCAAGAAGGAAAGTAGATGAAGAGAGAGGGGAGGGAGTATGCAATTTCGGCCAGGGTTTCTTCCAAAGAACAAGTGACCTAAAATGTGAGCCAGGAGGCTCCTTAAATAGCTGAGGGATCTAGGGTTTAGGGAAAACCCTAATTATCCTTTGCTTAGGGCCTAAGCAAAACCCAAGGGCCTTATCTGGACCCCTTGGACGAAATCTCTAGGGTTTCCCCTATGGATTTCGTCCACCTCCTTCCAAGGGGGTTCTGGATCCTTCCGCTCAACTATTAGTTAATTGCAAACTAGTCCTTGCACTTTATAATTAATTCTTTTAACCTCAAAATTAATTCTGATTAATTTCTGGCTAACTATTAATTAAACATAATGATTTCTAATTAATATATTAATCTTTTAACATATTAATAAATCATTTATATATATTAATTTATTAATCTTATAAATTAATATCTCTCCTTTCATAATTTCCTTGTCCAGTTGCTAGGTTGAGGGCAACCCAAAAGGATTGTGCTGCTATCAATTCAAGTACATACCAATTATAGTTATGGGCTTAGACACCTAATCCAACAGTCTCCCACTTGGATAAGTCTGTAACTATAATTGCTAGTATGCCTTCTAAATTTGACCAGCAAATTGTAGCTTCCAAAAGCTGCTGCCGAACTCTGACCCAGTCAGTTACGTGTCCTAAGATAAGTGATCATATAATCCTTCGTTCTGCTAGATATCCCTAGACATAAGACATGGAATGTAATCAATCTCTTTGTCCAGAATCTATGTTTCCCGATTCCTAATTTGTGATGATGTAGGACTTCTAATTGAACACATCAATTCAGTCCTGGCTGGGCCCAGCACATAAGTCAACACCAAATCATCGAGGGGCCCATAGATATCGCTTTTCATGTTAGGGCAAAAGGAACGAATAAACGTTGACTCATATGCTTGTATCTTTTACTCATCAAATTATGCATGACAATACGTTTTATAACACCAAGTTACTGATGCGTTTTCGTATCACCAATGCATGACCGACTTGTAAATCACAACTCATATATCTTCGTTTCAAAATTATAAGTTATTATCGTCTCAGTATTACTCGTGATGAATTCCATGAAGTGATACTCTGAGCGAGGGTTTATCCAATACTCAAATCTCAATTTCTGAGTACTCATGAATGTTGCAGCAATTCTATTGCCATGTCTATCCTTTAGACAATCTACAATCCAGTTCATGACAGTCTTGATTCACTACTTACTTCCAAAAGTACGAGCGACTGTGGAGTTTGAATAATCTTATTATTCGGGAAGTAAAACATGCAAAAATGAAACACAATAATAAACAATTGACAAAAGGCAGAAACCAAACTTATAAATAATACTTTATTATTTAATCACCAAAAGTCAATTACATTTACTTTGTTACAAGTTTCAGAACAAAACTAATTTAACTACTAAAACTAATATCATCTTTCAGTCCTATGCTCCGAGCATGCTGAATATGCTTAGCCCTACTCAGACCTTTTGTGAGGGGATCTGCTGGGTTATCTTCAGATGACACCCTCCTTACTATAACATGGCCTTCTTCTACTCTATGTCTGATGAAATGGTACTTTCTGTCGATATGTCTGGTTTTACCATGATCTCTCGGTTCCTTTGTCAAGGGAACCGCTCCTTCATTATCGCAGAACAGTTCCATAGGCTCCTGGATGGTTGGAACAACTCCGAGATCTCAGATGAAGTTCCTCAACCAAGCTGCTTCTTTCGACGCTTCACTCGCTGCTATGTACTCTGATTCACAAGTAGAATCAGCCACCGTATCTTGCTTGGAACTTTTCCAAGTAACTGCTCCTCCATTTAGTAAAAATACCCAGCCCGATTGAGTACGAAAGTTATCTCTATCCGTCTGAAAGGTGGCATCACTGTAACCATCTACTCTCAAAGTATCATTGTCACCAAGTACAAGGACCCAGTCCTTTGTCCTTCGCAAATACTTGAGTATATTCTTTACTGCTATCCAATGAGCTCTACCCAGGTTTCCCTGATAGCGACTGACCATGCTTAACGCAAATGCCACATCAGGGCGAGTACATGTCATAGCGTACATGATCGATCCCACAGCGGAAGCATAAGGTACACGACTCATGTCATCTATTTTAACATCTGTACTCGGGCATTGAGTCTTACTCAATTTGGTATTGCTCTGGATAGGTAGCTCTCCCTTCTTGGAATTTTCCATACTAAACCTCTTTAGTACCTTATCCAAGTATGTGCTCTGACTAAGTCCAATTAGTCTCTTCTTTCTATCTCTCAATATTCTAATCCCAAGAATATAGGCAGCTTCTCCAAGGTCTTTCATGGCAAAACACTTTCCAAGCCAAGACTTAACATCTCTCAACGTTGGAACATCGTTACCAATGAGTAATATGCCATCGACATATAACACCAGAAAAGTTACTATACTCCCACTAGCCTTGATATACACACAAAACTCATCTTCACTTCTAGAGAAACCAAACTCTTTGACTTTCTCATGGAAGCAAAGATTCCAGCTGCGAGATGCTTGTTTCAATCCATAAATGGATTTCTCAAGCTTGCACACTCTATTGGGAAACTTTGCATCAACAAAACCCTCTGGCTGATTCATGTAAACATCCTCAGCCAACTTCCCGTTAAGGAAAGCAGTCTTGACATCCATCTGCCAGATTTCATAGTCATGAAAGGCAGCTATGGCGAGCAATATCCTAATAGATTTAATCTTAGCTACTGGCAAAAAGGTCTCATCATAGTCAACCCCTGGGGTTTGAGTGAAACCTTTTGCAACCATCGAGCCTTGAATGTATGCACATTCCCATCCATGTCTGTCTTCTTCTTGAAGATCCGTTTGCACCCAACTGTCTTACGACCTGGTGCACTATCAACCAAATTCCAAACTTGGTTGTCATACATGGACTTAATCTCGCTGTCCATTGCCTCTTTCCACTTGGAAGCCTCTGGGCCTGCCATTGCTTCCTTATAAGTGACTGGTTCATCTAAGTTTACTAGTGTTCTGTCACTTATGAATATGTCACCATCTGAAGTAATATGAAAACCATACAACTCAGGTGGCACACTCACCCTAGTGGACCTTCGAAGAGGTAATGAGTTATCAACTGGTTCAACAGGAACTGTTTCCTCTGGTTGAGTGCTAGTGTCATCTAAGGTTCCGTCATTGGCTGACTCTCGAATTTCTTCAAGGTCAATGGTGCTCCCACTGTCCTCTTTGAATATGAGCTCTCTTTCCAGAAAGACTCCTCTTCGTGCTACAAAGACCACGTTTTCACTAGGCCTGTAGAACAAATATCCAATAGACTGCTTTGGGTAACCAATGAAAACACATTTCTCACTTCTAGCAGCTAGCTTGTCGTGAGTTTCTCGTCTTACGAAAGCTTCACAACCCCAGACTTTAATATGTGCCAACGAGGAAACTTTCCCCGTCCACATTTCGTGAGGTGTTTTGGCAACCTTCTTTGTAGGGACAAGATTGAGGATGTGGGTGGCTGTCTCTAAGGCATACCCCCAGAAGTGAATAGGAAGCGAAGCACGACTCATCATAGAACGAACCATGTCTAACAAGGTTCGATTGCGCCTCTCAGCTACACCATTTAACTGTGGTGTCCTAGGAGGAGTCAATTGTGAGACTATCCCACATTCTTTCAGATAGTCGTTGAACTCGATACTAAGATACTCCCCGCCTCTATCGGATCTAAGTATCTTTATCTTTCTGCCCAATTGATTTTCGACCTCATGCTTAAACTCTTTGAACATTTCAAAGGTTTCTGACTTATGCTTGATCAAGTAGATATAACCATATCTGCTATAATCGTCAGTGAAAGTCACATAGAATCGATTAGCATCTCTTGTAGTTGATCTGAAGGGTCCACACACATCTGTGTGTATGAGATCCAACAGATCTTCACCTCTTTAACAAGACCCTGTAAATGGTGATTTTGTCATCTTTCCCAAAAGAAAAGATTCACACATATCATCTGATTTTAGGTCAAACGATTCCAACACTCCATCCTTTTGAGGTTGGGCTATGCGTTTCTTGTTAATGTGTCCAAGACGACAATGCCACAAGCATGCCTTGTCTACACTATTAGCCAAGTCAATATTAAGTACACTATTTCCTAAGCTATCAACACAAGTCACTGTTTCATACACACCATCACAAGGCAAAGCTTCAAACATAAAAACACCATTCTTATAAACAGAAATTGAACCATTCAAATCATTAAAAGAATATTTAAAACCTTGTCTGAACAATGCATGAAATGAAATAATGTTTCTCGTCATCTCAGACGAATAGCAACAATTTATCAAATCTAATCTAACATCATTACTAAGCAAAAGCTGATAAACTCCGATCTTGGTTACTGGTGAAGACTTTCTGTTTCCCATGATCAAGTTTATCCTTCCTCGGTCTATCTCCTCACTTTCCTTTAGCCCCTGCATATCAGAACATGTATGAAAACCACATCCTGTATCAAGGACCCATGAACGAGAAGATAATGAGTTATTAGCAGAAATAGTGTAAATACCTGCCGAAGATGGCTTCACTTTGCCATCCTTGATATCCTGCAGATATTGTGGGCAAGATCTCTTCCAATGCCCCTTTTGATTGCAGTAAAAGCAAACGGCCTCTTTTGGATCAGAAACATGGGGAGTGGAACCATTGGGCTTAGCCTTTGGGCCATTGCTAGATGACCCAGCTTGAGCCTTGCTTTTCCAGTTTTGCTTGGGAGCACCTTTCCTCTTATTCCCCTTTCCCTGTCCAATAGCCAAGATAGGGGCACTTGCAGGCGTGGAGGGTATACTTTTACCCTTCATCCCTGCTTCAGCTGTCTGCAACAAGTTGTGCAATTGGGCCAAAGTCTGCTCAGTATTGTTCAAATGGTAAGTTAGAATAAACTGACCATAACAATCAGGTAGTGAGTTCAAGACCATGTCAATGGCCAATTCCTCATCAAAGTGAATGTTGAGCTTGACAAAACGCTCTATTTAGCGTTGCATTCTTTGCACATGTGACACAACCGATTCCCCTTCTTTCATCTTGCAAGCCATGAGTGACTTGACTACTTCAAACTTTTCTTGACGAGCTCGCTTATGGTACTTTTCCATAAGGTCCTTGTTCATCTCGAAAGGCCAGTAGTCCTCATAGTACCTTTGCAGTTCTGGGGACATGGTTGCCACCATGATGCACGTCACTTTGGTAGCATCATCGTAATGTTTCTTGTAAGCAGCAAGATCTTCAGGAGTAGCTTCAGACTCATCAAGCTCTTTGAGCTCCTTTTCAAGAACATATTCTTTGTTCTCAAAACGAAGAGCCATCTTGATGTTGCGCATCCAATCGTTCTAGTTAGAGCCATCCATAACGACTTTGGAGCAGATATTGAGCAAAGAGAAGTTTTGGTTGGAGGAGGATGAAGCAGAAGTGTTTCCAGGAGTAGACATCTGAAAAGAAAGAAAGTTTTAGTTAGATTTCAAGATACCTCAATATAATAACCCAAAGATAAAATATCAAGGTTAGGATCCAACTATGAAGATTCACAACTTAGAAATGGGATGCCGAGATCCAAGTGTAAATTTCATAAAGGTAGGTGAATGACGATTCACCAATTCCACCATTAGATGAAACAAACGAAGTGAAATTCCTAATTCTTTTGAGATACATTGAAACTATTCAATGGCATGTTTTAATCTCAGATTATGCTCTTCTATTTGTGACTGGGATGCCGAGGATCACAAACAAGATGTGAATAACCATGCAAATGTGCTTGGTAACCTCATTGTCTTTATCATTAACTATTGATGTGCTGGTAAACCACACACGCTCCATCAAAATGACAATTATGAGATACCCATTACTACTCTTTATTAGTGCCTTTTAGTGTGCTGGTTAACCACACACGCTCCACTAACGACCAATAAAGCATAATGTGCAATCTCATGGATTAGCATACTTTTCACATTTTTCCTAAAGTAACTAGAGTTGAGATTTTGAAAAATAATGTTCTAGTACTTTCTTTAATAGCATTATACTTTTAATGAGAAGTAGTTGTCCTATCAAATCCGTTATGCTAACGACCCTCCACTAATCAAGGGAGCGGTGGGTGAGAGTGGACACCCATTCAACTACCATTTTATAGGCAGTTTCCTTATACCCCCCTTATAGACTAGCTTCGTGAATGAGGCATACTAGCGATTTGACTGACCATATTCTTATACATATATAATATTAAACATTTAATCATAATACATATATAAGGTATGTTTTAAACTTTTTAAAACTTTAAGGTTTATATAAATTTCAAAAATTAAACTATTAATTTAAATTTAAAATAAACCAAATTACTAGATTTAATATTTATCTATTAATTAACTTTTAATCAATTTATTAAATCTTGTAAGGATTATCTAATTAAATTAATCAATTAATTTAATCCTAATCCTTATCCCTCTAAATTTCGAAAATTAGGGTAAGGATAATTATCCAATTAATCTTATCAAGTAACAATTATCCAAAACAAGAAACCCTAAAACTTCTAGCATATTTCGAAATTTACAAGGGAGGAGGCTAGGGTTTTCAAAACCCTAACCCTAATTTCGATTAGGGTTCTTTGGAGGCTAGGGTTTTCGAAAACCCTTTTATCCAAAACCCTAATTTCGAAAATTTGGCCTTTAGGGTTTAATAGCTATAAACCCTAATTTGCAATTCAACAATTATAGCAATTCAATTTAAAACAAACAATGGCTCTGATACCACTGATGGGTTTTAGGTAAAACAAATAAACTAAAAAACAATTCCTACGTTCACATGCAACCTACTTTGGATCTATGTTTTAACTATTGAACATATAACTTTGAATTGCAAAACAAGAACCCTAGAGGAGAGAGGCTAATTTCGAAATTAACAAACTAGGGTTTAGGAGTTACATACCTTTCAATTGTTATAGCAAACAATTGACAATTCCCTTGATCTTGATCTTGATCTTCTTGGAAGCTTAGCACAACAAGTGTAATGCCTCTAATAGAATCACACCCAAGAACTAGCAAGAAGGAAAGTAGATGAAGAGAGAGGGGAGGGAGTATGCAATTTCGGCCAGGGTTTCTTCCAAAGAACAAGTGACCTAAAATGTGAGCCAGGAGGCTCCTTAAATAGCTGAGGGATCTAGGGTTTAGGGAAAACCCTAATTATCTCTAGGGTTTCCCCTATGGATTTCGTCCACCTCCTTCCAAGGGGGTTCTGGATCCTTCCACTCAACTATTAGTTAATTGCAAACTAGTCCCTGCACTTTATAATTAATTCTTTTAACCTCAAAATTAATTCTGATTAATTTCTGGCTAACTATTAATTAAACATAATGATTTCTAATTAATATATTAATCTTTTAACTTATTAATAAATCATTTATATATATTAATTTATTAATAATATAAATTAATATCTCTCCTTTCATAATTTCCTTGTCCAGTTGCTAGGTTGAGGGCAACCCAAAAGGACTGTGTTGCTATCAATTCAAGTACATACCAATTATAGTTATGGGCTTAGACACCTAATCCAACAGTTATAATGCTCAAAAACCGAACAGGCCTTTCCAGTAGCAAGGCTACGCCGTTCGAAGCACTCTGCAGCCATATGTACAGACCCCATCTGCGCTGGGCTGAGGTCGCCAATAGCACTCTCGCAAGTCATCATCCGAGAGACAGCAGAAAAGAACGTACGAAAGGGGACTACACCGATGAGAGACAAAAAAAAACCCTTGAAGTTCCAGATTGGTGGACGTGTCCTTTTGCAGGTCACACCCTGGAAAAGCCCGATACGCTTTGGAAGGCGTTGAAAGCTAAAATCAAGATACGTTAGACCGCCCAAGATCCTTGCTAGGATTAGCCCCGTAAGCATGCAAACTCTAGTTACTCCGAGAACTCAACAAAGT
This sequence comes from Lactuca virosa, assembly GCF_052849685.1. NCBI lineage: Eukaryota > Viridiplantae > Streptophyta > Magnoliopsida > Asterales > Asteraceae > Lactuca > Lactuca virosa. The sequence goes on along the minus strand of NC_136426.1, from coordinate 332,976,170 downwards.
CCATCCCTCCTTCCTCGCGTCGAACCAAAAATGAGTGTCCGTCCGATGAGACACCTACGATTTCCCCTCGACAGCCTCAAGTTAGACGAGAGTCTACACTGTGTGGGAAAATCATCTCAACTCACGGATCGAGAAGTCAAGCGAACGAAATAGCATCACATACCGATAGTGAAGGTCCACTGGAACATCAAACAGGAACTTGGATTCACTTGGGAGCACGAGAGTCCCATGAACCCTAAGTATCTCCATCTTTTCCAAGACCATGAGTTATATTCTTATTCTTGAATTTCGGGATGAAATTCCCTCTAACGGGGGGATGATGTGACAACCCAGAAACACCTACCCCGCACACTTAGCTAATTCAATCAAAGTTAAACGTGTTTTGTTGACTCCTTACACTGTTTGAGGGTTCGTTTAAGTGATTCTAAGCTTGAGTATGACCAAGGTTGAGTATAGGAATGAGTCAGCAAGCCGTATACTGTCAAAACAGGGTCATACACACCCTTAGAGGGAGTGTACGGCCGTACACATGGGTGTGCGGCTGCACACACACCTCCTGGCAGCACACTCCCTTCTAGGCAGCACACCCACCCTATATAAAGGGTAGACCCCTTTCCTTTCATTCCTTTAACACCTTGGCAGCACACAGCACCTTTTCTCTCAAGACTCTTCAACCGAAAACCCTCCCAAGGCTTCAAAAACGTGAGTAATCCATCCATTAGCTTGTTATACTTGAAGAACGACTTCATCTAAGCCTTGATTCATCAAATTTCATCATGATTCTTCATCTCTTGAAGGAGTGCGGCCGCACACTTTCATAAGGTTGGCCGCACACTCCTAAAAGACCCTCCAAAGTGAGAGTTGGACTTCCATATTCGAGTTGGACATGAACCTAGCCTTGCTACACCCTAGATTTGACGTTTTGGACATTTTAGTGTGAGGTGTACGACGCACACACCTGTGTACGGCCTCACACACCCTTGTGCGACAGCATACTCCAAGTGTGCGGCAGCACACCCAAGTGTGCGACCACACACCCAAGTGTGCGACCACACACTCATTCTAGGACCACAAACACACTTCTAGGACCCCTAACTTGCACTACAATTGAGTATAGGCCTAGGACACTTCATGGATTGCAAGTGTGGACCTTGAAACACCCCAAGAACACCTTCCATCATGGGTGTACGGCCGCACACCCCTTGGGCCGCACACCCATGGCCGCACACACCTTAAAGGTGGCCATACACTCACCTAATGCAATCCTTTAAGGTCCTAACACTTAGTGCAAGTAGTCCCAAGTTCCTAGAGTGGTTCTCCATCACATTTAATTGTAAAATACCTTCATTTGACTCCTTTATGTATCACTGCATGTTAATTACGATCAAATCGTGTTCAAGGCTTCACTTGAACACCCAACTTTTCATGTCGATCCTTCATTCAAATCACCCAAGGTGAGTTCGTTCCCCTATGTTTTTCCGAGTTTTTCATGTTTTCAGGGGGGGGGGGAAATACAAGCAAAAGTACAAGGAAACTTGTGCTCAAAATATATTATTTTGTTTAAGATAATTATATTTTCAGTATGCTTTTAACATGGAAAACAGTTTTACCAAACGATTAAGAAATTAACTCGTAGAAACAGTTTTCAAAACTAGAACAATGAACTTGTGAATCATATAGTAAAATGTATTATTCATGCAAATCATAAACAGGATTTTCGGTATTATTAATTGTAAATTTGTTAGGCTATGTTTGAGACACGTCCTTGGTAACACTCACCATAAGAAACAGAGTGGAGGACTAGTACTCGTGACCATAATCTCTTGTAGGGAGAGCGTGACTGTTGTGTATAGATCTATATGGGACTGACAATCCCGCACCTCACTGCTAACTACAGTTGGACCGGCAGGTCTGCGGGTGACAAAGTCATTAAGGATATCGGCTGTTGCGGGCCATATCCAGTCAGTTATGGTTATGAAACTCACAACCTAGATAACAGGAATTTACCTTTGTAATAATGAATCCAATGAACTAACCTCAAAGTAATAACCGATAGATTACTGGAGGGTATTACTAATAATACCTTCAGGACTTAGTTCATCACGGTTTTCTTTTATTTAGTTTTATTTATGTAATAAGACTAATATACCTCTCTGGGTGTAACCAAGGTTTTTAAAAGAAAACTGCTTTTCAAGTATGGTAGATACTTGCACACCTCAGTTTAGAACGGATAATCAATCATCAACCTTTGGGGAGAATATAGGATTTTCCCAGGATAACCCGGCTATTCAAAAACATATTGCTTAATATTTAATCAATGGATATTCATATTTCTTTCACGACTCCTTGGATTGTACATATCTTGTATGAATCTGGACGTCATGGAAGGAATGGGTTTTTCAAACATGCTTTTCATAAGAAAATATAGGATTTTATTGAGGAACACTTTTCAAAAGGATTCAAAGAAACTTTTCCACCAAAACTAAATGCTTATGAACTCACCAGCTTTATGCTGATATTCTTTCAAAACTGCTTGTATTCTCAGGGAATTAGTAGACAGGTACTTCCAGGAGTTCGGAGAAGTCGAAGCGTTAGAGTCGCACCTTTCTATTTTACTTTTGATATGAACAAAACTATGTATTAAACAATGTAAACTTTTTTTTTCACATATGTATTCAATGTCTGGTTGTGTTTACTATGCTTGCTACGATACAATTGTTGTGATACTACGCATGACGTCCTCCACCCCAGAACGATTCCGCCTTCACGGTTTCGGGGTGTGACATACTCAATTCTCTACGAGTCTTCACCATAACATTTTGTACACCCAAGCAGACGTTCGGTGTACTAGGCGAGAATTTAAGATAGGAAAGCTTTATTTACGATAGACGTATATGATGGGTTTTTGGCCATAAGAAAGCTCATACAAACCCTATTGCTTGGATCTAAGTTTCTCTATTGTACATGCAATTCATCCAAGACTTTAAACCCTAGATCTAGCATGTGATAATCAATATTAACATATGAATTAGGGTTTAGATCATACCTTGATTGTTATGTAGCAATAACAATCTCAAATCCTCCTTGTAATGACTTTAGAAAGCTTAGAGTCACAAATGTCACTCCTCTAATGGTTCACAAACACCAAGAGCAAGAGGATGAAGAAGAGAAGAGAAGGAGGCTCTCAAAAACGTATGGAAACCCTAGACGGAAGCTTGTCCACGTTTTTGAGGCATAAGGGTTCTATATATAGTGAGGCTATTAGGGTTATCTAACAAGGAAACCCTAATTTGGATGCTTAAGCCATAAGCAACCCATGGACTCCTTTCCTTAAGGGCCTTGGACGATTTCTAATGGGTTTCCCCATAGAATTCGTCCACCCCTTTAATATGTAGTCCATTAGCTCAATATTCAACTATCATACAATTGACAGTTCTAGTCCCTTAAGTTTAATTAATCTCTTTTAGCCACAAAACTAATTACCAATTAATTGTTGACTAATATTAATTAAACAATATGATTTCTCCTTTAATATATTATTCTCATAATATATTAATAAATCATATTTAATCCTTTCTCTCCATAATTCATCCTATCAAGTTGCTTTGGTGAAGGCAACCCAAAAGGACCATGCACCATCGGGTCAAGTACATACCAAAATAGTTATGGACTTAGACACTAATCCAACAGTATAAATCTCCTTGTCACTCTGAAACGTTTACATGCTAGTTCTAATATCGTAGTCATACGCTTAGAATTTTAAACACATAAAGTTTCCAGATCCGGTCGGCAACAGACCATAGATCCGAACAAATAATAGCATATAAGGCATCTTTATAGCTATAACATAAAATATTTAACACATAAAACATTTTAGGCATCTTTCCTAACATAAACTTGTGCTCGTGTCTAAAATATAGCAGACACTTATCTCACAATCATCGCTTAGCATTTTAAGTTTAAGTCTAGAAATCCTACAAATTCCTAGTTCGCTTAAACTAATGCTCTGATACCAACTGTGACATCCCCTAAGTTCTCGGCCAGAAAAGACCGATTTAATTTATGCTTTTAAAATAAAGTTAGAGAAATTCTTTTAAAAGACGTTGCGGAATTGGTCCCCAAAACAAAACGTGATAAAAATTTATCAAAACCTTTCTTTAAGAAAGTATATATTTTCCTTTTATATCAAAACCTCGGGATGTCATGTTCCGATACAGATCAAAAGCATAAACAAGACATTATAAGCCTTACAACAATTATTTACAACTACTGGCCTATAATCCAAAAATCTCTCATCATCATCCGACTATGCTCGGGGTCCACTACCTGTAAGATAAAAAGCTTGGGTCAGGCTTGGGAGCCTGGTGAGAATATAGGGTTTTCAACCCACAATAAATAACTTTATTAGTTTCATCAAACAACAATTACCCGATTACGCATTCCCGTTATCCTCACTTTACGTCCCTAAAACAACTATCACAAGGGACCTAGTCTAAGGATTTTCATCGGGGCGACAACACTGCTTGGGGGGGGGGGGTTTCCCAGCAATTAATGTCAAATAAGGCAACCATGTGGGGGATGGAGTACAACAAATGAACACTCAAGCTCATTAACACCTACAGGTTGCGAGCCTGCTAGCGTTTGACTGGACTGTCTAGAAAAGTCTGTGGTTGTCATCCATACTCCGCTAGATGACTGGATAACAATAACATCGAGACCTCTCATCATTTTATTTTATCACACATCAACTATCTACCCATGTTTTACCCAACATATTTGTAGATAAAAATACATATATAGTTTAATTTATTTAAAAATCTGTATAAATCATTCATTCATCATCCATCTCAAATAAATAAACAATATATAATCACATAGCACATATTTTATATAAAATATTTCATATCTATGTGTAAGATGAAAGTGACTACACACTCACTTGATTTAATGATAATCGGGCAGCACTTCGTTTCCTAAAACGATCGTTTCTAATAAAACCGGGAGTTTCCCCATAGAATTCGTCCACCCCTTTAATATGTAGTCCATTAGCTCAATATTCAACTATCATACAATTGACAGTTCTAGTCCCTTAAGTTTAATTAATCTCTTTTAGCCACAAAACTAATTACCAATTAATTCTTGACTAATATTAATTAAACAATATGATTTCTCCTTTAATATATTATTCTCATAATATATTAATAAATCATATTTAATCCTTTCTCTCCATAATTCATCCTATCAAGTTGCTTTGGTGAAGGCAACCCAAAAGGACCATGCACCATCGGGTCAAGTACATACCAAAATAGTTATGGACTTAGACACTAATCCAACAGTCTCCCACTTGGATAAGTCTAATAACTATTCTGCGTATGACTTCAGATCCTGATCTGCAATCGTAGCTTTCCAAAGCCGCTGTCAACTCTGATCTTATCAGATACGCGTGTCCTTTAGATAAGGGATCATATATTCCTCCATTCTAGATATCGCATAGACTGAGACATGGATTTAAATCATTCTCTCTGTCTATGTGTTGTTTCCCGATTTCCGATTTATGACGACTGACAACAGACTACAATTGAACACATCAAATTAGTCCCGGCTTGGCCAAGCGCTCAGGTGTCATCACTAAATCATCGAGGGGCCCACAAATATCGCTTTTATCCTACTTTGGATAAAAGGAATGGATAAACTTTGACTCAATGCTTGCTTGCACTTACTCACCAAATCACACACAACAATATGTTTTATAACACCAAGTTACTGGTGCGTTTACATATTATCAATGTGCAACCGACTCGCAAGATACAACTCACACATCTCGGTTTCAAAAATATAAGATGTTATCGTCTCACTAATCACTCGTGATAAAATCCATGAAGTGATCCAAGTGAGCGTGGGTTTATTCCAATGCTCAAATCATATTCATAAGCACTCATGAACGTTGCAGCAAACATTTGCTTATGTCTAATACACTTTAGACAATCCACACACCAATTCATGACAGTCTTCATTCATACCTACTTCCAACATATGAACGACTGTGGACCGTTCGAATAATTTTATTGTTTTGAACCAATTTAATTATTCAGGAAGTCAAAACATGCAAAGTGAAACACAAGAATAATACTAATCCTATATGGTCCCAAACCTTTGAGTATAAATAAAACACCTTTTATTTATCACCATATCGATTACTCATTATTTGTTGTTTCGGGTAATCAACTTCTTACTTGAAATATTACTACACTTGTCCTATGCTCTCAGCATGCACACAATGTTTACCTACGGTCCTTACTTTGTGAAAAAGATCAAATGAACACATTTCCAATCATACTCATTTCACAACTCCCAATCCTTATCATAAGTATAAGAATATCAAATTCTTGTTACTTATGCTAGATTCTAACATTTTATGCAATGATTCTTTCGTAAAGTAATAGCTCAAAAATCATCAAGACATGGCCAATCTCTATCAGAAACAATTCTATAGATATGATGTCTCTCACTCAAAGTACATTCCTTTGAACATCCTTCTTGCATAAAAGTTTCTAATCTAGACATAGATTCTCAATATCCAACTCCCAATATGGAAACATTTCCATATTTTGCCATACGAAAACTTATTCTTAATAGAATCTTATCTATTCATAATAATATCGATATGGTCCATCCAATACCATACTTCCAACTACTCACAAGCGACCAATCCTCAGCGAGCTTTGGATCGTCCTTTGATAGTTGTTTAATTATCTTAGTAAAAACCGATTCTAGTCCTTTTCCCTCTAAATGCGCTAGACATTTGGAAAATTTTAGAATGGTCAAATAAAATAGCACTGGCAATCAATCCTATACCCGAAGCGTGTGGGACACATTGCATAATGTATTACATAAAGATATGATACTTTATCAATCTTATGCCATAATATTTTATGTGTCACGTTCTTACAATTCGAACTATGAAGAGGGATGCCGTAATCATAATCGAATTTTAAGAACACACTATGTATCCTTTGACTAAATTTATTAAAATTTCTCAATCTAAGCTTTTAGATTTCGAAACGAAGTACAATATTCTCTCCCTTAATTATAGCAAAACAACTTTTCAACCCTTACGACTTTGCAAAGTATGACTCTTGTTTTCTATAATTAATATTGCTAACTTGCAATACTTGCCTTAATAATTATACAAGCACAACATTTATGCTCCCACAATCATGATGATTATTATCGTATAAGCATAACACTTATGCTCCCACTAGCTTTGACATGTTTTAGAAAACAACTGAACTTCCAGAAAACATTACTTATTGAATTTCTGAAGTTCATATTTCTAATACCTAATGCTTTGATAATCCTTTATCTAAGCTTCTTAAACTTATACACCTTTGCCTTAGATAGCTCATATGTGTGTCTAAACAATCTAGACTAATTGCCAAATCTCACAATCGAATTATGGAAAGGGATGCCGTAACCATAATCGAATTCGAGAATACAATTTCACAATCACTATCTTCTTAAAATCTCTCTTAGTGAAAGCATTTCCTCACAGTCATTTTCATGAAGGAGGGAATCTTATGACACTTAGATTTTAATGGTGTATGTGTTCCTATCCATGCGAATTTGTCAAAACCAAAGTTTGCGACAAATCCAAACTCATATGGACTGAACTTTCTCAATCTTGATTTCTTGCCTTATGGTAACACGAGTGCCCACCATGTCTTCCAAGTAGTTAAGCAGCTCACCCTTTCATATCAACGTACTTTTCATTGATCAAGGTGCTTGCCTTTTATGCGTTCAAATGAGAACTCATAGAACTCATATGCATAATTAACTTAATTGGAATGGCACAGAAACAAAATAATGTCAACACGATAGGTTGTAAACCTCAAGTCGTGTGCCAGTGATGATCGATAAGGTTTATTCTTGATTAGTTCTTGAAACTTTTCAAGACCATTAAGACTCCCACTGACTCCTTGACATATAAGATTCTTTTGTCAATAAACATTTCTCGACAAACAAATATTCAAGAGTTAGTGTAGTTTTATCAAGACAAAACACTTCACTAAATTGGCCCTAGTTGGTCTTTGTCTTATCCAAGACATCACAACTTTCCAATTGTGCAAGAATAAGAAAACCTTTTCAAAATTCACATTTGATGAATGTTATAAACCTTCTTAAGACTTGTCACTCAATTCACAATCTTAACTCTAAGACTTGGTTTTGGAACGAAGTATGATTGACTTCTTGATTTAACCATTTCTTCAATTCTTGATTCCTCTTCTCAGACATAGAATTGCACTAAGACTCACTTAGAGGATCAATTGAGATATGGTTCTTAATCATTAAGACCTATCATAAAACATAATAAAAAAGGTACTCTCCCTTCTTCTTAGAATAGAGAAACTTTTATCTTTCTGCCTACTTGATTCTTCTTATTCGTTCTGCTATTTATTGAAACTCTTTCAATCAATTGAGAATTACACTTAATCTCATAAGTATAATCATATTTACTTAACCTTAGTAAATCATGACGAATATATTTGTTACTCTTGTGGTGGACTTGATCAACACACAACCTTGTGTACTCGATCTCCTAGTCCTTCACTTGACACTTTGTCAATGAATTAGTCTAATTTCCAAATATGAAATTTCTCATTCATCATGCAACCAAGTTGTATGATTCCAAGTTTCTGTCCAACTGAAACTTGGGCGATGAGAAACTTTCCCTATTTGGTAAATTCTTGACCTTTCCACAAATAACATAATTAAGAATCAAATCCATTATTGCTAATAATAGAAACTTACATCAATTTTTCATACACGCCATTGCAAGGATAAATAAATAATATAAAATCAAAATCTATATTATTTGCGGAAAAATTTGTCCTTACAATGCAATTCAACTGAAAAACTATGTTGTTAAATATTCCTAAGCAATCTATTCTAACTCCAAGTAGTAGCTTAAGATTCTAATCTTCAAGTAATGCGATCGAAATCCATTTCTTCACGATTAGATTCTGCTCACTTCTTCCCTTAAGATTCCTCTTTTTTCTTCGATCCTACAAGACATCGAAATGTAATCTTATCACATTATGTATTAAGAATCTAGAATAGGAACTTAAAAGAGTTAGTTAATGGATTTTACCTAAAGTAGAGCCATACGTTTTGACTCTCCCATCTCTTAGATCTCTTAGGTAAATATGGCAGCTTCGTCTCTAATGCCCCTTCTCTTGGCAATAAAAGCAAATTGACTCTTTTGGAACAACACACGGAACTACTTCTGACTTTGCCTTTCTCTTATGATCAAACTTTTCGATCATGGCATGCCTTTCGTGGCCATTGTCTATATCCATAGAGGTCTGGAAGGCAGATCCACCAATCAACTTTGCTTTTCCAGTGCGCCAAATCATTGCTGATTCAGCAGCAATAAGCATATAGGTGAGATCGATGAGGGTTACGTCGTGGTTCATCATATAGTACTCTCTTACGAACTCACTATATGAGTCAGGAAGTGACTGAAGAACCCAGTCAACAGCCAGCTCCTCACAGACAACAAATCCCAACATTCTTAACCTATCAATGTGCGACTTCATCTCTAGGACGTGTGTACACACTAACTTTCCTTCTTCATGTTTATTTGCCAAAAGGGCTTGAGTGAGTTTGAACTTTTCAACCTTTTGAACTTGTGGGTTAAGGAGAACAATAGGAGGAGGTGGAGGAAGTGAAGCATGATCTCGTGTTCCTCGATCGAATCGTGGAATATCATCTTCATGTGAAAAGCTTGTTCCATGGGATTTGGGAAGACCATAGTTGTCATACTTTGACATCTACAAAACGGGAGAAAAATTCAAGTTAGTTGATTGATTGAGTCCTTAATAAATCACCCAAATGAGATATTAAGGCTAGGACCCAACACAATACTCTACAACTTGGGAGAGGGATGCCGTAACCCAAATTGCAGAACATTTGAAGGTAAGTGAATGACGATTCACTAACTTCCACCATGAAAAACGAAAAAGAAATTTAAGTTTTAAATCTATTGAAAATTCCTAGATCTTTTGAGATTCATTGAACATTTCAATGGCATGTTTAAATCTCGATATGCCCCTCGATTTGTGACTGGGATGCCGAGGATCACAAAACAGGGTGTGAATAACCATGCAAAATTACATGGTGCCCCCAATGTTACAGTCACCTATTCGATGTGCCGGTAAACCACACACGCTCCACCGAACTATGACAAACATTGAGTCACCATTTGCTACCTTTGCTTAGAACCATTTAGTGTGCCGGTTAACCACACACGCTCCACTAACGTCTTCGCAAGGGTACAAAGTGTAATTTCATGGAATTGCATCAATTCACTTTTGCCTAAAGTAACTAAGATTGGGAATTTTGAAAAAGAGTTTAGTTACTTTTGTACTTCATTATACTTATAATGGAAGGTTTCTGTCCTATCCTACCCGTTCGGCTAACGACCCTCCACTAGTCAAGAGTGCGGTGGGTAAGAGTGGATACCCATTCAATCGCCATTTTATAGGCAATTTCCTTAAACACCCCTTATAGACCAGCTTCGTGAATGAGGCCTACTAACGGTAAGACTGACTGTTTACTCATACATATATAATACTAGACTTTTAATGTTATATATAGTATAGGGTGTATTTTATACTTTTAAAATACTTGGTGGTCAAATTTAATAATTACACCAAAACTTTTATGGATTTATTAAATCTCTCTTAATTATACACTTTAATTAATTAATAAAACCATAAGGGTGTGAATTGAACTTTTCAAAACAATTCTAGGGTTTTAGAATTTAACATTTCTAAATTAAACTTTTAATCAACTTTTAAATTCCAAAACTTGAGGGCAAGTTTTGAAACATTTCAAAACATTAGGGTTTAGAATTTAAATATTTCAAAATCAAACTTTTCAATCAAAATTTAAATTCCAAAACTTGAGGGCAAGTTTTGAAACCTTTTTCAAAACATTAGGGTTTCAACTATTTAAATTTCAAAACAAAACTTTTGAGTTCAAATTTAAACTATAAAACCTAAAGGGGAAAACTTGAAACTTTTCATAACACAAGGATCAAATAACAAATAATTTAAATTAAACAATTTATTTTATCATGATCTATATTTGACCTAATTTTAATTTCTTGCAAAGTAAGTTACCCAATTAATACAAATAATCGAACTTTATCATATAAGGAAGTTATTATCCAATCAATTGGTAATTATCTTTTGTTTAATCAAGGATATACTCATAAATATGTATAAAATCGGATTTTAATGATCTAAAACAGATAAGGCAAGTATCCATGAGTAAAACAGCAAGAAATCCCGAAAATAGCTCCATCTGACGCTCGAACTCGCCGAGTACCACAATGGACTCACCGAGTTGAGGCCTACTCGCCGAGTACACTGTGGTACTCGCCGAGTTCATCAAGCAGGGAGCTCAAAAAACGTTTTTGCAACTTGAACAAACATACAAGGCATCAATACAATAGAAACCAATCAAGGCTCTGATACCACTGATGGGTTTTTGGCCATAAGAACATCCTATGTGCTCATACAAACCCTATTGCTTGGATCTAGGTTTCTCTATTGTACATGCAATTCATCCAAGACTTTAAACCCTAGATCTAGCATGTGATAATCAATATTAACATATGAATTAGGGTTTAGATCATACCTTGATTGTTATGTAGCAATAACAATCTCAAATCCTCCTTGTAATGACTTTAGAAAGCTTAGAGTCACAAATGTCACTCCTCTAATGGTTCACAAACACCAAGAGCAAGAGGATGAAGAAGAGAAGAGAAGGAGGCTCTCAAAAACGTATGGAAACCCTAGACGGAAGCTTGTCCACGTTTTTGAGGCATAAGGGTTCTATATATAGTGAGGCTATTAGGGTTATCTAACAAGGAAACCCTAATTTGGATGCTTAAGCCATATGCAACCCATGGACTCCTTTCCTTAAGGGCCTTGGACGATTTCTAATGGGTTTCCCCATAGAATTCGTCCACCCCTTTAATATGTAGTCCATTAGCTCAATATTCAACTATCATACAATTGACAGTTCTAGTCCCTTAAGTTTAATTAATCTCTTTTAGCCACAAAACTAATTACCAATTAATTGTTGACTAATATTAATTAAACAATATGATTTCTCCTTTAATATATTATTCTCATAATATATTAATAAATCATATTTAATCCTTTCTCTCCATAATTCATCCTATCAAGTTGCTTTGGTGAAGGCAACCCAAAAGGACCATGCACCATCGGGTCAAGTACATACCAAAATAGTTATGGACTTAGACACTAATCCAACAGTATAAATCTCCTTGTCACTCTGAAACGTTTACATGCTAGTTCTAATATCGTAGTCATACACTTAGAATTTTAAACACATAAAGTTTCCAGATCCGGTCGGCAACAGACCATAGATCCGAACAAATAATAGCATATAAGGCATCTTTATAGCTATAACATAAAATATTTAACACATAAAACATTTTAGGCATCTTTCCTAACATAAACTTGTTCTCGTGTCTAAAATATAGCAGACACTCATCTCACAATCTTCGCTTAGCATTTTAAGTTTAAGTCTAGAAATCCTACAAATTCCTAGTTCGCTTAAACTAATGCTCTGATACCAACTGTGACATCCCCTAAGTTCTCGGCCAGAAAAGACCGATTTAATTTATGCTTTTAAAATAAAGTTAGAGAAATTCTTTTAAAAGACGTTGCGGAATTGGTCCCCAAAACAAAACGTGATAAAAATTTATCAAAACCTTTCTTTAAGAAAGTATATATTTTCCTTTTATATCAAAACCTCGGGATGTCATGTTCCGATACAGATCAAAAGCATAAACAAGACATTATAAGCCTTACAACAATTATTTACAACTACTGGCCTATAATCCAAAAATCTCTCATCATCATCCGACTATGCTCGGGGTCCACTACCTGTAAGATAAAAAGCTTGGGTCAGGCTTGGGAGCCTGGTGAGAATATAGGGTTTTCAACCCACAATAAATAACTTTATTAGTTTCATCAAACAACAATAACCCGATTACGCATTCCCGTTATCCTCACTTTACGTCCCTAAAACAACTATCACAAGGGACCTAGTCTAAGGATTTTCATCGGGGCGACAACACTGCTTGGGGGGGGGGGGGGTTTCCCAGCAATTAATGTCAAATAAGGCAACCATGTGGGGGATGGAGTACAACAAATGAACACTCAAGCTCATTAACACCTACAGGTTGCGAGCCTGCCAGCGTTCGACTGGACTGTCTAGAAAAGTCTGTGGTTGTCATCCATACTCCGCTAGATGACTGGATAACAATAACATCGAGACCTCTCATCATTTTATTTTATCACACATCAACTATCTACCCATGTTTTACCCAACATATTTGTAGATAAAAATACATATATAGTTTAATTTATTTAAAAATCTGTATAAATCATTCATTCATCATCCATCTCAAATAAATAAACAATATATAATCACATAGCACATATTTTATATGAAATATTTCATATCTATGTGTAAGATGAAAGTGACTACACACTCACTTGATTTAATGATAATCGGGCAGCACTTCGTTTCCTAAAACGATCGTTTCTAATAAAACCGGGAGTTTTATTGAGAAACCGGGCTCTGCGAGGGTTGGGCTTCAAAACCGAAAATATAAATTTCTCGGGCTTCTCGGGCACTTCAGGGCGTGTTTCGGGTGTTTGGTATAATACCGGGGCTTTGGGGGAAGTTGGAATGAAAGAAATATGGGTTTAGGGGTGTAAAATGACAAATTTCCAAAATATACCCGGGAGGTCTCGCACCCTTCTATTTATAGGGGCGAGGATTCTGATCCAAGGGCTGAGAAGACTCCATGCAGTAGCAGATCCGAAGAGAAGGCAGGTGGCTCGCACGTGCGAGGGTCAGCTGTTGGCCTCTGATTGGACCGAGGTCTAGGTCCGAGGGTTAGGTCATGGCGCAACGTGCGAAGCTCGGACACGTCAAAAAAGGGCACGCGTCGGACTCCTACTGGACCGCGCTTCGGATGCGAGAGAATGCGACACGCCTAGCTAGGTGGGTTCGGTGACTCAGCAATTTCGGACACGTGGCGCGTTATGAGCGAGGGTGACGTGGCCGAAGTCCCACCATGCAAAATTTCTCGGATTTGGCATTTTTCTCGATTTTTGTGCCAAAATTTCTAAAATCCATAACTTTCGCATACGGGCGCTGTTTTTGACGTTCTTTATATGCACGCGTAGGTAAAATTACGCTCTACAACTTTTGTTTAGACTTCGTCGGCTAAATACGTTAAAAATTCGTTAAAAATTCATAACTTCTTCATCCGACCGGGACACGAAATCCGTTAAAAATTCATAACTTCTTCATCCGACTTCCATTTTCGTCTGTCTTTTTACCGTTGTACTACTATTGACGAGACCTTCGATTCTCGTTTAGGTTGTGTCGGCTAAAAATCATTCGATCTAAAATTCGAGTTTTTAGCTGTCTACTGCTAAGTTGAAACTTAGAAAAATCATAACTTCCTCATACGAAGTCAGATTTGGGCGTTCATTTTATACATACTGTCGGTTTGACGAACACTACGACTTTCGTTTAGATCACTAAGGCTAAAAAGTAGTTTATCAAAAACTTACTTTTTACGACATTCGGTACCGTGCCGGTTTTGTCGCGAAACTTCGACAGGTCATAACTTCTTCGTTATAACTCGGATTTCAGTATTCTTTATATATCCGTAATCCTTGTCACGCCCACTACAAGTTTCTTAATAGATATCAGATTTATCTAATATTTATTTTCGACGCTCATTTTTATTCTTAATTAATTAAATCCTAATAATTAAGCATAAACACATAATTCACATAATATTCACATAATTCCTTTTCATTTCTTCAATATGAGTTACAAAGGTTAACGTAGAATATTATGTCAATATTAATGCCCGGCCTAGAAACACAGGCGTTACAACTTTCCCATCCATGTCAGTCTTCTTCTTGAAGATCCACTTGCACCCGGCTGTCTTACGACCTGGCACATTGTCAACCAAATTCCAAACTTGGTTGTCATACATGGGCTGAATCTGACTGTCCATAGCCTCTTTCCATTTTGCAAACTCCGGGCCTGTCATGGCTTCCTTGTAGCTATTAGGTTCATCCAAATTTATTAGTGTACTGTCACTAATAAACATATCACCCTCACTTGTTATATGAAAACCATATAACACAGGTGGAACACTAACTCTACTGGAACGTGTAAGAGGTAAGGACTCGTCAATCGGTTCAATAGGAGTTTCCTCCTCAGGTTGAGTGCCAGTGTTTGAGGTTCCTTCATCGTTCGATTCTTGAAGCTCTTCAAGGTCGATTTGTCTCCTACTGTCTCCTTGGCTTATGAGTTCTAGCTATCGGAAAACCCCTCTCCTCGCAACGAAGACAACATTGTCACTCGGTCTATAGAAGAGATATCCAAAGGACTTCTATGGATAGCCCATGAAAATACACTTCTCACTACGAGGTTGGAGCTTGTCGTGAGTCTCTCGTGTTACGAAAGCCTCGCAACCCCAAACCTTGATATGTGCCAACGAGGGAGCTTTCCCTATCCAAATCTCGTGAGGTGTTTTGGCAACCTTCTTTGTACGGACTAGGTCATGGATATGGGTGGCAGTCTCCAAGGAATTCCCCGAAAATGAGATTGGTAGCGAAGCTCGACTCATCATGGAACAAACCATGTCCAACAAGTTTCGATTACGCCTCTCAGCCACACCATTCAACTGCGGTGTCCTAGGTGGCGTCAATTGTGAAACTATTCCGCATTCCTTGAGGTAGTCGTGGAATTCAAGACTAAGGTACTCTCCACCTCGATCGGATCGAAGCATCTTGACTTTCCTGCCCAACTGATTCTGTACTTCTTGCTTAAACTCTTTGAACTTTTCAAAGGTTTCTGACTTGTGCTTGATTAAGTAGATATACCCATATCTGCTATAATCATCGGTGAAAGTCACATAGAAGCAGCTCGTATCCCTTGTAGTGGATCTAAAGGGCTCACACACATCAGTGTGTATGAGATCCAATAAACCCTCACCCCTTTCATAAGTACCAGTGAAGGGTGACTTGGTCATCTTTCCAAGTAAACAAGACTCGCACACGTCATCGTCCCTAAGGTCGAATGACTCCAACACTCCATCCTTTTGGAGTTGGGCTATGCGTTTCTTGTTGACATGTCCAAGACGACAATGCCACAAGCATGCTTTATCCAAATCGTTGGAAGAATCGATACACAACACATCATTTCCTAATTTGTCTACAACCATCACAGTTTCATATATTCCATTACAAGGCAATGCTTTAAAATAGAAAACACCATTAAAGAAAGCATTAATAGAACCCTTTTCATTATCAAACGAAAATCTAAATCCTTTTTTATATAAACCATGAAAGGAAATGATGTTTCTTGCTATTTCAGGCGAATAGCAACAATTATTCAAATCTAGTCCTAATCCACTACTAAGCACTAAAGAGTAAACTCCAATATTGGTGACAAGCGACGCTCTTCTCTTCCCCATGATCAAGTTTATCTTCCCATGCTCCACATCCCTATTTCTTCTTTGGCCCTGCAAATCAGAACAAATGTGAAAACCACACCCTGTATCGAGAACCCAAGAAATAGCATGCGATGAATTATTAGATTGAATAGAATAAATACCTACAAAGGACGGTGTGACAACCGTCAAAATTCGAGTCGGTTCTAGATTTGACTAAACTTAGTTGCACGTATAGGCACGACACATACTAGACTTAGTAACTAGAAGCTAATTTATAAACTACTAGAAACTTGGAAACAATTAGACACGATGGATAGTGTACTTAGATTTCACATTGATATGTGAATTCTACAACTACTTAACTGTAGTAACTATCCATATTTAGGTCACTCTTTGACTCGAACACCTTTTCATGAATCATATACACACATCATGCATTTGACCTAGTAATAAAACTAGGTCCGAGTCTCGTCGGAACTCAAGTCAAAGTTGAAAACTAAAACTAGTATATTTGATTATGCAATTTCGCGTGAATCTCGAAACCACTACATAGAATGCCAATAAACCGATAAAATAAGTTACAAACATTATTTATAACTAAAAAAGAGTTATAATACCATAAAATAATTTGAAGTCTCAAAGATTCAATTCATTTTGATATCCAAAGATTTATTAAAACTCCAAAAACCCTAAAAGCCATAAAAGCTCATAGTTATAAACTTTAACCTTAAAGTTTTTATAAAAAAAATTATGAACCTTATAATATTATCTTATAATAATAATAATTATGAAAATGCAATCAAGAAAAATAAAAATTAAGTCATTGACATTACCCTTAATTTATAAGACAAAATACAATTGAACCTTGTAAAAACTAAAGATGATTTTTCTAAAAACTAAAGATGATTTTTATAAAAATTATTAGGAGGCCATATTTATTCAAAGTAAAGCTTTAAAAGCCTCTTAAAACCCTCTCTAATCCCTCTTGAAGTCGGCCTCCACCTCCCAAGAAATCTCTTCCCAAGAACACTCAATCAATTTATTCACTCCCACACTCTTCTCTCATGTCTCTCGTTTCGCTCCCACACACACCACCACATTTTCTCTCACCCTCACCCTAACTCACGAAATTCTCCAGAAAATGGGTCCATGAACACACCTTTAACTCTAAATCTTTATCATCTTGTGGTGTTCTTGAAGGTAAACTCGATTTCTACTTCATTATTCCTTCAAAGTTTACTATTTTTCTTGGATTTTCTCCATCTTCTACTCCATTCTAATGAAAGATCATGAACACATAAACATACACACACAAACTCACGATTTTGATGATGATTGTGGTAGGATTTCACCCAAAAACAACACGCATGTTGTAAATGGTGAAATCCAAGGACCAAAACCTAAGTCAAAATCAACATAATGCACTTTTCTACAAGTTTTGGGTGAAAATCACCACCTGCACCCTTTGTTTTCTATCAAAAACGATTTTTGAGCATTTCAAACTCATGAATGGTCTTCAAACCAACATGCATGTGATGATCTTCAAGCTTAGATGCTTGATGATCAAAGTTTGTTGTTAAAAAGCTTTCAAATAGGTTTATAAAGGATTTATTCCCAAGTAAATATCTAAAACAACTTTTCTGATCAAATCCGATTTTTCCCTGTATTACACCAACAAAATGAGATGTTTAGCAAATTTTCAGAAAATATTTCATTTTTCTCGAATTATTATAATTATTGCAATAAAACAGGGCAATAAATCGTATAAAATATTTATGAGGTCTATAAATCCTAGGTAAATTCGTGGACGACCCCTATGCTAATTAATGACTTATCATTAAGTTTCATCAATTTTTGTTACTGTTTCGTGTGGTTTTGAATTTATTTTTTGTTTAGCCCCAATAAATCATAAAACCACTTGAGAGAATGTGAAAAGGGTATCTAATAATTTTTGCAGCTCCTACCCTATGTGTAAGACGCAGAAAAATATTTTCAGAATTTTTCATAATGCATTCCTATTTTTCACCGATTTTTGTATTTATAATGGACTAATAATGAGAAAAATAGTTCTACTCATCTAAAATTCATGAAAATTTATGAAAAGATCTTATAATATATTAGAACTACAAATAAAAACTTGGATGATTTTTATGTTCAGTATGCTATTTTTCTTCAATTTTCTAAGATTAAATACACTTAAATCCACAAAATCAGATTACAGTATATAAAAATCACAATTGGTATTTTTCCCAGATTATTTACACTGTAAATGAAGTTTACAAAATTTTTTGTAATTTATTTTTAACTGTTTGATAATTATTCACCAATTAATGATTATCTAAGAGGATAAATCAAAGAAAAATAGCAACACTAATTGAAAAATATATTTTATATTTTTGAAAGCTTCTATATAAATAATAACAGTGTTAAAATTTTTTTTGGGTAATTGTAGAAACTGTTTTCTATTTATTTCAATTTTTATTAGAATAAATGCACAAAGATCATTAAATTCGGTTAAACAGTTAAGAAATCCATTTTTATATTTTTTTCCCAGCTTAAAAATGTTTAATAACAGTAATACAAAACGTTTGGGCAATTTTAGAAACTATATTCGATTTATTTCAATTTTTATTAGAATAAATGCACAAAGATCATAAAATTCGGTTAAACAGTTTAGAAATCAATTTTTATATTTTTCCCAGCTTAAGTATGTCTAATGGAAGTAATATAAATGGTTTGGGAATTATTATCATCTGGATTCTATTTTTACGAATTTATATTGTTGTGAAGGCATAAAAATTTGGAAAAATAGCTAATCACATAAAAAATTCAAGGGAAAATTTCTGGAAGACCTATACTGTGTTTTGAATGAAAAAGCAAAGTTTGAGAATTTTTGAAAACTGTTTGATAATATTTTGGATTTTTTGGAGCTTAAAACACCTTTAAATGTATTGAAATACCCTCAATTAATATTACAAAAATCTGGAAAATAATATCCAAAATTATCTTAATCACATGAGTTATAAAATTTCACCATTTCAGAAAATGTTTGTAACTTATCAATATTAAATTTTGACACAATATTGACATAATTCTATTGTAGTGACAAGTATACTAGTATTAGCTTTCTATTAGAGACTCATTAGTGTGTAACATCGTGTAGGAATCGATAGTAGTACAAGTGGAACGTAGTTCAAGGAATCATTTGCATCATCTTAAGGCATTGTGAGTATTCACGCACTCCCCTATTTTCAGTTTTTATGTTTTGGGGTGGAAAAGCATGTCCGAAAAACTATTTATTGTTCGTTGTATTTAAATTGATTCGTATCAAACTCGATTGCTATATTTTGCTATAATTTGCTATATTCTGCTATGTATGTCTATGCAACACGGAACATGAGAACTTATCGTCTTAAGTCCCTTCCCTTATACTTTACTCCAACCATTAACTCTTTGAGCCAATGGTCATTGTGGATAGCGCTATTAGGAATTGACAACTCCTCACTCGCCTGATTGCTGGAGTGCATGATACCATATAATCTATGGAACGATAAGCATAGATCTTGATCGGGCATCAGTAATAGGCTTGGTTGGGAACTCATTGTTTGCTCATACACATACAAACTTGTTATTTATTATGGCAATAAACTCGTTTATCGATTATAACAATCAACTTTGTTTCTCATTATAGCAATGAACTTTGTTTCTCATTACACCAACGAACTTTTATTAGTGGAAACTTATATACATGTTTTAGCAATGAGATTGTTTACTCCTTGTAGCAACGAACTTGATTACCCATTTTAGCAATGAAAACTTGTTTACTCGTTTGAGTAACAAACTTTATTTCCCATGAGAATATGAACGTTGCATCTCATTTGGGCAACATACTTTATCTGTCATGATGACAACGAACTTTATTTATACAAACTCATTTACTCATTTTAACAATATACTTTTATTTATGGAAACTTTTATCAAACCTTGATTTCGATTCATGAAAACAATAATATTTATATTTTTTTTATCAGTGAGTACTCACCAACTATTTTGATAGTTGACGCTCGTTTTACATGCTTTTTCAGGAATCATCGAGTAAGTGGCACTTAGGGACACATCACCTTTAGGAGCATTCGCATGTGTTGTATTTCAATTTACATTGTAATTTCTTTTAAAAGTTGTTCAAACCTATTGTAAATTTGTAATGATTTTAATACTATGGTTGGTGTTGTCTTTTAACTTTTTCTATGAAACCCTTTATACTGCCATGCCTCGTGTTTCCGCTTTAGCGGGGTGTGACAGACGGCTTGATCTTCCCATCCTTGATATCTTGCAGATATTTCGGGCAACTTCGTTTCCAATGCCCCTTCTCATGGCAGTAGTAGCACTCTGCATCCTTCGGGTTGGAGGAGGGTGCAGCGGGACGAGCCTTAGTTCCACTAGAAGAGGTACCATCATGGGACTTTCCCTTATGGTGGCTCTTAGAAGGAGCCTTCCTCTTCTTACCCTTCCCCGTCCCAATAGCCAAGACGGGGGCAGCAGTAGGAGTTTATGCAACAGATTTGTCTTTGAGGTTTGTCTCAGCAGTCCTGAACAAGCCTTGAAGCTTGCTCAAAGTGACCTCCTCCTTGTTCATGTGGTAGGTCATGCAGAACTGGTTGAAACAAGGTGGCAAAGAGTGAAGAATGATATCAATCGCCAGACCTCATCGAAGTTAACATTTAACTTCAGCAGGCGGTTGACATATCTCTGCATTTTCTGTAGATGGGCTGTGACAGAATCTTCGTCCTTCATCTTGGTAGTGATCATCGAAGTGATGATCTCGTACCTCTCCTGCCTGGCACTTTGTGGTACCTGTCTAGTAAATCCTGATGCATCTCATAGTGATAGTAGTCCTCGTAGGACTTTTGGAGTTCGGCAGTCATAGTCGCGAGCATGATGTAGTGGACTTTCATAGCATCGCACTCATGAGCCTCAAAGACAACGATCTCCTCGGGAGTAGCAGTATCCACATTCACATCCTTCAGCTCCTTATCGAGGACATACTCCTTGTCCTCGTATCGGGTAACCATTGGAATGTTACGAATCCAATCATTGAAATTGGACCCATCGAAGATTACCCTCCCACACAAATTCATTAGTGAGAATAAGCCGGAAGAGTTTGAGCCGGAAGCGTTGTTTTTCGAGTTAGACATCTGAAAAAGAAAAGAGACAAAGTTTGATTAGATAAGAATCCCCAATTAAACACCCAAATGAGAAATTAGGGCTAGGATCCAACAACATTATTCACAATTTAGAAAAGGGATGCCGTAATCTAAATAGAAAATAATTTGAAGGTAAGTGAATGACGATTCACTAACTTCCACCATGAAAAACGAAAAAAGAAATTAAGTTTTAAATGTATTGGAAACTCCTAGATCTTTTGAGATTCATTGAACTTTTAAATGACATGTTTAAATCTCGATATGCCCTTCAAGTTTGTGACTGGGATACCGAGGATCACAAACAAGGTATGAATAACCATGCGAATGTACTTGGCGCCCTCGATGTTACAGTCACCTAATCAATGTTCCGGTTAGCCGCACACGCTCCATTGATCTATGACAAACAACCAGTCACCCTTTTCCACCTTTGCTTAGAGCGAAATTAGCGTGCCGGTTAACCACACACGCTCCACTAACGTCTTAGCACGGGTACAAAGTGTAATTCCATGGAATAGCATCAAATTCACAGTTTTCCTAAAGTAACTTAGATTGGGAATTTTATAAAAAAACATTTAGTTACTTTATTAATCATTATACTTTTAATGAGGAATTTAGTTGCCCTATCCTACCCATTCGGCTAACGACCCTCCACCAATCAAGGAAGTGGTGGGTGAGAGTGGACACCCATTAAACAACAATTTTATAGGCCATAACCTTATACCCCCCTTATAGACCGGCTTCGTGAATGAGACCTACTAACGGTAAGACTAGCATTTATCTTATACATATATTATAGTTATTCTTATAATAGTGTAATAGTATAGGGTTGAATTTAAAAGTTGTAAAACTCTAGGGTTTGGAATTTAAATATTTCAAAATTAAACTTTTAATAAAAAATTTAAATTCCAAAACTTGAGGGCAAGTTTTGAAACTTTTCAAAACTATCTAGATCAAAATTCAAATAATATAATTAAACAATTAATTGGTAATTATCTAATTTTGACCTAATCCAATTCCATGCAAGATAATTTAATCAAACAATTCAAATAATTAAGGTTTATCATATAAGGCAATAATTATCTAATTAATTGATAAATATCTTTTATTTTGACAAGGATAATCAAACAATTCAAATAATTAAGTTTTATCAAAATAAGCCAAAATCCCAAAAATGCTTCTGTCTGACACTCCGACTCGCCGAGTCACTTACAGGACTCGCCAAGTTCATGTGACTCGTCGAGTTCATCAGGTGGCTCGACGAGTCTGTCAGGAAGAAGGCAGAGTTTTCGATTTCAAGCAATGAATAAACATACAATGCATCAAATACAATAGAAACCAATCAAGGCTCTGATACCACTGATGGGTGTTGAGCAAAATATCAATCCTATGTTGCACATGCCAAACCCTAAAGCTTTGGATCTAGGTTTCTCTATTGTACATGCAAGTTATCCAAAGCTTATAAACCCTAGATCTAGCATATCAAATTCGAAATAACATATAAAACATGTTTAGATGATTACCTGTTGATTGTCGCAAGAATCTTCAAGCTTTGAGAGCCTAGTATCACAAATGTAATACCTCTCATCGATCATAAACACCAAGGCAAGAAGGATAATCTTAGAGAGAGGATATGGAGGCACAAAATTGGCTCTAAGGACTCTAGGGTTCTTCTGGTAGCCAATTTTGGATGCCCTGGGGTCCCTTATATAGTGGTGCTGCTAGGGTTTCAGTCAAAACCCTAATTGGATGACTTAGGCCTTAAGTAGTCCAATGGAACATTCTGGAATGAGGCTTGGACGATTTCAAGGTGGGTTTCCACCCTAATTTCGTCCACCCCCTTAATCCATAAGATCCACATCCCAAAATGCAATTATCATATAATTGCAATTCCAGTCCCCTAAGTTCAATTAATCTCTTTTAATCATAGACTTAATTTCTTAATTAATTCTTGATAAATATTAATTAACTAATATGATTTTTCTTTTAATATATTATTCTTATAATATATTAATAAACCATAATAACGTATTTCTCCATCAATCATCCAGTTAAGTTGCTTTGGTGAAGGCAACCCAAAAGGACCATGCTACAACCGGGCCAAGTACATACCAAACATAGTTTTCGACTTAGACATTAATCCAACTGTGTATCGACTGTGAGAGTGGGGTCTCTTGATTTTCTGATGATTCCCGCGATGGGAGGCTGTTCGAGGAATCAGAGACGAGGTGCGTGAAAGTGCATTATTTTCAGATTGAGAGTCAGGACTAATTCGAAACAGTTGGGGTATCCGACGGTGTGTCGAATTGAGGCTTCGAGATGACTAGAGGCAGTCACGTTGGGAGGATTCTGATATTTTGTTTGAGTTACGGGATATTTGGAGTTGCTTGGTTTCCATCAGGAAGATCTTTGAGTGATTACGTGGTACGTTCCAAGAGTCAAGTGTGATCTACCTGATGAAACAGTCTATGGAGTAGATTGTTGGTATGCCAATTGGTGTTGGTTCGAACCCTGAGTGGGGGAGAACTGGGTATTCTATTGAGAGGATCAGCGATTCGTTCAAATGCGGTTAGAGAACTGGTTATGGAGATCTGCAGTGCGGACACATGAGACCTGGGTTATTGGTGGATGAGGCGAGGTGCAAGGCGGGATGATGTATGGGTATGTGCTTAAGAAAGGATGAGTGAATCCACGGTAGGTGGCCGTTGGTCAGAGAATTTATTGTGGCTAGGGATTTTTCGGGTTTGCAAATGTTGAGTTCGAGGTAGTTGAGTCGCTGAGTTCATGGTGCAATAGTTGAGATTTGCGGGTATAGGTATAGATTGTGATCTATACTCCAGGAGGGGCATAAGTTGATTTGTCAACCAATTTCAGAGTTGGTATGAGTAGTTTCATATGGGTGGTGATTAGTAGAGGATGGAGATGTAACATCCCGTTATTTTCTGTATGTAAAGTCAACTATAGTCAACCAAAGTCAAACAAAGGTCAACTAAAGTTCTTTTTATTGTTTGGGTTTTGATTTAGGTTATGAAAATAACTTTTATTTGCTAAAATCCTTAAAATATCTATAATTGAATTTGGAAGGAAAAGGCTTAAAAACCGAGAAACTTCGCATACAATTCATTCGCCTGAGACCGCAAACACTTCGGGCCGCAATGAGTTTACGGCAGTACACTATTCGGACTGTAAACTCCTCGCAGCCGTAAACGAGGCTTCGGCCGTAAACGTCAAACCGACTTCGGACCGTAAACGAGGTTCACGGCCGTAAACCCTTGGATCGTGAACCCTCGCACATATATATAGATTTCCTTCATTTTTTTCACCATTTCTCACATTTACAACCCAAGAAACTTGATTTTCTCTCAACTATCATCAATATTTACACCTTGATCTTCAAATAAGTAAGTGTTTCTCCTATTTTATTAGTTGATACCTTGCTTAATCTAGTGAAACCCTATGATTTCATCCATGAAATCATCTCTTTTGCTTAGATCTTCAAGAACACCAAGAACACCAAGAACATACACTAATTCTTTAGGCCGGGAATACCCAATTCAAGCTTCAAAACGTAAGTACTCATCCATATACTAGTTATTCTATAGAAGCTCATAACATACACCCTTGAAAACAACCATTTCCCAAGAACATAAGAGTTTACGGCCATGAGCATCTCCCTTTGACGTAAACTCAAGATCTTCTTAGGACGTGAAAATCATTGGCCGTAAACTCCATGGCCGTGAACACCTTGTGTGACCGTAAACCCCTTTAGAGCAATCACATGTGATTGTAACACTTAAATTCAAGTGTTTCCTAGTCCCTAAAGTGGTTTTCTATCATAATTAGTTGTTACAAACACTAATTATATCCATATATGTATCATTATATGCTTAATAGGATCCGTTGTGTTCAAGACTACACTTGACACTTAGCATCCTACACCAATCTTACATTTGAATAACTTACAACAGGTGAGCTCATACCCCCGTATTTTCATAGTTTTTACCGTGTTAGGGGGGGGGGGGAATACAAGTCTAACACAAAGATTTTGTGTTATAAACAAGTGATTTTCAAATATCTTATCAAAATGGATTTCAGTTATCATTAAATCTAATACTTTTAAATGATTGTTTCAAAATGACATCAAGTCACCAAAATGGATTTCAAAATATCAAACTTCTTTTAAATGTTTTTATAAACTTATATTTTTCCCCAAAAATCATACTATTATACATTTATTTATATAAATAATATTTAAAAGATTTCGGACTGATAACCCACTTTGGTTCATTTTCCTTGTTTGGATGTGGGATTACAAGTATCAGTTATTTGTCCGAGTGTCATTTAAATTTTACTTATATATATTTGTATATGTATAAAAGTATAAAAGTTTGTTCTATTAGTTTCAATTACCCTTTGTAACAAGTTGAACAAGGGGTTGCATTCATACTAAGTATCAATACAGAAAGTACTTATAAATTATAACTAGTAGAATTTATGATTCATAAAAAATTAATTCATGATTCAAGTATACTAGAATACATTGTTTTACAAGAACAAAGGTTTGATTCAAAACTAGTCAAGTGTATACATTCTTTCAGATACATGTTAAGAATACTAATTCAAGAACATACTATCATTCATTTATTTCAGAATGATTGGATTTTTCATAACTATTATACATGTAACGTTTATATGCTTTTATGAGTCAAGTAGTACAGGTTGTTTAATTTATTTAAACAATATAGTAAAGTCCTGACATTATAACCAGAATCTCCACCCAGGGATCGAAACAATGTGTGTATAGATCTATATTGGGATTGACAACCCCGCACTCCGACTGCTAGCTACAGTCAGGCATATATGCCTGTGAGTGACAAATTGTTATCAACATGTTTTTAGCGCACTCATAGCGTTGGGTCAGGCCATCTATTCAGTATGGTTATAATAACTCATTAAAAGATATTAACAATACGTTAGTGTATAATTAACTAAACTTATATACTTTTTCAAAGTACTAGTTTACAAGATACAGTTTACAGTAATACATTACAGTTTACAATAACAGTTGGTGAAACCAGATATACTCTCAGATACAAGTTTACAAAAGGATTACAAATACAGAACATTGGTTTACAATTAGAACAATTTTATGCAACTAAAACTACATTTCATATACAGCAGAAAATATAGGATTTTCTGGAAACAGTTTACATATTCATGAAATAGAAAAACATTCTTTCAAAATATAAATACTTATGCACTCACTCAACTTTATGTTGATACTCTCTTTTCAAATTACTTGTATTCTCAGGGAACCAGTAGACAGGTACACCCCGAGCTTTTGAGAAGATAGAGCTATTTATGTCTTGTCTACTTCTTTTGTACAACTATTTATTTTCAGTATACAATGTTGAAACACATGTAAATACATATACTTTTTAAATACAGTGGTTGTTTGTACTCTGATTACTATAATGCATGTGTTGTGATACTAGAAATGAAGTCCTCCACCACGAACGTTTCCGCCGTCTGGTTTGGGGGTGTGACAGATTGGTATCAGAGCATTGTTTATAGTGAACTTAGTATATCAATCCATACAAGATATACAAACTATAAATACATTTGGGGCTAAGAGCTCTGACTACAAGTATACTTTCTAAAAATTTAAGTATTTTTACAAGAAGTATACTATCACTCATACCTACAAGTACAGTATCACAATCATAAGAACTTAAAAGTATTTTCATGTTAAACATTACAGTCAAACCTGGGTAGTTATGTAATCATATCTGGGGTTAATATAGCCTGATCAACTATATTGATTTGAGATATGACCAACATGTGTTTGGGAGTGATAGTGGTGCTGTGACACGTCTAAAACTTACCATACATCTTCAGAAAAACTCTACAACAGAACATAAAGATTAAAATACTATAGGAATATTTTAGGCAATACATACTAATAACAAACATGTGAAAACAATAGAACAATTAAGGGTAAAACTATAAATATTAAGGGTATATTACAATTATATATAATTAAGCTTATATAGACTTAGAATATGTGATCTAGCTTCATTTCATGTTCCTTGTTTGGTTGTGGATTTAGAGCCAGGTCATTTAATCGAAGGTCGATTATACCCAAGTTATATATAATTAGTATACACTTTATAGTTATAGTAAGACCTAGAACAAGTCATAAATAATACCTTATTTGATAACTATAGGTCTTTCTCCTAAAAACTTATGTCCTTTAATCAATCGTTACTAACTATATTCTATATCCCTTATCCCTATTCCCGCATAGATAACAATGACTGGATTTCACTTACCTGGAGACCCGTACTTCCCCGATCAAGGACAAGATGTAGAGCCAGAATAAAATCACGAAATTCCCTTAGATGATGATTTTGCAGAATATTTTCCTGAAGACAATGATTCCGAATCAGAAGCCTATAATCCACCACCAGTAGCTCAAAATCTTAACCCTCATCCAACTTTCCAAGGTCCGACGCCTCTATGGGTAGAAAGTTTGGAAACATGGAGTCAACAACAGGGTCAACCCATGCCATACAATGGAGATAGAAGATTTTACAACCTGAGCGAAGGAGGTTCAACAGACAAAGTCCTGCCAATTCTAGTTCGCAGGGTTGCTCGAAATGAAATTCAGGACAGGACAGCCATGAACCGGATCATGGAAGTTGATGCCAATGAAGGAGTTAATACAGTCCGGATTCATCATCTTGAAGATACTCGTGACAGAAAAATGAGAGGCAATGAAGCCTTACTTCAAGAGTTAGCTGTAACTCGAGCTGAAGTCATAGAACTCCGAGCACGTCTGACAGTGTATGAAAGACATCTGCTTGCTGTGGAGCGTCAACTGCCTGAGTTGAGGTTTCGTTCAAGAGATAACCGTCGCCAGTAGGAAATGTTCTACTCGTTTCTTATTCACTCTTTTGGTTATAGTTAAGTCTACGGATAGGTCTAGTGTTATTTTTCATGATTTTCAGTAAGACCACGAAAATTTTATTTTCGGTAGGTCTGTATGATGTCGATGTTTTCCTAGAATTTGGTGTATTGTAGACCTATTTACGGTAAAATTTTCCAGACTTTATGTATTCAATATACCAATTTAATCGACATGCATTTGCTTACCCTTTGAAAAATAACCATTCAATTTCATATCATTCTGTTACAAGTTGTACTTGTCGTAGACTTCTATTTCCAATTTATTTCAAAATCCATGTTGAACTATATGTTTTAGTTCAGAGATATCAAAATTCATATTCACTCTTGATATCTTACCATCCTTGTATCTTTTGACTTTTATAGAAAAAATGCCTCCTCGTAGAAATCCAAGACGTAACAATATTAATGAAGTGCCGGTACCACCTCTGCCACCACCTCCTCAGTTTGACCCCGCTATGTTCCAAGCGGTGGTCACGGCGGCTGTAGCTGCTGCCATGTCTCATATTGATACTCTTGGTGGTAGTGGGTCGGGAGCTGGTGCACATCCTTCTAACCATGGCGAGAGTCATGGGCACTCGCGAGAGTGCACTTATAAAGATTTTTCCAATGCCAAACCCAAGACCTTTAATGGAACTGGAGGAGTTATGGCATTAAGACAGTGGATAGAGTCACTGCTTGTACTTTTTCAGATAGAGCTTTAACGTGGTGGAATGGCCATGTTAAGTCACTTACTCTGGTAGTGGCTAATTCAATAAGCTGGGAGAACTTCAAAGCCATGTTAATGCGGGAATACTGTCCGCGAGGAGAAGTTTAGAAACTCGAGCAGGAACTCTGGGGTCTTACGATGGTTGGTTCTGATATATCAACCTATACTAGTAGATTCTGTGATCTGGCAATTCTTTGCCCATATATGGTTGCTTTGGAGAGCAAGAAGATTGAGAGATATATTTGGGGACTGTCGCCCCAAATTCAGTCAAGTGTTTTAGCTTGGAGGCCTGTTACTTTTGACAGTGCCAAAGAGCTGGCACAATCTCTTATCGACCACAGAGTCCGTCAAAACTCAGTGGTTGCTGCACCAGAAAAAATGAAGGGAAACAACAACAACAACAATGACAACAACAACAGCAAGAAGAAGGGTCGGAACAAGAGGAAGGCCAAGTTTTCACAGGATTCCTCAGAGAAACAACAGCTAGTTACAGTTAATGCTGCTATTGTACCTGCTGCTGTTCCTGTTAACCCAGTACCAGCTAAGCCTTATGGTGGTAATCTTCCCAAGTGCAACAAGTGCAATTTTCACCATAATGGAAATTGCAGGGAAATGCAGTGTCGTAACTGCAACAGAAAAGGCCATACTGCCCGATTTTGTAAAGCACCACCCCAACCACTTAACCAAGTACCTGCTGCTGGAGTAGGACAAGCGTGCTACAATTATGGTGAAGTAGGACATTTCAAGAAAGATTGTCCTGAAGCTGGAAATGCTAGTGGAGTTGGGAGAATTTTAGCCTTGGGTCACGAAGAAGCAGTGACAAACCCAACTGTAGTCACGGGTACGTTCCTTCTCAACAACACTTATGCATGCATTCTATTTGACTGTGGTGGTGAAATGTCACACCCCGGCCGTCGGCGGAAACACCGGACGATGTAACGTCATTTCTTGTATCATAGTTATCAACTTCCTAAAAGCACATGCATTTAAAAATACGTCAACATAAAGTTGGTGAGTCCACAGGTTTTGACTCCATATAAAAATAATACATTTTCTAAGTTCAAAAGTATAGTTTTGAAAGTATCATTTTGACTCTCCAACGTTTAGCATATATATCCTAGGTATAAAAGTTTACTTACCAAGTATGTAGTTTACCTATAAGTCTCATATACTATGTATAAGTGTTTGTAATTCCATACAAACGAAATTTGCTACGTATAAATCTTATTTCAATTCTATACGAGCAAAACCGCTACGTATAAATCTTATTTCAATTCTATACGAGTAAAATCGCTACGTATAAATCTATTTCAATTCTATACGAGTAAAACCGCTACGTATAAATCTATTTCAATTCTATACGAGTAAGTAGGATAGCTGTAGTGGTCTACTAAATATACAAGTAATATACCTACTAGATTCTTATACTTAGAGTATAAGTCTTTTGGGGAACTTATACTTAACATTCATACTTGTATATCGACAAAGTATAATGCTTCTAAAGTTGTGCTACCATGAGTCAGTAGCTGCGACTGTATGACTTAGTCTTATACCTCTTATTATTATTACAAGAATCACAAATTGCGGTAGTACAAGGATTACACCTTGCGGTAGTACAAGGATTACATCTTGCGGTAGTACAAGGATTACACCTTGCGGTAGTACAAGGATAACACCTTGCGGTAGTACAAGGATCACACCTTGCGGTAGTACAACAGCTATAACTAGAATTAAAACCAGGTTTTATCTTGACATAAAACCAATAACAACAACATATAGCATACTTGGTTTTTACTTGACATAAAACCAATAATAACAACATACTTATCAATTAACATATAGAACTTCCGAGTATAACTCTGGAACTATATCGCACACAACATATATATAGAATCCTAAGTATAACTCAAGATCTACATTAGTATACTACTATAACAATAACATACTAACAACTTTATGATACTTGTATACTTTCAGAAACGAAATAACTATATCCCGGTTATTATAACTATCTACGTTGATACTAATATATTATCATATATATATATATATATATATATATATATATATATATATATATAATAATAATAAAGTATATATAATATTTAGCATGCGTTTTCCCCCGAAATATTAGAAAGTGGGGCCGTGAAACTCACCTTAGTAGCGTGATTATAGAATCTAAAGGGTCAGAGGCTCGTCGTTGTCAGGCTCGAGAAGGGAAAACGGCCTTCGGAAACGAGAGAGAATGAAAGGAGAAGGTGTAAGGATTGAATGAGCTTTGATCGCTATTTATAGGGTGTTATGGGGCCATTCACGTCGTGAACATGATAGGTTCACGTCGTGAACTTCATGAGTCATCCCATAGACTTAACGCGTGTTTTCTAGCTCCGATTAGTGTCTGTTGACTCCTCACGTCGTGAATTTTTGATGCTCACGTCGTGAGTTCAGTCAAATTAGGGTTTTTGACAGCTGCATCTTCGGAAGGCCATAACTTTTGCATACGAACTCCGTTTTCGGCGTTCTTTATATGCACGCGTAGGTAATTCCGAGTACTACGACTTTATTTTAGACTCCAATAGCTAATTCTAAGTCTATTTTAAATCCCTATTGTTATAAGGCATTATAGCGTTAGAATTTATCATAACTTCTTCACGCGAAGTCAGATTTAGATGTTCTCTATATTTTTCGAATCGTATGGACGTATACTTTGAGTTGTATCATGAGAGTTCATAATTTAACATGAATTACATAGTAAGTTTATCAGATTACTAGTTTAACAAAATCACATTACATGATTGGCATAATCACATGTGATTGTTATTGACCTAATTTTGACGGGTGTTACATTCTCCCTCCGTTAGAATAATTTCGTTCCGAAATTTATCTTATTGATGAGGTTTTGTTAAATAGTTGGGGGTATTTTTGTTTCATCTGATCTTCATATTGCCAAGTAAATTCAGGTCCTCGTAAAGAGTTCCATCAAACTTTCACTATGGGAATACGACTTTGTTTTAATCATTGGGTGTATCGATCCATGATTTCGACAGGTTCTTCTACAAAGTTGAGTTTGGTATTGACTTGTATCTCGTCGAGAGGTACACCAAGAGTGTCATCCAATAGACATCTTTTGAGATTTGACACCTGAAAAACATCGTGTACTTTGCTTAGCTCTTGAGGTAACTTGATTTGGTATGCGACAAAACCAATTCTTGCTATAATTTCAAAAGGTCCTATATATCGTGGGTTTAGTTTGCCTCGTTTCCTGAATCGAATTACGACTTTCCAAGGAGAGACCTTTAACATTACTCTATATCAAACATGGAATTCCAAAGGCTTACGTCTTACGTCAGCATAACTCTTCTGACGATCATGTGCTGCCTTTAATCAATCCTTAATTTGCACAATCTTTTGAGTTTGTCTCGTGGATTATTTCTGGCTCGGCACATAAGGTATCACATATATGTTCTCTGGCCAATTGTGTGTCTCCAACTTCTCAGTGCAAAAACTACAGCTCCCAATTCAAGGTCATGGGTAGTGTAATTATTCTCATGCACCTTAAGTTGTCGTGATGCGTAGGCGATAACTTTTCCTCTTTGCATCAACACATATCCCAATCCTTGATTTGATGCGTCGCAGTATATGGCGAAATCTTCCGTCCCATCTCGAAGGGATATGATTGGTGCACTACACAACATTTGTTTTAGTTTCTGAAAAGCAGCTTCTTGTTTGACTTCCCAGTTGAACTTCATATCCTTATGGGTTAGTGTTGTAAACGGCTTGGCTATTTTGGAGAATTTCTCTATGAATCTTTGGTAATAGCCAGCAAGTCCTAAGAATTGACGCACTTCTGTTGGCGTCTTTGGTGCTTCCCAATTCTTAATTGCTTCAATCTTGGAGGGTTCGACATGAATCCATTTGTTACTAACTACATGTAAAAATTTGTACTTCTCTAATCCAAAATTCACATTCGGAGAATTTGGCGTACAACTTTTCTTTTCTTAGAAGTTCCAAGATTATTTGTAAGTGTTGACCGTGTTCTTCCTTGGTTCGTGAATATATCAATATATCATCGATAAACACTATCACGAATTTATCCAAGTACGGTTTGCAAACACTATTCATGAGGTCCATGAACACTGTTGGAGCGTTGGTCAATCCAAAGGCTTAGCTAGGAACTTAGATTGACCATACCGAGTCCTAAATATTGTTTTCAGAACATCGTCTTCTTGTACTCCGAGTTGATGGTATCCTTATCTGAGAACTATTTTTAATCTTCTAGAATCTTCAGGTGTTTTAGTCTATCAGACACCGTATCCAATTTTAGTTGTGCATCGGTCTGACCAAAATTAAACATAGGTGATCAGTCTACGTTTAGTTGTGGTTCGTACCATGTACAATAAAACTCGACTAAGTAGTTTGACCAAAAACCTTGCGTTGAATTCTTATCGAGGGTTTGGGTTTTCTATATTTTTGGGTTATATACATGTGTTCTCATCGCGGAACTGAGTTCATACATAACTCTATATCTTTGTGTTTGTTGTATTCACGAGTATTATTAATTATTGTTTGTTACTTTAGGTCTAGCTGATAGGGCACCGGCCAGTCAGGACAGTCGGTGGGCAGGATCATTTTAGCATATAGCCGTTCTGAAATCCAGCAACCCAAATCGACATGTCTATCTTTGTCACTGCTCCCGTAAGTAGTCCTTCAGTAGTATTATTTAATAATACTTTTTATTTGTAATTTAAGCGATATACCTAAACCTAAAAGAGTAAGCCCTAAACTATAGTCGTGCTTTCCTAAGAAAGTACTAATTCACTATAGTTAATTGCTCTGATACCAATCTGTCACACCCCGGCCGTCGGCGGAAACACCGGACGATGTAACATCATTTCTTGTATCATAGTTATCAACTTCCTGAAAACACATGCATTTAAAAATACGTCCACATAAAGTTGGTGAGTCCACAGGTTTTGACTCCATATAAAAATAATACATTTTCCAAGTTCAAAAGTATAGTTTTGAAAGTATCATTTTGACTCTCCAACGTTTAGCATATATATCCTAGGTATAAAAGTTTACTTACCAAATAAGTAGTTTACCTATAAGTCTCATATACTACGTATAAGTGTTTGTAATTCCATACAAACGAAAGTTGCTACGTATAAATCTTATTTCGATTCTATACGAGTAAAACCGCTACGTATAAATCTTATTACAATTCTATACGAGTAAAATCGCTACGTATAAATCTATTTCAATTCTATACGAGTAAAACCGCTACGTATAAATCTATTTCAATTCTATATGAGTAAGTAGGATAGCTATAGTGGTCTACTTAATATACAAGTAATATACCTACTAGATTCTTATACTTAGAGTATAAGTCTTTTGGGGAACTTATACTTAACTTTCATACTTGTATATCGACAAAGTATAATGCTTCTAAAGTTGTGCTACCATGAGTCAGTAGCTGCGACTGTATGACTTAGTCTTATACCTCTTATTATTATTACAAGAATCACAAATTTCGGTAGTACAAGGATTACACCTTGCGGTAGTACAAGGATTACATCTTGCGGTAGTACAAGGATTACACCTTGCGGTAGTACAAGGATCACACCTTGCGGTAGTACAACATCTATAATTAGAATTAAAACCAGGTTTTATCTTGACATAAAACCAATAACAACAACATATAGCATACTTGGTTTTATCTTGACATAAAACCAATAATAACAACATACTTATCAATTAACATATAGAACTTCCGAGTATAACTCTGGAACTATATCGCACACAACATATATATAGAATCCTAAGTATAACTCAAGATCTACATTAGTATACTACTATAACAATAACATACTAACAACTTTACAATACTTGTATACTTTCAGATACGAAATAACTATATCCCGGTTATTATAACTATCTACGTTGATACTAATATATTATCATATAGATATAATAATAACGTATATATAATATTTAGCATGCGTTTTCCCCCGAAATATTAGAAAGTGGGGCCGTGAAACTCACCTTAGTAGCGTGATTATAGAATCTAAAGGGTTAGAGGCTCGTCGTTGTCAGGCTCGAGAAGGGAAAACGGCCTTCGGAAACGAGAGAGAATGAAAGGAGAAGGTGTAAGGATTGAATGAGCTTTGATCGCTATTTATAGGGTGTGCTGGGGCCATTCACGTAGTGAACATTATAGGTTCACGTCATGAACTTCATGAGTCATCCCATAGACTTAACGCGTGTTTTCTAGCTCCGATTAGTGTCTGTTGACTCCTCACGTCGTGAATTTTTGAAGCTCACGTCGTGAGTTCAGTCAAATTAGGGTTTCTGACAACTGCATCTTTGGAAGGCCATAACTTTTGCATACGAACTCCGTTTTCGGCGTTCTTTATATGCACGCGTAGGTAATTCCGAGTACTACGACTTTCTTTTGGACTCCAATAGCTAATTCTAAGTCTATTTTAAATCCCTATTGTTATAAGGCATTATAGCGTTAGAATTTATCATAACTTCTTCACGCGAAATCAGATTTAGATGTTCTCTATATTTTTCGAATCGTATGGACGTATACTTTGAGTTGTATCATGAGAGTTCATACTTTAACATGAATTACATAGTAAGTTTATCACATTACTAGTTTAACAAAATCACATTACATGATTGGCATAATCACATGTGATTGTTATTGACCTAATTTTGATGGGTGTTACATGAGAAGAGCTTTGTGAGCCATAATTTCAAACACTTGCTAAATCAAAACTCACAACCATTAAAAGAAACATTCACAGTCGAAATGGCTAACGGAAAATCTGAATCCACCAATGATATATACATAGGATGTACTCTTACCTTGAATAACTTATGCCGAAAAATCAAAACTCACAACCTTATGCTGGTCTCTATCAAATGTTTTGACGTCATAATAGGTATGGATTGGTTGTGTCCTAACCATGCTGACATTCTATGCTATGAAAGAGTCATTCGTCTGAAGTTGCCAACTAACGAAACTCTTGTTATTTACGGCGACAAACTGGGAACGAACCTCCAGATCATTTCTTGCTTCAAGGCACAGAAGTACCTTCGTAAAGAGTACTGTGCTTTCTTAGCTCACGTGGTAGACAAAAAGCAAGAAGTGAAAGACATGGCAAGCATTCCTGAGGTCTGCAATTTTACCGACATTTTTCCCGATGATCTTCCAGGAATGCCTCCTAAACGACAAGTCGAATTCCGAATCGACTTAATTCCAGGGGCTACCCATGTAGCCAAATCCCCCTATCGTCTTGCACCTTCTGAAATGCAGGATATATCCAGCCAGCTTAACGAACTCCTTAGCAAAGGTTTCATAAGACCAAGCTTCTCACCCTGGGGAGCACCGGTTTTGTTTGTGAAGAAGAAGGATGGATCATTCCGTATGTGCATTGACTATCGCGAGCTGAATAAACTTACCATTAAGAATCGATACCCTCTGCCTCGTATTGACGATCTGTTCGACCAACTTCAAGGTGCGAGCTACTTTTCCAAAATAGACTTAAGATCCGGGTATCGCCAGTTAGGGATTTTGGAGGATGACATTCCCAAAACCGCGTTCAGAACTCATTATGGTCATTATGAGTTTGTAGTGATGTCATTTGGATTGAAGAATGCACCTGCTGTGTTCATGGATCTAATGAACAGAGTGTGTCATCCATATCTGGACAAATTCGTCATAGTCTTCATTGATGACATCCTTATCTACTCAAGAAGTGAAGAGAAACATGGCCAACATCTTCGTCGAGTTTTGCAAACTCTTAGAACAGAGAAACTCTATGCGAATTTTTCAAAGTGTGAATTTTGGATCAGGAAGGTTGAATTCCTAGGTCACATGGTCAGTTCAGAAGGAATACACGTCGACCCTTCCAAAATTAAGGCAATTGAAAACTGGTCAGCACCCAAAACACCTATAGAAATCCGTCAATTCTTAGGTCTTGCTGGCTATTATCGCAGATTTATCCAGAATTTCTCTCGAGTAGCTAAACCTCTTACCACCCTGACACAAAAGGGTGCAACGTTTAGCTGGAGAGAAAAACAAGAAACAGCATTTCAAACACTGAAACGAGCCTGGTGTACTGCACCAATTCTGTCTCTCCCTGAAGGGACAGAGGATTTTGTAGTGTACTATGATGCTTCTAATCAAGGGCTTGGATGTGTTCTTATGCAGAGAGGAAAGGTTATATCCTATGCCTCAAGACAGCTAAAGACACATGAAGTTAATTATACAACACATGACCTTGAACTAGGAGCAGGAGTATTTGCTCTGAAGATCTGGAGACATTAATTATATGGCACGAAATACACAGTATTCACGGACCATAAAAGTCTCCAGCATATCTTCAATCAGAAAGAGTTGAACATGAGACAACGACGATGGGTGGAGCTACTGAACGACTACGATTGTGAGATTCTTTATCACCCTGGTAAAGCTAACGTAGTAGCTGACGCCCTTAGTAGAAAAGAATACTCGGGACGCCGAGTAAAGTCGTTGACCATGACAATCCATTCACATCTGTCCATACATATCAGATAGGCTCAAATTGAGGCCTTAAAACTTGAAAACGTGGCAGGTGAAGCCTTGAGAGGAATGGATAAAAACTTCAAAGTCAGGGATGATGGAGTCTATTGTTTCATGAACCGAATCAGGACACCAAAGTTCGGTTGGTACAGAGACGTAGTCATGAATGAAGTACACAAAACCCGATACTCCATTCATCCAGGTTCAGACAAGATGTACCTAGACCTCAAGAAATTATACTGGTGGCCTAACATGAAGGCCGAAATTGCTACCTTTGTGGGCAAGTACCTTACTTGTGCCAAAGTCAAGGTAGAATATCAGAAACCTTCAGTTTTATTGCAACAACCTGAAATACCTGAATAGAAGTGGGAGCGGATTACAATGGATTTCATAACCAAGTTACCCAAGACATCGGGTGGTTATGATACTATTTGGGTAATCGTCGATAGATTAACCAAATATGCACACTTCTTACCAATCAAAGAGACAGACAAGATGGAGAAGCTCACAAGAACTTACCTCAAAGAAATCGTTAGACTGCATGGTGTTCCAATATCTATTATTTCTGACCGAGATAGTAGATTCACTTCTCGTTTCTGGCAGTCTTTACACAAATCTTTGGGATCTAGGCTGGACATGAGTACAGCCTACCATCCACAAAATGACGGACAAAGTGAGAGGACGATTCAAACTTTTGAAGATATGTTGCGAGCTTGCTTGATAGACTTTGGTTAGGCATGGGATACTCATTTACCCCTTGTCGAATTCTCTTACAACAATAGTTATCACACTAGCATAAAGGCTGCTACTTTTAAAGCTCTCTATGGCCGCAAGTACATATCACCTCTTTGTTGGGCTGAAGTGGGTGATACACAGCTAGCCAGAAGTCAAGTTCCTGACGGTGCTCTCACTGGTCCGTAAATCATTCGCGAAACCACAGAGAAAATCGTACAAATCAGGGAGGGGCTTAAAGCTTCCAGAGATAGACAGAAAAGCTACGCTGACAAAAGAAGAAAACCTTTGGAGTTCCAGGTTGGTGACCGTATCATGCTGAAGGTATCCTCCTGGAAGGGAATAATACGCTTTGGAAAGCGTGACAAGTTGAATCCAAGGTATATAGGACCATTCGAAATTGTTCCTAGAATTGGTCCTGTAGCTTACAAACTCCGACTACCTCAAGAACTAAGTAACATACATCCTGTTTTCCACGTCTCAAACTTGAAAAAGTGTCTGTACGACGAGACTCTTATTATCCCACTCGACGAAATCGAGATTGACGAGAGCCTCAACTTCGTGGAAGAACCAGTAGAAATCATGGACCGAGAGGTCAAACAAACAAAGCAAAGCCGTATTCCTATAGTGAAGGTTCGCTAGAATGCCAAGCAGGGAAATTGAAATATCAAATGAAATTGAAATATCCTCATCTTTTTTCTTAGTTGTTTGTAATTGCTTAACTGCTTAAACTCTAATTTCGGGACGTGTCACACCCCAAACCGGAACGGCAGAATCATTCGGGGTGGAGGACGTCATGTACAGTATCACAACAAAGCATAGTAGTAAATAAGCAACAACATCATCCATTGCATTAATAATATAATTTCATACAAGTGTGTTCTGTAAAGTTATAAGACACCAAAAATGTAAATCAAAATAAGAGATGAGTCTTGAACGAGCGCCATCTTCTCAAAAGCCTGGCATCGGTACCTGTCTACTGATGACCTGAGAATACAAGTTATTTTGAAAGAGTTTATCAGCTTTAAAGCTGGTGAGTTCATAAGCATTTTAGTGTCATTGTTTGTATGAAAGTGTTGGTATGTACTTGATGTATAAGTTTGTAAATGTTTGTGAATGTTTGTAAATGTTTGTAAATGTTCGTATCTCCAAGAAAATCCGATATTTTCTACTAAAAGTAGCCTTCTACCAAGGCATCAAATGAAATGTATGTTTGTTTCTTGTAAGAGTATATATTTTCCCAAGTGTGACTATCATTAATCAAAATATAGTTTTACATTACCTTTCTATGTGAAAAGATCACAATGTGAATGCAATGGGGAAATAATAAAGTACTGTAGTGTTGTATTATAGTAACTACCGCTGTACTTTCTACCTTAAACCAATTGATATTTAAGGTATGATCTGACCTGGTTGTACCATACTATCGACTAATAACACGACGATGAAAGACGTCGGAAGAAATGACATTTGGCACCTGTAGACTTGCAAGTCCCACTGTAGCGAACAGCAAGGTGTAGGATAGTCAATCCAGTATAGATCTATACACAAATTCACGCTCTCCCTCTAGGAGATTCTGGCTACAAATCGAGCCATGACAGGTGATGCCATGCCCCGAACGACGGTCCACATTTATGTTGTTGTATAATTGTATATGTAATGTATGTACTAGCTGTATTGTATGTTCTCTCTGTCTAGTATGTATGTATGTTCTCTTAGTTTCTCATAATAGTATGTTCTCTTGTATAATGTATAGTATGTACTAGTTGTGTTGTATGTTCTTTCTGATGGGTTTGAGCCATAAGAACTTTCCTATGTGCACATGCAAACCCTAACGCTTGGATCTAGGTTTCTCTAATTGAACAAGCAATGTTTCCAAGGCTTACAATGCTAGATCTAGAGATAACTATTGAACCATAACACATGAAATCAGATCTAGAAGAATACCTTAAGTTGCTTGCTTGAATCTTCTTGTTCTTGGAGCTTAGAGTCACAATTGTCACTCCTCTAATGGCTTACAAACACCAACTAGCAAGAGGATGATTTGTAGAGAGAGGAGAGATGAGAAAATCGGCTCTAGGGTTTCTTTCTTACAAGAGTGGCCAATTTCCCTCACCCATAGGGTCTATTTATACTATGAGCTACTAGGGCTACATCCTTAACCCTAATTGAATAACTTAGGCCCTAAGCAATCCAAGGATCCTTCTAGATATAAGGCTTGGACGAATTTAAGATATCCTAACCCTAAAATTCGGCCACCCTAATATCCATAAGGATTCATAGCCCAAAAACACAACTATCACACATTTGACAATTTAAGCCCCTTATTCAATTAACCTCTTTTAGTCACCAAATTAATTCCTAATTAATTTATGACAAATATTAATTAAATAATATTATTATTCCTTTAATATATTATTCTTATAACATATTAATATAATAATATCTCTTCTCTCTATATAAATCAACCTGTCAAGTTGCTATGGTGAAGGCAACCCAAAAGGACCATGCACAACCGGGTCAAGTACTTACCAAATATAGTTACGGGCTTAGACACTAATCCAACAGTCTCCCACTTGGATAAGTCTAGTAACTATAAATGCAAACACAATCCGATTAGCAATCGTAGCTCTCAAAGACACTGTCAAACTCTGATCTTATCAATATCCTGTCCTTCAGATAAGGGATCGTATAATCCTCTGTTCTAGATATCGTGCGGACAATTACATGGAACATGGTCATACTTATTGTCCTGCAATTGGTTTCTCGATCTCAGATTCACTTGACATAGAACTTAATTGAACACATCAATTCAGTCCTGACCGGGCCCGGCATAAGTCAAATCAAATCATCGAGGGGCCCTGATATCTCTTTTATCCTCTTAGAATAAAAGGAACAGATAAACTTCGACTTATATGCATCTACTATCCACTAATCAAATCACACACAACAATACGTTTTATAACATCAAGTTACTGATGCGTTTGCGCATTATCAATGCATAACCAATTAACAAACAATAAACCATATATCTAGGTTTTAAGACCATATGATATTACCCAGCAAGTGTGGGTTTATTCCAATGCTCATATCAAGTTCATAAGCACTCGTGAACGTTGTAGCAAACCTTTGCTATGTCTAATACACTTTAGACAATCTACACACCAATTCATGACAGTCTTCATTCATATCTACTTCCAACATATGAACGACTGTGGACCATTCGAATAATTCGATTATTATCAAATAACTTAATTATTCAGGAAGTCAAAACATGCAAAATGAAACAATAGGTAAAATATTAACATAAGACAGTAACATTACTAATAAATAATACTCCTTTATTTAATCATCAAATGGTAATAACAATTTATCTATTACATTTTTCCAAACTATCTAATCTAAACTAATATCGTCCTTTAGCCCAATGCTCCTAGCGTGCTGCAA
Organism: Lactuca virosa; assembly: GCF_052849685.1. Taxonomy (NCBI): domain Eukaryota; kingdom Viridiplantae; phylum Streptophyta; class Magnoliopsida; order Asterales; family Asteraceae; genus Lactuca; species Lactuca virosa. The sequence continues at coordinate 332,933,955 of NC_136426.1, read as the reverse complement.
ATGCTTAACCCTGCTCAGTCCCTTCGTAAGCGGATCTGCTGGGTTATCTTCTGACGATACCCTCTTCACTACGAGGAGTCCTTCTTCCACCCGATGTCGAATAAAGTGATATTTTCTGTCGATATGTCGAGATCTACCGTGATCTCTTGGTTCCTTGGTCAAGGCAACCGTTCCTTCATTATCACAGAAAATCTCCATGGGCTCCTTTATGGCTGGCACAACTCCAAGGTCTCCAATGAAGTTTTTCAACCATATAGCCTCCTTTGATGCTTCACTTGCTGTAATGTACTCTGATTCAAACGTTGAATCAGGTACAGTTTCCTGCTTGGAACTCTTCCAAGTTACTGCTCCTCCATTGAGGGTAAAGACCCAGCCTGACTGCGAACGATAGTTGTCCCAGTCGGTCTGAAAACTTGCGTCGCTGTACCCTCGCACCTTTAAGTCATCACTCCCACCGAGGACTAGAAACCATTCCTTGGTCCTCCGAAGGTACTTAAGAATCTTCTTGACTGCTATCCAATGCGCTCTGCCAGGGTTCCCTTGATATCTGCTGACCATGCTCAAAGCGAAGGCCACATCAGGGCGAGTGCAAGTCATAGCGTACATAATCGAGCCGACTGCGGAAGCGTAAGGTACTCGGCTCATTTCTGTTATCTGGACTTCAGTACTCGGACTCTGAGTCTTACTCAACTTGGCATTAGTTTGGATTAGTAACTCCCCTTTCTTTGAATTCTCCATACTAAAACGTTTTAGTACCTTGTCCAAGTAAGTGTTCTGACTAAGCCCTATTAGTCTCTTACTTCTGTCTCTCACTATCCTTATTCCCAGAATATAGGAAGCCTCTCCGAGGTCCTTCATAGCGAAGCACTTCCCGAGCCAGGACTTAACCTCCTGCAGTGTCGGGATGTCGTTTCCTATGAGTAGTATGTCATCGACATACAATACGAGGAAGCTTACTACACGCCTACTGGCTTTGACATATACACAAGACTCATCTTCGCTTCGCAGAAAACCAAAATCTTTGACCTTCTCGTTGAAACAAAGATTCCATCTGCGAGACGCTTGCTTAAGTCCATAAATAAACTTCTCAAGCTTACACACTCTATTGGGATGCTTCGCATTGACAAAACCCTCTGGCTGAGCCATGTAAACATCCTCAGCCAACTTCCCATTAAGGAAAGCGGTTTTGACATCCATTTGCCATATTTCATAGTCATGAAATGCAGCAATGGCCAGCATCACCCTGATAGACTTTATCTTCGCAACTTGTGAGAAGGTTTCGTCGTAGTCAACTCCAGGAGTTTGAGTGAAACCCTTCGCAACCAATCGCGCTTTATAAGTGTGCACGTTTCCATCCACGTCAGTCTTCTTCTTGAAGATCCACTTGCACCCGACCGTCTTACGACCTGGTACATTGTCAACCAAATTCCAAACTTGGTTGTCATACATGGATTGGATCTCGCTATCCACAGCCTCTTTCCACTTTGCAGACTCTGGGCCTGCCATGGCTTCCTTATAGCTGTTAGGTTCGTCCATATTCACTAGTGTACTATCATTAATGAACGTATCCCGTTCCATAGTAATATGAAAACCATAAAACTGGGGTGGAACACTAACTCTTTCGGAACGTCTAAGAGGTAAGGATTCGTCAATCGGTTCAACTGGAGTTTCCTCCTCAGGTTGAGCGCCAGTGTTAGAGGTTCCTTCATCGCTCGATTCTTGAAGCTCTTCAAGATCGATCTGCCTCTCACTGTCTCCTTGGCTTATGAGTTCTTACTCTAGGAAAACCCCTCTCCTCGCAACGAAGACAACATTGTCACTCGGTCTGTAGAAGAGATATCCAAAGTATTTCTGTGGGTAGCCGATGAAAATACATCGCTCACTACGAGGTTCGAGCTTGTCGTGAGTTTCCCGTCTTACGAAAACCTCGCAACCCCAAACCTTGATATGTGCTAACGAGGGAGCCTTCCCTGTCCACATCTCGTGAGGTGTTTTGGCAACCTTCTTCGTAGGTACTAAGTTAAGGATATGGGCGGCAGTCTCTAAGGCATACCCCCAGAATGAGATAGGTAGTGAAGCACGACTCATCATGGAACGAACCATGTATAGCAAGGTTCGATTACGCCTCTCAGCTACACCATTCAATTGTGGTGTCCTAGGTTGTGACAACCGTCAAAATTCGAGTCAGTTCTAGATTTGACTAGACTTAGTTGCATATATAGGCACTACACATACTAGACTTAGTAACTAGAAGCTAAGTTATAACCTACTAGAAACTTGGAAACAATTAGAATCAATGGATAGTGTACTTAAATTTCACATTGATATGTGAATTCTACATCTACTGAGCTGTAGTGACTATCCATATTTGGGTCACTCTTTGACTCGAACAACATTTCATGAATCATATACACACATCATGCACTTGACCTAGAAGTAGAAGTTAGTTCAAAGTCTCATAGAAACTTAAGTCAAAGTTGAAGAGTAGGACTAGTATACTTGATTCCTCAATTTCGCTTGAATCTCGGAATCACTACATAGAATGCCAATAAACCGATAAAAATAAATTACAAACATTATTTATAACTATTAAAGAGTTATAATACCATAAGACAATTTGAAATCTCAAAGATTCAATTTATTTTTATATTCAAAGTTTATGAAACTCCAAAACCCTAAAAGTCAAAAAAACTCAAATTTATGAAGTTTTATATTAAAATCTTATAAATTTTTTTTTATAAACACTATAATATCAAATTAATATATTTAAAATGTTGAAATGTAATCAAGGAAATTAATTTAATTCATTAATATTGACATTACATTTATAAGTTAAACATCCAAGAGTTATGAACAAATTTTATATAAAATGCATATTTTATATAAATTGAAAGAAAATTTATAAAAATTTAGGAATTAATATAAAATAAATAAGCAAAACAAGATAAAATCTCATCTCTCCACTCAAAGGTCGGCCTCATCCCTCCCAAGACCACTCTTCCCCAAAACTCAATCAATTCACTCACTTATTCACTCTACCACTCCATCTTCTCTCTCACTCTATCCCTCATTCTCTCTCACACTCTTCATCACCACCACTCCATTTCTCTCTTCATTTCTCTATACCCATGAAATTTTCCAGAGAATAAGTCCAAGAACACACCTCAAACTCAAAATCTTCATCATCTAGTGGTGTTCATTAAGGTAGAACACGATTTCCTTTCATTTTCCTCCATGTTTTCAAGGTTTTTCTTGCATTTCCTTCTTCTTCTACACCTTTCTCTTAGAAAATATGTGTGCATGTTCATTCACTTCAGTTTTGATGATGATGGTGGTAGGATTTCACCCAAAAACAACATGCATGTTGTAAATGGTGAAATCAAAGGACCTAAACCTAAGTCAAGATCATGAAAATGCACTTTTCTACAAGTTTTGGTGGAAAATCACCACATGCACTCTAAGTTTTCTTTCAAAAAAGATTTTTGAACATTTCAAACTCATGAATGGTCTTCAAACAAACATGCATGTGATGATCTTCAAGCTTAGATGCTAGACCATCAAAGTATGTTGTTAAAAGCTTTCAAATATGTTCATGAAGGATTTATTTCCAAATAAATATCTAAAACTTCTTTTATGACCAAATCCGATTTTTCCCAGATTCCCATCAACAAAATGAGATGTTCAACAAATTTTCAGAAAATAATTCATTTATCTCGAATTATTATAATTATTGAAATAAAATAGGGCAATAAATCATATAAAATACTTTTTGAGGCCTATAAATTCTAGGTAAATTCGTGGATGACCCCTATGCTAAATAATGATCCCTCATTAAGTTTCATCGATTTTTGCAACTGTTTAATATGGTTTTGAATTTTCTTTTTGTTTGGCTCCAATAAATCATAAAAGCACTTTAAAAAATCTTAAAATGATATATAACAATTTTCGCAGTCACTACCAGAGGTATAAGACTCAGAAAAATAATTTCAGAATTTTTCATAATGCATTCCTATTTTTCCCTGATTTTTGTATTTATAATGGCCTGAAAATAGAACAAAATAGTTCTGCTCACCCACAATTCATGAAAATTTACCAGAACACTTTGTGGTACATTAGGAGGCTACATAAAAATTTTTGATGATTTTTCTCTTCTATATACTACTTTTCTCCTATTTTCTAAGATTAAATACACTAAAATACACAAAATCGGATTTCATTATATAAAAACCACATTTGGTATTTTTCCCAGATTATTTACTCTGTAAATGAAGTGTACAAAAATTTTGGTAATTTACTTTAACTGTTTAATAATTATTCTCCAATTAATGATTATTTAAGAGGATAAAACAAAGAAAAATAGAAAGACTAATTGAAAAATATCTTTTATATTTTTCACAGCTTCTACATATATAATAAAAGTGTTACAAAACTTTTTGGGTAATTTTGGAAACTGTTTCCTATTTATTTCAATTTTTATTAGAATATATGCTCAAAAATCATAAAATTTGGTTAAACAGTTTAGAAACCCCTTTTTATATTTTTCTCAGCTTAAGTATGTGTAATGACATTGTTATAAAAAGTTTGGGGTATTTTCATAACTGATTTCTATTTTTCATGAATTTGTATCTATTTAGAGAATTAAATATATGAAAAATGGTTATACATATTCATAATCCATGAAAATTTATCTAGAAGTCTTTTAGTACATTTAGAACCAAAATCTGAAGTTTGGTAATTTTTATTAACTGTTTAGTATTTTTCATGATTTTATGGTTATTCAAGAAACTAAAATCGTGAAAAATAGTCAGACAAATCAAAAATTCAAGAAAATTTATCCTGAGGTCTTTGACTTCAATTAAAACTTAAATGCAAAGTTTGGGAAAGTTTAGAACTAAATTGATTTAGTTTTGAATATTTAATCATTGGAACACCTCTAAAATGTTAAATATTAACATTTCAATAATGGAAATTTTCCACTTAAATTGTTATATAACAATTGATTCTTTGAAACTTAATTTCCACAGAAAAATGTTTGTAACTTATCAATATTAAATTTTGACACATTATTGGCATAATTCTATTGTAGTAGTAAGTATACTAGTGTTAGATTTCGATTAGAGACTCACTAGCGAATACCATTATTGTAGGAATCGGTAGTGGTACACGTGGAACGTAGTTCAAGGAACCATTTGCATCATCTAAATGCATTGTGAGTATTCACCACTCTCCCCTATTTTCGGTTTTTAAATGTTTTGGGGTGGAAAAACATGTCCTAAACTATTTATGCTCATTGTATTTATTTGACTCGTATAAACTTGGTTGCTATATTTTGCATATTGTAAGTATTCACGCACTCCCCTATTTCCAGTTTTTATGTTTTGGGGTGGAAAAGCATGTCCCGAAAAACTATTATTTGAATGTTGTATTTAAATTGATTTGTATCAAACATGATTGCTATTTTATTGTTATATCTCTCTATGTATGTCTATGCAACACGGAACATGAGAACTTATCGTATTAAGGCCCTTCCCTTATCTCTAACCATTAACTCTTTGAGCCAATGGTCATTATGGATAGCGCTATTAGGAATTGACAACTCCTCACTCGCCCTATTGCTGGAGTGCATGATACCATATTCATCTATGGAACGATAAGCATAGATCTTGATAGGGCTTCAGTCATAGGTTTGGTTGAGACTCATTGTTTGCTCATACACATACAAACTCGTTTCTCGTTATAGCAATAAACTTGTTATTAATTATAGCAATGAACTTTGTTTCTCATTACAACAACGAACTTTTATTACTGAAAACTTATATACATGTTTTAGCCATGAAATTGTTTGCTCCTTGTAGCAACGAAATTGATTGCTCATTTTAGCAATGAAACTTGTTTACTCGTTTGAGTAACGAACTTTATCTTCCATGAGAATATGAATGTTGCATCTTATTTGGGCAACATACTTTATCTCTCATGATGACAAATAACTTTGTTTTTACAAACTTATTTACTCATTTTAACAATATACTTTTATTATTGGAAACTTTTATCAAAACTTTGATTTCAATTCATGGAACCAATATTATTTTGTTTATCTGTGAGTACTCACCAACTATTTTTATAGTTGACGCTCGTTTTACATGCTTTTTCAGGAATCATCGAGTAAGTGGCACTTAGGGACACTTCACTTTTAAGAGCATTCACATGTGTTGTATTTCAATTTACATTGTAATTTCTTTTAAAAGTTGTTCAAACCCATTGTAAATTTGTAATGATTTTTAATACTATGGTTGGTGTTGTCTTTTAACTTTTGCTATGAAACCCTTTGTACTGCCACGCCCAGTGTTTCCGCTTTAGCGGGGTGTGACAGAAAATGGTATCAGAGCCGAAGGTTATAGAGAATACCGGTTTTCCTTTGGAAAACCACAACTATAGCCAAAAAAAAAATTCTAAACGTTTTTAAAATACTGAACATACTACTGGTATAACTAATTCGAGTACACATTATTGGACTTTAATTAAGTATAGCCTGGCCAACTATGCTTAATTAAGGAAAGTTAATGTGAGGCTGGAAACGGTTATTGTAGAATTATGTTCAAAACAATTTTCAACTTAAAATTTTGAAAAACAAAATTTTTCGGTGTGTGTACGGGCATTGCATATTATAGGCATTCATCTAGATACACTTAGAAACTAAGTGCACTTTTATAAAAATGCCTTTATTTAGAAATATTCATGTCCCTTATCAAGTGCTAGGTTAACCACTTAGGTTATATCACTAGCCACTCTAGGAGCAATGCACATAGTACTACGAATGGGTATTCCTCAGTAGCTATTGACTTTAGATGTAAGGTTAGTAGCTAGATATACACTAGTAATAATCATAAGTCGAAACCTATACCAATTATTCCTTAATACCTCTTCATCGTCTTCGTACTAGAGTTACAACAATGAAAAAGTGTTTCGATATCGACACGAATGATAATTGGAGCATCGCGTAAGGAGGTAGATGAGTCGCCACTAAGTAATCACTTGTATACCATTGGTGGGCATTCCGGATTCGACTCACGAGGAGACACGAAAGTTTAACCCATACGTGAGACCTTATTACTACGCTACGATTTAGCTCTACATTGTTTCCACCTTGAGCCTAAAACTTAACATAGGATGTCCCTTTGACCTCTATAAAAGGTCGTAAACTGTATTGAGACCATAAAACGTTTTTCAAACAATTTTTCTTGTCCTTTATATTGGGGGAAAAGACACCGGCACTCGCCTTAGACTCGCCTTAGTATTTAAGTACGATCAGCTACACTAACATACTTATTCCTTACTTCTTAATCTTTCATCGAAAAATTATTTCGCTTCATCGGTTTTATTTATCATCAATAAAATATTTTATAACCACTACAATCAACTTAGTAGACATTTCTTAACAATGTAAGCAATATTCTCGCTAAAAAAAAAAAATCTTTTGACAACTTGCTTTAACTTAACACTTTTCTTCAAAACTCAATTTAACCATTATTGGTTTTAACCTTGCAATTTCAATTTTATTTCAAATCCATTTCAAATCCATTTCAATGGATAGATGTGTTTTTAAGGGCATATAAACCATTTTAAACCTTGATTACCATTTTGGCACGTTTTCGAAAAACTTAGAAACATTTTCTTTTATAAAAGTGTTTAAATTCTATGCTATAAAACATAGACATAGGACATTGAAGTTCATATTACGTGTAAAAGCTTCATCGGATCTTTCAAACCACTTTTGTTTTGACTCTTTTGACCACTTTCTCATTTAGGCATTGTACCTTACTTAAATGTGTTTTCTTGAATCCCAACATGATATTTTCACAACTTTCTACTTCACACATGTTTCTAAGATATCTCTAATTCCTAAATTTCCAACACACATCATTTGTTTATTTTATTTCAAATTAGTTTTATAATCCGTGTTTATAAAACTTACAACATTGCAAAACTTAGTGTTCACTTTTAAACTTCCAGCGACGTACTTTTGACAATGCACAATTATTCATCTAAATATGTTAAGTCTTTACCTTATCCGTTTTAAGCATTGTTGGACTCCGGTCAAAAAGGTCAAAACTGTCAGATTTTCAATTACAAGTTTTAGTGTTTCTTCTTTTTCACAAATGGAGTTTAACTTAATAGATAAATCGTGAATTTTTAGCAAACCTTATATAACACTTTAAAACTTCTTCATTTCTATTTAATCATCAATATACAACAAATATTGAGGTTTGAAATATATCTCAACCTGGTTTTAAATCTACCTATAGGTATTGTTCTTATAATTTTAACAATATCAATCATTGCCGCCGCTATCTTCCTTTTTCTTTCCCCCGAACTTTATTTCTCGCTCTCCTTCCGATTTTAGATCTCGCACGCCATAATATTAACATAATACATTGTCTAACTTTATTTCTGTCTATTTTGCCCCTCCTGGTATCATGTTCGTACACATAAAGACTAGAAGTCTACCCTTCCGTTTTGAGCGATTAATATGTGTATAGTCATGAGGCATACTTTAATTTTAGTCAACTTTGATATATTCAATTACGCCTTTTATCATATACATCTTGTTTTTATTTTGAAATCTACTATAAACAAGCGATCCTTATTTACATTTGCTCTTTCGTTCTAAATTCAAAAACTTGATATAAAATGCAATTTTCATGGTATTTTTCCTTATAATTAATACACAAGATGAATATTCTTATGCTTATCAGTTTTTTTCTATATCCGAAAATATATGTGGAGGATATGTATTCTTATGCTTCTTCTTTTCTGTAAATACATCAAAAGTCTTGAATTTTACTATTACATATTCTCTAAATGATTGTTTTTGTAGAAACACTAAATTAAGAATCCACTATTTTCAATTATCGATATTTTTACACGTTTCTTAAAATAGCATTCTACTTTGTAATTTTCATTGAGTTCCTAAACTCTCAACTTTGTTTTTATAAATATTCTGACTCATAAGCTTGAATTTGTCCTGACTTAGAGAATTAGACAATTTTTCAAAAGAGTAATCAAAATATTTTCGTATAAATTCCCTTATTGATGACTTAAACCTGTAACCTTAATTAATCTTTATATTATTTTACTACGTCGTTTGATCGCCACACATGTATTTTCGTTATCTTGGAATTATTACATATTTTGATAATAGTGAGATTAATTATCATTTCTAAACACACATTTTAATAACAGTGATATTTTTTTTATTCACTTCTAAACACTTAAAATGTTATCTACACAATGTAATTTAAAATATCATAAACTTTCATCGCTTCCATTTGCAACAATGACTCTCTAAATATATTTATTCTTCGAATAAGGTTTTATTATTATAAGAGTAACTGTAGTAGTAATTATAGCCTCGGAGATCCTCAATAATTTCGTAATTTATTTTGTAGACGACACTTAAATAGCCTTCACATTTGAGATGTACCAAAACTTCGTTGCCTACCCTTAGTACGTATATTTAGGAACTTACCCTCGATCGCTTCTCTTTTATTTGTGCTACCCCTTCTTATTTTGGAATATATCTTTTCCAGATTTAGTAGCCAACCCGGAAGTGAACAAATTGTTCATAATCTCTTCTTTATTAGGCGGCGAATTTACACTTAGTGCTAATTTAGAATGCAACTTAAGGATCAATGCGGATTTAACGCTCAGTGTAGTTCGTGCTTCTGCATAACTTGTACCGCTCTCTTAATTCAGATAATATATAACTAGATGATCTTTTTTCGACTACGTCGCCGTGGTTGGATCATGATTCCATGAATCAAATTTTCCATAATCTAGAAGAAAGAACTCGAATTAAGGAAACATTAATTTGACTATAGCTAATGAATTGGGTTCTCCTTTGAGGAAATAAACCCAAAATAATCAAAGAACACTTCAAGTCACCACCTCTCCAACTATACAATAGTATTCGGCTGAGTTCTAATAGAATACGTCACGAATTGAATTTCGGGACAAAATTATTTCAACCGAGGGAGACTGTGACAACCGTCAAAATTCGATTCAGTTCTAGATTTGACTAGACTTAGTTGCATATATAGGCACTACACATACTAGACTTAGTAACTAGAAGCTAAGTTATAACCTACTAGAAACTTGGAAACAATTAGAATCAATGGATAGTGTACTTAGATTTCACATTGATATGTGAATTCTACATCTACTGAGCTGTAGTGACTATCCATATTTGGGTCACTCTTTGACTCGAACAACATTTCATGAATCATATACACACATCATGCACTTGACCTAGAAGTAGAAGTTAGTTCAAAGTCTCATAGAAACTTAAGTCAAAGTTGAAGAGTAGGACTAGTATACTTGATTCCTCAATTTCGCTTGAATCTCGGAATCACTACATAGAATGCCAATAAACCGATAAAAATAAATTACAAACATTATTTATAACTATAAAAGAGTTATAATACCATAAGACAATTTGAAATCTCAAAGATTCATTGAAATCTCAAAGATTCAATTTATTTTTATATTCAAAGTTTATGAAACTCCAAAACCCTAAAAGTCATAAAAACTCAAATTTATGAAGTTTTATATTAAAATCTTATAAATTTTTTTTATAAACACTATAATATCAAATTAATATATTTAAAATGTTGAAATGTAATCAAGGAAATTAATTTAATTCATTAATATTGACATTACATTTATAAGTTAAACATCCAAGAGTTATGAACAAATTTTATATAAAATGCATATTTTATATAAATTGAAAGAAAATTTATAAAAATTTAGGAATTAATATAAAATAAATAAGCAAAACAAGATAAAATCTCATCTCTCCACTCAAAGGTCGGCCTCATCCCTCCCAAGACCACTCTTCCCCAAAACTCAATCAATTTACTCACTTATTCACTCTACCACTCTGTCTTCTCTCTCACTCTATCCCTCATTCTCTCTCACACTCTTCATCACCACCACTCCATTTCTCTCTTCATTTCTCTATACCCACGAAATTTTCCAGAGAATAAGTCCAAGAACACACCTCAAACTCAAAATCTTCATCATCTAGTGGTGTTCATTAAGGTAGAACAAGATTTCCTTTCATTTTCCTCCATGTTTTCAAGGTTTTTCTTGCATTTCCTTCTTCTTCTACACCTTTCTCTTAGAAAATATGTGTGCATGTTCATTCACTTCAGTTTTGATGATGATGGTGGTAGGATTTCAACCAAAAACAACATGCATGTTGTAAATGGTGAAATCCAAGGACCTAAACCTAAGTCAAGATCATGAAAATGCACTTTTCTACAAGTTTTGGTGGAAAATCACCACATGCACTCTAAGTTTTCTTTCAAAAATGATTTTTGAACATTTCAAACTCATGAATGGTCTTCAAACAAACATGCATGTGATGATCTTCAAGCTTAGATGCTAGACCATCAAAGTATGTTGTTAAAAGCTTTCAAATATGTTCATGAAGGATTTATTTCCAAATAAATATCTAAAACTCCTTTCTGACCAAATCCGATTTTTCCCGGATTCCCATCAACAAAATGAGATGTTCAACAAATTTTCAGAAAATAATTCATTTTTCTCGAATTATTATAATTATTGAAATAAAATAGGGCAATAAATCATATAAAATACTTTCTGAGGTCTATAAATCCTAGGTAAATTTGTGGATGACCCCTATGTTAAATAATGATCCCTCATTAAGTTTCATCGATTTTTGCAACTGTTTAATATGGTTTTGAATTTTCTTTTTGTTTGGCTCCAATAAATCATAAAAGCACTTTAGAAAATCTTAAAATGATATATAACAATTTTCACAGTCACTACCAGAGTTATAAGACTCAGAAAAATATTTTCAGAATTTTTTCATAATGCATTCCTATTTTTCCCCGATTTTTGTATTTATAATGGCCTAAAAATAGAACAAAATAGTTCTGCTCACCTAAAATTCATGAAAATTTACCAGAACACTTTGTGGTACATTAGGAGGCTACATAAAAATTGTGATGATTTTTATCTTATGTATACTATTTTTCTCCTATTTTCTAAAATTAAATACACTTAAATACACAAAATCGGATTTCAGTAGATAAAAACCACATTTGGTATTTTTCCCAGATTATTTACTCTGTAAATGAAGTGTACAAAAATTTTGGTAATTTACTTTAACTGTTTAATAATTATTCTTCAATTAATGATTATTTAAGAGGATAAAACAAAGAAAAATAGAAAGACTAATTGAAAAATATCTTTTATATTTTTCACAGCTTCTACATGTATAATAAAAGTGTTACAAAACTTTTTGGGTAATTTTGGAAGCTGTTTCCTATTTATTTCAATTTTTATTAGAATAAATACTCAAAAATCATAAAATTTGGTTAAACAGTTTAGAAACCCCTTTTTATATTTTTCCCAGCTTAAGTATGTGTAATGACATTGTTATAAAAAGTTTGGGGAATTTTCATAACTGATTTCTATTTTTCATGAATTTGTATCTATTTAGAGAATTAAATATATGAAAAATGGTTATACATATTCATAATCCATGAAAATTTATCTAGAAGTCTTTTAGTACATTTAGAACCAAAATCTGAAGTTTGGTAATTTTTATTAACTGTTTAGTATTTTTCATGATTTTATGGTTATTCAAGACACTAAAATCGTGAAAAATAGTCAGACAAATCAAAAATTCAAGAAAATTTATCTTGAGGTCTTTGACTTCAATTAAAACTTAAATGCAAAGTTTGGGAAAGTTTAGAACTAAATTGATTTAGTTTTGAATATTTAATCATTGGAACACCTCTAAAATGTTAAATATTAACATTTCAATAATGGAAATTTTCCACTTAAATTGTTATATAACAATTGACTCTTTGAAACTTAATTTCCACAGAAAAATGTTTGTAACTTATCAATATTAAATTTTGACACATTATTGGCATAATTCTATTGTAGTAGTAAGTATACTAGTGTTAGATTTCGATTAGAGAATCACTAGCGAATACCATTATTGTAGGAATCGGTAGCGGTACACGTGGAACGTAGTTCAAGGCACCATTTGCATCATCTAAATGCATTTTGAGTATTCACCACTCTCCCCTATTTTCGGTTTTTAAATGTTTTGGGGTGGAAAAGCATGTCCTAAACTATTTATGCTCATTGTATTTATTTGACTCGTATAAACTTGGTTGCTATATTTTGCATATTGTAAGTATTCACGCACTCCCCTATTTTCAGTTTTTATGTTTTGGGGTGGAAAAGCATGTCCCGAAAAACTATTATTTGAATGTTTTATTTAAATTGATTTGCATCAAACATGATTGCTATTTTATTGCTATATCGCTCTATGTATGTCTATGCAACACGGAACATGAGAACTTATCGTATTAAGGCCTTTCCCTTATCTCTAACCATTAACTCTTTGAGCCAATGGTCATTATGGATAGCGCTATTAGGAATTGAAAACTCCTCACTCGCCCTATTGCTGGAGTGCATGATACCATATTCATCTATGGAACGATAAACATAGATCTTGATAGGGCTTCAGTCATAGGTTTGGTTGAGACTCACTGTTTGCTCATACACATACAAACTCGTTTCTCGTTATAGCAATAAACTTGTTATTAATTATAGCAATGAACTTTGTTTCTCATTACAACAACGAACTTTTATTACTGAAAAAATTATATACATGTTTTAGCAATGGAATTGTTTGCTCCTTGTAGCAACGAAATTGATTGCTCATTTTAGCAATGAAACTTGTTTACTCGTTTGAGTAACGAACTTTATCTTCCATGAGAATATGAATGTTGCATCTTATTTGGGCAACATACTTTATCTCTCATGATGACAAAGAACTTTGTTTTTACAAACCGATTTACTCATTTTAACAATATACTTTTATTATTGGAAACTTTTATCAAAACTTTGATTTCAATTCATGGAACCAATATTATTTTGTTTATCTGTGAATAATCACCAACTATTTTTATAGTTGACGCTCGTTTTACATGCTTTTTCAGGAATCATCGAGTAAGTGGCACTTAGGGACACTTCACTTTTAGGAGCATTCGCATGTGTTGTATTTCAATTTACATTGTAATTTCTTTTAAAAGTTGTTCAAACCCATTGTAAATTTGTAATGATTTTTAATACTATGGTTGGTGTTGTCTTTTAACTTTTGCTATGAAACCCTATGTACTGCCACGCCCTGTGTTTCCGCTTTAGCGGGGTGTGACATAGGTGGCGTCAATTGTGAAACTATTCCACATTCCTTGAGGTAGTCATGGAATTCAAGACTTAGGTACTCTCCACCTCGATCAGATCGAAGCATCTTGATTTTCCTGCCCAATTGATTCTCCACTTCTTGTTTAAACTCTTTGAACTTTTCAAAGGTTTCTGACTTGTGCTTGATCAAGTAGATATACCCATATCTGCTATAATCATCTATGAAAGTCACATAGAAGCGATTTGCTTCCCTTGTGGTGGATCTAAAGGGTCCACATACATATGTATGTATGAGATCCAATAAACCCTCACCCCTCGCACAAGTGCCAGTGAAGGGTGACTTGGTCATCTTTCCAAGTAAACAAGATTCACATACGTCATCATCCCTAAGGTCGAATGACTCCAAGACTCCATCCTTTTGGAGTTGGGCTATGCGTTTCTTGTTAACATGGTCAAGGTGACAATGCCACAAGCATGCTTTGTCCATACTATTGGAAGAATCCACACATAATACATCATTTCCTAAGTTGTCTACAACCATCACAATTTCATATATTCCATTACAAGGCAATGCTTCAAAATATAAAACATTATTAAAATAAGCATAAATAGAACCCTTTTCATTATCAAATGAATATCTAAAGCCTTGTTTATATAAACCATGAAATGAAATGATGTTTCTAGCCATATCTGGCGAATAGTAACAATTATTCAAATTTAAATCTAAACCATTACTAAGCACTAAGGAATAAACTCCAATCTTGGTCACAGGCGACAATCTTCTGTTTCCCATGATTAGATTCATCCTTCCACGCTCCACATCCCTATTTCTTCTTAGTCCCTGCAAATCAGAACATATGTGAAAACCACATCCTGTATCAAGAACCCAAGAAGTAGCATGTAACAAACTATTAGATTTAATTGTGTAAATACCTGCGAAAGATGGCTTGATCTTTCCATCCTTGATGGCCTGCAGATATTCTGGGCAGCTTCTCTTCCAATGCCCTATCTTGTGGCTGTGGTGGCACTCTGCCTCCTTGGGGTTTGAGTTGGGTTTAGCAGAACCAACTTTGGTTCCACTAGAAGAGGTGCCATCTTGAGACTTTCCCTTGTGGTGGCTCCTTGAGGAGGCCTTCCTCTTCTTACCCTTCCCTTACCCTATTGCCAAGACAGGGGCAGCAGCTGGAGTGGGAGGTGATGCAATAGATTTATCCTTGAGGTTGCTCTCAGCAGTCCTCAACAAGCCCTGTAGCTTGCTCAAAGATACTTCTTCCTTATTCATGTGATAGGTCATGCGGAACTGGCTATAGCAGGAAGGCAATGAGTGAAGGATAATGTCAATTGCTAGCTCTTCATCGAAGTTCACATTCAACTTCAGCAGGCGATCAACATATCTCTGCATCTTTTGCAGATGGGCAGTAAGAGACTCTCTATTTCCTATTTTGGTAGTGATCATCGAATTGATGATCTCATACCTTTCTTGCCTGGCGCTCTGGTGGTAGCGTTCCAGCAGATCCTGATGCATCTCGTAGGGGTACTTGTCCTCATAGGACTTTTGAAGTTCAGCAATCATAGTCACGAGCATGATGCAATGGACTTTCGTGGCATCACGCTCATGGGCCTCGTAGGTCGCGATCTCATCGGCAGTAGCAGTTTCAATGTCAATCGCCTTAAGCTTCTCGTCGAGGACATACTCTTTGTCCTCGTAGCGAGTGACCATGCGAATGTTGTGGATCCAATTACTGAAATTGGTCCCATCGAAGATCACTTTCCCACACAAGTTCATGAGTGAGAATGAACCAGAGGAGTTTGACCCAGAAGCGTTGTTGTTTGCGTTCAACATCTGGAAAAAGAACAAAGTTGATTAGAAACGAAATTTCCCAAATTAATCACCCAAATGAAAAAGTAGGGCTAGGAACCAACAACATTATTCACTAATTAGAAGAGGGATGCCGTAATCTAATAAGTAAATAAGTTGAAGGCAAGTGAATGTCGATTCACTAATTCTTCACCATGAAAAACGAAAAGGAAATTAGGTTTTAAATGTATTGAAAACTCCTAGATCTTTTGAGATACATTGAACTTTTCAATGGCATGTTTAAATCTCGAGATGCCCCTCTCGTTTATGACTGGGATGTCGAGGATCACAAAGTGGGTGAATAACCATGCAAATATACATGGTGCCCTCATTGTTACAGTTACCTATTCAATGTGCTGGTTAACCACACACGATTCATTGAACTATAACAAACAATGAGTAACCCTTTGCCACCTTTGCTTAGAACCCAATTAATGTGCCGGTTAACCACACGCGCTCCATTAACGTCTCAGCAAGCGTACAAAGTGTAATTTCAGGGAATTCCATCAATTCACTTTTTGCCTAAAGTAACTAAGATTGGAAATTTTGTAAAACCATTTAGTTACTTAATATAGATTCATTATACTTTTAATAAGGAAAGGTTTGCCCGATCCTACCCGTTCGCCTAACGACCCTCCACCAATCAAGGAAGCGGTTGGTGAGAATGGACACCCATTAAACGGCCATTTTATAGGCCATAACATTATACCCCCCTTATAGATTGGCTTCGTGATTGAGGCCTACTAACGGTAAGACTAGCATTTAAGTTATACATATATATATTAATCTTATAATATTATAAGTATAGGGTTGAATTTTAAAACTTGTAAAATTCTAGGGTTTGAAATTTAAATTATTCAAATTAAACTTTTAATCACAAAACTTAAATTTCAAAACTTGAGGGCAAGTTTTGAACTTTTTCAAAACGTAAAGGATCAAATAGCAAATAATATAAATCAACTAATTAATTTAATGATTATCTAAATTTGACCTAGTCAATATTACTTGCAAGACAATTTACCAATTTAATTCAAATAATCAATTATTATCATATAAGGAAATTATTATCCAATCAAATGGTAATTATCTTTTGTTTGGTCAAGGATATACTCAAATATATGATAAAATTCAGATTTTAATGACCCATAACAATTAAGGCAAGTATCCTCAAGCAAAACAGCAAGAAATCCCGAAATCTACTCTAACTGACGCTTGAACTCGCCGAGTTCCATTATGAACTCGCCGAGTTGGAGCTACTCGCCGAGTCCACAATGGGACTCGCCGAGTTCATCAGTCAGGGGCACAAAAAACGATTTTTCCATGCAAAAAGCAATCAACCAAATCATCAATTCAATAGAAATCAATTAAGGCTCTGATACCACTGATGGGTTTGAGCCATAAGAACTTTCCTATGTGCACATGCAAACCCTAACGCTTGGATCTAGGTTTCTCTAATTGAACATGAAATGTTTCCAAGGCTTACAATACTAGATCTAGAGATAACTATTGAATCATAACAAACGAAATCAGATCTAGAAGAATACCTTAAGTTGCTTGCTTGAATCTTCTTGTTCTTGGAGCTTAGAGTCACAATTGTCACTCCTCTAATGGCTTACAAACACCAACTAGCAAGAGGATGATTTAGAGAGAGGAGAGATGAGAAAATCGGCTCTAGGGTTTCTTTCTTACAAGAGTGGCCGATTTCCCTCACCCATAGGGTCTATTTATACTATGAGCTACTAGGGTTACATCCTTAACCCTAATTGAATAACTTAGGCCCTAAGCAAACCAAGGATCCTTATAGATATAAGGCTTGGACGAATTTAAGATATCCTAACCCTAAAATTCGGCCACCGTAATATCCATAAGGATTCATAGCCTAAAAACACAACTATCACACATTTGACAGTTTAAGCCCCTTTATTCAATTAACCTCTTTTAGTCACCAAATTAATTCCTAATTAATTTATGACTAATATTAATTAAATAATATTATTATTCCTTTAATATATTATTCTTATAACATATTAATATAATAATATCTTTTCTCTCTATATAAATCAACCTGTCAAGTTGCTATGGTGAAGGCAACCCAAAAGGACCATGCACAACCGGGTCAAGTACTTACCAAATATAGTTACGGGCTTAGACACTAATCCAACACTTTTTATCTAGTATGTATGTATGTTATCTTAGTTTCTCATAACAGTATGTATTGACTCATGTATGAACTGACTCTTTGTATGTTTCATTGTTCTTGTAATAGTATTAGTAACTTCCTAAACTATACCTATTATAGTTTACTAGTAATGTTGTTTGTATGAAGGAACATGATTGTATACCCTTGCTACCCAAAGGTATTGAACTAATGAAGGAACTTTTATATCTATATACATATACATAATATATAACTAAGATTCAAACGACCTTCGGACAAACAACCGATACCCTAAGTCCGCAACCAAACAAGGAACAGGAAGTAAGGTGAGCTATCAGTCCTAAGTCCTTTCAATCCTATTTATATAACTATATCTATATAGATACACATTTGACAAAAATATAAGTTTAAAAGAGTTTAATAAAAGTATTTAGCATGTAAAAGAGTTTGTAAAACGATTTGAAGTAGTTTGTTTGATAAGTAAGAAATCCACTTGTTTGGTAGTTATTAATCACATGTGATTGATATAATAACTATAATAATTCAACTTGTATTCCCCCATAGAAGCATTTAAAATAATTTCAAAGGTTGATTAAGGGGTATGAACTCACCTGTAGTGAGTGGTTTGGATGAACGGATGGTATAGGATGCTAAGTTGTGAAGTGAAGACTTGAACACACACACTGATCCTATTTATCATTTAAAGACACATATATGTATCTAATTAGTGATTATAACACTAATTAAGCAAGTAAAGACACCCTAAAACATGGAAAACACTTTGGTTCAAGTGTTAGAAGGCCATAGGGTTGCATCTAAGGGTTATAGGACTTTTCTTTTGAGTTTACGGTCCAAGAGTAAACTCTCCATGAGTTTACGGCCTAGGGTTTGCGGCCCTAATGGGTTTACGGCCGTAAACCCATGGTAACTTCTACCATTTTGACATTCAAGGTCCTTAGTTCAAGTTGGAAGGGTTCTAGACCAAGTTTTAAGCCTTAGGAAGGAATGGTGGCTCATAGGCACCACTAACTAGTGTTTACGGCCCAAGGTGTTTGCCTTGGCCATAAACACCACTTGTTATTGGTTCTTTTGATGTTTAAGGTCCTATACTCTTCATGGAAGTGATCTAGACTTGATTCCAAGGCTTTGGAAGGGACTAGGGCTCATATTGCCCCCTTTATTAGGGTTTACGGCCCAAGGAGATTGCCTTGGCCGTAAACACCTTATGATCTTGTGTTCTTGATGTTTTCTAGGTGTAATCAAAGTGATTCAAGCACACAACAAGCTAGGGTAAAAGTACTTCCAATATAGAAGCTTGTAAGGGTGTTTAAAGTCCAAGAACACTAGTATGTGTTCTTGGTGAAATGAAGAACACTTGAAGATCTATCAAAATGAAGAGATTTCATGGATGAAATCATGTACAATCACTAGATGTTGTAATATATCAACTAATCAAGGAAGGAAACACTTACAAAGTTGAAGATCAAGAAGAAAAATCGGATGATACTTGAGAGAGAATGACTTCTAGGCTTGAAAATGGTAAAAATGACTAAAATGGCTAAGTGTCATATTTATACCTTAGAGTTTACGGCCATAAACTCCATGTTATGGCCGTAAACTCCAAACTCTTGGAGCTTTGAGACTTAAATGTTGCACAAATAACTCTAGAGTATACCTCCTATAATTACCTCTTGAAGGTACTAGGCTTAGAACACTCAAACAGACTCAAAACAGTGCTAAAAGTTAGCAGAAATAAGTCTGACTTAGATTGAACTGAATGGTTGTATAAGATAGAAATTTCGAGTTGTCACGGGACAAAATTCTCTTAACGGGGGGATAATGTGTAACGACATGATTTTTCAAAACAAAATTTTCAATTTTAAACTCATAAAACACATGTCTCATCATTAATTCTCAAAAACAACCGACAAGTTTTCAATACAATTATTCAAATCCAGGATCCACTATCATAGTTTTGTTGGATTAATGTCTAAGTCCATAACTATATTTGGTATGTACTTGACCCGACCCGACATGGTCCATTTGGGTTGCACTTCACCGGCACAATTTATATGGATAGTCTTTTGAGAATAGTATATTTATGATTTATATTAATATATTATAAGTTCTAATATATTAATATGGAATCATATTATTTAATTAGTATTGATCAAGAATTAATTTAGAATTAATTAAGTGATCAAAAAGAACTAATTAAATATGGACTCTTATATATATGGAATGGGCCAAGTTCATTTAGGTTGGGCTAAGCTTTCATGGATGGTCCATGGAGCTTTTAACCCATGGATCCTATTTAAATGAAAGGTCATGGGTATTAGGGTTTACATGGATGTAACCCTAATCCTCCATAATATATAAAGGGGTCCTTGGCTCACAAAATTGGTACAAGTGAGTGAAAATAAGAGTGGGCCGATTTTAGTGTGCATACATATTCTCTCAAGTTCTTCCAAGGTGTTTTGGTGATTTGTGATTCCATTTGAGGCTTCCACACTATTGGGGCTAAGCTCTTAAAGCTTGAAGACATCAAGCTACATCAAAAGGTATGTCATCTAACTAGAACTTTGTAGTATAGGTGCTTCATAATATGCTAGTTAGGATGAAACCTTGGAATAGTTAATATTTGCATGTATAATAGAGAAAACATAGATCCAAGGTTTATAGGGTTGCATGTACACCATAAGAGTGTTAGAATGCTCAAAAATCAACAGTGGTATACGAGCCATGGGTTGTTTTCTATTATATTTGATGCAAATGTATTTTTTTTTTCAAGTTGAAGGAAAAAAAAAGAAAAAAAAACATGAAGTTTGTCAAATTTTATGATAATTACTTGATTTTATGAAAAACTAATTATTTATAAAATTTGAGTCACTTTACTACAAGAGTTGAATTAGGTCAATTTATTAAAAGATAGAATGATATGATTATTTTATTTGTTTTAAAAGTTTGATCTAAATGGTTTTAAGGAGTTACAAATTTTGTCATAAAATTTTGGAACTCAAAAGTTTTTTTTAAAGTTATGATCTTAAGAGTTTTGAAACTTCCATAAGTTATGGATGTGAAATGTCTCATTTATTAACTCTTTAGGTTATGAATTCCAAGAGTCTTCAAAGGATAATTGTCAAAGTTTCAAGATTTGTATTAGTTTATATGATTATCTAATTTCTTGAAAATGGTTGATATGAATTATCTTTACTTATGAGTTTAATCTAGATCATAGAAAAATTATTTGATTATTGTGTTAATTGGAATATTTGATCTTAATGGTTTTTATGAACTCCATAACTTGTCCTCAAGTTATGGAAAGTGAAGAGTTTTTCTTTTTAGAGTGTCATTAAGTCTCATAGGTTATGAAAATAGAAGAGTCACTATTTTTAATGTCATCATTAAATGATTTAATGTCTTCCATAACTTGTCCTCAAGTTATGGAACTTGAATTTTTTTTTCATTAAACCTTAATTAAACTCATAAGTTATGAAAAATCCAAGAGTTTTGAAAGGTTTCAAAACTTGTCCTCAAGTTTTGGAATTTGTAAAGTTACCCCTCATGTATACTTTAATTCCAAACTAGACCTTAGAATTTTAAAAGTTTAAAATTCAACCCTTATACTATTATTATAATTTTTATTATATATTATATGTATAAGAGCAAGTCGTCTTACCATTAGTAGGCCTCATTCACGAAGCCGGTCTATAAGGGGGGTATAAGGTTACTGCCTATAAAATGGCAGTTTAATGGGTGTCTACTCTCACTCACCGCTTCCTTGACCGGTGGAGGGTCGTTAGCCGAACAGGTAGGACAAGGACTATAATTCTCCCTTCATTATAAGTATAATGATAAATACTAAGTAACTAAACACTTATAAATTCCTAATCTGTGACAACCCGAAAGATATTCCGTTAACATAACCCATACCGTTAATAAAATTTATTTTATTTTGGGTTTTTCCGTTCACTTTCAAATTAAATAATTCATTTAGAATTATAATTATAATTTCCTATGTGTTGAAACGAAATATTTAATTGAGTGAAAACACTCTAAATAATCTTTTGAAAATTTCTAGACTATGACTAGTGCGGGTAATGGTCATTTACCCGGGTAAAATATTAAGCTCCGTTTAATGCCGGTATTGGGTGTATTCCCACCGGGTCACTAACTCTAGTCATATATAAAGGATGAGTGGACACTTTTGAGCCCTTTTCCCCACTTCAACTTTCTCTCTCTAGAAATCGAACTCTCTCAAGAAATCTTCACTTTCAAGCTCCAATTTGGTAAGTGATCCTTCCTAACTAGTTGTTTATCCTATCATGCATGCAAATCTATGTTTGAACCTCCCAAAAATCACCAAAAGTATGTGTTTACGGTTTGGGGGAGCCTCCCAAAACCGTAAACTCCTTCAATGGGGGTTTTGAAGCCCCAAAACCCTTCCAAACCTCTTCTAATGCTTAGATCCTTACATGCATGGAGTTAGAACCACAAGATCATGAATTTTTGGCCATGAACATGAGTTTACGGTTCTTGAATGTTCAAGAACCGTAAACACCCTTTCATGGGATTTTGATGCTCCTTAACCCTTCCAATGTATGTCTAATGGCCTTGAAACTTGCTTGGATGATCTTAGAACCCTAAAACATGTCCAAATGAGCATGAACTTGAGTTTACGGTTTGGGAACATCTCCCAAAACCGTAAACACCTTCCAAGGGTGTTTTAATGCTCCAAACACTTTGCATGGCTTGTATTTGAGTCTAGAACTTGCATGAATGGCCTACAAACCACCAAAACACATGGAAAATGGACAAACATGGACAAGGGTGGGTTTACGGCCGTAAACCCATGAGTTTACGACCGTAAACTCCCCAAGGGTGGTCCAAGGACCGTAAACCCTAATTCCTAGGCCATTTCATGTCCCGATCACTTCCTAAGCCCTCGAATCAACCCTAGATCTTTCCTATGTGCAAGATGAGACCTTGGATCACTCAAACCACCACACCCATGAGTTTACGGCCGTAAACTCATGGGGGATGTGGTCTTTGGACCGTAAACTCCCCTAAGGGTTTACACTTGAAGAGTAAACACCTTATCTAGGCTCTACACTCCTTAGATACAACCCGTACCATCCCTAACACTTGAATTGAAGTGTTTTCGTGCCTCGGAGTGTATTATCCTGCTATCTTAGTAAATCAAAGTCTAATTAGATACAATTATGTATCTCTTCATGATACATAGGAACCTCACGCGTGTTCAAGCCCTAAACTGATACTTAGCATCTAAATCGGCACATTCTCGTCAGGTGAGTTCATACCCCTACACCATTTTCTGTATTTTTCATGTTTTCAGGGGGGGAACACAAGCAAAAGTACAAGGAAACTTGTACTCAAATCTATTATTTCGTATGACACAACTACATGTTTAATATGTTTTAAACATTGAAATCCGTATTAACCAACCGTCTAACTCGTGGAGTTAGTTTTCAAAACCAATTGTGAAACTCATTATAAAATGTTACATTTTTACATTTCACAAGGATTTCATGTCAATTCATAAACCGGGATTTTCTATACTATTACTTGTAAAGTTCATTATTCTTATGATTGGAGACACGTCCTCGGTAACACTCCACAACGTATACGAGAGTGGAGGACTACTCCCGTAACCAGAAACTCTTGGAGGGAGAGCGTGACTTGAGTGTATAGATCTATACGGGGCTGACTACCCCGCACCCTGCTGCTAGCTACAGTTGGATCGTCAGGTCCATGGGTGACAAAAGTCATAAAATGATGATGGACTTCTTATTGCCCTATCTAGTCTATCGTATGGTTATGGAACTCGCAACTTAGATAATGGAGATTTACTGATAAAGTAATAACGAATCTAGTGAACTAACCTCCTAGTAATAACTATCTTTGATTACTACTAGTTCACTACTTACTTATTAGTTTTGTGCACGTGTCAAAACTAATATGCTTACCACGGGATAACTAGTCATTCAGTATGCTTCACTTAATCGATACAAGTATGGTAGATACTTGTACACATCATTTTAGAATCGATAACCAGCGAATATTTTTCATAAGAAAACATAGGGTTTTCTTGGGATAATGTAACTTTTCATAAACAAGGTTGTATGGTACATCTAACGAGAAATCAAATCATGTTTTCATAAGGAAACTTGCAGGATTTTCTTAATTCAAATTGTGTAACAAAAGGGATAACCAAACTACTTTTATAAGAAAATACAGGATTTTCTTGGATATCAACTGTTCATGAAACTAAAGGAAACTGAACCTTTTTCCAGAAAACAAACCGCTTATGAACTCACCAGCTTTATGCTGATATTTTAAAACTGCTTGTATTCTCAGGGCATCCATAGGCAGGTACTCCTACTAACTTTTTGGAGAAGACGGAGCATATAGAAGACTCGTCTTTACTTTTGTTCTAACCAATGTATCTAAGAAAACTTGTAGTATTTTATTTTCAAACAAATGTAAAACTTTCTCATGTAATGTAATGGTTGTGTTTACTATGCTTGCTATGTACATTGGTTGTGATACTCTACATGACGTCACTCCGCCCCGGAACGTTTCCGCCATCGGTTTCGGGGTGTGACAGATTGGTATCAGAGCCCTTGTTTATAGTGAACTAAGTATACCGAACCTTACATGGTATACAACTATAAACACTAAGGGACCTAAGAGCTCTAAACTAAAAGTATGCTTTTAAAATATAAGTATTTTTATAAAAGTATACAAGTATTCCCGAGTACCGAAATCCGTATCGCGAAGAGAACAAAGCATAAGTAAATTGGGCGTTGTGCACTGTGGTTAAACCTGGGCAGTTATGTAGTCATGTCTAGGGTCAATATAGCCTGATCAACTATATTCATTCGAGACACGGCCAACATGTGCTTGGGAGTGACTGTGGTGTATAGCAGGCCTATAACTTACCTAATATCCATTCAACATAAAATACTATGGGAGTATTTTAGTCCGAACCAAATACCTCATGGAAATCCGTTCAGAGTGTTACTACTCATTCCTCCCTTAGCGATAGTTTACTTACTTTAAGTAATTTTCCTGTCCTATCGTTTAGTAGAACACTCTAAAAATTTTTATGAGATATATCCTTGCTTCATATCTCTAAATTTCATCCTCCTTTTTCTTGGTCATTTCAGATTAAGATGCCTCCCCGAAGGAGATCTACCAGGAGAAACAACGAAACTCCTCCACCACCGCCTCCTCCTCAATTTGATCCTGTCATGTTTCAGGCAGCTGTTACTGCTGCAGTGGCTGCTGCCATGTCGCAAATAAATTCCGGTGGATCTGGTGGTCAGGGAAGTGGTGTGCGTCCTCAATTACAGGAAAGTGGTCAGGGACACCAAAAAGAGTGCTCCTATAAAGACTTCATGAACGCAAAACCCACATCCTTCGACGACAAAGGAGGTGTTATTGCTCTGACTCAATGGTTTGAAAAGATTGAGTCCATATTCGAGATTTGCGCAGTCTCCGAACCCAACAAAGTGAAGTTCGCCGCTTGCACTTTCCTCAACAAAGCATTAACCTGGTGGAACGGCCGGGTCAAGTCCTTAACCCTGCCAATGGCAAATGCCATGGGTTGGGACAAACTGAAGGAACTCATGATAGCCCAGTATTGCCCACGGGGCGAGATACAGAAACTCGAACACGAACTCTGGACCCTAAAGATGAAGGGTTCTGACATTGCCTCCTACACTTCTAGGTTCGAGGACCTAGCACTCCTTTGTCCGGGAATGATATCCCCAGAAAGCAAAAAGATCGAACGATTCATTTAGGGGCTGACCCAGCCAACCAAGGGAAATGTTTTGTCTGCGGGGCCGGAAACCTTCGATAGCGCCAAGTGTTTGGCACAAATTCTGATTGATCATAGCGACGATCCCGAGGAAATAGCCACCGCCTCTGATCCGGCTAAAGGGAGCGGTGAAAACAAGAAGAAATCCTGGAACAAACGAAAGGGTCAGGGTTCGCAAGGACCCTCAAAGAAACAGCAAACTGTGGCGGTCCACGCCGCTACTACCCCTGTTGCTACTCCTGCCACTCAGGCTCCTACCAGCAGGTACACTGGCACCCTTCCTCGGTGTGACAAGTGTAACTACCACCATAATCCCGGCCCGTGCCGGGAGATGTCATGCACAAGCTGTGGCAAAAAGGGGCACACGATGCGATTTTGTGGAACCCCAGCCCAGCCAACAAATCAAGCCTCTGGAGCGGGTGTTGGTCGAGCCTGCTACAACTGTGGGGAGGTCGGGCATTTCAAGAGGGACTGCCCCAAAGCAGCAACAACCAACAACACCGGGAGAGTTCTAACCATGGGACAAGAAGAGGCAGTCGCTGACCCCACCGTTGTCACGGGTACGTTCCTCCTCGACAACTCTTATGCATGCATTCTTTTCGATTCTGGTGCTGAAAGGAGCTTTGTTAGTCATGCATTCAAACAATTTCTTAAACAAAAATCCCAACCATTAACCGAAAAGTTTGCCGTCGAAATGGCTAACGGTGACAAAGAGAGCACTAACGAGATATACGTAGGGTGTACCCTATCCTTAAACGACCGTTCATTTCTCATTGACCTTATGCCAGTCTCCATAAAAAGCTTTAATGTCATCGTTGACATGGATTGGTTGAGCCCCAATCGTGCAGACATCCTCTGTTTCGAAAAAGCTATCCGTCTCAATCTTCCTTCGGATGAAACTCTTGTAATCTATGGGGATAAACTCAGTTCAAACCTCCGCATCATTTCGTGCATCAAAACCCAGAAACTTCTGCGGAAGGAGTGTTATGCATTCTTAGCCCATGTCATTAACGAAAAGCAGGAAGTTAAAGACCTCGAGAGCATCCCCGAAGTCTGCAACTTTCCTGATGTCTTTCCAGAGGATCTCCCAGGAATCCCTCCTGAACGCCCAGTGGAGTTTCGTATCGACTTAATCCCCGGAGCTACCCCTGTAGCCAAATCTCCTTATCGATTAACTCCGGCAGAAATGCAGGAGTTATCTAGTCAGCTCAATGAGCTGCTCAGTAAAGGATTCATCAGACCGAGTTCCTCGCCGTGGGGAGCCCCGATCTTATTCGTGAAAAAGAAAGATGGATCTTTTCGAATGTGTATCGATTACCGAGAGCTGAACAAGCTCACGATCAAAAACCGCTATCCTCTTCCTCGAATAGACAACCTCTTCGATCAACTTCAAGGAGCTAGCTACTTTTCCAAAATCGATTTAAGATCAGGGTACCATCAGCTGCGAGTCCATGAGGGTGACGTTCCCAAAACAGCCTTTCGGACTCGATATGGTCACTATGAATTCGTAGTTATGCCCTTCGGTCTAACCAATACGCCGGCGGTGTTCATGGATTTGATGAACCGGGTGTGTCGTCCATTTATGGACAAGTTTGTTATTGTGTTCATTGACGACATACTTGTCTATTCCAAAAGCGAAGAGGATCACAAACGACACTTGAGGCTAGTGTTGGAAACTCTTAGATCGGAGCAACTGTACGCGAAATTCCCCAAATGTGAATTCTGGATCCGGAAGGTTACTTTCCTTGGTCACGTGGTAAGCAAGGAGGGCATACACGTGGATCCTTCCAAGATCAAAGCGATAGAAAACTGGTCAGCACCGAAGACACCCACCGAAATCCGTCAATTCTTGGGTCTCGCTGGCTACTATCGCAGATTTATCCAAAATTTCTCCAAAATTGCCAAACCCTTAACCACTCTAACTCAGAAAGGTGTACCCTTTTGTTGGGGCGAAAAGCAAGACGCTGCGTTCCAAACACTGAAGCGAGCCTTGTGCAGCGCACCTATCCTGTCCCTTCCCGATGGGACGGAAGACTTCGTTGTCTATTGCGATGCGTCCAATCAAGGTATCGGTTGTGTCCTAATGCAACGAGGCAAGGTCATCGCCTATGCCTCCAGACAACTGAAAGTACACGAAGTCAACTACACGACTCACGACCTAGAATTGGGAGCAGTGGTCTTCGCATTAAAAATCTGGAGACATTATCTCTACGGAACTAAGTGCACTATCTTCACTGACCATAAAAGTCTACAGCACATCCTCGACCAAAAGGAGCTGAACATGAGACAACGGCGATGGGTTGAACTACTCAACGACTACGAGTGTGAAATCCGCTACCTTCCCGGCAAGGCCAATGTGGTGGCAGATGCCCTCAGCCGGAAAGAATACTCAGGTCGTAAGGTGAAGGCACTGACTATGACTATCCATTCCCACTTATCCGCGCAAATCAAAGAGGCTCAGCTGGAAGCCTTAAGACCAGAAAACGTGTCAGGCGAAGCCCTGAGAGGAATGGATAAGAATCTTGAGATCAGAAACGATGGAGTCTATTGTTTCATGGATCGGATCTGGACCCCAAATTTCGGAGGCTTCGGAGAGGTTGTCATGAACGAAGCCCATAACACTAAATACTCCGTACACCCAGGTTCGGATAAGATGTACTTGAATCTCAAGAAACTGTACTGGTGGCCAAATATGAAGGCCGAAATCGCTACCTTCGTGGGCAAGTGCCTGACTTGCGCCAAAGTGAAGGTCGAATATCAAAAACCCTCCGACCTACTCCAACAACCCGAAATACCTGAATGGAAATGGGAAATGATTACTATGGATTTCATTACCAAGTTACCCAAATCTCCGAGTGGGTACGATACCATTTGGGTAATTGTCGACCGACTGACCAAATCAGCTCATTTCCTTCCTATCAAGGAAAACTTCAAAATGGGAAGACTCACGCGAATCTACATCCAAGAGGTGGTCCGACTGCACGGTGTACCCGTGTCCATCATTTCCGATCGGGATAGCAGGTTCACTTCTAGGTTCTGGCAGTCACTACAGAAGGCTCTTGGAACTAAGTTGGATATGAGCACAACTTACCATCCTCAAACAGATGGACAGGGTGAGAGAACCATCCAAACCTTGGAAGACATGCTGAGAGCCTGCGTCATCGACTTCAGCGCGTCATGGGATACTCATCTTCCTTTGGTTGAATTTTATTATAACAACAGCTACCATACCAGCATCAAGGCTGCGCCGTTCGAAGCCCTCTATGGCCGCAAGTGCAGATCCCCTCTGTGCTGGGCTGAGGTGGGTGACACGCAGCTGGTCAAGGGACAAGTCCCTGACAGCACTCTCACTGGTCCAGAAATCATCCGCGAAACCACTGAAAAGATCGTACAAATCCGAGAACGACTTAAGGCCTCCCGAGATAGACAAAAGAGCTACGCCGATAAACGACGAAAACCCTTGGAATTCCAGGTTGGAGACCGTGTCTTGTTGAAAGTCTCACCCTGGAAGGGCATGATACGCTTCGGAAAGCGTGGAAAACTTAACCCAAGGTACATAGGACCTTTCGAAATCCTAGCCAGGATTGGTCCCGTGGCTTACAGACTCCGATTACCTCATGAACTTAGCAATATTCACCCTGTCTTCCACGTCTCAAACCTTAAAAAGTGTCTTTCTGATGACACCCTTGTGATTCCCCTGGATGAGATCGAAATCAACGAAATCCTGAACTTTGTGGAAGAGCCCATCGAAATCATGGATAGAGAGATCAAACGAACGAAACAAAGCCGCATCCCGATAATGAAGGTTCGCTGGAATGCCAAGCGGGGACCCGAATTCACTTGGGAACGCGAAGACTCGATGAAAACGAAATACCCGCATCTCTTTCCAATTCCATGATTTGTATCTAAATTCTAAATTTCGGGACGAAATTTCCTCTAACGGGGGGATAATGTGACAACCCGAAAGATATTCCGTTAACATAACCCATACCGTTAATAAAATTTATTTTATTTTGGGTTTTTCCGTTCACTTTCAAATTAAATAATTCATTTAGAATTATAATTATAATTTCCTATGTGTTGAAACGAAATATTTAATTGAGTGAAAACACTATAAATAATCTTTTGAAAATTTCTAGACTATGACTAGTGCGGGTAATGGTCATTTACCCGGGTAAAATATTAAGCTCCGTTTAATGCCGGTATTGGGTGTATTCCCACCAGGTCACTAACTCTAGTCATATATAAAGGATGAGTGGACACTTTTGAGCCCTTTTCCCCACTTCAACTTTCTCTCTCTACTCTCTCTCTAGAAATCGAACTCTCTCAAGAAATCTTCACTTTCAAGCTCCAATTTGGTAAGTGATCCTTCCTAACTAGTTGTTTATCCTATCATGCATGCAAATCTATGTTTGAACCTCCCAAAAATCACCAAAAGTATGTGCTTACGGTTTGGGGGAGCCTCCCAAAACCGTAAACTCCTTCAATGGGGGTTTTGAAGCCCCAAAACCCTTCCAAACCTCTTCTAATGCTTAGATCCTTACATGCATGGAGTTAGAACCACAAGATCATGAATTTTTGGCCATGAACATGAGTTTACGGTTCTTGAATGTTCAAGAACCGTAAACACCCTTTCATGGGGTTTTGATGCTCCTTAACCCTTCCAATGCATGTCTAATGGCCTTGAAACTTGCTTGGATGATCTTAGAACCCTAAAACATGTCCAAATGAGCATGAACTTGAGTTTACGGTTTGGGAACATCTCCCAAAACCGTAAACACCTTCCAAGGGTGTTTTAATGCTCCAAACACTTTGCATGGCTTGTATTTGAGTCTAGAACTTGCATGAATGGCCTACAAACCACCAAAACACATGGAAAATGGACAAACATGGACAAGGGTGGGTTTACGGCCGTAAACCCATGAGTTTACGACCGTAAACTCCCCAAGGGTGGTCCAAGGACCGTAAACCCTAATTCCTAGGCCATTTCATGTCCCGATCACTTCCTAAGCCCTCGAATCAACCCTAGATCTTTCCTATGTGCAAGATGAGACCTTGGATCACTCAAACCACCACACCCATGAGTTTACGGCCGTAAACTCATGGGGGATGTGGTCTTTGGACCGTAAACTCCCCTAAGGGTTTACACTTGAAGAGTAAACACCTTATCTAGGCTCTACACTCCTTAGATACAACCCGTACCATCCCTAACACTTGAATTGAAGTGTTTTCGTGCCTCGGAGTGTATTATCCTGCTATCTTAGTAAATCAAAGTCTAATTAGATACAATTATGTATCTCTTCATGTTACATAGGAACCTCACGCGTGTTCAAGCCCTAAACTGATACTTAGCATCTAAATCGACACATTCTCGTCAGGTGAGTTCATACCCCTACACCATTTTCTGTATTTTTCATGTTTTCAGGGGGGGAATACAAGCAAAAGTACAAGGAAACTTGTACTCAAATCTATTATTTCGTATGACACAATTACATGTTCAATATGTTTTAAACATTGAAATCCGTATTAACCAACCGTCTAACTCGTGGAGTTAGTTTTCAAAACCAATTGTGAAACTCATTATAAAATGTTACATTTTTACATTTCAAAAGGATTTCATGTCAATTCATAAACCGGGATTTTCTATACTATTACTTGTAAAGTTCATTATTCTTATGATTGGAGACACGTCCTCGGTAACACTCCACAACGGATACGAGAGTGGAGGACTACTCCCGTAACCAGAATCTCTTGGAGGGAGAGCGTGACTTGAGTGTATAGATCTATACGGGGCTGACTACCCCGCACCCTGCTGCTAGCTACAGTTGGATCGTCAGGTCCATGGGTGACAAAAGTCATAAAATGATGATGGACTTCTTATTGCCATATCTAGTCTATCGTATGGTTATGGAACTCGCAACTTAGATAATGGAGATTTACTGATAAAGTAATAACGAATCTAGTGAACTAACCTCCTAGTAATAACTATCTTTGATTACTACTAGTTCACTACTTACTTATTAGTTTTGGAATTCCAGGTTGGAGACCGTGTCTTGTTGAAAGTCTCACCCTGGAAGGGCATGATACGCTTCGGAAAGCGTGGAAAACTTAACCCAAGGTACATAGGACCTTTCGAAATCCTAGCCAGGATTGGTCCCGTGGCTTACAGACTCCGATTACCTCATGAACTTAGCAATATTCACCCTGTCTTCCACGTCTCAAACCTTAAAAAGTGTCTTTCTGATGAGACCCTTGTGATTCCCCTGGATGAGATCGAAATCAACGAAATCCTGAACTTTGTGGAAGAGCCCATCGAAATCATGGATAGAGAGATCAAACGAACGAAACAAAGCCGCATCCCGATAGTGAAGGTTCGCTGGAATGCCAAGCGGGGACCCGAATTCACTTGGGAACGCGAAGACTCGATGAAAACGAAATACCCGCATCTCTTTCCAATTCCATGATTTGTATCTAAATTCTAAATTTCGGGACGAAATTTCCTCTAACGGGGGGATAATGTGACAACCCGAAAGATATTCCGTTAACATAACCCATACCGTTAATAAAATTTATTTTATTTTGGGTTTTTCCGTTCACTTTCAAATTAAATAATTCATTTAGAATTATAATTATAATTTCCTATGTGTTGAAACGAAATATTTAATTGAGTGAAAACACTATAAATAATCTTTTGAAAATTTCTAGACTATGACTAGTGCGGGTAATGGTCATTTACCCGGGTAAAATATTAAGCTCCGTTTAATGCCGGTATTGGGTGTATTCCCACCAGGTCACTAACTCTAGTCATATATAAAGGATGAGTGGACACTTTTGAGCCCTTTTCCCCACTTCAACTTTCTCTCTCTACTCTCTCTCTAGAAATCGAACTCTCTCAAGAAATCTTCACTTTCAAGCTCCAATTTGGTAAGTGATCCTTCCTAACTAGTTGTTTATCCTATCATGCATGCAAATCTATGTTTGAACCTCCCAAAAATCACCAAAAGTATGTGCTTACGGTTTGGGGGAGCCTCCCAAAACCGTAAACTCCTTCAATGGGGGTTTTGAAGCCCCAAAACCCTTCCAAACCTCTTCTAATGCTTAGATCCTTACATGCATGGAGTTAGAACCACAAGATCATGAATTTTTGGCCATGAACATGAGTTTACGGTTCTTGAATGTTCAAGAACCGTAAACACCCTTTCATGGGGTTTTGATGCTCCTTAACCCTTCCAATGCATGTCTAATGGCCTTGAAACTTGCTTGGATGATCTTAGAACCCTAAAACATGTCCAAATGATCATGAACTTGAGTTTACGGTTTGGGAACATCTCCCAAAACCATAAACACCTTCCAAGGGTGTTTTAATGCTCCAAACACTTTGCATGGCTTGTATTTGAGTCTAGAACTTGCATGAATGGCCTACAAACCACCAAAACACATGGAAAATGGACAAACATGGACAAGGGTGGGTTTACGGCCGTAAACCCATGAGTTTACGACCGTAAACTCCCCAAGGGTGGTCCAAGGACCGTAAACCCTAATTCCTAGGCCATTTCATGTCCCGATCACTTCCTAAGCCCTCGAATCAACCCTAGATCTTTCCTATGTGCAAGATGAGACCTTGGATCACTCAAACCACCACACCCATGAGTTTACGGCCGTAAACTCATGGGGGATGTGGTCTTTGGACCGTAAACTCCCCTAAGGGTTTACACTTGAAGAGTAAACACCTTATCTAGGCTCTACACTCCTTAGATACAACCCGTACCATCCCTAACACTTGAATTGAAGTGTTTTCGTGCCTCGGAGTGTATTATCCTGCTATCTTAGTAAATCAAAGTCTAATTAGATACAATTATGTATCTCTTCATGTTACATAGGAACCTCACGCGTGTTCAAGCCCTAAACTGATACTTAGCATCTAAATCGACACATTCTCGTCAGGTGAGTTCATACCCCTACACCATTTTCTGTATTTTTCATGTTTTCAGGGGGGGGGGGAATACAAGCAAAAGTACAAGGAAACTTGTACTCAAATCTATTATTTCGTATGACACAACTACATGTTCAATATGTTTTAAACATTGAAATCCGTATTAACCAACCGTCTAACTCGTGGAGTTAGTTTTCAAAACCAATTGTGAAACTCATTATAGAATGTTACATTTTTACATTTCACAAGGATTTCATGTCAATTCATAAACCGGGATTTTCTATACTATTACTTGTAAAGTTCATTATTCTTATGATTGGAGACACGTCCTCGGTAACACTCCACAACGGATACGAGAGTGGAGGACTACTCCCGTAACCAGAATCTCTTGGAGGGAGAGCGTGACTTGAGTGTATAGATCTATACGGGGCTGACTACCCCGCACCCTGCTGCTAGCTACAGTTGGATCGTCAGGTCCATGGGTGACAAAAGTCATAAAATGATGATGGACTTCTTATTGCCATATCTAGTCTATCGTATGGTTATGGAACTCGCAACTTAGATAATGGAGATTTACTGATAAAGTAATAACGAATCTAGTGAACTAACCTCCTAGTAATAACTATCTTTGATTACTACTAGTTCACTACTTACTTATTAGTTTTGTGCACGTGTCAAAACTAATATGCTTACCACGGGATAACTAGTCATTCAGTATGCTTCACTTAATCGATACAAGTATGGTAGATACTTGTACACATCATTTCAGAATCGATAACCAGCGAATATTTTTCATAAGAAAACATAGGGTTTTCTTGGGATAACGTAACTTTTCATAAACAAGGTTGTATGGTACATCTAACGAGAAATCAAATCATGTTTTCATAAGGAAACTTGCAGGATTTTCTTAATTCAAATTGTGTAACAAAAGGGATAACCAAACTACTTTTATAAGAAAATACAGGATTTTCTTGGATATCAACTGTTCATGAAACTAAAGGAAACTGAACCTTTTTCCAGAAAACAAACCGCTTATGAACTCACCAGCTTTATGCTGATATTTTAAAACTGCTTGTATTCTCAGGGCATCCATAGACAGGTACTCCTACTAACTTTTTGGAGAAGACGGAGCATATAGAAGACTCGTCTTTACTTTTGTTCTAACCAATGTATCTAAGAAAACTTGTAGTATTTTATTTTCAAACAAATGTAAAACTTTCTCATGTAATGTAATGGTTGTGTTTACTATGCTTGCTATGTACATTGGTTGTGATACTCTACATGACGTCACTCCGCCCCAGAATGTTTCCGCCATCGGTTTCGGGGTGTGACATAATCTTAGTTACTTAGGAAAATGTGAATAAGATGCTAATCCATGAAATTACACTTTGCACTTTGTTTAAGCTGTTAGTAGAGCGTATGTGGTTAACCGGCACACTAACCTGGACTGAACAAGGCAGGCAAAGGGCAACTTAATGTTTATCATAGTATCGTTGGAGCGTGTGTGGTTAACCGGCACATTGATTGAGGGGTAAATATTAAGGGTACCAAGTATATTTGCATGGTTACTTCACACCTTGTTTTGTGATCCTCGACATCCCAGTCACAAAACCTGAAGGGTACACTCGAGATTGAAACATGCCATTGAAAAGTTCAATGAATCTCAAAAGAATCTAGGAGTTTCAAAACCAATTAAAACCTAATAATACATTTCGTTTATCTTGGTGGAAATTGGTGAATCGTCATTCACCTACCTTCAAATATTTTATAGCTTGGATAACGGCATCCCTCTTCCAAGTTATAAAATAGTTTGTTGGGTCCTAGCCTTAATATATCATATTGGGTGTTATATTAAGGACTTAAATCAACTTTACGTGAATTTCTCCCATTGTTGATGTCTGGTTTAGACAATAATGATCTTCCCAAACCAAGCTTTCCTAATGAATATGACTTCCCGAGTTTGGCTCATGGAAGTCATACTTCTCTTCCTCCACCTCCTCCAATTTTTCTCCCTAACCCACAAGTTCAAGGTCACTCAAGCCCTAATGGCAAGCAAGATCTATGTGTGATCACATCTTAGAGATGAAGTCACATATTGACAAGCCGGGAGAGTTGGGTGTCAAAGTCTTGAGAAAGTTGGATGTTCAATCACTTTCTAAGTCACATAGTGAGTTCCTTTGGGACTACTATGAAACAGACTACGACATGAACCTTAATGATCATATCTATTTGCTTGGTGTTGCTGAATCAGCAATGATTTGGAACGATAGTAAAGCAAATTTGATTAGAAGATCAACTTCCCAAAAACTTTATGGACAGTGACAATGGTGACACTGGAAATCCAGAAATAGCATTCTCTTCCCAATGGAAAGGGATTGGCCATAGTCAACCCGGTTGACCAAATGGTAAAGAGGAAGGATAAGTCTGAGATAGTCCCATTACCAAAGGGTACATATGTTTATTTTGCCAAAGGAAGGGGCGTTGATTGCAAAGCTGCCAAATTTACCTAAGGATGTTAAAGTCAATAAGTTTGACTCTACATCAGGTAGAGCCCATTATCTAACTCTGTTAAGTTCTATTCTGAGATCCTCATTACATGATGTGACTGGGTCACATGTTGATGTTTTAAGAATCAAAGAATAGAGAGAAATCTTAAAGGAAGTATATGCTGATTCTGATCGCGAAGGTGGATTTCGATCGCATCAGAATTTTGAGCAGTTGCTTAAGAAGTTATGATATATTGCTAAGGAATAGATAACAACAATTTTCCATGTGGATTGTAAGGATAAGTTTTTCCGCAAAGTTTTAAAATAAAAGAAAATTGTTTAATTTTATTTATTTGAAGTATCCTTACAATGACATTTGTGGAAAATTGTTGCTTATATGATTCCACTGACAGCAATATTGGAAAATGGATTTGATTCTTTCATTTGTGGTAGTGTCTAAATTTACCAAATCAGGAAAGTTCCTCATCGCCCAAGTTTCAATTGGACCGAAACTTGGAATCATGCAAGTTGAATAGTATGATGAATGAGAACTTTCAAGCATTGGAAAATCAAGACTAATTACTTGTTCACATGGATGTGTGAGTCAAGTGAAGGACTAAAGGGATCGAGTACACATTCTTGTGCACTGGTCATGTCCACCACAAAGCTCGTTAAGACTATTTGATTTACTAAAGTTTACACAATATGGTTATACTTACAAGTTTAAGTATAATTCTGAAACATTGGAAAAGTCTCAATGTATGGCAGAACGAATGGGAAGAATCAAATTAGGCAGAAAGATAAAAGTTTCTCAAATCTGAAAAGATGGAAGAGTACTTTAGTATCATGTTTGTGATCATCTTAATGATTTAGAAATCATATCACAATTAGTCCTCTAAAGGTCATCTTAGTGCATTCTTATGACTAAGAAGAGGAGTCATAAATTGTTGAAATGGTTAGATCAGAAAGATGAGTCATACTTCGTTCCAAAAAAATTCTTAGAGTCATACTCCAAGATTGTAACTTGAGTGACATATCTTAAAGAAAGGTTTAAAACACTTGTCAAATGTAAGAGTAAAAGTGTCCTGCTCTTGTACATTTGAAATTGGTAAGTTGTGATGTTTTGGATAAAACAAAGACCAAATAAGGCCAATTGTGTGAAGTGTTTGTCTTGATAAAGAATCCGCACTATCTCTTGAATATTTGGCAAGATAGTCTTATATGTCAAGAGGATAGTGGGAGTCTTAAAAATCCTTAAAAGAATTTCAAGAACTAATCAAGAATAAAACCTGAGGTTCTTCACTAGCACACGACTTGAGGTTTATAACCTATCGTGTTGACATATTCTGTGCCCATTCCAGTTAAAGTTGGCTTTGCATAGGAGTTCTGAAAGTTCTCAATTGGTTGCATAACAACTTGGAAGCAATGGCAGGCCCTGTACTGCCAGGTGGCAAGAAGTTAAGATTGCATAAGTTCAGTCCATATGAGTTTGGATTTGTCATTATCCTTGTCTTGTGA
Organism: Lactuca virosa; assembly: GCF_052849685.1. Taxonomy (NCBI): domain Eukaryota; kingdom Viridiplantae; phylum Streptophyta; class Magnoliopsida; order Asterales; family Asteraceae; genus Lactuca; species Lactuca virosa. The sequence goes on along the minus strand of NC_136426.1, from coordinate 332,895,909 downwards.
CTATGGTTTTGACGATTCACATGGATAAGAACACATACACCATAAAATATAAGGGTCATAAGGTTTCTCTCCGATTCATGAAAATGATGGTGAGGAAACACTTCCACCAAGTAGATTTGAAGCAGATGGCAAAAGGTCTAAACAATTGAGACAATGACTACGACATCCCTTTTCATAGTTCTGAAATTGTTTAGACACACATGCATGCTATCTAAGGAAAGGTGTATGATTTTGATAAAGTTTTATCAAAGCATCTCGTATCAGAAATCTGAACTTTGGTAAGAAAGTCAATAAAGTATTGATTTCTAGAAGTCCAGCTGAAGTCTGAGTACATGTCAAAGCTAGTGGGAGCATAAGTGTTATGCTAATAATCATCATGTTAGTGGGAGCATGATAATTATTGTTAGTGTTGCAAGTTAGCAATGTGAATTATAGAAAACAAAAGTTTCAATTCGTGAGGCTGCAGGGATTGAAAAAGTTGTTTTGCTATAATTAAAGGAGAGGATATACTTCATTTCAGTTCTAAAGGCTTAGATTGAGACCTTAATCATCTTTAGTCAAGAATATATATATATATATATATATATATATATATATATATATATATATATATATATATATATATATATATATATATATATATATATATATATATGAATTTCATGTTGGATTGGTTCAACTTAAGGAAATTCTATATATTGCGTTCTCAAAATTCGATTATGATTACGGCATCCCTCTTCATAGTCAAATTTTGAAAACATGGCAAATAAAAATATTGTAGCAAAAGACTGGTCTAGAATCATGAATCGTGTACCATTTGCTTTGGGTACAGGATCGATTGCATGTGCTATAATATTTGTCATTTCTAAAGTTTTCCAAATGCCCAGAGGCATTAAGAAGGGAAAAGGTCTAGAATTGGATATGACTAAAATGATTAAGCAATTGTCGAGGACAATCTGAGGTTTACCAAAGATTGGTTGCTTAGGGACAGTTGTAAGTATAGTGCTAATTTTGGAAGGACCATATTGACATATTCTGAAAAGAGGCATCTCTTATTCAGAAGTGATAGTCAAAATAAGAATATGGAGTTGTCTCCATAGGTGGAAGTTATCTGTGTAAGAGTAGAAAACTTAATGCAAGAAGCATGTCCAAAGCAATGTACTTTGAATATGAGACTTAGTTTCCATGGAGTTGATCTCCATGGGAATACCTTATAATGACTGTTGACAAGTCTTTGTAACTATAAAAGAACTGGTAGGACTTATAATGCAAATTTCGTCAAAATTTGTTGAAACATTTGTAATGATGGAACTCGCTAACTATAAAATATTCATAGTGGTAATACCAAGGATAAAACAGGGAGTATAAAAGCACACATAGAATACTCTATCATCCTAAAACAATAAACTCCTTTTAAATTGACTCAGCTCATGTTACAATAAGAAATTTCCAAGGTCGTCATGTGACATCAGGCGGGTTGTTCCTCACCATAATCAATTTCTTGTACTACGAGAAGTTTTCCACATCTTTTTCCAAACTCTTGAAGTCCCAGTCAAAATGCAAATTTTGGGACGAAATTCCCTCTAACGGGGGGATGATGTGACAACCGTCAAATTTCGGTCAAGTCAAAGTCAAACAAAGTCAACAAGTCAAACCGGTCAACTCCATTAACCCTTGTATGTTAGGGTTTACATTATACAATTCGCTATTTCAATGAGAAAACATCATTTGAAAAATTCATGTGTTTGATTTTCCTTAGCCTTAACAGTGCTAAACAAGGAACCAAAGCGATAAAACACTATTGCACAATCATCGGGATTGTGTAAGACACTAAATCATGGCTTAACGGGGTTTATGGACCTTTCGTTGCGAAGCCGGACACTCAAAAAGATCACAAACGAAACCTCTCACAATCTCTTTCACTCAACCTCTCTCTATTAAAATCTCTCCCAAATCTCTCCCAAATCTCTCTCAAAAGTTCCTTTAACTTTTTGTAATCATTCGGGCCATCCCGACCCTTAACTGGGTCAAAAACCACTTGAAACGGGGTAAAAACGGGTAAAATAAGCTTAAGGACCCAAAACTGAAGCTTCAGGACCGAAGTCCCTGTCATAAAGGAAGACGACACACATTTGTCTGTCGTAACCTTACGACGCGCGTGTTGATGACATGCAATGAGTATCAAGGAAGCCCCTGTCATAAAAGAAGACGACATGCATTTTTGCGTGTCATAATTTTTCCGGTTTTTCGACTACGACTTCGTTTTAGGCCCGTTTTCATCATTTTAACGCGGGATTTTCACCAAAAAAAACTTTATTTTTACAGTTAGAACTCTATATTTCAGTAATCCCCACGTTTTTAGGGCCATTCATACCAATAATTAGTGGGGGAGGTGTTTGAGGTGGAAAGATGACTTTACTTTACTTTATGTCACATGCCACCACTCACACCCACTACATGGCCAACTCTTTCCCACTACATGACCAGCTCTTACCCACTACATGACCAACTCATACCCACTACATGACCAGCCCCACTCCTTGTCTAAGTATAAAAACCCATCCCCTCTCTTCATACTTCTTTCATTCTCTCATTTTCCTCCAAGGATCACACTCCAAATTCTCTCACCATTCTCTCTCAATTCCAAGACTTCCAAGGCTGATTATCAAGCTTTCTTCCACTCTTGGTAAGTATAATTCATTCTTCTTATGATTATTACACATCCTTCTACTCAAAATCATAAGAATCTTACACAAACATCGTCACATTCATGTTAGGTTCTCGATTCGTCAAGGCATCTTCTAAGTGTTCTTGGGTTGAACACTTCTCTTCTCCAACATCCATCCTCTAATAACACATAAGGTGAGTTCATACCCCTATATTTTCAGGTTTTTCTTAAGTTTTAAGGGGGAGAATACAAGTTAAAACACCAAAAACACAACTAAACTCATTTAACAATCTTCAACAGAAACAATTAACTCCATTCACGGACTGTTTTGGTCAACTTAAACATTTTAGTTTTCAAAACTCTTTCAGACGCATATAGTTCAGGTTCATACCTTTAAAATGATTACTTGCACATCACCATATGATTTTTCTACGATTTATGGTGATTTTTACAAAACTGTCTATCATTTCAGAAACAAAACCGGACCACTCTGTGAATATGAATATTTTCACACAAGTTGGAGATCACTAAAAATCATGAAAAAATTTATGAACAAACTAGACACACTTTCTAAACTCTCAGAATTTGCGGTTTTTGATTTAGACCTTTGATGAGTTTTCTATAAATTTTCTAAGAACAGTAACAGAAACGTTATTACTAGAAAAATACCATCAATTTCATTTACGCCTTGTAACTCGTTGAGCAAGGTGTATATCATTATGTAATCATATATTATTACATTATATGTCATTTTGTCTTGGTAATTAGACATACATCAGAAAACAAATGGATTTTTACCTTCACAAGTATGGTAAATAATTAATTTTTATAAACAAAGTTTACATCCGTTATACACAAACATTTGGTAAACTATGACAATTATAGTTTATTAACACTACTACTACCCTTGTTGTGATAAACTATAATAGGTATAGTTTATGATACATTTACATAACAAACTTTAATTTGTATTAATACTCTATTCTCGTTTAGCAGTTCCTAAACCAAAACTATTAATTATATTAGGTTCTACGCCATTTTGACCCGGACCGTCTATCGTACGACACACACATTTCGTTTTGGGACTAATGTGAGTAATCTACCCCATATTTTATAATTTTCAATACTTTTGGGGTGTATCATGTGGTTCTAATATGTTCCAACTTCATTTTATTGTTTTATCACAATTGAGACATTGTTGGGACATTTATACGTGAGTCATTAATTGTATAACTATTGTTTGTTTACGCTACATGTACTTGTAGTGCATTATCATTTTTAGTCTAATCTCCATGACTATGCCCGTATTCTTGAGGTACGTTATGGACAATAATAGCGCTATTGGGTTGACCACCCCGCCTTGGGACGCTAAGGTGATTGATCGCACGTGGTTGAGTGTGTTTGATGATTAGATGCTCCATCCTATATATATTTACATATATATATATATATATATATATATATATATATATATATATATATATACATATGTATATATAGGGTGAGGACTTATTGTTGTTGTTATCATTTGTTAATCAATTTTGAATTTATAAACCGTTATCTCAACTACAATTGTTTGTCGACTTCAAAAGAAAACAAATTTCAAATTATAAATGTTTCAACTTCACAAATTTTCTATACTAAAATTAGATTACTCACCAACTCTCGTAGTTGACCTGTTTTTACCCATGGTGCAGATTTGAAGAATGAAGTTGATGAAAAATAGGTTGTGCCTTAGAATTCCACAAGACTATTTAAATTTGATGTAATAAATGTTGTTCGTATTTGGATTTGTATTTGTATGTTGTGGATCTTGTTTGCATACTTAGTACTTAATTGAATCTAATCATATTATAACATAGTTGTCATGAGACTTTGAACAATATATCACGCCTTGATCGATTCCGACAAGGATCGGGGTGTGACAGTCATTTGTTCCAATCGCTTCTCCTGAGTCCTCAACACAACAATCTGCTCCAGATGCTAATGCTACTCCTCTAACTCCAGTTGAAAGAGAGTTCATGAACGAAGATGCTTCCGCTGTCACTCAAAATTTGATGGAACTTCTCTTTCCCGAACGAATCGCTGATGAGTTTGTAGCAAATCCACCAAACGAAGCTGGTACATCTACTGTGGATTCTTCAGCACATGACGGAGCTATTAATATCCATAATCTTCCCGTTTCAATCAATGACATCAGTCACACAATTCCCTCTAGCTTACATCGCGATCATCCGATAGAAAACGTCATTGGCCAGCTGGGCGACAGAGTTCGAACGAGAAGCCAGAGTGGAGACGTCAACACATGTCTCTATTCTTGCTTTATTTCTCAAATAGAGCCCAAGAACGTCGAAATGGCTTTCAATGAGCCCAGCTGGGTGGATGCCATGTATGACGAGCTCAATCAATTCGAAAAGCTCGGGGTTTGGAAGTTGGTGGAGCTGCCTAAAGGGAAGAAATCTATCGACACAAGATGGGTATTTCGGAATAAGCAAGATGATTCGGGTGTAATTGTATGTAATAAGGCGAGATTGGTGGTCCGTGGGTTCAGACAAATAAAGGGTCTTGATTATACATAAGTCTATGCTCCGGTGGCGCGCTTGGAGGCTATTCGTATCTTCCTCGCCTATGCTTCCTACATGAACTTCACTGTATATCAAATGGACGTCAAGACGGCTTTCTTGTACGGCAAGGTGAAGGAGGAGATTTATGTTTACCAACCTCCTGGGTTTGTTAACTCAAAACTTCCCAACCATGTCTAGAAGTAAGACAAGGCTTTGTATGGGCAGCATCAAGCTCCTAGAGCCTGGTATGGTACCCTAACACAACACTTGCTCAATCATGGCTATTCCCGCGGCACTATCGATCAGACCCTATTCGTCAAGCATATCGGAGACTGCGAGCTTGACAGGAAATCGACTTCAGGCGGATGTCAATTTCTCGGAGATAGGCTGGTGTCTTGGCAATGCAAGAAGCAGAATACTGTCTCGACCTCAACCGCAGAAGCAGAATACGTAGCTGCGTCTGCCTGTTGTTCTCAAGTCATATGGATCCAACATCATTTGTTGGATTACGGTTTGAATTTTCAAGAAACCCCTATATTCTGTGATAATGACGCAGCGATCCAAATTGCTAAAAACCCGGTCCAGCACTCAAATACCAAGCACATCGACATCAAAGTTCATTTTATCGAAGATTGTTATGAGCGCTCGCTCATTCGGCTAGAACAGGTTCCCACTACTAATAATGTGGCGGATCTGTTCACCAAGCCGTTTAACAAAGCTCGATTGGATGTGCTGGTTAACTTTTTGAAAATGATTCGCTTTGAGGATTAATTTTTGTTTAGATTAGTTTAAATTTGCGCATTTTAATTTCATTCTCACCCATGCATAAATTTAGGGGGAGAAATAAACAAAAATTAGAAAATTAAAAATCCAAAAACAATTGAAAATCAGAAAATCCAAAAACATTAGAAAAACAGAAAAATCAAAAATATCGCTGAGAAATGATGTGATGGGAAGTGATATCAGCTTGTGATAACAGACAATCTGAGTCTGTGTAAAGTACCAAAGCTAAATTGCCTAGGCTCTGTGTTCGATGCGCTGGTAGGCACGAAAAATTTAATGGACTTGACTAGGTGCAGATGAACTTAAGGAATCTAGAGACTTGATAAATTCTGACCTAGATAGTTCCATTTAGCCTGACAATACGACGCTTGGATAGGTTGAGCAGGGAGATATACATGAGAATCCACCAGTTACATTAAAGAACCCGTATCTAGAACTGTGGTTTAACTTTTCCTCGATGTACGGATTTTGTCCTTAATTTCGATATTGACGGGGCGACTGGGGAATTCCGATAAAGTAGGTCTGTAGGAAAAAATTTTCTTTCTCTCCTACTGTTAGTCATATGTTGCCTCCTCTGTGTGATCGAAAGATCCGACCTGGACTGCAGCATATGCAACTCTATTTCTCTGCATCTTCTATCTATGCAATTCTTCCTATCTGTTAGCCATATGATGTCTCCTTTGCGTGATTAACAATCCGACCTGGTACACAGCATATGCAACCTTCTACTTCTCAATCCCTCTGAAATTCTAGTCAGTCATATGTTTCACTCTCTGCGTGATTGAAAGATCCGACCTGAGTGTACAACATATGCATTCTAAATCTATCCTTTCTATTAATAATTGTCTGCTCACCTAAAGTAAGGAGTATTTCGGAAGTTCTTGATTATTAGGATATGTCAGGAAGCGGGAAACATGTTCTAGTACATCTAAAATTGAACAATTCTAGATTGTATGTAGATCTCGCTGCTCAATTTAGGTGGACAACAATATCCTTGGTCGTCGTCAGATAAATGGTCCTTAGGTTTTTTTTTATCTAGTAACTTAGGATCAATCTGTCCTGTCACTGATAGCATTCCTAAAATTTGTCACAATTTTTCGTGCTTAAGTGGACAACAATACCGGCGATCGACCAGATTTATTCATGAAAGGAGAGGTACTGATAAATGGAAAATGATTGTCTAACAACTTTGATCCCATATCACAAAAGGTTAATCAACTTCAAGATAGAGGATTAAAATTAGTTTGAATTAAAAATTTTGGTATTTTATTTTGTTTTATTTTATTTTATTTTGAAATTAATCCTCCAAGAGTTTTATTTTTAAAAATTGTTTTGGGTATTGGGCCTTATATTTTAAAAGGAGGTGCAGCCTACCGGTTTGGATCCGGGTATGAACCGGATATATAAGGGAATTACAGAAGAATTTACTGAGACCGAAGGAGAAGAAGATGATGATTATGAGGATCTTGACCTATCCGGTTACGACAGAGATCATGTAGCAGTGACTTTTGGTGTGAATGAGAATCTTTTGTCAAACGAAGACCTTGATGACTTCTTTGACTTCATCCATGATGGTGCTAATCAAACACCGGAGATAAGGGAGAAAGCTGATGCTCAAGAGACTGTGCCTCCGTTTACCATTCAAGTGGCTGATTCCTCAACTCAAATGGACACATCATCAGGGATTCCTCCCCTTGATAATGTGGTTCCGACATCCGAGCCAGTTACAAGTGATTCCCAGACAGTACTGACCTCCCAACCCCCGATAAAGAGACGCAGAATTAATCCAAGGGTGGGAGTAATTTTTCCTGATCAAACTCAAACCACAGAGACTCCTCCATCAATAACATTTGCCCCTTCCTCATCTGTGCCCATTCAAGAGAGTCCCAGCTCTATCCATGAAGTTGGTGGTTCGTCTGGGGAAGATGTGCTCATTATTGATAAAGACTGATTTATGCTAGCCGCAAACCAAGGGGGAGATTGAAGGGACAATATATATGGTTTGGGCTAGGCAACAATGTATAGATGAGTTAGGGCATTTGACAATGTAATTTGGAGTCTTTTGTGCATGTTTGGTGTTTTCGGTCTAGATGAGATTTCGGTTAGGGAGTGACCGAAAACAGGCTTTCGGTCAGCCTGACCGAAACCTGTTTTCGGTCCACATTTGTATATATAGGTTGTCAGGTTGTCAGTAGTAAGGAGTTGATCAACAGTTGTTCATTGCTACTTTTCGGTCCATTGAGTTGTATCAGACAATTTCGTTTGTGAATTGCATGCCAGCTCAAGTTTCATTCCACTGCTACTCCATTTCTTCTTTATTTTCATTTGCTTGATTGATCATTGGTGAAGATCCTTCCATCAAGGACCTTACAAGATCACATACCAGCCACAACATCGGGTGCTGCGCGGACCTCCTCCGCTTTCAACTGGAAGGCTCTACCGCGAGCCTTTAGTGCCTAGGCCTTCACGGGCCGACTCTCTGTAGCTCGAGTAGAAGAAGGCGCAGATCCCTACGACGATCCCTGAAGCAACTGCGGGCACTCGGCCTTCCTATGGCCAGTCTGTTTGCAATGGAAGCAAACCGAAAATCCCTTGGGGCAATCCTTCGCTATATGCCCCTCCTTCCCGTACTTGTAACACACACCTGCTCTGCACACCCTATCATGGCTCTTGCCGCACTTTCCACAAGTGCGGCCCTTCTGACCTCCCGATCTCGAATCAACAGGCTTCTCCCGCTTGGCCACCGGCTGGGACTGCGTCGGCCGCCTATCCCTCCTCTGAGACTCCGCCTCCTCCATGGCCTGAGTCTCTAGCTCAATCTCCCTCTTCCGAGCATTTTCCTGGAGCTCGGAAAATGTTCGGTATGTCGAGTTCTCCATGAAGTCACGAATGTCTCTCCTCAGAATGCTCAGATATCGGCTCATACGTTCCTGCTCAGTAGGCACGTGCTCAGGGCAAAACAACGCCCTCTCATGAAACATCCGTGTGATCACAGTCACAGACTCAGTCCCCTGCTTGAGGGACAAGAACTCATGGGCCAACCGTTCCCTCTCCACCGGGGGAACGTACTCGTCTCGAAACATAGCGGTGAACCTCTCCCAAGTCACCGCAGTAAGCTCTACAGTAGTAAATTCAGCTGTCACAAACTTCCACCAGTCCTTCGCTCCTAAGCGAAGCTGGTTCAGTGCGAACCATACCCTCAGATGCTCCAGACAAGAACATGTGTAGAAGCATCCCTCAATGTCAGAGGTCTATCTCATCGCAGCTATCGGATCCAGAGTCACATCAAACTCTGGTGGCTTCGTGTTGCTGAACTCCCGGTACAGCAACGAGTCACCCCCTGTGGCCTAGCAGCGGCGACGGTTGCGGTGGCTGCAGCAACAACAACCTCGGTAAGAGCAGCATATCGCTCGTCAAATGTCCCAATTAGTGTGGTCTTGATAGACCCAAACATCTTTGGTATCTCAGCTCGAATGGCTGCGGCCACCTCCTCGTGAATCAACCTACGAATCTCCTCATCACTGGTACCGCTGGTACCACTGTCTCCTGCGTTGCGGCGCGTAACCACCATGATGCCTCTAAAACACAACATAAAATAATCAGAGACTCGACCGAGATTATTCACACTCGACCAACAGTTCCTACTTGTTCCTTAGCACCCTGAGGGTTCTTACTTGGAATGCTTACCGATCCGATGCTTTCAGTAGTACGGGCCCAATACTACCTTCCACATCGTATCCGTATCCACCATAGTCCTCCTCCTAGGATCCCAACTCGCAAGTACTCTATACCATTCTAAACACAGCCTACTCTCTAGTAGACTTCTCATAAGCTACTCTCTACTACCTAAGTGCACTCAAAGCCACTCACAGCTGCATAAACTCCTAGGCTAAGGCATTACAAATCAGGCCACTCTAGTCCTAACATATGAATTACCTAGCCTACTCTAGCATGCAAAGCACATCTCATAATATCATAACACGTAACGTAAGGGTATTTTGGGAAATCACCGTTCGGGCGCTGGCTGATTTTACTCTTTTTAGAAGAATTGTTTCTTTTTGAAAACTTTTCTCAAATCCTCAGTTTGAGTCCAGATATGCCCGAAGGTGTATCCGAATCCCTCAAACCAAGGCTCTAATACCAACTTGTAACGACATGATTTTTCAAAACAAAATTTTCAATTTTAAACTCATAAAACACATGTCTCGTCATTAATTCTCAAAAACAACCGACAAGTTTTCAATTCAATTATTCAATTCCAGGATCCAAAATCATAGATCCATATCAAGAGTGTGTGTACAATCACGCCGGAGCCTTCCTGCGATCCTCAGAAGTACCTGAAACACATAACACATAACATGCTAAGCACGGATGCTTAGTGATTTCCCCAAAAACACCACATACAACAATTCGCCACTCGAGGCTATACTCTGTAAGACCCTCCGGTCTATGTGTCTCAGCGGGACCCTCCAGTCCCGTATGTGACAACCCGAAATTTCTATTCTGTACAACATGTCAAGTCAATAAAAGTCAAAACAGTTACTGTTAAATTTTCAGACTTTTTGGAATAAGTTTGAGTATTTTAGGATTAATACTTTAGGAGATATCAGGAAAGAGGATGCCCTAGGGTTTATTGTGCAACAATAAAGTCCCGACACATCAAAAGTCTAGAGTTTACGGCCTAAACTTGGTGTTTACGGCCGTAAACCATAAGGGAAAGGGGTATATAAGTGGCACTTAGCCATTTTTAACACTTTTCCACTTTTTCAAGAACAAATATCAAACTCTCTCAAGTATCATCCAAGTTTTATTCAAGATCTTTAATCTAGTAAGTGTTTCTAGCCCTTTTGAGTTAGTATATCACTTAATCTAGTGTTTTAACACACTTCTATCCGAAAAATTAGTCCAAAAGATCAAATCTTCATGTTTCACCAAGAACACACACTAGTGTTCTTGGACTTTTGGCTCATTTCAAGCTTCTATATTGTAAGTACTTCTATCCTAGAGTATGTTTAAGCTTGCTACACATCTTTACATCAAGAAAACACAAGGAAACACCAAGATCAAAGGTGTTTACGGTCTAAGAACGCCTTGGACCGTAAACCCTTCTTAAGGGGCCAAAGTGACCCTAGTCCCTTCCTTAGCCTTGGAAACTAGTCTAGACTTATACCTTAATGTGTTTAGGACTTGAAAACATCAAAATACCATCATCCATAGGGGTTTACGGCCGTAAACCCAAAGGGAAATGGTCCTAGGGCCGTAAACTCCAAATAGGAGTGAAATGGTGCCCTAACTTCTTCCATAGACTTATACTTCAAGTGGAAATAGAAACCTTCAAAACAAAAAATGGTCAAAGGGGTGTGAGTTTACGGCCGTAAACTCATGGGTTTACGACCATAAACTCATGTGGTTATGGTCAAGAAACCGTAAACTCATGAAAGGGGTTCCCTTGAACCCTAAACCCCATAGCTTGGTCCTACAACACTTAGATGCAATCCTTGGGACTTATAACACTTATATAAAGTGTTTAACTTGTCTTAGGATGTCTTAACTTTATAAATTAGTTGTTTAAAGACTAATTGAATACATATATGTGTATTTATATGTTAAATAGGATCATTGTGTGTGTACAAGTCTTCACTTGACACTTAGCAATCCTATCTCTTCAGTTCATCCAAACCACTCAGTACAGGTGAGTTCATACCCCTTAATTAACCTTTTAAATGTTTTTAAATGCTTTTATGGGGGGGATACAAGTTGAACAATTATAGTTATTATATCAATCACATGTGATTAATAACTACCAAACAAATGGTTTTCTTACTTTTCAAACTGTTTATCAAACTGTTTTACCTCAAACTGTCTTACAAACTCTTTTACTTATCAAATACTTTTACTTAAACTCTTTTAAACTTATATTCTGTGTATCTATATAGATATAGTTATATAAGTAGGATTGAAAGGACTTAGGACTGCTAGCCTACCTTACTTCAAGTTCCTTGTTTGGTTGTGGACTTAGGGTATCAAGGTTAGTTGTCCGAAGGTCGTTTAAATCCTAGTTATATATTATGTGTATTTATATAGATATAAAAGGTTATTTCTTTCATTCAGTTCCATGCCCTTGGGTAGCAAGGGTATACAAACATGTTCATACATTGCTAGTAAGCTATCATAGGGGTAGTTTAGGAAGATAATATTACTAGAACAATGAAACATACAATGAGTCAGTTCATACATGAGTCAATACATACTATGATGAGAAACAAACATAAAACATAGTGATGAGAAACAAACATAATACAGAGTGATGAGAAACAAACAATAGACACTATGACGAGAAACAAACATACAGGCTAGACAGAGAAAGAACACACAATACAGCTAGCATACAATTCACATAACATATACATTAATACTTTTATGTGAGCCATTAAACAGGGCATGACACTAGCTGCCATGACTGTTTTTGTATCAGAATCTCCTTAATTGGGGTGCGTATGAGTTTGTGTATAGATCTATACTGGATTGACTATCCTACACCTTGCTGCTCGCTACAGTGGGACTTGCAAGTCTACGGGTGCCAAACGTCATTTTTACGGCATCTTACATTGTCGTTTTACTATTAAGTCGGTAGCAAGATACAGGCCGATCACATGTTACCTTAAAATTTTACGTTTGGCTTAAGGTAGTTAGTACAGCAGTAGTTACTTAATACAGCACTACAGTACTATAACATTTTCCCTTACATTTTACTTTGTGTTATTCACACAATAAACAATGATGTAAAAACTATATTTTTGGTTAATGATAGTCGGATTTGGGAAAATACACACTTTTACAAGAGATACACACACAGACACTAGATGCCTTGGTAGAAGGCTACTTTTAGTAGGAAACATAGGGTTTTCTAGGAGAGTTCAAACAAATACAAACTTTTTACAAACATATACAGTACTTTTTACAAAACATCTTACAAATGCTTTCATACAAACACAGACACTAACATACTTATGATCTCACCAGCTTTAAAGCTGATAAACTCTTTCAAAATAACTTGTATTCTCAGGTCACCAGTAGACAGGTACCGGAGCCAGGTTTTGAGAAGATGAAGCTCGTTCCAGACTCATCTTATATTTTTGATGTATATTGTTTTGGTGTCTTTAAAACTTGACAGAACACACTTGTATGAAATTATATTATTAATGCAATGGATGATGTTGTTGCTTGTTTACTACTTGCATTGTTGTGATACTGTACATGACGTCCTCCACCCCAGAACGTTTCTGCCGTTCATAGGTTTTGTGGGTGTGACAGATTGGTATCAGAGCATTGTTTATAGTGAATCGAGTGTATCAACCCATAAAAGATATACGAACTATAAACACAAGCGGGATTTAAAATTCTCTGATGAAGAGTTTATACTTTAAATAATAAAATATTTAATAAAGTATACATACCTGCATTCATACTAAAATCAGTGTCACTAGGACAGAACAAAAGTATTATGATTGTTGGACAACACAAGTAGACTTAGAGACATATGGTCAGCCCTGGGAAGATGTAGCCTGATCAACTACATTATCCGAGGAGTGATTAGCATGTGCCTAAGTATGGTTGTGAGGTTGCAACAAGTCTAAAAACTTACCAACACTACTACAATGAGAACAATGGAACAGAACATTAAACTTAAAAATACTATAGGAGTATTTTGTGTTACAATAATTACTTATTTGAGAACTAAAGGTCTTTATTAGTATATCAATGGTTGTTTAGTGGATACACTAAAGTTATATGTATTAGGATGTCATAGACTTAGAATCTATGATCTTTGCCTTACTTCCTGTTCCTTGTTTGGTTGTGGGCTTAGGGTTAGGGTCACTTATTCGAAGGTCTATCCCATATGCGTTACATGTAACTAGTATGCTTTAAAAAAGTATTGAAGCAACTAATAAAGATAATCTTATAATTATCTACTTAGTAAGTCTAATTTAGTTATTTCTTATATCCCTTTTCTCACGTAGATATCATGGCTGAATTCCATCCCCACGGAGACCCGTACTATCCCAACCACGACAACGCAGGATGGCTAGAAGAAGAACCAGAAGATAATCACCCAATCCCTTTAGATGATTATCAAGCTGAAGGTTTTTCTGATGGTTCCGAATCGGAGCCAGAAGTCAACAACCAACCCCCAGCTGTTCAAAACCCAAACCCTCGTCCCGCAATCCAAGGACCCACACCTCTGTGGGCCACAAACTTGAATAGGTGGAGTCAGGAACAAGGTCAACCTTTTCCCTACAATGGAGACAGAAGTTTCTACAACCTTACGGAGGGAGGTACAGCTGATAGGGTCCTACCTATCATGGTTCGTAGGATTGCTCGGAACACCGAGCAGGGTCGAGCAGCTATCGACCGGGTAGTAGAAGTGGATGCCAATTTTGGTGTTAACACTGTCCGCATTCGCCAGCTGGAGTCCGCTCATGAAAGGGCTCAGGTTAGTAATGCAATGCTTTAGAGGGAACTTGTTGAAACCCGAGCCGAAGTCAGGGAACTTCGAACTCAGCAAGCAAGATCTGATAGGCGTGTGAGGGACATAGAGCGTCTCCTATCGGATTCAAGAACTCACTCTAGCAGTTCTCGTCGCCGTTAGAGTCTTATCGACTTCTCTTTTGGATATAACCTAGTTTATGTAAAAACTTTAGGCTAATTTCCTATCTTGTTCAACCTTAGACCGTTAGGTCAATTATTAGGTCGTAGTTTTGTCAAAATTTTCCAATCTTGGTTGATGTAAGACCTACTTCTAGGTCATTTTTCCCGAACTTGTTACATCTGTAATCCCAGTGTCTTTGACAGATATCTAATCTAATGGAAATTATTATCCAAATGCTTTCATCTTCATTCAAGTATTCATTCAATTACGTTGTTGGACTATGGAGAGTTAGTCCATGGGTCATTCTCATCAATTTTGCTATCAAATTCTTATCAATATTTTCATCTTTCTAAACTTGTAGTTCAAAGATGCCTCCACGTAAATCAACAAGACGCAATCCTCCCGCACCAACTCCACCTACTCCTCAATTTGATACAGCAGCTCTAAATGCTGCTATAGCTGCGGCTGTGGCTACAGCCATGGCTGAATATCATTCCTCAAGTTCCACTGGAGGAGGGACTCCTGTTCCGACTATTCAGGTTGAAACCCCTGTGCGCTCGAGAGAGTGCTCCTACAAAGACTTCACAAACTGCAAGCCATTGTCCTTTAGGGGAACTGGCGGAGTCATTGTACTCTGACAATGGTTCGAGAAGACAGAATCGGTCTTTGAAATCTGCTCGTGCCCAGAGAGAAGCAAGGTCAAGTTTGCCGCTTGCACCTTCGAATCAAAAGCCCTAACATGGTGGAATAGCCATGTTAAGTCACTATCTCTAGTGGTGGCAAATGATATGGGCTGGGGCACCATGAAAGACCTCATGATTGAG
Organism: Lactuca virosa; assembly: GCF_052849685.1. Taxonomy (NCBI): domain Eukaryota; kingdom Viridiplantae; phylum Streptophyta; class Magnoliopsida; order Asterales; family Asteraceae; genus Lactuca; species Lactuca virosa. Next base: position 332,880,420 of record NC_136426.1, on the reverse strand, counting down.
GAGTACTGCCTGAGAGGCGAGATCCAAAAGCTGGAGGAAGAACTTTGGCGCCTAACCATGAAGGGCTCCGACATCGTCGCATATACCGCCAGGTTCTGTGAACTGGTGGCCCTCTGTCCCAACATGATTCATACATAGGGAAAGACGATCGAGAGATATATATGGGGGCTGGTGCCACCATACCAGGGAAATGTATTGTCATCACGCCCCACTACATTTGATAGTGCCAAGCGATTGGCACAGCAGCTAATTGACCACGGGGTTCGTACCCCGGCTGCAACAACCACCCTGGCCATCTCAGAAACCGCCAGAACTGCAGAGTCCAAGCGGAAATTCTGGGATGACAAGAAAAAGAAGAAGGCTGCCAAGAAACAGCAGATCGTGGCAGTTCATAGTGCGACAACACCTGCCACTGCTGCTGCTCCATTAAAGCAGTATTATGGAAGTTTGCCGCTATGCAACAAGTGCAACTACCACCATGTGGTAGCCTACCGGGAAATACAGTGTGTAAACTGCAACAGGAAGGGGCATACAGCCCGTTTCTACAAATCTTCGGTGAGGCCAATCACCCAAGTCCCCGGCGCTGGAGTGGGCCAAGCTTGCTACAATTGTGGCGATGTGGGCCGCTACAAAAGGAACTGCCCCAAGGCAGGGACTGCCGGTGGAGTAGGAAGAGTTCTGGCTATAGGCCATGAGGAGGCGGTTGCCGACCCCACAGTAGTCACTGGTACGTTTCTCCTCAACAACTCTTATGCTTGTATACTATTTGATAGTGGAGCGGAGAGGAGCTTCGTGAACCAAAAATTTGCTCATTTACTTAAGCAAAAATCACGAGCACTCAAAGAACCGTTCACAGTAGAAATGGCTAATGGGAAGACAGAGAGCACTAGCTGCATATTCATAGGGTGTACCTTAACCTTAGATAGCCATTCATTCTCGATCGATCTCATGCCGGTCTCAATTAAAAGTTTCGACGTCATCATCGGCATGGATTGGTCGAGTTTTCTTCATGCCGACATCATGTGTTACGAAAAGGTTGTCCGCCTTAATCTTTCGTCTGGCGAAACCCTAGTAGTATATGGCGACAAACCCGGCACAAACCTTCGTATTATCTCGAGCATTCAAGCTTAGAAATTCTTATGAAAGGAATGTCGCGCATTCCTTGCTCATGTGGTCGATGTGAACCAAGAAACGAAACCTATTCAGAACATTCCAATAGTACGCGACTTTCCCGACATCTTTCCAAAAGAGCTACCAGGATTACCTCCGCAATGACAAGTCGAGTTCAGAATCGACTTAGTCCCAGGGGCTACTCCTGTAGCCAAATCACCTTTTCGTCTAGCACCTGCAGAGATGCAAGAACTATCCTGTCAACTTAACGAGCTGCACAGCAAAGGCTTTATAAGACCGAGCTTCTCACCCTGGGGAGCTCCAGTCTTGTTAGTCAAGAAGAAAGACGGATCATTTCGTATGTGCATCGACTACAGGGAGCTCAACAAACTGACCGTCAAAAATCGATATCCTTTGCCTCGGATCGACGATTTATTCGATCAATTACAAGGGGCGAATTTCTTTTCCAAAATCGACTTAAGATCCGGATATCACCAACTACGAGTGCTAGAGGAGGATGTTCCGAAGACGGCCTTCCGAAATCGTTATGAGCACTACGAATTCGTAGTGATGCCATTCGGATTAACAAACGCACCCGCAGTATTCATGGATTTAATGAATAGGGTGTGTCGTCCTTACTTGGATCAGTTCGTCATCGTCTTCATCGATGACATACTTATCTACTCTCGAAGTAAGGAGGAGCATACCCAACATCTGCGATTAGTCTTAGAAACCCTGCGCGTGGAGAAGCTTTATGCGAAGTTCTCGAAATGCGAATTTTGGATCCGACGAGTCGAATTCTTAGGGTGTGTGGTTAGCGAAGAGGGAATCCACGTGGACCCATCCAAAATCAAAGCCATTGAGAGCTGGTCAGCACCGAAGACGCCTACAGAAATTCGTCAATTTCTAGGCCTCGCTGGCTACTATCGCCGGTTCATTCAGAACTTCTCCCGCATTGCAAAGCCTCTTACAACGCTTACCCAGAAGGGCGTACCCTTTGACTGGGAAGAAAAGCAGGAGAGAGCGTTCCAAACGCTCAAACGAGCCTTGTGCACCGCACCAATACTATCCCTCCCCGAAGGGATAGAAGACTTCGTTGTCTATTGCGATGCATCGAACCAAGGTCTCGGATGTGTTCTGATGCAGCGAGGTAAGGTCATCGCCTATGCCTCGAGACAGCTGAAGACACATGAGGTCAACTACACGACCCACGATCTTGAACCAGGAGCAGTTGTTTTTGCTTTGAAGATCTGGAGACACTATATGTACGGTACGAAGAGCACAATCTTTACAGACCACAAGAGTCTGCAGCATATATTCAACCAGAAGGAGCTCAACATGAGACAACGACGGTGGGTCGAACTACTCAGTAACTACGAATGCGAAATTCATTATCATCCCGGCAAGGCCAAAGTAGTAGCTGACGCCCTAAGTCGGAAAGAATATTCTGGTCGTAGAGTCAAATCATTGACTATGACTATCCATTCACACTTATCCACACAAATACAGGCAGCTCAGCTCGACGCTTTGAAACCTAAAAATGTGAACAGTGAATCCCTTCATGGGATGGATAAGAACTTGGAAGTCAAAGGTGGCGGATCCTATTATCTCATGGATCGGATCTGGACCCCGAAACTTGGTGGTTTCAGAGACTTGGTCATGAGCGAGGGGCACAACACTCGTTATTCCGTCCACCCAGGTTCAGATAAGATGTATCTGGATCTTAAAAAGTTATACTGGTGGCCTAACATGAAAGTAGAGATTGCTACCTTCGTAAGTAAATGCCTTACTTGCGCAAAGGTCAAGGTTGAGTACCAGAAACCCTTAGGTCTTCTTCAACAGCCTGAGATCCCCGAATGAAAGTGGGAGCGGATCACTATGGATTTCATAACCAAGTTGCCCAAGACAACGGGTGGACTTGATACCATATGGGTCATCGTCGACAGATTGACCAAGTCCGCGCACTTCCTGCCTATCAAAGAGACAGACAAGATGGAGAAGCTTACAAGAACTTACATTAGAGAGATTGTACGACTGCACTGTGTTCCTATATCCATTATCTCGGACAGAGATAGTAGGTTCACTTCTAGGTTCTGGAAGTCGCTACAAAATTCCCTAGGAACTAGGCTGGATATGAGTACAGCCTACCATCCGCAGACAGACCGGCAAAGTGAGAGGACTATCTAAACCTTGGAGGACATGTTACGAGCCTGTGTGATTGACTTTGGGAAGCATGGGATACTCATTTACCCCTTGTCGAATTTTCCTAGAACAACAGTAATCACACAAGCATAAAGGCTGCTCCATTCGAGGCCCTCTACGGCCGCAAGTGCAGATCTCCTCTGTGCTGGGCTGAGGTGGGTGATGCCCAGTTAGCTAAGGGACGAGTTCCTGAAAGCACTCTCACAGGTCCGGAAATCATTCGGGAAACGACGGAGAATATCGTTTAGATTCGTGAACGATTGAAAGCCTCCAGAGACCGACAGAAAAGCTACGCTGATAAACGAAGGAAACCGTTGGAATTCCAGGTGGGCGACCGTGTTCTATTAAAGGTCTCACCCTGGAAGGGCTTAATACGCTTCGGAAAGCGTGGAAAGCTAAATCCAAGGTACATTGGGCCTTTCGAGATTCTTGCCAGAATCGGTCCTGTAGCTTACAAACTTAACTTACCGAGCGAACTCAGTAACGTACATTCTACCTTCCACGTCTCGAACTTGAAAAAGTGTCTGTCCGACGAGACTCTTGTAATCCCACTCGACGAGATCGAGATCAACGAGAGCCTCAACTTCGTGGAAGAACCAGTAGAGATCATGGACCGGGAGGTTAAGCAAACGAAACAAAGCCGCATCCCGATAGTGAAGGTTCGTTGGAACGCCAAGCGAGGACCTGAATTCACTTGGGAGCGAGAGGATCAGATGAAACTGAAATATCCACGTCTTTTTACTTAGTTATCTGTAACTACTTATTTGCTTAAATTCTAATTTCGGGACGAAATTCCTTCTAAGAAGGGGATGATGTGACAACCCGAAATTTCTATTCTGTACAACATGTCAAGTCAATAGAAGTCAAAACAGTTACTGTTAAATTTTCAGACTTTTTGGAATAAGTTTGAGTATTTTAGGATTAATACTTTAGGAGATATCAGGAGAGAGGATGCCCTAGGGTTTATTGTGCAACAATAAAGTCCCGACACATCAAAAGTCTAGAGTTTACGGCCTAAACTTGGTGTTTACGGCCGTAAACCCTAAGGGAAAGGGGTATATAAGTGGCACTTAGCCATTTTTAACACTTTTCCACTTTTTCAAGAACAAATATCAAACTCTCTCAAGTATCATCCAAGTTTTATTCAAGATCTTTAATCTAGTAAGTGTTTCTAGCCCTTTTGAGTTAGTATATCACTTAATCTAGTGTTTTAACACACTTCTATCCGAAAAATTAGTCCAAAAGATCAAATCTTCAAGTTTCACCAAGAACACCAAGAACACACACTAGTGTTCTTGGACTTTTGGCTCATTTCAAGCTTCTATATTGTAAGTAATTCTATCCTAGAGTATGTTTAAGCTTGCTACACATCTTTACATCAAGAAAACACAAGGAAACAACAAGATCAAAGGTGTTTACGGTCCAAGAACGCCTTGGACCGTAAACCCTTCTTAAGGGGCCAAAGTGGCCCTACTCCCTTCCTTAGCCTTGGAAACTAGTCTAGACTTATACCTTAATGTGTTCAGGACTTGAAAACATCAAAATACCATCATCCATAGGGGTTTATGGCCGTAAACCCAAAGGGAAATGGTCCTAGGGCCGTAAACTCCAAATAGGAGTGAAATGGTGCCCTAACTTCTTCCATAGACTTATACTTCAAGTGGAAACACTTCTAAGGACTTAGAAACCTTCAAAACAACAAATGGTCAAAGGGGTGTGAGTTTACGGCCGTAAACTCATGGGTTTACGACCGTAAACTCATGTGGTTATGGTCAAGAAATCGTAAACTCATGAAAGGGGTTCCCTTGAACCCTAAACCCCATAGCTTGGTCCTACAACACTTAGATGCAATCCTTGGGACTTATAACACTTATATAAAGTGTTTAACTTGTCTTAGGATATCTTAACTTTATAAATTAGTTGTTTAAAGACTAATTGAATACATATATGTGTATTTATATGTTAAATAGGATCATTGCGTGTGTACAAGTCTTCACTTGACACCTAGCAATCCTATCTCTTCAGTTCATCCAAACCACTCACTACAGGTGAGTTCATACCCCTTAATTAACCTTTTAAATGTTTTTAAATGCTTTTATGGGGGGGATACAAGTTGAACAATTATAGTTATTATATCAATCACATGTGATTAATAACTACCAAACAAATGGTTTTCTTACTTTTCAAACTGTTTATCAAACTGTTTTACCTCAAACTGTCTTACAAACTCTTTTACTTATCAAATACTTTTACTTAAACTCTTTTAAACTTATATTATGTGTATCTATATATATATAGTTATATAAGTAGGATTGAAAGGACTTAGGACTGCTAGCCTACCTTACTTCCTGTTCCTTGTTTGGTTGTGGACTTAGGGTATCAAGGTTAGTTGTCCGAAGGTCGTTTAAATCCTAGTTATATATTATGTGTATTTATATAGATATAAAAGGTTATTTCTTTCATTCAGTTCCATGCCCTTGGGTAGCAAGGGTATACAAACATGTTCATACATTGCTAGTAAGCTACCATAGGGGTAGTTTAGGAAGATACTATTACTAGAACAATGAAACATACAATGAGTCAGTTCATACATGAGTCAATACATACTACGATGAGAAACAAACATAAAACAGAGTGATGAGAAACAAACATAATACAGAGTGATGAGAAAAAACAATAGACACTATGACGAGAAACAAACATACAGGCTAGACAGAGAAAGAACACACAATACAGCTAGCACACAATTCACATAACATATACATTAATACATTTATGTGAGCCATTAAACAGGGCATGGCACTACCTGCCATGATTGTTTTTGTATCAGAATCTCCTTAATTGGGGAGCATATGAGTTTGTGTATAGATCTATACTGGATTGACTATCCTACACCTTGCTGCTCGCTACAGTGGGACTTGCAAGTCTACGGGTGCCAAACGTCATTTTTACGGCATCTTACATTGTCGTTTTACTATTGAGTCGGTAGCAAGATACAGGCCGATCACATGTTACCTTAAAATTTTACGTTTGGCTTAAGGTAGTTAGTACATCAGTAGTTACTTAATACAGCACTACAGTACTATAACATTTTCCCTTACATTTTACTTTGTGTTATTCACACAATAAACAATGATGTAAAACTATATTTTTGGTTAATGATAGTCGGATTTGGGAAAATACACACTTTTACAAGAGATACACACACAGACACTAGATGCCTTGGTAGAAGGCTACTTTTAGTAGGAAACATAGGGTTTTCTAGGAGAGTTCAAACAAATACAAACTTTTTACAAACATATACAGTACATTTTACAAAACATCTTACAAATGCTTTCATACAAACACAGACACTAACATACTTATGATCTCACCAGCTTTAAAGCTGATAAACTCTTTCAAAATAACTTGTATTCTCAGGTCACCAGTAGACAGGTACCGGAGCCAGGTTTTGAGAAGATGAAGCTCGTTCCAGACTCATCTTATATTTTTGATGTATATTGTTTTGGTGTCTTTAAAACTTGACAGAACACACTTGTATGAAATTATATTATTAATGCAATGGATGATGTTGTTGCTTGTTTACTACTTGCATTGTTGTGATACTGTACTGACGTCCTCCACCCCAGAACGTTTCCGCCGTTCATAGGTTTTGGGGGTGTGACACCATAGCTCGTTGGACCCTCTAGACTGGTCTGATTGAGAACCCTCTGGCATCATAGTTTGTTAGGCCCTCCGGTCCGGTCTAAGCAACAAACAATATAGCATGCAATACATATCACACAATCATACATATCTCAAGCAAGTACATAAGACCCTCTGGTCACACATAATTACCACTTTAGGTAAAATATAGTGAGAAGACGCACCTTGTAAGATAGCTACTAAAAGTATCGTGCCCGAAATCCTCGGTCTAACCTCTGCCTATCACAATTAATATTTCTAATTAATATTCTACTCTTATCTCTGAAAAGTGGGTAGAAGACCATTCTACCCTTCCCTGACCTCTTTCACTAATTTTGACCAAGCCCTAAAGTCAACAGAAGTCAACTCCAGCCAACGGTCCAACTTTGACCAGACTCGTTGAGTGCACTCGGGAGACTCGTCGAGTCTAGTCGATTCATGGCAACCCCGGCAAGCTCCAAATCGACGAGCTAACCCCTAACTCGACGGGTCACCATCTGACTCAGTTCATCGGGACAAAACCCTAACCGGCTCGTCGAGTCGGCTCATCAACTCGGCGAGTCCGTTCGGTCTCAACTTGTATTCAGGTGATTTCGAGGCAGAAAACTCTCTCACACCCTAGATCTAAGCTCTCAAGGCTTGAATATCACGTAAAGCCTCGAGCTTTACGTTCATGCATAGCACTAAGGGCGAAAAATGCCAAGAACAAGCTTGAGAAGGAGTCTCTGATTCAAAGGGTTAACATGGCTGAATAAGGCAGGGGACTTTTGACTCTAGGGACCTCACAAGGTCCAGATTTGATGTCTATTTCTATGAAGGTTCTCAAAACCTTCAAGGTCCCCAAAATAAGATGGTAATGGAGCCCTAACTGTAAAACCATGAGATCTATCCATACAAGAGAGAAAGGTATGAACTTTATACCTTGAATAGAAGCTCCTGGATGTCTAAGCAGCAGATCTAGCAACTTCTTCACAATCCTTGCTTGGAATCCTCTTTCTCCCTACCAACATGCACCAAAGATCTCAAACAATGGCTCAAAACTCTCTCTAAAGCTCAAGGGGGCGATTAGGGTTTCTCTCAGTGAAAGGAAACAGATGGAGAGCCGCAAATGAGGCTATACTTATCCTTATATAGGCCCCAAACCCGGGGATTTAGGGTTTCAACTCACAGCGCCTACTCGGCGAGTCTACATCCGGACTGGTCGAGTAGATCATTAAACCCACGTGGCCATCCCGACTCCACTCGGCGAGTTATAGCGCCAACTCGTCGAGTAGGTCAATGATCCTAAAAAATAAATACTTAAATGGACATACCTGGGAATCCGGATGTTACATAATGTAACATCCCGTTATTTTTCTATATGTAAAGTCAACTATAGTCAACCAAAGTCAAACAAAGGTCAATTAATAGGATCCGTTGTGTTCAAGACTACACTTGACACTTAGCATCCTACACCAATCTTACATTTGAATACCTTACAACAGGTGAGTTCATACCCCCGTATTTTCATAGTGTTTACTACTTTAAGGGGGGGGGGAGAATACAAGTCTAACACAAAGATTTTGTGTTATAAACAAGTGATTTTCAAATATCTTATCAAAATGGATTTCAGTTATCATTAAATCTAATACTTTTAAATGATTGTTTCAAAATGACATCAAGTCACCAAAATGGATTTCAAAATATCAAAATTATTTTAAATGCATTTATAAACTTATATTTTTCTCCAATAATCATACTAGTATACATATATTTATATAACTAAGATTTAAAAGATTTAGAACTGATAACCCACTTTGGTTCCTTTTCCTTGTTTGGATGTGGGATTACAAGTATCAGTTATTTGTCCGAGTATCATTTAAATTTTACTTATATATATTTGTATATGTATACAAGTATAAAAGTTTCTTCTATTAGTTTCAATTACCCTTTGTAACAAGTTGAGCAAGGGGTTGCATTCATACTAAGTATCACTACATAATGTACTTATAAATTATAATATGTATAATTTATGATGCACAGAACATTAATTCACGATTCAAGTATACTAGAATACATTGTTTTACAAGAACAAAGGTTTGATTCAAAACTAGTCAAGTGTATACATTCTTTCAGATACATGTTAAGAATACTAATGCAAGAACATACTATCAGTCATTGATTTCAGGATGATTGGATTTTTCATAACTATTATACATGTAACGTTTATATGCTTTTATGAGTCAAGTAGTATAGGTTGTTTAATTTATTTAAACAATATAGTAAAGTCCTGACATTATAACTAGAATCTCCACCTGGGGATCGAAACAATGTGTGTATAGATCTATATTGGGATTGACAACCCCGCACTCGGACTGCTAGCTACAGTCAGGTATACACGCCTATGAGTGGCAAATTGTTATCAACATGTTTTCAGCGCACTCACAGCGTTGGGTCAGGCCATCTAGTCAGTATGGTTATAATAACTCATTAAAAGATATTAACAATACATTAGTGTATAATTAACTAAACTTATATACTTTTTTCAAAGTACTAGTTTACAAGATACAGTTTATAGTAATACATTACAGTTTAAAATAACAGTTGGTGAAACCAGATATACTCTCAGATACAAGTTTACAAAAGGATTACAAATACAGAACATTGGTTTACAATTAGAACAGTTTTATGCAACTAAAACTACTTTTCATATACAACAGAAAATATAGGATTTTCTGGAAACAGTTTACATATTCATGAAATAGAAAAACATTCATTCAAAAGATAAATACTTATGCACTCACTCAAATTTATGTTGATACTCTCTTTTCAAATTACTTGTATTCTCAGGGAACTAGTAGACATGTACACCCCGAGCTTTTGAGAAGATGGAGCTATTTATGTCTTGTCTTCTTCTTTTGTACAACTATTTATTTTCAGTATACAATGTTGAAACACATGTAAATACATATACTTTTTAAATACAGTGGTTTTTTGTACTATGATTACTATAATACATGTGTTGTGATACTACAAATGAAGTCCTCCACCCCCAGACGTTTCCACCGTCTAGTTTGGGGGTGTGACAGCTTCGGATTTTCGTCAACGTGTTTTCAGTCGTTGACGATTCCTACGTGTTTCAATTTGTAAGATGGAAGTACTTTGAGGTTTCGAGTTGTGTAAGTGGAAGATTAGTGGTTGAGGCAAGACATCGTGAGATGTTGTGGTGGTGGAACGAGCTACCCGTGCATGATGTCCTAATTTTTGGTCATGTTGAGACTCGAATTGTGAGACGGCGAGTGGAGTACCGAGTGACTTTTGTTCTAGTGGGTACCCTTCAATTAATTATGGCCGGAGTGGGACTGTCTAAGGGTGTATCGGTGCTGATAAAAGTGCCTTGCCTACGAGAACTTACATCAGTAGTGGTGGTGCATAAGTTGGGTGGGTGTACGCACCTATCTATATTGATCTGCAGAGCATGATTTGGTGCTCAGTGTAGTGATGACTTGATGATGAGATTATGGGGTGATAAGAGAGCAAGTGGATCCGAGTGCGAGTAATTGCTTGGGATTATCAGGAAAAACCATGGAGTGAGCCCATGGTGAGTCACTGAGCGAGAGAGTGTTGTAAGACTACGGGGAGCTGTAGCATCAATGAGTCAGTGGGAGAGGATATCGTGGTACTGTAGGGAGGCGTGGTACTCACTAGTCAGCGAGAGAGTGTCATGGTACTGCGGGGAGCCGTAGTATTCACTGGTTAGTGAGAGAGTGTTGTGATACTGCGGGGAGCCGTAGCATTCATGAGTTAGTGAGAGGATGTTGTAAGCCTGCGGGGAACCGTAGCATTCATGAATCAATACAGGAGCGTCTTAAGACTACGGGGGGAACCATAGCACTCCGTAGTCGATAAGAGTGAATACGGTTCTGCGGGGAGCTGTAGTATTTACTAGTCAGAGTATGACGCAGAGGAGTCCTTAGGCTTGGGTAGCCTTACCACTTGAGTCTTCAGGAACCTGGTTGCCGGACCAGGGGCGAGACTGGGGTCTCCTTGACGGTCGGGAATTTTTATATCCCGGGTTGAGGAAGGATTATTGTAATCGGAAGGAATAGGAGAGATGGTATGTGTATAAATTCACGAATCGCGGGTATGGGTTGAGTATCAGATTGGAAATGAGTGGTTCCAATTCCGCTGTCCAATCAGACTCTCGAGCTGAGTTTGGGACAATTCGTGTATTGAGTAGGCGAGATGAGTTTCCGGATTTGTAGATGGGTTTCATTTGGAGGGCTATTGATCTTCATCTGATGTCTTAGACCGGAGTGGGTCAGTTTCATTGGTATGGGAAGAACCGTGAGACGTGTGGGACCAGTAGGTGGTAGACGAGAGAGGTCAGAGGCGAGACGACTTCAGATGGAGTTGTACTATTCGCTTCGGGTAAAGCGAACATCGTGACTTATGTGTCACGATGGGCCGAGATAGTTATTGTGAGAAGGAAGCCGGTAAGTCGTTTTATTGGGTGTGTAGTGGGTAACCTTTGGAGGTTCAAGTATTGCGTATAGAGTTGACCTGGTGCTCAGTGTTGGAAGGGACTTGTGAGAGGAACTGGGGCTTAGAATTAAGGGTGTCAGACGATCGTTCCGAGCTGCCTTGACAACTTTCTTGTGTCTGAGGTCAGAGTTTGAGGATCATCCTTCAGAAGAGTTCTGATAATTGTTCAGGCGTTGGATCCTTAGTGGGATATGACCTTTCTGTTCCTTTTGAGTTACGAACGTGATCGATTGGAGAATCAAAGTTGGTAGAGTGTTCTTAGAGTCTGTTATTCGATGAGTGATTAACATGATGATATTTTGTGAGGGTGGTCTGGCAGGGAGACAGACCACTAGAGTTTTCAAGTTATGGAGAGACAGATCGAGTATCGCAGCGGCAGGAGGGTCTGTCCTGCTTCGGTGTCGGGAGTTCCTGTTGGGTTCAGGTGTCGTTGAAAGAGATCGATGGATGATATGAGGTCCTTTCGGTGGCGCTTCTCAAGTTATTGGGTTCGATCTATGTGTTGATAGGGAGTGATTTCGAGGGCGAAATCTAATTCAAGTGGGGGAGAATTGTAACATCCTGTTTCGGATCGTCCGTGATTAGGGTTCATGGGCTGCAACTCGGGCATGACGAAGCCTCGGGGCTGCGAAGAGTTCCTAGAAGCGTAGGGCTTCTCGTCACCTTTCCGTGGATATGAGGTCCACTGGAAACGAATTTAGATCGAGGAAGTTATGGAAGTTTGAAGTTTTGAGAAAATTGGTGCCTTATTTGAGAAAGGAGGCAGCTGAGTATGCTGGGCATACGTGTGTGTACGCTTAGCGTACTCATGTACGTGACTTTTAAGCGGAGCCACCTAGTACGCTGGGCGTACCAGAGTGTCACACCCCGCTAAAGCGGAAACACGAGGTGTGGCAGTATAAAGGGTTTCATAGCAAAAGTTAAAAGACAACACCGACCATAGTATTAAAAAGCATTACAAATTTACAGTGAGTTTGAACAAATTTTTAAAAGAAATTACAATGTAAACTGAAATACAAAACATGCGAATGCTCCTAAAAGTGAAGTGTCCCTAAGTGCCACTTACTCGATGAATAGAAGTTCGCTGCTCAAGAGAATAATAAAGTTTCTATAGATAGAAATATATTGAAAAAATGAGTAAATAAATTTGCATAAACAAAGTTCGTTGTCATCATGAGAGATAAAGTATGTTGCCCAAATGAGATGCAATGTTCATATTCTCATGGAAAATAAAGTTTGTTACTCAAACGAGTAAACAAGTTTCATTGCTAAAATGAGCAATCAAGTTCGTTGTTACAAAGAGCATACAATTTCATTGCTAAAACAAGTATATAAGTTTCTAGTAATAAAAGTTCGTTGTTGTAATGAGAACAAAAGTTCATTGCTATAATTAATAAACAAGTGTGTTGCTATAATAAGTAATAAGTTTATATGTATATGAGCAAACAATGTGTTCACAACCAAGCCTATGACTGATTCCCTATCAAGATCTATGCTGATCGTTCCATAGATTAATATGGTATCGTGCACTCAAGCAATCGGGCGAGTGAGGAGTTGTCAATTCCTCATAGCGCTATCCATAATGACCATTGACTCAAAGAGTTAATGGTTGGGTTAAAGTGTAAGGGAAGGGACTTAAGACGATAAGGCCTCGTGTTTCAAGTTGCATAGACATACACAGAAAAATATAGCAATCATGTTTGATACAAATCAATTTAAATACAACGAACAATAAAAAGTTTTTCGGACATGCTTTTCCACCCGAAAACATAAAAACCGAAAATAGGGGAATGCGTGAATACTCACAATGCTTTGAGATGATGCATATGATGACTTGAACTACGTTCCACTCGTGCCACTATCGATTCCTACAATAATGATATATGCTCGTGAGTCTCTATGTCGAAATCTAATGCTAATATAATAAATTATACATGTAGAGAAATGCCAAATTTTGGTTCTAATATTGGTTTTATATTAAATGGGTATCAATTTTTCTGAAATGGTGACATTTTATAACTCATATTGTCACACCCCGAAACTGATGGCGGAAACGTTCCGGGGCGGGGTGACGTCATGTAGAGTATCACAACCAATGTACATAGCAAGCATAGTAAACACAACCATTACATTACATGAGAAAGTTTTACATTTGTTTGAAAATAAAGTACTACAAGTTTTTTTTTTTTTTTTTTTTAGATACATTGGTTAGATCAAAAGTAAAGACGAGACTTCTATATGCTCCGTCTTCTCAAAAAGAATCTGGTTGGAGTACCTGTCTATGGGTGCCCTGAGAATACAAGCAGTTTTAAAATATCAGCATAAAGCTGGTGAGTTCATAAGCGGTTTGTTTTCTGGAAAAAGATTCATTTTCCTTTAGTTTCATGAACAGTTGATATCCAAGAAAATCCCGTATTTTCTTATAAAAGTAGTTGGTTATCCCTTTGTTACACAATTTGAATTAAGAAAATCCTGCAAATTTCCTGATGAAAATATGGTTTGATTTCTCGTTAGATGTACCATACAACCTTGTTTAGGAAAAGTTACGTTATCCCAAGAAAACCCTATGTTTTCTTATGTAAAAACATTCGTTGGTTATCGATTCTGAAATGATGTGCACAAGTATCTACCATACTTGTATCGTTTGAGTGAAACACACTGAATGACTAGTATCCCGTAGTAAGCATATTAGTTTTGACACGTACACAAAACTAATAAGTAAGTAGTGAACTGGTAGTAACCAAAGGCAGTTATTACTAGGAGGTTAGTTCACTAGGTTCGTTATTACTTTATCAGTAAAATTCCATTATCTAAGTTGCGAGTTCCATAACCATACGATAGACTAGACATGGCAATAAGAAGTCCATCGTCGTTTTATGACTTTTGTCACCCATGGACCTGATGATCCAACTGTAGCTAGCAGCAGGGTGCGGGGTAGTCAGTCCCGTATAGATCTATACACTCAAGTCACGCTCTCCCTCCAAGAGATTCTGGTTACGGGAGTAGCCCTCCACTCTCGTAATCCGTGTGGAGTGTTACCGAGGACGTGTCTCCAATCATAAGAATAATGAACTTTACAAGTAATATTATAGAAAATCCCGGTTTATGAAATGACATGAAATCCTTGTGAAATGTAAAAATGTAACATTTTATAACGAGTTTCACAATTTGTTTTGAAAACTAACTCCACGATTTAGACGGTTGGTTAGTACGGATTTCAATGTTTAAAACCATTTTGAACTTGTAGTTATGTTATACGAAATAACAGATTTGAGTACAAGTTTCCTTGTACTTTTGCTTGTATTCCCCCCTGAAAACATGAAAAACACTGAAAATGGTGTAGGGGTATGAACTCACCTGACGAGAATGTGCCGATTTAAATGCTAAGTATTCGTTTAGGGCTTGAACACGCGTGAGGTTCCTATGTAACATGAAGAGATACATAATTGTATCAAATTAGACTTTGATTTACCAAGATAGTAGGATAATACACTCCGAGGCACGAAAACACTTCAATTCAAGTGTTAGGGATGGTACGGGTTGCATCTAAGGAGTGTAGGGCCTAGATAAGGTGTTTACTCTTCAAGTGTAAACCCTTAGGGAGTTTACGGTCCAAAGACCATATCCCCCATGAGTTTACGGCCGTAAACTCATGGGTGTGGTGGTTTGAGTGATCCAGGGTCTCATCTTGCACATAGGAAGGATCTAAGGTTGATTCCATGGCTTAGGAAGTGATCGGGACATGAAATGGCCTAAGAATAAGGGTTTACGGTCCTTGGACCACCCTTGGGGAGTTTACGGTCGTAAACTCAAGGGTTTACGGCCGTAAACCCACCTTTGTCCATGTTTGTTCATTTTTCATGTGTTTTGGTGGTTTGTAGGCCATTCTTGCAAGTTCTAGACTCAAATACAAGCCATGCAAGGTGTTTGGAGCATTAAAACACCCTTGGAAGGTGTTTACGGTTTTGGGAGACGTTCCCAAACCGTAAACTCATGTTTACACTTCGTTGGACACGTTTTAGGGTTCTAAGATCATCGAAGCAAGTTTCAAGGCCATTAGACATGCATTGGAAGGGTTAAGGAGCATCAAAACCCCTTGAAAGGGTGTTTACGGTTCTTGAATATTCAAGGACCGTAAACTCATGTTTATGGCCAAAAATTCATGATCTTGTGGTTCTAACTCCATGCATGTAAGGATCTAAGTATTAGAAGATGTTTGGAAGGGTTTTGGGGCTTCAAAACCCCATTGAAGGAGTTTACGGTTTTTGGGAGGCTCCCCCAAACCGTAAACACATACTATTTGATGCATTTGAGAGTTTAGGACATGGATTTGCATGCATGCTAGGATAAACAACTAGTTAGGAAGGACCACTTACCAAAATAGAGCTTGAAAGTGAAGATCCTTGAGAGAGTTCGATTTCTAGAGAGAGAGTAGAGAGAGAAAGTTGAAGTGTGGGAAAAGCTCAAATGGTGGTCACTCCACCCTTTTGTATTTGACTAGAGTTAGTGACCCGGTGGGAATACACCCAACACCGGCATTAAACGGAGCTTAATATTTTCCCGGGTAAATAACCATTACCCGCATTAGTCGTAGAGTCAAATCATTGACTATGACTATCCATTCACACTTATCCACACAAATACAGGCAGCTCAGCTCGACGCTTTGAAACCTAAAAATGTGAACAGTGAATCCCTTCATGGGATGGATAAGAACTTGGAAGTCAAAGGTGGCGGATCCTATTATCTCATGGATCGGATCTGGACCCCGAAACTTGGTGGTTTCAGAGACTTGGTCATGAGCGAGGGGCACAACACTCGTTATTCCGTCCACCCAGGTTCAGATAAGATGTATCTGGATCTTAAAAAGTTATACTGGTGGCCTAACATGAAAGTAGAGATTGCTACCTTCGTAAGTAAATGCCTTACTTGCGCAAAGGTCAAGGTTGAGTACCAGAAACCCTTAGGTCTTCTTCAACAGCCTGAGATCCCCGAATGAAAGTGGGAGCGGATCACTATCGATTTCATAACCAAGTTGCCCAAGACAACGGGTGGACTTGATACCATATGGGTCATCGTCGACAGATTGACCAAGTCCGCGCACTTCCTGCCTATCAAAGAGACAGACAAGATGGAGAAGCTTACAAGAACTTACATTAGAGAGATTGTACGACTGCACTGTGTTCCTATATCCATTATCTCGGACAGAGATAGTAGGTTCACTTCTAGGTTCTGGAAGTCGCTACAAAATTCCCTAGGAACTAGGCTGGATATGAGTACAGCCTACCATCCGCAGACAGACCGGCAAAGTGAGAGGACTATCTAAACCTTGGAGGACATGTTACGAGCCTGTGTGATTGACTTTGGGAAGCATGGGATACTCATTTACCCCTTGTCGAATTTTCCTAGAACAACAGTAATCACACAAGCATAAAGGCTGCTCCATTCGAGGCCCTCTACGGCCGCAAGTGCAGATCTCCTCTGTGCTGGGCTGAGGTGGGTGATGCCCAGTTAGCTAAGGGACGAGTTCCTGAAAGCACTCTCACAGGTCCGGAAATCATTCGGGAAACGACGGAGAATATCGTTTAGATTCGTGAACGATTGAAAGCCTCCAGAGACCGACAGAAAAGCTACGCTGATAAACGAAGGAAACCGTTGGAATTCCAGGTGGGCGACCGTGTTCTATTAAAGGTCTCACCCTGGAAGGGCTTAATACGCTTCGGAAAGCGTGGAAAGCTAAATCCAAGGTACATTGGGCCTTTCGAGATTCTTGCCAGAATCGGTCCTGTAGCTTACAAACTTAACTTACCGAGCGAACTCAGTAACGTACATTCTACCTTCCACGTCTCGAACTTGAAAAAGTGTCTGTCCGACGAGACTCTTGTAATCCCACTCGACGAGATCGAGATCAACGAGAGCCTCAACTTCGTGGAAGAACCAGTAGAGATCATGGACCGGGAGGTTAAGCAAACGAAACAAAGCCGCATCCCGATAGTGAAGGTTCGTTGGAACGCCAAGCGAGGACCTGAATTCACTTGGGAGCGAGAGGATCAGATGAAACTGAAATATCCTCGTCTTTTTACTTAGTTATCTGTAACTACTTATTTGCTTAAATTCTAATTTCGGGACGAAATTCCTTCTAAGAAGGGGATGATGTGACAACCCGAAATTTCTATTCTGTACAACATGTCAAGTCAATAGAAGTCAAAACAGTTACTGTTAAATTTTCAGACTTTTTGGAATAAGTTTGAGTATTTTAGGATTAATACTTTAGGAGATATCAGGAGAGAGGATGCCCTAGGGTTTATTGTGCAACAATAAAGTCCCGACACATCAAAAGTCTAGAGTTTACGGCCTAAACTTGGTGTTTACGGCCGTAAACCCTAAGGGAAAGGGGTATATAAGTGGCACTTAGCCATTTTTAACACTTTTCCACTTTTTCAAGAACAAATATCAAACTCTCTCAAGTATCATCCAAGTTTTATTCAAGATCTTTAATCTAGTAAGTGTTTCTAGCCCTTTTGAGTTAGTATATCACTTAATCTAGTGTTTTAACACACTTCTATCCGAAAAATTAGTCCAAAAGATCAAATCTTCAAGTTTCACCAAGAACACCAAGAACACACACTAGTGTTCTTGGACTTTTGGCTCATTTCAAGCTTCTATATTGTAAGTAATTCTATCCTAGAGTATGTTTAAGCTTGCTACACATCTTTACATCAAGAAAACACAAGGAAACAACAAGATCAAAGGTGTTTACGGTCCAAGAACGCCTTGGACCGTAAACCCTTCTTAAGGGGCCAAAGTGGCCCTAGTCCCTTCCTTAGCCTTGGAAACTAGTCTAGACTTATACCTTAATGTGTTCAGGACTTGAAAACATCAAAATACCATCATCCATAGGGGTTTATGGCCGTAAACCCAAAGGGAAATGGTCCTAGGGCCGTAAACTCCAAATAGGAGTGAAATGGTGCCCTAACTTCTTCCATAGACTTATACTTCAAGTGGAAACACTTCTAAGGACTTAGAAACCTTCAAAACAACAAATGGTCAAAGGGGTGTGAGTTTACGGCCGTAAACTCATGGGTTTACGACCGTAAACTCATGTGGTTATGGTCAAGAAATCGTAAACTCATGAAAGGGGTTCCCTTGAACCCTAAACCCCATAGCTTGGTCCTACAACACTTAGATGCAATCCTTGGGACTTATAACACTTATATAAAGTGTTTAACTTGTCTTAGGATATCTTAACTTTATAAATTAGTTGTTTAAAGACTAATTGAATACATATATGTGTATTTATATGTTAAATAGGATCATTGCGTGTGTACAAGTCTTCACTTGACACCTAGCAATCCTATCTCTTCAGTTCATCCAAACCACTCACTACAGGTGAGTTCATACCCCTTAATTAACCTTTTAAATGTTTTTAAATGCTTTTATGGGGGGGATACAAGTTGAACAATTATAGTTATTATATCAATCACATGTGATTAATAACTACCAAACAAATGGTTTTCTTACTTTTCAAACTGTTTATCAAACTGTTTTACCTCAAACTGTCTTACAAACTCTTTTACTTATCAAATACTTTTACTTAAACTCTTTTAAACTTATATTATGTGTATCTATATATATATAGTTATATAAGTAGGATTGAAAGGACTTAGGACTGCTAGCCTACCTTACTTCCTGTTCCTTGTTTGGTTGTGGACTTAGGGTATCAAGGTTAGTTGTCCGAAGGTCGTTTAAATCCTAGTTATATATTATGTGTATTTATATAGATATAAAAGGTTATTTCTTTCATTCAGTTCCATGCCCTTGGGTAGCAAGGGTATACAAACATGTTCATACATTGCTAGTAAGCTACCATAGGGGTAGTTTAGGAAGATACTATTACTAGAACAATGAAACATACAATGAGTCAGTTCATACATGAGTCAATACATACTACGATGAGAAACAAACATAAAACAGAGTGATGAGAAACAAACATAATACAGAGTGATGAGAAAAAACAATAGACACTATGACGAGAAACAAACATACAGGCTAGACAGAGAAAGAACACACAATACAGCTAGCACACAATTCACATAACATATACATTAATACATTTATGTGAGCCATTAAACAGGGCATGGCACTACCTGCCATGATTGTTTTTGTATCAGAATCTCCTTAATTGGGGAGCATATGAGTTTGTGTATAGATCTATACTGGATTGACTATCCTACACCTTGCTGCTCGCTACAGTGGGACTTGCAAGTCTACGGGTGCCAAACGTCATTTTTACGGCATCTTACATTGTCGTTTTACTATTGAGTCGGTAGCAAGATACAGGCCGATCACATGTTACCTTAAAATTTTACGTTTGGCTTAAGGTAGTTAGTACATCAGTAGTTACTTAATACAGCACTACAGTACTATAACATTTTCCCTTACATTTTACTTTGTGTTATTCACACAATAAACAATGATGTAAAACTATATTTTTGGTTAATGATAGTCGGATTTGGGAAAATACACACTTTTACAAGAGATACACACACAGACACTAGATGCCTTGGTAGAAGGCTACTTTTAGTAGGAAACATAGGGTTTTCTAGGAGAGTTCAAACAAATACAAACTTTTTACAAACATATACAGTACATTTTACAAAACATCTTACAAATGCTTTCATACAAACACAGACACTAACATACTTATGATCTCACCAGCTTTAAAGCTGATAAACTCTTTCAAAATAACTTGTATTCTCAGGTCACCAGTAGACAGGTACCGGAGCCAGGTTTTGAGAAGATGAAGCTCGTTCCAGACTCATCTTATATTTTTGATGTATATTGTTTTGGTGTCTTTAAAACTTGACAGAACACACTTGTATGAAATTATATTATTAATGCAATGGATGATGTTGTTGCTTGTTTACTACTTGCATTGTTGTGATACTGTACTGACGTCCTCCACCCCAGAACGTTTCCGCCGTTCATAGGTTTTGGGGGTGTGACACCATAGCTCGTTGGACCCTCTAGACTGGTCTGATTGAGAACCCTCTGGCATCATAGTTTGTTAGGCCCTCCGGTCCGGTCTAAGCAACAAACAATATAGCATGCAATACATATCACACAATCATACATATCTCAAGCAAGTACATAAGACCCTCTGGTCACACATAATTACCACTTTAGGTAAAATATAGTGAGAAGACGCACCTTGTAAGATAGCTACTAAAAGTATCGTGCCCGAAATCCTCGGTCTAACCTCTGCCTATCACAATTAATATTTCTAATTAATATTCTACTCTTATCTCTGAAAAGTGGGTAGAAGACCATTCTACCCTTCCCTGACCTCTTTCACTAATTTTGACCAAGCCCTAAAGTCAACAGAAGTCAACTCCAGCCAACGGTCCAACTTTGACCAGACTCGTTGAGTGCACTCGGGAGACTCGTCGAGTCTAGTCGATTCATGGCAACCCCGGCAAGCTCCAAATCGACGAGCTAACCCCTAACTCGACGGGTCACCATCTGACTCAGTTCATCGGGACAAAACCCTAACCGGCTCGTCGAGTCGGCTCATCAACTCGGCGAGTCCGTTCGGTCTCAACTTGTATTCAGGTGATTTCGAGGCAGAAAACTCTCTCACACCCTAGATCTAAGCTCTCAAGGCTTGAATATCACGTAAAGCCTCGAGCTTTACGTTCATGCATAGCACTAAGGGCGAAAAATGCCAAGAACAAGCTTGAGAAGGAGTCTCTGATTCAAAGGGTTAACATGGCTGAATAAGGCAGGGGACTTTTGACTCTAGGGACCTCACAAGGTCCAGATTTGATGTCTATTTCTATGAAGGTTCTCAAAACCTTCAAGGTCCCCAAAATAAGATGGTAATGGAGCCCTAACTGTAAAACCATGAGATCTATCCATACAAGAGAGAAAGGTATGAACTTTATACCTTGAATAGAAGCTCCTGGATGTCTAAGCAGCAGATCTAGCAACTTCTTCACAATCCTTGCTTGGAATCCTCTTTCTCCCTACCAACATGCACCAAAGATCTCAAACAATGGCTCAAAACTCTCTCTAAAGCTCAAGGGGGCGATTAGGGTTTCTCTCAGTGAAAGGAAACAGATGGAGAGCCGCAAATGAGGCTATACTTATCCTTATATAGGCCCCAAACCCGGGGATTTAGGGTTTCAACTCACAGCGCCTACTCGGCGAGTCTACATCCGGACTGGTCGAGTAGATCATTAAACCCACGTGGCCATCCCGACTCCACTCGGCGAGTTATAGCGCCAACTCGTCGAGTAGGTCAATGATCCTAAAAAATAAATACTTAAATGGACATACCTGGGAATCCGGATGTTACATAATGTAACATCCCGTTATTTTTCTATATGTAAAGTCAACTATAGTCAACCAAAGTCAAACAAAGGTCAATTAATAGGATCCGTTGTGTTCAAGACTACACTTGACACTTAGCATCCTACACCAATCTTACATTTGAATACCTTACAACAGGTGAGTTCATACCCCCGTATTTTCATAGTGTTTACTACTTTAAGGGGGGGGGGGGGGAGAATACAAGTCTAACACAAAGATTTTGTGTTATAAACAAGTGATTTTCAAATATCTTATCAAAATGGATTTCAGTTATCATTAAATCTAATACTTTTAAATGATTGTTTCAAAATGACATCAAGTCACCAAAATGGATTTCAAAATATCAAAATTATTTTAAATGCATTTATAAACTTATATTTTTCTCCAATAATCATACTAGTATACATATATTTATATAACTAAGATTTAAAAGATTTAGGACTGATAACCCACTTTGGTTCCTTTTCCTTGTTTGGATGTGGGATTACAAGTATCAGTTATTTGTCCGAGTATCATTTAAATTTTACTTATATATATTTGTATATGTATACAAGTATAAAAGTTTCTTCTATTAGTTTCAATTACCCTTTGTAACAAGTTGAGCAAGGGGTTGCATTCATACTAAGTATCACTACATAATGTACTTATAAATTATAATATGTATAATTTATGATGCACAGAACATTAATTCACGATTCAAGTATACTAGAATACATTGTTTTACAAGAACAAAGGTTTGATTCAAAACTAGTCAAGTGTATACATTCTTTCAGATACATGTTAAGAATACTAATGCAAGAACATACTATCAGTCATTGATTTCAGGATGATTGGATTTTTCATAACTATTATACATGTAACGTTTATATGCTTTTATGAGTCAAGTAGTATAGGTTGTTTAATTTATTTAAACAATATAGTAAAGTCCTGACATTATAACTAGAATCTCCACCTGGGGATCGAAACAATGTGTGTATAGATCTATATTGGGATTGACAACCCCGCACTCGGACTGCTAGCTACAGTCAGGTATACACGCCTATGAGTGGCAAATTGTTATCAACATGTTTTCAGCGCACTCACAGCGTTGGGTCAGGCCATCTAGTCAGTATGGTTATAATAACTCATTAAAAGATATTAACAATACATTAGTGTATAATTAACTAAACTTATATACTTTTTTCAAAGTACTAGTTTACAAGATACAGTTTATAGTAATACATTACAGTTTAAAATAACAGTTGGTGAAACCAGATATACTCTCAGATACAAGTTTACAAAAGGATTACAAATACAGAACATTGGTTTACAATTAGAACAGTTTTATGCAACTAAAACTACTTTTCATATACAACAGAAAATATAGGATTTTCTGGAAACAGTTTACATATTCATGAAATAGAAAAACATTCATTCAAAAGATAAATACTTATGCACTCACTCAAATTTATGTTGATACTCTCTTTTCAAATTACTTGTATTCTCAGGGAACTAGTAGACATGTACACCCCGAGCTTTTGAGAAGATGGAGCTATTTATGTCTTGTCTTCTTCTTTTGTACAACTATTTATTTTCAGTATACAATGTTGAAACACATGTAAATACATATACTTTTTAAATACAGTGGTTTTTTGTACTATGATTACTATAATACATGTGTTGTGATACTACAAATGAAGTCCTCCACCCCCAGACGTTTCCACCGTCTAGTTTGGGGGTGTGACAGCTTCGGATTTTCGTCAACGTGTTTTCAGTCGTTGACGATTCCTACGTGTTTCAATTTGTAAGATGGAAGTACTTTGAGGTTTCGAGTTGTGTAAGTGGAAGATTAGTGGTTGAGGCAAGACATCGTGAGATGTTGTGGTGGTGGAACGAGCTACCCGTGCATGATGTCCTAATTTTTGGTCATGTTGAGACTCGAATTGTGAGACGGCGAGTGGAGTACCGAGTGACTTTTGTTCTAGTGGGTACCCTTCAATTAATTATGGCCGGAGTGGGACTGTCTAAGGGTGTATCGGTGCTGATAAAAGTGCCTTGCCTACGAGAACTTACATCAGTAGTGGTGGTGCATAAGTTGGGTGGGTGTACGCACCTATCTATATTGATCTGCAGAGCATGATTTGGTGCTCAGTGTAGTGATGACTTGATGATGAGATTATGGGGTGATAAGAGAGCAAGTGGATCCGAGTGCGAGTAATTGCTTGGGATTATCAGGAAAAACCATGGAGTGAGCCCATGGTGAGTCACTGAGCGAGAGAGTGTTGTAAGACTACGGGGAGCTGTAGCATCAATGAGTCAGTGGGAGAGGATATCGTGGTACTGTAGGGAGACGTGGTACTCACTAGTCAGCGAGAGAGTGTCATGGTACTGCGGGGAGCCGTAGTATTCACTGGTTAGTGAGAGAGTGTTGTGATACTGCGGGGAGCCGTAGCATTCATGAGTTAGTGAGAGGATGTTGTAAGCCTGCGGGGAACCGTAGCATTCATGAATCAATACAGGAGCGTCTTAAGACTACGGGGGGAACCATAGCACTCCGTAGTCGATAAGAGTGAATACGGTTCTGCGGGGAGCTGTAGTATTTACTAGTCAGAGTATGACGCAGAGGAGTCCTTAGGCTTGGGTAGCCTTACCACTTGAGTCTTCAGGAACCTGGTTGCCGGACCAGGGGCGAGACTGGGGTCTCCTTGACGGTCGGGAATTTTTATATCCCGGGTTGAGGAAGGATTATTGTAATCGGAAGGAATAGGAGAGATGGTATGTGTATAAATTCACGAATCGCGGGTATGGGTTGAGTATCAGATTGGAAATGAGTGGTTCCAATTCCGCTGTCGAATCAGACTCTCGAGCTGAGTTTGGGACAATTCGTGTATTGAGTAGGCGAGATGAGTTTCCGGATTTGTAGATGGGTTTCATTTGGAGGGCTATTGATCTTCATCTGATGTCTTAGACCGGAGTGGGTCAGTTTCATTGGTATGGGAAGAACCGTGAGACGTGTGGGACCAGTAGGTGGTAGACGAGAGAGGTCAGAGGCGAGACGACTTCAGATGGAGTTGTACTATTCGCTTCGGGTAAAGCGAACATCGTGACTTATGTGTCACGATGGGCCGAGATAGTTATTGTGAGAAGGAAGCCGGTAAGTCGTTTTATTGGGTGTGTAGTGGGTAACCTTTGGAGGTTCAAGTATTGCGTATAGAGTTGACCTGGTGCTCAGTGTTGGAAGGGACTTGTGAGAGGAACTGGGGCTTAGAATTAAGGGTGTCAGACGATCGTTCCGAGCTGCCTTGACAACTTTCTTGTGTCTGAGGTCAGAGTTTGAGGATCATCCTTCAGAAGAGTTCTGATAATTGTTCAGGCGTTGGATCCTTAGTGGGATATGACCTTTCTGTTCCTTTTGAGTTACGAACGTGATCGATTGGAGAATCAAAGTTGGTAGAGTGTTCTTAGAGTCTGTTATTCGATGAGTGATTAACATGATGATATTTTGTGAGGGTGGTCTGGCAGGGAGACAGACCACTAGAGTTTTCAAGTTATGGAGAGACAGATCGAGTATCGCAGCGGCAGGAGGGTCTGTCCTGCTTCGGTGTCGGGAGTTCCTGTTGGGTTCAGGTGTCGTTGAAAGAGATCGATGGATGATATGAGGTCCTTTCGGTGGCGCTTCTCAAGTTATTGGGTTCGATCTATGTGTTGATAGGGAGTGATTTCGAGGGCGAAATCTAATTCAAGTGGGGGAGAATTGTAACATCCTGTTTCGGATCGTCCGTGATTAGGGTTCATGGGCTGCAACTCGGGCATGACGAAGCCTCGGGGCTGCGAAGAGTTCCTAGAAGCGTAGGGCTTCTCGTCACCTTTCCGTGGATATGAGGTCCACTGGAAACGAATTTAGATCGAGGAAGTTATGGAAGTTTGAAGTTTTGAGAAAATTGGTGCCTTATTTGAGAAAGGAGGCAGCTGAGTATGCTGGGCATACGTGTGTGTACGCTTAGCGTACTCATGTACGTGACTTTTAAGCGGAGCCACCTAGTACGCTGGGCGTACCAGAGTGTCACACCCCGCTAAAGCGGAAACACGAGGTGTGGCAGTATAAAGGGTTTCATAGCAAAAGTTAAAAGACAACACCGACCATAGTATTAAAAAGCATTACAAATTTACAGTGAGTTTGAACAAATTTTTAAAAGAAATTACAATGTAAACTGAAATACAAAACATGCGAATGCTCCTAAAAGTGAAGTGTCCCTAAGTGCCACTTACTCGATGAATAGAAGTTCGCTGCTCAAGAGAATAATAAAGTTTCTATAGATAGAAATATATTGAAAAAATGAGTAAATAAATTTGCATAAACAAAGTTCGTTGTCATCATGAGAGATAAAGTATGTTGCCCAAATGAGATGCAATGTTCATATTCTCATGGAAAATAAAGTTTGTTACTCAAACGAGTAAACAAGTTTCATTGCTAAAATGAGCAATCAAGTTCGTTGTTACAAAGAGCATACAATTTCATTGCTAAAACAAGTATATAAGTTTCTAGTAATAAAAGTTCGTTGTTGTAATGAGAACAAAAGTTCATTGCTATAATTAATAAACAAGTGTGTTGCTATAATAAGTAATAAGTTTATATGTATATGAGCAAACAATGTGTTCACAACCAAGCCTATGACTGATTCCCTATCAAGATCTATGCTGATCGTTCCATAGATTAATATGGTATCGTGCACTCAAGCAATCGGGCGAGTGAGGAGTTGTCAATTCCTCATAGCGCTATCCATAATGACCATTGACTCAAAGAGTTAATGGTTGGGTTAAAGTGTAAGGGAAGGGACTTAAGACGATAAGGCCTCGTGTTTCAAGTTGCATAGACATACACAGAAAAATATAGCAATCATGTTTGATACAAATCAATTTAAATACAACGAACAATAAAAAGTTTTTCGGACATGCTTTTCCACCCGAAAACATAAAAACCGAAAATAGGGGAATGCGTGAATACTCACAATGCTTTGAGATGATGCATATGATGACTTGAACTACGTTCCACTCGTGCCACTATCGATTCCTACAATAATGATATATGCTCGTGAGTCTCTATGTCGAAATCTAATGCTAATATAATAAATTATACATGTAGAGAAATGCCAAATTTTGGTTCTAATATTGGTTTTATATTAAATGGGTATCAATTTTTCTGAAATGGTGACATTTTATAACTCATATTGTCACACCCCGAAACTGATGGCGGAAACGTTCCGGGGCGGGGTGACGTCATGTAGAGTATCACAACCAATGTACATAGCAAGCATAGTAAACACAACCATTACATTACATGAGAAAGTTTTACATTTGTTTGAAAATAAAGTACTACAAGTTTTTTTTTTTTTTTTTTTTTAGATACATTGGTTAGATCAAAAGTAAAGACGAGACTTCTATATGCTCCGTCTTCTCAAAAAGAATCTGGTTGGAGTACCTGTCTATGGGTGCCCTGAGAATACAAGCAGTTTTAAAATATCAGCATAAAGCTGGTGAGTTCATAAGCGGTTTGTTTTCTGGAAAAAGATTCATTTTCCTTTAGTTTCATGAACAGTTGATATCCAAGAAAATCCCGTATTTTCTTATAAAAGTAGTTGGTTATCCCTTTGTTACACAATTTGAATTAAGAAAATCCTGCAAATTTCCTGATGAAAATATGGTTTGATTTCTCGTTAGATGTACCATACAACCTTGTTTAGGAAAAGTTACGTTATCCCAAGAAAACCCTATGTTTTCTTATGTAAAAACATTCGTTGGTTATCGATTCTGAAATGATGTGTACAAGTATCTACCATACTTGTATCGTTTGAGTGAAACACACTGAATGACTAGTATCCCGTAGTAAGCATATTAGTTTTGACACGTACACAAAACTAATAAGTAAGTAGTGAACTGGTAGTAACCAAAGGCAGTTATTACTAGGAGGTTAGTTCACTAGGTTCGTTATTACTTTATCAGTAAAATTCCATTATCTAAGTTGCGAGTTCCATAACCATACGATAGACTAGACATGGCAATAAGAAGTCCATCGTCGTTTTATGACTTTTGTCACCCATGGACCTGATGATCCAACTGTAGCTAGCAGCAGGGTGCGGGGTAGTCAGTCCCGTATAGATCTATACACTCAAGTCACGCTCTCCCTCCAAGAGATTCTGGTTACGGGAGTAGCCCTCCACTCTCGTAATCCGTGTGGAGTGTTACCGAGGACGTGTCTCCAATCATAAGAATAATGAACTTTACAAGTAATAGTATAGAAAATCCCGGTTTATGAAATGACATGAAATCCTTGTGAAATGTAAAAATGTAACATTTTATAACGAGTTTCACAATTTGTTTTGAAAACTAACTCCACGATTTAGACGGTTGGTTAGTACGGATTTCAATGTTTAAAACCATTTTGAACTTGTAGTTATGTTATACGAAATAACAGATTTGAGTACAAGTTTCCTTGTACTTTTGCTTGTATTCCCCCCTGAAAACATGAAAAACACTGAAAATGGTGTAGGGGTATGAACTCACCTGACGAGAATGTGCCGATTTAAATGCTAAGTATTCGTTTAGGGCTTGAACACGCGTGAGGTTCCTATGTAACATGAAGAGATACATAATTGTATCAAATTAGACTTTGATTTACCAAGATAGTAGGATAATACACTCCGAGGCACGAAAACACTTCAATTCAAGTGTTAGGGATGGTACGGGTTGCATCTAAGGAGTGTAGGGCCTAGATAAGGTGTTTACTCTTCAAGTGTAAACCCTTAGGGAGTTTACGGTCCAAAGACCATATCCCCCATGAGTTTACGGCCGTAAACTCATGGGTGTGGTGGTTTGAGTGATCCAGGGTCTCATCTTGCACATAGGAAGGATCTAAGGTTGATTCCATGGCTTAGGAAGTGATCGGGACATGAAATGGCCTAAGAATAAGGGTTTACGGTCCTTGGACCACCCTTGGGGAGTTTACGGTCGTAAACTCAAGGGTTTACGGCCGTAAACCCACCTTTGTCCATGTTTGTTCATTTTTCATGTGTTTTGGTGGTTTGTAGGCCATTCTTGCAAGTTCTAGACTCAAATACAAGCCATGCAAGGTGTTTGGAGCATTAAAACACCCTTGGAAGGTGTTTACGGTTTTGGGAGACGTTCCCAAACCGTAAACTCATGTTTACACTTCGTTGGACACGTTTTAGGGTTCTAAGATCATCGAAGCAAGTTTCAAGGCCATTAGACATGCATTGGAAGGGTTAAGGAGCATCAAAACCCCTTGAAAGGGTGTTTACGGTTCTTGAATATTCAAGGACCGTAAACTCATGTTTATGGCCAAAAATTCAT
Source organism: Lactuca virosa (assembly GCF_052849685.1). Classification (NCBI taxonomy): domain Eukaryota; kingdom Viridiplantae; phylum Streptophyta; class Magnoliopsida; order Asterales; family Asteraceae; genus Lactuca; species Lactuca virosa. The sequence continues at coordinate 332,851,184 of NC_136426.1, read as the reverse complement.
GATCTTGTGGTTCTAACTCCATGCATGTAAGGATCTAAGTATTAGAAGATGTTTGGAAGGGTTTTGGGGCTTCAAAACCCCATTGAAGGAGTTTACGGTTTTTGGGAGGCTCCCCCAAACCGTAAACACATACTATTTGATGCATTTGAGAGTTTAGGACATGGATTTGCATGCATGCTAGGATAAACAACTAGTTAGGAAGGACCACTTACCAAAATAGAGCTTGAAAGTGAAGATCCTTGAGAGAGTTCGATTTCTAGAGAGAGAGTAGAGAGAGAAAGTTGAAGTGTGGGAAAAGCTCAAATGGTGGTCACTCCACCCTTTTGTATTTGACTAGAGTTAGTGACCCGGTGGGAATACACCCAACACCGGCATTAAACGGAGCTTAATATTTTCCCGGGTAAATAACCATTACCCGCATTAGTCGTAGACTAGAAATTCTCAAAAGATTATTTAGAGTGTTTACACTCAAATAAATATTTCATTTCAACCCATAGGAAATTATTATAATAATTCCAAATGAATTATTTAATTTGAAGCTAACGGAAAACCCAAAATAAAATAATAAATTTTTTTTTATTAACGGCATGGGTTATATTAACGGAATATCTTTCGGGTTGTCACATTATCCCCCTGTTAGAGGAAATTTCGTCCCGAAATTTAGAATTTAGATACAAATCATGGAATTGGAAAGAGATGCGGGTATTTCGTTTTCATCGAGTCTTCGCGTTCCCAAGTGAATTCAGGACCCCGCTTGGCATTCCAGCGAACCTTCAGTATCGGAATGCGGCTTTGTTTCGTTCGTTTGATCTCTCTATCCATGATTTCGATGGGCTCTTCCACAAAGTCCAAGTTTTCGTTGACTTCGATCTCATCCAGAGGAATCACAAGGGTCTCATCAGAAAGACACTTCTTAAGGTTTGAGATGTGGAAGACAGGGTGAATATTGCTAAGTTCATGAGGTAAATGGAGTTTGTAAGCTACGGGACCAATCCTGGCTAGGATTTCGAAAGGTCCTATGTACCTTGGGTTAAGTTTTCCACGCTTTCCGAAGCGTATCATCCCCTTCCAGGGTGAGACTTTCAACAAGACACGGTCTCCAACCTGGAATTCCAAGGGTTTTCGTCGTTTATCGGCGTAGCTCTTTTGTCTATCTCGGGAGGCCTTAAGTCGTTCTCGGATTTGTACGATCTTTTCAGTGGTTTCGCGGATGATTTCTGGACCAGTGAGAGTGCTGTCAGGGAATTGTCCCTTGACCAGCTGCGTGTCACCCACCTCAGCCCAGCACAGAGGGGATCTGCACTTGCGGCCATAGAGAGCTTCGAAAGGTGCAGCCTTGATGCTGGTATGGTAGCTGTTGTTATACGAAAATTCAACCAAAGGAAGATGAGTATCCCATGACGCGCCGAAGTCGATGACGCAGGCTCTCAACATGTTTTCCAAGGTTTGGATGGTTCTCTCACTCTGTCCATCTGTTTGAGGATGGTAAGCTGTGCTCATATCCAGCTTAGTTCCAAGAGCTTTCTGAAGTGACTGCCAGAACCTAGAAGTGAACCTGCTATCCCGATCAGAAATGATGGACACAGGTACACCGTGCAGTCGGACCACCTCTTGGATGTAGATTCGCGTGAGTCTTTCCATTTTGAAGTTTTCCTTGATAGGAAGGAAGTGAGCAGATTTGGTCAGTCGGTCGACAATTACCCAAATGGTGTCGTACCCACTCGGAGATTTGGGCAACTTGGTAATGAAATCCATAGTAATCATTTCCCATTTCCATTCAGGTATTTCGGGTTGTTGGAGTAAACCGGAGGGTTTTTGACATTCGACCTTCACTTTGGCGCAAGTCAGGCACTTGCCCACGAAGGTAGCGATTTCGGCCTTCATATTTGGCCACCAGTACAGTTTCTTGAGATCCAGGTACATCTTATCCGAACCTGGGTGTACGGAGTATTTAGTATTATGAGCTTCGTTCATGACAACCTCTCTGAAGCCTCCGAAATTTGGGGTCCAGATCCGGTCCATGAAACAATAGACTCCATCGTTTCTGATTTCGAGATTCTTATCCATTCCTCTCAGGGCTTCGCCTGACATGTTTTCTGGTCTTAAGGCTTCCAGCTGAGCCTCCTTGATTTGCGCGGATAAGTAGGAATGGATAGTCATAGTCAGTGCCTTCACCTTACGACCTGAGTATTCTTTCCGGCTGAGGGCATCTGCCACCACATTGGCCTTGTCGGGATGGTAGCGGATTTCACACTCGTAGTCGTTGAGTAGTTCAACCCATCGCCGTTGTCTCATGTTCAGCTCCTTTTGGTCGAGGATGTGCTGTAGGCTTTTATGGTCGGTAAAGATAGTGCACTTAGTTCCATAGAGATAATGTCTCCAGATTTTTAATGCGAAGACCACTGCTCCCAATTCTAGGTCGTGAGTCGTGTAGTTGACTTCGTGCACTTTCAGTTGCCTGGAGGCATAGGCGATGACCTTGCCTCGTTGCATTAGGACACAACCGAGACCTTGATTGGATGCATCGCAGTAGACAACGAAGTCTTCCGTCCCATCGGGAAGGGACAGGATAGGTGCGCTGCACAAGGCTCGTTTCAGTGTTTGGAACGCAGCGTCTTGCTTTTCGCCCCAACAAAAGGGTACAACTTTCTGAGTCAGAGTAGTTAAGGGTTTGGAAATTTTGGAGAAATTTTGGATAAATCTGCGATAGTAGCCAGCGAGACCCAAGAATTGACGGATTTCGGTGGGTGTCTTCGGTGCTGGCCAGTTTCCTATCGCTTTGATCTTGGAAGGATCCACGTGTATGCCCTCCTTGCTTACCACATGACCAAGGAAGGTAATCTTCCGGATCCAGAATTCACATTTGGAGAATTTCGCGAACAGTTGCTCCGATCTAAGAGTTTCCAACACTAGTCTCAAGTGTTGTTTGTGATCCTCTTCGCTTTTGGAATAGACAAGTATGTCGTCGATGAACACGATAACAAACTTGTCCAGATATGGACGACACACCCGGTTCATCAAATCCATGAACACTGTCGGCGCGTTGGTTAGACCGAAGGGCATAACTACGAATTCGTAGTGACCATATCGAGTCCGAAAGGCTGTTTTGGGAACGTCACCCTCATGGACTCGCAGCTGATGGTACCCTGATCTTAAATCGATTTTGGAAAAGTAGCTAGCTCCTTGAAGTTGATCGAAGAGGTCGTCTATTCGAGGAAGAGGATAACGGTTTTTGAATGTGAGCTTGTTCAGCTCTCGGTAATCGATACACATTCGAAAAGATCCATCTTTCTTTTTCACGAATAAGATTGGGGCTCCCCATGGCGAGGAACTCGGTCTGATGAATCCTTTACTGAGCAGCTCATTGAGTTAACTAGATAACTCCTGCATTTCTGCCGGAGCTAATCGATAAGGAGATTTGGCTACAGGGGTAGCTCCGGGGATTAAGTCGATACGAAACTCCACTTGGCGTTCAGGAGGGATTCCTGGGAGATCCTTTGGAAAGACATCGGGAAAGCTGCAGACTTCGGGGATGCTCTCGAGGTCTTTAACTTCCTGCTTTTCGTTAACGACATGGGCTAAGAATGCATAACACTCCTTCCGCAGGAGTTTCTGGGCTTTGATGCACGAAATGATGCGAAGGTTTGAACTGAGTTTATCCCCGTAGATTACAAGAGTTTCATTCGAAGGAAGATTGAGACGGATAGCTTTTTCGAAACAGAGGATGTCTGCACGATTGGGGCTTAACCAATCCATGCCAATGATGACATCAAAGCTTTTTATGGAGACGGGCATAAGGTCAATGAGAAATGAACGGTCGTTTAAGGATAGGGTACACCCTATGTATATCTCGTTAGTGCTCTCTTTCTCGCCCTTTGCCATTTCGACGGTAAACTTTTCGGTTAATGGTTGGGATTTTTGTTTAAGAAATTGTTTGAATGCATGACTGACAAAACTCCTTTCAGCACCAGAATCGAAAAGAATGCATGCATAAGAGTTGTCGAGGATAAACGTACCCGTGACAACGGTGGGGTCAGCGACTGCCTCTTCCCGTCCCATGGTTAGAACTCTCCCGGTGTTGTTGGTTGTTGCTGCTTTGGGGCAGTCCCTCTTGAAATGCCCGATCTCCCCACAGTTGTAGCAGGCTCGACCAACACCTGCTCCAGAGGCTTGATTTGTGGGTTGGGCTGGGGTTCTACAAAGTCGCATCGTGTGCCCCTTTTTGCCACAGCTTGTGCATGACATCTCCCGGCACGGGCCGGGATTATGGTGGTAGTTACACTTGTCACACCGAGGAAGGGTGCCAGTATACCTGCCGGTAGGAGCCTGGGTGGCAGGAGTAGCAACAGGGGTAGTAGCAGCGTGGACCGCTACAGTTTGTTGTTTCTTTGAGGATCCTTGCGAACCCTGACCTTTTCGTTTGTTCCAGGATTTCTTCTTGTTTTCACCGCTCCCTTTAGCCGGATCAGAGGCGGTGGCTATCTCCTCGGGATCGTCGCTATGATCAATCAGAATTTGTGCCAAACACTTGGCGCTATCGAAGGTTTCCGGGTTCGCGGATAAAACATTTCCCTTGAGTGGCTGGGTCAGCCCCCATATGAATCGTTCGATCTTGTTGCTTTCCGGGGATACCATTCCCGGACAAAGGAGTGCTAGGTCCTCGAACCTAGAAGTGTAGGAGGCAATGTCAGAACCCTTCATCTTTAGGGTCCAGAGTTCGTGTTCGAGTTTCTGCATCTCGCCCCGTGGGCAATACTGGGCTATCATGAGTTCCTTCAGTTTGTCCCAACCCATGGCATTTGCCACTGGCAGGGTTAAGGACTTGACCCGGCCATTCCACCAGGTTAATGCTTTGTTGAGGAAAGTGCAAGCGGCGTACTTCACTTTGTTGGCTTCAGAGACTGCGCAAATCTCGAATATGGACTCAATCTTTTCAAACCATTGAGTCAGAGCAATAACACCTCCTTTGCCGTCGAAAGATGTGGGCTTTGCGTTCATGAAGTCTTTATAGGAGCACTCCTTTTGGTGTCCCTGACCACTTTCCTGACCACCAGATCCACTGGAATTTATTTGTGACATGGCAGCCGCCACTGCAGCAGTAACAGCTGCCTGAAACATGACAGGATCAAATTGGGGAGGAGGTGGTGGTAGAGGAGTGTCGTTGCTTCTCCTGGTAGATCTCCTTCGGGGAGGCATCTTGATCTGAAATGACCAAGAAAGAGGAGGATGGAATTTAGAGATATGAAACAAGGATATATCTCATAATAATTTTTGGAGTGTTCTACTAAGCGATAGGACAGGGAAATTACTTAAGGTAAGTAAACTATCGCTAAGGGAGGAATGAGTAGTAACACTCAGAACGGATTTCCGTGAGGTATTTGGTTCGGACTAAAATACTCCCATAGTATTTCATGTTGAATGGATATTAGGTAAGTTATAGGCCTGCTATATACCACAGTCACTCCCAAGCACATGTTGGCCGTGTCTCGAATGAATATAGTTGATCAGGCTATATTGACCCTAGACATGACTACATAACTGCCCAGGTTAAACCACAGTGCACAACACCCGGATTACTTATGCTTTGTTCTCTTCGCGATACGGATTTCGGTACTCGGAAATACTTGTATACTTTTATAAAAATACTTATATTTTAAAAGCATACTTTTAGTTTAGAGCTCTTAGGCCCCTTAGTGTTTATAGTTGTATACCATGTAAGGTTCGATATACTTAGTTCACTATAAACAAGGGCTCTGATACCAATCTGTCACACCCCGAAACCGATGGCGGAAACGTTCCGGGACGGAGTGACGTCATGTAGAGTATCACAACCAATGTACATAGCAAGCATAGTAAACACAACCATTATATTACATGAGAAAGTTTTACATTTGTTTGAAAATAAAGTACTACAAGTTTTTTTTTTTTTTTTTTTTTTTAGATACATTGGTTAGATCAAAAGTAAAGACGAGACTTCTATATGCTCCGTCTTCTCAAAAAGAAACTGGTTGGAGTACCTGTCTATGGGTGCCCTGAGAATACAAGCAGTTTTAAAATATCAGCATAAAGCTGGTGAGTTCATAAGCGGTTTGTTTTCTGGAAAAAGATTCATTTTCCTTTAGTTTCATGAACAGTTGATATCCAAGAAAATCCCGTATTTTCTTATAAAAGTAGTTGGTTATCCCTTTGTTACACAATTTGAATTAAGAAAATCCTGCAAATTTCCTGATGAAAATATGGTTTGATTTCTCGTTAGATGTACCATACAACCTTGTTTAGGAAAAGTTACGTTATCCCAAGAAAACCCTATGTTTTCTTATGTAAAAACATTCGTTGGTTATCGATTCTGAAATGATGTGTACAAGTATCTACCATACTTGTATCGTTTGAGTGAAACACACTGAATGACTAGTATCCCGTAGTAAGCATATTAGTTTTGACACGTACACAAAACTAATAAGTAAGTAGTGAACTGGTAGTAACCAAAGGCAGTTATTACTAGAAGGTTAGTTCACTAGGTTCGTTATTACTTTATCAGTAAAATTCCATTATCTAAGTTGCGAGTTCCATAGCCATACGATAGACTAGACATGGCAATAAGAAGTCCATCGTCGTTTTATGACTTTTGTCACCCATGGACCTGACGATCCAACTGTAGCTAGCAGCAGGGCGCGGGGTAGTCAGTCCCGTATAGATCTATACACTCAAGTCACGCTCTCCCTCCAAGAGATTCTGGTTACGGGAGTAGTCCTCCACTCTCGTAATCCGTGTGGAGTGTTACCGAGGACGTGTCTCCAATCATAAGAATAATGAACTTTACAAGTAATAGTATAGAAAATCCCGGTTTATGAAATGACATGAAATCCTTGTGAAATGTAAAAATGTAACATTTTATAACGAGTTTCACAATTTGTTTTGAAACCTAACTCCACGATTTAGACGGTTGGTTAGTACGGATTTCAATGTTTAAAACCATTTTGAACTTGTAGTTATGTTATACGAAATAACAGATTTGAGTACAAGTTTCCTTGTACTTTTGCTTGTATTCCCCCCCTGAAAACGTGAAAAACACTGAAAATGGTGTAGGGGTATGAACTCACCTGACGAGAATGTGCCGATTTAAATGCTAAGTATTCGTTTAGGGCTTGAACACGCGTGAGGTTCCTATGTAACATGAAGAGATACATAATTGTATCAAATTAGAGTTTGATTAACCAAGATAGTAGGATAATACACTCTGAGGCACGAAAACACTTCAATTCAAGTGTTAGGGATGGTACGGGTTGCATCTAAGGAGTGTAGGGCCTAGATAAGGTGTTTACTCTTCAAGTGTAAACCCTTAGGGAGTTTACGGTCCAAAGACCATATCCCCCATGAGTTTACGGCCGTAAACTCATGGGTGTGGTGAGTGATCCAAGGTCTCATCTTGCACATAGGAAGGATCTAAGGTTGATTCCATGGCTTAGGAAGTGATCGGGACATGAAATGGCCTAAGAATAATGGTTTACGGTCCTTGGACCACCCTTGGGGAGTTTACGGTCGTAAACTCAAGGGTTTACGGCCGTAAACCCACCTTTGTCCATGTTTGTTCATTTTTCATGTGTTTTGGTGGTTTGTAGGCCATTCTTGCAAGTTCTAGACTCAAATACAAGCCATGCAAGGTGTTTGGAGCATTAAAACACCCTTGGAAGGTGTTTACGGTTTTGGGAGACGTTCCCAAACCGTAAACTCATGTTTACACTTCGTTGGACACGTTTTAGGGTTCTAAGATCATCCAAGCAAGTTTCAAGGCCATTAGACATGCATTGGAAGGGTTAAGGAGCATCAAAACCCCTTGAAAGGGTGTTCACGGTTCTTGAATATTCAAGGACCGTAAACTCATGTTTATGGCCAAAAATTCATGATCTTGTGGTTCTAACTCCATGCATGTAAGGATCTAAGTATTAGAAGATGTTTGGAAGGGTTTTGGGGCTTCAAAACCCCATTGAAGGAGTTTACGGTTTTTGGGAGGATCCCCCAAACCGTAAACACATACTATTTGATGCATTTGAGAGTTTAGGACATGGATTTGCATGCATGCTAGGATAAAAACCTAGTTAGGAAGGACCACTTACCAAAATGGAGCTTGAAAGTGAAGATCCTTGAGAGAGTTCGATTTCTAGAGAGAGAGTAGAGAGAGAAAGTTGAAGTGTGGGAAAAGCTCAAATGGTGGTCACTCCACCCTTTTGTATTTGACTAGAGCTAGTGACCCGGTGGGAATACACCCAACACCGGCATTAAACGGAGCTTAATATTTTCCCGGGTAAATAACCATTACCCGCATTAGTCGTAGACTAGAAATTATCAAAAGATTATTTAGAGTGTTTACACTCAAATAAATATTTCATTTCAACCCATAGGAAATTATTATAATAATCCCAATTTTTAATCCTTCATAACAATATAAATCCGTGAAAAATAGTATCCAGATGATAAAAATTCCCAAACTTTTTATAATACTGCCATTGAACATATTTAAGCTTGGAAAAATATAAAAATGGGTTTCTAACTAGTTTAACCCGATTTTATGATATTTGTGCATTTATTCCAACAAAAAATGAAGATAAATAGAAAACTATTTCAAAAATTACCCAAACTTTTCTTAACACTGTTATTGTACATATAGAAGCTGTGAAAAATATAAAATATATTTTTACTTATTTTTGCTATTTTTCATTTTTTTACTCTCTTGAATAATCATTAATTGGTGAACAATAATCAAACAGTTAAAGTAAATTACCAAAATTTTTGTAAACTTCATTTACAGTTGACATAGTCCGGGAAAAATAACAATGGTGATTTTTATATACTGGAATCCGATTTTGTGGATTTAAGTATACTTAATTTTAGAAAATAGAATAAAAATAGCATAAAGAATAGAAAATTCATCCAAGTTTTTATTTAGAGTTTTAATATATTATAAGATCGTCTGGTAAATTTTCATGAATTTTGGATGAGTAGAACTATTTTTCCCATTATTAGTCATTTATAAACATAAAAATCGGAAAAAATAGGTATGCATTATGAAAAATTCTGAAATTATTTATCTAAGTACCCCACATGAGGTAGGATCTGCAAAAAATCTTACATATCATTTTCACATTCCCTAAAGTGGTTTTATGATTTATTTGAGTTAAACAAATAGAAAATTCAAAACCATACCAAACAGTAACAAAAATCGATGAAACTCATCGAGATGTCATCATTAACTTTAGGGGTCATCTATGAATTTACCTAGGATTTATAGACCTCAGAAAGTATTTTATATGAATTATTGACCTATTTTTTTGCAATAATTATCATAATTCGAGAAAAATGAATTAATTTCTAAAAATTTACAGATCATCTTATTTTGTTGGTTTGATTTTGGAAAAAATCGCATTTGAACAGAAAAGAAGTTTTAGGTATTTATTTGGGAATAAATCCTTCATGAACATATTTGAAAGCTTTTAACAACAAACTTTGATCATCAAGCATCTAAGCTTGAAGATCATCACATGCATGTTGTTTTGAAGGCCATTCATAAGTTTTAAATGGTCACAAATCGTTTTGAAAAGAAAACTTAGGGTGCATGTAGTGATTTTCCACCAAAACATGTAGAAAAGTGCATTTCCATGATTTTGACTTAGATTTAGGTCATGGATCTTCACCATTTTGTAACATGCAAAATGTTTTTGGTGAAAATATACCACCATCATCATCAAAACCATGAGTGTGAGCAAATGTTCATGATTTTACCATAGAATGGAGTAGAATAAGGAGAAAGTGCAAGAAAAATAGCACGCAGAATGAAGGGTCTACTCGACGAGTTGGAAGGCTCCAACTCGACGTGTAGACACTGGGAAGGAAAACCCTAATTTTCAGGGTTTGCACCCTATTTAAAGGCCTTAAGCCTCACTTGTAGCCTCCCTTATCACCCCTTTTTTCCAGAGAAAACCCTAAATCGTGTCTCATCTCCCATTTTGTGTGTATGTGAGCTTGGAAAGTGATTCTTGGTGATCTTTTGGAAGGAACTTGAAGCTTGAAGAGGTTGGATTGAGTGGAAAGCAGTAGATCCGGGATTTCCTCCAGTGTGGCAACCATTTTAAGGTATAAAGTCAAAACCTTGACCTTCCATTTCTTAGATCTCCTTCTATGAAAGTTTATGACCATTTTTAGCCTAGTTTGGTACCATTCTTGGTTTGGAGCATGATATGAAGATATGGCTTTAGATCTGGACATCTCAGAGCCTTTGGGGACTTAAAGTTGCCAACTTTATCAAGTCTTGGCCCTCCTTCATGCTCTAAGTCCCTTAACAAGCCTTGATTATGTGGTTTTAGCCTTTAATGCCTTGCATGGATGTAAAGTTAGCAACTTTACGTGGTACCTCAACCCTGGGGGGGTTGGATCTGAAGATTGGGACCTTGGATCTCACTAGAAAGGACTGAACACAAAAAGGACTAAAGGAACTTGTCGAGTCACTTAGTCGACTCGACGAGTCGGGTATGGTTTACCCGTTTTCGGGATTCTGAATGAGTGTAGTGAAGGATTAGAGTTTTGGTCAGCATGAACTTTTGGTCTTCTGGACACTTGATGAACTCGATGAGTCACTTAGGTGACTCGGCGAGTTGACTCAGGATTCAGTGGAGTGGAGTCGGGAGCAACTCGACGAGTTACTGGATGCACTCGACGAGTTAAGGTCAACATGGACTGTTGACCTTGACTTTGATCAGGGTTGACTTTGAGGATGATTATGGTATTTTGGGATTGTGACAAGTAAATCACATGATGATTATAGGCAAGGAATTGTTTGAACTGTCAGGACATATGGCTATAAGTTCTGAAAGGATCTAAAACACACACATACACATATGTTATCTAATGAAGGTGTATAAGCTTGATAATTATAGTTGAAGACTTATCAAAGCATCACGTATCAGAAATCTGAACTTTAGTAAGAAAGTCAACAATATTGATTTCTAGAAGTCCAGTTGATTTCTGGGTACATGTCAAAGCTAGTGGGAGCATCATCGTTATGTAGAGGAAAGCATAATTCTTATGCTAATGGGTGCATAATTGTTATGTTAAGTGTTGCAAGTTAGCAATACCATTTATATGAAACAAAGTTTTCGATTTTCAAGTTGCAAAGTTTGAAAATTGTTTCACTATAGTAATACTTAAGGGAGAGGGAACCTATACTTCTTACAAATCTAAAATTTTAGTAGATTTAATATAACTTAGTATTGGACATATATAAATATCATGTTGAAATGGTTTAACATAGGGAATTCCATATATGGAAATTTTATAGCAGGAGACTGAACAGATATCAGGTCTTTATGTAAGACATTATGAATCGAGTCCCATATGCTTCGGATATATGATCGTTTTTCATATGCTATAGTATTCACTTGTTTTGAATTTTCCAAGTGCTTTGGGCATTGAGATGGAAAAAAGGACTAGAACTTGGTGTGACTAAAGTTGTTAAACAAATTTCAAGAACATTCTGAGGTTTTACCAAAAGATTGATTGTTTTTAGACAGTTGGAAATATAGGATTAATTTGGACGGACCATATGGACATAATTCTGAGTAGAGGTTATTCGTATTTAGAATTGATGGGCATATGAGCATATGGAAATGTTTCCATAGTGCGAGTTGGTTATTGAAATATACATGAAGTTAGGAACTTTAATGCAAGGAAGGTGTTCAAGAAGTATATCTTGAATTTGAGACGGTTATGAATTGCATTGTAAATTGTCTATGGAGATTAGGCATAACATTAGTTTTTCTACAATGTTCATGAGTACTTGGAAAATAGGATTTTGATTATTGGATAAACCCACGCTCAGAGAATTACTTCATGGATTTTATCACGAGTAATTTTGAGATGATAATATCTTATATTCTTGAAATGGAGATATATGAGTTGTTGTTTACGATTCAGTTATGCATTGATAATGCATGAACGCATCAGTAACTTGATGTTATAAAACGTAATGTTGTGTATATTTTGATGAGTAAATAGTGCAAGCATATAAGTCAAAGTTTATACGTTCATTTTGCCTTAATGGGAAAAGCGATATCTGTGGGCCCCTAGATGATTTGATGTCGACATCTGAAGTTCTTGGCCAAGCCTAGACTAAGTTGATGTGTTCAATTAGCAGTCTGAAATCAGCCGTCATAAATCAGAAATCAGGAAAAAAAATCTTGGACAGAGATACTGATTATAATCCATGTATCATTTCTATTTGATATCTTGTAGAACGGAGGAATGTTTGATCACTTATTTTTGGACGCGTAACTGACTGGGTCATAGTTCCACAGCGGCTTTTGAGAGCTACAATTTGCTAATCATTTTTAAATGTTATACTAGCAACTATAGTTATTAGACTTATCCAAGTGGAAGACTGTTGTATTAGGTGTCTAAGCCCATAACTATAATTGGTATATACTTAAATTGATAGTAGCATAGTCCTTTTGCGTTACCCTCAAAACTAGCAACTAGACAGATGACTTTTGGAGAGAGATTGAATTTATTATTTGATTAATAATTTCAAATAAATAATTTGTTAATATATTTTGCGAATAATATATTAATTAGCAATATCAATATTTAATTAATATTTAATCAAAAGTTAATTGGAATTAATTTGGGGATTCAAAGAATTAATTAAAGTGCAGGGGCTAAAGTGCAATTGTTCAATAGTTGAACAAGATGTTCCAGAACCTTCCTAGGGAAGGAGGTGGACGGTTTTCATATGGATAATCTAGCGTTTCTAGATTATCCCATGTGGATAAATAAGGAGCTGGATAATTACCAACTTGAAATATTATTATTATATTCAGATTAGGGTTATCCAGAGCATCCTTATTGTACTATAAATAGGCCTATACCCCTTAGGATTTTCGGCCACTAGAAACCATAGAGAGTGTAACATCCCAAAAATACAGGCCAAAAATTTCATTTTTAAATACGTTATTATAAAACCAGCCGTATTATAAAAAATCCATAACATCATGTCATGTCAAAAACAATATCAGAGTGTAATCCCAAAGATCTCATGTGCGGAAAACCATAGTGTGATGCGCTGCAATCGAGCCGGCTCCTTTCCTTTGAAAACGAAGTACCTGAAACCAAAACAGAAAACTGTAAGCACGAAGCTTAGTGAGTTCCCCCATCATACCACATACCATACAATCACATAGCATACATACTGCCGTGCAATTCTGGGGTGCCCGACCTACCCTTGTCAAGCCATTCTGGGGTGTTGACCTACCCACGTGAAGCCATTCTGCGGTGCTGACCTACCGGTGTCAGGCCATTCTGGGGTGCCTGCCTACCTACCGGTCTATCTCACGCGGTCACGGGGAATAATTCACCCCTAGCACTATCACATAATAACATATAATAATCATGTTGTCAGACATATTTGAGGTGTCCGACCTACCCTTCGGTCCTAACGACCGGATCAGGGGACTATTCCCCTCCTACTACCACTATCACATATGGCATATCATACTGGCACATTAAACACAACAGGTAGTAGCAAACCAGAAAATTATCACAAAGACAATCATCTCAACTATGATCAACTACTAGTGGCTCGGCCTTGGTGCCTTAGACCCACTTCTACTGGAAGGTAAGGCACCTCACACTGCTGAAGTGCCGCAGACCCAACCCCAGCTACTGGATGACAGGTTCCCGAACTGTCAACATCAAAATAACACCCAATTAATAATTGTGTTCCAATACATAATCATAAGTCCATGCCTGGGTTAAAAGACTACTTTACCCCAATCTTAGCTTGATCTAAGCCCAAGGCCCAATCCAAAGGCCCAACAGTCAACTATGAGTCAAAGCCCAACATATGGCCCAATTTTCCAAATATGGCCCAAACATTTACATGGTCTCACTCTAAGGCCCAACCATTTATTCCAGTCCAACAATTGACATTCTAATGGCCCAATATCATATAATCATTAAGGCCCAAACTATGGCCCATCTATGGCCCAATTTTCCAAATTGGGCAAAAGTACTCATTAGGGCCTTACCCTAAGCCCATCAACATATTCCAGTCCATATGATTATTCTTGGATGGCCCCCCAAAAACCCAATAATCAAGGCCCAATAGAATTGCCCAACAATAAATCCAATCATCAAGGCCCAATAGAAAGGCCCAACAATAAATTCAATCATCAAGGCCCAATAGATAGGCCCAACAATAAACCCAAATGAAATTAGGGTTTCACATAAAATGACAATTAGGGTTAAGTGTTTCACACTGAACCCATTAAGGACTTAATCCATTAAGTCCACCACTTTACTAAATAAATCATAAGGTGTGATTGGGCTTAATACACACTTCCATTCCAATGGCCCAAAAGTGGGTCCCGATATGTCCAAAGCCCATAAATCCAATATTAGGGTTTTCTAAACCCTAATTAGGGTTTCCAATCCCATCTTAGCCCAATAGGCCCAATAGCTAGGTCTTTTGATCAATTAGGGTTCATTAGGCCACTTAATAACATGTTTGGGCTTTTAAGTCAATTAGGGCTTTATTGGGCCCATTAGGGTTTCATTGGGCCCTCTAAGGTTTATTAGGCCCATTAGGGTTTTAGTCCCTTTTTCCAAACATCCAAACGAGTCACAATCCAAACAAGGCACACCGACACCCGACACGGCAGCCGGTGGCGGCAACCACCACCTCACAGTGGTGGTTAGGGTTTCTTTCTCATTATTCCATTTTTGTTACATTTTACAATGCCAAATTCCAAAATAAACACACACACTAATGCTAAATACACATACATAGCCACCCTTGTGGTGGCCGGTGGTGGTAAGTGGTGGCAGCCACCACCTCACGGTGGTGGTGGTGGCCTTTTCTCAATTTTCCGGCCAAACGAAACCATATACAACACACACACCTAAACACATGTCAGCACACGCACACAACCACCTTCCACGGTGGCTGGTGGGGTCAGGAAGGCGGCAGCAGATGGCGGATGGAGGCGGCAGCGACTCATCGTCTTCAACAGCCGCCCAACAGCGGGGGTGGAGGCTGGGGTCGTGATCTCGACAACTGAATCACGTTGAAGCAGTAGCCTTTGTCTTCGTCGGCCGTTACGCAGCAACGGCGATGTCACGATGGCTAAAAGGTGGCTTTCGGGGGAGCTCACGACTGCGAGCAGCGAGAAATGGCGATGGAATCTCTGTTGTCAACTTCCGACTTCTCTAATGGATGTGACACCCACACAACACACACATCACCGGCTGAATAAATACGGCAGTGGTGCTGGCAATCCAGTCGCGAAGAGGCGGCATCAGCAGCGGCACGGCGGAAACAATGGCTCTAACGGTCGGAGATGGCGGTTACGATATGTTTCCCCTTCATTACCGGTTGAACGGTGACATCACACGATGGCTCTGTCTTCAGCAACGACGGAAGGCACCATGGTAGCTCGGTGGTCGGAGAAGAAGAGAGAATAGGGTGGCGGGCGGTGAAGGAGGTATAAGGTTGGTTGGTGACGGCTGTAACATGTATTAGGGTTAGGGTTCCTTAAGACAAATATATACCCGATACCTTTCAAAAGTCATTTTCATAATGGCAGAAATGGTCCCTCTCCAGAATTATATTTTCAAATTAAATCCCATATTTTACCCTTTTAACCCCTGCCTTCAAAACTCTTTACAAATTGAGTCCGAAATTTACCATTTATCCCTTAGCTTCCAACATCTCTTCATGTTAAGTCCCAATAACTACCCAATAGTCCCTGCCTTTATAATTATTTACGAAACCAATCTGAAACTTACACTTTTAACCCCCAATCTCAAAAATTATGACGATTAGCTCCTCGAGACCAACACCTTACTGTATCATTATTGAATTTTCTGCTACTGTACATTCATTAATTTATTTATTTATTTATTTAATAAATGGGGTGTTACAACTGTCCCCCACTTAAAATAGATTTTGTCCTCGAAATCATTTCTCACCATTCCTTACACGCCCAACCACTCTAGTAACATGGTCACCAACATGGGCACACCCTAGTCCTCCCAGGGTAGCCGTGACCAATCTTCGCAAGGCCCTAAATCCGCAGGTGAAGGAATCCCTTACAATGAAAGCAAAACTACTCCGTCCGAAATCTGTTGTCTCATCTGACTACTCAACTTTTGATAACTCGAGGTTCCCAATATAAATCAGGACCACAAGCCAAATTATCTCTGCAGGTCACTTATACTCGGCTAAGGCTCAAATAATCCCGTTGTGAGTGACTTGACACTTCCCAATCAACCAACTATTCTATCCGTATTTGCAACCTGAAATGCAAATACTAACGCTGCCCAACGCTAAAACTGTCCGAACATTGAACAGCCTGAAGCAGTATGTTGCCATACGGCTACTTTCTAGAATCTACCGAGACCTGCCTATTCTCGATTCATTCACCAATCATCTGAAATATCAGGTTTTGGCCCGGCTGCGGAGCCAAAGGACTCCCACTTAGTCGCCTCACACGACTTCTGAACGAAATCCTTCTCCGGAACTAGTTGTAGCTAGATATCATGCCACTGTGACTCTAACAACTTTATGATCTAACCGTTCGGTTCCTTGCGTCGAATCCTGACGTCACCAAACCCAAGGCTAAAAGTGATTGCTACATGACCATTGGTAGCCTTATGTCACGAATGACCTTAAGCAGTCCACTGCTTCCTTGTTCTCATAGTTGTAGTGGTGCTTCTACAATCTTATCACTGGCTTAACCAGTTCTAATCCGTCTGGGTAATTCCGAATCCAATCCGTGGATTTCCATATCCTCATTGCTACACCCGAACTGGTGGGTACTACTGTTCCTTCCGCGTCCTAACAACACACTCATGCTATCTACCAACCTAGTGAATGCTATGGCTACACCCGCAGACTTACAAAACTCTATCACTATCTGGCTGCTAGTGAATGCTACGGCTACACCTGCATACTTACAACACTCTAACACTATCTGGGCGCTATTGAATGCTACGGCTACACCCGCAGACTTACAACACTCTAACACTATATGGCTGCTAGTGAATGCTACGGCTACACCCGCAGACTTACAACACTTTCCATGCTAACTGACCACTAGTGAAAGCTACGGCTATCCCCGTAGTCTTACAACACTTCCCATGCTAACTGACCACTAGTGAATGCTAGGACTACCCCCGTAGTCTTACAACACTTTCCATACTAACTGACCACTAGTGAACGCTACAGCTACCCCCGTAGTCTTACAACACTTTCCATACTATCTGACTACTAGTGAATGCTACGGCTACCCCCGTAGTCTTACAATACTTTCCAAACTAGGTCGAACACGCACTCGACCTAACAAACCACTGAACTTGAGACCTAACCGGAACTCTAACATGGTTCCCGAAACCTACTATCACGTGACCCCACTGTATCAGTACCACACCCATGCCCGTGATCAAAGCGTCATAGTAAACCACGAAATCATCTACACCCTCTGGCAGGGTGAGAATCGATGCC
Organism: Lactuca virosa; assembly: GCF_052849685.1. Classification (NCBI taxonomy): domain Eukaryota; kingdom Viridiplantae; phylum Streptophyta; class Magnoliopsida; order Asterales; family Asteraceae; genus Lactuca; species Lactuca virosa. The sequence continues at coordinate 332,833,636 of NC_136426.1, read as the reverse complement.
TCGCACAACCGATGTCTGAGAGTCTCGAAGGCTGCCTGCTGCTCAGGCCCCCAACGAAAGGCCACCGATTTCTTGGTCAGTCGGGTCAAAGGAACCGCAATCTCGGAGAAGTCCCGTATAAATCTTCGGTAATAACCTGCTAGCCCCAGGAAACTCCGAATCTCAGATGGAGACCTCGGAATCTCCCACTGCATCACAGCCTCTATCTTGGCCGGATCGACTAGAATACCCTTCTGGTTGACAAGGTGCCCAAGACATTGCACCTCGTGCAACCAGAACTCATATTTGGAGGACTTTATAAAAAGTCTCTCCCCTAATTAGATTCAACTAAGTCTTCACGGCACGCGAGAATTGAAGGATTCCCAATCCTTCTTGCTTTCTAGTATCCCACTGATGACAACCTGTTCTTACCAATGCTAGTGATTAATCACCAGTTAAACCTTAAGATCGCCCATACTGGGAAATCTTGATGAGTACTCTTGAAATCTGGCCCAGTCTGACATCTCAATCCATCTCCCATGCTGACAACTAGAGGCTCTAATCTTCACTCTGGCTGACGAGTCCTCGTTCCCACTTCCAATCTCCCAGCACCACTGAACTCTATCCGTACACAACCCATGCCAAAATACAATTCTCTTGAACATCTGATGACCAACCACTTATGCATCTAACACCCGCAACTGACATCACCATCTTCGTGCTACTAATCCTACCATAACAACAGTAGTGCCTTGAAATCCAAAGTTCATCCATAAACAAATTCGACCATATACGAACAAATGATAGAATCACTGAACTCTGACTTCACTGGAGAACCTGTTGGGTTTTGAGCATTCTAACACTCCTATGGTGTACATGCAACCCTATAAACCTTGGATCTATGTTTTCTCTATTATACATGCAAATATTAACTATTCCAAGGTTTCATCCTAACTAGCATATTATGAAGCACCTATACTACAAAGTTCTAGTTAGATGACATACCTTTTGATGTAGCTTGATGTCTTCAAGCTTTAAGAGCTTAGCCCCAATAGTGTGGAAGCCTCAAATGGAATCACAAATCACCAAAACACCTTGGAAGAACTTGAGAGAATATGTATGCACACTAAAATCGGCCCAATCTTATTTTCACACACTTGTTCCCATTTTGTGAGCCAAGGACCCCTTTATATTATGGAGGATTAGGGTTACATCCATGTAAACCCTAATACCCATGACCTTTCATTTACATTGGATCCATGGGTTAAAAGCTCCATGGACCATCCACGAAAGCTTAGCCCAACCTAAATGAACTTGGCCCATTCCATATATATAAGAGTCCATATTTAATTAGTTCTTTTTGATCACTTAGTTAATTCTAAATTAATTCTTGATCAATACTAATTAAATAATATGATTCCATATTAATATATTAGAACTTATAATATATTAATATAAATCATAAATATATTATTCTCAAAAGACTATCCATATAAATTGTGCCGGTGAAGTGCAACCCAAATGGACCATGCCGGGTCGGGTCAAGTACATACCAAATATAGTTATGGACTTAGACATTAATCCAACAGTCTCCCACTTGGATAAGTCTAAAAATATTATTGAGTATGACTTCAAAACCTAACTGGCAATCGTAGCTCTTAAAGCCGCTGTCGAACTCTGACCTTGTCAATGAATTATCCATTAGATAAGGGATCATATATTCCTCCATTCTAGATATCATAAGGACAGAGACATGGATTATAATCATTCTCTCTGTCCATTTGTTGTTTCCCGATTTTCGATTTATGATGACTGACTGATTGAACAAATCAAATCAGTCCTGGCTTGGCCAAGCAGTCACATGTGTCATCGCTAAATCATCGAGGGGCCCACATATATCGCTTTTATCCCGAAGGTAAAAGGAATGGATAAACTTCGACTCATATGGCTTGTTCTACTACTTGTTGAATCATACACAAAGACACGTTTTATAACATCGAGTTAACAATGCGTTTTCGTGCAATCAATGTATAACCAACTCATAGTAACAACTCATATCTCTAGGTTTTAAGAATATAAGATATTATCGTCTCATGATCACTCGTGATAAAATCCATGAAGTAATTCAAATGAGCGTGGGTTGAATCCAATATTCAGAACTTATGAGCACTCATGAGTGTTGTAGCACCACTTTGTCCACCAACTTGGACCTCTACAAACCAACCCATGATAGTCTTGATTCATATCTACTTCCAACATATGACCGACTGTGGATGGTTTGGATAACTTAATCATTTAGGAAGAGCGACTTAGTTATTCTGGAAGTCAAAACATGCAAAGTGAAACACAAGAATAAATGAATCAAATATGGTATCAAACCCTATGAATATAAATAAACACTTTTATTTATCACCGTATTGATTACTCATTATTCATTGTTTCGGTTTTATCAACTTTATACTTGAATTAAAAACACTAGTTGTCCCATGCTCCAAGCATGTACACTATGTTTTTCTTAAACAATAGCTTTGCCATACACCAAGTATGCACTCTATGTTTTTCTATGATCCTTACTTTGTGAAATAAACCAATTGAACATAATTTCAATGATTCTAATTTCACACTCCCAAATCCTTATCGAAAAATGTGAGAATTTCAAATTCCTAACATTTATCGAAATCTGTTTAGATTTTAAACTTATATGCACTGACCCTCCTGTAATGAATATGTACAAAGTCACAATGATTTGTCAACAGTCATTATAAGGTATTCCAATGGAGATCAACTCCATGGAAACTAAGTCTCATATTCAAAGTACATTGCTTTGGACATGCTTCTTGGATTAAGTTTTCTAATCTTACGCAGATAACTTCCACCTATGGAGACAACTCCATATTCTCATTTTGACTATCACTTCTGAATAAGAGATGCCTCTTTTCAGAATATGTCAATATGGTCCTTCCAAAATTAGCACTATACTTCCAACTGTCCCTGAGCAACCAATCTTTGGTAAACCTCAGATTGTCCTCGACAATTGCTTAATCATTTTAGTCATATCCAATTCTAGACCTTTTCCCTTCTTAATGCCTCTGGGCATTTGGAAAAATTTAGAAATGACAAATATTATAGCACATGCAATCGATCTTGTACCCAAAGCAAATGGTACACAATTCATGATGTCTCACATAAAGACATGATTCTAGACCAGTCTTTTGCTACAATATTTTTATTTGCCATGTTTTCAAAATTTGACTATGAAGAGGGATGCCGTAATCATAATCGAATTTTGAGAACGCAATATATAGAATTTCCTTAAGTTGAACCAATCCAACATGAAATTCATATATATATTCTTGACTAAGGATGATTAAGGTCTCAATCTAAGCCTTTAGAACTGAAATGAAGTATATCCTCTCCCTTAATTATAGCAAAACAACTTTTTCAATCCCTGCAGCCTCACGAATTGAAACTTTTGTTTTCTATAATTAACATTGCTAACTTACAACACTAACAATAATTATCATGCTCCCACTAACATGATGATTATTAGCATAACACTTATGCTCCCACTAGCTTTGACATGTACTCAGAAATCAGCTGGACTTCTATAAATCAATACTTTATTGACTTTCATACCAAAGTTCAGATTTCTGATACGAGATGCTTTGATAAAACTTTATCAATATCATACACCTTTCCTTAGATAGCAAGCATGTGCGTATAAACAATTTCAGAACTATGAAAAGGGATGTCGTAATCATAGTCTCAAATGTTTAGACCATTTGCCATCTGCTTCAAATCTACTTCGTGGAAGTGTTTCCTCACCATCATTTTCATGAATCGGAGAGAAACCTTATGACCCTTAGATTTTATGGTGTATGTGTTCTTATCCATGTGAATCGTCAAAACCATAGTCACAAGACAAGGATAATAACAAATCCAAACTCATATGGACTGAACTTATGCAATCTTAACTTCTTGCCACCTGGCAGTACAGGGCCTGCCATTGCTTCCAAGTTGTTATGCAACCAATTGAGAACTTTCAGAACTCCTATGCAAAGCCAACTTTAACTGTAATGGGCACATAATATGTCAACACGATAGGTTATAAACCTCAAGTCGTGTGCTAGTGAAGAACCTCAGGTTTTATTCTTGATTAGTTCTTGAAATTCTTTTTAGGATCTTTAAGACTCCCACTATCCTCTTGACATATAAGACTATCTTGCCAAATATTCAAGAGATAGTGCGGATTCTTTATCAAGACAAACGCTTCACACAATTGGCCTAAGTTGGTCTTTGTTTTATCCAAAACATCACAACTTGCTAATTTCAAATGTACAAGAGTAGGACACTTTTACTCTTACATTTGACAAGTGTTTTAAACCTTTCTTTAGGATATGTCACTCAACTTACAGTCTTGGAGTATGACTCTAACACTTGTTTTGGAACGAAGTATGACTCATCTTCTTGATTTGACCACTTCAACAATTCATAGCTCCTCTTCTTAGCTATCAGAATGCACTTAGAGGATGAACTGTGATAAGGTCTCTTAATCATTAAGATGATCATATAACATGATACTAAAGTACTCTCCCATCTTTTCAGATTTGAGAAACTTTTATCCTTCTGCCTAATTTGATTCTTCTCATTCGTTCTACTATACATCAAAAATTTTCCAATGTATCAGAATTACACTTAAGCCTGTAAGTATAACCATATTTACTAAACTTTAGTAAATCATGACGAATAGTCTTAACGATTATTTGTGGTGGGCTTGATCAGTGCACAAGAATGTGTACTCGATCCCTTAGTCCTTTACTTGACTCACACATCCATGTGAACAAGTAATTAGTCTGAATTTTCCAATGCTTGAAAGTTCTCATTCATCATACTATACAACTTGCATGATTCCAAGTTTCGGTCCAATTGAAACTTGGGTGATGAGAAACTTTCCTTAATTGGTAAATTTAGACACTACCACAGATGAAAGAATCAAATCCATTTTCCAATATTGCTATCAGTGGAATCATATAAGCAACAATTTTCCACAAATGCCATTGTAAGGATACTTCAAATAAATAAAATTAAACAATTTTCTTTTATTTTAAAACTTTGCGGAAAAACTTATCCTTACAATCCACATGGAAAATTGTTTTTATCTATTCCTTAGCAATATATCATAACTTCTTAAGCAACTGCTCAAAATTCTGATTCGATCGAAATCCACCTTCGCGATCAGAATCAACATATACTTCCTTTAAGTTTCTCACTTTTCTTTGATTCTTAAAACATCAACATGTGACCAAGTCACATCATGTAATAAGAATCTCAGAATAGAAACTTAACATGGTTAGATAGTGAACTTTACCTGAAGCAGAGTCAAACTTCTTGACTTGATCAACCTTATGATCTTTCAGGTAAATAGGCAGCTTCGCAATCAATTCCCCTTCTTTTGGCAAGAGAAACATATGGACTCACTGGGAATGGTACATGGGACTATCGCAGACTTAGCCTTTCTCTTTACCATTTGGTCAACCGGGTTGACTATGGCCAATCCCTTTCCATTGGGAAGAGAATGCTTTTTCTGGATTTCCATTGTCACCATTGTCACTGTCCATAAAGTTTTTGGGAAGTTGATCTTCTAATCAAATTTGCTTCACTATCGTTCCAAATCATTGCTGATTCAGCAGCACCAAGCAAATAGATATGATCATTAAGGTTCATGTCATAGTCTGTTTCATAGTAGTCCCAAAGGAACTCACTATATGACTTAGAAAGTGATTGAACATCCAACTTTCTCAAGACTTTGACACCCAACTCTCCCGGCTTGTCAATATGTGACTTCATCTCTAAGATGTGATCACACATAGACCTTGCTTGCCATTAGGGCTTGAGTGACCTTGAACTTGTGGGTTAGGGAGAATAATTGGAGGAGGTGGAGGAAGTAAAGTTCCAAGAGATTTGGGAAGATCATTGTCACACCCCGCTAAAGCGGAAACACAGGTCGTGGCAGTACAAAGGGTTTCATCGCAAAAGTTAAAAGACAACACCAACCATAGTATTAAAAATCATTACAAATTCACAATGGGTTTGAACAACTTTTAAAAGAAATTACAATGTAAATTGAAATACAACACATGCGAATGCTCCTAAAAGTGAAGTGTCCCTAAGTGCCACTTACTCGATGATTCCTGAAAAAGCATGTAAAACGAGCGTCAACTATAAAAATAGTTGGTGAGTACTCACAAGTTTAACAAAATAATATTTGTTCATGAATTGAAATCAAAGTTTTGATAAAAGTTTCCAATAATAAAAGTATATTGCTAAAAGGAGTAAATAAGTTTGTAAAAACAAAGTTCTTTGTCATCATGAGAGATAAAGTATGTTGCATGAATAAGATGCAACATTCATATTCTCATGGAAGATAAAGTTCGTTACTCAAACGAGTAAACAAGTTTCATTGCTAAAATGAGCAATCAATTTTGTTGCTACAAGGAGCAAACAATTTCATTGCTGAAACATGTATATAAGTTTTCAGTAATAAAAGTTCGTTGTTGTAATGAGAAACAAAGTTCATTGCTATAATTAATAAACAAGTTTATTGCTATAACGAGAAACGAGTTTGTATGTGTATGAGCAAACAATGAGTCTCAACCAAACCTATGACTGAAGCCCTATCAAGATCTATGCTTATCGTTCCATAGATGAATATGGTATCATGCACTCCAGCAATAGGGCGAGTGAGGAGTTGTCAATTCCTAATAGCGCTATCCATAATGACCATTGGCTCAAAGAGTTAATGGTTAGAGATAAGGGAAGGGCCTTAGTACGATAAGTTCTCATGTTCCGTGTTGCATAGACATACATAGAGAGACATAGCAATAAAATAGCAATCATGTTTGATACAAATCAATTTAAATACAACATTCAAATAATAGTTTTTCGGGACATGCTTTTCCACCCCAAAACATAAAAACTGAAAATAGGGGAGTGCGTGAATACTCACAATATGCATTGAGATGATGCAAATGATGCCTTGAGCTAAGTTCCACTTGTACCACTATCGATTCCTACAATAATGGTATTCGCTAGTGAGTCTCTAATCGAAATCTAACACTAGTATACTTACTACTACAATAGAATTATGCCAATATTGTGTCAAAATTTAATATTGATAAGTTACAAACATTTTTGTGTGAAAATTAAATTTCAATGAATCAATTGTTATATAACAATTTAAGTGGAAATTTCCCATTATTGAAATGTTAATATTTAACAATTTAAGAGGTGTTCCAATGATTAAATATTCAAAAACTAAATTAATTTAGTTCTAAAATTTCCCAAAGCTGCATTTCAGTTTTAATTGAAGTGAAAGACCTCAAGATAAATTTTCTTGAATTTTTGATTTGTCTGACTATTTTTCACGATTTTAGTTTCTTGAATAACCATAAAATCTTGAAAAATACTAAACAGTTAATAAAAATTACCAAACTTCAGATTTTGGTTCTAAATGTACTAAAAGACTTCTAGATAAATTTTCATGGAGTATGAATATGTATAACCATTTTTCATATATTTAATTCTCTAAATAGATACAAATTCATGAAAAATAGAAATCAGTTTCCAAAATTACCCAAACTTTTTGTATTACTGTTATTAAACATTATTAAGCTGGGAAAAATATAAAAATTGATTTCTAAACTGTTTAACCCAATTTTATGATTTTTGAGCATTTATTCCAATAAAAATTGAAATAAATAGAAAACAGTTTCCAAAATTGCCCAAAATTTTTGTAACACTTTTATTATACATTTAGAAGCTATGAAAAATATAACAGATATTTTTTAATTAGTCTTTCTATTTTTCTTTGTTTTATCCTCTTGAATAATCATTAATTGGAGAATAATTATTAAACAGTTAAAGTAAATTACCAAAATTTTTGTACACTTCATTTTCAGAGTAAGTAATCTGGGAAAAATACCAAATGTGGTTTTTATATACTGAAATCCGATTTTGTGTATTTAAGTGTATTTAATCTTAGAAAATAGGAGAAAAATAGTATACAGAAGAGAAAAATCATCAAAATTTTTATGTAGCCTCCTAATGTACTACAAGGTGTCCTGGTAAATTTGCATGAATTTTGGATGATCAGAAATATTTTTTCTATTTTTAGGCCATTATAATTACAAAAATTGGGGAAAAATAGAAATGTATTATGAAAAATTTTGAAATTATTTTTCTGAGTCTTCCACCTCTGGTAAGAGGTGCGAAAATTGCTAGATGGCATTTTCACACTCTCTAAAGTGGTTTTGTGATTTATTGGAACCACACAAAAAGAAAATCAAAACACATCAAACAATAATAAAAATCGATAAAATTTTATGAGGGGTCATTATTCACCATAAGGGTCATCCACGAATTTTTCTAGGATTTATAGACCTCAGAAATATTTTATGTGATTTATGCCCTTGTTTTCTTGTAACAAATTTAATAAATCAAAGAAATGGTAAAAACTCTTGGGATTTTTCAGATATTCATATTATCTTAATGGGAATCTGGGAAAATTTTTATTTCGAACAGAAAGAACTTTTAGATATTTTTTATAAATAAAATCATTTACATGCACTATTAACAATGTACTTTAATCATCAAGCTCTTTAGCTTGGTGTTCATCACATGCATCACGGTTTGAAGACCATGCATGGACATATGTTGGTCATAGTGATGTTTTCAAAGGAAATACTTGAATGCATAAGGTATATGAACCTTCAAAACTTGTAAAAATCCGTATTTTAGTGTTTGACATAGGTTTTGGTCCTTGGATTTCACCATTTACAACATGCATGTTGTTTTTGGTAGAAATCCTACCACCATCATCATCAAAACCATGAGTTTGTGTGTGTGTATGTTTATGTGTTCATGATCTTTCATTAGAATGGTGTAGAAGAACAAAGAAATGCAAGAAAATCCATGAAAACTTGAAGGAAAATGAAAGGAAATCGTGTTCTACCTTAATGAACACCATTAGATGATGAAGATTTTGAGTATCTTGAGTGTTCTTGGACATGTTGGCTGTAAAATTTCGTGGTTCATAGTGGGAGGAAGAGAGAAAATGTGTGTGAGAGTGTGAGAGAGAAATGAGAGAAAATGAGGGAATATGGAGTGTGAGAGAGAAGAAGAATCATTTTGTGTTGGGAAGAGGAGAGGCATCTTGGGAGGAGGGAGTCCGACTTTGGAGTGGAGAGAGGGTCTCCCTCTCTTAAATTTTATTAAATTATAACTTTATTTTATAAAAATATCAAGTTTTTATAAAATATGTACCTTATTTTAATTTTCATTCACAAAACCTTGATTTTTTTTTGCATAGAAAATAAGGTTAAATACTAATGACTTAAATTTTATTTTTTTTAAATGCATTCTCATAATTTTTATTATTATAAGATCATATTATAAGTTTCATAATTATTTTTATAGAAATTTTTAAGGTTAAAGTTTATAAATATGAGTTTTTATGGCTTTTAGGGTTTTGGAGTTTAATAAACTTTGAATATCAAAATAAATAGAATATTTGAGACTTTATATTATCTTATGGTATTATAACTCTTTTATAGTTATAAATAATGTTTGTAATTTATTTTTATCGGTTTATTGGCATTCTATATAGTGACTCCGAGATTCAAGCGAAATTGAGGAATCAAGTATACTAGTCCTAGTCTACAACTTTGACTTAAGTTTCTATGAGACTCCGACCTAATTTCTACTACTAGGTCAAGTGCATAATGTGTGTATATTATTCATGAAAAGGTGTTCGAGTCAAAGAGTGGCCCGAATAAGGATAGTCACTACCGTTCAGTAGATGCAGAATTCACATATCAATGTGAAATCTAAGCACATTATCCATTGTTTCTAATTGTTTCCAAGTTTCTAGTAGGTCATAACTTAGCTTCTAGTTACTAAGTCTAGTATGTGTCGTGCCTATATGTGCAACTAAGGTTATTCAAATCTAGAACTAACTCGAATTTTGACGGTTGTCACAATCATACATGTCTGAACTAGACATCTTTTGGGAGATATTCAAGATAGTTGATCTAAAGTCCTTAATATAACACCCAAAATGAAATATTAAGGCTACGACCCAACAACCTATTTATAACTGGAAGAGGGATGCCGTAATCCAAGTTATAAAATAGTTGAAGGTAGGTAAATGACGATTTACCAATTTCCACCATGAAAAACGAAATATAATTAAGTTTTAATTGGATTTGAAACTCCTAGATCTTTTGAGATACATTGAACTTTCAATGGCATGTTTGAATCTCGAGTGTGCCCTTCAGGTTTTGTGACTGGGATGCCGAGGATCACAAAACAGGTTTTGAGATACATTGGTACCCTTAATATTTACCCCTCAATCGATGTGCCGGTTAACCACACACGCTCCACCGATGCTATGATAAACATTAAGTTACCCTTTGCATACCTTGTTAAATCAAGCTAGTGTACCGGTTAACCACACACGCTCCACTAACTGACTTAAGAAAGTGCAAAGTGTAATTTCATGGGTTAGCACCAAATTCACATTTTCCTAAGTAACTAAGATTGGGAATTTATAAATGTTTAGTTACTTAGTATTTGTCATTAATACTTTTAATGAAGGGAGAATTATAGTCCTTATCTTACCCGTTCGGCTAACGACCCTCCACCGGTCAAGGAAGCGGTGGGTGAGAGTGGACACCCATTAAACTGCCATTTTATAGGCAGTAACCTTATACCCCCCTTATAGACCAGCTTCGTGAATGAGGCCTACTAATGGTAAGACGACTTGCTCTTATACATATATATATATATATATATATATATATATATATATATATATATATATATATATTATTAACTTATAATATTATAAGGGTTGAATTTTAACTTTTAAAATTCTAAGGGCTTAACTTGGAATTAAAGTATTCATGGGAAAACTTTACAAATTCCAAAACTTGAGGGCAAGTTTTTGAAACTATTAAAAAAAATTTCATTTCATAACTTATGAGTTTAATGGTTCATTAAAATGAAGACTCTTCATTTTTTATGTAACCTCTTATTCTTTAATAACACTTTTAAAGAAGTGACTCTTAAACATCCATAACTTGAGGACAAGTTCTGGAGTCATAATACTATTTAATGAAAAAGACTCTTCATTTTTTTTATGTAACCTATGACACTTTTATGAGTTTTAAGATTCATAAATGTGACCTTTTATGTAACTTGAGGACAAGTTACAAAAACACATTTTATGAACTTCCTCTAGATTAATTAGGATTGAAAACAACTAAAACACAAATTTTTTTTCATTAATCTAAACTAACTCATAAATCAAGGAAACACAAAAAAAATAACTTTTGGATTCCATAACTTATGGAGTTTAATGTTTTGTTTTATTATGAAACTTTTCATGTTCCATAACTTAAGAACAAGTTATGGAATTCTTTAAAACATTAAGACCAAGTTTTGTAACTCCATAAAAAATTTTGAATCAATTTTTTTTTAAACCTTTTCATATCCATAACTTATGGAGGTTTCAAAAAACTCTTTAGATCAAACCTTTAAAACTAATAAAATAACCACATCATTTTATCTTTTACTAAATTTGACCTAATTCAACTCATATAGCAAATGATTCAAATTTTACAAATAATTAGTTTTTCACAAAAACAAGTAATTATCTTAAAATTTGACAAACGTCATGTTTTTTTTTCTTTTTTTTTTCCAACTTTGAAAATAAAACATTTGCATCAATATAACAGAAAACAACCTATGGCTCTGATACCACTGTTGGGTTTTGAGCATTCTAACACTCCTATGGTGTACATGCAACCCTATAAACCTTGGATCTATGTTTTTTAAATTATACATGCAAATATTAACTATTCCAAGGTTTCATCCTAACTAGCATATTATGAAGCACCTATACTACAAAGTTCTAGTTAGATGACATACCTTTTGATGTAGCTTGATGTCTTCAAGCTTTAAGAGCTTAGCCCCAATAGTGTGGAAGCCTCAAATGGAATCACAAATCACCAAAACACCTTGGAAGAACTTGAGAGAATATGTATGCACACTAAAATCGGCCCACTCTTATTTTCACACACTTGTTCCCATATTGTGAGCCAAGGACCCCTTTATATATTATGTAGGATTAGGGTTACATCCATGTAAACCCTAATACCCATGACCTTTCATTTACATAGGATCCATGGGTTAAAAGCTCCATGGACCATCCATGAAAGCTTAGCCCAACCTAAATGAACTTGGCCCATTCCATATATATAAGAGTCCATATTTAATTAGTTCTTTTTGATCACTTAATTAATTCTAAATTAATTCTTGATCAATACTAATTAAATAATATGATTCCATATTAATATATTAGAACTTATAATATATTAATATAAATCATAAATATACTATTCTCAAAAGACTATCTATATAAATTGTGCCGGTGAAGTGCAACCAAAATGGACCATGCCGGGTCGGGTCAAGTACATACGAAATATAGTTATGGACTTAGACATTAATCCAACAGAACCATCCCACTAATTCCCTACCAAGGATCTCCCAAATAATACTCCTGCACAAATCTCGACAAAGATCCAGAATGATAACGGTACACGTGGAACCTACTTCACAAGATGCGTCCCTCTGTGGGTTCATCAATGACTTTTCGGCATGCAGGATGGCATATATGATACTTGATAACCCAAACATTAGTAGAAAACCAACCCGAGATCTGACTTATCCAAACTCACTCACAATTCCAAAGCGATACGTATTCCTAATATCCACCTCATAGCAGTAGAAGATGACATACCCGCATCATCTGGAGTAATATTGATCACCTTTTCCAGAGATACTTAGACCATCCTGAGAACACGGTACAAAACTCTCTCCGGATCCGATGACAGGAACTAATAATAGGTTCCTCCTTCCTGAAGGATTCTAAGAATCCACATACCTTGGGTTTTAGATGAACCCCTAACTGTCGCGCGACGAATCTGGCCTGAAAGGCACCTAGACAACTGTCTAAGCTGTCAAATCCCTTCCTTGGCTGAACGAAAGACCACCAAGGTCCATTCCCAAAACTCCACAAGTAATCTCCGATGAGATAAACTTCTGCGATCACGCATCAATTGGTTCAGGCTCTGCTCCTGAGCCGGAACCAGAATCTGAGTTTCAATCTTGGGTGCTTAACACCATACCGAACTGACATTCCAAAGATCCAAATATACCCAAGAATCCTTATCACCTTTTGCTGACATGACCAAACCTTGCCACCTTGTAGCAGCCTAAACCTTTGGAGCGACAAACTCCCTTGTGCACTTTCCCGTACATGCTGCACTGACTCCGACCTTGCTGGCCTTTCACTCGATGATCAGAAGTCATGGGTCTCTTCCCGGGATCCTCTACTATATGCACTTGACACGAACCTCTCTTCTCAAAGTGCTCCAAGTCGATCTCGCATGTGCAACCTCTTGGGAAATCATATCCTTCAGGGTTTGACACCCTGCCATGCTCGCTTGCTCGCTTGCCAATGGCTAAGCTGCAACAACTGAAACATCCTCTGTGCCCAAAGTGGGTCACAAACTCTTCCTTGAAGCTTCTTAGATTCTCCAAGACTCTCATCGATTCGAGCATGGATCCTGTGCTTTCAGTAGTACAGGCCTAATACTACCTTCCACACCTATCTATACTTTCCTCGACAATCCTCCCGAATCCTCCAAGTCACTTCCTCAAACTGGTACACCTAAGTCCCACTGAGCCTCACTACTAACCCACTGAAACATATCCTAGGCTTTCCTAGGCTCCCGAACTCACCCAATCCTCAGCTGCTGAAAGATTCCCAGTAATGTCAAGTAGCTACCTCATGAATATAACTAGCTCACATTACTAAGAGTCCCACAAAGCACAAAGCAAGTAGCATTCAGACAATGGAAAAGCTAACCATCGTATTCCAATCAACCCATTCTATCCTCTACTCAGGAATCTATACATGCAATTCAAAGGCTCATACAATCAGGCATAATCTAAACAGGCTATCCTATAACTGACTGATCAGTACTATCATGCAGCTCATTAAGCACATACAGCAGGCATATAAGGCATCTTCCTAGATCCTTAGCCCTAATCTAGCATGCAGTTCTCATAATCATACAATATCATAACATGTATGGGTATCTTGGGGATAACTTACTTGATCTCGGCTGATTGCACGCATCACACACCTTGTTCTTTTCAATGTTCTTCTATCTTTTCAAACTTCTTTTTATAAAAAGATTTTACTTTTGAAAATTTTTCATACCAAGTCCTTAGTTTGAGTCCAGACACACTCGAAGGTATGTCCGAATCCCTCAAACCAAGGCTCTGATACCAACTTGTAACATCCCAAAAATAGAGGCCAAAAACTTCATTTTTAAATATGTTATTATAAAACCAATCGTATAATAAAACATCCATAATATCATGTCATGTCAAAAACAATATCAGAGTGTAATCCCAAAGATCTCATGTGCGGAAAACCATAGTGTGATGCGCTGCGATCGAGCCGGCTCCTTTCCTTTGAAAACAAAGTACCTAAAACCAAAAATGAAAACCGTAAGCACGAAGCTTAGTGAGTTCCCCCATCATACCACATACCATATAATCACATAGAATACATACTGTCGGGCAATTCTGGGGTGCCCGACCTACCCATGTCAAGCCATTCTGGGTGCTGACCTACCCGTGTCAGGCCATTCTGCGGTGCCTACCTACCCACCAGTCTATCTCACCCGGTCGCGGGGACTATTTCACCCCTACCACTATCACATAATAACATATAATAATCATGTTGTGAGACATATCTGGGGTGTCCGACCTACCCTTCGGTCCTAACGACCGGATCGGGGGACTATTCCCCTCCTACTACCACTATCACATATGGCATATCATACTGGCACATTAAACACAATAGGTTGTAGCAAACCAGCCAATTATCACAAAGACAATCATCTCAACTATGATCAACTACTAGTGGGTCGGCCTTGGTGCCTTAGACCCACTTCTACCGGAAGGTAAGGCACCTCACACTATTGAAGTCCCGCAGACCCAACCCCAGCTGCTGGATGACAGGTTCCCGAACTGTCAACATCAAAATAACACCCAATTAATAATTGGGTTCCAATACATAATCATAAGTCCATGCTTGGGGTAAAAGACTGCTTTACCCCAATCTTAGCTTGATCCAAGCCCAAGGCCCAATCCAAAGGCCCAACAGTCAACTATGAGTCAAAGCCCAACATATGGCCCAATTTTCCAAATTGGGCCCAAACCTTTACATGGTCTCACTCTAAGGCCAAACCATTTATTCCAGTCCAACAATTGACATTCTAATGGCCCAATATCGTAGAATCATTGAGGCCTAAACTATGGCCCATCTATGGCCTAATTTCCAAATTGGGCCCAAGTCCTCATATGGGCCTTACCCTAAGCCCAACAATATATTCCAGTCCATATGATTATTCTTGGATGGCCCACCAATAACCCAATCATCAAGGCCCAATAGAAAGGCCTAACAATAAATCCAATCATCAAGGCCTAATAGAAAGGCCCAACAATAAATCCAATCATCAAGGCCCAATAGAAAGGCCCAACAATAAACCCAAATGAAATTAGGGTTTCACATAATATGACAATTAGGGTTAAGTGTTTCACACTTAACCCATTAAGGACTTAATCCAATAAGTCCACCACTTTACTAAATAAATCATGTGGTGTGATTGGGCTTAATACACAATTCCATTCCAATGGCCCAAAAGTGGGTCCCGATAAGTCCAAAGCCCATAAATCCAATATTAGGGTTTCCAATCCCATTTTAGCCCAATAGGCCCAATAGCTAGGTCTTTTGATCAATTAGGGTTCATTAGGCCCATTAATCACATGTTTGGGCTTTTAAGTCAATTAGGGCTTTATTGGGCCCATTAGGGTTTCATTGGGCCCACTATGGTTTATTAGGCCCATTAGGGTTTTAGTCCCTTTGTCCAAACATCCAAACGAGTCACAATCCAAACAAGGCACACTGACACCCGACTCGGCGGCCGGTGGCGGCAGGAGGCAACAACCACCACCACACGGTGGTGGTTAGGGTTTCTTTCTCATTATTCCATTTTTTGTTACAATTTACAATGCCAAATTCCAAAATAAACACACACACTAATGCTAAATACACACATACAACCACCCTTGTGGTGGCCGTTGGTGGTAAGTGGTGGTGGTGGCCTTTTCTCAATTTTCTGGCCAAACGAAACTACATACAACACACACACCTAAACACATGGCAGCACACGCACACAACCACCTTCCACGGTGGCTGGTGGCCTCAGACGGCGGATGGAGGCGGCAGCGGCTCATCGTCTTCAATAGAGCCCCCAACAGGGTGGGTGGCGGCTAGGGTTACGATCTCGACAAGTGAATCACGTCGAAGCAGCAGCCTTTATCTTCATCGGCCGTTAGGCAGCAACGGTGGTGTCACGATGGCTAGAAGGTGGCGTTCGGGGGAGCCCACGACTACGAGAAGCGAGAAACGGCGATGGCAGCTCCGTTGTCAACTTCTGACTTCTCTAATCGACATAACACCCACACAACATACACATCGCCGGCTGAAGAAATACGGCAGTAGTAGTGGCGATCCGGTCGCGAAGTGGCGGCAACAGCAGCGGCGCGGCGCCAACAATGGCTCTAACGGGCGGAGATGGTGGTTACTATTTGTCTCCCCTTTATTACTGGTTGAATGATGACATCACACGATGGCTCCTTCTTCCGAAACGACAGAAGGCAACATGGTAGCTCGGTGGTCGGAGAAGAAGGGCGAATAGGGTGGCAGCCGGTGAGGGAGGTATAAGGTTGGAGGGTGACGGCTGTAACATGTATTAGGGTTAGGGTTCCTTAAGACAAATATATATCAAATGCCTTTCAAAAGTCATTGCCATAATGGCAGAAATGGTCCCTCTCCAGAAATATCTTTTCAAATTAAATCCCATATTTTACCCATTTAACCTCTGCCTTCAAAACTCTTTACAAATTGAGTCTGAAATTTACCATTTAGCCCTTAGCTGCCAACATCTCTTCATTTTAAGTCCCAATAATTACCTAATAGTCCCTTCCTTTATAATTATTTACGAAACCAATCTGAAACTTACACTTTTAACCCCCAATCTAAAAAATTATGACGATTAGCTCCTCGAGACCAACATCTTACCATATCATTATTGATTTTTGGGCCATTGTACATTCATTCATTTATTTATTTAATAAACGGGGTGTTACAGAGAGATAGCCGAAAATCCTTAGCTCCCTTCTCATCTCTCCTCTCTGATCCTCTTGCTAGTGTTGGGTGTGAACTATTAGAAGCACGACATTTGTGGTGCGTGCTCTCTAAACTTCAACAACACAAGGATTACTTGTTATTCATCAATAAAAATCAAAGGTATTTATTCTAACCCTAATTATTATTTTTGAAAATAGTATAGGGTTCTTAGGGTTTCTTATTTGATGTTCAAAGTTGTATGTGTTGGATTAGTGTCTAAGTCCATAACTATATTTGGTATGTACTTGACCCGGTGGTGCATGGTCCTTTTGGATTGCTGTAACACCCCAAAAATCACGACCAAAAATTTAATTTTTAAAACGTTACTTAAACCACAATTGCCAATCCATAATATAATTCTTAACATAAAATCAGAGTGTTAATTCAAAACATGTTCTTATTATCATAGTAAAACATGCCAGGCTGACTACCTATGGTGTGTGCCATACGATCATCCCGAGCTCTTCCCTCCGCTACTGGAAGTACCTGAAACCAAAACTAAAAACTGTAAGCACGAAGCTTAGTGAGTTCCCCAACCTACCACATACCATCCACATAATCGCATACTGCAAATACTGGGCCTCGCCCACTACCTCGGGCCCCGCCTGCTCCAGGCCCAGCCTGGCTTCGAGCCCCGCTCGGTGTATAGATCTGTTTCTCTTAGGCCCCGCCTGTCTCTGGGCCCCGCCTGCTAACATATACTAGCATACAATCATATCATAACACACAAATTGAACATATACTACTGGATTCTTGTTCTAAGGCCTCGCCTATCTTCGGCCCCGCCCCTGTCCTGCTACTGATGAGTCATGGAACCCCGTCCACACTCCTACTGATAGTGAGATACGGGCCTAGCCCACACTCACTCCCTTCCTACCTTGGGCCTCGCTCCTGCTCTGCTGCTAATGAGAAGTGGAACACCGTCCACACTCTGCTTTTTGTGAGATACGGGACCTCGCCCCCACTCACCTCCCTACCAGGCACATACAAGTATCACACAGACAACAAGTATACTCTATCATGCAAACCATTCCTTGGGCACCCGCCCGACATTGGACCTTGGTCCTGAATATAATGCTAGCAAACAGTGCCTAGGGCTAACCCCCGGGTCTTCCTACTCACAACTACATGGGCGGCATTGTGGCCGTAGGCCCATTCACACAAAGGGAAACTCACCTGCACTGCTGAACTTTACTGATAGCCCTCTGGCTGCTGTCCGACAACTCTCTGAACCGCTGCTCCACTAGTTCCCCGAACTACTATTATCAATATATAACACTTAGTTCCAAATTGAACTCTAGAAGTCAAACTAAGTCAACTCTGGTTAAAGTCAAAGTCCTGGTCAAAGTCAACCTTCCAGTTGACTCGACTCGCCGAGTAAATCCGAAGACTCGCCCAGTCCTTAAACTCAGAATCTCTCCAAATACGACCCAACTAGCCGAGTCACCCCAGGAGTCGTCGAGTTCAACTATCTCTGAGTCCCATCCTGTCCAACTCATTGAGTCACCGCTCAACTCACTGATCTGTGTCTTAACCAGAAGAGGTTGGGGGTTCTGCGACCTGACTCGTCGAGTCCAAGAACAGACTCGCCGAGTCCTAGGCAATCTTCAACAGACTCGTCGAGTTGTTCTTCCAACTCGCCGAGCCCATGCACATATTCATACAACTCGTCGAGTACACCCATGTGACTCATCGAGTCTCTCCAGTCCTCAATCCATACAGTGGCTTTTCGAGCCATGCGGGGGCTCCAATCCATAGATCCATTCTTCTACAGTCTATCCCCCACGTAAGGTTGCAAACTTTACATGAAACCAAGGAGCTAAAGGCTCAAAACACTCTAGGGCTAGGGTTTAAGGCAAAGGGGATTCACCAATAACTTATTGACATAAACTTTATGACCTTCTTGACCATCACAAGTCTAGATCTGAGGTAGCAACCTCAGATCTAGGCCTCTAACTCTACATATATCTCAATCATGCCCAAAATGCCCCAAATCTCAAACATAAGATAGATCTATTTGCAATAAAGCCAAAGAAACAACTTATTACGTCCAATATATGCTCCAACTGAAGTAGATCCCGGATCTACACCACTCCTTTGTAGCAAGCCTCTTGATCTTCAAGCCCCTTTCCACCAAAATCACTTGTCTAGGCTCTAAATTGCTTCCAAGGGCTCTCACTCACGATTTAGGGTTTCTAGATCTCAAAAGGGGAGTAAAGAGGCTGAGGAATGGATGTAATGTTCTTTAAATAGGGCACAACCCCCGGGATTAGGGTTTTTATCGCCCATACCAGACTCGCCGAGTCGGTCGCTTACTCTATACCCCGGATCCCGCACCGACTCGTCGAGCCCCCCTGGACTCGACGAGTTGACTCATGACTTAGAGTTTTTCCTTTCTTTTCTTGGTCTTTCTGATTCTGGGTGTTACAACTCTCCCCCACTTAAAGTAGACTTCGTCCTCGAAGTCCGCTACGGCCAACTGTCCTGCAATCCGTTCACATTGCCCCTGCCTGATGACTATAACTCCGGCCGACCACTCTCATGGACCTTCCGCCCGGTTACCCAAAATAAAACTAGTCCTTGTAGTTATCAATCCTCAAGTGCACTCAAATCCCGCCAATCCTTAGCACACAACTCTCTCAACTGACAATCCTTCCAGTACTCCCCAAGTACTTATACTGAGATCCTAGGGGTTCACCCCCTTTGTCCTTGCGCGTTTTCTGGCCTTCCCAAGGCAATGTTCAACCACGAACCACCTCCTCTACCACTGTGAAGGATATATCCTTCATGGTATCCATTACTCCAGCCACTCCCAGTGCTGGTCACTACTGTTGATACCCACCGAACACTTCATGCTTACTATAACTTGGCGCTGAGCACCCAACCCAGCGTGTGGACCAGATAATCTTGCGAGTAAAAGATTCATCCCTATAACGGTTAGACTCCAACGAGAGCTGCGCAACAGGGTTAAACCCTTCCCTCTAAGATTATCCAACCCTGCTGCGAGTGGCGTAACACTCCTCGGCCAACTAGCTGTCCCACGCCATACTTCTCTGTCGTCACTTTCCTGCCTTAAAGTCCTGCCATTTCTCATTCGCCTCCCGAATGGACCGAGACCACCCTGGTCCCTCTACATATTATGCCGATAACTAGGTTACCGGATACTCACCGGTCACTACAACTAGCACAATCTCTTAGTCGCTCCCAGCGACTTTCGATGAAACTTCGGCTATCTACATTGCTCTATCAATCCAGCCACTCTGGCGCTACAAGTCTTGGGATCCTCGATCCCCTATCTTGACCCTAAGGTCCCTACCAGCTCCCACTTGTACTACTATAATCTCACGGGCCTCGCCCATGGGTCTCACCCGACTATATCCTAGAGCGATCCTCCCCTCTAGTCTCACCTGCCTAACTACTGTCGTACGGGCCTTGCCCGCGGGTCTCACCCAAACCATACTACTGAGCATTCCTGTTCCCAGGTCTCACACATACTATTGCTAACATACGGGCCTCGCCCACGGGTCTCTCCCAACTGCATACTGGAGTGGCCTCACCTAATCAAGGGCTATGCAGGCCAACTCCATACTAACCCTCAACGACTTAGCCTTTCCTGATCCTCATCACTGACAAGGAGATACGGGCCTCCGCCCGCACTCTGCGAACTAATCTGCTAATGAATGCTACGGCCTACCCGCAGTCCTACATCTCTTTCCTCACAAATTGCTGTCGGGGAATGCTGCGGCTACCCCATAGTCTTATATCCCGCCTAAACTCGCACCTGGCGAAGGTTCTGCGACCTGGTTTTCCTGAACCAGTCACCCGCTAGACATGAATACACAACTCAAGGTTGGAAAGTTTCTCCAACGCCCAACTGCCCTGATCCTCCATCCAACAGCCACTTGAACTTCTTCCTTCCTTACCAAGACTGCGAAACCACCCCAGTCTTGTACTTACTTGTATCCTTGGCCACACGGATGACTCTCCCCCACTTCGACTAGACTAGCTCCTCCCAGCTCACAGCTCAGAAGAATTTCCAATTCTTCCTACCATCCCCTATCACTTCGCTGAAAACCCGACTTACCACCACTGGGGATCTAACCGATCCATTTCCAAACGACACTTTCCCGAACTAGCCAGGCACTATCGAGCCCCTCACAGGCATGCTACAGGTAATGTATCCTAAGTAACCCACTCCCAAGGAGACGACCTCCAACTATCATTCTAACATCCAAGGTATGCAGATGGCATACAAATTAATCACAAGCAGACCGCAAAATTCCGAAATATCATTATCAATACCGATGCAGAACCATAACAATAAGTCCATATCATAAGCTGAATGAAAGAAGATATATACGTGACACATCGGGCTGCTCACACGTCATCGGAAACCAACTGATACGCACTGCTCCTTGCTACAGGCGTCTCTGCCTGGCCCTGATGGCCGTCGGTGATCCTCATGGTTGCAGGGCAGGTGCTATCACCTGTCCTGCCAAATGCAAACTCAGACATTGGGCCTTCTTGTGGCCGCTCTGACTGCAATGGAAACATAACAGGTTTGATCCCTGGATGGTGGTAGCAGTACAATCTCTGCTGAAATGACCAATCCGGCCGCACTTGAAGCAGCCAGAATCACCACTGCTGCCACTCCTACACACACCCTCGTGCGTCCTGCCGCACTTGTCACAGCGGCCCCGGTCCTGAGGACCTCTTGATCTAGAGTCTGATGTCTTGGGCCTCTTGCCCGATCCCGTAGATACCTGAACCTCCTCCGGCTTCCTCTTCCCGAGGTGCTCCATATCGATCTACCTTTCCCTGGCTCGTGCGATCATATCCTCCAACGTTTTGCAGCCGGACCTGCTTACAAACTGCCTGATGTCATTGTTGGATTAATGTCTAAGTCCATAACTATAATTGGTAAGACTTGACCCGACCCGGCATGGCCCATTTCGGTTGCATGGCATCATGCATTTGGATAGACTAAAATGAGAGAAATAACACTTAAGGTTTATTAATATATTATAAGTTGTAATATATTAATAAGGTTATTTAATTAGTATTGATCAAGAATTAATTTTAAATTAATTAAGTGATCAAAAGGAGACTAATTAAATATATGGGTTGATTGTGTAAATCATTCATTCTTTTATATGTGGGCTTGTGATCCAAGATTCCTTATGTTGGACTAAGTCCATGGGGTGACCCATGGATACTCCATGGAGGTTAAAATCTATGGAGCATAAGGAATGGGTAAAGTTATGAGTTACATGGTGTAACCTTAATAGCCATCATATAAAAGAATCCCATGGCTCAAAAAATCGGCGACTATGTGTGAGGAAAAAGGGCTAGCCGATTTTATGAAGTGTTCCAATTTCTCTCAAGTCATTCCATGTGCATTTGATGTTGTGTGAACCATTTGAGGTGTCACACTTGGGGCACTAGGCACTCAAGCTTCATGAAGACATTCTACATCAAAGAGGTATGTAATTCTAACTTGAGATATTCATTTGAATCAGTGTTATTATGCTAGTTAGGATGAATACCTTGGAAAGTTCATATTTGCATGTATAATAGAGAAAACATAGATCCAAGGTATTTAGGGTTGCATGTACACTTAGGAGTATTAGAATGCTCAAAACCCAACAGTGGTATCAGAGCCTAGGCTTGTTTTCAATTATACTTGATGCAAATTGTTGAAAAATGCTGAAAAAGTCGAATTTCGGGCATTCTGGGCACTAGACTCGCCGAGTCCACTGATGAACTCGCCGAGTCCATGAAGAAAATCATCCTACTCGTCGAGTAGGTTCATACACTCGACGAGTAGGAGCCCCTGTCAACATATCTTCGAGTTTTTTGGCTAGAAATGGACTAGGAACATTACCATAAGCTGTTTTTGAACCTATAAACCTGTTTTTGATGTGGTAATGTTCATTATAATCCAATTTCAAAGATAATTGTCAATAGATTCATGTTTTGTGTTAGTTTAATGGTTAGTCTAATTACATGAAAAAGTTTGATTAAATTATCTTGTTCTTATGAGTTGCTTAGATTAATAGAAAAATTATTAGAAATTGTTGTTTTCAATCTACTTTAATCTAAGAGATGATTCTAAAATGTGTTTGTGTAACTTGTCCTCAAGTTATATGAAAAGTCACATTAAAGTTTCTTAAAACTCATAAAAGTTGGCAAAGGTTACAAAATGAAGAGTCTTGTCTTCATTGAATGGTTTTATGACTCCATAACTTGTCATCAAGTTATGGAGGTTCAAGAGTCACTTCATTAAGTAATAAAATATGTAACCTTAATTAGTTCCATAAGTTACAAAAATAAAGAAAAGTTACATTCTTTCATTTGTTTAAAGTCTTCCATAACTTGTCCTCAAGTTATGGAACTTGAAGAGTTTTTTAATTAAAACTACTTTAAACACATAAGTTGTGGAATTAATTAGTTTTGAATAGTTTCAAAACTTGCCCTCAAGTTTTGGAATTTGAAAAGTTTTCTTTTATGAATACTTTAATTCCAAGTTAAGCCCTTAGAATTTTAAAAGTTAAAATTCAACCCTTCTACTTTATAATATTAGTTAATAATATATATATATATATATATATATATATATATATATATATATATATATATATATATATATATGTGTGTGTGTGTGTGTGTGTATAAGAGCAAGCCAATCTTACCATTAGTAGGCCTCATTCACAAAGCCGGTCTATAAGGGGGGTATAAGGTTGTTGCCTATAAAATGGCAGTTTAATGGGTGTCCACTCTCACCCACCGCTTCCTTGACTGGTGGAGGGTCGTTAGCCGAACGGGTAGGACAAAGACTATAATTCTCCCTTCATTAAAAGTATTAATGATAAATACTAAGTAACTAAACATTTATAAATTCCCAATCTTAGTTACTTAGGAAAATGTGAATTTGGTGCTAACCCATGAAATTACACTTTGCACTTTGTTTAAGTCGGTTAGTGGAGCGTGTGTGGTTAACCAGCACATCGATTGAGGGGTAAACACTTAAGGGTACCAAGTATATTTGCATGGTTATTCACACATTGTTTTGTGATCCTTGGCATCCCAGTCACAAAACCTGAAGGGCACACTCGAGATTGAAACATGCCATTGAACAGTTCAATGAATCTCAAAAGAATCTAGGAGTTTCGAAACCAATTAAAACCTAATATTACATTTCGTTTATCTTGGTGGAAATTGGTGAATCGTCAGTCACCTACCTTCAAATATTTTATAGCTTGGATTAGGGCATCCCTCTTCCAAGTTATAAAAGTATTGTGTTGGGTCCTAGCCTTAATATTTCATATTGGGTGTTATATTAAGGACTTTAAATCAACTATCTTGAATATCTCCCAAAAGATGATCTTCCCAAATCTCTTGAAACAAGTTTTCCTAAAATGAAGATGATGTCCCATGGAAATCATACTACTTTCACCTCCTCCAATTATTCTCCCTAACCCACAAGTTCCTGAAAAGTTTAAGGTCACTCAAGCCCTATTGGCAAGCAAAGGTCTATGTGTGATCATATCTTGGAGATGTGGTCACATATTGACAAGCCGGGAGAGTTGGGTGTCAAAGTCTAGAGGAAGCTGATGATCAATCACTTTCTAACTCACATAGTGAGTTCCTTTGGGACTCCTATGAAACAGACTATGACAAGACCCTTAATGATCTTATCTATTTGCTAAGATCAACTTCCTAAAACTTTATGGACATTGACAATGATGACATTGGATATCCAATAAAGCTCTCTCTTCCCAATGGAAAGGGATCGGCCATAGTCAACTCGGTTGACCAAATGGTAAAGAGAAAGGCTAAGTCTGAGATAGTCCCATTATCAAGGGTCCATTGCCAAAGAAAGGGGAATTGGTTGCGAAGCTGCCAAATTTACCTAAGGATGTTAAAGTCAATAAGTTTGACTCTACTTCTGGTAAAGTCCACTATCTAACTCTGCTAAGTTTCTATTCTGAGATTCTTGATACATGATGTGACTGGGTCACATGGTGATGTTTTAAGAATCAAAGAAAAAGTGAAGAAACTTAAAGAAAGAATATGCTGAATCTGATCGCGTAGATGGATTTCTATCACATAGTTTGAAGATCGGATTCTTGAGCTACATCTTAGGAGTTATGATATTTTGCTTAGGAATAGATAACAACAAGTTTTCATATGGATTGTAAGGATGAGTTTTTCCGCAAAGTTTTAAAATAAAAGGTAAATGTTTTGATTTTATTTATTTTAAAATATCCTTACAATGGCATTTGTGAAAAACTGTGTTGCTTATAAGATTCCATTAAGAGCAAGAGTGGAAATATGAATTTGATTCTTTCATTTGTGGTAGTGTCTAAATTTACCAAATAAGGAAAGATTCTGATCACCCAAGTTTCAATTGGACCGAAACTTGGAATCATGCAATTTGTAGTGCATGATGAATGAGAACCTTCAAGCATTGGAAAAATTAAGACTAACTACTTGTTCACATGGATGTGTGAGTCAAGTAACGGACTAAGGGACCGAGTACACATTCTTGTGCACCGATTAAGTCCACCACAAAAGATCGATAAGACTATTCGTCATGATTTACTAAAGTTTAGTAAATATGGTTATACTTACAGGCTTAAGTATAATTCTGAAGCATTGGAAAAAATTTTAGTGTATGGCGGAACGAATGAGAAGAATCAAATTAGGCAGAAAGATAAAAGTTTCTCAAATCTGAAAAGATGGGAGAGTACTTTAGTATCATGTTTTGTGATCATCTTAATGATTAAAGAACCGTATCACAATTGGTCTTCTAAGGACATCTTAATGCATTTTTATGGCTAAGAAGAGGAGTCATGAATTGTTGAAATGGTTAAATCAAGAAGATGAGTCATACTTCGTTCCAAAACAATTCTTAGAGTCATACTCCAATATTGTAACTTGAGTGACATATCTTAAAGAAAGGTTTAAAACACGTGTCAAATGTAAGAGTAAAAGTGTCCTACTCTTGTACATTTGAAATTGGTAAGTTGTGATGTTTTGGATAAAACAAAGACCAACTAAGGCCAATTGTGTGAAGTGTTTGTCTTGATTAGAATCCACACTATCTCTTGAATATTTGACAAGAGAGTCTTATATGTCAAGAGGACAGTGGGAGTCTTAAAAGGTCTTGAAAGTCTCAAGAACTAATCAAGAATCAAAACCTGAGGTTCTTCACTAGCACACGACTTGAGGTTTATAACCTATCGTGTTGACTATTTCTGTGTCCATTCCAATTAAAGTTGGCTTTGCATATGAGTTCTTAGAGTTCTCAATTGGTTGCACAGCAACTTGGAAGGAATGGCAGACCCTTAAGCTGCCAGATGGCAAGAAATTAAGATTGAGTTCAGTCCATATGAGTTTGAATTTGTAATTATCCTTGTCTTGTGACTATGGTTTTGAGAATTCACATGGATAAGAACACATACACCATTAAATCTAAGTGTCATAAGGTTTCTCTCCGATTCATGAAAATGATGGTGAGGAAACACTTTCACTAAGTAGATTTTAGCTAGATAGCAATTGTGATATTTGCATTCTCAAAGTCGTTAGTGGAGCATGTGTGGTTAACCGGCACACTAACATGGACTTGTGAGAAGTGGCAAAGGTCTAAACAATTGAGACTATGATTACGACATCCCTTTTCATAGTTCTTAAAATTGTTTAGACACACAAGTGTGCTATCTAAGGCAAGATGTATGATTTTGATAAAGTTTTATCAAAGCAATCTAGTATCAGAAATTTGAACTTTGGTAAGAAAGTCAATAAAGTATTGTTTTTCTAGAAGTTCAGCTGATTTCCGAGTACATCTCAAAGCTAGTGGGAGCATAAGTGTTATGCTAATAATCATCGTGTTAGTGGGAGCATGATAATTATGATAAAGGTTGCAAGTTAGCCATGTTAATTATAGAAAACAAAAGGTTTCAATTGGGAAAAAGTTGTTTTGCTATAATTAAGGGAGAGGAAATTATACTTCATCTCAAATCTAAAAGTTTAGATTGAGGTTTTAAATCGTATTTAGTCAAGGATATGTATATATGAATTTCATGTTGGAATGGCTCAACATAAGGAAATTCTATATATGGGTCCATTATTTGCGTTCTAAAATTCGATTATGATTACGGCATCCCTTTTCATAATCTGAATTATCAGAACTTGGCAAATTGAAATGGAAATATTATAGCAAAAGACTGGTTTCGTATTTATGTGAGACATTATGAATCGTGTTCCATATGCTTCAGACATAGGATCGATTACATGTGCTATATTCATCCTTTCTAAAATTTTCCAAATGTCTGGGGCATTAAGAAGGGAAAAGGTCTAAACTGGATATGACTAAAAGGATTAAGCAATTATCGAGGAAAATCTAACGTTTACCAAAGATTGGTTGCTCAAGGACAGTTGGAAGTATAGTGTTAATTCTGGAAGGACCAGATTGACATAATCTGTAAGGAGGCAACTCTTGTTCAGAAGTGATAGTCAAAATGGAATATAGAAATGTTTCAAAGTTAGAAATTATTAAATCTGTGTAAGATTAGGAAACTTAATGCAAGAAGGATGTTTCCAAGGAGTTGATCTCCTTGGAATGCTCTGTAATGTTTGTTGTCAAGTCCTTCTGACTTTGTGCATAATCATTACAAGAGGATCAATGCATATAAGTTTAGAATCTAACAGATTTCAGTAAATGGCATGAATTTGGAATTCTTGCATTTGCAGTAAGGATTTGGGACTGTGAAAAGAGAATCATTGAAGTTATGTTCAATTGATCTATTTCACAAAGTAAAGATCATAGACAAACATAGTATGCATACTTGGTGTGTGGCATGACTAGTGTTTAGAAAACATAGTGTACATGCTTGGAGCATGGGACAACTATTGTTTTAATTCAAGAATTAAGTTGATAGTTTGAAACAGTATGCAATGAATAATGTGTAATCATATGGTGATAAATAAAAGGTGTTTTATTTATATTCATAAGTTCTGAGACCATATTGGATTCGATTATTATTGTGTTTCACTTTGCATGTTTTGACTTCTAGAATAACTAGGTCATTCTTCCTGAATGATTAAGTTATTCAAACCATCCACAGTCGGTCATATGTTGGAAGTAGATATGAATCAAGACTGTCATGGGTTGGGCATGTAGAGGTCTAAGATGTGGGACAAGGTCGTGC
The DNA here is from genome assembly GCF_052849685.1 of Lactuca virosa. NCBI lineage: Eukaryota > Viridiplantae > Streptophyta > Magnoliopsida > Asterales > Asteraceae > Lactuca > Lactuca virosa. The sequence goes on along the minus strand of NC_136426.1, from coordinate 332,805,055 downwards.
TACAACACTCATGAGTGCTCATAAGTTTTGAGTATTGGATTCAACCCGCGCTCATTGGAATCACTTCATGGATTTTATCACGAGTGATCATGAGATGATAATATCTTATATTCTTCAAACCTAGAGAAATGAGTTGTTACTATGAGTTGGTTATACATTGATTGCACGAAAACGCATTGGTAACTCGATGTTATAAAACGTGCCTTTGTGTATGATTCAAAAAGTAGTAGAACAAGCCATATGAGTCGAAGTTTATCCATTCCTTTTACCTTCGGGATAAAAGCGATATATGTGGGCCCCTCGATGATTTGATGATGACAAATGTAAGTGCTCGGCCGGGCCTGGACTGATTTGATTTGTTCAATTAGTCAGTCGTCATAAATCGGAAGTCGGGAAACAACAAATGGACAGAGAAAATGATTATAATCCATGTCTCAGTCCATATGATATCTAGAATGGAGGAATATATGATCCCTTATCTAATGGACAAGTCATTGACAAAGGTCAGAGATCATCGGCAAGGTCAGAGTTCGACAGAAGCTTTTGAAAGCTACGATTGCCAGTCGGTTCTTGAAGTCGTACTCAATAATAGTTTTAGACTTATCCAAGTGGGAGACTGTTGGATTAATGTCTAAGTCCATAACTATAATTGGTAAGACTTGACCCGACCCGATATGGTCCATTTGGGTTGCATGGCATCATGCATTTGGATAGACTAAAATGAGAGAAATAACACTTAAGGTTTATTAATATATTATAAGTTCTAATATATTAATAAGGTTATTTAATTAGTATTGATCAAGAATTAATTTGGAATTAATTAAGTGATCAAAAGGAGACTAATTAAATATATGGGTTGATTGTGTAAATCATTCATTCTTTTAAATGTGGGCTTGTGATCCAAGATTCCTTATGTTGGACTAAGTCCATGGGGTGACCCATGGATACTCCATGGAGGTTAAAATCTATGGAGCATAAGGAATGGGTAAAGTTATGAGTTACATGGTGTAACCTTAATAGCCACCATATAAAAGGATCCCATGGCTCAAGAAATCGGCGACTATGTGTGAGGAAAAAGGGCTAGCCGATTTTATGAAGTGTTCCAATTTCTCTCAAGTCATTCCATGTGCATTCGATGTTGCGTGAACCATTTGAGGTGTCACACTTGGGGCACTAGGCACTCAAGCTTCATGAAGACATTCTACATCAAAGAGGTATGTAATTCTAACTTGAGATATTCATTTGAATCAGTGTTATTATGCTAGTTAGGATGAATACCTTGGAAAGTTCATATTTGCATGTATAATAGAGAAAAGATAGATCCAAGGTATTTAGGGTTGCATGTACACTTAGGAGTGTTAGAATGCTCAAAACCCAACAGTCATCCCTCAACATCTCGTGATATCGGGCCTTCTTCATCCCCTCATCCGCGACATACTGCGGAACAAGAAGGGCCCTCTCCCTGAACTTGGCGGTCATCTCCGCCACGGTCTGAGTAGTCTTTGTCAAATCCTGAAACTCCCGTGCCAACTGCTGCACCTCAATAGTCGGTGAGAACTCAGCCCTGAACCTGGCTGAGAAATCACCCCATGTCATCGCGTCCAACGCGACATCATCCCCAAGGCATGACCAATCTCCTCCCACCAACCCCTCGCTCTGTCTTTCAGAAGGCAGGAGGCGAGTCTGACCTTGTCCCCCTCGGGACACCGACTCGTACGGAATGCATTGGCGACATCGGCCAACCACCTGCTGCTAGCAATGGGGTCCCTATCCCCATGATAATCTGGTGCTCCGCAAGCTCTAAACTCTTGGAATGTCAAGGTACGCGCTCCCATCAAGGCCATCATCTCGGTACGGAAGGCTCCCAGCCTCTCATCCAAGATCTCCAGTATACCCTCCTTGACCGTGCCAAAGATCACAGGAGTCTGATCTAGTATGTTGCGCGTAACCTCGGCTGATACAAACTCCCTCATCCGCTCCTCGAGGTGCTTGGTCCCTGAACCCGAGCCTGATCCCTCTCCGGCGCCTGATCCGCCAACTGGTCTACCCCGTAGTGTCACCATGATGAAAAACATATCACATAACTATCAGAATACACATCACTGCTGAGGGATCACACACATTCTACAAGTTCCCTGGTTTTGTCTTGGCCCCTCTTGAATCGAGTACGGATCCTCTACTTCCAGTAGTATAGGCCCCTACTACCTTCCACATCTATCCGTACTTTGTTCAAGAATTACCTCGACTACACCAAGTCCCTTTCACTGCTAATATTGCTCCCAGCACTACTCTCATCCTAGGCTTTCCCTAGGATAACCTCCAACCCGCATGTAGTCCTTAGCTACTGAAGGTATCCCCGTAATGCCAATTAGCCACCACCTGAATACCATCACATGTGACGAGGCTCAGATAATCCTTCGAGTAAAAGACTCGTCCCTACAACGGTTAGACTCAGACGAGAGCTGCGCAATAGGGCCAAATCCAGAACTCTGAGATTATTCGACCCTAATCACATGTGACTTAACGTATTCACCTAATGGCTAACTCCCATCGCTCAGAGTCCCACAAAGCACAAAGCAAGTAGAATTCAGACAAAGGTAAATCTAACCACATAATCCAATCATACTGCTCTATCCCCTACTCAGGAAACTGTACTAGTATGCAATTCATAAGGCTCATACACATATAACAGGCACATAAGGCATCCTCCTAGATCCTTAGTCCTAATCTAGCATGCAGTTCTAATACTCATATCCTAACATAAACTTGTATGAGTAATTTGGGAGAACTTACTTGAGCTCGGCTGATTGCATGCACCACACCCTTTTCTCTTTTTCAAAACCCTTTTCTCTTTTTAAGTTTCTTTTTCAAAAATTCTTTTCGAAAATGATTTCCTTTTGAAAACCTTATACCACTTCCACAGTTTGAGTTCAGACACACCCGAGAGTGTGCCCGAATCCCTCAAACCAAGGCCTTGATACCAACTTGTAACACCCCGAAAATCACGACCAAAAATTTCATTTTTAAAACGTTACTTAAACCACAATTTCCAATCCATAATATAATTCTTAACATAAAATCAGAGTGTTAATTCAAAACATGTTCTTATTATCAGAGTAAAACATGCCAGGCTGACTATCTATGGTGTGTGCCATACGATCATCCCGAGCTCTTCCCTCCGCTACCGGAAGTACCTGAAACCAAAACTAAAAACTATAAGCACGAAGCTTAGTGAGTTCCCCAACCTACCACATACCATCCACATAATCGCATACTGCAAATACTGGGCCTCGCCCACTACCTCGGGCCCCGCCCGCTACAACAGGCCCCGCCTGCTCCAGGCCCTGCCTGGCTTCGAGCCCCGCTCGGTGTACAAATCTATTTCTCTTAGGCCCCGCCTGTCTCTGATTCCCGCCCGCTAACATATACTAACATACAATCATATCATAACACACAAATTGAACATATACTACTGGATTCTTGTTCTAAGGCCTCGCCTATCTTGGGCCCCGCCCCCGTCCTGCTACTGATGATCCATGGAACCCCGTCCACATTCCTACTGATAGTGAGATACGGGCCCAACCCACACTCACTCCCTTCCTACCTTGGGCCTCGCCCCTGCTCTGCTGCTAATGAGATGTGGAACACCATCCACACTCTGCTATTGGTGAGATACGGGACCTCGCCCCCACTCACCTCCCTACCAGGCACATACAAGTATCACACAAACAACAAGTATACTCTATCATGCAAACCATTCCTTGGGCACCCGCCGGACATTGGACCTTGGTCCTGACTATAATGCTAGCAAACAGTGCCTAGGGCTAACCCCCGGGTCTTCCTACTCACAACTACATGGGCCGGCATTGTGGCCGTAGACCCATTCACACAAAGGGAAACTCACCTGCACTGCTGAACTTTCTGATAGCCCTTTGGCTGCTGTCCGACAACTCTCTGAACCGCTGCTCCACTAGCTCCCCGAGCTACTATTATCAATATAACACTTAGTTCCAAACTGAACTCTAGAAGTCAAACTAAGTCAACTCTGGTTAAAGTCAAAGTCCTGGTCAAAGTCAACCTTCCAGTTGACTCGACTCGCCGAGTCAACCCGAACACTCGCCGAGTCCTTAAACTCAGAATCTCTCCAAGTACGACGCAACTCGCCGAGTCACCCCAGGACTCGTCGAGTTCAACTATCTATGAGTCCCATCCTGTCCAACTCACTGAGTCACCGCTCAACTCACTGATCTGCGTCTTAACCAGAAGAGGTTGGGGGTTCTGCGACCTGACTCGTCAAGTCCAAGAACAGACTCGCCGAGTCCTAGGCAATCTTCAACAGACTCGCCGATTTGTTCTTCCAACTCGCCGAGCCCATGCACATATTCATACAACTCGTCGAGTACACCCATGTGACTCACCGAGTCTCTCCAGTCCTCAATCCATACAGTGGCTTTTCGAGCCATGCAGGGGCTCCAATCAATATATCCACTCTTCTACAGTCTATCCCCCATGTAAAGTTGCAAACTTTACGTGAAACCAAGGAGCTAAAGGCCCAAAACACTCTAGGGCTAGTGTTTAAGGCAAAGGGGCTTCACCAATAACTTATTGACATAAACTTTATGACCTTCTGGACCACCACAAGTCTAGATCTGAGGTAGCAACCTCGGATCTAGGCCTCTAACTCAACATAGATCTCAATCATGCCCAAAATGCCCCAAATCTCAAACATAAGATAGATCTATTTGCAATAAAGCCAAAGCAACAACTTATTACCTCCAATATATGCTCCAACTGAAGTAGATCCCGGATCTACACCACTCCTTTGCAGCAAGCCTCTTGATCTTTAAGCCCCTTTCCACCAAAATCACTTATCTAGGCTCTAAATTGCTTCCAAGGGCTCTCACTCACGATTTAGGGTTTCCGGATCTCAAAAGGGGAGTAAAGAGGCTGGGGAAGGGATGTAATGTTCTTTAAATGGGGCACAACCCCCGAGATTAGGGTTTTTCTTGCCCAGACCAGACTCGCCGAGTCCACTAGCCGACTCGCCGAGTCGGTCACTTACTCTATACCCCGGATCCCGCTCCGACTCGTCGAGCCCCCCTGGACTCGACGAGTTGACTCATGACTTAGAGTTTTTCCTTTCTTTTCTTGGTCTTTCTGATTCTGGGTGTTACAGTTGCCTTCACGAAAGCAACTGGGCAGGATGATTTATGGAGAGAGAGGATATTATGGTTTATTAATATAGAGTAAATTACTGAAATCGTCCCTGTGGTTTGGTCAAAATTGCACGTTTGGTCCCTAACTTTTTTTTTGCACTCGGATCGTCCCTATGGTTTGATTTTGTTGCGTTTTTCGTCCCTGTGGTTTGATTTTGTTGCATTTTTCGTCCCTTACATACATAAAGTTAGGGACCAAACATGCAATTTTTACCAAACCATAGGGACAAAAAACGCAACAAAATCAAACCACAGGGACAATCCGAGTGCAAAAAAAAAGTTAGGGACCAAACGTGCAATTTTGACCAAACCACAGGGACGATTTCAGTAATTTACTCATTAATATATTATAAGAATAATATATTAAAAGAGAAATCATATTGTTTAATTAATATTGGTCAAGAATTAATTAAGAAATTAATTCTGTAGCTAAAAGAGATTAATTAAATAAAGGGGACAAGTATTGCAATTATAAGATAATTGGTTTTGGGTTGTGAATCCTTATAGACATTGATGGGTTTTTGAGCATTCTAACACTTCCTAAGTGTACATGCAACCCTAATAACCTTGAATCTATGTTTTCTCTATATACATGCAAATTTCTTTTTCAAGGTTATTTCCTAACTAGCATGGCATGGGGATTACATAAAACATAAAACTAGTAGAAATACATACCTTGTTGTTGCTTGGATTCCTTCAAGACTTTGTGAGCCTAGCACCCCAAATGTTGTGCCTCAAATGCTTCACACAACACCACAAGACTTGGAATAACTTGAGAGAATACTTCTAGCACTCAAAATTGGTTATGCCCTCTCTAGTAACACTAGGTCCACTAGCTTTATTTTTTTGCTAGCCATAGGGTTCCTTTTATAGTGTTGTCACAATTAGGGTTTACACATGAATGCCCTTAATTGTCATGACTCTTGATTTCCCATGACCCATGGATTTGTAACTCCCATGGACTATCCATTGAGCTCCATTTGGTTACATCCATAACCCATAAACCATGGATCATTAATCCACCATAAAAGAATTGATGATTGTCATAATCAACCCTATATATTTAATTAGTCTCACTTTGATCACCAAATTAATCCTAGATTAATACTTGATCAATACGAATTAAATAATACTATTATTAATATATTAGAACTTATAATATATTAATAATCATAAGTGCCTTATTCTCTCATTTAGTCTATCCAAGTATTGCAATGCCATGCAACCTAAATGGACCATGCCGGGTCAGGTCAAGTGCATACCAAATAAAGTTATGGACTTAGACACTATATCCAACAGTCTCCCACTTGGATAAGTCTAATAACTATATTTGCAAATATGACTTCAAAATCCGACTAGCAATCGTAGCTCTTTCAAAGTCTCTCGGAACTGAGATGATGATGATACGCCATTTAAGATAAGTGATCATACAATCCTCTATTCTCATGATATCAGCCGGACAAACACATGGAACATGGTCTTACTTATTGTCCAACATTTGTTTCTCGATCTCTGATTTGTTTCGACATAGAACTAAATTGAACACATCAATTAGGTTCTGACCGGCCCCGGTACATAGGTCAAAACCAAATCATCGAGGGACCCAGATATCGCTTCTATTTCTAGAAGGAACAGATAAACTTTGACTGATATGCTTGTACTAACTACTTGTTGAATTATTCACAAAGGCACGTTTTATAACATCGAGTTACCAATGCGTTTTCGTACAATCAATGAATAACCAACTCATAGTCAACAACTCATATCTCTACGTTTGAAGATTTATATGATATTACCGTCTCACGATCACTCGAGATAAATTCCATGAAGTTATGCAAGTGAGCGTGGGTTGGATCCAATACTCAGCCCTTATGAGTACTCATGAATGTTGTAGCAACCATTGCATTGTCCGAAGCACTTTTAGACAAATCATACAAGCCAAATTAATGACATTCTTAAATCAATACTTACTTCCAAAGTTTGATTGAATGTGGATGGTTTGAATAATAACATAATTATTCTGGAAGTAAAAACATGCAAAATTGAAACATAGTAAACAATCAACACAAGATAGTAACACCTTACTCATAAATAAATAACAACTTTTATTTATCATCAAATGTCAATTACATTTTACAAGTTTCAGGAATCTAATTATTGAAACTAATATCATCCCTCAGCCCAATGCGCCTCGCATGCTGTAAATGCTTAACCCTGCTCAGTCCCTTCGTGAGGGGATCTGCCGGGTTCTCATCTGATGATACCCTCTTAGCCACGAGGAGTCCTTCTTCTATTCGATGTCTGATAAAATGGTATTTTCTGTCAATGTGCCTAGATCTCCCGTGATCTCTCGGTTCCTTAGCCAAAGCAACCGCACTTTCATTATCACAGAAAATTTCCATTGGCTCCTTTATAGCTGGTACAACTCCAAGGTCTCAGATGAAGTTCTTTAGCCATATCGCCTCTTTAGCTGCTTCACTTGCTGCTATGTACTCTGATTCACAAGTAGAATCAGCTACTGTCTCCTGCTTGGAACTTTTCCAAGTAATTGCCCCTCCATTTAGGATAAAGACCCAGCCCGACTGAGAGCGGAAATTATCCCTATCAGTCTGGAAGCTAGCATCGCTATATCCTTCCACTCTCAAGTCATCACTGCCTCCGAGGGTAAGGACCCAATCCTTAGTCCTCCGCAGATACTTGAGAATGTTCTTTACCGCTGTCCAGTGTGCCTTGCCAGGGTTCCCTTGATATCTACTGACCATGCTCAAGGCAAAGGCCACATCAGGGCGAGTACAATTCATATCATACATGATCGAGCCCATAGCGGAAGCATATGGTATATGACTCATTTCAGCTATCTCAGCCTCTGTACTCGGACTCTGAGTCTTACTCAGCTTGGCATTACTCTGGATTGGTAATTCTCCTTTCTTGGATTCTTGCATGCTGAACCTCTTCAGCACCTTATGCAAGTAAGTACTTTGACTAAGTCCAATTAGTCTCTTACTCCTATCTCTCAATATCCTTATCCCTAGGATATAGGCAGCTTCCCCAAGGTCCTTCATAGCGAAACACTTCCCAAGCCAGGATGTCATCCACATATAGCACCAAGAAGCTAACTATGCTCCCACTAGCCCTGACATACACACAAGACTCATCCTCACTCCTAGAAAAGCCAAACTCTTTGACTTTCTCATCAAAGCAAAGATTCCATCTGCGAGATGCTTGTTTCAATCCATAAATGGATTTATCAAGCTTACACACTCTATTAGGGTATCTTGTATCGACAAAACCCTCTGGTTGAGCCATGTAAACATCCTCAGCCAACTTTCCATTAAAGAAAGCGGTTTTGACATCCATTTGCCATATTTCATAATCATGAAATGCAGCTATGGCTAACAATACTCTAATAGACTTAATCTTAGCTACTGGTGAGAAGGTCTCATCATAGTCAACTCCCGGAGTTTGAGTAAAGCCCTTCGCAACCAGTCACGCTTTATAAGTGTGTACCTTCCCATCCATGTCGGTCTTCTTCTTGAAGATCCATTTGCACCCAACTGTCTTACGACCTGGTACATTGTCAACCAAGTTCCAAACTTGATTGTCATACATGGACTGAATCTCGCTGTCCATAGCCTCCTTCCATTTAGCAGACTCAGGGTCTGCCATGGCTTCCCTGTAATTATTAGGTTCATCCAAATCTATTAGTGTACTATCACTAATAAATGTATCACCTTCACTGGTGATGTGATAACCATAATAAAAATTAGGTGTGTTCCTCACCCTAGTGGAACGTCTTGGAGGTACAGACTCATCTATCGGATCAACAGGAGTTTCCTCCTCAGGTTGGTCGATAGCATTTGAGGTTCCTTCACCACTTGACTCTTGAAGCTCTTCAAGGTCAATTTGCCTCCCACTGTCCCCTTGGCTTATGAATTCTCTCTCATGAAAGACTCCTCTTCTTGCCACAAAAACCACATTATCACTGGGTCTGTAGAAGAGGTAACCAAAGGATCTCTATGGGTAGCCGATGAAAATACACCTCTCACTTCGAGGTTCAAGCTTGTCATGAGTCTCACGCCTCACGAAAGCTTCACAACCCCAAATCTTGATGCGGTCCAAATTGGGAACTTTCCCAGTCCACATCTCGTGAGGTGTTTTGGCAACCTTTTTAGTAGGGACTAGATTAAGGATATGGGCGGCAGTCTCTAAGGCATACCCCCAGAAAGAGATTGGTAAAGAAGCACGACTCATCATGGAACGAACCATATCCAACAAGGTTCGATTGCGCCTCTCAGCTACACCATTCAACTGTGGTGTTCTGGGAGGTGTCAATTGTGAGACAATCCCACATTCCTTAAGATAGTCAAGGAACTCAATGCTAAGATACTCTCCTCCTCGATCGGATCGGAGCATCTTGATGTTCCTGACCAATTGATTCTCCACTTCCTGCTTAAACTCTTTGAACTTTTCAAAGGTTTCTGACTTATGCTTGATTAAGTAAATATATCCATATCTACTGTAATCATCAGTAAAAGTCACATAATAGCGATTAGCATCCCTTGTAGCAACTCTGAAGGGCCCACACACATCCGTGTGTACAAGGTCCAACAGACCTTCACCCCTATCACAAGTACCTGTGAAGGGTGACTTTGTCATTTTTCCAAGTAAACAAGACTCGCAACTATCATTTGACTTGAGGTCAAATGATTCCAAGACTCCAGCCTTTTGGAGTTGGCCTATGCGCTTCTTGTTAACATGTCCAAGACGACAATGCCACAAGGATGCTTTATCCAAGCTATCTGAAGAATCAATATAAAACACATTATTTCCTAGATTGTCTACAACATTCACGGCTTCATATACACCATCAGAAGGTAATGCTTTAAAGTAAAATACATCATTGGAATAAACATTAATAGCACCATTTTTATTATCAAATGAAAATGTAAAACCTTGTTTGTACAAGCCATGAAAGGAAATAATATTTCTCGCCATTTCGGGCGAGTAACAACACTTATTCAAATCTAACATTAACCCATTATTAAGCAATAAAGAATAAACTCCTATCTTGGTAACAGGTGATGCTTTCCTGTTGCCCATGACTAAGTTTATCTTCCCGTGCTCCACATGCTCACTTCTTCTTAGTGCCTGCAAATCAGTACAAATGTGAATACCACACCCTGTATCAAGCACCCAAGAATTAGCATTAGATGAGTTGTTAGACAATATTGTGTAAATACCTGCATGGGTGGGTTTAACCTTCCCATCCTTTACATCTTGCAGATATTTAGGGCAGCTTCGCTTGAAGTGTCCCTTATCCTGGCAATAGAAGCATTGTGCTTCCTTTGGGTTTGAAGAAGGAGTAATGGGACCTTTCTTTGTCCCACTTGAAGAGGAACCATCAAGAGTCTTACCCTTGGTACCCTTCGAAGGGCTTTTCCTCTTCTTACCTTTTCCCTGCCCAATAGCCAGAACAGGGGCTGTTGAAGGAGTAGAAGTAGCAACCGCTTTACCCTTAAGGCCATTTTCAGCTGTCCTTAAGAGTCCTTGAAGTTTGCTAAGCGTGACTTCCTCCTTGTTCATATGATAAGTCATACGAAACTGATCATAACTTGGAGGTAAGGAATGGAGAACGATGTCAATCGCCATTTCCTCAGGAAAGTCAACATTTAGCTTCAGCAACCGGTCAACGAACCTTTGCATCTTCTGTAAGTGACCGGTGATGGGTTCACCATCCTTCATCCTTGCGGTTATCATGGAGGAGATGATTTCATACCTCTCCTGACGCGCGCTCTGATGGTACCTTTCCATCAGATCCAGGTGCATCTCATAGGGGTAGAAATCTTCATAGGATTTTTGAAGTTCAGGAGTCATGGTGGCCATCATGATGCATGCTACTTTAGTAGCATCCTTTTCATGTGCAACAAACTCCGCAAACTCTTCAGGAGTAGCAGTGGCTTCACTCACAACCTTAAGCTCCCTATCGAGGACATATTCTTTGTCCTCATAGCGGGTAATCATTCTGATGTTTCTGATCCACTCATTGAAATTGGATCCATCAAAGATGACCCTACCACACAAGTTCATAAGGGAAAAGGAGCCTGTTGGGTTTGAGCCAGAAGCATTGTTGGAAGACATCTGAAAGGAAAGAAAGACAAGTTTCATTAGATTAGGAATCCTTAATAATTCACCCAAATGAAATATTAAGGCTAGGATCCAACAAACTATTTATAGTTGGAAGAGGGATGTCGTAATCCATACTATAAAATATTTGAAGGTAGGTAAATGACGATTTACCAATTTCCACCATAAGAACGAAGTATTATATTATTAGGTTTTATTGGTTTTGAAACTCCTAGATCTTTTGAGATACATTGAACTTTTCAATGGCATGTTTGAATCTCGATTGTGCCCTCTCAAGTTTGTGACTGGGATGCCGAGGATCACAAACATGGTGTGAATAACCATACAAATTGACTTGGTACCCTCAACAATATTACCTAATCGATGTGCCGGTTAACCACACACGCTCCACCGATCTATAATAAGGTCAAGTTACCCTTTGCCACTCTTACTAGTCCATGTTAGTGTGCCGGTTAACCACACACGCTCCACTAACGACTTGGTAAGGTACAAAGTGTAATTTTATGGGCTAGCACCAATTTCACATTTTCCTAAAGTAACTAAGATTGGGAATTTATAATGTATAGTTACTTTATAATTCATTATACTTTTAACGAGTATTTAAAGTCGTATCCTACCCGTTCGGCTAACGACCCTCCACCGATCAAGGAAGCGGTGGGTGAGAGTGGACACCCATTAAGTCACCATTTTATAGGCAACAACCTTATACCCCCCTTATAGACCGGCTTCGTGAATGAGGCCTACTAACGGTAAGAATGACATATTCTTATACATATCTATATAATAAAATTATAATAATAGTATAAGTGTTGACTTTTAAACTTTTTAAAAATCTAAGGTTTAATTTGGAATTAAAGTATTAAAGTGTAAGACTTTTCAAATTCCAAAACTTGAGGGCAAGATTTGAAACTATTCCAAGTCTCTTCAATTTGTCACTTATGAGTTTTAATGGTTCATAAAAATGAAGACTCTTCATTTTATGAAACCTCTTTAGTTCTTTAATCACAATTAAAAGAAGTGACTTTTGGTTATCCATAACTTGAGGACAAGTTATGGACACCATCATAGCCATTAAGATCATGAATTAAACACACATGGTGGTTACACATAATTCCTTTGATCTTCTAAAAACTCATAAGAACACAAATTCATGTCAAGCAATTTCAAGAAATCATATAAACATATACAATACTTGAAAATTGATAAAAGTCATGTAAAATGGGTTAACATAATCATTATCATTTTGAAAAACAGATTTTACAAGTCCAAAACAGATTGGGATAATGATCTTAATCCATTTCCAGCAACAAAACTTGAAAAAACTGCCCAGCACGCTCCTACTCGCCGAGTGCACTATTCTACTCGGCGAGTAGAATGAATTTGTTCATGGACTCGGCGAGTCCTCCCCATGGACTTGGCACGTCCAGTCGTCAGAATGCAGAATTTTTGATTTTTAAGCAGTTTTGCATCAAGTATACAGAAAAACAATCCTAGGCTCTAACACCACTGATGGGTTTTTGAGCATTCTAACACTGCCTAAGTGTACATGCAACCCTAATAACCTTGAATCTATGTTTTCTCTATATACATGCAAATTTCTTTTTCAAGGTTATTTCCTAACTAGCATGGCATGGGGATTACATAAAACATAAAACTAGTAGAAATACATACCTTGTTGTTGCTTGGATTCCTTCAAGACTTTGTGAGCCTAGCACCCCAAATGTTGTGCCTCAAATGCTTCACACAACACCACAAGACTTGGAATAACTTGAGAGAATACTTCTAGCACTCAAAATTGGTTATGCCCTCTCTAGTAACACTAGGTCCACTAGCTTTATTTTTTTGCTAGCCATAGGGTTCCTTTTATAGTGTTGTCACAATTAGGGTTTACACATGAATGCCCTTAATTGTCATGACTCTTGATTTCCCATGACCCATGGATTTGTAACTCCCATGGACTATCCATGGAGCTCCATTTGGTTACATCCATAACCCATAAACCATGGATCATTAATCCACCATAAAAGAATTGATGATTGTCATAATCAACCCTATATATTTAATTAGTCTCACTTTGATCACCAAATTAATCCTAGATTAATACTTGATCAATACTAATTAAATAATACTATTATTAATATATTAGAACTTATAATATATTAATAATCATAAGTGCCTTATTCTCTCATTTAGTCTATCCAAGTATTGCAATGCCATGCAACCCAAATGGACCATGCCGGGTCGGGTCAAGTACATACCAAATAAAGTTATGGACTTAGACACTATATCCAACAGACATAAGGGGGGACAAAAATTAGGGTGCAAGACCACCTTGAAATCCTCCAATCCTTATTCCAGAAGGTTCCTTGGACTGCTTAAGGCCTAAGCTATCCAATTATGGTTTTGGCTGAAACCCTAGCTGCTCAAGTATATAAGGACCCCTAGGGCTTCATTTTTCGGCTACCCGAAGAAACCCTAGAGTTACTGTAGCCAAAGTTAAGCATACATTCCCTCTCTTCTCAATCATATTCTTCCCTTGGTGTTTGTAAGCCATTAGAGGTATTACATTTGTGATACTAAGCTCTTGAAGTTGAAGATTGTTGAAGATTCTTGCTACTATCAAAAGGTAATCATCTAAACTCATATTAGTTATGGATTTCGATTTTTATAGTATGCTAGATTAGGGTTTACAAGCTTTGGATAAATTTCATGTACAATAGAGAAACCTAGATCCAAAGCTTTAGGGTTTTGCATGTGCACATATGATGTTCTTTTGCTCAAAACCCACCAGTATGTTCAATTAGAGAAAACATAGATTAAGTATTCGTGGTGCATGCACACACAGGATTTTGTTTGTTATGCTCAAAACCTATCATAAATATGACCCCTTGGCTCATTATTTTCGTTCATGACCTTCCTAAGGAGCATATGAACCAAATTTCTTCCTTTCTCCTATCTCTCCTCATCATTCTAGGGATTCTATGTTTTTGGGTGTGAGCCATTAGAGGCATTAGATTTCTGCTCCTTGCTTTCTAAGCTTTTTCAAGAAGGAATTTTGTTGGTTATTTACTATAATAATCAAATGTAACACCGGAATATTTAAAACCAATTTTTCATTTCAAAACACAAATAAACATGTGTCACATTTCATCAAAATCACTAGTAACAAATTATCAACAAATTTTCATTTAAAATTGTTTATCTAAAATCCAGGATCCTCCAAACATAACTGTTTCTCTCGTGTGTACAATCGAGCCGGCGCCTTCCCGATATCATGAAAAGTACCTGAAACACATATCACATAACACGGTAAGCTCGAAGAATAGTGAGTTCCCCAAAATACCACACATATCCCAGTAGCCTCTCATGGCTATACTCAGATAAGACCCTCCTGGTCAATGTGTCTCATTGGGATCCTCCGATCCCATAACTCGGGTGGACCCTCCGGTCCTAACTCAGGAAGCTCATAATAATAATACTCAGCATAAAATCTCAAGGACATAATGCAGAATATCACAATAAACAGATAAGCACATAAGACATATCAGTCACACAAAGATACCACACATGGTAAGTATAGTGAGAAGACTCACCTCGAAGCTAACAAGTAATAATCTCGCACACGGAAATCTCGAACTAGCCTCCGCCTATCACATAGGATAAATATCTCTAATTAATCTCTAATCATACTCAATACCAAAAGGTTGCCCTCTCTTTCTCTTTGTAACTCTTGGATTGGGTAAAAGACCATTTTACCCATCCATGGTCTCCATTACTCATGTATGACCAAACCCTAAAGTCAACATAAGTCAAACTCGAGTCAACAGTCCATGTTTGACCCGACTCGTCGAGTGGATCTATGTGACTCGTCAAGTCCCCTTGTTTCTTCTTTCATATCACGAAAGTCCACCTTGACTCCTCGAGTTGTCTCGCCAACTCGCCGAGTCACCCATGTCCAGACTCATCGGGGAAAAACCCCAACCGACTCGTTGAGTCAGCTCATAGACTCGGCGAGTCCCTTCAATCTGATTTCTCATTCAGACGATTCAAAGCAGTTCTACTACTCTAAACACTAGATCTAGCATCCCAAGACTCCATTGTCACGTAAAGCTTCAATCTTTACGTTCATGCATGGTACTTTTGCTCCAACATACCAAAACATGCTCTCACAATGAGTTAAGCACAATATCCTTCATATGGGTGAATAAAGTTGGGACCTTTGGACTCTAGGGACCTCACAAGGTCCAGATATGAGGTCTAAACCTCAAGACAATTCAGTAAGCTCGAAATCCCAAATAAAGGTGGTATAAACCCTAACCTTCCAAAATCAAGAGATCTAACCATAAGAATGATAAAGGTATGAACTTTTCACCTTTTACAGAAGCTCTTGGTTGACAAGCAACAGATCTAATAGCCTCTTCTCGTTCCTTGCTTGAATTCCTTCTCTTCCCCTCCAAAGATGCACAAAAATACTCAATATAAGCTCAACATTTTCTCTTTTAGCTCAAAAAGGCGACTAGGGTTTCTCTCAGTGAAGTTGGGCAACTCATGAGCCGCAAATGAGGCTATATGTTCCCTTATATAGGCCCCTAACCCGGGTATTTAGGGTTTCACTACACAGCACCTACTCGGTGAGTCGGCTCTCCGACTCATCGAGTCCGCTCATTAAACTCACGCAGTCAACTCGACTCTACTCGACGAGTTGGACTCACAACTCGTCGAGTCACTCAATAAACCCCTTAATAAACACATCATTAATATTCCTAGGATTCCGGATGTTACAATTCTCCCCCACTTGAATTAGATTTTGCCCTCGAAATCGCTCCTGAGCAACACATAGATGAAACCCAATAACCCGCGTAACACCACCGAAAGGATCTCATACCACACAACTATCTTCCTCCAAGGACACCTGAACCCAAACAGGAGCACCCAATCCTGAATAAACATAGACTCCTTTGCCGCTACGATACCCGATCAGACTCTCCAGAACCTGGAAAACTCTAGTGGTCTGTCTCCCTGCCAGACCGCCCTCACACGATATCACCATGCTTATCGCTCCAAGAATAACATACCCAAATAACTCACTACCCTTTTGATAGAATCGATTCATTGGCCAATAATTGGCTACCAATCACTCATAACAGATATACTAATCAATCCAGTCCATACTCCAAAGGAACGAAAGGGGTCACATTCCACCAGGGACTCATCCACTGAACTGCTATCAGAACCCATCTAAACAATGAACTCTCATCACCCTATCCTCAGACACAAGAAAATGATCATGCTCGCTCGGAAGTATCCTCTGATAGCTATAATCATAAGCCCTAGCTTCCTTTCAAATAATCCATTCAACACTTGAGCACCAGGTCAACTCCCGACCCAACAGTTGAACCTTCAAAGGTTCCCGAAAGCATACCCAAAACATCTCACTGGCTTCCTTCTCACAATAACTATCTCGGCCCACTCTGTCACTCGAGTTACGCAATTCGCTTTAACCCAAAGGAATACTAAAATCCCAACTGAAATCGTCTCATCCTTGACCTCTGTCATCTACTACTCATTAGTTCCATGCGTCTCTCGGTCCTTCCCATACCAACGAACAGACCCACTCAGGTCTAAGACATCAGATGACAAACAACACCCCTGCAAAAAGAGAGCCATCTCTGAATCTGGAATCTCATTTTGCCTACTCAATACACCGTTAGAGTCAAACTCAAACTCGAGAGTCTGATCCGACACAGAATTGGAAACACTCGTCCCAATGAAGCACTCAACCCATTGTTGGGTTTTGAGCATTCTAACACTCCTATGGTGTACATGCAACCCTATAAACCTTGGATCTATGTTTTCTCTATTATACATGCAAATATTAACTATTCCAAGGTTTCATCCTAACTAGCATATTATGAAGCACCTATACTACAAAGTTCTAGTTAGATGACATACCTTTTGATGTAGCTTGATGTCTTCAAGCTTTAAGAGCTTAGCCCCAATAGTGTGGAAGCCTCAAATGGAATCACAAATCACCAAAACACCTTGGAAGAACTTCAGAGAATATGTATGCACACTAAAATCGGCCCACTCTTATTTTCATACACTTATGCCAATTTTGTGAGCCAAGGACCCCTTTATATATTATGGAGGATTAGGGTTACATCCATGTAAACCCTAATACCCATGACCTTTCATTTACATAGGATCCATGGGTGAAAAGCTCCATGGACCATCCATGAAAGCTTAGCCCAACCTAAATGAACTTGGCCCATTCCATATATATAAGAGTCCATATTTAATTAGTTCTTTTTGATCACTTAATTAATTCTAAATTAATTCTTGATCAATACTAATTAAATAATATGATTCCATATTAATATATTAGAACTTATAATATATTAATATAAATCATAAATATACTATTCTCAAAAGACTATCCATATAAATTGTGCCGGTGAAGTGCAACCCAAATGGACCATGCCGGGTCGGGTCATGTACATACCAAATATAGTAATAGACTTAGACATTAATCCAACAGTCTCCCACTTGGATAAGTCTAAAACTATTATCGAGTATGACATCAAAACCTAACTGGCAATCGTAGCTCTTAAAGCCGCTGTCGAACTCTGACCTTTGTCAATGACTTGTCCATTAGATAAGGGATCATATATTACTCCATTCTAGATATCATATGGACTGAGACATGGATTATAATCATTCTCTCTGTCCATTTGTTGTTTCCCGATTTTCGATTTATGATGACTGACTGATTGAACAAATCAAATCAGTCCTGGCTTGGCCAAGCACTCACATGTGTCATCGCTACATCATCGAGGGGCCCACAGGTATCGCTTTTATCCCAAAGGTAAAAGGAATGGATAAACTTCGACTCAGATGGCTTGTTCTACTACTTGTTGAATCATACACAAAGGCACGTTTTATAACATCGAGTTACCAATGTGTTTTCGTGCAATCAATGTATAACCAACTCATAGTAACAACTCATATCTCTAAGTTTTAAGAATATAAGATATTATCGTCTCATGATCACTCGTGATAAAATCCATGAAGTGATTCAAATGAGCGTGGGTTGAATCCAATACTCAGAACTTATGAGCACTCATGAGTGTTGTAGCACCGCTTTGTCCAACATATTAGACCTCTACAAGCCAACCCATGACAGTCTTGATTCATATCTACTTCCAACATATGACCGACTGTGGATAGTTTCAATAACTTAATCATTCAGGAAGAGCGACTTAGTTATTCTGGAAGTCAAAACATGCAAAGTGAAACACAAGAATAAATGAATCAAATATGGTAGCAAACCCTATGAATATAAATAAACACTTTTATTTATCACCATACTGATTACTCATTATTCATTGTTTCGGTTTTATCAACTTTATACTTCAATTAAAAACACTAGTTGTCCCATGCTCCAAGCATGTACACTATGTTTTTCTTAAACAATAGCTTTGCCATACACCAATTATACACTCTATGTTTGTCTATGATCCTTACTTTGTGAAATAAACCAATTGAACATAATTTCAATGATTCTAATTTCACACTCCCAAATCCTTATCGAAAAATGTGAGAATTTCAAATTCCTATCATTTATCGAAATCTGTTTAGATTTTACACTTATATGCACTGACCCTCCTGTAATGAATATGTACAAAGTCACAAAGACTTGTCAACAGTCATTATAAGGTATTCCAGTGGAGATCAACTCCATGGAAACTAAGTCTCATATTCAAAGTACATTGCTTTGGACATGCTTCTTGCATTAAGTTTTCTAATCTTACACAAATAACTTCCACCTATGGAGACAACTCCATATTCTCATTTTGACTATCACTTCTGAATAATAGATGCCTCTTTTCAGACTATGTCAATATGGTCCTTCCAAAATTAGCACTATACTTCCAACTGTCCCTGAGCAACCAATCTTTGGTAAACCTCAGATTGTCCTCGACAATTGCTTAATCATTTTAGTCATATCCAATTCTAGACCTTTTCCCTTCTTAATGCCTCTGGGCATTTGGAAAAATTTAGAAATGACAAATAATATAGCACATGCAATCGATCCTGTACCCAAAGCAAATGGTACACGATTCATGATGTCTCACATAAAGACATGACTCTAGACCAGTCTTTTGCTACAATATTTTTATTTGCCATGTTTTCAAAATTTGACTATGAAGAGGGATGCCGTAATCATAATCGAATTTTGAGAAAGCAATATATAGAATTTCCTTAAGTTGAACCAATCCAACATAAAATTCATATATATATTCTTGACTAAAGATGATTAAGGTCTCAATCTAAGCCTTTAGAACTGAAATGAAGTATATCCTCTCCCTTAATTATAGCAAAACAACTTTTTCAATCCCTGCAGCCTCACGAATTGAAACTTTTGTTTTCTATAATTAACATTGCTAACTTGCAACACTAACAATAAATATCATGCTCCCACTAACATGATGATTATTATCATAACACTTATGCTCCCACTAGCTCTGACATGTACTCTGAAACCAGCTGTACTTCTAGAAATCAATACTTTATTGACTTTCTTACCAAAGTTCAGACTTCTGATACGAGATTGCTTTGATAAAACTTTATCAAAATCATACACCTTTCCTTAGATATCATGTATGTGTGTCTAAACAATTTCAGAACTATGAAAAAGGATGTCGTAATCATAGTCTTAATTTTTTAGACCTTTTGCCATCTGCTTCAAATCTACTTGGTGGAAGTGTTTCCTCACCATCATTTTCATGAATCGGAGAGAAACCTTATGACCCTTAGATTTTATGGTGTATGTGTTCTTATCCATGTGAATCATCAAAACCATAGTCACAAGACAAGGATAATGACAAATCCAAACTCATATGGACTGAACTTATGCAATCTTAACTTCTTGCCACCTGGCAGTACAGGGCCTGCCATTGCTTCCAAGTTGTTATGCAACCAATTGAGAACTCTAAGAACTCATATGCAAAACCAACTTTAACTGGAATGGGCACAGAAATAGAAGTATGTCAACATGATAGGTTATAAACCTCAAGTCGTGTGCTAGTGAAGAACCTCAGGTTTTACTCTTGATTAGTTCTTGAGACTTTCAAGACCTTTAAGACTCCCACTGTCCTCTTAACATATAAGACTCTCTTGTCAAATATTCATGGGATAGTGCGGATTCTTT
Source organism: Lactuca virosa (assembly GCF_052849685.1). Lineage (NCBI taxonomy): Eukaryota > Viridiplantae > Streptophyta > Magnoliopsida > Asterales > Asteraceae > Lactuca > Lactuca virosa. The sequence continues at coordinate 332,784,484 of NC_136426.1, read as the reverse complement.
ATCAAGACAAACACTTCACACAATTGGCCTTAGTTGGTCTTTGTTTAATCCAAAACATCACAACTTACCAACTTCAAATGTACAAGAGTAGGACACTTTTACTCTTACATTTGACAAGTGTTTTAAACCTTTCTTTATGATATGTCACTCAAGTTACAATCTTGGAGTATGACTATAAGAATTGTTCTGGAACGAAGTATGACTCATCTTCCTGATCTAACCATTTCAACAATTCATGACTCCTCTTCTTAGTCATAAGAATGCACTAAGATGACCTTTAGAGGACTAATTGTGATAAGATTTCTAAATAATTAAGATGATCACAAACATGATAATAAAGTACTCTCCCATCTTTTCAGATTTGAAAAACTTTTTTCTTTCTGCCTAATTTGATTCTTCCCATTCGTTCTGCAATACATTGAGACTTTTCCAATGTTTCAGAATTATACTTAGACTGGTAAGTATAACCATATTTACTAAACTTTAGTAAATCAAATAGTCTTAACGAGCTTTGTGGTGGACATGACCAGTGCACAAGAATGTGTACTCGATCCCTTTAGTCCTTCACTTGACTCACACATCCATGTGAACAAGTAATTAGTCTTGATTTTCCAATGCTTGAAAGTTCTCATTCATCATACTATTCAACTTGCATGATTCCAAGTTTCGGTCCAATTGAAACTTGGGTGATGAGGAACTTTCCTGATTTGGTAAATTTAGACACTACCACAAATGAAAGAATCAAATCCGTTTTCCAATATCGCTCTCAGTGGAATCATATAAGCAACAATTTTCCACAAATGCCATTGTAAGGATACTTCAAATAAATAAAATTAAACAATTTTCTTTTATTTTAAAACTTTGCGGAAAAACTTATCCTTACAATCCACATGGAAAATTGTTGTTATCTATTCCTTAGCAATATATCATAACTTCTTAAGCAACTGCTCAAAATTCTGATGCGATCGAAATCCACCTTCGTGATCAGAATCAGCATATACTTCCTTTAAGATTTCTCTCTATTCTTTGATTCTTAAAACATCAACATGTGACCCAGTCACATCATGTAATGAGGATCTTAGAATAGAACTTAACAGTGTTAGATAATGGGCTCTACCTGATGTAGAGTCAAACTTATTGACTTTAACATCCTTAGGTAAATTTGGCAGCTTTGCAATCAACGCCCCTTCCTTTGGCAAAATAAACATATGGACCCTTTGGTAATGGGACTATCTCAGACTTAGCCTTTCTCTTTACCATTTGGTCAACCGGGTTGACTATGGCCAATCCCTTTCCATTGGGAAGAGAATGTTTTTTGTGGATTTCCAGTGTCACCATTGTCACTGTCCATAAAGTTTTTGGGAAGTTGATCTTCTAATCAAATTTGCTTTACTATCGTTCCAAATCATTGCTGATTCAGCAGCACCAAGCAAATAGATATGATCATTAAGGTTCATGTCATAGTTTGTTTCATAGTAGTCCCAAAGGAACTCACTATGTGACTTAGAAAATGATTGAACATCCAACTTTCTCAAGACTTTGACACCCAACTCTCCCGGCTTGTCAATATGTGACTTCATCTCTAAGATGTGATCACACATAGACCTTGCTTGCCATTAGGGCTTGAGTGACCTTGAACTTGTGGGTTAGGGAGAATAATTGGAGGAGGTGGAGGAAGAGAAGTATCAAGAGATTTGGGAAGATCATAGATGTCTGAACTCGACATATTTTGGGAGATATTCAAGATAGTTGATCTAAAGTCCTTAATATAACACCCAATATGAAATATTAAGGCTAGGATCCAACAACCTATTTATAACTGGAAGAGGGATGCTGTAATCCGAGTTATAAAATAGTTGAAGGTAGGTAAATGACGATTTACCAATTTCCACCATGAAAAACGAAATAATTATTAGGTTTTAATTGGTTTTGAAACTCCTAGATTCTTTTGAGATTCATTGAACTTTTCAATGGCATGTTTCAATCTCGATTGTGCCCTTTAGGTTTTGTGACTGGGATGCTGAGGATCACAAAACAAGGTGTGAAGTAAACATGCAAATATACTTGGTACCCTTAATATTTACCCCTCAATCGATGTGTCGGTTAACCATACACGCTCCAACGATACTATGATAAACATTAAGTTACCCTTTGCCTACCTTGTTAAGTCCAGGTTAGTGTGCCGGTTAACCACACACGCTTCACTAACAGCTTAAACAAAGTGCAAAGTGTAATTTCATGGATTAGCACCTTATTCACATTTTCCTAAGTAACTAAGATTGGGAATTTATAAGTGTTTAGTTACTTAGTATTTATCATTATACTTATAATGAAGGGAGAATTATAGTCCTTGTCCTGCCTGTTTGGCTAACGACCCTCCACCGGTCAAGGAAGCGGTGAGTGAGAGTGGACACCCATTAAACTTCCATTTTATAGGCAGTAACCTTATACCCCCCTTATAGACCGGCTTGGTGAATGAGGCCTACTAATGGTAAGACGACTTGCTCTTATACATATAATATATTAAACTTTTAATATTATAATAGTATAAGGATGTATTTTAGACATTTAAAATACTTGGTGGTTTAATCTATTAATTAAACTAGACTTTTAATTTAATTAAACTCAAACCATATATTTATGGATTTAATAATACTCTTTTAATTAAACGCTTTAATTAACTATTAATAAAGTCCATAAGCGTTAATTTGAACTATTCAACAAAACATCATAATTCCAATTACTAAAGTCAAAATTAAAACCATTTAATTAATTGTTTAAGTTATGAACCCAAGAGTTTTAGAATTCAATTCTTTTTTTCATAAAATTCTTTTCTCAAATTCCAAAACTTGAGGGCAAGTTTTGTAATTCTTGAAAACCTTTGGATTCCATAACTTATGGAATTAATGGTGTTTTATGATGAAACTTTCCATGTTCCATAACTTAAGAACAAGTTATGGAATTCTTTAAAACATTAACACCAAATTTTGTAACTCCATAGAAACTTGGAATCAAATTTTTTATTTTTTAAAAAAACTTTCATATCCATAACTTATGGAAGTTTCAAAAACCCTTAAGATCACAACTTTAAAAAAAACTTTTGAGCTCCAAAAGTTTATGACAAAATACGTAACTCCTTAAAACATTTCGATCAAACTTTTAAAACTAATAAAATAATCATATCATTTTATCTTTTACTAAATTTGACCTAATTCAACTCATATAACAAATGATTCAAATTTTACAAATAATTCGTTTTTTACAAAACAAGTAATTATCTTAAAATTTGACAAACGTCCTGTTTTTTTTTCATTTTTTTTTCAACTTGAAAATAAACATTTGCATCAATATAACAGAAAACAACTTGTCTCTGATACCACTGTTGGGTTTTGAGCATTCTAACACTCCTATGGTGTACATGCAACCCTATAAACCTTGGATCTATGTTTTCTCTATTATACATGCAAATATGAACTATTCCAAGGTTTCATCCTAACTAGCATATTATGAAGCACCTATACTACAAAGTTCTAGTTAGTTGACATACCTTTTGATGTAGCTTGATGTCTTTAAGCTTTAAGAGCTTAGCCCCAATAGTGTGGAAGCCTCAAATGGAATCACAAATCACCAAAACACCTTGGAAGAACTTGAGAGAATATGTATGCACACTAAAATCGGCCCACATTCTACGACTCCCCGCAGTATCACAACACTGTCTCGCTGACTGGTGAATACTATGACTCCCCGTGGTATCACAACACTTTCTCGCTGACTGGTGAATACTATGGCTCCCCGCAGTATCACAACACTTTCTCGCTGACTGGTAAATACTACGACTCCCCGCAATATCACAACACTCTCTCGCTGACTGGTGAATACTACGACTCCCCGCAGTATCACAACACTCTCTCGCTGACTGGTGAATACTATGATTCGCCGAGTATCACAACACTTTCTCGCTGACTCACTATGGGCTCACTCCATGGTTTTCCCTGATAATCCAAAGTGATTACTCCTACTCGGTTCCACTCACCCTCTTATCATCCCATAATCTCATTCTCGAGTCATCACCCCACTGAGTTCAGTATCGAATACTCCATGGTCCAACATAGATAGGTACACACACCCACCCAGGATAAGCATCACCACTCCTGACGACAACCATCGCGACCAAATATTTTTCTCGCTGTAATTTACACTCGTAGATACTCCCGTTTGATGACAATAGCTGAAGGGCTCCCGCTGGAACCATAGTCACTTGATGCTCCTCTTGCTATCTCATAACTCAAGTCTGAAAAATGATCTGAAATTCAGGGCATCATACTCGGATACCTCGATACACCATCACAGAACCTCACGATGTCTTGCCTCAACCACTGACCTCCTACTTACGGCACCATACTCAGATACCGCAATGCATCCTTTCGATATCTCACAGCAGATCTTCCTCTCACACAACTCGTAACTTCAAAATATTCCAACTCTCAATTTGAAATACGGAGGAATCGTCAATGACTCAGAACATTTTGATGACAATCCGAGACTCACTCCTCTATTGCTAAAAAACCCATGCAAGAATACTCATACCGACCCTGAAGTTGGTTGCCCAATCAACTTCTGCCCTTTCCAAAGTGCACATAACAACCCATACGTTGATCCCGGAGTTCTCAAACGCCGAAACTATCCTTTCGAGCCAACCACCTCGAATTTACCATTACAACCTTGAAGAATTTCTAACCACCACAACATCTCTGACCAACGGCCACCTGCCGTGGAGACACTCATCCTTTCCTGAACATGTATAACATGCATTATCTCACTCTGCACCTTGCCTCGATCACCAATAAACCCTGGTATCATGTATTCGTACCGCATGTCTCTATATCTAGTTCTCTAACCGACCTTGAACAAATCTCTGATCCTTTCAATAAAATGCCCAGATCTCCCCCACTTAGGGTTCGAACCATCACCATAGGCATACCAACAATCTACTTCATAGACTGTTTCACCAGTTATATCACACTTGACTTTTGAAACGAACCACACAATCATTCAATGATCTTCCCGATGGAAGCCAAGCAACTCCAAATATCTCGCATCTCATACAAAACCTCAGAATCCTCCCAACGTGACTGCCTCTAGTCATCTTAAATGCCTCCGACCGACACACTGCCGAATACCCCGACTGTTCTGAAACAGTCCTGACTCTCAATCTAGAAATAATGCACTATCACGCACCTCGTCTCTGATTCCTCGACTAGCCTCCCATCGCGGGAAATTATAAAAGCAAGAGACCCCACTCTCACATTCGATACACAACGTAGACAACGAGGGCCACCGCCCCGATGTACTCCTCTTGATCACCTGGAACTGCTGCTAAAAACATGCCTCACACACAAAGAAACCTTTCTGGTCTCTCCCATCTCAGTCTCACTAATGACTCTCTCATGGTATAAGAAATTCCTCGCATCAACATACTACCCAAATACTCTGACGGAAAGGTTGAAACTGTTAGATATAGTGTCTAAGTCCATAACTATATTTGGTATGTACTTGACCCAGTTGGCATGGTCCATTTGGGTTGCATGGCATTGCAATACTTGGATAGACCAAAATGAGAGAAAGGAGACTTAAGGTTTATTAATATATTATAAGTTCTAATATATTAATAATATTATTTTAGTATTGATCAAAGAATTAATTTGGAATTAATTAAGTGATCAAAAAGAGAGTAATTAAATATATGGGGTTGATTGTGTAAATCATTCATTCTTGTATAGTGGCCTATTGATCCATGGTTTTTATGGATTGGGCTAAAACCCATAAGGTACTCCATGGATAGTCCATGGAGGTTACAAACCCATGGATAATGGAATATGGAAAGCCATGACAAATTAGGATTTACATGGTGTAACCCTTCTTATGTCACAACTATATAAAGACCCCTTGTCTAGCAAAATCGGCACTACAAGCAATTGTAAGAGGGCTAGCCGAATTTTGAGTTTTAATGAACTTCTCTCAAGTTATTCCAAGTATTGTGGTGTTGTGTGAAACATTTAAGGCATCACATTTGGGGTGCTAGGCTCACAAAGTCATCAAGGAATCCAAGCTACTGAAGGTATGTTATTGTCACACCCCCAAACTAGAACTGTGGAAACGTTCGGGGGCGGAGGACTTCATGTAAGTATCATAACACATGCAATATAGTAATCAAAGCACAAACAACCATTGCATTAATAAGTATAAGTTTTACATAAGTGTTTAAACATTACATATTCAAACACCAAAGTAGGTATAGTATAAGACAAGAGTCGCGGTACGGTACTAGGTAGTCTTCTCAAAACCTTCGGGAGTGTACCTGTCTACTGGATTCCTGAGAATACAAGTTATTTGGAAAGAGTAGATCAGCATTTAAGCTGGTGAGTTCATAAGTATTTTAGTTCTGTTAAGTATACTCTAAGTTCTTTGGAAAAGTTCACTGGTTCCTCCAGAAAATCCTATCTTTCCTGAGGTGATAGTTTGATAACCTCAATAGTTTCCCTCTATAATTACTTAGTTTATACTAATTATATATAACCTAATATCGAACGGATAGTTAACTGGGTGCATATGCCCTAAGCCCACAACCAAACAAGGAAAAGGAAGTAAGGCGGAAGTCACACATTTCACTGTCAATCGGATATTACTTATGTATAACTATGATGTAAAAACTAAGGAATTATAAAATTAACCACTAAAGGTCCTTTATGTTATACTAGTTTACAGAAAGTGAATGACTAAGTTCCCATTTGTAAAAGTGGTTTAATCCCATAAACCGTTTCATTTGTAAAAGTGGTTTAATCCCATAAACCGTTTCCTTTGCAAAAGTGGTTTAATCCCATAAACTGTTTCCTTTGTAAAAGTAGTTTAATCCCATAAACTGTTTCATTTGTAAAAGTGGCTTAATCCCATAAACCATTTCTTTTGTAAAAGTGGTTTAATCCCATAAACCGTTTCATTTGTAAAAGTATTCTTAGTTTTATCCGTTCTACAGTAAAGCATTAGATTAATCCTGGAAAATATTATATTATCCATAATAATGCCTTGTGGTTTTGTAAGTAAAACTAACAAAAGGTATATTTGGTCAGGATGTAATTATCTTTTCTTACTGTTTTAAGAGAAGTATATTACTTAGTAATTTACTCGTTGTTTTATCCATGTGAGTTCTATTAACCATACTAATATGACTGGTATGCCTGAGGCGACGTTCTTTAGGCGTCGGAAATGGTATGATATTTGACACCCTAGGCCTGCCGGCCAAACTGTAGCTAACAGTAAAGGTGCAGGATTGTCATTCCTATATAGATCTATACACAAATTCACGCTCTCCGTACAAGAGATTCTGGTTAATAAGACAGGACTTAAGGTCGTACTTAGATAAGTACACCATGAAGAGTCTCACAAATTTATTGTTTAAACGAGATTTACGATGTATTATTACCCCGTGATTGCTAACCCTGGTACTCTGTATCGTACCTTTGTTAATGCAAACTCGGTTTGATGTATTATTACCACGTGATTGCTAACCCTGGTACTCTATATGGTACCTTTGTTAATGCAATCCCGATATGATGTATTATTACCCCGTGATTGCTAACCCTGGCACCCTGTATAGTACCTTTGTTAATGCAAACCCGGTATGATGTATTATTACCCCGTGTTTGCTAACCCTGGTACTCTGTTAATCCAAACTCGGTATGATGTATTTTTACTTCTTTAATATGTTGTTCATATATTAAAGGTATTATACATATCTTGGTATAGATAAATGTATTTTGGTAATTTCCATGGAAAGTATACAATCGTGAATCATACTTGTATATTTAGTTCTGAATCATAAATTATACCTATTATAATTTATATGTTCTATCTGATTAGCATGATTTCTCATGGATGAACACCTTTTCTCAGCATGATACAAAGTTAATGATACCGAAAGGAATAACCTTGTATACTCATATATGTATACTATATATATAATTAAGAAGGAAACGACCTTCGGACAAATAACACCACCTTAACTCCACATCCAAACAAGGAAAAGGAAATAAGGTAATTCATTAGTCCTAAGCCCTTCAAATCTTATTTATATATACTTATACATATATAAACATGATTTTGGCGATTATAATTTGAATGTTCTTTTTATGAAATCAGATTTTTTTTACGTTCTTTTTCTGAACGTTCTCAGTTTAACATATTCTACAACTTTCATTTAGACTGTTAAGGCTAAAAAGCCTTTTATCGAAAATTCACTTTTTACACTGAACAGTGTTTTGCCGGTTTTGTCGCGGATTTTCGATTGGTCATAACTTCTTCGTTATAACTCGGATTTCAGTGTTCTTTATATTTTTGGAAACCTTGTTACAATCTCTACCACTTGGTTCATCCCGATTACGATTATTGATCAATTTATTTTTGACCTAAATTTGACTGGTGTCACATTATCCCCCCGTTAGAGGGAATTTCGTCCCGAAATTAAGTCTAAAGTGATACTCATGCACTAGGTCTAATCTTCCCTTTCCCAAGTGAATTCAGGTCCCCGGTTTATAATCCAGCAAACCTTCACTAACGAGATAAGACTTTGCTTGGTTCTTTTGATTTCCCTATCCATGGTTTTTATTGGCTCTTCTAAAAGTGTAGACTTTTATTTAAATTGATTTCATCAAGTGAAATAATAGTGTTTCATCGGATGGACACCTCTTTAGATTAGATATGTGAAAGATGGGATGAATGTTATTAAGTTTGTGTGGTAGTTTAAGTTTATAAGTACAAGACCGATTCTGGTAAGAATCTCAAATGGTCCTATGTACCTTGAATTTTGTATTCCACGCTTTCTCAAGCGTATCTTGTCCTTCCGGGGTGAGACCTTCATATGACAAGGTCATCAATCCTGGAATTCCAAAGGTTTTCTTTTGTCGAAGCCATAGCTTCTCTGATTAACTCTAGAAGCTTTATGTCGCTTCCTGATTCGTATTTTGTTTTTGGTAGTTTCTCGGATGAATTCCAGATCAGCAAAGTGCTGTGTGCAAATTGGATCTCTAGCTAGTTGCGTATTACCTAATTTAGTCCAGTGCAGATAGGATCTGCACTTGTGACCACAGAAGGTTTTGAATGGAGCAACTTGAATGCTAGCGTGATAAAGGACTCGACTAATTGGTAAATGGGTATCCTATTCTTTACCATAGTCGATGACATAGGCTCATGAATACTCTAGTTCCCAGAGAGTTTTTAGTGATTGTCTGAACTGGGAGATGATTCTATTATCTCAGTGGAGATAACAGATATTGGAATACCGTGCACTCACATGCTTTAGTTATCTTCTCTACTTACCACATTTTCAGGTTTGAAGGCTTCTTGTTGAGCCTCCTTACTTTGTGTGGACAGATGTGAATGAGTTATCATAGTCAATGATTGGCTCTATGACCTGAGTACTCTTTCCGACTTAGGGTGTCAGCTACTATATTGGCTTTGTCGGGATGATAACAAATTTTGAATTCGTAGTCATTTAGTAGCTCGACCCACTGTCGTGGTTTCACGTTGAATTCTTCCTGGTAGAATATATGATGAAGGCTTTTGCTCTGAAGTTCATGATCAGACTCATACTTGGCTCATCCACCATCACCTCGTGTATACAAGTCGTATATAATTTAGATTTCACAAAACGTTCGGATGGGTGACTCTGCCCCAGGTCCATAACCAAACAAGGAACAGGAGATAGGGCGGAATTACACATCCTTAATGTTTTTAAGTCTAAATTATATACCATTCTCGTGTATACACTTAACAGCGATAGATTAACGTAATGAGTTCTTAGTCTCTGTTCTTGAAGTTAACCTGCAGTATAATGATTTTCCTATGAGCTCTCTTGGGGTACTTCGGTAGTTACTGACTTCTAAGACTACTTCGGTGCTTTTCGTTTGAAGTTTCCTGTCTACTGAGTAAGCTAGAATGGCGTGGTACCCTTTGCATGGGTACTTCTGAAGTTTTGAAATGAGAGACAACCTAAGGGTTTTGCGTTATGGATTGGAAGAATTTCATCTTACGGCTGATTAAGGAAAAAGTTCTCTTATACAACATAAGATTTTTCACATGGTAAGGGCCAGGCCAAACCATGTCGAATGAGGATGTCAGAATTTTCTCGATGAAGTAGATATTAAGTCTTTCTGGGAGGAATGATTACTAGAATGATATCCTATGTACCTAAGTTTTCAGCGCTTCTGGTTTTATTCTGTTATTATCGCTACGAACCCCTTTTTTATTCGAAATTGGCGGGTACTACCAATACGTGGGTTCTGATAATTTGAAATTATGAACTTTCATGAAACGATCCTTACTAGGTCTCTCTATAATCGCTTGGTGTATACAAGTCATGTGTAATTAAGATTGCTAAGACCTTTGACTGAGCAACCCTGCCCTAAATCCACAACCAAACAAGGAAAAGGAAATGAGGCGAGATTACTCACTCTAAGTTTACAAATCTTAATTATAAACGACCCTTATGTATACACTAAGTCATCATAGCTTACCTGTTAGGGTTTCAAATTTTATATAATTGTTATGATTTAATTTGAACGGGAGAGTAATCATAATTATAGATAATTATTGGGGTTTGGAAGCATACCAAAATATAGCAGGGTTCTTTGATGCTTTCCCATGTATTGGGGTCAAACTCCTCCTACTCCCCCCTCGTTCTTCTCTGTTGGAAAGTCCCTATTGTAGTGTCCTATTTCACCACAAAGGTGACATATGGGAACGGTTCCAACGTTGGTAGCTGAAGTGATGAACTCAACCAGAGTTCTACAGATGCGGGCGATATGCCCCTTTATGTTGCATCTATTGCAATGCAGCTCTCGGCAAACTCCATGATGATGGTAGTTGCACTTGCTGCAGTGTGGGAGGTTTCCTAAGTACGGCGTGGTCGGTGCTAGAATAACAGGGCTGATGGGGGTATTGGCTGCCCCAGTTCGTTGTCGTCTGCTAGGTTCTTGAGTTAAACAACTCCCTTTCTTATTTTCGAACTTTCGTTTCAGGATATTAGGCTTAAGGTTCGAAGTGTCCTTACAAATAGGTACTCGTTGCTGTATTTGGCCATCACCACGATCGGGGTTACTGATAGCATTACCACTAACATTTGCATTGTTAGCATTAAGATATGCCATGACAGCTGTTACAGCTGCTGAGACTGCAGCTTGAAACGTAGCCGCATCTATTTGAAGGATTGGTGTTTTGCTGGTGGATTGGTTACATTCCTTCGGAGACATGATTCTGTTTCATGATATGAAAATGAGCTCGTGAGCGACTATCGTTGTCTCTAGATGTATTCTAACCATTTGTATCTATGTATAAATATTTCGTTTTGTTATATTGTTCTTAATGATTCGACCTGCATCCCCATGATGCAGTCCTGGTAAGGTACAAAAATAAGTTTCTAGAATGGTTATGAACCGAGTATCATCCGAAATAAGTTACCTTCGTTTGGTGGATATCGTTTTCCAATTTTCGAAAATATTCGAAAACAATTCATAACAGTGTCTACATAAAATAGACTTATGAATTTGAGAAGTAATCACTGTTAATTAAGATTTCATGATCTGATTTATTGTTATTAGCCGTGACAGGAAAAGAGGATAAGCTCAAAACCTAACGTGAATAATGAAATCACTAACTCACTAGGTTGAATCGATTTACTAGTTATTACTTAAATGAAAAGGCGCTCAAACACTTCACATGAATCACACGTGGTTTTCTTTTGTTCTCTGTTCTATTATGGGTGGTAATGATTTGTTCTCTCCTGGTATCTACAGGGTGTCCTTCTCCTCTGTAGGTATATTGAATTCCCGAGCTGTCTTACTTTTGATTCTGACGCTGATCCCCATTTCTTCGTAATGAACATTTTGAATCTTGAAAGTTCATGCGAATCTCTCATTGGTGTCCTTAATAGGGTAAGGGCAGTAAATCATTTCTATAGTTTATTTACTTATCATCTATTTCTTTCTCGGAATTCTCTTAATGAAATTTTGTTGGATCCTCCTTCACTCTTCTATTGGTTGCTGGAGTGACTACATCTATCTAACGGGTTTATACGAGAATAGGAATGTCTAAAGAATCTATGAGAAAATTTAAATTTTTACGAAGGTGATGCTTTCTGGTCCTTCTATAATCACATGGTGTGTACCGATTATATATAATCCAGATCAACTAGACCTTTGAATAAGTAATCCTACTCTAAAACCACATCCATCTCAACTATATATAACCTTACCATATCCATTTAGTAATCATAGACTTATCAGAGAAGATCTTTTTAACATTTGCCCAAGGGTATGTAAAATACCTCCATGTTATTTTAGTTATGAGTTTGATTCTTTGACTTCTAGATATAAGAACTTGACAAGTTTTTAGTTTTCTTGTTATAGCATCCTAAAATACTCCCATAGTATTTTAATCTTTATGTTTGGTTCTAGAATTCTTCTGGTACTTAGGTAAGATTTTAGACCTGTTTCAACACTACAATCACTCCCCAAACACATGTTGGTCATATCTCGAATAAATATAGTTGATCAGGCTATATTGATCCCATATATGATTACGTCACTGTCTAGGTTTAACTGCAATGTCCAATATCCAAATACTTTTGTTTTGTTCTTCTTGTGATACTCATTCTAGTATATATATTCTGCATGTACTTATACTTTTATAAAATATTGTTATATTTTTAAACTATAACTCTTGGTCAGAGTGTTTTTATCCCAATGGGTTTATAGTTGTATATCTTTTATGACTGATATATACTGAGTTCACTATAAACACTGCTCTAATACCAATCTGTCAAACCCCCAAACCAGAACGGCAGAAACGTTCAGGGGCGGAGGACTTCATGTAAGTATCACAACACATGCAATATAGTAATAAAAGTACAAACAACCATTGCATTAATAAGCATAAGTTTTACATAAGTGTTTAAACATTACATACTCAAACACCAAAGTAGGTACAGTAGAAGACAAGAGTCGCGGTACGGTACTAGGTAGTCTTCTCAAAAGCTTCGGGAGTGTACCTGTCTATTGGATTCCTGAGAACACAAGTTATTTGGAAAGAGTAGATCAACATTTAAGCTGGTGAGTTCATAAGTATTTTACTTCTATTAAGTATACTCTAAGTTCTTTGGAAAAGTTCACTGGTTCCTCCAGAAAATCCTATATTTCCTGAGGTGATAGTTTGATAACCTCAATAGTTTCCCTCTGTAGTTACTTAGTTTATACTAATTATATATAACCTAATATCAAACGAACAGTTAACTGGGTGTATCTGCCCTAAGCCCACAACCAAACAAGGAACATGAAGTAAGGCGGAAGTCACACATTTCACTGTCAATCGGATATTACTTATGTATAACTCTGATGTAAAAACTAAGGAATTATAGAATTAACCACTAAAGGTCCTTTATGTTATACTAGTTTATAGAAAGTGAATGACTAAATTCCCATTTGTAAAAGTGGTTTAATCCTATAAACTGTTTCCTTTGTAAAAGTGGTTTAATCCCATAAACTGTTTCCTTTGTAAAAGTGGTTTAATCCCATAAACTGTTTCCTTTGTAAAAGTAGTTTAATCCCATAAACCATTTCATTTGTAAAAGTGGTGTAATCCTATAAACCGTTTCCTTTGTAAAAGTGGTTTAATCCCATAAACCGTTTCATTTGTAAAAGTATTCTTAGTTTTATCCGTTCTACTGTAAAGCATTAGTATTAATCCTGGAAAATATTATATTATCCATAATACTGCCTTGTGGTTTTAAATGTTCCAAAACCAGAAGTACAAGTATATTTACCATACTTGATTTCATGATATGTAGCTTTTACTGTAAGTAAAAACTAACAGACGGTATATTTGGTCAGGATGTCATTATCTTTTCTTACTGTTTTAAGAGAAGTATATTACTTAGTAATTTACTCATTGTTTTATCCATGTGAGTTCCATTAACCATACTAATATGACTGATATACCTGCGGCGACGTTCTTCAGGCGTCAGAAATGGTATGATATTTGACACCCTAGCCCTGCCGGCCAAACTGTAGCGAACAGTAAAGGTGCGGGATTGTCAGTCCCATATAGATCTATACAAAAATTCACGCTCTCCCTACAAGAGATTCTAGTTAATAAGACAGGACTTAAGGTCGTACTTATATAGGTACACCATGAAGAGTCTCACAAATTTATTGTTTCAACGAGATTTACGATGTATTATTACCCCGTGATTGCTAACCCTGGTACTCTGTATCGTACCTTTGTTAATGTAAACTCGGTTTGATGTATTATTACCCCGTGATTGCTAACCCTGGTACTCTGTATGGTACCTTTGTTAATGCAATCCCGGTATGATGTATTATTACCCCGTGATTGCTAACCCTGGTACTCTGTATAGTACCTTTGTTAATGCAAACCCGGTATGATGTATTATTACACCGTGTTTGCTAACCCTGGTACTATGTTAATACAAACCCGGTATGATGTATTTTTACTTCTTTAATATGTTGTTCATATATAAAAGGTATTATACATATCTTGGTATAGATAAATGTATTTTGGTAATTTCCTTGGAAAGTATACAATCGTGAATCATACTTGTATATTTAGTTCTGAATCATAAATTATACCTATTATACTTTATATGTTCTATCTGATTAGCATGATTTCTCATGGATGAACACCTTTGCTCAGCATGATACAAAGGTAATGATACAGAAAGGAGTAACCTTTTATACTCATATATGTATACTATATTTATAATTAAGAAGGAAACGACCTTCGAACAAATAACACCACCATAACTCCACATCCAAACAAGGAAAAGGAAATAAGGTAATTCATTAGTCCTAAGCCCTTCATATCTTATTTATATACTTATACATATATAAACATGATTTTGGCGATTATAATTTGAAATAGTTTATAAAAACCTTTTTCAAAGAATTTTAACGGAGTTTACATGACTTTAATGATTTAACATGGCTTTAAGTCATTTTGGAAGTATTTGGTAATCCTTGAAAGCACATGGAAACCCTTTGTGTGATTATTATCACATATAGTTATTAACACAATTTATTATTGTGTTAAACTTGTATTCCCCCCCCCCCCCTAAAAAGCATTTATAAACCATTAAAAAGGTAAATTATAGGGGTATGAACTCACTTTGATAAGCGGTGATTCGGGCAGCGTTTCGTTTCCCGGAAAGGAGTTTGTTTGACGAGAAACCGACATAAATTGAGCAGAGTTTCGACTGGAGAGAGGTTAAATTCTCGAGAATTCCGGGGCTCCGGGGCTTTCTTCGGGTTTTAGACATGATACCTGGGCCTTGGGGGGGTCGTGAGAAAGTTTACGGGGGTGGAAAATGTGAAAAAGGATGAAAAATGGGGTGAAAATGGTGAAGCAGTCGGGAAGTCTCGCATGCCTTATATAGGCCGCAGCCTCGGTTCCGAAGTAAGGAGGGTGCGACGTGTGTTCGGACAGGTGGCGAGGGATAAGGCTCGCTTCAGACAGCTGGCTCGCAAGTGTTGGCTTCGGACTGGACCCAACTTTGGTCCAATGGGAAGGTTCCACGAAGGTCCGAGGAGTGTCCGGGGGTGTCTCATGCGAGTGGTGTCGGATGCTTAGTGGACCTCGGCTGCGGTCCAATCAGAATGCGACACGGTGAACTTCTGTCCTATCAGAAGGTGACACATGGAGGTTGCATGCGAGGGTGACGTGTCCGAAGGTCACCCATGCGAAATTGCCCGGTTTTCAAGATTTTCTTGGTTTTTGTGCCAAAAACTTGCAAAAATCACAACTTTCGCATACGGGCTCCGTTTTCGACGCTCTTTATATGCACGTGTAGGTAAAGTTGTACTCTACAACTTTCGTTTAGACTTCATTCGCTGATTTTGAATTTATTTTTAATATTATTATTTTTAACACACCGGGACAGGAAATCCGTTAAAAATTCATAACTTCTTCATCCGACATCCGTTTTCGTCTGTCTTTTTTACCGTTGTGCTACTTTTGACGAGACCTTCGATTCTCGTTTAAGTTGCATCAGCTAAATATCGATCGATTTATATTTCGAATTTCTAGCTGTCTACTGCTAAACCGATACTTAGAAAAATCATAACTTCCTCATATGAAGTCAAATTTTTTTTACGTTCTTTTATGAACGTTCTCGGTTTAACATATTCTACAACTTTCATTTAGATTGTTAAGGCTAAAAAGCCTTTTATCGAAAATTCACTTTTTACACTGAACAATGTTTTGCCGGTTTTGTCGCGGATTTTCGATTGGTCATAACTTCTTCGTTATAACTCGGATTTCAGTGTTCTTTATATTTTTGGAAACCTTGTTACAATCTCTACCACTTGGTTCATCCCGATTATGATTATTGATCAATTTATTTTTGACATAAATTTGACTGGTGTCATAGTTATTCTACTTGATTTTTGTATTACAAGTTCCCCATAACATGCTAGTTAGGATGTAAACCTTGGAAAAACAAATTTGCATGTATATTAGAGAAAACATAGATCCAAGGTTTCTAGGGTTGCATGTACACCATATGAGTGTTAGAATGCTCAAAACCCATCAGTGGTATCAGAGTCTAGGCTTGTTTTCTATATACTTGATGCTAACTGCTTGAAAAAGTCGAAAACTGTTCACTGTTCGTATGAACTCGCCGAGTCCATGGGGGGACTGGACGAGTCCATGAGTAAATTCATCCTACTCGTCGAGTAGGTTCATGCACTCGACGAGTAGAAGGCCTTGTGAGCAGTTTTTCGAGTTTTGCTGCTGGAAATGGACTAGAATCATTACCCTAAACTGTTTTTGACTTATAAAATCTATTTTTTAAAGTGGTAATGATTATGCTAATCCATATTCAATGGTTATTATCAAATTTCATGTTTTATATGTGTTAATATGATTCATTAAAATTGTTTCATATGAATGTTTATACTTATGAGTTTTAGAAGATCATAGGAATTATGTGTAACTTGCTTGTTAATATGATTCTTGATCTTAATGCCTAATGATGGAGTCCATACTTTGTCCTCAAGTTATGGATAACCAAAAGTCACTTCTTTAAAAGTGTTATTAAAGAATAAGAGGTTACATAAGATGAAGAGTCTTCATTTTAATGGACCATTAAAATCCTAAGTTATGAAATGAAAAGTCTTGAATAGTTTCAATACTTGCCCTCGAGTTTTGGAATTTGTAAAGTCTTACACCCTAATACTTTAATTTCCAAATTGAACCTTAGAATTTTAAAAGTTTAAAATTCAACCCTTATACTATTATTATATTAAAAGTTTAAATATATAGATATGTATAAAAATAAGTCAGTCTTACCGTTAGTAGGCCTCATTCACGAAGTCAGTCTATAAGGGGGGTATAAGGTTGATGCCTATAAAATGGCAGCTTAATGGATGTCCACTCTCACCCACCGCTTCCTTGACTTGTGGAGGGTCGTTAGACGAACGGGTAGGATAGGACCTTAATGCTCATTAAAAGTATAACGAAATAATAAAGTAACTATACTTTAATAATTCCCAATCTTAGTTACTTTAGGAAAATGTGAAATAGGTGCTAGCCAATGAAATTACACTTTGTACCTTACCAAGTCGTTAGTGGAGCGCGTGTGGTTAACCGACACACTAACAAGGACTAGTAAGAGTAACAAAGGGTAACATAAATTTATCATAGATCGGTGGAGCATGTGTGGTTAACTGGCACATCGATTAGGTGATAAAAGTTAAGGGTACCAAGTCAATTTTCATGGTTATTCACACCTTGTTTGTGATCCTCGGCATCCCAGTCATAAAATTGAGGGGGCACAATCGAGATTCAAACATGCCATTAAAAGTTCAATGTATCTCAAAAGATCTAGGAATTTCAAATCCAATAAAACTTAATAATCTATTTTGTTTTTGTGGTGGAAATTGGTAAATCGTCATTTACCTACCTTCAAATATTTTTTAGCTTGGATTACGGCATCCCTCTTCCAAGTATAAATAGTTTGTTGGGTCCTAGCCTTAATATTTCATTTGGGTGACTTATTAAGGACTCTTTATCTAATAAAACTTGTCCTTCTTTCTTTTCATATGTCTTCCAATAGTGCTACAGGCTCAAACCCTACAGGCTCCTTTTCCCTAATGAACTTGTGTGGGAAAGTCACTTTTGATGGTTCCAATTTCAATGAATGGATTAGGAACATCAGAATGATTACTCGCTATGAGGGCAAAGAGTATGTCCTCGATAAGGAGCTAAAGGTTATCGATGAGTCGACTGCTACTCCTGAGGAGATTACTGAGTACACTACCCATGAGAAAGATGTCACTAAGGTGTCTTGCATCATGCTGGCCACATTGACAGCAGAACTCCAGAAATCCTACGAAGATTTCTACCCTTTTGAGATGCACCAGGATCTGATGGATAGGTACCATCAGATTGCTCGTCAGGAAAGGTATGAAATCATTTCCTCCATGATAACAGCTAGGATGAAGGAGGGAGAATCCCTCACCGGTCACTTATAGAAAATGAAAAGGTTCGTGGACCGGTTATTGAAGCTTAATGTAGACTTCCCTGAGGACATGGCGATTGACATCATTCTCCATTCCTTACCTCCAAGTTATGATCAATTTCGTATGACTTATCATATGAACAAGGAGGAAGTCACACTAAGTAAGCTTCGAGGACTTTTAAGGACCGATGAAAGTGGCCTTAAAAGTAAATCAGCTGTCACTCCTACTCCTACTACTGCTCGTGTCCTGGCAATTGGGCAGGGAAAGGGGAAAAAGAGGAAGACCCCTTCTAAGGGTACCAAGGGAAAGTCTATTGATGGATCCTCTTCAAGTGGAACCAAGAAAGGTTGCATTCCTCCTTCTTCAAACCCAAAGGAAGGACAATGCTTCTACTGCCAGGAAAAGGGGCACTGGAAGCGAAGCTGCCCCAAATACTTGCAGGATGTAAAGGATGGGAAAGTTAATCCCACCCATGCAGGTATTTACACTATATTGTCTAATAAATCATTGCATACTAACTCTTGGGTTCTTGATACAGGTTGTGGTATTCACATTTCTACTGATTTGCAGGACCTAAGAAGAAGTGAGAAAGTGGAGCACAGGAAGATAAACTTAATCATGGGGAATAGGAAAGCATCACCTGTTACCAAGATAGGAGTTTATTCTTTATTTCTTAATAATGGGTTAATGTTAGATTTGAATAAATGTTGTTAATCGTCTGAAATGGCGAGAAATATTATTTCCTTTCATGGCTTGTACAAACAAGGGTTTACTTTTTCATCTGATAATGATAATGGTGCTATTAATGTTTATTACAATGATGTATTTTACTTTAAAGCATTACCTTGTGATGGTGTATATGAAGCTGTGAATGTTGTAGATAATCTAGGAAATAATGTGTTGTGTATTGATTCTTCAAATAGTTTAGACAAAGCATACTTGTGGCATTGTCGTCTTGGACATGTTAGCAAGAAGCTCATGGGCCAACTCCAAAAGGCTGGAGTTTTGGAATCATTTGACCTAAAGTCGGATGATAGTTGCGAGTCTTGTTTACTTGAAAAAAATTACAAAGTCACCCTTCACTGGTACTTGTGAGAGGGGTGAGGGTTTGTTGGACCTCATACATACTGATGTGTGTGGACCCTTCAAAATTGCCATAAGGGAGGCTAATCGTTGTTATGTGACTTTTACTGATGATTATAGTAGATATGGATATATCTACTTAATCAAGCATAAGTCAGAAACCTTTGAAAAGTTCAAAGAGTTTAAGCAGAAAGTGGAGAATAAACTGGGCAGGAACATCAAGATGCTCTGATCTGATCGGGGAGGAGAGTATCTTAGTATCGAGTTCCTTGACTATCTTAAGGAATGTGGGATTGTCTCACAATTGACACCTCCTAGGACACCACAGCTGAATGGTGTGGTTGAGAGGCGCAATCGCACCTTGTTGGGCATGGTTCGTTCCGTGATGAGTCGAGCTTCGTTACCAATCTCATTCTGGTAGTATGCCTTAGAGACTGCCGCCCATTTCTTGAACCTAGTCCCCTTAAAAAGGTTGCCAAAACACCCCATGAGATGTGGACTGGGAAAGTTCCCAATTTGGACCACATCAAGATTTGGGGTTACGAGGCCTTCGTGAGGCGTGAGTCTCATGATAAGCTCGAACCTCGAAGTGAGAGGTGTATTTTCATCGGCTAGCCACAAAGATCCTTTGGTTACCTCTTCTACAGACCTAGTGAGAATGTGGTCTTTGTAGCTAGAAGAGGAGTCTTTCATGAGAGAGAGTTCATAAGCCAAGGAAACAGTGGGTGGAAAATTTACCTTGAATAAATTCAAGAGTCAAGTGGTGAAGGAGCCTCAAACCCAAGCAATCAACCTGAGGAGGAAACTCCTGTTGATCCGACTGACGAGTCCATACCTCTGAGGCGTTCCACAAGAGTTAGGAATGCACCTGAGCATTACTATTGTTTCCATATTACTGTGGAAGGTGATACGCTTATCAGTGATAGCACACTGGTAAGTCTGGATGAACTTAACATCTACACGGAAGCCGTGGCAGGTCCTGAGGCTGCTAAATGGAAAGAGGCTATGGACAGCGAGATACAATCCATATATGACAATCAAGTTTGGAGCTTGGTTGACAATGTACCAGGTCGTAAGATAGTCGGGTGCAAATGGATCTTCAAGAAGAAGACCGACATGGATGGTAATGTACACACGTATAAGGCACGACTGGTTGCAAAGGGCTTCTCTCAAACTCTGGGAGTTGATTATGATGAGACCTTTTCACCAGTAGCAAAGATTAAGTCTATTAGGGTTATGTTAGCCATTGCTTGTAACATCCGGATTTCCAGGTATCTTATTTTAAGTATTTATATTGAATTTTAGAGAGGGACTCGGCGAGTAGGTGCTCAGACTCGCCGAGTGGGATCGCGCATTTCTGGTCTGATTTAATGAAGCATTCGACGAGTCGATGCGTGGACTCGGCAAGTCCGCGCTGTTAAGTAAAACCCTAATTCTCGGGGCATGTGCCCTATTTAAAGGCCATTATAGCCTCCATTGCGGCCACTTCACCCCTGAGAAACCCCATAGAGAGAAAGAGAACGTTTGTGGTGCAATAGGAAGGCTAATTCACCATTTCTTGTGTGTTTTAGCAAAAGAGAAGTAGTTTCCAACAAGAGGAGGTCAAGGGAGCTGTGGATCCAGGGTTTTCAAGTTTCGATCTACACTATTGAGGCATCAAATCAAACTTCCCTTCTGTTTTGGGTTAAGATCTGTGATTTAGGGTTTTCTATAAACCTTTTTAGGCTTGAAAGGTTGAGGTTATGGTCCCTTGCTGGGTTAGAGCTCAGATGTGGACCCATAGAGGTCCAGAGAACCTTTCCCATTATGCTTTATGCTTGTTCATGGAGGATTGGAGACTAGGTTGCCATTTTTAGAGTTATTTCTCCATTTATGACTTGATGTGGGTTGCATGCACGTAAAGGTTGCACCTTTACGTGACCTTTGAGCACTTGAAGGCCAGATCTATAGTTTAGAGAAACTGATCTGACCTCAGAAGGTCATTTGAGAGTTGTTATGGGAGCAACTCGCCGAGTCCATAAGTGGACTCGACGAGTCGAGTCGGGGTTGCCCCGCGATTCGTGACAGGTGTAACCCGTTGAGTGGAAGGATGACTCGACGAGCTAAGAGAGGCTGAAAAGATTCAAAGGACCCGTATGGACTCGCCGAGTCGCCCTTGTGCACTCGACTGATTCAAGAGAGTTCAGGGAAGGGTAGAATGGCCTCCTACCCGTCCGTAGAGATGAGGTCACGAGAGAATATTGATCGGGGATGTTATTTGAATAATAGGAGGAGGCTAAGTCGGGACGTTGAGCATGAAAGTTTATCCGACTTCATTGAGGTGAGTTTTCTCACTATACTGTACCTAGAAGGGTACCTATGTGTGACCGGAAGGTCTTATATGCTATGAGATGTATGAGCTGTATGTTGTTATGTGATATGTATGTGTTATGTATGTTATGTACGATAAGGACCGGAAGGTCAAGATGATATGGACCGGAAGGTCAAGATGATATGGACCGAAAGGTCAAGTGGTTACGGACCGGAAGGTCGATACGGGTAGGACCGGAAGGTTTACCGGGATTCAGGACGGAAGTCCCCTGAGACACATGGATCGGAAGATCCTATAGCGTTATGGCCTGGAAAGGCGTATGTGTTGTATGTGGTATCTTGGGGAACTCACTAAGCATTTATGATTACAGTTGTTATATTATGTGTTTCAGGTACTAGTGATGATCGCGGGACGGCGCCGACATGATCCGTACACACTTATAGAGTTTATGTTATTGAGATTTGGGGACATGTTTTATTATGACACAGTGGATACATTATGTTTTGTGATTATCGTGTGATTGAAAGTATGATTTAAAAATGAAAAATTGTTTTGGAAATTTACGTCGTTACAAGTTGGTATCAGAGCCTTGGTTTGAAGGATTCGGGTGCATCTTCGGATGAATCTGAACTCAAACTGAGGAACTGAGAAAGTTTTTCATAAAATAAACAATTTTTTTTAGAGAGTAAAAGTTTTTGAGAAAGGCAGAAGGAAGCAGTGTGTACGATCAGCCAGTGCCTGAACGGTGATTTCCCAAAATACCCTTACATTATGTGTTATGATATATGTTATGATATGATATGCATGATAGAGTTGGCTAGGTATTCATATTAGGACTAGAGTGGCCTGATTTTGTGATGCCTTAGCCTAGGAAGGATTTTGCTGCTATGTGATGCTTGAGAGCGAGTAGGTAGCAGTGAGGAGCTGATGAGGGGTCTACCAAGGGTAGCCTATGCCAGTGAGATATAGAGTACTTGTGATCCGGAATCCAAGGAGGAGGACTTAGGGTGAATACTGATGCGTTGTGGACGGTAGTATAGGGCCCGTAGTACTGAAGACACCGGAGCAGTGCGCACTCTAAGTAAGAATCCTTTGGGTACTAAGGAACAAGTAGGGTTGAGTTATCGAGTGCAAGTATGCTCGAGCGAGTCTATGAGATTTTTATGTTGTATTTCAGAGACATCATGGTTGGGACACGTCACAGACCTGAGCCAAGTGGCGTGAGTGACGAGGAGCTTCGTCAGATGATCCACGATGAGGTGGCAGCGGCGATTCGAGCCGAGATTCCGGAGATGTTTGGGTCTATCAAGACCAAATTGATTGAGACTTTTGATGAGCGGTACGCAGCGGTGACTGAGGCTGCGGCTGTTGCAGCTACTGCAGCTGTAGCTGCTGCCAGACGTCAGGGAGGTGACTCGTTGTTGCTTCGAGAGTTCAGCAACACGAAGCCACCAGAGTTTGACGGGACGCAGGATCCGATCGCTGCGATGAGATGGATTTCTGATATCGAGGGATGCTTCTACACGTGTTCATGTCCGGAGCATCTGAGGTACGGTTCGTGTTGAACATGCTTCGCTTGGGAGCGAAGGATTGGTGGAAGTTCGTGACGGCGAGCTTCACTCTTGCAGAGATTTCAGCGGTGACCTGGGAGAGGTTCACCACCATGTTCAGAGACGAGTATGTTCCCCTGGTGGAGAGGGAACGGTTAATTCAGGAGTTCTTGACCCTCAAGCAGGGTACTGATTCGGTTACTGTGGTGACCATGAAGTTTCATGAGAGGGCAATGTTCTGCCCTGAGCAGGTGTCTACTGAGCAGGCACGCATGAGCCGGTATTTGGGCGTTTTGAGGAGGGATATTTGGGAGTTCGTGTCGAACTCGACTTACCAGACATTTGCTGAGCTCCAGGCAAATGCCTGGAAGAGGGAGATTGAGTTGGAGACTCAGGCCAGGGAGGAGGCCGAGTCTCAGAGGATGGATCGGCGGCCGGCACAGTCTCAGCCGGCAGCCAAGCTGGCAAAGTCCGCTAATACGAGATCTGGAGGCCAGAAGGGCCGCACTTGTGGGAAGTGCGGCAAGGGACATGATGGGGTCTGTCGATCAGGTGCTTGCTACAAATGTGGCAAGGAGGGGCATATCGCCAAGGATTTCCCCAAAGGATTTATGGTTTGCTATCGTTGCAACCAGACTGGCCATCGAAAGGCCGAGTGCCCGCAATTACATCAGGGATCAGCACAGGGATCTGCCCCTGCTGCTAGGGTTACCGAGGTTCGGCCAGCGAAAGGCCGAGGCACCGAAGGCTCGCGGAAGAGCTTTCCAGTTGACAGCGGAGGAGGTCCGCGCAGCGCCCGATGTAGTGGCTGGTATGTATTCTTATTTATTTATGCTGAGTTGAGATATTGTGCTTATATGATGATATACGTAGGTACTTTTCTTGTGAGTTTTGTACCTGCCTTAGTGTTATTTGACTCGGGTGCGAGTCGATCATTTATGTCGATAGCGTTTAGTCGACACATCAGTAGCAGACGAGAGGCGTTGAGTCGACCTCTGCGAGTTTCCGTAGCTGACGAGCGAGCCGTGTATGCTACGGATGTGATACGAGGATATGTACTCGAGATCTTCGGTGTTGAGTTCCCGATAGATCTGGTCCCGATAGCAATGGGGGACGTGTGTGTCATAGTGGGTATGGATTGGTTGAGCCGATTTGGGGCTGTTATAGACTGCGAGCGACAGTTGGTGACGATACGAGACCCTAGTGGGGGAGTACTTACGGTGTACGGCGAGGGTACCCGATGTGGGTCGGCGATTTGTTCGGCTGCCAGAGCGAGACAGAGTTTACAACAGGGTTGCAGCGGGTTTGTAGCCTATGTGATGGACGCACGAGAGGCCGCTGGGAGGCCAAGTTCGATGGATGACGTTCCGATAGTGCGTGAGTTCCCGGATGTTTTTACCGAGGAGTTGTCGGGTGTGCCTCCCGAGAGGCAGGTAGAGTTCCGCATCGATTTGGTTCCGGGGGCAGCGCCTATCGCCTAGGCGCCTTATCGCCTTGCGCCGCCAGAGATACAGGAGTTATCCTCGCAGCTTCAGGAGCTGCTGGGGAAGGGGTTTATTAGACCGAGTAGTTCCCCTTGGGGAGCACCGATCCTTTTTGTTAAGAAAAAGGATGGTTCACATCGGATGTGTATTGATTACCGGGAGGTGAACAAGTTGACGGTCAAGAACCGTTACCCATTACCGAGGATCGACGATTTGTTCGATCAGTTGCAAGGAGCGTCTTGGTTCCCCAAGATTGATCTGAGGTCTGGATATCATCAGATGAGAGTGCGCGATGAGGATATCCAGAAGACGGCGTTCAGGACTCGTTATGGGCATTATGAGTTCGTGGTGATGCCTTTCGGGCTCACCAATGCACCAGCAGCGTTCATGGATCTCATGAACAGGGTGTGTAGACCGATATTGGATCGTTCGATGATCGTGTTCATCGACGATATACTGGTGTATTCGAGATCTAGAGAGCAGCACGAGGAGCATCTGAGAGAGATCCTCGAGGGTATTGAGGACGGAGAGGCTCTATGCCAAATTCTCCAAGTGCGAGTTCTGGTTACGGGAGGTCCAGTTCTTGGGGCATCTCGTCGACCAGGATGGGATTTTGGTTGATCCGGCCAAGATTGAGGCAGTGATGAGTTGAGAGGTGCCGATATCTCCCACCGAGATCAAGAGTTTCCTAGGATTGGCCGGTTACTATCGGAGATTTATCATAGATTTCTCCAAGATCGTCGTGCCTCTCACCAGGTTGACCCGGAAGGGTGTTGCTTTTTCATGGGGTCCGGAGCAGCAGACCTCGTTTGAGACACTTTGCCAGAAGTTATGCGAAGCCCCTGTGTTAGCCCTCCCGGAAGGGATGGAGGATTTTGTGGTGTATTGTGACGCATCGATATCAGGGTTGGGTGCGGTGCTTATGCAGAGAGGGCATGTGATAGCGTATGCATCGAGGCAGCTGAAGCCTCATGAGAAGAGGTATCCCACCCACGATCTAGAGTTGGGGGCAGTGGTGTTTGCCCTCAAGATATGGCGTCATTATTTATATGGGGTTCTGTGTACCATATACACGGACCACAAGAGCTTGAAGTATTTGATGGATCAGCCCAATCTGAATATGCGCCAGAGGAGATGGTTGGACGTGGTAAAGGATTACGATTGTGAGATCATGTACCACCCGGGCAAAGCTAATGTCGTAGCTGACGCCCAGAGCCGTAGGGCGGAGAGTGCCCCGATTCGAGACATTTGCATGCGACTGACAGTGATGACTCCGGTGTTAGACACCATTCAGGAGGCCCAGGCAGAGGCCGTGATACCAGAGAACCGCAAGAGGGAGCGAGTGATCGGGCAGGTGTCCGAGTTCGTTACCGGTAGTCGAGGGCTGATGACCTTTCAAGGTCGGATTTGGGTGTCGTATGCAGGCAGGGCACGTACCATTTTGATGGAGGAGGCGCATAGATCGAGGTTCTCGATCCATCCCGGGGCCACTAAGATGTATTTGGACCTGAAGAAAGATTATTGGTGGCCGTGTATGAAAAGGGATGTCGCGTGGTTTGTCGAGAGGTGCTTGACCTGTCGCAAGGTTAAGGCCGAGCACCAGCGTCCGCATGGCAAGTTGCAGCCGCTTGAGGTTCCCCAGTGGAAGTGGGAACATATTTCCATGGATTTCATCACCAATTTGCCGAGGACTGCGAGGGGTGTCGATGCAATTTGGGTGATCGTCGACCGGCTGACGAAGAGCGCGCATTTTCTTGCTATCAGTGAGAGCTCTTCTGCTGAGAGGTTGGCAGAGTTGTATGTGAGGGAAGTGGTATCGCGTCATGGAGTACCGATCTCGATTGTGTCAGATCGAGATGTACGTTTCACTTCCAGGTTCTAGAAGAAGTTCCACAAGGAGTTGGGTACGAGGTTGCATTTCAGTACCGCCTACCACCCCCAGACGGACGAACAGAGTGAGCGGACGATTCAGACACTCGAGGACATGCTTCGAGCATGTGTGTTGGACTTCGGAGGAAGTTGGGACACGTACTTGCCGTTGGCTGAGTTTTCCTACAACAACACCCACCATTCGAGTATTGGTATGCCTCCCTTCGAGTTGTTATATGGTAGGAGTTGTCGGACTCCTATTTGCTGGGGAGAGATAGGACAGCGTGTGATGGGTAGCACTTAGATAGTGCTTCAGATGACAGAGCAGATACATCAGGTTAGACAGAGGTTATTGACGGCTCAGAGTCGTCAGAAGAGTTATGCTGATAGGCGACGATTGGAGCTTGAGTTCCAAGTGGGAGACTTCGTACTCCTGAAAGTGTCTCCTTGGAAAGGAGTGATCCGATTCAGGAAGAGGGGCAAGCTGGGGCCCCGGTATATCGGGCCATTTAGGGTGACCGCAAGGGTGGGCAGGGTAGCTTATCGGTTGGAGCTACCTGAGGAGCTGAGACAGATTCATGATACCTTTCACGTGTCTCAGTTGAGGAAGTGTATAGCCGACGAATCGGCGGTGGTACCGCTGGAGGATATTCAGGTGGATGCGAGCCTGAATTATGCTGAGAGACCAATCGCGATCCGGGATCGGAATATCAATGTTCTGAGGAACAAGGAAGTGTCCCTGGTGCAGGGCCAGTGGCAACATCAGAAAGGGTCCGAGCTGACCTGGGAGCCGGAGTTGGAGATGCGGGTGCAACATCCAGAGTTGTTTGCCGAGCAGGACTTTGTGGGCGAAGTCTGATTCTAGTGGGGGAGAATTGTAACATCCGGATTCCCAGGTATCTTATTTTAAGTATTTATATTGAATTTTAGAGAGGGACTCGGCGAGTAGGCGCTCAGACTCGCCGAGTGGGATCGCGCATTTCTGGTCTGATTTAATGAAGGACTCGACGAGTCGATGTGTGGACTCGGCGAGTCCGCACTGTTAAGTGAAACCCTAATTCTCGGGGCCTGTGCCCTATTTAAAGGCCTTTATAGCCTCCATTGCGGCCACTTCATGTTGGATTAGTGTCTAAGTCCATAACTATAATTGGTATGTACTTGACCCGACTCGGCATGGTCCATTTGGGTTGCATGGCATCGGAACATTTGGATAGACCGTTTATGAGGAAAAGACATTTTGTGACATATTAATATATTATAAGTTCTAATATATTAATATGAAATCATGTTATTTAATTAGTATCGATCAAGAATTAATTTGGACTTAATTTAGTGATAAAAAAGAGACTAATTAAATATATGGGGATTGATTGTGTAAATCATTCGTTCTTATATATGTGGGCTTATGATCCAAGATTCCTTTATGTTGGGTTTAACCCATGTGGTGATCCATGGATACTCCATGGAGGTTGAAACCCATGGAGCATAAGGAATGGGTAAATTCATGAGTTACATGGTGTAACCCTAATAGCCACACTATATAAGAACCCCTTTAGTTCAAGAAATTGGCACTAGTGATACATTTTTTGAGGGCTAGCCGATTTGAACATGTATGTCTTCTTCTCATGGTTATTCCAAGAGTTCATGATGTTGTGTGAACCATTTGAGGTGTCACACTTGGGGCACTAGGCTCTCAAGCTTCATGGAGTCAAGCAACAACAACAAGGTATGTATTCTATCTATTTTAGTATCCTAGTATCAATGTTTTGGTATGCTAGTTAGGATAATACCTTGGATAATCATATTTGCATGTATAATAGAGAAAACATAGATCCAAGGTATTTAGGGTTGCATGTACACTTAGGAGTGTTAGAATGCTCAAAACCCATCAGTGGTATCAAAGCCTAGGCTTGTTTTCAATTATACTTGATGCAAATTGCTGAAAAATGCTGAAAAAGTCGAATTTCGGGCATTCTGGGCACTGGACTCGCCGAGTCCACTGATGAACTCGCCGAGTCCATGAAGAAAATCATCCTACTCGGCGAGTAGGTTGATACACTCGACGAGTAGGAGCCCCTGACAGCATATCTTCGAGTTTTTTGGCTAGAAATGGACTAGGAACATTACCATAAGCTGTTTTTGAACCTATAATCATGTTTTTGATGTGGTAATGTTCATACTAATCCAATTTCAAAGATAATTGTCAATAGATTCATGTTTTGTATTAGTTTAGTGATTAGGCTAATTACATGAAAAAGTTTGATTAAATTATCTTGTTCTTATGAATTGCTTAGATTAATAGAAAAGTTAATTGATTATGTGTTTTCAATCCATTTTAATCTAAGAGTTGATTCTAAAATGTGTTTTCATAAAACTCATAAAAGTTGGTAATGGTTACAAAAATGAAGAGTCTTGTCCTCAAGTTATGGAGGTTCAAGAGTCACTTCATTAAGTAATAAAATGTGTAACCTTAATTAATTCCATAAATTACAAAATAAAGAAAAGTTACATTCTTTTATTAGTTTAAAGTCTTCCATAACTTGTCCTCAAGTTATGGAACTTGAAGGGTTTTTTTTAATTAAAACTACTTTAAACACATAAGTTATGGAATTAATTAGTTTTGAATAGTTTCAAAACTTGCCCTCAAGTTTTGGAATTTGAAAAGTTTTCTCTTATGAATACTATTATTATAATTTTAATTATATAGATATGTATAAGATAAAGTCAATCTTACCGTTAGTAGGCCTCATTCACGAAGCCGGTCTATAAGGGGGGTATAAGGTTACTGCCTATAAAATGGCAGTTTAATGGGTGTCCACTCTCACCCATCGCTTCCTTGACTGGTGGAGGGTCGTTAGCCGAATGGGTAGGAAAGGACTATAATTCTCCCTTCATTAAAAGTATTAATGATAAATACTAAGTAACTAATCACTTGTACATTCCCAATCTTAGTTACTTAGGAAAATGTGAAAAGGTGCTAACCCATGAAATTACACTTTGTACCTTACCAAGTCATTAGTGGAGCGTGTGTGGTTAACCGGCACACTAATAAGGACTAGTAAGAGTGGCAAAGGGTAACTTGACTCTGTTATAGATCGGTGGAGCGTGTGTGGTTAACCGGCACATCGATTAGCTGATAAAGTTAAGGGTACCAAGTCAATTTGCATGGTTATTCACACCTTGTTTGTGATCCTCGGCATCCCAGTCACAAACTTGAGAGGGCACAATCGAGATTCAAACATGCCATTGAAGGTTCAATGTATCTCAAAAGATCTAGGAGTTTCAAATCCAATTAAAACTTAATTATATTTCGTTTTTCATGGTGGAAATTGGTAAATCGTCATTTACCTACCTTCAACTATTTTATAACTTGGATTACGGCATCCCTCTTCCAGTTATAAATAGGTTGTTGGGTCCTAGCCTTAATATTTCATATTGGGTGTTATATTAAGGACTTTAAATCAACTCTTTTGAATATCTCCCAAAAGATGATCTTCCCAAATCTCTTGAAACAAGCTTTCCTAAATGAAGATGATGTCCCATGGAAATCATACTTCTTTCACTTCCTCCAATTATTCTCCCTAACCCACAAGTTCCTGAAAAGTTTAAGGTCACTCAAGCAAAGGTCTATATATGATCACATCTTGGAGATGTAGTCAGATATTGACAAGCCGGGAGAGTTGGGTGTCAAAGTCTTGAGAAAGTTGGTGACTCAACTATTTTCTAAGTCACATAGTGAGTTCCTTTGGGACTCCTATGAAACAGACTATGACAAGACCCTTAATGATCTTATCTATTTGCTAAGATCAACTTCCTAAAACTTTATGGACATTGACAATGATGACATTGGATATCCAGTAAAGCTCTCTCTTCCCAATGGAAAGGGATCGGCCATACTCAACTCGGTTGACCAAATGGTAAAGAGAACGGCTAAGTCTGAGATAGTCCCATTATCAAGGGTCTATTGCCAAAGAAAGGGGCATTGGTTGCGAAGCTGCCAAATTTACCTAAGGATATTAAAGTCAATAAGTTTGACTCTACTTCGGGTAAAGTCCACTATCTAACTCTGCTAAGTTTCTATTCTGAGATTCTTGATACATGATGTGACTGGGTCACATGTTGATGTTTTAAGAATCAAAGAAAAAGTGAAGAAACTTAAAGAAAGAATATGCTGAATCTGATGGCATAGATGGATTTCTATCGCATAGTTTGAAGATCGGATTCTTGAGCTACTTCTTAAGAGTTATGATATATTGCTTAGGAATAAATAACAACAAAGTTTTCATGTGCTTTTGCATTTTAAGGATAGTTTTTCCGCAAAGTTTTAAAATAAAAGGTAAATCTTTTGATTTTATTTATTTTAAAATACCCTTACAATGGCATTTGTGAAAATCTGTGTTGCTTATAAGATTCCATTAAGAGCAAGAGTGGAAATATGAATTTGATTCTTTCATTTGTGGTAGTGTCTAAATTTACCAAATAAGGAAAGATTCTCATCACCTAAGTTTCAGTTGGATAGAAACTTGGAATCATGCAAGTTGTATAGCATGATGAATAAGAACTTTCAAGCATTGGAAAAATTAAGACTAACTACTTGTTCACATGGATGTGTGAGTCAAGTAAAGGATCGAGTACACATTCTTGTGCACTGATCAAGCCCACCACAAATAATCGTTAAGACTATTCGTCATTATTTACTAAAATTCAGTAAATATGGTTATACTTACAAGCTTAAGTGTAATTCTGAGACATTGGAAAAGGTTTCAATGTATGGCAGAGCGAATAAGAAGAATCAACTTAGGCAAAAAGATAAAAGTTCCTCAAATCTGAAAAGATGGGAGAGTACTTTAGTATCATGTTATATAATCATCTTAATGATTAAGAGACCTTATCACAATTCATCCTCTAAGTGCATTCTGGTAGCTAAGAAGAGGAGCTATGAATTGTTGAAGTGGTTAAATCAAGAAGATGATTTATACTTCGTTCCAAAAACAATTCTTAGAGTTATACTCTAAGATTGTAACTTGAGTGACATGTCTTAAAGAAGGTTTAAAACACTTGTCAAATGTAAGAGTAAAAGTTTTTTAGTCTTGTACATTTGAAATTGGTAAGTTGTGATGTTTTGGATAAAACAAAGACCAACTAAGGCCAATTTTGTGAAGTGTTTGTCTTGATTAGAATCCACACTATCTCTTGAATATCTGACAAGAAAGTCTTATATGTCAAGAGGACAGTGGGAGTCTTAAAGGTCTTGAAAGTCTCAAGAACTAATCAAGAATAAAACCTGAAGTTCTTCACTAGCACACGACTTGAGGTTTATAACCTATCGTGTCGACATGTCTGTGCCTATTCAAGTTGGCTTTGCATAGGAGTTCTGCGAGTTCTCAATTGGTTGCACAGCTACTTGGAAGCAATGGCAGGCCCTTGAGCTGCCAAATGGCAAGAATTTAAGATTGCACAAGTTTAATGCATATAAGTGTGGATTTGTCAGTAACCTTGTCTTGTGATTATGGTTTTGACAAAATTCATATGGATAGGAACTCATACACCATAAAATCTAAGTGTTATGAGGTTTCTCTCCGATTCATGAAAATGATGGTGAGGAAACACTTTCACTAAGTAGATTTTAGCTAGATAGCAATTGTGATATTTGCATTCTCAAAGTCGTTAGTGGAGCGTGTGTGGTTAACCAGCACACTAACATGGACTTGTGAGAAGTGGTAAAGGTCTAAACAATCGAGACTATGATTACGGCATCCCTTTTCATAGTTCTTAAAATTGTTTAGACACACCTGTGAGCTATCTAAGATAAGGTGTATGATATTGATAAAGTTTTATCAAAGCAATCTAGTATAAGAAATCTGATCTTTGGTAAGAAAGTCAATAAAGTATTGATTTCTAGAAGTCCAGCTGATTTCTGATTACATGTCAAAGCTAGTGGGAGCATGAGTGTTATGCTAATAATCATCATGTTAGTGGGAGCATGATAATTATGATAAAGATTGCAAGTTAGCAATGTTAATTATAGAAAACAAAAGTTTCAATTCGTGAGGCTGCAGGGGTTGAAAAAGTTGTTTTGCTATAATTAAGGGAGAGGAAATTATACTTCATTTCAATTCTAAAAGCTTAGATTGAGGTTTTAAGTGGTATTTAGTCAAGGATATATATATGAATTTCATGTTGGAATGACTCAACATAAGCAAATTCTATATATGGGTCCATTATTTGCGTTCTAAAATTAGATTATGATTACGGCATCCCTTTTCATAATCTGAATTATGAGAACTTGGCAAATAGAAATGGAAATGTTATAGCAAAAGACTGGTTTAGTCTTTATGTGAGACATCATGACTCGTGTCCCATATGTTTCGGATATAGGATCGATTACATGTGCTATATTTATCCTTTCTAAAATTTTCCAAATGCCTGGGGCATTAAGAAGGGAAAAGGTCTAGAACTGGATATGACTAAAAGGATTAAGCAATTGTCGAGGACAATCTAAGGTTTACCAAAGATTGGTTGCTCAAGGACAGTTGGAAGTATAGTGTTAATTCTGGAATGACCATATTGACATAATCTGTAAGGAGGCAACTCTTGTTCAGAAGTGATAGTCAAAATGGAATATGGAAATGTTTCAAAGTTGGAAATTATTCAATCTGTGTAAGATTAGGAAACTTAATGCAAGAAGGATGTTTCCAAGGAGTTGATCTCCTTGGAATGCTCTGTAATGGTTGTTGTCAAGTCTTTCTGACTCTGTGCATAATCATTACAGGAGGATCAATGCATATAAGTTTAGAATCTAACAGATTTCAGTAAATGGCATGAATTTGGAATTCTTGCATTTGCAGTAAGGATTTGGGACTGTGAAAGAGGATCATTGGAGTTATGTTCAATTGATCTAATTCACAAAGTGAAGATCATAGACAA
Source organism: Lactuca virosa (assembly GCF_052849685.1). NCBI lineage: Eukaryota > Viridiplantae > Streptophyta > Magnoliopsida > Asterales > Asteraceae > Lactuca > Lactuca virosa. Next base: position 332,750,676 of record NC_136426.1, on the reverse strand, counting down.
ACATAGTATGCATACTTGGTGTATGGCATGACTAGTGTTTAGAAAACATAGTGTACATGCTTGGAGCATGGGACAACTATTGTTTTAAATTCAAGAATAAAGTTGATAGCTGAAACAGTATACAATTAGTAATGTGTAATCATATGGTGATAAATAAAAGGTGTTTTATTTATGTTCATAGGTTTTGATACCATATTAGATTCTATTATTATTGTGTTTCATTTTGCATGTTTTGACTTCCAGAATAACTAGGTCGTTCTTCCTGATTGGCTAAGTTATTCAAACTATCCACAGTCGGTCATATGTTGGAAGTAGATATGAATCAAGACTGTCATGGGTTGGCTTGTAGAGGTCTAAGATGTTGGACAAGGGGCTACAACACTCATGAGTGCTCATAAGTTCTGAGTATTGGATTCAACCCGCGCTCATTGGAATCACTTCATGGATTTTATCACGAGTGATCATGAGACGATAATATCTTATATTCTTCAAACCTAGAGATATGAGTTGTTACTATGAGTTGGTTGTACATTGATTGCACGAAAACGCATTCGGTAACTCGGTGTTATAAAACGTGCCTTTGTGTATGATTCAACAAGTAGTAGAACAAGCCATATGAGTCGAAGTTTATCCATTCCTTTTACCTTCGGGATAAAAGCGATATATGTGGGCCCCTCGATGATTTGATGATGACAAATGGAAGTGCTCGGCCGAGTCAGGACTGATTTGATTTGTTCAATTAGTCAGTCGTCATAAATCGGAAATCGGGAAACAACAAATGGACAGAGAGAATGATTATAATCCATGTCTCAGTCCATATGATATCTAGAATGGAGGAATAGATGATCCCTTATCTAATGGACAAGTCATTGACAAACGTCAGAGTTCATCTAGAAGGTCAGAGTTCGACAGCGGCTTTTGAGAGCTACGATTGCCAGTTGGTTCCTGAAGTCATACGCAATAATAGTTTTAGACTTATCCAAGTGGGAGACTGTTGGATTAGTGTCTAAGTCCATAACTATAATTGGTATGTACTTGACCCGACTCAGCATGGTCCATTTGGGTTGCATGGCATCGGAACATTTGGATAGACCGTTTATGATGAAAAGACATTTTGTGACATATTAATATATTATAAGTTCTAATATATTAATATGAAATCATGTTATTTAATTAGTATTGATCAAGAATTAATTTGGACTTAATTTAGTGATAAAAAAGAGACTAATTAAATATATGGGGATTGATTGTGTAAATCATTCATTCTTATATATGTGGGCTTATGATTTAAGATTCCTTTATGTTGGGTTTAACCCATGTGGTGATCCATGGATACTCCATGGAGGTTAAAACCCATGGAGCATAAGGAATGGGTAAAGTCATGAGTTACATGGTGTAACCCTAATAGCCACACTATATAAGAACCCCTTTAGTTCAAGAAATTGGCACTAGTGATACATTTTTTTAGGGCTAGCCGATTTGAACATGTATGTCTTCTTCTCATGGTTATTCCAAGAGTTCATGATGTTGTGTGAACCATTTGAGGTGTCACACTTGGGGCACTAGGCTCTCAAGCTTCATGGAGTCAAGCAACAACAACAAGGTATGTATTCTATCTATTTTAGTATCCTAGTATCAATGTTTTGGTATGCTAGTTAGGATAATACCTTGGATAATCATATTTGCATGTATAATAGAGAAAACATAGATCCAAGGTATTTAGGGTTGCATGTACACTTAGGAGTGTTAGAATGCTCAAAACCCATCACTTCACCCCTGAGAAACCCTAGAGAGAGAAAGAGAATGTTTGTGGTGCAAGAGGAAGGCTAATTCACCATTTCTTGTGTGTTTTATCAAAAGAGAAGTAGTTTCCAACAAGAGGAGGTCAAGGGAGCCGTGGATCCAGGGTTTTCAAGTTCAGATCTACACTATTGAGGTATCAAATCGAAGTTCCCTTCTGTTTTGGGTTAAGATCTATGATTTAGGGTTTTCTATAAACCTTTTTAGGCTTGACAGGTTGAGGTTATGGTCCCTTGCTGGGTTAGACCTCAGATCTGGACCCATAGAGGTCCAGAGAACCTTTCCCATTCTGCTTTATGCTTGTTCATGGAGGATTGGAGACTAGGTTGCCATTTTTAGAGTTATTTCTCCATTTATGACTTGATGTGGGTTGCATACACGTAAAGGTTGCACCTTTACGTGACTTGTGAGCACTTGAAGGCCATATCTATAGTTTAGAGAAGCAGATCTGACCTCAGAAGGTCATTTGAGAGTTGTTATGGGAGCAACTCGCCGAGTCCATAAGTGGACTCGACGAGTCGAGTCGGGGTTGCCCCGCGATTCGTGACAGGTGTAACCCGTCGAGTGGAAGGATGACTCAACGAGCCAAGAGAGGCTAAAAGGATTCAGAGGACCCGCATGGACTCGCCGAGTCGCCCTTGTGCACTCGACGAGTCGGGTCAAAGTTTGACCGTTGACTTTCGTTGACCTTAGGGTTCTGGTCAGGACTGATTCAAGAGAGTTCATGGAAGGGTAGAATGGCCTTCTACCCAATCTGTAGAGATGAGGTCACGAGAGAATATTGATCGGGAATGTTATTTGAATAATAGGAGGAGGCTAAGTCGGGACGTTGAGCACGAAAGTTTATCCGACTTCATTGAGGCGAGTCTTCTAACTATAATGTACCTGGAAGGGTACCTATGTGTGACCGGAAGGTCTTATATGCTATGAGATGTATGAGCTGTATGTTGTTATGTGATATGTATGTGTTATATATGTTATGTACAATAAGGACCGGAAGGTCAAGATGATATGGACCGGAAGGTCAATATGATATGGACCAGAAGGTCAAGTGGTTACGGACCGGAAGGTCGATACGGGTAGGACCAGAAGGTCTACCGGGATTCGGGACGGAAGTCCCCTGAGACACATGGATCGGAAGATCCTACAGAGTTATGGCCTGGAAAGGCGTATGTGTTGTATGTGGTATCTTGGGGAACTCACTAAGCATTTATGCTTACAGTTGTTATATTATGTGTTTCAGGTACTAGTGATGATCGCGGGAAGGCGCCGGCATGATCCGTACACACTTATAGAGTTTATGTTATTGAGATTCCGGGACATGTTTTATTATGACACAGTGGATACATTATGCTTTGTGATTATCGTGTGATTGAAAGTATGATTCAAAAATGAAAAATTGTTTTGGAAATTTACGTCGTTACATTGCTACATTTCATGACTATGAAATATGGCAAATGGAAGTCAAAACCGCTTTCCTTATTGGAAAGTTGGTTGAGGATGTTTACATGAGTCAGCTAGAGGGTTTTGTCACTACAGAGTACCCTAATAAGGTGTGTAAGCTTGAGAAATCCATCTATCGATTGAAACAAGCACCTCACAGATGGAATCTTTGCTTCGATGAAAAAGTCATAGAGTATGGCTTTTCGAGGAGCGAGGATGAGTCATGTGTATATGTTAGGGCTAGTGGGAGTATACTTAGCTTTTTGGTGTTGTATGTGGATGACATACTACTCATAGGAAATGACATCCCAACCTTGCAGGAGGTTAAGTCCTGGATTGGGAAGTGTTTCTCTATGAAGGACCTTGGGGAAGCTGCCTATATCCTAGGGATAAGGATTTTGAGAGACGGGAGTAAGAGACTAAATGGAGTTAGTCAGAGTACTTACTTGGATAAGGTGCTGAAGAGATTCAGTATGCAGGATTCCAAGAAAGCGGAATTACCGATCCAGAGTAACGCCAAACTGAGTAAGACTCAAGGTCCGAATACAGAGGCAGAGATAGCTGAGATGAGTCACGTACCATATGCTTCCGCTGTGGGCTCAATGATGTATGTTATCACTTGTACTCACCCTGATGTGGCCTTTGCTTTGAGCATGGTCAGTAGATATCAAGGGAACCCTGGCAAGGCTCACTGGACTGCAGTATAGAACATTCTCAACTATCTGCGAAGGACTAAGGACTGGGTCCTAAACCTTGGTGACAGTAATGACTTGAGAGTGGCACGGTATAGCGATGCTAGCTTTCAGACTGATAGGGATAATTTCCGCTCTCAGTCATGCTGGGTCTTTATCCTAAATCGAGGAGAAATTACTTGGAAAATTTCCAAGCAGGAGACGGTAGCTGATTCAACTTGCGAATCAGAGTATATAGCAGCAAGCGAGGCAGCAAAAGGGGCGATATGGCTAAAGAACTTCATTGGAGACCATGGAGTTGTACCAGCTATAAAAGAGCCAATGTAATTTTCTGTGACAGCGAAAGTGCGGTTGCTTTAGCTAAGGAACCTAGGGATCATGGGAGATCCAGACACATTGACAGAAAATACCATTTCATTAGACATCGAATAGAAGAAGGAGTCGTCGTGGCAAAGAGGGTATCATCAGATGAGAACCCAGCAGATCCCCTTACGAAGGGACCAAGTAGGGTTAAGCATTTACAGCATGTGAGGCGCATCGGGCTGAAGGATGATATTAGTTTTAATAATTAGATAGTTTTGAAACTTGTAAAATGTAATTGACATTTGATGAATAAATAAAAGTTGTTGTTTATTTATGAGTAAAGTGTTACTATCTTATGTTAATCGTTTACTATTGCTTCAACTCTGCATGTTTTGATTTCCAGAATAATAATATTAGTCAAACTCTCCACAGTCAGTCATACTTTGGAAGTAAGTATTGAATTAAGACTGTTATGAATTGGGTTTGTAGATTGTCTAAGGTGTATTAGACATAGCAATGGTTGCTGCAACATTCATGAGTGCTCATAAGGCTGAGTATTGGACTCAACCCACGCTCACTTGTATCACTTCATGGAATTTATCTCGAGTGATCGTAAGACGGTAATATCATATAAATCTTCAAACCTAGAGATATGAGTTGTTGACTATGAGTTGGTTATACATTGATTGTACGAAAACACATTGGTAACTCGATGTTATAAAAACTTACCTTTGTGCATAATACAATAAGTAGTCAGTACAATCATATGAGTCGAAGTTTATCTGTTCCTTCTAGGATTAGAAGCGATATCTGAGCCCCTCGATGATTTTGTTTTCACCTATGTACCAGGCCCGGTAAGACCCTAATTGATGTGTTCAATTTAGTTCTATGTCAAACAGATCAGAGATCGAGAAACAAATTATGGACAATAAGTAAGAGCATGTTCCATGTATATTGTCCGCTGATATCTTGAGAGTAGAGGATTATATGATCACTTATCTTAAATGGCGTATCATCATCATCATCTCAGTTCTGAGAGACTTTGAAAGAGCTACGATTGCTAGTCGGATCCTGAAGTCATATTTGCAACTATAGTTATTAGACTTATCTAAGTGGGAGACTGTTGGATATAATGTCTAAGTCCATAACTATATTTGGTATGTACTTGACCCGGTTGGCATGGTCCATTTGGGTTGCATGGTATTGCAATACTTGGATAGACCAAAATGAGAGAAAGGACACTCAAGGTTTAGTAATATATTATAAGTTTTAATATATTAATAATATTATTTTAGTATTGATCAAAGAATTAATTTGGAATTAATTAAGTGATCAAAAAGAGACTAACTAAATATATGGGGTTGATTGTGTAAATTATTCATCCTTGTATAGTGGGCTAATGAGCCATGGTTTGTATGGATTGGGCGAAAACCCATAAGGTGCTCCATTGATAGTCCATGGAGGTTACAAACCCATAGATCTTGGAATATGGAAATCCATGACAAATTAGGGTTTACATGGTGTAACCCTACTTGTGTCACAACTATATAAAGACCCCTTGTCTAGCAAAATCGGCACTACAAGAAATTGTAAGAGGGCTAGCCGAATTTTGAGTGTTAGTGAACTTCTCTTAAGTTATTCCAAGTATTGTGGTGTTGTGTGAAGCATTTGAGGCAGCACATTTGGGGTGCTAGGCTCACAAAGTCATCAAGGAATCCAAGCTACTAAAAGGTATGTTATTCTACTTGATTTTTTGTATTACAAGTTCCCCATAACATGGTAGTTAGGATGTAAACCTTGGAAAAACAAATTTGCATGTATATTAGAGAAAACATAGATCCAAGGTTTCTAGGGTTGCATGTACACCATAGGAGTGTTAGAATGCTCAAAACCCATCAGCAACCCTGTGCTAACCCACGTGGCTTGCCTCCAAACTCTGAAACCGAAACTCATTATGTCTTTCGCTTCTCCCACGAAACGAGGACAACGCAACTTTTGTCACATAAGGCGATGTCTAATCTATCAGTCGATTGCTCAACTCAGACCGCGATCCTCTAATAAGCATCAGCTCTACTCATCCCTGAGTCTTGCAATTCTAACTGGCACCTCCAAAAAAATCTCTCGGAAACTAACACGATTTCCCTCTCAAGGTATGCTCCATTGAAACTCGTTCGACTTGGCCCTCTAGCCCCACACTCTATCATATCTGCTCTCAGACTGATCAATCACAACGAAATAATTGATAAACTCTGAATCACTAATCGCCACGAACCATGGTACTTGAACCATGTTATCACCTCTCGATCTGCCACGAATCATGGTACCTAAACCATATTATCACCCCTCAATCTCCCATGAATCATGGTACCCGAACCATGTTATCACCTCTCAATCTTCCACAAATCATGGTACCCGAACCTTGTTATCACCTCTCAATCTGCCACGAATCATGGTACCCGAACCATGTTATCACCTCTCAATTCGCTACTTAGAACCTCTGAAATTCTCCCTGTTTCGAGTACGGGTCCTCTGCTTTCAGTAGTACAGGCCCACACTACCCGCCACATCTACCCATACTTTCCACACGGATCGTCCCAGATTTCCTAAGTAGCTGCTCAACCATTCTCGATCACCAATCCCGATAGACTTGGTCGCTACCCAGCGAATACTCTCCTCTATCAGCATACTCTTCTGACTACAAACACTCCCTAGGCTCTTCCTAGGTTCTCACACTTCTCTGCCATCAGCTGCTGAAGAACTCCTTATGATGCCAACCATCTACCTCCTGAATATCGTCATATTCACTTAGTAGCTAACTCCGATCACGAAGAGTTCCACAAAGCACAAAGCAAGCAGCATTCGGGCGTCAAAAAATCTCCACCAACACGTAAAACCACTATAGGTTACAACTCTATTTGTTCTACTTGCTCTCAAAAGGCATCACTGAACTCATGCTACCTCACCTCTCATGGTATCTATTTACTCTTCTCAGCAGAAACCTCAATGCTCATCTAGGTATCTCTCCTAGATTATCTCTCGACTCAGAACTCCCTCTCTAAGTGATTCCTGCTAGATACTCTTACTCAGTACATACTCAAGGCACATAACAGATAACGACAATCCCTAGGCTAAGGCATCACAAATCAGGCAACTCTAGCCCTAATATATGAAATACCTAGCCTATATTCTAGTATGCATCACTAATATCTCAATAATAACTCATAACACAAATAAATAAGTAAGGGTATTTTGGGAAATCACCATTCGGGCTCTGGTTGATTATATACACTACTTATTCTCGTTTTTCTCTTAGAAATCTTACTCGTTTTAGAAAAATCATTTCTTTTGAAAATTTTTCTCAAATCCTCAGTTTGAGTCTAGACACACCCGAAGGTGCATCCGAATCTCTCAAACCAAGGCTCTGATACCAACTTGTAACACCGTAAAATTTAAAATAAATTTTCATTTCAAAACACAAATAAACATATGTCACATTTCCTCAAAATCCCTAGTAACAAATTATCAACACATTTTCATTTAAATTTTTTTATCACAAATCCAGGATCCTCCAAACATAATTCTTTCTCTCATGTGTACAATCGAGCCGGCGCCTTCCTGATATCATTGAAAGTACCTGAAACACATATCACATAACACGGTAAGCACGAAGCTTAGTGAGTTCCCCAAAATACCACAGACATCTCAATAGCCTCTCATGGATATACTCAAATAAGTGATGGGTTTTGAGCATTCTAACACTCCTATGGTGTACATGCAACCCTAGAAACCTTGGATCTATGTTTTACTAAGATACATGCATGCAAATTTGATTTTTCCAAGGTTCTTATCCTAACTAGCATCGCATGGGGTACTTGTAATATAAAAGCTAGTAGAATAACATACCTCTCTTGTTGCTTGGATTCCTTAAGAACTTTGTGAGCCTAGCACCCCAAATATGATGCCTCAAATGTTTCACACAACACCTCAATGCTTGGAATAACATGAGAGAAGCACACCATCACTCAAAATCGGCTAGCCCTCCTTGTTCTTATCTATGTGCCGATTTTGTTAGCCTATGGGGTCTTTATATAGTGTGTCACAAGTAGGGTTACACCATGTAAACCCTAATTGACATGGATTTTCATTTCCTCCATGATCTATTGGGTTTCACCTCCATGGAGCATCCATAAAGAACCCTATTGGTTTTAGCCCAATCCAATGAACCATGGATCATAAGCCCACTATATAAGAATGGATGATTTACACAATCAATCCCCATATATTTAATTAGTCTCTTTCTGATCACAAAATTATTTCCAAATTAATTGTTGATCAATACTAATTAAATAATATGATTTCATATTAATATATTATAACTTATAATATTTTAACAAATCATAAGTGTCCTTTTTCTCATTTTTTCTATCCAATTATCATGATGCCATGCAACCCAAATGGACCATGCCAAACCGGGTCAAGTAAATACCAGAAATAGTTATGGACTTAGACACGTTATCCAACAGTCTGCCACTTCGATAAGTCTAATAACTATAGTTGTGAGTATGACTTCAGGAACCGATCAACAATCGTAGCTCTTTCAAAGTCTCGCGGAACTAAGATGACCTGCCATTTAAGATAAGTGATCATATAATCCTCTACTCTCAAGATATCAGCCGGACAAATACATGGAACAATGTCGTACTTATTGTCCAGCAGTTTGTTTCCCGATTTCCGATTTGTTTGACATAGAACTTAATCGAACACATCACTTTAGTTCTGACCGGGCCCAATACATAAGTCAAAACAAAATCATCGAGGGGCCCAGATATCGCTTCTAATCCTCCAAGGACTAGAAGGAGCAGATAAACTTCGACTCATATACTTGTACTAACTACTTGTTGAACCATACACAAAAGCACGTTTTATAACATTGAGTTACCAATGCGTTTTCGTACAATCAATGTATAACCAAATCATAGTCAACAACTCATATCTCTAGGTTTGAAGACTTATATGATATTACCGTCTCACGATCACTCGAGATAAATTCCATTAAGTGATACTAGTGAGCGTGGGTTGAATCCAATACTCGAATCCCTATTCCAGGAGCACTCATGAACACTACAGCCCCTTTGTCCCAGACAAACTACATACCCATTCATGACAGTCTTGCCTCATTACCTACTTCCAAAGTATGATTGACTGTGGATGGTTTGAATAATATGATATACCATAACATAATTATTCTGGAAGTCAAAACATGCAAAAATTGAAATGATAGTAAACGATTGACAGAAGATAGTAACACTTTATTTATAAATAAACAACAACTTTTATTTAATCATCAAATGTCAATTACACTTTACAAATTTCAAAACCTATCTAATTTCTAAAACTAATATCATCCTTTAGCCCAATATGCCTCGCATGCCGAAGATGCTTAACCCTACTCAGTCCCTTCATGAGGGGATCTGATGGGTTCTCATCCGATAATACCCTCTTTGCTACGAGGAGTCCTTCTTCTATTTGATGTCTAATGAAATTGTATTTTCTATCGATGTGTCTGGATCTCCCATGATCCCTTGGTTCCTTGGCTAAGGCAACTGCACTTTCACTATTGTCACATCCGGATTCCCAGGTATAATATTTTATTATTTAGTTTGAGATTTGTGGAGTGACTAGACGAGTTCGTGCCTCAACTCGTCGAGTAGGGGCGCGACTGGTGACGTGGATTAATGAATGGACTGGACGAGTCAGTGTTGCTGAAGGAAACCCTAATTTCTCGGGCATATGGCCTATTTAAAGGTACTTATAGCCTCCCTAATCGATCTTTGAGCTTATAGAGAGCTAACCTTGAGCATTTTGGTCTATCTTTGCAAGGAAAGGAGAAGGTTTCAAGCAAGGAGCAAAAGAAGGTTGTTAGATCTGTCAATATACATCCAAGGGCTTCTGTTAGAGGTATCAAGTTCGAACCTTTCTATCTTGTCTGAGTAGATCTCTCATTTTGAAAATTAGGGCTTCTTTTCTTTATATTTTGGGACTTTGAGGATTTGGGGTTCATGAGGAGGCTTGAACTCTAGATATGGACCTTAGGAGGTCCCTAGCATCTAAAGGTTCCTGCTTTATTCACCCTTGGGGGAAATTTATGACTGAAAAACCCATTTAGATCATGTTCTTGGCATTTCATGCCCAAAATGCCATGCATGGACGTAAAGTCTATGACTTTACGTGATAAAGGAATCCTGAGAGTGTGGATCTGGAGTTTGGGGAAAGTATCCTGCCTTAAAATCGTCTGAATGCAAGTTGAGTCTGAATGGACTCGCCGAGTTGATGAGCCAACTCGGCAAGTAGATTAGGGTTTGTCCCGATGAGCTTTATCATGTAATGGCTCAACGAGTTAGGGGTTTACTCGACGAGCTGGACCTTCATGAGATTGCTGAGAACGATTGGACTCGACGAGTCGCACGAGTGCACTCGGCGAGTCTGGTCAATTTTGGCTGTTGACTGGAATTGACTTGTATCGACTTTAGGGTTGGTCAAATGAGTAATGGAGGTCAAGGAAGGGTAAAATGGTCTTTTACCCATTTCTAGGGCTAAGAGTGTAAGAGAGACCAATGAATGGTGTAGTCGAGTATATGGACAGTATTAATTAGAGATAATATCATTGTCATAGGCGGAGGCTAGATCAAGGATTTCGAGCACGCGATTTTACTAGCTAGCTTACGAGGTGAGTCTTCTCACTATACTTTGCCTAGAGTGGTATCTATGTGTTACCAGAGGATCTTATGTGTTTATTTGAGTACTGTGATATTACTGCATTATGTCTGTGTGATTTATGCTATGTGTATTCAGAGTTTACACAGTTAGGACCGGAGGGTCCACAGAGTTAGGACCGGAGGGTCCATCAAAGTTGTGGGACTGGAGGGTCCCACTGAGACACATTGACCGGAGGGTCTTACAGAGTTATAGCCTCGAGTAGCTAATATGTTGTATGTGATATTTTGGGGAACTCACTAAGCTTTATGCTTACCGTGTTATGTGTTATGTGTTTCAGGTACTTCCGAGTATCGCGGGAAGGCACCGACGTGATTGTACACATTTGTTCGAAATTATGTTGAGGATTCTGGGATTTGACTTTTGTTGTGGATTTATGTTGACATTGAGACACTTATGATTTTTATGAAATATAATATATGAGTTTTATGTGTTTTAAAAATGAAAAATTGGTTTGAAAAATTACGTCGTTACAAGTTGGTATTAGAGCCTTGGTTTGAGGGATTTGGATGCGCCTTCGGGTATGTCTGGACTCAAACTGAGGATTTGAGAAATTTTTCAAGAGAAACAATTTTTTTCTTAAATGAATAAGAGTTTCTAAGAGAAAAAATGAGGAAGAGCAGTGTGTACAATCAGCCAGCGCCCGGACGGTGATTTTCCCAAAATACCCTTACCTTCAGTGCTATGAGATATTTATGAGATATTATGAGATATGTTATGCATGCTAGAGAGTAGGCTAGGTACTTCATATTTTAGGACTAGAGTGGCCTGATTTGTGATGTCTTTGCCTAGGAGTTACCGCTACCTGTGATTTGCTTTGAGTGCGAGTATGTAGTATAAATGAGCTTATGAGAGTAGTCTGTGTTCGACGAGATATAGAGTACTTGCGATCTGGAATCCTAGGAGGAGGACTTGGGGTGATTACAGATGCGGTGTGGAAGGTAGTATTGGGCCCGTACTATTGGAAGCACCGGGTCAATGAGCAGTCCAAGTAAGAATCCTTAGGATGCAAAGGAACAAGTAGGGTCGAGCGATCGAGTGTGAGTATACTCGAGCGAGTCTCTGATTATTTTGTGTTGTATTTCTGAGATATCATAGTGGGTACGCACCACTACCCAGGGGCAGTGGTACCAGTGGTACCAGTGACGAGGAGATTTGTAGGATGATTCACGAGGAGGGGGCCGCAGCTATCCGAGAGGCCATCTTGGAGATGTTTGGGTCTATCAAGACCACCTTGATCGAGACGTTTGAAAAGCGTTATGCTGCGGTTACCGAGGCGGCTGCTACTGCAGCCACTGCAACTGTCGCTGCTGCCAGGCCACACGGGGGTGACTCGTTGCTGTACCGGGAGTTCAGCAACGCGAATGCACCAGAGTTTGACGGGACTCAAGATCCGATTTCCGCGATGAGATGGATCTCTGACATCGAGGGGTGTTTCTACACTTGTTCCTGTCCAGAACATTTGAGGGTACGGTTCGCGCTAAACCAGCTTCGCTTGGGAGCGAAGGATTGGTGGAAGTTTGTGACAGCCAGTTTCACTTCTGTAGAGTTCACTGCAGTGTCATGGGAGAGGTTTACTGCTATGTTTCAAGATGAGTATGTTCCCCCGGTGGAGAGGGAACGGTTGGCCCATGAGTTTTTGTCCCTCAAGCAGAGGACAGAGGCAGTAACGGTGATTACGAGGATGTTCCATGAGAGGGCAATGTTCTGCCCTGAGCACGTGTCTACCGAGCAGGTACGTATGAGCCGGTATTTGAGCATTCTGAGGAGGGATATTCGAGAGTTCGTGGCGAACTCGACTTATCGGTCATTTGCTGAGCTTCAGCCAAATGCCCGAAAGAGGGAGATTAACCTGGAGACTCAGGCCAGAGAGGGGTCGGACTCTCAGGGGAGGGATCGGTGGCCGGCACAGTCTCAGCCGTCAGCCAAGCGGGCTAAGCCCACAGATTCGAGATCAGGAGGTAAGAAGGGCCGCACTTATGGGAAGTGCGGAAAGGGTCATGAGGGGACATGTCGAGTGGGGTATTGCTACAAGTGTGGCAAAGAGGGGCATATGGCGAAGGATTGCCTCAAGGGGTTTGCAGTCTTCTTTCACTGCAACCAGATCGGCCATTGGAAGGCCGAGTGCCCACAGCTGCTATAGGGATCAGCACAAGGATCTGCAACTGCTACTGTACGAGCTACCGAGAGTCGGCCTGTGAAGGCTGAGCCACCGAAGGTTCGTGGGAGAGCCTTCCAGCTGACAGCGGAGGAGGTCCGCGCAACACCTGATGTCGTGGCCAGTATGTATTCCTTTGTTTATTCTATTCTGAATTATTTGTGCTTATATTATGATTTGTATAGGTACTTTTCTTGTAAGTTCTGTACCTGCCTTAGTGTTATTTGACTCGGGTGCGAGTCGATCTTTCGTATCATTAGCGTTTAGTCGCCACATCAGTATCCGACGTGAGTCGTTGAGTCAACCTCTTAGAGTTTCTATAGCCGATGAGCATGCGGTGTTTGCCGCTGATGTGATACGGGGATGTGTGCTCGAGATTTTTGGTGTTGAGTTTCCGATAGATCTGGTACCGATCGTCATGGGTGATGTCTGTGTCATTGTGGGCATGGACTTGTTGAGCTGGTTCGGAGCTGTAATCGACTGCGAGCGTCAGTTGGTGAACATACGAGACCCTAGTGGGGGAGTGCTCACAGATTATGGCGAGGGTACCCGATCAGGATCAGCTTTCTGCTCTGCTGCCAGAGCGAGAGAGAGTCTACAGTAGGGTTGTATGGGTTTTCTGGCGTACGTGATGGATATGCGGGTTGCTGCTGGGAGACCGAGTTCTATCTCTGAGGTTCTGATAGTGTGTGAGTTTGCGGATGTTTTCCCCGAGGAGTTGTCGGGAGTGCCGCCTGAGAGGCAGGTGGAGTTTCGGATTGATTTGATTCCGGGTGCGGCACCTATTGCCAAGGCACCCTATCGCCTTGTGCCACCAGAGATACATGAGTTATCCTCTTAGCTCCAGGAGCTGTTGGGGAAGGGGTTCCTTACACCGAGTAGTTCGCCGTGGGGAGCTCCGATCCTTTTTGTCAAGAAAAAGGATGGTTCGCACCGGATGTGCATTGATTACAGGGAGTTGAACAAGTTGACGGTCAAAAACCGTTATCCACTTTTGAGGATCGACGATTTGTTAGATCAGTTGCAGGGGCCATATTGGTTTTCCAAGATTGATTTGAGATCAAGGTATCACCAGATGAGAGTACATGAGGAGGATATTCAGAAGACGGCCTTTAGGACTTGTTATGGGCATTACGAGTTTGTGGTGATGCCTTTCGGGCTCACCAACGCACCGGCAACGTTCATGGATCTCATGAACCGTGTGTACAGGCCCATGTTGGATCGATTGGTGATCTTGTTCATCGACGATATGCTTGTGTACTCGAGGTCTAGGGAACAGCATGAGGAGCATCTTAGAGAGGTTTTGGGCGTTTTAAGATCGGAGAGGCTATATGCCAAATTTTCCAAGTGTGATTTCTGGTTACGAGAGGTCCAGTTCCTAGGGCATCTCATTAATCGGAATGGGATATTGGTCGAACCCGGCCAATATTGAGGCAGTCATGCGTTAGGAGGTGCCGAGATCCCCATCTGCGATCAGGAGTTTTCTGGGATTGGTCGGCTACTATCGGAGATTTATCAAATATTTCTCCAAGATTGTCGTCCCCCTCACTAGGTTGACCCGGAAGGGTGTTACTTTTATTTGGGGTCCCGAGCAGCAGACCTCATTTGAGACCCATCGCCAGAGATTGTGTGAAGCCACAATGTTAGCCCTTCCCGAGGGAGTGGAGGACTTTGTGGTTTTCTGCGATGCATCCATATCCGGGTTGGGTACGGTGCTGATGCAGAGAGGGCATGTGATAGCGTACACATCAAGGCAATTGAAGCCTAGTGAGACGAGGTATCCCACCCATGATCTGGAGTTAGGGGCGGTGGTGTTCCCTCTCAAGATCTGGCGCCACTATTTTGTACGGGGTTCGGTGTATCATATACACGGACCACAAGAACCTGAAGTATCTCATGGATCAACCCAATCTAAATATGAGACAGAGGAGCTGGTTGGATGTGGTGAAAGACTATGACTGCGAGATCCTAATGTGGTAACTGACGCCCTGAGACGCAAAGCAGAGAGTGCTCCGATCCGAGATGTGTTTATGAGGATAACGGTGATGACTCCATTCTTAGATACCATCTGAGAGGCCCAAACGAAGGCTGTGAAACCGGAGAACCGCAAGAGGGAACGGGTGATTGGGAAGGTGTCCCAGTTTGTGACGTATAGCCAAGGACTAATGACTTTCTGAGGGCGGATTTGGGTGCCCTATACGGGCGGAGATCGGGTGTATACTGATGGAGGAGGCGAATAGATCGAGGTTCTCGATCCATCCCGGGGATACTAAGATGTAATTATACCTGAAGAGAGACTATTGGTGGCCCTGTATGAAGAGGGATGTTGCTTGGGTAGTTGAGAGGTGCCTGACCTTCCGCCGAGTCAAAGGCAGAGCACCAGCGTCCACATGGTCCACTGCAGCCTCTTGAGATTCCCCAATGGAAGTGGGAACAGATCTCGATGGACTTTATCACCAAGTTAACGAGGACTGCGCGAGGAGTTGACGCGATTTGGGTGATCATGGACCGGCTGACGAAGAGTGCTCACTTCTTTGCTATTAGTGAGAGCTCTTCTGTGGAGAGATTGGCTGAGATCTATGTGAGAGAAGTGGTAGTGCGTCATGGTGTGCGGGTCTCAATACTATCAGATCGAGACATGCGTTTCACATCCAGGTTTCGGAAGAAGTTTCATGAGGAGCTGGGAACGCGCTTGCATTTCAGTATGGCGTATCACCCACAAACGGACGGGCAGAGCGAGCGAAAGATTCAGATGCTTGAGGACATGTTGCGGGCATGTGTGATGGACTTCGGAGGAAGTTGGGACACCTACATACCACTGGCGGAGTTTTCCTACAACAACAACTATCATTCGAGTATTGGTATGCCTCCCTTTGAGCTTCTGTATGGGATAAAGTTGTTGGATTAATGTCTAAGTCCATAACTATAATTGGTAAGACTTGACCCGACCCGACATGGTCCATTTGGGTTGCATGGCAACATGCATTTGGATAGACTATAATGAGAGAAATAACACTTAAGGTTGGTTAATATATTATAAGTTCTAATATATTAATAAGATTATTTAATTAGTATTGATCAATAATTAATCAAGTATTAATTAAGTGATCAAAAGAAGACTAATTAAATATATGGGTTGATTGTGTAAATCATCCATACTTATATAGTGGGCTAATGCTCCTTGGATTGTCAAGTTGGGCTAAAACCCATAAGATGCTCCATGGATGCTCCATGATGTATTTGTACCCATGGATCATGGAAATGAAAGGCCATGACAATTAGGGTTTACATGGTGTAACCCTAACTATATAATGATCTTATTCTTGGAGAAAATCGGCCACTATGTATGATAGAAAGGGCTAGCCGATTTGATGAAGTGTTCCAATTCTCTCAAGTTATTCCAAGTGTATTTGGTGTTGTGTGAACCATTTGAGGTGTCACACTTGAGGCACTAGGCACTCAAGCTTCATGAAGTCGTTCTACATCAAAAGAGGTATGTAATTCTAACTTGATATATTCATATGAATCAATGTTATTATGCTACTTAGGATGAATACCTTGGAAAGTTCATATTTGCATGTATAATAGAGAAAACATAGATCCAAGGTATTTAGGGTTGCATGTACACTTAGGAGTGTTAGAATGCTCAAAACCCAACAGTGGTATCAGAGCCTAGGCTTGTTTTCACTTATACTTGATGCAAACTTGTTTTTTCAAAGCTGAAACTGTCCAGACCATAAAACACGACGAGTTCATCGTTTTGGGCATGAACTCAACGAGTTCCTCAAGGAACTCGACGAGTTTTGGGTGCTGACAGCTTGCTGTTTGATGTTTTTGGCTAGAAATGGACTAGGAACATTACCATAAGCTGTTTTTGAACCTATAAACCTGTTTTTGATGTGGTAATGTTTATTCTAATCCAATTTCAAAGATAATTGTCAATAGATTCATGTTTTGTGTTAGTTTAATGGTTAGTCTAATTACATGAAAAAGTTTGATTAAATTATCTTGTTCTTATGAGTTGCTTAGATTAATAGAAAAATTATTAGAAATTGTTGTTTTCAATCCATTTTAATCTAAGAGATGATTCTAAAATGTGTTTGTGTAACTTGTCCTCAAGTTACATGAAAAGTCACATTAAAGTTTCTTAAAACTCATAAAAGTTGGCAAAGGTTACAAAATGAAGAGTCTTGACTTCATTGAATGGTTATATGACTCCATAACTTGTCCTCAAGTTATGGAGGTTCAAGAGTCACTTCATTAAGTAATAAAATGTGTAACCTTAATTAGTTCCATAAGTTACAAAAATAAAGAAAAGTTACATTCTTTTATTAGTTTAAAGTCTTCCATAACTTGTTCTCAAGTTATGGAACTTGAAGAGTTTTTTAATTAAAACTACTTTAAACACATAAGTTATGGAATTGAATAGTTTTGAATAGTTTCAAAACTTGCCCTCAAGTTTTGGAATTTGAAAAGTTTTCCCTTATGAATACTTTAATTCCAAGTTAAGCCCTTAGAATTTTAAAAGTTAAAATTCAATCCTTATACTTTATAATATTATAAGTTAATAATATATATATGTGTATAAGAGCAAGTCAGTCTTACCATTAGTAGGCCTCATTCACGAAGCCGGTCTATAAGGGGGGTATAAGGTCACTGCCTATAAAATGGCAGTTTAATGGGTGTCCACTCTCACCCACCGCTTCCTTGACTGGTGGAGGGTCGTTAGCCGAACAGGTAGGATAAGGACTATAATTCTCCCTTCATTAAAAGTATTAATCTTAGTTACTTAGGAAAATGTGAATAAGGTGCTAATCCATAAAATTACACTTTGCACTTTGTTTAAGCTGTTAGTGGAGCATGTGTGGTTAACCGACACACTAACCTGGACTTAACAAGGTAGGCAAAGGGTAACTTAATGTTTATCATAGTATCGTTGGAGCGTGTGTGGTTAACCGGCACATCGATTGAGGGGTAAATATTAAGGGTACCAAGTATATTTGCATGGTTACTTCACACCTTGTTTTGTGATCCTCGGCATACCAGTCACAAAACATGAAGGGCACACTCGAGATTGAAACATGCCATTGAAAAGTTCAATGAATCTCAAAATAATCTAGGAGTTTCAAAACCAATTAAAACCTAATAATATATTTCATTTATCTTGGTGGAAATTGGTGAATCGTCATTCACCTACCTTCAAATATTTTATAGCTTGGATTACGGCATCCCTCTTCCAAGTTATAAAATAGTTTGCTAGGTCCTAGCCTTAATATTTCATATTGGGTGTTATATTAAGGACTTTAAATCAACTATCTTGAATATCTCCCAAAAGATGTCTAGCTCAGACATCTATGATCTTCCCAAATCTCTTGGAACTTCACTTCCTCCACCTCCTCCAATTATTCTCCCTAACCCCCAAGTTCAAGGTCACTCAAGCCCTAATGGCAAGGTAAGGTCTAGGTGTGATCACATCTTAGAGATGAAGTCACATATTGACAAGCCGGGAGAGTTGGGTGTTAAAGTCTTGAGAAAGTTGGATGTTCAATCACTTTCTGAGTCACATAGTGAGTTCCTTTGGGACTATTATGAAATAGACTATGACATGACCCTTAATGATCTTATCTATTTGCTTGGTTAGCAATGATTTGAGGACTAGTAAAGCAAATTGATTAGGAGATCAACTTCCCAATGGACATTGCCAATGGTAACATTGGATATCTAGAAAAACCTTCTCATCCCAAAGAAAGGCTTTTACCTTAGTCAACTAGGTTGACCAAATGGTAAAGAGAAAGCCTAAGTCTGAGATAGTCCCATTACCAAAGAGTCCATATGTTTATCTTGCCAAAGGAAGGGGCATTGATTGCGAAGCTGCCTATTTACCTGAAAGATCATAAGGTTGATCAAGCCAAGAAGTTTGACTCTACTTTAGGTAAAGTCCACTATCTAACTCTGCTAAGTTTCTATTTTAAGATTCTCATTACATGATGTGACTGGGTTGCATGTTGTTGCTTTAAGAGTCAAAGAAAAATGAAGAAACTTAAAGGAAGTACATGCTGATTCTGATCACGAAGATGGATTTCGATCGCATGGTTTGGTGATCAGAATTTTTGAAGTTGTTACTTAGGAGTTATGATATATTGCTTAGGAATAGATAACAACAAGTTTTTCATATGCATTTGCACTGTAAGGATAAGTTTTTTCCGCAAAGTTTTGAAATAAAATAAAAGGTTTTAATTTTATATTTATTTTAAATATCCTTGCAAGTGGCATTTGTGAAAAATGGTTGTTTATATGATTCCATTGATAGCAATATTTGGAAAAAAAATGGACCTGATTCTTTCGTTTGTGGTAGTGTCATAATTTACCAAATAAGGAAAGATTCTCATTCCCAAGGCTTCAGTTGGATAGAAACTTGGAATCATGCAAGTTGAATAGTATGATGAATGAGAACTTTCAGCTTTGGAAAAAATTAAGACTAATTCCTTGTTCACATGTATATGTGAGTCAAGTGAAGGACTAAGGGATCGAGTACCAATTCTTGTGTACTGACCAAGTCCACCACAAAAGCTCGGTAAGACTATTCGTCATGATTTACTAAAGTTTAGTAAATATGGTTATACTTATAAGTTTAAGTATAATTCTGAAGCATTGGAAAAGTCTCAATGTATGGCAGAACGAATGAGAAGAATCAAATTAGGCAGAAAGATAAAAGTTTCTCAAATCTGAAAAGATGGGAGAGTACTTTAGTATCATGTTTTGTGATCATCTTAATGATTAAAGAACCACATCACAATTGGTCTTCTAAGGACATCTTAGTGCATTCTTATGACTAAGAAGAGGAGTCATGAATTGTTGAAATGGTTAAATCGAGAAGATGAGTCATACTTCGTTTCAAAACAAGTCTTAGAGTCATACTCCAAGATTGTAAGTTGAGTGACATATCTTAAAGAAAGGTTCAAAACACTTGTCAAATGTAAGAGTAAAAGTGTCCTACTCTTGTACATTAGAAATTGGTAAATTGTGATGTTTTGGGTTAAACAAAGACCAACTTAGGCCAAGTGTGTGAAGTGTTTGTCTTGATAAAGAAGCTGCACTATCTCTGGAATATTTGACAAGATAGTCTTATATGTCAAGAGGACAGTGGGAGTCTTAGAGATTCTGAAAGCTTCAAGGTCTCATCAAGAATAATAACCTGTAGTTTAACACTAGCACACGACGTGAGGTTTATAACCTATCGTGTTGACATAATTCTATTTCTGTGCCCATTCCAGTTAAAGTTGGCTTTTCATATGAGTTCTTAGAGTTCAAAATTGGTTGCATAACAACTTCGAAGCAATGGCAGGCCCTTGAGCTGCCAGGTGGCAAGAAGTTAAGATTGCACAAGTTCAATCCATATGAGTTTGGATTTGTCACTAACCTAGTCTTGTAATTGTGGTCTTGACAGATTCACATGGATAAGAACACATACACCATAAAATCTAAGGGTCATAAGGTTTCTCTCCAATTCATGAAAATGATGGTGAGGAAACACTTCCACCAAGTAGATTTGAAGCAGATGGCAAAAGGTCTAAACAATTGAGACTATGATTACGGCATCCCTTTTCATAGTTCTGAAATTGTTTAGACACACATACATGCTATATAAGGAAAGGTGTATGATTTTGATAAAGTTTTATCAAAGCAATCTCGTATCAGAAGTCTGAACTTTGGTAAGAAAGTCAATAAAGTATTGATTTCTAGAAGTCCAGCTGATTTCTGAGTACATGTCAGAGCTAGTGGGAGCATAAGTGTTATAATAATAATCATCATGTTAGTGGGAGCATGATAATTATTGTTAGTGTTGCAAGTTAGCAATGTTAATTATAGAAAACAAAAGTTTCAATTCGTGAGGCTGCAGGGGTTGAAAGAATTGTTTTGCTATAATTAAGGGAGAGGATATACTTCATTTTAGTTCTAAAGGCTTAGATTGAGACCTTAATCATCTTTAGTCAAGAATATATATATGAATTTCATGTTGGATTGGTTCAACTTAAGGAAATTCTGTATATTGCGTTCTCAAAATTTGATTATGATTACGACATCCCTCTTCATAGTCAAATTTTGAAAACATGGCAAATAAAAATATTGTTGCAAAAGACTAGTCTAGAATCATGTCTTTATGTGAGACATCATGAATCGTGTCCCATTTTCTTTGGGTACAGGATCGATTGCATGTACTATAATATTTGTCCTTTCTAAAATTTTCCAAATGCCTGGGGCATTAAGAAGGGAAAAGGTCTAGAATTGGATATGACTAAAATGATTAAGCAATTGTCGAGGACAATCTAAGGTTTACCAAGGATTGGTTGCTCAGGGACAATTAGAAGTATAGTGCTAATTTTGGAAGGACCATATTGACATATTCTGAAAAGAGGCATCTCTCGTTCAGAAGTGATAGTCAAAATGAGAATATGGAGTTGTCTCCATAGGTGGAAGTTATATGTGTAAGATTAGAAAACCTAATGCAAGAAGCATGTCCAAAGCAATGTACTTTGAATATGAGACTTAGTTTCCATGGAGTTGATCTCCATTGGAATACCTTATAATGACTGTTGACAAGTCTTTGTGACTTTGTACATATTCATTACAGGAGGGTCAGTGCATATAAGTTTAAAATCTAAACAGATTTCGATAAATGATAGGAATTTGAAATTCTCACATTTTTTGATAAGGATTTGGGAGTGTGAAATTAGAATCATTGAAATTGTGTTCAATTGGTTTATTTCACAAAGTAAGGATCATAGACAAATATAGAGTGCATACTTGGTGTATGGCAAAGCTATTGTTTAGAAAAACATAGTGTACATGCTTGGAGCATGGGACAACTAGTGTTTTTAATTCAGGTATAAAGTTGATAAAACCGAAACAATGCAATAATGAGTAATGTCACACCCCGCTAAAGCGGAAACGCAAGGTATGACAGTGACAAACGTTTCATTGCAAAAGATAAAGATACATCACAATAGCAATATTTAAAAGTTTACAACCCATAGCTTAAACAAAACAAAGTACAAGTTTTCCAAAATGACATTGTTCAAAATATAACTTCATAAAATAACTTCCACACGATGCAGCATGCTCTATGATGATGAATCTTTATATCCACTTACTAATTATTTCCTGAAAAAGCATGTAAAACGAGCGTCAACTATGAAAATAGTTGGTGAGTTCACAGTTTTATAAAATCAGGATTTGGTATAAGACTTTTCATAAATACAAGTACATTGCTTTAATGAGAAGAAAGTTCATTGCTATAATGAGAAACAAAGTTGATTGCTAAAATTGATAAACGAGTTTATTGCCATAATAGATAACAAGTTTATTGCTATAATGTATAACGAGTTTGTATGTGTATGAGCAAACAATGAGTCTCAACCAAACCTATGACTGAAGCCCTATCAAGATCTATGCTTATCGTTCCATAGATGAATATGGTATCATGCACTCCAGCAATAGGGCGAGTGAGGAGTTGTCAACTCCTAATAGCGCTATCCATAATGACCATTGGCTCAAAGAGTTAATGGTTAGAGATAAGGGAAGGGCCTTAGTACGATAAGTTCTCATGTTCTGTGTTGCATAGACATACATAGAGAGACATAGCAATAAAATAGCAATCATGTTTGATACAAATCAATTTAAATACAACATTCAAATAATAGTTTTTCGGGACATGCTTTTCCACCCCAAAACATAAAAACTGAAAATACGGGGGTGCGTGAATACTCACAACATTTCGAGTAGGTACAAGTGGTACTTCGGAATGCACCAACGTCTTACTACCGGGATCCTACGACATCAAACACACACTAGTGAGTTTCCATGTCGAAATCTAATGCTAATATACTAAATTCTACATATAGTGAAATGCCAATTTATGTTTTAGTATTTGATTTTATATTAATTGGTTACACTTTTTCTGAAATAAATGAAATTCTACAAATCGTGCGATTAATTACAACATTGGAATATAAATTTTCCAAATTTTTAAGTCCTTATTACATCATAAATTCACGGAAATAACATTCGAAGGATAAAAATTATCAAACTTTTTATTTAACTGTTATTACACAATACTAAGCTGGGAAAATTATAAAAATGGATTTCCAAGCTGTTTAATTCTATTTTATGATTTTTGAGCATTTATTCCAATAAAAATTGAAATAAATAGAAAACAGTTTCCAAAATTACCCAAACTTTTTATTTAACTATTATTATACATAAATAGGCTCGGAAAAATATAAAAGATATTTTTCAGTGGGTATTTCTATTTTTCCTTGTTTTATTCCTTTAAATAATCTTTAATTGAAGAAATAATATTAAACAGTTAAAATAAATTACCAAAAATTTTTGTAACATCATTTACAGTATAAATAACCTGAGAAAAATATCAAAAGTGGTCTTCATATTATATAATCCGGTTTTGGGTATTTATGTGTATTTAAGTGTAATTAACTTTAGAAATTAAGAGAAAAATAGTTTACAGTGGAGAAAAATCCTTAAAATTTTTATGTAACCTCCTACTGTAAAACATGATGTTCTGGTAAATTTTCATTAATTTTGGATAATCAGAACTATTTTTCCTATTTTTAAACCATTATAATTACCAAACATTGGGAAAAATAGCAAGGCATGATGAAAAATGTTGAAATTCTTTTTCTGAGTCATCCTTCACAGGTAAGGTATGCGAAAATTGTTAGATAAAATTTTCACACTCTCCAAAGTGGTTTTGTGATTTATTATATCCTAACAAAAAGAAAATTGGAAATCATACCAAACAGCAACAAAAATTGATGAAATTTAGTGAGGGGTCATTATCCATCATAAGGGTCATTCATGAATTTGTTCCAGATTTATTGACCTCTCGAAGTATTTTATGTGATTTATGCCCTTGGTTTCTAGCAATAATTTTAATAAATCAAAGAAATAATAAAAGCTTTTGGTATTTTACAGATTATCACATGCATGTGAGGGCTTTCAAAAGGAAAAATGTTCGAAATTTATTCAGAAGGGAAATAGGGGTATTGAACCCAAACAAGATAAGAAATGTTGCATGCAATGGTGCATGAGATGTAAATGTGGCTGAAGTTCATGAATTTGTGAAGCACATTCTGTGGGGTTTTAAGCCACGAAATTTCAGCCATCATTCACTGGATATGTTAAGTTTCTAAAGTATTTTTCCCCAGATTTATGGTTGGGTTTAAGGCCATTGATCATGCAAGGCAAAAATGGTGATCATAGAAAAAGAGCTGTTTGCGCAACCATTTTGTAAAAATTGCCGAAAATCGGATATTTAATATTTTACAGTAAGACCAGTTGGGTTTGAAAGTTAACTCATGGAGCTATCCAATTCAAAAAGAATATCATGATTTGGTTAAGGAATGACCGAGATATGGTCGTTCAAAGCTGAATAAAGTAATCTGGCAGATTGCATGTTTGCTTTGAGTGCATCCTTAAGACATTTTGACAAGAACATAATGCATGCCTTTGATAAGGTCCGATTTCTAGCACATGCATGGAGTGAATGAGCATCCAAGATGTACTAGAAATGGTTTAAATGCTTTTGACCATGCAAGAACACAAAAGAAATGGAGAAGAAGATGTAATACTTGTTTTTGAAGTCACATGAACATATGTGCATCATTTTCACTCCTTGCATGGGTTTGATCCCGGATTTTCACCATTTCAAACACATGCATTGTGTTATGGTGAGAATCTACAAACCACAAGGGAAAAATAAAGATTTCTAGCCATGGAAAGGCATAGAATCCGAAAAGAAGAGAAAACTAAGAAGAAGAGGTAGTAGACTCATGAAATTATGGAAGAAGATGTTGTTGTTTACCTTGGTTTTGATCTTGAGGGAAGTAAGAACACATTCAAAGTCTCCAAAATCTCAAAATTTGGCAGAGAAATGAGAGAAATTTCGTGAGTTAGAGAGAGAGGAAGAGAGTTTGTGCGTTAGGAGGGTGGAGTGTGAGAGAGTGAAGAGAGAAGAGGTAGAGTGAAGGTTTAAGTCTAATGATTGAGTTTTGGGAAGAGAGAGTGCATGGGGAGGGGAGAATGGCTGTCTCTATCATGCATTAGGCCTCCTCTCTCCTAATTTCAAATTTTATAAAATTCCCTCCAATAATTTTATAAAAACCCTAATTTTTATAAAAATATTTATTAAGCAATTCTTGATTTATTTCTAAAAAATCTTGTTTTTAACTAATAAATTATGATTATTGCATGATAATTTAATTTCTATTACAGTGATTATAATCCATAATTTGATTAATAAAAATTTGATATTAGAAAGTTTATAGCCAAATTTTATAAACTTTTTAAGCTTTATGATTTATAAATTTGGATTTTTAGCTCTCTTAGAGTTTTTGGAATATTGTTTGATATTCATCATCATAATGAAGTATAATTAGAATATTTTAATTTATTTTTAGGGTTTTATACCCTTTTTCAATTATAACAAAGCTTGAAAGTTTCATTCAAATTATAGCATTGGCATTTCCTATTGTAGTTAAGCAACTTACTAGAATCGTAAGTGTCAAGTATATTAGTCCTAGGTCTTAGATGGATCCTAGTTTATGTAAGATTTTGACCTAATTTATACTACTAGGCCATGGCATGATGTGCATGAATGGTTATTATAAAGATGCATGAGTCCGAGAATGACCTGAATTGACAGTTGTCACAGTATCCCCCACTTAAAAAGAATTTCGTCCCGAAACTCATTCTATGTCATCGCTTGTCATCGTATGGGAAAAGTTGTGGATACTTTTCCTTCATGAAGTCCTCACGCTCCCAGGTGTACTCCGATCCGCGTTTTGAGTTCCATCGAACTTTCACAATCGGGATCTTACTCCGCTTAAGTTGTTTTACCTCCCTGCCAAGGATTTCTATCGGTTCCTCAACGAAGTTTAGCTTATCATTGATCTTAATTTCCTCCAGGGGTACTATCAATGTTTCGTTGGCTAGACATTTCTTAAGATTGGAGACGTGGAATGTTTCATGAATGGTGCTTAACTCTTGGGGCAACTGGAGTTTATAAGCTACCGGACCAATCCTTTCAATGACTTCAAAGGGTCCAACATATCTCGGGCTTAGTTTTCCTTTCTTACCAAAACGCACAAGCCCTTTCCAAGGCGACACTTTTAAAAGTACCTTGTCTCCTACTTGGAATTCTAATGCTTTTTGACGATTATCTGCATAACTTTTCTGACGATCTCTAGCAGCTTTAAGCCTATCCTTGATGATAGCAATCTTGTCAGATGTTTCCAGGATAAGTTCGACTTTAGTCAACTGTCTGTCTCCGATTTCTGTCCAGCATAAGGGCGAACGACACTTGCGTCCATACAATGCTTCATATGGAGCACATTGGATACTCGTGTGGTAACTGTTATTGTAGGAAAACTCAATTAGAGGCAAATGAGTATCCCAATTTCCTTTGAACTCAATGACACACGCTCGTAGCATGTCTTCCAATGTTTGTATTGTTCTCTCTGTTTGCCCATCTGTCTGAGGGTGGTAAGCTGTGCTCAAATCTATCTTGGTTCCTAGTGCCTTCTGTAACATCCACCAAAATCGAGATGTGAAGCGACTATCTCTATCAGAAATGATAGACAGGGGTACACCATGCAGAGAAACAATTTTGTCGATGTAGATTTGGGCCAATTTTTCCATCTTGAAATCTTCCCGAATGGGGAGAAAATGAGCAGATTTCGTCAGTCGATCCACTATGACCCAAATTGAGTCATGACCTTTAGCAGTTCTAGGAAGTTTGGTAACGAAATCCATAGATATTTGCTCCCATTTCCATTGGGGAATTTCAGGTACTTGTGAACCTTCACGCTTGATACTATGTTTAAACATCTTCCTGGCTTCTCACCGTGTATGATAAGGGTTTCTCCATTGGGGAGAGGCACTCTAATGACTTTCTCGTAACAACCACTGTCCGCTCTATTCTTGGATAACCAATCCATTCCTACTATTACATCAAAACTACCTAGCTCGATAGGAATTAGGTCAATGCTAAAGAGTTTATCAGCTAAATTCAGAGTACAGCCAGGAATTATTTCATTAGCCTTAATTTCATACCCATCAGCAAGTTCAATAGTATGAGTATTCCTCATCTTTCTTGATTTCAAGTCGAGTACCGGTCTAAATGTTAAAGAAACGAAACTCCTATCTGCTCCCGCATCGAATATTACTGATGCAAAATGATTGTTCAGGAGAAACGTACATGTTATCACTTCAGGGTTCTGACGAGCTTCTTCTGCACCAATCACAAAGGCTACACCTCTTGGCCGCCCACCTTGATTTCCTTGGAAATTTTGCCTAGCTTGGCCTTGTCCATTGTTACTAGGCCCCTTGTTCAGTTTGGGACAAGCACTACGCAGATGATCAGTACTCCCGCACTCGTAACATGTCCTTTTTCCATCCTTATTCAGCTTACAATACTTTGGAGAAAATCGGCCACTATGTGTGATAGAAAGGGCTAGCCGATTTGATGATGTGTTACAATTCTCTCAAGTTATTCCAAGTGTATTTGGTGTTGTGTGAACCATTTGAGGTGTCACACTTGGGGCACTAGGCACCTCGATGAGTCACCTCGATGACTCGGTGAGTTGGAAAGTGCTTCAAGGAACTCGGCGAGTAGCCGAGGGTACTCGGCGAGTTAAGATCAACATGGACTGTTGACCTTGACTGAGGACTTTGACTTTGACCAGGGGTTGACTAGTGGGTTACGGAATACCTTATAAGGTTAAGGACTTATGGGTATGATTATACTATGGTAATAGGTGGTGGAGTTTGTGGCAAGTGATCTGAGGGTTGAAGTTTATCTACCAAGTCGACATCTGCAAGGTGAGTTATCCTCACTATATCGATAGGGTCTAAGGCACAAAGGCAGGCCCTTTTAGTTGTTATCATTACGGTATGCTACATGTGGATATTATCTGTTAGATTGGAATCAGGATAGACAGTATGTTATGATTTTATGATCCGTAGGGATTGATATGTTAGTGACCTGTTAGGTCAGTGCTCTAGTTATGAGAAATTGATATGTTTGATAATCAGTGAGATAGATATGCTCGTTGTTTGTATATGCCAGTAGATGTTAGTTATGCGCACAAGGTTATTTGTTTGTTGCTTGGGGTTGAGGCGGTCCTGCTTTGTGCTGAAGGCCAACAAACCCTATGAGCGGTCCAGGGAGACTGTAGGCCCACGTGGCGATCCAGTCATGTCGAAGGCTCGGTATAGATTCGGTTGAACTGAAGGCCCTGTAGGGCGGTCCAGTCAGGCCGATGGCCCAGTATGCATGATGATTGATTGATTATTACAGATATGGTATTATCAGTGTGGTATTGGTATTTTGGGGGTAGCTCACTAAGCCCTCGGGCTTACAGTTTTCAGTTTATTGTTTCAGGTACTTCAGGAGTTCATGGCAAGGCGAAGGCGCGACCGTACCGCTCCTCATCCTTATGATCTGGCCTTTGGGACACTCTGATTGAATAATGAATTGAAAACACTTTTGTAAACAATTACTATTTGGTTTTATTATGCTTGAAAAGTTTAAATTTGGTGTAAAATTTTGGATGTTACAGTAAGGACCCTGTCATTAGTCCTCCGTAGGTACTTGAGAATGTTCTTTACCGCAATCCAGTGAGCCTTGCCAAAGTTCCCCTGATATCTGCTGACCATGCTCAAAGCAAAGGTCACATCAGGAAGAGTACAAGTCATAGAATACATGATCGAGCCTACAGGGGAAGCATGCGGTACTCGACTCATCTCAGCTATCTCAGCCTCTATACTCGGGCTTTGAGTCTTACTCAATCTGGCGTTACTTTGGATCGGTAACTCTCATTTCTTGGAATCATGCATGCTGAACCTATTCAGCACCTTATCCAAGTAGGTACTTTGACTAAGTCCAATTACTCTCTTACTCCTGTCTCTCAAAATCCTTATCCCTAGGATATAGGCAGCTTCTTCAAGGTCCTTCATAGCAAAACACTTCCCAAACCAGGACTTCACCTCCTGCAGAGTTGGGATGTCATTTCCTATGAGTAGTATGTCATCTACATACAATACCAAAAAGCTAACTATACTCCAACTAGCCTTGACATATACACAGGACTCATCTTCGCTCCTCAAAAAACCAAACTCTTTGACTTTCTCATCGAAACAAAGATTCCATCTACGAGGTGCTTGTTTCAATCCATAGATGGATTTCTCAAGCTTACACACTCTATTAGGGTACTCTGCACTGACAAAACCCTCTGGCTGTGTCACACCCCGCCCATCGGCGGAAACACCGGGTGGTGTAACGTCATTTCTCGTATCATAGTTATCAACTTCCTGAAAACACATGCAATTTAAAATACGTCAACATAAAGTTGGTGAGTCCACAGGTTTTGCCTCCATATAAAAATAATACATTTTCCAAGTTCAAAAGTATAGTTTTGAAAATATCATTTTGACTCTCCATCGTTTAGTATATATATCCTAGGTATAAAATTTTACTTACCAAATAAGTAATTTACCTATAAGTCTCATATACTATGAATATAAGTGTTTTTAATTCCATACAAACGAAAGTTGCTACGTATAAATCTTATTTTAATTCTATACGAGTAAAACCGCTATGTATAAATCTATTTCAATTCTATACGAGTAAAACCGTTACGTATAAATCTATTTCAATTCTATACGAGTATGTGTGTTAGGTATAATTATCTACTTAATATACAAGTATTATACCTACCAGTTTTTTGTACCTAGAGTATAAGTGTTTGGGAAAGTTATACTTAACATTAATACTTGTATAACGACAAAGTATAATGCTTCTAACAATTTGCTACCATGAGTCCGTAACCGCGGCTATATGACTAGTTTCAAACCTTTGCTTGATGCTACAAGTTTCGCATCTTGAGATAACTTCGACACGCTTCATCAACGTCGGAACAATAAACAAACAAAAGGACAGTTCGTCACTCGCACACGGTTTTGTTGTAGCGAGCAACCACGAGTGGGGTTGTCAACCCGTATCTTATTCATACATGACTTCCTCGCTCACACGGGATTAACGGTTACAGGTCAGAGGATTTTCCCTAAGATTTCCAATCTTAGTTGATGAATACAATAGCTCATGTAGACTTGTCGAGTTCCGTTAATTCTAGTAGTAAAATCATATTCGTGTCTAAAACCCTAAGTTATTAGACTATGATTTTAACATTACTCATAATATTTATAATACTTAGGTAGTACAACAACTATAATTAGAATTAAAACCAGGTTTTATCTTGACATAAAACCAATAATAACAACATATAATGTTCCTAGTTTTATCTTGACATAAAACTATCAATAACAATATATAACATACTAAGTTTTATCTTGACATAAAACCAATAATAGCAACATATAACATACCAAGTTTTATCTTGACATAAAACCAATAATAGCAACATACTTTATAACTTAACATATAGAACTTCCGAATATAACTTCGGAACTATATCGTACACAAAATATATATAGAATCCTATGTATAACTCAAGATCTACATTAATATACTACTATAACAATAACATGCTAACAACTTTACGATAGTTGTATACTTTCAAATATGAAATAACTATATCCCGATTATTATAACTATCTACGTTGATACTAAGATAGTATCATATAGACATAATAATAACGTATATATAATATTTAGCATGCGTTTTCCCCCGAAATATTAGAAAGTGGGGCCGTGAAACTCACCTTAATAGCGTGATTTTATGTAATCTAAGTAGAAACGGTCAGCGGTACGAGGTCGTCGGGCTCGGGATTTAAGAGGGCTTCAGCAAAGGAGAGAGGAGAAAGAAGTCCAGGTGTAAGAATGGCTGGGGTCGATCTTGCTATTTATAGTAAGATTTTTGGCCCTCACGACGTGAAAAACTCATTGTTCACGTCGTGAGTTTAGATCTTATCTCTTCGTGAGTTTAGATCTTATCTCATTGTTCACGTCGTGAGTTTGGATCTTATCCCCTCGTAGCCTTGTCACACCTTCTAGATCCGAAATATGGCGGTTTGACTCCTCACGTCGTGAGTTTTTATGCTCACGTCGTGAGTTCAGTCAAATTAGGGTTTCTGACAGCGACATCTTCGGAAGGCCATAACTTTTGCATACGAACTCCGTTTTTGACGTTCTTTATATGCACGCGTAGGTAATTCAGAGTACTACAACTCTCTAATAGATTACAATAGCTAACTCTAAGCCTATTTTAAATTCCTCTTGTTGAAAAGATTTTATAGTGTTCGGTTTATCATAACTTCTTCACGCGAAGCCAGATTTCGACGTTCTCTTCATTTTTGGAATCGTATGGATGTATACTTTGATTTATACTATAAAGTATGTATGAAAACTCATATTTATATTAGAATTATCATGAAATACATATTAAGTTTACTACATTACTTGTTTTGACAAAATCACATTACATGATTGGTATAATCACATATGATTGTTATTGACCTAGTTTTGACTAGTGTTACATTCTCCCCCCATTGATAAAATTTCGTCCCGAAATTTATCTTGTACTAGATTCCACTGCAGGGTCCTGGATAGCTTCTCTACTTCCTGTTACGAATGCCCTGCCACGGCCTAACTTCCTTGACTCCTTAACTTTGGATATTCCTTCTTGATATGTCCAATGTCACCGCACTCAAAACACGCTCTTCCTCCATCATAGCCTGTTCCAGTGTTTGTTCCTTGATTTTTTGTTGTAAGTGTTTTGCTCCTGCAGAAATTGGCGGTGTGTCCCTTTTTCTTGCAGTGAGTGCATATAAAGCAGTTACCTAGATGGTGACGGCTACACTGAGTGCATTTTAGTAGTTTTCCTTCATACCGTCGTGGTTGTGTGGGTATTGTTGTTGTGGCTGCATAATTAGTTGCCACCTCTTGTCTCTCCTCAGATGATTGTATGTGATTCTTCTCATTAAATTTGCGCTTGTTCGTTCCAGATTCGGGAGACTCAGCTATAAATCCCACTTGGATTTCTGTGCTGGTTAGCTGATGAGCTATACGCTTTGCACTGTCATATGTTGTAGGCTTTGATGCGATCACCATTCCTTTGATTTGTGATGCTAGACCCCAGATATATCGCTCGATTTTCTTGTATTCGGGGGTTACAAAAGCTGGACACATCACCGCAAGATCATTAAATCTAGCAGTATAAGCATTTATCTCGGAACCCTTCATTGTTAGGTTCCACAGCTCCTGTTCCAGATTTTGTATTTCCTCTCTTGGACAATACTCCTCTACTAGCATCCTCTTCATCTCTTCCCATTTCATGGAATTGGCATCATCGATACCCATTGTATTCACATGGTTGTTCCACCATGTAAGTGTTGCATCAGCGAAGGTACACGCAGCAAATCGTACCTTACATTCGTCTGGACAGAAGCTTATTTGAAATACTGATTCTGCCTTTTCAATCCACCGGGTCAAGCTAACGACCCCTTCCGTTCCATGGAAGCTCTTAGGTTTGCAATTCATAAAATCCTTGTAGGTACACATTCTTGCGGTTCCTACATTGCCTTCGTTTCTAACTCCTCCTCTTGTGACATTAGCAAGAGCTGCAGCGATTCTCTGAGCTATGATTTCTTCAAGTTCTGATGAACTTATTGGAGGGTTTGTTTCTGGTGGTGGTGGTTGCGGTTGTTGTTGTTGTTGTGGTTCTGGTCGTTGGTTAAGGTTTAGACGAGCGCTATTTCTTCTAGGCATTTTGTTTAGTTCCTATACATTTTAGATCACCAAGTGTTTAGTCTATCAAATATTACTCCCAATTTAAATAGTTCATATGATCTGATCATAATAAAATATAGTTGTACACCTACACCTAGTTGTGATAAGATCGATGCACATATGAACTTTAGTTGGAATATCTGATCTAAATCCTTGAGATCAAAAACATTCTGGGTATTTAGGTGTATTCTCATCGCGGGTCTGAGTCTTCATATATGACTCTATATTTATTCTTTGTTGTATTCATGCTCTATTAGTTATTGTTTGTTACTTCAGGTCTAGCTGATAAGGCACCGGCCAGTCTGGACAGTCGAAGGGCATGATCATTTTAGCATATAGCCGTTCTGAAATCCAGCAACCCAAATCGACATGTCTATCCTTGTCACCGCTCCCGTAAGTAGTCCTTCAGTAGAATAATTAATAATACTTTATATTTCTAGGCTAAGTGATATACCTAAACTTAACAGAGTAAGCCCTAAACTATAGTCGTGCTTTCCTAAGAAAGTACTAATTCACTATAGTTAATAGCTCTGATACCAATCTGTCACACCCCGGCCGTCGGCGGAAACACCGGGCGGTGTAACGTCATTTCTCGTATCATAGTTATCAACTTCCTGAAAACACATGCAATTTAAAATACATCAACATACAGTTGGTGAGTCCACAGGTTCTGACTCCATATAAAAATAATACATTTTCCAAGTTCAAAAGTATAGTTTTGAAAATATCATTTTGACTCTCCAACGTTTAGTATATATATCCTAGGTATAAAAATTTACTTACCAAATAAGTAATTTACCTATAAGTCTCATATACTATGAATATAAGTGTTTGTAATTCAATACAAATGAAAGTTGCTACGTATAAATCTTATTTCAATTCTATACGAGTAAAACCGCTACGTATAAATCTATTTCAATTCTATACGAGTATGTGTGTTAGGTATAATTATCTACTTAATATACAAGTATTATACCTACCAGTTTCTTGTACCTAGAGCATAAGTGTTTGGGAAACTTATACTTAACATTAATACTTGTATAACGACAAAGTATAATCCTTCTAACAATTTGCTACCATGAGTCTGTAACCGCGGCTATATGACTAGTTTCAAACCTCTACTTGATGCTACAAGTTTCGCATCTTGAGATAAGTTCCACACGCTTCATTAACGTCAGAACAATAAACAAACAAAAGGACAGTTCGTCACTCGCACACAGTTTTGTTGTAGCTAGCAACCACGAGTGGGGTTGTCAACCCGTATCTTACTCATACACGACTTCCTCGCTCACACGGGATTAACGGTTACAGGTCAGAGGATTTTCCCTAAGATTTCCAATCTTAGTCGGTGAATACAATAGCTCATGTAGACTTGTCGAGTTCCGTTAGTTCTAGTAGTAAAATCATATTAGTGTCTAAAACCCTAAGTTATTAGACTATGATTTTAACATTACTCCTAATATTTATAATACTTAGGTAGTACAACAACTATAATTAGAATTAAAACAAGGTTTTATCTTGACATAAAACCAATAATAACAACATATAACGTTCCTAGTTTTATCTTGACATAAAACTATCAATAACAATATATAACATACTAAGTTTTATCTTTACATAAAACCAATAATAGCAACATATAACATACCAAGTTTTATCTTGACATAAAACCAATAATAGCAACATACTTTATAACTTAACATATAGAACTTCCGAATATAACTTCAGAACTATATCGCACACAAAATATATATAGAATCCTAAGTATAACTCAAGATCTACATTAATATACCACTATAACAATAACATGCTAACAACTTTACAATAGTTGTATACTTTCAAATATGAAATAACTATATCCCGGTTATTATAACTATCTACGTTGATACTAATATACTATCATATAGACATAATAATAACGTATATATAATATTTACCATGCTTTTTCCCCTGAAAAATTAGAAAGTGGGGCCGTGAAACTCACCTTAATAGCGTGATTTTATGTAGTATAAGCAGAAACGATCAGCGGTACGAAGTCGTCGGGGCTCGGGATGCAAGAGGGCTTCAGCAAAGGAGAGAGGAGAAAGAAGTTCAGGTGTAAGAATGGCTGGGGTCGATCTTGCTATTTATAGTAATATTTTTGGCCCTCACGTCGTGAAAAACTCATTTTTCACGTCGTGAGTTTAGATCTTATCTTTTCGTAGACTTGTCATCCGTCTTCTAGCTTCCGAAGGTGGAAAAATGAGCCCTCACGACGTGAAAAACGCCTTGTTCACGTCGTGAGTTTGGATCTTATCCCCTCGCAGCCTCGTCACACCTTCTAGATCCGAAATATGGCGGTTTGACTCCTCACGTCGTGAGTTTTTATGCTCACGTCGTGAGTTCAGTCAAATTAGGGTTTCTGACAGCGACATCTTCGGAAGGCCATAACCTTTGCAAACGAACTCCGTTTTTGACGTTCTTTATATGCACGCGTAGGTAATTCCGAGTACTACAACTCTCTAATAGATTACAATAGATTACAATAGCTAACTCTAAGCCTATAAGTCTCATATACTATGAATATAAGTGTTTTTAATTCCATACAAACGAAAGTTGCTACGTATAAATCTTATTTCAATTCTATACGAGTAAAACCGCTATGTATAAATCTATTTCAATTCTATACGAGTAAAACCGCTACGTATAAATCTATTTAAATTCTATACGAGTATGTGGGTTAAGTATAATTATCTACTTAATATACAAGTATTATACCTACCAGTTTCTTGTACCTAGAGTATAAGTGTTTGGGAAAGTTATACTTAACATTAATACTTGTATAACGACAAAGTATAATGCTTCTAACAATTTGCTACCATGAGTCCGTAACCGCGGCTATATGACTAGTTTCAAACCTTTGCTTGATGCTACAAGTTTCGCATCTTGAGATAACTTCGACACGCTTCATCAACGTCGGAACAATAAACAAACAAAAGGACAGTTCGTCACTCGCACACGGTTTTGTTGTAGCGAGCAACCACGAGTGGGGTTGGCAACCTATATCTTATTCATACACGACTTCCTCGCTCACACGGGATTAACGGTTACAGGTCAGAGGATTTTCCCTAAGATTTCCAATCTTAGTTGATGAATACAATAGCTCATGTAGACTTGTCGAGTTCCATTAATTCTAGTAGTAAAATCATATTCGTGTCTAAAATCCTAAGTTATTAGACTATGATTTTAACATTACTCCTAATATTTATAATACTTAGGTAGTACAATAACTATAATTAGAATTAAAACCAGGTTTTATCTTGACATAAAACCAATAATAACAACATAGAACGTTCCTAGTTTTATCTTGACATAAAACTATCAATAACAATAAATAACATACTAAGTTTTATCTTGACATAAAACCAATAATAGCAACATATAACATACCAAGTTTTATCTTGACATAAAACCAATAATAGCAACATACTTTATAACTTAACATATAGAACTTCCGAATATAATTTCGGAACTATATCGCACACAAAATATATATAGAATCCTAAGTATAACTCAAGATCTACATTAATATACTACTATAAGAATAACATGCTAACAACTTTACGATAGTTGTATACTTTCAAATATGAAATAACTATATCCCGATTATTATAAATATCTACATTGATACTAAGATAGTATCATATAGACATAATAATAACGTATATATAATATTTAGCATGCGTTTTCCCCCAAAATATTAGAAAGTGGGGCCGTGAAACTCACCTTAATAGCGTGATTTTATGTAATCTAAGCAGAAACGGTCAGCGGTACGAGGTCGTCGGGGCTCGGCATTTAAGAGGGCTTCAGCAAAGGAGAGAGGAGAAAGACGTCCAGGTGTAAGAATGGTTGGGGTCGATCTTGCTATTTATAGCAAGATTTTTGGCCCTCACGACGTGAAAAACTCATTGTTCACGTCGTGAGTTTAGATCTTATCTCTTCGTGAGTTTAGATCTTATCTCATTGTTCACGTCGTGAGTTTGGATCTTATCCCCCTCGTAGCCTCGTCACACCTTCTAGATCCGAAATATGGCGGTTTGACTCCTCACGTCGTGAGTTTTTATGCTCACGTCGTGAGTTCAGTCAAATTAGGGTTTCTGACAGCGACATCTTCGGAAGGCCATAACTTTTGCATACGAACTCTGTTTTTGACGTTCTTTATATGCACGCGTAGGTATTTCAGAGTACTACAACTCTCTAATAGATTACAATAGCTAACTCTAAGCCTATTTTAAATTCCACTTGTTGAAAAGATTTTATAGTGTTCGGTTTATCATAACTTCTTCACGCGAAGCCAGATTTCGACGTTCTCTTCATTTTTGGAATCGTATGGATGTATACTTTGATTTATACTATAAAGTATGTATGAAAATTCATATTTATATTAGAATTATCATGAAATACATAGTAAGTTTACTACATTACTTGTTTTGACAAAATCACATTACATGATTGGTATAATCACATGTGATTGTTATTGACCTACTTTTGACTAGTGTTACAGGCTGACTTATGTAAACATCCTCAGCCAACTTTCCATTAAGGAAAGTGGTTTTGACATCCATTTGCCATATTTCATAATCATGAAATGCAACAATGGCTAGCATAACTCCAATAGACTTAATCTTCGCTACTGGTGAAAAGGTCTCATCATAGTCAACTCTCGGAGTTTGAGAAAAGACCTTTGCAACCAGTCGCACCTTATAAGTGTGTACATTCCCATTCATGCCCGTCTTCTTCATGAAGATTCATTTGCACCTGACTGTATTACGACCTGGTACATTGTCAACCAAGTTCCAAACTTGATTGTAATACATGGACTGTATCTCGCTGTCCATAGCCTCTTTCCATTTAGCAGAATCGGGGCCTGCCATGGCTTCTGTGTAGCTGTTAGGTTCATCCAAACTTACCAGTGTACTATCATTGATAAGTGTATCAACTTCCACAATAATATGGAAACCATAGTAATGCTCAGGTGCATTCCTAACTCTAGTGGAACGCCTCAGAGGTACAGACTCGTCAGTTGGATCAACTAGAGTTTCCTACTCAATTTGATTGCTAGGGTTTGAGGTTCCTTCACCACTTGACTCTTGAATTTCTTCAAGGTCAATTTGCCTCCCACTGTTTTCTTGGCTTATGAACTCTCTCTTGCGAAAGACTCCTCTCCTTGCCACAAATACCACATTCTCACTGGGTCTATAGAAGAGGTAACCAAAGGATTTCTGTGGGTAGCCGATGAAAATACACCGCTCACTTTGAGGTTCGAGCTTATCGTGAGTCTCGCGCCTCACGAAAGCCTCGCAACCCCAAATCTTGATGTGGTCCAAATTGGGAACTTTCCCAGTCCACATCTCTTGAGGTGTTTTGGTAACCTTTTTGGTAGGGACTAGATTAAGGATATG
Organism: Lactuca virosa; assembly: GCF_052849685.1. Classification (NCBI taxonomy): domain Eukaryota; kingdom Viridiplantae; phylum Streptophyta; class Magnoliopsida; order Asterales; family Asteraceae; genus Lactuca; species Lactuca virosa. The sequence goes on along the minus strand of NC_136426.1, from coordinate 332,712,240 downwards.
GGCGGCAGTCTCTAAGGCATACCCCTAAAATGAGATTGGTAGCGAAGTTTGACTCATCATGGAACGAACCATGTCCAACAAGGTTCGATTACGACTCTCAGCCACACCATTAAGCTGTGGTGTTCTGGGAGGTGTCAATTGTGAGACAATCCCACATTCCTTAAGATAGTCAAGGGACTCTGTACTAAGATACTCACCACCTCGATCGGATTGAAGCATCTTAATGTTCCTGCCCAGCTGATTCTCCACTTCCGGTTTAAACTCTTTGAAGTCACATAGAAGCGGTTAGCATCCCTTGTGGCGGTTCTGAAGGGTCCTCACACATCTGTGTGTACGAGATCCAACAAACCTTCACCCCTAGCACATGTACCAGTGAAGGGTGAGTTTGTCATTTTTCCAAGTAAACTAGATTCACAACTATTCTGACAACCCGATATTTCGAGTCAATGTAATGTTCAAAAAGTCAAATATTATAAACTATTTTTGATGTAATAAAATAGCATAAAAAATGAGGTGTTCTAAAGTCTCAATTGGGATACATAAAATGTTACATATTGTGTCAAGGTTTTCAGAAATATAAAGAACACTCAAATCCGAGTTATAACGAAGAAGTTATGACCAATCGAAAATCCGCGACACAACCGGTAAACACTGTTAAGCGTAAAAAGTGAAATTTCAATAAAATACTTTTTAGCATTAGGTATTTAAACGAAAGTCGTAGATTATGTTAAACCGTGAGCATGTATAAAAAGAACGCCCACATCTGACTTCGTATGAGGAAGTTATGATTTTTCTAAGTTTCGGATGTAGCAGTAGACAACTAAAAACTCGAGATAAAAATCGAACGATTTTTAGCCGACGCAACCTAAACGAGAATTGAAGGTCTCGACAGTAGTAGTACAACGGTAAAAATACAGACGAAAACGGACGTCGGATCGGCCACGTCGCCCTTACACCCTCTACTACCGTCCCATCCGAAGACCAGAGACCGGAGACGTCATCGCTGACGTACTCCCCGCGTACGAGGGTACGCCCCACATACTTCGGAGTACGCCCAGTGTACGAAGCCTCGCAGCCCCCCTATAAATAGGATGCGAGAGTTTATGTTTCATTTGCCATTTCACACCTTTTCTCCCGTATTCTCTCCCTCTCGAGCCTCCCGAAACTATCCCGACGCCCCGGTTACCTACCCAAGTCCCGACGAAGGTCCGAAGCTCCGAGATTCCTGAGGAATATACCACTTCCTGGTCGAGGTGCCGCCCAAGAAAATCTTGTTTTTTTCAAATCACCACACTTTACAGGTGAGTTCATACCCCTACCTTTTCACGTCTTTTTCATGTTTTAGGGGGGGAAATACAAGTGAAACAACAGAAAAAATTATGTTCAAATATACACCGTTTTATATGGTTTCGAATATTTTACTTACATCCTGTTTATAAATGTTAAACAACATTAATACCAACATTACACTTTACATGCAAAGTTGGTATTACGTCAAGTTTTTATCACCAAATGGAACACACTTTTGAAAAATTATAATAGGTATAGTTTACGAAATATTCATGACAACTTTACGTAAACACGATAAAAAAGGAAATACTTTTATTTACCAGTAATGTGGACTTTTCATTCCGTAAATCTATTGATACTAAGTTTTGTGAGACATCCGGCTTCATCGTACTCTCAAGTACGCATTTCAAGTCATGTATTATAAACCATAATCTCTTGTAAAGAGAGCGTGATACTTGTGTATAGATCTATACGGGATTGACAATCCCGCACCTAAACTGTTAGCTATAGTTAGACCGGCAGGTCTGGGGTGACAAACGTCGTAACACTACAACGCCTGAAGAACGTTGTTACAGGCAGTCTGGGTCAATAGCATGGTTATAAATCTCACATGGAATATCGAAATATTTTGATTTACGAGACTCTTAAATGCATTCAGTGTTAAATTATATATGTATAAATCCACTTTCACCATTTTAGCATGAAAGATACTATTGCATTCCAGCCTTTGGAACTTTTTCAAACTATCACACATACATAGAAAATATTGGATTTTCTGGAAAACACGTTCAGTTATTTTTACCGAAAGACATACAAATTTTAGTACAAAAACGGTTATGAACTCACCAACTTAATTGTTGACACTTTTTCAAAACTACTTGTATTTCTCAGGGAATCAGTAATACAGGTAACCATCAGCTTTTGGAGAAGGAACGCTAAGGCGTCTGTTATCAAAACATTTTAAATCGTCATATTTGTAATATTCTTTTGTAACATGTATTACATGCAACGATGTAACTTTTATTATATTTATGATGGTTGGGTTACTTTCTTTACAAATATTCAAATGCTATGATACTACGTTAAGTCATCCACCCCCGAATGTTTCCGCTATTCTGGTTTGGGGGTGTAACAGATTGGTATCAGAGCATTGTTTATAGTGAACTAAGTATATCGAACCACATAAGATATACAAACTATAAATGCAAAGGGACTAAATCCCTCTGTCACACCCCGCTAAAGCGGAAACGCAAGGTATGACAGCGACAAAGGTTTCATTGCAAAAGATAAAGATACATCACCATAGCAATATTAAAAAGTTTACAACCCATAGCTTAAACAAAACAAAGTACAAGTTTTCCAAAATGACATTGTTCAAAATATATAACTTCATAAAATAACTTCCACACGATGCAGCATGCTCTATGATGATGAATCTCTATATCCACTTACTAATTATTTCCTGAAAAAGCATGTAAAACGAGCGTCAACTATGAAAATAGTTGGTGAGTTCACAAGTATATAAAATCGTGCTTGAAAGAAGGCTTTTCGTAATTACAAGTACATTGCTTTAATGATAAACCAAGTTGATTGCTATTAATGAATACAAGTTTATTGCTATAACGAGAAACGAGTTTGTATGTGTATGAGCAAACAATGAGTCTCAACCAAACGTATGACTGAAGCCCTATCGAGATCTATGCTTATCGTTCCATAGATGAATATGGTATCATGCACTCCAGCAATAGGGCGAGTGAGGAGTTGTCAATTCCTAATAGCGCTATCCATAATGACCATTGGCTCAAAGAGTTAATGGTTAGAGATAAGGGAAGGGCCTTAGTACGATAAGTTCTCATGTTCCGTGTTGCATAGACATACATAAAGAAACATAGCAATACAATAGCAATCGTGTTTGATACAATTCAATTTAAATACAACATGCAAATAATAGTTTTTCTGGACATGCTTTTCCACCCCAAAACATAAAAACTGAAAATAGGGGAGTGCGTGAATACTCACAATGTTTCGAGTAGATACACGTGGTGCCTTGGAATACACCAACGTCTTAATGCCGGGATCCTACGACATCAAACACACACTAGTGAGTTTCCATGTCGAAATCTAATGTTAATATACTAAACTCTACATATAGTGAAATGCCAATTTATGTTCTAATATTGGATTTTATATTAATTGGTTACACTTTTTCTGAAATGATGAAATTCTACAAGTCATGTGATAAATACAACTTTGGGATATTAATTTTCCAGATTTAGTAATATAAATTTAAGGGTGTTTCAACACATTTAAAGGTGTTTTAAATTCCTAAAAATGTAAGATATTATCAAATAGTTTCCAAAAATTGTCAAACCTTGTATTTTTCATTCTAAATACAATAGAGGTTTTCCAGAAAATTTTCCTTGAATTTTTGATATGGTTATCTACTTTCCAAATTTTTAAGCCTTCATAACAACATAAATTCACGAAAAATAGCATTCAAAGGATAAAAATTCTCAAACTTTTTATTTTACTGTTATTACACATTACTAATCTGGGAAAAATATAAAAATGGATTTCCAAGCTGTTTAATTATATTTTACGATTTTTGAGCATTTATTCCAATAAAAATTGAAATAAATAGAAAACAGTTTCCAAAATTACCCAAACTTTTTATTTAACTGTTATTATACATAACTAGGCTGGGAAAAATATAAAAGATATTTTTCAGTGGGTATTTCTATTTTTCCTTGTTTTATCCCCTTAAATAACCATTAATTGAAGAATAAATAACAAACAGTTAAAATAAATTACCAAAAATTTTTGTAACATCATTTACAGTGTAAGTAATCTGGGAAAAATACCAAAAGTGGTTTTCATATTGTATAGTCCGGTTTTGGGTATTTATGTGTATTTAAGTGTATTTAACTTTAGAAAATAGAAGAAAAATAGTTTACAGTAGAGAAAAATCATCAAAATTTTTATGTAATCTCCTACTGTACAACATGATGTTCTGGTAAATTTTCATGAATTTTGGATAATCAGAACTATTTTTCCTATTTTTAGGCCATTATAATTACCAAAAATTGGGAAAAATAGTAAGCCATGATGAAAAATTCTGAAATTATTTTTCTGAGTCACCCACCACAGGTAAGGGCTGCGAAAATTGTTAGATACAATTTTTACACTCTCTAAGGTGGTTTTGTGATTTATTATACCCAAACAAAAAGAAAATCGGAAATCATACCAAACAGCAACAACAATCGATGACATTTAGTGAGGGGTCATTATTCACCATAGGGGACATCCATGAATTTATTCCGCATTTATAGACCTCTGGAAATATTTTATGTGATTTATGCCCTTGTTTTCTTGCAATAATTTTAATAAATCAAAGAAATGATAAAAGCTCTTGAAATTTTCCAGATTATCACATGCATGTGAGGGCTTTCAAAAGAAAAATGTTCAAATTTTATTCAAAAGGGAAATAGGGGTATTGAACCCAAACAAGTTAAGAAATGTTGCATATAATGGTGCATGAGATGTAAATGTGGCTGAAGTTCATGAATTTGAGTAGCCCATTCAGTGGGGTTTTAAGCCACGAAATTTCAGCCATCATTCACTGGATATGTTAAGTTTCTAAATTATTTTTCATCAGATTTATGGTTGGGTTTAAGGTCATTGATCACGCAAAGCAAAAATGGTGATCACAGAAAAAGAGCTGTTTGCGCAACCATTTTATAAAAATTGCCAAAAATCCGATATTTAATATTTTACAGTGAGACCAGTTGGGTTTGAAAGTTAACTCGTGGAACTATCCAATACAAAAAGAATATCGGGATTTGGTTAAGAAATGACCGAGTTATGGCCGTTCAAAGCTGAACAATGTAATCTGGCAGATTGCATGTTTGCTTTGAGTGCATTCTTAGGGCATTTTGACAAGAACAACATGCATGCTTCGGTTAAGGTCCGATTTCTAGCACATGCATGGAGTGAATGAGCATCCAAGATGTACTAGAAATGGTTTAAATGCTTTTGTTCATGCAAGAACACAAAAGAAATGGAGAAGAAGATGTAATACTCGGTTTTGAAGTCACATGAACACATGTGCATCTTTTTCACTCCTTGCATGGGTTTGATCCCGGATTTTCACCATCTCAAACACATACATTGTGTTATGGTGAGAATCTACAAACCACAAGGGAAAAGTAAGGATTTCTAGCCATGGAAGGGCATAGAATCCGAAGAGTAGAGAAAATCATGAAGAAGAGGAAGTAAAATCATGAAACCATGAGGGAGGATTGTGTTGTTTACCTTGGTTTTGATCTTGAGAGAAGCAAGAACACTTCAAGACCTTCTCAATTTCGAAATTATGGCAGAGAATGGAGGATTTCCTGGAGGTGTAGGAGAGGTTTTTGAGGTGGGGAATCTTCTTGGAGAAGGAGTGAGAGAGAGAGTGTGTATGGGAAGTTGAAGTGTAAGAGAAGAATAAAATGATTAAGAATTTTTGGGGAAAAATGGAGCATGGGGGAGAGGGTGGCAGATTTTATGAGTGTAAGAGAGGCCCTCTCTCTCCTAATTCAAACTAAATAAATTTCCCTTCAATTTTTATAAAACCCAAATTTTTATAAAAATGCCTCTTTATGTAATTCATGATTTATTTAAGAATCTTTGTTTTTAGCTCATAAAATATGATTTATGTTTGATAATTAAATCTTTATATCTTTGATTATATCCTTATGACTTAATTATTTAAATTTTATCTAATGAGGTTTATAACAAATCTTATAGAGTTTTTAGGTTTTAAAGTTTATAAATTTGGATTTTTGGGCTCTTTAGGGTTTTTGGAACATTGTTTGATATTCACCATCATATTGAAATGAAATTAGAATATTTTAATTTATTTTTAGGGTTTTATACCCTTTTTCAATTGTAGCAAGGTTTGAAGTTTATTCTAATTATAGCATTGGCATTTCCTATTGTAGTTAAGCAACTTACTAGAATCGTAAGTGTCAAGTATATTAGTCCTAGATCTTAGTTGGGTCCTAGTTTATGCAAGATTTTGACCTAATTTATACTACTAGGCCATGGCATGTTGTGCATGAATGGTTTTTATAAAGATGCATGAGTCCGAGAATGACCTGAATTGACAGTTGTCACACCCACTTAAAAAGAATTTTGTCCCGGAATTCATTCTATGTCATCGTTTGTCATCGCATGGGAAAAGTTGTGGATACTTTTCCTTCATGAAGTCCTCACGCTCCCAGGTGTACTCCGGCCCGCGTTTTGAGTTCCATCGAACTTTCACAATCGGAATCTTACTCCGCTTGAGTCGTTTTAGCTCCCTGTCAAGGATTTCTATCGGTTCCTCAACAAAGTTTAGCTTATCATTGATCTTGAATTCCTCGAGGGGTACTATCAATGCTTCGTCGGCTAAACATTTCTTAAGATTGGAGACGTGGAATGTGTCGTGAATGGCGCTTAACTCTTGGGGTAATCGGAGTTTATATGCCACCGGACCAATCCTTTCAATGATCTCTAAGGGTCCAACATATCTTGGGCTTAGTTTTCCTTTCTTACCAAAACGTACAAGCCCTTTCCAAGGCGACACCTTTAGAAGTACCTTGTCTCCAACTTGGAATTCTAATGGTTTTCGACGATTATCCGCATAACTTTTCTGACGATCTCTGGCGGCTTTAAGCCTATCTTTGATGATAGCAATCTTGTCAGTTGTTTCCTGGATAAGGTCGAGTCTAGTCAATTGTCTGTCTCCGATTTCTGTCCAACACAATGGAGAACGACACTAGCGTCCATACAATGCTTCGTATGGGGCACATTGGATACTCGTGTGGTAACTGTTATTGTAGGAAAACTCAATTAGAGGCAAATGAGTATCCCAATTTCCTTTGAACTCAATGACACATGCCCGTAGCATGTCTTCCAATGTTTGTATTGTTCTCTCTGTCTGCCCATCTGTCTGAGGGTGGTAAGTTGTGCTCAAATTTATCTTGGTTCCTAGTGCCTTCTGTAACATCCACCAAAATCGTGATGTAAAACGACTATCTCTATCAGAAATGATGGATAGGGGTACACCATGTAGAGAAACAATTTTGTCGATGTAGATTTGGGCCAATTTTTCCATCTTGAAGTCTTCCCGAATGGGGAGAAAGTGAGCAGATTTCGTCAGTCGATCCACTATGACCCAAATTGAGTCGTGACCTTTAGAAGTTCTAGGAAGTTTGGTAACGAAATCCATGGATATCTGCTCCCATTTCCATTGGGGAATTTCGGTTTGTTGCAATAAGCCAGATGGTTTTTGATGTTCAGCTTTGACTATTGAGCAAGTTAAACACTTCCCAACATATAAGGCAATATCCCTTTTCATTCCAGGCCACCAATAGTATTCTTTAAGATCCTTGTACATCTTATCCGCTCCAGGGTGGATTGAGTATTTAGATCGATGAGACTCCTCTAGTACCATGTCTCTCAGATCGTTAACCCTTGGAATCCAGACCCTGTCCTTAAAATAACGAACTCCATCAGGTTTGGTTTCAAATCTCACTTCCAAACCATGTAAAGTTTCACCTGGAAGATTTTCCTTGAATAAAGCTTTCTCCTGGGCATCAATGATTTGAGATTTCGAGTTTGTCTAAATTACCATTCCCAAAGCTCTCACACGGGAAGGTTTCACCCTTTCTTTTCTACTAAGAGCGTCGGCTACTACGTTAGCCTTCCCTGGGTGATATCGTATCTCACAGTCATAATCACTAAACAACTCTACCCATCTCCTCTGCCGCATGTTTAACATTTTCTGATCTAGGATGTGCTGAAGGCTTTTGTGATCGGTATAAATGGTGCACTTGGTTCCGTACAAATAATGCCTCCATATTTTAAGAGCGAAAACTATTGCTCCTAGTTCTAGATCATGGGTGGTATAATTCTTCTCATGCGGTTTGAGTTGTCTAGAAGCATACGCAATGACCTTATCTTTTTGCATTAACACACATCCTAATCCTTGATGAGACGCATCACAATACACTACAAAGTTCTCTGATCCCTCTGGTAAAGCCAGAATTGGTGCATTACACAACTTGTTTTTCAGGATTTGAAACGCCTCTTCGTGTTTCTCTTCCCAGAGAAATTTTCTGTCTTTTTGGGTCAAAGATGTTAATGGTTGAGCAATACTAGAGAAATTCTCAATGAAGCGTCTGTAGTACCCAGCTAATCCTAGGAACTGTCGTATTTCTGTCGGGGTTTTGGGGGCTTCCCATTTCTTGATTGCCTCGATCTTAGCTGGATCTACATGAATTCCTCTTTCGCCGATCACATGACCAAGGAAATGTACTTCCCGAATCCAAAATTCACACTTAGTGAACTTGGCATACAATTTCTGCTCCTTCAGCAGCTCCAACACTAGCTTCAGATGTCTCTCATGATCTACTTTGGTTTGTGAGTAAACAAGTATGTCATCGATAAATACAATTACAAACTTGTCTAGGTATGGTTTACAGACCCTATTCATCAAATCCATGAAAACAGCGGGTGCGTTCGTTAGTCCAAAAGGCATGACTAAGAACTCATAATGTCCATAACGGGTTCTAAATGCTGTTTTGTGAATGTCTCCTTCGTGAACTCTTAGTTGATGGTATCCTGATCGGAGGTCGATCTTTGAGAAGTATGAAGCGCCCTGCAACTGATCGAACAAGTCCTCTATTCGAGGGAGAGGATATCGATTCTTGATTGTCAACTTGTTCAGTTATCTATAATCAATACACATTCGGAATGACCCGTCTTTCTTTTTGACGAATAACACGGGGGCTCCCCAAGGTGAAGGACTTGGTCGTATAAACCCTTTGTCTAGAAGTTCTTGAAGTTGTCCGGACAGTTCTTGCATCTCGGATGGCGCGAGGCGATATGGTGCTTTTGCTACCGGTGCCGCTCCGGGAATTAAGTCTATCCGAAATTCGACCTGTCTGTGAGGGGGTAGACCGGGTAATTCCTCCGGAAACACTTCGGGATAGTTTTGAACCATCGGGATTTCGTTGAGTTGCTTAGCTTCAGGTTCTCTTTCTATCACGTGGGCCATGAATGCGATACAATCCTTTTTCAGATACTTATGAATATTTATGCTCGATACAATGTTTAAACTTCTTCCTGGCTTCTCACCGTGTATGATAAGGGTTTCTCCATTAGGGAGAGGTATCCTAATGACTTTCTCGTAACAACCAATGTCCGCTCTATTCTTGGATAACCAATCCATTCCTACTATTACATCAAAACTACCTAGCTCGATAGGAATTAGGTCAATGCTAAAGAGTTTATCAGCTAAATTCAGAGTACAACCAGGAATTATATCATTAGCCCTAATTTCATACCCATCAGCAAGTTCAATAGCATAAGCATTCCTCATCTTTTTCGATTTCAAGCCAATTAACGGTCTAAATGCTAAAGAAACAAAACTCCTATCTGCTCCCGCATCAAATATTACTGATGCAAAATGGTTGTTCAGGAGAAACGTACCTGTTATCACTTCAGGGTTCTGACGAGCTTCTTCTGCACCAATCACAAAGGCTACACCTCTTGGCCGTCCAACTTGATTTCCTTGGAAGTTTTGCCTAGCTTGGCCTTGTCCATTGTTACCAGGCCCTTTGTTCAGTTTGGGACATGCTCTACGGAGATGATCAATACTCCCGCACTCGTAACATGCCCCTTTTTCCCTCCTTATTCAGCTTACAATACTTCGAGTAATGGCCTGTTTGCTTACAGTTTTGGCACACTGGGCAAGCTCCCTTGTGATGAAAGTTACACTTATTGCACTTCGAAAGCGGTCCTGAGTACTGCTTTCTCTCCTGCGCTTCCTGTTCTTGAGTTTTCACTGGTTCTTGCTCCTGGGCTCTTACCATAAAGTTTCTTGAGACTTTCTGCTTCCTCCCTGACTTGCCTCCATACTTCTTCTTTCCCTGATATGCTGGCTTCCTCTTGCTACTAGAGTTTTCCTTTGTCGATGCTCCCATCCTTATCACATCATTGGTTAGTCGATTTGCTAGACTTACTGCACTCTGAATAGTAGTTGGATTTGCTGAAGTAACCATTCCCCGAATCTCTGGTGCCAGACCCCAGATGTAACGATCTACCCGTTTCTCCTCAGGAGTAACCATGTGAGGTACCAGTTTTGCTAGTTCATGAAATCGGACTGTGTACTTCTCTATTTGTGTTCCAACCATAGAATGGTTCCAGAACTCAGATTCAAGCTTCTGAATTTCATCCTTGGGACAATACTCCTCTATCAGCAGCTTCTTTAGGTCTTCCCAAGTTAGCTGATATGCCGCTGCACGACCTCGGGTTTGCACTAAAGTATTCCACCAGGTCAATGCCCTATCCTGAAGTAGACAAGTTGCATACTCCACTTTGTTGCGTTCGAGACATTTGCTAATGTGAAGGACCGACTCCATACTGTCAATCCATTTCAGCAACCCGACCGCACCTTCCTTTCCATGGAATTCCTTAGGTTTATAGGACATAAAGGACTTGTAGTTGCATTCTCTTTCATTGTTTCCCCGGTTTCCTCCACTACTTCCTTGGTTAGCATTAAGTCCTGCAGTTACTTGAGTAACAATGTTTGGGATTATTTCCATGAGTTGTTGTGCTACAATTTGAGCAACATCGGGTGTTTCGTTCTGTGGGCGCCCGCTATTTGGCCTTCCTGACATGGTTCTATTACACAGGAGAAGAAATACGTATAAATACATAAACTAATGTATAATATTTAGTTCACTACTATTTTGAAAACCGTAAGTGTTGTCAAATCATTGGTTTGCATTAATACTAGGCATATATATTTTAGAAAGAAAAGAAAAGAAAAATCTCTTTATTCGACCATTTACCAATTAAATTCTAGGGTTTGACCTCATAGTAAAAGTTTTCAAACATAAAATAAAATTCTTCATTACCATTTGAAATTGTCTTAAAACCAATCCAATACATCAATCCCAAAATAAAGTTTTAAATGTCTTTCCCAAAAGACACCCAACATGGGTTTTCATTTCATGACAAAATAAAATAAAATACTGAAATCAGAACCAAACACTAATCGCTATCCCAACAAGAATCATCAGCACCACAATCAGTAATAGCCCAACAAGCACATAATATGCAGTCATCGCACGACATGCCACTCGTCTAGCAGCACTAGATGTGTCAGCAGCCTCCATCGAATGCTGTAACAGGATTTCCATCCTTGTCAAGACTTCATCCAGAACTTCCCGATGCCCAGCTATCACAGCGAGACTGTGACGTAGGCCCGCTGCCATCGACTGTAATCTCCGGGACTCCTCCGGGGTCATACCTGGCTGCCTGACAGGTATCCCTATGACTTGCTATGGTGAGGGTGCTCTCGGTCCTGCAACGCTGGGTCCTACCCCGCTAGGTCCTGCCGTGCCAAGTCCTGCTGTGCTGGTGGCTATCCTTCCTGGAATAGGAACACTCTTCCTCGCCGTCCTCCGAATACGAAGCCCATAAAGTGGTGGCTGTGGCAACACCGATGAAGGCGATGCCTCGCGTCGTTGACTCGGGGCGTTGTCATTGCTGATCTCCACCGAGTTTCCTGTATCTTCTGTATCCTCCGATGGGTCTTCTTCTACCGAGGTGGGGGGGTTACGTCGAGGGATAACAGTGACGTAGCCGGACTCATCAGCTGAGGCGGTAGCGTGAGAAGATGACGATGTCGACATAGGGGACTGAGACATATATTCAATGAGATATGAAATAAATGACAATGCATGCCTATAATATGCAATGCTTACACACACCAAAAATTAACCTTTTTGAATTTTTGAAATAAAGTTTTCTCAAAAATTTTGTTGAACATATTCCGATTATAATTAGCTCAAGCTTTGTACAAATCTTTCCTTAATTAAACATAGGTGATCAGGCTATGTTTAATTGAGGTCCAACGATACAATTCCCGACCTAATTATATTAGTAATATGTTTGATGTAAAAAAAGAATTTTCATAAGTTTTGGTTATAGGTTGTGTTTTCTTAAAGGAAAACTGATGTTCTCTATAACTTTAGCTCTGATACCACTTCTGTCACACCCCGCTAAAGCGGAAATGCAAGGTATGACAGCGACAAAGGTTTCATTGCAAAAGATAAAGATACATCATCATAGCAATATTAAAAAGTTTACAACCCATAGCTTAAACAAAACAAAGTACAAGTTTTCCAAAATGACATTGTTCAAAATATATAACTTCATAAAATAACTTCTACACGATGCAGCATGCTCTATGATGATGAATCTCTATATCCACTTACTAATTATTTCCTGAAAAAGCATGTAAAACGAGCGTCAACTATGAAAATAGTTGGTGAGTTCACAAGTATATAAAATTGTGCTTGAAATAAGGCTTTTCGTAATTACAAGTACATTGCTTTATTGATAAACCAAGTTGATTGCTATTAATGAATACAAGTTTATTGCTATAACGAGAAACGAGTTTGTATGTGTATGAGCAAACAATGAGTCTCAACCAAACCTATGACTGAAGCCCTATCGAGATCTATGCTTATCGTTCCATAGATGAATATGGTATCATGCACTCCAGCAATAGGGCGAGTGAGGAGTTGTCAATTCCTAATAGCGCTATCCATAATGACCATTGGCTCAAAGAGTTAATGGTTAGAGATAAGGGAAGGGCCTTAGTACGATAAGTTCTCATGTTCCGTGTTGCATAGATAGTTTTTCTGGACATGCTTTTCCACCCCAAAACATAAAAACTGAAATTAGGGGAGTGCGTGAATACTCACAATGTTTCGAGTAGATACAAGTGGTGCCTTGGAATACACCAACGTCTTAATGCCGGGATCCTACGACATCAAACACACACTAGTGAGTTTCCATGTCGAAATCTAATGCTAATATACTAAACTCTACATATAGTGAAATGCCAATTTATGTTCTAATATTGGATTTTATATTAATTGGTTACACTTTTTCTGAAATGATGAAATTCTACAAGTCATGTGATAAATGCAACTTTGGGATATTAATTTTCCAGATTTAGTAATATAAATTTAAGGGTGTTTCAACACATTTAAAGGTGTTTTAAATTCCTAAAAATGTAAGATATTATCAAATAGTTTCCAAAAATTGTCAAACCTTGTATTTTTCATTCTAAATACAATAGAGGTTTTCCAGAAAATTTTCCTTGAATTTTTGATATGGTTATCTACTTTCCAAATTTTTAAGCCTTCATAACAACATAAATTCACGAAAAATAGCATTCAAAGGATAAAAATTCTCAAACTTTTTATTTTACTGTTATTACACATTACTAAGCTGGAAAAAATATAAAAATGGATTTCCAAGCTGTTTAATTATATTTTACGATTTTTGAGCATTTATTCCAATAAAAAATGAAATAAATAGAAAACAGTTTCCAAAATTACCCAAACTTTTTATTTAACTGTTATTATACATAACTAGGCTGGGAAAAATATAAAAGATATTTTTCAGTGGGTATTTCTATTTTTCCTTGTTTTATCCCCTTAAATAACCATTAATTGAAGAATAAATAACAGACAGTTAAAATAAATTACCAAAAATTTTTGTAACATCATTTACAGTGTAAGTAATCTGGGAAAAATACCAAAAGTGGTTTTCATATTGTATAGTCCGGTTTTGGGTATTTATGTGTATTTAAGTGTATTTAACTTTTGAAAATAGAAGAAAAATAGTTTACAGTAGAGAAAAATCATCAAAATTTTTATGTAATCTCTTACTGTACAACATGATGTTCTGGTAAATTTTCATGAATTTTGGATAATCAGAACTATTTTTCCTATTTTTAGGCCATTATAATTACCAAAAATTGCGAAAAATAGTAAGGCATGATGAAAAATTCTGAAATTATTTTTCTGAGTCATCCACCACAGGTAAGGGCTGTGAAAATTGTTAGATACAATTTTCACACTCTCTAAAGTGGTTTTGTGATTTATTATACCCAAACAAAAAGAAAATCGGAAATCATACCAAACAGCAACAACAATCGATGAAATTTAGTGAGGGGTCATTATTCACCATAGGGGTCATCCATGAATTTATTCCGGATTTATAGACCTCTGGAAGTATTTTATGTGATTTATGCCCTTGTTTTCTTGCAATAATTTTAATAAATCAAAGAAATGATAAAAGCTCTTGAAATTTTCCAGATTATCACATGCATGTGAGGGCTTTCAAAAGGAAAAATGTTGAAATTTTATTCAGAAGGGAAATAGGGGTATTGAACCCAAACAAGTTAAGAAATGTTGCATATAATGGTGCATGAGATGTAAATGTGGCTGAAGTTCATTAATTTGAGTAGCCCATTCAGTGGGGTTTTAAGCCACGAAATTTCAGACATCATTCACTGGATATGTTAAGTTTCTAAATTATTTTTCCCCAGATTTATGGTTGGGTTTAAGGTCATTGATCACGCAAAGCAAAAATGGTGATCACAGAAAAAGAGCTGTTTGCGCAACCATTTTGTAAAAATTGCCAAAAATCCGATATTTAATATTTTACAGTGAGACCGGTTGGGTTTGAAAGTTAACTCGTGGAGCTATCCAATACAAAAAGAATATCAGGATTTGGTTAAGAAATGAACGAGTTATGGCCGTTCAAATCTGAACAATGTAATCTGGCAGATTGCATGTTTGCTTTGAGTGCATTCTTAGGGCATTTTGACAAGAACAACATGCATGCTTCGGTTAAGGTCCGATTTCTAGCACATGCATGGAGTGAATGAGCATCCAAGATGTACTAGAAATGGTTTAAATGCTTTTGGTCATGCAAGAACACAAAAGAAATGGAGAAGAAGATGTAATACTCGGTTTTGAAGTCACATGAACACATGTGCATCTTTTTCACTCCTTGCATGGGTTTGATCCCGGATTTTCACCATCTCAAACACATACATTGTGTTATGGTGAGAATCTACAAACCACAAGGGAAAAGTAAGGATTTCTAGCCATGGAAGGGCATAGAATCCGAAGAGTAGAGAAAACCATGAAGAAGAGGAAGTAAAATCATGAAACCATGAGGGAGGATTGTGTTGTTTACCTTGGTTTTGATCTTGAGAGAAGCAAGAACACTTGAAGACCTTCTCAATTTCGAAATTATGGCAGAGAATGGAGGATTTCCTGGAGGTGTAGGAGAGATTTTTGAGGTGGGGAATCTTCTTGGAGAATGAGTGAGAGAGAGAGTGTGTATGGGAAGTTGAAGTGTAAGAGAAGAATAAAATGATTAAGAATTTTTGGGGAAAAATGGAGCATGGGGGAGAGGGTGGCAGATTTTATGAGTGTAAGAGAGGCCCTCTCTCTCCTAATTCAAACTAAATAAATTTCCCTTCAATTTTTATAAAACCCAAATTTTTATAAAAATGCCTCTTTATGTAATTCATGATTTATTTAAGAATCTTTGTTTTTAGCTCATAAAATATGATTTATGTTTGATAATTAAATCTTTATATCTTTGATTATATCCTTATGACTTAATTATTTAAATTTTATCTAATGAGGTTCGTAACAAATCTTATAGAGTTTTTAGGTTTTAAAGTTTATAAATTTGGATTTTTGGGCTCTTTAGGGTTTTTGGAACATTGTTTGATATTCACCATCATATTGAAATGAAATTAGAATATTTTAATTTATTTTTAGGGTTTTATACCCTTTTTCAATTGTAGCAAGGTTTGAAGTTTATTCTAATTATAGCATTGGCATTTCCTATTGTAGTTAAGCAACTTACTAGAATCGTAAGTGTCAAGTATATTAGTCCTAGATCTTAGTTGGGTCCTAGTTTATGCAAGATTTTGACCTAATTTATACTACTAGGCCATGACATGTTGTGCATGAATGGTTTTTATAAAGATGCATGAGTCCGAGAATGACCTGAATTGACAGTTGTCACACTCATTATAAGTATAATGGAAATATTAAAGTAACTACATTGTTTTATAAATTCCCAATCTTAGTTACTTTAGGGTAAAATGTGAAAATGATGCTATTCCATGGAATTACACTTTGTACCCCTGTCAAACGTTAGTGGAGCGTGCGTGGTTAACCGGCACACTAATTAGGGATTGACATTGGTGACAAAGGGTGGGTCGATGTTTTATCATAGATCAATGGAGCGTGCGTGGATAACCAGCACATTGATTAGGTGGTGAAGACATTGAGTGCACCATGTTGATTCGCATGGTTATTCACAAACTTGTTTGCGATCCTCGGCATCCCAGTCACAAATTTGAAGTGCATATCGAGATTTAAACATGTCATTGAATTGTTCAATGAATCTCAAAAGAAATCTAGGAATTTTCAAACACATCTAAAACTTAATTTCCTTTCGTTTTTATGGTGAAAATTAGTGAATCGTCATTCACTTACCTTCAAATTATTTACTTTTAGATTACGGCATCCCTTTTCTAAGTTGTAAATAATGTTGTTGGATCCTAGCCCTAATTTCTCATTTGGGTGTTTAATTGGGGATTCATTTCTAATCAAACTTTGTTCCTTTCTATTTCAGATGTCTAACACAAACGCAAACAACAACACTTCTGGGTCATTCTCGTTGATGAACCTGTGTCAAAAGGTGACATTTGATGGCTCGAACTTCAATGAGTGGATGAGATACATTCGCATGATAACTCGCTACGAGGACAAAGAATATGTCCTCGACGAGAAGCTAGAGAAGATTAACCCAGAAGAAGCTACTCCTAAAGAGCTGGCCGCCTTTGAGGCCCACGAGCGTGATGCAATGAAAGTTCATTGCATCTTGTTGGCCACCATGAACCTTGAACTCCAAAAGTCCTATGAGGACATGTATCCATATGAAATGCATCAAGATTTGCTGGACAGGTACCACCAGAACGCGAGGCAAGAGCGCTATGAGATCATCACCAACATGATCACCGCTAAGATGGGAAGTGGAGAATCCCTAACATCTCATTTGAAAAGAATGCAAAGGTATGTTGATCGTCTTCTCAAACTTAATGTTAAGTTTGATGAGGATTTGGCTATCGACATCGTCCTCCACTCCTTGCCTCCTTGCTACAACCAAGTCAGGATGACCTACCACATGAACAAGGAAGAGGTCACCCTAAGTAAACTCCAAGGGCTCCTGAGGACAACTGAGAGCAACCTCAAGGACAAATCTATTGCATCATCCTCTACTATAGTTGCTCCTGTGTTGGCAATCGGCCAAGGAAAGGGTAAGAAGAGGAAGGCTCCTTCCAAGAGCCACCATAAGGGTAAGACCCAAGATGGTTCCTCTTCTAGTGGGACCAAAGCAGGTTCTGTTAAGCCCTCTTCTGACCCCAAGGAAGCAGAGTGCTTCTACTGCCACCAAAAGGGCCACTGGAAACGAAGCTGCCCCAAGTATCTGCAGGATATCAAGGATGGGAAGATAAAGCCCACCTTCGCAGGTATGTATTTAATTAAATTTGATAACTCATCACTTGCTACTTCATGGGTCCTTGATACAGGATGTGGTTACCACATTTGTTCTGATTTGCAGGGGCTAAGAAAAGGTAGGGAAGTGGAGCATGGAAGGATAAGCTTGATCATGGGAAACAAGAAGGCTTCACCAGTAACCAAGATCGGAGTTTATTCCTTAGTGTTGAGTAATGGGTTAGGACTAGATTTAAATAATTGTTGCTATTCGCCAGATATGGCAAGGAACATCATTTCTTTTCATGGATTGTTTAGACAAGGTTTCAGATATTCGTTTGATAATAGTAATGGTTCTATTAATGCTTATTTGAATGGTGTCTTTTATTTCAATGCATTACCTTGTAATGGGATTTATGAATCTGTGTTAGTTATTGATAATTTAGGAAATGATGTTTTGAATATTGATTCGTCCACAAGTTTGGACAAAGCATGCTTGTGGCATTGTCGCCTTGGCCATGTTAACAAGAAACGCATAGCCCAACTCCAAAAGGATGGAGTCTTGGAGTCATTCGACCTAAGGGACGATGACGTGTGTGAGTCTTGTTTACTTGGGAAGATGACCAAGTCACCCTTTACTGGCATATGTGATAGGGGTGAGGGTGTATTGGATCTCATACATACAGATGTATGTGGACCCTTTAGATCCACCACAAGGGACGCTTGTCGCTTCTACGTGACTTTTACAGATGATTATAGCAGATATGGATATATCTACTTGATTAAGCAAAAGTCAGAAACCTTTGAGAAATTCAAAGAGTTTAAGAATGAAGTGGAAAATCAGCTGGGCAGGAAAATCAAGATGCTTCGATCTGATCGAGGAGGAGAGTACCTAAGTCTTGAATTTCACGACTATCTAAAAGAATGCGGAATAGTTTCGCAATTGACGCCTCCTAGAACGCCACAATTGAATGGTGTGGCTGAGAGACGTAATCGAACCTTGTTGGACATGGTTCGCTCTATGATGAGTCGTGCTTCGTTACCAATCTCATTCTGGGGGTATGCCTTACAGACTGCCGCCCATATCCTTAACTTAGTTCCCACCAAGAAGGTTACCAAGACACCTCACGAGATGTGGACAGGGAAAGCTCCCTCGTTAGCACATATCAAGGTTTGGGGTTGTGAAGCTTTCGTAAGACGAGAGACTCACGACAAGCTAGAACCTCGTAGTGAGAAGTGTTATTTCATCGGCTACCCACATAAGTCTTTTGGCTATCTCTTCTATAGACCAAGTGACAATGTTGTTTTTGTTGCTAGGAGAGGGGTTTTCAGAGAGAGAGAACTCATAAGTCAAAGAGACAGTGGGAGTCAGATTGACCTTGAAGAGCTTCAAGAGTCAGGAGATGAAGGAACCTCTAACACTGGCATGCAACCTGAGGAGGAAACTCCTGTTAAACCAATTGACCAATCCTTACCTCTCAGACGTTCAAGTAGAGTTGTTGTTCCACCCCAGTTTTATGGTTTCCATATTACAACTGACGGGGATACGTTTATTAGTGATAGTACACTAGTAAATCTGGACGAACCTAACAGCTACAAGGAAGCCATGGCAGGCCCAGAGTCTGATAAATGGAAAGAGGCAATGCACAGCGAGATTCAGTCCATGTATGACAACCAAGTTTGGAATTTGGTTGATAATGTACCAGGTCGTAAGACGGTCGGGTGCAAGTGGATCTTCAAGAAGAAGACAGACATGGATGGGAAACTGCACACTTACAAAGCGCGATTGGTCGCAAAGGGCTTTACTCAAACTCCTGGAGTTGACTATGATGAGACCTTTTCGCCGGTTGCCAAAATAAAGTCTATTAGGGTAATGCTCGCAATAGCTGCGTTTCATGATTATGAAATCTGGCAGATGGACGTAAAAACCGCTTTCCTAAATGGGAAGTTAGCTGAGGATGTTTACATGAATCAGCCAGAGGGCTTCGTCGATGCGAAGCATCCAAATAGAGTGTGCAAGCTTGAGAAATCCATTTATGGATTAAAGCAAACATCTCGCAGATGGAATCTTTGTTTTGACGAGAAAGTCAAAGAGTTTGGTTTTCTGCGAAACGAGGATGAGTCATGTGTGTATGTCAAGACCAGTGGGAGTATAGTGAGCTTCCTCGTATTGTATGTCGATGACATACTACTCATAGGAAACGACATCCCAACCTTGCAGGAGGTAAAGTCCTGGCTTGGGAAGTGTTTCGCTATGAAGGACCTCGGAGAAGCTGCATATATTATGGGAATAAGGACAGTGAGAGACAGAAGTAAGAGACTGATAGGACTCAGTCTGGATACATACTTGGAAAAGGTACTAAAACGTTTTAGTGTGGAAAATTCCAAGAAAGGGGAGTTACCAATCCAATGCAATACCAAACTGAGTAAGACTCAGAGCCCAAGTACAGAGGCAGAGATAGCAGATATGAGCCGAGTATCTTACGCTTCCGCAGTTGGCTCGATTATGTACGCTATGACCTGTACTCGCCCTGATGTGGCCTTCGCTTTGAGCATGGTCAACAGATATCAAGGGAACCCTGGTAGAGCACATTGGATTGCTGTCAAGAATATTCTTAAGTACCTACGAAGGACCAAGGAATGGTTTCTAGTCCTCGGTGGGAGTGATGACTTAAGGGTGCGAGGGTACAGTGACGCTAGTTTCCAGACGGATCGGGATAATTACCGATCACAGTCGGGCTGGGTCTTTACCCTGAATGGAGGAGCAGTGACTTGGAAGAGTTCGAAGCAAGAGACCGTAGCTGATTCAACGTGCGAATCGGAGTACATTGCGGCAAGCGAAGCATCAAAGGAGGCTATATGGTTAAAGAACTTCATAGGAGACCTTGGAGTTGTGCCAACCATAAAGGAGCCCATGGAAATTTTCTGTGATAATGAAGGAGCGGTTGCCTTGACCAAGGAACCAAGGGATCATGGCAGATCTCGACATATCGACAGGAAATATCATTTTATTAGACATCGGGTAGAAGAGGGACTCCTCGTTGTGAAGAGGGTATCGTCAGAAGATAACTCAGCAGATCCCCTTACGAAGGGACTGAGTAGGGTCAAGCATTTGAAGCACGCTAGGAGCATTGGGCTAAAGGACGATATTAGTTTAGATTAGATAGGTAGGAAACTTGTAATAGATAATTTTATATTCAACATTTGATGATTAAATAAAGGTGTTTTATTTATAAGAAAGTTACTATCCTATGTTGATTATTTATCTATTGTTTCAATTTTGCATGTTTTGACTTCCTGAATAATAAGATTATTCGAACAGTCCACAATCGATCATATGTTGGAAGTAGATATGAAAGAAGATTGTCATAAATTAGTTTGTAGATTGTCTAAAAGGTTTTAGACATAGCAAAGGTTTGCTGCAAAGTTTATGAGTGCTTATGAAAATGTTTTGAGCATTGGAATAAACCTGGACTTGCTAGTATCACTTCTTGAATGTTATAATAAGTGATCGCAAGATGATAATATCATATAATCTTAAAACCTAGAGATATGGTTGTTGTTTGCTAGTTGATTATATATTCATAATACGAAAACGCATCAGTAACTTGATGTTATAAAACGTATTATTGTGTGTAACTTAGTAGTAGATAATAAGAGCATATAAGTCGAAGTTTATATGTTCCTTTTATTCTAAAAGAATAAAAGCGATATCTTGGCCACTCGATGATTTGGTTTGACTTATGTGCCGGGCCCGGTCAGGATAATGTTGATGTGTTCAACTGAATTCTATGTCGAATGAATCAGAGATCGAGAAACAAAATGCTAGACAAAAAGTATTGTCTGCATGATATCTAGAACAGAGGATTATAGGATCCCTTATCTGAAGGACAGGATTTTGATCAGAGTGACAGAAGCGTATAAGAGCTACGATTGCTAATCGGATTCTGAAGACGTATGTGAGATATAGTTACTAGACTTATTCAAGTGGGAGACTGTTGGATTAGTGTCTAAGCCCGTAACTATATTTGGTATGTACTTGACCCGGTTGTACATGGTCCTTCTGTGTTGCCTTCACCAAAGCAACTTGACAAGGTAATTTGATATGAGAGAGAGGATATTATGGTTTATTAGTATATTATAAGAATAATATATTAGAGGAGAAATCATATTAGTATTAGTCATAAATTAATTAGGAATTAATTTGGTGACTAAAAGAGATTAATTAAATAAAGGTGTATAAACTGTCAAATGTGTGATAGTTGGATTTTGGGCTAGGAAACCTAATGGACAAGAGGGGGAACGAAAATATGATGAAAGGATCATCATATTTCGTCCAAGGCCCTATTCCAGAAGGTTCCTTGGGCTGCTTGGTGGCTAAGCTGTCCATTAGGGTTAAGACTGAAACCCTAGTAGCCTGCAAGTATAAATATGACCCCTAGGCTATGGAAATCGGCTAGACATTATTCCAAGAGAAACCCTAGGCCGATTTCTAGCATCCTCCCTCCTCTCTCTTATTGCGTTCTTGCTACTTGGTGTTTGTGATCCATTAGAGGAATTACAATTGTGATTCTAAGCTCAAGCAAAGAAGATTCAAGCTATTTGAAGAGGTAAACATCTAGATCTGATGTTGTTTGTTATTTTGATAATATGTATCCTAGTTTAGGGTTTGCAAGACTTGGATTCAAAGCATGTACAATAGAGAAACCTAGATCCAAGCATTAGGGTTTGTATGAGCACATATGATTGTTTCTTATGCATAAAACCCATCAGTTATGACCAATCGAAAATCCGCGACACAACCGGTAAAACACTGATAAGCGTAAAAAGTGAAATTTCAATAAAATACTTTTTAACCTTAGGTATCTAAACGAAAGTCGTATATTATGTTAAACCGTGAGCATGTATAAAAAGAACGCCCAAATCTGACTTCGTATGAGGAAGTTATGATTTTTCTGAGTTTCAGATGTAGCAGTAGATAGCTAAAAACTCGAGATAAAAATCGAACGATTTTTAGCCGACGCAACCTAAACGAGAATTGAAGGTCTCGACAATAGTAGTACAACGGTAAAAAGACAGACGAAAATGGACATCGGATGAAGAAGTTATGAATTTTTAACGGATTTATCCTGTCCCAGCCTATTTAAAATATAATATTAAAAATTAAAGTCAAAATTAGCCGACAGAGTCTAAATGAAAGTTGTAGAGTATATTCTCACCTACGCGTGGATATAAATAACGTCAAAAACAGAGCTCGTATGCGAAAGTTACACATTTTGAAGTTTTGGGCACACACTTCGAGGCTTATCTGAAGGGTTACGCCCAGTGTACTTCGGAGTACGCCCAACGTACCTAATGGACGGCCTCGGATCGGCCACGTCGCCCCTACACCCTCTACTACCATCCCATGCAAAGACCAGAGACCGGAGACGTCATCGCTGACGTACTCCCCGCGTACGAGGGTACTATTGGATTAATGTCTAAGTCCATAACTATATTTGGAATGTACTTGACCCGACCCGGCATGGTCCATTTGGGTTGCACTTCACCGACACAATTTATATGGATAGACCTTTGAGCATAGTATATTTATGATTTATATTAATATATTATAAGTTCTAATATATTAATATGGAATCATATTATTTAATTAGTATTGATCAAGACTTAATTTAGGATTAATTAAGTTGTCAAAATGAACTAATTAAATATGGACTCTTATATATATGGAATGGGACAAGTTCATTTAGCTTGGGCTAAGCTTTCATGGATAGTCCATGGAGTGTGTAACCCATGGATCATATGAAATGAAAGGTCATGGGTTTAACCCTAGTCTCCACACTATATAAAGATGTCCTTGGTTGGTGAAATTGGCACTAGTGTGGGTACACTAAGAGGGCTAGCCGATTTCACTAGAGAGAACCAAAAGTATTCTTATTCTCAAAGTCTTCCAAGGTGTTTTGGTGATTTGTGATTCCATTTGAGGCTTCCACACTATTGGGGCTAAGCTCTTAAAGCTTGAAGACATCAAGCTACACCAAAAGGTATGTCATCTAACTAGTATTCGTAGTATAGTTACCTCATAGTATGCTAGTTAGGATTAAAGCCTTGGAAAGTTCTTATTTGCATGTATAATAGAGAAAACATAGATCCAAGGTTTATAGGGTTGCATGTACACCATAGGAGTGTTAGAATGCTCAAAACCCATCAGTGGTATCAGAGCCAAGGCTTGTTTTCTTCTTATTCTTGCAAAATTGGCTGAAAAATCGAGTTTTTATGTTGTGTGCTCAGCAGACTCGCCGAGTCCAAGACAAAATGCATCCAACTCGCCGAGTTGGTTCGTGCACTCGACGAGTTGGACCCCCAGACATCATATATTCGATTGTTTTGGCTGGAATTGGACTAGGAACATTACCCTAAGATGTTTTTGGACTTATAAACTTGTTTTTGATGTGGTAATGTTCATGCTAACCCAATTTCAAAGATAATTGTCAATAGATTCATGTTTTGTATTAGTTTAAAGTTTAGACTAATTACATGGAAAAGTTTGATTTGAATTATCTTGTTCTTATGAGTTGCTTAGATTAATAGAAAAGTTAATTGAATAGTTGTTTTCAATCCATTTTAATCTAAAAGTTGATTCTAAAATGTGTTTGTGTAACTTGTCCTCAAGTTACATGAAAAGTCACATTTAAGTTTCTTAAAACTCATAAAAATTGTCATTGGTTACAAAATGAAGAGTCTTGTTCTCATTAAATGGTTTTATGACTCCATAACTTGTCCTCAAGTTGTGGAGGTTCAAGAGTCTCTTCATTAAATAAAATATGTGTAACCTTATTTAAACTCATAAAGCTTCCATAAGTTATGTATTATGAAGAGTCACTTTCTTAATTAGTTTAAAGTCTTCCATAACTTGTCCTCAAGTTATGGAACTTGAAGAGTTTTTTTAATTAAAACTACTTTAAACACATAAGTTATGGAATAGAAAAGTTTTGAAAAGTTACAAAACTTGCCCTCAAGTTTTGGAATTTGAAAAGTTTTCTCTTATGAATACTTTAATTCCAAGTTAGCCCTTAGAATTTTAAAAGTTAAAATTCAACCCTTATACTTTATAATATTATAAGTTAATAATATATATATATATATATATATATATATATATATATATATATATATATATATATATATATATATATATATATATATATATATATATATGTATAAGAGCAAACGGGTAGGACAAAGACTATAAATTCTTCGTTAGTAGGCCTCATTCACGAAGTCGGTCTATAAGGGGGGTATAAGGTTACTGCCTATAAAATGGCAGTTTAATGGGTGTCCACTCTCACCTACCGCTTCCTTGACTGGTGGAAGGTCGTTAGCCGAACGGGTAGGACAAAGACTATAAATTCTCCGTTCATTAAAAGTATTAATGATAAATACTAAGTAACTAAACCTTTTATAAATACCCAATCTTAGTTACTTAGGAAAATGTGAATAAGGTGCTAACCCATGAAATTACACTTTGCACTTTGTTTAAGTCGGTTAGTGGAGCGTGTGTGCTTAACCGGCACACTAGCTCGTATTTGACAAGGTAGGCAAAGGGTAACTTAATGTTTATCATAGTATCGATGGAGCGTGTGTGGTTAACGGGCACATCGATTGAGGGGTACCAAGTATATTTGCATGGTTACTTCACACCTTGTTTTGTGATCCTCGACATCCCAGTCACAAAACCTGAAGGGAACACTCGAGATTGAAACATGCCATTGAAAGTTCAATGAATCTCAAAGATCTAGGAGTTTCAAATCCAATTAAAACCTAATAAATTATTTCGTTTTTCATGGTGGAAATTGGTGAATCGTCGTTCACCTACCTTCAAATATTCTAT
Source organism: Lactuca virosa (assembly GCF_052849685.1). Lineage (NCBI taxonomy): Eukaryota > Viridiplantae > Streptophyta > Magnoliopsida > Asterales > Asteraceae > Lactuca > Lactuca virosa. The sequence goes on along the minus strand of NC_136426.1, from coordinate 332,686,638 downwards.
AGCTTGGATTACGGCATCCCTTTTCCAAGTTATAAAATAGTTTGTTGGGTCCTAGCCTTAATATTTCATATTGGGTGTTATATTAAGGACTTTAAATCAACTATCTTGAATATCTCCCAAAAAGATGTCTAGTTCAGACATCTATGATCTTCTCAAATCTCTTGGAACTTCACTTCCTCCACCTCCTCCAATTATTCTCCCTAACCCACAAGTTCGAGGTCACTCAAGCCCTATTGGAAAGGCAAGGTCTAGGTGTGCTCACATCTTGGAGATGAAGTCACATACTGACAAGCCGGGAGAGTTGGGTGTCAAAGTCTTGAGAAAGTTAGTGGTTCAATCACTTTCTAAGTCATATAGTGAGTTCTTTTGGGACTCCTATGAAACAGACTATGACAAGATCCTTAATGATCTTATCTATTTGCTTGGTGTTGCTGAATCAGCAATGATTTGGAAGGCTAGTAAAGCAAATTTGATTAGAAGATAGACTTCCCAAAACTTTATGGACATTGAAAATGGTGACACTGGAAATCCAGAAAAAAGCATTCTCTTCCCAATGGAAAGGGATCGGCCATAGTCAACTCAGTTGACCAAATGATAAAGAGAAAGGCTAAGTCTGAGATTATCCCATGTACCATTCCCAAAGGATCCATATGGTTCTATTGCCAAAAAGGAAAGGGCATTGGTTGCGAAGCTGCCAAATTTACCTGAAAGATCATAAGGCTGGTAAAGTCAATAAGTTTGACTTTACTTCAGGTAAAGTCCACTATCAAACTCTATTAAGTTTCTATTCTGAGATTCTTATTACATGATGTGACTGGGTCACATGTTGATGTTTTAAGAATCAAAGGGAAAAAGAAGGAAACTTAAAGAAAGAGTATGCTGAATCTGACCGCGAAGATGGATTTCTATCGCTTGATTGAAGATCAGATTCTTGAGCTACTTCTTAGGAGTTATGATAGGTTGCTAGGAAAAAATGTAATAACATAGTTTTCATTTCAAGTTACATTGTAAGGAAAAAGTTTTTCCGCATTTTAAAATAAATAAAAGTTTGTTTTACTTTATTTTTATCTCCTTACAATGACATTCATGAAAATTTGATGTTTGTATGTTTATAGCAATATTGGAAATATGAATTTGATTCTTTCATTTCTGGTAGTGTCTAAATTTACCAAATAAGAAAATATTCTCATCACCCAAGTTTCAATTGGACCGAAACTTGGAATCATACAAGGTGTTGAGTGTGATGTGTGAGAATTTTCAACTTTGGAAAATTAAGAATAGTTCCGTGTTCACATGTATATGTGACTCAAGAGAAGGACTAAGGGATCAAGTACACTTTCTTGTGCACTTGTCAAAGCCCACCACAAAAGATGGATAAGACTATTCGTCACGATTTACTAAGGTTTAGTAAATATGATTATACTTACAAGCTTAAGTATAATTCTGGAACATTGGAAAATTTTCAATGTATGACAGAACGAATAAGAAGAGTCAAATTAGGCAGAAGGATAAAAGTCTCTCAAATCAGAAAAGATGGGAGAGTACTTTAGTATCATGTTTTAAGATCATCTTAATGATTTTGAGACCTTATCACAATTCATCCTCTAAGTGCATTCTGATAGTTAAGAAGAGGAGTTATGAATTGTTGAAGTGGTTAAATCAAGAAGATGATTCATACTTCGTTCCAAAAACAACTCTTAGAGTTATAGTTTAAGATTGTAACTTGAGTGACATGTCTTAAAGAAGGTTTAAAACACTTGTCAAATGTAAGAGTAAAAGTTTTCTACTCTTGTACATTTGAAATTGGTAAGTTGTGATGTTTTGGATAAAACAAAGACCAACTAAGGCTAATTGTGTTAAGTGTCTGTCTTGATTAGAATCCACACTATCTCTTGAATATTTGGCAAGAAAGTCTTATAGGTCAAGGAGACAGTGGGAGACTAAAGATACTGAAAGGGTTTCAAGAGTAATCAAGAACAAAAACATGTATTTCATCACTAGCACACAACTAGAGGTTTATAACCTATCGTGTTGACATTTCTGTGCCCATTCCAGTTAAGTTGGCTATAACATTTGAGTTCTACATGTTCTTAATTGTCTGCATAGCTACTTAGAAGCAATGGCAGGCCCTTGAGCTGCCGGGTGGCAAAAAGTTAAGATTGCACAAGTTCAATCCATATGAGTTAGGATTTGTCACTAACTTAGTCTTGTGATTATGGTTTGACAAATTCACGTGGATAAGAACACATATACCATAAAATCTAAGTTTCAAAAGGTTTCTCTTCGATTCATGAAAATGATGGTAAGGAAACTCTTTCACTAAGTAGATTTTAAGTAGATAGCAATTGTGATATTTGCAGTTCTCAAAGTCGTTAGTGGAGCGTGTGTGGTTAACCGGCACACTAGCATTGACTTATGAGAAATGGTAAAAGGTCTAAACAATTGAGACTATGATTACGACATCCCTTTTCATAGTTTTGAAATTGTTTAGAAACACCTGTGAGCTATCTAAGATAAGGTGTATAATTTTGATAAAGCCTTATCAAAGCAATCTAGTATCAGAAATCTGAACTTTGGTAAGAATGCCAATAAAGTATTGACTTCTATAGGTCCAGCTGTTTTTTGGATACATGTCAAAGCTAGTGGATCATAAGTGTTATGCTAATAATCATCATGTTAGTAGGAGCATGATAATTATGATAAGAATTGCAAGTTAGCAATGTTAATTATAGAAAACAAAAGTTTCAATTCGTGAGGTTGCAGGGGTTGAAAAAGTTGTTTTGCTATAGTTAAGGGAGAGGAAATTATACTTCATTTCGATTCTAAAAAGCATAGATTGAGTTTATAATCATTCTAAAGAGCTTATATTGAGATTTTAATCACCTTTAGTCAAGAATATATATATGAATTTCATGTTGGATTGGTTCAACTTAAGAAAATTCTATATATTGCGTTCTCAAAATTCGATTATGATTACGGCATCCCTTTTCATAGTCAAATTTTGAGAATATGGCAAACAATAATTATTATGGGAAAAGACTGGTCTAGAACCATGTCTTTATATGAAACATCATGAATCGTGTCCCATTTACTTTGGGTACAAGATCGATTACATGTGCTATAATATTTATCCTTCTGAATTTTCCAAATGCCTTGGGGCATTAAGGGGAAAATGTCTAGAATTGGATATGACTAAAGTGATTAAGCAATTGTCGAGGACAATCTAAGGTTTACCAAAGATTGGTTGCTCAAGGACAGTTGGAAGTATACTGTTAATATTGGAAGGACCATATTGACATAGTCTGAAAAGAGGCAACTCTTGTTCAGAAGTGGTAGTCAAAATGGGAATATAGAGTTGTCTTCATAGGTGGAAGCAATCTGTGTAAGGTTAAAGAAACTTAATGCAAGAAGCATGTTCAAAGCAATGCGCTTTGAATTTGAGATATTGTTTTCGTGGAATTGCTTTCCATTGGGATACTCTGTAATGATTGTTGCCAAGTCTTTTGTGGCTTTTGTGCATAATCATTACAAGAGGAACAGTGCATATAAGTTTAAAATCTAAACAAATTTCGATAAATGATAGGAATTTGGAATTCTTAAATTTAAGACAAGGAGTTGGGAGTGTGAAAAGAGGATCATTGAAATTATGTTCAATTGATCTAGTTCACAAAGAAAAGGATCATCGACAAACATAGAGTTCAGACTTGGTGTATGGCAAACCTATTGTTTAGAAAACATAGTGTACATGCTTGGAGCATGGGACACCTAGTGTTTTAATTCAAGTATAAAGTTGATAAAACCGAAACAATGAATAATGAGTAATCAGTATGGTGATAAATAGAAAGTGTTTTATTTATATTCATAGGTTTTGATACCATATTAGATTCATTTATTCTTGTGTTTCACTTTGCATGTTTTGACTTCCATAATAACTAGGTTATTCTTTCGGAATGACTAAGTTATTCAAACCATCCACAATCGATCATATGTTGGAAGTAGATATGAATCAAGACTGTCATGGGTTGGCTTGTAGAGGTCCAAGTTGGTGGACAAAGTTGTGCTACAACACTCATGAGTGCTCATAAGTTCTGAGTATTGGATTCAACCCGCGCTCATTTGAATCACTTCATGGATTTTATTACGAGTGATCATGAGACGATAATATCTTATATTCTTCAAACCTAGAGATATGAGTTGTTACTATGAGTTGATAGTACATTGATTGCACGAAAACGCATTGGTAACTCGATGTTATAAAATGTGCCTTTGTGTATGATTCAACAAGTAGTAGAAGAAGCCATATGAGTCGAAGTTTATCCATTCCTTTTGCCTTTGGGATAAAAGCGATATCTGTGGGCCCCTCGATGATTTAATGATCATACATGTGAGTGCTTGGCCAAGCCAGGACTGATTTGATTTGTTCAATCAGTCAGTCGTCATGAATCGGAAATCGGGAAACAATAAATGGACAGAGAGAATGATTATAATCCATGTCTCAGTCCATATGATATCTAGAATGGAGGAATATATGATCCCTTATCTAATGGAGAAGTCATTCACAAGGTCAGAGTTCGACAGCGGCTTTAAGAGCTACGATTGCCAGTTAGGTTTTGAAGTCATACTCAATAATAGTTTTAGACTTATCCAAGTGGGAGACTGTTGGATTAATATCTAAGTCCATAACTATATTTGGTATGTACTTGACCCGACCCGGCATGGTCCATTTGGGTTGCACTTCACCGACACAATTTATATGGATAGACCTTTGAGAATAGTATATTTATGATTTATATTAATATATTATAAGTTCTAATATATTAATATGGAATCATATTATTTAATTAGTATTGATCAAGACTTAATTTAGGATTAATTAAGTGATCAAAATGAACTAATTAAATATGGACTCTTATATATATGGAATGGTCCAAGTTCATTTAGCTTGAGCTAAGCTTTCATGGATAGTCCATGGAGTGTGTAACTGTAACACCCATCAAAATTAGGTCAATAACAATCACATGTGATTATGCCAATCATGTAATGTGATTTTGTTAAACTAGTAATGTGTTAAACTTACTATGTAATTCATGTTAAAGTATGAACATTCATACATAATTTATGATACAACTCAAAGTATACGTTCATTCGATTACAAAAATATAGAGAACATCTAAATCTGACTTCGCGTGAAGAAGTTATGATAAATTCTAACGCTATAATGCCTTATAACAAGAGGAATTTAAAATAGACTTAGAACTAGCTATTGGAGTCAAAACGAAAGTCGTAGTACTCGGAATTACCTACGCGTGCATATAAAGAACGCCGAAAACGGAGTTCGTATGCAAAAGTTATGGCCTTCCGAAGATGCAGCTGTCGGAAACCCTAAGTTGACTGAACTCACCACGTGAATATCAAAAATTCACGACGTGAGGAGTCAACAGACACTAATCGGAGCTAGAAAACACGCGTTAAGGCTATGGGATGACTCAAGGAAGTTCACGACGTGAATCTACCCTGTTCACGACGTGAATGGCCCCAGAACACCCTATAAATAGCGATCAAAGCTCATTCAATCCTTACACCTTCTCCTTTCATTCTCTCTCGTTTCCGAAGGCCGTTTTCCTTCCCGAGCCTGACTACGACGAGCTTCTGTCCGTTTAGATTCTATAGATCACAATATTAAGGTGAGAGTCATGGCCCCACTTTCTAATATTTTCGGGGGAAAACGCATGCTAAATATTATATATACGTTATTATTATGTCTATATGATAGTATATTAGTATCAACGTAGATAGTTATAATAACCGGAATATAGTTATTTCATATTTGAAAGTATACAACTATCGTAAAGTTGTTAGCATGTTATTGTTATAGTAGTATATTAATGTAGATCTTGAGTTATACTTAGGATTCTATATATATTTTGTGTGCGATATAGTTCCGAAGTTATATTCGGAAGTTCTATATGTTAAGTTATAAAGTATGTTGCTATTATTGGTTTTATGTCAAGATAAAAGTTGGTATATTATATGTTGTTATTGTTAGTTTTATGTCAAGATAAAACTTAGTATGTTATATATTGTTATTTATAGTTTTATGTCAAGATAAAACTAGGAACGTTATATGTTGTTATTAATGGTTTTATGTCAAGATAAAACCTGGTTTTAATTCTAATTATAGCTGTTGTACTACCTAAGTATTATAAATATTAGGAGTAATGTGAAAAGCATAGTCTAATAACTTAGGGTTTTAGACAGGAATATGATTTTACTACTAGAACTAACGGAACTCGACAAGTCTACATGAGCTATTGTATTCATCAACTAAGATTGGAAATCTTAGGGAAAATCCTCTGACCTGTAACCGTTATTCCGGTGTGGGCGAGGAAGTCGTGTATGAATAAGAAACGGGTTGACAACCCCACTCGTGGTTGCTAGCTACAACAAAACCGTGTGCGAGTGACGAACTGTCCTTTTGTTTGTTTATTGTTCCGACGTTGATGAAGCGTGTGGAGCTTATCTCAAGATGTGAAACTTGTAGCATCAAGCAGAGGTTTGAAACTAGTCATATAGCCGCGATTACGGACTCATGGTAGCAAATTGTTAGAACCATTATACTTTGTCGTTATACAAGTATTAATGTTAAGTATAAGTTTCCCAAACACTTATACTCTAGGTACAAGAAACTGGTAGGTATACTACTTGTATATTAAGTAGATAATTATACCTAACACACATACTCGTATAGAATTGAAATAGATTTATACGTAGCGGTTTTACTCGTATAGAATTGAAATAAGATTTATACGTAGCGGTTTTACTCGTATAGAATTGAAATAAGATTTATACGTAGCAACTTTCGTTTGCATGGAATTACAAATACTTATACATAGTATATGAGACTTACAGGTAAACTACTTATTTGGTAAGTAAACTTTTATACCTAGGTTATATATGCTAAACGTTGGAGAGTCAAAATGATACTTTCAAAACTATACTTTTGAATGTGGAAAATGTATTATTTTATATGGAGTCAAAACCTGTGGACTCACCAACTTTATGTTGACGTATTTTAAATTGCATGTGTTTTCAGGAAGTTGATAACTATGATACGAGAAATGACGTTACACCGCCTGGTGTTTCCGCCGACGGCCGGGGTGTGACAGATTGGTATTAGAGCTATTAACTATAGTGAATTAGTACTTTCTTAGGAAAGCACGACTATAGTTTAGGGCTTACTCTGTTAGGTTTATGTATATCCCTCAACCTACAAATAAAAAGTATTAGTAATTATACTACTGAAGGACTACTTACGGGAGCGGTGACAAGGATAGACATGTCGATTTGGGTTGCTGGATTTCAGAACGACTATATGCTAAAATGATCCTGCCCACCGACTGTCCTGACTGGCCGGTGCCTTATCAGCTAGACCTGAAGTAACAAACAATAATTAATAATACTCGTGAATACAACAAACACAAAGATATAGAGTTATGTATGAACTCAGTTCTGCGATGAGAACACATGTATATAACCCAAAAATATAGAAAACCCAAACCCTCGATAAAGAATTCAACACAATGTTTTAGGTCAAACTACTTAGTCGAGTTTTATTGTACATGGTACGAACCACAACTAAACGTAGACTGATCACCTATGTTTAATTTTGGTCAGACCGATGCACAACTAAACTTGGATACGGTGTTTGATAGACTAAAACACCTGAAGATTCTAGAAGATTCAAGATAGATCTCAGATCAGGATAACATCAACTTGGAGTACAAGAAGATGATGTTCCGAAGACAACATTTAGGACTCGGTATGGTCAATCTAAGTTCCTAGTTAAGCCTTTGGATTGACCAACGCTCCAACAATGTTCAAGGACCTCATGAATAGTGTTTGCAAACCGTACTTGGATAAATTCGTGATAGTGTTTATCGATGATATATTGATATATTCACGAACCAAGGAAGAACACGGTCAACACTTGCAAATAATCTTGGAACTACTAAGAAAAGAAAAATTGTACGCCAAATTCTCTGAATGTGAATTTTGGATTAGAGAGGTACAAATTTTTAGAGCATGTGGTTCGCAACAAAGGGATTCATGCCTATCCCTCCAAGATTGAAGCAACCAAGATTTGGAAAGTACCAAAGACACCAACAGAAGATTTCTTCGTATAATGTGATGCATCAAATCAAGGATTGGGATGTGTGGTGATGCAAAGAGGAAAAGTTATCGCCTATGCATCACGACAACTTAAGGTGCATGAGAATAATTACACTACCCATGATCTTGAATTGGGAGTTGTAGTTTTGCACTAAAAATTTGGAAACATTACTTATACGGTACTAAGTGTACTATTTTTACCGACCTCAAGAGTCTCCAACACATCTTCAACCAAAAAGATCTTAATATGAGAAAACGAAGATGGGTCGAATTGTTGAATGATTACGAATGTGAGATTCGTTATCATCCAGGAAAGGCAAACGTGGTAGCAGATGCCTTGAGCCGGAAAGAATATATTAAAACCCGATGGGTACGAGCATTAACCATAACTATCCATTCTAACTTTGCCACACAAATTAGAGAAGCTCAACTTGATGCTCTGAAAGAAGAAAACATCAAGAACGAAGATTTGCGAGGAATGGAAAAGCAACTTATACAAAAAGATGACGGAACACGACACTTGATGAACCAAATTTGGACACCTAAGTTCGGTGGAGTCAAAGACTTGGTCTTAGAAGAGGCCCACAAGTCCATATATTTCGTGCATCCAGGATCTGACAAAATGTACTTAGACTTAAAAGTACATTATTGGTGGCCAAACATGAAGCCTGGAATTGCTACTTATGTGAGAAAATGCTTTACTTGTTCTAGAGTAAAGGCAGAACATCAAAGGTCTTCAGGTTTACTTCAAACAACCGGAAATACCTAAATGAAAATGGGAGCAGATATCAATGGACTTCATCACTAAGTTACCCAAAACTCCTAGTGGGTTCGACACTATTTTGGTAATAGTCCATAGATCGACTAAGTCCGCCCATTTCTTACCAATTAAGGAGAACGGCAAGATGGAGAAGCTGACTAGAGTTTATCTTAAGGAAATTGTCAGATTGCATGGAGTTCCAAATTCTATTATTTTTGACCGAGATAGTAGATTCACTTCACGATTTTGGCAATCTCTACAAAAATCCTTAGATACACATCTAGATATGAGTATAGCTTACCATCCACAGACTGATGGTCAGAGTGAGAGAACCATTCAGACTTTAGAATATATGCTCCGAGCCTGTGTTATTGACTTTGGAAATGCATGGAATACTCATTTACCGTTAATTGAGTTTTCCTACAACAATAGTCATCACACCAGCATCAAGACTGCACCATTTGAGGCTCTTTATGGATGAAAATGTCATTCCCCAGTGTGTCGGGCAGAAGTTGGAGACACACAATTGGCCAGAGAACATATAGGTGATACCTTATGTGCCGAGCCAGAAATAATCCACGAGACAAACTCAAAAGATCGTGCAAAATAAGGATCGATTCAAGGCAGCACGTGATCGTCACAAGAGCTATGCTGACGTAAGACGTAAGCCTTTAGAATTCCAAGTTTGAGATAAAGTAATGTTGAAGGTCTCTCCTTGGAAAGCCGTAAATCGATTCAGGAAACGAAGGAAACTAAACCCACGTCATATAGGACCTTTTTCTGACAAGAATTGGTTCCGTCGCATACCAACTTAAGTTGCCTCAAGAACTAAGTAATGTGCACGATGTTTTTCAAGTATCAAATCTCAAAAGATGTCTTTCGGATGACACTCTTGTTGTACCTCTCGATGAGATACAAGTCAATAACAAACTCAACTTTGTAGAAGAACCTGTCGAAATCATGGATCGATAAACCAAATGATTAAAACAAAGTCGTATTCCCATAGTGAAAATTTGATGGAACTCTTTACGAGGACCTGGATTTACTTGGGAATATGAAGATCAGATGAAACAAAAATACCCCCAACTATTTAACAAAACCCCATCCATAAGATAAATTTCGGGACGAAATTATTCTAATCGGGGGAGACTGTAACACCCGTCAAAATTAGGTCAATAACAATCACATGTGATTATGCCAATCATGTAATGTGATTTTGTTAAACTAGTAATGTGTTAAACTTACTATGTAATTCATGTTAAAGTATGAACATTCATATATAATTTATGATACAACTCAAAGTATACGTTCATACGATTACAAAAACATAGAGAACATCTAAATTTGACTTCGCGTGAAGAAGTTATGATAAATTCTAACGCTATAATGCCTTATAACAAGAGGAATTTTAAATAGACCTAGAACTAGCTATTGGAGTCTAAATGAAAGTCGTAGTACTCGGAATTACCTACGCGTGCATATAAAGAACGCCGAAAACGGAGTTCGTATGCAAAAGTTATGGCCTTCCGAAGATGCAGCTGTCAGAAACCCTAATTTGACTGAACTCACCACGTGAATATCAAAAATTCACGACGTGAGGAGTCAACATACACTAATCGGAGCTAGAAAACACGCGTTAAGGCTATGGGATGACTCATGGAAGTTCACGACGTGAATCTACCCTGTTCACGACGTGAATGGCCCTAGAACACCCTATAAATAGCGATCAAACCTCATTCAATCCTTACAGCTTCTCCTTTCATTCTCTCTCGTTTCCGAAGGCCATTTTCCTTCCCGAGCCTGACTACGACGAGCTTCTGTCCGTTTAGATTCTACAGATCACGATATTAAGGTGAGTTTCACGGCCCCACTTTCTAATATTTTCGGGGGAAAACGCATGCTAAATATTATATATACGTTATTATTATGTCTATATGATAGTATATTAGTATCAACGTAGATAGTTATAATAACCGGAATATAGTTATTTCATATTTGAAAGTATACAACTATCGTAAAGTTGTTAGCATGTTATTGTTATAGTAGTATATTAATGTAGATCTTGAGTTATACTTAGGATTCTATATATATTTTTGTGTGCGATATAGTTCCGAAGTTATATTTGGAAGTTCTATATGTTAAGTTATAAAGTATGTTGCTATTATTGGTTTTATGTCAAGATAAAACTTGGTATATTATATGTTGTTATTGTTAGTTTTATGTCAAGATAAAACTTAGTATGTTATATATTGTTATTGATAGTTTTATGTCAAGATAAAACTAGGAAAGTTATATGTTGTTATTATTGGTTTTATGTCAAGATAAAACCTGGTTTTAATTCTAATTATAGCTGTGGTACTACCTAAGTATTATAAATATTAGGAGTAATGTGAAAAGCATAGTCTAATAACTTAGGGTTTTAGACACGAATAAGATTTTACTACTAGAACTAATGGAACTCGACAAGTCTACATGAGCTATTGTATTCATCAACTAAGATTGGAAATCTTAGGGAAAATCCTCTGACCTGTAACCGTTAATCCCGTGTGAGCGAGGAAGTCGTGTATGAATAATATACGGGTTGACAACCCCACTCGTGGTTGCTAGCTACAACAAAACCGTGTGCGAGTGACGAACTGTCCTTTTGTTTGTTTATTGTTCCGACGTTGATGAAGCGTGTGGAACTTATCTCAATATGTGAAACTTGTAGCATCAAGCAGAGGTTTGAAACTAGTCATATAGCCGCGGTTACGGACTCATGGTAGCAAATTGTTTGAAGCATTATACTTTGTCGTTATACAAGTATTAATGTTAAGTATAAGTTTCCCAAACACTTATACTCTAGGTACAAGAAACTGGTAGGTATACTACTTGTATATTAAGTAGATAATTATACCTAACACACATACTCGTATAGAATTGAAATAGATTTATACGTAGCGGTTTTACTCGTATAGAATTGAAGTAAGATTTATACGTAGCGGTTTTACTCGTATAGAATTGAAATAAGATTTATACGTAGCAACTTTCGTTTGTATGGAATTACAAATACTTATACATAGTATATGAGACTTATAGGTAAACTACTTATTTGGTAAGTAAACTTTTATACCTAGGTTATATATGCTAAACGTTGGAGAATCAAAATGATACTTTCAAAACTATACTTTTGAATGTGGAAAATGCATTATTTTATATGGAGTCAAAACATGTGGACTCACCAACTTTATGTTGACGTATTTTAAATTGCATGTGTTTTCAGGAAGTTGATAACTATGATATGAGAAATGACGTTACACCGCCCGGTGTTTCCGCCGACGGCCGGGGTGTGACAGTAACCAATGGATCATATAAAATGAAAGGTCATGGGTTTAACCCTAGTCTCCACACTATATAAAGATGTCCTTGGTTGGTGAAATTGGCACTAGTGTGGGTACACTAAGAGGGCTAGCCGATTTCAGTAAAGAGAACCAAAACTATTCTTATTCTCAAAGTCTTCCAAGGTGATTTGTGATTCCACTTGGGGCTTCCACACTATTGGGGCTAAGCTCTTAAAGCTTGAAGACATCAAGCTACACCAAAAGGTATGTCATCTAACTAGTCTTTGTAGTATAGTTACCTCATAGTATGCTAGTTAGGATTAAAGCCTTGGAAAGTTCTTATTTGCATGTATAATAGAGAAAACATAGATCCAAGGTTTATAGGGTTGCATGTACACCATAGGAGTGTTAGAATGCTCAAAACCCATCAGGTACACCCCGCGTACTTCGGAGTATGCCCAGCGTACGAAGCCTGGCAGCCCCCTATAAATAGGATGCAAGAGTTTCGGTTTCATTTTCCATTTCACACCTTTTCTCCCATATTCTCTCCCTCTCGAGCCTCGCAAAACTATCCCGACGCCCCGGTTACGTACCCAAATCCCGACGAAGGTCCAAAGCTCCGAGATTCCCGAGTAATATACCACTTCCCGGTTGAGGTGCCGCCCGAGAAAATCTTGTTTTCTTCAAATCACCACACTTTCCAGGTGAGTTCATACCCCTACCTTTTCACGTCTTTTTCATGTTTTAGGGGGGGAAATACAAGTGAAACACGAGAAAAACTTATGTTCAAATACACACCGTTTTATATGGTGTCGAATATTTTACTTACATCCTGTTTATAAATGTTAAACAACATTAATACCAACGTTACACTTTACATGCAAAGTTGGTATTACATAAAGTTTTTATCACCAAATGGAACACACTTTTGAAAAATTATAATAGGTATAGTTTACGAAATATTCATGACAACTTTACATAAACACGATAAAAAAGGAAATACTTTTATTTACAAGTAATGTGGACTTTTCATTCCCTAAATCTATTGATACTAAGTTTTGTGAGACATCCAGCTTCATCGTACTCTCAAGTACGCCGTTCAAGTCCTGTATTATAAACCATAATCTCTTGAAGGGAGAGCGTGATACTTGTGTATAGATCTATACGGGATTGACAATCCCGCACCTAAACTGTTAGCTACAGTTAGACCGGCAGGTCTGGGGTGACAAACGTCATAACACTGCAACGCCTGAAGAACGTTGTTACAGGCAGTCTGGGTCAATAGCATGGTTATAAATCTCACATGGAATATCGAAATATTTTGATTTAGGAGACTCTTAAATGCATTCAGTGTTACATTATATATGTATAAATCCACTTTCACCATTTTAGCATGAAAGATACTATTGCATTCCAGCCTTTGGAACTTTTTCAAACTATCACACATACATAGAAAATATTGGATTTTGTGGAAAACACGTTCAGTTATTTTTACCGAAAGACATACAAATTTTTGTACAAAAACGCTTATGAACTCACCAACTTAATTGTTGACACTTTTTCAAAACTACTTGTATGTCTCAGGGAATCGGTAATACAAGTAACCATCAGCTTTTGGAGAAGGAACGCTAAGGCGTCTGTTATCAAAACATTTTAAATCATCATATTTGTAATATTCTTTTGAAACATGTATTACATGCAACGATGTAACTTTTATTATATATATGATGGTTGGGTTACTTTCTTCACAAATATTCAACTGTTATGATACTACGTGAAGTCATCCACCCCCGAATGTTTCCGCCATTCTGGTTTGGGGGTGTGACAACTATCATCTGACTTTAGGTCAAATGATTCCAAGACTCCATCCTTTTGGATTTGGCCTATGCGTTTCTTGCTAACATGTCCAGGACGACAATGCCATAATGATGCTTTATCCAAGCTAGTGGAAGAATCAATACACAACACATTATTTCCTAGGTTATCTACAACCGACACAGTTTCATATACACCATCACAAGGTAATGCTTTAAAAATAAAAAAACATTATTACAAAAATCATTAATACCACCACATTCATTATCAAATGAAAAAGTAAATCCTTGTTTGTACAAACTGTGAAAGGAAATAATATTTCTCGCCATTTCAGACGAGTAACAACATTTGTTCAAATCTAATCTTAACCCACTATTTAGCAACACATAATATACTCCAATGTTGGTGACAGGTGAAGCTTTCCTATTCCCTATGATCAAGTTTATCTTCCGGTGCTCCACATTCTCACTTCTTCTTAGTCCCTGCAAATCAGAACATATGTGAATACCACAACCTGTATCAAGGACCCAAGAATTAGAATATGGTGAGTTATTAGACAATATAGTGTAAATACCTGCATGGTTGGGTTTCACTTTCCCATCCTTAACATTTTGCAAGTACTTTGGGCAGTTTCCCTTCTAGTGCGCCTTTTCATAGAAATAGAAGCATTCAGCTTCTTTAGAGTTGGCAGAAGGAGTGACAGAACCACCTTTGGTTCTACTTGAAGAGGAGCCATCAAGAGACTTTCCCTTGGTACCCTTTGAAAGGGTCTTCCTCTTCTTCCCTTTACCTTGACCGATGGCCAGAACAGGGGCGGTGGTAGGAGTAGGAGTGGTAACAACCGATTTACCTTTAAAATCACTTTCGGCGGTCTTCAATAGTCCTTGAAGTTTGCTGAGTGTGACCTCCTCCTTGTTCATATGATAGGTCATTCGGAACTGATCATAACAAGTAGGTAAGGAGTGCAATATGATGTCAATAGTCAACTGCTCGGGGAAGTTCACATTCAACTTCATTAGACAGTCCACAAACCTTTGTATTTTTTGCATGTGGCCCCTGATGGGTTCAGCATCCTTCATTCGGGTTGTTATCATGGAGGAGATTATTTCATATCGCTCCTGACGAGCACTCTGATGGTATCTTTCCATCAAATCCTGGTGCATCTCAAAAGGATAAAAGTCCTCATAGGACTTTTGGAGCTCGGCTGTCATCGTGGCCAGCATGATACATGCCACTTTAGTGGCATCTCTCTCATGAGTCCTGAAGTCAGCGATCTCCTCTGGAGTAGCAGAAGACTCATCAAGTTCCTTCAGCTCCTTGTCGAGGACATATTCCTTGTCCTCATAGCGAGTGACCATCCTTATGTTCGTAATCCAATCATTGAAATTAGTCACATCAAAGATGACTCTCTCACAAAGGTTCATGAGAGAGAAGGAGTCGGTAGGGTTTTAGCCAGAAGTAGCATTATTGGAAGACATCTGAAAAAGAAGAAAAACAAGTTTAGATTAGATATATAGTCCTTAGTAAGACACCCAAATGTAATATTAAGGCTACGATCCAACACAATATTTTATAACTTAGAAGACGGATGCCGTAATCCAAGCTATAAAATATTTGAAGGTAGGTGAATGACGATGCACCAATTTCCACCGTGAAAACGAAATGTATTATTAGGTTTTAATTGGTTTTGAAACTCCTAGATTCTTTTGAGATTCATTGAACTTTTCAATGGCATCTTTCAATCTCGATTGTGCCCTTCAATTTTTGTGACTGGGATGCCGAGGATCACAAAGCAAGGTGTGAATAACCATGCAAAATAACTTGGTACTCTTAATTTTATCCCCGAATCGATGTGCCGGTTAACCACACGCGCTCCACCGATATATGATAAACCTTAAGCCACCCTTTGCAACCTTATTAAATCCAAGTTAGTGTGTCGGTTAACCACACACGCTCCACTAACGACTTAAGCAAGGTGCACAGTGTAATTTCATGGGTTAGCACCAAATTCACATTTTCCTAAAGTAACTAAGATTAGGAATTTATAAAACATTTATTAACTTTATAATAATCATTATACTTTTAATGAGAATTAAAGTCATTGTCCTACCCGTTCGGCTAACGACCCTCCACCAATCAAGGAAGCGATGGGTGAGAGTGGACACCCATTAAGCTGCCATTTTATAGGCAACAACCTTATACCCCCTTATAGACCGGCTTCGTGAATGAGGATTACTAACGGTAAAACGACTTGATCTTATACATACATACATATATATATATATATATATATATATATATATATATATACACATGTATATATATATATATATATATATATATATATATATTATTAACATATAATACTATAAAGTATAAGAGTTGAATTTTAACTTTTAAAATTCTAGGGGTTGGAACTAAAGTTTTCTAAAGTGACTTTACAAGTTCCAAAACTTGAGGGCAAGTTTTGTAACTATTCAAAACTTTTCAAGTTCATAACTTATGAGTTAATGGTTTATTAAAATGAAGACTCTTCATTTTATGTAACCTATGTGTTCTTTAATGGAATTTAAAAGAAAAGACTTTTGCTAATCCATAACTTGAGGACAAATTATGAACTCCATTAAAACATTTAGATCAAGAATTAAACTAACAAACAATTTGCTAATAATTCCTATGATATACCAAACTCATAAGTGTATGAACATTCATATCAACAATTTCAAGAATCATATAAAACATATATAAAACTTGAAATTTTGATAATAACCATTGTAAATGGATCAGCATAATCATTACCACACCAAAAACAAGTTTTATAAGTCCAAAACAGTTTAGGGTAATGATTGTAGTCCATTTCCAGCAGTAAAACTCAAAAATCTGCACACAGGGCTTCCTACTCGTCGAGTGCAAGAACCTACTCGCCGAGTAGGATGAATTTACTCATGGACTCGGTGAGTTCACTGTTCAGTGAGCAGTTTTTCGACTTTTTTCATCAATTTGTATCAAGTATATAGAAAACAAGCCTAGGCTCTGATACCACTGACGGGTTTTGAGCATTCTAACACTCCTATGGTGTACATGCAACCCTAGAAACCTTGGATCTATGTTTTACTAAGATACATGCAAATTTGATTTTTCAAAGGTTTTTATCCTAACTAGCACGACATGGGGTACTTGTAATATAAAAGCTAGTAGAATAACATACCTTTCTTGTTGCTTGGATTCCTTAAGAACTTTGTGAGCCTAGCACCCCAAATGTGATGCCTCAAATGTTTCACACAACACCACAACTCTTAGAATAACTTGAGAGAAGCACCCTATCATTTAAAATCGGCTAGCCATCTTTGTTCTTATCTATGTATCGATTTTGTTAGCCTATGAGGTCTTTATATAGTGTGTCACAAGTAGGGTTACACCATGTAAACCCTAATTGACATGGCTTTTCATTTCCTCCATGATCCATGGGTTTTAACCTCCATGGAGCATCCATGGAGCATCCTATTGGTTTTAGCCCAATCCAATGAACCATGGATCATAAGCCCACTATATAAGAATGGATGATTTACACAATCAATCCCCATATATTAAATTAGTCTCTTTTTTATCGCAAAATTAATTCCATATTAGTTCTTGATCAATACTAATTAAATAATATGATTTCATATTAATATATTATAACTTATAATATATTAACAAATCATAAGTGTCCTTTTTCTCATTTTTTCTATCCAATTATCATGATGCCATGCAACCCAAATGGACCATGTCAAACGGGGTCAAGTACATACCAGAAATAGTTATGGACTTAGACACCTTATCCAACAATAAGACCCTCCGGTCAATGTGTCTCAGTGGGACCCTCCGATCCCATAACTTGGGTGGACCCTCAGGAAGCTCATAATAATACTCAGCATAAATCACAAGGACATAATGCAGAATATCACAATACACAGATAAGCATATAAGTGTTGGATTAATGTCTAAGTCCATAACTATATTTGGTATGTACTTGACCCGACCCGGCATGGTCCATTTGGGTTGCACTTCACCGGCACAATTTATATGGATAGTCTTTTGAGAATAGTATATTTATGATTTATATTAATATATTATAAGTTCTAAAATATTAATATGGAATCATATTATTTAATTAGTATTGATCAAGAATTAATTTAGAATTAATTAAGTGATCAAAAAGAACTAATTAAATATGGACTCTTATATATATGGAATGGGCCAAGTTCATTTAGGTTGGGCTAAGCTTTCATGGATGGTCCATGGAACTTTTAACCCATGGATCCTATGTAAATGAAAGGTCATGGGTATTAGGGTTTACATGGATGTAACCCTAATCCTCCATAATATATAAAGGGGTTCTTGGCTCACAAAATTGGAACAAGTGTGTGAAAATAAGAGTGGGCCGATTCTAGTGTGCATACATATTCTCTCAAGTTCTTCCAAGGTGTTTTGGTGATTTGTGATTCCATTTGAGGCTTCCACACTATTGGGGCTAAGCTCTTAAAGCTTGAAGACATCAAGCTACATCAAAAGGTATGTCATCTAACTAGAACTTTGTAGTATAGGTGCTTCATAATATGCTACTTAGGATGAAACCTTAGAATAGTTAATATTTGCATGTATAATAGAGAAAACATAGATCCAAGGTTTATAGGGTTGCATGTACACCATAGGAGTGTTAGAATGCTCAAAACCCAACAGTGGTGTCAGAGTCAGGTTGTTTTCTGTTATATTGATGCAAATGTTTTATTTTCAAGTTGAAAAAAAAGGAAAAAAAACATGACATTTGTCAAATTTTAAGATAATTACTTGTTGTGTGAAAATCTAATTATTTGTAAAATTTGAATCATTTGCTATATGAGTTGAATAAGGTCAAATTTAGTAAAAGATAAAATGATATGATTATTTTATTAGTTTTAAAAGTTTGATCTAAATGTTTTAAGGAGTTACAAATTTTGTCATAAAATTTTGGAGCTCAAAAGTTTTTTTTAAAGTTGTGATCTTAAGTGTTTTGAAACCTCCATAAGTTAGGGATATGAAAGTTTTTTTTTAAAAAAAAAAAATGGTTTAAAGTTTTTATGGAGTTACAAAATTTGGAGTTAATGTTTTAAAGAATTCCATAACTTGTTCTTAAGTTATGGAACATGAAAAGTTTCATCATAAAACAAGTATTTAACTCCATAAGTTATGGAATCCAAAGGTTTTCAAGAGTTACAAAACTTGCCCTCAAGTTTTGGAATTTGGAAAAATCTTTTTATGGAAAAAAAGAATTGAATTCTAAAACTCTTGGGTTCATAACTTAAACAATTAATTAAATGGTTTTAATTTTGAATTTAATAATTGGAATTATGATGTTTTATTGAATAATTCAAATTAACTCTTATCGACTTTATTCATAGTTAATTAAAGCGTTTAATTAAAAGAATATTATTAAATCCATAAATAAAGATATGGTTTGAGTTTAATTAAATTAAAAGTTTAGTTTAATTAATAGATTAAACCACCAAGTATTTTAAATGTCTAAAATACACCCTTATACTATTATAATATTAAAAGTTTAATATATTATATGTATAACAGCAAGTCGTTTTACCAATATAGGCCTCATTCACGAAGCCGGTCTATAAGGGGGTATAAGGTTACTGCCTATAAAATGGCAGTTTAATGGTTGTCTACTCTCACCCACCGCTTTCTGGACCGGTGGAGGGTCGTTAGCCGAACGGGTAGGACAAGCACTATAATTCTCCCTTCATTAAAAATATTAATGATAAATACTAAGTAACTAAACTCTTAATAATACCCAATCTTAGTTACTTAGGAAAATGTGAATTTGGTGCTAACCCATGAAATTACACTTTGCACTTTGCTTAAGTCAGTTAGTGGAGCGTGTGTGGTTAACCGGCACACTAGCTTGATTTAACAAGGTACGCAAAGGGTAACTTAATGTTTATCATAGTATCGGTGGAGCGTGAGTGGTTAACCGGCACATCGATTGAGGGGTAAATATTAAGGGTAACAAGTATATTTGCATGGTTATTCACACCTTGTTTTGTGATCCTCGGCATCCCAGTCACAGAACCTGAAGGGCACACTCGAGATTTAAACATGCCTTTCAAAAGTTCAATGAATCTCAAAAGAATCTATGAGTTTCAAAACCAATTAAAACCTAATAATACATTTCGTTTATCTTGGTGGAAATTGATGAATCGTCATTCACCTACCTTCAAATATTTTATAGCTTGGATTACGGCACCCCTCTTCCAAGTTATAAAATAGTTTGCTGGGTCCTAGTCTTAATATCTCATATTGGGTGTTATATTAAGGACTTAAATCAACATTACGTGAATTTCTCCCATTGTTGATGTCTGGTTTAGACAACAATGATCTTCCGAAACCAAGCTTTCCTAATGAATATGACTTCCCGAGTTTGGCTCATGGAAGTCATACGTCTCTTCCTCCACCTCCTCCAATTATTCTCCCTAACCCACAAGTTCAAGGTCACTCAAGCCCTAATGGCAAGCAAGGTCTATGTGTGATCACATCTTAGAGATGAAGTCACATATTGACAAGCCGGGAGAGTTGGGTTTCAAAGTCTTGAGAAAGTTGGATGTTCAATCACTTTCTAAGTCACATAGTGTCACACCCCGCTAAAGCGGAAACACGAGGCGTGGCAGTATAAAGGGTTTCATAGAAAAAGTTAAAAGACAACACCAACCATAGTATTAAAAATCATTACAATTTTACAATGGGTTTGAACAAATTTAAAAGAAATTACAATGTAAATTGAAATACAACACATGCGAATGCTCCTAAAAGTGAAGTGTCCCTAAGTGACACTTACTCGATGATTCCTGAAAAAGCATGTAAAACGAGCGTCAACTATAAAAATAGTTGGTGAGTTCACAGGTTTATAAAATCAAGATTTGGTATAAGACTTTTCATAAATACAAGTACATTGCTTTAATGAGAACAAAGTTCATTGCTATAATGAGAAACAAAGTTGATTGCTAAAATTGATAAACGAGTTTATTGCCATAATAAATAACAAATTTATTGCTATAACGAGAAACGAGTTTGTATGTGTATGAGCAAACAATGAGTCTCAACCAAACCTATGACTGAAGCCCTATCAAGATCTATGCTTATCGTTCCATAGATGAATATGGTATCATGCACTCCAGCAATAGGGCGAGTGAGGAGTTGTCAATTCCTAATAGCGCTATCCATAATGACCATTGGCTCAAAGAGTTAATGGTTAGAGATAAGGGAAGGGCCTTAGTACGATAAGTTCTCATGTTCCGTGTTGCATAGACATACATAGAGAGACATAGCAATAAAATAGCAATCATGTTTGATACAAATCAATTTAAATACAACATTCAAATAATAGTTTTTCGGGACATGCTTTTCCACCCCAAAACATAAAAACTGAAAATAGGGGAGTGCGTGAATACTCATAATATGCAAAATATAGCAACCAAGTTTATACGAGTCAAATAAAATACAACGAATAATAAATGGTTTTTGGACATGTTTTTCCACCCCAAAACATAAAAACTGAAAATAAGGGGAGTCGTGAATACTCACAATATGCATTGAGATGATGCAAATGATGCCTTGAGCTAAGTTCCACTTGTACCACTATCAATTCCTACAATAATGGTATTCGCTAGTGAGTCTCTAATCGAAATCTAACATTAGTATAGTTACTACTACAATAGAATTATGCCAATATTGTGTCAAAATTTAATATTGATAAGTTACAAACATTTTTCTGTGAAAATTAAATTTCAATGAATCAATTGTTATATAACAATTTAAGTGGAAATTTCCCATTATTGAAATGCTAATATTTAACAATTTAAGAGGTGTTCCAATGATTAAATATTCAAAAACTAAATTAATTTAGTTCTAAAATTTCCCAAAGTTTGCATTTCAGTTTTAATTGAAGTGAAAGACCTCAAGATAAATTTTCTTGAATTTTTTATTTGTCTGACTATTTTTTTTCACGATTTTTGTTTCTTGAATAACCATAAAATCTTGAAAAATACTAAACAGTTAATAAAAATTACGAAACTTCAGATTTTGGTTCTAAATGTACTAAAAGACTTCTAGATAAATTTTCATGGAGTATGAATATGTATAACCATTTTTCATATATTTAATTTTCTAAGTAGATACAAATTCATGAAAAATAGAAATCAGTTTCCAAAATTACCCAAACTTTTTGTATTACTGTTATTAAACATTATTAAGCTGGGAAAAATATAAAAATTGATTTCTAAACTGTTTAACCCAATTTTATGATTTTTGAGCATTTATTCTAATAAAAATTGAAATAAATAGAAAACAGTTTCCAAAATTGCCCAAAATTTTTGTAACACTTTTATTATATATTTAGAAGCTGTGAAAAATATAAAAGATATTTTTCAATTAGTCTTTCTATTTTTATTTGTTTTATCCTCTTAAACAATCATTAATTGGAGAATAATTATTAAACAGTTAAAGTAAATTACCAAAATTTTTGTACACTTCATTTTCAGAATAAATAATCTGGGAAAAATACTAAATGTGGTTTTTATATACTGAAATCCGATTTTGGGTATTTAAGTGTATTTAAGTGTATTTAACCTTAGAAAATAGGAGAAAAATAGTATACAGAAGAGAAAAATCATCAAAATTTTTATGTAGGCTCCTAATGTACAAAAAGAGGTTCTGGTTATTTTTCATGAATTTTGGATGATCAGAACTATTTTTTCTATTTTTAGGCCATTATAATTACAAAAATTGGGGAAAAATAGAAATGTATAATGAAAAATCGTGAAATTATTGTTCTGAGCCTTCCACCTCTGGTAAGAGGTGCGAAAATTGTTAGATGGCATTTTCACACTCTCTAAAGTGGTTTTGTGATTTATTGGAACCACACAAAAAGAAAATCAAAAAACACATCAAACAGTAACACAAATCGATGAAATTTTATGAGGGATCCATATTCACCATAAGGGTCATCCACAAATTTTCCTAGGATTTATAGACCTCAGAAAGTATTTTATATGATTTATTGACCTATTTTGTTGCAATAATTATAAGAATTCGAGAAAAATGAATTATTTTCTGGAAATTTACAGAGCATCTTATTTTGTTGATGGGAATCTGGGAAAAATCGGATTTGGTCAGAAAAGTAGTATTAGATATTTATTTGGAAATAAATCCTTCATGAACATATTTGAAAGCTTTTAACAACATACTTTGATGATCTAGCTTCTAAGCTTGAAGA
Organism: Lactuca virosa; assembly: GCF_052849685.1. NCBI lineage: Eukaryota > Viridiplantae > Streptophyta > Magnoliopsida > Asterales > Asteraceae > Lactuca > Lactuca virosa. The sequence goes on along the minus strand of NC_136426.1, from coordinate 332,663,276 downwards.
TCATCACATGCATGTTTGTTTGAAGACCATTCATGAGTTTGAAATGTTCAAAAATCGTTTTTGAAAGAAAACCTTGGATGCATGTGGTGTTTTACCACTAAAACATGTAGAAAAGTGCATTTCCTTGATTTTGACTTAGGTTTAGGTCCTTGGATTTCACCATTTACAACATGCATGTTGTTTTTGGTTGAAATCCTACCACCATCGTCATCAAAACCGTGAGTTTGTGTGTGTGTATGTTTATGTGTTCATGATCTTTCATTAGAATGGTGTAGAAGAACAAAGAAATGCAAGAAAATCCATGAAAACTTGAAGGAAAATGAAAGGAAATCATGTTCTACCTTAATGAACACCATTAGATGATGAAGATTTTGAGTATCTTGAGTGTTCTTGGACATGTTGGCTGTAAAATTTCGTGGTTCATAGTGGGAGGAAGAGAGAAAATGTGTGTGAGAGTGTGATAGAGAAATGAGAGAAAATGAGGGAATATGGAGTGTGAGAGAGAAGAAGAATCATTTTGTATTGGGAAGAGGAGAGGCATCTTGGGAGGAGGGAGTCCGACTTTGGAGTGGAGAGAGGGTCTCCCTCTCTTAAATTTTATTAAATTATAACTTTATTTTATAAAAATATCAAGTTTTAATAAAATATGCACCTTATTTTAATTTTCATTCACAAAACCTTGATTTTTTTTGCATAGAAAATAAGGTTAAATACTAATGACTTAAATTTTATTTTTCTTAAATGCATTCTCATAATTTTTATTATTATAAGATCATATTATAAGTTTCATAATTATTTTTATAGAAATTTTTAAGGTTAAAGTTTATAAATATGAGTTTTTATGGCTTTTAGGGTTTTGGAGTTTAATAAACTTTGAATATCAAAATAAATAGAATATTTGAGACTTTAAATTATCTTATGGTATTATAACTCTTTTATAGTTATAAATAATGTTTGTAATTTATTTTTATCGGTTTATTGGCATTCTATGTAGTGACTCCGAGATTCAAGCGAAATTGATGAATCAAGTATACTAGTCCTAGTCTACAACTTTGACTTAAGTTTCTATGAGACTTTGACCTAATTTCTACTTCTAGGTCAAGTGCATAATGTGTGTATATGATTCATGAAATGGTGTTCGAGTCAAAGAGTGACCCAAATATGGATAGTCACTACACTTAAGTAGTAGTAGAATTCACATATCAATGTGAAATCTAAGTACACCATCCATTGTTTCTATCTGTTTCCAAGTTTCTACTAGGTTATAACTTAGCTTCTAGTTACTAAGTCTAATATGTGTTGTGCCTATATGTACAACTAAGTCTAGTCATATCTAGAATCGACTCAAATTTTGACGGTTGTCACAGTCTCCCCCGGTTGAAAGAATTTCGTCCCGAAATTCAATTCGGGGCACATTCTATTAGAACTCAGCCGAATACAATTGTATAATTGGGGGGGATGGTGACTTGAAGAGCTCTTTGATTATTTTGGGTTAATTCCTCAAGGGAAGAGCCCAATTCTTTCGCTATAATCAAATTAATGTTTCCCTAATTCGAGTTCTATAGTCTAGATTGTGAGAAATTAGGATCATGGAAATCATGATCCAACCATGGTGACCTAGTTGAAAAAGATTATATAGTTAGATATTATCTAAATTAAAAGAATGTTATAAGTTTTGCTGAAGCACCAACTGCATTGAGCATTAAATCCACATTGATCCTCAAGTCGCATTCTAAATTAGCACTAAATGTAAATTCGCCACCTAATAAAGAAGAGATTAGGAACAATTTGTTCACTTCCGGGTTGGCAACTATATCTGGAAAAGTTATATTCCGAAATAAGAAGGGTAGCATGAATGAAAGGGGAAGCGATCGAGAGTACGTTCCTAAAAATATGTACTAAGGGTAGACAACGAAGTTTTGGTACATCTCAAATGTAAAGGCTGTTTAAGTATCGTCTATAAAATAAGTTACAAAACGATTGAGGATCTCCGAAGCAATATTTACTACCACGGTTACTCTTACTATAATAAAACAATATTCGAAGAATATATATATTTAGAGAGTCATTGTCGCAAATGGAGGCGATGCAAGTTTATGATAAATTAAACCACCTTGTCTAGATAACAATTTGAGTGATTAGAAATGATAAGTAATCTCACTATTATCAAAATGTGTAATAATTCCAAGATAATGAAAATACATGTGTGGCGATCAAACGAAGTAGTGAAATAATAAAAAGATAAATTAAAGTTAAATGTTTAAGTCGTAATTAAAGGAATTTGTATAGAAATATTTGTATTAAACTTTTGAGAAATTGTCCAATTGTCTAAGTCAGGACAAATTCTAGTTAACGAGGAGTCAGAATACTTATGAAAACAAGTTTGAGAGTTTAGGAACTCACTGAAAATTGCAAAGTAGAATACTATTTTAAGAAAGGTGTAAAAATGTTAATCTTTGAAAATAGTGCATTCATAGTTTAGTGTTTCTACAAAAACAATCATTTAGAGAATAGATAATCGTAAAATTTAAAACTTTTGATGTATTTAAATAAAAGAAGAAACATAAGGATACATATCCTTCACATATATTTTTCGGATATAGAAAAATTATAAGCATAAAGGTATCAATCTTGTGTATTACTTATAACGAAAGATACAATGAAACTTGCATTTTAAATCAAGTTTCCAAATTTAGAACGAAAGAGCAAATGTAAATAAGGATTACTTGTTTATTGTAGATTTAAAAATAAAAACAAGATGTATATGGTAAAAGGCATAATTGAATATATCAAAGTTGACTAAATCGAAGTTATGACTCACAACTATACACATATTAATCGCTCAAAATGAAAGGGTAGACTTCTAGTCTATATGTGTATGAACATGGTACCAAGAGAAGCAAAATAAATAGAAACAAAGTTAGACAATGTATTATGTTAATATTATGGCGTGCGAGATCTAAAATCAGAAGGAGAGCGAGAAATAAAGTTTGGGGGAAAGAAAAAGGAAGGTAGCGGCGGCAATGATTGTTATTGTTAAAATTTTAAGAACAATACATATAGCTAGATTTAAAACCAGGTTGAGATATATTTCAAACTTCAATATTTGATGTATATTGATGATTAAATAGACATGTGGGAGTTTTAAAAGGTTTTCTAAAAATTTATGAGTTATCTATTAAGTTAAACTCCATTTGTGAAAAAGAAACAACACTAAAACTTGTAATTGAAATTCCGACAGCTTTGACTTTTTGACTGGAGTCCAACAATGGTTAAAACGGATAAGGTAAAGACTTAACATATTTAGATGAATAATTGTGCATTGTCGAAAGTGTGCCACTGGAAATTTAAAAGTGAACACTAAGTTTTGCAATGCTTTATATTTTAGAATCTTTATAGATTATAAAACTATATTGAAGCAAAGTATACAAACAAGGTATGTTTTGAATTACAAGCGTTAGATATGTCTTATAAACATGTCTGAAGTAGACATTTGCATAAATATCATGTTGTGTTTTCGAGAAAACACATTAAAGTAAATTACAATGACTAAATGAGAAAGCGGTTAAATGTGTCAAAGCGAAAGTGGTTTCGAAAATCCGAGGACGCTTTTACATATAATAGGACTTCAATGTTATATGTTTAAGTTTTATAGCATAGAGTTTAAACACTTTTATAAAAGAAAATGTTTCTAAGTTTTTCGAAAACGTGTCAAAACGTTAAGCAAGGTTTAAAATGGTTTATATGCCCTTAAAAACACATTTATCCATTGAAATGGATTTGAAATAAAATTGAAATAGCAAGATTAAAACCAATAATGGTTAAATTTAGTTTTGAAGAAAAGTGTTAAGTTAAAGCAAGTTGTCAAAAGATTTTTAGTGAGAATATGGCTTACATTGTTAAGAAATGTCTACTAAGTTGATTGAAGTGGTTATAAAATATTTTATTGATGATAAATAAAACCGATGAAACGAAATAACTTTTCGATGGAAGATTAAGAATTAAGGAATAAGTAGATTAGTGTAGCTGATCGTATCTAAATAGTAAGGAGAGTATAAGACGAGTATAAGGCGAGTACCGATGTCTTTTTCCTAAGATAAAGGACAAGAAAAATTGTTTGAAAAACATTTTATGGCGTCAATGCAGTTGACGACCTTTTATAGAGGTCAAAGGGATATCCTATGTTAAGTTTTAACCTCAAGGTGGAAACAACCTAGACCTAAATCGTAGCGTAGAAATAAGATCTCACATATAGGTTAAACCTCCGTGTCTCCTTGTGAGTCGAATCCGGAATGCCTGCCAATGGTATCCACGTGATTACTTAGTGGCGACTCATCTACCTGCTTACACGATGCTCCAATTATCATTTGTGTCGGTATCGAAACGCTTTTTCCTAGTTGTAACTCTAATACGAAGACGATGAAGAGGTATTAAGGAATAATTGGCATAGGTTTCGACTTAAGATTATTACTAGTGTATATCTAGCTACTAACCTTACATCTAAAGTCAATAGCTACCGAGGAATACCCATTCTTAGTACTATGTGCATTGCTCCTAGAGTGGCTAGTGATATAACCTAAGTGGTTAACCTAGCACTTGATAAGGGACAAGAATATTTCTAAATAAAGACATTGTGGTAAAAGTGCACTTAGTTTCTAAGTGTACCTAGATGAATGCCTATAATATGCAATGCTCGTACGCACACCGAAAAACTTTGTTTTTCAAGAGTTCAAACTGAAAATCGTTTTGAACATAATTCTACTATAACCGTTTCAAGCCTCGCATTAAGTTTCCTTAATTAAGCATAGTTGGCCAGGCTATACTTAATTAAAGTCCAATAATGCGTACTTGAATTAGTTATACCAGTAGTATGTTCAGTATTTTTAAAACATTTTGAAATTTTTTGGCTATAGTTGTGGTTCTCCAAAGGAAAACCGGTATTCTCTATAACCTTCGGCTCTGATACCATTTTCTGTCACACCCCGCTAAAGCGGAAACACGAGGCGTGGCAGTATAAAGGGTTTCATAGCAAAAGTTAAAAGACAACACCAACCATAGTATTAAAAATCATTACAATTTTACAATGGGTTTGAACAACTTTTAAAAGAAATTACAATGTAAATTGAAATACAACACATGCGAATGCTCCTAAAAGTGAAGTGTCGCTAAGTGCCACTTACTCGATGATTCCTGAAAAAGCATGTAAAACGAGCGTCAACTATAAAAATAGTTGGTGAGTTCACAGGTTTATAAAATCAAGATTTGGTATAATACTTTTCATAAATACAAGTACATTGCTTTAATGAGAACAAAGTTCATTGCTATAATGAGAAACAAAGTTGATTGCTAAAATTGATAAACGAGTTTATTGCCATAATAAATAACAAGTTTATTGCTATAACGAGAAACGAGTTTGTATGTGTATGAGCAAACAATGAGTCTCAACCAAACCTATGACTGAAGCCCTATCAAGATCTATGCTTATCGTTCCATAGATGAATATGGTATCATGCACTCCAGCAATAGGGCGAGTGAGGAGTTGTCAATTCCTAATAGCGCTATCCATAATGACCATTGGCTCAAAGAGTTAATGGTTAGAGATAAGGGAAGGGACTTTGTACGATAAGTTCTCATGTTCCGTGTTGCATAGACATACATAGAGAGACATAGCAATAAAATAGCAATCATGTTTGATACAAATCAATTTAAATACAACATTCAAATAATAGTTTTTCGGGACATGCTTTTCCACCCCAAAACATAAAAACTGGAAATAGGGGAGTGCGTGAATACTCACAATATGCAAAATATAGCAACCAAGTTTATACGAGTCAAATAAAATACAACGAATAATAAATGGTTTTTGGACATGTTTTTCCACCCCAAAACATAAAAACTGAAAATAAGGGGAGTCGTGAATACTCACAATATGCATTGAGATGATGCAAATGATGCCTTGAGCTAAGTTCCACTTGTACCACTATCAATTCCTACAATAATGGTATTCGCTAGTGAGTCTCTAATCGAAATCTAACATTAGTATAGTTACTACTACAATAGAATTATGCCAATATTGTGTCAAAATTTAATATTGATAAGTTACAAACATTTTTCTGTGAAAATTAAATTTCAATGAATCAATTGTTATATAACAATTTAAGTGGAAATTTCCCATTATTGAAATGCTAATATTTAACAATTTAAGAGGTGTTCCAATGATTAAATATTCAAAAACTAAATTAATTTAGTTCTAAAATTTCCCAAAGTTTGCATTTCAGTTTTAATTGAAGTGAAAGACCTCAAGATAAATTTTCTTGAATTTTTGATTTGTCTGACTATTTTTTTTCACGATTTTAGTTTCTTGAATAACCATAAAATCTTGAAAAATACTAAACAGTTAATAAAAATTACCAAACTTCAGATTTTGGTTCTAAATGTACTAAAAGACTTCTAGATAAATTTTCATGGAGTATGAATATGTATAACCATTTTTCATATATTTAATTTTCTAAATAGATACAAATTCATGAAAAATAGAAATCAGTTTCCAAAATTACCCAAACTTTTTGTATTACTGTTATTAAACATTATTAAGCTGAGAAAAATATAAAAATTGATTTCTAAACTGTTTAACCCAATTTTATGATTTTTGAGCATTTATTCTAATAAAAATTGAAATAAATAGAAAACAGTTTCCAAAATTGCCCAAAATTTTTGTAACACTTTTATTATATATTTAGAAGTTGTGAAAAATATAAAAGATATTTTTCAATTAGTCTTTCTATTTTTATTTGTTTTATCCTCTTAAATAATCATTAATTGGAAAATAATTATTAAACAGTTAAAGTAAATTACCAAAATTTTTGTACACTTCATTTTCAGAATAAATAATCTGGGAAAAATTCTAAATGTGGTTTTTATATACTGAAATCCGATTTTGGGTATTTAAGTGTATTTAAGTGTATTTAACCTTAGAAAATATGAGAAAAATAGTATACAGAAGAGAAAAATCATCAAAATTTTTATGTAGGCTCCTAATGTACAAAAAGAGGTTCTGGTAATTTTTCATGAATTGTGAATGATCAGAACTATTTTTTCTATTTTTAGGCCATTATAATTACAAAAATTGGGGAAAAATAGAAATGTATAATGCAAAATCGTGAAATTATTTTTCTGAGCCTTCCACCTCTGGTAAGAGGTGCGAAAATTGTTAAATGGCATTTGCACACTTTCTAAAGTGGTTTTGTGATTTATTGGAACCACACAAAAAGAAAATCAAAAGACACATCAAACAGTAACAAAAATCGATGAAATTTTATGAGGGATCCATATTCACCATAAGGGCCATCCACGAATTTTCCTACGATTTATAGACCTCAGAAAGTATTTTATATGATTTATTGACCTATTTTGTTGCGATAATTATAAGAATTCGAGAAAAATGAATTATTTTCTGGAAATTTACAGAGCATCTTATTTTGTTGATGGGAATCTGGGAAAAATCGGATTTGGTCAGAAAAGGAGTTTTAGATATTTATTTGGAAATAAATCCTTCATGAACATATTTGAAAGCTTATAACAACATACTTTGATGATCTAGCTTCTAAGCTTGAAGATCATCACATGCATGTTTGTTTGAAGACCATTCATGAGTTTGAAATGTTCAAAAATCGTTTTTGAAAGAAAACCTTGGATGCATGTGGTGTTTTACCACCAAAACATGTAGAAAAGTGCATTTCCTTGATTTTGACTTAGGTTTAGGTCCTTGGATTTCACCATTTACAACATGCATGTTGTTTTTGGTTGAAATCCTACCACCATCGTCATCAAAACCGTGAGTTTGTGTGTGTGTATGTTTATGTGTTCATGATCTTTCATTAGAATGGTGTAGAAGAACAAAGAAATGCAAGAAAATCCATGAAAACTTGAAGGAAAATGAAAGGAAATCATGTTCTACCTTAATGAACACCATTAGATGATGAAGATTTTGAGTATCTTGAGTGTTCTTGGACATGTTGGCTGTAAAATTTCGTGGTTCATAGTGGGAGGAAGAGAGAAAATGTGTGTGAGAGTGTGAGAGAGAAATGAGAGAAAATTAGGGAATATGGAGTGTGAGAGAGAAGAAGAATCATTTTGTGTTGGGAAGAGGAGAGGCATCTTGGGAGGAGGGAGTCCGACTTTGGAGTGGAGAGAGGGTCTCCCTCTCTTAAATTTTATAAAATTATAACTTTATTTTATAAAAATATCAAGTTTTAATAAAATATGCACCTTATTTTAATTTTCATTCACAAAACCTTGATTTTTTTTGCATAGAAAATAAGGTTAAATACTAATGACTTAAATTTTATTTTTCTTAAATGCATTCTCATAATTTTTATTATTATAAGATCATATTATAAGTTTCATAATTATTTTTATAGAAATTTTTAAGGTTAAAGTTTATAAATATGAGTTTTTATGGCTTTTAGGGTTTTGGAGTTTAATAAACTTTGAATATCAAAATAAATAGAATATTTGAGACTTTAAATTATCTTATGGTATTATAACTCTTTTATAGTTATAAATAATGTTTGTAATTTATTTTTATCGGTTTATTGGCATTCTATGTAGTGACTCCGAGATTCAAGCGAAATTGATGAATCAAGTATACTAGTCCTAGTCTACAACTTTGACTTAAGTTTCTATGAGACTTTGACCTAATTTCTACTTCTAGGTCAAGTGCATAATGTGTGTATATGATTCATGAAATGGTGTTTGAGTCAAAGAGTGACCCAAATATGGATAGTCACTACACTTAAGTAGTAGTAGAATTCACATATCAATGTGAAATCTAAGTACACCATCCATTGTTTCTATCTGTTTCCAAGTTTCTACTAGGTTATAATTTAGCTTCTAGTTACTAAGTCTAATATGTGTTGTGCCTATATGTGCAACTAAGTCTAGTCATATCTAGAACCGACTCGAATTTTGACGGTTGTCACACATAGTGAGTTCCTTTGGGACTACTATGATACAGACTATGACATGAACCTTAATGATCATATCTATTTTCTTGGTGTTGCTGAATCAACAATGATTTGGAATGATAGTGAAGCAAATTTGATTAGAAGATCAACTTCCCAAAAACTTTATGGACAGTGACAATGGTGACACTGGAAATCCAGAAAAAGCATTCTCTTCCCAATGGAAAGGGATTGGCCATAGTCAACCCGGTTGACCAAATGGTAAAGAGAAAGGCTAAGTCTGAGATAGTCCCATTACCAAAGGGTCCATATGTTTATTTTGCCAAAGGAAGGGGCGTTGATTGCAAAGCTGCCAAATTTACGTAAGGATGTTAAAGTCAATAAGTTTGACGCTACATCAGGTAGAGCCCATTATCTAACTCTGTTAAGTTCTATTCTGAGATCCTCATTACATGATGTGACTGGGTCACATGTTGATGTTTTAAGAATCAAAGAATAGAGAGAAATCTTAAAGGAAGTATATGCTGATTCTGATCGCGAAGGTGGATTTCGATCGCATCAGAATTTTGAGTAGTTGCTTAAGAAGTTATGATATATTGCTAAGGAATAGATAACAACAATTTTCCATGTGGATTGTAAGGATAAATTTTTCCGCAAAGTTTTAAAATAAAAGAAAATTGTTTAATTTTGTTTATTTGAAGTATCCTTACAATGGCATTTGTGGAAAATTGTTGCTTATATGATTCCACTGACAGCAATATTGGAAAATGGATTTGATTCTTTCATTTGTGGTAGTGTCTAAATTTACCAAATCAGGAAAGTTTCTCATCACCCAAGTTTTAATTGGACCGAAACTTGGAATCATGCAAGTTGAATAGTATGATGAATGAGAACTTTCAAGCATTGGAAAATCAAGACTAATTACTTGTTGACATGGATGTGTGAGTCAAGTGAAGGACTAAAGGGATCGAGTACACATTCTTGTGCACTGGTCATGTCCACCACAAAGCTCGTTAAGACTATTTGATTTACTAAAGTTTAGTAAATATGGTTATACTTACAAGTTTAAGTATAATTCTGAAACATTGGAAAAGTCTCAATGTATGGCAGAACGAATGGAAAGAATCAAATTAGGCAGAAAGATAAAAGTTTCTCAAATCTGAAAAGATGGGAGAGTACTTTAGTATCATGTTTGTGATCATCTTAATGATTTAGAAATCATATCACAATTAGTCCTCTAAAGGTCATCTTAGTGCATTCTTATGACTAAGAAGAGGAGTCATGAATTGTTGAAATGGTTAGATCAGGAAGATGAGTCATACTTCGTTCCAAAAAAATTCCTAGAGTCATACTCCAAGATTGTAAGTTGAGTGACATATCTTAAAGAAAGGTTTAAAACACTTGTCAAATGTAAGAGTAAAAGTGTCCTACTCTTGTACATTTGAAATTGGTAAGTTGTGATGTTGTGGATAAAATAAAGACCAACTAAGGCCAATTGTGTGAAGTGTTTGTCTTGATAAAGAATCCGCACTATCTCTTGAATATTTGGCAAGATAGTCTTATATGTCAAGAGGATAGTGGGAGTCTTAAAGTTCCTAAAAAGAATTTCAAGAACTAATCAAGAATAAAACCTGAGGTTCTTCACTAGCACACGACTTGAGGTTTATAACCTATCGTGTTGACATATTCTGTGCCCATTCCAGTTAAAGTTGGCTTTGCATAGGAGTTCTGAAAGTTCTCAATTGGATGCATAACAACTTGGAAGCAATGGCAGGCCCTGTACTGCCAGGTGGCAAGAAGTTAAGATTGCATAAGTTCAGTCCATATGAGTTTTGATTTGTCATTATCCTTGTCTTATGACTATGGTTTTGACGATTCACATGCATAAGAACACATACACCATAAAATCTAAGGGTCATAAGGTTTCTCTCCGATTCATGAAAAATGATGGTGAGGAAACACTTCCACCAAGTAGATTTGAAGCAGATGGCAAAAGGTCTAAAAATTGAGACTATGATTAGGGCATCCTTTTTCATAGTTCCGAAATTGTTTAGACACACATGCATGCTATCTAAGGAAAGGTGTATGATTTTGATAAAGTTTTATCAAAGCATCTCGTATCAGAAATCTAAACTTTGGTAACAAAGTCAATAAAGTATTGATTTCTAGAAGTCCAACTGATTTCTGAGTACATGTCAAAGCTAGTGGGAGCATAAGTGTTATGCTAATAATCATCATGTAAGTGGGAGCATGATAATTATTGTTAGTGTTGCAAGTTAGCAATGTTAATTATAGAAAACAAAAGTTTCAATTCGTGAGGCAGCAGGGATTGAAAAAGTTGTTTTGCTATAATTAAGGGAGAGGATATACTTCATTTCAGTTCTAAAGGCTTAGATTGAGACCTTAATCATCTTTAGTCAAGAATATATATATGAATTTCATGTTGGATTGGTTCAACTTAAGGAAATTCTATATATTGCGTTCTCAAAATTCGATTATGATTACGACATCCTTCTTCATAGTCAAATTTTGAAAACATGGCAAATAAAAATATTGTAGCAAAAGACTGGTCTAGAATCATGTCTTTATGTGAGACATCATGAATAGTGTACCATTTGCTTTGGGTACAGGATCGATTGCATGTGCTGTAATATTTGTCATTTCTAAATTTTTCCAAATGCCCAGAGGCATTAAGAAGGGAAAAGGTCTAGAATTGGATATGACTAAAATGATTAAGCAGTTGTCGAGGACAATCTGAGGTTTACCAAAGATTGGTTGCTCAGGGACAGTTGGAAGTATAATGCTAATTTATGAAGGACCATATTGACATATTGTGAAAAGAGGCATCTCTTATTCAGAAGTGATAGTCAAAATGAGAATATGGAGTTGTCTCCATAGGTGGAAGTTATCTGTGTTAGATTAGAAAACTTAATGCAAGAAGCATGTCCAAAGCAATGTACTTTGAATATGAGACTTAGTTTCTATGGAGTTGATCTCCATTGGAATACCTTATAATGACTGTTGACAAGTCTTTGTGACTTTGTACATATTCATTACAGGAGGGTCAGTCCATATAAGTTTAAAATGTAAACAAATTTCGATAAATGATAGGAATTTGAAATTCTCACATTTTTCGATAAGGATTTGGGAGTGTGAAATTAGAATCATTGAAATTATGTTCAATTGGTTTATTTCACAAAGTAAGGATCATAGACAAACATAGAGTGCATACTTGGTGTATGGCAAAGCTATTGTTTAAGAAAAACATAGTGTACATGCTTGGAGCATGGAACAACTAGTGTTTTTAATTCAAGTATAAAGTTGATAAAACCGAAACAATGAATAATGAGTAATCAGTATGGTGATAAATAAAAGTGTTTATTTATATTCATAGGGTTTGATACCATATTTGATTAATTTATTCTTGTGTTTCACTTTGCATGTTTTGACTTCCAGAATAACTAAGTCGCTCTTCCTGAATGATTAAGTTATTCAAACCATCCACAGTCGGTCATATGTTGGAAGTAGATATGAATCAAGACTGTCATAGGTTGGTTTGTAGAGGTCCAAGTTGGTGGACAAAGTGGTGCTACAACACTCATGAGTACTCATAAGTTCTGAGTATTGGATTCAACTCACGCTCATTTGAATCACTTCATGGATTTTATCACGAGTGATCATGAGACGATAATATCTTATATTCTTAAACCCTAGAGATATGAGTTGTTACTATGAGTTGGTTATACATTGATTGCACGAAAACGCATTGGTAACTCGATGTTATAAAACGTGCCTTTGTGTATGATTCAACAAGTAGTAGAACAAGCCATCTGAGTCGAAGTTTATCCATTCCTTTTACCTTCGGGATAAAAGCGATATCTGTGGGCCCCTCGATGATTTAGCGATGACACATGTGAGTGCTTGGCCAAGCCAGGACTGATTGGCTTTGTTCAATCAGTCAGTCATCATAAATCGAAAATCGGGAAACAACAAATGGACAGAGTGAATGATTATAATCCATGTCTCAGTCCATATGATATCTAGAATGGAGGAATATATGATCCCTTATCTAATGGACAAGTCATTGAGTTCGACAGCGGCTGTAAGAGCTACGATTGCCAGTTAGGTTTTGAAGTCATACTCAATAATAGTTTTAGACTTATCCAAGTGGGAGACTGTTGGATTAATGTCTAAGTCCATAACTATATTTGGTATGTACTTGACCCGACCCGGCATGGTCCATTTGGGTTGCACTTCACTGGCACAATTTATATGGATAGTCTTTTGAGAATAATATATTTATGATTTATATTAATATATTATAAGTTCTAATATATTAATATGGAATCATATTATTTAATTAGTATTGATCAAGAATTAATTTAGAATTAATTAAGTGATCAAAAAGAACTAATTAAATATGGACTCTTATATATATGGAATGGGCCAAGTTCATTTAGGTTGGGCTAAGCTTTCATGGATGGTCCATGGAACTTTTAACCCATGGATCCTATGTAAATGAAAGGTCATGGGTATTAGGGTTTACATGGATGTAACCCTAATCCTCCATAATATATAAAGGGGTCCTTGGCTCACAAAATTGGAACAAGTGTGTGAAAATAAGAGTGGGCCGATTTTAGTGTGCATACATATTCTCTCAAGTTCTTCCAAGGTGTTTTGGTGATTTGTGATTCCATTTGAGGCTTCCACACTATTGGGGCTAAGCTCTTAAAGCTTGAAGACATCAAGCTACATCAAAAGGTATGTCATCTAACTAGAACTTTGTAGTATAGGTGCTTCATAATATGCTAGTTAGGATGAAACCTTGGAATAGTTAATATTTGCATGTATAATAGAGAAAACATAGATCCAAGGTTTATAGGGTTGCATGTACACCATAGGAGTGTTAGAATGCTCAAAACCCAACAATAAGACATCTCAGTCACACAAAGATACCACACATGGTAAGTATAGTGAGAAGAATCACCTCGAAGCTAACAAGTAATAATCTCGCACACGTAAATCTCGAACTAGCCTCTGCCTATCACATAGGATAAATATCTCTAATTAATACTCTATTCATACTCAATACCAAAAGGTTTCCCTCTCTTTCTCTTTCTAACTCTTGGATTGGGTAAAAGACCATTTTACCCCTTCATGGTCTCCATTACTCATGTATGCCCAAACCCTAAAGTTAACAGAAGTCAAACTCGAGTCAACAGTCCATGTTTGACCCGAATCACCGAGTGCATCTATGTGACTCGTCGAGTCCCCTTGTTTCTTATGTCATATCGCGAAAGTCCACCTTGACTCGTCGAGTTGTCTCGCCAACTCGCCGAGTCACCTATGTCCAGACTCATCGGGGAAAAACCTCAGGCAACTCGTCGAGTCGGCTCATAGACTCGGCGAGTCCCTTCAATCTGATTTCTCATTCAGACGATTCAAAGTAGATCTACTACTCTAAACACTAGATCTATCATCCCAAGACTCCATTGTCACGTAAAGCTTCAATCTTTATGTTCATGCATTGTAGTTTTGCTCCAACATACCAAAACATGCTCTCACAATGTGTAAGCACAATATCCTTCATATGGGTGAATAAAGTTGGGACCTTTGTGTTTGATTAGTGTCTAAGTCCATAAGTATACTTGGTATGTACTTGACCCGATTTGGCATGGTCCATTTCGGTTGCACTTCACCGGAATAATTTATATGGATAGTCTTTTGAGAATAGTATGTTTATGATTTACATTAATATATTATAAGTTCTAATATATTAATATGGAATCATATTATTTAATTAGTATTGATCAAGAATTTATTTAGAATTAATTTAGTGATCAAAAGGAACTAATTAAATATGGACTCTTATATATAGTATGGCCCAAGTTCATTTAGGTTGGGCTAAGCTTGCATGGATAGTCCATGGAGTTTTTAACCAATGGATCCTATGGAAATGAAAGGTCATGGGTATTAGGGTTTACATGGATGAAACCCTAATCCTCCATACTATATAAAGAGGTCTTTGTCACATGAAATGGCACTAGTGTGTGAGGATACAAGAGTGGGCCAATTTCTAGTGTGCTTACTATTCTCTCAAGTTTTCCAAGGTGTTTTGGTGATTTGTGATTCCACTTGAGGCTTCCACGCTATTGGGGCTAAGCTCTTAAAGTTCAAGACTTCAAGCTTCATTAAAAGGTATGTCATCTAACTAGGTTTTTTGTAGTATAGTTGGTTCATATTATGCTAGTTAAGATGAAACCTTGTGTAACACCAGTCAAAGTTTGGTCAAAAATTAATTGATCAATAATCATAATTGGGATGAACCAAGTGGTAGAGTTTGTAACAAAGTTTCCAAAAACATAAAGAACACTGAAATCCGAGTTATAACGAAGAACTTATGACCAATCGAAAATCCGTAGTAAAACCGGCAAAACATTGTTCAGTGTAAAAAGCGAATTTTTGATAAAAGGATTTTTAGCCTTAACAATCTAAATGAAACTTGAAGAATATGTTAAACCGAGAACGTTCCTAAAAAAGTACGTGAAAATCCGACTTCGTATGAGGAAGTTATGATTTTTCGAAGTTTCGGTTTAGCAGTAGACAGCTAAAAATTCGAAATATAAATTGATCGATATTTAGCCGACGCAACTTAAATGAGAATCGAAGGTCTCGTCAAAAGTTGCACAACGGTAAAAAGACAGACAAAAACGGACGTCGTATGATGAAGTTATCAATTTTTAACGGATTCCCGTCCCGGTCTGTTTAAAATAATAATATTAAAAATAAATCAAAATTAGCCGAACAAGTCTAAATAAAAGTCGTAGAGTATGATTTTACCTACGCGTGCTTATAAAGAACGTCAAAAACGGAGCTCGTATGCGAAAGTTATGATTTTCGCAAGTTTTGGCACAAAAATAAAGAAAATTAAGAAAAACCGGGCAATTTCGCATGTGACACGTCACCTCGCACGTGGCAGCTGCTGAGTGGACCGAAGCCATGCGTGGCACCTCCTGATTGGACCGCAGCCGAGGTCCACTAAGAAGCGAACAGCTTCGCATGAGATGCCCCGGAGACACCCCTCGGACACCCTCATTCGCACGTGTCCTCCTTCTATTGGACCGAAGTCCGGTCCAATCCGAGCCAGCCAGCAGCGAGCCTCCGGTCCGAAGAAGCCCCCTCCCTTCGCCATCTGTCCGATGTGTGGCAGCCTCGCATAGGCTCGGGTCCGAACCTTCAGACTATATAAAGCATGCGAGGGTTCCAGATTTTTTTACACTTTTCACCCCAATTTTCATTCTCTTTCATATTTTCCACTTCCACAAACTCATATACAACCCCTAAAGCCCCGGTATCAAGTCTCGAACCCTAAGCAAGCCTCGAAGCCCCGAGATTCCCGAGAAGTAACCTCTCTCCTGTCGAAACTCTGCCCGGTTTGAGCCGGTTTCTCGTTAAATAAACTCTTTACGGGAAACAAAACGCTGCCCGAATCACCGCTTATCAAAGTGAGTTCATACCCCTATAATATACCTTTTTAAATGGTTTTATATGCTTTTTAGGGGGGGGGGGGAATACAAGTTTAACACAATATTAAATTGTGTTAATAGCTGTATGTGATAATAATCACACAAAGAATTTCCGTATGCTTTTAAGAATTACAAATACTTTCAAAATAACGTGAAGTCATGTTAAATCTCTAAAGTCATGTAAAAACTCCGTTAAATTCTTTGAAAAATGTTTTATAAACTATTTCAAATTATAAATGCCAAAATCATGTTTATATATGTATAAATATATAAATAAGATTTGAAGGGCTTAGGACTAATGAATTATCCTATATCCTTTTCCTTGTTTGGATGTGGAATTAGGGTTGTATTATTTGTCTGCAGGTCGTTTCCTTCTTAATTATATATATGTTATACATATATGAGTAGAAAAGGTTACTCCTTTTGGTATTACCACCTTTGTATCAGGCTGAGCAAAGGTGTTCATCCATGAGAAACCATGCTAATCAGATAGAACATATAAATTATAATAGGTATAATTTATCATTCAAAACTAAAGATACAAGTATGATTTACAACTGTATACTTTCCAAGGAAATTACCAAAATTCATTCAACTATACCAAGATATGTATAATACCTTTAATATACGAACAACATATTAAAGAATTAAAGATACATCATACCTAGTTTGCATTAACAAAGGTACGATACAGAGTACCAGGGTTAGCAAACACATGGTAATGCCGGGTTTGCATTAACAAAGGTACGATATACAGAGTACCAGAGTTAGCAATCACGGGTAATAATACATCATACCGGGTTTGTATTAACAAAGATACGATATACAGAGTATCAGAGTTAGCAATCACGGGTAATAATACATTCTGCCGGGTTGGCATTAGCAAAGGTACTATACAGAGTACCCGAGTTAGCAAACTCGAGGTAATAATACATCTTACCGGGTTTGCATTAACCAAGGGTACGATACAAAGTACCAGAGTTAGCATTCATCGGGTAATAATAATAATACATCGGAAATCTCGTTGAAACAATAAATTTGTGAGACCCTTCACGGTGTACATATCTAAGTATGACCTTTTTAAGTCCTGAACTATTAGCCAGAATCTCTTGTAGGGGGAGCATGAATTTGTGTATAGATCTATATGGGACTGACAATCCCGCACCTTTACTCTTCGCTACAGTTTGGCCGGCAGGCCTAGGGTGTCAAATATCATACCGTTCTGACGCCTGAAGAACGTCGCCGCAGGCATTTCTGTCATATTAGTATGGTTAATAGGACTCACATGGATAAAACAACGAGTGAATTACAAAGTAATACACTTCTCTTATAACAGTAAGAAAAGTTAATTACATCCCGACCAGATATACCTTCAGTAGTTTTTACTTACAGTAAAAGCTACGTATCATGAAACCATGTATTATACTTCTGGTTTTGAACATTTAAAACCCCAAGGTAGTATCATGGATAATACAATACTCTCCAGGATTAATACTAAGGAACAGATATAACTAAGAACACTTTTACAAATGAAACGGTTTATGGGATTAAACTACTTTTACAAATGAAACAGTTTATGGGATTAAACCACTTATCAAATGAAACTTAGTCATTCAATCTTTTTAAACTAGTATAACATAAAAGACCTTTAGTGGTTAATTCTATAATTCCTTAGTTATTACATCAGAGTTGTACATAAGTAATATCGATTGACAGTGAAATGTGTGACTTCCGCCTTACTTCCTGTTCCTTGTTTGGTTGTGGGCTTAGGGCAGATACACCCATTTAACTGTCAATTCAATATTATGTTATGTATATTCAGTATAAACTAAGTAATTACAGAGGGAAACTATTGAGGTTATCAGTTAATCACCGCAAGAGATATAGGATTTCCTGGAGAAACCAGTGAACTTATTCAAAGAACTTAGGGTATACTTAACAGAACTAAAATACTTATGAACTCACCAGCTTAAATGCTGATCTACTCTTTCCAAATAACTTCTATTCTCAGGAATCCAGTAGACAGGTACACTGCCAAAACTTTTGAGAAGACTACCTAGTACCGTACCGTGACTCTTGTCTTCTCCTGTACCTACTTCAGTGTTTGAATATGTAATGTTTAAACGCTTATGTAAAACTTATACTTATTAATGCAATGGTTGTTTGTACTTTGATTACTATATTGCATGTGTTGTGATACTTACCTAAAGTCCTCCGCCCCCGAACGTTTCCGCCATTCTGGTTTGGGGGTGCGACACCTTGGAATATTGAATATTTGCATGTATAATAGAGAAAACAGAGATCCAAGGTTTATAGGGTTGGATGTACACCATAGGAGTGTTAGAATGCTCAAAACCCATCAGTGGTATCAGGGCCTAGGCTTGTTTTCATTTATACTTGATGCAACTTATTTTTCAAAACCAAGAATCTGCCTAGACTGAAAACTCGACGAGTTCTGGCCAACAACTCGACGAGTTATTGTGTGAAAGCATGAACTCGACGAGTTCCTTATAGAACTCGACGAGTTGGTCTTCCAGTTTGCAGATTTTCGTGATTTATGGTTGGAATTGGTCTAGAATCATTACCTTAAACTGTTTTGGACTTATGAAACCTATTTTTTGATGTGGTAATGATTATGGTAAACCAATTTCAAGGTTGTTATCAAAATTTCAAGTTTTATGTATGTTTATGTAATTCTTGAAATTGTTGATATGATTGTTCATACACTTATGAGTTTTGGTAGATCATAGGAATTATTTGGAAATTGGTTGATAGTTAATTCTTGATCTAAATGTTTTTTTAATGAAGTCCATAATTTGTCCTTAAGTTATGGATTACCAAAAGTCATTTCTTTTAAAGATCCATTAAAATTCATAGGTTACACAATTGAAGAGTCTTTTTGTCTTATGAACTCCATAACTTGTCCTCAAGTTATGGATGTTCAAAAGTCTCTTCATTAAATTTTTAAAACCTTAATTAAACTGATAAGTTATGAAAATCCAAAAGTTTTTGAATAGTTCAAAACTTGCCCTCAAGTTTTGGAATTTGTAAAGTTTCCCCTCATGAATACTTTAATTCCAAGTTAAACCCTTAGAATTTTAAAAGTTAAAATTCAACCCTTATACTTTATAGTATTATAAGTTAATAATATATATATGTATAAGAACAAAGTCAGTCTTACCATTAGTAGGCCTCATTCACGAAGTCGGTCTATAAGGGGGTATAAGGTTGCTACCTATACAATGGCAGCTTAATGGGTGTCCACTCTCACCCACCGCTTCATTGACTGGTGGAGGGTCGTTAGCCGAACGGGTTTGACAGGACTCTAATTCTCCCTTCATTAAAAGTATAATGATAAATACTAAGTAACTAAACACTTATAAATTCCCAATCTTAGTTACTTAGGAAAATGTGAATTTGGTGCTAACCCATGAAACTACACTTTGCACCTTGCTTAAGTCGTTAGTGGAGCGCGTGTGGTTAACCGACACGCTAACTTGGATTTAACAAGGTAGGCAAAGGGTAACTTAATGTTTATCATAGGATCGGTGGAGCGCGTGTGGTTAACCGGCACATCGATTAAGTGATAAATATCAAGGGTACCAAGTATATTTGCATGGTTATTCACACCTTGTTTGTGATCCTCGGCATCCCAGTCACAAACTTGATAGGGCACAATCGAGATTTAAACATGCCATTGAAAAGTTCAATGAATCTCAAAAGATCTAGGAGTTTCAAAACAAATTAAAACCTAATTCCCATTTCGTTTTTCATGGTGGAAATTGGTGAATGGTCATTCACCTACCTTCACATATTTTGTAGCTTGGTTTACGGCATCCCTCTTCTAAGTTATAAAATATTGTGTTACGTCCTAGCCTTAATATTTCATATTGGGTGTTATATTAAGGACTTTAAATCAACTAACTTGAATTTCTCCCATTATAAATGTCTGGTTCAGACAACTATGATCTTCCCAAATCTCATGGAACAAGCTTTCCTAATGAAGATGATGTCCCGTGGTTGGCTCATGGAAATCATACTTCACTTCCTCCACCTACTCCAATTATTCTCCCTAACCCACAAGTTCTTGAATAGTTCAAGGTCACTCAAGCCCTATTGGCAAGCAAGGTCTATGTGTGCTCACATATTGGAGATGAAGTCACATATTGACAAGCCGGGAGAGTTGGGTGTCAAAGTCTTGAGAAAGTTTGTTGTTCAATCACTTTCTAAGTCACATAGTGAGTTTCTTTTGGACTACTATGAAACAGACTATGACATGAACCTTAATGATCTTATCTATTTGCTTGGTGCTGCTGAATCAAAAATGATTTGGAGGACTGTTAAGCAAATTTGATTAGAAGATCAACTTCCCAAACCTCCATGGACATTGACAATGGTAACATTGGATATCCAGAAAAGCCTTTTCTTCCCAATGGAAAGGGATCGGCCATAGTCAACTCGGTTGACCAAATGGTAAAGAGAAAGGCTAAGTCTGAGATAGTCCCATGTACCATTACCAAAGAGTCCATATGGTTCTATTGCCAAAGGAAGGGGCATTGATTGCGAAGCTGTCCTAACTACCTGAAAGATCTGAGAGAAGGTCAAGTCAAAAAGTTTGACTCTGCTTCGGGTAAGTCCACTATCTAACTCTGTTAAGTTCCTTATTGATGATTCTTAATACAAAATGTGACACGGTTACATTTTGATGATTGGCAGGATCAAGCAAAGGGAAGGAAACTTAAAGAAAGAGTATGTTGAATCTGATCGCGAAGATGGATTGCAATCGCATGGTTCGAAGATCGGATTCTTGAGCTACTACTTAGGAGTTATGATAGATTGCTAGAAAATATGTAATAGCATAGTTTTCATTTAAAGTTGCATTGTAAGGGAAAAGTTTCTTTTTCCGCATTTTTAATAAATCAATAAAATTTTGTTTTATTTTATATCTCCTTGCAATGGCATTTATGGAAAATTGATGTTTGTATGTTTCTAGCAATAATGGAAATGTGAATTTGATTCTTTCATTTGTGGTAGTGTCTAAATTTACCAAATAAGGAAAGATTCTCATCACCCAAGTTTTAATTGGACCGATACTTGGAATCATGCAAGTTGTATAGTATGATGAATGAAAATCTTCACCTTTGGAAAATTAAGACTAATTCCTTGTTCACATGTATATGTGAGTCAAGTGAATGACTAAGGGAAAATAATTAGTTATATTCATATGTGTTGGGCTTATAATCCATGTTGGACCAAGTTTATGTACGGATACATAAAGAGTTGGGCCATATGAACCATGGATCATAAAACCCATGGGTATGGGTTTGGGTTATACCCATGACTCTTAGAATTCAACACATATAAATACATATATGATGACCTAAAACCGCAAACCCTAGTGTGTGTGCATGTTCTTAGAGTTCATGAAGGTTTTAGAGTGCATTGGGATTCTCTCTCAAGTCCTACCTTTGTCCTTGATGTGTTGTGACTTCATTTGACGCTTCCACACTATTGGGGCTAAGCTCTTAAGGCCAAATGCATCAAGACTTCCAGCCATATGAAAAGGTATGTTTCACTAACTAGTATCTTGTGTAGTTTACATCTTTGTATGCTAGTTATAGGCTTAATACCTTGGAAAGACCTTTGCATGTATAATTAGTGAAAACATAGATCCAATGTATTTAGGGTTGTATGTGCACCATAGGATGTTGTATTATACCAAAACTCATCAGTGGTATCAGAGCCATGGGTTGTTTTCATGTTATACTTGCTGAAATAACTTAAAAATCGAAAATTCTTGCTTTTTGGGCATTGGACTCGCCGAGTCCACTGATGGACTCTCCGAGTCCATGAACAAAATCAGCCAACTCGTCGAGTTGGTTCATGCACACGATGAGTTGGACCCCCAAACAGCATATTTTCGACTTTTAAGGCTAGAATTGGACTAGAATCATTACCCTAAGCTGTTTTTGATCTTATAAACCTGTTTTTGATGTGATAATGATCATTCTAATCCAATTCAAAAGATAATTGTCATAAAATTCTTGTTTTGTATTAGTTTAATGGTTAGGCTAATTAAATGAAAGTTGGTTGATTTGAATTATCTGGTTCATATGAGTTTAATCTAGATCATAGTTTTATTGACATGTTTGTTAGTTGAATTGATGATCTTAATGTGTTTTTAATGACTTGTCCTCAAGTTATGGAAAACCAAAAGTTTTGTGTTAAGTTTTCATTAAAAACCATAGGTTACACATTGGAAGAGTTCTTTTGTCATAAATTGTTTTATGAACTCCATAACTTGTCCTCAAGTTATGGATGTTCAAGAGTCTCTTCATTAAAAGATTTTTAAATCATTCATTAAAATCATATGTTATGGAATTGAAAAGCTTTTGAATTGTTCAAAACATGCCCTCAAGTTTTGGAATTTGTAAAGTTACCCCCCATGTATACTTTAATTCCAAGTTAGACCCTTAGAATTTTAAAGTTTAAAATTCAACCCTTATACTTTTATAATATTAATGGTTAATATATATATATATATATATATATATATATATATATATATATATATATATGTATAAGAACAAAATCGTCTTACCGTTAGTAGGCCTCGTTCACGAAGCCGGTCTATAAGGGGGTATAAGGTTACTGCCTATAAAATAGCAGTTTAATGGGTGTCTACTCTCACCTACCGCTTCCTTGACTGGTGGAGGATCGTTAGCCGAATGGGTAGGACAATGAATTTAGTTCTCATTAAAAGTATAATGATTATTATAAATTAACTAAATGTTTTATAAATTCTCAATCTTAGTTACTTTAGGAAAATGTGAATTTGGTTCTTGATGAGTTTGAGCCATAAGAACATTCCTATGTGCACATGCAAACCCTAATCCTTGGATCTAGGTTTCTCTATTGTACATGCATTCGTCCAAGACTTTCTAACTCTAGATCTAGTGATAATAATTCGAAATAATAATAACCAAAAACTGATCTAGAAGATTACCTCTTGTTGCTTGCTTGAATCTTCTTGTCTTTGATGCTTAGAGTCACAAGTGTAACTCCTCTAATGGCTTACAAACACCAACTAGCAAGAGGGTAGTATATGAGAGAGGGAGGAGGCACAAAAAATCGGCCCTAGGGTTCTTCGAGATGCAGTTACCGATTTCTGTAACCTAGGGTTCTATTTATACTGTGAGCAACTAGGGTTTCAGTCAAAACCCTAATGGACAACTTAAACCCTAAGCAGCACATGGAACCTTTTGGAATACAGGCCACAGACGAAAATATGATGGGCTCCCATCATAATTTCGTTCACCCCTTAATCCATTAGGTTTCCCAGCCCAAAATACAACTATCAAAGATTTGACAGTTTAAGTCCCCTTTATTCGATTATTCTCCTTTAGTCACCAAATTAATTCCTAATTAATCTATGACTAATATTAATCAAATAATATGATTTCTCCTTTAATATATTAATAAACCATAATACCTTCACTCTCTCCACAAATTACCCTGTCAAGTTGCTATGGTGAAGGCAACCCAAAAGGACCATGCACAACTGGGTCAAGTACTTACCAAATATAGTTACGAGCTTAGACACTAATCCAACAGTCTCCCACTTGGATAAGTCTAGTAACTATAATGTGAGTATAATCCGATTAGCAATCGTAGCTCTCAAAGACGCTGTCGAACTCTGATCTTATCAACAACCTGTCCTTTAGATAAGGGATCATATATTCCTCCATTCTAGATATCGTATGAACTGAGACATGGATTTTAATCATACTCTATGTTCACGTTTTGTTTCCCGATTTCCGATTTATGACGACTAACAACAGACTACAATTGAACACATCAACTTAGTCCCGGCTTGGCCAAGCGCTTAGGGTGTCATCACTAAATCATCGAGGGGCCCACATATATTGCTTTTATCCCACTTTGGGTAAAAGTAACGGATAAACTTCGACTCGATGCTCGCTTGTACTCACTCACCGAATCACACACAACAATACGTTTTATAACACCAAGTTACTGGTGCGTTTACATATTATCAATGTGTAACTAACTCATAAGATACAACTCACACATCTTGGTTTCAAGAATATAAGATATTATCGTCTCACCAATCACTCGTGTTAAAATCCATGAAGCGATCCAAGTGAGCGTGGGTTTAATCCAATACTCTAATCTTATAACAACACTCATGAACTCTGTAGCAAACTTGTGCTATGACTAAACGCTTTAGTCAATCTACAGACGGATTCATGACAGTCTTCATTCATTCCTACTTCCAAAGAATGAGCGACTATGGAGGGTTTGAATAATCTTATTATTCGGGAAGTCAAAACATGCAAAGTGAAACACAAGAATAATACTAATACTATATGGCCTCAAACCTTTAAGTATAAATAAATAAAACACCTTTTATTTAATCAACATATTGATTACTCATTATTTATTGTTTCGGGTAATCAACTTCTTACTTGAATTATAACAACAATTGTCCCATGCTCTTAGCATGCACACTATGTTTACCTATGGTCCTAACTTTGTGAAATAGTATAATTGAATAACATTTTCAATCACACTCATTTCACAATTCCGAATCCTTACCAAAAGTGTGAGAATACCAAATTCTTGCCACTTATAGAATATGTTAGATTCTAACATTTTGCCACGGTCCTTTCGTAATATCATAGCGCCCAAGTCACCAAGACTTTGCCAATGAAATTACAAAGTGCTCTATTGGACATTGTTACAAGAAATTCCATAGTCATGAAGTCTCACATTCAAAGTACATTCCTTTGAACATCCTTCTTGCATAGAAGTTTCTAATCTAGACATAGATTCTTAACGTCCAACTCCCAAAAAGGAAACATTTCCATATTGCCATATGACAACTCATTATAAATAGAGTGTTATCTATTCATAATAATATTAATATGGTCCATCCATGACTATACTTCCAACTGTCCACAAGCGACCAATCCTTGCCTAACCTTAGATTGTCCTTGACAGTTGTTTAATTATTTTAGTCAAATCCGGTTCTATTCCTATTTTCCTTCTAAATGCCCTAGGCATTTGGAAAAATTTAGAAAGGTCGAATATTACAGCATATGCAATCGATCCTATACCCGAAGCGTATGGAATACGATTCATAATGAAAAACGTGATACTTTACCAGTTTCTTGCTATAATATTGTCATAATATTTCTAGTTGTCGTGTTCTTCAGAATTCGAACTATGAAGAGGGATGCCGTAATCATAATCGAACTTTGAGAATGCAATTAATAAATATATCCTTGACTAAATTCAATTAAAATTTCTCGATCTAAGGTTTTAGATTGGAAACAAAGTATAACATTCTTTCCCTTAATTATAGCAAAAACAACTTTTCAACCCCTGCAACTTTGCAAAGTGAAACTTTTGTTTTTCTATAATTAATATTGCCAACTTGCAATACTTAAAATAATAATAATCATGCTCCCACTAACATGATGATTATATCCATTCTAACATAACATTTATACTCCCACTTGCTTTGACACGTATTCAGAAAATAGTTGGACTTCTAAAAGACAATACTTATTCACTTCCAAAGTTCATATTTCCAATATGATGTGCTTCGATAAGCCTTTATATAAGCTTCTCAAACTCGTACACCTTTCTTCAGACAGCTCACATGTGTGTCCAAATTAATTCAGAACTTATATTACTAAGTCCCAAATGTTCAGACTAACTGCCAAATCTCGCAATTCAAACTATGAAGAGGGATGTCATAATCATAATCGAATTTGAGAATGAAATTTACATTATCGCTATCTCCTTCAAATCTATCTTAGTGAAAGCGTTTCCTCACAATCATTTTCATGAAGGAGAGAAACCTTATGACACTTAGATTTTATGGTGCATGTGTTCCTATCCATGTGAATTTGTCATAAGCATAATGATAAGATAATGTTTGTGACAAATTCAAACTCTTATGGATAGAACTTGTTCATACTTGATTTCTTGCCATCAAGGGTCCCACCATTGCTTCCAAGTTATTTAGCAGCTCACCTATACTAGTCAATTTACTTTCATTGAACAAGGTTCTTGCCTTATGCAGTATATTGAGAACTCGTAGAACTCATATGCATAATCAACTCAACTGGATTGGCACAGAAACAAGAATATGTCAACACGATAGGTTACAAACCTCAAGTTGTGTGTTAGTGTTTAATAACAGGGTTTACTCTTGATTAGTTCTTGAACTTTTCCAAGATCATTTAGACTCCCACTGACTTCTTAACATATATGATTCTCTTGTCAAGAAACATTTCTCGACAAATAAACATTCAAGAGTTAGTGCGAAATCTTATCAAGACTAACACTTCACTTGTTCGGTTCTTGTTGATCTTTGTCTTCTTCAAGACATCACAACTTACCGATTTCAAATAAGAAGACCTTCTCTATTCCTTATTCGATAAGTATTATTAACCTATGAAAGACGTGTCACTCAATGTCACAGTCTTGATTCTTGGGAACGAAGTATGATCGGTCTTTTGATTTAAACCATTTATATAATTTCCAATTTCTCTTATTAGTCTTACAAAGCACTAACGTATAATAGAGGATCAAGTGAGATACGGTTCTTACTAAGACGATCATAAACATGATACAAAGGTACTCTCCCTTCTTTTTAGATTGGAGAAACTTATATCTTTCTGCCTTCATTAATTCTTCTTATGCGTTCTGTCATTCATTAAACTTTTCAATGATTTAGAATAACGCTTAATCTTGTAAGCATGATCACATTTACTAGACTTCTAGTAAATCATGACGAATAATCTTTATTGTCATTTATGGTGGACTTGACTAGTGCACAACATTATGAACTCGATCTTCTAGTCCTTAATTCGTTTCACATTCTTATGTGAATAAATAATTATCTAAGTACCAAGATTTCCATACATCATATGATTCAAATCATATGATTCCAAGCTTCTGTCCAATTGAAATTTGGGCGATGGGAATCTTTTCTTACATAGAGAATTTCAATATTCCCATAAATAGTATAACTAAGAATCACATCCATTCATTGTAGAAATACACAAACATCAGTTTTTCACAACGATTTCATTGAAAGGATATAAATAAGTCAAACCAAAATTTATTTTATTCATAAAAGCAGCGGAAAACATGTCCTTACAATGCAAAATCAACTGAAAACTATGTAATCAAATATTCCTAACAAATCTATCATAACTTTCTATGCTCAAAATCTGATCTTCGAATCCATGCGATCGTAATCCTATTTCTTCGTGATCAGACTCTTCTTGCTTCTTCCATCAAGCTTCCTCTCTTTTCTCCGATCTTGCAAAAAATATCTAAATGTAATCTTATCATATCATGTATTAAGAATCAATGAATAGGAACTTAACAGAGTTAGATAGTGGATTTTTACCTGAAGCAGAGCCATACTCCTTGACTATCCCATCCCTTGGATTCTTCAGGTCCTCTGCGCAGCTTCGTAGCCAACGCCCCTTCTCTTGGCAGCAGAAACGTGTGGCTTCTCCTGGAGCGACCACGAAAGCATGGTTGGTTGAATTACCAGACAAATATGCTCCATTACTTTGCCAAATCATTTCTGATTCAGCAGCAATAAGTGATGTGATTATTGCGCTATTAGATCGATAGATTCAAAACAGATAAACAAGAATGAAGCAATCAAAGAATACAAGGATGGATCAAAAGATGTCGAATGATTAATATCTCACACCTCAGAAGAGCTCGATGAAGAACTTCGACTGTAGAGGTGTTTTTAGGGTTACAATGCAAAAGCTATTAATGAGCACGTCTCCCTCTAAAGCTATACATGCATGCAAAATATATAAGCTAACCCTAATGCTTAAACCACGGTTGGACAGGCCCAAACCGGGTAATCAAAATATCAACATTAAGCCCATATGACGCAACACTCTAGACCCAACAATCTCCCCCTTTGCGTCAATAGAGGCGAGAGATTAGTTCGGTTGAGAAAGAGCAGACTTCTTCACAGTCTTGAACACCTTCGGTATAATGGCCAAAAGAGTGTGACGAAAAGTTATATACCACTGAAGCATGTCAGAGAAGTTCTTCTTATCCGAATCACTGTTCTGTTTACACCTGTGAGTTATATCAAGTACGTGCTCCAAGCAGGAAGTGGAGAACAGGTGTTTGTCAACAAGAGCGAAAAGGAATTTTTCACCTTCGCTTCTAGTGAACATAAAAGTGTGATGAAGTGGATCTATCTTGCCCAATTTCATCTTCTTTAGATCACTCGGCTTCCCGATACTCTTCACAATCGGCTTCTTTCTCAAAATGTTTGCAATCTCCTGATCCATCTTAGCAACTTCATGGATGTAAGAAGCCAACATTCTCTTAATGTGATCGAGGAACGACCCATACTGCTCTTGATTAGTAAGCAAAATATTGAACAACAGAATCCAATCTTGTGGTTTCAGGTTTGGAAGATTAGCTAACGAAATCATATGAACCGAGTTATCAGAACCTCGGGTCACCCTGAACTTCACGTTGATAAATTTCCCAGCAGCATTCGGTTTCAATACCTTGACAGAGGTTATTTTTGTTGGATTAATGTCTAAGTCCATAACTATATTTGGTATGTACTTGACCCGACCCGGCATGGTCCATTTGGGTTGCACTTCACCGGCACAATTTATATGGATAGTCTTTTGAGAATACTATATTTATGATTTATATTAATATATTATAAGTTCTAATATATTAATATGGAATCATATTATTTAATTAGTATTGATCAAGAATTAATTTAGAATTAATTAAGTGATCAAAAAGAACTAATTAAATATGGATTCTTATATATATGGAATGGGCCAAGTTCATTTAGGTTGGGCTAAGCTTTCATGGATGGTCCATGGAGCTTTTGACCCATGGATCCTACGTAAATGAAAGGTCATGGGTATTAGGGTTTACATGGATGTAACCCTAATCCTCCATAATATATAATGGGGTCCTTGGCTCACAAAATTGGCACAAGTGTGTGAAAATAAGAGTGGGCCGATTTTAGTGTGCATACATATTCTCTCAAGTTCTTCCAAGGTGTTTTGGTGATTTGTGATTCCATTTGAGGCTTCCACACTATTGGGGCTAAGCTCTTAAAGCTTGAAGACATCAAGCTACATCAAAAGGTATGTCATCTAACTATAACTTTGTAGTATAGGTGCTTCATAATATGCTAGTGAGGATGAAACCTTGGAATAGTTAATATTTGCATGTATAATAGAGAAAACATAGATCCAAGGTTTATAGGGTTGCATGTACACCATAGGAGTGTTAGAATGCTCAAAACCCAACAGTGGTATCAGAGCCATGGGTTGTTTCTGTTATATTGATGCAAATGTTTTATTTTCAAAGTTGGAAAAAAAAAACATGACGTTTGTCAAATTTTAAGATAATTACTTTTTTTGTGAAAAACTAATTATTTGTAAAATTTGAATCATTTGCTATATGAGTTGAATTAGGTCAAATTTAGTAAAAGATAAAATGATATGATTATTTTATTAGTTTTAAAAGTTTGATCTAAAGAGTTTTTTGAAACCTCCATAAGTTATGGATATGAAAAGGTTTTTAAAAAAATTGATTCAAAGTTTTTTATGGAGTTACAAAACTTGGTGTTAATGTTTTAAAGAATTCCATAACTTGTTCTTAAGTTATGGAACATGAAAAGTTTCATCATAAAACAAGTATTTAACTCGATAAGTTATGCAATCCAAAAGTTTTCAAGAGTTACACAACTTGCCCTCAAGTTTTGGAATTTGGAAAAAGTTTTTTATGATAAAAAAAAAAGAATTCAATTCTAAAACTCTTGGGTTCATAACTTAAACAATTAATTAAATGGTTTTAATTTTGAATTTAATAATTGGAATTATGATGTTTTATTGAATAATTCAATTAACTCTTATGGACTTTATTAATAGATAATTAAAGTGTTTAATTAAAAGAGAATTAATAATTCCATAATGACATGGCTTAAATTAAATTAAATTAAGAATATAGTTTAATTAATAGATTAAACCACCAAGTATTTTAAATGTCTAAAATACACCCTTATACTATTAGAATATTAAAAGTTTAATATATTATATGTATAAGAGCAAGTCGTCTTACCATTATTAGGCCTCATTCACGAAGCCGGTCAATAAGGGGGGTATAAGGTCACTGCCTATAAAATGACAGTTTAATGGGTGTCCACTCTCACCCACCGCTTCCTTGACTGGTGGAGGGTCGTTAGCCGAACAGGTAGGACAAGGACTATAATTCTCCCTTCATTAAAAGTATTAATGATAAATACTAAGTAACTAAACTTTTTATAAATTCCCAATCTTAGTTACTTAGGAAAATGTGAATAAGGTGCTAATCCATGAAATTCCACTTTGCACTTTGTTTAAGCTGTTAGTGGAGCGTGTGTGGTTAACCGGCACACTAACCTGGGCTTAACAAGGTAGGAAAAGGGTAACTTAATGTTTATCATAGTATCGTTGGAGCGTGTGTGGTTAACCAGCACATCGATTGAGGGGTAAATATTAAGGGTACCAAGTATATTTGCATGGTTACTTCACACCTTGTTTTGTGATCCTCGGCATCCCAGTCACAAAACCGGAACGGCACACTCGAGATTGAAACATGCCATTGAAAAGTTCAATGAATCTCAAAAGAATCTAGGAGTTTCAAAACCAATTAAAACCTAATAATACATTTCGTTTATCTTGGGGGAAATTGGTGAATCGTCATTCACCTACCTTCAAATATTTTATAGCTTGGATTACGGCATCCCTCTTCCAAGTTATAAAATAGTTTGTTGGGTCCTAGCCTTAATATATCATATTGGGTGTTATATTAAGGACTTAAATCAACTTTACGTGAATTTCTCCCATTGTTGATGTCTGGTTTAGACAACAATGATCTTCCCAAACCAAGCTTTCCTAATGAATATGACTTCCCGAGTTTGACTCATGTAAGTCATACTTCTCTTCCTCCACCTCCTCCAATTATTCTCCCTAACCCACAAGTTCAAGGTCACTCAAGCCCTAATGGCAAGCAAGGTCTATGTGTGGTCACATCTTAGAGATGAAGTCACATATTGACAAGCCGGGAAAGTTGGGTGTCAAAGTCTTGAGAAAGTTGGATCTTCAATCACTTTCTAAGTCACATAGTGAATTCCTTTGGGACTACTATGAAACAGACTATGACATGAACCTTAATGATCATATCTATTTGCTTGGTGCTGCTGAATCAGCAATGATTTGGAACGATAGTAAAGCAAATTTGATTAGAAGATCAACTTCCCAAAAACTTTATGGACAGTGACAATGGTGACACTGGAAATCCAGAAAAAGCATTCTCTTCCCAATGAAAAGGGATTGGCCATAGTCAACCCGGTTGACCAAATGGTAAAGAGAAAGGCTAAGTCTGAGACAGTCCCATTACCAAAGGGTCCATATGTTTATTTTGCCAAAGGAAGGGGCGTTGATTGCAAAGCTTGCAAATTTACCTAAGGATGTTAAAGTCAATAAGTTTGACTCTACATCAGGTAGAGCCCATTATCTAACTCTGTTAAGTTCTATTCTGAGATCCTCATTACATGATGTGAATGGGTCACATGTTGATGTTTTAAGATTCAAAGAATAGAGAGAAATTTTAAAGGAAGTATATGCTGATTCTGATCGCGAAGGTGGATTTCGATCGCAACAGAATTTTGAGCAGTTGCTTAAGAAGTTATGATATATTGCTAAGGAATAGATAACAACAATTTTCCATGTGGATTGTAAGGATAAGTTTTTCCGCAAAGTTTTAAAATAAAAGAAAATTGTTTAATTTTATTTATTTGAAGTATCCTTACAATGGCATTTGTGGAAAATTGTTGCTTATATGATTCCACTGACAGCAATATTGGAAAATGGAATTGATTCTTTCATTTATGGTAGTGTCTAAATTTACCAAATCAGGAAAGTTCCTCATCACCCAAGTTTCAATTGGACCGAAACTTGGAATCATGCAAGTTGAATAGTATGATGAATGAGAACTTTCAAGCATTGGAAAATCAAGACTAATTACTTGTTCACATGGATGTGTGAGTCAAGTGAAGGACTAAAGGGATCGAGTACACATTCTTGTGCACTGGTCATGTCCACCACAAAGCTCGTTAAGACTATTTGATTTACTAAAGTTCAGTAAATATGGTTATACTTACAAGTTTAAGTATAATTCTGAAACATTGGAAAAGTCTCAATGTATGGCAGAACGAATGGAAAGAATCAAATTAGGCAGAAAGATAAAAGTTTCTCAAATCTGAAAAGATGGGAGAGTACTTTAGTATCATGTTTGTGATCATCTTAATGATTTAGAAATCATATCACAATTAGTCCTCTAAAGGTCATCTTAGTGCATTCTTGTGACTAAAAAGAGGAGTCATGAATTGTTGAAATGGTTAGATCAGGAAGATGAGTCATACTTCGTTCCAAAACAATTCTTAGAGTCATACTCCAAGATTGTAACTTGAGTGACAAATCTTAAAGAAAGGTTTAAAACACTTGTCAAATGTAAGAGTAAAAGTGTCCTACTCTTGTACATTTGAAATTGGTAAGTTGTGATGTTTTGGATAAAACAAAGACCAACTAAGGCCAATTATGTGAAGTGTTTGTCTTGATAAAGAATCCGCACTATCTCTTGAATATTTGGCAAGATAGTCTTATATGTCAAGAGGATAGTGGGAGTCTTAAAGATCCTAAAAAGAATTTCAAGAACTAATCAAGAATAAAACCTGAGGTTCTTCACTAGCACACGACTTGAGGTTTATAAACTATCGTGTTGACATATTCTGTGCCCATTCCAGTTAAAGTTGACTTTGCATAGGAGTTCTGAAAGTTCTCAATTGGTTGCATGACAACTTGGAAGCAATGGCAGACCTTGTACTGCCAGCTGGCAAGAAGTTAAGATTGCATAAGTTCAGTCCATATGATTTTGGATTTGTCATTATCCTTGTCTTGTGACTATGGTTTTGACGATTCACATGGATAAGAACACATACACCATAAAATCTAAGGGTCATAAGGTTTCTCTCCGATTCATGAAAATGATGGTGAGGAAACACTTCCACCAAGTAGATCTGAAGCAGATGGCAAAAGGTCTGAACAATTGAGACAATGATTACGGAATCCCTTTTCATAGTTCTGAAATTGTTTAGACACACATGCATGCTATCTAAGAAAAGTTGTATGATTTTGATAAAGTTTTATCAAAGCATCTCGTATCAGAAATCTGAACTTTGGTAAGAAATGTTGGGTTTTGAGCATTCTAACACTCCTAAGTGTACATGCAACCCTAAATACCTTGGATCTATGTTTTCTCTATTATACATGCAAATATGATTATCCAAGGTATTATCCTAACTAGCATACCAAAACATTGATACTAGGATAATAAAATAGATAGAATACATACCTTGTTGTTGTTGCTTGACTCCATGAAGCTTGAGAGCCTAGTGCCCGACACCTCAAATGGTTCACACAACATCATGAACTCTTGGAATAACCATGAGAAGAAGACATACATGTTCAAATCGGCTAGCCCTCAAAATATGTATCACTAGTGCCAATTTCTTGAACTAAAGGGGTTCTTATATAGTGTGGCTATTAGGGTTACACCATGTAACTCATGACTTTACCCATTCCTTATGCTCCATGGGTTTTAACTGTTGGATTAGTGTCTAAGTCCGTAACTATATTTGGTATGTACTTGACCCGAGTGTGCATGGTCCTTTTGGGTTGCCTTCACCAAAGCAACTTGACAAGGTAATTTGATATGAGAGAGAAGATATTATGGTTTATTAATATATTATAAGAATAATATATTAAAGGAGAAATCATATTTATTTAATTAGTATTAGTCATAAATTAATTAGGAATTAATTTGGTGACTAAAAGAGATTAGTTAAATAAAGGGGTATAAACTGTCAAATGTGTGATAGTTGAGTTTTGGGCTGGGAAACCTAATGGACTAAGGGGGAACGAAATTATGATGAGGGATCATCATATTTTCGTCCAAGGGCCTCATTCCATAAGGTTCCTTGGGCTGCTTGGTGGCTAAGCTATCCATTAGGGTTTAGACTGAAACCCTAGCACCCTACAGTATAAATAGATGCCCTATGCTTCAATTTTAGGCCACTTGATTCCAAGGGAAACCCTAGGGCCGAAATTAGCATCCTTCCCCTCTCTCTCTTAATTGCCTTCTTGCTTCAAGGTGTTTGTGAGCCATTAGAGGCACTACAATTGTGGTGCTTGCTTTCAAGAGTTCAAGAGATCAAGGAAACTAGTTGTTATTCCAATATAACAACAAAGGTATGTCTACTACACTTCTATATGATTTTTGAAAATAATAGAAGCATGCCAGGGTTTATTTTGTGTTCATATAGTTGTATGTCTTATAGTGAAAACATAGATCCAATTAGGGTTGTATGCACACATAGGATTGTTTGTATAAAACCTATCAGTGGTATCAGAGCCTTTGGTTTTTGTTTTCAATTTGATTTGATACATATTATGAATTTGACAAATTAGGGTTTATGGCAAGTAAACCCTAAGGCTTGGTGTTTTTCGAAAATAGGGTTAAGAAACCCTAGTTGGCGATTTTTTGTAGGGTTCTTAAACCCTTTTTTGCCTAGCCTCCAAATTTCGAAATTAGGGTTATGAAACCCTAGGGATTTCGAAAATCCCTTGCCCCCCAAGACAAGATCCCAAAATTTTAGGGATTTGGATAATGCCATCTTTGTGATTATCAACTTAATTGTTTAAACTAGATAATTGAAGATCTTGAATTATCCTTTCCATAAATTTCGAAATCTAGGGGATAAAAAGGATTAGGATAAATTAATTGTTTAATTTTATGATAATCCTTCATAATTTAATAATTTAAATTAATTGTTTAATTTTGATAATTATTAAATCAAAGATTTTTGGTGTTTAAAATTTTAAATTAAATTGTCTAATTTTCGAAAAATTTTAAATGCAACAAAGACACTAGTATTTTAAAATGTTTTAAAATACACCCTTATACAATTATGATATTATAAGATTAATTATTATATATATGTATAAGAATAAGCTAGTCTTATCGCTAGTAGGCCTCATTCACGAAGTCAGTCTATAAGGTGGGTATAAGGTTGCTGCCTATAAAATGGCGCTTAATGGATGTACACTCACATCTACCGCTTGCTTGACTGGTGGAGGGTCGTTAGCCGAACGGATAGGGTAGGGCACTTAATTCCTCATTATAAGTATAATGGAAATATTAAAGTAACTACATTGTTTTACAAATTCCCACTCTTAGTTACTTTAGGGTAAAATGTGAAAACGATGCTATTCCATGGAATTACACTTTGTACCCCTGTCAAACGTTAGTGGAGCGTGCGTGGTTAACCACCAGACTAATTTGGGATTGACATTGGTGACAAAGGGTGGCTCGATGTCTTATCATAGATCAATGGAGCGTGCGTGGCTAACCAGCACATTGATTAGGTGATGAAGACATTGAGTGCACCATGATGATTCGCATGGTTATTCACAAACTTGTTTGCGATCCTCGGCATCCCAGTCGCAAATTTGAAGTGTATATCGAGATTTAAACATGCCATTGAAATGTTCAATGAATCTCAAAAGAAATCTAGGAGTTTTCAAATACATTTAAAACTTAACCTCTTTCGTTTTTCATGGTGAAAATTAGTGAATCGTCATTCACTTACCTTCAAATTATTTACCCAAGATGGTTCTTCTTCTAGTGGGACCAAAGCAGGTTCTGTTAAGCCCTCTTCTGACCCCAAGGAAGCAGAGTGCTTCTATTGCCACCAGAAGGGCCACTGGAAACGAAGCTGCCCTAAATATCTGCAAGATATTAAGGATGGGAAGATAAAACCCACCTTCGCAGGTATGTATTTAATTAAATCTAATAACTCATCATTTGCTACTTCATGGGTTCTTGATACAGGGTGTGGTTACCACATTTGTTCTGATATGCAGGGCCTAAAAAGAAGTAGGGAAGTGGAGCATGGAAGGATAAGCTTGATCATGGGAAACAAGAAGTCTTCACCAGTAACCAAGATCGGAGTTTATTCCTTAGTGTTGAGTAATGGGTTAGGGCTAGATTTAAATAATTGTTGCTATTCGCCAGATATGGCAAGAAACATCATTTCTTTTCATGGTTTGTTTAGACAAGGTTTCAGATATTCATTTGATAATAGTAATGGTTCTATTAATGCTTATTTGAATGGTGTCTTTTATTTCAATGCATTACCTTGTAATGGGATTTATGAATCTGTGTTAGTTATTGATAATTTAGGAAATGATGTTTTGAATATTGATTCGTCCACAAGTTTGGACAAAGCATGCTTGTGGCATTGTCGCCTTGGCCATGTGAACAAGAAACGCATAGCCCAACTCTAAAAGGATGGAGTCTTGGAGTCTTTCGACCTTAGGGACGATGACGTGTGTGAGTCTTCTTTACTTGGGAAGATGACCAAGTCACCCTTTACTGGCACATGTGAAAGGGGTGAGGGTGTATTGGATCTCATACACACAGATGTATGTGGACCCTTTAGATCCACCACAAGGGACGCTTGTCGCTTCTACGTGACTTTTACAGACGATTATAGCAGATATGGATATATCTACTTAATCAAGCAAAAGTCAGAAACTTTTGAAAAGTTCAAAGAGTTCAAGAATGAAGTGGAGAATCAGTTGGGCAGGAAAATCAAGATGCTTCGATCTGATCGAGGGGGAGAGTACCTAAGTCTTGAGTTTCACGACTATCTGAAAGAGTGTGGAATAGTTTCACAATTGACGCCTCCTAGAACGCCACAATTGAATGGTGTGGCTGAGAGACGTAATCGAACCTTGTTGGACATGGTTCGCTCTATGATGAGTCGTGCTTCGTTACCAATCTCATTCTGGGGGTATGCCTTGGAGACTGCCGCCCATATCCTTAACTTAGTTCCCACCAAGAAGGTTACCAAAACGCCTCACGAGATGTGGACAGGGAAAGCTCCCTCGTTAGCACATATCAAGGTTTGGGGTTGTGAAGCTTTCGTAAGACGAGAGACTCACGACAAGCTAGAACCTCGTAGTGAGAAGTGTTATTTTATCGGCTATCCACAAAAGTCTTTTGGTTATCTCTTCTATAGACCAAATGACAATGTTGTCTTTGTTGCTAGGAGAGGGGTTTTCAGAGAAAGAGAACTCATAAGCCAAGGAGACAGTGGGAGTCAGATTGACCTTGAAGAGCTTCAAGAGTCAGGAGAAGAAGGAACCTCTGACACTGGCATGCAACCTGAGGAGGAAACTCTTGTTGAACCTATTGACCAGTCCTTACCTCTTAGACGTTCAAGTAGAGTTGTTGTTCCACCCCAGTTTTATGGTTTCCATATTACTACTGACGGGGATACGTTTATTAGTGATAGTACACTAGTAAATCTGGACGAACCTAACAGCTACAAGGAAGCCATGGCAGGCCCAGAGTCTGCTAAATGGAAAGAGGCAATGGACAGCGAGATTCAGTCCATGTATGACAACCAAGTTTGGAATTTGGTTGATAATGTACCAGGTCGTAAGACAGTCGGGTGCAAGTGGATCTTCAAGAAGAAGACATACATGGATGGGAAAGTGCACACTTATAAAGCGCGATTGGTCGCGAAGGGCTTTACTCAAACTCCTGGAGTTGACTATGATGAGACCTTCTCACCAGTTGCGAAAATAAAGTCTATTAGGGTAATGCTTGCAATAGCTGCGTTTCATGATTATGAAATCTGGCAGATGGACGTAAAAACCTCTTTCCTAAATGGGAAGCTGGCTGAGGATGTTTACATGAATCAGCCAGAGGGTTTTGTGAATGCGAAGCATCCTAATAGAGTGTGCAAGCTTGAGAAATCCATTTATGGATTAAAGCAAGCATCTCGCAGATGGAATCTTTGTTTTGACGAGAAGGTCAAAGAGTTTGGTTTTCTGCGAAATGAAGATGAGTCATGTGTATATGTCAAGGCCAGTGGGAGTATAGTAAGCTTCCTCGTATTGTATGTCGATGACATACTACTCATAGGAAACGACATCCCGACATTGCAGGAGGTCAAGTCCTGGCTTGGGAAGTGTTTCGCTATGAAGGACCTCGGAGAGGCTGCATATATTCTAGGAATAAGGAGAGTGAGAGTGAGAAGTAAGAGACTGATAGGACTCAGTCAGGATACATACTTGGAAAGGGTACTAAAACGTTTTAGTATGGAAAATTCCAAGAAAGGGGAGTTACCAATCCAATGCAATACCAAACTGAGTAAGACTCAGAGCCCGAGTACAGAGGCAGAAATAGCTGATATGAGCCGAGTACCTTACGCTTCCGCAGTTGGCTCAATTATGTACGCTATGACCTGTACTCGCCCTGATGTGGCTTTCGCTTTGAGCATGGTCAGCAGATATCAAGGGAATCCTGGTAGGGCACATTGGATTGCTGTCAAGAATATTCTTAAGTACCTACGAAGGACCAAGGAATGGTTTCTAGTCCTCGGTGGGAGTGATGACTTAAGGGTGCGAGGGTACAGTGACGCTAGTTTCAAGACAGATCAGGATAATTACCGATCACAGTCGGGCTGGGTCTTTACCCTGAATGGAGGAGCAGTGACTTGGAAAAGTTCCAAGCAAGAAACCGTAGCTGATTCAATGTGCGAATCAGAGTACATTGCGGCGAGCGAGGCGTCAAAGGAGGCTATATGGTTGAAGAACTTCATTGGAGACCTTGGAGTTGTGCCATCCATAAAAGAGCCCATGGAAATTTTCTGTGATAATGAAGGAGCGGTTGCCTTAACCAAGGAACCAAGGGATCATGGCAGATCTCATCATATCGACAGGAAATACCATTTTATTAGACATCGAGTAGAAGAGGGACTCCTCGTTGTGAAGAGGGTATCGTCAGAAGATAACCCAGCAGATCCCCTCACGAAGGGACTGAGTAGGGTTAAGCATTTGTAGCACGCTAGGAGCGTAGGGCTGAAGGACGATATTAGTTTAGATTAGATAGGTAGGAAACTTGTAATGGATGATCATGTATTCAACATTTGATGATTAAATAAAGGTGTGTTATTTATAAGAAAGCTTCTATCTTGTGTTGATTATTTATCTATTGTTTCAATTTTGCATGTTTTGACTTCCTGAATAATAAGATTATTCGAACAGTCCACAATCGTTCATATGTTGGAAGTAGATATGAAGGAAGATTGTCATAAATTTGTTTGTAGATTGTCTGAAAAGTTTTAGACATAGCAAAGGTTTGCTGCAAAGTTTATGAGTGCTTATGAAATTTGTATTGAGCATTGGAATAGACCCGCACTTGCTGGCATCGCTTCATGAGTGTTATCACAAGTGATCGCAAGATGATAATATCATATAATCTTTAAACCTAGAGATATGGTTATTGTTTGCTAGTTGATTATACATTGATAATGCGAAAATGCATCAGTAACTTGATGTTATAAAACGCATTATTGTGTGTGGTTTAACTAGTAAATGATAAAGGCATATTAGTCGACGTTTTTCAGTTCCTTTTATTCTATGAGAATAAAAGCGATATCTTGGCCACTTGATGATTTGGTTTGACTTATGTGCCGGGCCCGGTCAGGATGAAGTTGATGTGTTCAACTGATTTCTATGTCGAACAAATCGGAGATCGAGAAACAAAATGCTGAACAATAAGTATTGTTAGCATGATATCTAGAACAGAGGATTATACGATCCCTTATCTGAAGGACAGATTATTGGTCAGAGTTGACAGCGGCTATTGAAAGCTACGATTTCTAATCAGATACGGAAATCATATGTGAGATATAGTTACTAGACTTATCCAAGTGGGAGACTGTTGGATTAGTGTCTAAGTCCGTAACTATATTTGGTATGTACTTGACCCGAGTGTGCATGGTCCTTTTGGGTTGCCTTCACCAAAGCAACTTGACAAGGTAATTTGATATGAGAGAGAAGATATTCTGGTTTATTAATATATTATAAGAATAATATATTAAAGGAGAAATCATATTTATTTAATTAGTATTAGTCATAAATTAATTAGGAATTAATTTGGTGACTAAAAGAGATTAATTAAATAAAGGGGTATAAACTGTCAAATGTGTGATAGTTGAGTTTTGGGCTGGGAAACCTAATGGACAAAGGGGGAACGAAATTATGATGAGGGATCATCATATTTTCATCCAAGGGCCTCATTCCAGAAGGTTCCTTGGGTTGCTTGGTGGCTAAGCTATCCATTAGGGTTTAGACTGAAACCCTAGCACCCTACAGTATAAATAGATGCCCTATGCTTCAATTTTAGGCCACTTGATTGCAAGGGAAACCCTAGGGCCGAAATTAGCATCCTTCCCCTCTCTCTCTTAATTGCCTTCTTGCTTCATGGTGTTTGTGAGCCATTAGAGGCACTACAATTGTGGTGCTTGCTTTCAAGAGTTCAAGAGATCAAGGAAACTAGTTGCTATTCCAATATAACAACAAAGGTATGTCTACTACACTTCTATATGATTTTCGAAAATAATAGAAGCATGTCAGGGTTTATTTTGTGTTCATATAGTTGTATGTCTTATAGTGATAACATAGATCCAATTAGGGTTGTATGCACACATAGGATTGTTTGTATAAAACCTATCATTAACCTCCATGGAGTATCCATGGATCACCACATGGGTTAAACCCAACATAAAGGAATCGTGGATCATAAGCCCACATATATAAGAATGAATGATTTACACAATCAATCCCCATATATTTAATTAGTCTCTTTTTGATCACTAAATTAAGTCCAAATTAATTCTTGATCAATACTAATTAAATAACATGATTTCATATTAATATATTAGAACTTATAATATATTAATATG
Source organism: Lactuca virosa (assembly GCF_052849685.1). Taxonomy (NCBI): domain Eukaryota; kingdom Viridiplantae; phylum Streptophyta; class Magnoliopsida; order Asterales; family Asteraceae; genus Lactuca; species Lactuca virosa. Next base: position 332,621,811 of record NC_136426.1, on the reverse strand, counting down.
TCACAAAATGTCTTTTCCTCATAAACGGTCTATCCAAATGTTCCGACGCCATGCAACCTAAATGGACCATGCCGAGTCGGGTCAAGTACATACCAATTATAGTTATGGACTTAGACACTAATCCAACAGTCTCCCACTTGGATAAGTCTAAAACTATTATTGCGTATGACTTCAGGAACCAACTGGCAATCGTAGCTCTCAAAAGCCGCTGTCGAACTCTGACCTTGTAGATGAACTCTGACCTTTGTCAATGACTTGTCCATTAGATAAGGGATCATATATTCCTCGATTCTAGATATCATATGGACTGAGTCATTGATTATAATCATTCTCTCTGTCCATTTGTTGTTTCCCGATTTCCGATTTATGACGACTGACTAATTGAACAAATCAAATCAGTCCTGGCTCGGCCGAGCACTTCCATTTGACATCATCAAATCATCGAGGGGCCCACAGATATCGCTTTTATCCCGAAGGTAAAAGGAATGGATAAACTTCGACTCATATGGCTTGTTCTACTACTTGTTGAATCATACACAAAGGCACGTTTTATAACACCGAATTACCGAATGCGTTTTCGTGCAATCAATGTACAACCAACTCATAGTAACAACTCATATCTCTAGGTTTGAAGAATATAAGATATTATCGTCTCATGATCACTCGTGATAAAATCCATGAAGTGATTCCAATGAGCGCAGGTTGAATCCAATACTCAGAACTTATGAGCACTCATGAGTGTTGTAGCCCCTTGTCCAACATCTTAGACCTCTACAAGCCAACCCATGACAGTCTTGATTCATATCTACTTCCAACATATGACTGACTGTGGATAGTTTGAATAACTTAGTCAATCAGGAAGAACGGCCAAGTTATTCTGGAAGTCAAAACATGCAAAATGAAACACAATAATAATAGAATCTAATATGGTATCAAAACCTATGAACATAAATAAAACACCTTTTATTTATCACCATATGATTACACATTATTCATTGTATACTGTTTCAGCTATCAACTTTATTCTTGAATTTAAAACAATAGTTGTCCCATGCTCCAAGCATGTACACTATGTTTTCTAAACACTAGTCATGCCATACACCAAGTATGCATACTATGTTTGTCTATGATCTTCACTTTGTGAATTAGATCAATTGAACATAACTCCAATGATCCTCTTTCACAGTCCCAAATCCTTACTGCAAATGCAAGAATTCCAAATTCATGCCATTTACTGAAATCTGTTAGATTCTAAACTTATATGCATTTATCCTCCTGTAATGATTATGCACAGAGTCAGAAAGACTTGACAACAACCATTACAGAGCATTCCAAGGAGATCAACTCCTTGGAAACATCCTTCTTGCATTAAGTTTCCTAATCTTACACAGATTGAATAATTTCCAACTTTGAAACATTTCCATATTCCATTTTGACTATCACTTCTGAACAAGAGTTGCCGCCTTACAGATTATGTCAATATGGTCCTTCCAGAATTAACACTATACTTCCAACTGTCCTTGAGCAACCAATCTTTGGTAAACCTTAGATTGTCCTCGACAATTGCTTAATCCTTTTAGTCAGATCCAGTTCTAGACCTTTTCCCTTCTTAATGCCCCAGGCATTTGGAAAATTTTAGAAAAAATAAATATAGCACATGTAATCGATCCTATATCCGAAGCATATGGGACTCGAGTCATGATGTCTCACATAAAGACTAAACCAGTCTTTTGCTATAACATTTCCATTTCTATTTGCCAAGTTCTCATAATTCAGATTATGAAAAGGGATGCCGTAATCATAATCGAATTTTAGAACGCAAATAATGGACCCATATATAGAATTTCCTTATGTTGAGTCATTCCAACATGAAATTCATATATATATCCTTGACTAAATACGACTAAAATCTCAATCTAAGCTTTTAGAATTGAAATGAAGTATAATTTTCTCTCCCTTAATTATAGCAAAACAACTTTTTCAACCCCTGCAGCCTCACGAATTGAGAAACTTTTGTTTTCTACAATTAAAATTGCTAACTTGCAACCTTTATCATAATTATCATGCTCCCACTAACATGATGATTATTAGCATAACACTTATGCTCCCACTAGCTTTGACATATAATCAGAAATCAGCTGGACTTCTAGAAATCAATACTTTATTGACTTTCTTACCAAAGTTCAGATTTCTGACACTAGATTGCTTTGATAAAACTTTATCAATATCATACACCTTATCTTAGATAGCTCACAGGTGTGTCTAAACAATTTTAAGAACTATGAAAAGGGATGTCGTAATCATAGTCTCGATTGTTTAGACCTTTACCACTTCTCACAAGTCCATGTTAGTGTGCTGGTTAACCACACACGCTCCACTAACGACTTTGAGAATGCAAATATCACAATTGCTATCTAGCTAAAATCTACTTAGTGAAAGTGTTTCCTCACCATGATTTTCATGAATCGGAGAGAAACCTTATGACACTTAGATTTTATGGTGTATGAGTTCCTATCCATATGAATTTTGTCAAAACCATAATCACAAGACAAGGTTACTGACAAATCCACACTTATATGGATTAAACTTGTGCAATCTTAAATTCTTGCCATTTGGCAGCTCAAGGGCCTGCCATTGCTTCCAAGTAGCTGTGCAACCAATTGAGAACTCTCAGAACTCCTATGCAAAGCCAACTTGAATAGGCACAGACATGTCGACACGATAGGTTATAAACCTCAAGTCGTGTGCTAGTGAAGAACTTCAGGTTTTATTCTTGATTAGTTCTTGAGACTTTCAAGACCTTTAAGACTCCCACTGTCCCCTTGACATATAAGACTTTCTTGTCAGATATTCAAGAGATAGTGTGGATTCTAATCAAGACAAACACTTCACACAATTGGCCTTAGTTGGTCTTTGTTTTATCCAAAACATCACAACTTACCAATTTTAAATGTACAAGAGTAGAAAACTTTTACTCTTACATTTGACAAGTGTTTTAAACCTTCTTTAAGACATGTCACTCAAGTTACAATCTTAGAGTATAACTCTAAGAATTGTTTTTGGAACGAAGTATAAATCATCTTCTTGATTTAACCACTTCAACAATTCATAGCTCCTCTTCTTAGCTACCAGAATGCACTTAGAGGATGAATTGTGATAAGGTCTCTTAATCATTAAGATGATTATATAACATGATACTAAAGTACTCTCCCATCTTTTCAGATTTGAGAAACTTTTATCTTTCTGCCTAAGTTGATTCTTCTTATTCGCTCTGCCATACATTGAAACCTTTTCCAATGTCTCAGAATTACACTTAAGCTTGTAAGTATAACCATATTTACTGAATTTTAGTAAATAATGACGAATAGTCTTAACGATTATTTGTGGTGAGCTTGATCAGTGCACAAGAATGTGTACTCGATCCTTTACTTGACTCACACATCCATGTGAACAAGTAGTTAGTCTTAATTTTTCCAATGCTTGAAAGTTCTTATTCATCATGCTATACAACTTGCATGATTCCAAGTTTCTATCCAACTGAAACTTAGGTGATGAGAATCTTTCCTTATTTGGTAAATTTAGACACTACCACAAATGAAAGAATCAAATTCATATTCCCACTCTTGCTCTTAATGGAATCTTATAAGCAACAAAAGTTTTCAAAAATGTCATTATAAGGATATTTTAAAATAAATAAAATCAAAAAAAAAAATTTCTTTTATTTTAAAACTTTGCGGAAAAACTATCCTTACAATGCAAAAAGCACATGAAAACTTTGTTGTTATTTATTCCTAAGCAATATATCATAACTCTTAAGAAGTAGCTCAAGAATTCGATCTTCAAACTATGCGATAGAAATCCATCTATGCCATCAGATTCAACATATTCTTTCTTTAAGTTTCTTCACTTTTTCTTTGATTCTTAAAACATCAACATGTGACCCAGTCACATCATGTATCAAGAATCTCAGAATAGAAACTTAGCAGAGTTAGATAGTGGACTTTACCCGAAGTAGAGTCAAACTTATTGACTTTAATATCCTTAGGTAAATTTGGCAGCTTCGCAACCAATTCCCCTTTCTTTGGCAATAGACCCTTGATAATGGGACTATCTCAGACTTAGCCGTTCTCTTTACCATTTGGTCAACCGAGTTGACTATGGCGGATCCCTTTCCATTGGGAAGAGAGAGCTTTACTGGATATCCAATGTCATCATTGTCAATGTCCATAAAGTTTTAGGAAGTTGATCTTAGCAAATAGATAAGATCTATAAGGGTCTTGTCATAGTCTGTTACATAGGAGTCCCAAAGGAACTCACTATGTGACTTAGAAAATAGTTGAGTCACCAACTTTCTCAAGACTTTGACACCCAACTCTCCCGGCTTGTCAATATCTGACTACATCTCCAAGATGTGATCACATATAGACCTTTGCTTGAGTGACCTTAAACTTTTCAGGAACTTGTGGGTTAGGGAGAATAATTGGAGGAGGTGAAAGAAGTATGATTTCCATGGGACATCATCTTTATTTAGGAAAGCTTGTTTCAAGAGATTTGGGAAGATCATCTTTTGGGAGATATTCAAGAGAGTTGATTTAAAGTCCTTAATATAACACCCAATATGAAATATTAAGGCTAGGACCCAACAACCTGTTTATAACTGGAAGAGGGATGCCGTAATCCAAGTTATAAAATAGTTGAAGGTAGGTAAATGACGATTTACTAATTTCCACCATGAAAAACGAAATATAATTAAGTTTTAATTGGATTTGAAACTCCTAGATCTTTTGAGATACATTGAACTTTCAATGGCATGTTTGAATCTCGATTGTGCCCTCTCAAGTTTGTGACTGGGATGCCGAGGATCACAAACAAGGTGTGAATAACCATGCAAATTGACTTGGTACCCTTAACTTTATCAACTAATCGATGTGCCGGTGAACCACACACGCTCCACCGATCTATAATAGAGTCAAGTTACCCTTTGCCACTCTTACTAGTCCTTATTAGTGTGCTGGTTAACCACACACGCTCCACTAATGACTTGGTAAGGTACAAAGTGTAATTTCATGGGTTAGCACCTTTTCACATTTTCCTAAGTAACTAAGATTGGGAATGTACAAGTGTTTAGTTACTTAGTATTTATCATTAATACTTTTAATGAATGGAGAATTATAGTCCTTTCCTACCCGTTCGGCTAACGACCCTCCACCAGTCAAGGAAGCGGTGGGTGAGAGTGGACACCCATTAAACTGCCATTTTATAGGCAGTAACCTTATACCCCCCTTATAGACCGGCTTCGTGAATGAGGCCTACTAACGGTAAGATTGACTTTATCTTATACATATCTATATAATTAAAATTATAATAATAGTATGAGGGTTTGAATTTTAACTTTTAAAATTCTAAGGGCTAACTTGGAATAAAAGTATTCATAAGAGAAAACTTTTCAAATTCCAAAACTTGAGGGCAAGTTTTGAAACTATTCAAAACTAATTAATTCCATAACTTATGTGTTTAAAGTAGTTTTAATTAAAAAAAACTCTTCAAGTTCCATAAGTTGAGGACAAGTTATGGAAGACTTTAAACTAATAAAAGAATGTAACTTTTCTTTATTTTGTAATTTATGGAATTAATTAAGGTTACACATTTTATTACTTAATGAAGTGACTCTTGAACCTCCATAACTTCAGGACAAGACTCTTCATTTTTGTAACCATTACCAACTTTTATGAGTTTTATGAAACTTAAATGTGACTTTTCATATAACTTGAGGACAAGTTACAAAAACACGTTTTGGAATCAACTCTTAGATTAAAATGGATTGAAAACACATAATCAATTAACTTTTTCTATTAATCTAAGCAACTCATAAGAACAAGATAATTTAATCAAACTTTTTCATGTAATTAGCCTAATCACTAAACTAATACAAAACATGAATCTATTGACAATTATCTTTGAAATTGGATTAGTATGAACATTACCACATCAAAAACAGGATTATACGTTCAAAAACAGCTTATGGTAATGTTCCTAGTCCATTTCTAGCCAAAAAACTCGAAGATATGCTGTCAGGGGCTCCTACTCGTCGAGTGTATCAACCTACTCGCCGATTAGGATGATTTTCTTCATGGATTCGGCGAGTTCATCAGTGCACTCGGCGAGTCCAGTGCCCAGAATGCCCGAAATTCGACTTTTTCAGCATTTTTCAGCAATTTGCATCAAGTATAATTGAAAACAAGCCTAGGCTCTGATACCACTGATGGGTTTTGAGCATTCTAACACTCCTAAGTGTACATGCAACCCTAAATACCTTAGATCTATGTTTTCTCTATTATACATGCAAATATGATTATCCAAGGTATTATCCTAACTAGCATACCAAAACATTGATACTAGGATAATAAAATAGATAGAATACATACCTTGTTGTTGTTGCTTGACTCCATGAAGCTTGAGAGCCTAGTGCCCCAAGTGTGACAGCTCAAATGGTTCACACAACATCATGAACTCTTGGAATAACCATGAGAAGAAGGCATACATGTTCAAATCGGCTAGCCCTCAAAATATGTATCACTAGTGCCAATTTCTTGAACTAAAGGGGTTCTTATATAGTGTGGCTATTAGGCTTACACCATGTAACTCATGAATTTACCCATTCCTTATGCTCCATGGGTTTTAACCTCCATGGAGTATCCATGGATCACCACATGGGTTAAACCCAACATAAAGGAATCTTGGATCATAAGCCCACATATATAAGAATGAATGATTTACACAATCAATCCCCATATATTTAATTAGTCTCTTTTTGATCACTAAATTAAGTCCAAATTAATTCTTGATCAATACTAATTAAATAACATGATTTCATATTAATATATTAGAACTTATAATATATTAATATGTCACAAAATGTCTTTTCCTCATAAACGGTCTATCCAAATGTTCCGATGCCATGCAACCCAAATGGACCATGTCGAGTCGGGTCAAGTACATACCAATTATAGTTATGGACTTAGACACTAATCCAATAAGAAAGTCAATAAAGTATTGATTTCTAGAAGTCCAGCTGATTTCTGAGTACATGTCAAAGCTAGTGGGAGCATAAGTGTTATGCTAATAATCATCATGTTAGTGGGAGCATGATAATTATTGTTAGTGTTGCAAGTTAGCAATGTTAATTATAGAAAACAAAAGTTTCAATTTGTGAGGCTGCAGGGATTGAAAAAGTTGTTTTGCTATAATTAAGGGAGAGGATATACTTCATATCAGTTCTAAAGGCTTAGATTGAGACCTTAATCATCTTTAGTCAAGAATATATATATGAATTTCATGTTGCATTGGTTCAACTTAAGGAAATTCTATATATTGCGTTCTCAAAATTCGATTATGATTATGACATCCCTCTTCATAGTCAAATTTTGAAAACATGGCAAATAAAAATATTGTTGCAAAAGACTGGTCTAGAATCATGTGTTTATGTGAGACATCATGAATCGTGTACCATTTGCTTTGGGTACAGGATCGATTGCATGTGCTATAATATTTGTCATTTCTAAATTTTTCCAAATGCCCAGAGGCATTAAGAAGGGAAAAGGTCTAGAATTGGATATAACTAAAATGATTAAGCAATTGTCGAGGACAATCTGAGGTTTACCAAAGATTGGTTGCTCACGGACAGTTGGAAGTATAGTGCAAATTTTGGAAGGACCATATTGACATATTCTGAAAAGAGGCATCTCTTATTCAGAAGTGATAATCAAAATGAGAATATGGAGTTGTCTCCATAGGTGGAAGTTATCTGTGTAAGATTAGAAAACTTAATGCAAGAAGCATGTCCAAAGCAATGTACTTTGAATATGAGACTTAGTTTCCATGGAGTTGATCTCCATTGGAATACCTTATAATGACTGTTGACAAGTCTTTGTGACTTTGTACATATTCATTACAGGAGGGTCAGTGCATATAAGTTTAAAATCTAAACAGATTTCGATAAATGATAGGAATTTGAAATTCTCACATTTTTCGATAAGGATTTGGGAATGTGAAATTAGAATCATTGAAATTATGTTCAATTGGTTTATTTCACAAAGTAAGGATCATAGACAAACATAGAGTGCATACTTGGTGTATGGCAAAGCTATTGTTTAAGAAAAACATAGTGTACATGCTTGGAGCATGGGACAACTAGTGTTTTTAATTCAAGTATAAAGTTGATAAAACCGAAACAATGAATAATGAGTAATCAGTATGGTGATAAATAAAAGTGTTTATTTATATTCATAGGGTTTGATACCATATTTGATTCATTTATTCTTGTGTTTCACTTTGCATGTTTTGACTTCCAGAATAACTAAGTCCCTCTTCCTGAATGATTAAGTTATTCAAACCATCCACAGTCGGTCATATGTTGGAAGTAGATATGAATCAAGACTGTCATGGGTTGGTTTGTAGAGGTCCAAGTTGGTGGACAAAGTGGTGCTACAACACTCATGAGTGCTCATAAGTTCTGAGTATTGGATTCAACCCGCGCTCATTTGAATCACTTCATGGATTTTATCACGAGTGATCATGAGACGATAATATCTTATATTCTTCAAACCTAGAGATATGAGTTGTTACTATGAGTTGGTTATACATTGATTGCACGAAAACGCATTTGGTAACTCGATGTTATAAAACGTGCCTTTGTGTATGATTCAACAAGTAGTAGAACAAGCCATATGAGTCAAAGTTTATCCATTCCTTTTAACTTCGGGATAAAAGCGATATATGTGGGCCCCTCGATGATTTAGCGATGACACATGTGAGTGCTTGGCCAAGCCAAGACTAATTTGATTTGTTCAATCAGTCAGTCATCATAAATCGAAAATCGGGAAATAACAAATGGACAGAGAGAATGATTATAATCCATGTCTCAGTCCATATGATATCTAGAATGGAGGAATATATGATCCCTTATCTAATGAACAAGTCATTGACAAGGTCAGAGTTCGACAGCGGCTTTAAGAGCTACGATTGCCATTTAGGTTTTGAAGTCATACTCAATAATAGTTTTAGACTTATCCAAGTGGGAGACTTTAGGATTAATGTCTAAGTCCATAACTATATTTGGTATGTACTTGACCCGACCCGGCATGGTCCATTTGGGTTGCACTTCACCGGCACAATTTATATGGATAGTATTTTGAGAATAGTATATTTATGATTTATATTAATATATTATAAGTTCTAATATATTAATATGGAATCATATTATTTAATTAGTATTGATCAAGAATTAATTTAGAATTAATTAAGTGGTCAAAAAGAACTAATTAAATATGGAGTCTTATATATATGGAATGGGCCAAGTTCATTTAGGTTGGGCTAAGCTTTCATGGATGGTCCATGGAGCTTTTAACCCATGGATCCTATGTAAATGAAAGGTCATCGGTATTAGGGTTTACATGGATGTAAACCTAATCCTCCATAATATATAAAGGGGTCCTTGGCTCACAAAATTGGAACAAGTGTGTGAAAATAAGAGTGGGCCGATTTTAGTGTGCATACATATTCTCTCAAGTTCTTCCAAGGTGTTTTGGTGATTTGTGATTCCATTTGAGGCTTCCACACTATTGGGGCTAAGCTCTTAAAGCTTGAAGATATCAAGCTACATCAAAAGGTATGTCATCTAACTAGAACTTTGTAGTATAGGTGCTTCATAATATGCTAGTTAGGATGAAACCTTGGAATAGTTAATATTTGCATGTATAATAGAGAAAACATAGATCCAAGGTTTATAGGGTTGCATGTACACCATAGGAGTGTTAGAATGCTCAAAACCCAACAATTTTCTGGGCACTCCATGTCAAGTATTGGGGTTGGGCAAATTCAAGATAATAATCGATTAGATCTTGATCAACCTGTGGGTGAGGAGAAGGGACTTCAACCGTTGAATCAAAACAATGCAACACGAACGCCCTACAGGTGATGGGCTTGTCACATTGAGAATCCCTTGTGTTTTCACATTCAAACGAGGCAACAGGTTCTAGCCAGTGAGTGTTGCGAGACTCAATCGCTTCTTTGATTAATCTTTCTCGGGTCCAAGTGGGAAAGAGAGCCTGATTTCAAACCAGAGCATCTTGATATGCTTTTTGCTTTCGCTCTTTCTCTTCTTCCCCTATGGCTAATCTCAAATTTTCATCAATCTCTTTATCCCTTTTCTTCCTCTTTAAAACCTCAGCAATCGTTTCTTCATCATCATCATCATCATCATCACCATCTTCCACAACACCCTTCAGTTTTTCCTATCCACCAGAACCCGAAGCTACATTAACCTTCGGTTCGGTTTCGATAATGACTTTGGGTGGAATTGGAGGATTTTGATCAGCTTCTCCCCCTTGTTGCGGAGTGACCACGGGCTCCGTAACACCCTGAATCTGACTCAATATCTGAATAGCAGGAAGAAGTTTAGCTGTCAAGTGATTCCGGATAGTAAGGGTGAGAACAGGATCATGAGCATTGACAAGATTACTGAGAATCGAAAGAACATCCCCAACACTACTTTTGAGAACTGCCCGCTCAGTCTTGAGTGATGCAATTTCCTTCTGGGCTTGAGCAAGATGAGGAGACTGGACTTCAATTTGTGTAGTCTTTTGAGAAAGTTCGTCCATAATCTTGTTTTCCATGGCCAGGTCAGCCTGAAGCTTATCAAGGCGAGAGTTGACCGAAGTGAGAAGAGAAGTGTGATCAGCTTGGAACGAAGTTCGAACATAATCAAATTTTGCTTTCTCTTCTTGAAGGGACTTTAAGAGAGAATCAACAGAAGCATTAACCTTTGCAGCATTGGAATATGCATGGCCTTTGAGTGATTCCAAAAAGATCTTTGAATCATGAACGAGATCTGTTATTTCGGTTGTTGCTTTCTTACAGGTAGATGTGGAGGCATCCACAGCCTTTGTAGATTTGTCAATTGAGGCTGTATATTGCTGAAGAGCAGTGTCAAGAAAATCTTTTAAAACAACATCTGAATAAGTTGTTGAGGAACCAAGCAATTTGTCAAGCTTATCATGAAGATCTTTTAAATGGAGCTTTGTCACCGGAGCATCATCATCATCACTTGGAAGTCGATAAGAACTATAATAAGTGGAGTCAAAATCAAAATTTTCACCTCCCAGAATAGGCTCAGAGTCTGTTGAAGGTGATAGTGATAACAGGGGTGTCAATGTGAACGATATGTGCCCTCGTATCAGATACGTTGACACTCACCGAAGGTAGAGTGGTTGAGGTAGTTGTATCTTGAGAAAAGATTGGTGGTGGTAGTGGAGCAGTAGTAGTAGGTTGAGAAGTGACAGGTGGTGGAATGGGAGCAACCGAGATTGGTATTGTGGTTTGTTTTGGAGAAGGAGGAGGAGTAGGAACGTGAATTTGTACCTCAGGAGTTGGAGATCGGGGAGGAGTATTTCCCCTTGGTGAGCCTTCGTGTTGAAATTCCTCTTCTTCATTGGTTGGTTGCTCCTCTTCATTGGAAGCAGAAGGCGTCGGGGCCTTTTGTCGCTTTGCCATCTTCTTGATATTTTCTTTTTGGGAGCCGAAGGTGCAGCTTTATCAGCCTTACGCTTTTTAGGAGATGAGGGACCTTCGGTCTCGGCTTTCTTAGACTTCGGTTTCTTCCCCCTCTTGGCAGGTTTGTCAGCTACTTCCAAAGCCCTCTGCATCTCAGGAGTGAGTTGGCGTGGACCCGAAGGAGGCAATTTCATGTAATCAGCCATGACTCTACTTTCACTAGATACACATCGGCTCATTGATTCAGGAATAGAACCGATGTATATGAACTTTGTAGGGTCAGTTACAATAACTTTGATCGTGTGAAAAGTAGCAATAGAAGACAGCAGAGCATCCGCCATGACAGGAATCTGAAAAGTCTCAATGGCTATGCCAGTGACTAATGTCCAGAAACGACCGCCTGAAATCTCAAAATGTTTGGATGAGGAGTAGAGGCTCTGCACCAGTTGTGACTAGATTAGTGAACCATAATCCAAATTGATTCCATTGTAGAGACCACAAAAGAATGGTCATGAAACCTTTACTCACCCCATCTGACCCTGCAACCCTTTCTGCTAACCCCTTGTAGAGAAGTGTAAGAAGACCATTCTGTTGAGGTGGTAAACATGACTTCTTGAATTTCTTCACCGTAGTTAGAATGTCCGTGTATCCCATGTCATAGAACATCGAAAACAACTGAGTTATGGTTATGAAATCCGGTGAGATGACAGAAGCATCTACATCAAGCCCTAGTAGTGAACAAAAGCGTGCTTTGGATACAGATGTCTTGTGATCAGAGATATCGAAGAAGATCCGTTCCTTGCATTTTTCGTAGGAAGCAGTGAAATAGACCTGTGATAGAAGGGACATGGGAACTGATTCGACTTGTCTGAGAGCAATCACCAATGGAGAATACTTGAGACACTCGACAACGTGAAGCGTGTACGAATCATAAAGGAAAGGATCTAGTTGAATGATGAGATTCTGATTGGGTTTTATCGTAAGCAAAGATGATGAAGCTGTTTGATCTTGAAGAGAGGATGATTCCGCTATTGTTGTAGTGAAGAAGAAGATGAACAGTTGTATATCGCCTGTTGTTTTCAAGAGAGGTTGAAGAAGGTAAGGAGGTATAGTAGGTGTGAGAACCCCCTTTTATACCGTTGCCAGGAGAGAGAAAATGTCTGCTGTGATGATGATACGATCTCTGAAACGTCGCCAGAAAAAGCGTGATTTGACAGGTTGGTTTCCCTAGACATACGTCAGCAGGCGTGGGTGTAGGAACCGTTTCAAATTCACGCGCCCAATCCATATTCTTATCGTATGAGTCATGTGGAATTCTTATCCAATTAACGTCTCTTCAATTTTGAAAATGCGTCAATTTTAAGTACAAGCAGCTACAAACGAGACTCATTCGTTCGCTTCATGTTAAGCAACCTTCGCTCCTCCATAAGAAAGGGAACCACCATATCTTTTAGAACCGAAAGGACAAATCTGAAAAGTGCCATTAGTACCACCAACAAGAGTTTGGAAAATCATAAATATCTTTGTGCAAGAGTGTGCCAAAGAAAAAGAAATAAAGCGAGATGTGTATGGGATATAAGTGATGTCTTTGAAGACATGAAACGAATGATCCCGGGCACAAATCTCTTCCTTCGAAGTCAAGAGAGACTGAGAAGTGTCTGTGTGGTTTCCCGTGAAATACGATCAAATGTTTGTTAAGAAACATTGAAAGGCATCTTTTCAAGTATAGGCGTTAGTGGGTGGTTTAGCTTCAACCGAACTTCGATACTTAAAATAAGACCGAAAGAAGGATGAAGTACTTGTGAGACCGATGTGGTCTGTTGAACAAGTAGGTTGGAGAATTTATTTTGTGACTGGATAATAATAATAAATCTCAAAAACAACTCTGAAATTGGATCTTATGGGTAGAAACGTCTTGGTGATAGACAATATCATAAAGATCACACAAAAATTAAAAAGGAGATTTCTTGAGGTACAAGTTATAGCTTGAACATTTTAGCTTTCACCGTCAATTCATTCAAGGTGTTGGATTTTGGGTCTCACTCAGCACGTGGTGAACGTGTCTAAGATCATCAACACGGATCTTGTGTAACCATAAACCTCAGTGGTAATTGCTGAGAGTCTCAAGCGTTACGATTGTGGAGCAAAACGTGATAGAGAAAAATAAGGTAGTTAAGGAGCCGAAAGTACCTCTGCGAATTAAGAATGACAAAGCAGAAAACTCTTAACTCACTGTGGGAAGAGTAAGGTAGCTCCTGACAGGAGTGAATTTAGCAGCCTAATTGGGAAGAAACGATAGGTGTCGATCGAATCATTAAGGCTTCACTCAGAGTGTAAGAGGCTTCGGTCTACATGCAGCAGCATGCTTCTAGGGACACTTAATTAGTACAAAGATAAGATTGTTATACCTGCCCCAGCTTCAATTGTAATTGAGATAGCATTTGTGATCGTCAAACAAACAAAAAACGAAACGAAACAAACAAAAAAAATATTTTTGAAGTTTTGAATATTTCTGAAAAAGAATAAAAACAGAAAATAAAAATATTTTTGGAGTTTTGAATATTTCTGAAAAAGAATAAAAACAGAAAATAAAAATATTTTTGGAGTTTTTGGAATGAAAATAAAAGAGAAATAAAAAGTAAGCGAAAAGATAGACAAGATATACAAAACATACAACCGAAATCAAACTTCATAAAGATGAAGCGAAATGGACCGAGCGTTTGGTTCATTTCGGTTCCCGAAAATTCTGGAACCGAAATAGACCGAGCGTTCGCTCTATTTCGCTTCTCCAATTTTTTTGGTGAAACGAAAGAGGTTTCGATACCGACTCAGATTCCATCATTCCCAAGCCTTGTAGAATCTTATTAAAGCTTGCTTCTGGTAGGGCCTTAGTAAAGATGTCATCCAGTTGATCTGAGGACCGAACGAAGATAACTTCAATGTTACCATCTTCCACATGGTCCTTTATGAAGTGGTATCTTAGTGCAATATGTTTAATCTTCGAGTGTTGCAATGGATTGTGATATATTCGAATCGCACTTTCAGAGTCACAGTAGAGAGGAATATTCTTCATGCATACGCCATAGTCTCTAAGTTGGCTTTGTATCCATATGACTTGTGATGTACAGGATGTTGCAGCAATGTACTCAGCTTCGGCTGTGGAAAGAGACACACCAGTTGTGCTCTTTCTTCTCATCATCCTTCTGAGTAGTGTTCTTGCTCTCCTCTTTCGTCTTTTCAGAGCTATAGCTTCCCTGCCAGTTTCGGTTCTTGCTGACAGGGAACTTTTTACGAGCAAACTTCTTTGGGTTCGTTACCATCATTGCATATTCGTCATTAGTCAAATCACACTCTGACATATCTAATTCCTCCTCTTCGTCTGCCACACTCTTGCTTTTAGAAACAAGGGCCAGAGAACCCACACCCGAAACTACTTTCGTTTCCTTAGACACCACACTTTCATGAGATTTAAGTATACCTATTAGTTTCGCCAGCGAGTAGGACTTAAATTGCTCATGTGCCTTCACAGTCGAGACCACTGCCATCCATTCGGGTCTTAAGCCATTCATGAACGTGACACCTTTTGTTCGATCACCTTCCTTTCAATACCATACTTCATCATTTTGCTAAGCAGATGGTTGAAACGATCGAATGTCTGAATGAGTTTCTCTTCAGGTTTTTGTTCGAAAGCACCGAACTCAGAGAGCAATAGGGTTTGTATCGAGTGCTCTAGATCCTCATCAGTTGAATATAATCTTTCAACCTATCCCATATTTCTTTAGCTGTAGTGCATGAACTTACTAAACGGAAAGTATCGGCTTGCAAAGCGAATCTGATCATTCTCATGGCTTTAACATTGCATAACACCTTGTCTTTTTCGTCCTGGGGATCTTCTCTACGTCCACCAAGAGTTGGTTATACTCTTTTTGAGTCTTGATCGTTCTGTTCGTTCCAGAGTGAACAAACGGACCCAATGTTATTGCTTCCCAGTTAAGATAGCCATTGTCTTCAGATCCAACGACGTAGTCTTCAAAGTGATGTGCCCATACTTCATAATCTTGAGTATAGAGAATGGGAACCCTCGTAGTGGATCCTATTTTGTTGGAGATGTTGATTGGATTGACTTGAGAATCGTCGTGAGACATGATGAAAAACTTCTTCTTTTAATCTGCTTGAATCAGACTTGTAAAGTTGAAACTAGGGTTTTATCAAACACCAGATACACCGTCGACAAGAAGAAGACGGCTTCTATATATTCGATAAAAGCGGAAACGCTAATGGATTCTTCAAACTGAAAAGATGTGTATATATTACACAGTCTCCTGCTCTGATACCAATTGATGTGATTATTGCGCTATTAGATCGACAGATTCAAAACAGATAAACAAGAATGAAGCAATCAAAGAACACAAGGATGGATCAAAAGATGTCGAATGATTAATATCTCACACCTCAGAAGAGCTTGATGAAGAACTTCGACTGTAGATGTGTGTTTAGGGTTACAATGCAAAAGCTATTAATGAGCATCGTCTCCCTCTAAAGCTATACATGCATGCAAAATATATAAGCTAACCCTAATGCTTAAACCATGGTTGGACAGGACCAAACCGGGTAATCAAAATATCAACATTAAGCCCATATGACGCAACACTCTAGACCCAACAATAAGCATGTAAGTTAGGTCAATGAGGGTCGCGTCAAGATCCATCAAATAATACTCTCTTATGAACTTATCATATGATTCAGGGAGTGACTGAAGAACCCAGTCCACAGCCAACTTCTTGGGGAAAGTTGTACCCAACATTGTCACCCTATCGATGTGTGATTTCATCCCTAGGACGTGAGCACACACAGGTTTTCCATCTTCATGTTTCATCGCCAACAAGGCTTCATTGATTTTGAACTTTTCAATTCTTCGATCTTGTGGGTTTGGGAGAACAACGGGAGGAGGTGGAGGAAGTGAAACCAAGCTAGTCCACAAGGAAGACATTGATCCTTCACTTTGATTGTGGAACAGACTTTCACCTTCAACATGAAAACTTTTTCCTTGGGATTCAGGAAGACCACGGTTAGAATTAGTCATCTACAAAACGGGATAAAATTCAAGCTAGTTGATTGAATCCTTAATAAAACACCCAAATTAGATATTAAGGCTAGGATCCAACACAATATCCTACAAATTGGAAGAGCGATGCCGTAACCCAACTTGCAGAACATTTAATGGTGAGTGAATGATGATTCACTAATTTTCCACCATGAAAAACGAAATAGATATTAAGTTTTAAATGTATTGAAAACTCCTAGTTATTTTGAGATTCATTGAACTTTTCAATGGCATGTTTAAATCCTGATATGCCCCTCGTTTTGTGACTGGGATGCCGAGGATCACAAAACAGGGTGTGAATAACCATGCATACTTACATGGTGCCCCCAACGTTACAGTCACCTATTCGATGTGCCAGTTAACCACACACTCTCCACCGAACTATGACAAACATCGAGTCACCCTTCGCTACCTTTGCTTAGAACCCATTTAGTGTGCGAGTTAACTGTCACACCCCGATCCTTGTCGGAATCGATCAAGGCGTGATATATTGTTCAAAGTCTCATGACAACTAGGTTATAATGTGATTAGATTCAATTAAGTACTAAGTATGCAAACAAGATCCACAACATACAAGTACAAATACAAATGCAAACCACATTTATTTCATCAAATTTAAATTGTCTTGTGGATTTCTAAGGCACAACCTAATTTTTCATCATTCTTCATTCTTCAAATCTGCATCATGGATAAAAACAGGTCAACTACGAGAGTTGGTGAGTAATCAAAATTTAGTAGAGAAAATTGTGAAGTTGAAACATTTATAATTTGAAATATGTTTTCTTTTGAAGTCGCCAAACACTTGTACTTGAGATAACGGTTTATAAATCAAAAATTGATTAACAATTGATAACAACAACAATAAGTCCTCACCCTATATATATACATATGTATATATATAAATATATATAGGATGGAGCATCTAATCATCATACACACTCAACCACGTGTGATCAATCACCTTAGCGTCCCAAGGCGGGGTGGTCAACCCAATAGCGCTATTATTGTCCATAACGTACCTCAAGAATACGGGCATAGTCATGGAGATTAGACTAAAAATGATAATGCACTACAAGTACATGTAGCGTAAACAAACAATAGTTATACAATTAATGACTCACGTATAAATGTCCCAACAATGTCTCAATTGTGATAAAACAATAAAATGAAGTTGGAACATATTAGAACCACATGATACACCCCAAAAGTATTGAAAATTATAAAGTATGGGGTAGATTACTCACATTAGTCCCAAAACGAAATGCATGTGTCGTACGATAGACGATTCGTGTCAAAATGGCGTAGAACCTTGATGAATGCTTCAAGAGGGATGAAGATTTGAGTATAATAGATTGTTCTTGGATGGAATATGAGTATTCTTGGAGGAAATTTCGCGATTGAGAGTGAGAGAAAGAATAGAGAAGATTTAAGTGGTGAAGAGAATAATGTGTTGGGAGAAAAAGGAAAGGAAAGTGGATGGGAGGTGTGAGTGGGAGACCATGGGAATAATCTTTTTGCTTTTGGTGGTCTTCATAATTTCCCACTAACACAAGCATCTTTTACATAATTAATATAAGAGTTTTATAAAATTTAAAGTAAAGTTTATAAAAAATAGAGTTTTATAAAATTTAATGTAAAGTTTATAAAAATGGAGTTTTATAAAAGATAGGTTATTATTTGATTATAACAATCTACTTTGATTTGAAGTTTAATTAGAGAATTCAAGTTTGATTCTTTTAATTTAATTAGAGCATTATACTTTGATTTGATTTTAATATGGTATCATAATTTACTTTGATTATAGTTATAACGTTGTACAATACTATGTTGCTATTAACGTCAAGTTATATCGTATTGTATGGGTTTTGATCCTATTAGCGTCAAGTAATCTTGAGTAGAGTTTATTAAATTTCCAATTGGGTTGGGTTGACCCGAATCCATTTAGGCGGATGTCACAGTCTCCCCTACTTTAGGAAATTTCGTCCCGAAATTTAAGAAGAGAGTACCTTAAGAGAAAAGTTGTGGGTATTTGGTACGCATATGATCCTCACGCTCCCATGTATACTCAGGTCCACGTGCCGACTGCCACCTGACCTTAACCAGGGGAATGCGACTTCTTTTGAGTTGCTTTTCCTTTCGGTCAGCAATTTCCAAGGGTTTCTCGATAAATTGCATTGTCTCGTCGATTTGGATATCCTCGAGAGGAACATGAAGGTTCTCGTCTACTAAAAACTTCTTGAGGTTGGCTATACGAAATACCGGGTGAACTTTCTTAAGCTCTGTTGGTAGATCCAACTCGTAGGCTACTGGTCCGATCCTTTTTATGATCTTAAACGGGCCTACGTAGCGTGGTGCCAATTTACCCTTGCGTCCAAATCGAACCACACCTTTCCATGGGGACACTTTTAACATGACCATGTCACCTACGGTAAATTCAAGCGGTTTGCGTCGCTTGTCGGCATAACTCTTTTGTCGGCTACGAGCTGCGAGAAGGTTATCGCGAATCTGAGTGATTTTGTCGGTTGTTTCCTGGATAAGCTCAGGACCAACGATTGGAGAATCCACTGTTGCGCGAATCACGTGGGACTCACCGATTTCATGCCAGCAAATAGGAGATCGGCATTTACGGCCATACAATGCCTCAAATGGTGGCATCTTGATGCTAGAATGATAACTGTTATTATAGGAGAATTCCACCAACGGTAAATGAGAGTCCCAGTTTCCTCCGAAATCCAAGACACACGCCCTCAAAATATCTTCGAGTGTTTGAATTGTCCTCTCAGATTGACCATCGGTCTGAGGATGATAGGCGGTACTGAGATCGAGGCGGGTTCCCATGGCTGTTTGAAGTGATTGCCAAAACCGAGAGAGAAATCTCCCATCACGATCTGAAATGATGCTGAGAGGAATGCCATGCCGACTAACTATCTCGTTGATGTAAATCCGAGCAAGTTTTTCGACTTTGAAATTTTCCCGGATGGGAAGGAAATGAGCGGATTTGGTCAAACGGTCAATGATTATCCAAATGCTGTCGTGTCCTTTTATGGTACGGGGAAGTTTGGTTACGAAATCATGGCGATCGCTTCCCATTTCCACCTGGGGATTTCTGGTTGGACCAATAGTCCAAAGGGTCGTTGATGTTCTACTTTGACCCTGGAACATGTAAGACATTTGGCCACGAATAAAGCAATATCCTTTTTCATTCCCGACCACCAATAATTGGTTCTCAGGCCATGATACATCTTGTCAGTGCCCGGATGAATGGAATATCGGGTTTTATGGATTTCTTCCATCAGGAATATGCGAAGATTGTCACGATCTGGGATCCAGATGCGATCTTGATAATAGAAAAAACCATCAGATTTGGTTTCCAACTCCCCATCAATTCCCGTGGGCATGTCATTTTCGGTAATTGCCGAGTGTTGGGCTCCTCGAATTCGGTCCCTGAGATTGGACAAGATAGGAGAACATATTAGATGAAACACATGGGCATGTTCTTTTCGGCTTAACGCGTCGGCTACGACGTTTGCCTTGCCCGGATGATAGCGTATTTCACACTCGTAATCATTTAGGAGCTCGACCCATCGTCTTTGCCTCATATTGAGTTCCTTTTGATTAAGAATATGTTGCAAGCTCTTGTGGTCGGTGAAAATTACGCATTTAGTGCCGTAAAGGTAATGCCTCCAAATTTTAAGAGCGAAAATCACGGCACCGAGCTCCAAATCATGAGTCGTATAATTCCTTTCGTGGATTTTGAGTTGTCGTGATGCGTAAGCTATAACCTTTCCCCTTTGCATCAAAACACAACCTAGACCGAGATTGGAGGCATCGCAGAATACCACGAAATCTTCGGATCCTTCAGGGAGTGTAAGAATCGGAGCGTCACACAAACTTTGTTTAAGGGTTAGGAAAGCGTATTCCTGCTTGGGTCCCCAATCAAATGGTGTACCCTTGCAAGTGAGAGAAGTAAGCGGTAAAGCAATCTTTGAGAAATTTGAAATGAAACGTCGGTAATAGCCGGCTAAACCAAGGAAGGACCGAATTTCCTTAGGGGTACGGGGGGCCTTCCAATTCTGGACTGCTTCAACTTTTGCGGGATCGACTAAAATACCCTTGTCACTTACAATATGACCAAGGAATTGTACCTCATTTAACCAAAACTCGCATTTCGAAAATTTGGCGTAGAGCCGATTTCCTTGCAACGTTTGGAGAGTTAGGCGAAGGTGTCTTTCATGCTCTGCCCTTGTCTTGGAGTAAATGAGGATGTCATCAATAAAGACGATAACAAAACGGTCGAGATAAGGTTTAAATACCCGATTCATCAAGTCCATGAATACGGCAGGGGCATTTGTTAGGCCGAAAGGCATAACGGTGAACTCGTAATGACCATAGCGGGTTCGGAAAGCGGTTTTGGGGATGTCTTCTTCCCGTACTCGAAGTTGGTGATAACCCGAGCGAAGGTCAATTTTTGAGAAGCATGAAGCTCCTTGAAGCTGATCAAAAAGGTCGTCGATCCGAGGTAACGGATATCGGTTCTTGATGGTTAATTTATTTAACTCCCGATAATCGATACACATATGAAATGAACCATCTTTCTTTTTTATGAAGAGAACCGGGGCTCCCCAGGGTGAAGTACTAGGGCGGATAAATCCCTTATCGGTTAGTTCTTGGAGCTGACTTGCCAATTCTTGCATCTCGGTTGGAGCCAACCGATATGGAGACTTGGCTATGGGAGTAGCCTCAGGAACAAGATCGATGCGGAACTCTAGCTCACGTACTGGAGGGAGTCCAGATACGTCATCGGGAAAGATGTCGGGAAAGTCTCGTACTATCGGAATATCTACAATCTTCTTTTCTTTGACATTTGTTTCCACCACATGGGCTAAGAAAGCCATGTATTCTTTTCGTAGATATGATCGAGCTTGAGTACATGACATAAGACTAAGCTTTTTCGAATGAGTCTCGCCATAAATACGAAGACTTTGACCGTCGGCGAGAGGAATACGAATGAACTTATCGTAACATACTATTTCAGCATGGTTTTGGGATAGCCAATCCATTCCTACGATGATGTCGAAGCTACCAAGTTCCATAGGAACTAAATTGACAGAAAATTTATGACCGGAAAAATCGAAAGTGCAATCTTGGATGACTGCATTGAGTGAAACGTATTTTCCATCGGCGACTTCTACGGTAAAGTACTCATTAAGAATCGTGCGAGGTGTGTGAAGTATGGGCTCAAATTCCAAAGACACAAAACTTTTATCGGCACCTGAATCAAAAAGTACTGACGCGTAGCAGTTATTTATGAGAAACGTACCATTTACGACCTTGTTATTGGTCTTTGCTTGGGTTGCGGTAATGACAAAGGCTCGGTCTTTGGGAGTTGGAACCTGCATTGTTGGATTTGCCTGGGCTTGGGTGTTGATGATATTGACTAACCTAGGACACGCGTTTTTGAAATGGGTGGGGTCACCACAGTTGAAGCATGTTCCAGTTGGATACCGGGTTTGTGTTTGCTGATTTGAGGGTAGATAGAATGGTCGCTGAGTTTTTGGTGCACGACATGTGTCCGCCAAGTGGCCATAGCGACCACAATTCGTACAGAGGCGACACGGGCTGGTGGTCATATGGTGATAGTTACAGTGGTTACAGAGGGGGTGAGGTCCGGTATACGACTTTTTATTTGGTTGGGCTGGTGGGGTGACTTGGGTGATAGGAGTAGCAGGGGTAATAACAGCATGGTTGTGGTGATGACTTTTCTGCTTCTTTTTGTCATGTCGGTGGGAGGACTCGGACTTGACAATTAGGGGGGTCTCAGGGGTCGACTTTTCAGTTGACATCTTTGAACCCTTGCGTGGGAGGACACCATCGTTCACATTGTCCTCGTTGAGTTGACCTGCTAATTCGATGGCGGATTCTAGGGTAGATGGCCTGCTGCTGGTCACCGAATCACGGATCTGGCGTGGTAACCCTTTGATGTAGCGGCGTATTGCAGTTTTCATAGGTTGAACCATGTGAGGTAGGAGTCTCGGGAGATCATGGAATCTATTGGTGTAGGTCGCGTTGTCGCCTCCCTCCTGTTTCAGATTCCAGAATTCATCCTCGAGAGTTTGCAATTCGCTATCAGGGCAGAACTTCTCCATCATGCGTTCTTTTAGTTTTGACCAGGTCATTCCCAAGGCAACAACCTCTCCCTTTGCCCGTTTTTCTAGGTTCCACCATGTGAGAGCATGACCTAGGAGGCACCCTGTAGCATGATGGACCATCAGGTCCTCAGGACACTCGCTATGGATGAAAGTACTCTCCATTTCTTCAATCCATGTGAGGAGTGCGGTGGCACCATCGGTGCCTTTGAAGTAAGGCGGATTGCAGTTACGAAAGTGCTTGAATGAGCAACGAGGAGTTGTTGCTGGAGCTTGTGGCTGAAGAGAATGAAGTTGGGTTGCAATTGTGGGGATGACGTTTGCTACCTCCTTGGCAACCAGGGCAGCTAGCCTTCTGTTGTTGCGAGCAGCGTATGGGGGTCGTAATGCCATCTACGAGAAACACGCATATGGACTTGTGAGTTATTTGTAAATTGATTATGGAAATAAAGTTTTTAGACATTGTTGTGTAAAATAATTGTAAAACACTTGTTGGGCCATGGTTAGGAGTGTTGGGCACCTTTTGGGCTTTCCATGGTTACTAAATGTGAAACATGTAGCACTTGCGTGGGCCCCCACAAAACTAAGTTTTCACATTTCTTTCCCACTTCTAGGCCCATTAGGGAACTTAATAGTCCAATGAGTTGGCCATTTTGGAGTGTATCCTTTCAGATACGTTTGATAAGGTCGGGTATTTTGATGGCTCAAAAGTAATGTGAATGACGCGCTTTGGCCTATAGGTTTGGGAACTCTCGCCTTTGGTCCCCAGATAAGCAAACTGGTCCCTCGGTTGATTGGGATGTTTACGAATGCTTACCTAGTCAGGACTTTCGGGCTACCGGCACCTCCCCCTTCCAGTTACTACGCGTCCATTACTATGATCCTACCCAACTAGAGTGGATAACTTTGAATTTCCTATGAGCTCTAAGGAATAAATATATGTATATACATTTTGTTAAACAACTTGAGTATGTGTGTGATTTTCAGAGAAAGTGGAGAATATTCACAAGTGTATGCACACATATAAGTGTCAGGAGTAATACGTATGCACATAAGGGAGCAATTAACACACAAAGGTATTCCTAGGATTTTATAAGTGCGAATTGCATACAGTTGTGTGTGGATTTTATAAACTAGCATACGAGAGGACCCTAGAGGCTATAGACTAGGTCAAGGCAATTAACCTAATTCCCTATAGTCAAGGGCTCTGATACCAATCTGTCACACCCCGATCCTTGTCGGAATCGATCAAGGCGTGATATATTGTTCAAAGTCTCATGACAACTAGGTTATAATGTGATTAGATTCAATTAAGTACTAAGTATGCAAACAAGATCCACAACATACAAGTACAAATACAAATGCAAACCACATTTATTACATCAAATTTAAATTGTCTTGTGGATTTCTAAGGCACAACCTAATTTTTCATCATTCTTCATTCTTCAAATCTGCATCATGGATAAAAACAGGTCAACTACGAGAGTTGGTGAGTAATCAAAATTTAGTAGAGAAAATTGTGAAGTTGAAACATTTATAATTTGAAATATGTTTTCTTTTGAAGTCGCCAAACACTTGTACTTGAGATAACGGTTTATAAATCAAAAATTGATTAACAATTGATAACAACAACAATAAGTCCTCACCCTATATATATACATATGTATATATATAAATATATATAGGATGGAGCATATAATCATCATACACACTCAACCACGTGTGATCAATCACCTTAGCGTCCCAAGGCGGGGTGGTCAACCCAATAGCGCTATTATTGTCCATAACGTACCTGAAGAATACGGGCATAGTCATGGAGATTAGACTAAAAATGATAATGCACTACAAGTACATGTAGCGTAAACAAACAATAGTTATACAATTAATGACTCACGTATAAATGTCCCAACAATGTCTCAATTGTGATAAAACAATAAAATGAAGTTGGAACATATTAGAACCACATGATACACCCCAAAAGTATTGAAAATTATAAAGTATGGGGTAGATTACTCACATTAGTCCCAAAACGAAATGCGTGTGTCGTACGATAGACGATTCAGGTCAAAATGGCGTAGAACCTTGATGAATGCTTCAAGAGGGATGAAGATTTGAGTATAATAGATTGTTCTTGGATGGAATGTGAGTATTCTTGGAGGAAATTTCGAGATTGAGAGTGAGAGAAATAATAGAGAAGATTTAAGTGGTGAAGAGAATAATGTGTTGGGAGAAAAAGGAAAGGAAAGTGGATGGGAGGTGTGAGTGGGAGACCATGGGAATAATCTTTTTGCTTTTGGTGGTCTTCATAATTTCCCACTAACACAAGCATCTTTTACATAATTAATATAAGAGTTTTATAAAATTTAAAGTAAAGTTTATAAAAAATAGAGTTTTATAAAATTTAATGTAAAGTTTATAAAAATGGAGTTTTATAAAAGATAGGTTATTATTTGATTATAACAATCTACTTTGATTTGAAGTTTAATTAGAGAATTCAAGTTTGATTCTTTTAATTTAATTAGAGCATTATACTTTGATTTGATTTTAATATGGTATCATA
The DNA here is from genome assembly GCF_052849685.1 of Lactuca virosa. NCBI lineage: Eukaryota > Viridiplantae > Streptophyta > Magnoliopsida > Asterales > Asteraceae > Lactuca > Lactuca virosa. The sequence goes on along the minus strand of NC_136426.1, from coordinate 332,596,451 downwards.
ATTTACTTTGATTATAGTTATAACGTTGTACAATACTATGTTGCTATTAACGTCAAGTTATATCGTATTGTATGGGTTTTGATCCTATTAGCGTCAAGTAATCTTGAGTAGAGTTTATTAAATTTCCAATTGGGTTGGGTTGACCCGAATCCATTTTAGGCGGATGTCACAGTCTCCCCTACTTTAGGAAATTTCGTCCCGAAATTTAAGAAGAGTGTACCTTAAGAGAAAAGTTGTGGGTATTTGGTACGCATATGATCCTCACGCTCCCATGTATACTCAGGTCCACGTGCCGACTGCCACCTGACCTTAACCAGGGGAATGCGACTTCTTTTGAGTTGCTTTTCCTTTCGGTCAGCAATTTCCAAGGGTTTCTCGATAAATTGCATTGTCTCGTCGATTTGGATATCCTCGAGAGGAACATGAAGGTTCTCGTCTGCTAAACACTTCTTGAGGTTGGCTATATGAAATACCGGGTGAACTTTCTTAAGCTCTGTTGGTAGATCCAACTCGTAGGCTACTGGTCCGATCCTTTTTATGATCTTAAACGGGCCTACGTAGCGTGGTGCCAATTTACCCTTGCGTCCAAATCGAACCACACCTTTCCATGGGGACACTTTTAACATGACCATGTCACCTACGGTAAATTCAAGCGGTTTGCGTCGCTTGTCGGCATAACTCTTTTGTCGGCTACGAGCTGCGAGAAGGTTATCGCGAATCTGAGTGATTTTGTCGGTTGTTTCCTGGATAAGCTCAGGACCAACGATTGGAGAATCCACTGTTGCGCGAATCACGTGGGACTCACCGATTTCATGCCAGCAAATAGGAGATCGGCATTTACGGCCATACAATGCCTCAAATGGTGGCATCTTGATGCTAGAATGATAACTGTTATTATAGGAGAATTCCACCAACGGTAAATGAGAGTCCCAGTTTCCTCCGAAATCCAAGACACACGCCCTCAACATATCTTCGAGTGTTTGAATTGTCCTCTCAGATTGACCATCGGTCTGAGGATGATAGGCGGTACTGAGATCGAGGCGGGTTCCCATGGCTGTTTGAAGTGATTGCCAAAACCGAGAGAGAAATCTCCCATCACGATCTGAAATGATGCTGAGAGGAATGTCATGCCGACTAACTATCTCGTTGATGTAAATCCGAGCAAGTTTTTCGACTTTGAAATTTTCCCGGATGGGAAGGAAATGAGCGGATTTGGTCAAACGGTCAATGATTATCCAAATGCTGTCGTGTCCTTTTGTGGTACGGGGAAGTTTGGTTACGAAATCCATGGCGATCGCTTCCCATTTCCACCTGGGGATTTCTGGTTGGACCAATAGTCCAGAGGGTCGTTGATGTTCTACTTTGACCCTGGAACATGTAAGACATTTGGCCACGAATAAAGCAATATCCTTTTTCATTCCCGACCACCAATAATTGGTTCTCAGGCCATGATACATCTTGTCAGTGCCCGGATGAATGGAATATCGGGTTTTATGGATTTCTTCCATCAGGAATATGCGAAGATTGTCACGATCTGGGATCCAGATGCGATCTTGATAATAGAAAATACCATCAGATTTGGTTTCCAACTCCCCATCAATTCCCGTGGGCATGTCATTTTCGGTAATTGCCGAGTGTTGGGCTCCTCGAATTCGGTCCCTGAGATTGGACAAGATAGGAGAACATATTAGATGAAACACATGGGCATGTTCTTTTCGGCTTAACGCGTCGGCTACGACGTTTGCCTTGCCCGGATGATAGCGTATTTCACACTCGTAATCATATAGGAGCTCGACCCATCGTCTTTGCCTCATATTGAGTTCCTTTTGATTAAGAATATGTTGCAAGCTCTTGTGGTCGGTGAAAATTACGCATTTAGTGCCGTAAAGGTAATGCCTCCAAATTTTAAGAGCGAAAATCACGGCACCGAGCTCCAAATCATGAGTCGTATAATTCCTTTCGTGGATTTTGAGTTGTCATGATGCGTAAGCTATAACCTTTCCCCTTTGCATCAAAACACAACCTAGATCGAGATTGGAGGCATCGCAGAATACCACGAAATCTTCGGATCCTTCAGGGAGTGTAAGAATCGGAGCGTCACACAAACTTTGTTTAAGGGTTTGGAAAGCGTATTCCTGCTTGGGTCCCCAATCAAATGGTGTACCCTTGCAAGTGAGAGAAGTAAGCGGTAAAGCAATCTTTGAGAAATTTGAAATGAAACGTCGGTAATAGCCGGCTAAACCAAGGAAGGACCGAATTTCCTAGGGGGTACGGGGGGCTTTCCAATTCTGGACTGCTTCAACTTTTGCGGGATCGACTAAAATACCCTTGTCACTTACAATATGACCAAGGAATTGTACCTCATTTAACCAAAACTCGCATTTCGAAAATTTGGCGTAGAGCCGATTTCCTTGCAACGTTTGGAGAGTTAGGCGAAGGTGTCTTTCATGCTCTGCCCTTGTCTTGGAGTAAATGAGGATGTCATCAATAAAGACGATAACAAAACGGTCGAGATAAGGTTTAAATACCCGATTCATCAAGTCCATGAATACGGCAGGGGCATTTGTTAGGCCGAAAGGCATAACGGTGAACTCGTAATGACCATAGCGGGTTCGGAAAGCGGTTTTGGGGATGTCTTCTTCCCGTACTCGAAGTTGGTGATAACCCGAGCGAAGGTCAATTTTTGAGAAGCATGAAGCTCCTTGAAGCTGATCAAAAAGGTCGTCGATCCGATGTAACGGATATCGGTTCTTGATGGTTAATTTATTTAACTCCCGATAATCGATACACATACGAAATGAACCATCTTTCTTTTTTATGAAGAGAACCGGGGCTCCCCAGGGTGAAGTACTAGGGCGGATAAATCCCTTATCGGTTAGTTCTTGGAGCTGACTTGCCAATTCTTGCATCTCGGTTGGAGCCAACCGATATGGAGACTTGGCTATGGGAGTAGCCTCAGGAACAAGATCGATGCGGAACTCTAGCTCACGTACTGGAGGGAGTCCAAATACGTCATCGGGAAAGATGTCGGGAAAGTCTCGTACTATCGGAATATCTTCAATCTTCTTTTCTTTGACATTTGTTTCCACCACATGGGCTAAGAAAGCCATGTATTCTTTTCGTAGATATGATCGAGCTTGAGTACATGACATAAGACTAAGCTTTTTCGAATGAGTCTCGCCATAAATACGAAGACTTTGACCGTCGGCGAGAGGAATACGAATGAACTTATCGTAACATACTATTTCAGCATGGTTTTGGGATAACCAATCCATTCCTACGATGATGTCGAAGCTACCAAGTTCCATAGGAACTAAATTGACAGAAAATTTATGACCGGAAAAATCGAAAGTGTAATCTTGGATGACTGCATTGAGTGAAACGTATTTTCCATCGGCGACTTCTACGGTAAAGTACTCATTAAGAATCGTGCGAGGTGTGTGAAGTATGGGCTCAAATTCTAAAGACACAAAACTTTTATCGGCACCTGAATCAAAAAGTACTGACGCGTAGCAGTTATTTATGAGAAACGTACCATTTACGACCTTGTTATCGGTCTTTGCTTGGTTGCGGTAATGACAAAGGCTCGGCCTTTGGGAGTTGGAACCTGCATTGTTGGATTTGCCTGGGCTTGGGTGTTGATGATATTGACTAACCTAGGACACGCGTTTTTGAAATGGGTGGGGTCACCACAGTTGAAGCATGTTCCAGTTGCATACCGGGTTTGTATTTGCTGATTTGAGGGTAGATAGAGTGGTCGCTGAGTTTTTGGTGCACGACATGTGTCCGCCAAGTGGCCATAGCGACCACAATTCGTACAAAGGCGACACGGGCTGGTGGTCATATGGTGATAGTTACAGTGGTTACAGAGGGGGTGAGGTCCGGTATACGACTTTTTATTTGGTTGGGCTAGTGGGGTGACTTGGGTGATAGGAGTAGCAGGGGTAATAACAGCATGGTTGTGGTGATGACTTTTCCGCTTCTTTTTGTCATGTCGGTGGGAGGACTCGGACTTGACAATTAGGGGGGTCTCAGGGGTCGACTTTTCAGTTGACATCTTTGAACCCTTGCGTGGGAGGACACCATCGTTCACATTGTCCTCGTTGAGTTGACCTGCTAATTCGATGGCAGATTCTAGGGTAGATGGCCTGCTGCTGGTCACCGAATCACGGATCTGGCGTGGTAACCCTTTGATGTAGCGGCGTATTGCAGTTTTCATAGGTTGAACCATGTGAGGTAGGAGTCTCGAGAGATCATGGAATCTATTGGTGTAGGTCGCGTTGTCGCCTCCCTCCTGTTTCAGATTCCAGAATTCATCCTCGAGAGTTTGCAATTCACTATCAGGGCAGAACTTCTCCATCATGCGTTCTTTTAGTTTTGACCAGGTCATTCCCAAAGCAACAGCCTCTCCCTTTGCCCGTTTTTCTAGGTTCCACCATGTGAGAGCATGACCTAGGAGGCACCCTGTAGCATGACGGACCATCAGGTCCTCAGGACACTCGCTATGGATGAAACTACTCTCCATTTCTTCAATCCATGTGAGGAGTGCGGTGGCACCATCGGTGCCTTTGAAGTAAGGCGGATTGCAGTTACGAAAGTGCTTGAATGAGCAACGAGGAGTTGTTGCTGGAGCTTGTGGCTGAAGAGAATGAAGTTGGGTTGCAATTGTGGGGATGACGTTTGCTACCTCCTTGGCGACCAGGGCAGCTAGCCTTCTGTTGTTGCGAGCAGCGTATGGGGGTCGTAATGCCATCTACGAGAAACACGCATATGGACTTGTGAGTTATTTGTAAATTGATTATGGAAATAAAGTTTTTAGACATTGTTGTGTAAAATAATTGTAAAACACTTGTTGGGCCATGGTTAGGAGTGTTGGGCACCTTTTGGGCTTTCCATGGTTACTAAATGTGAAACATGTAGCACTTGCGTGGGCCCCCACAAAACTAAGTTTTCACATTTCTTTCCCACTTCTAGGCCCATTAGGGAACTTAATAGTCCAATGAGTTGGCCATTTTGGAGTGTATCCTTTCAGATACATTTGATAAGGTCGGGTATTTTGATGGCTCAAAAGTAATGTGAATGACGCGCTTTGGCCTATAGGTTTGGGAACTCTCGCCTTTGGTCCCCAGATAAGCAAACTGGTCCCTCGGTTGATTGGGATGTTTACGAATGCTTACCTAGTCAGGACTTTCGGGCTACCGGCACCTCCCCCTTCCAGTTACTACGCGTCCATTACTATGATCCTACCCAACTAGAGTGGATGACTTTGAATTTCCTATGAGCTCTAAGGAATAAATATATGTATATACATTTTGTTAAACAACTTGAGTATGTGTGTGATTTTCAGAGAAAGTGGAGAATATTCACAAGTGTATGCACACATATAAGTGTCAGGAGTAATACGTATGCACATAGGGGAGCAATTAACACACAAAGGTATTCCTAGGATTTTCTAAGTGCGAATTGCATACAGTTGTGTGTGCATTTTATAAACTAGCATACGAGAGGACCCTAGAGGCTATAGACTAGGTCAAGGCAATTAACCTAATTCCCTATAGTCAAGGGCTCTGATACCAATCTGTCACATCCCGATCCTTGTCGGAATCGATCAAGGCGTGATATATTGTTCAAAGTCTCATGACAACTAGGTTATAATGTGATTAGATTCAATTAAGTACTAAGTATGCAAACAAGATCCACAACATACAAGTACAAATACAAATGCAAACCACATTTATTTCATCAAATTTAAATTGTCTTGTGGATTTCTAAGGCACAACCTAATTTTTCATCATTCTTCATTCTTCAAATCTGCATCATGGATAAAAACAGGTCAACTACGAGAGTTGGTGAGTAATCAAAATTTCGTAGAGAAAATTGTGAAGTTGAAACATTTATAATTTGAAATATGTTTTCTTTTGAAGTCGCCAAACACTTGTACTTGAGATAACAGTTTATAAATCAAAAATTGATTAACAATTGATAACAACAACAATAAGTCCTCACCCTATATATATATACATATGTATATATATAAATATATATAGGATGGAGCATCTAATCATCATACACACTCAACCACGTGTGATCAATAACCTTAGTGTCCCAAGGCGGGGTGGTCAACCCAATAGCGCTATTATTGTCCATAACGTACCTCAAGAATACAGGCATAGTCATGGAGATTAGACTAAAAATGATAATGCACTACAAGTACATGTAGCGTAAACAAACAATAGTTATACAGTTAATGACTCACGTATAAATGTCCCAACAATGTCTCAATTGTGATAAAACAATAAAATGAAGTTGGAACATATTAGAACCACATGATACACCCCAAAAGTATTGAAAATTATAAAGTATGGGGTAGATTACTCACATTAGTCCCAAAACGAAATGCGTGTGTCGTACGATAGACGATTCGGGTCAAAATGGCGTAGAACCTTGATGAATGCTTCAAGAGGGATGAAGATTTGAGTATAATAGATTGTTCTTGGATGGAATATGAGTATTCTTGGAGGAAATTTCGAGATTGAGAGTGAGAGAAAGAATAGAGAAGATTTAAGTGGTGAAGAGAATAATGTGTTGGGAGAAAAAGGAAAGGAAAGTGGATGGGAGGTGTGAGTGGGAGACCATGGGAATAATCTTTTTGCTTTTGGTGGTCTTCATAATTTCCCACTAACACAAGCATCTTTTACATAATTAATATAAGAGTTTTATAAAATTTAAAGTAAAGTTTATAAAAAATAGAGTTTTATAAAATTTAATGTAAAGTTTATAAAAATGGAGTTTTATAAAAGATAGGTTATTATTTGATTATAACAATCTACTTTGATTTGAAGTTTAATTAGAGAATTCAAGTTTGATTCTTTTAATTTAATTAGAGCATTATACTTTGATTTGATTTTAATATGGTATCATAATTTACTTTGATTATAGTTATAACGTTGTACAATACTATGTTGCTATTAACGTCAAGTTATATCATATTGTATGGGTTTTGATCCTATTAGCGTCAAGTAATCTTGAGTAGAGTTTATTAAATTTCCAATTGGGTTGGGTTGACCCGAATCCATTTTAGGCGGATGTCACATTAACCACACACGCTCCACTAACGTCTTAGCAAGGGTACAAAGTGTAATTTCATGGAATTGCATCAAATTCACTTTTGCCTAAATTAACTAAGATTGGGAATTTTTAAAACATTTAGTTACTTTATAATTCATTATACTTTTAATGGAAAGGGTTTTCCCTATCCTACCCGTTCGGCTAACGACCCTCCACTAGTCAAGAGTGCGGTGGGTAAGAGTGGATACCCAATGGCGGTCATTTTACAGGCCGCTTCCTTAAACACCCCTTATAGACCAGCTTCGTGAATGAGGCCAACTAACGGTAAAACTGACATTTAAGTTATACATATATAATATTAGACTTTTAATGTTATATATAGTATAAGGGTGTATTTTACACTTTTAAAATACTATATGGTCTAATTTAATAAATTACACTTTTAATTTAATTAAATGTAAACCATATCACTATGGATTTATTAACTCTCTTTTAATTATACACTTAATTAATTTAATAAAAAAACATAAGGGTGCAATTTGAACTTTTCAAAGATTAGGGTTTTAGAATTTAACATTTTGAAATTAACCTTTTAATTAAAATTTAAATCCCAAAAACTTGAGGGCAAGTTTTGAAACTTGTCAAATCATTAGGGTTTAGAATTTAAATATTTCAAAATTAAACTTTTAATCAAAAATTTAAATTCCAAAACTTGAGGGCAAGTTTTGAACTTTTTAAAAACACAAGGGATCAAATAGCAAATAATTTTAAATTTAACAATTAATTTAATGATTATCTAAATTTAACCTAATCCATTTTATTTACAAGATAAATTATTAAATAATCAAATATTATCATATAATTAATTTATTATTCAAATAAATGGTAATTATCTTCTAATTTGGTAAGGATAATCATATCAAATATATAAAAATCGGATTTTATTATTCAAAAACAATTTTGGTAATTATCCAAACACAAAAACAGCTAAAAAACCGAATTTTGAGCCATCTGATCCACAGACTCGTCGAGCAGCTAACTGCACTCGTCGAGTCTGTCTAACAGACTAGGCTCACGTCGTGAATACAGAGAGTCACGTCGTGAGCTGAGTATTTTCAGAAAAACGATTTTCAAATCAAGCAATGAATGAACATATTAGCATCAAATACAATTGAAACCAATCAAAGCTCTGATACCATTGATGGGTTTGAGCCATAAGAACATTCCTATGTGCACATGCAAACCCTAATGCTTGGATCTAGGTTTCTCTATTGTACATGCATTCGTCCAAGACTTTCTAACTCTAGATCTAGTGATAATAATTCGAAATAATAATAACCAAAAACAGATCTAGAAGATTACCTCTTGTTTCTTGCTTGAATCTTCTTGTCTTTGATGCTTAGAGTCACAAGTGTAACTCCTCTAATGGCTTACAAACACCAACTAGCAAGAGGGTAGTATATGAGAGAGGGAGGAGGCACACAAAATCGGCCCTAGGGTTCTTAGAGAAGCAGTCACCGATTTCTGTAGCCTAGGGGTTCTATTTATACTGTGAGCAGCTAGGGTTTCAGTCAAAACCCTAATTAACAACTTAAACCCTAAGCTAGGGTTCCCATCATAATTTCGTTCACCCCTTAATCCATTAGGTTTCCCAGCCCAAAATACAACTATCAAACATTTGACAGTGTAAGTCCCCTTTATTCAATTAATCTCCTTTAGTCACCAAATTAATTCCTAATTAATCTATGACTAATATTAATCAAATAATATGATTTCTCCTTTAATATATTATTCTTATAATATATTAATAAACCATAATACCTTCTCTCTCTCCACAAATTACCCTGTTAAGTTGCTATGGTGAAGGCAACCCAAAAGAACCATGCACAACCGGGTCAAATACTTACCAAATACAGTTACGGGCTTAGACACTAATCCAACAGTGCTAACCCATGAAATTTACACTTTGTACCTTACCAAGTCGTTAGTGGAGCGTGTGTGGTTAACCGACACACTAACATGGACTAGTAAGAGTGGAGAAGGGTAACTTAATGTTTATCATAGATCGGTGGAGCGCGTGTGGTTAACCGGCACATCGATTAGGTGATAAAATTAAGGGTACCAAGTTAATTTGCATGGTTATTCACACCTTGTTTTGTGATCCTCGGCATCCCAGTCACAAAACTTGAAGGGCACAATCGACATTTAAACATGCCATTGAAGAGTTCAATGAATCTCAAAAGATCTAGGAGTTTCAAACCAATTAAAACCTAATACCTATTTCTTTTTTCGTGGTGGAAATTGGTGAATCGTCATTCGCCTACCTTCAAATATTTTATAGCTTAGATTACGACATCCCTCTTCCAAGTTATAAAATATCGTGTTGGGTCCTAGCCTTAATATTTCATATTGGGCGTTATATTAAGGACCTAAATTAACTAACTTGAATATCTCCCATTGTAGATGTCTAATTCAGACAACTATGATCTTCCCAAATCTCTTGGAACAAGCTTTCTCCATCTCCTCCAATTATTCTCCCTAACCCACAAGTTCTTGAATAGTTCAAGGTCACTCAAGCCCTATTGGCAAGCAAAGCCTATGACTGCTCACATCTTGAAGATGAACTTACTTATTGACAAGTCGGGAGAGTTGGGTGTCAAGGTCTTGAGGAAGTTGGTTGTTGACTGGGTTCTTCAGTCACTTTCTAAGTCACATAGTGAGTTCCTTTAGGACTACTATGTGACGGACCATGACATGACCCTTAATGATCTTACCTATTTGCTTGATGCTGCTGAATCAGCAATGATTTGGAGCACCAGTAATGCAAATTTGATTGGAAGATCGACTTCCCAAACTTCCATGGACATTGACAATGGTAACATTGGAAATCCAGAAAAGCTTTCTCTTCCTAATGGAAAGGGATCGGCCATAGTCAACTCGGTTGACCAAATGGTAAAGAGAAAGGCTAAGTCTGAGATAGTCTCGTGTACTATTCCCAAAGAGTCCATATGTTTCTGTTGCCCAAGGAAGGGGCATTGGTTGCGAAGCTGCCTTGTTTACCTGAAAGATCATAAGGTTGGTAAAGTCAAAAAAGGTTTGACTCTACTTCGGGTAAAGTCCACTATCTAACTCTATTAAGTTACTATTATGAGATTCTTATTACATGATGTGACTAAGAAACATGTTGATGTTTTACGAATCAAAGAAAAGAGGAAGCTTAAAGGAAGAATATGCTAATTCTGATCGCGAAGATGGATTTCGATCGCATGGTTTGGTGATCAGAATTTTGAGCTGTTGCTTAAGAGTTGTGATAGATTGCTTAGAAAAAAATAGCAACATGTGTTTCATATGCATTTGCATTGTAAGGATAAGTTTTTCCGCATGTTTTAAAATAAAAGAAAAAAGTTTTAATTTTATTTATTTTAATATCCTTACAATGGCATTTGTGAAAAAAAAATTTGTTGTTTATATGATTCCATTGATAGCAATATTGGAAAAATGTATTTGATTCTTTCGTTTGTGGTAGTGTCATAATTTACCAAATGAGGAAAGATTCTCATCACCCAAGTTTCAGCTGGATAGAGACTTGGAATCATGCAACTTGTATGGTATAATGAATGAGAATTTTCATCTTTGGAAAATTAAGACTAATTCCTTGAGTGTGACAACCGTCAAAATTCGAGTCGGTTCTAGATTTGAATAAACTTAGTTGCACATATACGCACGACACATACTGGACTTAGTGACTAGAAGCTCAGTTATAACCTACTAGAAACTTGGAAGCAACTAGAAACAATGGATAATGTACTTAGATTTCACATTGATATGTGAATTCTACAACTACTTAACTGTAGAGGCTATCCATATTCGGGTCACTCTTTGACTCGAACACCTTTTCATGAATCATATACACACATCATGCAGTTGACCTAGAAGTAGAAATTAGGTCAAAGTCTCATAGAAACTTAAGTCACAGTTGAAAACTATGAGTAGTATACTTGATTCCTCAATTTCGTTTGAATCTCGAAACTACTACATAGAATACCAATAAACCGATAAAATAAGTTACAAATATTATTTATAACTATAAAAGAGTTATAATCCCATAAGATAAATTGAAGTCTCAAAGATTCTATTGATTTTGATATCTAAAGATTTATTAATTCTCAAAACCCTAAAAACCCTAAAACCTAAATTTTATAAAATTTGACATCAACAATTCTATAAAAATAGTTATGAAACTCATAATATTATCCTAAAACAATTAAATTCAGGGAAATATAATCAAGGAAAATAAAATTTAACTCATTAACATTTACCCTTAATTTATAAATCAAAAATCAAGGTTTTATGAATAAAAACTTGATTTTAGTGCACATTTTATATAAAAATTGAGATATTTTATAAAAGAACTTAAATTTTATAAAAGAAAATGAATGAGAAAGGGGTATTATACTAAAAAATTCGGATCCCTCTCTCCCCATATCTCTCTCTCACACTCTCATTCTCCAACACACACACATCTCTCTTCTTTCTCTCTCTAGAAAACTCTCTCTACCTTCTCTCTAAATTTTCTCTCCAAACACCACTTCATTCTCTCTTCCTCCCTCTAAGAACCAAGAAATTTTCTAGAAAACAAACCCAAGAACACTCCTCAAACTCGAAATCTTCATCATCTTGTGGTATTCTTGAAGGTAAAATCGATTTCTACTTCACTTTTCCTTCAAGTTTTGCTCTTTTTCTTACACTTTCTCCTTCTTCATCTTCTTCAAACTTATTTTATTTTTGTTAAAATGGTTTTTAGAACATGATGGATGTGTTTTAATACCATGCATGTATGATAAACAAGGTTGCATGTTCATGATCTTAGTGCAAAAATCGATTTTAAGGATTAAAACATCAAACTCAAGTTAAGAGTTTTTGAGAAACAAAATTTTGTTCATAAATGCATGTATACATTTTGATAAGTTTTAATCTTTTGATCTCTGGAAACATGACTAAAATATGAGTTTATCATGATATATTTAAAATACTTCAAAAGATTTACTCAAGGAAATGATGAAAACTCACTTTTCTAACCAATCATGATGCATGCAATCTGCCAGATTTCTTTACCTGACTTTAAACTGTCATATCGCACTCATTTCTTAACCAAAATTCAGGATTCTTTTTCTGAAATATAATATTTTGAGTTAGCTTTCAAACTCATCTGACCTCACTGGAAAATTCAAATATTTCGATTTTTAGCAATTTTTACAAAACTGTTGCTCAATCAGCACCTTTTTGTGAATACTAGTTTTGTATTGCATGTTCAAAGGACTTATTCATCACTAAAAGTCATTCAAAAATTATTTTGAACTCTTAATATCAATTATTAATAGGTACAAAAAGATCTTGATTCAAAAGTCTTTGTAACATGTTGCAAAAATTGTCATAGTAACATCAATAATCTTTACATAAATCACAAGAACCAAGTTTTCTCTATAATTTATTGAGCCTTTAGGCATGGTTTTCAACATCAAAAATAAGAAAACAAATTTTCATTGTTATTAAATTGTATGAAGATGCATTCTGTAAATTTTCAGCTCAATATTTACTTTCTTTATTTTTATATGAAAATAATAAGAAAATAGAGTGTTAAATCATATAAAATACTTACACTAGTAAATAAGTTCTGGAAAAATTCTTGGATGATCCTTTAAGTTAATAAACATTCTCCATGAAGTTTCAATGACTTTTGTTACTGTTTAGTATGGTTTTTAATTTTCTTTTTATTTAGCTCTAATAAATCATAAAACCACTTTAGGGAATGTGAAAATATTATTTCTTATTTTTCGCAACTTGTACCCTATATTTAAGACTCAGAAAAATATTTTGGGAATTTTTCAAAATGTATATCTATTTTTCCATGATTTTTGTGTTTATAATGGATTAAAAACAGGAAAAATAGTTTTACTCATCCAAAATTAATAAAAATTTACCAGAAACTCTTATAATATGTTAGGATGATAAATAAAAATTTTGATGATTTTTATCTTCTGTATGCTATTTTTCTTCTATTTTCCCAAGATTTAATACACTTAAATGTACAAAAATCATAAAAATTTTGTTAAACTTTTTGAAAACACATATTAATAATTTTCCCAGATTATGTACACTGTAAAACAGTTACACAAAAATTATAAGAATTTTTCATGATAATTTACTATTTTTCCATGATTTTATGATTATTCAAGGAATTAAATGGTGAAAAATAGTTAGACAAATCAAAAATTCAAGAAAATTTATCTTAAGGTGTTTGACTTCAATTAAAAATGAAATACAAAGTTTGGGAAAGTTTAGAACTAAATTGATCTAGTTTTGAATATTTAATAATTGGAACACCTCTAAAATGTTAAATATTAACATTTCAATAATGGAAATTTTCCACTTAAATTGTTATATAACAATTGATTCTTTGAAACTTAATTTCCACAGAAAAATGTTTCTAACTTATCAATATTAAATTTTGCCACATTATTGGCATAATTCTATTGTAGTAGTAAGTATACTAGTATTAGATTTCAATTAGAGACTCATTAGTGTGTAACATCGTTGTAGGAAAACAATAGTGGTACGAGTGGAGCGTAGATCAAGGCATCATTTGCATCGTCTCAATGCATTGTGAGTATTCACGCACTCCCCTATTTTCAGTTTTTATGTTTTGGGGTAGAAAAGCATGTCCCGAAAAACTATTATTTGAATGTTGTATTTAAATTGATTTGTATCAAACATGATTGCTATTTTATTGCTATGTCTCTCTATGTATGTCTATGCAACACGGAACATGAGAACTTATCGTACTAAGGCCCTTCCCTTATCTCTAACCATTAACTCTTTGAGCCAATGGTCATTATGGATAGCGCTATTAGGAATTGACAACTCCTCACTCGCCCTATTGCTGGAGTGCATGATACCATATTCATCTATGGAACGATAAGCATAGATCTTGATAGGGCTTCAGTCATAGGTTTGGTTGAGACTCATTGTTTGCTCATACACATACAAACTCGTTTCTCGTTATAGCAATAAACTTGTTATTAATTATAGCAATGAACCTTGTTTCTCATTACAACAACGAACTTTTATTACTGAAAACTGATATACATGTTTTAGCAATGAAATTGTTTGCTCCTTGTAGCAACGAAATTGATTGCTCATTTTAGAAATGAAACTTGTTTACTCGTTTGAGTAACGAACTTTATCTTCCATGAGAATATGAATGTTGCATCTTATTTGGGCAACATACTTTATCTCTCATGATGACAAAGAACTTTGTTTTTACAAACTTATTTACTCATTTTAACAATATACTTTTATTATTGGAAACTTTTATCAAAACTTTGATTTCAATTCATGGAACCAATATTATTTTGTTTATCTGTGAGTACTCACCAACTATTTTTATAGTTGACGCTCGTTTTACATGCTTTTTCAGGAATCATCGAGTAAGTGGCACTTAGGGACACTTCACTTTTAGGAGCATTCGCATGTGTTGTATTTCAATTTACATTGTAATTTCTTTTAAAAGTTGTTCAAACCCATCGTAAATTTGTAATGATTTTTAATACTATGGTTGGTGTTGTCTTTTAACTTTTGCTATGAAACCCTTTATACTGCTATGCCTCGTGTTTCCGCTTTAGCGGGGTGTGATATTGAGCACATGTATATGTGAGTCAAGTGAAGGATTAGGGGATCGGGAACACTTGAGTGTGCTCTGGTCAGGTCCACCGCAGAGAACGATAAGACTATTCGTCATGATTTACTAAAGTTTAGTAAATATGGTTATGCTTATAAGTTTAACTGTAATTCTGAAACATTGGAAAAGTTTCAATGTAAGGCAGAACGGATGAGAATAATCAAATTAGGCAGAAAGATAAAAGTTTCTCCAATCTGAAAAGATGGGAGAGTACTTGAGTATCTTGTTTTATGATTATCTTAGTGATTATGAAATCATATCACAATTGATTCTCTAAGGACATCTTAGTGCATTTGTTTGAGTAAGAAGAGGAATCGTGAATTGTTGAAATGGTTAAATCAAAAGATGAATCATACTTCGTTCCAAAACTGAGTCATAGAGTAATACTCCAAGATTGTAATTTGAGTAACAAAATCTTAAGAAAGGTTTAAAACACTTGTCAAATGTAGAATGAGATGGTTCTTATTATTGTAGATTTGAAGTTGGCAAGTTGTGATGACTTGGATAAGACAAAGACCAACTAAGACCAATTGTGTGAAGTGTTTTTCTTAATAAGAATCCGCACTAACTCTTGAATATTTGTTTGTAAAGGAATGGTTCTTGACAAGAGAATCTTATATGTCAAGAAGACAGTGGGAGTCTTAAAGGTCTTGAAAGTTTCAAAAACTAATCAAGGGTGAAACCTATTGTTTATCACTGGCACACGACTTGAGGCTTGTAACCTATCGTGTTGACATATTCTTATTTCTGTGCTCATTCCAGTTAAAGTTGACTATGCATGTGAGTTCTGTGAGTTCTCAATTGTTTGCATAACAATCTGGAAGCAATGGTAGGCCTTTGTGCTGCCAAGTGGCCATAAGTTTAGATTGCACAAGTTCGGTCCATATGAGTTTGGATTTGTCACTAACCTTCCCTTGTGGTTATGACAAATTCAAATGGATAGGAACATATACACCATAAAAAAATCTAAGTGTCATAAGGCTTCTCTTCGATTCATGAAAATGATGGTGAGGAAACGCTTTCACTAAGTAGATTTTAGGTAGATAGCAATTGTGATATTTGCATTCTCAAAGTCCTTAGTGGAGCGTGTGTGGTTAACCGGCACACTAACATGAACTTGTGAGAAATGGCAAAGGTCTAAACAATTAAGACTATGATTACGGCATCCCTTTTCATAGTTCTAAAAAATGTTTAGACACTCATATGAGCTGTCTAAGGAAAAGTGTATGATTTTGATAAAGTTTTATCAAAGCATCTTGTATCAGAAATCTGAACTTTGGTAAGAAAGTCAATAAAGTATTGATTTCTAGAAGTCCAGCTGATTTCTGGATACATGTCAAAGCCAGTGGAGCATAAGTGTTATGCTAATAATTATCATGTAAGCAGGAGCATGATTATTATGTTAAGTGTTAATTATAGAAAGCAAAAAAAGTTTCAATTGGGAAAAGTTGTTTTGCTATAATTAAGGGAGAGGAAATTATACTTCATTTCAATTCTAAAAGCTTAGATTGGAGATTTTGATCATCTTTCGTCAAGGATATATATATGAATTTTATGTTGGAATGGTTCAACATAAGGAAATTCTATATATATTGCGTTCTCAAAATTCGATTATGATTACGACATCCCTCTTCATAGTCAAATTTTGAAAACATGGCAAATAAAAAATATTGTAGCAAAAGACTGGTCTATGATCACGTCTTTAAGTGAGACATCATGAATCGTGTCCCATATGCTTCGGATATAGGATCAATTACATGTGCTATAATATTTATCCTTTCTAAATTTTCTGGATGCCTAAGGCATTACGAGGGGAAAAGATCTAGAATTGGATATGACTAAAATGATTAAGCAATTGTCGAGGACAATCTAAGGTTTTCCAAAGATTGGTTGCTCATGGACAATTGGAAGTATAGTGTTAAATTTTTGGAAAGGACCATATTGACATATTCTGAAAAGAGGCAACTCTTGTTCAGAAGTGATAGTCAAAATGGGAATATGCAAATGTTTCCATAGGTGGAATTTATCCATTAAATATGTGGAAGATTAGAAAACTTAATGCAAGAAGGATGTTCAAAGCAATGTACTTTGAATTTGAGACTTCGTTTCCATGGAATTACTCTCCATTGGAATACTCTGTAATGTGTGTTGGCAAGTCTTTGTGACTTTGTGCATAGTCATTACAAGAGGATCAATGCATATAAGTTTAGAATCTAACAGATTTCGGTAAGTGGCAGGGATTTGGAATTCTTACATTTACAATAAGGATTTGGGATTGTGAAATGAGCATTATTGGAATCATGTTCAATTGGTCTATTGCACACAGTAAGGATCATAGACAAACATAGTGTGCATGCTTGGAGCATGGCGTGACAATTGTTTTGATTCAAGTATAAAGTTGATTATTTGTAACATTATACAATGAATAATGAGTAATCAATATGGTGTTTAAATAAAAGGTGTTTTATTTACTCTCAAAGGTGCTTGGGACCATAGAGTGATTAGTATTATTCTTGTGTTTCACTTTGCATGTTTTGACTTCCATAATAGCTAGGTTAATCTTTCCGAATGACTAAGTTATTCAAATTCTCCACAGTCAGTCATATGTTGGAAGTAGGTATGTGTAACATCCGGATTTTCAGGGACATTATTGTGTATGTTAATCTTGAGATTTAAGGAGGGACTCAATGAGTTGAGGGACGAACTCGCCGAGTCGAGTCGAGTTGCTCGCATGGATTTAATGAATGGACTCAACGAGTCAAAGGAGGGACTCGCCGAGTAGGTGTTGGGCAGAGAAACCCTAATTTCCCGGGTTTGGGACCTATTTAAAGGCATTTATAGCCTCATTTGCGGCTATCTTCCCATGAGAGCAAACCCTAATTTCTATTGGAGCTAGAGAGTGAGAGAGAAGTTCATATTGTGGGTCTTGGTGCATTTCTATGAAGAAGGATGAAGAGCTTCATGATGGGGAACAAAGGAAGGCAGTGGATCTGTGGTATTGAGTTTTTCAGCTGCTAAGAGAAGGTACAAAGTCCTCATCTTGTTCATTCCTTGTACTAGATCTCATTTTGGGAGTTTTAGGGCTTTGCTTCCATCCTTTTGAATCTATGAGTCGAATGAGACCTGGTTGTGGTTGGAAACCTCAGATCTGGACCTCCTAAGGTCCTTAGAGTCTAGATGTCTCAGGTTTAGTGGTCCAAATGAGGGTTGATGAGCAAAAACCTTCATGAAGAGCATGTATTGGCGTTTTGAAGCAATAGCATCATGTATGAACGTAAAGATCGAAGCTTTATGTAATTATTGAGCCTTGAATGAGTAATCAGATCAAAGGGACTCGTCGAGTCCATGCCCTGACTCAATGAGTCGGCGAGGGTTTGTCCCGATGGATTGATTGTGCGATAACTCGGCGCGTTGGGGGTTAACTCGACGAGTTGAGCTGGACTTTTGAGACTTCTGATGATACGAGGGGACTCGACGAGTCGCAGGAGTGCACTCGACTAGTCGGGTCAAACTTGGACTGTTGACTCGAGT
Source organism: Lactuca virosa (assembly GCF_052849685.1). NCBI lineage: Eukaryota > Viridiplantae > Streptophyta > Magnoliopsida > Asterales > Asteraceae > Lactuca > Lactuca virosa. Next base: position 332,578,114 of record NC_136426.1, on the reverse strand, counting down.
TTGACTTCTGTTGACTTTGGGGTTTTTGTCAAAATATGTGATAGATACCTTGGAAGGGTAAAATGGTCTTTTACCCACGTTAAAGAGTTAGAAAGAGAAAGAACCGCCTTCGATTATCTGAGTCGTGAAAAGAGTATTAATAAGAGATATTCATCCTTTGTGTTAGGAGGAGGCTAGTTCGAGATCCGAGCACGAGGTTATTTGCTGACCTGCTAGCCGAGGTGAGTCTTCTCACTATACATTACCTAGAGTGGTAGTTATGTGCAGACCGGAGGGTATTATGTGTTATGTGTATGTTGAGTTTATGTGCATTGTGATATATGTATGCTATGTGTTATATAGATCGGACCGGAGGTTCCTACGATTTAGACTGGACCAGAGGGTCCAACGATTTAGACCGGACCAGAGGGTCCAACGAGCTAGACCGGACTGGAGGGTCCAACGAGCTATGCGACTGGAGGATCCCGGTGAGACACATTGACCGGAGGGTCATACCGAGTTATAGCCTCGAGTGGCTTATGTGTTGTATGTGGTATTTTGGGGAACTCACTAAGCTTTGTGCTTACCATGTTATGTGTTATGTGTTTCAGGATCTCAGGATCGCGGGACGGCACCGGCTTGATTATACACATCAGAGAAAGAGTTATGTTTGATGATCCTGGATTATTAATGGAGTTGTGTTTTGTAATTTGAATAAACGAAGTTTTATACTAAATATTATGAAAAGTATGCGTTTTTAAAATGAAAAATTCGTTTGAAAATTTACGATGTTACAAGTTGGTATCAGGGCCTTGGTTTGAGGGATTCGGATGCACCTTCGGGTAAATCTGGACTCAAACTGAGGATTTGAGAAAAAATTTCAAGGAAATGATTTTTCTAAAACAAGCAAGAGTTTATAAAAGAATACGAGTTGGAGTAGTGTGTACAATCAGCCAGAGCCCGAACGATGATTTCCTAAAATAGCCTTACGTTTGTATTATGAGATATTTATGAGATATGCTACGAGATATTATGCATGCTAGAGATAGGCTAGGTATTCCATATGTTAGGACTAGAGTGGCCTGATTTGTGATGCCTTAGCCTAGGAGTTACTGTTATCTGTAATGTGCTTTCGAGTATGTGCTGAGTAAGAGTATCCAGCAGGAATCCTCTAGAGAGGGATTTGAGTAGAGGAGTAATCTAGAAGAGATACCTAGATGAGCATTTGAGGAGTCTACTGAGAGAGTAGTCAGATGCCCGTGTGGGGTAAAGTTTCTTCAGTTCGGTGGTATCCTTTGAGTATGAGGAGAGCAAGTGGGTAATAACCTAGAGTGGTTTTACATGTTGGTAGAGATTATTCGATGCCCGAATGTTGCTTGGTTCGTGCTTTGTGGAACTCTTGATGATGAGAGTCAGCTACTAAGTGAATATGACGATATTCAGGAGGTAGATGGCTGGCATCATAAGGAGTTCTTCAGCAGCTGATGGCGGAGAAGTGTGAGAACCTAGGAAGAGCCTAAGAAATGGTGACCCTAGTCAGATGAGTATGCTGACAGACTAGGATATTTCGCTGAGGAGCGAACACGCATGACGGGGTTGGTGATTGAGGAGGTCGAGCAGCTAGTTAGAAACTTAGGGATGGTCCGTGTGGAAAGTATGGGTAGATGTGGCAAGTAGTATGGGCCCGTACTACTGAAAGCAGAGGACCCATACTCGATACAGGGAACATTCTGGAGGTTTTAAGTAGCAGATCGGGAGGTGATGTCATGGTTCGAGTACCATGACTTGTAGCAGATCGAGAGGTGCTTTAATGGTTCGAGTACCATGATTTGTAGCAGATTGTGAGGTGATGTCATTGTTCGAGTACCATGATTCGTAGCGGATTGAGAAGAGATAACATGGTTCGGGTACCATGATTCATAGCAGATCGAGAGGTGGCCACATGGTTCGAGTACCATGACCCGTGGCAGTTAGTGTTACTTGTTCTACCAGTTATTCCATTGTGATTGTCTAGACTGAGATCAGATGTGAAAGAATATGGGGCCAGAGGGCCATGATGAACGAATTTTAGTGGAGCACCCCTTAAAAGGGAAATCGAGTTAGCTCCGAGGGATTGTTGGTGAGATGCCAGTTGGAGTCGCAAGACTCAGGGATGAGTAGGGATGGTGCGTTATGGGAGAATACAGTCTGGGCTGAGCGACCGGCCGATGATGGAGATGTCATTTTCTATGACCTGACCGGTGCTATTTCTGTTCCTGTGGGAAACAGGAGAGGTATTGAGATTTTCGGTTTCCAAGGTTGGGGGTGAGCCCTATGGGGTAGCTTTGGTTTCGATCTTTCATCAGAGTATTTGGGCAGTATGTCTGCCGAGAGGTAATGTTAGAGCATGAGCAGGTTGTCAGCAGGGACTGAGATGGTTAAGGACAAGGATACACCCTATTTGAGCATAGTAGGGCATGTATTAGCTGTAGCGGCAGACGATCAAGAAGAGGATATTGGGGCGGTGGCTCTTATTGTCTATGATGAGTATCGAGTATGGTAATGAGGACTCCACTCTTATTACAACACACGTGATGGAACGTTGGTTGAAGAGTCGAGGATGAGGAATATGTTAGTTCGTTATTTTCAGACTGAGAGTCAGGGTTACGACTGGATAGTTGAGATGTCCGGTAGTGGGATGGTAAGAGATTATGAAAGACAAGAGGTAGTCATGATGAGAAGTTTCTAAGGATTTCATCGGAGATTCGACGTATTTGGAATTGCTTGACCTCCATCAGGGAGATCATCGAGCATTGCGTATCACCTTCCAATAGTAGGTGCGATGTTATTGGTAAAAACAGTCTGTGGGTTAAATTGTTGGTGAATCAATTGGTGATGGTTCGAACCCTGAGTGGGGGAGAACCGGGTACTTTTGAGGAGATCAGAGATTTGTTCAAGAGCGGTTAGAGAATTGGATAGAGAGGCATGCGGTGCGGATTTCTGAGCAAGTGGCCGTTGGTCGGAGACCTTGTGGTGGTTAGGAATCCTTCAAGGTTAAAATGGTGAATTCGAGGTGATTGGCTTGTGAGGTTAGATTGGCAGTTGAGAAATTTATGGTTCAGAGTATGGTCTATTATATGCAGTATGGGAAGGGAAGAAGTTGATTGGGCAACCAACTTCAGGGTCGTTATGAGTTTTCTTGCGTGAGTTTTGAGCAATAGAGGAGGAAGTTTCGGATTGTCATCTTCGTGTTCTGAGTCGTTGGCAATTTCTCCGTGTTTTAATTTGGGAGATGGAGTATTCTGGGGTTACAAGTGGCACGAGAGAAAGACCGGTTGTGAGATTTCGAGGAAGCAATGTGGTATCTGAGTATGATGCCATGAGTATGAGATCAGTGGTAGAGTCAAGACTCTACGATGCATTGTGATGGTATTCCGGGGTATCCGAGTTTAATGTCCTAAATCTCGGATTATTTTGAGTTTTGAGTTGAGATGACGATTGGTGTATTAAGTGTCTATGGTTCCGGTGGGGGCCCTTCAGCTAATTGACATCAAATGGATTTATTTGAGAATGTGAATTGCAGCGAGAAAAAGAGGTTTTGTCACGACGGTGGTCGTCCGAAGTAGTGATGCTTAGCCTGGAGGGGTATGTGTGTACCTATCTACGCTGGGCCGCAGAGCATGAGTTAATGATCGCAGTGTGGTGTCAACCTGAGGGTGAGATTGTGAAGTGGTAAGAGTAAGTGCGGTAAGACTGCGGGGAGCTGCAGTTTCAATAATTTAGTGAGAGGTTGTGGTGATGCAATGGGGAGCCGTAGTACTCACTATTCAGTGAGAGGTTGTGGTGATGCTACGGGGAGCCGTAGTACTCACTATTCAGTGAGAGGTTGTGGTGATGCTACGGCGAGCCGTAGTACTCACTATTCAGTGAGAGGTTGTGGTGATGCTACGGGGAGCCGTAGTACTCACTATTCAGTGAGAGGTTGTGGTGATGCTACGGGGAGCCGTAGTACTCGCTGTTTAGTGAGAGGTTGTGGTGATGCTACGGGGAGCCGTAGTACTCACTATTCAGTGAGGGGTGTGGTGATGCTACGGGGAGTCGTAGTACTCACTATTCAGTGAGAGGTCGTTGTGATACTGCGGGGAGCCGTAGTACCCACCAGTCAACGAGAGAATGTTATGATGAAGTGCTCCCTGATCAGAGCTTGACACAGAAGAGTTTTAGGCTTGGGTAGCCCTAATATTTGAGTTTGTGGAAGCCTGGGGTCGAACCAGGGGAGAGAATGGGGTCTCCATGTTTGTCGGAAGTCGTTATATTCTGAATTGAGTAGTGGTTTTCGTGGCCAAAGGGAAGTGGATCAGTGAGGTAGGCATGGGTTGCGGGTCATGAGTCATGAGTTGAGTGGTTCATTGGGGCGAGTGGTTCCACCTATGGGTCAGATTAAGCTCTCGAGTTTGAGTTTGGCTCTGGTAGTGCATTGAGTAGGCAGAATGAGATTCCGGATTCAGAGCTGAATTTCATTTGGAAGGGGGTATTGCTTCCATCTGGTGCCTTAGACCTGAGTGGGTCAATTCGTTGGTGTGAGAAAACCACGAAACGTATGGAACTAATGAGTAGTAGACGACAGAGGTCGAGGGTGAAATGAATTCTGTATTCGCTTGAGGAAAAGTGTTGGAAGGAAGTCAGTGAGACATGTTGAGGTATGCAATAGGTAACCCTTGGAGGTTCAACTGCTAGGTCGGGAGATGACTTGGTGCTCAGTGTTCAAAGGGATTTGGAGAAGGGAGCCGAGGTTTCATTGCAGTTCAGTGAATGAGTCCCTGGTGTGATGTGATCCTTCCATTCCTTGGTATATGATCTGGATTGTTTATCATGTCTGGGACGAGTGATCAGTATCCAGTTTTGGGCATGGAGTTTTTTTATCGGTCCCCACTAGAGAATCAGAGGGGCAGTGAGCTATCGGGGTTTGTTATTCGTGGAGCGAATAACGTGGTGACATCTGGAGATGGCGGTCTGGCTGTGTGTCAGCCTACTAGAGTTCCAGATTCTTAAGAGTCAGAAGGGGTAGCATAGTGGCAGATGGGTCTGTCCTTTTCCAGGGAGGAGTTCCTGTTTGGATTCAGGTGTCCAGAAAGGAAGATAGTGGTGTGGTATGAGACCCTTTCGATGGTGCCGTTTAGTTATTTGATTAGATCTATATGTTGTGGAGGAGCGATTTCGAGGGCGAAATCTAATTCAAGTGGGGGAGAATTGTAACATCTGGATTTTCAGGGACATTATTGTGTATGTTAATCTGGAGATTTAAGGAGGGACTCAACGAGTTGAGGGACCAACTCGCCGAGTCGAGTCGAGTTGCTCGCGTGGATTTAATGAATGGACTCAACGAGTCAGAGGAGGGACTCGTCGAGTAGGTGTTGGGCAGAGAAACTCTAATTTCCCGGGTTTGGGACCTATTTAAAGGCATTTATAGCCTCATTTGCGGCTACCTTCCCTTGAGAGCAAACCCTAATTGCTATTGGAGCTAGAGAGTGAGAGAGAAGCTCATATTATGGTTCTTGGTGCATTTCTATGAAGAAGGATGAAGAGCTTCATGATGGGGAACAAAGGAAGGCAGTGGATCTGTGGTATTAAGTGTTTCAGCTGCTAAGAGAAGGTACAAAGTCCTCATCTTGTTCATGATGGGTTTTATGCATAAGAAACAATCCTATGTGCTCATACAAACCCTAATGCTTGGATCTAGGTTTCTCTATTGTACATGCTTTGAATCCAAGTCTTGCAAACCCTAAACTAGCATACATATTATCAAAATAACAAACAACGTCAGGTCTAGATGTTTACCTCTTCAAATAGCTTGAATCTTCTTTGCTTGAGCTTAGAATCACAATTGTAATTCCTCTAATGGATCACAAACACAAAGTAGCAAGAAGGCAATAAGAGAGAGGAGGGAGGATGCTAGAAATCGGCCTAGGGTTTCTCTTGGAATAATGTCTAGCCGATTTCCATAGCCTAGGGGTCATATTTATACTTGCAGGCTACTAGGGTTTCAGTCTAAACCCTAATGGACAGCTTAGCCACCAAGCAGCCCAAGGAACCTTCTGGAATAGGGCCTTGGACGAAATATGATGATCCTTTCATCATATTTTCGTTCCCCCTCTTGTCCATTAGGTTTCCTAGCCCAAAATCCAACTATCACACATTAGACAGTTTATACACCTTTATTTAATTAATCTCTTTTAGTCACCAAATTAATTCCTAATTAATTTATGACTAATACTAATTAAATAAATATGATTTCTCCTCTAATATATTATTCTTATAATATACTAATAAACCATAATATCCTCTCTCTCATATCAAATTACCTTGTCAAGTTGATTTGGTGAAGGCAACCCAGAAGGATCATGCACAACCGGGTCAAGTACATACCAAATATAGTTACGGGCTTAGACACTAATCCAACAGTCTCCCACTTGAATAAGTCTAGTAACTATATCTCACATACGTCTTCAGAATCCGATTAGCAATCGTAGCTCTTATACGCTTCTGTCACTCTGATCAAAATCCTGTCCTTCAGATAAGGGATCCTATAATCCTCTGTTCTAGATATCATGCAGACAATACTTTTTGTCTAGCATTCTGTTTCTCGATCTCTGATTCGTTCGACATAGAATTCAGTTGAACACATCAACATTATCCTGACCGGGCCCGGCACATAAGTCAAACCAAATCATCGAGTGGCCAAGATATCGCTTTTATTCTCTTAGAATAAAAGGAACAGATAAACTTCGACTTATATGCTCTTATTATCTACTAGCTAAGTTACACACAATAATACGTTTTATAACATCAAGTTACTGATGCGTTTTCGTATTATCAATATATAATCAACTAGCAAACAACAACCATATCTCTAGGTTTTAAGATTATATGATATTATCATCTTGCGATCACTTATGATAACATTCAAGAAGTGATACTAGCAAGTGCGGGTTTATTCCAATGCTCAAAACATATTTCATAGGCACTCATAAACTTTGCAGCAAACCTTTGCTATGTCTAAAACCTTTTAGATAATCTACAAACTAATTTATGACAATCTTCTTTCATATCTACTTCCAACATATGATCGATTGTGGACTGTTCGAATAATCTTATTATTCAGGAAGTCAAAACATGCAAAATTGAAACAATAGATAAATAATCAACATAGGATAGTAACTTTCTTATAAATAAAACACCTTTATTTAATCATCAAATGTTGAATATAAAATTATCTATTACAAGTTTCCTACCTATCTAATCTAAACTAATATCGTCCTTTAGCACAATGCTCCTAGCGTGCTTCAAATGCTTGACCCTACTCAGTCCCTTCGTAAGGGGATCTGCTGAGTTATCTTCTGACGATACCCTCTTCACAACGAGGAGTCCCTCTTCTACCCGATGTCTAATAAAATGATATTTCCTGTCGATATGTCGAGATCTGCCATGATCCCTTGGTTACTTGGTCAAGGCAACCGCTCCTTCATTATCACAGAAAATTTCCATGGGCTCCTTTATGGTTGGCACAACTCCAAGGTCTCCTATGAAGTTCTTTAACCATATAGCCTCCTTTGACGCTTCGCTTGCCGCAATGTACTCCAATTCGCACGTTGAATCAGCTACGGTCTCTTGCTTGGAACTCTTCCAAGTCACTGCTCCTCCATTCAGGGTAAAGACTCAGCCCGACTGTGATCGGTAATTATCCCGATCCGTCTGGAAACTAGCGTCACTGTACCCTCGCACCCTTAAGTCATCACTCCCACCGAGGACTAGAAACCATTCCTTGGTCCTTCGTAGGTACTTAAGAATATTCTTGACAGCAATCCAATGTGCTCTACCAGGGTTCCCTTGATATCTGCTGACCATGCTCAAAGCGAAGGCCACATCAGGGCGAGTACAGGTCATAGCGTACATAATCGAGCCAACTACGGAAGCGTAAGGTACTCGGCTCATATCTGCTATCTCTGCCTCTGTACTTGGGCTCTGAGTCTTACTCAATTTGGTATTGCATTGGATTGGTAACTCCCCTTTCTATGAATTTTCCATACTAAAACGTTTTAGTACCTTTTCCAAGTATGTATCCTGACTGAGTCCTATCAGTCTCTTACTTCTGTCTCTCACTATCCTAATTCCTAGAATATATGCAGCTTCTCCGAGGTCCTTCATAGCGAAACACTTCCCAAGCCAGGACTTTACCTCCTGCAAGGTTGGGATGTCGTTTCCTATGAGTAGTATGTCATCGACATACAATACGAGGAAGCTCACTATACTCCCACTGGTCTTGACATACACACATGACTCATCCTCGTTTCACAGAAAACCAAACTCCTTGACTTTCTCGTCAAAACAAAGATTCCATCTGCGAGATGCTTGCTTTAATCCATAAATGGATTTCTCAAGCTTGCACACTCTATTTGGATGCTTCGCATCGACGAAGCCCTCTGGCTGATTCATGTAAACATCCTCAGCCAACTTCCCATTTAGGAAAGCGGTTTTTACGTCCATCTGCCAGATTTCATAATCATGAAACGCAGCTATTGCGAGCATTACCCTAATAGACTTTATTTTGGCAACTGGCGAAAAGGTCTCATCATAGTCAACTCCAGGAGTTTGAGTAAAGCCCTTTGCGACCAATCGCGCTTTATAAGTGTGCACTTTCCCATCCATGTCTGTCTTCTTCTTGAAGATCCACTTGCACCCGACCGTCTTACGACCTGGTACATTATCAACCAAATTCCAAACTTGGTTGTCATACATGGACTGAATCTCGCTGTCCATTGCCTCTTTCCATTTATCAGACTCTGGGCCTGCCATGGCTTCCTTGTAGCTGTTAGGTTCGTCCAGATTTACTAGTGTACTATCACTAATAAACGTATCCCCGTCAGTAGTAATATGGAAACCATAAAACTAGGGTGGAACAACAACTCTACTTGAACGTTTGAGAGGTAAGGACTGGTCAATTGGTTCTACAGGAGTTTCCTCCTCAGGTTGCATGCCAGTGTCAGAGGTTCCTTCATCTCCTGACTCTTGAAGCTCTTCAAGGTCAATCTGACTCCCACTGTCTCTTTGACTTATGAGTTCTCTCTCTCTGAAAACCCCTCTCCTAGCAACAAAAACAACATTGTCACTTGGTCTATAGAAGAGATAGCCAAAAGACTTCTGTGGGTAGCCGAGGAAATAACACTTCTCACTACGAGGTTCTAGCTTGTCGTGAGTCTCTCGTCTTACGAAAGCTTCACAACCCCAAACCTTGATATGTGCTAACGAGGGAGCTTTCCCTGTCCACATCTCGTGAGGTGTCTTGGTAACCATCTTGGTGGGAACTAAGTTAAGGATATGGGCGGCAGTCTCTAAGGCATACCCCCAGAATGAGATTGGTAACGAAGCACGACTCATCATAGAGCGAACCATGTCCAACAAGGTTCGATTACGTCTCTCAGCCACACCATTTAATTGTGGCGTTCTAGGAGGCGTCAATTGTGAAACTATTCCGCATTCTTTTAGATAGTCGTGAAATTCAAGACTTAGGTACTCTCCTCGATCAGATCGAAGCATCTTGATTTTCCTGCCCAGCTGATTTTCCACTTCATTCTTAAAGTCTTTGAATTTCTCAAAGGTTTCTGACTTTTGCTTAATCAAGTAGATATATCCATATCTGCTATAATCATCTGTAAAAGTCACGTAGAAGCGACAAGCGTCCCTTGTGGTGGATCTAAAGGGTCCACATACATCTGTATGTATGAGATCCAATACACCCTCACCCCTATCACATATGCCAGTAAAGGGTGACTTGGTCATCTTCCCAAGTAAACAAGACTCACACACGTCATCGTCCCTTAGGTCGAATGACTCCAAGACTCCATCCTTTTGGTGTTGGGCTATGCGTTTCTTGTTAACATGGCCAAGGCGACAATGCCACAAGCATGCTTTGTCCAAACTTGTGGACGAATCAATATTCAAAACATCATTTCCTAAATTATCAATAACTAACACAGATTCATAAATCCCATTACAAGGTAATGCATTGAAATAAAAGACACCATTCAAATAAGCATTAATAGAACCATTACTATTATCAAACGAATATCTCAAACCTTGTCTAAACAATCCATGAAAAGAAATGATGTTCCTTGCCATATCTGGCGAATAGCAACAATTATTTAAATCTAGTCCTAACCCATTACTCAACACTAAGGAATAAACTCCGATCTTGGTTACTGGTGAAGCCTTCTTGTTTCCCATTATCAAGCTTATCCTTCCATGCTCCACTTCCCTACCTTTTCTTAGCCCCTGCAAATCAGAACAAATGTGGTAACCATATCCTGTATCAAGGACCCATGAAGTAGCAAGTGATGAGTTATCAGATTTAATTAAATACATACCTGCGAAGGTGGGCTTTATCTTCCCATCCTTGATATCCTGCAGATACTTGGGGCAGCTTCGTTTCCAGTGGCCCTTCTGGTGGCAGTAGAAGCACTCTGCTTCCTTGGGGTCAGAAGAGGGCTTAACAGAACCTGCTTTGGTCCCACTAGAAGAGGAACCATCTTGGGTCTTACGCTTATGGTGGCTCTTGGAAGGAGCCTTCCTCTTCTTACCCTTTCCTTGGCCGATTGCCAACACAGGAGCAACTATAGTAGAGGATGATGCAACAGATTTGTCCTTGAGGTTGCTCTCAGCTGTCCTCAGGAGCCCTTGGAGTTTACTCAGGGTGACCTCTTCCTTGTTCATGTGGTAGGTCATCCTGACTTGGTTGTAGCAAGGAGGCAAGGAGTGGAGGATGATGTCGATAGCCAAATGCTCATCAAACTTAACATTAAGTTTGAGAAGACGATCAACATACCTTTGCATTCTTTGCAAATGAGATGTTAGGGGTTCTCCACTTCCCATCTTAGCGGTGATCATGTTGGTGATGATCTCATAGTGCTCTTGCCTCGCGCTCTGGTGGTACCTGTCCAGCAAATCTTGATGCATTTCATATGGATACATGTCCTCATAGGACTTTTGGAGTTCGAGGTTCATGGTGGCCAACATGATGCAATGAACTTTCGTTGCATCACGCTCGTGGGCCTCAAAGGCGGCCAGCTCTTCAGGAGTAGCTTCTTCTGGGTTAATCTTCTCTAGCTTCTCGTCGAGGACATATTCTTTGTCCTCGTAGCGAGTTATCATGCGAATGTATCTCATCCACTCATTGAAGTTCGAGCCATCAAATGTCACCTTTTGACACAGGTTCATCAACGAGAATCACCCAGAAGTGTTGTTGTTTGCGTTTGCGTTAGACATCTGAAATAGAAAGGAACAAAGTTTGATTAGAAATGAATCCCCAATTAAACACCCAAATGAGAAATTAGGGCTAGGATCCAACAACATTATTTACAACTTAGAAAAGGGATGTCGTAATCTAAAAGTAAATAATTTGAAGGTAAGTGAATGACGATTAACTAATTTTCACCATAAAAACGAAAGGAAATTGAGTTTTAGATGTGTTTGAAAATTCCTAGATTTCTTTTGAGATTCATTGAACAATTCAATGACATGTTTAAATCTCGATATGCACTTCAAATTTGCGACTGGGATGCCGAGGATCGCAAACAAGTTTGTGAATAACCATGTGAATCAACATGGTGCACTCAATGTCTTCACCACCTAATCAATGTGCTGGTTATCCACGCACGCTCCATTGATCTATGATAAAACATCGAGCCACCCTTTGTCACCAATGTCAATCCCAAATTAGTGTGCCGGTTAACCACGCACGCTCCACTAACGTTTGACAGGGGTACAAAGTGTAATTCCATGGAATAGCATCATTTTCACATTTTACCCTAAAGTAATAAGATTGGGAATTTATAAAACAATGTAGTTACTTTAATATTTCCATTATACTTATAATGAGGAATTAAATGCCCTATCCTATCCGTTCGGCTAACGACCCTCCACCAGTCAAGCAAGCGGTAGGTGTGAGTGTACACCCATTAAGCGCCATTTTATAGGCAGCAACCTTATACCCACCTTATAGACTGGCTTCGTGAATGAGGCCTACTAGCGATAAGACTAGCTTATTCTTATACATATATATTAATTAATCTTGTAATAATATAATAGCATAAGGTTGAATTTTAAACTTGTAAAATTCTAAGGGTTTGAAATTTAAATTATTCAAATTAAACTTTTAATCACAAAATTCAAATTTCAAAACTTGAGGCCAAGTTTTGAACTTTTCAAAACATAAGGGATCAAATAACACATAATTTAAATTAAACAATTAATTTCATAATTATCTATATTTGATCTAACTTTATTTAGTCATTAGATAATTACCAAATAATTTTAAATAATCCATATTTATCATATAAACAACCAATATTCAAAAGATTTGAAATTATCTATTGTTTTGGCAAGGATAATCATTTAATTAAGATAAAATTCGGATTTTAACTTCAAAAAACGATTTAGGCATTGTATCCAAGTCAAAACAGCAACTAAATCCTGAAATATCCTCTGTCTGACGCTCGAACTCGCCGAGTCAGCTCTGAACTCGCCGAGTAGGGGCCAACTCGCCGAGTCCAGATACTGACTCACCGAGTTGAATCGGGCAGAGGCAAAAAACTCGATTTTCAGCAAGCAAAACAGTTAAGCATCACATACAATTGAAACAAATCAAGGCTCTGATACCACTAATGGGTTTTATGCATAAGAAACAATCCTATGTGCTCATACAAACCCTAATGCTTGGATCTAGGTTTATCTATTGTACATGTTTTGAATCCAATTCTTGCAAACCCTAAACTAGCATACATATTATCAAAATAACAAACAACATCAGATCTAGATGTTTACCTCTTCAAATAGCTTGAATCTTCTTTGCTTGAGCTTAGAATCACAATTGTAATTCCTCTAATGGATCACAAACACCAAGTAGCAAGAAGGCAATAAGAGAGAGGAGGGAGGATGCTAGAAATCGGCCTAGGCTTTCTCTTGGAATAATGTCTAGCCGATTTCCATAGCCTAGGGGTCATATTTATACTTGCAGGCTACTAGGGTTTCAGTCTAAACCCTAATGGACAGCTTAGCCACCAAGCAGCCCAAGGAACCTTTTGGAATAGGGCCTTGGACGAAATATGATGATCCTTTCATCATATTTTCGTTCCCCCTCTTCTCCATTAGGTTTCCTAGCCCAAAATCCAACTATCACACATTAGACAGTTTATACACCTTTATTTAATTAATCTCTTTTAGTCACCAAATTAATTCCTAATTAATTTATGACTAATACTAATTAAATAAATATGATTTCTCCTCTAATATATTATTCTTATAATATACTAATAAACCATAATATCCTCTCTCTCATATCAAATTACCTTGTCACGTTGCTTTGGTGAAGGCAACCCAGAAGGACCATGCACAACCGGGTCAAGTACATACCAAATATAGTTACGGGCTTAGACACTAATCCAACAGTTCATTCCTTGTACTAGATCTCATTTTGGGAGATTTAGGGCCTTGCTTCCATCCTTTTGAATATATGAGTCGAATGAGACCTGGTTGTGGTTGGAAACCTCTGATCTGGACCTCCTAACGTCCTTAGAGTCTAGATGTCTCATCTTTAGTGGTCCAAATGAGGGTTGATGAGCAAAAACCTTCATGAAGAGCATGTATTGGCGTTTTGAAGCAATAGCATCATGTATGAACGTAAAGATCGAAGCTTTACGTAATTATTGAGCCTTGGAATGATATATCTATAGTTTAGAGTGATAGATCTGGTTGAAATCGTCTGAATGAGAAATCAGATCAAAGGGACTCGCCGAGTCCATGCCCTAACTCGACGCGTCGGCGCGGGTTTGTTCCAATGGATTGATTGTGCGATAACTCGGCGAGTTGGGGGTCAACTCGACGAGTTGAGCTGGACTTTTGAGACTTCTGAGGATACGAGGGGACTCAACAAGTCGCAGGAGTGCACTCGACGAGTCGAGTCAGACTTGGATTGTTGACTCGAGTTTGACTTTTGTTGACTTTGGGGTTTTGGTCAACATATGTGATAGAGACATTGGAGGGGTAAAATGGTCTTTTACCCACTTTAAAGATTTAGAAAGAGAAATAACCGCCTTCGATTATCTGAGTCGTGAAAAGAGTATTAATAAGAGATATTCATCCTTTGTGTTAGGAGGAGGCTAGTTCGAGATCCGAGCGTGAGGTTATTTGCTCACCTGCTAACTGAGGTGAGTCTTCTCACTATACATTACCTAGAGTGGTAACTATGTGCAGACCGGAGGGTCTTATGTGTTATGTGTATGTTGAGTTTATGTGCATTGTGATATATGTATGCTATGTGTTATATACACCTGACCGGAGGGTCCTACGATTTAGACCGGACCAGAGGTGTGACATCCCCATTTTCACGGCCAGAAAAGACCGATTTTGTTTATGCTTTATAAAAATCAGAGTACTTCTTTTAATAAAAATCTTGCGGAATTTGTTCCCAGAAAAACATGATAAATACGTTATCAAAGAATTTCCGAAGAAATGTATTTTTATTCATTTTAAAACATTTGGGATGTCATCGTTAATACAGAAACATAAGCATAAACAGAACTTACATTCATTTACACTGATCTACATCTCTTTTAAATCTCTCAGTGTAATGTAACTTCATATCGACACCTGTAATACAAATAAACTGAGTGGGTCAGGTTGGGAAACCTGGTGAGTACATAGGGTTTTCAACCCACAATAACATAATTATTATGTTTAAACATCAAACAATCAACCCAATTACCCATCTCCATTATCTTCTTTACTCTTAAGGATCTACCCTAAGAATCAATTATTCCTCGTTCATTCATTCCTAAGGATCATCCTAAGGAATCGGCACGAAGTACATCGTTGTCAACGACACAACTGTCAAGCACAGCTGCTAGTTCTATCACTTAGGCGCAACTGCCAGAATTGTGACATTTTATGTGAGACGCGGCTACCAGTATTGTCCTTCGAGCACAGCTGCTAGGGTTATCTCGTTTATTGACAATATCGCTTTCGAGAGTCCACTCGCAATACATGTCAATGGGTTTTAGAGTACACCGGTGAACACATCGTTCACAACACCTACAGGTTGCGAGCCTGCCAGTGTTCCAATGGACTGTCTAGAATAGTCCGTGGTTGTCATCCATACTCTGCTAGATGACGGGGCCATCATTTAGGAAAGGCTTCTCACATCGTCCACCTCTCACACCTACCTCGTGGTCTATAACACCTCTCAACTCATAATCCAACTCATATTCCATCTATTACATCTACTCATGTTTTTGTTGGATTAATGTCTAAGTCCATAACTATATTTGGTATGTACTTGACCCGACCCGGCATGGTCCATTTGGGTTGCACTTCACCGGCACAATTTATATGGATAGTCTTTTGAGAATAGTATATTTATGATTTATATTAATATATTATAAGTTCTAATATATTAATATGGAATCATATTATTTAATTAGTATTGATCAAGAATTAATTTAGAATTAATTAAGTGATCAAAAAGAACTAATTAAATATGGACTCTTATATATATGGAATGGGCCAAGTTCATTTAGGTTGGGCTAAGGTTTCATGGATGGTCCATGGAGCTTTTAACCCATGGATCCTATGTAAATGAAAGGTCATGGGTATTAGGGTTTACATGGATGTAACCCTAATCCTCCATAATATATAAAGGGGTCCTTGGCTCACAAAATTGGACAAGTGTGTGAAAATAAGAGTGGGCCGATTTTAGTGTGCATACATATTCTCTCAAGTTCTTCCAAGGTGTTTTGGTGATTTGTGATTCCATTTGAGGCTTCCACACTATTGGGGCTAAGCTCTTAAAGCTTGAAGACATCAAGCTACATCAAAATGTATGTCATCTAACTAGAACTTTGTAGTATAGGTGCTTCATAATATGCTAGTTAGGATGAAACCTTGGAATAGTTAATATTTGCATGTATAGTAGAGAAAACATAGATCCAATGTTTATAGGGTTGCATGTACACCATAGGAGTGTTAGAATGCTCAAAACCCAACAGTTTTACCCAACATATTCTCGTAGATATATATATACAGTTTAAATCATTTAAAACATGTATAAAATCGTTCATCCAGCATAGATAGCAAGTATACAGATAATATGCACACATAGCACGTAATTTATTTAAAATACTTCATATCTATGTGTAAGATGAAAGTAAATATGCACTCACTTGAAAAGGTGGTGAATCCGAACTCAGACAGTGCTTCGCTTCTTAAAAATAATTTCCTTCGACGAAACCTAGTATTATTACCACTGGAGTTTAGTCTATTATTCGTCGAGACTAATTAATAGTCTAGCTATTATTACTATTATATAAGCGTTAAACAATACTTATATAACCCATAATAATAGCCCAAGTACTTATTATAAGTTCCTGATAACGCTACTATAATTAAATAAACAATATATTAAAAATAGCGTAGGCGTAGCTCACTTACAACAGCTTTATAGAAAACAGGGCTTTGCTTGGAGCAGTGTTCCCGAGCCGAAAAGCTCTTCTTCTCGGAGCCGTCGAGCACTCCGGGGCTTCCGCCTCGTGCTAGGGAGGTTCCCTAGGCTTTTCGGGGGGTTTCGGGGCTAGAGAGAGGTTCTAGAGAGAAAGTAAAGAGAAGAAAGAATGGGAAATGTGTGAAGAAAATGAGGGTGGGAGAGGTTCTATTTATAGGGTGAAAATGGCTGAACTTGGTGCCACATGTCACCATCTAGTGGCAAGACTTGGGGAGAAAGCAATGGCCAAGATTGTGCCACATCACCCATTTTCGCACAGCACACTTTCGACTTCTAAAATCCGTAACTTTCACATACGACCTCCATTTTTGACGTTCTTTATATCCACGTGTAGGTAAAAATAAGATCTACAACTTTCATTTTGACTTCGTCGGCTAATTCTCGACCGACCTTAAATTTAACAGTACGAGGAGATTATACTGTTAAATGTCCGCGTAAAATTCATAACTTCTACATACAGACTCCGTTTTCGTCTGTCTTTTTACCGTTGAGTTCCTATTAATGAGATCTTCAATTCTCCTTTAGGTCACGTAGGCCAAAAACCGCTCGATCTAAAATTCGAGTTTCGGGTCGTGCACTGCTATGCCAAATCTTAGAAAATTCATAACTTCCTCATACGAAGTCAGATTTGGGCGTACTTTTTTTGTATGTTCTCGGTTTAATGTTTTCAATGGCTTTCGTTTAGATCGCTAAGGCTAAAAGTCGCTCTATCGTAAATTCACTATTTACGTCTCTCGGTGTCGTGCCGGTTCTGCCGTAAAACTTTGACGGGTCATAACTTCTTCGCTATACCTCTGATTTCGGCGTTCTTTATATGTACGGAAACCTTGAGACGTATTCTACAACTTGGTTAAGATTATTTATTTTAAATAATCTTTGGTCGAAAAGTCATTTTCGACCCCTATTATCTCTAAATTGACTAGCCCGGATCTACGGGCGTTACAATTATCTCCCCGTTAGGATGATTACGTCCCGGAATCATCAACGAAACAGGGCTCACACGATGACTCCATACGTTATCTCTTCATCCTAAGTCATAACTTTGATGTTTCTTCGAACGAGTATCTAACTCTTAGACTCCTTGACTACAGGCGGTGCTCGATCTTGCATCCGCTCTCTATCTTATGTTAGACTTCCAATCATGATCTTCATGTCACGATCTCGATCTTTATTGGAGACTCCTTATTTAACAAACTTGAGATAAGTTTCTTCCTTCGATTATCATAATAGACCGATAGGTCATGTTCTAATGACCTCTCATCGTATGTTGCAATTCTTAGACTCAGGTCTTTAGAGTCAAATTCCGGAACAGACTATACCTTCCTTCATGTTCTTATCACATCTTAAAAGGTAGCATTTCTAGCTACAAGCAACTGTCGTGATGCCTGTACTGATCGCTTTGATTATCTTTCATTTCAATCTTCCGGCTTAAGTCAGATGTTACATCGAACTTGGTTCTCTGAACCTCGTAACATACTCATCATAGCCGGACTCGATTTGATATGAACACTAGGGTCGGAATAACAATCATCTTCTTAGTCATTACCGAAACAATGGTAATGACATAGCTGAACAAAACGGAATCAGCTACTAGCTTCTCGGTAACCTTGTGACTTTCCCTGATCCAAGCGTGAGTCTTGTGCTTCCGGTAGTATATGCATCTACTACCTTTCACACCTACTCATACTCGTCCCAAGCATTGTCTCGCAGTCCCCAAGTCACCATACAAGAAAATCACATAACAATTTAACACACCAGATAAAAAAACCAAGGCTTTATTATTTCTTAAAACTATTACATAGATGTTCGAGTTCACCCTATACTATGCCTCTAACAGGTTACATTATATGATACTATCCCTTGGTTACTTCATAACTCGATCTTTGGATATTAAGCCTTCACTCCTGAATCATTGCAATGTTATCTGCTTCGTCAAGGATCATTTGGAATGCTCTCGCCTTTGGCTTTGGCGGCACATTTGGCTTTGTAGCCCCTTCTCTCTTTGGGCAGTCTTGCTTGAAGTGACCTTCCTCGTTACATGCGTAACATACCCTTTTGTTGAATGTACACTCGTTGGCGTAATGCCCATGCTTTCCACACTTGAAACAAGTCACCTTTTCACCGCATGTTCCAGAGTGTTTCTTTTTGCACTTCTCGCACCATCTTGCTTCACTTCCTCTTCCTCCTCCAGACTTCAGGAATTTGGTCTCCTTGTTGGACCTTGAAGATCCTTCAAACTTCCTCTTCTCGCCAACTTCAGCTTTCTCCAGACCCTTTTCCCTAATCTGAGTCTCAACATTCCTGGCTGCCCAGATGGCAGCTTTCAAAGTGGTTGCTTGTTTGACCATTGGACCAAAGTCCGCTGGTAATCCATGGGCAAACTTGTTGACCTTAGAGAGCTCAGTTGGAACTAGGTAAGGAACAAGCTTCATCTTCTCCGTAAAACTTGCAGCATACTCAGTGACACTTATCCTTCCCTTCTTCAGATTTTGAAACTCATTGTTGATCTCTAGGAGATCCTGCTCAGAGCAGTACTGCATTTTCAGTTGCACCACGAAATCTTCCCAAGACATCTTGCTTGCTTCTCCCTTGGGCATCGTGTTAGCTAGTAGCTTCCACCAGCTCAGTACTCCAGACTTTAACAGAGGGATCGCGAGAGCGGTCTTCTGTTTGTTGCTACACTCGCAACTCTCAAACATTGTCTCCATCTCGGAGATCCAGTCCATAACTTCCACCGGTGTTGGGCTTCCAGAAAGACTTGGGGATTTTGATGCCATGAAATCCTTGTACTTGCATCTACGTCCGTCATTTCCTCCATCCTGATTGTTTCGTCTAACTATTGGTGGGTCGGCTCGACCAACCGTCCCACTGTAGTTCCCTCCTTCTGACTGCCCATCACTGAGCTCGGGCTGTTCAATAGGCACCTTAAGTTCCTCTCGATTTTGTTGAAGTAAACGCCTGGTTTCCTCCATCTGACGATCCAACATCATTTGGATCATCGCTTGTACTCCGGCCATGGTTATTGGCTCAGCAGCGGCTGCCACAACCGGTATTTTCTCAATCACTGGGGGTTGGTTTCTGTTCCCATTAGCATTCCCGGCTCCATTACGGGTTCTTGCCATTTTTATATATACACCAAATAAGGTGAATCTAGATCTTTATTTAGGATAGTCATTTAAATCGTCCTTATCACTCCGAAACGTTTACATGTTAGTTCTAATATCGTAGTCATACATTTAGAATCCTAAACACATAAGGTTTCCAGATCCGGTCAGCAACAGACCATAGACTCGAACAAATAACAACATATGAGGCATAAATCATTTAGCACATAAAGCATATTAGGCATACTTTCCTAAATAAGCTAGTGCTCACATCTCACAATCATCGCTTAGCATTCTAAGTTTAAGTCTATAAATAAATCCATATTCCTAGTTCCTTTAAACTAATGCTCTGATACCAACTGTGACATCCCCATTTTCACAGCCAGAAAAGAACGATTTTGTTTATGCTTTATAAAAATCAGAGTACTTTTTTTAATAAAAATCTTGCGGAATTTGTTCCCAGAAAAACATGATAAATACGTTATCAAAGAATTTCCGAAGAAATGTATTCTTATTCATTTTAAAACATTTGGGATGTCATCGTTAATACATAAACATAAGCATAAACAGAACTTACATTCATTTACACTTATCTACATCTCTTTTAAATATCTCAGTGTAATATAACTTCATATCGACACCTGTGATACAAACTAACTAAGTGGGTCAGGTTCGGAAACCTGGTGAGTACATAGGGTTTTCAGCCCACAATAATATAATTATTATGTTTAAACATCAAACAATCAACCCAATTACCCATCCCCATTATCTTCTTTACTCTTAAGGATCTACCCTAAGAATCAATTATTCCTCGTTCATTCATTCCTAAGGATCATCCTAAGGAATCGGCACGAAGTCCATCGTTGTCAATGACACAACTGTCAAGCACAGCTGCTAGTTCTATCACTTAGGCGCAGCTGCCAGAATTGTGACATTCTATATGAGGCGCAGATACCAGTATTGTCCTTCGAGCACAGCTGCTAGGGTTATCTCATTTATTGACAGTATCGTTTTCGAGAGTCCACTCGCAATACATGTCAATGGGTTTTTAGAGTACACCGGTGAACACATCGTTCACAACACCTATAGGTTGCGAGCCTGCCAGTGTTCCACTGGACTGTCTAGAATAGTCTGTGGTTGTCATCCATACTCTGGTAGATGACGGGGCCATCATTTAGGAAAGGCTTCTCACATCGTCCACCTCTCACACTTACCTCGTCGTCTATAACACCTCTCAACTCATAATCCAACTCATATTCCATTTATTACATCTACCCATGTTTTACCCAACATATTCTCATAGATATATATATATATATATATATATATATATATATATATATATATATATACAGTTTAAATCATTTACAACATGTATAAAATCGTTCATCCAGCATAGATAGCAAGTATACATATAATATGCACACATAGCACGTAATTTATTTAAAATACTTCATATCTATGTGTAAGATGAAAGTAACTATGCACTCACTTGAAAAGGTGGTGATTCCGAACTCAGACAGCGCTTCGCTTCTTAAAAATAATTTCCTTCGACGAAACCTAGTATTGTTACCACTAGAGTTTAGTCTATTATTCGCCGAGACTAATTAATAGTCTAGCTATTATTACTATTATATAAGCGTTAAACAATACTTATATAACCCATAGTAATAGCCCAAGTACTTATTATAAGTTCCTAATAACGCTACTATAACTAAATAAACGATATATTAAAAATAGCGTAGGCGTAGCTCACTTACAGCGGGTTTTATAGAAAACCGGGCTTTGCTTGGAGCAGCGTTGCCGAGCCGAAAATCTCTTCTTCTCGGAGCCGTCGAGCACTCCGGGGCTTCTGCCTCGTGCTAGGGAGGTTCCATAGGCTTTTCGGGGGGTTTCGGGGCTAGAGAGAGGTTCTAGAGAGAGAGTAAAGAGAAGAAAGAATGGGAAATGTGTGAAGAAAATGAGGGTGGGAGAGGTTCTATTTATAGGGTGAAAATGGCTGAACTGGTGCCACATGTCACCATCTAGTGGCAAGACTTGGGGAGAAAGCAATGGCCAAGATTGTGCCACATCACCCATTTTCGCACAGCACACTTCCGACTTCTAAATTCCGTAACTTTCACATACGACCTCCGTTTTTTACGTTCTTTATATCCACGCGTAGCTAAAAATAAGATATACAACTTTCATTTTGACTCCGTCGGCTACTTCTCGATCGACCTTAAATTTAACAGTACGAGGAGATTATAGTGTTAAATGTCCGCATAAAATTCATAACTCCTACATACGGACTCCGTTTTCGTCTGTCTTTTTACCGTTGAGTTCCTATTAATGAGATCTTCAATTCTCCTTTAGGTCGCGTAGGCCAAAAACCGCTCGATCTAAAATTCGAGTTTCGGGTCGTGCACTGCTATGCCAAATCTTAGAAAATTCATAACTTCCTCATACAAAGTCTGATTTGGGCGTACTTTTTTTGTATGTTCTCGGTTTAACGTTTTCTACGACTTTCGTTTAGATTGCTAAGGTTAAAAGTCGCTCTATCATAAATTCACTATTTACGTCTCCCGGTGTCGTGCCGGTTCTGCCGTAAAACTTTGACGGGTCATAACTTCTTCGTTATAACTCGGATTTCGGCGTTCTTTATATGTACGAAAACCTTGAGATGTATTCTAAAACTTGGTTAAGATTATTTATTCTAAATAATATTTTGTCGAAAAGTCATTTTCGACCCCTATTATCTCTAAATTGACTAGCCCGGATCTACGGGCGTTACAAGAGGGTCCAACGATTTAGACCGGACCAGAGGGTCCATGATCTAGACTGGACTGGAGGGTTCAACGAGCTACGGGACTGGAGGGTCCCGCTGAGACACATTGACCGGAGGGTCATACCGAGTTATAGCCTCGAGTGGCTTATGTGTTGTATGTGGTATTTTGGGGAACTCACTAAGCTTTGTGCTTACCGTGTTATGTGCTATGTGTTTCAGGTTCTCAGAATCGCGCGACGGCACCGACTTGATTGTACACATCAGAGAAAGAGTTATGTTTGATGATCCTGTATTATTAATGGAGTTGTGTTTTGTAATTTTAATAAACGAGGTTTTATACTAAATGTTATGAAAAGTATGTGTTTTTAAAATGAAAAATTCGTTTGAAAATTTACGGTGTTACAGTATGAATCAAGATTGTCATGAAGTTGGTTGTAGATGTCTAAGATGTTGGACATAGCAAAGAGTTGCTACAACATTCATGAGTGCTCATAACTTATGAGTATTGGATTAAACCCACGCTCATTTGACTCACTTCATGGATTTTATCACGAGTGATCATGAGACGATAATATCTTATATTCTTCAAACCTAGAGATATGAGTTGTTGACTATGAGTTGGTTGTACATTGATTGTACGAAAACACATCAGTAACTTGATGTTATAAAAAATGCCTTTGTGTATGATTCAACAAGTAGTTAGTACAAGCATATGAGTCGAAGTTTATCCATTCCTTTTACCCTTGGAGGGATAAAAGTGATATATATGGGCCCCTCGATGATTTAGTGATGAGAAACGTAAGTGCTCGGTCGGGCCTGGACTGATTTGATTTGTTCAATTAGTCCGTCGTCATAAATCAGAAATCGGGAAACAACAAATGGACAGAGAGAATGATTATAATCCATGTCTCAGTCCATATGATATCTAGAATGGAGGAATATATGATCCCTTATCTAATGGACATATCATTTACTTGGTCAGAGTTCGACAGCGGCTTTTAAGAGCTACGATTGCTAGTCGGAATCTTGGAGTCATAACCAATAATAGTTTTAGACTTATCCAAGTGGGAGACTATTGGATTAGATGTCTAAGCCCATAACTATTATTGGTATGTATTCGACCCGAGAGTAGCATGGTCCATTTGGGTTGCATATCATCAAGACAATGTGTTAGGTTGGACTTTTGAGAGAAGAGGTTATATATGATTTATTAATATATTATAAGTTCTAATATACTAATATGAAATAATATGTTTTAATTAGTGTTGATCAAGAATTAATTTGGAATTAATTTAGTGATCAAAAGATACTAATTAAATCTATGGGGACTAATTATGGTAATTAGTTATATTCATATGTGTTGGGCTTATAATCCATGTTGGACCAAGTTTATGTATGGATACATAAAGAGTTGGGCCATATGAACCATGGATCATAAAACCCATGGGTATGGGTTTGGGTTATACCCATGACTCTTAGAATTCAACACATATAAATACATATATGATGACCTAAAACCGCAAACCCTAGTGTATGTGCATGTTCTTGGAGTTCATGAAGGTTTTAGAGTGCATGGAGATTCTCTCTCAAGTCCTACATTTTTCCTTGATGTGTTGTGACTTCATTTGAGGCTTCCTCACTATTGGGGCTAAGCTCTTAAGGTCAAATGCATCAAGAATTCCAGCCATATGAAAAGGTATGTTACACTAACTAGTATCTTGTGTAGTTTACATCTTTGTATGCTAGTTATAGGCTTAATACCTTGGAAACACCTTTGCATGTATAATTAGTGAAAACATAGATCCAAGGTATTTAGGGTTTTATGTGCACCATAGGATGTTGTATTATACTAAAACCCATCACGATAAACGTATGAACTTTTCACCTTTTACAGAAGCTCTTGGATGACAAGCAACAGATCTAACAGCCTCTTCTCGTTCCTTGCTTGAATTCCTTCTCTTCCCCTCCAAACATGCACCAAAATACTCAATATAAGCTCAAAATTCTCTCTTTTAGCTCCAAAAGCCAACTAGGGTTTCTCTCAGTGAAGTTGGGCAACTCATGAGCCGCAAATGAGGCTATAAGTTCCCTTATATAGGCCCCAAACCCGGGGATTTATGGTTTCACTACACAACACCTACTCGACGAGTCGGCTCTCCGACTCGTCGAGTCCGCTCATTAAACCCACGCGGTCAACTCGACTCCACTCGACGAGTTGGACTCACAACTCGTCGAGTCACTCATTAAATCCCAAAATAAACACAGCATTAATATACCTAGGATTCCGGATGTTACAGAAAATGTATGTAAACTGTAACACCGTAAATTTTGAAACAAAATTTTCATTTTTAAAATCACATAATTCTCATAACGCATTTCACAAAAATCTCATTTATTTAATCTACAAAACACAACTCCATAATTGTTTGATTAATAATCCAGGATCCTCGAAACATAACTCTTTCTCTGGTGTGTACAATCAAGTCAGCGCCTTCCCGCGATCCTGAGAAGAACCTGAAACACATATCACATAACACAGTAAGCACGAAGCTTAGTGAGTTCCCAAAAAATACCACACACATCACATTAGCCACTTGAGGCTAACTCAATACGACCCTCCGGTCAATGTGTCTTAGTGGAGACCTTCCGGTCCCACAGCTCAGGTGGACCCTCTGGTCCTAACTCAATAAGCTCATAACAATAATACTCAAAATAAATCAGAAAGACATAATGCAGAATATCACAATACACAGATAAGCACATAAGACATCACGGTCACACAAAGATACTACTCATGGTAAGTATAGTGAGAAGACTCACCTCGGATGATGAACAGCTCCTATAAACACTGTTGTTGCGCACTGGTCTCTATCTCTGAGCCAAACCTACAATTAACCCAATTAGGAACTAAGTCCAAACTCTCACTCAAGGTCTAAAGGTAGTCCACTAACCAGCCCATCCATAACCTAAAACCCATTAGGCCCACCAAGGCCCAATAATAAATGGGCTCTCCTGAGGCCCAACTCTCAAGTCTAAATGGAAAGCCCAACACAAGGGCCCAAGGTATATACATATGATATTTCTCTGATCAAAATCTCTAGTACACAAGCCCAAAACTCCAGGCCGAACCCTTAAAGCCCAAAATGAGACTTAGCCCAAAAGCCCACAGTGAGGTTACGCGGGGCGTACCTCCCTTCGTACGCTCAGCGTACGCACGAATCCAAATTGGCCATCAGGGACATTTGGTCAGTATGGGGGGTGTACTGGAATTACGCTCAGCGTACGTCCAGGTTTGCTCTTCCTACTCCTTTGGTCTTAATCCGTTAAGACCTTAACTCAAATCTCAGATCTGAACTCCCTAATGGCTCTTACACCATAAAGCTTGTGACTTTAAGCCTTTGCATGTCTGATAAAGTCACAAACACCCAAAATTCTTACTCTCTTATCTCAAAATGCTCATATCTCATGCATGGGTTGATTCAAACGTCCAAGTCTCGATTTATATGACACAATACTCCTAATGACACTCAAAGGAGCTGCTCATAATCTCTGGAGCTCATTTTATCATAAAACATGCAAATTGGGACCAAAACCCTAAACTGGTCTAACATGATGCACAAAACAAAAGAGTGAGAAAACTTTGAGCTTTATACCTCCAAATGAAGCTCCCAACACAGATATGCTCAGATCTATAGCCTGGACTCCCACTCCTTCTTCTTCAAAGCTCCTTCTTCACTCCAAGAACACACAAAATCACTTAAATGCTCTCAAATGGACACACACAAGCTCAAGAACAAGGATTAGGTTTTGAGAGGGTTGGTTGTCCGAGGATGATGGTCAGGAATGAGGCCATCTTATTCTTTATATAGGGACACCCCCTCATTTAGGGTTTTCACTCTGAGCCTAGTACGACCAGCGTACCCTCTGGTCCGCCCAGCGTACTAGGTAGCTCCGCTTAGAAGTCACACACATGAGTACACTAAGCGTACACACACGTACGCCCAACATACACATCTGCTACCTTTCTCAAAAAAGGGACCTATCTTGTCAAAACTTCAAACTTCCATAGCTTCCTTGATGTAACTTCGTTTCCAATGAACCTCATATCCATGGAAAGGTAACGAGAAGCCCTACGCTTCTAGCAACTCGTCGCAGCCCCGAGGCTTCCTCATGCCCGGGTTGCAACCCACGAACCCTAAATCACGGATGATCCGAAACAGGATGTTACATAAACCCTAACTCTGTTTATTTCGATTATTATAGAGTTCTTTTAGGGTTCTTGATGTTCATAGTTTATTGCTATCAATACAGAAAACATAGATCCAAATAGGTTGCATGTGAACTTAAGAGTTAAGTGTTTTTCCACATCATGCATAGATTTATAACCTAAAAACCCGCCAAATTTTGTAACCTATAAATCTCATCAAAGTCCTATGCTGAAGCCACATTGGAGTTGATGCCGCCTTCCGTACCTCCTTGGTTCTTCTCAAGTTGGAAACAAAGACATGCTCCCAAAGAGTTGCTTCCCAAACCTAATTTTGGGGTTATGAAGCAAACGTTTAGAAAAAGAACAAATAACATCATCGAGAAGACTAAAATCTTTCATAAAAGAATTTCCATGCGTTTGAGAGGCATGAACTCTCTAAAATGGTAGTAACACCTTAATTCATAACTACTAAAGAAAACGTTGAAAAGAGAAAAAAAAAATACTAGACATAACTCAGGTGAGTGGCCCTACAAACAAATCGGGGAAAAAGTTAGTGCTTCCAACATAACAAAACAGCCAATAACAACCATAATACCAAAAAGACCATTATACCCCTAGAGCCAAAAAGTAATAGTTATTGCATTTAACTGTGGGCCTTCGACCTCTTCGTTGGTAGACTAAGAGAGCATGTGGCTTACCAAAGCTCCATGTTGGAAGATCGAGAAATTGAATGATTGATGTTGGAGTTTTGAGCTCGAAATAGATGATGGTGAGCCTGCCGATCGAGTGATAATTACAAGGGTATTTAGGGGTCGATCGCAGATCGACTATGGATGTGTTGCAGAGATGGGAGTACTTGGATGGTGTCGGTTCGTTTGATTTTCTAGGATTTGCTTTCTTCAATATCTAAAAATTAAAACTAAAGGTAAATTGTTAACACAAAATATTTTATGTAGATGGATAAACAGATTTCGTTGCTAAACCACCTTCCTTCTCCAAAGGTATAACTGGATACATTATTTTTTTCAACAATCAATCGAAAATGATAAGAGATAAATTTTTCTAGTTAAATTTGGGACACTTGCTTCAGTATTGTACATGACCTCAAATCAGGTTCGACACAAAGGTTGGGCATGATGGGAAACAACCCAGTGCATCAACATGGATGGGAATAATTTTAGTCCACCTGTTATTGTTATAGGATAGATTAGTTTGAGCCCAAATATTAATTCATATTAGGTTGCTGAGAATTGGATTGTGCATCGACGCACAAGAAAGCGTTCGTGAGAAGTGATTGTAACGCGGAAAAATCCAAACTCAGTGCGGATGAGCAGAAGACGAGGAGTCGATACCGATCAGGCTTTACGCTGTCTGATTTCTTGGATATCCCCATTTTATTGCAATGGTTATTAAAAAACCATTTATTATTCTTTGCTTTCAATTTCAAGTGCAATTAAAATCTTCAAAGAGTTCATTATCATATCAATATAAAAAGAGTCGAGATAATAGATTGGAGTCGTTGCATTTCACTACTAGAAAAACAACCTTTTACGACGCGCAATGTGTGTCGTAAAACGCTCAGACGACGCGCAAATGCATGTCAAGGAAGGCCCTGTCATAACGAGAGACGACACGCTTTTGCGCGTCGTCTATAGACGACGCGTATTTACGACACGCAGTTACGACACGCATTTACGACGCTCATTTACGACACGCAATGCGTATCAAGGAAGGTCCTGTCATAAAGGAAGACGACACGCATTTGCGTGTCGTAACCTTACGACGCGCGTTTAGGACACGCATTGCGTATCATTATAGCCCTTGTCATAAATGAAGATGACACACATTTGCATGTCATAAATTTCAGCAACCATTTACAATATGCATATACGACGTGCCTTTACGATACTCTTTTACGCATAATACAAAAACATAGAAAAAAAATATATACCAAAACAATCAATTTCATCCAATAACATCATGTCAAAAAATTGTAATACATTGATATTAAAGGGATCTGATTGTACATTGTTACTAAGAGGTTTTCCCTAACTATATAACCTAATACTACATTGCTATAAAGGGGCACCTTCTTGTTTTAGTAACTCATCATTAAGCTGTCTAAAGAAGCTCTGAAACCCTTCATGTATCCAACCAATCATCATGTCTCTTAGCTTCAATATCAATCCCAACTCTTGATAAAAAACAACATGGAAATCCTACACAATAATAATGTTAGTTGTACAATATCAATATCAACTAATTAATAATACACATGGTATCTATGAGAGTGGCCTCAAGGGAAACTCCCAAAGGATACTCCTTGCCTGTGGCATCTTCCTTTTGAATTTGCAGGAGAGTGTTTGGCTGTTCAAATCAGAAAAGAAAACCAACCAAACCATTACATTTTTGTGTTTTGCATTTATCCCTACAATTTAACTTAAATGGAATTAAAAAAATATGCATGAAATAAGTTATTATTTCACCTGATCAACCAACAGACCACTATGCTGCCTCACTTTGTCAACCACTTCCTGAGATGCAACCTTCCTCAAATTGCTTATTGACTTACAGGCGACAAGAAGAGGGTACATAAGAGCCTGAAATGGATTTTGAAACAGGTAAGTCTACATGGTGTTAAAAGGGTAAAAAAGGAAAAACAGAAGAGACATGTGGATGGCTTTGTCCTATGCGAACGAGAAGAGATTTTATCAACCCTCTCACAGCATGATTATTTGAGTGGATTCTTGCAAGGATCTGAGGTAAAACAACCAACCATGTGTTGATTTTAACATGTGAAAAAACCTTTCTGTAGTGCTGTTTGAACATCAGCAGTAGCTCCATGGTTGAACCACAAAGTGAGAAGACGAAGGATGTCCTGGAAAAATCAGAAAAGTGAAAAACTCATAAACATGAAAGATATATGAAAAAAATGGAATAAACCATTCCATTCCTTTCTTATAATGACTCACCTGCAAGCTATCATCTACACCGTTAGCATGTGTTGTACAAGCTATAGAATGAAAATAGCGAGTGATACTCAAATCACCGGTTAATATATATAAAAAATGAAAAAGAAAAAAATAGAGAGCAAACAAACCTGATTACAACTTTAAACATTATATATTCTTTAGGTAATGTGACATTTTTAAAAAATTTATATAATTCCCAATATTATAGTACATGACAAACCTGGATAACTTTTGATTGAATAACATCAGCCACATCTTTCTCTTGATAATAAAGAACAAGATGTTAACAGATAGCATAACTGATGTATTGAGAATATTAAAAGATTAACATAAAATTATCACACACCAAGAGTAGTATCTGTTGTACTTCCTGCCCTAAGGATTTTGTTTTGTAAACTCTTATCCTGTATGGAAAAACATATAGGGCAATACTCGAAGAATCACTAAATTATATCAAAATAACATAACAATAGTCTAATGACCTAATCCATTATTTTCATTTTAACTTGAGGAGTACATGAAATAGGAACCAAACACAAACCTCTACTCTTAGTATCTAGCTTTGTATCTCCTTTATCTTGTGCTTCAAATATAACCCATGTGACCTAAAATCCAGAAGAAGCAACAAGTATTAAAACATTAACTTTCTTCAACAAGTTATAGCAGCCATACTTGTCAAAACTTTTGGCTTTCGATGTTCTAATGTATAGTTTATTTTTCTTTTTATCAAAGTCTTAGAATATAATTCAAATTTTCAATTAATTTTTCAGCCTAATTATAGTAAATACAACAAAATTTGTTCTAAACTATAATTGGTTGGTGAATTATAAAAAGTATCAATAAACACCTTGAAAGCAGGAGGTTGTTGTCAAAGAGAAAGACATGGAAATAGCTCCTGATCATCATTGTAATAACATTGAAATGTATAATACAAAATTTGTTCTAAACTGTAATAACCCCAACAAGCATATGATATGCACAAAATCTCAATCAAATTCCACTAACAAACCAAACCAACTTACCAGAAGAAGCAGAAAATTCTGATAAGGTAACTGTTTCCTCCAGTCTACATATATACACACACTTGCATATATATATTTACGCAAACACTAACAGCAAGAAAAATTCTTGATGAAGACAAAAATTATCGTCGATTATCTCTCCTTTTCCCACTCTCCTTCAACCTTAGATTTTTCTAGAAAAAAGAGGAAAAATCTGAAAGACATTTCAGATTGCGCTCTTGTGCCTCACGAGAACAATCAAAATATAGATGAAACAATCCCAATATGAACCTCTGAATCAAAATTAAGCTGAAAACAGGGGAGTTTATGTTAGGATCGAGACACTTAACACACGACTCTAAACACACACAGCTCACGAAAAACAAGAACACAAGGATGAACATGAGGGATTTAACGTGGTTCGGTCCTTCTCTGACCTACGTCCACCGGTAACTAGGAATTTACATTTCTTGGTGCTAATCTGCACTCTTTCTGTGTTACACTAGATACAAGTTTTACAAATACAGAATAATCTCTTATATAGAGATGGAAATCAGAAGTAGTCAAAAAACACAACTGGGTCTTCATTCAACAATTGTGGCTTCACAACTTCACATTGTTCCTGCCATTTTTGACCAGCTTTTCTGTGGATTCACACTCAACATTTCTGTGGATTCACACTCAACATTTCTGTGGATTCATACTCAACAATCTCCCACTTGAAGCCACGGAACAATCTTCACATGTGCTTCAACTGTGCATCTGTATTTGATCTTAACTCCTTCCTAGTTACCCTGGCCTTCTCTTCAATTATCCTGAAGGCCAGTTGAAGCTTTCGTTAGCTCCAACACATCAGTCATGGCTAAGTCTGCCACTGACCCGTTCTCTGTCTCCACCAGCTCCCACTGAAATGAACTGCCCGATCCTGGAACATCCTGAGAACAAACGACACTCTCCATGTGAAGCAGATAATCTGGAGAGACTTTTACAGATGGAATACTGGTTCTCTTAACCCACTGTGTTCTGGGTATTCTAGCTGAAACAAAGCCCATGCTCCCACTGCTATGAATGCCCTTGACTGGTTTTTCTGAACCGTTCCAAACACGTTCAACCTGAATCTGACCTGTGACTCTGGGTTTGCCATCTGCAAAGCAAACCTTCTTCTGTCCACGAGACTCTATGAACCGGATTTTGTTTTTCTTCTGAACTGGGACGGTTACTCCCTCAGACGGTAAACTGACCATATATAATGAACCCCTCTTATGTCCACGAGCTATCACAAGATTTCCTTTGACAACCTTCCACTGCCCATTCCTGAACTTAACCTCGTGTCCCTGTTCATCCAACTGCCCAACAGAAATCAACTGTTTCTTCAGACTTGGAATTACCCGGACATCCTTCAAAGTCCATGGACCAACTGGAGTCTTCAAATCTAAGTCACCTATGCTCGTCACATCAAGAACCTCATAGTTCGCCAGTCTTACCTTACCAAAATCTCCTTCTTTCAGATTCTGCAGTGCTTCACGGCTGTGGGTAGCGTGAAATGAAGCACCTGAATCCATAACCCAGGAATCCACATTGCTCTCCACACTACAGATCAAAACATCATCATCTGAATGGTCTACTGCAACGTTAACTTCTTTCTTGTCTTTTGGACATTGATTCCTGAAATGTCCAACCTCTTTACAGTTCCAACAAGTCACATCATTTCGAGTCCTCGACTGACTCCTTCTCCTGTTCCCGTTTCCACTACCTCTGTTATTTCTTCTACCTCTGACCGCATTCAATTGTTCACTTGATGATTCCCCGGAATTTCTTCGTCTGACGTCTTCGCCTAGAATTAAATCCCGAATTCCCTCAAAAGTGAGCTCTTTCGATCCTGCGGAACTAGTAACGGCTGTAACTGTTCCGGACCAACTGTCAGGTAATGATGATAACAGTAGTAAAGTTTGAACTTCGTCCTCAAATTTTATTCCCACTGACCCAAGTCTGGATAAAATCGAGTTCAAATTGTTGATGTGTACTGTAACTGAACTTCCTTCCCTCATCCTCGTGTTGACTAGTTCCCGAATCAGGAAGACTTTATTTGCTGCCGACGGCTTCTCGTACATATTAGACAATGCCTCCATGATTCCCTTTGCCGAGGTCTCCTTCAAAATATTGAAGGCAACATCCTTTGACAAAGTCAGTCTAATAAATGCCTTGGCCTTCTTATCCAAAGTCTCCCAGTTTGCTTGTGTGATCGCCTCCGGTTTTTCACCTAAAACTGCGTCCAAGTCTTTCTGCACGAGCAAATCTTCAATTTGCATCTTCCACCAACCAAAATCTTTCCCATCAAACTTCTCAATCTGAAGCTTACTGCTTTCTGCCATTTTCTGAAAGAACAATGACCTATCTTGCAATTTTCTGGAAATTCAGGGGCCAAATTGCAAATTTTCAAATTTGCTACAGTGTTGCTAAAGTGCCTGCTACAGTATCTGCTGACATCACTGCTGACGTCGTGCTACAGTTCTTGCTACAGTGTCGTCTTCTCCGGCGAACTGGTTTCCCGGTCACTATTCCGATAAACCTTTGACCGGCGATTTGGACGTCTTCCGGTGGTCAAAAAATTCAGAAAAAATATTTTCGGAATCTTCGGAACGAGACCTTTCCAACGGTATACACCAAAATCGTTTTTGACGAAAAAAAATTTCGACCAAAAAACAGAAAATCACCCTCTGGAGCTAAACCTTGCTCTGATACCACTTGTTAGGATCGAGACACTTAACACACGACTCTAAACACACACAGCTCACGAAAAACAAGAACACAAGGATGAACATGAGGGATTTAACGTGGTTCGGTCCTTCTCTGACCTACGTCCACCGGTAACTAGGAATTTACATTTCTTGGTGCTAATCTGCACTCTTTCTGTGTTACACTAGATACAAGTTTTACAAATACAGAATAATCTCTTATATAGAGATGGAAATCAGAAGTAGTCAAAAAACACAACTGGGTCTTCATTCAACAATTGTGGCTTCACAACTTCACATTGTTCCTGCCATTTTTGACCAGCTTTTCTGTGGATTCACACTCAACATTTCTGTGGATTCATACTCAACAGTTTATTAGAGCGAGAGAGATGAGAGATGAGAGAGAAATGGAGGGGAAGAGTAGGGTGGACAAAAAGAAGGATGAGAGAGAAATTTATTTATGATTTTGTAGAGGGGTGTAAAATGAAAAATACTACCATCAGCAATGTTGTACTTGCTGTCTCAAGTCAAGGGTATTATAGTAATTAATTAATATCTTGAGTTAGCAGTTTCTGAAATTAAAAAAAGCTGAAAGAAGAGAACGTTTTATAGACATCCCTTTTTTCTTTAGTATTTGATAATTCCCACTTGTTGTTTTCAAGGTTGATTGCCAGGTGTCTGTCTTCTTCAGTTGACTTAAGAGCTTGTGTCACACAACCATTCATCTACATCATTATATCTTAACATGTTATAAGATCATTAACAAAAAAAAAGGAATTCTTATATGAAAATATACCTGTTCTTCTGAATGAGCAAACGATGATTTTAGTGATTCAAATGCTGAATCATTTGTTAAAGTTGTTTGTCTAATGTTTGTTTTTCAGAAAGTAGAGCACTATGCTGAATTCGTAAGTGTTGGACCTGCAAAAAAACATAAAACAGATGTTGGACAGACTGTCATAACATAACACTTATCAGATTAAAGAAAATTAAGAAATATAGACATAATTCAATATTATACAAGTATCTGAACCATGAAAATTAAAAAATGTAAACATAATTCTATATTATAAGCTAGGTATCAGATGTTTATGTTGATACACGTTCTCAATTCGACGGGAAAGCCATAAAGCAAGGAGTTCACAATTTCAAAGTCGAATTTTAATAAAAATGATTTTGATTATACATGTTTTCTTCGCTTTTGATAATTACAATTCCTTTTAACAAATTTTATTCCTTCAAAAGACATTCCACAAACCACACCACACATCGTTACTTAAGATTAATTAAGACTTAATTTAACTCATTATTTCACTAGAAGCAAAACTAAGTGCTGATGGAGAATTTTTCCTTTGATATATATAACTTTTAAATCTTTTATGAAGGCTTACAATCTTTATCTTTGTGAAGCTTGGCAAGGTTAGTGCTATTGCTGACATCATGTATTTTTAGTTGCATTGCACTAACATCATTGTCATCTTCATGGGACTTTGAGTTCAAATCATCATACTCAGTTGTAAGCGCCATGTACTAAAAGCTAATCATCAATACAAATTGACTATTAATCAATGTTATAGGTACCATAATATTGGAATTTTGGGGTCATTAAAATGTTGGGTTGGGTTGGGTTGGGTTGGGTACATAATAAATGTGAACTAGTGGCCCTTCTTTCTGTTTGGTATTTATAGTTTGATTGAGATTCAATTATTCATGATGTGGTGTTGTGTTTCATGGGGATTTGACCATAAAGATCATATTTATCAATCATTTGACATCTCATCAATGTTATCTCTGTTACCCATAATTAATTTCTGCACAAAAAAATTAAAAGTACTAATTAATCACTAAAAAGATCCAATCAGAAAAGGGTAAATATGGAAACATACAAGATTATCAAGCTCCCTTAATGGGTGAAACTCCCCGTGAGGAGGGTAGTTTTGGCGGTAAGGGTTGTAACCTTATAGCCATTGCACATTAAATGGAGGAGGTTGGTTCTGATTTGGCATTTAATAAAGTTTTCCTCCACATTCGAATTCCCAAGAATGCTACAGCCAAACCTAGAAAGCTACCGCTTTTCACCGCATCCAATGTATTTGTCCTGCAACATACATAACACAACAAAGTACAAAAAATTTCATATTAAACAACCAAAGGTTAGCAAAACTAGTAAAATATAAACTAAAAACATGTATTAACCAGCATTTTTCATTAATTATATGTATATAACATTGATATATAAGAGTTATCACTAACCTCCTATCAAAAGGATAAGAGGATGCCCCTGGTCATTGTATGTACTATTTTTTTCACACATAGTTGTATCTTCTCCAATAACATATTTTCGTTTCCTTTTCTTGTTTTCCATATCCTGTTAGTCCTGATCCCATACCCCATAGGTAAATAAAATTTTCATAATTATATGAAACATTTGTAATAAAAATTAAAAATATGTTTTAAAGATTAAAAAGCTAAAATTATCACCTGTTGAACCGTTGATTACTTGGATTGTTCAATCCTGTTGAACCGTTGATTACTTGGATCAAATACGATAGATCTCACAAATCCCAAATGGCCACTAATTACCTACAAATATATCAGCCCATTTAATTAAAACATATAAAAGCAATAACCATATTAAGATGTTTTTAAAAAAAATATAGGTGCTACTCTATAGTTTTCCCATGGAGAATGTCATATTTGGGAGGGATTCTATACATAAGGGCTGGAGTTGAGAGATTGTTGCACGAAATAGCTGAAACTATTAATAAACTATGAAATGGGACCAACGTCTTGAAGATAGCAAGATATAAATTTTTAAATGTATTTGTAAAAATTATAATAAAATTCGAACCTTTCTGAAGTCTCTTAAAAGGGATGATGGAAGTACTTTTCCCTCTCAGATTATCATCACCCTCTGGGAAAATAAATTCACATAATCAATTTAGCTTAGCAACTAAAAGGCACTTTTTAGAAGAACTATTAAATAATCGTCCTTTATGACTATTTTTCCCTTCAATGCAAAGGCTTCAATAAGGATGAACCGGAAAAGTTACCTCATTTGAACCACAACCATCTTTTGTTGACATTACATCAAACACTTGGCAGGCATCTTTGATCAACCTGTTCTTGTACAAAACATTTATTAGTGTTTGTAAGCCTTAATTCTACATACAGTTTCCATAATCAATCGGAGAACATATATTTATTAAACTGGGATTCAGATACTTCAATCCGCTTTAGCCAATTTATCAACAAACCTACAAGACAAAAATTTGTTGTTTGCTCATGATGAGATTATGAGAATTTTGTTACAATTTAACCCGACTTGTCCTGTTTCTTAGTTTTTAGATGTTCACAATTACTCAGAGGGTCCTTATTAAGAATAACATCAAAATCAAATCTCTTTTACTACAATTATAGTCAATTCAACATAACTATTCGTTACTCTTTTTAGTTTAATGAAGTTGCACAAAACCCTCTATCTCTTAGACTTTATATGGGCTTTACATACATTGAAGTTTAGAATGTATTCAAGAACATAATGATTTAAGTATGATCTAATATGCACAGGATAATAACAGATTTAAATGAAAATCCAGAAAATTGGTTCAAGCATTTCATTGAGCAGTTGGAGTGCATCATAAAATTTTCTTTCAAATGTTAACCCAACCCACTCAGAAGAACACATAATCTCAAAAAACAAGCATTTTAACAGAGAATTGTACTTAGCTATAAAAACAATCAATAAAACAAGAAACTATAGATGTAAAGAAGGAACCGAACAAAAAATTTCAAAAAAAAAAATAATAATAAGTGTTTACATCTTCTTAAGTAAGAAAGGGATAGAGTACATGCAGACAACAAGTTGACCAGCTTATGAAGGAGGCAACGATCTGGGAAGAAAAACAAAGCACGTGGTGGTGGTAAAGGAAACGAGCGTAAAAGAACAAAGAAAAAATCGCATAAACCTTACCAAAATTATATAAGTACCTTAATTACAGAATAAAGATAGAGTCTGCGTGAAGGGGAAGTCAAGAGGGTGACTCAGCCACCATTAAGGAGAGATGGCGGTAAAAGAGGATCCAAGAGTGGCAAGCAGCCAAGCAGTTTTTGGAGAAACGTCACCGCTAAGAAGGAAGACTGGTTCAGGTCATTGCATGCCATGTTTACTCTCTGTAGGATTGTAGCTTCTCTAACACAGTGTTGTTTATCAACAAGAACAACAGTAAATGTATTTAGACTGTTGCTACCTTTGTTCTTATAATATTCACGTATATATAATTGGAAGATATATAGAAAATTCGAATAACCATCAACCGAACCTGTAGTTGCTGTCGGGAGAATCGGAGAAGAGGGAGAAGATGAAATTGGGATCACATAGTCTTCTACGAAGAAGGACTAGCGCTTCCTCCGCTATTCCCCGACCCATTGGGCTCATCCGTACACTTTTCTCCCCGGTGGACTTCAACTATGAATCCGGTGTGAGAATACAGGGTTCTTGATTCCTAAGGTTATAAGAACTCGTAGAACCAAAATCCCATATTTCCCCAAAATACATCTCCTCAAATACCAAGGCGCTTGCCCTTTTTCTCTTCTGAGCATCGAAAACGGGGTGAGCATGTATTTGGGTTTTCTGCAAAAGATGGAAACAAAGGAATTTGAGGTCAGGTGAGCATGAGATCGTCGATAAGGAGAAGCGAGCAAGGGGTTTCCGACAAGCGATGCGAGGCCGCCGGATCGATGGTAGAGAGCACTGAGTGAGCGAGTGTTTTGAGTCTTAAAAAAGCCCTAGAATTAATATCAATATCGGTCCCTGTGATTTTGTTATAAGAGACGCACGTTTGAGTAAAATTATAAAACGACATGTGTAGAGGACACACGCTTAAGATAAGCATCCTCCGTGTTTTTTATCTTTTTTTGTTAAGACGCTAATTTTAGGGCACGCAAAAATGCGTGTCCTTCATCTTTCAAATTTTGTGAGATATGACATTTGTTTAGTACGTACACTTTAGCGTATCATAAATTAGTGTGTGTCATTGTTTGCGCGTCATTAAAGATCTATATTCTAGTAGTGATTTTGCCCTAATTTTTATATTTATGATTGACTAATTTCTTGATAATCATGTGTTTTAGACTAAGCATTTATTATGGCTCAGTTGTGCTGAAAAATGCTAAGGGATTGTTTCATGCCACAGACAAAAAAGATGGATACTCAATACTCATTTTATGAGGTATGGTTCGTGTTTTTATTTTATTCTTTCCCTTTTACTTTTTTATTTTCTATCAAAATTGGAACATTTTTATATATTTATAAGTTTGTTTTCATGTTACATCTTATGTTCTATAAATCCATACATAATATTGGGCTGAAATTGATACTAAATTTAGGTGTTTGTGTTTATATCATCTTACTTTTTGGTAAAAACAGCTACACATGTGTGATTTTTATTGTATGATTTATGCACCAAATGATGTATTCTAAGTGTTTAATATAATTACTAAGAAGGATTCTGTGATGACGGTTGAGATTCTTTTATGATTTCTAATTGAGGATTGTGTGGTTACATTAGGATAATCATTATTTTTCTCTACAGGTCTGATAGATCAAGCATTTTTAGTTGTGGTAATTGTCAATATTTAACAATACTTTACAAGTTCAAGATTATCTGCCAACTTTCACTCCCATTCCATGGCACAATTTGATAGGTTAACCAATTCAAAGTATTATTATAGTCATTTTTATTACATGTTATGGGTTCTTTAATATAGTGTTCCTCATCAAAGTATGTTCTCATTCCAGGTTAAAATTTAACGTCGGACACCATGAACAAAACTTAGATGCTCGTTTGTGATATTTTCATGCTTAACTTAACATTGGGAGTTTTCAACACATATCGAAGGGTTGAAGGACAAAAAGAAGAAGCTCGGGACAAAACTTATAACGATGCATTAAGCGGATCAAATGGTTCAACTGAGCTTTTTGTGCTAAAATTAACAAGTGAATATAAGTAATGAGATACATTGGTCTTTTGATAGACAATGAAGAAAATAATTGAATTATTTCACCAGTCCCGTTGGCTGAGAATGCGCTGAGTAGGTTAGATATACTGAGGTGTCAGCCAATTGTGGGCTGATGTGGCAGAAAAATAAAAGTGATTCAAGAAATGCGTCGAACAAGGATCGAATCTCAAGTCTCCAATAAACAAAACACGCACCATACGAATAGGCTGGACCACAACCTTTACCTTTGTAACTGCTGAACTTTATTATATCCTGTATAAAATTGAAGGATAATAATAATAATAATAATAATAATAATAATAATAATAATTATTATTATTATTTTTATTATTATCATTATTTTTATTATTATTATTATTATTATTTGTTAAATACACTATTATTGAAATTATTAATTACCGATTAACGATATTCATTGCGGTTTTGGTTAATCAGTTTCGGTATGTGGTTTTTTTTTTTTTTTCTGACTCGGTTCGGTCTTGTTCACCCCTAGTTATTTACACTTAAAAAAACGTATTATCCTTCTTAAAACTTATCTTTTCTGAACTACTCTATTCTACGCTTTTAAACACATAGTTTTTAATACGTTATTGTTAAATGTATAAATTAGTGAGAGATGATCGTTTAATAGGGGATATGGAACAAGTGACTGTGCTTCACCGACTTTATCTATATGATTGTTTGACAATCTATGTTCAGTTGGATGTTTAAAAGAGGATCTGCAACAAGTGAGAGATGATCGCGATCGCCAGCTGGCATTACACTACTAGATAACAGTCCTTTAATGACATGCATACCATAACATGCACAAGTTTATGATACGCAAAAGTGTGTGCCCTAAAAATAATGTCATCTCTCTCAAAATTTGAAGGATTTAAGACACGCATATTTACGTGCCCTAAGATTAGTGTCCCAACAAGAGAAAAAAAAACACCGGATAGCACCTAACAAATATGCGTGTCGTGTAGAGCTGTCACGTTATATTTTTTTTTATAGAATGCGCATTCTACTTAGTAGCTAGCCGGAAAACGAAATAATAAAAAAATCAAAAAACCCGCCATGTTCTCATGTACATTCGTTTCCATCTTTCTCTTCCTCTTTCTACATAACAAATTCAAGAACACGATTGACTGGTTTGTGACTCTCAAATTGCAAACCCAACATCAATTTTGACATATGGAGAACCATATATCTATTGCCGGCTTCTACACTCCATCATCACCGTACGGTTCTCAGTTCTGGATTCGCTAGGGCTCGTTTCATCCATTCGTTGTCGCCCTACCACAAGAGATCTTATAAGTTTGCTTAATCCCCCCCCCCCCTTCAATCATCTTTTCTATCAAGAACGTATGCCTCCACCGTTCTCTTAAAGGTGATTTCATTTTCGAGATTAGATTATGTGAGCCCTAATTTGTATTCAATCTTCATTTTGCTATCAAGATCGTGTGGTTTGATTTGTATAAGAGTTTTCTCTGATTTGGGTGGTTTGCAGTTTTGTTGTTTGTTAACAATCCTTTCATTTTTGAAATGTACAATCAGATACTTTCCCCTAATATTTTGAATTTGCAAGTTCTTCCATTTGTTGCTTATCTCTTACAGTTGGCCTCTCCTGCGTTATTTATTATTTATTCTATATTCTGTTCTCATTCACTAAAGGATGGAGACTTCAACCTCATAAAAAAGGGGCATGGGAATACATCACATGTTTACTGACCACCAACTATTCGATGAAATGTCCTACTGAATGATCATACTATTTCTAGTGAAATTTGTTACTTTTCGTGTAGGTTCAAAAGTGCTATCAACTTTCTGTTAAGTATGAAGGAAATCTTGCCCTAATAATTTGGAAGAGCTTGGAAGTGTATTAACAAGTCAAGACTAAACATTCAAGTGTTTATTTTTCAGAAATGCAATTGAATTTGTCTAATCTTCCATTTAAGTTTTAGTTATTTATGCCGAAAAACCTTAGAACATAAAAATCCTACTTATACCTCAAACTAGTTTTCAATAATTCAATTTTTGTTCTTTTTGTATAAACTGTCCATGGTTATATGGGATTTATTTATAGGTGCATATATGCCGATTATAGAGTAGGTGACCCAAATTAGAGTTAGTGCTAGTCCATCCTAATTGTCACCTGTTGTGAAATTATTTTTAGTTGCATTATTGCATGTGTTCATCTTCAAGTTGCTAATTATTTCACAGGGATGCCTCCATCTGAACTCAAATCTAAGTACAGAAAAACTCTGAATTTTTCTTTGTGGGATGCCAGAAAAACTCGGAATTTTTCAAACCCAAATCAGATCCATCTCTCAAGATAGAAGAGGAGACATCATTTAATTCTAAATTAAAAATTTAAATATTTTCAAGAATCTCCATGTTTTTTCAAGCATGCCAGCATTGTGACATATCTCTTCACAATATAAAATCTCGTCTTCTGTTCCTTCACTTTTCTTCCCACTTTTAACTTATTTTCTTGTAAAAGCAATGTCATTCATAGTTATTTTTTTATTTTATTTTTCTATTTTTTGCATTAACATAGTAACATATACTATTATGTTGTTAAGACTCAGATTTGTGGTGGGGAGGATGATTATTTAGTTAGTAACCAGTGTACATTTTCAGGATGCATCTTTTCATCTTGGTGTTTCAATTATTGAAGGTTGCAGTCAGGTACTTCAACTTTGTCTGATATTAAGAAGTTATGGAGTTTATGAGGTTTTGTTGTTGTTAAATAATGTGCAAAATCATGAACTATTGAAGGATACTTTTTGATGGAGTGTGTGAAAGATGGAAATCATAGGCAAGTTAGAGCACCTGTGATTCTCTCTGATGATTAAGCGGTGATAGTATGTGTATGATCTGCAGACAGATTCGAACATGACTTATATCTTGGTTATTGTTTAATGTCTTCGATTTCATATTTATCATTTTAGGTTGAATCTTTACCTTCATGGGAAGGATGTAAATGTAAGTACTAAGTATAGTTATTATCCTTTTTGCATATTGGTTGAAATTAGTTTCGTGACTAAAATACAAGTTTTTCACAGATGGAAGTGAAGTTTTTTAGCATTGGGGGTAGATTGGTCAAAAGAGGTTTGGTTCTACAGATGTGTGACTTGAGGTTGAATCAATTGTGCAACAAATCGAATACTTCTTCTTAGTTGGCTGACCAATGATACTTATATCCACAAACAATATTTTTGTTAATAGTGAAATGTTAGGTAGCATCGTCTTTTGATATGTGGTGTACAATGTTTTTGTTAACATTTTGAAATGTTAGGTAGCATCTTCTTTTGACATGTAGTGTTGTATAATGTTTTTCTTAACTTGTTTGACATTTAGATAAAATTGAATTTTTTGGGTATATATTTTTTTTTCTTTATTATGCGTAAATGCACATTATAAATGTGTACCGTAAATGCACGTCGTAAACCGTATCGTAATTTGGCTGCTTAATTTTATGACATGCAAATGCGTGTCCTATTCATTTATGACAGGGGAAAAAATGATACGCATTGCGTGTCGTAAGGTTATGACACACAAATGTGTGTCGTCTTCCTTTATGACAAGACCTTCCTTGACACGAAACGCGTGTCGTAAATCTGCGTCGTAAGTTTACGACACGCAAAAGCGTGTCACCTTCCTTTATGACAGGGCCTTCTATAGCATCCGGGATTTTCCAGGTATTATTATTGATCATCTTAATTGAAGTATGGAATGGTTTGGTTTGGGCTTTGACCTTTGGGCTTTATTAGAGGGTTGAGGAAGCTTCGTACGCGGGTCGTACATTGCCATGTACGCCCAACGTACTCGTAAGAGTGAACCGCGGAGGCCATGCACGTACGCCCAACATACCAGGAGTACGCACAACGTACGTGTGCAGCTCCTTAAACCCTACAATTTAGGGTTTACTCCCTATATAAAGAACACTACCCCTGTTTGTTCAGCCTCCCTTCACCCCTATACAGCCTCCACGAAAACCCTAGCCTCTTTTGTGTGTCCTTGTGATTTGGGAGTTATTTGAGAGTATTTTGGTGTAGTTTTGGTACGTTGGAAGAGAAAGGAACTTGAAGAAGGAGCAAGGATCTACCAAGAGCTTGTAGATCCAGAAGATTAGCACCATTTCTGACTTATTTGAGGTATCAAGTTCCAAACTTGGCCATTATATTCTTAGATTTGTTTATGGTGTGTTTAAGGTTACTTTTGGACTCCATTGTTGAGGCTTCCTGCATCTTAATGATTTCAGACCATAATAGCTGTCCTTTTGGGCTCTTAGAGGCACTAAGAGTCATAAAAATTGGACCTTGGTGGTTAAGCCACAACCATGCAAGTGTTAGTGGGTCTTAAAGTTTGTTAAAAGGACCAAAATTATGTTTTGACTCCAACCATGCATGCAAGCACATAAAGTTCGTGACTTTATGTTTAGGAGGTCTTAAAGGACCTGAATCTGCATTTTGGTCATTAAGACTTAATGGATTAAGTCATGAATGAAGTCCAAAGAAGTTGGCCAGTACGCTGGACGTACTCCCTGGTACGTCGCGCGTACTGGGTCAACTCCCCGTTTTGGTCAAGGCCAGCATACGCTGGGCGTACGTGCCAAGTACGCCGCGCGTACGCATGCAGAATGGATGTTTTGGGCTTTTTGGCCTTAAGAGAATGGGCCTGGTGGCCCACTGTGAAGTATAAGTTTGGACTTCGGAATCTGGAATTAGAGTATTGGGCCTACTGGGCCATGATTGGACCCTTTGGAATTACTATATTAGGACTCGGAACTTTTTGGGCCCATTTGGGGGTTAAGGCCCGATTCAGAAATTGGGCAATTAGTGGGCCCTTAGGGAGTCCTTGATAGGCCATAGGAGGGTTGGGCTTAATAAACTACAATTAGGACTTATGAATGTTCCAATCAGACCAAGGGGTAAAATGGTCATTTTAACCTAAGTGGCGTTATAGATGATGACTAAGTATTATTATGATTATTATAGTCGGGAGTCATCGGAGCAGCAGTTAGAGGTTACTTCCCGTGAGATTCGACACTCAGCTTGGCGAGGTGAGTTACCTTCCATTAGAAGTGGGTCTAAGGCCACAATGT
This sequence comes from Lactuca virosa, assembly GCF_052849685.1. Classification (NCBI taxonomy): domain Eukaryota; kingdom Viridiplantae; phylum Streptophyta; class Magnoliopsida; order Asterales; family Asteraceae; genus Lactuca; species Lactuca virosa. The sequence goes on along the minus strand of NC_136426.1, from coordinate 332,533,651 downwards.
GGGCCCACTAGTAGGAGTTCGTAATTAGATAATTGTCTGTGTGATAATTATTTGGTATGCCACTATCTGTTATGTTATATGTGCTAGTGTGTTATGATTTTATGTGGCAGTGGTAGGGGTTAAATAGTCTCTGGGATCCTGTTGAAATAGACCGAAGGGGAGGCCAGCACCCAGATATGCTAGGCAACTATCCAGTTGAAATAGACCGAAGGGGAGGCCAGCTCCTAGATATGCTAGGCAACTATCCGGTTGAAATATACCGAAGGGGAGGCTGACACCCATATATGCTTGGCTAGATATGTTATTGTGTGGTATGTGGTATGATGGGCAAACTCACTACGCTTTGTGCTTATATTTTTCAGTTTTGTTTCAGGTACGTCTTCCGCGAAGGGGAAAGAGTCATCACGGTAGCAACGCATTGCACACACATGATTTCCGCATTTTGAGATTCACGGGATTTGTACTCTGACATTATTATTACTTTCTGTTACGATTTGAGACATGTGATTATGGTATGATAACTTGAAACGATGATGATGTTGTTTTCCAGTAAATGATTTTATAAGTATTACATTTAAAACGAAAATTTTTGGTTGTGAAAATTGGGATGTTACAAGTTGGTATCAGAGCCTTGGTTTGAGGGATTCGGATCACCGAACCATGCAAATGCATATGAAAACTATGTTGTTATCTATTCCTAAGCAATCTATCACAACTCTTAAGAAGCAGCTCAAAAATTCTGATCACCGAAACATGCGATCGAAATCCATCTTCGCTATCAGAATCAGCTTAATCTTCTTTAAGCTTCCTCTCTTTTCTTTGATTCTTAAAACATCAACATGTGACCCAGTCACATCATGTAATAATAATCTCCAAATAAGAACATAAAAGAGTTAGATAGTGGACTTACCTGAAGTAGAGTCAAACTTTTTGACTTGACCAACCTTATGATCTTTCAGGTAAATAGGGCAGTTTCGTAACCAGTGCCCATTCCTTTGGCAATAGAAACATATGGACCCTTTGGGAATGGTACACGAGACTCTCTCAGACTTAGCCTTTCTCTTTACCATTTGGTCTACCGAGTTGACTATGGCCGATCCCTTTCCATTGGGAAGAGAAAGCTATTCTAGATTTTCAATATTACCATTGTCAATGTCCATGGAAGTTTAGGAAGTTGATATTCTAATCAAATTTGCTTTACCAGTGCTCCAAATCATTGCTGATTCAGCAGCACGTAGCAAATAGATAAGATCATTAAGGTTCATGTCATGGTCTATTTCATATAGTAGTCCTAAAGTAACTCACCATGTGACTTAGAAAGTGATTGAAGAACCTAATCAACAACCAACTTCCTTTAGACCTTGACACCCAACTCTCCCGGCTTGTCAATATGTGACTTTATCTCCAAGATGGGAGCACACATAGACTTTGATTACCAATAGGGCTTGAGTGACTTTGAACTTTTCAAGATCTTGTGGGTTAGGGAGAATAATTGGAGGAGGTGGAGGTAGAGAAGTATGATTTTCTTGAACCAACCATGGGACATCATCTTCATTAGGAAAGCTTGTTCCTAGGGATTTGGGAAGATCATAGTTGTCTGAACCAGACACCTACAATGGGAGATAATAAAGTTAGTTGATTTAAAGTCCTTAATATAACACCCAATATGAAATATTAAGGCTAGGACCCAACATAATACTTTATAACTTGGAAGAGGGATGCCGTAATCCAAGCTATAGAATATTTGAAGGTAGGCGAATGACGATTCACCAATTTCCACCATGAAAAATGAAATAATTTATTAAGTTTTAATTGGATTTGAAACTCCTAGATCTTTTGAGATTCATTGAACTTTTCAATGGCATGTTTCAATCTCGATTGTGCCCTCTCAAATTTTGTGACTGGGATGCCGAGGATTACAAAACAAGGTGTGAATAACCATGCAAATATACTTGGTACCCTTAATATTTACCACTCAATCGATGTGCCGGTTAACCACACGCGCTCCACCGATACTATGATAAACATTAAGTTACCCTTTGCCTACCTTCTGAAGTCCAGGTTAGGGTGCCGGTTAACCACACGTGCTCTACTAACGACTTGAGCAAAGTGCAAAGTGTAATTTCATGGGTTAGCACCAAATTCACATTTTCCTAAGTAACTAAGATTGGGAATTTATAAGAGTTTAGTTACTTAGTATCTATCATTATTGCTTTTAATGAAAGGAGAATTATAGTCCTTGTCCTACCCGTTCGGCTAACGAACCTCCACCAGTCAAGGAAGCGATGGGTGAGAGTGGACACCCATTAAACATCCATTTTATAGGCAGTAACCTTATACCCCCTTATAGACCGGCTTCGTGAATGAGGCCTACTAACGGTAAAACGACTTGTTCTTATACATATATAATTAGTATTAAACTTATAATATTATAAAGTATAAGGGTTGAATTTTAACTTTTAAAATTCTAGGGGTTGGAACTAAAGTTTACTAAAGTGTGTGAGACTTTACATGTTCCAAAACTTGAGGGCAAGTTTTGTAACTTTCAAAACTTTTCATCTTTCATAACTTATGAGTTAATGGTTTATTAAAATGAGAGACTTTTCATTTTATGTAACCTATGTGTTTCTTTAATGGACTTTAAAAGAGTGACTTTTGGTAATCCATAACTTGAGGACAAATTATGGATTCCATTAAAACACATAATGATCAAGAATTAAACTACCAAGCAAGTTGCAAATAATTCCTATGATCTTCTAAACTCATAGGTGTATGAATATTCATATCAACAATTTCAAGAATCATAAACAAACCATACAAAGCTTGATAACATACCTTTTGATGGAGCTTGAAGTCTTGGAGCTTAAGAGCCTAGTGCCTCAAGTGTGACACTTCAAATGGTTCACACAACACCAATAACACTTGGAATAACTAGAGAATAAGGATACATGCACCAAATCCGTTTTTTCCCTCTTGTGTATACACACTAGTGCACATTTCATGAACTAGGAACCTCTTTATATAGTGTGGAGGATTAGGGTTACATTCATGTAAACCCTAATACCCATGACCTTTCATTTCCATAGGATCCATGGGTTAAACACTACATGGACTATCCATGAAAGCTTAGCCTAACCTAAATGAACTTGGCCCACCACAACTTGGTCCACCACATATATATAAGAGTCCATATTTAATTAGTTCCTTTTGATCACTAGATTAATTTTAAATTAATTCTTGATCAATACTAATTAAATAATATGATTTCATATTAATATATTAGAACTTATAATATATTAATATAAATCACTAGTATCCTTTTTCTCATTTTGTCTATCCAATTGTTCTGGTGAAGTGCAACCCAAATGGATCATGCGAAGTCGGGTCGAATACATACCAATAATAGTTATGGGCTTAGACATCTAATCCAACAGTCTCCCACTTGGATAAGTCTAAAACTATTATTGCGTATGACTCCAAAACCCGTCTAGCAATCGTATCTCTTAAAGTCGTTGTCGTCAAACTCTGAACAAATAAATGACGCGTCTATTAGATAAGGGATCATATATTCTTCCATTCTAGATATCATATGGACTGAGACATGGATTATAATCATTCTCTCTGTCCATTTGTTGTTTCCCGATTTCCGATTTATGACGACCGACTAATTGAACAAATCAAATCAGTCCAGGCTTGGCCAAGCACTTCGGGGTGTCATCACTAAATCATCTAGGGGCCCACAGATATCGCTTTTATCCCTTTAAGGGTAAAAGGAATGGATAAACTTCGACTCATATGGTTGTTCTACTACTTGTTGAATCATACACAAAGGCACGTTTTATAACATCGAGTTACCAATGCGTTTTCGTACAATCAATATATAACCAAATCATAGGCAACAACTCATATCTTAAGGTTTGAAGAATATAAGATATTATCGTCTCGTGATCACTCGTGATAAAATCCATGAAGTGATTCAAATGAGCATGGATTTAATCCAATACTCAGAACTTATGAGCACTCATGAATGTTGCAGCAACTCTTGCTATGTCTAATACCTTGGACATCTACAAACCAGCTTCATGACAGTCTTGCCTTAATACCTACTTCCAACGTATTATCGACTGTGGATGGTTTGAATAACTTAGTCATTCAGGAAGAAGGACCTAGTTATTCTGGAAGTCAAAACATGCAAAGTGAAACACAAGAATAATCGAATCCAATATGGTCTCAAAACTTATGAATATAAATAGAACACCTTTTATTTATCACCATATTGATTACACATTATTCATTGCATACTGTTTCAAATTATCAACTTTATACTTGAATTAAAACAATAGTTGTCCCATGCTCCAAGCATGTACACTATGTTTTCTAAACACTAGTCATGCCATATACCAAGTATGCACATTATGTTTGTCTATGATCTTTACTTTGTGAAATAGATCGATTGAACATAATTCCAATGGTTCTCATTTCACAGTCCCAAATCCTTACCGCAAATGCAAGAATTCCAAATTCCTTCCATTTACTGAAATCTGTTAGATTTTAAACTTATATGCACTGATCCTCTTTAATGATTATGCACAAAGTCATAAAGACTTGCCAACAGTTAATACAGAGTATTCCAATGGAGATCAACTCCACGGAAACGAAGTCTCATATTCAAAGTACATTGCTTTGAACATCCTTCTTGCATTAAGTTTTCTAATCTTACACAGATTGAATAGTTTCCACCTATGGAAAAAATTTCCATATTCCCATTTTGACTATCATTTCTGAACAAAAATTGCCTCTTTTCAGAATATGTCAATATGGTCCTTCCAAAATTAACACTATACTTCCAACTGTCCCTCAGTAACCAATATTTGGTAAACCTTAGATTGTTCTTGACAATTGCTTAATAATTTTAGTCATATCCAATTCTATACTCTTCCCCTCTTAATGCCCTGAGCATTTGGAAAAATTTAGAAAGAATGAATATTATAGCACATGCAATCGATGCTATATCCGAAGCATATGGGATACGATTCATGATGTCTCACATAAACACATGATACTAGACCAGTCTTTTTGCTATAATATTTCTATTTCTATTTGCCATGTTCTCATAATTCGGATTATGAAAAGGGATGTCGTAATCGTAATCGAATTTTAGAACACAAATAATGTTCCCATATATAGAATTTCCTTATGTTCAACCATTCCAACATAACATTCATATATATACTTGACTAAATTTGATTAAAATTTCACAATCTAAGCTTTTAGATTTGAAATGAAGTATAATTTCCTCTCCCTTAATTATAGCAAAAACAACTTTTCCCAATTGAACTTTTGTTTTTCTATAATTAACACTGCTAACTTGCAACACTTATTATAATTATCATGCTCGCACTAACATGATGATTATTAGCATAACACTTATGCTCCCACTAGCTTTGACATGTACTCAGAAATCAGCAAGACTTCTACAAATCAATACTTTATTGACTTTCTTACCAAAGTTTAGATTTCTAATACGAGATGCTTTGATAAAACTTTATCAAAATCATACACCTTTTACTTAGATAGCTCACATGTGTGTCTAAACAATTTTAGAACTATGAAAAAGGATGCCGTAATCATAGTCTCAATTGTTTAGACCTTTGCCATTTCTCACAAGCCCATGTTAGTGTGCCGGTTAACCACACACGCTCCACTAACGACTTTTAAGAATGCAAATATCACAATTGCTATCTACTTAAAATCTACTCAGTGAAAGCGTTTCCTTACCATCATTTTCATGAATCGAAGAGAAACCTTATGACACTTAAATTTTATGGTGTATGTGTTCCTATCCATGTGAATTTGTCAAAATCATAATCACAAGACAAGGTTAGTGACAAATCCAAACTCATATGGATTGAACTTGTGCAGTCTTAACTTCTTGCCACCTAGAAGCACAAGGGCCTGCCATTGCTTCCAAGTTGTTATGCAACCAATCGAGAACTCTCAGAACTCATATGCATAGCTAACTTTGACTGGAATGGGCACAAAAATAGGAATATGTCAACACGATAGCTTATAAACCTCACGCCGTGTGCTAGTGATAAACTACAGGTTTTTATTCTTGATTAGATCTTGAAGCTTTTTCAAGATCTTTAAGACTCCCACTGTCCTCTTGACATATAAGACTCTTTTGCCAAATATTCAAGAGATAGTGCGGATTCTTTATCAGGACAAACACTTCACATAATTGGCCTTAGTTGGTCTTTGTTTTATCCAAAACATCACAACTTACCAATTTAAAATGTACAAGAGTAGGACACACTTTACATTTGACAAGTCTTAATAAACCTTCTTTAAGATGTGTCACTCAAATTACAATCTTGGAGTATGACTCTAAGACTTGTTTTGGAACGAAATATGTATCACCTTCTTGATTTAACCATTTCAATAATTCATGACTCATCTTCTTAGCCATAAGAATGCACTAAGATGTCCCTAGAGGATGAATTGTGATATGGACTCACAATCATTAAGATGATCATAAAACATGATACTAAAGTACTCTCCCACCTTTTCAGATTTGAGAAACTTTTATCTTTCTGCCAAATTTGATTCTTCTTATTCGTTCTGCCATACATTGTAACTTTTCCAATGTTTCAGAATTATACTTAAACTTGTAAGTATAACCATATTTACTAAACTTTAGTAAATCATAACGAATAATCTTATCGAACTTTGTGGTGGACTTGACCAGTGCACAAGAATGTGTACTCGATCCCTTAGTCCTTCACTTGACTCACATATACATGTGAACAAGGAATTAGTCTTAATTTTTCCAAAGATGAAAATTCTCATTCATCATACAATACAACTTGCATGATTCCAAGTTTCTATCCAACTGAAACTTGGGTGATGAGAATCTTTCCTTATTTGGTAAATTATGACACTACCACAAACGAAAGAATCAAATCCATTTTCCAATGTTGCTATCAATGGAATCATATAAACAACAATTTTCCACAAATGCCACTGTAAGGATATTTAAAATAAATAAAATCAAAAATTTTCCTTTATTTTAAACTTGCAGAAAACTTATCCTTACAATGCAAATGCATATGAAAACTATGTTGTTATCTATTCCTAAGCAATCTATCAAAACTCTTAAGCAGCAGCTCAAAAATTCTGATCACCGAACCATGCGATCGAAATCCATCTCTGCGATCATAATCAGCTTACACTTCGTTAAGCTTCCTCTCTTTTCTTTGATTCTTAAAACTTCAACATGTGACCCAGTCACATCATGTAATAAGAATCTCCAAATAGGAACTTAAAAGAGTTAGATAGTGGACTTACCTGAAGTAGAGTCAAACTTTTTGACTTGACCAACCTTATGATCTTTCAGGTAAATAGGGCAGTTTAGCAACCAGTGCCCTTTCCTTTGGCAATAGAAACATATGAACCCCTTGGGAATGGTACACAAGACTCTCTCAGACTTATCCTTTCTCTTTACCATTTGGTCAACCGAGTTGACTATGGCCGATCCCTTTCCATTGGGAAAAGAAAGCTATTCTGGATTTTCAATGTTACCATTGTCAATGTCCATCGAAGTTTGGGAAGTTGATCTTCTAATAAAATTTGCTTTACCAATGCTCTAAATCATTGCTGATTCAACAGCACCTAACAAATAGATAAGATCATTAAGGGTCATGTCATGATCTATTTCATATAGTAGTCCTAAAGGAACTCACCATGTGACTTAGAAAGTGATTGAAGAACCTAATCAACAACCAACTTCCTTTAGACCTTGACACCCAACTCTCCCGGCTTGTCAATATGTGACTTTATCTCCAAGATGGGAGCACACATAGAATTTGCTTGCCAATAGGGCTTGAGTGACTTTGAACTTTTCAAGAACTTGTGGGTTAGGGAGAATAATTGGAGGAGGTAGAGGTAGAGAAGTATGATTTTCATGAACCAACAATGGGACATCATCTTCATTAGGAAAGCTTGTTCCTAGGGATTTGGGAAGATCATAGTTGTCTGAACCAGACATCTACAATGGGAGATATTAAAGTTAGTTGATTTAAAGTCCTTGATATAACACCCAATATGAAATATTAAGGCTAGGACCCAACATAATACTTTATAACTTGGAAGAGGGATGTCATAATCCAAGCTATAGAATATTTGAAGGTAGGCGAATGACGATTCACAAATTTCCACCATGAAAAATGAAATAATTTATTAGGTTTTAATTGGATTTAAAACTCCTAGATCTTTTGAGATTCATTGAACTTTTCAATGGCATGTTTCAATCTCGATTGTGCCCTGTCAAATTTTGTGACTGGGATGTCGATGATCACAAAACAAGGTGTGAATAACCATGCAAATATACTTGGTACCCTTAATATTTACCACTCAATCGATGTGTCGGTTAACCACACGCACTCCACCGTTACTATGATAAACATTAAGTTACCCTTTGTCTACCGTGTTAAGTCCAGGTTAGCATGCCGGTTAACCACACGCGCTCCACTAACGACTTGAGCAAAGTGCAAAGTGTAATTTCATGGGTTAGCACCAAATTCACATTTTCCTAAGTAACTAAGATTGGGAATTCATAAGAGTTTAGTTGCTTAGTATCTATCATTAATACTTTTAATGAAGGGAGAATTATAGTCCATATCCTACCCGTTCGGCTAATGACCCTCCACCAGTCAAGGAAGCGGTAGGTGAGAGTGGACATCCATTAAACTGTCATTTTATAGGCAGTAACCTTATACCCCCCTTATAGACCGACTTCGTGAATGATGCCTACTAACGGTAAAACGACTTGTTCTTATACATATATAATTAGTATTAAACTTATAATATTATAAAGTATAAGGGTTGAATTTTAACTTTTAAAATTCTAGGGGTTGGAACTAAAGTTTACTAAAAGTGTGTGAGACTTTACATGTTCCAAAACTTGTGGGCAAGTTTTGTAACTTTCAAAACTTTTCATCTTTCGTAACTTATGAGTTAATGGTTTATTAAAATGAGAGACTTTTCATTTTATGTAACCTATGTGTTTCTTTAATGGACTTTAAAAGAGTGACTTTTTGTAATCCATAACTTGAGGACAAATTATGGATTCCATTAAAACACATAATGATCAAGAATTAAACTACCAAGCAAGTTGCAAATAATTCCTATGATCTTCTAAACTCATAAGTGTATGAATATTCATATCAACAATTTCAAGAATCATAAACAAAACATACAAAGCTTGAAATTTTGATAATAACCTTTGAAATTGGATTAGCATAATCATTACCACATCAAAAACAGGTTTTAAGGTTCAGAAAACAGTTTAGGGTAATTATCCTTATCCAATACCAAGAAAAACCCCGAAATTCTGCATACAGGGGCATCACGACGTTGTGGTAAAGACTGCCACGTCGTGGTGAGCAGTCAGATGCAAAAAATGCAGAATTTCAACTTTTGAAAAAACATGTAGCATCAAGTATAATTGAAAACAAGCCTAGGCTCTGATACCACTGATGGGTTTTGAGCATTCTAACACTCCTATGGTGTACATGCAACCCTATAAACCTTGAATCTATGTTTTCTCTATTATACATGCAAATATTTGATATTCCAAGGTTTTATCCTAACTAGCATAATATGAAGCAACTATACTACAAGAATCTAGTAGAATGACATACCTTTCGATGGAGCTTGAAGTCTTGGAGCTTAAGAGCCTAGTGCCTCAAGTGTGACACCTCAAATGGTTTAGAGAACACCAATAACACTTGGAATAACTAGAGAATAAGGATACATGCACCAAATCTGTTTTTTCCCTCTTGTGTATACACACTAGTGCACATTTCATGAACTAGGAACCTCTTTATATAGTGTGGAGGATTAGGGTTACATTCATGTAAACCCTAATACCCATGAGCTTTCATTTCCATAGGATCCATGGGTTAAACACTCCATGGACTATCCATGAAAGCTTATCCCAACCTAAATGAACTTGGCCCACCACAACTTGGTCCACCACATATATATAAGAGTCCATATTTAATTAGTTCCTTTTGATCACTAGATTAATTCTAAATTAATTCTTGATCAATACTAATTAAATAATATGATTTCATATTAATATATTAGAACTTATAATATATTAATATAAATCACTGGTATCCTTTTTCTCATTTTTTCTATCCAATTGTTCCGGTGAAGTGCAACCCAAATGGACCATGCCAAGTCGGGTCGAATACATACCAATAATAGTTATGGGCTTAGACATCTAATCCAACATATTGGCCATTGGATTCGAGGGACGCGGGTGCATACGCGTAGCGTAGCAAGAGGTACGCCCAGCGTACGCGGGCAGATGGCAAACCCTAATTTTTAGGGTTTAGGACCTATAAATACATTATTATAGCCTCCCCTTTTGGCCTCCTCACCTGTCCATCACCCTCAGAGAAACCCTAAGTCGTTCATACTCTTCCCTGTGTGTGTTTGACATTTTGAGCTTATTTTGGCAAAGAAGGGCTTGGAAGAAGAAAGGAAAGGTTTGAGAAGAAGCCCTTGAGGACCTTGAGCTCAAGGATCTGGAACAAGCTCACTATTTGGCACCAAGAGGAGGTATAAAGCTCCTATCTTTCCTTTTAGAATCATAGATCTAGAGTTTTGAAGATTTGGACCTTTTTAGGTCCAAAGTTTCGATCTTGGCCATGCAACTTTGATTTTGAGCTTAGGGTTGCCACCCTTGAAGCTCAATGAGTTCCTTTAGCTGTAAAGTCACAAAATTTGAGACTTTTATGAAACCATGCAAGAGATATAGCCATTTCCATGGAAGTTCATTGTCATTTATTAGTGTTGGGCTCACTTGGTGGGTTGCAAGCCACCAAGTGATCAACTTTATGGGTTAGGACAAAGCATGAGACTCAGATCTGTAGTTTGGATGTATTTCTTAAGGGAATAAGTAGGTTTTGGAAAGAATTTCTTAACAGGAGAGTACGATGGGCGTACACGCCCGTACGCACAGTGTACAAGCCTTTTTAGCAGTACGCGCAGCGTACATAGATGTACGCCCATCATACGCTCAGTCAGGGGACTTTTGTTATTGGGCCTTGGTTTGGGCCAAGTCTTGGACATAGTAGTAATGGGTTGTGAGGGGCCTCTAGAAGTTAGTTAAGGGCCCAAGGATTAGTGGGCTTGGAAGGAAAACCCATTTGAAGAGTTGGGCCCAATTTAGAAAATTGGGCCATTTGGGGACTTAATGGGCCTTAGTGAGGACTAGAAAGGATTGGGCATAGGTCATGGCCCAAAATAAGTCAGAGGGGTAAAATAGTCATTTTACCTATGCGAGAGTCAGCAGTTTTTGACTAAATGTTTATTTAGTCATTATAGCTGGGGAGTAGTTGGAGCAGCAGACGGTGTCACCTTTGCACGAGTTATTTAGCAGTCAGTTTGAGAGGTGAGTTTTCCTTCAGTAGGAATGGGTCTAAGGCACCAAGGCCGGCCCGTTTATGTAGTTATAGTATACCGGGGTGAGCCCGATGTCGGGGTTAGCCTGATGCAGTTCATATGTTTCCGGACCTTGGTCCGATTCCAGGTCGGTCCCGAGAGATAGTTATGTATGCTTGATGTCTTTGTGATTCTTGCATGTTACTTGTTATGTGTTGTGTGTTCCTGGTTTCGGCCCGATGCGGGACAAGCCCAATACAGTATATGTGATCGTGATATATGTTTATGTTGTGTATGTGTCGGGGTGATCCCGATGCCGGGGCAAGCCCGATGCCGGGGTGAGCCCGATGCCGGGGTGAGCCCGATGCCCGGTGCGGCCGGATGCCTGGGTGAGGCCGATGCCGGATAGGAGTCCGATGTCGGGTAAGCCGATGTCGGGATTCGTCTGATGCAGTTGGGAGTAATCCCAGAGTTATGTGATTTGTTATATGTATTTGTATGGTATGCGGTAGTTTGGGGGAGCTCACTAAGCTTCGTGCTTACAGTTTCAGTTTTGGTTTCAGTTACTTCCGGTAGCAAGGGGAAGAGCTCGGGATGATCGCATGGCACACACCACAGTCACAGCCTGGGAGTTATTCTGCTGTAGAATGACTTCATGAAGCTTGAGTGCCTAGTGCCCCAAATGTGACACCTCAAATGGTTCACACAACACCATATGCTTTTGGAATAACTTAGAAAGAAATACACACTTCATGAAAATCGGCTAGCCCTTATTATCACAGATAGTGGCCGATTTTCTCCAAGAATAAGATCATTATATAGTTAGGGTTACACCATGTAAACCCTAATTGTCATGGCCTTTCATTTCCATGATCCATGAGTACAAATACACCATGGAGCATCCATGGAGCATCTTATGGGGTTTAGCCCAACTTAACAATCCATGGAGCTTTAGCCCACTATATAAGTATGGATGATTTACACAATCAACCCATATATTTAATTAGTCTTCTTTTGATCACTTAATTAATACTAGATTAATTCTTGATCAATACTAATTAAATAATCTTATTAATATATTAGAACATATAATATATTAACCAACCTTAAGTGTTATTTCTCTCATTATAGTCTATCCAAATGCATGATGCCATGCAACCCAAATGGACCATGACGGGTCGGGTCAAGTCTTACCAATTATAGTTATGGACTTAGACGTTAATCCAACAGACTCCCACTTGGATAAGTCTAAAACTATTATTGCGTATGACTTCAAGAACCGACTGGCAATCGTAGCTCTCAAAAGCTTCCGTCGAACTCTGACCTTGTCGACGATCTCTGACATTTGTCTATGACTTGTCCATTAGATAAGTGATCATATATTCCTCCATTCTAGATATCATATGGACTGAGACATGGATTATCAATCATTCTCTCAGTCCATTTGTTGTTTCCCGATTTCCGATTCATGACGACTGACTGATTGAACAAATCAAATCAGTCCTGGCTTGGCCAAGCACTCACATGTGTCATCGCTAAATCATCGAGGGGCCCACAGATATCGCTTTTATCCCCAAGGTAAAAGGAATGGATAAACTTCGAGTCATATGTCTTGTTCTACTACTTGTTGAATCATACACAAAGGCACGTTTTATAACATCGAGTGACCAATGTGTTTTCGTGCAATCAATGTATAACCAACTCATAGTAACAAGTCATATCTCTAGGTTTGAAGAATATAAGATATTATCGTCTCATGATCACTCGTGATAAAATCCATGAAGTGATTCAAATGAGCGTGGGTTGAATCCAATACTCAGAACTTATGAGAACTCATGAGTGTTGTAGCACCACTTTGTCCACCAACTTGGACCTCTACAAGCCAACTCATGACAGTCTTGATTCATATCTACTTCCAACATATGACCAACTGTGGATGGTTTGAATAACTTAATCGTTCAGGAAGAGCGACTTAGTTATTCTGGAAGTCAAAACATGCAAAGAGAAACACAAGAATAAATGAATCAAAAATATGGTATCAAACCCTATGAATATAAATAAACACTTTTATTTATCACCATACTGATTAATCATTATTCATTGTTTCGGTTTTATCAACTTTATACTTGAATTAAAAAACACTAGTTGTCCCATGCTCCAAGCATGTACACTATGTTTTTCTTAAACAATAGCTTTGCCATACACCAAGTATGCACTTTATGTTTTTCTATGATCCTTACTTTGTGAAATAAACCAATTGAACATAATTTCAATGATTCTAATTTCATATTTGCAAATCCTTATCTAAAAATGTGAGAATTTCAAATTCCTATCATTTATCGAAAACTGTTTAGATTTTAAACTTATATGCACTGACCTTCCTATAATGAATATGTACAAAGTCACAAAGACTTGTCAGCAGTCATTATAAGGTATTCCAATGGAGTTCAACTCCATTGAAACTAAGTCTCATATTCAAAGTACATTGCTTTGAACATGCTTCTTGCATTAAGTTTTCTAATCTTACACAGATAACTTCCACCTATGGAGACAACTCCATATTCTCATTTTGACTATCACTTCTGAACAAGAAATGCCTCTTTTTCAGAATATGTCAATATGGTCCTTCCAATATTAACAGTATACTTCCAACTGTCCTTGAGCAACCAATCTTTGGTAAACCTTAGATTGTCCTCGACAATTGCTTAATCCTTTTAGTCATATCCAATTCTAGACCTTTTCCCTTCATAATGCCTTTGGGCATTTGGAAAATTTAGAAAGGACAAATATTATAGCACATGCAATCGATCCTGTACCCAAAGCAAATGGGACACGATTCATGATGACTCACATAAAGACATGATTCTAGACTAGTCTTTTGCTACAATATTTTTATTTGCCATGTTCTCTAAATTTGACTATGAAGAGGGATGTCGTAATCATAATTGAATTTTGAGAACGCAATATATGGAATTTCCTTAAGTTGAACAAATCCAACATGAAATTCATATATATATTCTTGACTAAAGATGATTAAGGTCTCAATCTAAGCCTTTAGAACTGAAATGAAGTACATCCTCTCCCTTAATTATAGCAAAACTAACAATAATTATCATGCTCCCACTAACATGATGATTCTTAGCATAACACTTATGCTCCCACTAGCTTTGACATGTACTCAGAAATCAACTGGACTTCTAGAAATCAATACTTTATTGACTTCCTTACCAAAGTTCAGACTTCTGATATGAGATGCTTTGATAAAGAACTTTATCAAACTCATACACCTTTCCTTAGATAGCATGCATGTGTGTCTAAACAACTTCAGAACTATGAAAAGGGATGCCGTAATCATAGTCTCAACTGTTTAGACCTTTTGCCATCTGCTTCAAATCTACTTGGTGGAAGTGTTTCCTCACCATCATTTTCATGAATCGGAGAGAAACCTTATGACCCTTAGATTTTATGGTGTATGTGTTCTTATCCATGTGAGTCGTCAAAACCATAGTCACAAGACAAGGATAATGACAAATCCAAACACATATGGACTGAACTCAATCTTAATTTCTTACCACCTGGCAGCTCAAGGGCCTACCATTGCTTCCAAGTTGTTATGCAACCAACTGAGAAATCTAAGAAATCATAGGCAAAGCCAACTTTAACTGGAATGGGCACAGAAATAGAAATATGTCAACACGATAGGTTATAAACCTCACGTCGTGTGCTAGTGTTAAACTACAGGTTTTTATTCTTGATTAGACCTTGAAGCTTTCAGAATCTCTAAGACTCCCATTGTCCTCTTGACATATAAGACTATCTTGCCAAATATTCAAGAGATAGTGCAGCTTCTTTATCAAGACAAACACTTCACACACTTGGCCTAAGTTGGTCTTTGTTTAACCCAAAACATCACAACTTACCAATTTCAAATGTGCAAGAGTAGGACACTTTTACTCTTACATTTGACAAGTGTTTTAAACCTTTCTTTAAGATATGTCACTCAACTTATAGTCTTGGAGTATCACACTAAGACTTGTTTTGAAACGAAGTATGACTCATCTTCTTGATTTAACCATTTCAAGAATTCATGACTCCTCTTCTTAGTCATAATAATGCACTAAGATGTCCTTAGAAGACCAATTGTGATGTGGTTCTTTAATCATTAAGATGATCACAAAACATGACACTAAAGTACTCTCCCATCTTTTCAGATTTGAGAAACTTTTATCTTTCTGCCTAATTTGATTCTTCTCATTCGTTCTGCCATACATTGAAACTTTTTCCAATGTTTCAGAATTATAGTTAAACTTGTAAGTATAACCATATTTACTACACTTTAGTAAATCATGACGAATAGTCTTAACGAGCTTTGTGGTGGACATGACCAGTGCACAAGAATGTGTAATCGATCTCTTTAGTTCTTCCCTTGTTCACATAAGGAATTAGTCTTAATTTTCCAAAGCTGAAAGTTCTCATTCATCATACTATACAACTTGCATGATTCCAGGTTTCGGTCCAATTGAAACTTGGGTGATGAGAATCTTCCTTATTTGGCAAATTTAGACACTACCACAAATGAAAGAATCAAATCCATTTTCCAATATTTCTAGAAACATACAAACATCAAGTTTTCATAAATGCCATTGCAAGGAGATATAAAATAAATTAAAACAAAATTTTATTTATTTATAAAATGCGGAAAAAACTTTTCCTTACAATGCAACTTTAAATGAAAACTATGTTATTACATGTTTCCAAGCAATCTATCATAACTTCTAAGAGTAGCTCAAGAATCCGATCTTCAATCAAGCGATAGAAATTCATCTTCGTGGTCAGATTCAACATACTCTTTCTTTAAGTTTCCTTCACTTTTCCTTTGATTCTTAAAATATCAACATGTGACGCAGTCACATCATGTAATAAGAATCTCAGAATAGAAACTTAATCGAGTTAGATAGTGGACTTTACCTGAAGTAGAGTCAAACTTATTGACTTGATCAACGTTATGATCTTTCAGGTAAATAGGCAGTTTCGCAATCAATGCCCCTTCCTTTGGCAAGAGAAACATATGGACTCTTTGGGAATGGTGTACTGGACTATCCCAGACTTGCCTTTCTCTTTAACATTTGGTCAACCGAGTTGACAATGGCCAATCCCTTTCCATTAGGAAGCGAAAGCTTTTCTGGATATCCAATGTTACCATTTTCAAAGTCCATGGAAGTTTGGGAAGTTGATCTTCTAATCAAATTTGCTTTACTAGTCCTCCAAATCATTGCTGATTCAGTAGCAGCAAGCAAATAGATATGATCATTAAGGTTCATGTCATAGTCTGTTTCATAGTAGTCCCAAAGGAACTCACTATGTGACTTAGAAAGTGATTGAACATCCAACTTTCTCAAGACTTTGACACCCAACTCTCCCGGCTTGTCAATATGTGACTTCATCTCCAAGATGTGATCACACATAGAGCTTGCTTGCCATTAGGGCTTGAGTGACCTTGAACTTGTTGGTTAGGGAGAATAATTGGAGGAGGTGGAGGAAGTAAAGTTCCAAGATATTTGGGAAGATCATAGATGTCTGAGCTAGACATCTTTTAGGAGATATTCAAGATAATTGATTTAAAGTCCTTAATATAACACCCAATATGAAATATTAAGGTTAGGACCCAACACAATATTTTATAACTTGGAAGAGGGATGTCGTAATCCAGGCTATAAAATATTTGAAGGTAGGTGAATGACGATTCACCAATTTCCCTCATGAAAAACGAAATAATTTATTAGGTTTTTAATTGGATTTGAAACTCCTAGATCTTTTGAGATTCATTGAACTTTTCAATGGCATGTTTCAATCTCGAGTGTGCCCTTCAGTTTTTGTGACTGGGATGCCGAGGATCACAAAAGAAGGTGTGAAGTAACCATGCAAATTACTTGGTACCCTTAATATTTACCCCTTAATCGATGTGCCGGTTAACCACACGCGCTCCACCGATACTGTGATAAATATTAAGTTACCCTTCGCCTACCTTGTTAAATCAAGCTAGTGTGCCGGTTAACCACACACGCTCCACTAACCGACTTAAGCAAAGTGCAAAGTGTAATTTCATGCATTAGCACCTTAGTCACATGTTCCTAAGTAACTAAGATTGGGAATTTATAAGTATTTAGTTACTTAGTATTTATCATTAATACTTTTAATGAAGGGAGAATTATAGTCCTTGTCCTACCCGTTCGGCTAACGACCCTCCACCAGTCAGGGAAGCGGTGGGTGAGAGTGGACACCCATTAAGCTGCCATTTTATAGGCAACAACCTTATACCCCCCTTATAGACCGGCTTCGTGAATGAGGCCTACTAGTGGTAAGACTAACTTGCTCTTATACATATATATATATATATATATATATATATATATATATATATATATATTATTAACTTATAATATTATAAAGTATAAGGGTTGAATTTTAACTTTTAAAACTCTAAGGGCTTAACTTGGAATTAAAGTATTCTTGAGAGAAACTTTACATATTCCAAAACTTGAGGGCAAGTTTTTTGAAAATATTCAAAACTAATTAATTCCATAACTAATGTGTTTAAAGTAGTTTTAATTAAAAAAACTCTTCAAGTTCCATAACTTGAGGACAAGTTATGGAAGACTTTAAACTAATAAAAGAATGTAACTTTTCTTTATTTTTGTAACTTATGGAACTAATTAAGACAAGACTCTTCATTTTGTAACCTTTGCCAACTTTTATGAGTTTTAAGAAACTTTAATGTGACTTTTCATGTAACTTGAGGACAAGTTACACAAACACATTTTAGAATCAACTCTTAGATTAATTTGGATTGAAAATAACAATTTCACATAACTTTTCTATTAATCTAAGCAGCTCATAAGAACTAGATAATTTAAATCAAACTTTTTCATGAAATTAGCGTAACCATTAAACTAATACAAAAACATGAATCTATTGACAATTATCTTTGAAATTGGATTAGTATGAACATTACCACATCAAAAATAATTTTATAAGTTGAAAAACAGCTTCTGGTAATGTTCCTAGTCCAATTCCAACCAAGAAACCCGAAAAATGTTGTCTGGAGGCCAACTTCGTCGAGTTCTTCATGGAACTCGTCGAGTTCATGCTGTAATACATGAACTCGTCGAGTTTTTTTCCAGAACTCGTCGAGTTTTAGGCCCTGACAGATTCTTGGCTTCGAAAAATCTATTTGCATCAAGTATAAGAGAAAGCAAGCCTAGGCTCTGATACCACTGTTGGGTTTTGAGCATTCTAACACTCCTAAGTGTACATGCAACCCTAAATACCTTGGATCTATGTTTTCTCTATTATACATGCAAATATGAACTTTCCAAGGTATTCATCCTAACTAGCATAATAACATTGATTCATATGAATATATCAAGTTAGAATTACTTACCTCTTTGATGTAGAATGACTTCATGAAGCTTGAGTGCCTAGTGCCCCAAGTGTGACACCTCAAATGGTTCACACAACACCATATGCTTTTGGAATAACTTAGAAAGAAATACACACTTCATGAAAATCGGCTAGCCCTTATTATCACACATAGTGGCCGATTTTCTCCAAGAATAAGATCATTATATAGTTAGGGTTACACCATGTAAACCCTAATTGTCATGGCCTTTCATTTCCATGATCCATGGGTACAAATACACCATGGAGCATCCATGGAGCATCTTATGGGGTTTAGCCCAACTTGACAATCCATGGAGCTTTAGCCCACTATATAAGTATGGATGATTTACACAATCAACCCATATATTTAATTAGTCTTCTTTTGATCACTTAATTAATACTAGATTAATTCTTGATCAATACTAATTAAATAATCTTATTAATATATTAGAACATATAATATATTAACCAACCTTAAGTGTTATTTCTCTCATTATAGTCTATCCAAATGTATGATGCCATGCAACCCAAATGGACCATGCCAGGTCGGGTCAAGTCTTACCAATTATAGTTATGGACTTAGACATTAATCCAACAGACTCCCACTTGGATAAGTCTAAAACTATTATTGCGTATGACTTCAAGAACCGACTGGCAATCGTAGCCGATGACAGGACTGTCAGGGTCGCAAGAGTTCATAGAGGATGTACACTACGGTTATTTGATGAGCAGTTCTCAGTGGATTTGGTTCCTATTCCCCTGCGAGGGAATAAGGTTTTCGTGGGTATGGATTGGTTGAGCCCCAACGGGGTAGTGATTCATTGTGACCTGCAGATAGTGAGGGTTCGCACTCCTAGTGGGGGAGAATTAGTGATTCAGGGGGACAGGCCACAACACAGACCGATTATTTGTTCAACGGCGAGAGTGAGGCGCTACTTTCAGCAAGGTTGCGCATGATATGTCGCCTATGTCATGGATACTCGCGATAAGGGTAAGGCGACAGTCGATGATGTACCAGTAGTGCGAGAGTACCCAGACGTATTCCCGGATGATTTGCCTGGGATACCTCCGGAGAGACAAGTTGAGTTCCGGGTTGACCTGGTCCCTGGTGCGGCTCCGATAGCTAAGGCACCATATCAGTTGGCTCCTCCCGAGATGCAGGAGTTGTCTACGCAGCTGCAAGAGCTGCTAGACAAGGGTTTTATCAGGCCGAGTAGTTCGCCATGAGGAGCCCCGATCCTGTTTGTAAAGAAGAAGAACGGGTCGCACCGTATGTGCATAGATTACCGGGAGCTGAACAAGGTAATGGTGAAGAACCGTTACCCACTCCCGAGGATAGATGATTTGTTCGACCAACTTCAAGGAGAATCTTGGTTCTCCAAGATTGATCTACGGTCCGGATATCACCATATGCGTTTCAAAGATGACGACGTGCAGAAGACCACTTTTAGGACCCGCTATGGTCATTATGAGTTTGTGGTGATGCCATTTGGGCTCACCAATGCTCCAGCTGCGTTCATGGACCACATGAACCTGTTGGATTAGTGTCTAAGTCAATAACTATAACTGGTGTGTACTTGAGAAAAGGATATTTATGATTTGTTAATGTATTATAAGTTCTAATATATTAATATGAAATCATATTATTTAATTAGTATTGATCAATAATTAATTTGGAATTAATTTTGTGATCAAAAGGAGACTAATTAAATATATGGGGATTGATTGTGTAAATCATTCATTCTTATATATGTGGGCTTATGATCCATAGTTCTTCATGATGGGCTAAACCCATGGAGTAACCCATGGATACTGCATGGAGGTTTTAACCCATGGAGCATGAAGAATATGGAAATACATGAGTTACATGGTTGTAACCCTAATAGCCACAATATATAAGGACCCCATGGCTCAAGAAATTGGCACTAGTGTGTGTACACATGAGGGCTAGCCGATTTGAGAATAAGAACCTTTTCTCCCAAGTTATTCCAAGATGTTGGTGATGTTGTGTGAACCATTTGAGGTGTCACACTTGAGGCACAACGCTCTTAAGCTCCATGAAATCAAGCTACATCAAAAGGTATGTTATCTAACTAGGCTTTGTACTATAGTTGCTTCATATTATGCTAGTTAGGATGAAACCTTGGAATATTGAATATTTGCATGTATAATAGAGAAAACATAGATCCAAGGTTTATAGGGTTGCATGTACACCATAGGAGTGTTAGAATGCTCAAAACCCATCAGTGGTATCAGATCCTAGGCATGTTTTATTTTATACTTGATGAAAATTGCTGAAAATCGAAGTGTGTATGCTGTCTGGTCAGCTGACTAACCGAGTGTATTGAGGGACTCGACGAGTCCATGCCTAAATTCATCCAACTCGCCAATTTGGTTCATGTACTCGACGAGTTGGACCCCCTGACAGCATATCTTCGAGTTTTAAGGCTGGAATTGGTCTAGAATCATTACCTTAAACTGTTTTGGACTTATAAAACCTATTTTTGATGTGGTAATGATTATGGTAAACCAATTTCAAAGTTGTTATCGAAATTTCAAGCTTTATGTGTGTTTATGTAATTCTTGAAATTGTTGATATGATTGTTCATACACTTATGAGTTTTGGTAGATCATAGGAATTATTTGCAAAAATTGTGTAACATCCGGATTTTCAGGTACATTATTGTGTATGTTAATCTTGAGATTTAAGGAGGGACTCGACGAGTTGAGGGACCAACTCGCCGAGTCGAGTCGAGTTGCTCGCGTGGATTTAATGAATGGACTCGACGAGTCACAGGAGGGACTCGCCGAGTAGGTGCTGGGCAGAGAAACCCTAATTTCTCGGGTTTGGGACCTATTTAAAGGCATTTATAGCCTCATTTGCGGCTAGCTTCCCCTGAGAGCAAACCCTAATTGCTATTGGAGCTAGAGAGTGAGAGAGAAGCTCATATTATGGTTCTTGGTGCATTTCTATGAAGAAGGATGAAGAGCTTCATGATGGGGAACAAAGGAAGGCAGTGGATCTGTGGTATTGAGTGTTTCAGCTGCTAAGAGAAGGTACAAAGTCCTCATCTTGTTCATTCCTTGTACTAGATCTCATTTTGGGAGTTTTAGGGCTTTTCTTCCATCCTTTTGAATCTATGAGTCGGATGAGACCTGGTTGTGGTTGGAAACCTCAGATCTGGACCTCCTAAGGTCCTTAGAGTCTAGATGTCTCAGCTTTAGTCGTCCAAATGAGGGTTGATGAGCAAAAACCTTCATGAAGAGCATGTATTGGCGTTTTGAAGCAATAACATCATGTATGAACGTAAAGATCGAAGCTTTACGTAATTATTGAGCCTTGGGATGATAGATCTATAGTTTAGAATGATAGATCTGGTTGAAATCGTCTGAATGAGAAATCAGATCAAATGGACTCGCCGAGTCCATGAACTGACTCGCCGAGTCGGCGAGGGTTTGTCCCGATGGATTGATTGTACGATAACTCGGCGAGTTAGGGGTCAACTCGACGAGTTGAGCTGGACTTTTGAGACTTTTGAGGATACGAGGGGACTCGACGAGTCGCAAGAGTGCACTCGACGAGTCGGGTCAAACTTGGATTGTTGACTCGAGTTTAACTTCTGTTGACTTTGGGGTTTTGGTCAACATATGTGATAGAGACCTTGGAGGGTTAAAATGGTCTTTTACCCACTTTAAAGAGTTAGAAAGAGAAAGAACCGCCTTCGATTCTCTGAGTCGTGAAAAGAGTATTAATAAGAGATATTCATCCTTTGTGTTAGGAGGAGGCTAGTTCGAGATCCGAGCACGAGGTTATTTGCTCACCTGCTAGCCGAGGTGAGTCTTCTCACTATACTTTACCTTGAGTGGTAGCTATGTGCAGACCGGAGGGTCTTATGTGTTATGTGTATGTTTGAGTTTATATGCATTGTGATATATGTATGCTATGTGTTATATAGACCGGACCGGAGGGTCCAACGACTTACGAGGCCAGAGGGTCCTCGAGTAGACCGGACCGGAGGGTCCAACGATTTTGACCGGACCGGAGGGTCCAACGAGCTAGACCGGACTGGAGGGTCCAACGAGCTACGAGACTGGAGGGTCCCGCTGAGACACATTGACCGGAGGGTCGTACCGAGTTATAGCCTCGAGTGGCTATGTGTTGTATGTGGTATGTTGGGTAACTCACTAAGCTTTGTGCTTACCGTGTTATGTGTTATGTGTTTCAGGTTCTCAGGATCGCGGGACGGCACCGGCTTGATTGTACACATCAGAGAAAGAGTTATGTTTGATGATCCTGGATTACTAATGGAGTTGTGTTTTGTAATTTGAATAAACGAGGTTTTATACAAAATGTTATGAAAAGTATGCGTTTTTAAAATGAAAAATTCGTTAGAAAATTTACGGTGTTACAAGTTGGTATCAGAGCCTTGGTTTGAGGTACTCGGATGCACCTTCGGGCGTATCTGAACTCAAACTGAGGATTTGAGGAAATTTTTCATAAAAGAAACAATTTTTATAAAAAGAGTAAAAGATTTTTGAGAAAATCAGAACGGAGTAGTGTGTACGATCAGCCAGCGCCCGAACGGTGATTTCCCAAAATACCCTTACATTATGTGTTATAAGATATTATGTGATATGCTATGCATGCTAGAGATAGGCTATGTATTTCATATTTTAGGACTAGAGTGGCCTGATTTGTGATGCCTTAGCCTAGGAGTTGCTGTTATATGTGATGTGCCTCGAGTATGTGCTTAGTATGAGTATCCAGCAGGAATCCTTTTAGAGAGGGATCTGAGTAGAGGAGTAATCTAGGAGAGATACCTAGATGAGCATTTGAGGAGCCTACTGAGAGAGTAGTTAGATGCCCGCGTGGGGTAAAGTTGCTTGAGTTCGGTGATATCCTTTGAGTATGAGGAGAGCAAGTGGGTAATAACCTAGAGTGGTTTTACATGTTGGTAGAGATTATTCGATGTCGGAATGCTGCTTGCTTCGTGCTTTGTCGAACTCTTGATGATGAGAGTCAGCTACTAAGTGAATATGACGATATTCAGGAGGTAGATGGCTGGCATCATAA
This sequence comes from Lactuca virosa, assembly GCF_052849685.1. Lineage (NCBI taxonomy): Eukaryota > Viridiplantae > Streptophyta > Magnoliopsida > Asterales > Asteraceae > Lactuca > Lactuca virosa. The sequence goes on along the minus strand of NC_136426.1, from coordinate 332,509,683 downwards.
GGAGTTCTTCAGCAGCTGATGGCGGAGAAGTGTGGGAACCTAGGAAGAGCCTAGGGAAGGGTAACCCTAGTCAGATGAGTACACTGACAGAGTTGGATATTTCGCAGAGGAGCGAACACGCATGACAGGATTGGTGATCGAGAAAGTTGAGCAGCTACTTAGGAACTCGGGGATGGTCCGTGCAGAAAGTATTGGTAGATGTGGCAGGTAGTATGGGCCCGTACTACTGAAAGCAGAGGACCCATACTCGATACAGGGAACATTCCGGAGGATATAAGTAGCAGATCGAGAGGTGATTTCATGGTTCGAGTATCATGATTTGTAGCAGATCGAGAGGTGATTTCATGGTTAGAGTACCATGATTTGTAGCAGATCGAGAGGTAATTTCATGGTTCGAGTACCATGATTTGTAGCAGATTAGGAGGTGATTTCATGGTTCGAGTACCATGATTTGTAGCAGATCGAGAGGTTATGTCATGGTTCGAGTACCATGATTCGTAGCGGATTGAGAAGAGATAACATGGTTCGGGTACCATGATTCATAGCTAATCGAGAGGTGGCCAGATGGTTCGAGTACCATGACCCTTGGCGGTTAGTGTTATTGGTTCTACCAGTTATTCCGTTATGATTGGTTAGACTGAGATCAGATGTGAAAGAGTATGGGGCTAGAGGGCCATGATGAATGAGTATAGTGGAGCATCCCTTGAGAGGGAAATCGAGTTAGCTTCGAGGGATTTTTGGTAAGATGGCAGATGACGTCGCAAGGCTCAAGGATGAGTAGAGATGGCGGTTATAGAGGATTGCGACATGAGTTGAGCAATCAGCCGATAGTGGAGATGTCAACTTCTGTGACATGGATGGTATTATTTTCGTTTCCTGTGGGAAACATAAGAGGTGTTAAGAATTCGGTTTCCGAGCTTGGGGGTAGAACCCTACGGCTTAGCATTGATGGCGACCTTCCATCAGAGTATTTGGGCAGTATGTCTGCCGAGAGGTAATGTTATAGCATGAGCAGGTTGTCAGCGGGGACTAAGATGGTTAAGGACAAGGATACACCCAATTTGAGCATAGTAGGGCATGTATTAGCTGCAGCGGCAGACGATCAAGAGGAGGATATTGGGGCGGTGGCTCTTATTGTCTATGATGAGTATCGAGTGTGGTAATGAGGACTCCACTCTTATTACAACCCACGTGATGGAACGTCGGTTGAAGAGTCAAGGATGAGGAATATGTTAGTTCGTTATTTTCAGACTAAGAGTCAGGGTTACGACTGGACACTTGAGATGTCCGGTAGTGGGATGGTACGAGATTCTGAATGACTAGAGGTAGTCATGATGAGAAGTTTATGAGGATTTCATCGGAGATTCGGGATATTTGGAATTGCTTGACCTCCATCGGGGAGATCAGCGAGCATTGCGTATCACCTTGCAATATTATCTTATAATAATTAAATCTAGTATAATATATTCAAGGCAAATAAAATTTAACTCATTAACATTACCCTTAATTTATAAATCAAAAATAAAGGTTTTATGAATAAAAACTTGATTTTAGTGTATATTTTATAAAAAGTTTGATATTTTTATAAAAGATTTAAATTTTTATAAAAGAAACAAGAGAGAGGGAGCCTCTCTCACCCAAAATCTGGGCCTCCCCTTTCCCAAGACCCTCCTCCTCTTCCCAAAACACATAATCATTTCTCTCTTCTCCACACTCTTCACCTCTTCATTCTCTCTCTCACACACTCTACCATCATTCATTGAATTCTCTCTTCTTTCTCCCTCTAATCTCACGAAAATATCAGAAAAGTTCAGCCATTTCTACTAAAAAACCTCAACATTTGATGTTATTCTTAAAGGTAAACCCGGAAATCATTCATTCCCCTTCTCTTTTCCTTCAAGTTTTACTTGTTTTTCATGGATTTTCTCCATCTTCTACCCCATTCTATTGTAAAATCATGAACACTTGCACCTACTCACGGTTTTGATGATGATGGTGGTAGGATTTCACCCAAAAACAACATGCATGTTGTAAATGGTGAAATCCAAGGACCTAAACCTAAGTAAAAATCAAGGAAATGCACTTTTCTACATGTTTTGGTGGAAAAACACCACATGCACCCTATGTTTTCTACCAAAAGCGATTTTTGAACATATGAAACTCATTAATGATCTTCAAACCAACATGCATGTGATGATCTTCAAGCTTAGATGCTTGATGATCAAAGTTTGTTGTTAAAAGCTTTCAAATATGTTCATAAAAGATTTATTCCCAAATAAATACCTAAAACTTCTTTTCTGTTCAAATGATATTTTTCCCAGAATCCAACCAACAATATAAGATGATCTGCAAATTTTCAGAAAATAATTCGTTTTTCTCGAATTATAATTAATGCAAGAAAATAGGGCAATAAATCATATAAAATACTTTCTGGGGTCTATAAATCCTAGTTAAATTCGTGGATGACCCCTATGCTAAATAATGATCCCTCATTAAGTTTCATCGATTTTTGTTACTGTTTAATATGGTTTTGAATTTTCCTTTTGTTTGGCTCCAATAAATAATAAAAGCGCTTTAGAAAATCTTAAAATGATATATAACAATTTTCGCAGTTGCTACCAGAGGTATAAGACTCAGAAAAATAATTTCAGAATTTTTTATAATGCATTCCTATTTTTCCTTGATTTTTGTATTTATAATGTCCTAAATATAGAAAAAATAGTTCTGCTCACCAGAACACCTTGTAGTACATTAGGAGGCTACATAAAAATTTTGATGATTTTTCTTTTATGTATATTATTTTTCTCCTATTTTCTAAGATTAAATACACTTAAATCCACAAAATCGGATTTCAGTATATAGAAACCACATTTGGTATTTTTCCCAGATTATTTACTCTGTTAATGAAGTGTACAAAATTTTTGGTAATTTACTTTAACTGTTTAATAATTATTATTTAATTAATGATTATTTAAGAGGATTAAACAAGGAAAAATAGCAACACTAATTGAAAAATATCTTTTATATTTTTCACAGCTTCTATATATGTAATAACAGTGTTAAAAAAATTTTGGACAATTTTGGAAACTGTTTTCTATTTATCTCCATTTGTATAAATACCCTTATTGGTGACTTAAACCTATAACCTTAATTAATCTTTATATTATTTTACTACTTCGTTTGATCGCCACACATGTATTTTCGTTATCTTGGAATTATTACATATTTTGATAATAGTGAGATTAATTATCATTTCTAAACACACATTTTGATAACAGTGAGATTTTTATTACTTCTAAACACCTAAAATGCTATCTACACAATGTGATTTAATCGCCTCCATTTGCAACATTGACTCTCTAAATATATATATTCTTCGAATATAGATCTATTATTGTAAGAGTAACCGTAGTAGTAATTATAGCCTCGAAGATCCTCAATCATTTCGTAATTTATTTTGTAGCCGACACTTAAATAGCATTTACATTGGAGATGTACCAAAACTTCGTTGCCTACCCTTAGTACGTTTTTTTTAGGAACTTACCCTCGATCGCTTCCCTTTCATTCATGTTACCCCTTCTTATTTCGGAACATATATTTTCCAGATATAGTAGCCAACCCGAAAGTGAACAACTTGTTCCTAATCTCTTCTTTATTAGGCGGCGAATTTACACTTAGTGTTAATTTAGAATGCGACTTGAGGATCAATGCGGATTTAACGCTCAATGCAGTGGGTGCTTCAGCAAAACTTATAACGTTCTTTTAAGTTAGATAATATCTAAGAACACTGAAATAATCAAAGAACACTGAAAGTCACCACCTCTCCAGCTATATAATTGTATTCGACTAAGTTCTAATAGAATACGTCACGAATTGAATTTCGGGGCAAAATTCTTTCAACCGGGGGAGAATGTGACAACCGTCAAAATTCAAGTCGGTTCTAGATTTGACTAGACTTAGTTGCACATATAGGCACAAAACATATTAGACTTAGTAACTAGAAGCTAAGTTATAACCTAGTAGAAACTTGGAAACGGATAGAAACAATGGATGGTGTACTTAGATTTCACATTGATATGTGAATTCTACTACTACTTAACTGTAGTGACTATCCATATTTGGGTCACTCTTTGACTCGAACACCATTTCATGAATCATATACACACATCATGCACTTGACCTAGTAGTAAAAGTTAGGTCAGAGTCTCATAGAAACTTAAGTCAAAGTTGAAACTAGGACTAGTATACTTGATTCCTCAATTTCGTTTGAATCTCGGAATCACTACATAGAATGCCAATAAAGCAATAAAAATAAATTACAAACAATATTTCTAATTTGAATAAGAGTTATGAAACTCTAAAATAGTTTGAAATCTCAAAATTCAAGTAATTTTGATATCCAAAGATTTAATAACTCTCAAAAACCTTAAATGCCCTAAAAACTCATATTTACAAACTTTAACCTTAAAAATTCTATAAAAATAATTATAAACCTTGTAATATTATCCTATAATAATTAAAATTAGTATAATATATTCAAGGCAAATAAAATTTAACTCATTAACATTACCCTTAATTTATAAATAAAAAATAAAGGTTTTATGAATAAAAACTTGATTTTAGTGTATATTTTATAAAAAGTTTGATAGTTTTATAAAAGATTTAAATTTTTATAAAAGAAACAAGAGAGAGGGAGCCTCTCTCACCCAAAATCTCGGCCTCCCCTCTCCCAAGACCCTCATCCTCTTCCCAAAACACATAATCATTTCTCTCTTCTCCACACTCTTCACCTCTTCATTCTCTCTCTCACACACTCTACCATCATTCATTGAATTCTCTCTTCTTTCTCCCTCTAAACTCACGAAAATCTCAGAAAAGTTCATCCATTTCTACTAAAAAACCTCAACATTTGATGTTATTCTTAAAGGTAAACCCGGAAATCATTCATTCCCCTTCTCTTTTCCTTCAAGTTTTACTTGTTTTTCATGGATTTTCTCCATCTTCTACCCCATTCTATTGTAAAATCACGAACACTTGCACCTACTCACGGTTTTGATGATGATGGTGGTAGGATTTCACCCAAAAACAACATGCATGTTGTAAATGGTGAAATCCAAGGACCTAAACCTAAGTAAAAATCAAGGAAATGCACTTTTCTACATGTTTTGGTGGAAAAACACCACATGCACCCTATGTTTTCTATCAAAAACGATTTTTGAACATATGAAACTCATTAATGATCTTCAAACCAACATGCATGTGATGATCTTCAAGCTTAGATGCTTGATGATCAAAGTTTGTTGTTAAAAGCTTTCAAATATGTTCATAAAAGATTTATTCCCAAATAAATACCTAAAACTTCTTTTATGTTCAAATGATATTTTTCCCAGAATCCAACCAACAATATAAGATGATCTGTAAATTTTTAGAAAATAATTCGTTTTTCTCGAATTATTATAATTAATGCAAGAAAATAGGGCAATAAATCATATAAAATACTTTATGGGGTCTATAAATCCTAGTTAAATTCGTGGATGACCCCTATGCTAAATAAAGATCCCTCATTAAGTTTCATCGATTTTTGTTACTGTTTAATATGGTTTTGAATTTTCCTTTTGTTTGGCTCCAATAAATCATAAAACCGCTTTAGAAAATCTTAAAATGATATATAACAATTTTCGCAGTTGTTACCAGAGGTATAAGACTCAGAAAAATATATTCAGAATTTTTTATAATGCATTCCTGTTTTTCCCCGATTTTTGTATTTATAATGGCCTAAAAATAGAAAAAATAGTTCTGCTCATCCAAAATTAATGAAAATTTACCAGAACACCTTGTAGTATATTAGGAGGCTTCATACAAATTTTGATGATTTTTCTCTTATGTATATTATTTTTCTCCTATTTTCTAAGATTAAATACACTTAAATCCACAAAATCGGATTTCAGTATATAAAAACCACATTTGGTATTTTTCCCAGATTATTTACTCTGTAAATGAAGTGTACAAAATTTTTGGTAATTTAGTTTAACTTTTTAATAATTATTATTCAATTAATGATTATTTAATAGGATTAAACAAGGAAAAATAGCAACACTAATTGAAAAATATCTTTTATATTCTTCACAGCTTCTATATATGTAATAACAGTGTTCAAAAAAGTTTGGACAATTTTGGAAACTGTTTTCTATTTATCTCCATTTTTAATAGAATAAATGCACAAAAATCATAAAATTGGGTTAAACAGTTTATAAATCCATTTTTGTATTTTTCCCAACTTAATAATGTTTAATAACAGTAATACAAAATGTGTGGGTAATTTTGGAAACTGTTTTCTATTTATCTCCATTTTTATTAGAATAAATACACAAAAATCATAAAATTGGGTTAAACAGTTTATAAATCCATTTTCATATTTTTCCCAACTTAATAATTTTAATAACAGTTATACAAAAAGTTTGGGTAATTTTGGAAACTGTTTTCTATTTATCTCCATTTTTATTAGAATAAATGCACAAAAATCATAAAATTGGGTTAAACAGTTTATAAATCCATTTTTATATTTTTCCCAGCTTAAGTATGTGTAATGGCAGTAATATAAAAATTTTGGGGAATTTGCTTAACTTAGTGATATTTTTCATGAATTTTTATCTATTTAGAGAATTAAATATAAGAAAAATGGTTATACATATCTATAATCCATGAAAATTTATCTGGAAGTCTTTTAATGTAGTTAGAACCAAAATATGAAGTTTGGTAATTTTTGTTAAGTGTTTAGTATTTTTCATGATTTTATGGTTATTCAAGAAACTAAAATCGTGAAAAATAGTTAGACAAATCAAAAATTCAAAAAAATTTATCTTTAGGTCTTTGACTTCAGTTAAAACTGAAATGCAAAGTTTGGGAAATTTTAGAACTAAATTGATTTAGTTTTTGAATATTAAATCATTGGAACGCCTCTGAAAATGTTAAATATTAGCATTTCAATAATGTGAATTTTCCAATTAAATTGTTATATAACAATTGATTCATTGAAATTTAATTTTCACAGAAAAATGTTTGTAACTTATCAATATTAAATTATGACACAATATCGGCATAATTCTATTGTAGTAGTAAGTATACTAGTGTTAGATTTCGATTAGAGACTCACTAGCGAATACCATTATTGTAGGAATCGGTAGTGGTACACGTGGAACGTAGTTCAAGGCACCATTTGCATAATCTAAATGCATTGTGAGTATTCACGCACTCCCCTATTTTCGGTTTTTATGTTTTGGGGTGGAAAAGCATGTCCTAAACTATTTATGTTCATTATATTTAGTTGACTCGTATAAACTTGATTACTATATTTTGCATATTGTGAGTATTCACGCACTCCCCTATTTTCGGTTTTTATGTTTTGGGGTGGAAAAGCATGTCCCGAAAAACTATTATTTGAATGTTGTATTTAAATTGATTTGTATCAAACATGATTGCTATTTTATTGTTATATCTCTCTATGTATGTCTATGCAACACGGAACATGAGAACTTATCGTATTAAGGCCCTTCCCTTATCTCTAACCATTAACTCTTTGAGCCGATGGTCATTATGGATAGCGCTATTAGGAATTGACAATTCCTCACTCGGCATATTGCTGGAGTGCATGATACCATATTAATCTATGGAACGATAAGCATAGATCTTGATAGGGCTTCAGTCATAGGTTTGGTTGAGAACTCATTGTTTGCTCATACACATACAAACTCGTTACTTATTATAGCAATACACTTGTTTATTAATTATAGCAATAAACTTTGTTTCTCATTACAACAACGAACTTTTATTACTGAAAACTTATATACATGTTTTAGCAATGAAATTGTTTGCTTCTTGTAGCAACGCAATTGATTGCTCATTTCAGCAATGAAACTTATTTACTCGTTTGAGTAACGAACTTTATCTTCCATGAGAATATGAATGTTGCATCTTATTTGGGCAACATACTTTATCTCTCATGATGACAAAGAACTTTGTTTTTTTTTACAAACTTATTTACTCATTTTAACAATATACTTTTATTATTGGAAACTTTTATCAAAACTTTGATTTCAATTCATGGAACCAATATTATTTTGTTTATCTGTGAGTACTCACCAACTATTTTTATAGTTGACGCTCGTTTTACATGCTTTTTCAGGAATCATCGAGTAAGTGGCACTTAGGGACACTTCACTTTTAGGAGCATTCGCATGTGTGGTATTTCAATTTACATTGTAGTTTCTTTTAAAAGTTGTTCAAACCCATTGTAAATTTGTAATGATTTTAATACTATGGTTGGTGTTTTCTTTTAACTTTTGCTATGAAACCCTTTTGTACTGCCACGCCCTGTGTTTCCGCCTTAGCGGGGTGTGACATCATTTGCGGCTACCTTCCCCTGAGAGCAAACCCTAATTGCTATTGGAGCTAGAGAGTGAAAGAGAAGCTCATATTGTGGTTCTTGGTGCAGTTCTATGAAGAAGGATGAAGAGCTTCATGATGGGGAACAAAGTAAGGCAGTGGATCTGTGGTATTGAGTGTTTCAGCTGCTAAGAGAAGGTACAAAGTCCTCATCTTGTTCATTCCTTGTACTAGATCTCATTTTGGGAGTTTTAGGGCTTTGTCGGATGAGACCTGGTTGTGGTTGGAAACCTCAGATCTGGACCTCCTAAGGTCCTTAGAGTCTAGATGTCTCAGCTTTAGTGGTCCAAATGAGGGTTGATGAGTAAAAACCTTCATGAAGAGCATGTATTGGCGTTTTGAAGCAATGACATTATGTATGAACGTAAAGATCGAAGCTTTACGTAATTATTGAGCCTTGGGATGATAGATCTATAGTTTAGAGTGATAGATCTGGTTGAAATCGTCTGAATGAGAAAGCAGATCAAAGGGACTCGCCGAGTCCATGACCTGACTCCACGAGTCGGCGAGGGTTTGTCCCGATGGATTGATTGTACGATAACTCGAGGAGTTAGGGGTCAACTCGACGAGTTGAGCTGGACATTTGAGACTTCTGAGGATATGAGGGGACTCGACGAGTCGTAGGAGTACACTCGACGAGTCGGGTCAAACTTGGATTGTTGACTCGAGTTTGACTTCTGTTGACTTTGGGGTTTTGGTCAACATATGTGATAGAGACCTTGGAGGGGTAAAATGGTCTTTTACCCACTTTAAAGAGTTAGAAAGAGAAAGAACCGCCTTCGATTCTTTGAGTCGTGAAAAGAGTATTAATAATAGATATTCATCCTTTGTGTTAGGAGGAGGCTAGTTCGAGATCCGAGCACGAGGTTATTTGCTCACCTGCTAGCCGAGGTGAGTCTTCTCACTATACTTTACCTTGAGTGGTAGTTATGTGCAGACCGGAGGGTCTTATGTGTTATGTGTATGTTTGAGTTTATGTGCATTGTGATATATGTATGCTATGTGTTATATAGACCGGACCGGAGGGTCCAATGATTTACGAGGCCAGAGGGTCCTCGAGTAGACTGGACCGGAGGGTCCAACGATTTAGACCGGACTGGAGGGTCCAACGAGCTAGACCGGACTGCAGGGTCCAACGAGCTACGGGACTGGAGTGTCCCGCTGAGACACATTGACCGGAAGGTCATACCGAGTTATAGCCTCGAGTGGCTATGTGCTGTATGTGGTATTTTGGGTAACTCACTAAGCTTTGTGCTTACCGTGTTATGTGTTATGTGTTTCATGTTCTCAGGATCGCAGGACGACACAGGCTTGATTCTACACATCAGAGAAAGAGTTATGTTTGATGATCCTGGATTATTAATGGAGTTGTGTTTTGTAATTTGAATAAACGAGGTTTTATACAAAATGTTATGAAAAGTATGTGTTTTTAAAATGAAAAATTCGTTTGAAAATTTACGGTGTTACAAGTTGTTTGTTAGTTAATTCTTGATCTAAATGTGTTTAATAGAGTCCATAATTTGTCCTCAAGTTATGGATTACCAAAAGTCATTTCTTTTAAAGATCCACTAAAATGCATAGGTTACAAAATTGAAGAGTCTTTTTGTTTGATGAACTCCATAACGTGGCCTCAAGTTATGGATGTTCAAGAGTCTCTTCATTAAAGTTTTTAAAACCTTAATTAAACTCATAAATTATAAAAATCCAATAGTTTTTGAATAGTTCAAAACTTTCCCTCAAGTTTTGGAATTTGTAAAGTCTCACACACACTTTAATTCCATACCCTAGAGTTTTAAAATTCAAAATTCAACCCTTATACTTTATAGTATTTAAAGTTAATACTATATATATGTATAAGAGCAAGTCAGTCTTACCGTTAGTAGGCCTCATTCACGAAGTCGGTCTATAAAGGGGGTATAAGGTTACTGCCTATAAAATGGTAGTTTAATGGGTGTCTACTCTCACCCACCGCTTCATTGACTGGTGGAGGGTCGTTAGCCGAACGGGTAGGACAAGGACTATAATTCTCCCTTCATTATAAGTATAATGATAAATATAAAGTAACTAAACCTTTTATAAATTCCCAATCTTAGTTACTTTAGGAAAATGTGAATTTGGTGCTAACCCATGAAATTACACTTTGCACTTTTCTTAAGTCGTTAGTGGAGCGTGTGTGGTTAACCGACACACTAACCTGGATTTAACAAGGTAGGCAAAGGGTAACTTAATGTTTATCATAGGATCGGTGGAGCGCGTGTTGTTAACCGGCACATCGATTAAGTGATAAATATTAAGGGTACCAAGTATATTTGCATGGTTATTCACACCTTGTTTTGTGATCCTCGGCATCCCAGTCACAAAACTTGAGAAGGCACAATCGAGATTGAAACATATCATTGAAAAGTTCAATGAATCTCAAAAGATCTAGGAGGTTCAAATCCAATTAAAACCTAATATATTATATCGTTTTTCATGGTGGAAATTGGTTAATCGTCATTCACCTACCTTCAAATATTTTATAGCTTGGATTACGGCATCCCTCTTCCAAGTTATAAAAGTATTGTGTTGGGTCCTAGCCTTAATATTTCATATTGGGTGTTATATTAAGGACTTAAATCAATAGCTTGAATATCTCCCATTGTAGATGTATGGTTCAGACAACTATGATCTTCCCAAATCCCTAGGAACAAGCTTTCCTGATGAAGATGATGTCTCATGGTTGGTTCATGGAAATCATACTTCTCTTCCTCCACCTTCTCAAATTATTCTCCCTATCCCACAAGTTCTTGAATAGTTCAAGGTCACTCAAGCCCTATTGGCAAGCAAGGTCTATGTGTGCTCACATCTTGGAGATGAAGTCACATATTGACAAGTCGGGAGAGTTGGGTGTCAAAGTCTTGAGAAAGTTGGTTGTTCAATCACTTTCTAAGACACAAAGTGAGTTTCCTTTGGGACTACTATGAAACAGACTATGACATGACCCTTAATGATCTTATCTATTTGCTAGGTGTTGGTTAATCAGCAATGATTTGGAGCACTGGTAAAGAAAATTTGATTAGAATATCAACTTCCCAAACTTCCATGGACATTGACAATGGTAACATTGAAAATCCAGAAAAAACTTTCTCTTTCAATGGAAAGGGATCGGCCATAGTCAACTCGGTTGACCAAATGGTAAAGAGAAAGGCTAAGTCTAAGACAGTCTCGTGTACCATTCCCAAAGAGTCCATATGCTTATATTGCCAAAGGAATGGGCATTGGTTGCAAAGCTGCCCTATATACCTGAAAGATCATAAGGTTGGTCTGTCAAAAAGTTTGACTCTACTTCAGGTAAGTCCACTATCTAACACTATTAAGTTCCTATTTGGAGATTCTTATTACATGATGTGACTGGGTCACATGTTGAAGTTTTAAGAATCAAAGGAAAAAAAAGAAGCTTAAAGAAGAGTAAGTTGATTCTGATCGCGAAGGTGGATTTCGATCGCATGGTTCGGTGATCAGAATTTTTGAGTTGTTGCTTAAGAGTTATGATAGATTGCTTAGGAATAGTTAACACCATAGTTTTTCATATGCATTTCCATTGTAAGGATAAGTTTTTACGGAAGTTTTAAATAAAAGAAAAGTTTCGGTTTTTATTTATTTTAAATATCCTTACAGTGGCATATGTGAAAAAATTGTTGTTTATATGATTCCATTGATAGCAACATTGGAAAATGGATTTGATTCTTTCGTTTGTGGTAGTGTCATAATTTACCAAATAAAGAAAGATTCTCATCAACCAAGTTTCAGTTGGATAGAAACTTGGAATTATGCAAGTTGTATTGCATGGTGAATGAGAATTTTTATCTTTGGAAAATTAAGACTAGTTCCTTGTTCACATGTATATGTGAGTCAAGTAAAGGACTAAGGGATCGAGTACACATTCTTGTGCACTGGTCAAGTCCACCACAAAATATCGATAAGACTATTCGTCATGATTTACTAAAGTTTAGTAAATATAGTTATATTTACAAGTTTAAGTATAATTCTGAAGTATTGGAAAAGTTTCGATGTATGGTATTTCGAATAAGAAGAATCAAATTTGGCAGAAAGATAAAAGTTTCTCAAATTTGAAAAGATGGGAGAGTACTTTAGTATGATGTTTTATGATCATCTTAATGATTATGAAACCATATCAAAATTGATTCTCTAAGGACATCTTAGTGCATTTGTTTGACTAAGAAGAGGAATCATGAATTGTTGAATTGGTTAAATCAAAAGATGAATCATACCTAGTTCCAAAACAAGTCTTAGACTCATACTCCAAGATTGTAATTTGAGTGACACATCTTAAAGAAGGTTTTATTAACACTTGTCAAATGTAGAGTCAAAGGTTTTCTACTGTTGTACATTTGAAATTGGTAAGTTGTGATGTTTTGTATAAAACAAAGACCAACTAAGGCCAATTGTGTGAAGTGTTTGTCTTGATAGGAATCTGCACTATCTCTTGAATATTTGTTTTGTCAAGGAATGGGTCTTGGCAAGAGAGTCTTATATGTCAAGAGGACAATGGGAGTCTAAAATATCTTGAAAGAATCTAATCAAGAATAAAATCTATAATTTATCACTAGCACATGACTTGAGGTTTATAACATATCGTGTTGACATATTCCTATTTCTGTGCCTATTCCAGTTAAAGTTGGCTTTGCACAAGTTCAGTCCATATGAATTTGTCACTAACCGTGTCTTGTAATTATGGTTTTGACAAATTCACATGGAAAGGAACACATACACCATAAAATCTAAGTGTCATAAGGTTTCTCTCCGATTCATGAAAATGATGGTGAGGAAACACTTTCACTAAATAGATTTGAAGGAGATAGCAAGTGTGATATTTGCATTCTCAAAGTCGTTAGTGGAGTGTGTGTGGTTAACCGGCACACTAACATGGACTTGTGAGAAATGACAAAGTTCTAAACAATATAAACTGTGATTACGACATCCCTTTTCATAGTTCTGAAATTGTTTAGACACACATGTGTGCTATCTAAGGAAAGGTGTATGATTTTGATAAAGTTTTATCAAATCATCTTGTATAAAAAATCTGAACTTTGGTAAGAAAGTCAATAAAGTATTGATTTCTAGAAGTCCAGTTGATTTCTGAGTACATGTCAAAGCTAGTGGGAGCATAAGTGTTATGATAATAATCATCATGTTAGTGGGATCATGATAATTATAATAAGTGTTGCAAGTTACCAATGTTAATGATAGAAAACAAAAGTTTCAATTGGTAAAAAGTTGTTTTGCTATAATTAAGGGAGAGGAATTTATACTTCAATTCTAAAAGCTTAGATTGAGGTTTTAATCATCTTTAGTCAAGGATATATATGAATTTTATGTTGGAATGGCTAAACATAAGGAAATTCTATATATGGGTCCATTATTTGCATTCTAAAATTCGATTATGATTACGGCATCCCATTTCATAATCTGAATTGTGAGAACATGGCAAATAGAAATAGAAATATTATAGCAAAAGACTAGTCTAGTATCATGTCTTTATGTGAGACATCATGAATCGTGTCCCATATGCTTCGGATATAGGGTCGATTGCATGTGCTATAATATTCATCCTTTCTAAATTTTCCAAATGCTCGGGGCATTAAGAGGGGAAAAGTCTAGAATTGGATATGACTAAAAATGATTAAGCAATTGTCGAGGACAATCTAAGGTTTACCAAAGATTGGTTGCTCAGGGACAGTTGGAAGTATGGCATAAATTTTTGGAGAGGACCATATTGACATATTCTAAAAAGAGGCAACTCTTGTTCAGAAGTGATAGTCAAAATGAGAATATGGAAATAATCCCATAGGTGGAAGTTATTCATTAAAATATGTGTAAGAGTAGGAAACTTAATGCAAGAAGGATGTTCAAAGCAATGTACTTTGAATTTGAGAGTTCGTTTCCATGGAATGATCTCCATTGGAATAATCTATAATGACTGTTGACAAGTCTGTGTGACTTTGTGCATAATCATTACAAGAGGATCAGTGCATATAAGTTTAAAATCTAACAAGATTTCGGTAAACGACAGGAATTTGGAATTCTTGCATTTGCGGTAAGGATTTGGGATTGTGAAATGAGAATCATTGGAATTATGTTCAATCGATCTATTTCACAAAGTAAAAGATCATAGACAAACTTAGTGTGCATACTTGGTGTATGGCATAACTAATGTTTGGACAAACGTAGTGTGCATATTTGGTGTTTGGCATGACTATTGTTTGGATAAACATAGTGTGCATGCTTGGAGCATGGCATGACTATTGTTTTGATTCAAGTATAAAGTTGATAATTTGAAACAGTATGCAATGAATAATGTGTAATCAATATGGTGATAAATAAAAGGTGTTCTATTTATATTCATAAGATCTGAGACCATATTGGATTCGATTATTCTTGTGTTTCATTTTGCATGTTTTGACTTCCAGAATAAATAGGTCGTTCTTCCTGAATGACTAAGTTATTCAAACCATCCACAGTCGATAATACGTTGGAAGTAGGTATTAAGGCAAGATTGTCATGAAGCTGGTTTGTAGATGCCCAAGGTATTGGACATAGCAAGAGTTGCAACAACATTCATGAGTGCTCATAAGTTCTGAGTATTGGATTAAACCCACGCTCATTTGACTCACTTCATGGATTTTATCATGAGTGATCATGAGACGATAATATCTTATATTCTTCAAACCTAGAGATATGAGTTGTTGACTATGAGTTGGTTATACATTGATTGAACGAAAACGCATTGGTAACTTAATGTTATAAAACGTACCTTTGTGTATAATTCAACAAGTAGTAGAAAAAGCATATGAGTCGAAGTTTATCCATTCCTTTTACCCTTGTAGGGATAAAAGCGATATCTGTGGGCCCCTCAATGATTTAGTGATGACACCCCGAAGTACTTGGCCAAGCCTGGACTGATTTCATTTGTTCAATTAGTCGGTCGTCATAAATCGGAAATCGGGAAACAAAAAATGGACAGAGAGAATGATTATAATCCATGTCTCGGTCCATATGATATCTAGAATGAAGGAATATATGATCCCTTATCTAATGGGTGCATCATTGATTTGTTCAGAGTTCGACAGCGGCTTTAAGAGCTACGATTGCTAGTCCGGTTTTGGAGTCATACGCAATATTAGTTTTAGACTTATCCAAGTGGGAGACTGTTGGATGAGTGTCTAAGTCCATAACTATAATTTGTATGTACATGACCCAATTTGACATGGTCCATTTGGGTTGCATGGCATCGAAACAATTTGGATACACTTTTATGAGAAAATGATATTTATGATTTGTTAATATATTATAAGTTCTAATATATTAATATGAAATCATATTAATTAATTAGTATTGATCAAGAATTAATTTGGAATTAATTTTGTGATAAAAAGGAGACTAATTAAATATATGGGGACTGATTGTGTAAATCATTCATTATTATATATGTGGGCTTATGATCCATAGTTCTTCATGATGGGCTAAACCCATGGAGTAACCCATGGATAATCCATGGAGGTTTTAACCCATGGAGCATGAAGAATATGGAAAGACATGAGTTACATGGTGTAACCTTAATAGCCACAATATATAAGGACCCCATGGCTCAAGAAATTGGCACTAGTGTATGTACACATGAGGGCTAGCCGATTTGAGCATAAGAACCTTTTCGCCCAAGTTATTCCAAGATGTTGGTGATGTTGTGTGAACCATTTGAGGTGTCACACTTGAGGCACTAGGCTCTTAAGCTCCATGGAATCAAGCTACATCAAAAGGTATGTTATCTAACTAGGCTTTGTAGTATAGTTGCTTCATATTATGCTAGTTAGGATGAAACCCTGGAATATTTAATATTTGCATGTATAATAGAGAAAACATAGATCCAAGGTTTATAGGGTTGCATGTAAACCATAGGAGTGTTAGAATGCTCAAAACCCATTAGAACTGCGTGTGCAGACCGATGTTGGATCGGTCTGTAATAGTATTTATTGACGACATCTTGGTTTACTCCAAGACTCAGGAGCAGCATCAGGAGCACCTGAGGGAGGTGCTAGAGACACTGAGGAAGGAGAGACTTTTCGCGAAGTTCTCCAAGTGTGATTTCTGGTTGCGCGAGGTGTAGTTTCTTGGACACCTCGTCAACCAGAAGGGTATTTTGGTAGATCCGACCAAGATAGAGGCCGTGATGCAGTGGAAGATTCCGAGGTCTCCATCTGAGATTTGGAGTTTCCTTGTTCTGGCAGGGTATTATAGGAGATTTATCCAGGACTTCTCCAAGATAGCAATTCCGTTCACCCGACTGACCAAGAAGTCGGTGGTTTTTCGTTGGGGTTCTGAGCAACAAACAGTCGTTGAGACGCTCAGACAACGATTGTGTGAGGCGCTGATTCTCACCCTTCCAGAGGGAGTAGATGACTTCGTAGTCTACTATGACGCTTCGATCAAAGGTATGGGAGCAGTTTTGATGTAGCGAGATCATGTGATAGCATACGCTTCGAAGTAGCTGAAGCCTCACGAGACTAACTATCTGACGCATGATTTGGAGCTGGGGGCTGTGGTATTTGCCCTCAATATTTGGTGGCATTACCTCTACGGGGTCTGGTGTACTATTTACACGGACCATAAGAGTTTGAGGTACCTCATGGATCAGCCGAATCTGAATATGAGGCAGCATCGGTGGTTAGACGTGGTGAAGGATTACGATTGTGAGATCCTATACCACCCGGGCAAGGCCAATGTAGTGGCTGACGCCTTGAGCCGCAAGGCGGTGGCGACCCGATCCGAGATATTTGTTTGCGGATGATAGTCATTACTCCACTTCTGGAGCAGATTAGGGAGGTGCAGGTTAAGGGCCTGAAGGAGGAGCGCCAGAGGTGCGAGAGGATTGTGGGTCGAGTAGTTTCATTTGATTATGATAGCCGAGGGTTGTTGACCCTGCATGGGAGGGTCTAGGCACCGTACTGGGGCGGAGTACGGTAGGTATTGATGGATGAGGCCCACAGGTCCCGGTTCTCCATCCATCTATGGGCGATGAAGATGTATAGAGATCTTCGACCCGATTACTGGTGGCCCTACATGAAGCGGGACGTAGCTTGGTACGTGGAGAGATGCCTGACCTGCAGAAAGGTCAAGGCAGAGCACCAGAGGCCTCACGACAAGATGCAGCCATTAGACATTCCCGTGTGGAAATGGGAGGATATCCCTATGGATTTCATTACTAAGCTTCCCAGGACCGCACGTGGGGTTGGTTCGATATGGGCATCGTGGATCAGTTGACCAAGAGCGCTCATTTCATACCGATCCAGGAGAGCATCTCGGCCGAGAAGCTGGCCGAGATTTATGTGCGAGAGATATTGGCACGTCATGGAGTGCATGTCTCGGTGGTGCTAGACCGAGATGTCCGTTTTACTTCCAGGTTGTGGAAGCGGTTTCACGACGAGATTGGTACTCGTCTCCATTTCAGCACCGCTTTCCACCCTCAGACGGATGGTCAGAGCGAGCGGACGATTCAGACTCTCGAGGACATGCTACGCGCATGCGTGTTAGATTTTGGTGGCAGTTGGGATACGTATCTTCCGTTAGCGGAATTTTCGTATAACAACAGTTACCATGCCAGCATAGACCGACCTCCCTTTGAGATGCTCTATGGGAGGAAGTGTAGGGCCCCAATTTGTTGGGGTGAGGTCGGTCAGAGGGTCATGGGGAGTACGGAGGTAGTACTCAAGACCACGGAGCGGATTCAGCAGGTCCGGAGCAGGCTCCAGACTGCTCAGAGTCGGCAGAAGAGTTACGCCGACAAGCGGCATTGGACTTGGAGTTTCAGGTGGCCGATATGGTCCTCCTGAAAGTGTCACCGTGGAAGGGTGTTATCAGGTTTCGGAAGTGGGGCAAGCTAGGCCCCGGGTTCATTGGTCTGTTTACGGTTTTGGCCCGGGTGGTTCAGGTTGCTTACCGGTTAGATCTTCTAGCAGTGCTCAGCCAAATCCACAACACTTTCCACGTTTCCCAACTGCGGAAGTGCTTGCTAGATGATTCAGCAGTAGTACCCTTAGAGGACATTCAGGTTGATGATAACCTGAATTACATAGAGAGACCGGTGGCGATTCTGGATCGCAAGGCTTAAAGTCACGCAAAGGCTTAAAGTCACCAACTTTATCGATTAAGAGGTTTAGAAAAGGTCAGATCTAGAAGTTAGATGTGAGTCTTAACTGATTAAGACCCTAAAAGCTAAGAAGTCTGAAACTAGGAATTACGCTGGGTGTAATCCCAGTACGCGCGACGTAGGGGGTTGCATTCCCCGATTATGTGGGGTTGCCGGGTACGCCCAACGTACAGGTTTGGTATGCGCGGCGTAACCCGGAGAGTTGACTTTTGTTGACTTTCAGGGTTTTGGTCAACATTTGGACTTTGGGTCAGGGAGGGGTAAAATGGTCTTTTACCCTTCTGTGGGACTGTAGAAAAGGGATGTAGTCTAGCCTTGAGAGCCGTTAATGATTTGAAATAATTACTTTATGTGATTAGGCGGGGCTAGGTCGTTGTTTCGAGATTTAGGGATATCGAGCACGTGAGTTACTAGACATCATACGAGCTGAGTCTTCTCACTATACATTACCTAGAGTGGTATCTATGTGTAGACCGGAGGGTCTTGTGTGCTATGTGTTGTATGAGATTATGTGCATTGTGATATATGTATGCTATGTGTTGTACAGACCGGACCGGAGGGTCGAACGATATAGACCGGATCGAAGGGTCCAACGATATAGACCAGACCGAAGGGTCTAACGATAGAGACCGGACCGATGGGTCCAACGAGCTATGACTGGACCAGAGGGTCCGGCGAGCTACGGGACCGGGGGGGTCCCGCTGAGACACATCGACTGAAGGGTCGTATTATAGCCTCGAGTGGCGTATGTGTTGTATGTGGTATTTGGGGAACTCACTAAGCATTTATGCTTACAGTTGTTGTGTTATGTGTTTCAGGTACTAGCGAGGATCGCGGGAAGGTGCCGGAATGATTCGTATACACTGAGAGGATTTATGAATATGAGATCTTGGGAGATGTTTTGTTTTGTTACAGTGGACACATTATGTTTTGATGATTATCGTACGAATGAAAGTATGTTTTAAAATGAAAAATTGTTTTGAAAATTCACGTTGTTTCATGTTGGTATCAGAGCCTTGGTTTGAGGGATTCGGGTGCATCTTCGGATGAATCTGAACTCAAACTGAGGAATTGAGAAAGTTTTCATAAAACAAACAATTTTTCTAGAAAGAGTAAAAGATTTTGAGAAAGGCAGAAGGAAGCAGTATGTACGATCAGCTAGCGCCCGAACGGTGATTTCCCAAAATACCCTTACATTATATGTTAGGAGATATGTTATGATATGATATGCATGCTAGAGTGGGCTAGGTGTTCATATTAGGACTAGAGTGGCCTGATTTGTGATGCCTTAGCCTAGGAAGGATTTTGCTGCTATGTGATGCTTGAGAGCGAGTAGGTAGCAGTGATGAGCGGATTAGAGGTCTACCGAAGGGTAGCCTATGCCAATGAGATATAGAGTACTTGTGATCTGGGACCCAAGGAGGAGGACTTAGGGTGAATACTGATGCGGTGTGGATGGTAGTATAGGGCCCGTACTACTGAAGACAGCGGAGCAGTGCGCACTCTAAGTAAGAATCCTTAGGGTACTAAAGAGCAAGTAGGGTTGAGTATCGAGTACGAGTATACTCGAGCGAATCTCTAATTTCTTTTGTGTTATATTTCAGAGACATCATGGTTGGGACGCGCCACCACCCAGGAGGCAGTGGTACCAGTGGTACCAGTGATGAGGAGATCCGTAGGTTGATTCATGAGGAGGTGGCTGCGGCCATTCGAGCTGAGATACCAGAGATGTTCGGGTCTATCAAGACCACGTGGATCGAGACTTTTGATGAGCGGTACGCCGCTCTTACTGAGGCTGCTGTTGCTGCGGCCACCGCAGCTGTTGCTGCTGCCAGGCCGCAGGGAGGTGACTCATTGCTGTACCGAGAGTTCAGCAACACGAAGCCACCAGAGTTTGATGGGACGCAGGACCCGATTGCTGCAATGAGGTGGATTTCTGATATCGAGGGATGCTTCTACACCTGCTCGTGTCCAGAGCATATGAGGGTTTGGTTTGCGCTGAACCAGCTTCGCTTGGGAGCGAAGGACTGGTGGAAGTTTGTGACGGCAGACTTCACTACGGCAGAGCTGACTGCGGTGACCTGGGAGAGGCTCACCACGATGTTTCGAGATGAGTATGTTCCCCCTATGGAGAGGGAACGTCTAGCCCAGGATTTCTTGTCCCTCAAGCAGGGAACTGATTCGATGACCGTGATTACGAGGAAGTTTCATGAGAGGGCGTTGTTTTGCCCTGAGCACGTGTCGACTGAGCAGGCACGTATGAGCCGGTACTTGAGCATTCTGAGGAGGGATATCCGTGAGTTCGTGGTGAACTCGTCGTACCGGTCATTTTCCGAGCTCCAGGCAAATGCCCGGAAGAGAGAGATCGAGTTGGAGACTCAGGTCAGGGAGGAGGACGAGTCTTAGAGGAGGGACAGGCGACCAGCACAGGCGCAGCCGGCAGCCAAGCGGGCAAAGCCCGCTGATTCGAGATCTGGGGGTCCGAAGGCCCCCACTTGCGGGAAGTGCGGCAAGAGCCACGAGGGAGTGTGCAGAGTTGGGGTATGTTATAAATGCGGGAAGGAGGGGCACTATGCGAGGGATTGCCCCAAGGGGTTCACGGTTTGCTTTCATTGCAACCAGACCGGCCATCGGAAGGCCGAGTGCCCACAGCTACTGCAGGGATCAGCGCAGGGATCTAGGCCAGCTGCTCGAGCTACTGAGACCCGACCAGCGAAGGCCGAGACACCGAGGGCTCGCGGGAGAGCTTTCCAGTTGATAGCGGAGGAGGTCCGCGCAGCCCTGATGTCGTGGCTGGTACGTATTCTTTCATTTATTTATGCTGAGTTATGAGATATTGTGCTTATATGATGATATGCGTAGGTACTTTTCTTGTGAGTTCTATACCTGCCTTAGTGTTATTTGACTCGGGTGCGAGTCGATCATTTGTGTCGATAGCATTTAGTCGGCACATCAGTAGCAGACGAGAGGCGTTGAGTCGACCTCTGCGGGTTTCCATAGCGAACGAGCGAGCGGTGTATGCCACGGACGTGATTCGAGGATGTGTACTCGAGATCTTCGGTGTCGAGTTTCCGATAGATCTGGTCCCGATTGCGATGGGGGACGTATGTGTTATCGTGGGTATGGATTGGCTGAGCCGATTTGGGGCTGTGATAGACTGCGAGCGACAGTCGGTGACGATTCGAGATCCTAGTGGGGGAGTGTTGACAGTTTATGGCGAGGGAACCCGAGGCAGGTCAGCATTCTGTTCGGCTGCCAGAGTGAGGCAGAGTTTGCAGCAGGGCTGCAAATGGTTCGTAGCTTATGTGATGGATACACGAGAGGCTGTTGGGAGGCCAAGTTCGATGGATAACGTTCCGATAGTGCGTGAGTTCCCGGATGTTTTCTCGAGGAGTTGTCGGGAGTGCCTCCCGAGAGGTAGGTAGTGTTCTGCATTGATTTGGTTCCGGGGGCAGCGCCTATCGCCAAGGCGCCTTATCGCCTTGCTCCGCCGGAGATGCAGGAGTTATCCTCGCAACTTCAGGAGCTGCTGGGGAAGGGGTTTATTCGACCGAGTAGCTCACCATGGGGAGCGCCGATCCTTTTTGTCAAGAAAAAGGATGGTTCACACCGGATGTGTATTGATTACCGGGAGTTGAACAAGTCGACGGTCAAGAACCGTTACCCATTACCGAGGATCGACGATTTGTTCGATCAGTTGCAGGGAGCGTCTTGGTTCTCCAAGATTGATCTGAGGTCTGGATATCACCAGATGAGAGTACGTGGTGAGGATATCCAGAATACGGCGTTCATGACTCGTTATGGACATTACGAGTTCGTGGTGATGCCTTTCGGGCTCACCAATGCACCAGCAGCATTCATGGACCTCATGAACAGGGTGTGTAGACCGATGTTGGATCGTTCGGTGATCGTGTTTATCGACGATATATTGGTGTATTTGAGATCTAGAGAGCAGCACGAGGAGCATCTGAGAGAGATTCTTGGGGTATTGAGGACGGAGAGGCTTTATGCCAAATTCTCCAAGTGCGATTTCTGGTTGCGAGAGGTCCAGTTCTTGGGGCATCTCGTCAATCAGAAAGGGATATTGGTCGATCCGGCCAAGATCGAGACAGTGATAAGTTGGGAGGTGCCGAGATCTCCCACCGAGATCAGGAGTTTTCTAGGATTGGCCGGCTATTATCGGAGATTTATCAGGGATTTCTCCAAGATTGTCGTGCCTCTCACCAGATTGACCCGGAAGGGTGTTGCTTTTTCATGGGGTCCGGAGCAGCAGACCTCATTTGAGACGCTTCGCCAGAAGTTATGCGAAGCCCCTGTGTTAGCCCTCCCGGAAAGGATGGAGGATTTTGTGGTATATTGTGACGCATCGATATCAGGGTTAGGTGCAGTACTTATGCAGAGGGGGCATGTGATAGCATATGCATCGAGGCAGCTGAAGCCTCATGAGACGAGATATCCCACCCACGATCTGGAGTTGGGGGCAGTGGTGTTCGCCCTCAAGATCTGGCGTCACTATTTGTATGGGGTTCGGTGTACCATATACACGGACCACAAGAGCTTGAAGTATTTGATGGATCAGCCCAATCTGAATATGCGTCAGAGGAGATGGTTGGACATGGTGAAGGATTACGATTGTGAGATCCTGTACTACCCGGGCAAAGCTAATGTTGTAACTGATGCGCTGAGCCGTAGGGCGGAAAGTGCCCCGATTCTAGGCACTTGCATGAGATTGACAGTGATGACCCCGATGTTGGACACCATCCGGGAGGCCCAGGCAGAGGCCGTGATACTGGGGAACCGCAAGAGGGAGCGGGTGATCGGACAGGTGTCCGAGTTCGTTATCGATAGTCGAGGGCTGATGACCTTTTAGGGTCGGATTTGGATGCCGCATGCAGGAGGGGCACGTACCATTCTGAAGGAGGAGGCACGTAGATCGAGGTTTTCGATCCATCCCGGGGCCACGAAGATGTATTTGGACCTGAAGAAAGATTATTGGTGGCCCTGTATAAAGAGGGATGCCTCGTGGTTTGTCGAGAGGTGCTTGACCTGTCGCCAGGTTAAGGCCGAGCACCAGCGTCCGCATGGCAATTTGCAGCCGCTTGAGGTTCCCTAGTGGAAGTGGGAACATATTTCCATGGATTTCATCACCAAATTGCCGAGGACCGCGAGGGGTGTCGATGCAATTTGGGTGATCGTCGACCGGCTGACGAAGAGCGCACATTTTCTTGCTATCAGTGAGAGCTCTTCTGCGGAGAGGTTGGCAGAGTTGTATGTGAGGGAGGTGGTATCACGACATGGGGTGCCGATCTCGATTGTGTCAGATCGAGATGTATGTTTCACTTTCAGGATCTGGAAGAAGTTTCACGAGGAGTTGGGCACGAGGTTGCATTTCAGTACCGCTTACCACCCCCAGACTGACAGACAGAGTGAGCGGACGATTCAGACGCTCGAGGACATGCTTCGAGCATGTGTGTTGGACTTCGGAGGAAGTTGGGACACGTACTTGCCGTTGGCTGAATTTTCCTACAACAACAGCCACTATTCTAGCATTGGTATGCCTCCCTTCGAGTTGTTGTATGGAAGGAGGTGTCGGAATCCCATCTGCTGGGGAGAGGTAGGACAGTGTATGATGGGTAGTATAGAGATAGTGCTGCAGACGACAGAGCAGATACAGCAGGTTAGACAGAGGTTACTGGCGGCTCAGAGTCGTCAGAAGAGTTATGCGGATAGACCTCGATCCGAGCTTGAGTTCCAGGTGGGAGATTTCGTACTCCTGAAGGTATCTCCTTCGAAAGGAGTGATCCGGTTCAGGAAGAGGGGCAAGTAGGGGCCCCGGTACATCGGTCCGTTCAGGGTGACCGCGAGGGTGGGCAAGGTAGCATATCGGTTAGAGCTACCTGCGGATGTGAGTCAGATTCATGATACCTTCCACGTGTCTCAGTTGAGGAAGTGTATAGCCGACGAGTCAGCGGTGGTACCACTGGAGGATATTCAGGTGGATGCGAGCCTGAATTATGTTGAGAGGCCAATCGCGATTGTGGATCAAAAGATCAAGGTCCTGAGGAACAAGGAGGTGCCCCTGGTTCAGGTTCAGTGGCAACATCGGAGGGGGTCTGAGCTGACTTGGGAGACAGAGTTAGAGATGCGGGAGCAGCATCCATATATGTTTACAGCATGAGACTTCGAGGGCAAAGTCTGGTTCTAGTGGGAGAGAATTGTAACATCCTGAAATTCAGGTATAGCTATTTAACCCTTCTCTTTTGTCAAATTGTCAAAGTTGGCCCTTGAGTGAAAAGTTATAGCAAATGACTACGATGGGCGTACTCAAGAGTACGCTGCACGTACTCATGCGCTTGAAATGGACGCGGACCCTTGAAGGTACGCTGGGCGTACCAAGGTTACGCTGGGCGTAACCGGCCCAGATGCAAAACCCTAATTTAGACTTGAGCCCTATATAAAGAAGGTTATGGCCTTATCCTCAGCCACCATTTGAGTGAGTGAAACCCTAAAAGAGAGCCAACCCTCGTTCTAAGCTTGTGTGAGTGTTTTTGGAACTAAAGTGCCTTTGTGTGTTAGTAAGGAAGAAGAGGAGATTGTTATGAAGGCTAGAAGTTGGAGTGCAAGCCTTGGATCTGAGTTCTACAGAGGGAAGAGCTTCACTTGGAGGTATAAAGCTCAAAGCTTTCCTTGTTATTTTGATTTGTGCTTCATGGACCATTTCTAGGGTTAAAGTCCCAAAGGTGGAGACTTTATGAGCATAAAGGACTCCATAGACCTAGATCTGTCCCTTTTCAGTGATATATGAGTTATAGATCCATAAAGTTTCCATCTTGGTCGTTGTTATGAAGTCATGCTTGAGTTATGAGCTTTCTAGAGTTGGGAAATGGAATGTTATGGGTGTTAGTGACTTGTCCAGCCATGCAAAGGCTTAAAGTCACCAACTTTATGGATTAAGATGTTTAGAAAAGGTCAGATCTAGAAGTTGGACGTGAGTCTTAACTGATTAAGACCCTAAAAGCAAAGAAGTCTGAAACTGGGAATTACGCTGGGCGTAATCCCAGTACGCGCGGCGTAGGGGGTTGTATTCCCCGATTCTGTGAGGTTGCCGGGTACGCCCAGCGTACATGTTTGGTACGCGCGGCGTAACCCGGAGAGTTGACTTTTGTCGACTTTCAGGGTTTTGGTCAACATTTGGACTTTGGGTCAGGGAGGGGTAAAATGGTCTTTTACCCTTCTGTGGGACTGTAGAAAAGGGATGTAGTCTAGCCTTGAGAGCCGTTAATGATTTGAAATAATTACTTTATGTGATTAGGCGGGGCTAGGTCGTTGTTTCGAGATTCAGGGATATCGAGCACGTGAGGTACTAGACATCATACGAGCTGAGTCTTCTCACTATACATTACCTAGAGTGGTATCTATGTGTAGACCGGAGGGTCTTGTGTGCTATGTGTTGTATGAGATTATGTGCATTGTGATATATGTATGCTATGTGTTGTACAGACCGGAGCGGAGGGTCCAACGATATAGACCGGACCGAAGGGTCCAACGATATAGACCGGACCGAAGGGTCCAACGATACAGACAGGACCGATGTGTCCAACGAGCTATGACTGGACCAGAGGGTCCGACGAGCTACGGGACCGGGGGGGGGGGGGGGGGGGTCCCCGCTGAGACACATCGACCGAAGGGTCGTATTATAGCCTCGAGTGGCGTATGTGTTGTATGTGGTATTTGGGGAACTCACTAAGCATTTATGCTTACAGTTGTTGTGTTATGTGTTTCAGGTACTAGCGAGGATCGCGGGAAGGCGCCGGCATGATTCGTACACACTGAGAGGATTTATGTATATGAGATCTTGGGACATGTTTTGTTTTGTTACAGTAGACACATTATGTTTTGATGATTATCGTACGAATGAAAGTATGTTTTAAAATGAAAAATTGTTTTGAAAATTCACGTTGTTTCATTTTTCATTTTAAAATCGCATACTTTTCATAACATATTGTATAGAAATCTCGTTTATTCAAATTACAAAGCACAACTCCATTAATAATCCAGGATCCTCAAAACATAACTCTTTCTCTGGTGTGTACAATCAAACCGGTGCCTTCCTGCGATTCCTGAGAACAACCTGAAACACATAACACATAACACGGTAAGCACGAAGCTTAGTGAGTTCCCCAAAATACAACATACAACACATACGCCACTCGAGGCTATAGTACGACCCTCCGGTCCATGTGTCTCAGCGGAACCCTCCAGTCCCGTAGCTCGTTGGACCCTTCGGTCCGGTCTGTATCGTTGGACCCTTCGGTCCAGTCTGTATCGTTGGACCCTTCGGTCCGGTCTATATCGTTGGACCCTCCGGTCCGGTCTATACAACACATAGCATACATATAACACAATGCACATAATCTCATATATACACATAGCATACAAGACCCTCCGGTCTACACATAAATACCACTCTAGGTAAAGTATAGTGAGAAGACTCACCTGACAAGCAGCAAGTAAATACCCTCGCACCCGAAACTCGAACTAGCCTCCGCCTAGTACAAAAGATGAATATCTCTAATCAATACTCTTCACACGACCCCAATAAATGAGGGCTATTCTTCTTTCTCTAACTCTTGAATTGGGTAAAAGACCATTTTACCCCTCCATGGTCTCCATTACTCATGTTGACCAAACCCAAAGTCAACAGAAGTCAAACTCGAGTCAACAGTCCATGTCTGACCCGACTCGCCGAGTGCACCCTTGCGACTCGTCGAGTCCACTTACTTTCCTCAGAAATCTCGTGACAGTCCAGCTCAGCTCGTCGAGTTCACCCCCAACTCGTCGAGCTATCGCATGCTCAAGCTCATCGGGACAAACCCTCACTGACTCGTCGAGTCAACTCATGGACTCGACGAGTCCCCTCGGTCTGATTCGTCATTCAGACGTCCAAAGTCAGATCGCTCATTCCAAACCCTAGATCTAGCCCTTTAATACACCAGATACACATAAAGTCTCGACCTTTACGTTCATACATGGCATAAATGCCTTAAAATGCCAAAACAAGCCCTTCTTAAGGTGTTAAGCACAACAACCCTCATTTAGATGAATAAAGTTGGTTCCTTTGGACTCTAGGGACCTCACAAGGTCCAGATCTGAGGACTAGGATTCTAGCTAATCCTTGTTACTCAAAGTCCCAAACCAAAGGTGGTAAAAGCCCTAGAACTCCAAACACATGAGATCTAACCAAAATAATGAGAAGGGTGCAGACTTTTACCTTCCTCAGAAGCTCTAGACGATCTATCACTGGATCCAACTTTCCCCCTCTTGATCCTTGTTTGATCTCCTTCTCTTCTTCTCAAATGATGCACTAAAAATCCCAAGATAGCTTCTCTCTCACTTTCTAGCTCAAATGACCTTTAGGGTTTGCTTCCAGCGAAAGGGTGGCCGCAAATGAGGCTATAAGTGCCTTTAAATGGGTCCCAAACCCCGGAAATTAGGGTTTCTCTAATCAACGCCTACTCGGCGAGTCCCTCTCCTCGGACTCGTTGAGTCCACTCATTAAATCCACGGGAGAAACCCGACTCGACTCGGTGAGTTGGATCCTCAACTCGTCGAGTCTCTCCTTTAATCACAAGATTAACCTACACCATAATACCTCTAAAAATCCGGATGTTACAATTCTCCCCCACTTGAATTAGATTTCGCCCTCGAAATCACTCCTTAACCACTCACATAATGAAATCATCAATCCAAAAGGCACCACCGAAAGGATTTCATACTACCCTGATATCTTCCTTTATGGACACCTGAAACCACACAAAACTCCCAAGACCAGAACTGAACCAACTCTTCCGTCGCTAATATACTCCTCCACACTATCCGGAAGCTCTAGTGGCCAGACCCGCCGCCAGACCGCCTACTCAAGCGATCACCATGATATTCGCTCCTCGAATATCAAACCCTGATAACTCACTGATCCTCTGATTCTCACAAGACCAAATCCAACAATCGGCTACCGATCACTCATATCAACATGCTAATGATCCAAATCACGCCCCAAGAAACGGAAGGGTCCACACCCCACCAGGGATCATACACTAAACTACTATCAGAACCCATCCGAACAAAGAATCCTCAACACTCTGCCATTCAGACACAAGAGAATAACCAGGCTCGCTCAGAAGTGTCCTCAGATATCACAATCACAAGACCCAGCTTCGTTCCTCATACCCCTTTTTAATATTGAGCACTAGGTCAACTTCTGACTCCACAGTTGAACCTCCAAAGGTCACCCATAACATATCCTGAAATGTCTTACTGACTTCCTTCTCATAACAACTATCTCGGCCCAGTGACACCCAAGTCACCAAGTTCTCTTTACCACAACGGATTCCACAATCCTACAAAATTGTTGCACCCTCGACCCCCGTCGAACACTACTCCCTAGATACGAGCGCCTCGCGGTACCTCCCGCACCAACGAACTGACCCACTCCGGTCCAAAACATCTGATGACAAACAATATTCCTCAAAATGGAACCCATCTCAGAATCCGGAGTCTCATTTCGCCTACTCAATGCACCACTAGAGTCAAACTTAATATCGAGAGTCTGGTCCGATCCAGAATTGGAACCACTCGTCCCAGTGAACCACTCAACTCATGACTCATGACCCGCAACCCATGCGTACCTCACTGATTCACTTCCCTTGGCCACGAAAACCACTACTCCATTCGGAGTATCACAACTTCCGACGAATATGGAGACCCCAGTCTTGCCCCTGGTTCGACCCCAGGCTTCCACAAGTCAAATATTAGGGCTACCCAAGCCTAAAACTCTTCTTCGTCAAGCTCTGATCAGAGAGCACTTCATCACAACATTCTCTCGCTGACCAGTGGGTACTACAGCTCCACGTAGTATCACAACGACCTCTCACTGAATAGTGAGTACTACGGCTCCCCGTAACATCACCACACCCCTCACTAAATAGTGAGTACTACGGCTCCCCGTAGCATCACCACAACCTCTCGCTGAATAGTGAGTACTACGGCTCCCCGTAGCATCACCACACCCCTCATTGAATAGTGAGTACTACGACTCCCCGTAGCATCACCACAACCTCTCGCTGAATAGTGAGTACTATGGCTCCCCGTAGCATCACCACACCCCTCACTGAATGGTGAGTACTACGGCTCCTCGTAGCATCACCACAACCTCTCTGCACTGACTCATTAAAACTGCAGCTCCCCGCAGTCTTACCGCATTTACTCTTACCACTTCACAATCACATCCTCAGGTTGATACCATACTGCGATCATTAACTCATGCTCTACGGCCCAGCATAGATAGGTACACACACACCCATCCAAGCTAAGCATCACTACTTCAGACAATCACCGTCGCGACAAAACCTCTTTTCCTCGATGCAGTTCACCTTCTCAAGTAAATCCATTTGTTGTCAATTAGCTGAAGGGCCCCCACCGGAACCATAGACACTTGATTCACCACTCGTCCTGTCAAACTCAAAGCTCAAAATAATCCGAGATTTAGGACATTAAACTCGGATACCCCGTAATACCATCACAATGCCTCGTAGTGTCTTGACTCCACCACTGATCTCATACTCATGGCATCATACTCAGATATCGCATTGTTTCCTCGAAATCTCGCAACCGATCTTTCCCTTGTGTCGCTTGTAACCCCGGAATACTCCATCTTCCAAATTAAAACACGGAGAAATTGCCAACCACTCAGAACACGAAGATGACAATATGAAACTTCCTCCTCTAATGCTCAAAACTCATGCAAGAATACTCATAACGACCCTGAAGTTGGTTGTCCAATCAACTTCTTCCCTTCCCATACTGCATATAATAGCCCATACTCTGAACCATAAATTCTCAACCACCGAACTAACCTCGCAAGCCAACCACCTCGAATTCACCATTTTAACCTTGAAAGTTTCCTAACCACCACAAGGTCTCCGGCCAACGGCCACATGCCGTGGAGACACTCACCCTTTCTCAAACACGTACCACATGCACTATCTCGATCTGCACCTCTCCTTGACCACCAATAACCCTGGTCTCAAGAATTCGCACCGCATGCCTCTCTATCCAGTTCTCTAACCGCTCTTGAACAATTCTATGATCTCTTCAAAAGTACCCGGTTCTACCCCACTCAGGGCTCGAACCATCGCCAATTGGTTCGCCAACAATCTAACCCACAGACTGTTTTTACCAATAACATTGCACCTATTCTTGGAAGGTGATACGCAATGCTCGATGATCTCCCTGATGGAGGTCAAGCAATTCCAAATACTCCGAATCTCCGATGAAATCCTCAGAAACTTCTCATCATGACTACCTCTAGTCATTCTGAATCTCGCACCATCCCACTACCGGACATCTGAACTGTCCATGCGTAACCCTGACTCTCAGTCTGAAAATAACGAACTCACATATTCCTCATCCTCGACTCTTCAACCAACGTTTCATCACGTGGGTTGTAATAAGAGTGGATTCATCGTTACCACACTCGATACTCATCATAGACAATAAGAGCCACCGCCCCAATATTCTCTTCTTGATCGTCTACCGCTGTAGCTAATACATGCCCTACTATGCTCAGATAGGGTGTATCCTTGTCCTTAACCATCTCAGTCCCCGCTGACAACCTGCTCATGCTCTAACATTACCTCTCGGCAGATATACTGCCCAAATACTCTGATGGAAGGTCGCCATCAATGCTAACCCGTAGGCTTCTACCCCCAAGCTCGGAAACTGAATTCTCAACACCTCTTATGTTTCCCACAGGAAACGTAAATAAAACCATCCATGTCACAGAAGGTGACATCTCCACTATCGGCTGATTTCTCAACTCATGCCGCAATCCTCTATAACCGCCATCTCTACTCATCCTTGAGCCTTGCGACTTCATCTGCCATCTTACCAAAAACCCCTCGGAGCTAACTCGATTTCCCTCTCAAGGGATGCTCCACTATACTCGTTCATCATGGCCCTCTGGCCCCATATTCTTTCACATCTGATCTCAGTCTAACCAATCACAACGGAATAACTGGTAGAACCAGTAACACTAACCGCCACGGGTCAGGGTACTCGAACCATGTGGCCACCTCTCGATCTGCTATGAATCATGGTACCCGAACCATGTTATCTCTTCTCAATCCGCTACGAATCATGGTACTCGACCCATGACATCACCTCTCGATCTGCTACAAATCATGGTACTCGAACCATGAAATCACCTCTCGATCTGCTACAAATCATGGTACTCGAACCATGAAATCACCTCTCGATCTGCTACAAATTATGGTACTCGAACCATGAAATCACCTCTCGATCTGCTACTTAAAACCTCCGGAATGTTCTCTGTATCGAGTATGGGTCCTCTGCTTTCTGTAGTACGGGTCCATACTACCTGCCACATCTACCCATACTTTCCACACGGACCATCCCTGAGTCCCTAAGTAGCTGCTCGACCTTCTCAATCACCAACCCGGTCATGCGTGTTCACTCCTCTGCGAAATATCCAACTCTGTCAGTGTACTCATCTGACTAGGGTTACCCTTCCCTAGGCTCTTCCTAGGTTCTCACACTTCTCCGCCATCAGCTTCTGAAGAACTCCTTATGATGTCAGCCATCTACCTCCTGAATATCGTCATATTCACTTAGTAGCTGACTCTCATCATCAAGAGTTCCACAAATCACGAAGCAAGCAGAATTCGGGCATCGAATAATCTCTACCAACATGTAAAACCACTCTAGGTCATTACCCACTTGCTCTCCTCATACTCTAAGGATACCACCGAACTCAAGCAACTTTACCCCACGCGGGCATCTGGCTACTCTCTCAGTAGACTCCTCAAATGTTCATCTAGGTATCTCTCTAGATTACTCCTCTACTCAAATCCCTCTCTAGAGGATTCCTGCTGGATACTCTTACTCAACACATGCTCGAAAGCACATCACAGATAACAATGACTCCTAGGCTAAGGCATCACAAATCAGGCCACTCTAGTCCTAACATATGAAATACCTAGCCTATCTCTAGCATGCATAATATCTCATAGCATATCTCATAAATATCTCATAATACAAACGTAAGGGTATTTTGGGAAATCACCGTTCGGGCTCTGGCTGATTGTACACACTGCTCCAACTCGTATTCTTTTAGAAACTCTTGCTCGTTTTAGAAAAATCATTTCCTTGAAATTTTTTCTCAAATTCTCAGTTTGAGTCCAGATCTACCCGAAGGTGCATCCGAATCCCTCAAACCAAGGCTCTGATACCAACTTGTAACACCGTAATTTTTCAAACAGATTTTTCATTTTAAAATCGCATACTTTTCATAACATATTGTATAGAAATCTCGTTTATTCAAATTACAAAGCACAACTCCATTAATAATCCAGGATCCTCAAAACATAACTCTTTCTCTGGTGTGTACAATCAAACCGGTGCCTTCCTGTGATTCCTGAGAACAACCTGAAACACATACCACATAACACGGTAAGCACGAAGCTTAGTGAGTTCCCCAAAATACCACATACAACACATACGCCACTCGAGGCTATAGTACAACCCTCCGGTCGATGTGTCTCAGCGGAACCCTCCAGTCCCGTAGCTCGTTGGACCCTTCGGTCCGGTCTATATCGTTGGACCCTTCGGTCCAGTCTGTATCGTTGGACCCTTCGGTCCGGTCTGTATCGTTGGACCCTCCGGTCCGGTCTATACAACACCTAGCATACATATAACAAAATGCATATAATCTCATATATACACATAGCATACAAGACCCTCTGGTCTACACATAAATACCACTCTAGGTAAAGTATAGTGAGAAGACTCACCTGACAAGCAGCAAGTAAATACCCTCGCACCCGAAACTCGAACTAGCCTCCGCCTAGCACAAAAGATGAATATCTCTAATCAATACTCTTCACACGACCCCAATAAATGAGGTCTATTCCTCTTTCTCTAACTCTTGAATTGGGTAAAAGACCATTTTACCCCTCCATGGTCTCCATTACTCATGTTAACCAAACCCAGAGTCAACAGAAGTCAAACTCGAGTCAACAGTCCATGTCTGACCCGACTCGCCGAGTGCACCCTTGCGACTTGTCGAGTCCACTTACTTTCCTCAGAAATCTCGTGACAGTCCAGCTCAGCTCGTCGAGTTGACCCCCAACTCGTCGAGCTAACGCATGCTCAAGCTCATCGGGACAAACCCTCACTGACTCGTCAACTCATGGACTCGACGAGTCCCCTCGGTCTGATTCCTCATTCAGACGTCCAAAGTCAGATCTCTTATTCCAAACCCTAGATCTAGCTCATTAATACACCAGACACACATAAAGTCTCAACCTTTACGTTCATACATGGCATAAATGCCTCAAAATGCCAAAACAATCCCTTCTTAAGGTGTTAAGCACAACAACCCTCATTTGGATGAATAAAGTTGGGACCTTTGGACTCTAGGGACCTCACAAGGCCCAGATCTGAGGACCAGGCTTCTAGCTAATCCATTTTACTCAAAGTCCCAAACCAAAGGTGGTAAAAGCCCTAGAACTCCAAACACATGAGATCTAACCAAAATAATGAGAAAGGTGTAGACTTTGGCCTTCCTCAGAAGCTCTGGACGATCTATCACTGGATCCAACTTTCCCTCTTGATCCTTGCTTGATCTCCTTCTCTTCTTCTCAAATGATGCACTAAAAATCCCAAGATAGCTTCTCTCTCACTTTCTAGCTCAAATGAACTTTAGGGTTTGCTTCCAGGGAAAGGGTGGCCGCAAATGAGGCTATAAGTGCCTTTAAATGGGTCCCAAACCCCAGAAATTAGGGTTTCTCTAATCAGCGCCTACTCGGCGAGTCCCTCTCCTCGGACTCGTCGAGTCTACTCATTAAATCCACTGGAGAAACCCGACTCGACTCGGCGAGTTGGACCCTCAACTCGTCGAGTCTCTCCTTTAATCACAAGATTAACCTACACCATAATACCTCTAAAAATCTGGATGTTACAAAGAAGGAGTAAGGATCCACCAAGAGCATGTAGATCTAGAAGATTAGCACCATTTCTGACTTATTTGAGGTATCAAGTTCCAACCTTGGCCATTATATTCTTAGATTTGTTTATGGGGGTGTTTAAGGTTACTTTTGGACTCCATTGTTCAGGCTTCCTTCATCTTAATGATTTCAGACCATAATAGTTGTCCTTTTGTGCTCTTAGAGGCACTAAGAGTCAAGAAAATCGAACCTTGGTGGTTAAGCCACATCCATGCAAGTGTTAGTGGTTCTTAAAGTTTGTTAAAAGGACCAAAATCATGTTTTGAACCCAACCATGCATGCAAGCACATAAAGTTCATGATTTTATGGTTTAGGATGTCTTAAAGGACTTGGATCTGCATTTTGGACATTAAGACTTAATGGATTAAGTCATGAATGAAGTCCCAAAGAAGATGGCCAGTACGATGGGCGTAGTCCCTGGTACGCCGCGCGTACTGGGTCAACTCCCCGTTTTGTTCAAGGCCAGCGTACGCTGGGCGTACGTGCCAAGTACGCCGCACGTACGCATGCAGAATGGATGTTTTGGGATTTTGGGCCTTTAGAGAATGTGTCTGGACTTTTGGGCTCCGTGGCCCACTGTGAAGTATAAGTTTGTACTTGGGAATTTGGAATTAGAGTATTGGGCCTATTGGGCCATGATTGGACCCTGTGGAATTACTATATTAGGACTCGGAACTTTTTGGGCCCATTTGGGGGTTAAGGCCCGATTCAGAAATTGGGCAATTAGTGGGCCCTTAGGGAGTCCTTGATGGGCCATAGGAGGGTTGGGCTTAATAAACTAGAATTGGGACTTATGAGTGGCATTGTAGATGCTGACTAAGTATTATTATGATTATGATAGCTGGGAGTCATCGGAGCAGCAGTTAGTGGTTACTTCCCGTGAGATTCGACACTTAGCTTGGCGAGGTGAGTTACCTTCCATTAGAAGTGGGTCTAAGGCCACAATATCGGCCCACTAGTAGGAGTTCGTAATTAGATAATTGTCTGTGTGATAATTATTTGGTATGTCACTCTCAGTTATGTTATATGTGTCAGTATGTTATGATTTTATGTGGAAGTGGTAGGGGTGAAATAGCCCCAGTATCCGGTTGAAATAGACCGAAGGGGAGGCCATCACCCAGTTATGCTAGGCAACTATCCAGGTTAAATAGACCGAAGGGGAGGCCAGCACCCAGATATGCTAGGCAACTATCCGGTTGAAATAGACCGAAGGGGAGGCCGACACCCATATATGCTTGGCTAGATATGTTATTGTGTGGTATGTGGTATGATGGGGGAACTCACTAAGCTTTGTGCTTATAGTTTTCAGTTTTATTTTAGGTACCTCTTCCACGAAGGGGAAAGAGCCGACACGGTAGCAGCGCATCGCACACACATGATTTCCCCATTTTGAGATTCATGGTATTTGTACTCTGACATTATTAGTACCTTCTGTTACGATTTGAGACATGTGATTATGGTATGATGACTTGAAACGATGATGATGTTGTTTTCCAGTAAATGATTTTATAAGTATTACATTTAAAACGAAAATTGGTTGTGAAAATTGGGATGTTACACCTTCCGTGACACGTATTTGCGTGTCATCTTTGCTTTTTACGACACGCAATGCGTGTCATTAAAGGGTATTTTTGTAGTAGTGTTAGTTCAACATTTGACAGTTGAAGTTTTGCAATATAAAGAGTTTACTAGAAAATATGCAGATGAATTGAGTACACTAACATTAAAATTGGTAGTTTTGCAGCTGGCATCATAATGTTAGTAGAAAAAATTAAAATCGGTAAAAAACATGTTTGTGTTTAGGAAAATTGTTTTGGATAACAACTTTGCATCCTAAGAAATTTGATTTTTTGGTGTAAGTCTTTTGTGTTTGGTTCTAGTGTAATAATATGTTCCAAGGGTACTTTGGTCATTTTGTAGATTGTTATAAGAATATGGCTTTTTCTGTGATGACATGTAAGTTTCAATTCCCATGGAAGACAATATAGCCTTAATGTTTGGATCTATTCACAAAGGAATCGGCAACCATAAACATGTAATAAAAAAACAGTAGAATTCAAATCCGATCCCTGCAAAGCGGGGATACTTCACTAGTTATAAATATAATTAATATTATTATTAATATTTAAATTATAATTAGTATTAAAATTAAAATTATTATTATTATTAAAATTCAAACTATAATTATTATTAAATTTTAAATTATAATTATTATAAAAATTAAAATTATTATTAAATTTTAAATTATAATTATTATTAACATTTAAATTAAAATTATTACTAAATTTTAAATTAACATTATTATTAAAGTTTAAGTTATAATTATTATTAAATTTTAAATTATAATTCTTATTAAATTTTAAACTATAATTCTTATTAAAAGTTAAATTATAATAATTATTAAAATTTATATCCTTTGAACTCATACATTATATAGAAATTTTCAAAATTAATAGAATAAGTGTTTCTCTAGCCTAATGGAGAGTTGCCTAATTTGCTTCTTGGGGACCAAGGTTCGAATCTTTTAAAGTCTATTTCTTGAAGTTAATTTCTTTCTACCACATCAGTTACATGTGCATGACACCTCAATATATCTAATTAACAAAAATTCATTTAGAGGGTAAAACCGACATTCTGAGTCGTAAAGTTTTGTATGACCTTACACTAGAACTTATTATCAGACCACACACTATAATCTCAATTACAAATCTCCATTGATTCTACCAGAATCATGATCAAACATTGTCTTAGGATATTTTTATTTCTATTAATATGGGTTTTATTTAATTGTGACATTTGTTGCACTTTTATTTTATATGTTTTTTTACATATATGTGTTTCGTCGTCTATCATATGATAGAAAAAAAAGGGGGGCATTATTTTCCTATCTCTCCCACGGTAAGGAAAACCTATGGACCGCTCCTGCCTCAAATGTTTACATCGCTAAATAGATGGTCTAGCCGAATACATATTCCTAGTTTTATATTTATTCACTAGTTTATAACCCGTGAAAAACACGGTTACAAAATTAATTAAACTTTCATAGTAAGTGTTCATAATTTTTAATCAGTTATTTTAAATAAATCATTTTAAATAAATTATTAATCTCCATTATAATAAAAGAATAGTCTTAATTTCCTTTTATCATGTGTCGCTTTAATACAACTCGTCATTAATATTATGCTACATGTCATGGAGATATATTAAGCAAATCTCTTCAAAATTCAAATTTACTTTAATTATATGCTAAATTTGAAGTTATAATAACTTTAAATTTTTGATATATCTCTTAACTAAATTATAATCTGCGTTAAACGCAGGGGAACGTATTAAAAAAAATTATCAAAACATTTATATATATTGCATAATAATTATAAAAGAAAGTTTATAGCTATTGGTATTATTGAAAGGGGAAGAAAGAAACACTGAAATCGATAAATAACTATAAACGTTGCAGGACCTCTTTGTAGACAACGTTTTTTGTTTTAATAGTTGAACGACCTTGCTCGTCACATATGAATACCTTCAAACCTTTTTTATTTGTAACACGAGAAGTAGCTACATATAACTGATTATGGGTGAAGACAGGTCTACGCAAGTATAATCCAACATTTGATAATGACTGTCATTGACTTTTGTTAATGGTCATAGCGAAACAAACTGCTATTGGGAATTTCCTACGTTGAAAACGGAATGGAATTTTTTTATCGGATGGGGTCAACTTCATGTGAGGTATATAAGTAGTCTCGTTAAAAAATCAACCGGATATGATTCGTGCATCAATGACGTGTCTTCCAAGCCTTACGATTTGAAATCTGGTACCATTGCATAGTCCTCTGGTTTGGTCGATATTTCGAAGCAACATGACCGGAACACCTTTTTTTAGTATAAGTTTATGGTTGGGAATTCTGGAGGCCTTGCCTTCAACACATCCGGAGATTATACTGATTCCTCAAAAGAATCTTCTGTCTCGGTCTCACATAAGGAATTTGAACTCAGATATGTTTTCCCTTCATCTTTCATCAATTCTAACATGTAGTCGTTGATAGCATCAACTTCTTCATTAGTAGGGACCAAAATAGCTTTATCTTGAAAATACGATGGATCATCAAGATGGTTCTGAAAAGATGAATAAATGCAGGATATAATTGAATGAATATGGTCACCCGTAGAGGGAACAATCACATCTTCTGGAAATTCAACTTCAACTTCATCATCATTAGGACCACCAATAGTACCTTCATCAATTTTAAGAATCCAATCAACAAGTGATTTTGTCTCTTCGAAATCATAGTTTGGACAACCGAACTGAAGCCTCATGTTTATAGTCAAACGTAAAATTGTACATTCACGCCATAACAAATGTTGGTATTCATATATGTTGTATACTGTAAAATGTAAGATGAAGTACATAAAGTTGGAGAGAAGAGTAAATGCATAAATGGATATCATAACATACCATAAAAAATGATTATACAAAGAATGGAATTAAAGGATATTGGTGAAGAAAATAACGAATTAAAGTTGGTTAACAAATATAGATAGGTTACAATTTTTTTTTTCAAGTATGAATTATGGACTTCGTTTAAGTATGTGGACTTGCATTATTTTTGTATTTTTGGTTTATAATGTACTTTCATATATATATTTTTTTGTTAGTTTTTTATATGCGTTTTGTTGACACAAATCTATTTAAATGAACACAATTACACTTTTGAATGTAAATACAATAAACCTAATTCAAAACTATAAATCACGGAAAAATAAGTATAAACAATGAAATGCGTACCTTTTTTCCTTTGATTAACCAAGCTAACAATTGTTTACTGCTACAGAGGGCTGTAGAAAGGAAGAAGTATTGATTTAGTATGGTGAATATCAATATAAACGAAGAGGTAA
Organism: Lactuca virosa; assembly: GCF_052849685.1. Classification (NCBI taxonomy): domain Eukaryota; kingdom Viridiplantae; phylum Streptophyta; class Magnoliopsida; order Asterales; family Asteraceae; genus Lactuca; species Lactuca virosa. The sequence continues at coordinate 332,470,056 of NC_136426.1, read as the reverse complement.
AAACATAGATAAAACACAATAAAAAACCCACTTGTTGCAGGAGCGTGGAAGGAAAAATAAAAATGGGTTTTGGCGGAATATGTCATATATATGTATTGAATCCAAGTTGGTTTTGGAGGGATAAGATAAAAGTCATTTTTATCTTATCCCTTAAATGTTGAATTTCAAAATGTAGTTAGGATAGATAATGTAGAACATTTTAGGATTACTTTTTAAAATTTAAAATTAGGTTAATGTTGATGGTTAGTTTGAAAAAAATGGTAATTTTGATAACAGCCCAAGAATATATTATTCACCAAATCGGCTCCATGACTTTACATTTAATACCAAACAGCCCCTACTACATATTGTGCCCAAGAACATATTATTTACCAAATCGGCTCCATGACTTTACATTTAATACCAAACAGCCCCTACTACATATTGTTTATTATGTAAGCATTTTACTTTGAAAAGTGTACAAATTAAGACATTGTATTTTCATTTTGTTATTAAAGACACATTTCATTTGGAAAAGCCATGTACTTTATTCAATTATTTGTTTGTCATAGCAGGTATGCTATTTTTGTTTTTTTATAGAATTGCATGTCAACATAGTTTGTTACGAACAATAAAAAAAATTATTGTTATAAAATCTTGTTTGTGGAATAACAAACTCAGAGGCTTAAGCCAAAGATTAAGGATATTACCTTTAAACTTAAAACAAATTGACAATAATAGACTTGGTCAACATAGTTTTTTATTTAAACTTAAAACAAATTAACAATAATAGACTTGGTCAACTTAGTTTGTAACATAAGTTGAGGTGAAAATATATGTAAAAGTTAAAATTCATGAAAAGAATTCAACATAATTTTGAACTTGTCTCAAATAACACGACTACTATCGTGTTATAATTAAATGAAAAACAAACATTATCTTCAAAATGAAAACAACATACTTGTCAAAGAAATCCTTAAGCAAATAATAAAAACTCAAAGAAAAATCGTCAATGATAAATGTCAAATAATCATAACCGCTAAATTTATTCGAGTTTTTCCATTTTTAGAATATTAAGGGTATGAGGAGCAACACCATCTTTTGAGGAAGACCATTCAATAGGGCATTTCAGTGAAGTAGTTGTCGGTGTCACCGCATCAAGATCAACAACATTAATATTGTCACCTTCAATAGAAACACTCTTTTCCTGTATCAAATTAATAAAACAATGTTAATTAACAACATTAATATTGTCACCGCATCAAGAATAAACGTTTATTAACAATGTTAAAATGCTAAATTATTTGAATTTAATTTTACCTTAATAGACTTGTTGATAGGAGTACCATCAGAATGAATATTGTTTTCTTCATATGCAGGTGAATGTTTGAAAACTGCACCAACTACAAGTTCATCATTAGTCATCTAATGAACGGTGTAGGCGTGATAACTGTTCTCGAGATTAAACTTTGAAATCCGAACTTTAAAAACAAACTTCCTATTAAGCATCGTATTGAACTCATCGGGGATCTTTTGGCTTCCTTGATCCTAAAGAATATTATTATAAAACATGTGAGTAGTTAATAAATCCCGATTAAAAATAAAATGCAATAACAGTATACAGTTAACTTGTCGTGTGTACAAATTAATAGAATAGTATAATATAACGCAACCTTTGATATCTTTTTCATCAACCAATGATTACCGTAGTGAATAAGATTTTTAACATGACGGTTAAACAATACAAAAGAAGCAGACACCGTTTCATCTTGAACAGGTATTACGAACCTTACCCTAAATATTATTGTATGACACGTTAATGGACAATGAAATAAAAATTGAAACATTGTAATAAAGATTCATGACACAATAAGTTTACAAATGTAAAATTATGAACTTACTTGCCGAATACATCAGAAAATCCTCCGCAACCATTACAATTAAATGGTTCACCATCACTATCATCACCATTTTTAGTTACCTTTTTGGAACAGTCATGACAATAAAAAGAATACCATCCTTCCTCCAAATCGAAACCGATTATAGTAGCAATGGTAGACAAACCAATTTCCTGATTGGTAAAAATACACGCACACACACACACACACACACACATATATATATATATATATATATATATATATATATATATATATACACACACACACACACACATTAAAAAAATTGATATATATAATGGAAAAATATGAATAATATTAAGTATACCTCATTGTAATCTGGAATATCATCAATGTTTTTGATTTGAGAACGGAGGTAGTAATCTTCTGGCTTGGCTACAACAGTTTCTGTGTTTAATTGTGTAGTATTAATGGAAGACTCAACATTCAAATTGATATCCACAATGCTACATATAAGAAGGAAAAATGAAGAAGATCAACAATAATAATAATTATTGATTAAAAATAAGTAAAAATAAAACAGTAAATAATTATATCATAGTCATCAATTACATACGCCTTTTTAAATTTAGAAATATGATGCATATCATCATTAATATGCAATTTCAACCCAAATAAACAGTTACCGACTTGTGGCTGACCTATAAATTGCAATTGAAGTAATAGATTATTTCATACTATAAATAAAATATTAATGTAATGAGCATAGACATCTAAAAATAATTATTTTTACCACCCCAAGTCTTGAGCTTTGCCATACGTAGGAGGATGATCACAGGAGCATTTTCATTTTGATGTTCAGATATGTAGTTGTTCAACTTCAATGCAAAACCATCCCACAAAGCAAGTTACATTTTCCTACCACTATAATTGATTGTTTGGGTTATATGAATAAAATATTAAACATGATAAATTAATGAAAAATAAAGAAAAGTACCTCAAATCTTGTGCAACAATACTCATTAGCCTTGTTTCCCTTGCATTCTCCTTAATCACTCTCATGGGTTCAGTAGATACAACTTGACCAATAAAATCTACAAAAAGTAAATTAAAATCAATTATTATAATATAAATTGTTTAAAAAAAATATATAATATAATAAATGCAAAACTGTTAAGGGAAAAAAAACTCACCAAATGCAATACGAGTGTCAAAATTTCTGGCTGTCAGATCATAAAAACTCACAAAATTAAAAGGATCGATCATATCAACAGAAGGAGTTGATACACGAATTGTGGTTGTTTTGTAGAAATTTATCTTATGCTTGTGAGCAACGAACATGTAATCTCCTTCGTTTCTTGTCATACCAAAGTTTGTGATTTGCCTTACAACTCCTTCCAGGAGGGCTTGAAATGCATTTATGAGATTTTTTTTATTGTTGCGTGTATTCTAGTGCCCTGTAGGTGATAAAGAATATTATTATATGAAACAAAAATAAAACATAAGTTTTTTTTCATATTATTTTAATCTTACCTCCTGGTCCATTAAAATCATGTCCAAGCTGCTGACCATGTTTGGGTTGTTTTTCTATGTCTGTTTCCAAATCGTGACAACTTGAACGCGAATATTTCATGATTCTTTGGAGGCATCTATGTCAGCCAGCTTATCAATGACGATTTCACTGTCACTGTTAATAGAATAAGTGTTTCTCTAGCCTAATGGAAAGTTGCCTAATTTGCTTCTTGGGGACCAAGGTTTGAATCTTTTAAAGTCTATTTCTTGAAGTTAATTTCTTTCTACCACATCAGCCACATGTGCATGACACCTCAGTATATCTAACTAACCAAAATTCATTTAGAGGGTAAAACCGACATTCTGAGCCGTAAAGTTTTTTATGACCTTACACCAGAACTTATTATCACACCACATAATATAATCTCAATTACAAACTCCATCGATTCTACCGGAATCATGATCAAACATTGTCTTAGGAGATTTTTATTTCTATTAATATGGGTTTTATTTAATTGTGACATTTGCTGCACTTTTATTTTATATATTTTTTTACATATATGTGTTTCGTCGTCTATCATATGATAGAAAAAAAAGGGGGGCATTATTTTCCTATATCTCCCACGGTAAGGAAAACCTATGGACCGCTCCTGCCTCAAATGTTTACATTGCTAAATAGATGGTCTAGCCGAATACATATTCCTAGTTTTATATTTCTTCACTAGTTTATAACCTATGAGAAACACGGTTAAAAAAATAATTAAACTTTCATAGTAAGTATTCATAGTTTTTAATCAGTTATTTTAAATAAATTATTAATCCCCTTTCTAATAAAAGAATAGTCTTAATTTCCTTTTATCATGTGTCGCTTTAATACAACTCGTCATTAATATTATGCTACATGTCATTGAGATATATTAAGCAAATCTCTTTAAAATTCAAATTTACTTTAATTATATGCTAAATTTGAAGTTATAATAACTTTAAAATTTTGATATATCTCTTAACTAGATTATCACCTGCGTTAAACACGGGGGAACGTATTAAAATAATTATCAAAACATTTATATATATTGCATAATAATTATAAAAGAAAGTTTATAGCTATTGGTATTATTGAAAGGTGAAGAAGAAACACTGAAATCGATAAATAACTATAAACGTTGCAAGACCTCTTTGTAGACAACGTATTTTGTTTTATTAGTTGAACGACCTTCCTCGTCACATATGAGTACCTTCAAACCTTCTTTGCTTGTTACACGAGAAATAGCAACATATAACTGATCATGGGTGAAGACAGGTCTACGAAAGTATAATCCAACATTTGATCATGACTGTCCTTGACTTTTGTTAATGGTCATAGCGAAACAAACTGCTATTGGGAATTGCCTACGTTGAAAACGAAATGGAATTTTTTTATCGGATGGGGTCAACATCATGCGAGGTATATAACTGGTCTCGTTAAAAAATCTACCATATATGATAGATATGATTCGTGCTTCAATGAAGTGTTTTCCAAGCCTTACGATTTGTAATCTAGTACCATTGCATAGTCCTCTGGTTTGGTCGATATACGAAAAAACATGACCGAAACACCTTTTTTTAGTATAAGTTTATGGTTGGGAATTATGGAGGCCTTAAAAGCGTTCAACACATCCGGAGAGTATATTGATTCCTCAAAAGAATCTTCTGTCTCGGTCTCACATAAGGAATCTGAACTCAGATATGGTTTCCCTTCATCTTTCATCATTTCTAACATGTAGTCGTTGATAGAATCAACTTCTTCATTAGTAGGGACCAAAATAGCTTTATCTTGAAAATACGATGGATCATCAAGATGATTCTGAAAAGATGAATAAATGCAGGATACAATTGAATGAATATGGTCACCTGTAGAGGGAACGATCACATCTTCTAGAAATTCAACTTCAACTTCACCATCATTAGGACCACCGATAGTACCTTCACCAATTTTAAGAATCCAATCAGCAAAGGATTTTGTCTCTTCGAAATCATTGTTTGGACAACCGAACTAAAGCCTCACGTTTACAGTCAAACGTAAAACTGTACATTCACGCCATAATAAATGTTGGTATTCATATATGTTGTATACTGTAAAATGTAAGATGAAGTACATAAAGTTTGAGAGAAGAGTAAATTCATAAATGGATATCATAACATAACATAAAAATGATTATACAAAGAATGGAATTAAAGGATATGTGCGAAGAAAATATAGAATTAAAGTCGGTTAACAAATATAGATAGTTTAGAATTTTTTTTGAAGTATGAATTATGGACTTTGTTTAAGTATGTGGACTTGCATTATTTTTGTATTTTTGGTTTATAATGAACTTTTATATATTTGTTTTTTGTTAGTTTTTTATATGCGTTTTGTTGACACAAATCTATTTAAATGAACACAATTACACTTTTGAATGTAAATAAAATAAACCTAGTTAAAAACTATAAATCACGGAAAAATAAGTATAAACAATGAAATGCGTACCTTTTTGCCTTTGATTAACCAAGCTAGCAATTGTTTACTGCTATATAGGGATGTAGAAAGGAAGAAGTATTGATTTAGTATCGTGAATATCAATATAAACGAAGAGGTAAAAACATAGATAAAACACAATAAAAACCCCCTTTTTGCAGGAGGGTGAAGGAAAAATAAAATTGGTTTTGGCGGAATATGTCATATATATGTATTGAATCCAAGTTGGTTTTGGAGGGATAAGATAAAAGTCATTTTTATCTTATCCCTTAAATGTTGAATTTCAAAATGTATTTAGGATAGATAATGTAGAACATTTTAGGATTATTTTTTAAAATTTAAAATTAGGTTAATGTTGATGGTTAGTTTGAAAAAAATGGTAATTTTTATAACAGCCCAAGAATATATTATTCACCAAATCGGCTCCATGACTTTACATTTAATACCAAACAGCCCCTACTACATATTGTGCCCAAGAACATATTATTTACCAAATCGGCTCCATGACTTTACATTTAATACCAAACAGCCCCTACTACATATTGTTTATTATGTAAGCATTTTACTTTGAAAAGTGTACAAATTAAGACATTGTATTTTCATTTTGTTATTAAAGACACATTTCATTTGGAAAAGCCATGTACTTTATTCAATTATTTGTTTGTCATAGCAGGTATGCTATTTTTGTTTTTTTATAGAATTGCATGTCAACATAGTTTGTTACGAACAATAAAAAAAATTATTGTTATAAAATCTTGTTTGTGGAATAACAAACTCAGAGGCTTAAGCCAAAGATTAAGGATATTACCTTTAAACTTAAAACAAATTGACAATAATAGACTTGGTCAACATAGTTTTTTATTTAAACTTAAAACAAATTAACAATAATAGACTTGGTCAACTTAGTTTGTAACATAAGTTGAGGTGAAAATATATGTAAAAGTTAAAATTCATGAAAAGAATTCAACATAATTTTGAACTTGTCTCAAATAACACGACTACTATCGTGTTATAATTAAATGAAAAACAAACATTATCTTCAAAATGAAAACAACATACTTGTCAAAGAAATCCTTAAGCAAATAATAAAAACTCAAAGAAAAATCGTCAATGATAAATGTCAAATAATCATAACTGCTAAATTTATTCGAGTTTTTTCCATTTTTTGAATCTTAAGGGTATGAGGAGCAACACCATCTTTTGAGGAAGACCATTCAAACGATTCAGTGGTGGTAACAATCTCAATAGGGCGTTTCAGTGAAGTAGTTGTCGGTGTCACCGCATCAAGATCAAGAACATTAATATTGTCACCTTCAATAGAAACACTCTTTTCCTGTATCAAATTAATAAAACAATGTTAATTAACAACATTAATATTAATATTGTCACCGCATCAAGAATAAATGTTTATTAACAATGTTAAATTGCTAAATTATATGAATTTAATTTTACCTTAATAGACTTGTTGATAGGAGTACCATCAAAATGAATATTGTTTTCTTCGTATGCAGGTGAATATTTGAAAACTGCACCAACTGCAAGTTCATCATTAGCCATCTTATGAACGGTGTAGGCGTGATAACTGTTCTCGAGATTAAACTTTGAAATCTGAACTTTAAAAACATACTTCCTATTAAGCATCGTATTGAACTCATCGGGGATCTTTTGGCGTCCTTGATCCTAAAGAATATTATAATAAAACATGTGAGTAGTTAATAAATCCCGATTAAAATAAAATGCAATAACAGTATACAATTAACTTTTCGTGTGTACAAATTAATAGAATAGTGTAATATAACGTTGCCTTTGATATCTTCTCAATCAACCAATGATTACAGCGGTGAATAAGATCTTTAACATGATGGTCAAACAATAAAAAAGAAGTAGACACTGTTTCATCTTGAACACGTATTACGACCCTTACCCTAAATATTATTGTATGACACGTTAATGGACAATTAAATAAAAATTGAAACATTGTAATAATGATTCATGAGACAAGAAGTTTACAAATGTAAAATTATGAACTTACTTGCCGAATACATCAGAAACTCCTCCGCAACCATTACAATTAAATGGTTCACCATCACTATCATCACCATTTTTAGTTACATTTTTTGAACAGTCACGACAATAAAAAGAATACCATCATTCCTCCAAATCGAAACCGATTATAGTAGCAATGGTAGACAAACCAATTTCCTGATTGGTAAAAATATATATATATATATATATATATATATATATATATATATATATATATATATATATAGACACACACACACACACATATTAAAAAAATTGTTATATATAATGGAAAAATATGAATAATATTAAGTATACATCATTGTAATCTGGAATATCATCAATGTTTTTGATATGAAAATGGAAGTAGTAATCTTCTGGCTTGGCCACAACAGTTTGTGTGTTAAGTTGTGTAGTATTAATGGAAGACTCAACATTCAAATCGATATCAGCAATGCTACATATAAGAAGGAAAAATGAAGAAGATCAACAATAATAACAATTACTGATTAAGAATAAGTAAAAATAAAACAGTAAATAATTATATCCTAGTCATCAAATACATACGCCTTTTTAAATTATGAAATATGATGCATATCATCATTAACATGCAATCTCGACCCAAATAAACAGTTACCGACTTGTGGCTGACCTATAAATAGCAATTGAAGTAATATATTATTTCATATTATAAATAAAATATTAATGTAATGAGCATAGACATCTAAAAATAATAATTCTTACCACCCCAAGTCTTGAGCTTTGCCATACGTAGGAGGATGATCACAGGAGCATTTTCATTTTGATGTTCAGATATGTAGCTGTTCAACTTCAATGCAAAACCATCCCACAAAGCAACTTACATTTTCCTACCACTATAATTGATTGTTTGGGTTATATGAATAAAATACTAAACATGATAAATTAATGAAAAATAAAGAAAAGTACCTCAGATCTTGTGCAACAATATTCATTAGCCTTGTTTCCCTTGCATTCTCCTTAATCACTCTCATGGGTTCAGTATATACAACTTGACCAATAAAATCTACAAAAAGTAAATTTGAATCAATTATTATAATATAAATTGGTTAAAATATATATATAATATAATAAATGCAAAACTGTTAAGGGGAAAACTCTCACCAAATGCAACAGGAGTGTCAAAATTTCTGGCTGTCAGATCATAAAAACTCACAAAAATAAAAGGATCGATCCTATCAACAAAAGGAGTTGATACACGAATTGTGGTTGTTTTGTGGAAATTTATCTTATGCTTGTGAGCAACCAACATGTAATCTCCTTCGTTTCTGGTCATACCAAAGTTAGTGATTTGCCTTACAGCTCCTTCTTCCAGGAGGGCTTGAAATGCATTTATGAGATATTTTTGATTATTGCATGTATTCTAGTGCCCTGTAGGGTGATAAAGAATATTATTATATGAAACAAAAATAAAACATTTGTTTTTTTTCATATTATTTTAATCTTACCACCTGGTCCATTAAAATCATGTCCAAGCTGCTGACCATGTTTGGATTGTTTTTCTATGTCTGTTTCCAAATCATGACAACTTGAACACGAATATTCCATGATTCTTTGGAGACATCTATGTCAGCCAACTTATCAATGACGATTTCACTGTCACTGTTTTGTGCCATTTCGCTTGTGCTATGAGAAATAGAAAAGTATTAGAGATAATTATGAGATATAGTGAAAAAAGTAATTCAAAGATTCACAAGGTTTTTGTTTAATGTAAATATGATGTTGTTCAATTAACATAGACATTCTTGGTTGGCATACTTAACCATGAAAAAAACAAAAATAAACATTAATTGCATTTTGCAAAATAATAGTTGGCTGCAATTATTTATTAATGGAAGTAGGATGGTATCAAATCAAAACATACATAGTATGTTGATATATTTCATAGAAAACAACAAAGCAAAAAAAAAGAGTATGAACACTTATCATATAGAAGGCTGTAGAAAGGAAGAAGTATTGATAAACAATGAAATGGGTGCCTTTTTGCCTTTGATTAACCAAGCTAACAATTGTTTACTGCTATAGAAGGTTGTAGAAAGGAAGACTTATTGATTTAGTATCGTGAATATCAATATAAACGAAGAGGTAAAAACATAGATAAAACACAATAAAAACACACCTTTTGCAGGAGCGTGGAAGAAAAAATAAAAATGGGTTTTGGCGGAATATGTCATATATATGTATTGAATCCAAGTTGGTTTTGGAGGGATAAGATAAAAGTCATTTTTATCTTATCCCTTAAATGTTGTATTTCCAAATGTAGTTAGGATAGATAATGTAGAACATTTTAGGATTATTTTTTAAAATTTAAAATTAGGATAATGTTGATGGTTAGTTCAGTTCCCGTCTTTTGTGGCTGATTTTTCGATTTGAATATGGGAAGTAATTATGATAGACAGAAATAAATAGTGAATTGTTTTGTTAGGATGACATCACCAGAAATATTAAGAACACTTAAGGGTTGAAATTAATCAAAGAAATCCAATGAATGGTTCTGATTGTTGAAGGTGACATCATCATGTTTCTGTTTTAATATATATAATGTAAATATGATGTTGTTCAATTAACATAGACATTCTTGGTTAGCATACTTAACCATGAAAAAAACAAAAATAGACATTAATTGTATTTTGCAAGATAATAGTTGGCTGCAATTATGGATTAATGGAAGTAGGATGGTATCAAATCAAAACATAGATAGTATGTTGATATATTTCATAGAAAACAACAAAGAAAAAAAAATGAGTATGAACACTTATCATATAGAAGGCTATAGAAAGGAAGAAGTATTGATAAACAATGAAATGCGTACCTTTTAGCCTTTGATTAGGCAAGCTAACAATTGTTTACTGCTATAGAGGGTTGTAGAAAGGAAGAAGTATTAATTTAGTATCGTGAATATCAATATAAACGAAGAGGTAAAAACATAGATAAAACACAATAAAAACTGAAGGGCCTATATATATGGTTTGGGCTAGGCAACAATGTATAGATGAGTTAGGGCATTTGACAATGTATTTTGGAGTCTTTTGTGCATGTTTGGTGTTTTCGGTCTAGATGAGCTTTCGGTTAGGGAGTGACCGAAAACAGGCTTTCGGTCAGCCTGACTGAAACCTGTTTTCGGTCCACATTTGCATATATAGGTTGTCAGGTTGTCAGTAGTATGTTGTTGATCTACAGTTGTTTACTGTGTGGTTTTCGGTCCATTGAGTTGTATCAGACGGTTTCATGTGTTAATCGTATGCAAGCTCAAGTTTCATTCATCTTCTACTCATTTTCTTCTTTATTTTCATTTGCTTGATTGATCATTGGTGAAGATCCTTCCATCAAGGACCTTACAATTGGTATCAGAGCAAGAACCGGTGTTAATCAAGCTTATTATTCAGTTTTCAGCTTCACAGTTTGTGTTCATCAAGTTCTCGGTCAATAGAAGCCTGTTTCTGCTTGAGTTTTAAAGATCAGATTGTAGCTTGTTTGGTGTGGAATCGAGATCTGCTTGGATTTCAGCTTTTCGATTGAAATCTTATTGTTTTCGGTTTGATCTTCATCAACCGAAAACATATATTCAATCGTTTTCGGTCCAGATCTATCTTGTTTGAAGGTTGTGTTTGAGGTTTCAGTGTGTGGAAATCAATTTAGGATCGAAAATCTAAGTTTTTCGTTGAAAACTGTTAGTTTTCGGTTCAATCTTCAGAAACCGAAAACTGTTCGTCAACCGAAATCTCTTGAATCTTCAGAAACCGAAAACTGTTCTTCAACCGAAATCTCTTGAACCTTTAGAAACCGAAAACTTTCTTATTCTTCAGAAACCGAAAACCCCTTATCATTCAGAAACCGAAAACCCTCTCTCTCTTCATAACCGAAAACCTTATTTTCCTTTCAACCGAATCCCTTCACCATACCGAATTCCTTGTTTTCGGTCATCACCACTCAACCGAAAACCTTCATTACTTGATCATTTTGTTTATTTTAAGTTAATTTTTATTAAAAAAAATTTAAAAAAAAAAAAAAAAACAACAAAAATCAAAATCAAAAATGGAATCTCAAAGCATGTCAGCTCATCACGAATTAGATGCCATTATGGGAACCACTTCTCGAATTCCACGACTTTTATCCGCAGAAGGATTTCCAGAATGGAAATATCGGATCGAGAAGTACATCAAAATGAAGGATTTCAAGATATGGCGAAGCATTCTTAGACGTCCAATCCACATCACAATCACATTGGAAGATGGAACCATAACTGACAAGCAGGTTGAAAATTACACGGACGATGATTTTGAGAGAGTCGAGGAGCAGGAAAAGGCTCTCGCCACACTTACCATGGCATTATCTCCGGAAATTGCTCAAGGTTTCCGTGAGTATACATCAGCAAAGGCCTTATGGGAAGCACTAATTGAAGTCTATGAAGGCAATGAAGACATGAAACAGAGTCGCCAAGACATGCTGCGACATAAATTCAATATGTTTAACCATGTATTGGGAGAAACACTTGAGAATCAGTTGCAGAGATTTATCACACTTACCACAGAAATGAGTTCTGCTGGTGTTATGGTTACAAGATCTGAGATCAATAAGAAGTTGCTGAATTCTCTACCAAAATCTTGGGTTATGAATGTCTCAGTGATTAAAAAGACCAAAGATTTGAACAGGTTGAGTTTGGCAGAAACAATGGCGATCATTAAGGCTTGCGATCTCGATGAAAAGAAAAGGGAGATTAATCATGTTAATTCATACTCCACGGCAAATCTTGGGATCCAAACCACCAACAACACTGCTTTCTCAAGCTTTTCTACCCCTCAAGCTCCTCCAGTTTCTCATGTTCCACAAGTTCAACCCTATGTGACTCATCAACCCACCTCATACGTTATACCTTCAATGCAACACATTCAAGTTCCTCAACCTCAAACTTCTGTTCAACAAGTTGGTTCTATTGTTGGTTCATCCTCAAATGCACCCATTCAATCTCATGGAATCAGTTCTCAAGCTTCATCTTAAAAGAGAAGGAAGAAAATCTGACCCTTGCCACTGGTTTGGTAAACTGCTACAACGCTTTTGTGGCCGAAGAGCTTTCCCCACAACTGTCTTTTGCTGAACTAGACCAGATCCATCCAGAGGATGTGGAAGAGATGGACATCACCTGGCAAATGGCTATGGCTGTTTTTAGGGCAAAGCAGTTCTCCAAGAAAACTGGGAAAAATAACTGGAGCGTGAACTCTGACAAGAAAGTAGGGTTCAACAAAGGGAAGCTGCGATGTTACAACTTCCATGAGCCTAGACATTTTGCAAGGGAGTGTCCAAAGCCAGACCGAAGAGAGAATTCTAAGCGAACCATGGTGCCGGTGAACAATGTCAACAGAGGATCATCTTCAAGCAATCAGACTGCTAACTTGGCGATGGTGGCCCAATCCTTTGATTAGGAAGATCAAATTCAGGCTCTGAATATTTCAGGACCTGAAAATGCGCATCTTGCTCAAATCAAGGATTGTGTGGAAGAAGAAACAGAGAAAGACCCTGAAGAAAAGATGATGAATCTTCAGTTTGCGTTCATGGTGCAAACTACTCCTGAGCCAGCCAAACCCGAGGTCAGTGAATCTGGTTGTTCTCAATCTTGCGTGAAAACTGTTAAATTCTTACGTGAGCAAATTGAATTAATCAAGAGAGAGAACGAGGACCTTAAGTATGAGGGTTACACACTTAGGAAAAATCAAAAACCTTTAAAAACACAATTAGAGAATAAATCAAAGGACTTTAAGAAACTGCAAGAGGATTACAGCAACAAATGCGAGAACTATGATCATCTCAAAAGAAAATTTGCTGCTGTGACCGCTAAACTTGACTCATTGAAAAATCGTCTTGAAAATGCTGAATTTATTTTTAACAAATTCGATGGGTCAAGTGAAGTAGTTGCAAAAATGATAGAGGAACAGATGCAGTGGAAGGACATTACATGTGGAAACCAGAAAAAAGTAGGATTAGGTTTTGAGAGTGTCCCTCCTCCTTTCAATCATAATTACACTGCTCCTCCTCTATCTCAACAAGAGATTGACAGAGAAACTTTCATGGTTTATGGGAAGCCAGCCTCTGAACAAGCAACAGGACCTAATGATAAAATTTTGAATACTAACATTTTTCTCTCAAGTGCAGATATGTCAGTAGTTCAGGGGGGGCAAGAAGCTGAAAAGTATGAGTCGAATAATTATGTGTCTAAATTTGGTGTTGAATTTTCTGATGAATCTGTGTTAAGCTCAAACACTAATGTTTTTGTTTCTGGTGGTGTGTTGTTTCAGACTGATAATTTTAAAAATTGTGTTGTTTCTGATAAAGATGCTATGTCTAATTCAAATTCTTCTACATCTTCTACGTTTGCTACACAATCTTGTGCTTGTTCTTGCAAATGTGAAAATGCTAGAAAATATAATAAAAACCAGAAATCTGACAAGAGCAGTACCCAATCCAATGATAATAAACACATTTGCTTCAATTGTGGTACTGCTCGTCATATTGCCAGAAATTGTTTAAATCTAATGTTTGTGCATTACTTGTCACAGAGAGGAGAGAATGAGTCTAGAGGACGATCTTTAATTAGAAAATCCTCCAGAACTCGCTCTCGAGATGATGACTGGAAAACAAACCAAAACAAGAAAATGACAGGTTTTCAAAAGAACAAACAGGTTTTCAATAAATTCACAAACAGTTTGCCAAAATCGACCCAAGCTAAGCCAAAGTCGATTTCGTCAAAGAGTAGGTCTGGATCTTCAAACTCTTCGAGTAGAAAATTCATCGGCTCGAAGCAAACTCAAAAGGGAGTTGTTTCAAAACCTAAATATCAATGGATGCCAAAATTAAAATCTGATCAGTCATCATCCTCCTCTGTATCTGTTGAAAAAGAGAAATCAAATGAGAAATCTGTGAAAGCTAAGGGTCAATCCAGGACTGTAATGACCTGGGTCCCCAAATCTAAATGATTCCGCTCATCGTGCAGGGACAGTTGCGGAGGAATGTCGTCAGACCATGGTATGTCGACAGCGGCTGCTCCCGGCACATGACTGGAGATATCTCCCAACTGCGCGACATTCAGACATTTAATGGGGGATATGTCTCCTTTGCGGGAGGAGAGGGTGGAAAAATCACGCAGAAAGGAACGGTGACCAATGGAGTGCTAAGTTTTGAGAATGTCAACTATGCTCCTGAGCTGAAGCACAGTCTGCTGAGTGTCTCTCAAGTCCGCGACAAGGGCTACTCGACACACTTCTCCGATAAAGAATGTCTAATCTTAAAGCCAAGCATTGCCATCCCAGAGGAGTGGATTCTCGTAAAATCAAAGTGGGTTGGGAATGCCTATATTATCGACATGAACAACAATGTTCCCGATGAAGTCACATGTCTCTTTTCCAAAGTCTTAGAACAAAACGCAATGTTGTGGCATCGTCGACTCGGCCATGCAGATGCAAAGAATCTGAAGCATCTTGCAAAGAACGAAATGGTCCGCGGTCTGCCTCTCAGAGATTTTATTACTTTTGAAAAATGTGTTTCCTGTGCTCAAGGCAAACATCATCGGAAACCACATCTGCCAAAGCAGGTCAACTCCATCAGCCAGGTGCTCCAATTGTTGCACATGGACTTGTTTGGTCCGGTCAACGTCCTCAGCATCAACCGAAATTCGTATTGTCTCGTTGTGATAGACGATTTCTCTCGTTTCACGTGGGTCTTCTTTCTGTCCAACAAAGCTGGGATTGCTGACCTCATCAAGAAGTTCATTGTAATGATCGAGAACCAAACCAACAACCGAGTGAAAGCGCTTCGTACAGACAATGGAACAGAATTCAAGAATGCTGTTCTTGATCATTTTTGTGCTGAGAAGGGTATTGTGCGTCAATTCGGTTCTGTTCGGACACCACAACAAAATGGTGCTGCTGAGCGGAGGAATCGGACACTACAAGACGCCGCAAGTACGATGCTGTGTGATTCTAAACCTCCGGTTTTCTTTTGGGCGGAGGCGATTAACACAGCTTGCTACGTTCAAAATCGTGTCATTTCCGAGTATTTGGCTGCCCTTGCACCCTTCTCCACTTGGAATCCAACCCAAAGTTCAATGCAAAAGCTGATGATTGCTACTTTGTCGGATACGTTGCTCGTACTGCTTATAGGGTATACAAGAAGAAGACGAAGCAAATCGTGGAGTCTTTCGATGTTCGTTGGCTTGAAGAGAATGAGACGGATGCTAGGGTGGGTCCTGATTGGCTATTTGACTACACATCACTATTCAAATCTTTTAGTGTGTCGACTGATAACCAAGCTGGGTCTACATCTGGCTCGAAGAATATCATTGAAGACGAAGATGAAGAGGTTGTCTATAGACCACCATTGGTTTCTGCTACTGATCCTCCGGTGGAGTCTACTGTTCCAATCGCTTCTCCTAAGTCATCAACGCAACAACCTACTCCAGATGCTGATGCTATTCCACTAACTCCGGTCGAAAGAGAGTTCATGAACCAAGATACTTCCGCTGTCACTCAAAATTTGATGGAACTTCTCTTTCCCGAACGAATCGCTGATGAGGTTGTAGCAAATCCACCAAACGAAGCTGGTACATCTGCCGTGGATTCTTCAGCACATGACGGAGCTATTAATATCCATAATCTTCCCGTTTCAATCAATGACATCAGTCACGCAATTCCCTCTAGCATACAGCACGATCATCCGATAGAAAACGTCATTGGCCAGCTGGGCGACGGAGTTCGAACGAGAAGCCAGAGTGGAGACGTCAACACATATCTCTATTCTTGCTTCATTTCTCAAATAGAACCCAAGAACGTCGAAATGGCTTTGAATGAGCCCAACTGGGTAGATGCCATGCATGACGAGCTCAATCAATTCGAAAAGCTCGGGGTTTGGAAGTTGGTGGAGCTGCCTAAAGGCAAGAAATCTCTCGACACAAGATGGGTATTTCGGAATAAGCATGATGATTCGGGTGTAATTGTACGTAATAAGGCGAGGTTGGTGGTCCGTGGGTTCAGACAAATAGAGGGTCTTGATTATACAGAAGTCTATGCTCCGGTGGCGCTCTTGGAGGTTTTTCGTATCTTCCTCGCCTATTCTTCCTACATGAACTTCACCGTATATCAAATGGACGTCAAGACGGCTTTCTTGTACGGCAAGGTGAAGGAGGAGATTTATGTTGACCAACCTCCTGGGTTTGTTAACTCAAAACTACCTAACCATGTCTACAAGTTAGACAAGGCTTTGTATGGGCTGCATCAAGCTCCTAGAGCCTGGTATGCTACCCTCACACAGCACTTGCTCGATCATGGCTATTCCCGCGGCACTATCGATCAGACCCTATTCATCAAGAATGTCGGTCTAGATCAAATTCTTGTCCAAATATATGTGGACGATATCATTTTCGGGTCGACGTGTCCACAACTATGCAAGGAGTTCGAGGACGTTATGAAGAAGCGGTTCGAGATGAGTTCTTTGGGGGAGATGACCTTGTTTTTGGGGCTTCAGGTCAAACAATGTTCAGCCGGAATCCTGATTCATCAAGCCAAATATGTGGATGATATGCTTGAGAAGTTCGGGTTCAGAGACGCCAAACCTGCCTTGACACCCATGGCGGAGAGACCACTGCTGACTCCTGATCTTGAAGGCGAATCAGAAGATCAAATGTACTACAGATCGATGATCGGATCGCTGATGTATCTGACTGCAAGTCGCCCAGACATTATGTTTGCGGTCTGTCAATGCGCGCGCTACCAGGCTAATCCTAAATTGTCTCATCTTATTGCTGTTAAAAGGATTTTTCGGTATCTCAAAGGCAGCCCAAAACTGGGTCTTTGGTATCCGAAAAATTCCGAATTTGATCTTTATGCTTTTGCAGACAGCAATTACGGAGGCTGCGAGCTTGACAGGAAATCAACTTCAGGCGGACGTCAATTTCTCGGAGATAGGCTGGTGTCATGGCAGTGCAAGAAGCAGAATACTATCTCGACCTCAACAGTAGAAGCGGAGTATGTGGCTGCGTCTGCCTGTTGCTCTCAAGTCATATGGATCCAACACCAGCTGTTGGATTACGGTTTGAACTTTCAAGAAACCCCTATATTCTGTGATAATGAGGCTGCAATCCAAATTGCTAAAAATCCGGTCCAGCACTCAAAAACCAAGCACATCGACATCAAAGTTCATTTTATCAGAGATTGTTATGAGCGCTCGCTCATTCGGCTAGAACAGGTTCCCACTACTAATAATGTGGCGGATCTGTTCACCAAGCTGTTTAACAAAGCTCGATTCGATGTGCTGGTTAACTTTTTGAAAATGATTTGCTTTGAGGATTAATTTTTGTTTAGGTTAGTTTAAATTTGCGCATTTTAATTTCATTCTCACCCATGCACAAATTTAGGGGGAGAAATAAACAAAAACCAAACAAAAAATTAGAAAATCAGAAAATCCAAAAACATTAGAAAAACAGAAAAATCAAAAATATTACTGAGATGTGATGTTATGGGAAGTGATATCAGCTTGTGATAACAGAAAATCTGAGTCTGTGTAAAGTACAAAAGCTGAATTGTCTAGGCTCTGTGTTCGATGTGCTGGTAGGCACAAAAAAAATTTAATGGACTTGACTAGGTGGTGATGAACTTAAGGAATCTAGAGACTTGATAAATTCTGACCTAGATAGTTCCATTTAGCCTGACAATACGACGCTCTGATAGGTTGAGCAGAGAGATATACATGAGAATCCACCAGTTACATTAAAGAACCCGTATCTAGAATTATGGTTTAACTTTTCCTCGATGTATGGATTTTGTCCTTAATTCCGATATTGACGGGGCGACTGGGGAATTCCGATAAAGTAGGTCTGTAGGAAACTATTTTCTTTCTCTCCTACTGTTAGTCATATGTTGCCTCCTCTGTGTGATCGAAAGATCCGACCTGGACTGCAACATATGCAACTCTATTTCTCTGCATCTTCTACCTATGCAATTCTTCCTATCTGTTAGCCATATGCTGTCTCCTTTGCATGATTAACAATCTGACCTGGTACACAACAGATGCAACCTTCTACTTCTCAATCCATCTGAAATTCTAGTCAGTCATACGTTTCACTCTCTGCGTGATTGAAAGATCCGACCTGAGTGTACAACATATGCAATGTAAATCTATCCTTTCTATGAATAATCGTTTGCTCACCTAAAGTAAGGAGTATTTTGGAAGTTCTTGATTATTGGGGTATGTCAGGAAGCGGGAAACATGTTCTAGTACATCTAAAATTGAACAATTCTAGATTGTCTGTAGATCTCGCTACTCAATTTAGGTGGTCAACAATATCCTTGGTCGTCGTCAGATAAATGGTCCTTAGGTATTTTTATCTAGTAACTTAGGATCAATCTGTCCTGTCACTGATAGAATTTCTAAAAATTGTCATAATTTTTCGTGCTTAAGTGGACCACAATACCGGCGATCGACCAGATCTATTCATGAAAGGAGAGGTACTGATAAATGGAAAATGATTGTCTAACAACTTTGATCCCATATCACAAAAGGTTTATCAATTTCAAGATAGAGGATTAAAATTAGTTTGAATTAAAAATTTTGGTATTTTTATCTTATTTTATTTTATTTTCATTTTTTTTGGATTGATAAATTTTAGAAAATGTTTTTTTATTTTATTTTTATTTTTATTCTTTAAATTTTTAGGATTGGTAAAATTTTGAAAATTTTATTTTATTTTATTTTATTTTATTCTATTTTATTTTAATCCTCCAAGAGTTTTATTTTTAAATGGTTTTGGTTATTGGGCTTCACAATTTTTCGGGTGCAACCCACCGGGTATGGATCTGGTATATAAAGAAAAAGGCTCCACCGATTTCAGTTCTTCCCTCATTTCATTCACTCTGACTGAAAACCTCTAAAATCCTCTCATATCTCGAAATTTTTTTGTGATTTTTCGTTGAATTGACCTTATAATCTTACAGGTATGAAGATTCCGACCATGCCTATGTAATTTTTACCGAGAATCGACCGTGAAATCGAAGCAAAATCGCGAAAACAAGGACTGTCGGAGCTTTCGGTCGGTCGAGCCGTTTTCGGTTCGCCGGCTAACCGGCTTTCGGTCAAGCCGAGCCGTTTCCAGCCAAATCGGCTTAGACGGCTTTCGGTCGAAGCCGTGTTCGGTCAAATCGACTCATTTGAGCTGTATTCGGTCCCATATGGCTTTCGGTCTACACTCTGTTCGGTCCTAGGGCTTTCGGTCTGACTGTCTTGACCGAGAACCCATGTTTGTCTAATAAAATTCAAATGAAATGGCCAAAATTAATTGATATATTTGAGAAAATAATTTCTAATTTGTTATTATCAAATGTTTTCTCACTTGGCCAGTTTTTTGCAGATAAAATGGAAAGTCTTAAAGTTCCAGACAGTCATAATGTGTTCATCCTTCTTGACAATCCTCCAGCGGCACATAACGAGTTTAAATCAATGATGCACAGGTTAAGGGAATGCTGCATCTTCACTGCACTAACCTAGAATCCAGTCATCTATCTGAACCTGATCAACGAATTCTGGAGATCTGCAAGTGTCAAGAATGGAGACAATCGATCAATGACAATTGAAGCTTCTGTCAGGGGAAGCAAAATTGTTATCTCTGAGCAATTCATGAAAGATATCTTGAAGATTGATGACAAAGATGCTTACCCGACTGACATCGATCTGAGAATTGTTGATGAGTATCTCGAGAAGATGGGATACGAAGGAGTCTTTCCACCAACCCTAAAGAAGTTGTTACCTCCTTACTGGAGGTTTCTAGCTCACGTGTTCGTGAACTGCATATCTGGACGAAAGGGTGGTTCAGACGAAATATCCTCGAGAAATACTCAGGCAATAGTCGCATTGGCTGCAGGGATTGACTTCAATTTTTCTAAGTTCATCTTGGAGGAAATGGTTACAAATCTCAACAAGAAGTCAAAGGATCAATTCCTGCTCTATCCAAGCCTTCGGACCAACAGCCTATTTCCCGATTTGGTCAAGACAGGAGAGATTCTTGACATGAAAGCCTTCGGACCAAACACTGTGAGCCTAATCAAACAGAACCGTAAAGGGAAAATCATGTTCCAAGGGAAGTACCCTCTCGTGAAATTTGGAAAGTTTATGGAACTAGCCGACTCATCAGAATCTCATGGGTCCCCGGAACAAGAGTCTACAGATCAAGCATCATCAGATCATGCAAATGTAAATGATGATGTCATCACCGTTTCAGACCATGAGATTGAAGATGTTGCTCCATCCACCATTGTTACTGAAGAGCATGATCTCACAAATGTGGCGGTTCAGAGTGACTTCAGTGAGGGAACTACAGAAGAATTTACTGAGACCGAAGGAGAAGGAGAGGATGAGTATGAGAATCTTGATCTGTCCGGTTACGACAGAGATGATGTTTCGATGCATTTTACTGGACTTGAGCACCCATTGTCAAAGGAAAACCTTGATGACTTCCTCAAAGATATCGATGATGGTGCCAATTCAACATCGGAGATAAGGGAGAAAGCTGACGATCGAGAAGTTGAGCCTCCGGTTACCGTTCAAGTGGCTGATTCTTCAACTCAAATGGACACATCATCAGGGATTCCTCCCCTTGATAATGTGGTTCCTACATCCGAGCCAGTTATAAGTGATTCCCAGACAGTCCTGACCTCCCAACCCCCGATAAAGAGACGCATAATTGATCCAAGGGTGGGAGTAATTTTTCCTGATCAAACTCAAACCACAGAGACTCCTCCATCTACAACATTTGCCCCTTCCTCATCTGTGCCCATTCAAGAGAATCCCAGCTCTATCCATGAAGCTGGTGGTTTGTCTGCTGGCCTGAGATCGTCTCCTCCAAGGCCTTATCATGATGCTGTCTCTGAGAGACTAGCCATTCATTTGGCCCAGCAATCAAGTCCAACTCACTCCTCACGCGGAAAAGGAATATCCTTTGAGGAAGGTATATGTGGAGATGATGATGCCTCAGTGCCTGAGCTGAGAAAGGAGATTGGTGTGCTGAACCAGAAAAATATCGAGCTTGATATCAAGGTTGTAGACCTTCAAACTGAGAACGCCAAGCTCAATATTCAAGTTGCTGATCTTCTTGAAGATAAAGCTCTGAAGACAAAGCAGATCACCGATCTTCAGACGCATTTTGGTTTGTTGACCGCCAGCTATTATGATTTGAAGAAGAAGTTGGAAGAAGAAGTTGGTGACAAATTCAAATCATCTGTCGATGAGCCAAGGGTCTATCTTCCCAATCAAGACGCTCCCGTAGTTCCACCTCCAACATTCAAGAATACTGACCACCTGTGTAACCACTGTAACCACGATTGTCGATCGTTTTGACAAAGAACCAGCATAGGCTCCAAATGTCGTGGTGTTAAAACGTGCTAAACTAGCCAAGTCTGCTGAGAAGGGTCAATTTTTGTTCAAGAGGAGCACGGATCAGAATGCTCCTGGGGGTCAACCAGACCTCACCTTTACGGATCTTGGAGAAAATCGCTTCAGGGACGTATATGGTGATAGGTTAGGGATCATATCATGGGGATTCCACGACACTCTGAACATGTGGATCGTAAGAAGGAAGAGTGGAAATACCGAATTGTATAAAGATGCTCACGACTTCCACTCTTGGACCAGGGTTGATCTTACGGAGTTGTCTAAGGCTCCTTTTGCAAATCCATCAAATGAACCCAAGGTGACACAGTTCAAGTTATTTTTGGAAAATCAAGTGCCAAAGGGCTTTCCCTCAATGAAGAGTGCAGAGTCTATCATCAAGATATACCCGAGTGTCATTGATCCCAAAAACCAATTAGCCTCTTCGGTCTGTGATGTGGCCTGCTACTAATCAAGTAAAACAGATTCCTATCCTTCAGAACCATCCAGATGGATCTCTAAAATCCATGCAATACTGGGTGTTTGATGAAACTACAGCTTTCGCTGTCATCAAATTTGAACATGGATGTATTCGTTTATATGACAAGAGGGATCTGCTACAGTTTGGAAGGTGGGATATACATCAGCTTTCTCATCATCAGATCAAGGTGGCTGAAGACCTTTCTGAGTCTGCTGCTAAAGAGTAGACTGCCATGGTTGCTGATATTATTCAAAAGGAGATGTGGAATGGAGCCATGGGAAAGTCAAACGTGCTGGTGATCGATAAAGACTGAGTCCAAGCTAGCACCAAACCAAGGGGGAGATTGAAGGGCCTATATATATATGGTTTGGGCTAGGCAACAATGTATAAATGAGTTAGGGCATTTGACAATGTATTTTGGAGTCTTTTGTGCATGTTTGGTGTTTTCGGTCTAGATGAGCTTTCGGTTAGGGAGTGACCGAAAACAGGCTTTCGGTCAGCCTAACCGAAACCTGTTTTCGGTCCACATTTGTATATATAGGTTGTCAGTAGTATGTTGTTGATCTACAGTTGTTTACTGTGTGGTTTTTGGTCCATTGAGTTGTATCAGACGGTTTCATGTGTTAATCGTATGCAAGCTCAAGTTTCATTCATCTTCTACTCATTTTCTTCTTTATTTTCATTTGCTTGATTGATCATTGGTGAAGATCCTTCCATCAAGGACCTTACAAAAACCCACTTTTTGCAGGAGCGTGGAAGGAAAAATAAAAATGGGTTTTGGCGGAATATGTCATATATATGTATTGAATCCAAGTTGGTTTTGGAGGGATAAGATAAAAGTCATTTTTATCTTCTCCTTTAAATGTTGAATTTCAAAATGTAGTTAGGATAGATAATGTAGAACATTTTAGGATTACTTTTTAAAATTTAAAATTAGGTTAATGTTGATGGTTAGTTTGGAAAAAATGATAACTTTTATAACAGCCCAAGAATATATTATTTACCAAATCGGCTCCATGACTTTACATTTAATACCAAACAGCCCCTACTACATATTGTGCCCAAGAATATATTATTTACCAAATCGGCTCCATGACTTTACATTTAATACCAAACAGCCCCTACTACATATTGTTTATAATGTAAGCATTTTACTTTGAAAAGTGTACAAATTAAGACATTGTATTTTCATTTTCTTATTAAAGACACATTTCATTTGGAAAAGCCATGTACTTTATTCAATTATTTATTTGTCATAGCAGGTATGCTATTTTTGTTTTTTTATAGAATTGCGTGTCAACATAGTTTGTTACGAAGAATAAAAAAAATTATTGTTATAAAATCTTGTTTGTGGAATAACAAACTCAGAGGCTTAAGCCAAAGATTAAGGATATTACCTTTAAAATTAAAACAAATTGACAATAATAGAGTTGGTCAACATAGTTTTTTATTTAAACTTAAAACAAATTAACAATAATAGACTTGGTCAACTTAGTTAGTAACATAAGTTGAGGTGAAAATATATGTAAAAGTTAAAATTCATAAAAAGAATTCAACATAATTTTGAACTTGTCTCAAATAACACGACTACTATCGTGTTATAATTAAATGAAAAACAAACATTATCTTCAAAATGAAAACAACATACTTGTCAAAGAAATCCTTAAGCAAATAATAAAAACTCAAAGAAAAATCGTCAATGATAAATGTCAAATAATCATAACTGCTAAATTTATTCGAGTTTTCCCATTTTTGGAATCTTAAGGGTATGAGGAGCAACACCATCTTTTGAGGAAGACCATTCAAACGATTTAGTGGTGGTAACAATCTCAATAGGGCTTTTCAGTGAAGTACTTGTGGGTGTCACTGCATCAAGATCAACAACATTAATATTGTCACCTTCAATAGAAACACTCTTTTCCTGTATCAAATTAATAAAACAATGTTAATTAACAACATTAATATTGTCACCGCATCAAGAATAAATGTTTATTAACAATGTTAAATTGCTAAATTATATGAATTTAATTTTACCTTAATAGACTTGTTGATAGGAGTACCATCAGAATGAATACTGTTTTCTTCGTATGCAGGTGATTGTTTGAAAACTACACCAACTACAATTTCATAATTAGTCATCTTATGAACGGTGTATGCGTGATAATTGTTCTCGAGATTAAACTTTGAAATCTGAACTTTAAAAACAAACTTCCTATTAAGCATCGTATTGAACTCGCCGGGGATCTTTTGGCGTCCTTGATCCTAAAGAATATTATAATAAAACATGTGAGTAGTTAATAAATCCCGATTAAAATAAAATGCAATAACAATATACAGTTAACTTGTCGTGTGTACAAATTAATAGAATAGTATAATATAACGCTACATTTGATATCTTTTCCATCAACCAATGATTACCGCGGTGAATAAGATCTTTAACATGACGGTCAAACAATACAAAAGAAGCAGACCCAGTTTCATCTTGAACACGTATTACGACCCTTACCCTAAATATTATTGTATGACACGTTAATGGACAATGAAATAAAAATTGAAACATTGTAATAAAGATTCATGAGACAAGAAGTTTAGAAATGTAAAATTATGAACTTACTTGCCGAATACATCAGAAACTCCTCCACAACCATTACAATTAAATTGTTCATCATCACTATCATCACTGATTTTAGTTACATTTTTTGAACAGTCACGACAATAAAAAGAATATCATCCTTCCTCCAAATCGAAACCGATTATAGTAGCAATGGTAGACAAACCAATTCCCTGATTGGTAAAAATACATATATATATATATATATATATATATATATATATATATATATATATATATATATATATATAGACACACACACACACATTAAAAAAATTGTTATATATAATGGAAAAATATGAATAATATTAAGTATACATCATTGTAATCTGGAATATCATCAATGTTTTGGATTTGAAAACGGAAGTAGTAATCTTCTGGCTTGGCCACAACAGTTTTTGTGTTAAGTTGTGTAGTACTAATGGAAGACTCAACGTTCAAATCGATATCAGCAATGCTACATATAAGAAGGAAAAATGAAGAAGATCAATAATAATAATAATTACTGATTAAGAATAAGCAAAAATAAAACAGTAAATAATTATATCCTAGTCATCAAATACATACGCCTTTTTAAATTATGAAATATGATGCATAACATCATTAATATGCAATCTCGACCCAAATAAATAGTTACCGACTTGTGGCTGACATATAAATAGCAATTGAAGTAATAGATTATTTCATATTATAAATAAAATATTAATGTAATGAGCATAGACATCTAAAAATAATTATTCTTACCAGCCCAAGTCTTGAGCTTTGTCATACGTAGGAGGATGATCACAGGAGCATTTTCATTTTGATGTTCAGATTTGTAGCGGTTCAACTTCAATGCAAAACCATCCTATAATTGATTGTTTGGATTATATGAATAAAATATTAAACATTATAAATTAATGAAAAATAAAGAAAAGTACCTCAGATCTTGTGCAACAATACTCATTAGCCTTATTTCCCTTGCATTATCATTAATCACTCTAATGGGTTCAGTAGATACAACTTGACCAATAAAATCTACAAAAAGTAAATTTGAATCAATTATTATAATATAAATTGGTTAAAAAAATATATAATATATTAAATGCAAAACTGGTAAGGGAAAAAATCTCACCAAATGCAACACGAGTGTCAAAATTTCTGGCTGTCAGATCATAAAAACTCACAAAAATAAAAGGATCGATACCAAAGTTAGTAATTTGCCTTACAGCTCCTTCTTCCAGGAGGGCTTGAAATGCATTTATGAGATTTTTTTGATTGTTGCATGTATTCTAGTGCCCTGTAGGTGATAAATAATATTATTATATGAAACAAAAATAAAACATTTGTTTTTTTTCATATTATTTTAATCTTACCTCCTGGTCCATTAAAATCATGTCCAAGCTGATGACCATGTTTGGGTTGTTTTTCTATGTCTGTTTCCAAATCATGACAACTTGAACACGAATATTCCATGATTCTTTGGAGGCATCTATGTCAGCCAACTTATCAATGACGATTTCACTGTCACTGTTATGTGCCATTTCGCTTGTGTTATGAGAAATAGAAAAGTATTAGAGATAATTATGAGATATAGTGAAAAAAGTAATTCAAAGATTCACAAGGTTTTTGTTTAATGTAAATATGATGTTGTTCAATTAACATAGACACTCTTGGTTGGCATACTTAACCATGAAAAAAAAAATAAACATTAATTGTATTTTGCAAAATAATAGTTGGCTGCAATTATGGATTAATGGAAGTAGGATGACATCAAATCAAAATATACATAGTATGTTGATATATTTCATAGAAAACAACAAAAAAAAAAAAAATGAGTATGAACACTTATCATAGAGAAGGCTATAGAAAGGAAGAAGTATTGATAAACAATGAAATGCGTACCTTTTTGCCTTTGATTAACCAAGCTAACAATTGTTTACTGCTATTGAAGGCTGTAGAAAGGAAGACGTATTGATTTAGTATCGTGAATATCAATATAAACGAAGAGGTAAAAACATAGATAAAACACAATAAAAACCCACTTTTTGCAGGAGCGTGGAAGAAAAAATAAAAATGGGTTTTGGCGTAATATGTCATATATATGTATTGAATCCAAGTTGGTTTTGGAGGGATAAGATAAAAGTCATTTTTATCTTATCCCTTAAATGTTGAATTTCAAAATGTAGTTAGGATAGATAATGTAGAATATTTTAGTATTATTTTTTAAAATTTAAAATTAGGATAATGTTGATGGTTAGTTAAGTTCCCGTCTTTGGTGGCTGATTTTTCGATTTGATTATGAGAAGTAATTATGATAGACGGAAATAAATAGTGAATTGTTTTGTTAGGATCACATCACCAGAAATATTAAGAACGATATAAGGGTTGAAATCAATCAAAAAAATCTAATAAATAGTTATGATTGTTGAATGTGACATGAGGTTTCTGTTTTAATATATATATAAAGATTAACATCATAAATAATATTTTTGACGGTCGATGTTAGCGTTGCAACGTCAAAAACCCTTCAATTAGTATTGTTTATTGTCAGGCTTGAAAAGATGAATGTGAACATATTATTAAATTATAAAATAGATCCACGTCCAACAGTGATATCCTTTAATTTTATAATTTATCTATATAATCTAAATATTGAATATAAACATTTTTTGCATTTCATTTTATATCTAATTATATCCCATCGATTGAGATTACTCTGTACCAAATCAACCTTTTTATGGGATATATACCTACAAATATATGCCAAAAAATAGCGGGCTGAGATTAAGCAATCCCATAATTTAGACAGAACGCAATCAATCGTAAAAGTGTAATATTTATAATTATTTGACTATTGTGTGTATATATATATCTTCCGTGCCCTAACTAACTAATACAAAAATTCAATCTCCTGCAAATAAAATGGCTGACGATCATGATGTTGATAACACTGTAATCCCTTCATCTTCTGCAGAGGAAGACAGTCTCTTCCCTAACCAGTCGCCTATGATACCCAAGTCCCGGAAGAGGAAGCAACCAGTTGATGAAATATACGAATCCGAAAAAGGAGAAGTTCAAGAGGACATGGAGTGCCAACAAGAAACCAGTGTCATTAAAAAGCTTTGGAGTGAAAAGGATGAGATTACATTACTTGAAACTTTGAAGCAAATAAGTAACAAGTCTGATATGAACATGTTATATGAGATTGTAAAGCCGTATTTGGAAGAAGAGTTTTCGGAAGACCAGGTGAGCGAAAAGGTCAGTTGGTTCAAGACTAATTTCATGAACAATAATTCAGAAGATGCATTGCAAGGAACCAGCAGCAGCCATGATGCCAAGATTCGAGAGCTCTACAAAGAGATTTGGGGTGAGAGTGAAACAGCAGTGGTTGGCCCTCATGGTATGACCGGAAAAGAGTTTCAGGCACTATATCCACGATTCAGTGCAATTATAGAAGATCTGCCCCCGTATAACAAAATATCAGACGAAGGGAAAGCTGTGATAACAGCTTGCATGCTCAATATGCAGTCTCGAATGGAGTTTGAAGAAATCGAAGATATATTGATGAATTACTATGCACGGCAGGTCAAGCGTGCCGAAATACGTCTGCTACTGTGTAAGAAACTGTCCGAGTTACTTCAAAAGGGCACAAAGGCTTATCATCAGACACATCAAGATTAGGGTGCATGGGTTAAAATGCAAGCTTCACAATTGCTGGATATATGAATGGATCGAATAATATATGTACGTACTGGGGGAGAATTTAAGGTTTTTTTTAAATTTTATCTTGTTTTATTTGGTTTGCCACTCTATCAATATATGTAGAATAAGAAGAACTTGTGATGAATAAGTAGTTGGATTAGACAAATATTTTAATTGTAAAATCAGAAAGACAGGAAGAAAATCTCGTTCTATCTTATTCAAAGTAAAACCGGATATGAATTCTGAATAAATTCAAACTCCTATAAACTAGGAAAGATAAACTAGGAAACAAAAGATCTGAAGATCTAAAGATAAACACTAAATAAGATAATAACTATCTCTATACTCCCTCTCAAGTTGGAGTGTGTAAATCACGAACACCCAACTTGCCACGAAGAAATCGGAAACGACCCGCACCAAGAGCTTTAGTGAAGATATCAGCCGTTTGAAATTCAGAACGAACAGCGCAAGTTTTTATCTCACCACTATTGATTCTTTCTCGAACAAAATATCAATCCATCTCAACATGTTTTGTCATTTCGTGATAAACTAGATTAGCTGCTATATGTCTGGCTGCTTCATTGTCACACATGAGAGGAGTAGGGTTAGTTTGCTTAGCATCTAGATCAAGTAACAACCATCTTAACCATAAAACTTCACATATTGTGCTTGCCATTGACCTATACTCGGCTTCAACCGAAGATCTTGAAACTATCGTTTGCTTCTTTGTCCTCCATGATACAGGTGACCCTCCCAAGCGAATGAAATATCCTGTGCACGATCTTCTTGTGGTGGGACAACTTAGCCAACTTGCATCACAATACGAAACAAGATCTAAACTTCCGGTAGAATTAAGAAACAATCCTTGTCCAGGAGTGGCCTTTAAGTAACGAAGTACTCTATATGCAGCATCCATGTGAGGCTTTCGTGGGTTGCTCAAAAATTGACTTAATTGATTTACCGCAAAGGTAATATCCGGACGTGTGACTGTGAGATAAAGAAGACGTCCAACCAGTCTCCGATAACGAGAAGCATCAACTTCAGGTGTTTCATCATCTTTCCGAAGCTTTATGTTTTGTTCCATTGGAAATGCACTTGGTTTGCATGCAGTAACACCGCAGTCTTCTAGAATATCCAACGTGTATTTCCGTTGACTAATCACAAAACCTTCCTTTGAGCGAGCAACTTCAATACCAAGAAAGTACTTGAGTGGACCCAAATCTTTAATGCTAAAGAAATTTTGAAGATGAATTTTTACCTCATCAATTTTATTGATATCATTGCCCATTAGTAAGATGTCATCGACATATATAAGAGCAACAACATGAACTGATTGTTGTTTGAATACAAACATGGAATGATCTGCTTTGCTCTGTTTAAAATCGATCTCTATAAGGGCTTTGGTGAACTTTTGGTACCAGTTTTTGGAAGCTTGACAAAGACCATAAATGGACTTGTGTAGTTTGCAAACCCGCTTCTCGTTTTTGTCACAAAATCCTTGAGGAATCTTCATGTAAATATCTTCCTCTAGATCTCCATGTAGAAACACATTATTCACATCCATTTGATGTACTTCCCACCCTTTCTTTGCAGCTACAGCCAAAGCATATCGAACAGTAACAAGCTTTGCCACGGGTGCAAAAGTTTCATGGAAATCTATACCCTCAACTTGGGTGTAACCTTTTGCTACTAATCTGGCTTTAAATCTTTCAATTTCTCATGTAGGCTTATATTTTATTTTGTAGACCCACTTGGAGTCGATAGCCCTTTTTCCTGGTGGGAGCTCCATCAAAGACCAAGTACCATTTTCTTCAAGAGCCGTTATCTCTTTCTTCATTGCTTCAATCCATCTTGGGTATTTCAAAGCTTGAGAAAAGTCTTTTGGTTCATCATTTGAAGTGATTGACGCTAAGAAGGCCTGATGAGTTTTAGAAAGCTTATTATAAGAAACAAAGTTAGCAAGAGGATGTACCGGAAGGCTAGCTGTTGTTGAAGAGCCTGTAGTGGGGATGGTTGTTGAGCTATCAAGCGATGGAGGTAATAAAACTCCGAAGTCTTCAAGATGTTTGGGTTTAGAACGAACACGAGTACTGTAACATCCAGATTTCCAGAGACATGATGGTGTATGTTAATCTTGAGATTTGAGGAGGGACTCGACGAGTTGAGGGACCAACTCGCCGAGTCGAATCAAGATTGCCGCGTGGATTTAATGAGCGGACTCGACGAGTCCAAGGATGGACTCGCCGAGTAGGTACTGGGCAGAGAAAACCCTATGTTCCGGGGTTGGAGCCTATTTAAAGGAACTTATGACCTTGGGTGCGCCTCATATCTCCTGTGAGAAACCCTAAATCGCCATTGGAGCCAAGGAAGAGTTCTTGTGATGAAATCAAGTAATTTTGGTGTGGTTTTTCAAATGAAGTGAAGGGATTCAGCTTGAAGGACCAAAGGAGGTTATTATTCTAAGACATCTAAGCAAGGATCTCCATTGGGAGATAGTATTTCGCCCCTTCTTTCTGTTTTGTGTAAAATCCTTGAATCTAGGGTTTTCTTTACCCTTTCTTGGATTGTATATGATGCATATGAGTGTTGGGTTTTGAGCATTCTAACACTCCTATGGTGTACATGCAACCCTATAAACCTTGGATCTATGTTTTCTCTATTATACATGCAAATATTAACTATTCCAAGGTTTCATCCTAACTAGCATATTATGAGGCACCTATATTACAAAGTTCTAGTTAGATGACATACCTTTTGATGTAGCTTGATGTCTTCAATCTTTAAGAGCGTAGCCCCAATAGTGTGGAAGCCTCAAATGGAATCACAAATCACCAAAACACCTTGGAAGACCTTGAGAGAATATGTATGCACACTAAAATCGGCCCACTCTTATTTTCACACACTTGTGCCAATTTTGTGAGCCAAGGACCCCTTTATATATTATGGAGGATTAGGGTTACATCCATGTAAACCCTAATACCCATGACCTTTCATTTACATAGGATCCATGGGTTAAAAGCTCCATGGACCATCCATGAAAGCTTAGCCCAACCTAAATGAACTTGGCCCATTCCATATATATAAGAGTCCATATTTAATTAGTTCTTTTTGATCACTCAATTAATTCTAAGTTAATTCTTGATCAATACTAATTAAATAATATGATTCCATATTAATATATTAGAACTTATAATATATTAATATAAATCATAAATATACTATTCTCAAAAGACTATCCATATAAATTGTGTTGGTGAAGTGCAACCCAAATGGACCATGCCGGGTCGGGTCAAGTACATACCAAATATAGTTATGGACTTAGACATTAATCCAACAGTCTCCCACTTCGATAAGTCTAAAACTATTATTGAGTATGACTTCAAAACCTAACTGGCAATCGTAGCTCTTAAAGCCGCTGTTGAACTCTGACCTTGTCAATGACTTGTCCTTTAGATAAGGGATCATATATTCCTCCATTCTAGATATCATATGGACTGAGACATGGATTATAATCATTCTCTCTGTCCATTTGTTGTTTCCCGATTTTCGATTTATGATGACTGACTGATTGAACAAATCAAATCAGTCCTGGCTTGGCCAAGCACTCACATGTGTCATCGCTAAATCATCGAGGGGCCCACATATATCGCTTTTATCCCGAAGGTAAAAGGAATGGATAAACTTCGACTCATATGGCTTGTTCTACTAGTTGTTGAATCATACACAAAGGCACGTTTTATAACATCGAGTTACCAAATGCGTTTTCGTGCAATCAATGTATAACCAACTCATAGTAACAACTCATATCTCTAGGTTTGAAGAATATAAGATATTATCGTCTCATGATCACTCGTGATAAAATCCATGAAGTGATTCAAATGAGCGCGGGTTGAATCCAATACTCAGAACTTATGAGCACTCATGAGTGTTGTAGCACCACTTTGTCCACCAACTTGGACCTCTACAAACCAACCCATGACAGTCTTGATTCATATCTACTTCCAACATATGACCGACTGTGGATGGTTTGAATAACTTAATCATTCAGGAAGAGCGACTTAGTTATTCTGGAAGTCAAAATATGCAAAGTGAAACATAAGAATAAATGAATCAAATATGGTATCAAACCCTATGAATATAAATAAACACGTTTATTTATCACCATACTGATTACTCATTATTCATTGTTTCGGTTTTATCAACTTTATACTTGAATTAAAAACACTAGTTGTCCCATGCTCCAAGCATGTACACTATGTTTTTTTAAACAATATCTTTGCCATACACCAAGTATGCACTCTATGTTTGTCTATGATCCTTACTTTGTGAAATAAACCAATTGAACATAATTTCAATGATTCTAATTTCACACTCCCAAATCTTTATCGAAAAATGTGAGAATTTCAAATTCCTATCATTTATCGAAATCTGTTTTGATTTTAAACTTATATGTACTGACCCTCCTGTAATGAATATGTACAAAGTCACAAAGACTTGTCAACAGTCATTATAAGGTATTCCAATGGAGATCAACTCCATGGAAACTAAGTCTCATATTCAAAGTACATTGCTTTGGACATGCTTCTTGCATGAAGTTTTCTAATCTTACACAAATAACTTCCACCTATGGAGACAACTCCATATTCTCATTTTGACTATCACTTCTGAATAAGAGATGCCTCTTTTCAGAATATGTCAATATGGTCCTTTCAAAATTAGCACTATACTTCGAACTGTCCCTGAGCAACCAATCTTTGGTAAACCTCAGATTGTCCTCGACAATTGCTTAATCATTTTAGTCATATCCAATTCTAGACCTTTTCCCTTCTTAATGCCTCTGGGCATTTGGAAAAATTTAGAAATGACAAATATTATAGCACATGCAATCGATCCTGTACCCAAAGCAAATGGTACACGATTCATGATGTCTCATATAAAGACATGATTCTAGATCAGTCTTTTGCTACAATATTTTTATTTGTCATGTTGTCAAAATTTGACTATGAAGAGGGATGACATAATCATAATCGAATTTTGAGAACGCAATATATAGAATTTCCTTAACTTGAACCAATCCAACATGAAATTCATATATATATTCTTGACTAAAGATGATTAAGGTCTCAATCTAAGCCTTTAGAACTGAAATGAAGTATATCCTCTCCCTTAATTATAGCAAAACAACTTTTTCAATCCCTGTAGTATCACGAATTTGAAACTTTTGTTTTCTATAATTAACATTGCTAACTTGCAACACTAACAATAATTATCATGCTCCCAGTAACATGATGATTATTAGCATAACACTTATGCTACCACTAGCTTTGACATGTACTCAGAAATCAGCTGGACTTCTAGAAATCAATACTTTATTGACTTTCTTACCAAAGTTCAGATTTCTGATACAAGATGCTTTGATAAAACTTTATCAAAATCATACACCTTTCCTTAGATAGCATGCATGTGTGTCTAAACAATTTCAGAACTATGAAAAGGGATGCCGTAATCATAGTCTCAATTGTTTACACCTTTTGCCATCTGCTTCAAATCTACTTGGTGGAAGTGTTTCCTCACCATCATTTTCATGAATCGGAGAGAAACCTTATGACCCTTAGATTTTATGGTGTATGTGTTCTTATCCATGTGAATCGTCAAAACCATAGTCACAAGACAAGGATAATGACAAATCCAAACTCATATGGACTGAACTTATGCAATCTTAAATTCTTGCCACCTGGCAGTACAGGGCCTGCCATTGCTTCCAAGTTGTTATGCAACCAATTGAGAACTTTCAGAACTCCTATGCAAAGCCAACTTTAACTGGAATGGGCACAGAATATGTCAACACGATAGGTTATAAACCTCAAGTCGTGTGCTAGTGAAGAACCTCAGGTTTTATTCTTGATTAGTTCTTGAAATTCTTTTTAGGATCTTTAAGACTCCCACTATCCTCTTGACATATAAGACTATCTTGCTAAATATTCAAGAGATAGTGCGGATTCTTTATCAAGACAAACACTTCACACAATTGGCCTTAGTTGGTCTTTGTTTTATCCAAAACATCACAACTTACCAATTTCAAATGTACAAGAGTAGGACACTTTTACTCTTACATTTGACAAGTGTTTTAAACCTTTCTTTAAGATATGTCACTCAAGTTACAATCTTGGAGTATGACTCTAAGAATTGTTTTGGAACGAAGTATGACTCATCTTCCTGATCTAACCATTTCAATAATTCATGACTCCTCTTTTTAGTCATAAGAATGCACTAAGATGACGTTTAGAGGACTAATTGTGATATGATTTCTAAATCATTAAGATGATCACAAACATGATACTAAAGTACTCTCCCATCTTTTCAGATTTGAGAATCTTTTATCTTTCTGTCTAATTTGATTCTTCCCATTCGTTCTGCCTTACATTGAGACTTTTCCAATGTTTCAGAATTATACTTAAACTTGTAAGTATAACCATATTTACTAAACTTTAGTAAATCAAATAGTCTTAACGAGCTTTGTGGTGGACATGACTAGTGCACAAGAATGTGTACTCGATCCCTTTAGTCCTTCACTTGACTCACACATCCATGTGAACAAGTAATTAGTCTTGATTTTCCAATGCTTGAAAGTTCTCATTCATCATACTATTCAACTTGCATGATTCCAAGTTTCGGTCCAATTGAAACTTGGGTGATGAGGAACTTTCCTGATTTGGTAAATTTAGACACTACCACAAATAAAAGAATCAAATCCGTTTTCCAATATTGCTGTCAGTGGAATCATATAAGCAACAATTTTCCACAAATGTCATTGTAAGGATACTTCAAATAAATAAAATTAAACAATTTTCTTTTATTTTAAAACTTTGCGGAAAAACTTATCCTTACAATCCACATAGAAAAATGTTGTTATCTATTCCTTAGCAATATATCATAAGTTCTTAAGCAACTGCTCAAAATTCTGATGCGATCGAAATCCACCTTCGCGATTAGAATCAACATATACTTCCTTTAAGATTTCTCTCTATTCTTTGATTCTTAAAACATCAACATGTGACCCAGTCACATCATGTAATGAGGATCTCAGAATAGAACTTAACAGAGTTAGATAATGGGCTCTACCTGATGTAGAGTCAAACTTATTGGCTTTAACATCCTTAGGTAAATTTGGCAGCTTTGCAATCAACGCCCCTTCCTTTGGCAAAATAAACATATGGACCCTTTGGTAATGGGACTATCTCAGACTTATCTTTTCTCTTTACCATTTGGTCAACCGGGTTGACTATGGCCAATCCCTTTCCATTGGGAAGAGAATGCTTTTTCTGGATTTCTAGTGTCACCATTGTCACTGTCCATAAAGTTTTTGGGAAGTTGATCTTCTAATCAAATTTGCTTTACTATCGTTCCAAATCATTGCTGATTCAGCAGCACCAAGCAAATAGATATGATCATTAAGGTTCATGTCATAGTCTGTTTCATAGTAGTCCCAAAGGAACTCACTATGTGACTTAGAAAGTGATTGAACATCCAACTTTCTCAAGACTTTGACACCCAACTCTCCCGGCTTGTCAATATGTGACTTCATCTCTAAGATGTAATCACACATAGACCTTGCTTGCCATTAGGGCTTGAGTGACCTTGGTGGGTTAGGGAGAATAATTGGAGGAGGTGGAGGAAGAGAAGTATGACTTCCATGAGCCAAACTCGGGAAGTCATATTCATTAGGAAAGCATGGTTTGGGAAGATCATTGTTGTCTAAACCAGACATCAACAATGGGAGAAATTCACGTAAAGTTGATTTAAGTCCTTAATATAACACCCAATATGATATATTAAGGCTAGGACCCAACAAACTATTTTATAACTTGGAAAAGGGATGTCGTAATCCAAGCTATAAAATATTTGAAGGTAGGTGAATGACGATTCACCAATTTCCACCAAGATAAACGGAATGTATTATTAGGTTTTAATTGGTTTTGAAACTCCTAGATTCTTTTGAGATTCATTGAACTTTTCAATGGCATGTTTCAATCTCGAGTGTTCCCTTCAGGTTTTGTGACTGGGATGCCGAGGATCACAAAACAAGGTGTGAAGTAACCATGCAAATATACTTGGTACCCTTAATATTTACCCCTCAATCGATGTGCCGGTTAACCACACACGCTCCAACGATACTATGATAAACATTAAGTTACCCTTTGCCTACCTTGTTAAGTCCAGGTTAGTGTGCCGGTTAACCACACACGCTCCACTAACAGCTTAAACAAAGTGCAAAGTGTAATTTCATGGATTAGCACCTTATTCACATTTTCCTAAGTAACTAAGATTGGGAATTTATAAGTGTTTAGTTACTTAGTATTTATCATTATACTTATAATGAAGGGAGAATTATAGTCCTTGTCCTACCTGTTCGGCTAGCGACCCTCTACCGGTCAAGGAAGCGGGAAGTGAGAGTGGACACCCATTAAACTGCCATTTTATAGGCAGTAACCTTATACCCCCCTTATAGACCGGCTTCGTGAATGAGGCCTACTAATGGTAAGATGACTTGCTCTTATACATATAATATATTAAACTTTTAATATTATAATAGTATAAGGGTGTATTTTAGACATTTAAAATACTTGGTGGTTTAATCTATTAATTAAACTAGACTTTTAATTTAATTAAACTCAAACCATATATTTATGGATTAATAATACTCTTTTAATTAAACGCTTTAATTAACTATTAATAAAGTCCATAAGAGTTAATTTGAACTATTCAACAAAACATCATAATTCCAATTATTAAACTCAAAATTAAAACCATTTAATTAATTGTTTAAGTTATGAACCCAAGAGTTTTAGAATTCAATTCTTTTTTTCATAAAAAACTTTTCTCAAATTCCAAAACTTGAGGGCAAATTTTGTAATTCTTGAAAACCTTTGGATTCCATAACTTATGGAATTAATGGTGTTTTATGATGAAACTTTCCATGTTCCATAACTTAAGAACAAGTTATGGAATTCTTTAAAACATTAACACCAAATTTTGTAACTCCATAAAAACTTTGAATCAATTTTTTTTTTTAAAAAACTTTAATATCCAGAACTTATGGAAGTTTCAAAAACCCTTAAGATCACAACTTTAAAAAAAACTTTTGAGCTCCAAAATTTTATGACAAAATATGTAACTCCTTAAAACATTTAGATCAAACTTTTAAAACTAATAAAATAATCATATCATTTTATCTTTTACTAAATTTGACCTAATTCAACTCATATAACAAATGATTCAAATTTTACAAATAATTCGTTTTTCACAAAACAAGTAATTATCTTAAAATTTGACAAACGTCATGTTTTTTTTTTCCTTTTTTTCCAACTTGAAAATAAAACATTTGAATCAATATAACAGAAAACAACCCATGGCTCTGATACCACTGTTGGGTTTTGAGCATTCTAACATTCCTATGGTGTACATGCAACCCCATAACACTCCTACGAAGACCATAAATGGACTTGTGTAGTTTGCAAACCCGCTTCTCGTTTTTGTCACGAAATCCTTGAGGAACCATCATGTAAACATCTTCCTCTAGATCTCCATGTAGAAACACATTATTCACATCCATTTGATGTACTTCGCACCCTTTCTTTGCAGCTACAGCCAAAGCACATCGAATAGTAACAAGCTTTGCCACGGGTGCAAAAGTTTCATGGAAATCTATACCCTCAACTTGGGTGTAACCTTTTGCTACTAATCTGGCTTTAAATCTTTCAATTTCTCATGTAGGCTTATATTTTATTTTGTAGAACCACTTGGAGTCAATAGCCCTTTTTCCTGGTGGGAGCTCCATCAAAGACCAAGTACCATTTTCTTCAAGAGCCGTTATCTCTTTCTTCATTGCTTCAATCCATCTTGGGTATTTCAAAGCTTGAGAAAAGTCTTTTGGTTCATCATTTGAAGTGATTGACGCTAAGAAGGCCTGATAAGTTTTAGAAAGCTTATTATAAGAAACAAAGTTAGCAAGAGGATGTACCGGAAGACTAGCTGTTGTTGAAGAGCCTGTAGTGGGGATGGTTGTTGAGCTATCAAGCGATGGAGGTAATTAAACTCTGAAGTCTTCAAGATGTTTGGGTTTAGAACGAACACGAGTACTGTAACATCCGGATTTCCAGAGACATGATGGTGTATGTTAATCTTGAGATTTGAGGAGGGACTCGACGAGTTGAGGGACCAACTCGCCGAGTCGAGTCGAGATTGACGTGTGGATTTAATGAGCGGACTCGACGAGTCCAAGGATGGACTCACCGAGTAGGTACTGGGCAGAGAAAACCCTATGTTCCGGGGTTGGAGCCTATTTAAAGGAACTTATGACCTTGGGTGCGCCTCATATCTCATGTGAGAAACTAAATCGCCATTGGAGCCAAGGAAGAGTTCTTGTGATGAAATCAAGTAATATTGGTGTGGTTTTTCAAATGAAGTGAAGGGATTCAGCTTGAAGGACCAAAGGAGGTTGTTATTCTGAGACATCTAAGCAAGGATCTCCATTGGGAGGTAGCATTTCGCCCCTTCTTTCTGTTTTGTGTAAAATCCTTGAATCTAGGGTTTTCTTTACCCTTTCTTGGATTGTATATGATGTTTATGAGTGTTGGGTTTTGAGCATTCTAACACTCCTATGGTGTACATGCAACCTTATAAACCTTGGATCTATGTTTTCTCTATTATACATGCAAATATTAACTATTCCAAGGTTTCATCCTAACTAGCATATTATGAAGCACCTATATTACAAAGTTCTAGTTAGATGACATACCTTTTGATGTAGCTTGATGTCTTCAAGCTTTAAGATCTTAGCCCTAATAGTGTGGAAGCCTCAAATGGAATCACAAAATCACCAAAACACCTTAGAAGAACTTGAGAGAATATGTATGCACACTAAAATCGGCCCACTCTTATTTTCACACACTTGTGCCAATTTTGTGAGCCAAGGACCCCTTTATATATTATGGAGGATTAGGGTTACATCCATGTAAACCCTAATACCCATGACCTTTCATTTACATAGGATCCATGGGTTAAAAGCTCCATGGACCATCCATGAAAGCTTAGCCCAACCTAAATGAACTTGGCCCATTCCATATATATAAGAGTCCATATTTAATTAGTTCTTTTTGATCACTTAATTAATTCTAAATTAATTCTTGATCAATACTAATTAAATAATATGATTCCATATTAATATATTAGAACTTATAATATATTAATATAAATCATAAATATACTATTCTCAAAAGACTATCCATATAAATTGTGTCGGTGAAGTGCAACCCAAATGGACCATGCCGGGTCGGGTCAAGTACATACCAAATATAGTTATGGACTTAGACATTAATCCAACAATGAGGTCCCTATGTGGAATAAGCTTTAGATCTGGACCTTAAGAGGTCCAGAGAGTCCCAATCTTCCAGCTTTATGCAGTCCCTTTGGGGTTATGGATCTTTGTTGCCATTTTAGGAGCTATTTCTTCATATAAGGGGATAAAAAGGTTGCATGAGCTTAAAGATTGAACCTTTACGTGATTACTGGGTGTAAGAAGGTCAGATCTATAAGTTAGAGAAACAGATCTGACCTCAGAAGGTCTTTTGAGTGTTGCCATGGAGGGAACTCGCCGAGTCCATATGGGGACTCAACGAGTCGAGTCGGGTTGCCCCGCGATTCGTGACCAGTGGTAACCCGTCGAGTGAAAGGTTAACTCGACGAGTCGAGTGAGGCTTTTGAGGATTCAGAGGACATGCACAGACTCGCCGAGTCACTCGAGTGCACTCGACGAGTCTGGTCAAAGTTTGACCGTTGACTAGAGTTGACTTCAGTTGACCTTGGGGTTTGGTCAAGCGGATTCAAGAGAGGTCAGAGAGGGGTAGAATGGTCTTCTACCAATTATTAGTGATGAGAACATGAGAGGATATTGATTAGAGATGTTATCATTTTGATAGGAGAAGGCTAGGCCGGATTTTCGAGCACGAGAGGGTATCCGACATCATGCGAGGTGAGTCTTCTCACTATACTTTACCTTGAGTGGTAAATAGAGTTACGTGACAGAGTATCTCCTATGCTATGTATGTGATGTGTTGCACTGCATTATTTCTATGTGATTTATGCTGTGTGTATTCCAGAGTTTACAGAGCTAGGACGGGAAGGTCCACAGAGTTAGGACCAGAGGGTCCACAGAGTTAGGGCCAGTGGGCCCACAGAGTTATAGCCTCGAGTGGCTAATATGTGTTATATGTGGTATTTTGGGGAACTCACTAAGCTTCGTGCTTACCGTGCTATGTGTTATGTGTTTCAGGTATCTCAGAGGATCTCGGGAAGGCACCGACATGATTGTACACACCAGAGAGAGAGTTATGTTTTGAGGATCCTGGATTACTAATGGAGTTGTGTTTTGTAATTTGAATAAATGAGATTTCTATACAATATGCTATGAAAAGTATGCGATTTTAGAATGAAAAACTTGTTTGAAAAATTACGTTGTTACAAGTTGGTATTAGAGCCTTGGTTTGAGGGATTCGGATGCACCTTCGGGCGTATCTGAACTCAAACTGAGGATTTGAGGAAATTTTTCATAAAAGAAACAATTTTTTCTAAAAGGAGTAAAAGATTTTTGAGAAAATCAGAATGGAGCAGTGTGTACGATCAGCCAGCGCCCGAACGGTGATTTCCCAAAATACCCTTACATTATGTGATATAAGATATTATGTGATATGCTATGCATGCTAGAGATAGGCTAGGTATTTCATATTTTAGGACTAGAGTGGCCTGATTTGTGATGCCTTAGCCTAGGAGTTGCTGTTATATGTGATGTGCCTCGAGTATGTGCTGAGTATGAGTATCCAACAAGAATCCTTTTAGAGAGGGATCTGAGTACATGAGTAATCTAAGAGAGATACCTAGATGAGCATTTGAGGAGCCTACTGAGAGAGTAGCCAGATGCCCGCGTGGGGTAAAGTTGCTTGAGTTCGGTGATATACTTTGAGTATAAGGAGAGCAAGTGGGTAATAACCTAGAGTGGTTTTACATGTTGGTAGAGATTATTCGATGCCCGAATGCTGCTTGCTTCGTTCTTTGTGGAACTCTTGATGATGGGAGTCACCTACTAAGTGAATATGACGATATTCAGGAGGTAGATGGTTGGCATCATAAGGAGTTCTTCAACAGCTGATGGCGGAGAAGTGTGAGAACCTAGGAAGAGCCTAGGAAAGGGTGACCCTAGTCAGATGTGTACACTGACAGAGTAGAGCATTTCGCAGAGGAGAGAACACACATGACAGGATTGGTGATCGAGAAGGTTGAGCAGCTACTTAGGAACTCGGGGATGGTCCGTGCAGAAAGTATTGGTAGATGTGGCAGGTAGTATGGGCCCATACTACTGAAAGCAGAGGACCCATACTCGATACAGGGAACATTCCGCAGGATCTAAGTAGCAGATCGAGAGGTGATTTCATGGTTCGAGTATCATGATTTGTAGCGGATCAAGAGGTGATTTCATGGTTCGAGTACAATGATTCGTAGTGGATTGAGAAGAGATAACATGGTTCGGGTACCATGATTCATAGCTAATCGAGAGGTGGCCACGTGGTTCAAGTACCATGACCCTTGGCGGTTAGTGTTACTGGTCCTACCAGTTATTCCGTTGTGATTGTCTAGACTGAGATCAGATGTGAAAGAATATGGGGCCAGAGGGCCATGATGATCGAGTTTTAGTGGAGCATCCCTTAAAAAGGAAATCGAGTTAGCTCCGAGGGATTGCTGGTGAGATGCCAGTATGAGTCGCAAGACTCAGGGATGAGTAGGGATGGTGCGTTATTGGAGAATACGGTTTGGGCTGAGTGACCGGCCGATGGTGGGAATGTCATTTCCTGTGA
This sequence comes from Lactuca virosa, assembly GCF_052849685.1. Lineage (NCBI taxonomy): Eukaryota > Viridiplantae > Streptophyta > Magnoliopsida > Asterales > Asteraceae > Lactuca > Lactuca virosa. Next base: position 332,427,062 of record NC_136426.1, on the reverse strand, counting down.
CCTGTGCGGTACTATTTCTATTCCTGTGGGAAACAGGAGAGGTATTGAGATTTTCGGTTTCCAAGGTTGGGGGTGAGCCCTATGGGGTAGCTTTGGTTATGATCTTTCATCGGAGTATTGGGGCAGTATGTTTGCGGAGAGGTAATGTTAGAGCATGAGCAGGTTGTCAGCGGGGACTGAGATGGTTAAGGACAAGGATGCACCCTATTTGAGCATAGTAGGGCATGTATAAGCTGCATCAGCAGACGATCAAGAAGAGGATATTGGGGCGGTAGCTCTTATTGTCTATGATGAGTATCGATTGTGGTAATGAGGACTCCACTCTTATTACAACCCACATGATGGAACGTTGGTTGAGGAGTCGAGAAGGAGGAGTATGACAATCCATTATTTCAGATTAAGAGTTAGACTTACTACTGGACAGTTGAGAGGTCCGGTAATGGGATGGTATGAGATTCGGTATGATTAAAGGTAACCATGATGAGAAGTTTCTGAGGATTTCATCTGAGATTCGGAGTATTTGGAGTTGCAGGGTCTCTATCAGGGAGACCACCGAGCATTGCGTAGTACCTTCCAAGAGCAAGTGTGATGTTCCTGGTGGAAACAGTCTGTGGAATAGATTTTTGGTGCGCCAATCGGTGATGGTTCGAACCTGAGTGGGGGAGGACTAGGTATTCTATCGAGAGGATCAGAGATAATGCATGTTGTACGTGTTAAGGAAAGGATGAGTGTCTCCACGGCAAGTGGCCGTCGGTCGAAGAGCGTGTGGTGGCTAGTAAGGATAGTTTCGACGGTTGGGAATTTCTGGCTCGAGGTATGGGATTCTGAGCAATAGAGGAAGAAATTTCGGATGTTCTTCAACATGTTCTGAGTCATTGATAATTCTTCCGTGTTTCAATCGAGAGTTGGAATATTCCGAAGATACGTGATGTGTGGCATGAAGATTTGTTGTGAATTCTGAGGGAACGCATTGTTGTATATGTGTGTATGATGCTGTGAGTAGGAGATCAATGGTTGAGACAGGACATCATGAGGTTCTATGATGGTGTACCGAGGTATCCGAGTTATGGGATGACGAGTGGTGTGTCAAGTGTCTATGGTTCCGGTGGGGGCCCTTCAGCTAATTGGCATCAAATAGATTTATCTGAGAATGTGAATTGCCGCGAGAGAAAGAAGTTTTGTCACGGCGGTGGTCGTCCGAAGTAGTGATGCTTAGCCTGGATGGGTGTGCGTACCTATCTACGCTGGGTCGCGGAGCATGAGTGAGTGAACGCATGATGGCGTTGACTTGAGGATGAGATCGTGGGGTGGTAAGAGAAAGCACGGTAAGACTATAGAGAGCTGTAGCATCCATGAGTTAGTGTGAGAGAGTGCAGTGATACTGCGGGAAGCCGCAGTATTCGCCAGTCAGCGAGAGGGTGTTGTGATACTGCGGGGAGCCGTAGTACTCACTATTCAGTGAGATGTTGTGATGATGCTACGGGAAGCCGTAGTAATCACTATTCAGTGAGAGGTTGTGGTGATGCTACGGGGAGCCGTAGTACTCACTATTCAGTGAGAGGTTGTTGTGATACTGCGGGGAGCCGTAGTACTCACTATTCAGTGAGAGGTTGTGGTGATGCTACGGGAAGCCGTAGTACTCACTATTCAGTGAGAGGTTGTGGTGATGCTACGGGGAGCCGTAGTACTCACTATTCAGTGAGAGGTTGTGGTGATGCTACGGGGAGCCGTAGTACTCACTATTCAGTGAGAGGTTGTGGTGATGCTACGGGGAGCCGTAGTACTCACTAATCAGTGAGAGGTTGTTGTGATGTTGCGGGGAGCCGTAGTACTCACTGTTCAGTGAGAGGTCGTTGTGATATTGCGGGGAGCCGATGTACCCGCTAGTCAGCAAGAGAATGTTGTGACGAAGTACTCTCTGATCAGAGCGTGACGCAGAAGGGTTTTGGGCTTGGGTAGCCCTAATATTTGATTTTGTAGGAGCCTGGTGGTCGAACCAGGGGCGAGACTGGGGTCTCCATATCTGTCGGGAGTCGTTATATTCTGAAATTGAGTAATGGTTGTCGCAACCAAAGGGAAGTGGATAAGTGAGGAATGCATGAGTTGTGGGTCATGAGTCATGAGTTGAGTGGTTCATTGGGACGAGTAGTTCCAATTCTGTGTCGGATCAGACTCTCGAGTAGAGTTCGATTCTAGCGGTGTATTGAGTAGACAGAATGAGATTCCAGATTCAGAGATGCATTTCATTTGAAAGGGGGTATTGTTCCATCTGGTGTCTTAGACCGGAGTAGGTCAATTCGTTGGTATGAGAAAACCGCAAAACGCATGGAACTAATGAGTAGTGGACGACAGAGATCGAGAGTGAGTCGAATTCCGTATTTGCTTGAGGTACAGCGAACTCCGTGACTGGTGTGTATCACACTGGGCCGAGATAGTTGTTGTGGAAAGGAAGTAGACGAGACATTTTGGGACATGCAATGGGTAACCTTTAGAGGTTCAGATGCTGGGACGAGTGAGGACCTGGTGCTCAGTTTTGAGAGGGGAGCTGAGGTTTATGTTTGTTAGATGTCGGAGTACGCTTCAGAACAAGCATGATCATTATCTATGTTTGAGGTTAGGGTGTTGAGGATTCGTTGTTCAGATGGGTTTGATTGCAGTACAGTGGATGAGTCCCTGGTGTGATGTGATCCTTCCATTCCTTGTCATATGATCTGGGTTGTTTATCATATCTGGGACAAGTGATCGATAGCCAGTTTTGGGCATGGACTTGTTTTTATCGGTCCCCACCAGAGAATCTGAGGTGCAGTGAGCTATCGGGGTTTATTATTCGAGGAGCGAATAACGAGGTGACGCCTGGAGAGAGCAGCCTGGCTGTATATCGAGATACTAGAGTTTCCAGACTCTTGAGAGTCAGGAGGGGTAGCGTAGTGGCAGTGAGTCTGTCCTTTTCTAGGGCGGAGTTCCTGTTGGATTCAGGTGCCAGAGAGAAAGATAGCTGTGTGGTATGAGATCCTTTCGATGGTGCTGTTCGGTTATTGGATTAGATCTATATGTGGTTGAGAAGCGATTTCGAGGGCGAAATCTAATTCAAGTGGGGGAGAATTGTAACATCCGGATTTCAAGAGACATGATGGTGTATGTTAATCTTGAGATTTGAGGAGGGACTCGACGAGTTGAGGGACCAACTCGCCGAGTCGAGTCGAGGTTGCCGCGTGGATTTAATGAGCGGACTCGACGAGTCCAAGGATGGACTCGCCGAGTAGGTACTGGGCAGAGAAAACCCCAAGTTCCGGGGTTGGAGCCTATTTAAAGGAACTTATGACCTTAGGTGCTCCTCATATCTCCTGTGAGAAACCCTAAATCGCCATTGGAGCCAAGGAAGAGTTCTTGTGATGAAATCAAGTAATTTTGGTGTGGTTTTTCAAATGAAGTGAAGGGATTCAGCTTGAAGGACCAAAGGAGGTTGTTATTCTGATACATCTAAGCAAGGATCTCCATTGGGAGCTAGTATTTCGCCCCTTCTTTCTGTTTTGTGTAAAATCCTTGAACCTAGGGTTTTATTTACCCTTTCTTGGATTGTATATGATGCAAATGAGGTCCCTATGTGGAATAAGCTTCAGATCTGGACCTTAAGAAGTCCAGAGAGTCCCAATCTTCTAGCTTTATGCAGTCCCTTTGGGGTTGTGGATCTATGTTGCCATTTTAGGATCTATTTCTTCATATAAGGGCATAAGAAGGTTGCATGAGCTTAAAGATTGAACCTTTACGTGATTATTGGGTGTAAGAAGGTCAGATCTATAAGTTAGAGAAACAGATATGACCTCAGAAGGTCTTTTGAGTGTTGCCATGGAGGGAACTCGTCGAGTCCATATGGGGACTCGACGAGTCGAGTCGGGTTGCCCCGCGATTCGTGACCAGTGGTAACCCGTCGAGTGAAAGGTTAACTCGATGAGTCGAGTGAGGCTTTTGAGGATTCAGAGGACACGCACGGACTCGCCGAGTCACTCGAGTGCACTCGACGAGTCTGGTCAAAGTTTGACCGTTGACTAGAGTTGATTTCAGTTGACCTTGGGGTTTGGTCAAGCTGATTCAAGAGAGGTCAGAGAGGGGTAGAATGGTCTTCTGCCCATTATTAGGGATGAGAACATGAGAGGATTTTGATTAGAGATGTTATCATTTTGATAGGAGGAGGCTAGGTTGGATTATCGAACACGAGAGGGTATCCGACATCATGCGAGGTGAGTCTTCTCACTATACTTTACCTTGAGTGGTAAATAGAGTTACGTGACAGAGCATATCGTATGTTATGTATGTGATGTGTTGCACTACATTATTTCTATGTGATTTATGTTGTGTGTATTCCAGAGTTTACAGAGCTAGGACCGGAAGGTCCACAGAGTTAGGACCAAAGGGTCCACAGAGTTAGGGCCAGTGGGCCCACAGAGTTATAGCCTCGAGTGGCTAATATGTGTTATATGTGGTATTTTGGGGAGCTCACTAAGCTTCGTGCTTACCGTGATATGTGTTATGTGTTTCAGGTATCTCAGAGGATCTCGGGAAGGCACCGGCTTGATTGTACACACCAGAGAGAGAGAGTTATGTTTTAAGGATCCCGGATTACTAATGGAGTTGTGTTTTGTAATTTGGATAAATGAGATTTCTATACAATATGCTATGAAAAGTATGCGATTTTAGAATGAAAAATTTGTTTGAAAAATTACGGTGTTACAAGTACCCTGTCTAATTTCAGTTTGAACCAAAGTATTATTTTCAGAAGACTCTTATACATTTTGTGAAGCCTTTGTATTTGTTGTCGTCAAATCACTAATCGGTGGGCTTTCATGTGGATAATCAGTATGGTTATCATCGTGAATCTGAACTTTGTTTAACACATCAACTAGATATTCGTTTTCAATTACCTTGTGTCCTTCATAATTTTCGCCAAAAGGAAATTTATCCTCAACGTAAGTAACACTTCTCGTAACATGAATTCTTTGTTCTTTTAAATCATATAATTTATATCCCTTTTGACCTATTGGATATCCAACAAATACGCATGGTATACCTCTCTTACCATACTTGTCGTGTTTCCGAAACGTGTTATGTGCATAACCTAAACAACAAATTCACGTAAATGTGTGTATGTGGGTGCCTTTCCAAGGAGGATTTCATGTGGTGTTTTGTTGTCTAAATTGGGTGTAGGTAACTTATTGATAATATAGGCTACTGTTAAAATGCAATCACCCCAAAACTCAATTGGAAGAGAAGCCTGGAAACGGAAAGCTCTTCGCATCTCTAAAAGGTGCATGTGTTTCCTTTCCACCACTCCGTTTTGTTGTGGTGTGTAAGGACATGAGGTTTCTAATAACATGCCCTTATTTTTATAGAATTCTAGCATAAATCTAGATTGATACTCTTAACCATTATCAGTTCTCATCCTTTTGATTTTCTTCTTAAATTGAGTTTCAACCATATTATACAATGATATTAATAATTTAGCAGCTTCGGATTTGGTTTTCATTAAGTATACCCAAACACCACGACTACAATCATCCATAATTGACAAGAAGTAATAAGAACCATTAAGAGAAGCGTGTTTATATCTACCTTATATGTCAACATCGATTAAATCAAAGCAATTTGTTGTTTTTGAAAAACTAATTGGAAAAGGAAGCCTACTTTGTTTTGCTCTAATGCACGAATCACAAAACTGACTACAAGTACCTATATCTCCTAATTGTTGTATCTTGCGTATTACTCCCTCTAAAGTGTGACCCAGTCTTCTATGCCAAATATCATACTTCCTTAGAATCGTCAATGCCATTTTCTTTTTCTCAATCGGCTCTAAGTAGTACAATCCATCACGCTCTTTACCCATCCCAATCAGGCTCTTCGAATGTAAGTCCTGTATGTAACACAGATCAGGCAAAAAAGTTAAAGAACAACCCAAATCACGAGTTATTTTGGTAACAAAAATTAGATTGTAATTGAAGTCTGGCACATTTAGGACACTTTTTAGTTTTAGATTAGCTATTTGTATGTCGCCAATCCCTTTTTATATTCATTGTGTCGCCATTTGGTACAGTGACTGATGTAGAATTCTTTCCATGAGTCATAGTTTTTGACCACTTGTTGAGATGAGTTATGTGGTCACTGGCACCTGAATCAATGATCCAGCTGTCCAGTTTCTCCAGCTTACCAGTCATATTCGCACTTGGCTTTGTTCTTTGTTCACATGGTTTTGTAGATTTCAGCAATAGCAGCAACTTGTCATAGTCTTCTTTGGTAATAACAGGTGTCTGCTGTGAGGTATCTCCTGTAGCGTTAGCAACTCGAGAATTCTGTTGCTTGGATCTATTTGTCTGATTTTTGGAGATGGTTGATTTCACATTCCACCAATCAGGGTAGCCAATGAGTTTGAAACACCCATCGATTGTACGGCCTAATTTTTGGCAATGAGAGCACCAACGATCTTCGTTTCTTCCATTCCTATTTCTGCCTTCCTTTTTGTAGGTATTATTAGAGGAATTGCCTTTTATCGCAGTCATGATGCCAAGATTCATGAATAATAATTCAGAATATGCATTGCAAGGAACCAGCAACATCGATGATGCCAAGATTCGAGAGCTCTACAAAGAGATTTGGGGTGAGAGTGAAACAGCAGTGGTTGGCCCTCATGATATGACCAAAAAAGAGTTTCAGGCACTCTATCCACGATTCAATGCAAGTATATATTGGATTAGTGTCTAAGCCCGTAACTATAGTTGGTATGTACTTGACCCGGTTGTGCATGGTCCTTTTGGGTTGCCTTCACCAAAGCAACTTGACAGGATGATTTATGGAAAAAGAGAGGTTATTACGGTTTATTAATATATTATATGAATAATATATTAAAAGAGAAATCATATAGTTTAATTAATATTAGACAAGAATTGATTAAGAATTAATTCTGTGGCTAAAAGACATTAATTAACTAAAGGGGACTTGAACTGTCAAATGTGTGATAGTTGATATTTGGCTGAGAAGCCTTATGGATTAGGGCATGGACGAAATTAAGGAGGAATCCATCTTAAATTCGTCCAAGGAGGCCTTATTCCAGAAGGTTTTGAAGTTACTTAGGGCCTAAGTCATCCAATTAGGGTTTTGACTGAAACCCTAGAAGCTCAAGTATATAAGGACCCCTAGGGCTAGCAAAATCGGCCACTTGATCCCTTGAAAGCTTGGAGCTGACTTTTGCCTCTCATCCTCTCTCCTAAAAGATTATCCTCTTGCTTGTTGTGTTTGTGAGCCATTAGAGGTGTTACACTTGTGACACTAAGCTTCTTGAAGATCAAAGTATTCTTGCAATCATTGAAAGGTATCATCTAAACTAGTTCATTATAGATTTCGATTTCAATGCATGCTAGATTAGGGTTTTCAAGTCTTGGATGAATTTCATGTACAATAAAGAAGCTTAGATCCAAGCTTTAGGGTTTCCTATGAGCACATAGGATTGTTCTTTTGTATAAAACCCATCATTGGTATCAGAGCCTTGATTGGCTTCTGTTGTATTTGATGATTTATGTTTCATTCATGCTTGGAAATTTGATTTTTTGGTCCTCTAACTAACAGACTCGGAGAGTCCCACAGTGGGCTCGACGAGTAGGATGAACTCGACGAGTCCATAAGGGGACTCGGCGAGTTGGGCTATCAGACAGAGGGATTTTCAGGATTTTATGCCTATTTTGCTGTGGGATAATTACCAAATCGTTTTTAATTGATAAAATACGAATTTTATTGATATTGGATGATTATCCTTGCCAAAATTAAAGATAACTTCAAATAAATTGAATGATTATTTCCCTATATGATAAATGTTAATTATTTGAATTTATTTGATCATTATCTTGCATGAAATTGGATTAGGTCAAAATTAGATAATCACCATAATTAATTGTTTAATTATTCATTTGAATTTTGATCTAGTTAGTTTTGAAATGTTTCAAAACTTGCCCTCAAGTTTTGGAATTTAAATTTTGAATTAAAAATTTAATTTTGAAATTATTAAATTCCAAACCCTAGAAATTTACAAGTTTAAAATTCACCCTATACTATTATAATATTATAAGAATAATTATTATATATATGTATAACTAAATGCTAGTCTTAACATTAGTAGGCCTCATTCACAAAGCCGATCTATAAGGGGGGTATAAGGTTATGGCCTATAAAATGGCCATGTAATGGGTGTCCACTCTCACCCACCGCTTCGTTGGTTGGTGGAGGGTCGTTAGCCGAACAGGTAGGATAGGGCAAACCTTTCCTCATTAAAAGTATAATGAATTTATAAAGTAACTAAATGTTTTTTCAAAATTCCCAATCTTAGTTACTTTAGGAAAAAGTGAATTTGATGTAATTCCATGAAATTACACTTTATACCCTTGCTAAGACGTTAGTAGAGTGTGTGTGGTTAACCGGCACACTAATTTGGCTCTAAGCAAAGGTGGCAAGGAGTGACTCGATGTTTGTCATAGATCGATGAAGCGTGTGTGGTTAACTGACATGTTGATTAGGTGACTGTAACATTGGGGGCACCGTGTACATTTTCATGGTTATTCACACCCGATTTGTGATCCTCGGCATCCCAGTCCCAAACTTGTGGGGCATATCGAGATTTAAACATGCCATTGAAAAGTTCAATGAATCTCAAAAGATCTAGGGGTTTTCAATACATTTAAAACTTAATTGTTTTTGTTTTTCATGGTGGAAATTAGAGAATCGTCATTCACTTACCTTCAAATTATTTACAATTTAAATTACGACATCCTTTTTTAAGTTGTAAATAATGTTGTTGGATCCTAGCCTTAATTTTTCATCTGGGTGTTTAATTAGGGATTCTTATCCAATCAAACTTTGTCACTTTTCCTTTTCAGATGTCGAACTCAAACAACAACAACGCTTCAGGCTCAAACTCTTCAGGCTCATTCTCACTCCTGAACTTGTGTGGGAGGGTAATCTTCGACGGTAACAATTTCAATGATTAGATCCGCAACATAAGGATGGTTACCCGCTACGAGGACAAGGAATATGTCCTCGACAAGGAGCTGAGGGAGATAAACCTCAAAACTGCTACTCCCGAGGAGATTGCTGCATATGAAACTCATGAGCTTGATGCTACGAAAGTCCATTGCATCATGCTCGCTACCATGACCGCAGAACTCCAAAACTCCTACGAGGACTTCTACCCCTATGAGATGCATCAAGATTTGATGGACAGGTACCATCAAAGCGCGAGGCAGGAGAGGTACGAGATCATCACTTCGATGATCACCACCAAGATGAGAGACAGAGAGTCTGTCACTGCTCATCTTCAGAAGATGCAAAGATATGTTGATCGCCTGCAGAAGTTAAATGTGGACTTCAATGAGGAGCTGGCAATTAAAATAATTCTTCACTCCTTACCTCCATGCTACAACAGTTCCGCATGACCTACCACATGAACAAAAAGGCGGTCACGTTGAGCAAGCTTCAAGGGTTGTTGAGGCCTGCTGAGAGCAAACTGAAGGATAAATCTGTTGCATCAACTCCTCCTCCTACTGCTGCCCCAGTTTTGGCTATTGGGCAAGGAAAGGGTAAGAAAAGGAAGGCTCCCTCAAAGAGCCACCATACTGGAAAGTCCCATGATGGCACCTCTTCTAGTGGAACCAAGGCTGGTTCTGCTAAACCCAACTCCAACCCCAAGGATGCAGAGTGTCATCACTGCCATGAAGTAGGTCATTGGAAACGAAGTTGCCCGAAATATCTGCAAGATATCAAGGATGGAAAGATCAAGCCGTCCTATGCAGGTATTTACACTATTCAATCTAATGATTCATCACATGCTATTTCTTGGGTACTTGATACAGGATGTGGTTTTCACATTTGTTCTGACTTGCAGGGCCTAACAATAAATAGGGATGTGGAGAATGGGAAGATAAACTTGATCATGAGGAACAGAAGATCGTCGCCTGTCACCAAGATTGGAGTTTACTCTTTAGTGCTTAGTAATGGATGAGGACTAGATTTGAATAATTGTTGCTATTCGCCGATTTTGTTTATGCTTTATAAAAATCAGAGTACACTTTTAATAAAAATGTTGCGGAATTTGTTCCCAGAAAACAAGATAAATATATTATCAAATCATTTCCAAAGAAATGTATTTTATTCATTTAAACCATTGGGATGTCATCGTCAATACAGAAACATAAGCATAAACAGAACTTACATTCATTTACACTAGTGATCGACATCTCTTTTAATCTCTCAGTGTAAAGTAGCTTTGTATCGATACCTGTGATACAAACAAACTGAGTGGGTCAGGCTTGGGAGCCTGGTGAGCATATTGGGTTTTCAACCCACATTAAATAAATTTATTATGCTTAAACATCAATCAATCAACCTAATTACCCAACCCCATTACCTTATTTATTTCTTAAGGATTTACCCTACGAATCATCTATCACTCATTCCTAAGGATTCATGCTAAGGAATAGGCACGAAGTCACATCGTCGCAAGGGTCTATACAACAGGCACTAAGTGCATAGCTGCCACGGTAACCAATGGAATCGGCACAAAGTCAGATCGTCGCCAGGGTTTATACAACAGACACTCAGTCCATAGCTGCCAGGGTTTATACAACATGTGCTAAGTCCATAGCTCTCATTTATCGACAGTATTATTCACGGGAATCCACCTGTAATACACGTCAATGGGTTTTTAGAGTACAACTGATGAACATATAGATCACACACTTACAGGTTGTGAGCCTACTAGTGTTCCACGGACCATCTAGAATAGTCCATGGTTGTCATTCATACTTTGTTGAATGACGAGGGCCAACGTTTGGGTAAGTGCTTCTCTCATATATTACCACTGACCCTCATCTCATGATCTATATCACCGATCATCTCATTTATCCAACTCATCTTTCATCACATACCAACTATTTCATCTACCCATGTTTTACCCAACATTTTTGTAGATATAAAATACATATACGGTTTAAATTATTTAAAAATCTGTATAAATCATTCATTCAACATCCATCTCAAATAAACAAACAATATATATTCACATAGCACGTATTTTATATAAAATACTTCATATCGATGTGTAAGATGAAAGTAACTATACACTCACATGATAAGACGACGATTGGACAGCACCTCGTCTCTTAAAACAATCGTTTCCGATAAAACCGGGATGTTTTCCCAAAAACCGGGCCCTGCGAGGGTTGAGCTTCAAACCGAAAAGATAAATTTCTCGGGCTTCTCGGGCACTTCGGAACGTATTTCGGGTGTTGGAAATAATACTGGGGCTTCGGGGGAAGTCGAAGTATTAAAACTATTGACTTTAGGGTGAAAAAGTGGCAAATTCCAAAAGTTACGCGGGAAATCTCGCACCCCCTTTATAAAGGTGCGAGGTTCGGAGCTTCGGCCGAAGGAAGGGACACGCGGCAGCAGCAGCGAGGCTCGGATGCGAGGGGAGTCATCGACACGCGTCGGAAGCTCGGAATGGGCACGCGTCGGATGCGAGGGCGAGGCACGTGTCTCGCTTCGGACCTGCCACCGGTGCGAGGTGTGTTGACTTATTACTGGGCCGCATCTTCGGATGAATCAACAGCGAGCATGTGGCGGACACGAAGCGGCCTCGCATGCGAGGTGACGTGGCCGAACCCCAACCATGCGATTTTTGTCGGATTTCGGGATTTTCTCGATTTTTGTGTCCTAAACTTCTATAATCCATAACTTTCGTATACGAGCTCCGTTCTTGACGTTCTTTATATGCACGCGTAGGCGAGAATATACTATACAACTTTCGTTTAGACTCGGTTGGCTAATTTTAATTTATTTTTAATATTATTATTTTTAACAGACCGGGACAGGAAAATCCGTTAAAATTCATAACTTCTTCATCCGATGTCCATTTCCGTCTGTCTTTTTACCGTTGTAATACTATTGACGAGACCTTCAATTCTCGTTTAGGTTGTTTCGACTAAAAATCACTCGATCTAAAATTCGAGTTTTTAGTTGTCTACTGCTAAGCTGAAACTTAGAAAAATCATAACTTTCTCATACGAAGTCAGATTTCGGCGTTCTTTTTATGAAAATTATCGGTTTAACAAATACTATGACCTTCATTTAGATCACCAAGGCTAAAAAATAGTTTATCAAAAACTCACTTTTTACATCATTCGGCGTCGTGCCGGTTTTGTCGCGGAACTTCGACAGGTCATAACTTCTTCGTTATAACTCGGATTTCGGTATTCTTTATATCTCCGGAATCCTTATTTCAAGCACTACAACTTTCTTCATAGATATCAGGTTTATCTAAAATTTATTTTCGACGCTTATTTTTACCCTTAATTCATTAAATTATAATAAATAAGCATAAAACACATAAGAATCAAATAATACATCTTATTATTTCAAAACAAGTTACGAAGGTTGACCTAGACTATTACATCATCATTAGTTCCTAGCCTAGAAACACGGGTGTTACAATTCTCTCCCCCTTTGGATGATCCCGTCCCCAGAATTACACATCAGCAAACAATTGCGGATAGCGACTCATCATGTCACTCTCCGTTTCCCAGGTGAGATTTGGCCCATTCGTATGTTTCCATCGCACAAGCACTAAATCGAACATCTTGCATCACAACTTCTTAGTCTTACGGTCAACGATTGCATCTGGTTCTTCAATTAAACTCTTGCTTTCATCTAACCTTAATTCAGAAATTGGAATTATGTCGGAAACCTCTTGTTTCCGGGACGACTTCTGGTTCCGCTTCAGTTTGGAATTCGGTTTGGTGGTTCATTGGGGACTCGGGAAGATCATCAAATGGATTAAACTCATGCATCATTTGGGATGAGAAGTTCATTTGTGGTTGGTTTTGAAACTGGAGTTATCTTTGAAATTGTGGTTGGTTTTGGAATTGAGGTTGATTTTGGTATTGCACATGATTTTGGTATTGAGGTTGATTTTGGGATTGAAATGGGTAGTAAACACCACCAAAATGAAAATTTGGTGGAGAATCATAGGCCGATCGCGTTGGTTTTGGGTAAATGTTGGTGAAGAAGGTGAGACGTTTGGGTTTTGAGTGTTTCGTTTGGAATTTTTTTGAGCTTTTGGGTTGGAGGAGGAAGCCAATTTTTCAAAAAAAATTGAATGGTCTGAATGATAATTGAAGGTTGTGAAGTGAGGTAAAAAATGTGAATGATTGGTATGTATTTAAAGTAAAAAAAAGATTTTTTTGAATTTTTTTTTTTGAAAAAACGGTCAAATTTGACCACCTCAACGTACACTTCCTTCTCCCAATGCATCCTCTCTCATCGGTGAATAGTAGCCGAATTTTCGAGCCGAGCTCGGCAAGCCGAGGAGTCGGCGCGTTGTTTTCCAAGCTCGCCGAGCTCACTGTCGAGGTAAGCCAAGTCCACACTGTCTAGCCTTATAATGTAGCACTATAATATTTCAAATAAGTTTTTCATTTTTAAAATCACATAAACTCAATACCACATTTCCAAAAAGACCACAAAATGTATAAGTTGTCAAAACACAAGTCAACAAATGTTTAAACACAAGTCAACACATGTTCATAAATTGTTTAAACATAATCCATGATCTTCAAAACATAACTCCGCCTCGTGTGTACAATCAAGTCGGCGCCTTCCCGTGATCCTGAGAAGTACCTAAAACACATATCACACAACACGGTAAGCACGAAGCTTAGTGAGTTCTCCAAAATACCACACGCAAATACTTAGCCTCTCATGGCTATATCTGTATAAGGACCCTCCGGTCCATGTGTCTCAGCGAGGACCCTCCGATCTCATAACTCGGGTTGGACCCTCCGGTCCTAAACAATAAAGCACAAAATAACATACAACATAAATCACAAAGACAAATGCATAATATCAAATAACTCAGCATAAGCATGTAAGATCCTCCGGTCACACTATATTACCACTCAGGTAAGTATAGTGAGATGACTCACCTCGTAAGTAAAGCAAGTATGTCTCGTACTCGAACCACCGATCTAGCCTCCGCCTAAAATATATTGTAATTAACTCTAATTAATAAACTACCCCGAAAGATGTTATGCTAAACCCTCTACAAATTCTCAGAAGGATAAAAGACCATTTTACCCTTCCATGGCCTCCAAAGACCACAGTTTGACCAAACCCTAAAATTCAACAAAAGTCAACACCAAGTGCGTATGCTGGGCGTACAACCCTTTACGCTGAGCGTACTACTTCACCATGCATGCATCGGGAAACTTCGACGCTACGCTGCGTGTATCTGGGAGTATGCTCAGCGTACGTCCCAGACTTATTTTTCCCACTCTCCTGGTCTTTATCCGTTAAGACCATAGCTATAATCTCAGATCTGGACTCACTAAAGGCTAATATTCCATAAAGTTTGTGACTTTAAGCCATAGCATGGCTGAGTAAGTCTAAAACTCATAAAATCTCACTCCTTACTCACAAAAGTTCTCATATATCATGCATGGGGAGATCTTGACGTCCAAGATCCCATTTTTATGACTCTAATCAACTAGAGACACTTAAAGGGACAGGTATTATGGTATGTAGTTCAAAAAACTCGTAAAGCTTCAAGCTTTGGGAAATAAACCCTAAAATGAACCAAAATATGCATAAATCAAAACAATGAGAAAGCTTTGAGCTTGATACCTCCAAATGATGCACCAACCACAGGGAAAATCAGATCCAAAGCTTGGACTCCAACTCTAATCTCTTCAAAGCTCATTCTTCACCCAAAGAATCCCATAAAGATCACTCAAAAGATTCAAATGGCCACTCAAGCTAAGAAAACGGAAATTAGGGTTTCGAAGGGAGTTGAAGACTGGAAATGGTGTTTGGAAATGAGGCCGTCATGTTCCTTAAATAGGGACATGCCACACAATTAGGGTTTTCACTCTGAGCCTAGTACACCCAGCGTACTAGGTGGCCTCCACGTCCATAATACACACATGAATACGCTGAGCGTATAGATGCGTACGCCCCGCGTACTCATTTCCCACCTTTTTTTCAATTAAGGCCTAGCATTGAGAATTCAATAAAAGTAAGGATTATCGATACATACCTTATTTCGGGGTGTTACAATTCTCCCCCAATAGGATTAGACTTCGCCCTCGAAGTCATCCTGTGAAAACAACTCTGGGTACTGCTCCCGCATCTCGAACTCCGGCTCCCAAGTCCACTCAGATCTCTTCGGATATTGTCACTGAACCTGATCCAAAGGCACTTATTTATTCCTCAAGACCTTCACCTTCCTATCCAAGATCACAATCGGCTTCTCAATGTAGTTCATGCGATCGTCAATATGAATGTCCTCTAAACGGACCATTGTGATAGGTTTCGAGCACTATAACATTCCTAAGGTGAACATACAACCCTAGATCCTTTGGATCTAAGTTTTATCTAGTTATACATGCAATTTGATTTTTCCAAAGCATGAAGCCTAACTAACATACAACTTTGATAATTGAAACATAAAAAGAAGTTAGATGATTACCTCTTTGTTGTAGCTTGTAGAACTTGACCTTAGAAGAGCTTAGCACCTTAAATGTAATGCCTCAAATGTGTCACAAAACACCAAGAACAAATGGAGGATTATGAGAGAGGTTAAGGAGGCACCAAAACCGGCTAGCTTCTTCTTAGAATACTCTTGTGTCCCGATTTTAGGGGCTTAGGGGTTACATACATAGTGTAGAATTCCAAGGGTCACTTGTAAACCCTAATCCATTCACTTAGGCTTTTGATCCAATAATTCATTTGGACTAATCAGTTAATGGACTCTCACATAAGCTTAGTCCATCACTAATCAATCACGGATCATTAGCCCAAACTATATGTATCACTGATTTACACTATCTGGGGTGCCCGACCTACCCATGTCAAGCCATTCTGGGGTGCTAACCTACCTATGTCAAGCCATTTTAGGGTGCTGACCTACCCGTTTCAGGCCATTCTGGGTTGCCTTCCTACCCTCCGGTCTATCTCAACCGGCCACGGGGACTATTTCACCCCTACCACTATCACATAATATCATATCATAATCATGCTTTCAGACATATCTGGGGTGTCCGACCTACCCTTCTGTCCTAACGAGCGAATCGGGGGACTATTCCCCTCCTACTACCACTATCGCATATAACATATCATACTGGCATATAGAACACATCAGGTAGTAGCAAACCTAGACAATTATCACAAAGACAGTCATTTAAAGACATTCGATGCTGGTGGGTCGGCATTGTGGCCGTAGACCCACCTCTACTGGAAGGTAACTCACCTCAATGTCGTGTAGTGTCTGCACTGTCCTTGGTATGGAAATCAACTCTTATCGACTCCTCAATCCCTACACAACATCCTTTATACATTACCATTTTATACTCATAACCCCATCAAGGATCATGTAACGTCCGAAAAATCATGTCCAAAAATTTCATTTTAAAACTATAATAAACATATCATATCAGAGTAAATTATCATAGGCAAAAACATCGTGGTGTGTGCGATGCAGTCATCCAGAGCTCTTCCGTCCGCTACTGGAAGTACCTGAAACCAAAATGAAAACCGTAAGCATGAAGCTTAGTGAGTTCCCCATACTACCACATATTACACATATAACCACATACTGGGCCCCCGCCCGCTGCATCGGGACTTGCCCGGCATCGGGCCCCGCCCGGCATCAGGCCCCGCCTGGCATCGAGCCCCACTCGGTATACAAACCTGTGTCTCTTAGGCCCCGCCTGTCTGTGAGCCTCGCCAGTTATACACATACAATCATATAAACATGCTAACGCATAAGCAAACATACTCTATTGTATTCCTATCCTAAGGCCTCGCCTAACTTGGGCCTCGCCCATGTCCTGCTACTGATGAGTCATGGAGCCCCGTCCACACTCATGCTGATAGTGAGATACGGGCCCCGCCCACACTCACTTTTCTCCTATCTCGGGCCCCGCCCCTGCTCTGCTACTAATGAGATACGGAACCCCATCCATACTCAGCTAGTGATGAGATGCGGGACCTCGCCCACACTCACCTCCCTACCAGGCACATACAAGTATCACACAGACAACAAGTATAACTAACATACTAACATTCCTCGACATCGGAACTTGGTCCGGAATAACATACATATAAACTTTCCTCGGGCCTTGCCCGACATCGGACCGTGGTCCGGAAACAAACTATCATACAATGCCTAGGGATAACCTCGGGTCTTCCTACCATACATGAACTAAATGGGCCGGCATTTTGGCCGTAGACCCATGCACACAGTGAGGAGACTCACCTCACACTGCTGAAACCCTGCTGATACTCCTCCGGCTGCTATTTGGCAATTCCCCGAATTGCTACTCCTTCGGCTCTCCGAGCTATCGATACCAAAATATCACTTAGTACAAAACAATAATCCTCCTTAGGGTAAAATGACCATTTTACCCCTTAGTCCAACTTGGTCCATAACTAAGGCCCAAACCATAACATATAAAGGCCCAACACTAGGTAGGCTTCCCAAGCCCACTAGTAGCCCACTAATGGCCCAATTTGCTAAATTGGACCCAATCCCTCTAATGGGCCTTACCCTAAGCCCAAACATCTTCTTGGCCCACATTATTTGACTTTTGATGGCCCACTAAGGCCCAAAGAACCAAAATCCCTTGCATGGCCCAAATCGAGGCCCAAAACAAGCCAAACCCAAGTCTGATAAGTACGTTGGACGTACTCCTATGTATGCTAAGCGTACTAGCCAAATGGTGTGTACGTTGGGCGTACCTGTGTGTACGCTCAACGTACTCCCCCTGTTAAGTCGCTTTTCCATTAACTGCTTAATACTCTACTCCAAAAGCTACAAACACAGATCCAAGTCCTTTTCAACGTATTAATCCATAAAGTCACTGACTTGGTGACTTTGCATGCCCCAATCAAGACTAAACTCCAAAAATGATATTCCGTTGACATAGAAATGCTCTTAACTCATGCATGAACCCAATAAGACATTCAAGATGGCAATTTTCTACCTTAGGGACTCATATAGAACAGAGAGTAGCAAATCCAATGTGACAACCCAAAATTTCTATTCTGTACAACCATTCACTTCAATAGAAGTCAGAACTGTTTCTGTTAACTTTTAAGCTTTTTGGAGTCAGTTTGAGTGTTCTAAAGCCTAGTACTGCAAGAGATAACTGGAGAGAGGATACTCTAGGGTTTATTGTGCATCAATAAAGTTCCAAAACTCCAAGAGTTTGGAGTTTACGGGCCAAACATGGTGTTTACGGCTGTAAACTTTAAGGATTATAAATATGACACTTAGTCATTTTATACACTTTTTTACCATTTCAAGCCTAGAAACTCATTTCTCTCTCAAGTAGCATCCGATTTTCCTTCTTGATCTTCAACTTTGTAAGTGTTTCTTGCCTTGTTTAGTTGATCTCTTCAATTATCTAGTGATCTTACATGATTCCATCCATGAAATCATTCCATTTTCTTAGATCTTCAAGTGTTTTTCATTTCACCAAGAACACACACTAGTGTTCTTGGGCCGTGAACACCCTTTCAAGCTCCTTTATTGTAAGTAATCTTACCCTAGTGTGTTATAAGGCTTGTTTCACTCCTTATTCAACTAGAAAACACAAAGAAACACAAGATCAAAGGTGTTTACGGTCAAGACATGTTCTTGAACCGTAAACCCTAATAAATGGGGCAAAGTGAGCCCTAGTCCCTTCCTTAGCCTTGGATACCAGTCTAGATCATTACCTTGAAGTGTTTAGGACCTTAAACATCAAAAAGACCAAGAACACATAGAGTTTACGGCCATAAACTCATGGAGAAATGGTTCATGGGCCGTAAACTCTATGTAGTGGTGAAATTGTGCCACCGTGACTTCCTAAGGCTTATACTTGAAGTAAGGATACTTCTTTATGACTTATAAGACCTCAAAACACAAAATGGTAGAAGTTACCATGGGTTTACGGCCGTAAACCCATTGGGACCGTAAACCCAAAATCGTGAAGTCATGAAGTGTTTACCCTTGGACCATAAACTCAAAAGCAAAGCCCTACAACCCTTAGATGCAATCCTTGGTACTACTAGCACTTGAATAAAAGTGTTATCCATGTTTTAGGGTGTCTTTACTTGATTAATTAGTTGTTAAATGACTAATTGGATACATATATGTGTTGTTATGTGTTAATTAGGAACCGTGTGTTTGTTCAAGTCTTCACTTGACACTTAGCATCCTATACCATCCGTTCATCCAAACCACTCACTACAGGTGAGTTCATACCCATTAATCAACCTTTTAAATGATTTTTAAATGCTTTTGTGGGGGGGGGGGGATACAAGTTGAACTATTATAGTTATTATATCAATCACATGTGATTAATAACTACCAAACAAGTGGATTTCTTACTTTTCAAACTGTGTTGTCAAACAAACTACTTCAAACTGTTTTACAAACTCTTCTACGTGTCAAATACTTTTATTAAACTCTTTTAAACTTATATTCGGTTATATGTGTATCTATATAGATATAGTTATATAAGTAGGATTGAAAGGACTTAGGACTGATAGCTCACCTTACCTCCTGTTCCTTGTTTGGTTGTGGAGTTAGGGTATCAGTTGTTTGTCCGAAGGTCGTTTGAATCCTAGTTATATATTATGTACATGTATATAGATATAAAATTTCCTTCTTTCTATTCAATACCTTTGGGTAGCAAAGGTATACAAACATGTTCGTACATAAAAACAATGTTACTAGTAAACTATAATAGGTGTAGTTTAGGAAGTTACTAATACTATTACTAGAACAATGAAACATACAATCAGTCAGTTCATACATGAGTCAATACATATTAGACAGGGAGAGAACATACAATACAGCTAGTACATACTATACATTACAATACAGCTAGTACATACTATACATTACAATACAGCTAGCACATACTATACATTATACAAGAGAACATACTATTATGAGAAACAGAGAGAACATACATGCATACTAGACAGAGAGAGAACATACAATACATCTAATACATACTATACATTATACAAGAGAACATACTATTATGAGAAACAGAGAGAACATACATACATACTAGACAGAGAGAGAACATACAATACAGCTAGTACACACAATACATATACAAGAACACTACTACAGTTATGTGAGCCATGTAACGGGGCATGACATCACCGGTCATGGCTTGTTTTGTATTCAGAATCTCCTGAAGTGGAGAGCGTTGAGTTTGTGTATAAATCTATACTGGATTGACTATCCTACACCTTGCTGCTCGCTATAGTGGGACTTGCAAGTCTACGGGTGCCAAACGTCATTCCTTCTGACGTCTTACATCGTCGTGTTTCTAGTCGGTAGTATGGTACAGGCCGATCACATGGTACTTTAAATAACAATTGGTTTAAGGTAGTTAGTACAACAGTAGTTACTTAATACAACACTACAGTACTATTTTATTGCCCATTGCATTCACTTTGTGATCTTCACACAATGAACAGTAATGTAAAAACTATATTTTTGGTTAATGATAGTTAGATTTGGGAAAATACATACTCTTACAAGAGACACACATACAAACACTTGATGCCTTGGTAAAAGGCTACTGTTAGTAGAAAAACATAGGGTTTTCTAGGAGATTCAAACATTTTACAAACATTCACAAACTTTTACAAACTTACACATCGCATACTCACAAACACTTTCTTACAAACAATGACACTAAAATACTTATGATCTCACCAGCTTTAAAGCTGATCAACTCTTTCAAAATAACTTGTATTCTCAGGTCGCCAGTAGACAGGTACCGGTGCCAGGTTTTGAGAAGATGGAGCTCGTTCAAGACTCATCTTTTATTTTGTTTCATACTTTTGGTGTCGATTAAACTAAATAGAACACACTTGTACTAAATTATATTATTAATGCAACGGATGATGTTGTTGCTTGTTAACTACTATTCATTGTTGTGATACTGTATATGACGTCCTCCACCCCCGAACGATTCCGCCGTTCCGGTTTTGGGGTGTGACAGATTGGTATCAGAGCATTGTTTATAGTGAATAGAGTATATCAACCCATAAAATATATACAAACTATAAACAAAGCGAGATTAAAATACTCTGATAAAGAGTTTATACTTTTAAATAATAAAATATTTAACGAAGTATACATACCTGCATTCATACTAAAATCATTGTCACTAGGACAGAACAAAAGTATTACGATTGTTGGGCAGCACAAGTAGACTTAGAGACATATAGTCAAATCTGGGAAGATATAGCCTGATCAAGTATATTATCCGAGGAGTGACTAGCATGTGCCTAAGTGTGGTTGTGAGGTTGCAGCAAGTCTAAAAACTTACCAACAATACCACAACGAAAACCTTAGAACAGAACATAACCCTAAAATACTATAGGAGTATTTTGTATTACTATAAACTACTTATGTGCTTATTTCTTATACCCTTTTTCTCGCGTAGATATCATGGCTGGATTCCATATCCCCGTAGACCCATACTATCCCAACAACGGCAATGCGGGACGGCTTGGAGAAGAGCCAGAAGATGATCACCCGATCCCTTTGGATGATCACCAAGCTGAAGGCTTTTCTGATGGTTCTGACTCAGAGCCAGAAGTCAACAACCTACCCCCAGTAGCTCCAAACCCAAACCCTAGTCCAACATTTCAAGGACTCACACCTCTATGGGCCACAAACTTGAACAGATGGAGTCAGGAACAGGGTCAACCCATTCCCTACAATGGGGACAGAAGCTTTTAGAACCTCACCGAGGGAGGTTCCGCTGATCGTGTCCTGCCCATCATGGTCCGTAGGATTGCTCGGAACACCGAGCAAGGTCGAGCATCTATTGACCGAGTCCTAGAGATTGACGCCAACTATGGCGTTAACACGGTCCGCATTCGCCAACTCGAGGTAGCTATGGAAAGGGTTAGGATAACCAATGGGACTCTGTAGCAACAGCTAGCTGCATCCCAAGCCGAAGTCAGGGAACTTCGAGCTCAGCAAGCAAGATCTGAAAGGCGTATGAGGGACATAGAACGCCTTCTGTCAGAACCAAGAACTCACTCTAGTAGTTCTCGTCGCAGATAGAGTCTCCTCGACTTCTCTTTTGGATATGAATTAGTTTATGTAAAAACTCTAGTCTAATTTCCTATATTTGTTAGAACTTGGACCTGTTAGGTCTTGATTAGGTCGTAATTCTATCAAAATTTTCCCATCTTGGTTGATGTAAGGCCTACTTCAAGGCCATTTTTCCCGAACTTGTTACATCTATAATTCCAATATTATTGACAGATATCTAATCTCATGGAAATTACTATCCAAATGCTATCATCTTTTTAGTACTAAATCTACATTCAATCGTGTTATTCAATTGTGCTGTTGGGCTATGGAGAGTTAGTCCATGAGTCATTCTCATCAAATTATCCCTATTAAATTCTTATCAATATCTTCATCGCTGTAAACTTATGGTTAAAAGATGCCTCCACGCCGATCAACGAGGCGCGATCCTCCGATAACTGCAACACCACCTGCTCCCCAAATCGATACGGCAGCTCTGAATGCTGCTGTAGCTGCGGCTGTGGCTACAGCCATGGCTCAATATCATTCCACCAACGCCAGTGGTGCGGAAACGCCTGTTCATTCGACCCATGGTGAAGCTCCTGTGCGCTTGAGAAAGTGCTCCTATAAGGACTTCACCAACTGTAAGCCACTGTCCTTTAAAGGGACGGGCGGAGTCATTGCCCTCTCGCAATGGTTCGAAAAGACAGAGTCGATCATCGAGATCTGCTCATGCCCGGAAGGAAGCAAAGTCAAATTTGCTGCGTGCACCTTCGTGGAAAAAGTGCTGACATGGTGGAATAGTCATGTCAAATCACTATCTCTCATAGTGGCTAATGCTATGGGCTGGGAAGCTGTGAGAGAGCTAATGATTGAAGAGTATTGCCCGAGAGGCGAGATCCAAAAACTGGAGCAGGAACTGTGGAGCCTAACCATGAAAGGCTCCGACATTGTGACCTATACCGCCAGATTCTGCGAGCTGGTGGCCCTCTGTCCCAACATGGTTCACACAGAGGGAAGGAAGATAGAGAGATACATATGGGGGCTGGTGCCTCCATTCCAGGGGAATGTTTTGGCTTCAAACCCCACTACATTCGATAGTGCCAAGCGATTGGCACAACGACTTATTGACCATGGGGTTCGTACCCCGGCCACAACAACCCTGGCCATATCAGAACCCGCCAAAACCGCTGATTCCAAGCGGAAGTTCTGGGATGACAAAAAGAAGAAGAAGACTGCCAAAAAGCAGCAGGTCGTGGCAGTTGATGCTGCGATAGCACCTGCCGCTGCTGCTCCGGTAAAGCAGTACGCTGGAAGTTTCCCTAAGTGCAACAAATGCAACTTCCATCACATCGGAGCCTGCCGAGAAATGCAGTGCTCTAAGTGCAGCAGGAAGGGGCACACTGCCCGTTTCTGCAAGGCTCCAGCAAAACCAATCGCCCAAGTCCCCGGCACTGGTGTGGGCCAAGCTTGCTACGGTTGTGGCGAGGTGGGCCACTACAAAAGGAACTGCCCGAAGGCAGGGAGCGCCGGTGGAGTGGGAAGAGTTCTGGCCATAGGCCACGAGGAGGCGGTTACTGACCCCACAGTGGTCACTGGTACGTTTCTCCTCAATAACTCTTATGCATGCACACTGTTTGATAGTGGAGCGGAGAGGAGTTTCGTGAACCAAAAATTTTCTCATTTACTTAAGCAAAAATCACGAGCGGCTAATGGGAAGACAGAGAGCACTAGCAGTATATTCATAGGATGTACTGTAACTTTAGATAGCCATTCATTTTCGATCGACCTCATGCCGGTCTCAATTAAAAGTTTCGACGTCATTATCAGCATGGATTGGTTGAGTTTACATCGTGCCGACATCATGTGTTACGAAAAGGTTGTTCGCCTTAATCTACTGTCTAGTGAAACTCTAGTAATCTACGGTGACAAACCCGACACTAATCTTCGCCTCATCTCGAGCATTCAAGCCCAGAAATTCTTGTGAAAGGAATGTCGCACATTCCTTGCAAATGTTGTCGATGTGAGCCAAGAAACGAAATCTATTAAGAATATTCCAGTAGTACGTGATTTTCCCGACATCTTTCCAGAAGAACTCCCAGGACTACCTCCACAACGTCAAGTCGAGTTCCGAATCGACTTAGTTCCAGGGGCTACCCCAGTAGCCAAATCGCCCTATCGTCTAGTACCTACAGAGATGCAAGAACTGTCCGGTCAACTTAACGAACTGCTCAGCAAGGGCTTTATAAAACCAAGCTTCTCACCCTGGGGAATTCCAGTCTTATTCGTCAAGAAGAAAGACAGATCGTTTCGTATGTGCATCGACTACAGGGAGCTCAACAAACTGACCGTCAAAAATCGTTATCCTCTGCCTCGCATAGATGATTTATTTTACCAACTTCAAGGGGCGAACTTCTTTTCAAAAATCAATCTAAGATCCGGATATCACCAAATACGAGTGCTAGGGGAGGATGTCCCAAAGACAGCCTTCCGAAATCGTTATGGGCACTACGAATTCGTAGTGATGCCGTTCGGATTAACAAACGCACCCGCAGTATTCATGGATTTAATGAATAGGGTGTGTCGTCCTTACTTGGATCAGTTCTTCATCTTCTTCATCGATGATATACTTATCTATTCTCGTAGTAAGGAGGAGCATAGTTGACATCTCCGACTAGTCTTAGAAACTCTGCGTTCGGAGAAGCTCTATGCGAAGTTCTCGAAATGCGAATTTTGGATCCGAAGAGTCGAATTCTTAGGACACGTGGTTAGTGAAGAGGGAATACACGTGGACCCTTCCAAAATCAAAGCCTTTGAGAGCTGGTCAGCACCGCAGACACCTACAGAAATTCGTCAATTTCTAGGCCTCGCTGGCTACTATCGCCGATTCATTCCAAACTTCTCCCGAATTGCGAAACCTCTTACAACACTGACCCAGAAGGGTGTAGCATTTGACTGGGAAGAGAAGCAGGAGAGAGCGTTCCAAACACTCAAGCGAGCCTTGTGCACCGCACCAATAGTATCCCTCCCCGAAGGGATAGAAGACTTCGTTGTCTATTGTGATGCGTCAAATCAAGGGCTCGGCTGTGTTCTGATGCAACGAGGTAAGGTCATCGTCTATGCCTCGAGACAGCTGACACACGAGGTCAACTACACCACTCACAATCTCGAGCTAGGACCAGTTGTGTTTGCGCTGAAGATCTGGAGACACTACCTGTATGGTACAAAAAGCACTATCTTTACAGACCACAAAAGTCTACAACATATATTCGACCAGAAGGAGCTCAACATGAGACAATGACGGTGGGTCGAGCTACTCAGTGACTACGAATGCGAAATTCGTTATCATCCGGGTAAAGCCAACGTAGTAGCTGACACCCTAATTCGGAAAGAATACTCTGGTCGTAGACTCAAATTATTGACTATGACTATCCATTCACATTTGTCCACGCAAATTAAGGAGGCTCAGCTCGACGCTTTGAAACCTGAAAATGTGGCGAGTGAATCCCTTAAAGGGATGGATAAGAACTTAGAAGTCAAGGGTGGCGGAGCTTTTTATTTCATGGATCGGATCTGGACACCGAGACACGGTGGTTTCAGAGACTTGGTCATGACGGAGGCGCACAACACTCGTTATTCCGTCCACCCAGGTTCAGATAAGATGTATATGGATCTTAAAAAGCTATACTGGTGGCCTAACATGAAAGCAGAGATTGCTACCTTCGTGAGTAAATGCCTTACTTGCGCCAAGGTCAAGGTCGAATACCAGAAACCCTCAGGTCTACTAGAACAGCCGGAGATACCAGAATGGAAGTGGGAGGGGATCACTTTGGACTTCATAACCAAGTTGCCCAAGACAACAGGTGGACATGATACCATATGGGTCATCGTCGACAGATTGACCAAGTCCGCACACTTCCTGCCTATCAAAGAAACAGAGAAGATGGAGAAGCTTACAAGAACCTACATTCGGGAGATTCTACGACTGTACGGTGTTCCCATATCCATTATCTCGGACAGAGATAGTAGATTCACTTCGAGGTTCTGGCAGTCGCTACAAAGTTCCCTAGGAACTAGGTTGGACATGATTACAGCCTGTCATCCACAGACCGATGGACAAAGTGAGAGGACTATCCAAACCTTGGAAGATATGTTACGAGCCTGTGTGATCGACTTTGGGAAAGCATGGGATACTCATTTACTCCTTGTCAATTTTTCCTACAACAACAGTTATCAGACGAGCATAAAGGCTGCTCCATTCGAGGCCCTCTATGGCCGAAAGTGCAGATCCCCTCTGTGCTGGGCTGAGGTGGGTGATACCCAGTTAGCTAAAGGACGAGTTCCTGAAAGCACTCTCATGGGTCCGGAGATCATTCGGGAAACGACAGAGATGATCGTTCAGATTCGTGAACGATTGAAAGCCTCTAGAGACCGACAGAAAAGCTACGCAGATAAACAAAGGAAACCGTTGGAATTCCAGGTGGGAGACCGTGTTCTATTGAAGCTCTCACCCTGGAAGGGCTTAATCCGCTTTGGAAAGTGTGGAAAGCTAAATCCAAGATACATAGGGCCTTTCGAGATTCTCGCTAGAATCGGCCCTGTAGCTTACAAACTTAACTTACCCCGCGAACTCAGTAACCTACATTCTACTTTCCACGTCTCGAACTTGAAAAAGTGTTTGTCCGACGAGACTCTTGTAATCCCACTCGACGAGATCGAGATCAACGAGAGCCTCAACATCGTGGAAGAAACTGTGGAGATCATGGACCGGGAGGTCAAGCAAACAAAACAAAGCCGTATCCCGATAGTGAAGGTTCGCTGGAACGCCAAGCGAGGACCTGAATTCACTTGGGAGCGAGAGGATCAGATGAAACTGAAATATCCTCGTCTTTTTACTTAGTTATTTGTAACTACTTATTTGCTTAAACTCTAATTTTGGGACGAAATTCCTTCTAACGGGGGGATGATGTGACAACCCGGAATTTCTATTCTGTACAACCATTCACTTCAATAGAAGTCAGAACTGTTTCTGCTAACTTTTAAGCTTTTTGGAGTCAGTTTGAGTGTTCTAAAGCCTAGTACTGCGAGAGATAACTGGAGAGAGGATACTCTAGGGTTTATTGTGCATCAATAAAGTTCCAAAACTCCAAGAGTTTGGAGTTTACGGCCCAAACATGGTGTCTACGGCCGTAAACTCTAAGGAGTATAAATATGACACTTAGTCATTTTATACACTTTTTTACCATTTCAAGCCTAGAAACTCATTTCTCTCTCAAGTAGCATCCGATTTTCCTTCTTGATCTTCAACTTTGTAAGTGTTTCTTGCCTTGTTTAGTTGATCTCTTCCATTATCTAGTGATCTTACATGATTCCATCCACGAAATCATTCCATTTTCTTAGATCTTCAAGTGTTCTTCATTTCGCCAAGAACACACGTTAGTGTTCTTGGGCCGTGAACACCCTTTCAAGCTCCTTTATTGTAAGTATTCTTACCCTAGTGTGTTATAAGGCTTGTTTCACTCCTTATTCAACTAGAAACACAAAGAAACACAACATCAAAGGTGTTCACGGTCAAGACATGTTCTAGAACCGTAAACCCTAATAAATGGGGCAAAGTGAGCCCTAGTCCCTTCTTTAGCTTTGGATACTAGTCTAGATCACTACCTTGAAGTGAATAGGACCTTAAACATCAAAAAGACCAAGAACAAATAGAGTTTACGGCCGTAAACTCATGGAGAAATGGTCAAGACATGTTCTAGAACCGTAAACCCTAATAAATGGGGCGAAGTGAGCCCTAGTCCCTTCTTTAGCTTTGGATACTAGTCTAGATCACTACCTTGAAGTGAATAGGACCTTAAACATCAAAAAGACCAAGAACAAATAGAGTTTACGGCCGTAAACTCATGGAGAAATGGTCCATAGTGGTGAAATTGTGCCACCATGACTTCCTAAGGCGTAGACTTGAAGTAAGGATACTTCTTTATGACTTATAAGACCTCAAAACACAAAATGGTAGAAGTTACCATGGGTTTACGGCCGTAAACCCATTGGGACCGTAAACCCAAAACCGTAAACTCATCAAGAGTTTACCCCTGGACCATAAACTCAAAAGCAAAGCCCTACAACCCTTACATGCAATCCTTGGTACTACTAGCACTTGAATCAAAGTGTTATCCATGTTTTAGGGTGTCTTTACTTGATTAATTAGTTGTTAAATGACTAATTGGATACATATATGTGTTGTTATATGTTAATTAGGATCCGTGTGTGTGTTCAAGTCTTCACTTGACACTTAGCATCGTATACCATCCGTTCATCCAAACCACTCACTACAGGTGAGTTCATACCCCTTAATAAACCTTTTAAATGATTTTTAAATGCTTTTATGGGGGGGGGATACAAGTTGAACTATTATACTTATTATATCAATCACATGGGATTAATAACTACCAAACAAGTGGATTTCTTACTTTTCAAACTGTGTTATCAAACAAACTACTTCAAACTGTTTTACATACTCTTTTACGTGTCAAATACTTTCATTAAACTCTTTTAAAATTATATTATGTTATATGTGTATCTATATAGATATAGTTATATAAGTAGGATTGAAAGGACTTAAGACTGATAGCTCACCTTACCTCCTGTTCCTTGTTTGGTTGTGGACTTAGGGTATCGGTTGTTTGTCCGAAGGTCGTTTGAATCCTAGTTATATATTATGTATATGTATATAGATATAAAAGTTTGTTGGGTCAAAATTATGGTTTATACTTTGCTTTTCTGAGCAATTGTATTTTTATGTAATATATTATGAGTTTACGGTCAGGTTTACGGCCAGGTCGGTGTTTACGGCCATAAACAGGTTTACGGCCGTAAACCCTGTTTACGGCCCAATGGGTGTTTACGGCCGTAAACCCATTTACGGCCGTAAACCCATTTACGGCCCATGTTTCTCATGTATATATATAAGGGTGAGGGGTGTGAGGAATAGATTGATGAACATAATATAAGAGCTTAAGTGTGTGCATTTGAAGGTGTTCTAGAGAGAGAGAAAAGAGAGCGTGTGTTAGTGTGTGAATCTTGTATCTGGATCTTCATTCTAATCAATACATTCAAGATTCATCATCTTCTTTCTTCTCCTTCTCTTCTATTTGATCTGACATCATCCAATTGATTGGGATTTCGCACCATCAATTGGATCTGATTGATACACAAGCAGATTAGGGACTTACAATTGGTATCAGAGCTAGTACTGTATCAGTCAATTTTGTCAGATCTGGAGCATATTTGATCTTATTTTTGAAAGATTTCTACGTTTTTGGATAGACCTCTGAAAATTAGGGGAGGTTTGTTCTTCGTGTTTTTGATAAAAAAGGGTTTTGGATCGAGTTTTGGAGCTTCAAACTCGAAAAAATGTTGTTTTTGGTCGTAACCAGCGAGGGGGTGGCAGCGTTTACGGTCAGCAGCTAGGGTTTCCGAGGTTTACGGTCCGAGGTTTACGGTCCGGAGTTTGCGGTCCGAGTTTACGGTCCGGAGTTTACGGTCCGAGTTTACGGTCCGGAGTTTGCGGTCCGAGTTTACGGCTCCGGAGTTTACGGCCCTCGGAGTTTACGGCTCGCACGTATTCGGTCTCGTTTATGGTCAGCAGCATCCTCGCACCTCGTCCTCGCATCGCATCTTCGCCTCGCACCTCGCATCGCATCGCGCCTCGTCCTCGCATAAGATCCGAAGTTCGCACAACGTGCTTTCACTAAAAAAAGGGAGAATCGTTTTTGGGGCTGCCGTGTTTCGAACTCGGGAGCTCTGATTCTTCAACATCAGCGCCTTACCAACTAAGCTACCAAGGAACTTGTTTCAATCCTTCCAAATTTAATTCAAAAGAACTCATTCTCGGTTCCAATTTCGCAAATTTGTCACTTTTAACCCAAAAATCAATTTCTTTTATTTTAAAATTTCATTTTCAACCAAAAATTTTAGTTTTTAATTTTTGACTTTTATTTTTGACTTTTTACTTAAAATTTTGACTTTGACTTTTAAAGTTTGACCTTTGACTTTAAACTTTGACTTTCTCGTTTAACTTCTAAATTTTCAAATTTAGCTTTTCGATTTGACTTTTAAGTTTGACTTTTCAAGTTTGACTTTTGAGTTTGACTTTTTACATTTGACTTTTGAGCTTGACTTTTAAGTTTTTAGTCAAAGAACTTAAAAAAAAAAGAGTTCTTCAAACGTTCCAGTCAATGAAGTTTCATGTAATCCATCTTGTAAAACTACGATTAAGTTTCTTCGGGAACAAATTGATTTATTAAAAAGAGAAGTTGAGGACCTGAGATATGAAGGATATCAACTCAGGAAAGGACAGAAACCCCTTAAGGCCCAATTAGAAACAAAAATAAAGGACTTTAAGAGAATTCAGACAGAATACAGTGAAAAATGTGAACTTTATGATTATATCAAAAGACTGAATGATGAGTTAACTACTGAGCTTGATACATTAAAGAGACAATTTGATACCGCAAATTTTTATTTTAGAAAATTTGATGGATCAAGCGAGGTAGTTGCCAACATGGTTGATCATTGCATGCAGTTTAAACGAAACCAGCAAAAGGGTTTAAGATACGATAATGTACCTCCTCCTTATAATCACACATATCAGTATCAACCTTTTTCAAAAAAGGAGATTGCCAACGAACCATTCATGGTTTATGGCAAGCCATCAGGTTTTGTTTCAGGAGGATTTATTAATGTTGAAAGTACTAACGTTTCTACTTCCCCTACAAATCAATCCTTAGATCAGTCAAAGCACAAAGTTGAAGGATTTGTTTCTGATAACAAAACTGAGCCTGAACATGATGTTTCTGTTTCCAATGAAAAACCTTATGTTTCTGATATTAAAGTTGATGATACATCTTGTGATGCTTTTGATGCTTTTCCATCGGATCATGTTGAGTTAAATTTTTTTGACATATTTGATTATTTGTTTGAAAATACTGATGTTCCTGTTTCTAGCACATCTACTTCATGTGCAGGTAAAGTAGTAAAGGATGAGGATAAGGAGAACTGATATAATTCTAGTTCTGCAAATTCTAATGATTCTGTGTCAAAGACTGATAACTAAAATTTCTTTGATGTGTTTGATTTTTTGTTTGACAATTCTGATGTTTCTGATTCAAGCACATCCACTTCACCTCCACCCTCACCAGTCACACAACCTGCTGTTGGTAAATACAGGCCACCAAAGCAAGCAAATCAAAGTGCCTGTTGCAAGTGTGCTTGTGGGAACAACAAGTGACAAGGCAAGGATACGCCACCAGGGGCAGGAAGAAACAACTCCTACGTGAAGAAGCAGACTTGCTTTCACTGTGGAACACCTGGACACATTGCCAGACATTGTCCAAATCGCGCATACGTTCCTTACTATGCACAAGGCTGGCAGAACGCGCCAAGAGGGAGATACTTCAAAAGAAACCCCTCAAGGTCACGATCAGACATTGGCGACTGGAATGCCAAGAAGGCCAAGAATTCAACTCCCAAGGCCAAGAATCCAACTCCAGATGTCAAGAAGGGAATGTCGGCCAAGAAGCCAAATCTAAGAGATGCTCCCGTGAAGCCAAAATCAAAGTCATCTCAACGGCCGACATCAAGTTCAAAATCAAGTGCTGAGCCACCCATCAGATCGAAAAAGAAATGGGTCAAACCCAACTACAAATGGGTTCCGAAAGCTCAATCTCCCAAATCAACTAATGACTCTAATATTTTTACATCTTCTGTTTGTGATAAGCAGGACATGTCCTGGGAGAGAGTATCGTGCAAGAATGACAAAGGTCAACCCAGTTTCAAAATGGACTGGGTTCCAAAGACCAACTAATCCCGCTCTGTGTCGGAGCAGCTATGGAGGCATATCTTCAGACTTTGGTTTGTTGGTAGTGGCTGTTCCAGGCACATGATAGGGGACATCTCTCAACTATACAACACTCAGAACATTATTTGAGAGTATGTGTCCTTTGCGGGAAGGGAAGAAAGGAAGGGATCACAAATGGGGTTAGTGCTTAACGATGTGAAGAATTTTTGGATCTGTTCTGAGATTACGCGTGCTGTTCTCAGACCTTCTGGATGCAAATTCAATCGGTGACTTACGGTTTGAGTTTTCTTCTTTATACTCCTAAGTTTTTCTTAAGCTGATTCACTTTAAAGACTAATTTTTGTTTTAGGATAGTTTAAATTTTTGCATTTACTTTCGTTTCTCTCCTATGCACAAATTTAGGGGGAGAAATAAAAACAATACAAAAATTAGAAAATTTAAGAAAATCCAAAAACATTAGAAAATCAGAAAATCCAAAAAATATGTAGGTTATGAAATGAGTTTGAGGGAGATGTTTTGGGAAGTGATATAATCATGTGATAACAGGCAATCAGAATCTGTGTAAGGGACATAATCTGAATTGTCTAGGCTCTGTGTTCGATGCGCTGGTAGACACAAGAGATTAAAATGGACTTGACTGGGCATTAATGAACTTAAGGAATCTAGAGACTTGAAAAATCTTGACCTAGATAGATCCATTTAGCCTGACAATACGACGCCGAGATAGGTTGAGCAGGGAGATATACATGATAATCCACCGGTCACACTAAAATAATCTGTATCTAGATCCGTTGTTTAACTCGTCCTCGATGTATGGACTTTGTCCTTAATTCCGGTTTTGATGTAGCGACTGGGAATTTTGATAAATTAGGTCTGTAGGAAATTACTTTCTTGCTTTCTTTCTGTTAGTCATATGTTGCCTCCTCTGCGTGATTGAAATACATCCGACCTGGACTGCAACATATGCAACTCTATTTATATGAATCTTCTATCTATGCAATTCTTTCTATCTGTTAGCCATATACTGTCTCCTTTGCGTGACTGACAATCCGACCTGGTACACAATATATGCATCATTCTTTTTCTCAATCCCTCTAAAACTTCAGTTAGTCATATGTTTCACCCTTTGCGTGATTGGAAGAGATTCGACCTGGGTGTATATCATATGCATTCTAAATCTGACTTCTCTCATAATAATTGTCTGCTCACCTAATGTAAGGAGTACTTTGGAAGTTCCTGATTATTGGGGTATGTCAGGATGCGGGAAACATGTTCTAGTACATTTAAAATTGAACAATCTCTAGGTTGTCTATAGATCTCGCTGTTCAATTTAGGCGGACAACAATATCTTTGGTGTCGTCAGCTGAATGGTCCTTAAGGAATATTATCTAGGAACTTAGGATCACATTGTCTTGTCCTTATAGTATGTCCTAATTTTATCACCATCTCTCGTGTTTAAGTGGACCACAATATCGGCGATTGACCAGATCTATTCATGAAGGGAGAGGTACTGATAAACGGATAAAGGTTGTTTAAAACTTTGATCCCAAATCACTCTTAAAGTTGTTGGCTTTTGAGCATTCTAACACTCCTAAGTGTACATGCAACCCTAAATACCTTGGATCTATGTTTTCTCTATTATACATGCAAATATGATTATCCAAGGTATTATCCTAACTAGCATACCAAAACATTGATACTAGGATGATAAAATGGATAGAATACATACCTTGTTGTTGTTGCTTGACTCCATGAAGCTTGAGAGCCTAGTGCCCCAAGTGTGACACCTCAAATGGTTCACACAACATCATGAACTCTTAGAATAACCATGAGAAGAAGACATACATGTTCAAATTGGCTAGCCCTCAAAATATGTATCACTAGTGCCAATTTCTTGAACTAAAGGGGTTCTTATATAGTGTGGCTATTAGGGTTACACCATGTAACTCATGACTTTACCCACTCCTTATGCTCCATGGGTTTTAACCCCCATGGAGTATCCATGGATCACCACATAGGTTAAACCCAACATAAAGGATTCTTGGATCATAAGCCTACATATATAAGAATGAATGATTTACACAATCAATCCCCATATATTTAATTAGTCTCTTTTTGATCACTAAATTAAGTCCAAATTAATTCTTGATCAATAGTAATTAAATAACATGATTTCATATTAATATATTAGAACTTATAATATATTAATATGTCATAAAATGTCTTTTCCACATAAACGGTCTATCCAAATGTTCCGATGCCATGCAACCCAAATGGACCATGCCGAGTCGGGTCAAGTACATACCAGTTATAGTTATGCACTTAGACACTAATCCAACAGTCTCCCACTTGGATAAGTCTAAAACTATTATTGCGTATGACTTCAGGAACCAACTGGCAATCGTAGCTCTCAAAAGCCGCTGTCGAACTCTGACCTTGTAGATGAACTCTGACCTTTGTCAATGACTTGTCCATTAGATAAGGGATCATATATTCCTCAATTCTAGATATCATATGGACTGAGACATGGATTATAATCATTCTCTCTGTCCATTTGTTGTTTCCCGATTTCCGATTTATGACGACTGACTAATTGAACAAATCAAATCAGTCCTGGCTCGGCCGAGCACTTCCATTTGTCATCATCAAATCATCGAGGGGCCCACAGATATCGCTTTTATCCTGAAGGTAAAAGGAATGGATAAACTTCGACTCATATGGCTTGTTCTACTACATGTTGAATCATACACAAAGACACGTTTTATAACACCGAGTTACCGAATGCGTTTTCGTGCAATCAATGTACAACCAACTCATAGTAACAACTCATATCTCTAGGTTTGAAGAATATAAGATATTATCGTCTCATGATCACTCGTGATAAAATCCATGAAGTGATTCCAATGAGCGCGGGTTGAATCCAATACTCAGAACTTATGAGCACTCATGAGTGTTGTAGCCCTTTGTCCAACATCTTAGACCTCTACAAGCCAACCCATGACAGTCTTGATGTTGGATTAGTGTCTAAGTCCATAACTATTTTGGTATGTACTTGACCCGATGGTGCATGGTCCTTTTGGGTTGCCTTCACCAAAGCAACTTGATACGATGAATTATGGAGAGAAAGGATTAAATATGATTTATTAATATATTATGAGAATAATATATTAAAGGAGAAATCATATTGTTTAATTAATATTAGTCAATAATTAATTGGTAATTAGTTTTGTGGCTAAAAGAGATTAATTAAACTTAAGGGACTAGAACTGTCAATTGTATGATAGTTGAATATTGAGCTAATGGACTACATATTAAAGGGGTGGACGAATTCTATGGGGAAACCCATTAGAAATCGTCCTAGGCCTTTAAGGAAGGAGTCCATGGGTTGCTTAGGGCTTAAGCATCCAAATTAGGTTTTCCTTGTTTGATAACCCTAATAGCCTCTCTATTTAAAGGACCCTTATGGCTCAAAAACGTGGTGAACTTGTTGATTAGGGTTTCCACACGTTTTTGGTAGCCTCCTTCTCTTCTCTTCTTCATCCTCTTGCTCTTGGTGTTTGTGAACCATTAGAGGAGTGATATTTATGACTCTAAGCTTTCTAAAGTCATTACAAGGAGGATTTGAGATTGTTATTGCTACATAACAATTAAGGTATGATCTAAACCCTAATTCATATGTTAATATTGATTATCACATGCTAGATCTAGGGTTTAAAGTCTTGGATGAATTGCATGTACAATAGAGAAACCTAGATCCAAGCATTAGGGTTTGTATGAGCACATAGGATGTTCTTATGGCATAAACCCATCAGTGGTATCAGAGCCTTGATTGGTTTCTATTGTATTGATGCCTTGTATGTTTGTTCAAGTTGCAAAAACGTTTTTTGAGCTCCCTGCTTGATGAACTCGGCGAGTACCACAGTATACTCGGCGAGTAGGCCTCAACTCGGCGAGTCCATTGTGGTACTCGGCGAGTTCGAGCGTCAGATGGAGCTATTTTCGGGATTTCTTGCTGTTTTACTCATGGATACTTGCCTTATCTGTTTTAGATCATTAAAATCCGATTTTATACATATTTATGAGTATATCCTTGATTAAGCAAAAGATAATTACCAATTGATTGGATAATAACTTCCTTATATGATAAAGTTTGATTATTTGTATTAATTGGGTAACTTACTTTGCAAGAAATTAAAATTAGGTCAAATATAGATAATGATAAAATAAATTGTTTAATTTATATTATTTGTTATTTGATCCTTGTGTTATGAAAAGTTTCAATTTTTCCCCTTTAGGTTTTATAGTTTATATTTGAACTCAAAAGTTTTGTTTTGAAATTTAAATAGTTGAAACCCTAATGTTTTGAAAAAGGTTTCAAAACTTGCCTTCAAGTTTTGGAATTTAAATTTTGATTGAAAAGTTTGATTTTGAAATATTTAAATTCTAAACCCTAATGTTTTGAAATGTTTCAAAACTTGCCCTCAAGTTTTGGAATTTAAAGGTTGATTAAAAGTTTAATTTAGGAATGTTAAATTCTAAAACCCTAGTATTATTTTTGAAAAGTTCAAATCACACCCTTATGGTTTTATTAAATTAATTGAGTGTATAATTGAAAGAGAGTTAATAAAATCCATAGTGATATGGTTTACATTTAATTAAAAGTATGTTTTATTAAATTAGACCACCTAGTATTTTAAAAGTGTAAAATACACCATATACTATATATAACATTAAGAGTCTAGTATTATATATGTATGAGTAAACAGTCAGTCTTACCGTTAGTAGGCCTCATTCACGATGCTAGTCTATAAGGGGTGTTTAAGGAAATTGCCTATAAAATGGCGATTGAGTGGGTATCCACTCTTACCGACCGCACTCTTGACTAGTGGAGGGTCGTTAGCCGAACGGGTAGGATAAGACAGATACCTTCCATTATAAGTATAATGAAGTACAAAAGTAACTAAATGCTTTTACAAAATTCCCAATCTTAGTTATTTTAGGCAAAAGTGAATTGATGCAATTCCATGAAATTACACTTTGTGCCCTTGCGTAGACGTTAGTGGAGCGTGTGTGGTTAACCGGCACACTAAATGGTTCTAAGCAAAGGTAGCAAAGGGTGACTCATTGTTTGTCATAGTTCGGTGGAGCGTGTGTGGTTAACCGGGACATCGAATAGGTGACTGTAACATTGGGGGCACCATGTAAGTTTGCATGGTTATTCACACCCTGTTTTGTGATCCTCGGCATCCCAGTCACAAATCGAGGGGCATATCGAGATTTAAACATGCCATTGAAATGTTCAATGAATCTCAAAAGATCAAGGAATTTTCAATAGATTTAAAACTTAAATTTCTTTTTCGTTTTTCATGGTGGAAATTAGTGAATCGTCATTCACTTACCTTCAAATGTTCTACAATTTGGGTTACGACATCCCTCTCCCAAGTTGTAGAGTATTGTGTTGGGTCCTAGCCTTAATATCTCATTTGGGTGATTTATTAAGGACTCAATCAATCAACTAACTTGAATTTTTCTCCCATTTTGTAGATGTCAAAATATGACAACTATGGTCTTCCTAAATTCCGTGGAACAAGCTTTTCACATGAAGATGATATTCCACGATTCGATCGAGGAACACGAGATCATGCTTCACTTCCTCCACCTCCTACTATTATTCTCCCTAACCCACAAGTTCAAAAGGTTGAAAAGTTCAAACTCACTCAAGCCCTTTTGGCAAGTAAACACGAAGAAGGAAAGTCAGTGTGTGCACACGTCCTAGAGATGAAGTCGCACATTGATAAGTTAAGAATGTTGGGGTCTGTTGTCTGTGAGGAGATGGGTGTTGACTGGGTTCTTCAGTCACTTCCTGACTCATATAGTGAGTTCGTAAGAGAGTACTATATGATGAACCACGACGTAACCCTCATCGATCTCACCTATATGCTTATTGCTGCTGAATCAGCAATGATTTGGCGCACTGGAAAAGCAAAGTTGATTGGTGGATCTGCCTTCCAGACCTCTATGGATATAGACAATGGCAACGAAAGGCATGCCATGATCGAAAAGTTTGATCATAAGAGAAAGGCAAAGTCAGAAGTAGTTCCGTGTGTTGTTCCAAAAGAGTCAATTTGCTTTTATTGCCAAGAGAAGGGGCATTGGAGACGAAGATGTCCTATTTACCTAAGAGATCTAAGAGATGGGAGAGTCAAAACGTATGGCTCTACTTTAGGTAAAATCCATTAACTAACTCTTTTAAGTTCCTATTCTAGATTCTTAATACATAATGTGATAAGATTACATTTCGATGTCTTGTAGGATCGAAGAAAAGAGAGGAATCTTAAGGGAAGAAGTGAGCGGAATCTAATCGTGAAGAAATGGATTTCGATCGCATTACTTGAAGATTAGAATCTTAAGCTACTACTTGGAGTTAGAATAGATTGCTTAAGAATATTTAACAACATAGTTTTTCAGTTGAATTGCATTGTAAGGACAAATTTTTCCGCAATAATATAAATTTTGATTTTATATTATTTATTTATCCTTGCAATGGCGTGTATGAAAAATTGATGTAAGTTTCTATTATTAGCAATAATGGATTTGATTCTTAATTATGTTATTTGTGGAAAGGTCAAGAATATACCAAATAGGGAAAGTTTCTCATCGCCCAAGTTTCAATTGGACAGAAACTTGGAATCATACAACTTGGTTGCATGATGAATGAGAAATTTCATATTTGGAAATTAGACTAATTCATTGACAAAGTGTCAAGTGAAGGACTAGGAGATCGAGTACACAAGGTTGTGTGTTGATCAAGTCCACCACAAGAGTAACAAAGATATTCGTCATGATTTACTAAGGTTAAGTAAATATGATTATACTTATGAGATTAAGTGTAATTCTCAATTGATTGAAAGAGTTTCAATAAATAGCAGAACGAATAAGAAGAATCAAGTAGACAGAAAGATAAAAGTTTCTCTATTCTAAGAAGAAGGGATAGTACCTTTTTATTATGTTTTATGATAGGTCTTAATGATTAAGAACCATATCTCAATTGATCCTCTAAGTGACTCTTAGTGCAATTGTATGTCTGAGAAGACGAATCAAGAATTGAAGAAATGGTTAAATCAAGAAGTCAATCATACTTCGTTCCAAAACCAAGTCTTAGAGTTAAGATTGTGAATTGAGTGACAAGTCTTAAGAAGGTTTATAACATTCATCAAATGTGAAATTTGAAAAGGTTTTCTTATTCTTGCACAATTGGAAAGTTGTGATGTCTTGGATAAGACAAAGACCAACTAGGGCCAATTTAGTGAAGTGTTTTGTCTTGATAAAAACTACACTAACTCTTGAATATTTGTTTGTCGAGAAATGTTTATTGACAAAAGAATCTTATATGTCAAGGAGTCAGTGGGAGTCTTAATGGTCTTGAAAAGTTTCAAGAACTAATCGAGAATAAACCTTATCGATCATCACTAGCACACGACTTGAGGTTTACAACCTATCGTGTTGACATTATTTTGTTTCTGTGCCATTCCAATTAAGTTAATTATGCATGTGAGTTCTACGAGTTCTCATTTGAACGCATAAAAGGCAAGCACCTTGATCAATGAAAAGTACGTTGATATGAAAGGGTGAGCTGCTTAACTACTTGGAAGACATGGTGGGCACTCGTGTTACCATAAGGCAAGAAATCAAGATTGAGAAAGTTCAGTCCATATGAGTTTGGATTTGTCGCAAACTTTGGTTTTGACAAATTCGCATGGATAGGAACACATACACCATTAAAATCTAAGTGTCATAAGATTCCCTCCTTCATGAAAATGACTGTGAGGAAATGCTTTCACTAAGAGAGATTTTAAGACGATAGTGATTGTGAAATTGTATTCTCGAATTCGATTATGGTTACGGCATCCCTTTCCATAATTCGATTGTGAGATTTGGCAATTAGTCTGGATTGTTTAGACACACATATGAGCTATCTAAGGCAAAGGTGTATAAGTTTAAGAAGCTTAGATAAAGGATTATCAAAGCATTAGGTATTAGAAATATGAACTTCAGAAATTCAATAAGTATTGTTTTCTGGAAGTTCAGTTGTTTTCTAACACATGTCAAAGCTAGTGGGAGCATAAGTGTTATGCTTATATGATAATAATCATCATGATAGTGGGAGCATAAATGTTGTGCTTGTATGATTATTAAGGCAAGTATTGCAAGTTAGCAATATTAATTATAGAAAACAAGAGTCATACTTTACAAAGTCGTAAGGGTTGAATAGTTGTTTTGTTATAATTAAGGGAGAGAATATTGAGAAATTTTAATAAATTTAGTCAAAGGATACATAGTGTGTTCTTAAATTTCGATTATGATTACGGCATCCCTCTTCATAGTTCGAATTGTAAGAACGAGACACATAAAATATTATGGCAGAAGATGGATAAAGCATCATATCTTTATGTAAGACATTATGCATCATATCTTTATGTAAGACATTATGCATCGTGTCTAGCACATTTAGAGGGAAAAAGGACTAGAATCGGTTTTGACTAAAATAATTAAACAACTATCAAAGGACGATCCAAAGCTCGTTGAGGATTGATCGCTTGTGAGTAGTTGGAAGTATGGTATTGGATGACATTATTATGAATAGATAAGATTCTATTAAGAATGAATTGTCATATGGCAAATATGGAAATGCTTCCATATTGGGAGTTGGATATTGAGAATCTGTATCTAGATTAGAAACTTTTATGCAAGAAGGATGTTCAAAGGAATGTACTTTGAGTGAGAGACATCATATCTATAGAATTGTTTCTGATAGAGATTGGCCGAGTCTTGATGATTTTGAGCTGTGACTTTACGAAAGAATCATTGCATAAAATGTTAGAATCTAGCATAAGTAACAAGAATTTGATATTCTTATACTTGTGATAAGGATTGGGAGTTATGAAATGAATATGATTGGAAATGTGTTCATTTGATCTATTTCACAAGGAAAGGACCATAGGTAAACATTGTGTGCATGCTAAGAGCATGGGACAAGTGTAGTAATAATTCAAGTAAGAAGTTGATTACCCGAAATAACAAATAATGAGTAATCAATATGGTGATTAAATAAAATGTTTTATTTATACCCAGAGTTTGGGGCCATATGGGATTAGTATTATTCTTGTGTTTCACTTTGCATGTTTTGACTTCCTGAATAATTAAATTATTTCAGAATAATCAAATTATTCGAATGGTCCACAGTCGTTCATATGTTGGAAGTAGGTATGAATGAAGACTGTCATGAATTGGTTTGTAGATTGTCTAAAGTGTATTAGACATAAGCAAATGTTTGTTGCAACGTTCATGAGTGCTTATGAATATGAAATGAGCATTGGATTAAACCCACGCTCACTTGGATCACTTCATGGATTTTATCACGAGTGATTGGTGAGACGATAATATCTTATATTCTTGAAACCGAGATGTGTGAGTTGTATCTTGTGAGTCGGTTACACATTGATAATATGTAAACGCACCAGTAACTTGGTGTCATAAAACATAT
Source organism: Lactuca virosa (assembly GCF_052849685.1). Lineage (NCBI taxonomy): Eukaryota > Viridiplantae > Streptophyta > Magnoliopsida > Asterales > Asteraceae > Lactuca > Lactuca virosa. Next base: position 332,385,515 of record NC_136426.1, on the reverse strand, counting down.
TGGTGTGTGTGATTCGGTGAGTGAGTGCAAGCGAGCATTGAGTCGAAGTTTATCCGTTCCTTTTACCCAAAGTAGGATAAAAGTGATATCTGTGGGCCCCTCGATGATTTAGTGATGAAACCTAAGCGCTTGGCCAAGCCGGGACTAATTTGATGTGTTCAATTGTAGTTTGTTGTCAGTCGTCATAAATCGGAAATCGGGAAACAACACATAGACAGAGAGAATGATTTAAATCCATGTCTCAGTCTATACGATATCTAGAATGGAGGAATATATGATCCCTTATCTAAAGGACACGCGTATCTGATAAGATCAGAGTTGACAGCGGCTGGAAAGCTACGATTGCAGATCAGGATCTGAAGTCATACGCAGAATAGTTATTAGACTTATCCAAGTGGGAGACTGTTGGATTAGTGTCTAAGTCCATAACTATTTTGGTATGTACTTGACCCGATGGTGCATGGTCCTTTTGGGTTGCCTTCACCAAAGCAACTTGATAGGATGAATTATGGAGAGAAAGGATTAAATATGATTTATTAATATATTATGAGAATAATATATTAAAGGAGAAATCATATTGTTTAATTAATATTAGTCAATAATTAATTCGTAATTAGTTTTGTGGCTAAAAGAGATTAATTAAACTTAAGGGACTAGAACTGTCAATTGTATGATAGTTGAATATTGAGCTAATGGACTACATATTAAAGGGGTGGACGAATTCTATGGGGAAACCCATTAGAAATCGTCCTAGGCCTTTAAGGAAGGAGTCCATGGGTTGCTTAGGGCTTAAGCATCCAAATTAGGGTTTCCTTGTTTGATAACCCTAATAGCCTCTCTATTTAAAGGACCCTTATGGCTCAAAAACGTGGTGAACTTGTTGATTAGGGTTTCCACATGTTTTTGGTAGCCTCCTTCTCTTCTCTTCTTCATCCTCTTGCTCTTGGTGTTTGTGAACCATTAGAGGAGTGACATTTGTGACTCTAAGCTTTCTAAAGTCATTACAAGGAGGATTTGAGATTGTTATTGCTACATAACAATTAAGGTATGATCTAAACCCTAATTCATATGTTAATATTGATTATCACATGCTAGATCTAGGGTTTAAAGTCTTGGATGAATTGCATGTACAATAGAGAAACCTAGATCCAAGCATTAGGGTTTGTATGAGCACATAGGATGTTCTGATGGCATAAACCCATCACTTGATTCATATCTACTTCCAACATATGACTGACTGTGGATAGTTTGAATAACTTAGTCAATCAGGAAGAACGACCTAGTTATTCTGGAAGTCAAAACATGCAAAATGAAACACAATAATAATAGAATCTAATATGGTATCAAAACCTATGAACATAAATAAAACACATTTTATTTATCACCATATGATTACATATTATTCATTGTATACTGTTTCAGCTATCAACTTTATTCTTGAATTTAAAACAATAGTTGTCCCATGCTCCAAGCATGTACACTATGTTTTCTAAACACTAGTCATGCCATACACCAAGTATGCATACTATGTTTGTATATGATCTTCACTTTGTGAATTAGATCAATTGAACATAACTCCAATGATCCTCTTTCACAGTCCCAAATCCTTACTGCAAATGCAAGAATTCCAAATTCATGCCATTTACTGAAATCTGTTAGATTCTAAACTTATATGCATTGATCCTCCTGTAATGATTATGCACAGAGTCAGAAAGACTTGACAACAACCATTACAGAGCATTCCAAGGAGATCAATTCCTTGGAAACATCCTTCTTGCATTAAGTTTCCTAATCTTACACAAATTGAATAATTTCCAACTTTGAAACATTTCCATATTCCATTTTGACTATCACTTCTGAACAAGAGTTGCCTCCTTACAGATTATGTCAATATGGTCCTTCCAGAATTAACACTATACTTACAACTGTCCTTGAGCAACCAATCTTTGGTAAACCTTAGATTGTCCTCGACAATTGCTTAATCCTTTTAGTCATATCCAGTTCTAGACCTTTTCCCTTCTTAATGCCCCAGGCATTTGGAAAATTTTAGAAAGGATAAATATAGCACATGAAATCGATCCTATATCTGAAGCGTATGGGACACGAGTCATGATGTCTCACATAAAGACTAAACCAGTCTTTTGCTATAATATTTCCATTTCTATTTGCCAAGTTCTCATAATTCAGATTATGAAAAGGGATGCCGTAATCATAATCGAATTTTAGAACGCAAATAATGGACCCATATATAGAATTTCCTTATGTTGAGCCATTCCAACATGAAATTCATATATATATCCTTGACTAAATACGATTAAAAATCTCAATCTAAGCTTTTAAAATTGAAATGAAGTATAATTTTCTCTCCCTTAATTATAGCAAAACAACTTTTTCAACCCCTGCAGCCTCACGAATTGAAACTTTTGTTTTCTATAATTAACATTGCTAACTTGCAATCTTAATCATAATTATCATGCTCCCACTAACATGATGATTATTAACATAACACTCATGCTCCCACTAGCTTTGACATGTAATCAGAAATCAGCTCGACTTCTAGAAATCAATACTTTATTGACTTTCTTATCAAAGTTCAGATTTCTGATACTAGATTGCTTTGATAAAACTTTATCAATATCATACACCTTATCTTAGATAGCTCACAGGTGTGTCTAAACAATTTTAAGAACTATGAAAAGGGATGCCGTAATCATAGTCTCGATTGTTTAGACCTTTACCACTTCTTACAAGTCCATGTTAGTGTGCCGATTAACCACACACGCTCCACTAACGACTTTGAGAATGCAAATATCACAATTGCTATCTATATAAAATCTACTTAGTGAAAGCGTTTCCTCACCATCATTACCATGAATCGAAGAGAAACCTTATGACACTTAGATTTTATGGTGTATGAGTTCCTATCCATATGAATTTTGTCAAAACCATAATCACAAGACAAGGTTACTGACAAATCCACACTTATATGGATTAAACTTGTGCAATCTTAAATTCTTGCCATTTGGTAGCTCAAGGGCCTGCCATTGCTTCCAAGTAGCTGTGCAACCAATTGAGAACTCTCAGAACTCCTATGCAAAGCCAACTTGAATAGGCACAGACATGCCGACACGATAGGTTATAAACCTCAAGTCGTGTGCTAGTGAAGAATTCAGGTTTTATTCTTGATTAGTTCTTGAGACTTTCAAGACCTTTAAGACTCCCACTGTCCTCTTGACATATAAGACTTTCTTGTCAGATATTCAAGAGATAATGTGGATTCTAATCAAGACAAACACTTCACACAATTGGCCTTAGTTGGTCTTTGTTTTATCCAAAAACATCACAACTTACCAATTTCAAATGTACAAGAGTAGAAAACTTTTACTCTTACATTTGACAAGTGTTTTAAACCTTCTTTAAGACATGTCACTCAAGTTACAATCTTAGAGTATAACTCTAAGAATTGTTTTTGGAACGAAGTATAAATCATTTTCTTGATTTAACCACTTCAACAATTCATAGCTCCTCTTCTTAGCTACCAGAATGCACTTAGAGGATGAATTGTGATAAGGTCTCTTAATCATTAAGATGATTATATAACATGATACTAAAGTACTCTCCCATCTTTTCAGATTTGAGAAACTTTTATCTTTCTGCCTAAGTTGATTCTTCTTATTCGCTCTGCCATACATTGAAACCTTTTCCAATGTCTCAGAATTACACTTAAGCTTGTAAGTATAACCATATTTACTGAATTTTAGTAAATAATGACGAATAGTCTTAACGATTATTTGTGGTGGGCTTGATCAGTGCACAAGAATGTGTACTCGATCCTTTACTTGACTCACACATCCATGTGAACAAGTAGTTAGTCTTAATTTTTTCAAATGCTTGAAAGTTCTTATTCATCATGCTATACAACTTGCATGATTCCAAGTTTCTATCCAACTGAAACTTAGGTGATGAGAATCTTTCCTTATTTGGTAAATTTAGACACTACCACAAATGAAAGAATCAAATTCATATTTCCACTCTTGTTCTTAATGGAATCTTATACGCAACACAGTTTTTCACAAATGCCATTGTAAGGATATTTTAAAATAAATAAAATCAAAAGATTTACCTTTTATTTTAAAACTTTGCGGAAAAACTCATCCTTACAATCCATATGAAAACTTGTTGTTATCTATTCCTAAGCAAAATATCATAACTCCTAAGAAGTAGCTCAAGAATCCGATCTTCAAACTATGCGATAGAAATCCATCTACGCGATCAGATTCAGCATAATCTTTCTTTAAGTTTCTTCACTTTTTCTTTGATTCTTAAAACATCAACATGTGACCCAGTCACATCATGTATCAAGAATCTCAGAATAGATACTTAGCAAAGTTAGATAGTGGACTTTACCCGAAGTAGAGTCAAACTTATTGACTTTAATATCCTTAGGTAAATTTGGCAGCTTCGCAACCAATGCCCCTTTCTTTGGAAATAGACCCTTGATAATGGGACTATCTCAGATTTAGCCGTTCTCTTTACCATTTGGTCAACCGAGTTGACTATGGCCGATCCCTTTCCATTAGGAAGAGAGTGCTTTACTGGATATCCAATGTCATCATTGTCAATGTCCATAAAGTTTTAGGAAGTTGATCTTAGCAAATATATAAGATCATTAAGGGTCTTGTCATAGTCTGTTTCATAGGAGTCCCAAAGGAACTCACTATGTGACTCAGAAAGTGATTGATCATCAGCTTCCTCTAGACTTTGACACCCAACTCTCCCGACTTGTCAATATGTGACTACATCTCCAAGATGTGATCACACATAGACCTTTGCTTGCCAATAGGGCTTGAGTGACCTTAAACTTTTCAGGAACTTGTGGGTTAGGGAGAATAATTGGAGGAGGTGAAAGAAGTATGATTTCCATGGGACATCATCTTCATTTAGGAAAACTTGTTTCAAGAGATTTGGGAAGATCATCTTTTGGGAGATATTCAAGATAGTTGATTTAAGGTCCTTAATATAACACCCAATATGAAATATTAAGGCTAGGACCCAACAACCTATTTATAACTGGAAGAGGGATGCCGTAATCCAAGTTATAAAATAGTTGAAGGTAGGTAAATGACGATTTACCAATTTCCACCATGAAAAACAAAATATAATTAAGTTTTAATTGGATTTGAAACTCCTAGATCTTTTGAGATACATTGAACTTTCAATGGCATGTTTGAATCTCGATTGTGCCCTCTCAAGTTTGTGACTGGGATGCCGAGGATCACAAACAAGGTGTGAATAACCATACAAATTGACTTGTTACCCTCAACAATATTACCTAATCGATGTGCCGGTTAACCACACACGCTCCACCGATCTATAATAAAGTTAAGTTACCCTTTGCCACTCTTACTAGTCCATGTTAGTGTGCCGGTTAACCACACACGCTCCACTAACGACTTGGTAAGGTACAAAGTGTAATTTTATTGGCTAGCACCAATTTCACATTTTCCTAAGTAACTAAGAATTGGGAATTTATAAATGTTTAGTTACTTAGTATTTATCATTAATACTTTTAATGAAGGGAGAATTATAGTCCTTTCCTACCCGTTCGGCTAACGACCCTCCACCAGTCAAGGAAGCGGTGGGTAAGAGTGGACACCCATTAAACTGCCATTTTATAGGCAGTAACCTTATACCCCCCTTATAGACCGACTTCGTGAATGAGGCCTACTAACGGTAAGATTGACTTTATCTTATAGAGATATATAATTAAAATTATAATAATTGTATAAGGGTTTGAATTTTAACTTTTAAAATTCTAAGGGCTAACTTGGAATTAAAGTATTCATAAGTGAAACTTTTCAAATTCCAAAACTTGAGGGCAAGTTTTGAAACTATTCAAAACTAATTAATTCCATAACTTATGTGTTTAAATTAGTTTTAATTAAAAAAACTCTTCAAGTTCCATAACTTGAGGACAAGTTATGGAAGACTTTAAACTAATAAAAGAATGTAACTTTTCTTTATTTTGTAATTTATGGAATTAACTAAGGTTACACATTTTATTACTTAATGAAGTGACTCTTGAACCTCCATAACTTGAGGACAAGACTCTTCATTTTTGTAACCATTGCCAACTTTTATGAGTTTTATGAAACTTAAATGTGACTTTTCATATAACTTGAGGACAAGTTAGAAAAACACATTTTAGAATCAACTCTTAGATTAAAATGGATTGAAAAACACATAATCAAATAACTTTTCTATTAATCTAAGCAACTCATAAGAACAAGATAATTCAAATCAAACTTTTTCATGTAATTAGCCTAATCACTAAACTAATACAAAACATGAATCTATTGACAATTATCTTTGAAATTGGATTAGTATGAACATTACCACATCAAAAACAAGTTTATAAGTTCAAAAACAGCTTATGGTAATGTTCATAGTCCATTTCTAGCCAAAAAACTCAAAAATATGCTGTCTGGGGCTCCTACTCGTCGAGTGTATCAACCTACTCGCCGAGTAGGATGATTTTCTTCATGGAATCGGCGAGTTCATCAGTGGACTCGGCGAGTACAGTGCCCAGAATGCCCGAAATTCGACTTTTTCAGCATTTTTTCAGCAATTTGCATCAAGTATAATTGAAAACATGCCTAGGCTCTGATACCACTGTTGGGTTTTGAGCATTCTAACACTCCTAAGTGTACATGCAACCCTAAATACCTTGGATCTATGTTCTCTCTATTATACATGCAAATATGATTATCCAAGGTATTATCCTAACTAGCATACCAAAACATTGATACTAGGATGATAAAATAGATAGAATACATACCTTGTTGTTGTTGCTTGACTCCATGAAGCTTGAGAGCCTAGTGTCCCAAGTGTGACACCTCAAATGGTTCACACAACATCATGAACTCTTGGAATAACCATGAGAAGAAGACATACATGTTCAAATTGGCTAGCCCTCAAAATATGTATCACTAGTGCCAATTTCTTGAACTAAAGGGGTTCTTATATAGTGTGGCTATTAGGGTTACACCATGTAACTCATGACTTTACCCATTCCTTATACTCCATGGGTTTTAACCTCCATGGAGTATCCATGGATCACCACATGGGTTAAACCCAACATAAAGGAATCTTCGATCATAAGCCCACATATATAAGAATGAATGATTTACACAATCAATCCCCATATATTTAATTAGTCTCTTTTTGATCACTAAATTAAGTCCAAATTAATTCTTGATCAATACTAATTAAATAAACATGATTTCATATTAATATATTAGAACTTATAATATATTAATATGTCACAAAATGTCTTTTCCTCATAAACGGTCTATCCAAATGTTTCGATGCCATGCAACCCAAATGGACCATGCCGAGTCGGGTCAAGTACATACCAATTATAGTTATGGACTTAGACACTAATCCAACAAAAGTTAGATATCAATTTTATTTTTGTTAAATTTGTTCATAGTTTTCTTCTAATTTAAATATCAGGGGAGAATTAAAAGTTTTAAAAAACCAAACAAAAATCAGAAAATTAAAAAATCCAAAAATAGTGTTATTTCTGTTTTATTTCTTTTTTAGAAAATATGAAAAATCCAAAAATATTGTGTGCTAAATTTTCTTTTAGTTTTGTTTTTGTCTTAAAAGTGAATCCATATGTAGATGAGACTCATGGCGACTGAATCGAAGATTGTTGAGCCAAGGTTTCATCCGTGATCATCGAAGAATACTCATTCGAAGGAGCAAGAAATGAAGATTATTCTTTCGACATTCAATCTTTCAACCCCAGAGGCAAGGTGAAGCTGCAATTGAAAATTATGTGACGGATTGCATTGAAGCCTCCTCAATCAATCTGATGCTATCTTGAACCTGCTGAAGTGATCCAGAAGATTTGTTCTCTCTGATGTTCTCTCTGAAGATTCTCAAGCTGAAAGTGCTATCTTTCAAGAATCAGTACATCAAGCCTCCTCACCCAATGTGCGTTCAATGTCAAATTCTGACGAAAAGCCCAACTGCTCAAGATGAAGCCATTCATTGAAGATTTATCAAGTTCATCTTGAAGTCGTGAAGAATTTGAAGATTAATGCTGAAGCCAACCTCTCGATGAAGATTGACAAGAAAAGCCAGCTACTTTTTAGGGGGAGCTTGTTGGGTCAATTAAGAAAAGAAAGCTATAAACAAGGGGGAGATTCTTGGGTCAAAATTATGGTTTATACTTTGCTTTTCTGAGCAATTGTATTTTTATGTAATATTTTATGAGTTTACGGTCAGGTTTACGGCCAAGTGGGTGTTTACGGCCATAAACAGGTTTACGGCCGTAAACCCTGTTTACGGCCCAATGGGTGTTTACGGCCGTAAACCCATTTACGGCCCATGTTTGTCATGTAGATATATAAGGGTGAGGGGTGTGAGGAATAGATTGATGAACAGAATAGAGGAGCTTAAGTGTGTACATTTGAAGGTGTTCTAGAGAGAGAGAAAAAAGAGAGTGTGTGTGAATCTTGTATCTGGATCTTCATTCTAATCAATACATTCACGATTCATCATCTTCTTCTTCTCCTTCTCTTCTATTTTATCTGACATCACCCAATTGATTGGGATTTCGCACCATCAATTGGATCTGATTGATACACAAGCAGATTAGGGACTTACAAAGTTCCTTCTTTCTATTCAATACCTTTGGGTAGCAAAGGTATACAAACATGTTCCTACATACAAACAATGTTACTAGTAAACTATAATAGGTGTAGTTTAGGAAGTTACTAATACTATTACTAGAACAATGAAACATACAATGAGTCAGTTCATACATGAGTCAATACATACTAGACAGGGAGAGAACATACAATACAGCTAGTACATACTATACATTACAATACAGCTAGTACATACTATACATTACAATACAGCTAGCACATACTATACATTATACAAGAGAACATACTATTATGAGAAACAGAGAGAAAATACATGCATACTAGACAGAGAGAGAACATACGATACAACTAGTACATACTATACATTATACAGGAGAACATACTATTATGAGAAACAGAGAGAACATACATACATACTAGACAGAGAGAGAACATACAATACAGCTAGTACACACAATACATATACAAGAACACTACTACAGTTATGTGAGCCACGTAACGGGGCATGACATCACCTGTCATGGCTCGTTTTGTATCCAGAATCTCCTGAAGTGGAGAGCGTTGAGTTCGTGTATGGATCTATACTGGATTGACTATCCTACACCTTGCTGCTCGCTACAGTGGGACTTGCAAGTCTACGGGTGCCAAACGTCATTCCTTCCGACGTCTTACATCGTCGTGTTTCTAGTCGGTAGTATGGTACAGGCCGATCACATGGTACTTTATATAACAATTGGTTTAAGGTAGTTAGTACAGCAGTAGTTACTTAATACAACACAACAATACTATTTTATTTCCCATTGCATTCACTTTGTGATCTTCACACAATGAACAGTAATGTAAAAACTATATTTTTGGTTATTGATGGTCAGATTTGGGAAAATACATACTCTTACAAGAGACACACATACAAACACTTGATGCCTTGGTAAAAGGCTACTTTTAGTAGAAAAACATAGGGTTTTCTAGGAGATTCAAACATTTTACAAACATTCACAAACTTTTACAAACTTACACATCGCATACTCACAAACACTTTCTTACAAACAATGACACTAAAATACTTATGATCTCACCAGGTTTAAAGCTGATCAACTCTTTCAAAATAACTTGTATTCTCAGGTCGCCAGTAGACAGGTACCAGTGCCAGGTTTTGAGAAGATGGAGCTCGTTCAAGACTCATCTTTTATTTTGTTTCATATTTTTGGTGTCTATTAAACTAAACAGAACACACTTGTATTAAATTATATTATTAATGCAGTGGATGATGTTGTTGCTTGTTTACTACTATTCATTGTTGTGATACTGTACATGACGTACTCCACCCCCGAACGATTCCGCCGTTCCGGTTTTGGGGTGTGACATCCAAGTCCGAGAAATCGGATTGAACCACAAAGCTCCAACCTTTGGACCAAAATCGTCCAAAAACTCAATCTAAGAGATCTAAGAAGATAATCACCAAGTTTAGATCTTTATACATTGAAATGGCTAGAAATGAAGCAACAATCCCAGATCTGCAACCTCTCCTTTGAACCACCAACTTTCCTTGTTCCTTTCTTGTTTGGAAAATGGATTCACAACACCAAGATGCTTCTCTAGTGACCTTCTAAGCTCCAAGAACACTCAAATATGGATTAGGGTTTTGTAGTAGCTCCTTTAGGGTGGAAATGGAGGCTGGCCTTTGAGACATAAGGTTCTTTATATAGGGCTCAACCCTAAAATTAGGGTTTGGGAACTCTGAGCGTACGCTGGGTGTAAGCCCTCCGCACCCGCGATCATTTTCCTTTATACGCTAGGCGTACCCCATCCTACGCTGGGCGTACTCTTTCGCTGGCCACCTTGCATGCATGGTCCTTTCTTGCCATCTTTCTCCATTAAGGACCAATATTGCCAATAACTTCAAAGTGCTATAAATCCTTCGTTCTAAGCCCGTTTCCGACGAACTTTATACCCACAAAAAGGTGGCGAGAAGCCCAACGCTCCTGACTACATACCCAAGCCTTAGAACCTTTCGAATAAAACCCGAGACCTATAAAAGACCGAATCGCTTATACCTTGGGCCACCGAACCCGCAATCGAAGTACTTTTCAAAATGGCGTGTTATAGGTCAACTCAAGTCCATGTCAAAGTCAAGGTCAAAACCTTGGTCAAAGTCAACTTTGGTCAAAGTCAACATCTTGTTGACTAGATTCACCGAGTTGGTCCACCAACTCGTCGAGTTCCCACGTCCACAAAATGCTACAACCCCGTCCCTACTCGTCGAGTCTAGCAAGAGCTCAACGAGTTATCCTTCACCAAAACATCAGGACCTTCTTCAACTGAATCGCCAAGTTCATCCTTGAACTCATCGAGTTCATCTTCATCCGTATGAAGGTGTTTAGTCTACGACTCGCCGAGTTCTCCTTGAACTCGTCGAGTCCGTCTTCATGTGGTTGGGACATTGCCTTGAACTCGGCGACTTCCTCGTTGAACTCGTCGAGTCCTTCTATCCTCAAGTCCATAACAAACCCCAACAGGCTGTGTTTTCCTTCAACTCAACCAAAGACCATTTCCAGAAGACGTTTGGGGGAAACTGCGACCCGACTCGCCGAGTCACCTAAGCGACTCCTTGAGTCCCTCTTTGTCCAAAACTATACAATCGATTTTAATCGGTCTAAATGTATCCAAAACATAGATCTGACCTCCTATGGTCCATATTATACGTAAAGTTCCAATCTTGACATCCATGCATGAGGTATTTGGCCCAAATGGCTCTAGAATGAAGTCTACAAGATGCATGGGGTGCTTATGGCAATAAAGTTGGCACCTTTATGCCATAAGAACCCCCGATGGTTCCAGATCTGAAGCCATACCCTCAATGAACCACAAAATTCCGAGTATGGCACCTCTAAGGCTTAGAAAAGGTAGAAATGAACCCTAACTAGAGATCTAAGAGATAGATGGTCAAGGTTTCAGCTTTATACCTCAAGTGATCTGGAAATGGGGCACAATCTCTGGATCTACCAGCTTCCACTCGAACTTCCAAGCTCCTCCTTCCTTCTTAAGCTTCGCAATCACCACAAGCACACAAAAATGGCTAAAGAACACTCAAACAAGGTTAGGGTTTCGATTTAGGGTTTCTCTAAGTTGGGAGGGATGATGGAGGCTGGGTTGAGACAAGATAAGTTGTTTAAAGACAAAACTACATAAATGGTCCCTGTGGTTTGCTCAAAATTGTCACTTTGGTCCAAAAAGGTTTAGACTAGCACCAGAGGTCCAAAGTTTTCATTTTGTTGCTTGTTTAGTCCAATCTATTCTGATTTTTTTAAAAATGACGGATTTGCCCCTGTTAATATGATTTTTTTCCTTAATTGTTTTTTCTAATTTTCAGATTTAAAAAAGTAAAAATAAATCTCTATCTCTCTCTCTCTCTCTCTCTCTCTCTCCAAATACCCATCTTCATCCAGAAAATTGTCTAGATGAACAAAAAAACACCATGAACAAAAAAACACCTAGAACAAATTGTTGAACACGTCAATTCTCAATGGAGATGGAGAAAAGAGAATGAGAAATCATATCTAGGGTTAGTCTTCTCCATCTGTTTTCAGATATGTTCGTCTTCTCCATCTTTTTTCATATCTGTTTGTGTTCTTCATCACTGTCAGGATCGGTTTACAACACCTCTCCCTTCTCAGTTCATCTTCACTATCTATGGCTCGATTTTCACTATCACCAAAAAACCCACCCCAACCACACCCTCCAATACCACGGTATCAGAAGACGAAATAGAGGTCAGATCGAATAAGGGAGAAAGAAGAAAACGAAATTAGAAGACGAAATCATGAAGACGAAATCATGAAGATGAAATTAGATCGATTGCGTGCGTTCTTGGGTTCTTCATCTGAACACACACAGATATGAAAAAAGATGGAGAAGAGGGACTCATCTCTCCTACGATAGTCTTAAATCGTGAGCTCATGTCTCCGATCTCCTCCTGAGATAAGAACGGATCTGCACCAGTGAAGTCTGAAAACCTTCTTCGGATCTGTTGATCTGAAACCCCTCCTCCTCTTCATATCTAGTCATCCAACTTTCTTTCATCTTTTTTATTCCTTTAGACAACCATCGAAGCATAAATCCAATTACACAAAATCGATTTCCAGATAAAGATGAGGGATGAACACCCAATAATCGATTTCCAAAAATTTAGAACACGCACACACACTCTTAAATTGATTTCAAGTAACACAAACACACATGATTTTAGTTTATGATTCGAATTTAGGAATTTGATTCTTAAGTTATCCTTCAAATAAAAACTCACAAATGATTTCCAATGAGTTATGATTTAGAAAAACCCAAATGAAAACGAGATTGGAAAGATACCTAGATGAGATATTGTCTTCAAAAGGAGAGAGAGAGAGAGAGAGAGAGAGAGAGAGATTTGGCTTTCTTAATTTTTTTAATTTTTTTAATCAAAAATATATTAAAATAAATAAATAACTAAAAAAATACAAAAAGCAAGGGCAAAATCGTATTTATAAAAATCTTCAAAGGAAATCGGACCAAACTCGCAACAAAATGAAAAATTTGGACCTTTGGTGCTAGTCCAAACCTTTTGGACCAAAGCGGCAATTTCCAGCTAACCACAGTGACCATTTGTGCAGTTTTGTCTTGTTTAAATAGGGTGCAAACCCTAAATATTAGGGTTTTGTCCAGACAGCCCTACTCGTCGAGTCGGTCTTCCGACTCGTCGAGTAGGCCACTAAACCTCCCGGTCAAAATCGAGTCTATTGGACGAGTTGGGCCTCCAACTCACCAAGCCCTGCTGCTGAATCCAGAAAAAGCTTGGGATAGTGCTCCCTCATCTTGTCCTCCGGCTCCCAAGTCCATTCTGAGCCCTTGCGGTGCTGCCATTGCACCTTTACCAACTCCACTGTGACATCCCCTAAATTCTCGGACAGAAAAGACCGATTTAATTTATGCTTTTTAAAATAAAATCAGAGAATCTTTTTAAAAGATGTTGCGGAATTGGTCCCCAAAACAACATATGATAAAAGTTTATCAAAACCTTTCTTTAAGAAATATAGAAATTCCTTTTTAGATTAAAACCTCGGGATGTCATGTTCCGATACAGATCAAAAGCATAAACAAGACATTATAAGCCTTACAACAGTTATTTATAACTACTGGCCTATAATCCATAAATCACTCATCATCATCATCCGACTATGCTCGGGGTCCACTACCTGTAATCATAAAAAGCTGAGTGGGTCAGGCTTGGAAGCCTAGTGAGCATATAGGGTTTTCAACCCACAATAAATAAATTTATTGTACTTAAACATCAAACAATCAACCAAATTACCCCAACCCCATTATCTTATTTATTTCTTAAGGGTTTAACCTAAGAATCAACTATCACTCCTTCCTAAGGATTCATCTTAGGGAATAGGCACAAGGTCACACCATCACCAGGGTTTATACAACATGCACTAAGTCCATAGCTGCCAAGGTTTATTCAACATGTGCTAAGTCCATAGTTCTCATTTATCGACAATATTATTTACAGGTATTCCCCCTGCAATACATGTCAATGGGTTTTTAGAGTACATCAAATGAACATACAGTTCATTACACCTACAGGTTGCGGGCCTGCTAGTGTTCCACAGACTGTCTAGAATAGTCCATGGTTGTCATCCATACTCTGCTGAATGACGGGGGCCAACATTTTGGGTAAGTGATTCTCTCAAATTTCACCAGTCACCCTCAACTCATGATCAATATTACTAATCATCTCATTTATCCAACTCACCTTTCATCACACCCACTACTTCATCTACCCATGTTTGACCCAACATTTTTCATAGATAAAAATACATATACAATTTAAATTATTTAAAAACCTGTATAAATCATTCCTTCAACAACCATCTCTAATAAACAAACAATATATATTCACACAACACGTATTTTATGTAAAATACTTCATATCTATGTATAAGGTGAAAGTAACTACACACTCACATGATTTGATGATAATCGGGCAGCAATTCGTTTCCTAAAACGTTCGTTTCTAATAAAACCGGGATTTTTATTGAGAAACCGGGCTCTGCAAAAGTCGGGCTTCGAAACCAAAAAGATAAATTTTCCGGGCTTCACGGGCACTTCGTGGCGTATTCCGGGGTTTATAATTGATATCGGGGCCTCGTGGGATGTTAATATGAAATAAATATGGGTTTAGGGGCTAAAAGTGACAAGTTTTGAAAATACCCCTAGGAGGTCTCGCACCCCCCTATTTATAGGGGCCGAAGCTCCTGATCCAACCGTTGAGACGAGGCCACGCGTCGCTGATCCGGAGTTCGCAGGGGAAGGCTCGCACGAGGCTCGCACCTGCGAAGGCTTGCTGGCAGCCTCCTACTGGACCGATGTCGGTTCTGGTGGTGGGGTCCGCAGGCGAGGGTGCGCAGATGGCAGCACGTGCGAGGGCCTCGGTGGCGGTTGCTGATTGGACCGCGGACTCGCAGTCCATGTGTGAGGCTTGGAGTCGTGGCGTGCGAGGTTCAGATTGGGCCTCCCTTCGGTCAAATCAGAATCTGACACGTGGCTTCGCATGACTCACCATTTCGGACACGTGGCACATGCGAGGCGAGGGTGACGTGGCAACTCGTGACTATGCGAATTTTCTCTGTTTTTGTGCAAAAACTTCTAAATTCCATAACTTTCGCATACGAGCTCCGTTTTTGACGTTCTTTATATGCACGCGTAGGTAAAATTACGCTCTACAACTTCCGTTTAGACTTCGTCGGCTTATTTTGATTTTAATTTTTATATTATTATTTTTAACAGACCGGGACAGGAAATCCGTTAAAAATTCATAACTTCTTCATCCAACGTTCGTTTTCGTCAGACTTTTTACTGTTGTGCTACTATTTACGAGACATTCGATTCTCGTTTAGGTTGTGTCAGCTAAAAATCACTCGATCTAAAATTCGAGTTTTTAGCTATCTACTGCTAAGCTGAAACTTCGAAAAATCATAACTTTCTCATACGAAGTCAGATTCGGGCGTTCTTTTTATCGAACTTCTCGGTTTAACCAACACTACAAGTTTCGTTTAGATTACTAAGGCTAAAAAGTAGTTTATCGAAAACTCACTTTTTACGACATTCAGCACCGAGCCGGTTTTGTCGTGAAACTTCGACATGTCATAACTTCTTCGTTATAACTCGGATTTCGGCATTCTTTATATATCCGTAATCCTTGTCACGACCGCTACAACTTTCTTAATAGATATCGGCTTTATCTAAAATTTAATTTTGACGCTTATTTTTATTCTTAATTAATTAACTCCTAGTAATTAAGCATAAAACACATAAAACACATAGAATTCACATAATTCCTTTTTCATTTCTTCAAAATGAGTCACAACGGTTAACCTAGACCGTTATGTCAATATTAATGCCTAGTCTAGAAACACGGGCGTTACAACTCTCTCCCCCTTAGGATGATTCCGTCCCCGGAATCACACAACAACAAACAACTATGGGTAGCGACTCACCATGTCTCTCTCCGTTTCGCAGGTGGGATTTGGCCCATTTATATGTTTCCATCGCACAAGCACTAAATCGACTATCTCACGTTACAACTTCTTAGTCTTACGGTCAACGATTGCCTCAGGTTCTCCAATTAACCTCTTCCTCTCATCCAACCTTAATTCAGAAATGGGAATTATGTCGGGCACACCTCCCGTGAACTTCCTCAAATAACACACATGAAATGTGTTATGAATACCCTCCAGTTCTTCCGGTAATTCTAGCTTGTAAGCTTGATTCCCGATCCTCTGAAGTACTTTAAATGGTCTAATAAACCTTGGACTCAACTTTCCCCTTTTACCAAATCTTATAAGTCCCTTCCACGGCGAGACTTTAAGTAAAACCAAATCTCCAACTTCGAAGGATATCGGTTGTCTTTTCTTGTCAGCATAGCTCTTTTGTCGATATTGAGCAGCTAACATCCTCTCCCTTATCACTTTCAACTTTTCAGCAGTTTGATGGACTATTTCAGGTCCCATAAACTGCTTTTCCCCAGCTTCCAGCCAACATGATGGCGTTCGACACTTTTCCCCATACAAAGCGTGATAAGGTGCCATCTTAATGCTTGAGCGGAAACTATTATTATAGGAAAATTCTACTAGAGGTAAGTGTTCATCCCAGTTACCTTGGAATTCTAGGGTACATGCTCTCAGCATATCCTCCAATGTTTGAATCGTTCGTTCGCTCTGACCATCAGTTTGCGGATGGTAAGCCGTATTCAAACACAACTTGGTACCCAATTCCTCTTACAGACTCCTCCAACACCTTGAGGTAAAACGGCTGTTACGATCGGATACAATCGTTAACGGAACACCGTGTAGCCTCACAATTTCCTTCACGTAAGAATTCGCAAATTTATCCATAGTCCATTTCTCGTTAGCGGCTATGAAATGCGCACTCTTAGTGAAGCAATCAACGAACACCTAAATCATGTCGTGACCAGTCCTTGTTCTGGGCAGTTTAGTCACAAAATCCATAGTGATATCTTCCCATTTACCCATGGGTATAGGTAAAGGTTCTAAACTCCCATACGGTTTCTGATGTTGTGCCTTAACCTTAGCACAAGTTACACACTCGGCCACATACTTAGCAACATCGAGCTTCATCGTCGGCCACTAGTAATAGGGTTTTAGATCCTTATACATTTTCGTACTGCCGGGCTGAATCGAGTACATGGTTTTGTGAGCTTCTTCCATCAGAAGACCTCTTACTCCTCCCGCCTTAGGTACCAAAATCCTATCTTTGAATACCTTCACTCCTTGACCGTTTGTATCAAACACCAACGTTTTGCCCAAACGTTCCTCCTTTCGGTCATTTCTCTCTAAAGCTTCCTCTTGAGCTTTCTTTATACTTTCCACAACTGTCGAGACAACTTCAATTCTCAACACTCTTGGCCTTTTATTTTCAAGATTTACCTTCCGACTGAGAGCATTAGCAACAACATTTGCTTTACCAGGGTGGTAAAGTATCTCACAGTCGTAGTCCTTGAGTAACTCTAGCCAGCGCCGTTGCCTCATGTTCAATTCCTTCTTCATATCTTTAAGGCGAACACTACCGCTGCCAACTCCAGACCATGAGTGGGGTACTTCTTTTCATGCTCTTTCAATTGCCTCGATGCATACGCTATCATTTTATCCCTTTGGGTCAGAACACAACCTAACCCAACTCCAGAGGCATTACTATAAAATGTGAAGTAATCAACTCCTTCAGGTAACGAAAGAATCGGTGCTTCACACAACTTCTTCTTTGACTTCTCAAAGCTTCCTATGCTTCTTATTCCAAGTATAGACAGCTCCTTTGTGGGTCAAAGTTGTCAATGGAGTCGCGATCGAAGAAAAGCCTTGGATAAATTAACGATAATATCCAGCTAATCCTAAAAAGCTTCAGATCTCCATAGGACTTTCAATCGTAACCTTCGAGTTACAAAATAAATCCTTATTGAGGACTCCTTCTTCTTCTTAGAATAAGTATTTTCCTTCGTTTATTGTAACAGACCGATGGGTCATGTTCTAATGATCTCTCATTGTATACTGCACTACTTAGACTCAGATCTCCTAGGGACAAATTTTGGAGCAAACTATACCTTCCTTCATGTTCTAATGTGATACAATCAAAGTTCAACATGTATTATTTCTAACTACCTACTTCTTTAACAATGAGTGCGATACTTCTATTAATCGCTTTGATCATTTCTCACTTCAATCTTCTGGCTTAAGTCAAATACTACATCGAACTTGGTTCTCTGAACCACATAATAAACTCATCTTAGTCGGACTCGATTTGATATGACCTCTAAGGTTGGAATAACAATCATCTTCTTAGTCATTACCGAAACGATGGCAACGACAGACTAGAATAAGACGGAATCAATTACTAGCTCCTTGGTAACCTTGTGACTTTCTCTGATCCAAGTGTGAGTCATGTGCTTCCAGTAGCATAGATCTCTACTATTATTCACACCTACTCATAATCGTCCCAAGTACTGTCTCGCAGTCCCCAAGTCCTAAAATCACAAAACAATTTAACACATACGAATGTGTCCAATTAATCATAAAATTTTCCTAGACTCTACTAGGACTTCTTCCATACGTATCTTCAATCATCAATTCTGCTTCAACTTGGTTGGTGATAGAAATTCCAGACGATTGGGACAACTTCAAAAATTACACCAACCATTCCATTCATCAGATGACAAAACCAGGGTTTATATTATTTCCTTGAAACGATTACACAAAGGTTCAAGTTTAACCTATACTATACCTCTAATAGGCTAAACCACTTGTTACTATTCACATTACTACTTCGTAACTTGATCTTCAGGTATCAAGTCTTTACTTCTACTTCCTAGCGTTATTAATCGCTTCGTCAAGGATATCCTGAAATTCCTTTGGCGTTGATGGTGCACTTGGCCTTGTTACTTCATTGTTCTTCAGACAGTTCTTAGAAATATGGCCTTCTTCTTTACATACATAACACACCTCCTTGGGAATCGTACACTTATTGGCGTAATGCCCTATTTCTCCACACCTAAAGCACTTCACCTTCCTGTCACAATCCCCAGAGTGTTTATTTTTGCACTTCCCGCACCAATTTCCTTTACCTCCTCTTTTTCCAGACTTTGAGGATATGTTGCTCTTATTAGGCCTTGAAGACCCGTCAAATTTCCTCTTCTTGCCAACATCAACCTTGTTGGCGATCCTGTCATTGATCATTTCTTCAATAGACTTAGCAACCCTAATAGTTGCCTCAAGAACAGATGCCTGACGTACTGGCATAGTAAGTTCATCCTTACTTTGTTGAAGTAAACGTTTTGTTTCTTCCATCTGTTGATCCAACATCGTACGCACCATTGCCTGCACCCCAGCCATCGTGATTGGATCAGGCTGTGGATTATCCTTTCCGAATCCACTTTGAATACTCGCCATTTCGATCTATACACCATTCGTAGGTGAATTTAGATCTTTATTTTCGATAGGCGTTAAATCTTCGTTATTACTCCGAAACGTTTATATGTTAGTTCTAATATCGTAGTCATACGTTTAGAATCCTACACACATTAGGTTTCCAGATCCGGCCTGCAACAGACCATAGATCCGAACAAATAATGGCATATATGGCAAACATATAGCATTTAGCACATAAAAACATTTTAGGCATCTTTCCTAAAATAAACTAGTGCTCGTGTCAATTTAGGTGTACTACCTAAAATATAATAGACACACTAAACTCACAATCATCGTTTAACATTCTAAGTTTAAGTCTAGAAATCCTACAAATTTCCTAGTTCGCTTAAACTAATGCTCTGATACCAACTGTGACATCCACTAAATTCTCGGCCAGAAAAGACCGATTTAATTTATGCTTTTTAAAATAAAATCAGAGAATCTTTTTAAAAGATGTTGCGGAATTGGTCCGCAAAACAACATATGATAAAAGTTTATCAAAACCTTTCTTTAAGAAATATATAATTTCCTTTTTATATTAAAACCTTGGGATGTCATGTTCCGATACAGATCAAAAGCATAAACAAGACATTATAAGCCTTACAACAGTTATTTATAACTACTGGCCTATAATCCATAAATCACTCATCATCATCATCCGACTATGCTCGGGGTCCACTACCTGTAATCATAAAAGGCTGAGTGGGTCAGGCTTCGAAGCCTAGTGAGCATAGAGGGTTTTCAACCCACAATAAATAAATTTATTGTACTTAAACATCAAACAATCAACCAAATTACCCCAACCCCATTATCTTATTTATTTCTTAAGGGTTTAACCTAAGAATCAACTATCAGTCCTTCCTAAGGATTCATCTTAGGGAATAGGCACAAGGTCACACCATCACCAGGGTTTATACAACAGGCACTAAGTCCATAGCTGCCAAGGTTTATTCAACATGTGCTAAGTCCATAGCTCTCATGTATCGACAGTATTATTTACAGGTATTCCCCCCTGCAATACATGTTAATGGGTTTTTAGAGTACATCAAATGAACATACAGTTCATTACACCTACAGTTTGCGGGCCTGCTAGTGTTCCACAGACTGTCTAGAATAGTCCATGGTTGTCATCCATACTCTGCTGAATGACGGGGGCCAACATTTTGGGTAAGTGATTCTCTCACATTTCACCACTCACCCTCAACTCATGATCAATATTACTAATCATCTCCTTTATCCAACTCACCTTTCATCACACCCACTATTTCATCTACCCATGTTTTACCCAACATTTTTCGTAGATAAAAATACATATACAGTTTAAATTATTTAAAAACCTGTATAAATCATTCCTTCAACACCCATCTCAAATAAACAAACAATATATATTCACACAGCACGTATTTTATGTAAAATACTTCATATCTATGTGTAAGGTGAAAGTAACTACACACTCACATGATTTGATGATAATCGGGCAGCAATTCGTTTCCTAAAACGTTCGTTTCAAATAAAACCGGGAGTTTTATTGAGAAACCGGGCTCTGCAACAGTCGGGTTTCGAAACCGAAAAGATAAATTTTTCGGGCTTCACGGGCACTTCGTGGCGTATTCCGGGGCTTATAATTGATATCGGGGCTTCGGGGGATGTTAATATGAAAGAAATATGTGTTTAGGGGCTAAAAGTGACAAGTTTTCAAAATACCCCCGAGAGGTCTCGCACCCCCTATTTATAGGGGCCGAAGCTCCTGATCCAACCGATGAGAAGAGGCCACGTGTCGCTGATCCGGAGTTTGCAGGGGAAGGCTCGCACGAGGCTCGCACCTGCGAAGGCTTGCTGGCAGCCTCCTAGTGGACCGAATTCGGTTCTGGTGGTTGCTGATTGGACCGCGGACTCGCAGTCCATGTGTGAGGCTCGGAGTCGTGGCGTGCAAGGTTCGGATTGGGCCTCCCTTCGGTCAAATCAGAATCCCACACGTGGCTTCGCATGACTCACCATTTCAGACACGTGGCACATGCGAGGCGAGGGTGACGTGGCAACTCGTGACTATGCGAATTTTCTCGGTTTTTGTGCAAAAACTTCTAAAATCCATAACTTTCGCATACGAGCTCCGTTTTTGACGTTCTTTATATGCACGCATAGGTAAAACTACGATCTACAACTTCCGTTTAGACTTCGTCGGCTAATTTTGATTTTAATTTTTATATTATTATTTTTAACAGACCGGGACAGGAAATCCGTTAAAAATTCATAACTTCTTCATCCGACGTCCGTTTTCGTCAGACTTTTTACCGTTGTGCTACTATTTACGAGACCTTCGATTCTCGTTTAGGTTGTGTCGGCTAAAAATCACTCGATCTAAAATTAGTGTTTTTAGTTGTGTACTGTTGAGCTGAAGCTTCGAAAAATCATAACTTCCTCATACGAAGTCAGATTCGGGCGTTCTTTTTATCGAACTTCTCGGTTTAACCAACACTACTAGTTTCGTTTAGATTACTAAGGCTAAAAAGTAGTTTATCGAAAACTCACTTTTTACAACATTGAGCACCGAGCCGGTTTTGTCGTGAAACTTCGACAGGTCATAACTTCTTCGTTATAACTCGGATTTCGACATTCTTTATATATCCGTAATCCTTGTCACGACCGCTACAACTTTTTTAATAGATATCGGCTTTATCTAAAATTTAATTTTGACGCTTATTTTTATTCTTAATTAATTAACTCCTAGTAATTAAGCATAAAACACATAAAACACATAGAATTCACATAATTCCTTTTTCATTTCTTCAAAATGAGTCACAAAGGTTAACCTAGACCATTATGTCAATATTAATGCCTAGTCTAGAAACACGGGCGTTACATCCACCCACTTGTTCCTCAGATCCCTCGCCTTCCTTTCGAGGATAGCTATTGGCCGCTCGATATAGTTCAGGCTGTCATCCACCTGAATATCCTCTAAAGGCACCACTGCTGAATCGTCTACCAGATACTTCCGCGGCTGCGAGACGTGAAAAGTACTTTGAATCTGATTGAGTTCGATTGGCAGGTCCAACCTATATGCCACCTTGCCCACACGGGCAACAATCCTGAAAGGTCCACTGTACCTGGGGGCAAACTTGCCCCGCTTCCTGAACCAAATGACACATTTCCAAGGCGACACCTTCAGGAGCACCATATCCCCGACCTTGAGTTCCCGGTTCGAACGACGCTTGTCGGCATAACTCTTCTGCCGACTCTGAGCAGTCTGAAGCATGCTCCGAACCTGCTAGATCCTCTCTGTAGTCTTCAGTACCACTTCGGTACTCCCCATGATCCTCTGTCGAACCTCACCCCAGCATATCGGGGTCCTACACTTCCTCCCGTACAACATCTCAAAGGGAGGACGGTCGATACTCGCGTGATAGCTTTTATTGTAGGAAAACTCTGCCAAGGGAAGGTAAGTATCCCAACTACCTCCAAAGTCTAAAACGCATGCCCGCAACATATCCTCCAAAGTCTGGATGGTCCACTCGCTATGACCATCCGTCTGTGGGTGAAAAGCGGTGCTAAAGTGAAGACGAATACCCAGCTCGTCTTGAAACTTCTTCTAGAATCTGGAAGTGAACTGCACATCTCTGTCAGAAACCACCGAGACTGTCACCCCGTGCCGAGCCACTACCTCTCTAATGTAGATGTCGACCATCTTTTCGGCCGAAATGCTCTCCTAAATTGAAATGAAATAGGCGCTCTTGGTCAACCGATCCACGATGACCCAAATCGAATCCACTCCCTGCGTGGTCCTGGGAAGCTTCGTGATGAAATCCATAGTGATATCTTTCCATTTCCGCATCGGGATATTCAACGGCTGGGTCTTGCCGTGGGGTCTCTGATGCTCGGCCTTGACCTTTCCGTAGGTCAGGCATCTCTCAACATACCAAGCTACATCCCGCTTCATGTAGGGCCACCAATAATCAAAACGAAGATCCTTGTAGATCTTCGTCGCCCCGGGATGGATGGAAAACCTGGATATGGGACCCATACCCTACGGTGTAGTGTCAACAATCCACGACTGTCATAATCGAAGGAGGAAACTGACCCACAATACGCTCACTCTTACGATGTTCCTCCTTCATAGCCTCCTGTTGGGCCTTTCCAATCCGCTCCAACAGCGGAGTTACCACGGTCATCTTAAAGCAGATATCTCTGATCGGCGCTGCCTTGCGGCTAAGCGCATCGACCACGACATTGGCCTTCCCCGGGTGGTATAGGATCTCATAATCATAATCCTTCACCACATCTAGCCATCGATGTTGTCTCATATTTAGATTTGGCTGATACATAAGGTACCTCAAACTCTTATGGTCCGTGTAAATGGTAGAACAGACCCATACAGGTAACGACGCCAAATCTTGAGGGCAAAAACAACTGCTGTAACGCCCGTGTTTCTAGGCTGTGCATTAATATTGACGTAATAGTCTAGGTTAACCTTTGTGACGCATTTTGAAGAAACGAAAAGGAATTATGTGATTATTATTTGAATTATGTGTTTTATGCTTAATTACTAGAATTTAATTAATTAAGAATAAAAATGAGCGTCGAAAATTAATATTAGATAAAGCCGATATCTATTAAGAAAGTTGTAGTGGTTGTGATAAGGATTTCGGATATATAAAGAATACCGAAATCCGAGTTATAACGAAGAAGTTATGACCTGTCGAAGTTCCGCGACAAAACCGGCACGGTGCTGAATGACGTGAATAGTGATTTTTTGATAAACTACTTTTTATCCTTGGTGATCTAAATGAAAGTCGTAGTGTTCGTTAAACCGAGAGTATGCATAAAAAGAACGCCCAAATCTGACTTCGTATGAGGAAGTTATGATTTTTATAAGTTTTAGCTTAGCAGTAGACAACTAAAAACTCGAATTTTAGATCGAGTGATTTTTATCCGACACAACCTAAACGAGAATCAAAGGTCTCGTCAATAGTAGTACAACGGTAAAAAGACAGACAAAAACGGACGTTGGATGAAGAAGTTATGAATTTTTAACAGACTTTTCCTGTCCCGGCTTGTTAAAAGTATAATAATAAAAATAAAATCAAAATTAGCCGACGGAGTCTAAATAAAAGTTGTAGAGTATGATTTCACCTACGCATGGATATAAAGAATGTCAAAAACGAAGTTTGTATGCAAAAGATATGATCTTTTGATGTTCGGGGCACAAACTTCGAGACTTTCATGAGGTGAACATTCAAATTCACGAGGTGAATTCGTTGCATGACACCTTTCGAGCCTAGAAGATACACGGCAAGCCTAGGAGATGATCAGGATCAAATTCACGAGGTGAACATACTTGGTTCACGAGGTGAACATACTTGGTTCATGAGGTGAATCTCAAATTTTCACCCTATAAATAGAAGTTCAAGGGGCAGCCGAGTTTGGTTGTTCCTTTTTCACTCTCTCACTCCCGATAGTCTCTCTAGCCATCTTGAAGTACCCCCGAAGCCCCGGTATCATCCCGACACCTGAAGCAAGTCCCGACGCCTCGAAGATCCTGAGAAAAAGAGCTTTCAAGCCAAAACTCTGCCCGCGTGAAGCCCGATTTTTGGGAAAACATCCCGATTTTATCGGAAACGATTGTTTTAAGAGACGAAGTGTTGGTCAACCATCGTCTTATCATGTGAGTGTATAGTCACTTTCATCTTACATATAGATATGAAGTATTTTATATAAAATACGTGCTATATGAATATATATTGTTTATTTGTTTGAGATGGATGATGAATGAATGATTTATACAGGTTTTTAAATAAATTTAACTGTATATGTATTTTTATCTACAAATTTTTTTGGGTAAAACATGGGGTAGATAGTTGATGTGTGATGAAATAAAATGATGAGAGGCCTCGATGTTATTGTGATCCAGTCATCTAGCGGAGTATGGATGACGACCACTGACTTTTCTAGACAGTCTAGTGGAACGCTGGCAGGCTCGCAACATGTAGGTGTTAATGAGCTTGGGTGTTCATTTTCTGTACTCCATCCCCCACATGGTTGCCTTATTTGACATAAATTTCTGGGAAACCCCCAAATCAGTGTTGTCGCCCCGATGAAAATCCTTAGACTAGGTCCCTTGTGATAGTTGTTTTAGGGCCGTAAAGTGAGGATAACGGGAATGGGTAATCGGGTTATTGTTGTTTGATGAAATTAATAAATCTCTTTATTGTGGGTTGAAAACCCTATATGCTCATCAGGCTACCAAGCCTGACCCACTCAGTTTTCTTTGTATTACAGGTAGTGGCGCGAGAGCATAAGTTGAACAACTTATCAATATAGTTTGATTATAGGCCTGTAGTGTATATAACTGTTGTAAGGCTTATAATGTGCCGTTTATGCTTTTGGTCTGTATCGGAACATGACATCCCAAGTTTTGTTATATAATGAAAATATATTTCTTTAAGAAATGCTTTGGTAAATCTTATTTTATCATATTTCATTTTGGGAACAAATTCCGCAACTCTTTTAATCAAAGGATTACTCTGAAATTATTTTAAAAGCATAAATTAAACAGGTCTTTGACAGGGCCATGATTGGATGCATAGGCTTCAGCTGCCTCGAAGCGTAGGCGATAACATGCCCCCTCTGCATCAATACCTTGCCCAAACCCGAGATGGACGCATCGCAATACACTACAAAATCCTCCACGCCCTCTGACAGGGCTATGATTGGCGCCTCTCACAATCTCTGTCTCAGTGTCTCAAATGCGGCCTGCTGCTCAGGCCCCCAGCAAAGGACCACGACTTTCCTTGTCGACCGGGTCAAGGGCACGGCTATCTTGGAGAAGTGCTGAATGAATCTCCGATAATAACCTGCCAGTCCCAGGAAGCTCTGAATCTCAGATGGATACCTCGGAACCTCCCACCTCATCACGGCCTCCACTTTGGTCGGGTCGACCGAAATCCCATTCTGGTTGACAAGGTGCCCAAGAAACTGCACCTCGCATAACCAGAACTCACACTTGGAGAACTTGACATACAAGCTCTCCTTCCTCAGAGTATCCAACACCTCTCGCAAGTGCTCCTCATGCTGCTCCTGCGTCTTGGAATAAATCAAGATGTCATCAATGAAAACTATCACAGACTAATCCAACATCGGTCTGCACATGTGGTTCATGAGATCCATGAACGCGGCAGGAGAATTGGTGAGCCCGAAAGGCATCACCATGAACTCATAGTGACCATATCGTGTCCGAAAAGTAGTCTTCTGCACATCCTCCTCCCTGACCCTCATCTGATGATAACCTAAGCGCAGATCAATCTTGGAGAACCAAGATGCTCCCTGAAGCTGGTCAAATAGATCATTAATCCTCGGGAGTGGGTAACGGTTCTTCACCGTTACCTTATTCAGCTACCGATAATCTATACAAATCCGATGCGACCCGTCCTTCTTCTTTACAAATAGGATTGGGGCTCCCCAGGGTGAACTCCTTGGTCTGATGAATCGCTTTTCTAATAACTCCTGCAGCTGTGTAGACAAATCCTACATATCAGGAGGATCCAACTGATACGGTGCTTTGGCTATCGTAGCCGCACCAGGGACTAGTTCGATCCTGAACTCTACCTTCCTCTCTGGAGGTATCCCAGGCAGCTCCTCTAGGAATACATCTGCGTACTCTCGTATCACCGGTACGTCACTCACTGTCGCCTTACCTGCCTCCCGGGTATCCAAGACATAGGCGACATACCCTACGCACCCCTGCTGGAGATAGCGCCTAGCTCTCGCTGCTGAACATAAAGCTGGTCCACGTTGTGGCCTCTCGCCATGAATCACCAGCTCTCCCCTACTTGGAGTCCTGACCCGGACCAACTGTTGCGCGCGATCGATGACTGTCCCATTGGGGTTCAACCAATCCATGCCTATAATAACCTTGTTCACCCGCAATAGTATGGGAACCAAGTCTACCAAGTAGCGCTCCTCGAACAACCTCAAAACACAATCCCTGAAAACCTCTGATGCTCGCACTGATCGGTCGTCCGCAATCTCGAGCTCTAGAGGGCAATCCAACATGCCCGAAGACTCAGGGAACCTCTTACTAAGCGCAAGAGAGACAAATGATCGGGTAGCACCCGAATCAAACAACACCTGAACTGGGATACCGTTCACATGGAACGATCCTAAACAAAACATATAACATGGCACATCAATATCACAAGCGACATATATTAAAAGTTAGAGAGAGAAGAAATCATACCCTTCATCACATCGGGTGCGGTGTGTGCCTCCTCGGCCGTCAACTGGAAAGCTCGGCTCCTCACAACTGGAGCCTCTGACTTGACCTTACGGCCATCCGTGACCCTAGTAGTCGCTGGAGTTTGTGCCACCACTGGCGCTGCTGCTGCTGCTCTCAACCTAGGGCAATTGTCCTTTTTATGGCCCCTCTGATTGCAATGAAAGCAAATCAGCTATGATGTCTTAACAGTGGGGGCAGGTGCAGTACAATCCCTGCCAAAGTGCCCTGTCCTGCCGTACTTGTAGCAGCCCGATGATACCACTCTACAAGCTCCCTCATGCGGCCTGCCGCTGCTCTGGCCCGGTTGGCCCTTCGACCTAGTGTCGGATCCCTTGGGTTTCTTCCCTGAAACCCCAGTAACCTGCTCCGTCTCTGCCTTCCTCTTCCTAAGGTGCTCTAAATCAATCTCCCTCTCCCTCGCCCTGGCAATCATGGACTCCAGGGTCGGGCAGGCTGAGTAGCTGACATGCTCCCGAATATTAGCCCTCAACATGTCATGATAGCGGGACTTCCGCATCTCCTCATCCCCTGCATACTGAGGTACCAACAAGGCCCTCTCTCGGAACTTGGCGGTGATCTCCACCATTGTCTCAGTAGTCTGTCTCATGTCAAGAAACTCCCTGGCCAGTTGCTGAATCTCTACAGCTGGCGCAAACTCAACCCTAAACCTGGTCACAAAGTCTGACCAAGTCATAGCCTCGATGGCTGGGGCTCCCAGTGAGTCACCAACCGACTTCCACCAATCCCTAGCTTTGTCTCTCAAACAACCTGCAGCAAAGCGAACCTTTGACCCCTCCGGGCAGAAGCTCGTCAACTGTACAGACTCGATGTCTGCGATCAATCTCCTGGCAGCAATGGGGTCCTTCGCCTCATGAAAGTCTGGTGCACCACTCCCCCTGAATTCATTGAAGGACAGTGTGCGCGTCCCTGACTGGCTGGACGCCAAGTCATTCCTGAATGTGCGGAGGCGATCCTCCATCAGCTCAATAATCCCCTCCTTGATCGACCCGAAAATGACTGGGGTCGCCTCAAGGATACCTCTCGTGATATCAGACGCGATGAACTCGCGTAGCCCGTCATCAACCTGCTCGGATCTCGCACCCGAGCCTGATCCTGATCTTGATCCAAACCCTGAACCTCCTGCTCCATGACGCGTAATCACCATTTTGAAATAAAACACATAAACGTCAGGGTCATACATACTCTCGAGAGGTCTCACGCACTCTCCAAGTTCCCTGGTTCTGTCTTAGTCCTCCTTGATTCGAGTACAGATCCTCTGCTTCCAGTAGTACGAGCACATACTACCTTCCACATCTATCCGTACCTTTCTCAAGGATTGCTTCGACTTCACCAAGTCCCTTTCACTAATACTGCTTTCCAAACTAACCTCATCCTAGGCTTGTCCTTGGGCACTCTCCGACCTACTCTCCGCCATCAGCTGCACAAGGAGTCCCTACCATCCTTCCCTAACTAGATTTCGAATATTGTTACATATTCGCTTACTAGTTAGTTAAAGCTAGCTAGAACTCCTATAAGCACAAAGCAAGCAGCATTCGTGTATCGAGTAACCATAACCAAGCATAAACTAATCAGGCTATCATACTGCTGACTAACCAGCCCTAGCATATAGCTCAATAAGCGCATACAATAGGCATATAAGGCATCCTTCCTAGATCCTTAGCCCTAATCTAGCATGCAGTTATCATAATCACATAACAGGCATACAAGGCATCCTCCCTAGATCCTTAGCCCTAGTC
This sequence comes from Lactuca virosa, assembly GCF_052849685.1. Classification (NCBI taxonomy): domain Eukaryota; kingdom Viridiplantae; phylum Streptophyta; class Magnoliopsida; order Asterales; family Asteraceae; genus Lactuca; species Lactuca virosa. The sequence goes on along the minus strand of NC_136426.1, from coordinate 332,355,796 downwards.
TAGCATGCAGTTCTCATAATCATATCATATAACATAACATATCATGTATGGGTAGATTGGGGAAAACTTACTTGAGCTCGACCGGTCGCACGCATCACACACCTTGTTCTTTCTCAAAACTCTTTATTTTTAAATTTTAGAAAACTATTTTGTTGTAAAAATCTTTCAAGCCCTCGATTGAGTCCAGATGCCCCGAAGATGTGCCCGAATCCCTCAAATCAAGGCTCTGATACCAACTTGTAACATCCCAAAAATCGAGACCAAAATTTTTGTTTTAATTATATTGCTTATAAAATTTGTTTGAGGAAAACATTACTGATATCATACTAATTCATAACCCATAGTTACATGTCTCAAAAACCATTTCGTCAAATAGTAATAATGTCAGAGTACAATCCCAGAAATCTCAAATGCGGAATCATGTGTGTGCGATGCACTGCTACCCTGCTGGCGCCTTCCCCTTAGACGAAGAGGTACCTGAAACCAAAACTGAAAACCTTAAACGCAAAGCATAGTGAGTTCCCCCATCATAACACATACCATACAATCATACATACGGCCGGGCAATTCTGGGGTGCCCGACCTACCCATGTCAAGTCATTCTGGGGTGCTGACCTACCCATGTCAAGCCATTATGGGGTGCTGACCTACCGATGTCAAGCCATTCTGGGGTGCCTGCCTACCCTCCGGTCTATCTCAACCGGCCACGGGGACTATTTCACCTCTACCACTATCACATAATAACATATCATAATCATGCTGTCAGACATATCTGGGGTGTCCGACCTACCCTTCGGTCCTAACGACCGAATCGGGGGACTATTCCCTCCTACTACCACTATCGCATATACCATATCATACTGGCACATAGAACACTTCAGGTAGTAGCAAACCTAGACAATTATCACAAAGACAATCATCTAAAGACATTCTCTGCTGGTGGGCCAGCATTATGGCCGTAGACCCACCTCTACTGGAAGGTAAATCACCTCAATGTCGTGTAGTGTCTGCACTGTCCTCGGTATGGAAATCAACTCTTCTCGACTCCTCAATCACTACACAACATCCTTTCTACATTACCATTTCATACTCATAACCCCTTCAAGGGTCAACTCAAGTCCAAGTCAAAGTCAAGGTCAAAACCTTGGTCAAAGTCAACTTTGGTCAAAGTCAACATCTGGTTGACTAGACTCGCCGAGTTGGTCCACCAACTCGTCGAGTCCCCACGTCCACAAAATGCTACAACCCCGTCCCTACTTGTCGAGTCTAGCAAGAGCTCGACGAGTTCTCCTTCAACAAAACATCGGGACCTTCTTCAACTCACTCGCCGAGTTCATCCTTGAACTAGTCGAGTTCATCTTCATCCGTATGAAGGTTTTTAGTCTACGACTCGCCGAGTTCTCCTTGAACTCGTCGAGTCCGTCTTCATGTGGTTGGGACATTGCCTTGAACTCGCCGAGTTCCTCGTTGAACTCGTCGAGACCTTCGATCTTTCAGTCCATAACAAACCCCAACAGGCTGTGTTTTCCTTCAACTCAACCAAAGACCATTTACAGAAGACGTTTGGGGGAAATTGCGACCCGACTCGCCGAGTCACCTAAGCGACTCGTCGAGTCCCTCTTTGTCCAAAACTATATAGTCGATTTTAATCGGTCTTAATGCATCCAAACCATAGATCTGACCTCCTAGGGTCCATATGATACGTAAAGTTCCAATCTTGACGTCCATGCATGAGATATTTGGCCCAAATGGCTCTAGAATGAAGTCTACAAGATGGATGGGGTGCTTATGGCAATAAAGTTGGCACCTTTATGCCATAAGAACCCCCAATGGTTCCAGATCTGAAGCCATACCCTCAATAAACCACAAAATTCCGAGTATGGTACCTCTAAGGCTTAGAAAAGGCAGAAATGAACCCTAATTGGAGATCTAAGAGATAGATGGTAAAGGTTTTAGCTTTATACCTCATGTGAGCTGGAAATGGGGCACAACCTCTAGATCTACTAGCTTCCACTCGAACTTCCAAGCTCCTCCTTCCTTCTTAAGCTTCACAATCACCACAAGCACATGAAAATGGCTCAAGAACACTCAAATAAGGTTAGGGTTCCTTTGAGTTGGGAGGGATGATGGAGGCTGGGTTGAGACAAGATAAGTTGTTTAAATAGGGTGCAAACCCTAAATATTAGGGTTTTGTCCTGACAACCCTACTCGTCGAGTCGCTCTACCGACTCGTCGAGTAGGCCACTAAACCTCCCGGTCAAAATCGAGTCTACTCGACGAGTTGGGCCTCCAACTCCACGAGTCCCAGAGCAAAACATGAAATTACTTGAATTTAAATACGTACAAGGAACCGGGTTTTACAGCTACTATCGGGTCAAGTACATACCAATTATAGTTGTGGGCTTAGACACCTAATCCATTAGTCTCCCACTTAGATAAGTCTAATAACTATAACTGCAAGTACAACTTCAAAAACCGACTAGCAATTGTAGCTCTCAAATGCCACCGTTGAACTTGTTGGATTAATGTCTAAGTCCATAACTATAATTGGTAAGACTTGACCCGACCCGGCATGGTCCATTTGGGTTGCATGGCATCATGCATTTGGATAGACTATAATGAGAGAAATAACACTTAAGGTTGGTTAAAATATTATAAGTTCTAATATATTAATAAGGTTATTTAATTATTATTGATCAAGAATTAATTTGGAATTAATTAAGTGATCAAAAGGAGACTAATTAAATATATGGGTTGATTGTGTAAATCAGTCATTCTTATATATGTGGGCTTGTGATCCAAGATTCCTTATGTTGGACTAAGTCCATGGGGTGACCCATGGATACTCCATGGAGGTTAAAATCCATGGAGCATAAGGAATGGGTAAAGTTATGAGTTACATGGTGTAACCCTAATAGCCACCATATAAAAGAATCCCATGGCTCAAGAAATCGGGCACTAATGTGTGAGTGTGAGGGCTAGACGATTTCAAGGAGTGTTCAAGTTTCTCTCAAGTTATTCCAAGTGTATTTGGTGTTGTGTGAACCATTTGAGGTGTCACACTTGGGGTACTAGGCACTCAAGCTTCATGAAGACATTCTACATCAAAGAGGTATGTATTATATCTTGTTATATTTATTATTTTGTGTGCTAGATTAGGATAATACCTTGGATGTTCATAATTGTATGTATAATAGAGAAAACATAGATCCAAGGTATTTAGGGTTGCATGTACACTTAGGAGTGTTAGAATGCTCATAACCCAACAGTGGTATCAGAGCCTGGTTTGTTTTCTTGTTATACTTGCAAAAGTAGCTGAAAAATCGAGTTGGATGCATATATTCGATTGTTTTGGCTGGAATTGGACTAGGAACATTACCCTAAGATGTTTTTGTAAACTTGTTTTTGATGTGGTAATGTTCATGCTAATCCAATTTCTAAGATAATTGTCATAATTTCAAGATTTGTATTAGTTTGTATCTTCATGCTAATTTGTTGAAGATTGATGATTTGAATTATCTTGTTCTTATGAGGTTCTTAGATTAATAGAAAAGTTGTGTGAAATAGTTGTTTTCAATCCATTTTAATATAAGAGTTGATTCCAAAGTGTGTTTTTGTAACTTGTCCTCAAGTTATATGAAAAGTCACATTTAAGAATCATAAAACTCATAAAAGTTGGCAAAGGTTACAAAATGAAGAGTCTAGTTCTAATTAAATGGTTTTATGACTCCATAACTTGTCCTGAAGTTATGGAGGTTCAAGAGTCTCTTCATTAAATTAAAAAAAAAGTGTAACCTTAATTAGTTCCATAAGTTACAATAAAAAAAAGTTATTTTTTTTATTAATTAGTTTAAAGTCTTCCATAACTTGTCCTCAAGTTATGGAACTTGAAGAGTTTTTTTTTAATTAAAACAACTTTAAACTCATAAGTTATGGAATTAATTAGTTTTGAATAGTTTCAAAACTTGCCCTCAAGTTTTGGAATTTGAAAAGTTTTTACTTATGAATACTTTAATTCGAAGTTAGCCCTTAGAATTTTAAAAGTTAAAATTCAACCCTTATACTTTATAATATTATAAGTTATTAATATTTATATATATGTATAAGAGTAAAGTCAGTCTTACCGTTAGTAGGCCTCATTCACGAAGCCGGTCTATAAGGGAGGTATAAGGTTACTGCCTATAAAATGGCAGTTTAATGGGTGTCCACTCTCACCCACCGCTTCCTTGACTAGTGGAGGGTCGTTAGCCGAACGGCTAGGACAAGGACTATAATTTTCCTTTCATTAAAAGTATTAATGATAAATACTAAGTAACTAACCTGGACTTAACAAGGTAGGCAAAGGGTAACTTAATATTTATCATAGTATCGGTGGAGCGTGTGTGGTTAACCGACACACTGATTAAGGGGTAAATATTAAGGGTACCAAGTATATTTGCATGGTTATTCACACCTTGTTTTGTGATCCTCGGCATCCCAGTCACAAAACCTGAAGGGCACACTCGAGATTGAAACATGCCTTTGAACAGTTCAATGAATCTCAAAGATCTAGGACTTTCAAATCCAATTAAAACCTAATAAATTATTTCGTTTTTCATGGTGGAAATTGGTGAATCGTCATTCACCTACCTTCAAATATTTTATAGCTTGGATTACGGCATCCCTCTTCTAAGTTATAAAATAGTTTGTTGGGTCCTAGCCTTAATATTTCATATTGGGTGTCATATTAAGGACTTTTAATCAACTATCTTGAATATCTCCCAAAAAGATATCTGGTCTAGACATTTATGATCTTCCCAAATCTCTTGAAACAAGCTTTCCTAAATGAAGATGATGTCCCATGGATATCATACTTCTTTCACCTCCGCCAATTATTCTCCCTAACCCACAAGTTTCTATAAAGTTTAAGGTCACTCAAGCCCTATTGGCAAGGCAAGGTCTAGGTGTGATCACATCTTGGAGATGTAGTCACATATTGACAAGCCGGTAGAGTTGGGTGTCAAAGTCTTGAGAAAGTTGGTGGCTCAACTACTTTCTAAGTCACATAGTGAGTTCTTTTGGGAATCCTATGAAATAGACTAAGAGAAGACCCTTAATGATCGTATCTATTTGCTAAGATCAACTTCCTAAAACGCTATGGACATTGACAATGGTGACATTGGATATCCAGTAAAGCTCTCTCTTCCCAATGGAAAGGGATCGGCCATAGTCAACTCGGTTGACCCAATGGTAAAGAGAGAGGCAAAGTCTGAGATAGTCCCATTATCAAGGGTCCATAGGTAACTATTGCCAAAGGAAGGGGCATTGGTTACGAAGCTGCCAAATTTACCTAAGGATGTTAAAGTCAATAAGTTTGGCTCTACTTCAGGTAAAGTCCATTGTCTAACTCTATTAAGTACATGCTGATTCTGATCGCGAAGATGGATTTCAATCGCATGGTTCGGTGATCAGAATTTTGGGCTATTACTTAAGAGTTATGATATTTATATATTGCTTAGGAATAGATAACAACAAGGTTTTCATATGGATTGTAAGGATAAGTTTTTCCGCAAAGTTTTAAAATAAAAGAAAAAGGTTTTGATTTTATTTATTTTAAGTATCCTTACAATGGCATTTGTGAAAAGTTGTTGCTTATAAGATTCCATTGATAGCAATATTGGAAAAATGGATTTGATTCTTTCGGTTGTGGTAGTGTCTAATATTACCAAATAAGGAAAGATTCTCATCACCCAAGGTTCAATTGGACCGAAACTTGGAATCATGCAAGTTGTATAGTATGATGAATGAGAACTTTCAGCTTGGAAAATTAAGACTAATTCCTTATGTGAATAAGGAAAGGACTAAGGGATCGAGTACACATTCTTGTGCACTGGTCAAGTCCACCACAAAAGATCAAGAAGACTATTCGTCATGATTTACTTAAGTTCAGTAAATATGGTTATACTTATAAGTTTAAGTATAAGTCTGTAGCATTGGAGAAGTTTCAATGTGAGACAGAACGAATAAGAAGAATCAAAGTATGGCAGAAAGATAAAAGTTTCTCAAATCTGAAAAGATGGGAGAGTACTTTAGTATCATGTTTATGATCATCTTAATGATTAAGATACCATATGACAATTGGTCCTCTAAAGTCATCTTAGTGCATTCTTATGACTAAGAAGAGGAGTCATGAATTGTTGAAATGGTTAAATAAAAAAGATGAGTCATACTTCGTTCCAAAACAATTCTTAGAGTCATACTCCAAGATTGTAACTTGAGTGACATATCTTAAAGAGGGGTTGTTAACACTAGTCAAATGTAAGAGTAAAAGGTTATCTACTCTTGTACATTTGAAATTGGTAAGTTGTGATGTTTGGATAAAACAGAGACCAACTTAGGCCAATTGTGTAAAGTGTTAGTCTTGATAAAGAATCCGCACTATCTCTTGAATATTTGACAATGGAGTCTTATATGTCAAGAGGACAGTGGGAGTCTTAAAGCTCTTGAAAGTTTCAAGACTTAATCAATAATAAAACCTAAAGTCCTTCACTAGCACACGACTTGAGGTTTATAACCTATCGTGTTGAAATTTTTGTGCCTATTCAAGTTGGCTTTGCATAGGAGTTCTGAGAGTTCTCAATTGGTTGCACAACTACTTGGAAGCAATGGCAGGCACCTGAGCTGCCAAATGGCAAGAATTTAAGATTGCAGTAGTTTAATCAATATGAGTTTGGATTTGTCACTAACCTTGTCTTGTGATTATGGTTTTGACAAATTCACATGGATAAGAACACATACACTATTAAATCTAAGTGTCATAAGGTTTCTCTCCGATTCATTAAAATGATGGTGAGGAAAAACTTTCACTAAGAAGATTTTAGCTAGATAGCAATTGTGATATTTGCATTCTCAAAGTCGTTAGTGGAGCGTGTGTGGTTTACCGGCACACTAACATGGACTTGTGAGAAGTGACAAAGGTCTAAACAATTGAGACTATGATTACGGCATCCCTTTTCATAGTTCTAAAATTGTTTAGACACACATGTGAGCTATCTAAGAGAGGTGTATGATTTTGATAAAGTTTTATCAAAACAATCTAGTATTAGAAATCTGAACTTTGGTAAGAAAGTCAGCTGATTTCTGAGTACATGTCAAAGCTAGTGGGAGCATAAGTGTTATGCTAATAATCATCATGGTAGTGAGAGCATGATAATTATGACAAAGGTTGAAAGTTAGCAATGTTAATTATAGAAAACAAAAGTTTCAATTCGTGAGGTTGCAGGGGTTGAAAAAGTTGTTTTGCTATAATTAAGGGAGAGGAAATTATACTTCATTTCAATTCTAAAAGCTTAGATTGAGATTTTAATCATATTTAATCAAGGATATATATATGAATTTCATGTTGGAATGGCTCAACATAAGGAAATTCTATATATGGGTCCATTATTTGCGTTCTAAAATTCGATTATGATTACGGCATCCCTTTTCATAATCTGAATTTTGAGAACTTGGCAAATTGAAATGGAAATATTATAGCAAAAGACTGGTTTAGTCTTTATGTGAGACATCATGAATCGTGTCCCATATGCTTCGGATATTGGATATGACTAAAATGATTAAGCAATTGTCGAGGACAATCTAAGGTTTACCAAAGATTGGTTGCTCAAGGACAGTTGGAAGTATAATGTTAATTCTGGAAGGACCATATTGACATAATTTGTAAGGAGGCAACTCTTGTTCAAAAGTGATAGTCAAAATGGAATATGGAAATGTTTCAAAGTTAGAAATTATTCAATCTGTGTAAGATTAGGAAACTTAATGAAAGAAGGATGTTTCCAAGGAGCTGATATCCTTTGGAATGCTCTGTAATGATTGTTGTCAAGTCTTTCTGACTTCGTGGATAATCATTAAGAGGATCAATGCATATAAGTTTAGAATCTAACAGATTTCAGTAAATGGCATGAATTTGTAATTCTTGCATTTGCAGTAAGGATTTGGGACTATGAAAAGAGGATCATTGGGGTGATGTTGAATTTATCTATTTTACAAAGTAAAGATCATAGACAAACATAGTATGCATACTTGGTGTATGGCATGACTAGTGTTTAGAAAACATAGGGTACATGCTTGGAGCATGGGACAACTATTGTTTTAAATTCAAGTATAAAGTTGATAAAACCGAAACAATGAATAATGAGTAATCAATATGGTGATAAATAAAAGTGTTTATTTATATTCATAGGGTTTGATACCATATTTGATTCATTTATTCTTGTGTTTCACTTTGCATGTTTTGACTTCCAGAATAACTAAGTCGCTCTTCCTGAATGATTAAGTTATTCAAACCATCCACAGTCGGTCATATGTTGGAAGTAGATATGAATCAAGACTGTCATGGGTTGGTTTGTAGAGGTCCAAGTTGGTGGACAAAAGTGGTGCTACAACACTCATGAGTGCTCATAAGTTCTGAGTATTGGATTCAACACGCGCTCATTTGAATCACTTCATGGATTTTATCACTAGTGATCATGAGACGATAATATCTTATATTCTTCAAACCTAGAGATATGAGTTGTTACTATGAGTTGGTTATACATTGATTGCACGAAAACGCATTCGTAACTCGATGTTATAAAACGTGCCTTTGTGTATGATTCAACAAGTAGTAGAACAAGCCATATGAGTCGAAGTTTATCCATTCCTTTTACCATCGGGATAAAAGTGATATTTATGGGCCCCTCGATGATTTAAAGATGATACATGTGAGTGCTTGGCCAAACCAGGACTGATTTGATTTGTTCAATCAGTCAGTCATCATGAATCGGAAATCGGGAAACAACAAATGGACAGAGAGAATGATTGATAATCCATGTCTCAGTCCATATGATATCTAGAATAGAGGAATATATGATCCCTTGTCTAATGGACAAGTCATTGACAAAGGTCAGAGTTCATCGACAAGGTCATAGTTCGACAGAAGCTTTTGAGAGCTACGATTGCTGATCGGTTCCTGAAGTCATACGCAATAATAGTTTTAGACTTATCCAAGTGGGAGACTGTTGGATTAATGTCTAAGTCCATAACTATAATTGGTAAGACTTGACCCGACCCGGCATGGTCCATTTGGGTTGCATGGCATCATGCATTTGGATAGACTATAATGAGAGAAATAACACTTAAGGTTGGTTAATATATTATAAGTTCTAATATATTAATAAGGTTATTTAATTAGTATTGATCAAGAATTAATTTGGAATTAATTAAGTGATCAAAAGGAGACTAATTAAATATATGGGTTGATTGTGTAAATCATTCATTCTTATATATGTGGGCTTGTGATCCAAGATTCCTTATGTTGGACTAAGTCCATGGGGTGACCCATGGATACTCCATGGAGGTTAAAATCCATGGAGCATAAGGAATGAGTAAAGTTATGAGTTACATGGTGTAACTCTAATAGCCACCATATAAAAGAATCCCATGGCTCAAGAAATCGGGCACTAATGTGTGAGTGTGAGGGCTAGACGATTTCAAGGAGTGTTCAAGTTTCTCTCAAGTTATTCCAAGTGTATTTGGTGTTGTGTGAACCATTTGAGGTGTCACACTTGGGGCACTAGGCACTCAAGCTTCATGAAGACATTCTACATCAAAGAGGTATGTATTCTATCTTGTTATATTTATTATTTTGTATGCTAGATTAGGATAATACCTTGGATGTTCATAATTGTATGTATAATAGAGAAAACATAGATCCAAGGTATTTAGGGTTGCATGTACACTTAGGAGTGTTAGAATGCTCATAACCCAACAGAAGTCTGATCAATAACGCGTCCTTTAGATAAGAGATCATATAATCCTTTGTTCTTCAAGATATTGTGTACACAAAGACATGGAACATATGCATACTTATTGTCCATCAGTTTGTTTCCACATTTCTGATTTGTTTGACATAGAACTTAATTGAACACATCAATTGAGTCCTGACTGGGCCTGGCATATAAGTCAAAACAAAATCATTGAGGGGCCCAAGATATCGCTTTTAATCCTCTTAGGATAAAAGGAATAGATAAGCATCGACTTATATGCTTGTACTAATTACTTGTTAAATTACACACAATAGCACGTTTTATAACATCAAGTTACTGATGCGTTTTCGTACTATCAATATACAACCAACTCGTTATCAACAACTCAGATATCTTGGTTTGAAAATTATATGATATTATCGTCTCACAATCACTCGTGATAAAATTCCATGAAGTGATTCATGTGAGTGTGGGATTAATCCAATACTCAAATCTTATATCAGGAGCACTCATGAACATTGTAGCAAGCTTTTGCTATGTCTAAACACCTTAGACAATCTACAAGCCAATTCATGACAGTCTAACCTCATAGCCTTGGATGGTTTGAATAATCTTATTATTCTGGAAGTCAAAACATTAAAATTGAAACAATAGTAAACAATTGACACAATATAGTAACTTTACTCATAAATAAAACTCCTTTTATTCAATCATCAAATGTCAATTACATTTTATCTATTACAAGTTTCTAAACATCTATCTAATCACTAAAACTAATATCGTCCTTCAGCCCAATACTCCTAGCATGCTGCAAGTGATTAACCCTACTCAGTCCCTTCGTAAGGGGATCTGCTGGGTTCTCCTCTGAAGATACCCTCTTTACTACGAGGAGTCCTTCTTCTATCCGATGTCTTATGAAGTTATATTTTCTGTCGATGTGCCTGGATCTGGCATGATCCCTTGGTTCCTTGGTTAAGGCAACCGCACTCTCGCTATCACATAATATCTCTATAGGCTCCTTTACAGCTGGTACAACTCCAAGGTGTCGGATGAAGTTCTTTAGCCATATCGCCTCCTTCGACACTACACTTGCTACGATGTACTCTGATTCGCACGTTTAATCAGCTATAGTTTCTTGTTTGGAACTTTTCCATGTTACTGCTCCTCCATTTAGGGTAAACACCCACCCCGACTGAGAGCGGAAATTATCTCTTTCGGTCTAAAAACTGGCGTCACTATACCCTGTCACTCTGAAGTCATCACTCCCACCGAGGGTAAGGACACATTCCTTAGTCCTCGGTAGGTACTTAAGAATGTTCTTTACTGCAGTCTAGTGAGCTCTACTAGGATTCCCTTGATATCTGCTGACCATGATCAAAGCAAAGGCCACATCAGGGCGAGTGCATGTCATAGTATACATGATCGAGCCAACTGCGGAAGCATATGGTATTCGACTCATCTATGCTATTTCGGTATTGGTATTTCTCTGGATAGGCAATTCTCCTTTCTTGGAATTATCCATGCTGAAACGTTTCAACACCTTGTCTAAGTAGGTACTTTGACTAAGTCATATTAGTCTTTTACTCCTATTTCTCAATTTCCTTATCCCTAGAATGTAAGTAGCTTCCCCGAGGTCCTTCATAGCAAAACACTTCCCAAGCCAGGACTTTACCTCTTGCAAGGTTGGGACGTCGTTTCCTATGAGTAGTATGTCATCCACATACAATACCAGAAAGCTAACTATATTCCCGCTAGCCTTGACATACACACATGACTCATCCTCGCTTCTCGAAAATCCGAACTCTTTGACTTTCTCATCGAAACAAAGATTCCATCTGTGAGATGCTTGCTTTAATCCATAAATGGATTTCTCAAGCTTACACACTCTATTAGGGTACTTCGCATCTACAAAACCCTCTGGCTGACTCATGTAAACATCTTCGTCCAACTTCCTATTAAGGAAAGCGGTTTTGACATCCATCTGCCATATTTCATAATCATGAAACACAGCTATGGCTAGCATAACCCGTATAGATTTGATCTTCGCTACTTGTGAGAAGGTCTCGTCATAGTCAACTCTAGGAGTTTGAGTAAAGCCCTTCGCAACCAATCGTGCATTATATGTGTGTACTTTCCCATCCATGTTGGTCTTCTTCTTGAAGATCCAATTGCACCCGACTGTCTTGCGACCCAGTACTTTGTCAACCAAGTTCCAAACTGTGACAACCCAAAATTCTAACGTGTACATTCTTCATTTTCATCAAAGTTAGCCTCGTTTCACTATTTTGTAATGAAGTTTTGGGTCTATATGAGTGCTTGAGACTTAGTATGACCTCGATATGAGTCTTAGGAAGGGTGAGAATGTGTGTAGCATCACTAAAACGGGCCAAACACACCTTGCAAGGCGTGTGCGGCCGCACACCCGAGTGTGCGGCCAACCAGCCGCACACAGCCGACCGCACACCCATCCTCCAGCCGCACACTCCCCCTTATATATATAAGGAGACCCCCTTCACTCATTCCTTTCCTTTGGCTGCACTATACTTTCTCTCACTACTTTCTCTCTCTAAAAACATCATCCAAAAACACTCAAAAGGCCTCAAAAACTTGAACTACTTCATCATTCAGCTCGTTATATTGGTAAGGCATCTGAATCAAAGCCTAAAACTCATAGTGTTCTTCGTGTTCTTCATCCTTTGAAGGTGTAAGGCCGCACACCTTCATAAGGTGGCCGCACACGCCATAAAAACTCTCCAGAGTGAAGAGTTTGGCCTCCATTTGCTAGTTAGACTTGGTTTAGACTTTAGAACACCTCAAAATCGACGTTTCGGACACAAATGAGGAGTGTACGGTCGCACACCCCTGTGTACGGCCACACACACCCTCTGTACGGCCGCACACTCTTGTGTGCAACCGCACACACAGTGTGGCCGCACACCCTGGCCGCACACACATACTGATGGCTGCACACTTCCTTTATTCGATCAATTATGGCTCCGACACTTAGTTCCAAGCATTTCCAAGTCCTTAGGGTGGTTTCCCATCTTGTTTTATCATGAAATGTCTTAATCTAATACGTATAATCATTATTATATGTTAATAGGATCCACTCGTGTACAAAACATCAGTTGACACTCAGTGCTCGAAACCGATCGTACATCCGAATCCTACGTCAAACTGTGAGTTCATACCCCTACGCTTTTATAAGTTTTTATAACGTTTTCAGGGGGGGAATACAAGCCAAACATAAAGCTTTTCGTAACTTAAAAACTGATGCAATTTGAATGGTTTTATGCTAAAACATTTAGATACTTTATCCCTTTTGTAAAATACGGAGCATAAGGGACGTTTTCTAAACATAATTGCATAGTTTTCCGAATAGTACATGAACATAACTTATCAATCAAACTATAATAGGTATACTTTGGAGAATTTCATTTCCGGTTTTCAGAATCAAACTCCATACAAGTCAAATATATAAACTATGACTGATTTAATTTATCCATACAAATAACGAGAGTATCTTACTAGATAATTATTTTGTATAATTATTATACTCCACATTGTTTATCAACGATTTCGAAATCGAGAACAACTGAACTACACGTAAACTAGTTAATACCGGCTTGTGAGATTAGTCTTCGTTTTGCCCTTCGGGGTACCAATAAATCCTTTCCGGAAGTATAACCAGAGTCTCCTGGAGGGAGAGCGTGAAATTTGTGAATAGATATATTCGGGACTGACAATCCCACACCTGCACTGTTAGCTACAGTGGGGCGGGCACGCCCGGGGTGACAAATTTTGTAATCGTACGACGTCTGAAGAAACATCAAGAAGGTCTTAGGTCAAAGTAGTATGGTTATCCGACTCACAATAAGTATAACTAACCTTTGTTTACACGATATTTTCTTCAATAGTTTTAATTAATTATTAAAACTATCTATCTACTTACTAGAGGGGAGTCCAGCAATCAAATTCTTGGTTTTATTTGAATAATAAAACTACTTATCTACTGGTGGCAACCAGCGTTTTCGAATGAAACTTACTCTTATTCAACGAACATGTTAGAAAATATGGGATTTTCTTGGAAAGCATGCATATCTATTTCTAAAGCCAATAACGAATGTTTTCGATACAAAACGATATTTACTTATAGTACAAAGAAATAATTTGTACAAATTTAGTGACTAGTTTCCAATACATAAACATGCTTATGAACTCACCAGCTTTATGCTGACCCGTTTTCAAAACCGCTTGTATTCTCAGGAAATCGATAGACAGGTACCTCCGCTCATTTTTGGAGAAGACGGAGCATCTTGAAGTCCAGTCTTTATCTTTTGTTTCTTCTAAATATAACGATATGTACAAATTATGTTTCCAAACAGATGTAAATATTTTTAAATCAATGTAATGGTTGTGTTTACTTTGATTACTATGATACGATTGTTGTGATACTACGAATGTCGTCCTCCGCCCCGGAACGTTTCCGCGTTCTGTTCCGGGGTGTGACAGATTGGTATCAGAGCTATTGTTTATAGTGAACTAAGTATACCGAACCTTACATGGTATACAACTATAAACACAAAGGGGAAAAAGTGTTCTGAACTAAAAGTATACTTTTCAAAATACAAGTATTTTCACAAAAAGTATATAAGTATACCTACGTACCATAAACAGTCTCATGAACATAAGAAGACAATAGTATTCGGATGTTGAACACTGCAATTAAACATGGGCAGTTATGTAATCATGTCTAGGGTCAATATAGCCTGATCAACTATATTAATTCGAGACAAGACCAACATGTGCTTGGTAGTAATGGTGGCGTTACAACAGACCCAAAACTTACCAAATATCCATACACCAAGTCATCGAAAGAACAAAACAGTCAAACTTAAAATACTATAGGAGTATTTTAATAGATCCAAATTCATCGCAGAAATTCACTTCCAACTGTTGCTACTCATTCCTTAACGATAATTTATTCGCATTGGTAGTCTTTCCTTGCTTATCGCTTAGTAGAGCACTCTAACTATCATAGTGAGATATATTTGCTTCATATCCCTTGATTCAATTCAGAGGACTTACAATCCTCATCTTCCTATTCATTTTAGAACAAGATGCCTCCTCGAAGAAGACCCATCAGAAGAAATGACGATGCTCCACCACCACCACCGCCACCTCAATTCGATCCCGCTATGTTTCAGGCGGTTGTTACTGCTGCGGTGGCTGTCGCGATGTCACAGATAAATTCTAGTGGATCTGGCGGGCAGGGAAGTGGTACTCATCCTGAAAGGAGTCAAGGGCACCAGAAAGAGTGCTCCTATAAAGACTTCATGAACGCAAAACCTACTCCCTTCGACGGCACTAGAGGTGTTATTGCCCTGACTCAATGGATTGAAAAGATCGAGTCCATCGTCGAAATCTGCTCTTGTTCTGAACCCGACAAGGTGAAATTCACCGCTTGCACTTTCACCAACAAAGCATTGACCTGGTGGAACGGTCGGGCCAAGTCCCTAACCCTGCCGATAGCAAATGCTATGGGTTAGGAGAGCTTGAAGGAGCTCATGCTAGCTGAGTACTGTCCACGAGACGAAATGCAGAAACTGGAGCACGAACTCTGGAACCTAAAGATGAAGGGTTCCGACATTGCTGCTTACACTTCTAGGTTTGAAGACCTAGCACTTCTTTGTCCGGGGATGGTCGCTCCGGAAAGCAAACAGGTTGAAAGATACATCTAGGGACTGACCCAGCCAACCAAAGGAAACGTCTTGGCCACTCGGCCAACTACATTCGATAGCGCCAAGTGCCTGGCGCAGACTCTGATCGATCATGGGGTCGATCTCGATGAAGTGATAGCCACTCCTGAACCGGCTAAAGGGAGTGGTGAGAAAAGAAAATTTTGGAAACAGAAAAAGGGCCAGTCTTCGCAGGAGCCCTCAAAGAAGCAACATACGGTAGCAGTTCACGCTGTTACTACCCATGTCGCTGCTCCTACAACTCAAGCACCTACCAGTAGGTATACTGGTACCCTCCCTTGGTGCAATAAGTGCAGTTATCATCACCGCATCCCTGGTCCATGTCGTGAGATGCTCTGCACCAATTATGGTAAAAAAGGACACTTGGATCGAGGCTGCAGAATCCCAGTCCAACCAACCGATCAGGCCTCTGGAGTAGGTGTTGGTCAAGCCTGCTACGGCTGTGGGGAAGTCGGGTATTTCAAGAGAAACTGCCCCAAGGCAGCAATAACTGGCAACACTGGGAGAGTACTATCTATGGGGCAAGAGGAGGCTGTGGCTGACCCTACCGTTGTGTCGGGTACGTTCCTCCTCGATAACTCTTATGCATGCATTCTTTTCGATTCTGGTGCTGAAAGAAGTTTTGTTAGTCATACATTCAAGCATTCTCTAAAACATAAACTTCAACCCTTAACCAAAACATTTACCGTCGAAATGGCTAACGGTTAGAAGGAGAGCGCTAATGAAATAATCCGCGGTTGTACTCTTACCCAGAACGGTCATTTGTTTCTCATCGATCTTATGCCAGTTTCCATAAAAAGCTTTGATGTCATCATCGGCATGGATTGGTTGAGCCCCAATCGTGCTGATATCCTTTGTTTCGAAAAAGCCATCCGTCTCAACCTTCCCTCTGGTGAAGCCCTCAAAATCTACGACGATAAACTTAGTTCAAACCTCCATATCATCTCGTGCATCAAAGCTCAGAAACTTATGCGGAAGGAGTGTCATACGTTCCTAACCCACGTTGTCAATGAAAAGCAGGAAGATAAAGACCTTGCGAGCATTCCCGAAGTTTGCAACTTCCCTGATGTCTTTCCTGAGGAGCTTCCGGGAATCCCTCCTGAACGCCAAGTCGAGTTTCGTATCGACTTAGTCCCCGGAGCTACCCCCGTAGCTAAATCTCCATATCGCCTAGCACCAGCAGAAATGCAGGAGCTATCTAGTTAGCTCAATGAGTTGCTCAACAAAGGATTCATCAGGCCGAGTTCCTCACCCTGGGGAGCCGCGATCTTGTTCGTGAAAAAGAAGGATGGATCCTTTCGAATGTGTATCGATTATCGAGAGCTGAACAAGCTCACTGTCAAAAACCGTTACCCTCTTCCTCGAATCGATGATCTCTTCGACCAACTATAAGGAGCCATCTATTTCTCGAAAATAGATCTAAGATCAGGGTACCATCAGCTACGAGTCCACGAGGGCGATGTTCCTAAGACAACATTTCGGACTCGATATGGTCACTACGAGTTCGTAGTAATGCCCTTCGGTCGAACCAACGCACCGGTTGTGTTCACGGACCTGATGAACCGGGTGTGTCGTCCTTTCCTAGACAAGTTCGTCATCGTATTCATCGACGATATACTTGTCTATTCCAGAAGCGAGGGAGATCACCAACAGCACTTGAGATTGGTGCAGGAAACTCTAAGGGCGGAGAAGCTTTACGCAAAGTTCTCCAAGTGCGAATTCTGGATTCGTAAAGTAACCTTCATAGGTCACGTGGTAAGCGAGGAAGGCATACACGTGGACCCTTCCAAAATCAAGGTGATAGAGAGATGGTCGGCACCGAAGACACCCACAGAAATTCTCCAATTCTTGGGTCTCGCTGGCTAGTATCGCAGATTTATTCAAAACTTTTCCAGAATTGCCAAACCCTTAACCACTCTGACTCAAAAAGGTGTACCTTTCTATTGGGATAAGAAGCAAGACTCTGCGTTCCAGACTTTGAAGCAGGCCCTATGCAGCGCACCTATCCTGTCTTTGCCCGAAGGGACGGAGGATTTCGTTGTTTACTGCGATGCATCCAATCAGGGCCTAGGTTGTGTGCTCATGCAGCGGGGAAAAGTTATCGCTTATGCCTCGAGACAGCTGAAAGCACACGAAGTCAACTACACAACACATGACCTGGAGTTGGGATCGGTGGTCTTCGCACTGAAGATATGAAGACATTATCTCTACGGAACTGTCACACCCCAAAACCAGAACGACGGAATCCTTCAAGGGTGGAGGACGTCATGTTTAGTATCACGAGATATGTATATGGTAAGCAAGTAATGAACAACCATTTCGTTTCGAAAGAAAGTGTTTACAAAGTGTGTGTCACAAAACATAGAATTCATAAACAAATAACAAAACAAGACTTGAAGCCATAATGCTCCATCTTCTGAATTCCCAGCACGAGCACCTGTCTAATAGTCTCCTGAGAATACAAGTTATTTGAAAGAGTTGATCAGCAATTAAGCTGGTGAGTTCATAAGATTTTAGTGATGTGAGTAAGTTGTAAAGTGTTGTTAAAAATATATATGTAAAAATGGTGTAAGTTGTAAGCTCTGTTTTGAAAAGATCAGCTGTTCCTCTAGAAAATCATATATTTCCTACTTTGATGGAAGTTTAAGTAAAATGACACTACAACCCATTCTATGGGTACTAAGTGGGTACAAGTTATATAAGACTCAGAGTAAACAAAAAATTGATTGTGCGTATCTACCTCAAGCTCACAACCAAACGAGGAACAGAAATTGAGGCGGATAGCACACATTCCATTGGTTGTTAGATCATCGTCATATATAACCCTGGTGTAATCACTTGTTACTCATGGAGTTAATTGTAATGTTTCCTTTATATCTAATGAAGAAGTTCTTTAAGAAAACCCTTATTTCTTATAGTAAAATAGTGACCACAGTGACTACTTTTATAATAGCTTAGTTTATACTGCTATATATAATCTAATATCGGATAGAAAGTTAATTGAGTGAATCTGCCCTAAGCCCACAACCAAACAAGGAACAGGAAGTAAGGCGGAAAGCACACATCTAACTACCTACTGGGTATTAGTTTTATATATAAACATGATGTATAAACTAAGGTATTATAGAGTTACTCACCTAAGGTCTTTTAAATTAAACTGGTTTAATAAAATGGATTAAACCCTTTACTTGGAAGTTTCTACTTTTGTATACCAAAAGTACTGATTTTGGGAAGTATGTTTTGTACTAGAAAAACTGTGCTTTGACTCTGTGTCCTATAACCTGACCCATACCTGGTACCCTTATGATGACTTAATGCATACTAAGCATACATATATATAGAATCGGGTAGATAATAGATTGGGTGAATTCGTTCCAAGCACACAACCAAACAAGGAACAGGAAATGAAGCGGAGAGCACACATCCTATTAGTTGTCGGACCCTATTGGTATATATGTATCCTGTGATGTATACATTAAGGAATCATAAGACTAGCATTATGGTCCTATCTTTTAATCGTAGCCTTCTACCAAGGCATCTTCTGTTATGTGCTAGACTCGACTGATCCATTTGTCGTTTGTAAAAATGTATATTTTCCCTAGTTAATAACCTGAAAATAGATTTAGTTCGACTTTCAAGCAGTACTGTCACTTTATGAAAGTAATGGGAAAAGTAAGTACACAGTTGTCGTTTATAATGACATGCGGATGTACTAATAACCTAAAAACGTATTTGTTTTATTCGGTTATAATGTGAAGGCTAGAACCCTTACTATACGCTCTCCCTGTCAGGAGATTAGGGGAACTAAACACGACCTCTGTAAATTCTTGCAAGCCATGTAATTCACATTAAAGTATATGATCATGTATACCCAATATAACTATCACCTTTTGTTTAAAACAATGAGTTAGTGATTCATTGGTATAATTAGATCCTGTATGTGTGTTCTCATGCTATAGCAACCTAACTTGTTTTTTCTGTATGGTATTGTTTGATTCTCTTCACTATATGTTCTGTATGGTATTGACTCTTTGTGTGCTTCATTGCACTAGAAGTAATGAATAACATTCTCCTAAACTATACCTATTATAGCTTACTAATGTTCTACTTGGACTGTTACTGGAAATACTCGTTTATCTACTAAGTTATGTTTGTACTTTAAAAACAAAGTTTTGTATAACTATAAAGCAACATAACTTTTAAAAGAGTTTTTGAAATGTTTTGATAACTTATAAATAACGTAAGTAATAATTCTGAAAGATGTTTATAACAAGCATTTACACAATTATCATTGTGTTCAACTTGTATTCCCCCCCTTAAACAGTTAAAACAGTTAAAAGATTCATTACGGGGTATGAACTCACCTGATGTGGGTGATTCAATAAGTCCTAAATGACATATGAGGACACATATTGACATGAATATAGTGTTTATAAACTAAGTATATTAAAGGAAACACCTTCCGGGACTAGGAAACACCTTGTTTCAAGTGTTATAAGTACTAAGGATTGCATCTAAGGGTGGTAGGACATTGCTATTGAGTTTAGGGTTCAAGGGTAAACCCCCTTGGAGTTTACGGTTCTGTGACCATAACTCATTGAGTTTACGGTCGTAAACCCATGAGTTTACCGCCGTAAACTCATGGTACTTTTACCATGTTGAGTTTTGAAGATTTACAAGTCCAAAGAAGCATTCCTACTTCAAGTCTGAGCCTTTGGAAGAGATTAGGGCACCATTTCACTCCTTTGTGGAGTTTACGGTCCTTGGACCATTTCTCTTTGTGTTTACGGCCGTAAACCCAAATGGTTTATGGTCTTTTTGTTGTTTTGAGTTCCTAGCACATCAAGGAAGGGGTCTAGACTAGTTTCCAATGCTTGCTAAGGGACCAGGGCACACTTTGGCCCCTTTGTTAGGGTTTACGGTCCAAGAACATCTTGGACCGTAAACACCTTTGATCTTGTGTTTCATTGGTGTTTTCTTGATGATTAGAAGTGTAACAAGTCTTATAATACACTAGGGTAGGAGTACTTACTAGGTAGAAGCTTGAAAAGGTGCTAAAAGTCCAAGAACACTAGTGTGTGTTCTTGGTGAAACTTGAAGATCTACACTTTTGGAATGATTTCACGGATGGAATCATGTAAGATCACTAGATTAAGTAAGATATCAACTTTTTAGGGCTAGAAACACTTACAAAGTTGAAGATCTAGAAGAAAAGTTGGATGATACTTGAGAGGATTTGAGTTTGGTTCTTGAAAATGTGAAAAACTGGTAAATAATGACTAAGTGTCATATTTATACCCCCCCTTTTAGGGTTTACGACCGTAAACACCTTTGCTTAGGCAGTAAACTCCAAACACTTGGAGTTTTGGGACATCATTGTTGCACAATAAACCCTAGCGCATCCCCTCTCCTGATATCTCCCGAAGTACTATCCTTAAAAACACTTAAACTTATTCCAAAAAGTTTGAAAGTTAACAGAAACTGATCTGACTTCTAGTGAGTTGAATGGTTGTACAGAATAGAAATTTCGGGTTGTCACATGAACCAAATGCACTATCTTCACTGACCATAAAATCCTATAGCACATCTTCGATCAGAAGGAGTTGAACATGCGACAACGGCGTTGGGTTGAGCTACTCAGCGATTACGAGTGCGAAATCCGCTACCATCCCGGGAAGGCCAATGTAGTGGCAGATGCCATCAGCCGGAAAGAGTACTCCGGTCGTAGGGTGAAGGCACTAACTATGAGTATCCATTCCCACTTATCTGCGCAACTCAGAGAGGCTCAGCTGGAAGCCCTAAAACCAGAGAACATGCCGGGTGAAGCCTTGAGAGGAATGGATAAGAACCTAGAGATCAAGGGAGACGGAGTCTATTATTTCATGGACCAGATCTGGACCCCAAGGTTCGGAGGTTACAGAGAGGTTGTCATGAACGAAGCCCACAAGACCAAATACTCCGTTCATCCAGGTTCGGATAAGATGTACCTCGATCTCAAGAAACTATATTGGTGGCCAAACATGGAAATAGAGATCGCTACATTTGTTGGCAAGTGTCTGACTTGCGCCAAAGTCAAAATCGAATATTAGAAGCCCTCAGGTCTGCTCCAACAACCGAAAATTCCCGAATGGAAGTGGGAGAGGATTGCCATGGACTTCATCACCAAATTACCCAGATCTCCGAGTGGGCACGACGCTATCTGGGTGATAGTCGATAGACTGACTAAATCCGCTCACTTCCTGCCTATCAAAGAAACCTTCAAGATGGAGAGACTTACACGAATCTACATCTAAGAGATAGTCCGACTGCACGGTGTGCCTATGTCCATTATATCTGATAGAGATAGCAGGTTCACTTCAAGGTTCTGGCAGTCATTGCAGAAGGCTCTTGGAACTAAGCTGGACATGAGTACAACTTATCATCCTCAGACAGACGGGTAGAGTGAGAGAATATCCAGACCCTGGAAGACATGTTGAGAGCATGTGTTATCGATTTCGGGATGTCGTGGGACACCCACTTACCCTTGGCCGAGTTCTCCTACAACAACAGTTACCACACCAGTATTAAAGTTGCACCGTTTGAAGCCCTATATGGTCGAAAGTGCAGATCCCCTCTATGTTGGGCTGAGGTAGGCGACACGCAGCTTGCCAAGGGACAAGTCCCCGACAGCACTCTCACAGGTCCAGAAATCATTCGCGAAACCACGGAAAAGATCGTACAAATCCGAGAACGACTAAAGGCCTCGCGAGACAGACAAAAGAGCTACGCCGATATACGACGAAAACCCTTGGAATTGCAGGTGGGAGACCGTGTCCTGTTGAAAGTCTCGCCCTGGAAAGGCATGATACGCTTCGTAAAGCATGGAAAGTTGAATCCAAGATACATAGGACCATTCGAGATCCTCGCCAGGATCGGTCCCGTAGCTTACAAACTCAATCTACCCCGCGAACTCAGTAATGTACATCCTACCTTCCACGTCTCGAACTTGAAAAAGTGCCTATCCGACGAGACTCTTGTAATCCCACTCGACGAGATCGAGATCAACGAGAGCCTCAACTTCATGGAAGAACTTGTAGAGATCATGAACCGAGAGGTCAAACGAACGAAACAAAGCCGCATCCCAATCGTGAAGGTTCGTTGGAACGCCAAGCGAGGACCGGAATTCAATTGGGAGCGCGAGGATCAAATGAAAATTAAAATATCTTCATCTTTTCGCTTAGTTATTTGTAACTACTTATTGTTTAAACTCTAATTTCAGGACGAAATTGCCTCTAACGGGGGGATGATGTAACAAACCGAAATTCTAACGTGTACATCCTTCATTTTCATCAACGTTAGCCTCGTTTCGCTATTTTGTACTGAAGTTTTGGGTCTATATGAGTGCTTGAGGCTTAGTATGACCTCGATATGAGTCGTAGGAAGGGTGAGAATGTGTGTAGCATCACTAAAACGGGCCAAACACACCTATCAAGGTGTGTGCGGCCAGCCAGCCGCACACAGCCGACCGCACACCCATCCTCCAGCCGCACACTCCCCCTTATATATATAAGGAGACCCTCTTCACTCATTCCTTTCCTTTGGCTGCACTCTACTTTCTCTCACTACTTTCTCTCTCTAAAAACTTCATCCAAAAACACTTAAAAGGCCTAAAAAACCTGAACTGCTTCATCATTCAGCTCGTTATATTGGTAAGGCATATGAATCTAAGACTAAAACTCATAGTGTTCTTTGTGTTCTTCATCCTTTGAAGGTGTACGGTCGTACACCTTCATAAGGTGGCCGCACACGCCTTAAAAACTCTCCAAAGTGAAGAGTTTGGCCTCCATTTGCTAGTTAGACTTGGTTTAGACTCTAGAACACCTCAAAATCGACGTTTCGGACACAAATGAGGAGTGTACGGTCGCACACCCCTGTGTACGGCCGCACATACCCTCTGTACGGCCGCACACTCTTGTGTGCAACCGCACACACAGTCTGGCCGCACACCCTGGCCGCACACACATACTGATGGCCGCACACTTCCTTTATTCGATCAATTATGGCTCCGACACTTAGTTCCAAGCATTTCCAAGTCCCTAGGGTGGTTTCCCATCGTGTTTTATCATGAAATGCCTTAATCTAATACGTATAATCATTATTATATGTTAATAGGATCCACTCGTGTACAAAACATCAATTGACAGTCAGTGCTCGAAACCGATCGTACATCCGAATCCTACGTCAAACTGTGAGTTCATACCCCTACGCTTTTATAAGTTTTTATAACGTTTTCAGGGGGGGAATACAAGCCAAACATAAAGGTTTTCGTAACTTAAAAACTGATGCAATTTCAATGGTTTTATGCTAAAACATTTAGATACTTTATCCCTTTTGTAAAATGCGGAGCATAACGGACGTTTTCTAAACATAATTGCATAGTTTTCCGAATAGTACAAACATAACTTATCAATCAAACTATAATAGGTATAGTTTGGAGAATTTCATTTCCGGTTTTCAGAATCAAACTCCATACAAGTCAAATATATAAACTATGAATGATTTAATTTATCCATACACATAACGAGAGTATCTTACTAGATAAATATTTTGTATAATTATTATACTCCACATTGTTTATCAACGATTTCGAATTCGGGAACAATTGAACTACACGTAAACTAGTTAATACCGGATTGTGAGATTAGTCTTCGTTTTGCCCTTCGGGGTACCAATAAATCCTTTCCGGAAGTATAACCAGAGTCTCCTGGAGGGAGAGCGTGAAATTTGTGAATAGATCTATTTGGGATTGAAAATCCCACACCTGCACTGTCAGCTACGTCAAGAAGGTCTCGGGTCAAATTAGTATGGTTATCCGACTCACAATAAGTATAACTAACCTTTGTTTCCACGATATTTTCTTCAATAGTTTTAATTAATTTTTAAAACTATCTATCTACTTACTGGAGGGGAGTCCAACAATCAAATTCTTGGTTTTATTTGAATAATAAAACTACTTATCTACTGGTGGCAACCAGCGTTTTCGAATGAAACTTACTCTTATTCAATGAACATGTTAGAAAATATGGGATTTTCTTGGAAAGCATGCATATCTATTTCTAAAGCCAATAACGAATGTTTTCGATACAAAACGATATTTACTTATAGTACAAAGAAATAATTTGTACAAATTCAGTGACTAGTTTCCAATACATAAACATGCTTATGAACTCACCAGCTTTATGTTGACCAGTTTTCAAAACCGCTTGTATTCTCAGGACATCGATAGACAGGTACCTCCACTCATTTTTGGAGAAGACGAAGCATCTTGAAGTCCAGTCTTTATCTTTTGTTTCTTCTAAATATAACGATATGTACAAATTATGTTTCCAAACAGATGTAAATATTCTTAAATCAATGTAATGGTTGTGTTTACTTTGATTACTATGATACAATTGTTGTGATACTACGAATGACGTCCTCCGCCCCGAAACGTTTCCGCCTTCGGTTCTGGGGTGTGACACAAACTTGATTATCATATATGGATTGAATCTCGCTGTCCATAGCCTCTTTCCATTTTGTGGACTCGTCGGCCCGCCATGGCTTCCTTGAAGTTATTTGGCTCATCCAAATTTACCAGTGTACAATCACTAATAAATGTAGTAATATCGAAAGCATGCATATCTGTAGTAATATCGAAACCATAAAACTTAGGTGCCATTCTAACTCTACTGAAACGTCTCAGAGGTAATGACTCGTCAACTGGTTCAACATGAGTTTCCTCCCCGGGTTGAGCGCTAGTGTTTGAGATTCCTTCATCACTTAACTCTTGAAGCTCTTCAAGGTCAATTTGCCTCCCACTGTCCTCTTGGCATATGAGTTCTCTCTCGTGGAAAACCCCTCTCCTCGTAATGAAGACAACATTGTCACTTGGTCTATAGAAGAGATATCCAAAGGATTTCTGTGGGTAGCCGATGAAAATACAATGCTCACTACGAGGTTCGAGCTTGTCGTGAGTCTCTCGTCTTACAAAAGCCTCGCAACACCAAAACCTTGATATGTACCAACAAGGGAACCTTCCATGTCCACATTTCGTGAGGTGTTTTGGCAACCTTCTTAGTTAGGACTAGATTAAGGATATGGGCGGCAGTCTCTAAGGCATACCCCCAGAATGAGATAGGTAACGAAGCTCGACTCATCATGGACTGAACCATGTCTAACAAGGTCCGATTTTGCCTCTCAGCCACACCATTTAGCTGCGTTGTCCTAGGTTGCATCAATTGTGAAACAATTCCACATTCCTTAAGATAGTCGTGGAACTCAATACTAAGATACTCACCACCTCGATCGGATCGAAGTATCTTTATTTTCCTGCCAAGCTGATTCTCCACTTCTTGTTTAAACTCTTTGAACTTTTCAAAGTTTTCTGACTTATGTTGATAAAGTAGACATATCCATATCTGCTATAATCATCGGTAAAAGTCACATAGAAGCGGTTATCATTCCTTGTGGCGGATCTGATGGGTCAACACACATCGGTGTGTATGAGATCCAACAAACCCTCACCTCTTTCACAAGAACCAGTGAAAGGTAACTTGATCATCTTTCCAGGTAAACAAGATTCGCACGTGTCATCTGACTTTAAGTCAAATGACTCCAACACTCCATCCTTTTGGAGTTGGGCTATGCGCTTCTTGTTGACATGTCCAAGACGACAACGCCACATGCATGCTTTGTCCAAACCATTAGATGAGTCAATTGATGGGTTATAAGCACTACATCATTCCTATGTTGTACATGCAAACCCTAAAGCTTTAGATCTAGTTTGTCTAATGAACATGCAATAATCATCCAAAGCCATAAACACTAGATCTAGCATGTGATAATTAATATAAACATAAGAATAGGGTTTAGATCTTACCTTGATTGTTATGTAGCAATAACAATCTATTCCTTCTAGTAATAGGCTTCTAAAAGGTTAGAGTCACAAATGTCACCCCTCTAATGGCTCACAAACACCAAGAGCAAGAGGATGAAGAAGGAGAAAAGGAAAGGCACTCAAAAACGTCTAGAAACCCTAAGGAATCAGATAGCCACGTTTTTGGTGTCACACCCCAAAACCGAGAACGGCGGAATACGTTCTGGGGTGGAGGACGTCATGTACAGTATCATAACAAAGCATAATAGTAAAGACAAGCAACAACATCCATTGCATTAAGATAATAATTGTAATACAAATGTGTTCAGTACAAATGTTAGACACCAAAAATACAATCAAAATAAAGTGGAGTCTTATGTGTGCTCCGTCTTCTCAAAAGCGGCATCCGTACCTGTATACTGATGACCTGAGAATACAAGTTATTTTGAAAACGTTTATCAGCATAAAGCTGGTGAGTTCATAAGTATTTAGTGTCATTTCCTGTATAAAAATATTCACAATTATACATTTGTAAAAGAAAGTTTCGGTGTTTGAAAATAGTATGAGCCCTAGAAAACCCTATGTTTTCCAGTTACGTTATTACAACACAACTAAGCAAAGAGATGAGGATAGTTAAGTTTCATTTGATCCTCGCGCTCCCAAGTGAACTCTGGTCCTCGTTTGGCGTTCCAACGAACCTTCACAATCGGGATGCGGCTTTGCTTCGTTCGTTTGACCTCTCGGTCCATGATCTCCACAGGTTCTTCCACGAAGTTGAGGCTCTCATTGATCTCGATTTCATCGAGTGGAATTATGAGAGTCTCATCGGATAGGCACTTTTTCAAGTTCGAGACGTGGAAGGTAGGATGCACATTACTAAGTTCGCGGGGTAGATTGAGTTTGTAAGCTACGGGGCCGATTCTAGCGAGAATCTCAAAAGGCCCTATGTATCTTGGATTCAGCTTTCCGCGCTTTCCGAAGCGTATCAAGCCTTTCCAGTATGAGACTTTCAAAAGGACTCGGTCTCCCACCTGGAATTCCAAGGGTTTCCTCCGTTTGTCTGCGTAGCTTTTCTGTCGGTCTCTTGAGGCTTTAAGTCGTGCTCGGATTTGTACGATCTTTTCGGTGGTTTCGCGGATGATTTCTGGACCGGTGAGAGTGTTGTCAGGAACTCGTCCCTTAGCTAATTGAGTGTCGCCTACCTCGGCCCAGCATAGAGGGGATCAGCACTTTCGGCCGTATAGGGCTTCGAATGGGGCAGCTTTGATGCTTGTGTGATAACTGTTGTTGTAGGAAAACTCGACTAGGGGTAAGTGGGTATCCCACGCCTTACCGAAGTCGATTACACAGGCTCGCAGCATATCCTCCAAGGTTTGAATAGTTCTCTCACTCTGTCCATCGGTTTGAGGATGGTAAGCTATGCTCATATCCAGCTTAGTTCCAAGAGCCTTCTGTAGTGACTGCCAGAACCTCGAGGTGAACCTGCTATCCCGATCGGAAATAATGGACACAGGTACACCGTGCAGTCGGACTACCTCTTGGATGTAAATTCGCGTAAGTCTCTCCATTTTGAAATTTTCCTTGATAGGAAGGAAGTGGGCGGATTTGGTTAGCCGGTCGACAATTACCCAAATCGTGTCGTACCCACTCGGAGATTTGGGCAATTTGGTAATGAAATCCATAGTAATTCTCTCCCACTTCCATTCAGGTATCTCTGGCTGTTGGAGAAGACCCGAGGGTTTCTGGTATTCGACCTTGACCTTAGCGCAAGTAAGGCACTTATTCACGAAGGTAGCGATTTCCGCTTTCATGTTAGGCCACCAGTACGATTTCTTGAGATCCAGGTACATCTTGTCTGAACCTGGGTGAATGGAATATCGAGTGTTGTGCGCTTCTTTCGTGACCAAGTCTCTGAAGCCACCGTGACGTGGTGTCCAGATCCGGTCCATGAGGTAGTAAGCTTCGTCATCCTTGACTACCAGATTTTTATCCATTCCTCGCAGGGACTCTCCCGCCACATTTTCCGGTTTCAAAGCTTCAAGCTGTGCTCCCTTAATTTGTGCGGGTAGATGCGAATGGATAGTCATGGTTAGGGACTTGACTCTTCGCCCAGAATATTCCTTCCGACTTAGGGCGTCTGCTACTACATTGGCTTTACCCGGGTGGTAACGAATTTCACATTCGTAGTCATTGAGTAGCTCGACCCACCGTCGTTGTCTCATGTTGAGCTCCTTCTGGTTGAAGATGTGCTGGAGGCTTTTGTGGTCGGTATAGATGGTGCTCTTTGTACCATACAGATAGTGTCTCCATATTTTTAGGGCGAACACGACCGCTCCTAGCTCAAGGTCGTGCGTGGTGTAGTTGACTTCGTGTGTCTTCAGCTGTCTTGAGGCGTAGGAGATGACCTTACCTCGTTGCATCAGAACACAGCCGAGCCCCTGATTGGATGCATCGCAATATACTACGAAGTCTTCTGTCCCTTCGGGGAGGGACAGTATCGGCGCAGTGCACAAGGCTCGCTTCAGGGTTCGGAATGCCTTCTCTTGTTTTTCTTCCCAGTCAAAGGCCACGCCTTTCTGGGTCAATGTCGTAAGAGGCTTCGCAATCCGAGAGAAATTCTGAATGAATCTTCGGTAGTAGCCAGCGAGGCCTAGAAATTGGCGAATTTCTGTAGGCGTCTTCGGTGCTGACCAGTTCTCAATAGCTTTAATCTTGGATGGGTTCACGTTGATTCCTTCTTTGCTAACCACATGTCCTAAGAATTCGACTCTTCGGATCCAAAATTCGCACTTTGAGAACTTTGCGTAAAGCTTCTCCGATCGTAGAGTTTCTAGGACCTGTCGCAGATGATCGCTATGCTCTTCCTCACTTCTAGAGTAGATAAGTATATCATCAATGAAGACGATGACGAACTGATCCAAGTAAGGACGGCATACTCTATTCATCAAGTCCATGAAGACTGCGGGCGCATTGGTTAGTCCGAACGGCATCACTACGAACTCGTAGTGCCCGTAACGAGTCCGGAAGGCTGTCTTCGGAACATCCTCCTCGAGCACTCGCAACTGGTGATACCCGGACCTTAGATCAATTTTGGAAAAGTAACTCGCCCCTTGCAGTTGATCAAATAAATCGTCTATACGAGGAAGGGGATAACGGTTCTTGATTGTCAGCTTGTTGAGTTCTCTGTAGTCGATGCACATGCGGAACGATCCGTCTTTCTTCTTTACGAACAAGACTGGTGCTCCCTAGGGTGAGAAGCTTGGTCTTATAAAGCCCTTGCTGAGCAGTTCGTTAAGTTGGCCGGATAGTTCTTGCATCTCGGCAGGCGCTAGACGATAGGGCGATTTAGCTACGGGGGTAGCTCCTGGAATTAAATCGATTCTGAACTCAACGTGACGTTTGGGAGGTAGGCCCGGCAGTTCCTCTGGAAAGATGTCAGGGAAGTCGCACACGACGAGGAAATCTTTTAGTTCTTTCTTTTTCCGGCTCGTGTCGACAACGTGTGCAAGGAATGCGCGATATTCCTTGCGCAAGTATTTCTGAGCTCGAATGCTCGAGATGATGCGAAGGCTCGTACTGGGTTTGTCTCCGTAGATCATCAATGTTTCATTGTTGGGCAGGTTCAGACGGATGGCTTTGTCGAAACACAGGATGTCGGTATGATGGAGACTCAACCAGTCCATGCCTATGATGACATCAAAGCTCTTGATCGCTACTGGTATGAGATCGATAGGAAACGAATGATTATCTAGCGTGAGGGTACAACCAATGTAGATTTCGTTAGAACTTTCCGTCTTGCCGTTAGCCATTTCTACGACGAAGGTTTCTTTCAGTGATTGCGGTGATTGTTTGAGTAAGTGTTTAAAGTTTTGATTTACGAAACTTCTTTCTGCCCCACTATTGAATAGAATACAAGCATAAGAGTTATCAAGAAGGAACGTACCCGTGACTACGGTGGGGTCTGCTACAGCCTCATTATGGCCAATAGCAAGTAGTCTACCTGCTCCTCCCGCGTTGCCAGCCTTTGGACAATCTCTTTTGAAATGTCCGACTTCGCCACAACCATAGTAGGCCTGGCTCGCTCCCGAGCTGGGAATTTGGGAAATAGGTTTGGGAGGTGCTCTGCAGAACCGGATGGTGTGGCCCTTCCGGTCGCAATTGGTGCAGTGTATTTCACGGCATGGGCCGTTATGATGGAAGGCGCACTTATCGCACTTGGGTAGATTCCCCGCATATGTTTTGGCGGGCACAAGGGCAGTAGGAGTAGTGGCAGCATGGACAGCCACTATTTGCTGGTTACTGGAAGAGGATTTGACTGATTTCCCTTTCTTTCGATCTCCCCGTTTTCTCTTGTTGTCGGAGGCGTGAGTTGGAGCAGTTGTGATGGTTGTAGTTGTTGATAGAGCACGGGGAACTTCATGATCGATAAGCAATTGGGCCAACTCCTTGGCACTTTCAAAGGTCGTTGGTCTTGATGATAGAACGTTCCCACGATACGGAGGCACTAGGCCCCCGATGTATCGCTCAATCTTCTTAGCTTCCGAGGGGATCATGTTAGGGCATAGGGCTACCAACTCGCAGTACCGGGTTGTGTAAGCTACTATATCGGAACCCTGCATTTTGAGATTCCAGAGTTCCTCCTCCAATTTCTGAATTTCTCCCTTTGGGCAGTACTCTGCCATCATTAGGTCTTTCAGTGTATCCCAACCCATGGCATTAGCTGCTACCAGGGAGAGGGCTTTGACATGGCCCTTCCACCATGTTAGGGCCCTTTGGGTAAGGGTACAAGTAGCAAACTTTATCTTGCTCCCTTCGGGGCAGGAGCACATTTCGAATACTGCTTCGGTTCTTTCGAACCATTGGGTTAGGGCAAGGATTCCCCCGGTCCCGTTGAAGTAGGTAGGCTTGCAACTGATGAAATCTTTGTAGGTGCATTCCCGAGCACGGGGGTGGGTTTCACCCTGGCTAGAGTTAGTGCCCAGTCCACCTCCACTAGCACCACCAGAATTGACTTGCGCCAGAGCGGCGGTCACGGCTGCAGTCACGGCTGTTTGGAACAACACCGGGTCGAACTGCGGAGGAACCGGCGGTGTAGGTGGTGGTGGTGGAGCTTGAGTTGCGGGAGTTCTCCTGGTTGGACGCTTGCGAGGCGGCATCCTGTACTGAAAGATTACGAAAATGATGACAATAGTAAGAATTGGTTTGTAAACAGGATAAGAGTGTTTCTTGGACTAAATCTCTATAGTCCGACAAACAAAAGGGGTATGTACTACTAGGTTAGGGACACCCAAAAGCACAACTTCTCCCTCGATTAGATACTGCCAATATTACTGGTATTACTGATGTATAATGAGTTCGGGAAAGGAAATGACCTAACAGGAGGTCTTACATCAAACCATCAAGGAAAATGTTGGCAGTTTAGTAGTCTAGCTAGAGTACTTCCAAAGTTAGGAATGTTTACAAGCATGTACTCTATTGACTATAGAGAGAAGGCTATTCCTTAATCGAAAGAGAGGGATGAGTTGGCATATTTTACTGGCGACAGGGATCCTTCGGGCAAACCCTAAGATCAGCCAGTTGGCGCACAACTCCCTGAAGATGTCGCTCGTGCGTCCTCTGACGTGCTCGGAGTTCCATGACTTTCGCTCGGGATGCGGTTATGCCATTTACGCGAGAATGGGGAAAGAAAATTGATAGGCGCTAATCTATGATACTTATAAGATGATCGTTATTAGTCGACCCAATATTTGCATAGTGCATACCAATTACATGTAATCGAAGCAGAATAGACCTTCGAATAAGTGACCCTAACTCCAAGCCCACAATCAAACAAGAACAGGAAATGAAGCAAAGGTCACAGATTCTAAGTCTATAACGCCTTAGTCACATGTAACCGTGGTGTATCCACTTAGCAACTATTGCCCTACTAGTAACGACCCTTTTAGTTCTCACATATGTTGTAACTAGAATGCAGAATACTCCTATAGTATTCTTGTTCTGATGTTCTTGTAGTAGTATTGGTAAGTCTTAGACTTGTTGCAACACCACAACCATTCTTAGGCACATGCTAGCCACTCCTAGGAAAATGTAGTTGATCAGGCTACATCCGCCTAGTTTTGGCCATATGTCTCTAAGCCTAACTATGCTGTTCAACAATCTTAATACTTTTGTTCTGTTGTAGTATGATACTGAGCCTTTGTATGAATGAACGTATATATATATATATATACTTTGTTAAATATTTTATTATTTAAAAGTATATATTCTTGTTCAGAGTGTTTTAGTCCCGATGTGCTTATAGTTTGTATATCTTTTATGGGTTGATATACTTGATTCACTATAAACAGTGCTCTGATACCAATCTGTCACACCCCAAAACCGAGAACGGCGGAATACGTTCTGGGGTGGAGGACGTCATGTACAGTATCATAACAAAGCATAATAGTAAAGACAAGCAACAACATCCATTGCATTAAGATAATAATTGTAATACAAATGTGTTCAGTACAAATGTTAGACACCAAAAATACAATCAAAATAAAGTGGAGTCTTATGTGTGCTCCGTCTTCTCAAAAGCGGCATCCGTACCTGTCTACTGATGACCTGAGAATACAAGTTATTTTGAAAACGTTTATCAGCATAAAGATGGTGAGTTCATAAGTATTTAGTGTCATTTCCTGTATAAAAATATTCACAATTATACATTTGTAAAAGAAAGTTTCGGTGTTTGAAAATAGTATGAGCCCTAGAAAACCCTATGTTTTCCAGAAAAAGTAGTCTTCACTAAGACCCGATGGTTTGTTTGTTCCTTTGATAATGTACAAGTTTTCCCAGTAGTTATTTGTTTGAAAATATAGTTTGACTTTATCCATGTATAGTAATGAGAAAAATGTTTTACCCCAACAATATCACTGTCGGCCATATGTAATGAAATGCAGGCTCCAGGTAGTATTAAATGTACAATACTCCTCAGGGA
The DNA here is from genome assembly GCF_052849685.1 of Lactuca virosa. Classification (NCBI taxonomy): domain Eukaryota; kingdom Viridiplantae; phylum Streptophyta; class Magnoliopsida; order Asterales; family Asteraceae; genus Lactuca; species Lactuca virosa. Next base: position 332,322,382 of record NC_136426.1, on the reverse strand, counting down.
GTCTGTTGCCTTTAATTTTTAAAGTATTAATTAAAGGTTTGAATGTGAACTCGTACGTAACCATGCTGATTGACGATCGAATCCCTTTGACCCTCCGAGTCATATGTAGATGTGACATTTTGTCACCCCTGGGCCTAGACGGCTCGGACTGTAGCTAGCAGTCGGGATGTGGGAGTGTCTGTCCCGTATAGATCTATACACATAATGCCCGCTCTCCCTCCAGGAGACTCTGGTTACGCGGTGATAGCACAAAGATGTGTCGTATCGAGAAATAGTATGTCACATTCTATTTTAGTAAGTTCTCTTGTATAGTATGTAGTGTTCTCTTTGTATAGTACATAATGTTCTCCTTGTATAGTATATAGTGTTCTCTTGTATAGTATATAGTGTTCTCTTGTATAGTACATAGCATGTATTGACTCACAACTGAACTGACTCTAGTAGTTGTCATGGCAATAGTAGTACTGAGTAGTATCCCTTAACTATACCTATTATAGTTAAATAGTATTGTTGGTTGCATGTCTTTGATATCCAAAGGCATTGAACTGATATGAAAACTTTTATATCTGACACAAATATAAGATATATAACTAAGAATTCAACGAGAGTCGGACTAATAACAAAATACCCTAAGCCCACAATCAAACAAGAACAGGAAATAAGGTGAGCTATTAGTCCTAAGTCCTTCAAGTCTTACTTATATAAATATATTGGTGTAGATATGGTTTGAGACAAAAATTGGTTTAAACAAATTTTGGAAAATAGTTTTATAGTGATTTAACATGAAAATGAATTTGGTAAGCATTTGAAAACAGTTTAATTGGCAATATAGTTGAAAACATAGAAAATCCCTTTTTGGTGGTAAAAACAGTTAATAGTGTAGAAAATCCTTTTGGTTGCAAGTTATAATTCACATGCGATTGTTACTATAACTTATTTGGTTCAATTTGTATTCCCCCCCATAAAACAGTTAAAAACATTTAAAAGGTTCATTTTGGGGTATGAACTCACCTGTAGTGATTGAAGTGGATGGAAACGCCGGGTAGGATGCTAGGTGTCAAGTGAGGACTTGAACACACACACGGATCCTATGTAACATGTAGTGATGTATAAAGTATCTAATTAGTTGTGTAATCACTAATTAAGTGAGTAAAGGTACTTTAATGTATGCAGACACTTTGTTTCAAGTGTTAGGAGTGCTAAAGGTGGCATCTAAGGAGTGTATGGCCTCACTATGGAGTTTACACTTCACTTGGCCACACTTAAGTGTGTTTACGGTTGGGAGACCATTTCCCCCATGAGTTTACGGCCGTAAACTCATGGAAATGGTGATTTTGTGTGTCTAAAGGTCTCATGCATCACAAGGAAGGTTCCTAGTATCAATTCGAGGGCTTTGGAAGTGATTAGGGTTCAATTGGGTACTCCCTTGGAGTTTACGGTCCTTGGACCACTCCTTGGGAGTTTACGGTCGTAAACTCTAGGGTTTATGGCCGTAAACCCTTGACCACTTCAACCATTTCATGTTTCAAGGTCCTAAGCTCATTTACACTAGTTTCTAGTTCATCAAACAAGCTAAGGAAGGGTTTAGGGGCATCAAAACACCATTTGAGGTGTTTACGGTTTTTGGGTTTACGGTTCTTGAATGTCCCAGAACCGTAAACTCAAGTTTATGGCTAAAAAGTCATGATCTTGGGTTCCTTTGTCCATGCATGCAAGTATCTAAGCTATATCTAAGCATTAGAGAAGGTTTGGAAGTGTTTTTGGGGCTTCTAAACCCCTTTTTGGGAGTTCACGGTTTTGGGAGGCTCCCCAAACCGTAAACACATGCATGTTAAGGCATTTGGATGATTCAACTCGAAATAGCATGAATACCAAGCTAGAAAATCAAGTTAGGAAGATTACCTTTGATTTTTGAGGCTTGAAAGTGGTGTTCTTGAGCCAAACCCGATTTTAGAGAGAGAAAGTAGAGAGAGAAAGCTCCAAGGTGGGAAAAGGCTCTAAAGGTGGACACTCCTCCCTTATATATGGCTGCCTAGTGGGGACCCACCATACACTGTCGTTTAAACGGAGCTAAATGTTTTTACCGGGTAAACTAACCGTAACCCGACTTAGTTGTTTTTATTCCGTCATTATATATTATTTATTTTAATAACTCAAAATGAATTATTTTAATAAATAAAAGTTAACGGAAAATTTTAATAGAACTAACTTTTATTAACGGAAACGGGTTACAGTGACGGAGTAAATTTCGGGTTGTCACATTTGGTGCCCTAGGGGTGATTAAATAGTGAGGCTATTAGGGTTATCAAATAAGGAAACCCTAATTTGAATGCTTAGGCCCTAAGCAACCCATGGACTCCTCCTTTAGAAGCCTTGGGCGATTTCTAACGGGTTTCCCCATAGAATTCGTCCACTCCTCTAATAAGGAGTCTAATAGCCCAATATTCAACTATCACACAATTGACAGTTCTAGTCCCTTAAGTTTAATCAATCTCTTTTAGCCACAAAATTAATTCTTAATTAATTATCGACCAATGTTAATTAAACAATATGATTTCTCCTTTAATATATTATTCATATAATATATTAATAAATCATAATTAATCCTCTCTCTCCATAATTCATCCTATCAAGTTGCTTTGGTGAAGGCAACCCAAAAGGACCATGCACCATCGGGTCAAGTACATACCAAAATAGTTATGGACTTAGACACTAATCCAACAGTCTCCCACTTGGATAAGTCTAATAACTATTCTGCGTATGACTTCAGATCCTGATCCACAATCGTAGCTTTCAAAATCCACTGTTAACTCTTATCTTATCAGATACGCGTCCTTTAGATAAGGGATCATATATTCCTCCATTATAGATATCGTATAGACGTGAGACATGGATTGAAATCATTCTGTCAGTCTATGTGTCGTTTCCCGATTTCTGATTTATGACAACTGACTAATTGAACAAATCAAATCAGTCATGGCCCGGCCGAGCACTTTCCTTTGTCATCACTAAATCATCGAGGGGCCCACAAATATCGGTTTTATCCCACTTTGGGTAAAAGGAACGGATAAACTTCGATTCAATTCTCGCTTGTACTCACTCACCGAATCACACACAACAATACGTTTTATAACACCAAGTTACTGGTGCGTTTACATATTATCAATGTGTAACCGACTCGCAAGATACAACTCACACATCTCGGTTTTAAGAATATAAGATATTATCGTCTCACCAATCACTCGTGATAAAATCCATGAAGCGATCCAAGTGAGCGTGGGTTTAATCCAATGCTCAAGTCATATTCGTAAGCACTCATGAATGTTGTAGCAAACTTTTGCTATGTCTAATACACTTTAGACAATCTACACACCAATTCATGACAATCTTCTTTCATACCTACTCCCAAAGTATGAGCGACTGTGGAACGTTCAAATAATTCGATTATTCTCAAATAACTCAATTATTTAGGAAGTCAAAACATGCAAATTGAAACACAAGAATAATACTAATCTTATATGGCGCCAAACTTTTGAGTATAAATAAAACACTTTTATTTAATCACCATATTGATTACTTATTATTTGTTGTTTCGGGTAATCAACTTCTTACTTGAATTATAACGACAATTGTCCCATGCTCTTAGCATGCACACTATGTTTACTTATGGTCCTTACTTTGTGAAATAGTATAATTGAATAGCATTTTCAATCACACTCATTTTACAATTCCCAATCCTTACCACAAGTGTAAAAATACCAAATTCTTGCCACTTATAGAATATGTTAGATTCTAACACTTTATGCAACAGTCCTTTCGTAATGTCATGGCACAAAAGTCACCAAGACTCGGCCAATGAAATTACAAAATGCTCTATTGGAGATTGTTACAAGACAATTCCAAAGACATGAAGTCTCACATTCAAAGTACATTCCTTTGAATATCCTTCTTGCATAAAAGTTTTTCTAATCTAGACATACAGATTCTTAACGTCCAACTCCCAATCTGGAAACATTTCCATATTTTCCATATGACAACTCATTTCAAATAGAATCTTATCTCTTCATAATAATGTCAATATGGTCCACCCATGACTATACTTCTAACTGTCCACAAGTGACCAATCCTTGGCGAACCTTAGATTATCCTTGACAGTTGTTTAACTAATTCAGTCAAATCTGATTCTAGTCCTCTTTCCCTCTTAATGCCCTAGACATTTGGAAAATTTTAGAACAGTCGAATATTACAACGACATGATACTTTACCAGTCTTTTGCTATAATATTTCTATTTGCCATGTTCTCACGATTCGAGTGTGAGAACGCAACAAATATTTCCATATATATAGAATTCTCTTATGTTGAATCCTTTCAACATAATATTCATATATCTTTTTGACTAAATTTGATTAAAATTTCTCGATCTAAACTTTTAGATTGGAAACGAAGTATAACATCCTCTACCTTAATTATAGCAAAAACAACTTTTCAACCCCTGCAACTTTGCAAAATGCAACTTTTGTTTTTCTATAATTAATATTGCCAACTTGCAATAATGATCATGCTCCCACTAACATGATGATTATATTCATACCAGTATAACATTTATACTCCGACTAGCTTTGACACGTATTCAGAAAACAGTTGGACTTCTAAAAGACAATACTTATAGACTTTCCAAAGTTCATATTTCCAATACGTTATGCTTTGATAAGCTTTTATCTAAGCATCTCAAACTCATACACCTTACTTTAGACAACTCACATGTGTGTCTAACCAATTCCAGAACTTATAGCAATAAGTCTCGATTGTTCAAACTAGTTGCCAAATCTCACAATTCGAACTATGAAAAGGGATGCCGTAATCATAATCGAATTTGAGAATGCAATTTACATAATCGCTATCTCCTTAAAATCTCTCTTAGTGAAAGCATTTCCTCACAATCATTTTCATGAAGGAGAGAAACCTTATGACACTTAGATTTTATGGTGTATGTGTTCTTATCCATGTGAATCTGTCACAATCATAATTGTAAGATAATGTTCGCGAGAAATTCAAACTCTTATGGACAGAACTTGTTCATTCTTAATTTCTTGCCATCAAGGGTCCCACCATTGCTTCCAAGTTATTTAGCAGCTCACCTATGCCAGTCAATGTACTTTCATTGATCAAGGTGTTTGCCCTTATGCATTCAATTGAGAACTCATAGAACTCATATGCATAGTCACTCAACTGGATTGGCACAGAAATAAAATTTTGTCAACACGATAGGTTACAATCCTCAAGTCGTGTGATAGTGTTTAATAGGTTTACTTCTTGATTTGTTCTTGAAACTTTTCAAGATCTTTGACTCCCACTGACCTCTTGACATATAAGATTCTCTTATCAAGAGACATTTCTTGACAAAACAAATATTCAAGAGTCAGTGTGTGTCTTTATCAAGACAAACCTACACACAATTTGGTTCTAGTTGGTCTTTATCTTATTCAAGACATCACAACTTACCATAATGTGCAAGTGTAAGAACATTTCTACTTAATATTATCTCACTCAATTCACAATCTTGGAGTATAACTATAAGACTTGATATTGGAACGAAGTACGATACATCTTATTGACTTAACCATTTCTACAATTCACCATTCCTCTTCTTAGTCAAACTAGTGTACTAAGGTATCCTTAGAGGATGAATTGTAATATGGTTCCTACAATGACCAAGACGATCATAAAACACGATACAAAAGTACTATCCCTTCTTCTTAGATTGGAGAACCTTTTATCTTTTCTGCCTTCATTGATTCTTCTTATTCGTTCTGCTATTCATTGAAACTTTTCAATAATTCAGAATTACACTTATTCTTGTAAGCATAATCATGTTTACTAGACTTTTAGTAAATCATGACAAATAAACTTATCGTTCTTTGTGGTGGACTCGACCAGTGTACAACATTGTGTACCAGATCTCCTAGTCCTTCACTTGACTCACATACTTATGTGAACAAGGAATTAGTCTTAATTTTCCAAATACGAAGGTTCTCATTCATCACACAATACCAGTTGCATGATTCCAAGTTTCTGTCCAATTGAAACTTGGGTGATGAGAAACTTTCCTCATTTAGTAAATTTATGACATTTCCACAAATAACAAAACTAAAAATCAAATCCATTCACAATATTGCTAACAATAGAACCATTCAAACACCAATTTTTCATAAAATCCATCGCAAGGAAACCTAAATCAGATAAATCAAAATTTATTTTATTGCGGAAAAATATTGTCCTTACAACGCGATTACATATGAAAAACTACGCAAATATTATTTAGCAATCTATCCTAACTCTAAAGTAGTAGCTAAAACAATCCGATCTTTGAATCATGCGATCTTGTCAAGATTCATTTCTTCATGATCAGATTTAGCTCACTTCTTTCCTTTAAAGCTTCCTTTTTCTTCGATTCTACAAAACACCAAATGTAATCTTATCACATCATGTATCAAGAATCAAAAAGGAACTTAAGAGAGTTAGATAGTGGATTTTACCTGATGCAGAGTCATACATCTTGGCTCTCCCATCTCTCAGGTAGTCAGGGCAGCTTCGTAACCAATGCCCCTTCTTTTGGCAGTAGAAACACATGGATTCTTATGGAATGGTACATGGGACTATCTTAGACTCAGCTTTTCTCTTGCGTAGAGAAAACTTTTTTTGGACTTCCAATGTTGCCATTGCCCATAGAAGGTTGGGATATTGATTTACCAGACAAGTTTGCCGACCAGTGCGCCAAATCATTCCCGATTTAGCAGCAAATAAGCAAATAAGTCAAATCAATAAGGGTCATGTTGTGGTCCATCATATAGTACTCTCTAACGAACTTACATATGATTAGGGAGGTGACTGAAGAACCAAGTCAACAACCAACTTCCTTGAGACATTGGCACCTAACATTCCCAAACTATCAGTATGTTACCTTTTATTCAAGACATGAGCACATATAGACTTTCCATTTTCATGTCTTTTGCCAATAGGGTTTGAGTGACCTTGAACTTTTCAAGTCTTCGAACACGTGGGTCAGGGAGAATTATTGGAGGAGGTGGAGGAAGAGAAGAATGATTTCTATTTCCACAATCCAATCATGGAACATCATTTTCAATTGGAAACCTTTTCAAGTTCGTTGTTTGAGTCCTTAATAAAACACCCAAATGAGATATTAAGGCTAGGACCCAACACAATATCCTACAAATTGGAAGAGGGATTCCGTAATCCAACTCGCAGAACATTTGAAGGTAGGTAAATGACGATTTACCAATTTCCGCCATGAAAAACGAAAAGAAGGTTAAGTTTTAAATGAATTGAAACTCCTAGATCTTTTGAGATTCATTGAACTTTTCAATGTCATGTTTAATCTCGACTATGCCCTTCATTTGTGACTGGGATGTCGAGGATCACAAATAAGGTGTGAATGACCATGCGAATGTACGTGGTGCCCTCAATGTTACAATCACCTAATCGGCGTGCCGGTTAACCACACACGCTCCATCGATCTATGACAAACCTCGAGTCATCCTTCGCTACCAATGCCAAACCCAACTTAGTGTGCCGGTTAACCACACACACTCCACTAATTGTCTCGACAAGGGTACAAAGTGTAATTCCATGGAATTGCATCGATTTCACTTTTTCCTAAAGTAACTAAGATTTGGGAATTTTAGTAAAACATTTAGTTACTTTATTCATTGTACTTTTAATGAGGAGAGGGGTTTGCCCTATCCTACCCGTTCGGCTAACGACCCTCCACTAGTCAAGAGTACGGTGGGTAAGAGTGGATACCCATTCAATCGCCATTGTATAGGCAATTTCCTTAAACACCCCTTATAGACCAGCTTCGTGAATCAGGCCTACTAACGGTAAGACTAGCAGTTTAAGTTATACATATATAATATTAGACTTTTAATGTTATATATAGTATAGGGTGTATTTTACACTTTTAAAATACTAGGTGGTTTAATTTTATAAATTACACTTTTAATTTAATTAAATATAAACCATATCATTATGAATTTATTAACTCTCTTTTAATTATACTATTAATTAACTTAATAAAACCATAAGGGTGTAATTTGAACTTTTTCAAAAATTAAACTTTTAATCAAAAATTTAAATTCCAAAACTTGAGGGCAAGTTTTGAAACATTTCAAAACCATTTGGGGTTTAAATATTTAAATTTCAAAACTAAAACTTTTAAGGTTCAAATTTAAACTATAAAACCTAATGGGTGAAAAGTGAAACTTTTCCAAACATTATCAAGAACATTCTAGATCAACAATTCAAATAAGGCAATTAACAATTAATTATGGTTATCTAATTTTGACCTAGTCCAATTACTTTCAAGATAATTCACCAAATAACTAAAATAATTAAACATTATCTTATAAGGCAACAAATATTTGATTAATTGGTAATTATCTTCAATTTTGGCAAGGAAATTCACCCAAAATCAATAAAAATCGGATTTTACTAATTAAAAACGTTTATGGTAAGTATCCCAAGCCAAAACAGCAAGAAAATCGCAAAAAAACGCTGCCAGACCCTTTGACTCGTCGAGTCCAGGCCTGGACTGTAACACCCATAAAAATTGAGCCAAAATAAAACATTTTAATTCATTCAAAAACCATTAACTTCATACATCTCGTTTTCAAAATAGTTTATTATCAGAGTATCCCCCAGAACCATATCATATAAATCATAAAACATGAGGAGCGGTACAATCACGCCTTCGCCTTGCCACGATCTCCTGAAGTACCTGAAACATAACACTACAACTGTAAGCCCGAAAGCTTAGTGAGTTACCCCCAAAATACCAACCACACATATCATACTCATAACGTATCACAAATAGAACAACCATGCATATCGGGTCTACTGTGTGACTGGTCCGCCCGCACCGGGCCTTCAGTCCACCTGGCCCACCCTCCAAGTCTAGCCATGAACATCGAGTCTATAGTGTGATTGGTCCACCCGCACCGGGCCTTCAATCCACCTGGTCTACTCTCTGAGTCTACAGTATGACTGGTCCGCCCGCACCGGGCCTTCAGTCGGCCTGGTCCACTCTCCGAGCCTCGGCACGTCTGGTCCGCCCTCTTGGGGCCTTCAGCCTATCCGGACCGCTCGCTGGGCCTTCGGAATATCCGGTCCGCCCTGGGTATGTTGGCCTACAGCACAAAGCAGGACGCACCTCAACCCAACCCCAGTCAAACAACCATGTGCACATAAAACAATCAATCACATAACAAATCCTTAACCAGACTATCAGTCTAACAGATCACATAGCATATCAACATCCTAACCAGGATTCCGACCTAACCGGTCACTAGCATAGCATTACACTATATACCGGGTACCGACCTTAACCAAGTCACTAACATAACACCATCCAAAATACCAGGATGCAGATCTAGCAAAGCAAACATAACCAACAATACCCGAATTTCCATCCGATAAAGGGTCGGCCTAGGTGCCGTAGACCCTGTCGATATAGCGAGGATAACTCACCTGCAATTGCCGACTGAAGAGATAAGACCAAGCTGCTCCGACCACCGACACGAACTTCACCACAGAACACTACCAAAGAACCAATTCCATAAATACCAAAATTACCAAAATACCCTTGGAAGTCAAACTGGTCAACTCTTGGTCAAAGTCAAAGTCCTCAGTCAAAGTCAACTTCCTGACTGACTCTACTCGCCGAGTCGACCCGTTGACTCGTCGAGTTCCTATACTCAGAACTCCCATAACACGACTCAACTCGCCGAGTCGCCCCAAGACTCGTCGAGTCCAACTATCTCCGAGTCCCATCCTGCTCAACTCACAGAGTCGTCCCTCGACTCACCAATTAGGGTTTCGCAACCAGACTCATCGAGTCCAGAACAGACTCGCCAAGTCCAAGGCAATCTTCAACAGACTCGTCGAGTTGTTCTTTAACTCGTCGAGTCCAAGGCAATCTTCATACAACTCGTCGAGTACACCCATGTGACTCGCCGAGTCTCTCCAGTTCTCAATCCATTCAGAGGCTTTTCGAGCCATGCAGGGGCTCCAATCCATAGATCCACTCTTCTACAGCCTAGCCCTCATATAAAGTTGCAAACTTTACGTGAAACCAAGGAGATATAAGCCCAAAACACACTAGGACTTGGGTTTTAGACAAAAGGGCTTCACCAACAACTCAATGACTGAACTTTATGACATTCTGGACCAGCTCAAGACTAGATCTGAGGTAGCAACCTCAGATCTATCTTCTAAACCCGAAATAACTCTCAATCCCAATATGGAACTCCCCATCAACCACCAAGGATGAACCAAAAAGGAAATTAGCATAAGGTTATGGCTTCTTACCTCTGAAATGTGCCCAAAAAGATGTAGATCCCAGATCCACACAAGCCCCTTGATGCTAGCTTCTATCTCCTCAAGCTTTTTACACCAAAATCTTCTTCCAAGCTCCACTCTCCTCAATTAATGGTGTTTCACACGAACTAGGGTTTGCTGGAACTTTCAGGGTAGCAAGGGGGCCGAGGGAAGGATATAATGTTCTTTATATAGGGTGCAAACCCTAAGATTAGGGTTTTCTCTCTTCAGGACGAACTCGTTGAGTCCTAGCCGCCGACTCGGCGAGTTGGCCACTTAAACCTGCGACAAATCCCGCTCCGACTCGGCGAGTAAGCGGACCTACTCGTCGTGTCCCTTCTTCTATTTACACTTTTGGCCCTTCATTGAACTTCTGAAATTTTGGGATGTTACAACTCTCCCCCACTTAGATTAGGCATCGTCCTCGATGCCTACTGCAGCATACGCTTCAGAACAAACCCCTTGCACTGCCGACTCCGCTTTCTTAATCAACTCAGGTTCTTACAACCCTACTTCTGCATCTCTCTTCAAATAGCTCATTCTCACGTGGCATCCTTGCCACTACTCCAAGCCGACCGTCGACCTTTCAACTCAATAGCACTACATATTAACCACGTATTACCCGATGATACCATCCCTTCAAATCAGGAACACACCTTCGCGTCCTACGAACACTAGATACCACAAACACCCACTGAGCTCTGCCAAGACACTAATCCATCTTCCTTCGCCCAAAATTGGCGATAACCCTGATAACTTGCAACCTGGAACGAATCCTCATGATGGAATACCCCAGATTGGAATACCTCCACATTCATAACTCCAACCTACAACCATACTCGGAACTAAGGACCTTGTCCTTGTGTCACCCTCGAACCCTTCGGTTCGACACAACGGAGTGCAACCCACTCACACCTCCCCATCACGATCTCTAGGTCCTTCACCTTCGACTGTAATACCCTTGTACAGTCCTCAGCACCGGTCCAGACTACTCCCGAGTCTGTTAACCTGCTGTCTCACCTTCCTCTGTCCCAATCTCCAATCTGGAACTACTTTCCTCCTCCTCTTCCAAGGAGACTGAAAACATGCCTGCGCATTGTCCAACATTACCACAACCTCAATGGGTATCCAACCCGTATGTGCTTCCATATATCTGGTACAATCCCAGTGCTTACTACCAAGCACTTTCGATCATCCATTTACTCCACTGCCTTCCTTTAAGAGGACCCCCACTCCTTCCGGAGCTACATACCCTTCCTTTCCAGGAAGTCTACTCAACAACCCTTACGGCACCTATCAGTGCCACCGGGCTAAACTCTACTCTACACTATCCATGTAGAGCAACTGCTATTCTCGAACTCCCATATACTCCGAATCCGATCACATAACTAACAAGGCCCACGCACAACCTTCAGCCAAATTCATCATCATGATCAATATTTAGGGCCAAACCATATCAAATTCTATTGCATGGCGACACAATCACTCATTCTCCGCATTTAGATCTACTAACACATACAGAGTCTTCAGCATGACTGAACCGCCTTACTAGGCCTTCAGCCTATCTGGACCACTCTCCGAACCTTCAGCATGTCTGGACCGCCCTCCTGGGCCTTCAGCCTATCTGGACCGCTCACCGAGCCTTCGGTCTGAGTTGTACGCCTTCTGGCCTTCAGTCTATCCGGACCGCTCAAAACTGTCATACGCCATCCTGAACCATTCTTCCTAGGAATCCCTCCCATGCATACTGTTCTAGCCCTCTTGGGGTTCCGAACTCCAGCTCCATTCCATATACTCAATTCTCGGCCTAACCCTAGGCCTTACAACAATTAGTCACCTTTTCCGAAAACCATGATCTGTGCTCCGCTCCACTTGTCTACCACTTGCTCTCATCGATCCTGACCCTCAGCAAAACACTGCTGAAATCCAAACCGCTAACCATCCTTGGATGTCTGTTGTTTCACCGGAGAATTTTCCAATTCTCCCCCACTTAGTGCACCGACTACTAACCACCAATGCCCAAAACCGACATAGCTCAATCGCCCTCACTCCATATATTCCCTCTTAACCATGAACTGACTCCCTCGGGAGTGAGTAACCTTCACTGAATAACCCTTCCGCCATCGCACACCCGAACTCCAAGGAAATTCGAATCTCAACTGAACACTTCTCGCATCGCAGTTGCTATTCCAAGCAACGAGATCATATCCCTTATCTTTCGACCAAGAATCCTCCTGAACTCTAACCAACTCCTAACTACTAAGATCCTCAATCATACTACGAAACATGCGGAACAATGCAACAATTTTACAATACCACACAAATAACAAGATAACAAGATAACAAAATGGAAACATACCCGCAGCTACATCTAACTCTGTCCTGACCTCCTCTGCTGTAAGCTGGAAAGCGCGTCCCTGAGCCTTCGGAGGCTCCGTTCCACCCTGACCTCCACGCATAATCCTCAAAGTGGCCGGTGCTGAAGCCTGCACCGGTCTTGCAGCAAGCTGTGGACAGTTGACCCTCAAGTGTCCCACCTGATGACAATGATAACAAATCCTCATATCCTGAGCCGGGGCTGACTGACGGCAATCCCTCACATAATGCCCCTCTCTTCCGTACTTGCAGCATGCACCATCGGACCAACAAACTCCGGCATGACCCTTCCTACACTTTTCACAAGTGTGGCTGCTCTGACTCTCAATCCTGGAGTCAACAGTTTTGAACCGTTTCGGCGCCGGTTGCGACTGCACCGGAGCCTGCCTCTGCTCTCACAACTGCAACTCAATCTCCAACTCACGCTGCCTAGCGGCCTCCTGTAACTCTAACAATGTGTCACATCTCTGTGTGGACACAAAACTGTCGGATATCCCTCTTCAGCATACTTAGATATCGGGACATCTGAGCCTGCTCCGAAGCAAAACATCGCCCTCTCAGTAAACATCCTGGTGATCTCCGTCACCGACTCTGAATCCTGCTTCAGCTCCAGGAACTGCTGAGCCAACCTCTCTCTCTACATGTGGAACATAACGAGTACTGAACATCTCCCAGAACTGATCCCAAGTAACTGCAGCCCGTTGCGCATCAGAAAAAGATCCCGTAGTCAACCTCCACCAATCCTTCGCTCCGAGCCTCAGAAGGTTCAAAGCACACCTCACCCTCTGATCCGCAGGGCATGAACACGTGAAGAAACAACCGTCCACGTCTGACAACCATCTCATAGCAATGATAGGATCCTGAACTCCATCAAAGGTAGGGGGCTTCGTATTGTCAAAATCCCGATACTGATAGCATCGACCGGTTCCTACCTCTGCCGCTGCTACAACCACTGTAGCTGCCGCGGCAGCCGTCTCGGTAAGAGCTGCATAACGATCATCGAAGTACTCTCTCATAGCGGACTTAATAGTCCCAAACAACTCCGGGATCTGGCCCCGGACAATCTCGACCACCTCCTCGCGGATGATGTCCCTGACCCGGTCCTCTGTCAACGTTGGCCCCTCCTGGCCGATAATCTCAGGTGCCACTGGGGCCTCCTGCTCACCCTGTCCTGATCCCGATCCGGATCCAGTCACGACACGTCTCGTAATCGCCCTACTGCAATACACCAACAAGATCCTCAGATACCTCGCATAACCTCTGAGAACTAACCTCTAACCAACAACCTAGGGGTTGTGACATCCTTGACATGCGTATGGGTCCTGTGCTTTCAGTAGTACGGGCCCATACTACCTTCCACACCTACCCATATTTATCTCAAGTATCACCACAACGTCCTAAGCACAAACATTCATAACAAGCCCTCAATCCTCACTCCTAGAAGAATACTGAAAATCTCATATAAAGAAACTTTAGGCTATTGGGCATCACATAATCATGCAACTCTATCAAGCAATTCCTGAAGATCCCTAGCCTAGTACTAGCATGCTGTTCTAACATATCACATAATCAAATAACTAGTATAGTATTTTAGGGTCTACTTACTGGCTCTGGTTGATCGTACCCTCAGCATCCTCCTTTACTCATTTTGAAAACCTTTTTAAAAATCATTTGAAACTCTCTCCATGATTTGAGACTGGATTCACACGAATGTTCCTCCAATTCACTCAAACCAAGGCTCTGATACCAACTTGTAACACCCATAAAAATTGAGCCAAAATAAAACATTTTAATTCATTCAAAAACCATTAACTTAATACATCTCGTTTTCAAAATAGTTTATTATCAGAGTATCCACCAGAACCATATCATATAAATCATAAAACATGAGGAGCGGTACGATCACGCCTTCGCCTTGCCACGATCTCCTGAAGTACCTGAAACATAACACTACAACTGTAAGCCCGAAAGCTTAGTGAGTTACCCCAAAATACCAACCACACATATCATACTCATAACGTATCACAAATAGAACAACCATGGATATCGGGTCTATTGTGTGACTGGTCCGCCCACACCGGGCCTTCAGTCCACCTGGTCCACCCTCCGAGTCTAGCCATGTACATCGAGTCTACAGTGTGATTGGTCCGCCCGCACCGGGCCTTCAATCCACCTGGTCCACTCTCTGAGTCTACAATATGACTGGTCCGCCCGCACCGGGCCTTCAGTCGGCCTGTTCCACTCTCCGAGCCTCGGCACGTCTGGTCCGCCCTCTTGGGGCTTTCAACCTATCCGGACCGCTCGCTGGGCCTTCAGAATATCCGGTCCGCCCTGGGTATATTGGCCTACAGCACAAAGCAGGACCCGCCTCAACCCAACCCCCGTCAAACAACCATGTGTACATAAAACAATCAATCACATAACAAATCCTTAACCAAACTATCAGTCTAACAGATCACATAGCATATCAACATCCTAACCAGGATTCCGACCTAACCGGTCACTAGCATAGCATTACCCTATATACCGGGTACCGACCTTAACCAGGTCACTAACATAACACCATCCTAAATACCAGGATGCAGATCTAGCAAAGCAATAACATAACCAACAATACCCGGATTTCCATCCGATAAAGGGTCGGCCTTGGTGCCGTAGACCCTGTCGATATAGTGAGGATAACTCACCTGCAATTGCCGACTGAAGAGATAAGACCAAGCTGCTCCGACCACCGACACGAACTTCACCACAGAAAACTACCAAAGAACCAATTCCATAAATACCAAAATTACCAAAATACCCTTGGAAGTCAAACTGGTCAACTCTTGGTCAAAGTCAAAGTCCTCAGTCAAAGTCAACTTCCTGACTGACTCTACTCGCCGAGTCGACCCGTCGACTCGTCGAGTTCCTATACTCAGAACTCCCATAACAAGACTCAACTCGCCGAGTCGCCCCAAGACTCGTCGAGTCCAACTATCTCCGAGTCCCATCCTGCTCAACTCACAGAGTCGTCCCTCGACTCACCAATTCGAGGCTTAACCAGAAAAGTTTAGGGTTTCGCGACCAGACTCGTCGAGTCCAGAACACACTCGCCGAGTCCAAGGCGATCTTCAACAGACTCGCCAAGTTGTTCTTCAACTCATCGAGTCCAAGGCAATCTTCATATAACTCGTCGAGTACACCCATGTGACTCGCCGAGTCTCTCCAGTTCTCAATCCATTCAGAGGCTTTTCGAGCCATGCAGGGGCTCCAATCCATAGATCCACACTTCTACAGCCTAGCCCTCACATAAAGTTGCCAACTTTACATGAAACCAAGGAGATATAAGCCCAAAACACACTAGGGCTTGGGTTTTAGACAAAAGGGCTTCACCAACAACTCAATGACTGAACTTTATGACATTCTGGACCAGCTCAAGACTAGATCTGAGGTAGCAACCTCAGATCTATCTTCTAAACCCGAAATAACTCTCAATCCCAATATGGAACTCCCCATCAACCACCAAGGATGAACCAAAAATCTTCTTCCAAGCTCCACTCTCCTCAATCAATGGTGTTTCACACGAACTAGGGTTTGCTGGAACTCTTAGGGTAGCAAGGGGGCCGAGGGAAGGATATAATCTTCTTTATATATGGTGCAAACCCTAAGATTAGGGTTTTCTCTCTTCAGCACCAACTCGTCGAGTCCTAGCCGCCGACTCGGCGAGTTGGCCACTTAAACCTCCTACAAATCCCGCTCCGACTCGGCGAGTAAGCGGACCTACTCGTCGAGTCCCTTCTTCTATTTACACTTTTGGCCCTTCATTGAACTTCTGAATTTTCAGGATGTTACATGGACTCGTCTAGTACAACAGACTCGGCGAGTTCACCAAGTGACTCGGCGAGTCAAGCAGTCAGAACCCAAAAAAATTCGATTCTTAAGCAATTTTCGATCAAATAAGCATCAAGTTCATAAACAAACAGCCCTAGGCTCTGATACCACTGATGGGTTATGAGCACTACATCATTCCTATGGTGTACATGCAAACCCTAAAGCTTTGGATCTAGTTTGTCTAATGAACATGCAATAATCATCCAAAGCCATAAACCCTAGATCTATCATGTGATAATCAATATAAACATAAGAATAAGGTTTAGATCTTACCTTGATTGTTATGTAGAAATAACAATCTATTCCTTCTAGTAATAGGCTTCTAATAGCTTAGAATCACAAATGTCACTCCTCTAATGGATCACAAACACCAAGAGCAAGACGATGAAGAAGGAGAAGAGGAGAGGCACTCAAAAACGTCTAGAAACCCTAAGGAATCTGATAGCCACGTTTTTGGTGCCCTAGGGGTGATTAAATAGTGAGGCTATTAGGGTTATCTAATAAGGAAACCCTAATTTGACTGCTTAGGCCCTAAGCAACCCATTGACTCCTCCTTTAGAAGCCTTGGACGGTTTCTAACGGGTTTCCCCACAGAATTCGTCCACAACTCTAATAAGGAGTCCAATAGCCCAATATTCAACTATCACACAATTGACAGTTCTAGTCCCTTAAGTTTAATCAATCTGTTTTAGCCACAAAATTAATTCTTAATTAATTATTGACCAATATTAATTAAACAATATGATTTCTCCTTTAATATATTATTCATATAATATATTAATAAATCATAATTAATCCTCTCTCTCCATAATTCATCCTATCAAGTTGCTTTTGTGAAGGCAACCCAAAAGGACCATGCACCATCGAGTCAAGTACATACGAAAATAGTTATGGACTTAGACACTAATCCAACATCAATATGCAATACATTATTTCCTAAGTTGTCTACAACCATCATAGTTTCATATATACTGTGACAACCCGAAATTTTCTTTCTATAGTTTCCATAGTTAAATACGTCAAATAATAATATTCAAAAACATTTCAAATGCATTTTGGCCGGATTAAACCCATTTGGTGTTTTATTTTATTTTTCATCAAACAATTTACTAATTGGAAGTGACGTAATTAGTGGCGTGTAATAAACCGGACAACCCAACACCTTAACTAGGTGTTCACGACCAAACATGGGGTGTTTGGGCCGTAAACACCCTTCTCTCCAAGAACTCATGCATACAACATGAGTTTACCCCTTGTCCTCACTTTTTACCACCTTCCACTCAAGATCACAAGTTTTTCTCTCAAGTATCATCATCTTCTTCTTCCAAATCCGCCCAAAAATGTAAGTTTTCTTCCTAGATCCTTTTAAACAACACTTAATCTAGTGTTTCTACACCTTCTCATCCAAAAGATTCCGATTTTTACTTAGATCTTCAAAGAATCTTCAAATCTTCAAGAACACCAAGAACACATTTGCGTTTTTGGGTCCTAAATCACCTCTACAAGCTTCCTATAAGTAAGTATACTTCATCTAACTAGTTATTGGCTTAGTATTCATGGATTAAACACCCAAAAACCCCAAGAACATGGGTTTACGGTTTTGGAACATTCCAAAACCGTAAACACCCCAAAGAAGGGTTTTGAAGCCCCAAACTCCTTCCAATGCCTGAGTAATGCACTAAGGACTTACATGCATGAACTAGGAACCCCAAAAACGTGTAAGGATGAGACAAACATGAGTTTACGGTTTGGGAAGGCCTCCCAAAACCGTAAACACCTTCTAAGAATGTCTAAGTGCCTTAAAAACCTTCCTATGCTTGTGTAAGTGACTAGAACCTTGCATGCATAGCCTAGAACCACCAAAACACAAGAGAAATGAACCAACATGAGTTTACGACCGTAAAATCATGTGTTTACGGCCGTAAACTCCCAAGGGAGTGGTCCAAGGACCGTAAACTCCAAGAAGTGTCCATTTCTAGCCCCAATCACTTCCTAAGCCATGGATTCGAGTCTAGCATAATTCCTTGAGTAGTTTAAGACCTTTGAACACCCAATGGCACCATTACCATGAGTTTACGGCCGTAAACTCATGGGGACAATTGTCCAGAAACCGTAAACACACTTAAGTGTAACCAATTGAAGTGTAAACTCCATAGTGAGGCCATACACTCCTTAGATGCAACCTTTAGCACTCCTTGCACTAGAAACAAAGTGTCTTGCTGCATTAGAGTGTCTTTACTTACCTAATTAGTGATTAAATAACTAATTAGATACATTTATGTATCACTACATGTTACATATGATCCGTGTGTGTGTTCAAGTCCTCACTTGACACCTAGCATCCTACCCGACACTTCCATCCACTTCACTCATTGCAGGTGAGTTCATACCCCTTAATCAACCTTTTAAATGTTTTTAAATGCTTTTATGGGGGGGGGAATACAAGTTGAATCAATCAAGTTATAGTATCAATCACATGTGATTTATAACTTGCAACCAAAAGGATTTTTATACTTTTAACTGCTTTACCAACAAAACTGCTTTAAGTGTTTATCAAACTCATTTTCATGTTAAATTGTTATAAAAATAATTCTAAACTCTTTTAAACTCCTTCTGTTCCCAAACCATATCTACACCAATATATCTATATAAGTAAGACTTGAAGGACTTATGACTGATAGCTCACCTTACTTCATGTTCTTGTTTGATTGTGGACTTAGGGTATATTGTTATCTGTCCGACTGTCGTTGAATTCTTAGTTATATATTATATATATTCGTGTTGAATATTAAAGTCTTCACTTTAGTTCAATACCTTTGTGTATCAAAGGCATGCAACCAACCTTACTATTTAACTATAATAGGTATAGTTAAGGATTACTACTCGTGTATACTATTACAATGGTACCTACCAGAGTCCGAACAGTTATGAGTCAATACATGTTAAACACTATAAAAGAGAACACTCTATACACTATACCAGAAAGTACATTATACATTATACAAAGAGAACATACTACAACAGAATGTGACATACTATCTCTCGATACGACACTTCGCTGTGCTATCACCGTGTAACCAGAGTCTCCTGGAGGGAGAGCGGGCATTATGTGTATAGATCTATACGGGACAGACACTCCCACATCCCGGCTGCTAGCTACAGTCCGAGCCGACTAGGCCCAGGGGTGACAAAATGTCACATTTCTGCAGATGACTCGGAGGGTCATCAGGGATTCGATCGTCAAACAGCATGGTTACATACAAGTTCACATTTCGACCTTTAATTAATACATGAAGAATTAAAGGAAAAACAGACTCCCCGAGGTGTATTGTACATTTAATACTACCTGGAGTCTGCATTTTCATTTCATTTAGCTGGCAGTGATGCTGCTGGGGTAAAACACTATTTTCCCAATTACTTTACATGAATGAAGTCTAAAACTATATTTTCCTACTAATAGTTTCTCTGGGAAAACTTTTACATTTTCAAAGGATCAAACATACATACAACCGGGTCTTGGTAGAAGACCACTTTTACTGGAAAACATAGGGTTTTCCTAGGGAGCATACTATTTTCCAACATTGAGATCAAATATTATACTACATGGTTGTAATCATTTTTATACAAGCAATGACACTAAATACTCATGAACTCACCAGCTTTATGCTGATACTCGCTTTCAAAATAACTTGTATTCTCAGGTCATCAGTAGACAGGTGCAGATGCAGCTTTTGAGAAGATAGAGCACATACAAGACTCCTCTTTATTGTGATTATACTTTTGGTGTCTAACAAACTGTACAAAACACGCTTGTATTACAATTATTATATTAATGCAATGGATGTTGTTGCTTGTCTTTACTATTATGCATTGTTATGATACTGTACATGACGTCCTCCACCCAGAACGTATTCCGCCGTTCTCTGTTTTGGGGTGTGACATATTACAAGGCAATGCTTCAAAATAAAATTTAGCATTATAAAAAGCATTAATAGAACCAATTTCATTATTAAATGAAAATCTAAAACCTTGTTTATACAAACCATGAAAAGAAATAATGTTTATCGCCATATCTAACGAGTAGCAACAATTATTCAAATCTAACTCTAACCCGTTATTAAGCAATAAAGAATAAAATCCAAATCTTGGTGACATATGACGCTTTCCTATTCCCCATGATCGGGTTCATCTTCCCTTGCTCCACATCCCTACTCCTTTTTAGACCCTGCAAATCAGAACAAATGTGAAAACCACATCCTATATCCAAGACCCAAGAATTAGCATGTGATGAGTTATTAGACAGAATAGTATAAATACCTGTGAATGTGGGCTTTATCTTCCCATCCTTAATGTCCTGCAAGTATTTGGGGGCAACTTCATTTCCAGTGCCCTTTGTCATGACAGTAGAAGCACTCTGCTTCTTTTGGATTGGAAGAAGGAGCAGCAGAACCACCTTTGTACCCACTAGAAGAGGCTCCATCATGAGACTTTCCCTTGTGGTTCTTTGTAGGAGCTTTCCTTTTCTTCCCTTTACCATGTCCAATTTCCAGGACTGGGGCAGCAGCAGTAGGAGAAGGTACAACAGATTTTCCTTTCGAACTACTTTTAGTAGTTCTAAGAAGGCCTTGAAGCTTGCTTAGAGTGACTTCCTCCTTGTTCATATGATAAGTCATTCTGAACTGATCATAATAAGAAGTTAAAGAGTGTAGGATAATGTCGATAGCCAACTCTTCATTAAAATTGACATTCAACTTCAGCAAGCGGTCCACATATCTCTACATCTTCTGCAAGTGGGCCGTGATGGACTCTCCATCCTTCATCTTGGTTGTTATCATGGAGGAAATGATTTCATACATTTCCTGTCAAGCACTTTGATGGTACCCTTCCATCAAGTCTTGGTGCACCTCGAAAGGCCAAAAGTCCTCATGCGACTTCTGAAGCTCAGGAGTCGTAGTGGCTATAATGATGTACGCCACCTTTGTCGCGTCCTTCTCATGAGACCTATACTCAACTATATGTTCAGGAGTGGCAGTAGATTCATCAATATCATTAAGCTCTTTGTCGAGGACATACTCTTTTTCCTCGTATCGAATGGCCATGCGGATGTTTCGAATCCAATCATTGAATTTCGATCCATAAAAAATGACCCTCCCACATAAGTTCATGAGGGAAAAAGAGCTGGAAGGGTTGGAGCCAACAACGTTTGGGGTAGACATCTGATAAGAAAGATAAAGTTTAGATTAGATAAGAATCCTTAATATAACAGCCAAATGAAATATTAAGGTGAGGACCCAAGACAATATTTCACAATTCGGAAGAGGGATGTCGTAATCCAATTGCAAAATATTTGAAGGTAGGTAAATGACGATTTACCAATTTCCACCAGGAAAAAATAAATTGAGGATTAAGTTTTAAATGAACTGAAATTCCTAGATTCTTTTGAGATTCATTGAACTTTTCAATGGCATGTTTAAATCTCGATTATGCCCTTCAAGTTTGTGACTGGGATACCGAGGATCACAAACAAGGTGTGAATAACCATGCAAATGTGCTTGATACTCTTGATGTCATTTATCACCTAATCAATGTGCT
This sequence comes from Lactuca virosa, assembly GCF_052849685.1. Lineage (NCBI taxonomy): Eukaryota > Viridiplantae > Streptophyta > Magnoliopsida > Asterales > Asteraceae > Lactuca > Lactuca virosa. The sequence goes on along the minus strand of NC_136426.1, from coordinate 332,300,151 downwards.
GGTTAACCACACACGCTCCATTGATCTATGAGCAACATCAAGCTACCCTTTTCCACCCTTGTTAGTCCAAGTTAGTGTGCCGGTTAACCACACACACTCCACTAACGACTTGGCAAAGTGCGAAGTGCAATTTAATGGAATATTACCAATGTCACATATTTCCTAAAGTAACTAAGATTGGGAATTTATAAAAAATAATTTAGTTACTTTTATAATTATCATTATACTTTTTAACAAGTATTAATGTCCTATCCTACCCGTTCGGCTAACGACCCTCCACCAGTCAAGGAAGCGGTGAGTGAGAGTGGACACCCATTCAATCGTTATTTTATAGGCAATTTCCTTATACCCCCCTTATAGACCAACTTCGTGAATGAGGCCTACTAACGGTAAGACTAACTTGTCTTATACATACATATATATATATATATATATATATATATATATATATATATATATATATATATATATATATGTGTGTGTGTGTATTAATCTATTAATATTATAATAGTATAAGGGTTGAATTTTAAACTTTTAAAATTCTAGGGTTTAGAATTTAATGTTTCATAAATGAGCCTTTTTCAAGTTCTAAAACTTGAGGGCAAGTTTTGAAACTCTTCAAAACCTCTTGAATTTTAGAATTGAATGTTTCATAAATGAGACTTTTCAAGTTCCATAACTTGATGGCAAGTTATGAAACTCTTCAAAGCCATTTAGATCAAATTTTAAACAAGTAAAATAATCACATATTTTTATCATTTACCAATTTGACCTAATTCAACTCACATAGCAACACGATTCAAATCAAATAATACAAATAATCAACTTATTATCTTAAAATTTGATAATTTTCTTTTAATTGGATGAGGATAATCATCACCATATAAAAAACAAATTTTATGATACAAAACACTTTGTGGTAATGATCCTAATCCAATTCTGGCCAAAAAAAACTCGAAACACTACAAACAGTGGATCCTACTCATCGAGTTCATGGCATGGACTCGACGAGTTCATCACATATGATCCAACTCGTCGAGTTCCCTTATGGGACTCGACGAGTCCAGCAGTTAGTGGCCAAAAATGACATTTTTTCCAGCTTTGAAAAACAAACAATGCATTAATATAACAGAAAACACCCTAGGCTATGATACAATTGATGGATTTCGAGCACTATAACATTCCTATGGTGCACATACAATCCTAGATGCTTTGGATCTAAGTTTTCTATAGTTAGACATGCAATTTCATTTTTCTAAAGCATGAAGTCTAAATAGCATACAACTTCGATAACTGAAACATAAAAACAAGTTAGATGATTACCACTTTGTTGTAGCTTGTGGAACTTGGCCTTACAAGAGCTTAGCACCTCAAATGTGTCACAAAACACCAAGAACAAATGGAGGATTATGAGAGAGGTTAAGGAGGCACCAAAATCGGCTAGCTTCTTCTTAGAATACTATTATGTCCCGATTTTAGGGGCTTAGGGGTTACATATATAGTGTGGAATTCCAAGGGTCACTTGTAAACCCTAATCCATTCACTTAGGCTTCATTTGGACTAATCACTTCATGGACTCTCACATAAGCTTAGTCCATCACTAATCAATCACGGATTATTAGCCCAAACTATATGTATCACTGATTTACATAATCAACCCCTGTTAATTTAATCAGTCTCTTTTGATCACTAAATTAATTCCAAATTAATTCTTGATCAATACAAATTAAATAATATGATTTCTTAATCAATATATTATTCTTATAATATTTTAATAAATCACAAATAACCTCTTTCTCAAATATCCTTCCCATCAAATTTCTCTGGTGAATGCAACCCAAATGGACCATGCTACTATCGGGTCAGGTACATACCAATTATAGTTATGGGCTTAGACACCTAATCCAACACACTATCGTCTCATCGGCTACACACTTCCTCAGCTGGGACACATGGAAGGTGTTATGAATCTAGCTCAACTCTCCAGGCATCTCTAGCCGGTAAGCTACCTTACCCACTCGCGCGATCACTCTGAATGGACCGATGTATCTAGGGTCCAGCTTGCCCCGCTTCCTGAACCGGATCACCCCTTTCCACAGGGATACCTTCAGGAGGACAAAATCCTGGACCTGGAACTCTAGCTCTGAACGCCACCAGTCTGCATAACTCTTCTGACGCCTCTGGGTCATCAGTAACCTCTGTCTGACCTGCTGGATCTGCTCTGTCGTCTTGAGCACTATCACAGTTCTCCCCATCACTCTTTGTCGTACCTCTCGCGATCAGATGGGAGTCCGACACCGCCTCCCATATAGAAGCTCAAAAGGGAGGCGTACCGACACCGCCAAGGGCAGATAAGTGTCCCAACTTCCACCAAAGTCCAAAACACATGCGCGTAGCATGTCCTCGAGCATCTAAATCATTCGCTCGCTCTGCCCGTCTGTCTGTGGGTGATATGCGGTACTGAAATGCAACCGGGTACCCAACTCCTTAAGAAATTTCTTCCAGAACCTAGAAGTGAAACGCACATCTCGATCTAACAATATCGATGTTGGCACCTCATGCCATGCCACCACCTCTCGAACGTAGATCTCGGCCAATTTTTGCGCGAAAGAGCTCTCACTGATAGCTAGAAAGTGAGCACTCTTCGTCAACCAATCTACAATCACCCATATCGCATCTACACCTCGCGCGGTCCTCAGTAATTTGTTGATAAAATCCATGGAAATATGTTCCCACTTCCATAGGGGAATCTCTAAAGGCTGCAACTGGCCATGATGACACAAGTGCTCTGCCTTGACATGACGACAGGTCAAGCATCTCTCGACTACCCATGCCACATCTCTCTTCATACAGGGCCACCAATAATCCCTTTTCAATTCCAAATACATCTTGGAGGCCCCCGGATGAATCGAGAATCTCGACCCATGGGCATCCTCCATCAAAATACGTCGAGCTACACCCGTATGTGGCACCCATATCAGCCAACGGAAGGTCATAAGCCCCCGAGTCTATCCGTCTCAAACTTTGAAATCTTCCCGATCACCCTCTCTCTCTTACGGTTCTCTGGTCTCACGGCCACCACCTGTGCCTCTCGGATGGTATCTAAGACTGGATTTATCACCGTTATCCTCATGCATACGTCTCGGATCAGAGCACTCACTGCACTACGAGTCAGGGCATCAGCTACCACATTAGCCTTGCCAGGGTGGTACAAAATCTCGCAGTCATAGTCTTTCACTACATCCAACCACATCCTCTTTCTCATATTCAGGTTGGGTTGATCCATAAGGTACTTCAGGCTCTTATGGTCCGTGTATATGGTACACCGGACACCATAAAGATAGTTGCGCCAAATCTTGAGGGCGAACACCACCGCCCCCAGCTCCAAATCGTTGATGGGATACCTCATCTCTTGAGGCTTTGGCTGCCTCGATGCATATGCTATCACGTGTCCCCTCTGCATCAACACGGCAGCCATCCCTGATATCGATGCATCGCAGCAGACTATGAAGTCCTCCAATCCCTCTGGAAGGGAAAACACTGGAGCTTTGCATAATCTCTGGCGAAGAGTCTCGAATGAAGCCTGCTGCTCGGGCCCGCAATAAAAAGTAACACCCTTCCTGGTCAATCTGGTGAGAGGAACGGCAATTTTGGAGAAATCTATGATAAACATCCGATAGTAGCTTGCCAGGCCCAAAAAACTCCTGATATCGGATGGGGATCTCGGCACCTCCCATCGCATGACTGCCTCAATCTTGGACGGGTCGATCAAAATCCTATTTTGGTTAATGTGGTGTCCCAAGAACTGGACCTCTCGTAACCATAAATCACACTTGGAGAATTTGGCATAAAGCCTCTCCATCCTTAATACTCCAAGAATCTCCCAAAGATGCTCCTCGTGTTGTTCTTTACACGTCGAGTACACCAAAATGTTGTGGATGAACACGATCACCGTCCTATCCAACGTGGGTCTGCACACCCGGTTCATGAGGTCCATGAATGCTGTCGGTGCGTTGGTGAGCCCGAAAGGCATCACTACAAACTCGTAGTGCCCGTAACGAGTCCTAAAGGCCGTCTTCTGGATACTCTCCTTGCAAACTCTCATCTGATGATACCTAAATATCAAATCAATCTTATAAAACCAAGACGCCCCGTGCAACTGATCGAATAAATCGTCGATCCTTGGTAGTGGATAACGGTTATTGACCGTCACCTTGTTCAACTCCCGGTAGTCGATGCACATCCGGTATAAACCATCCTTTTTCTTGACAAAAAGAATCGGCGCTCCCCATGGCGAGGTACTTGGCCTATTAAAACCCTTCCCCAACAGCTCCTGGAGGTGCGAGGATAACTCATGTATCTCGGGCGGCGCAAGGCGATAAGGTGCCTTGGCAATAGGCGCCGCACCCGGAATCAAATCGATCCAGAACTCCACCTGCCTCTCGGGAGGCACACTCGGCAATTCCTCGGGGAAAACATCCGGGAACTGACGCACACCTGGAACATTGGAGATAGAACTCGGCATCTAAGTAGCAACTCTCATATCCATCACATATGCTAAATAACCCATGCATCCCTATTGTAAATTATGCCTCGCCCTGGCGACAGAGCAAAAAGCTGATCCAGATCTGGTCCCCTCGCTATACATAGTAAGTATTCCCCCACTAGGGTCTCGTATGGTAGCCATCTGATGATCACAGTCAATTACAGCTCCAAACCGGCTCAACCAATCCATGCCCACTATGACACAGACATCACCCATCACTATCGGCACCAGATCTATCGGGAACACAACATCAAAAATCTCTAATTTACATCCCCAGAATACATCAGTGGCAAAAAACGCATGCTCATCGACTATAGAATCCCTCAGTGGTCGACTCAATGCCTCACCTCTAACACTAATGTGATGACTGAAGGATAAGGACACGAAAGATCGACTCGCACCGAGTCAAATAAAACCTAGGCAGGCATAGAACTCACAAGAAAAGTGCCTATAAGCAACATAGTATTAGCATAAAAAAATCTTAAAGTAATATAAATAAGGAGATACGTACCAGAAACAACATCAGGCGCGGCGCGGAAGTCCTCTGTAGTCACCTGGAATGCTCTCCGACGAGCTCTCGGAGCCTCGACCTTCGATGGTCGGCCATCAGTAACGCGCAAAGCAGTAGGAGCAGAATCCTAGGTTGATCCCTATGTGAGTTGAGGACACGCGGACTTCCGGTGGCTGGTCTGGTTGCAATGAAAGCAAACCGCAAATCCGTTAGGGCAGTCCTTCGCCATATGTGATGGGTTTTTGAGCATTCTAACACTTCCTAAGTGTACATGCAACTCTAATAACCTTGAATCTATGTTTTCTCTATATACATGCAAATTTCTTTTTCAAGGTTATTTCCTAACTAGCATGGCATGGGGATTACATATAACATTAAACTAGTAGAAATACATACCTTGTTGTTGCTTGGATTCCTTCAAGACTTTGTGAGCCTAGCACCCCAAATGTTGTACCTCAAATGCTTCACACAACACCACAAGACTTGGAATAACTTGAGAGAATACTTCTAGCACTCAAAATCGGTTATGCCCTCTCTAGTAACACTAGGTCAACTAGGTCTACTAGGTCACCATTTTGCTAGCCATAGGGTTCCTTTTATAGTGTTGTCACAATTAGGGTTTACACATGAATGCCCTTAATTGTCATGACTCTTGATTTCCCATGACCCATGGATTTGTAACTCCCATGGACTATCCATGGAGCTCCATTTGGTTACATCCATAACCCATAAACCATGGATCATTAATCCACCATAAAAGAATTGATGATTGTCATAATCAACCCTATATATTTAATTAGTCTCACTTTGATCACCAAATTAATCCTAGATTAATACTTGATCAATACTAATTAAATGATACTATTATTAATATATTAGAACTTATAATATATTAATAATCATAAGTGCCTTATTCTCTCATTTAGTCTATCCAAGTATTGCAATGCCATGCAACCCAAATGGACCATGCCGGGTCGGGTCAAGTACATACCAAATAAAGTTATGAACTTAGACACTATATCCAACAGTCTCCCACTTGGATAAGTCTAATAACTATATTTGCAAATATGACTTCAAAATCCGACTAGCAATCGTAGCTCTTTCAAAGTCTCTCGGAACTGATATGATGATGATACGCCATTTAAGATAAGTGATCATACAATCCTCTGTTCTCATGATATCAGCCGGACAAACACATGGAACATGGTCTTACTTATTGTCCAGCATTTGTTTCTCGATCTATGATTTGTTTCGACATAGAACTAAATTGAACACATCAATTAGGTTCTGACCGGGCCCTGTACATAAGTCAAAACCAAATCATCGAGGGGCCCAGATATCGCTTCTATTTCTATAAGGAACAGATAAACTTCGACTGATATGCTTGTACTAACTACTTGTTGAATTATTCACAAAGGCACGTTTTATAACATCGAGTTACCAATGCGTTTTCGTACAATCAATGAATAACCAACTCATAGTCAATAACTCATATCTCTAGGTTTGAAGATTTATATGATATTACCGTCTCACGATCACTCGAGATAAATTCCATGAAGTGATGCAAGTGAGCGTGGGTTGAATCCAATACTCAGCCCTTATGAGTACTCATGACAGTCTTGATTCATACAAGCCAAGTTCATGACAGTCTTGATTCATATCTACTTCCAACATATGACTGACTGTGGATGGTTTGAATAATATGATATATACCATAACATAATTATTCTGGAAGTCAAAACATGCAAAGTGAAACATAAGAATAATACTAATCTTATATGGCCCCAACACTTTGAGTGTAAATAAAAACACCTTTTATTTAAGCACCATATTGATTACTCATTATTTATGTTTCGATTAATCAACTTTATGCTTAATTAAAACATTAGTTGTCCCATGCTCCAAGCATGTACACTATGTTTTTCCAAACAACAATTATGCCATACTCCAAGTATGCATACTATGTTTACATATGGTCCTCTCTTTGTGAAATAGATCAATTGAAAATATTCCAATGATGCTAATTTCACAATTCCAATCCTCGTTGTAAATGAAAGAATACCAAACTTTTGCCAGCTACTGTAATATGTTAGATTCTAAACTTATATGCAATGATCCCCTTGTAATGACTATGCACAGAAGTCACAAAGACTTGGCAACAGAAATTACAAAGTATTCCAATGGAAAACAATTCCATGGAAATGAAGTCTCAAATTCAAAGTACATTCCTTTGAACATCCTTCTTAGCATTAAGTTCTTTAATCTTACACAGATTCAAAGAATAACTTTCACCTATGGAGACAATTCCATATTACCATTTTGACCATCACTTCTGAACAAGAGTTGCCTCTTTTCAAAATATGTCAATATGGTCCTTACTCTATACTTCTAATTGTCCATGAGCAACCAATCTTTTGTAAACCTCAGATTGTCCTCGACAACTTTGCTTAATCATTTTAGTCATTTCCAGTTCTATTCCTTTTTCCATCTTAATGCCCTAGGCATTTGGAAAATTTAGAATGGATGAATATTATAGCACATGTAATCAAACCTATACCCAAAGCATATGGGACATGATTTATGCTATAAAATTTTTATTTGCCGTGTTTTCATAATTCGAACTATGAAGAGGGATGCCGTAATCATAATCGAATTTTGAGAACGCAACATATATAGAATTTCCTTATGTTAAACCATTCCAACATAACATTCATATATATTCTTGACTAAAGTAGATTAAATTCTCAATCTAAGCTTGTAGAATTGGAGTGAAGTATAAAATCCTCTCCATTAATTATAGCAAAACAACTTTTTCAAGGCGAATTGAAACTTTTGTTTTCTATAATTAACATTGCTAACCTGCAATATTTAACATAATCGTCATGCTCCCACTAGCATAATGATTACCAGCATAACACTTTATGCTCCCACTAGCTTTGACATGTACTCAGAAATCTACTGGACCTCTAGAAATCAATACTTTATTGACTTTCTTACCAAAGTTCATATTTCTGATACTAGATTGCTTTGATAAGACTTTATCAAAAACATACACCTTTCCTTAGATAGCTCACATGTTTGTCTAGACCTTTTGCAATTCTCACTAGTTAGTGTGCCGGTTAACCACACACGCTCCACTAACTATATGAGAATGCAAATATCACAACCGCTATCTACTTAAAATCTTCTTAGTGGAAGCATTTCCTCACCATCATTTTCATGAATCGAAGAGAAACCTTATGACACTTAGATTTTATGGTGTACGTGTTCCTATCCATGTGAATTTGTCATAACCATAATCACAGGACTAGGTTAGTGACACTTCCAAATTCATATGGACTGAACTTGTGCAATCTTAATTTCTTGCCACCTGGTAGCACAATGCCCACCATTGCTTCCGGGTTGTTATGCAAACAATTGAGAACTCATAGAACTCACAAGCATAATCAACTTTCAACTGGAACAGACACAAAAACAAGAATATGTCAACACGATAGGTTACAAACCTCAAGTCGTGGGCTAGTGATTAACAAAACTCTTAATTTAGTTCTTGAAACTATTTCAGAATCATTTAGACTCCCACTATCCTCTTGACATATAAGACTTCTCTTTGTCAAGAACCATTCCTTGACAAAACAAATATTCAAGATCTAGTGCGGATTCTTATCAAGTTAAACACTTCTCACTATTGGTCTTAGCTGGTCTTTGTTTTATCCAAAACATCACAACTTACCAATCTCAAATGTACAAGAATAGGAAACATCTTACTCTACATTTGACAAGTGTTATGAACTTTCTAAACACTATGTCACTCAAGTTACAATCTTGGAGTATAACTACAGGATTTGTTTTTGGCACGAAGTATGAATTATCTTTTGATTTAACCATTTCAACAATTCACGATTCCTCTCCTCAGGCAACAAACACACTAAGGTGTCCTTAGAGGATCAATTGTGATATGGTTCCATAATCACTAAGATAATCATAAAACAAAATACACAAGTACTCTCCCATCTCTTCAGATTGGAGAAACTTTTATCTTTCTGCCTTATTTGATTCTTCTTATTCATTCTGCCATACATTGAAACTTTTCCAATGTTTCAGAATTACACTTAAACTCGTAAGCATAACCATATTTACTAAACTTTAGTAAATCATAACGAATAATCTTATCTATCTTTGTGGTGGACCTGACCAGCACACAACCAAGTGTACCCAATCTTTTAGTCCTTCACTTGACTCACATGTACATGTGAACAAGGAATTAGTCTTAATTTCCCAAAGATGAAAACTTCTCATTCATCATACAATACAAGTTGCATGATTCCAAGTTTCTATCTAACTGAAACTTGGGCGATGAGAATCTTTCCTTATTTGGTAAATTATGATAATACCACAAATGAAAGAATCAAATCCATTTTCAAATATTGCTATTAATGGAAACATATAATCAACAATTTTTCACAAATGCCATTGTAAGGATACTTAAAATAAATAAAATCAAAATTTTTTCTTTATTTTAAAACTTTACGGAAAACTTATCCTTACAACTCATATGAAAACCTTGTTGTTATCTATTCCTAAGCAATATGTCTCAACTCTTAAGTAATAGCTCAAAATTCTGATCACCGAACCATGCGATCAAAATCCCTCTTCGCGATCAGAATCAGCATATACTTCCTTTAAGTTTCTTCACTTTTCTTTGATTCTTAAAACATCAACATGTGACCCAGTCACATCATGCAATAAGAATCTCAGAATAGAAACTTAATAGAGTTAGACAATGGACTTTACCTGAAGTAGAGTCAAACATTTGACTTTACTATCCTTATGGACTTTTAGGTAAATTTGGCAGCTTCGCAACCAATGCCCTTCCTTTGGCAACAGAAACATATGGACTCTTTGGAAACGGTACACGGGACTATCACAGACTTAGCCTTTCTCTTTACCATTTGGTCAGCAGAGTTGACTATGGCCAATCCCTTTCAATTGGGAAGAGAAAGTTTTTCTGGACTTCCAATGTTACCATTGTCAATGTCCATGGAAGTTTGGGAAGTTGATCTTCCAATCAAATTTTGCTTTACCAATGCTCCAAATCATTGCTGATTCAGCATCATCAAGCAAATAGGTAAGATCATTAAGGGTCATGTCGTGATCTGTTTTCAGGGAGTGACCAAGTCAACAGCCAGCTACCTTGAGACTTCGACACCCTACTCTCCCGGCTTGTCAATATGTGACTTAATCTCTAAGACCTAAGCACATATAGACTTTGTTTGCCAATAGGGATTGAGTGACTTAGAACTTATCATGTCTTGAAACTTGTGGGATAAGGAGATTTATTGGAGGAGGTGGAGGAAGTGAAGTATGATTTCCAGTCCCACTAATGCACAACAAAGGGATTGATATTTCACCTTGGTTGCCATTTGGGATATCATCTTCATTAGGAAGCTTGTTCCTAAAGATTTGGGAAGACCATAGCTGTCTAAACTAGACATCTATAATGGGAGAAATTCAAGTTAGTTGATTTAAAGTCCTTAATATAACACCCAATATGAAATATTAAGGCTAGGACCAACAACCTATTTATAACTGGAAGAGGGATGTCGTAATCCAAATTATAAAATAGTTGAAGGTAAGTAAATGACGATTTACCAATTTCCTACCATAAAAACGAAATATAATAATTTTTTAATTGGATTTGAAACTCCTAGATCTTTTGAGATACATTGAACTTTCAATGGCATGTTTGAATCTCGATTGTGCCCTCTCAAGTTTGTGACTGGGATGCCGAGGATCACAAACAAGGTGTGAATAACCATACAAATTGACTTGGTACCCTCAACAATATTACCTAATCGATGTGCCGGTTAACCACACACGCTCCACCGATCTATAATAAAGTCAAGTTACCCTTTGCCACACTTACTAGTCCATGTTAGTGTGCCGGTTAACCACACACGCTCCACTAACGACTTGGTAAGGTACAAAGTGTAATTTTATGGGCTAGCACCAATTTCACATTTTCCTAAAGTAACTAAGATTGGGAATTTATAATGTATAGTTACTTTATAATTCATTATACTTTTAATGAGTATTTAAAGTCGTATCCTACCCGTTCGGCTAACGACCCTCCACCGATCAAGGAAGCGGTGGGTGAGAGTGGACACCCATTAAGTCACCATTTTATAGGCAACAACCTTATACCCCCCTTATAGACCGGCTTCGTGAATGAGGCCTACTAACGGTAAGAATGACATATTCTTATACATATCTATATAATTAAAATTATAATAATAGTATAAGGGTGTATTTTAAACATTTAAAATACTTGGTGGTTTAATCTATTAATTAAACTATACTTAATTTAATTAAACTTAAACCATGTCTTTATGGAATTATTAACTCTTTTAATTAAACACTTTAATTAATTTAATGAAGTCCATAAAGCTTGAATTTTACCTTTAAAAAATTCTAAGAGTTCAATTTGGAATTAAAGTGTAAGGCTTTTCAAATTCCAAAACTTGAGGGCAAGAATTGAAACTATTCCAAGTCTCTTCAATTTGTAACTTATGAGTTTTAATGGTTCATAAAATGAAGACTCTTCATTTTATGAAACCTCTTTAGTTCTTTAATCATAATTAAAAGAAGTGACTTTTGGTTATCCATAACTTGAGGACAAGTTATGGACACCATCATTAGCATTAAGATCATGAATTAAACAAGCATGTAAGTTACACAAAATTCCTATGATCTTCTAAAAACTCATAAGAACAAATATTCATATCAAACAATTTCAAGAAAATCATATAAACATATACAATACTTGAAAATTGATAAAAGTCATGTAAATTGGGTTAACATAATCATTATCATTTTGAAAAACAGTTTTACAAGTCCAAAACAGATTGGGATAATGATCTTCATCCATTTCCAGCAACAAAACTCGAAAAAACTGCCGAGCACGCTCCTACTCGCCGAGTGCATTATTCTACTCGTCGAGTAGGATGAATATAATTTCATGGACTCGGCGAGTCCTCCCCATGGACTCGGCGAGTCCAGTCGTCAGAGTGCAGAATTTTCGATTTTTAAGCAGTTTTGCATCAAGTATACAGAAAATAATCCTAGGCTCTGATACCACTTATGGGTTTTTGAGCATTCTAACACTTCCTAAGTGTACATGCAACCCTAATAACCTTGAATCTATGTTTTCTCTATATACATGCAAATTTCTTTTTCAAGGTTATTTCCTAACTAGCATGGCATGGGGATTACATAGAACATAAAACTAGTAGAAATACATACCTTGTTGTTGCTTGGATTCCTTCAAGACTTTGTGAGCCTAGCACCCCAAATGTTGTGCCTCAAATGCTTCACACAACACCACAAGACTTGGAATAACTTGAGAGAATACTTCTAGCACTCAAAATCGGTTATGCCCTCTCTAGTAACACTAGGTCCACTAGGTATACTAGGTCACCATTTTGGTGGCCATAGGGTTCCTTTTATAGTGTTGTCACAATTAGGGTTTACACATGAATGCCCTTAATTGTCATGACTCTTGATTTCCCATCACCCATGGATTTGTAACTCCGATGGACTATCCATGGAGCTCCATTTGGTTACATCCATAACCCATAAACCATGGATCATTAATCCACCATAAAAGAATTGATGATTGTCATAATCAACCCTATATATTTAATTAGTCTCACTTTGATCACCAAATTAATCCTAGATTAATACTTGATCAATACTAATTAAATAATACTATTATTAATATATTAGAACTTATAATATATTAATAATCATAAGTGCCTTATTCTCTCATTTAGTCTATCCAAGTATTGCAATGCCATGCAACCCAAATGGATCATGCCGGGTCGGGTCAAGTACATACCAAATAAAGTTATGGAATTAGACACTATATCCAACAATATGTCCCTCCTTGCCACATCTGTAGCAAATCCATGCTCGGCAAGATCCCTCATGACTCTTGCCGCACTTGCCATAAGTGCGGCCCTTCTGGCCTCCAGCTCTCGAATCAGCGGGCTTAGCTATCTTGGTCGCCGGCTGCAACTGCACTGGTCTCCTGCCTCGATCCTGAGACTCCTCCTCCTCTTTACTCTTAAGCTCTAGCTGAATGCCCCTCCTCCTGGCATTGGTCTTTAGCTCAGCCATTATCCGATACGAAGAGTTCGCCACAAACTCCCAAATATCTCGTCTCAGTATGCTCAAGTACCGGCTCACACGTGCCTGCTCCGTAGACATATTCTCGAGGCAAAACAACGCCCACTCATGAAACATCCTTGTAATCGCTGTCACGATTTTTGTCTTCTGCTTGAGAGACAGAAACTCATGGTCCAACCACTCCCTCTCCACATGGGGAACGTACTCATTTCGGAATAGTTATGTGAACCTCGTCCAAGTCACTGTTGCATGGTCCGCAGGAGAAAAATCAATCGTCACGAACCTCCACCAGTCCTTCGCTCCTAAGCGAAGCTGGTTTAGCGCAAATCGAACCTTCGGGTCCGTAGGGCATGAACAAGTATATAAACATCCCTCAATATCAGAAATCCATCTCATAGCAGCAATCGGTTTCTGGGTCCCATTGAACTCCGGTGGCTTCCTGTTGCTGAACTCCCGAAGCAACAACGAATCACTCCCCTGAGGCCTCACATCAGCAAGGGTTGCGGTGGCTGCGGCAGCAACAGCCTCTGTGACAGCAGCGTATCGCTCATCAATAGTCTCAATATGTGTGTTCTTAATAGACCCGAACATCTCCGGTATGGAATCTCTGATAGCTGCGGCCACCTCCTCATGAATGATTATGTGGATCTGTTGGATTAGGTGTCTAAGCCCATAACTATAATTGGTATTTACTTGACCAGATAGTAACATGGTCCTTTTGGGTCGCCTTCACCAAAGCAACTTGACTGGATGAATTATGGAGAAAGAGGTTAATTATGATTTATTTGTATATATTATATGAATAGTACATTAAAAGAGAAATCATATTATTTAGTTAATATTGGTCAAGAATTAATTCAGTATTAATTTTGTGGTCAAAAGAGATTAATTAAATTAAGGGGACTTGTGCTTTAATTATAAGATAGTTACAAAGTTGGGCTTAGGGTTCATAACGAAGGATGGACGAAATTTATGTGGGTGTCCACATATAATTAGTCCAATGGGGCCTTCTGGAACGATCCTATGGGCAGCTTAAGGACTAAGCAACTGGATTAGGGTTTTGACTGAAACCCTAGTTGCTCAACTATATAAGGAACCCTTAGGCATACAGAAATCGGCCATTAGAAACCCTAGAAGGATCTGGAGCCGATTTTGTGCCTCTCCCTCTCTCTCTAATATTCTTCCATTTCTTTTGGTGTTTGTGATGTATTAGAGGTATCACATTTGTGGTGCTAAGTTCTCAAAGGTTGAAGATCAAGCTAGCTACAATTGAAAGGTAAGATTGTAATTTCATTTTAGATATAAATTTCGATTTATGCATGCTAGTTTAGGGTTATAGCTTTGGATGATTATTGTTGCATGTACAATTAGAGTAAACCTATATCCAAAGCTTTAGGGTTGCATGTGCACCATAGGATTGACGTAATGCTCAAAAACTATCAGTGGTATCAGAGACTAGGTCCTTCTTCTGTTGTATATGATGCCTTGCTTAATTGTTCTTAGCTGAAAAAGTCGAAATTCTTCAATCTGCTGATTAACTCGTCGAGTACTCTGATGAACTCGACGAGTCAGGGCTACTCGACGAATCCAAAGTTTGACTCGACGAGTCGGCTCATCAGTTGGCAGATTTTTTGGGATTTTGACCAGAATTGGATTGGCATAATTACCAAAAATGTTTTTGACTGATAAAACTCGAATTCTATTATATGGTAATGATTATCCTCATCCAATTAGAAGATAATTATCAAACTATAAGATAATTACTAGTTTAGATGATAAAGATAACTATTTATATTATTTGATGTGAATTATCTTGCCATAAATTGAATTAGGTCAAATTTACAAAATGGCAATTCATTTGATTAATTAAATTATTTTTTAATTTGATCAAGAAAGGTTTTGAAAGTTTCAAAACTTGCCCTCAATTTTTGGAATTTAAATTTTGATTAAAAAAGTTTAAATTTGAATAATTTGAATTCTAAACCCTAATGTTTTAAAAGTTTAAAAGTAAACCCTTATGCTATTATAATATTAAAAGATTAATAATTATATATATGTATAAGATAATTCAGTCTTACCGTTAGTAGGTCTCATTCACGAAACTCGTCTATAAGGGGTGTCTAAGGAAGCGGCCTGTAAAATGACCGTCATTGGGTATCCACTCTTATGCACCACACTCTTGACTAGTGGAGGGTCGTTAGCCGAATGGGTAGGATAGGACAAACTAATTCCTCATTAATACGCATAATGAATTTATAAAGTAACTAAATGTTTTCATAAATTCCCAATCTTAGTTACTTTAGGAAAAATGTAAAACTGATGCTATTCCATGAAATTGTACTTTTCACCATGCCAAGTCGTTAGTGGAGCGTGTGTGGCTAACCGGCACACTAATTTGGGACTGACAAGGGTAGCAAAGGGTAGCTCGATGTTTATCATAGATTAATGGAGCACGTGTGGTTAACCGGTACATTGATTAGGTGATAAATGACATCGAGAGTACCAAACACATTTGCATGGTTATTCACACCTTTTTTGTGATCCTCGGTATCCCAGTCACAAACTTGAAGGGCATAATCGAGATTTAAACATGACTTTGAAAAGTTCAATGAATCTCAAAAGAATCTAGGAATTTCAATTCATTTAAAACTTAATATTCTTTTTCGTTTTTCATGGTGCAAATTGGTAAATCGTCATTTACCTACCTTCAATTTATTTGCAATTAGATTACGACATCCCTTTTCTGAATTGTAAATAATTGTGTTGGGTCCTTGTAACATCCCAACTCCCAGGTACAAAATTTAATTAATTTGTTTTCATACTTTTAGACCAACTCGACGAGTTGGATGCCCCAAATCGCCGAGTAGAGGAGTTAATTGGCCGTGGGATTCTAGAGTCTGCTCGACGAGCCGGAGGACCCGACTCGACGAGTAGGAGCTGGGTTACAAAACCCTAATTTTCAGGGTTTGTGTCCTATTTAAAGGACCTTAAGCCCTCATTTCCGCCTCCCTTATCATTCTAACCCTCTGTGAGAAACCCTGATCGTGAGTATTTGCTTGAGAGAGAGAGAGAGGAGCTAACTTTGGGTGTTCTAGTGCATATTTGGAAGAGGATTGAAGAACATCAAGCCTTGGAACGAGAGGATGCTTTTGGTTTAAAAGTTTTATGTGCTAGCTTCAGTTTGGAGGTAAAAAGCTACCACCTTGAGAAATCTTTTTTACAGATCTCCTTCTAGGGAGTTTTAGGGCTTTTTCCCCCTTATGTTGTGGTTTTGAGTTGCTGGAGCTTGTCATGGAGTTGAGGCTCTAGATCTGGACAAAAGGAGGGCCAATGAGCCCAAAGATCCAAGCTTTATCAAGCTTTGGACAAGCCTCTATGCATGAAACCCCTTATGGAGCTTGTTATGGCATTTTGAGCCCTATATCCCAAGCAATAAAGTAAAGCTCGCACCTTTACGTGATAAGTGAGCCATATAATGTTAGATCCAGAGTATGTGACGTCATTTCTGCCTTAAAACGTCTGAATGAGGAAATGGTCTGAAAGGACTCGACGAGTCGGTGAACTGACTCGACGAGTTGGTTAGGGTTTTCCCCGGCGACTCTGGACGCATGTAACTCGGCGAGTTGATGAGACAACTCGATGAGTTAAGTTGGATTTTCACCACACTTCTGAGGAAATGAGGGGACTCGACGAGTCACATAGATGTACTCGATCAGTTGGGTAAACAGGGACTGTTGACTCGAGTGTTGACTTCTATTGACTTTTAGGGTTTGGTCAAGACTTGGATTATGGAGACCATGGAGGGGTAAAATGGTCTCTTACCCATCCCAATAGTTAGAGAGAGAGATTGACCGAATTTATTTAGAGTTGTGGTTATAAGTGTTAATTAGAGATGATTATGACATGTAGGTGGGGGTTAGACCAGTTCGAGGGGTACGAGGTTTACTTGCTTGCTTACTAGGTAAGTCTTCTCACTATTCTTACCATGAGTGGTAACTTGTGTGACATGAGGGTCTTGTATGCTATTATTGAGTATTGTGATATCCTGCATTATGACTTTGTGATTTATGATGAGTATTACTCTGAGCTTTACTCAGTTAGGACCGGAGGGTCCAACCCGAGTTGTGGAACCGGAGGGTGTCCACCTAGACACATTGACCGGAGGGTCTTTATTGAGATATAGCCATGAGAGGCTAATGAGATGTGTGTGGTATTTTGGGGAACTAACTAAGATTTGTGCTTACCGGGTCATGTGATGTGTGTTTCAGATACTTCTCAGGATCGCGGGAAGGCGTCGGCTTGATTGTACACACGAGATGGAGTTATCTTTTGAGGATCCTGGATCTTTATTCAAACAATTATGGATTTGTGTTTTTGATAATTGACACTTTGGGGTTTTTGAGAAATGTGTTAATGAGAATTATATGTGTTAAAAATGAAAATTTTGTTTGAAAAATTTACGGTGTTACAAGTTGGTATCAGAGCCTTAGTTTGAGGGATTCGTACGTACCCTCGGGTATGTCTGGACTCAAACTGAGGGTTTGAGAAATTATTTCTGAAAAGAAATGATTTTTCTAAAAATGAGTAAGAGTTTTAAAGAGAAAACGAGACGGAGCAGTGTGTACAATCAGCCAGAGCCCGAACGGTGATTTCCCAAAATACCCATATTTATTTGCATTATGAGATATTAGGGATGCATGCTAGAGGATAGGCTAGGTATATCATATTTTAGGGCTAGAGAAGCCTGATTTGTGATGCCATAGCCTAGGAGATGTTGCTATCTGTTATTTTCCCTGAATATATGCTGAGTATGAGTATCTGGCAGGAATCTATATAAAGAGTTGAGTCGAGAGATAATCTATGAGAGATACCTAGAAGAGCATGTGAGGAGCCTAGTGAGAGAGTAGTGATACTCGTAGAAGATAGAGTACTTGTGAATTAGGATCCTAGGAGGAGGAGTTGGGGTGACTACGGGTTAGTGTTGAAGGTAGTATTGGGCCCATACTACTGAAAAACAGCAGATCTGTATGCAACTCAAGTGAGAATCCTTAGGATACTAAGGAGCATGTAGGGACGGGAATCGAGTGTGAGTATGCTCGAACAAGTCTCTGATGATTTTTCATGTTGTGTTTCAAAGACATTATGGTGGGTACACGCCATAACTCAGAGAGCAGCAGTGTCAGTGATGGGGAGATCCGTAGGATCATTCATGAGGAGGTGACCGCAGCCATCAGGGAGGCTATACCGGAGATGTTTGGGTCTTTTAAGACCACGTTGATTAGGACATTCGATGAGCGTTATGCTGCTGTTACGAAGGTTGTTGTTGCTGCAGCTACCGCAACCGTAGCTGCTGCTAGGCTACAGGGAGGTGAATCGTTGTTGTTCCGAGAGTTCAGCAACACGAAGCCACCAGAGTTTGACGGGACACAGGATCCGATTGCTGCCATGAGATGGATCTCTGACATTAAGGGATGTTTCTATACGTGTTCATGCCCAGATCACATGAGAGTTCGATTTGCGCTAAACCAGCTTCGCTTGGGAGTGAAGGACTGGTGGAAGTTCGTGACTACTAGCTTTACTCCTGCAGATCATGCTGCAGTGACATGGTAGAGGTTTACACAGTTGTTCTGAGATGAGTATGTTCTCTAGGTGGAGAGGGAATGGTTAGCCCAAGAGTTTCTGTCTCTCAAGAAGAAGACAAAAACTTTGACCGAGATCACGAGGATGTTCTTGTTGGAGTAGTGTCTAAGTCCATAACTATATTTAGTATGTACTTGACCCGGTTGTGCAAGGTCCTTTTGGGTTGCCTTCACCAAAGCAACTTGACTGGAGAAATAATATAGAAAGAGGTGATTGTGGTTTATTAATATATTATAAGAATAATATATTAAAGGAGAAATCATATTTGTTTAATTAATATTGGTCAATAACTAATTAAGAATTAGTTTTGTGATCAAAAGAAGTTAATTGAACTTAAGGGGCTGAACTGTAATTATGTGATAGTTACAAAGTAGGGCAAAGGAAACCCTAATAGACAGGGTGGAAGAATTCTAGGGATAAAGCCTAAAGAATTCGTCCATAGGGATTCGAGAATTATCCTTGGGCTGCTTGGTGGCTAAGCAATCAGATAAGGATAACCATTGAAACCCTAATTCCTACACCTATATAAAGGACCCTTAGGCATCGGAATTTCGGCCACTTGAACCCTAGAAGTCCTAGAGCCGGAATTCTCCTCTCCCCTCTCTCTCTCTTGTTTCCTCCAATTGCTATTGGTGTTTGTGATTCATTAGAGGCACAACACTTGAGGTGCTACGGTTCTCAAGGCTTCAATATATTCAATCAACAACAAGGTAATCATCTGGATCTGTTTACATATGTTAATTTTGAGTATCATATGCTAGATCTAGGGTTTGAAAGTCTTGGATGAATGCATGTACAATAGAGAAACCTAGATCCAAGCATTAGGGTTTGTATGAGCACATAGGATGTTCTTTTGGCTCAAACCCATCAGTGGTATCAGAGCTTTGTTTGGTTTCTATTGTATTGATGCCTTGTATGTTCATTCATGCTTTAAAATCGTTTTTTGCGCTTTCTGTCTGATGAACTCTACGAGTTCCATTGGGAACTCGACGAGTTGGATGAACTCGACGATTTCCAATGTGAACTCGACGAGTTTAGCTGTCAGAAAGAGAGATTTTTGGGATTTCTTGTTGTTTTGCTTAAGGATAATTACCTAAATCATTTTTGACTAATAAAATCCGAATTTTATTACTGTTTTATGATTATCCTTACCAAATCAAAAGATAATTACCAATTGTTTAAATAATAAATTTCTTATTTGATAATATTTGATTATTTGAATTAATTGTTGAATTATCTTATAAATAAAATTGATTAGGTCAAATTTAGATAATCATTAAATTAATTGTTTAATTTAGATTATTTGCTATTTGATCCTTTGAGTTTTGAAAAGTTCAAAACTTGTCCTCAAGTTTTGAAATTTACATTTTATGATTAAAAGTTTAATTTGAACTATTTATATTTCAAACCCTAGAATTTTTACAAGTCTAAAATTCAACCTTATACTTAATAATATTATAAGATTATATATATATATATATATATATATATATATATATATATATATATATATATATATATATATATATATATATATATAACTTAAATGCTAGTCTTACCGTTAGTAGGCCTCATTAATGAAGCTAGTATATAAGGGTGTTTAAGGAAGCGGCCTGTAAAATGACCGTCATAGGGTATCCACTCTTACCCACCGCACCCTTGACTAGTGGAGGGTCGTTAGCCGAACGGGTAGGATAGGGCAAACCTTTCCTCATTAAAAATTATAATGAATGTATATAAAGTAACTAAATGTTTTTACAAAATTCCCAATCTTAGTTACTTTAGGCAAAAGTGAATTGATGCAATTCCAGGAAATTACACTTTGTACCCTTGCTAAGACGTTAGTGGAGCGTGTGTGGTTAACCGGCACACTAATTGGGTTCAAAGCAAAGGTGGAAAAGGGTGACTCACTGTTTGTCTTAGTTCGATGGAGCGTGTGTGGTTAACCAGAACATCGAATAGGTGACTGTAACAATGAGGGCACCATGTATGTTTGCATGGTTATTCACACCCGCTTTGTGATCCTCGGCATCCCAATCACAAACCAGTGGGGCATATCGAGATCTAAACATTCCATTGAAAAGTTCAATGAATCTCAAAAGATCTAGGAGTTTTTAATACATTTAAAACATAATCACTTTTTCGTTTTTCATGGTGGAGAATTAGTGAATCGTCATTCACTTACCTTCAAATTATTTACTTGTTAGATTACGACATCCCTTTTATAATTTGTAAATAATGTTGTTGGATCCTAGCCCTAATTTCTCATTTGGGTGTTTAATTGGGGATTCATATCTAATCAACTTTGATATTTTTCCTTTTCAGATGTCGAACGTCAACAACAACGCTTCTGGTTCAACTTCCTCTGGCTCGTTCTCACTCATGAACTTGTGTGGGAGAGTGATATTTGACGGTTCCAATTTCAATGATTTGATCCGCAACATTCGAATGGTCACTCGCTACGAGGACAAAGAGTATGGCCTCGATGAGAAGCTAAAGGAAATCAACATCAACCCTGCCTCTGCTGAAGAGATCGCGGCCTTTGAGGCCATGAGCATGATGCCACGAAAGTCCATTGCATCATGCTAGCGACTATGATTGCAGAACTCCAGAAGTCCTATGAGGACATGTACCCCTATGAAATACATCAGGATCTGCTGGACCGGTACCACCAAACCGCTAGGCAAGAAAGGTACGGGATCATCACTTCGATGATCACTACCAAAATGGGTAATGGAGAGTCCCTTACTGCTCATCTGCAAAAGATGCAGAGGTATGTCGATCGCCTACTAAAGTTGAATGTGAACTTTGATGAAGAGTTGGCAATTGACATCATCCTTCATTCCTTGCCTCCCTGCTATAGCCAGTTCCGCATGACCTACCACATGAACAAGGAGGAGGTCACCTTGAGCAAGCTTCAAGGACTGTTGAGGACTGCTGAGAGTAACCTCAAAGATAAATCTGTTACATCAACTCCAACTCCTACTGTTGCCCCTGTCTTTGCAATAGGGCAAGGGAAATGTAAGAAGAGGAAGGCTCACTCAAAGAGCCACCATAAGGGAAAGTCCCAAGATGGTACCTCTTCTAGTGGAACCAAAGTTGGTTCTGCTAAACCCAAATCAAACCCCAAAGAGGCAGAATGCCACTACTGCCACAAGATAGGGCATTGGAAACGAAGCTGCCCAGAATATCTGCAAGCTATCAAGGATGGGAAGATCAAGCCGTCCTTCGCAGGTATTTAAACTATTAAATCTAATTAATCATCACATGCTATTTCTTGGGTTCTTGATACAGGATGTGGTTTTCACGTATGTTCTGATTTTTAGGGACTAAGAAGAAATAGGGATGTGGAGCGTGGAAGGATACACCTAATCATGGGAAACAGAAGATCATCGCCTGTCACCAAGATTGGAGTATATTCCTTAGTGCTTAGTAGTGGATTAGGTTTAGATTTAAATAATTGTTGCTATTCGCCAGATATAGCAAGAAATATCATTTCATTTCATGGTTTATATAGACAAGGATTTAGATATTCATTTGATAATGAAAAGGGTTCTATTTATGCTTATCTTAGTATTGTTTTATATTTTGAAGCATTGCCTTGTAATGGAATATATGAAACTGTGATGGATGTAGACAAACTAGGAAATGATTTGTTGTGTATTGATTCTTCCAATGATTTGGATAAAGCATGCTTGTGGCATTGTCGTCTTGGACATGTCAACAAGAAGCACATAGCCCAACTCCAAAAGGATGGAGTGTTGGAGTCATTCGACCTTAGGGCGATGACGTGTGTGAATCTTGTTTACTTGGAAAGATGACCAAGTCACCCTTCACTAGCACTTGTGCGAGGGGTGAGGGTTTATTGGACCTCATACATACAGATGTATATGGACCATTTAGATCCACCACATGGGATGCCTCCACTTCTACGTGACTTTTACCGATGATTATAGCAGATATGGTTATATCTACTTAATCAAGCATAAGTCAGAAACCTTTGAAAAGTTCAAAGAGTTTAAGCAAGAAGTGGAGAATCAGTTGGGCAGGAAAATCAAGATGCTTCGATATGATCGAGGGGGAGAGTACCTAAGTCTTGAATTCCACGACTACCTCAAGGAATGCGGAATTGTTTCGCAATTCACACCAACTAGGACACCACAGTTGAAT
This sequence comes from Lactuca virosa, assembly GCF_052849685.1. NCBI lineage: Eukaryota > Viridiplantae > Streptophyta > Magnoliopsida > Asterales > Asteraceae > Lactuca > Lactuca virosa. Next base: position 332,277,097 of record NC_136426.1, on the reverse strand, counting down.
GGTGTGGCTGAGAGGCGTAATCGAACCATGCTAGACATGGTTCGTTCCATGATGTGTCGTGCTTCTCTACCTATCTCATCCTGGGGGGATGCCTTAGAGACTGCCACCCATATCCTTAACATAGTCCCTACGAAGAAGGTTGCCAAAACACCTCACGAGATGTGGACAAGGAAAGCTCCCTCGTTGGCACATATCAAGGTTTGGGGTTGCGAGGCTTTCGTAAGACGAGAGACTCACGACAAGCTCGAACCTCGTAGTGAGCGATGTATTTTCATCGGCTACCCGTAGAAGTCCTTTGAATATATCTTCTATAGACCGAGTGACAATGTTGTCTTCGTTGCGAGGAGAGGGCTTTTCCGAGAGCGAGAACTCATAAGCTAAGGGGACAGTGGGAGGCAAATCGATCTTGAAGAGCTTCAAGAGTCGAGTGATGAAGGGACCTATGACACTGGCATTCAACCCGAGCAGGAAACTCCGGTTGAACCAATTGACGAGTCTTTACCTCTTAGACGTTCCAAAAAGAGTTAGGGTTCAACCCAAGTTATATGGTTTTCATATTACTACAGAAGGGGATACGTATATTAGTGATAGTACACTAATAAATTTGGATGAACCTAACAGCTATAAGGAAGCCATGCAGGCCCGGAGTCTGCAAAATGGAAAGAGGCAATGGACAGCGAGATTCAGTCCATGTATGATAACCAAGTGTGGAATTTGGTTGACAATGTACCAGGTCATAAGACGGTCGGGTGCAAGTGGATCTTCAAGAAGAAGACCGACATGGATGGGAATGTACACACCTATAAGGCGCAATTGGTAGCGAAGGGTTTCACTCAAACTCCCGGTGTTGACTACGATGAAACCTTCTCACCAGTTGCGAAGATAAAGTCTATCATGGTGATGATGGCCATTGCTGCATTTCATGAGTATGAAATATGGCAAATGGATGTCAAAACCGCCTTCCTAAATGGGAAGTTGGCTGAGGATGTTTACATGGCTCAGCCACAGGGTTTTTCAATGCGAAGCATCCCAATAGAGTGTGTAAGCTTGAGAAGTCCATTTATGGACTAAAACAAGCATCTCACAGATGGAATCTTTGTTTCGATGAGAAAGTCAAAGAGTTTGGTTTTCTGCAAAGCGAGGATGAATCATGTGTATATGTCAAAGCCAGTGGGAGTATAGTAAGCTTCCTCATATTGTATGTCGATGACATACTACTCATAGGAATTGACATCCGGACGCTGCCAGGAAGAAAATCCTGGCTTGGGAAGTGCTTCGCTATGAAGTACCTCGGAGAGGCTGCCTATATTTTGGGAATAAGGATAGTGAGAAACAGAAGTAAGAGACTGATAGGACTTAGTCAGAACACTTACTTGGAAAAGGTACTAAAACGTTTTAGTATGGAGAATTCAAAGAAGGGAGAGTTACCAATCCAAAGTAATGCCAAGTTGAGTAAGACTCAAAGCCCGAGTACCGAAGTCGAGATAGCATAAATGAGCCGAGTACCATACGCTTCCGCAGTTGGCTCGATTATGTATGCTATGACTTGCACTCGCCCTGATGTGGCCTTCGCTTTGAGCATGGTCCGTAGTCAAGAATATTCTTAAGTACCTTCGGAGGACCAAGGAATGGCTTCTAGTCCTCAGTGGGAGTGATGACTTAAAGGTGCAAGGGTACAGTGACGCCAGCTTTCAGACCGACAGGGACAACTACCATTCGCAGTCGGGCTGGGTCTTTACCCTTAATGGAGGAGCAGTGACTTGGAAAAGTTCCAAGCAGGAGACCGTAGCTTATTAAACGTGCGAATCATAGTACATTTCAACGAGAGAAGCGTCAAAGGAGGCAATATGGTTGAAGAACTTCATTGGAGACCTTGGAGTTGTGCCAGCCATAAAAGAGCCCATGGAAATTTTCTGTGATAATGAAGGAGCAGTTTCCTTGACCAAGGAACCAAGGGATCATGGCAGATCTCGACATATCGACATAAAATATCACTTTATTGGACATCGGGTGGAAGAACGATTCCTCGTAGTGAAGAGGGTATCGTTAGAGGATAACCCAGAAGATCCGCTTACAAAGGGACTGAGCAGGTTTAAACACTTGCAGCACGCTAGGAGCATTGGGCTGAAGGACGATATTAGTTTAGATTAGATTGTTTAGAAACGTGTAATATATAAATTGTAATTAACATTCGATGATTAAATAAAAGAGTATTATTTATTAGTAATGTTATTGTCTTATGTTAATTATTTACCTATTGTTTCATTTTGCATGTTTTGACTTCCTAAATAATAAGATTATTCAAACGGTCCACAATCGTTCATATGTTGGAAGTAGGTATGAATGAAGACTGTCATGAATTTGTGTGTAGATTGTCTAAAGAGTATTAGACATAGAAAAAGTTTGCTACAACATTCATGAGTGCTTATGAACTTGATTTGAGCGTTGGAATAAACCCACACTTGCTGGAATCACTTCATGGAATCTATCACGAGTGATCGCAAGACGATAATATTATATGGTCTTAAAACCTAGATATATGGTTTATTGTTTGCTAATTGGTTGTGCATTGATAATGCATAAACGCATCAGTAACTTGATGTTATAAAACGCATTATTGTGTATGATTTGATTAGTGGATAGTAAATGCATATAAATAGAAGTTTATCTATTTCTTTTATCCTAAGAGGGTAAAAGCGATATCAGGGCCCCTCGATGATTTGATTTGACTTATGTGTCAGGCCCGGTCAGGACTGGATTGATGTGTTCAATTAAGTTCTATGCCAAATGAATCAGAGATCGAGAAACAAACTGCTGGAAAATAAGTATGACTATGTTCTATGTAATTGTCCGCACGATATCTAGAACAGAGGATTATACGATCCCTTATCTTAAGGACATGTTATTGATAAGATCAAGAGTTTTGAGAACTGCGATTGCTAATCGGATTCATAAGGTGCATCTGTATTTATAGTTATTAGACTTATGCAAGTGGGAGACTGTTGGATTAGTGTCTAAGTCCATAACTGTCACACCCCCAGCAATCGGCGGAAAGACCGGGTAGTGTAACGTCATTCTTCGTATCACAGTTATATAACATACATTGAACAGTACTAAGAAAATACATACCTTTATTGATAATTGAAAGTTACATAACTGTTTTTCTAGAACCTATTACATAATATCCGACTATGGTATACTTCTTAATGAACAGAGTGGTAATAGTAAAACTTCTTCTGTTCGAATACATACCCGTTTTTCAAGTTCCTGAAAACACATGCATTTTAAAATACGTCAACATAAAGTTGGTGAGTCCACAGGTTTTGACTCCATAAAATAATACATTTTTCCACGTTCAAAAGTATAGTTTCGAAAGTATCATTTTAACACTCCAACATTTAGTAGGTATATTAGGTATAATAGTTTACTTATCAATTAAGTGTTATACCTAAACATTCCTTAAACCTAAGGTATAAGTAGGGGGAAACTTATACTTAACATTAATACTGGTATACGACAACGTATAATGCTTCTAATAATTTGCTACCATGAGCCTGTCACCGCGGCTGTGACATAATACCTCTAATAAAATGCACTCATGATTTACCATGAGAAACAAACACACACATGATTTACCATGAGAACAACATCGTACGCTTCATCGACGCCGGAACAATAACAAGTGAAAGGATAGTTCATCACTCGCTTTTGGTTGACTGTAGCTAACAGTCACAAGTGGGGTGGTCAACCCGTATACTAATTATACACGACTTTTTCGCTCACACGGGATTAACGGTTACTGTTCAGAGGATTTCCTCTAAGATCCCCAATCTTAGTTGATGAGTACAATTATTCATGTAGACTTCGACGGCTTCCTATAGCTCTAACAACAAAAGTATTTTCATGTCTAAAAACCTAAGTTACTAGATTATGCTTTTAAACATTACTCCTAACTTCATAACATTTAGGCAGTATAACAGCTATATCTTGAAGTAAAACCAGGTTTTATCTTGACCTAAAACCAATAATAACAACATATAACGTTCCTAGTTTTATCTTGACATAAAACTATCAATAACAATATATAACATACTAAGTTTTATCTTGACGTAAAACTAACAATAACAACATATAACATACCAACTTTTATCTTGACATAAAACCAATAATAGCAACATACTTTATAACTTAACATATAGAACTTCCGAATATAACTTTGGAACTATATCGCACACAACATATATATAGAATCCTAAGTATAACTCAAGATCTACATTAGTAAAATAACATGCCGACAGGTTGATAATAGTTGTATATATTCAAAATATTATATTTAGAACAACTATACCCGACTAATATAACTATATACTATCATATAGACATAATAATAACGTATATATATAATATTTAACATTCGTTTTCCCCCGAAATATTAGAAAGTGGGGCCGTGAAACTCACCCTAGTAGCGTGATTTTATGTAATCTAAGCAGAAACGGTTTGCGTACAAGGTCGTCGGGGCTCGGGATGCAAGATAGCCTCAGCAAAGGAGAGAGGAGAAAGAAGTTTAGGTTTAAGAATGACTGACGTCGGACCTGCTATTTATAGTAAGGATTTTGGACCCTCACGTCGTGAGTTTTACAAGGCTCACGTCGTGAGTTTAGATCTTATCCCCGTAGACTTGCCAATTGCGTCCCTAGCTTCGGAAGGTGGCCATGTGACTCATCACGTCGTGAGATATGCTTGCTCATGTCGTGAGTTTGGACCTTATCCCCTCGCAGCCTCATCACACACCTTCTAGATTCCGAGATGTGGATAAATGACTCCTCACGTCGTGAGTTCTATGCTCACGTCGTGAGCTCAGTCAGATTAGGGTTTCTGACACCTGAATCTTCGGAAGGTCGTAACTTTCACATACGCACTCTGTTTTTGACGTTCTTTATATACACGCGTAGGTATTTACAAGTACTACAACTCTCTTTTAGACTCTAATAGCTAATTCTAAGTCTATTTTAAATTCCTCTTATTATAGAGATTTCTAGTGTTCGGTTTATCATAACTTCTTCATGCGAAGTCAGATTCAGACATTCTCTATATTTTTGGAATCATATGAACGTATACTTTGAGTTGTATCATAAAGAAAGTTCATATTTGTATTAGAATTTATCATGAACTACATAGCACTCTTATCATATTACTAGTTTAACAAAATCACATTACATGATTGGCATAATCACATGTGATTGTCTATTGACCTATTTTGACTAGTGTTACATTCTCCCCCCGTTAGAATAATTTCGTCCCGAAATTTATCTTATGGATAGGGTTTCATCAAATAGTTGGGGGTATTTTTCTTTCATCTGATCTTCACGTTCCAAAGTAAATTCAGGTCCTCGTAAAGAGTTCCATCGAACTTTCACTATGGGAATACGACTTTGCTTTAATCGTTTGACTTCTCGATCCATGATCTCAACATGTTCTTCTACAAAGTTGAGTTTCGTATTGACTTGTATATCTTCGAGAGGTATAACAAGAGTGTCATCGGAAAGACATCTTTTGAGATTTGATACGTGTAAAACATCGTGCACATTACTTAGCTCTTGAGGAAACTTAAGTTGGTATGCGACATAACCAGTTCTTGCTAGAATTTCAAAAGGTCCTATATACCGTGGGGTTAGTTTGCCTCGTTTTCCGAATCGAATTACGCCTTTCCAAGGAGAGACCTTCAACATTACTTTATCTCCAACTTGGAATTCTAAAGGCTTACGTATAACGTCAGCATAACTCTTTTGACGATCACACGCAGCCTTTAATCGATCCTTAATTTGCACGATCTTTTCAGTTGTCTCGTGGATTATTTCTGGTCCAGTACGTAAGGTATCGCCTGTATGCTCTCTGGCCATCTGTGTATCTCCAACTTCTGCCCAACATACTGGGGAACGACATTTTCATCCATAAAGAGCCTCAAACGGTGCAGCCTTGATGCTGGTGTGATTACTATTGTTGTAGGAAAACTCAGTTAACGGTAAATGAGTATCCCACGCATTTCTAAAGTCTATTACACAGACTCGGAGCATATCTTCTAAAGTCTGAATGGTTCTCTCACTCTGACCATCAGTTTGTGGATGGTAAGCTGTACTCATATCTAGACGTGTTCCTAAGGATTTTTGTAGAGATTGCCAAAACCGTGAAGTGAATCTACTATCTCGGTCAGAAATAATAGAATTTGGAACTCCATGCAATCTGATAATTTCCTTAACATAAACTCTAGTCAGCTTCTCCATCTTGTCGTTCTCCTTAATTGGTAAGAAATGGGCAGACTTAGTCAACCTATCGACTATTACCCAAATAGTGTCTAACCCACTAGGAGTTTGAAGTAAACTTAGTGATGAAGTCCATTGATATCAGCTCCCATTTCCATTCAGGTATTTTCGATTGTTGAAGTAAACTTGAAGGCTTTTGATGTTTTGCCTTTACTCTAGAACAAGTCAAACATTTTCTCACATAAGTACCAATTTCTGCCTTCATGTTTGGCCACCAATAATATACCTTTAAATCTAAGTACATTTTGTCAGAGCCTGGATGTACGGAATATCTGGACTTGTGGGCTTCTTCTAAGACCAAGTCCCTGACTCCACCGAACTTAGGCGTCCAAATTCGGTTCATAAAGTGTCGCGTTCCATCATCTCTTTGTATAAGTCGCTTTTCCATTCCTCGCAAAGCTTCGTTCTTGATGTTTTCTTCTTTTAGAGCCTCAAGTTGAGCTTCTCTTATTTGTGCGGTAAAGTTAGAATGGATAGCTATAGTTAATGCTCGTACCCGTCGGGTTTTAATATATTCTTTCCGGCTCAAGGCATCTGCTACCACATTTTCCTTTCCGGGATGATAACGAATCTCACATTCGTAATCATTCAACAATTCGACCCATCTTCGTTGTCTCATATTAAGATCTTTTTGGTTGAAGATGTGCTGGAGACTCTTGTGGTTGGTAAAAATAGTACAGTTAGTACCGTATAAGTAATGTCTCCAAATTTTTAGTGCAAAAATTACAGCTCCCAATTTAAGATCATGGGTAGTGTAATTATTCTCATGCACCTTAAGTTGTCGTGATGCATAGGCGATAACTTTTCCTCTTTACATCAACACACATCCCAATCCTTGATTTGATGCGTCGCAGTATACAACGAAATCTTCTGTTCCATCTGGAAGGGATAGGATTGGTGCACTACACAACATTTGCTTCAGTTTCTGAAAAACATCTTCTTGTTTGTCTTCCCAGTTGAACTTCGTATCCTTCTGGGTTAGTGTTGTAAGCTGCTTGGCTATTTTGGAGAAATTCTCTATGAATCTACGGTAATAGCCAGCAAGTCCTAGGAATTGACACACCTCTGTTGGCGTCTTTGGTGCTTCCCAATTCCTGATTGCTTCAACTTTGGATGGGTCAACACGAATTCCTTCGTTGCTAACTACATGACCTAAAAATTGTACTTCTCAAATCCAAAACTCGCATTTGGAGAATTTAGCGTACAACTTTTCTTTTCTTAGTAGTTCCAAGATTATTTGCAGGTGTTGACCATGTTCTTCCTTGGTTCGTGAATATATCAATATATCATCGATAAATACGATCACGAATTTATCCAAGTATGGTTTGCAAACACGATTCATGAGATCCATAAACACTGATGGGGCTTTGGTCAATCCAAAAGACATAACTAAGAACTCATAATGACCATAACGAGTTCTAAATGTTGTTTTTGGGATGTCGTCTACTTGTACTCTGAGTTGATGGTATCCTGATCTGAGATCTATCTTTGAGTAGTAGCTGGATCCTTGCAGTTTATCGAATAGATCATCAATTCTCGGAAACGGATAACGAATCTTGAACGTTAGCTTGTTCAGCTCCCGATAATCAATACACATTCGAAAGGATCCGTCCTTCTTCTTGACAAACAAGATTGCTGCTCCTCAATGTGAACAACTTGGTCGGATAAAGTCTTTGTCAAGAAATTCTTGTAGTTGGCTAGACAATTCTTGCATTTCAGATGGAGCCAACCGATAAGGAGATTTCGCTATTGGTGTTGATCCTAGAATTAAGTCGATTCGAAACTCGACTTGTCGGACGGGAGGTATTCCAGGTAGATCTTTAGGAAACACGTCAGGGAAATCACATACTTGAGGTATGTCCTTGATTTCTTTTGTCTTTCTCTTCCTATATACAATGTGGGCTAAATATGCGCTACATTTATTATGTAGATATTTCTGGGTCTTAGTACAAGAGATGTCTTTGAGGTTCTTCCCAGATTTATCACCATAGATAATCAGGGCTTCGCCGTTTGGTAAGGGTAGTCGTATGGCTTTCTCATGACATAGAATTTCGGCGCGGTGTGAAGATAACCAATCCATGCCAATTATGACATCAAAACTACCGATAGGCATTGGCATGAGGTTGACGTGAAAAAGGTAGTTATTAAGAGTTAACAGACAGTTTTCTAGGATTTCATGTGTTTTCTCAGTTTGACCGTTAGCGATTTCTACTTCATAGATTTCTTTTAATTTACTAGACTTCTGACTTAACAATTTTCTAAACGTCGGAGTTATAAAACTTCGATCTGCTCTAGAGTCGAAGAGTATAGTAGCATATAAATTATCTATGAGAAACGTACCAGATACGACCGAAGGGTCCTAGATAGCCTCTCTGCTTCCGATCACAAACGCCCTGCCACGTCCTATGCCTCCTTGACTCCTTAACTTTGGACATTCTTTCTTGATGTGTCCAACCTCCCCACACTCATAGCACTTTCTTCCTTCACCATGGCCTGCTCCAGTATTTTTATTCCCTGATTCACTGTTGCAGGTGTTGCGCTCCTGCAGTAACTAGCAGTATGCCCCTTTTTCTTGCACGTCGTGCAGACAGAAAAGTCACCTGGATGATGATGGTTGCACTGATTGCACCATGAAGATTTTGGTTGTGTGGGTATTGCTGTCGTGGCTACATAATTGGTTGCCACTTCTTGTCTTTTCTCAGATGATTATTTGGGATTCTTCCTATTAAACTTGTGCTTGTTTGTCCCAGATTTGGGAGACTCAACCTTTGAGACCACTTCTGTTCCTTGGATCTCTGTGAGGGTTAGCTGATGTCACACCCCAAAACCAAGAACAGCGGAAACGTTCTGGGGTGGAGGACGTCATGTACAGTATCACAACAATGCATAATAGTAAAGACAAGCAACAACATCGATTGCATTAATATAATAATTGTAATACAAGCGTGTTCTGTATAGTTTGTAAGACACCAAAAGTATAATCAAAATAAAAGATGACTCTTGTATGTGCTCCATCTTCTCAAAAGCTTCATCTGTACCTGTCTACTGACGACCTGAGAATACAAGTTATTTTGAAAGAGTTTATCAGCATAAAGCTAATGAGTTCATAAGTATTTAGTGTCATTGCTTGTATAAAAATGTTTGTAATAATGTAATGTAGTAACTGATTTCAAATGTTTGTAAGTAGTATACTCCCTAGAAAAACCTATATTTTCTAGTAAAAAGTAGTCTTCTACCAAGACCCGATTGTTTGTATGATTGTTCTTTCATAAATGTAAGGATTTTTCCCAGTGAAACCATCATTATAATAATATAATTTACTTAGACGAGTATGTGACAGAATCACAAAATAATGAAATACAGACTCCGGGTGGTACTAAATGTACAGTACACCTCGGAGAGTCTAAAGTAGTAACATGTGGACTCCAGGTGGTATTAAATGAACAATACGCCTCGAAAAGTCTATTGTTGCCTTTAATTCTTAATTGGTTAATTAAAGGTTTGAATGTGAACTTGTATGTAACCATGCTAATCGACGGTTGAATATCTGATGACCCTCCAGGTCATATGTAGTGAGGTAACATTCTGTCACCTCTTGGCCGCCTTTCGGCTCGGACTATAGCTAGCAGTCGGGATGTGGGAGTGTCTGTCCCGTATAGATCTATACACATAATGCTCGCTCTCCCTCCAGGAGACTCTGGTTACAAGGTGATAGCACAATAAAGTTTCGTATCGAGAAGTAGTATGTCACATTCTATTTATAGTATTCAAATTTTTATGTAGTATGTCATAGTGTAGTAATGTTTTCTCTGTACTAGTGTATATTATGTTCTCTTGTATAGTGTATAGTATGTTCTCTTGTATAGTGTATAGCGTGTTCTCTTGTATAGTGTATAGCGTGTATTGACTCATAACTGTACTGGCTCTTGAATGTGTCGTTGTAATAGAAGTAGTGAGTAGGAAAACCTTAACTATACCTATTATAATTAAATAGTAATGTGGTAGGTATGCCTTTGGTACACAAAGGCAATGAACTGAAGTGAAAGCTTTTATATCCAACACATATATACATGATATATAACTAAGATTTCAATGACATTCGGACAAATAACAGGATACCCTAAGTCCACAACCAAACAAGGAACAGGAAATAAGGCGAGCTATCAGTCCTAAGTCCTTCAAGTCTTACTTATATAAATATATTAGTGCAGATATGAGTTTGAAAACAATGCGAGTTTAAAAGAGTTCTGGAAACAGTTTTAGTATTTAAAAATTTAATAAAAGGTTTTAAGACGCTTGGAAACCATAATTTTGATAGTAACTTGGAAGTAGTGGTAAATCTTTTTTGTTTGTTCTAGTCATTAATCACATGTGATTAAAGTAATAACTAGAATATTTCAACTTGTATTCCCCCCATAAAAGCATTTAAAATCATTTCAAAGGTTGATTAAGGGGTATGAACTCACCTGCAAGGAGTAACTCGAATGAAAGGTCGATATAGGATCGCCGGGTGTCAATTGATGTCTTGAGCACAAACGAATCCTATTTTCATGTAGTAACACATATGTGAATACATTAATGTATATAACCACTAATGGTGATAGGGACATGCCTTAAGGACATAAAACCACTTAGAATTAAGTGTTACCAACTCATATGGTTGCAAATAAGGGGCGTATGGCCCTATATTGGAGTGTAAGGCCACAAAAGCATGGGTTTTGTGTGTGTGCGGCCAGAGTGTGCGGCCAAGCCTGTGTGTGGCCGTACACTCACTATGAAGTGTGTCAAAAACGTGTTTCCAAGCCTTAGGAATGTTCTAGTGAAGGTGTTTTGACCATTTCTTAGCCGGAATGGGAGTTTGTTGCCAGTTTGGACCCTTAAAAGGGTGTGTGCGGTTACACATTGTGTGTGCGGCCAGGGATGTGCGGCTAGGCCTGTGTGCGGCCGTACACTCCCATATAAATGTGTCCAAATCGATTTTCCAAGGTTTTGTGATGATCCTAAGAAGGTGTTTTGGCCGATGCTATGCTTAGATGAGTGTTTAAGTCCATTTTTGGGCCAAAAGATGTGTGTGCGGTCACACACGATGTGTGTGCGGCCGTACACACATGAAGATCATCTAGAACGATGATTTCATAGATCACACTTGAGGAAAAGGCTTTCTAATGTGTTGAAGTAATGATCTAAGGATGTTTACTTACTTGTAGTGCCAATTGGAGAAGAAAACTTGAAGGACCCTTAAGAGAAAATGTTCCAGCTTTGAAGAAGTGGGGAAAGGGTGTAAGGTTTACTTAGGGTCCTTTATATAGGCTGGAGTGTGAGGCTAGGAGGGTGTGCGGTCGGCTGTGTGCGGCTGGCTGGCCGCACACTCGGGTGCGGCCGCACACACCTTGCTGGATGTGTTTGGCCTGATTTAGTGATGCTACACACATTCTCACCCTTCCTATGACTCATATCAAGGTTATATTAAGCCTAAAACATCCATAAAGGCCCAAAACTTCATTACAAAATAGCAAAAACGAGGCTAGCTTTGATAAAAATGAAGAATGTACTTGTCACACCCCGCTAAAGCGGAAACACGAGGCGTGGCAGTATAAAGGGTTTCATAGCAAAACTTAAAAGACAACACCAACCATAGTATTAAAAATCATTACAATTTTACAATGGGTTTGAACAACTTTTAAAAGAAATTACAATGTAAATTGAAATACAACACATGCGAATGCTCCTAAAACTGAAGTGTCCCTAAGTGCCACTTACTCGATGATTCCTGAAAAAGCATGTAAAACGAGCGTCAACTATAAAAATATTTGGTAAGTACTCACAAGTTTAAAAATAATATTGGTTTCATGAATCGAAATCAAATTTTGATATAAGTTTCCATAGATAAAAATATATTGCTAAAATGAGTAAATAAGTTTGTGTAAACAAAGTTCGTTGTCATCATGAGAAATAAAGTATGTTGCCCAAAAGAGATGCAACGTTCATATCCTCATGGGAAATAAAGTTTGTTACTAAAATGAGTAATCAAGTTTCATTGCTACAAGGAGCAAACAAGTTTGTTACTATAAGAAGCAACCAATTTTGTTGCTAAAACAAGTAAATAAGTATTTAGTAACAAAAGTTCGTTGTTATAATGAGATACAAAGTTTATTGCTATAATAAGAAACAAAGTTGATTGCTATAATTGATAAACGAGTTTATTGCCATAATAAATAACAAGTTTGTATGTGTATGAGCAAACAATGAGTTCTCAACCAAACCTATGACTGAAGCCCTATCAAGATCTATGCTTATCGTTCCATAGATTAATATGGTATCATGCACTCCAGCAATCGGGCGAGTGAGGAGTTGTCAATTCCTAATAGCGCTATCCATAATGACCATTGGCTCAAAGAGTTAATGGTTGGATTAAAGTATAAGGGAAGGGACTTAAGACGATAAGGCCTCATGTTTCAAGTTTCATAAACATACATAGCAAAATATAGCAATCAATTTAAATACAACGAACAATAAATAGATTTTCGGACATGCTTTTCCACCCCAAAAAATTTAAAAACCAAAAATAGGGGAATACGTGAATACTCACTATATGCAAAATATAGTAGTCAAGTTTATACGAGTCAATTAAATACAACGAACATAAATAGTTTAGGACATGCTTTTCCACCCCAAAACATTTAAAAACCGAAAATAGGGGGAGTCGTGAATACTCACAATGCATTGAGATGATGCAAATAGTGCCTTGAACTACGTTCCACGTGTACCACTACCGATTCCTACAATAATGGTATTCGCTAGTGACTCTCTAATCGAAATCTAACACTAGTATACTTACTACTACAATAGAATTATGCCAATATTGTGTCAAAATTTAATATTGATAATTTACAAATATTTTTCTGTGAAAATTAAATTTCAGTGGATCAATTGTTATATAACAATTTAAGTGGAAAATTCTTATTATTGAAATGTTAATATTTAACATTTTAAGAGGTGTTCTAATGATTAAATATTCAAAAAGTAAATCAATTTAGCTCTAAATTTCCCAAACTTTGTATTTCAGTTTTAATTGAAGTCAAAGGCCTTGAGATAAATTTTCTTGAATTTTTGATTTGTCTAACTATTTTTCACCATTTAATTCCATGAATAATCATAAAATCATGGAAAAATAGTAAATTATCATGAAAAATTCTTGTAATTTTTGTGTAACTATTTTAGAGTGTACATAATCTAGGAAAAATATTAATATGTGTTTTCAAAAAGTTTAACATAGTTTTTCTGATTTTTGTACATTTAAGTGTATTAAATCTTGGGAAAATAGAAGAAAAATAGCATACAGAAGATAAAAATCATCAAACTTTTTATGTATCATGCTAACATATTATAAGAGTTTCTGGTAAATTTTCATGAATTTTGGATGAGTAAAACTATTTTTCCTGTTTTTAGTCCATTATAAACACAAAAATTCAAGAAAAATAGATATACATTTTAAAAAATTCCCAAAATATTTTTCGGAGTCTTAAATATAAGGTAGAAGCTGCGAAAAATAAGAAATAATATTTTCACATTGCCTAAAGTGGTTTTATGATTTATTAGAGCTAAATAAAAAAAAAATTAAAAACCATACTAAACCGTAACAAAAATCGGTGAAACTTCATTAAAGATGTTTATTAACTTAAAGGGTCATCCAAAAATATTTCCAGAATTTATTGACAAGTTTAAGCATTTTATATGCTTTAACACTCTATTTTATTATTATTTTGATGTAAAAATAAAGAAAATATATATTGAGCTGAAAATTTCCAGAATGCAACTTCAAACAATTTAATAACAATGAAAAATTGTTTTCTTATTTTTGATGTCGAAAAACATGCCTAAAGACTCAAACAATTATAGAGAAAACTTGATTCTTGTGATTTTGGTAAAAATTATTGATGTTACTTTGAGAATTTTTGCAACATGTTCCAAAGGCTTTTGAATCAAGATATTTTTGTACCTCTTAATACATGATGTTAGGTGCTCAAATTAATTTTTCCTTGATTTTTAGTGATGAATAAGATCTTTGAACATGCAATACAAAACTAGTATTCACAAAAAAGTGCTGATTGAGCAACAGTTTTGTAAAAATTGCTAAAACACGACATATTTGAATTTTCCAGTGAGGTCAGTTGGGTTTGAAAGCTAACTCAAAATATTATATTTCAGAAAAAGAATCCCGAATTTTGGTTAAGAAATGAGTGAGATATGACAGTTTAAAGTCAGGTAAAGGAATCTGGCAGATTGCATGCATGGTGATTGGTTAGAAAAATGAGTTTTCATCATTTCTTTGAGTAAATCTTTTGAACTATTTTAAAAGATATCATGATAAACTTATATTCTAGTCATGTTTCCAGAGATCAAAAGATTAAAACTTATCAAAATATATACATTCATTTATGAACAAAATTTTGTTTCTCAAAAACTCTTAACTTGAGTTTGATGTTTTAATCCTTAAAATCGATTTTTGCACTAAGATCATGAACATGCAACCTTGTTTATCATACATGCATGGTGTTAAAACACATCCATGATGTTCTAAAAACCATTTTAACAAAAAGAAAACAAGTTTGAAGAAGATGAAGAAGTAGAAGTCGGTTTTTGAAGTAAAATGCACATGCATGGCTTAAATCATTGTTGTGGATCTTCAAGAGATGTATGTTCTTTACCTTAAATTTATTTGTGGCTTGAAAAACCCTTATGAATCTCCATAATTTCGTGGTTAAGAGGCTGTGGTTGTGGTGTTTGGAGAAAAAAAATTAGAGAGAAGGTAGAGAGAGTTTTCTAGAGAGAGAAAGAAAAGAGATGTGTGTGTGGTGGAGAATGAGAGTGTGAGAGAGAGATATGGGAAGAGAGGGGTCCGAAATTTTGAGTATAATAACCCTTTCCCATTCATTTTGTTTTATAAAATTTATGTTATTTTATAAAATATCTAAATTTTATATAAAATGTGCACTAAAATCAAGTTTTTATTCATGAAACCTTGATTTTTGACTTATAAATTAAGGATGAATGTTAATGACTTAAATTTTTATTTTCCTTGATTATATTTCCCTGAATTTAAATGTTTTAAGCTAATATCATAAGTTTCATAACTATTTTTATAGAATTCTTGATGTTAAACTTTATAAAATTTAAGTTTTAGGGTTTTTAGGGTTTTTGAGAGTTTGTACAAATTTGGATATCAAAATAAATAGAATATTTGAGACTTTAAATTATCTTATGGTATTATAACTCTTTTATAGTTATAAATAATGTTTGTAATTTATTTTTATCGGTTTATTGGCATTCTATGTAGTGATTCCGAGATTCAAGCGAAATTGAGGAATCAAGTATACTAGTCCTAGTCTTCAACTTTGACTTAAGTTTCTATGACACTTTGACCTAATTTCTACTTCTAGGTCAAGTGCATGATGTGTGTATATGATTCATGAAAAGGTGTTCGAGTCAAAGAGTGACCCGAATATGGATAGCCTCTACAGTTAAGTAGTTGTAGAATTCACATATCAATGTGAAATCTAAGTACATTATCCATTGTTACTAGTTGCTTCCAAGTTTCTAGTAGGTTATAACTGAGCTTCTAGTCACTAAGTCCAGTATGTGTCGTGCGTATATGTGCAACTAAGTTTATTCAAATCAAGAACCGACTCGAATTTTGAGGGTTGTCACATTCTCCCCCGGTTGAAAGAATTTCACCCCGAAATTCAATTCGTGACGTATTCTATTAGAACTCAGTCGAATACAATTATATAGTTGGAGAGGTGGTGACTTGCAATGTTCTTTGATTATTTCGGGTTTATTTCCTCAAGGGAAAAGCCCAATTCTTTAGCTATAGTCAAATTATTGTTTCCTTAATTCGAGTTCTACAATTTAGATTGCGAGAAATTAGGATCATGGAAATCATGATCCAAACATGGCGACCTAGTCGAAAAAGATCATCTAGTTAGATATTATATGAATTAAGAGAGCTATAAGTTTTGCTAAAGCACTAACTGCACTGAGCGTTAAATCCGCATTGATCCTTAAGTCGCGTTCTAAATTAGCACTAAGTGTAAATTCGCCGCCTAATAAAGAAGAGATTAGGAACAATTTGTTCACTTCCGGGTTGGCTACTACATCTGGAAAGGATATATTTTGAAATAAGAAGGGGTAGCACGAATGAAAGAGAAGCGATTGAGGGTAAGTTCCTAAAAATACGTACTAAGGGTAGGCAACGAAGTTTTGGTACATCTTAAATGTAAAGGCTAATTAAGTGTCGTCGACAAAATAAATTACGAATGATTGAGCATCTCCGAGGCTATAATTACTACTACGGTTACTCTTACAATAACAAAACCTTATTCGAAGAATAAATATATTTAGAGAGTCATTGGTGCAAATGGAGGCGATGAAAATTTATGATAAATTAAATCACATTGTGTATATAGCATTTTAAGTGTTTAGAAGTGATTAAAAATCTCATTGTTATCAAAATGTCTGTTTAGAAATGATAATTAATCTCACTATTATCAAAATGTGTAATAATTCCAAGATAATGAAGATACATGTGTGGCGATCCAACAAAGTAGTAAAATAATATAAAGATTAATTAAAGTTAAAGGTTTAAGTCGTCATTAAGGGAAATTTTTTTTTATTGAAATTATTGATATTACGCTATTTGAAAAATTGACTAATTGTCTAAGTCAGGACAAATCTAAGTTTACGAGGAGTCAAAATACTTATGAAAACAAGCTTGAGAGTTTAGGAACTCACTGAAAATTGCAAAGTAAATTACTATTTTAAGAAAGGTGTAAAAATGTCAATCTTCAAAATAGGCCATTCATAGTTTAGTGTTTCTACAAAAACAATCATTTAGAGAATAGATAATCGTAAAATTCAAAATTCTTGATGTATTTAAGGAAAAGAAGAAACATAAGGATACATATCCTTCACATATATTTTCCGGATATAGAAAAATTATAAGCATAAGAGTATTCATCTTGTGTATTAATTATAAGGAAAAATACAATGAAAATTGCATTTTATATCAAGTTTCTGAATTTAGAAGGAAAGAGCAAATGTAAATAAGGATCACTTGTTTATAGAGATTTCAAAATAAAAACAAGATGTATATGATAAAAAGGCGTAATTGAATATATCAAAGTTGACTAAATAAAAATTATTCCTCACGGCTATACATGTATTAATCGCTCAAAACGAAAGGATAGACTTCTAGTATGTATGTGTACAAACATGATACCAGGAGAAGCAAAATAAACAGAAACAAAGTTAGACAATGTATTATGTTACTATTATGGGTGTGCGAGATCCAAAATCATAAGGAGAGCAAGAAATCAAGTGCGGGGGAAAGAAAAAGGAAGGTAGCGGCGGCAATGATTGTTATTGTTAAAATTATAAGAACAATACCTATAGGTAGATTAAAACCAGGTTGAGATATATTTCAAACTTTAATATTTGATGTATATTGATGATTAAATAGACATGTGAGAGTCTTAGAATGTTTGCTAATAATCACGAGTTACCTTATTAAGTTAAACTGCATTTGTGAAAAAGAAGAAGCACTACAAACGGTAGTTGAAAATCTGACAATTTGACTTTTTAGAATGGAGTTCAATAATAGTTAAAACATATAAGGTAAAGACTCAATAGATTTAGAAGAGTAATTATACATTGTTGAAGGTGTCACTGGAACTTTAAAAGTGAACACTAAGTTTTGCAATGTTGTAAGTTTTATAAACACAAATTATAAAACTAATTTGAAATAAAATAAAAAAGTAAGGTGTGTTTTGAAATGTAGGCATCAGTGATGTCTTGTAAACACATTTGGATTAGAAAGTTGTAAAAATACCATGTTGGGTTTCAAGAAAACACATTTAAGTAAAGTACGATGCCTAAATGGGGAAGTAGTCAAAAGTCTTAAAACAAAAGTGGTTTGAAGATCCGATGACGCTTTTACACATAATATGAACTTTAACGTCATATGTTTAAGTTTTATAGTAAAGAGTTTAAACACGATTATAAAAGAAAATGTTTCTAGTTTTTCGAAGACGTGTCAAAATGGTAAGCAATGTTTAAAATGGTTTATATGCCCTTACATTGTTAGGAAATGTCTAGTAAGTTGTATGAAGTGGTTATAAAGTATTTTATCGATGATAAATAAAACCGATGAAACGAAATAATTTTTCGATGGAAGATTAAGAAGTAAGGAATAAGTATATTAGTGTAGCTGATCGTACCTAAATACTAAGGCGAGTACAAGGCGAGTATAAGACGAGTATAAGGCGAGTACCGATGTCTTTTTCCCCAAGATAAAGGACAAGAAGAATTGTTTGAAAAACGTTTTATGGCGTCAATGCAGTTTACGACCTTTTACAGAGGTCAAAGGGGCATCCTATGTTATGTTTTAAGCTCAAGGTGGAAACAACGTAGAGCTAAATCATAGCATAGTAATAAGGTCTCACGTATGGGTTAAACCTCCGTGTCTCCTCGTGAGTCGAATCCGGAATGCCCGCCAATGGTATCCAAGTGATTACTTAGTGGCGACTCATCTACCTCCTTACGCGATGCTCCAATTATCATTCGTGTCGGTATCGAAACGCTTTTTCCTAGTTGTAACTCTAGTAAGAAGACGATGAAGTGGTATCGAGGAATAATTAATATAGATTTCGACTTAAGATTATTAGTAGTGTGTATCTAGCTGCTAACCTTACATCTAAAGTCAAAATCTACCGAGGAATACTCATTCTCAGTACTATGTGCATTGCTCCTAGAGTGGCAAGTGATATAACCTAAGTGGTTAACCTAGCACTTAATAAGGGATAAGAATATTTCTGAATAAAGGCATTGTTATAATAGTGCACTTAGTTTCTAAGTGTATCTAGATGAATGCCTATAATACGCAATGCCCGTACGCACACCAAAAAAAATTTGTTTTTCAAAAGTTTAAGTTGAAAATTGTTTTGAACATAATTCTACTATAACCGTTTCCAGCCTCACATTAACTTTCCTTAATTAAGCATAGTTGGCCAGGCTATACTTAGTTAAAGTCCAATAATGCGTACTCGAATTAGTTATACTAGTAGTATGTTCGGTATTTTAAAAACATTTTGAAATTTTTTGGCTATAGTTGTGGTTCTCCAAAGGAAAACCGGTATTCTCTATAACCTTCGGCTCTGATACCATTTCCTGTCACACCCCGCTAAAGCGGAAAGACGAGGCGTGGCAGTATAAAGGGTTTCATAGCAAAAGTTAAAAGACAACACCAACCATAGTATTAAAAATCATTACAATTTTACAATGGGTTTGAACAACTTTTAAAAGAAATTACAATGTAAATTGAAATACAACACATGCGAATGCTCCTAAAAGTGAAGTGTCTCTAAGTGCCACTTACTCGATGATTCCTGAAAAAGCATGTAAAACGAGCGTCAACTATAAAAATAGTTGGTGAGTACTCACAGATAAACAAAATAATATTGGTTCCATGAATTGAAATCAAAGTTTTGATAAAAGTTTCCAATAATAAAAGTATATTGTTAAAATGAGTAAATAAGTTTGTAAAAACAAAGTTCTTTGTCATCATGAGAGATAAAGTATGTTGCCCAATTAAGATGCAACATTCATATTCTCATGGAAGATAAAGTTCGTTACTCAAACGAGTAAACAAGTTTCATTGCTAAAATGAGCAATCAATTTCGTTGCTACAAGGAGCAAACAATTTCATTGCTAAAACATGTATATAAGTTTTCAGTAATAAAAGTTCGTTGTTGTAATGAGAAACAAAGTTCATTGCTATAATTAATAACAAGTTTATTGCTATAACGAGAAACGAGTTTGTATGTGTATGAGCAAACAATGAGTCTCAACCAAACCAATGACTGACGCCCTATCAAGATCTATGCCTATCGTTCCATAGATGAATATGGTATCATGCACTCCAGCAATAGGGCGAGTGAGGAGTTGTCAATTCCTAATAGCGCTATCCATAATGACCATTGGCTCAAAGAGTTAATGGTTAGAGATAAGGGAAGGGCCTTAGTACGATAAGTTCTCATGTTCCGTGTTGCATAGACATACATAGAGAGACATAGCAATAAAATAGCAATCATGTTTGATACAAATCAATTTAAATACAACATTCAAATAATAGTTTTTCGGGACATGCTTTTCCACCCCAAAACATAAAAACTGAAAATAGGGGAGTGCGTGAATACTCACTATATATAAAATATAGTAACCAAGTTTATACGAGTCAAATAAATACAACGAATATAAATAGTTTAGGACATGCTTTTCCACCCAAAACATTTTAAAACCGAAAATAGGGGAGTGGTGAATACTCACAATGCATTGAGATGATGCAAATGGTGCCTTGAACTACGTTCCACGAGTACCACTACCGATTCCTACAATAATGGTATTCGCTAGTGAGTCTCTAATCGAAATCTAATACTAGTATACTTACTACTACAATAGAATTATGCCAATAATCTGTCAAAATTTAATATTGATAAGTTACAAACATTTTTCTGTGGAAATTAAGTTTCAAAGAATCAATTGTTATATAACAATTTAAGTGGAAAATTTCGATTATTGAAATGTTAATATTTAACATTTTAGAGGTGTTCCAATGATTAAATATTCAAAACGAAATCAATTTAGTTCTAAACTTTCCCAAACTTTGTATTTCATTTTTAATTGAAGTCAAAGACCTTAAGGTAAATTTTCTTGAATTTTTGATTTGTCTAACTATTTTTCACCATTTAATTCCTTGAATAATCATAAAATCATGGAAAAATAGTAAATTATCATGAAAAATTCTTATAATTTTTGTGTAACTGTTTTACAGTGTACATAATCTGGGAAAATTATTAATATGTGTTTTCAAAAAGTTTAACACAATTTTTATGATTTTTGTACATTTAAGTGTATTAAATCTTGGGAAAATAGAATAAAAATAGCATACAGAAGATAAAAATCATCAAAAATTTTATTTATCATCCTAACATATTATAAGAGTTTCTGGTAAATTTTTATTAATTTTGGATGAGTAAAACTATTTTTCCTGTTTTTAATCCATTATAAACACAAAAATTATGGAAAAATAGATATACATTTTGAAAAATTCCCAAAATATTTTTATGAGTTTTAAATACAGGGTACAAGCTGCGAAAAATAAGAAATAATATTTTCACATTTCCTAAAGTGGTTTTATGATTTATTAGAGCTAAATAAAAAGAAAATTAAAAACAATACTAAACAGTAACAAAAGTCATTGAAACTTCATGGGGAATGTTTATTAACTTAAAGGATCATCCAAGAATTTTTCCAGAACTTATTTACTAGCGTAAGTATTTTATATGATTTAATACTCTATTTTCTTATTATTTTCATATAAAAATAAAGAAAATATATATTGAGCTGAAAATTTCCAGAATGCATCTTCATACAATTTAATAACAATAAAAAATTGTTTTCTTATTTTTGATGTTGAAAACCATGCCTAAACTTGGTTCTTGTAATTTATGTAAAGATTATTGATGTTACTATGACAATTTTTGCAACATGTTACAAAGACTTTTGAATCAAGATCTTTTTGTACCTATTAATACATGATATTAAGAGTTCAAAATAATTTTTGAATGACTTTTAGTGATGAATAAGTCGTTTGAACATGCAACACAAAACAAATGTTCATAAGGAAAGTGCTGTTTGAGCAACAGTTTTGTAAAAATTGGTAAAAATCGAAATATTGGAATTTTCCAGTGCGGTCAGATGGATTTGAAAGCTAACTCAAAATATTATATTGTAGAAAAATAATCACGAATTTTGGTTAAGAAATGAGTGAGATATGACAGTTTAAAGTCAGGTAAAGAAATCTGGCAGATTGCATGCATGATGATTGGTTAGAAAAGTGAGTTTTCATCATTTCCTTGAGTAAATCTTTTGAAGTATTTTAAATATATCATGATAAACTCATATTTTAGTCATGTTTCCAGAGATCAAAAGATTAAAACTTATCAAAATGGATACATGCATTTATGAACAAAATTTTGTTTCTCAAAAACTCTTAACTTGAGTTTGATGTTTTAATCCTTAAAATCGATTTTTGCACTAAGATCATGAACATGCAACCTTGTTTATCATACATGCATGGTGTTAAAACACATCCATCATGTTCTAAAAACCATTTTAACAAAAATAAAACAAGTTTGAAGAAGATGAAGAAGGAGAAAGTGTAAGAAAAAGAGCAAAACTTGAAGGAAAAGTGAAGTAGAAATCGATTTTACCTTCAAGAATACCACAAGATGATGAAGATTTCGAGTTTGAGGAGTGTTCTTGGGTTTGTTTTCTGGAAAATTTCATGGTTCTTAGAGGGAGGAAGAGAGAATGGAGTGGTGTTTGGAGAGAAAAATTAGAGAGAAGGTAGAGAGAGTTTTCTAGAGAGAGAAAGAAGAGAGATGTGTGTGTGTTGGAGAATGAGAGTGTGAGAGAGAGATATGGGGAGAGAGGGATCCGAATTTTTTAGAATAATACCCCTTTCTCATTCATTTTCTTTTATAAAATTTCAGTTCTTTTATAAAATATCTAAATTTTTATATAAAATGTGCACTAAAATCAAGTTTTTATTCATAAAACCTTGATTTTTGATTTATAAATTAAGGGTAAATGTTAATGAGTTAAATTTTATTTTCCTTGATTATATTTCCCTGAATTTAATTGTTTTAGGATAATATTATGAGTTTCATAACTATTTTTATAGAATTCT
Organism: Lactuca virosa; assembly: GCF_052849685.1. Classification (NCBI taxonomy): domain Eukaryota; kingdom Viridiplantae; phylum Streptophyta; class Magnoliopsida; order Asterales; family Asteraceae; genus Lactuca; species Lactuca virosa. The sequence continues at coordinate 332,253,970 of NC_136426.1, read as the reverse complement.
TGATGTCAAATTTTATAAAATTTAGGTTTTAGGGTTTTTAGGGTTTTGAGAATTAATAAATCTTTAGATATCAAAATCAATAGAATCTTTGAGACTTCAATTTATCTTGTGGTATTATAACTCTTTTATAGTTATAAATAATATTTGTAACTTATTTTATCGGTTTATTGGCATTCTATGTAGTGGTTTCGAGATTCAAACGAAATTGAGGAATCAAGTATACTAGTCATAGTTTTCAACTCTGACTTAAGTATCTATGAGGCTCCAACCTAATTTCTACTGCTAGGTCAAGTGCATAATGTGTGTATATGATTCATGAAAAGGTGTTTGACTCAAAGAGTGACCCAAATATGGATAGTCACTACAGTTAAGTAGTAGTAGAATTCACATATCAATGTGAAATCTAAGTACACTATCATCCGATCCTACTTGTTTCCAAGTTTCTAGTAGGTTATAACTTAGCTTCTAGTTACTAAGTCTATTATGTGTCGTGCCTATATGTGCAACTAAGTTTATTCAAATCTAGAACCGACTCGAATTTTGACGGTTGTCACAATAATTCTACTATAACCGTTTCAAGCCTCGCATTAAGTTTCCTTAATTAAGCATAGTTGGCAAGGCTATACTTAGTTAAAGTCCAATAATGCGTACTCGATTAGTTATACTAGTAGTATCTTCGGTATTTTAAAAACATTTTGAAATTTTTGGCTATAGTTGTGGTTCTCCAAAGGAAAACCGGTATTCTCTATAACCTTCGGCTCTGATACCATTTCCTGTCACACCCCGCTAAAGCGGAAACATGAGGCGTGGCAGTATAAAGGGTTTCATAGCAAAAGTTAAAAGACAACACCAACCATAGTATTAAAAATCATTACAATTTTACAATGGGTTTGAACAACTTTTAAAAGAAATTACAATGTAAATTGAAATACAACACATGCGAATGCTCCTAAAACTTAAGTGTCCATTGTGTATATAGCATTTTAAGTGTTTAGAAGTGATTAAAAATCTCATTGTTATCAAAATGTCTGTTTAGAAATGATAATTAATCTCACTATTATCAAAATGTGTAATAATTCCAAGATAATGAAGATACATGTGTGGCGATCCAACAAAGTAGTAAAATAATATAAAGATTAATTAAAGTTAAAGGTTTAAGTCGTCATCAAGGGAAATTTTTTTTTTTATTGAAATTATTGATATTACGCTATTTGAAAATTTGACTAATTGTCTAAGTCAGGACACATCTAAGTTTACGAGGAGTCAAAATACTTATGAAAACAAGCTTGAGAGTTTAGGAACTCACTGAAAATTGCAAAGTAAATTACTATTTTAAGAAAGGTGTAAAAATGTCAATCTTCAAAATAGGCCATTCATAGTTTAGTGTTTCTACAAAAACAATCATTTAGAGAATAGATAATCGTAAAATTAAAAATTCTTGATGTATTTAAAGAAAAGAAGAAACATAAGGATACATATCCTTCACATATATTTTCCGGATATAGAAAAATTATAAGCATAAGAGTATTCATCTTGTGTATTAATTATAAGGAAAAATACAATGAAAATTGCATTTTATATCAAGTTTCTGAATTTAGAAGGAAAGAGCAAATGTAAATAAGGATCACTTGTTTATAGAGATTTCAAAATAAAAACAAGATGCATATGATAAAAAGGCGTAATTGAATATATCAAAGTTGACTAAATAAAAATTATTCCTCACGGCTATACATGTATTAATCGCTCAAAACGAAAGGATAGACTTCTAGTATGTATGTGTACAAACATGATACCAGGAGAAGCAAAATAGACAGAAACAAAGTTAGACAATGTATTATGTTACTATTATGGGTGTGCGAGATCCAAAGTCATAAGGAGAGCAAGAAATCAAGTGCGGGGGAAAGAAAAAGGAAGGTAGCGGCGGCAATGATTGTTATTGTTAAAATTATAAGAACAATACCTATAGGTAGATTAAAACCAGGTTGAGATATATTTCAAACTTTAATATTTGATGTATATTGATGATTAAATAGACATGTGAGAGTCTTAGAATGTTTGCTAATAATCACGAGTTACCTTATTAAGTTAAACTCCATTTGTGAAAAAGAAGAAGCACTACAAACGGTAGTTGAAAATCTGACAGTTTGACTTTTTAGAATGGAGTTCAATAATAGTTAAAACATATAAGGTAAAGACTCAATAGATTTAGAAGAGTAATTATACATTGTTGAAGGTGTCACTGGAAATTTGAAAGTGAACACTAAGTTTTGCAATGTTGTAAGTTTTATAAACACAGATTATAAAACTAATTTGAAATAAAATAAACAAATAAGGTGTGTTTTGAAATGTAGCCATCAGTGATGTCTTGTAAACACATTTGGATTAGAAAGTTGTAAAAATATCATGTTGGGTTTCAAGAAAACACATTTAAGTAAAGTACGATGCCTAAATGGGGAAGTAGTCAAAAGTCTGAAAACAAAAGTGGTTTGAAGATCCGTTGAAGCTTTTACACATAATATGAACTTTAACGTCATATGTTTAAGTTTTATAGTAAAGAGTTTAAACACGATTATAAAAGAAAATGTTTCTAGTTTTTTGAAGACGTGTCAAAATGGTAAGCAATGTTTAAAATGGTTTATATGCCCTTAAAAGCACATCAATCCATTGAAATGAATTTGAAATGAAATTGAAATAGCAAGGTTAAAACCAATATTGGTTAAATTGAGTTTTGAAGAAAAGTGTTAAGTTAAAGCAAGTTGTCAAAAGATTTTTAGCGAGAATATGGCTTACATTGTTAGGAAATGTCTAGTAAGTTGCATGAAGTGGTTATAAAGTATTTTATCGATGATAAATAAAACCGATGAAACTAAATAATTTTTCGATGGAAGATTAAGAAGTAAGGAATAAGTATATTAGTGTAGCTGATCGTACCTAAATACTAAGGCGAGTACAAGGCGAGTATAAGACGAGTACCGATGTGTTTTTCCCTAAGATAAAGGGCAAGAAAAATTGTTTGAAAAACGTTTTATGGTGTCAATGCAGTTTCGTGGCCATTTATAGAGGTCAAAGGGATATCCTATGTTAAGTTTTAACCTGAAGGTGGAAACAACCTAAAGCTAAATCGTAGCGTAGTAATAAGGTCTCACGTATTAGTAGCAATAGGTTAAACCTTTGTGTCTCCTTGTGATTCGAATCCGGAATGCCCGCCAATGGTATCCAAGTGATTACTTAGTGGTGACTCATCTACATCCTTATATCTAAACGCTTTTTCCTAGTTGTAACTCTAGTACGAAGACGATGAAGAGGTATTGAGGGATAATTGGTATTGGTTTCGACTTAAGATTATTACTAGTGTATATCTAACTACTAACCTTATATCTAAAGTCAATAGCTACCGAGGAATACCCATTATCAGTACTATGTGCATTGCTCTTAGAGTGGCTAGTGATATAACCTAAGTGGTTAACATATCACTTGATAAGGGATAAGAATATTTCTAAATAAGGTCATTGATATAACAGTGAACTTAGTTTCTAAGTGTATCTAGATGAATGCCTATAATATGCAATGCCCGTACGCACACCAAAAATTTTGTTTTTCAAAAGTTTAAGTTGAAAATTGTTTTGAACATAATTCTACTATAACCGTTTCAAGCCTCGCATTAAGTTTCCTTAAGTAAGCATAGTTGGCCAGGCTATACTTAGTTAAAGTCCAATAATGCGTACTCGATTAGTTATACTAGTAGTATCTTCGGTATTTTAAAAACATTTTGAAATTTTTTGGCTATAGTTGTGGTTCTCCAAAGGAAAACCGGTATTCTCTATAACCTTCGGCTCTGATACCATTTCCTGTCACACCCCGCTAAAGCGGAAACATGAGGTGTGGCAGTATAAAGGGTTTCATAGCAAAACTTAAAAGCCAACACCAACCATAGTATTAAAAATCATTACAATTTTACAATGGGTTTGAACAACTTTTAAAAGAAATTACAATGTAAATTGAAATACAACACATGCGAATGCTCCTAAAACTTAAGTGTCCATTGTGTATATAGCATTTTAAGTGTTTAGAAGTGATTAAAAATCTCATTGTTATCAAAATGTCTGTTTAGAAATGATAATTAATCTCACTATTATCAAAATGTGTAATAATTCCAAGATAATGAAGATACATGTGTGGCGATCCAACAAAGTAGTAAAATAATATAAAGATTAATTAAAGTTAAAGGTTTAAGTCGTCATCAAGGGAAAAAAAAATTTATTGAAATTATTGATATTACGCTATTTGAAAAATTGACTAATTGTCTAAGTCAGGACACATCTAAGTTTACGAGGAGTCAAAATACTTATGAAAACAAGCTTGAGAGTTTAGGAACTCACTGAAAATTGCAAAGTAAATTACTATTTTAAGAAAGGTGTAAAAATGTGAATCTTCAAAATAGGGCATTCATAGTTTAGTGTTTCTACAAAAACAATCATTTAGAGAATAGATAATCGTAAAATTCAAAATTCTTGATGTATTTAAAGAAAAGAAGAAACATAAGGATACATATCCTTCACATATATTTTCCGGATATAGAAAAATTATAAGCATAAGAGTATTCATCTTGTGTATTAATTATAAGGAAAAATACAATGAAAATTGCATTTTATATGAAGTTTCTAAATTTAGAAGGAAAGAGCAAATGTAAATAAGGATCACTTGTTTATAGAGATTTCAAAATAAAAACAAGATGTATATGATAAAAAGGCGTAATTGAATATATCAAAGTTGACTAAATAAAAATTATTCCTCACGGCCATACATGTATTAATCGCTCAAAACGAAAGGATAGACTTCTAGTATGTATGTGTACAAACATGATACCAGGAGAAGCAAAATAGACAGAAACAAAGTTAGACAATGTATTATGTTACTATTATGGGTGTGCGAGATCTAAAGTCATAAGGAGAGCAAGAAATCAAGTGCGGGTGAAAGAAAAAGGAAGGTAGCAGCGGCAATGATTGTTATTGTTAAAATTATAAGAACAATACCTATAGGTAGATTAAAACCAGGTTGAGATATATTTCAAACTTTAATATTTGATGTATATTGATGATTAAATAGACATGTGAGAGTCTTATAATGTTTGCTAATAATCACGAGTTACCTTATTAAGTTAAACTCGATTTGTGAAAAAGAAGAAGCACTACAAACGGTAGTTGAAAATCTGACAATTATCTTATGGTATTATAACTCTTTTATAGTTATAAATAATGTTTCTAATTTATTTTTATCGGTTTATTGGCATTCTATGTAGTGATTCCGAGATTCAAGCGAAATTGAGGAATCAAGTATACTAGTCCTAGTCTTCAACTTTGACTTAAGTTTCTATGAGACTTTGACCTAATTTCTACTTCTAGGTCAAGTGCATGATGTGTGTATATGATTCATGAAAAGGTGTTCGAGTCAAAGAGTGACCCGAATATGGATAGCCTCTACGGTTAAGTAGTTGTAGAATTCACATATCAATGTGAAATCTAAGTACATTATCCATTGTTTCTAGTTGCTTCCAAGTTTCTAGTAGGTTATAACTGAGCTTCTAGTCACTAAGTCCAGTATGTGTCGTGCGTATATGTGCAACTAAGTTTATTTAAATCTAGAACCGACTCGAATTTTGACGGTTGTCACAGTACAAGTTAGAAATTTCGGGTTGTCACATCATCCCCCCGTTAGAGGGAATTTTGTCCCGAAATTAGAGTTCAAGAAACTAAGTTATTACAAATAACTAAGTAAAAAGATGAGGATATTTAAGCTTCATTTCAACTTGTATTCCCCCCATAAAAGCACTTAAAATCATTTCAAAGGTTGATTAAGGGGTATGAACTCACCTGCAGTGAGTAACTCGAAGGAAAGGTCGATATAGGATCGTCGGGTGTCAATTGATGTCTTGAGCACAAACGAATCCTATTTTCATGTAGTAACACATATATGAATACATTAATGTATATAACCACTAATGGTGATAGGGACATGCCTTAAGGACATAAAACCACTTAGAATTAAGTGTTACGAACTCATATGGTTGCACATAAGGGGCGTATGGCCCTATATTGGAGTGTAAGGCCACAAAAGCATGGGTTTTGTTTGTGTGCGGCCAGAGTGTGCGGCCAAGCCTGTGTGCGGCCGTACACTCACTATGAAGTGTGTCAAAAACGTGTTTCCAAGCCTAAGGAATGTTCTAGTGAAGGTGTTTTGACCATTTCTTAGCCGGAATGGGAGTTTGTTGCCAGTTTGGACCCTTAAAAGGGTGTGTGCGGTTACACATTGTGTGTGCGGCCAGGGGTGCGCGGCCAGACCTATGTGCGGCCGTACACTCCCATATAAATGTGTCCAAATCGGTTTTCCAAGGTTTTGTCATGATCATAAGAAGGTGTTTTGGCCGATGTTATGCTTAGATGAGTGTTTAAGTCCATTTTTGGGCCAAAAGATGTGTGTGCGGTCACACTCGATGTGTGTGCGGCCGTACACACATGAAGATCATCTAGAACGATGATTTCATGGATCAAACTCGAGGAAAAGGCTTTCTAATGTGTTGTAGTAATGATCTAAGGATGTTTACTTACTTGTACTGCCGATTGGAGAAGAAAACTTGAAGGACCCTTAAGAGAAAATGTTCCAGCTTTGAAGAAGTCGGGAAAGGGTGTAAGGTTGACTTAGGGTCCTTTATATAGGCTGGAGTGTGAGGCTAGGAGGGTGTGCGGTCGGTTGTGTGCGGCTGGCTGGCCGCACACTCGGGTGTGCGGCCACACACACCTTGCTGGGTGTGTTTGGCCTGATTTAGTGATGCTACACACATTCTCACCCTTCCTATGACTCATATCAAGGTTATATTAAGCCTCAAACATCCATAAAGACCCAAAACTTCATTACAAAATAGCAAAAACGAGGCTAACTTTGATAAAAATGAAGAATGTACAAGTTAGAAATTTCGGGTTGTCACATCATCCCCCCGTTAGATGGAATTTCGTCCCGAAATTAGAGTTCAAGAAACTAAGTTATTACAAATAACTAAGTAAAAAGATGAGGATATTTAAGCTTCATTTGATCCTCGCGCTCCCAAGTGAATTCCGGTCCTCGCTTGGCGTTCCAGCGAACCTTCACAATTGGGATGTGGCTTTGTTTCGTTCGTTTGACCTCTCAGTCCATGACCTCTACAGGTTCTTCCACGAAGTTGAGGCTCTCGTTTATCTCGATCTCGTCGAGTGGGATTACAAGAGTCTCATCGGATAGGCACTTTTTCAAGTTTTAGATGTGGAAGGTAGGATGTACGTTACTAAGCTCGCGGGGTAAGTTGAGTTTGTAAGCTATGGGGCCGATTCTAGCGAGAATCTCGAAAGGCCCTATGTATCTTGGATTTAGCTTTCCATGCTTTCTGAAGCGTATCAAGCCTTTCCAGGGTGAGACTTTCAAAAGGACACGGTCTCCCACCTGGAATTCCAAAGGTTTCCTCCGTTTGTCTGTGTAGCTTTTCTGTCGGTCTCTAGAGGCTTTGAATCGTTCACGAATCTGAACGATCTTCTCTGTCGTTTCCCAAATGATCTTCGGACCTGTGTGAGCGCTGTCAGGAACTCGTCCTTTAGCTAACTGAGTTTCACCCCGCTCAGCCCAGCACAGAGGAGATCTGCACTTCCGGCCGTAGAGGGCTTCAAATGGAGCAGCCTTTAAGCTCGTATGATAACTGTTGTTGTAGGAAAATTCAACAAGGGGTAAGTGGGTATCCCATGCCTTCCCAAAGTCGATCACACAGGATCGCAACATATCTTCTAATGTTTGAATAGTTCTCTCACTTTGTCTGTCGGTCTGCGGGTGGTAGGCTGTACTCATGTCCAGCCTCGTTCCTAAGGAGCTTTGTAATGACTGCCAGAACCTCGAAGTGAATCTGCTATCTCTACCGGAGATAATGGATATAGGAACACCATGCAGTCGTACTATCTCCCTAATGTAGGTTCTAGTAAGCTTCTCCATCTTGTGTGTTTCTTTGATAGGCAGGAAGTGTGCGGACTTGGTCAATCTGTCGACGATGACCCATATGGTATCAAGTCCACCCGTTGTCTTGGGTAGCTTGGTTATGAAGTCCATAGTGATCCGCTCCCACTTCCATTCAGGTATCTCCGGTTGCTGAAGTAAACCTGATGGTTTCTGGTATTCGACCTTAACCTTTGCGCAAGTAAGGCATTTACTCACGAAGGTATCAATTTCTGCTTTCATGTTAGGCCACCAGTATGACTTTTTGAGATCTAGATACATCTTATCTGAACCTGGGTGGACGGAATATCGAGTGTTGTATGCTTCCTTCATGACCAAGTCTTTGAAGCAACCGTGTCGCGGTGTCCAGATCCGGTCCATGAGATATAAGGCTCTGTCACTCTTGGGTTCTAAGTTCTTATCCATTCCTCGCAGGGATGCTCCCGTCACATTTTCAGGTTTTAAGGCTTTGAGCTGAGCCTCCTTACTTTGTGCGGATAGATGCGAATGCATAGTCATTGTTAATGACTTGACTCTTCGATCAGAATATTCTTTCCGGCTTAGGGCGTCTGTCACTACGTTGGCTTTACCCGGATGATAACGAATTTCGCATTCGTAGTCATTGAGTAGTTCGACCCACCGTCGTTGTCTCATATTGAGCTCCTTCTGGTTGAATATGTGTTGTAAGCTCTTGTGGTCTGTAAAGATAGTGCTTTTTGTACCATACAGGTAGTGTCTCCAGATCTTCAGAGCAAACATAACTGCTCCTAGCTCAAGATCATGTGTGGTGTAGTTGACCTCGTGTGTTTTCATCTGTCTTGAGGCGTAGGCGATGACCTTACCTCGTTGCATCAGAACATAGCCGAGCCCCTGGTTGGATGCATTGCAGTATACCACGAAGTCTTCTATCCCTTCGGGAAGGGATAGTATCGGTACGGTGCATAAGGCTCGCTTCAGCGTTTGGAACGCCTTCTCTTGTTTCTCTTCCCAGTCAAAGGCCATGCCTTTCTGGGTCAATGTAGTAAGGGGTTTCGCAATTCGAGAGAAGTTTTGAATGAACCTTCGATAGTAGCCAACGAGGCCTAAAATTGACGAATTTCCGTAGGCGTATTCGGTGCTGACCAGTTCTCAATGGCCTTAATTTTGGATGGGTCCACGTGGATTCGCTCTTCGCTAACCACGTGTCCTAAGAATTCGACTCTTCGGATCCAAAATTCGCACTTAGAGAACTTCGCATAAAGTTTCTCTGATCGTAAGGTTCCTAGGACTTGTCGCAAATGATCGCTATGCTCCTCCTTACTTCGAGAGTAGATAATTATATCATCAATGAAGACGATGACGAACTGATCCAAGTAAGGGCGGCATACTCTATTCATCAAGTCCATGAATACTGCGGGCGCATTGGTTAATCCGAATGGCATCACTACGAACTCGTAGTGTCCGTAACGAGTTCGGAAGGCTGTCTTCGGAACATCCTCCTCAAGCACTCGTAACTGGTGATACCCGGACCTCAGATCAATCTTGGAAAAGTAACTCGCCCCTTGCAGTTGGTCGAATAAATCGTCTATGCGCGGAAGAGGGTAACGATTTTTTACTGTAAGCTTGTTAAGTTCCCTATAATCGATGCACATCCGGAACGATCCGTCTTTCTTCTTCACGAACAATACTGGTGCTCCCCAGGGTGAGAAGCTTGGTCTTATGAAGCCCTTGCTGAGCAGTTCGTTAAGTTGACCGGACAGTTCTTGCATCTCAGCAGGTGCTAGACGATAGGGCGATTTGGCTACGAGGGTCGCTCCTGGAATTAAGTCGATTCAGAACTCGACTTGACATTGCGAGGGTAATCCTGGGAGTTCTTCCGGAAATACGTCAGGAAAATCGTGTAGTATGAGGAGGTCTTTTAGGTCTTTTGCTTTCTGGCTCGTATCGACAACGTGCGCCAGGAATGCACGATATTCCTTACGCAAGTACTTTTGGGCTTGAATACTTGAGATAATACGAAGGCTCGTACTGGGTTTGTCTCCGTAGATCATCAAGGTTTCGTTATTTGGTAGGGTTAGACGGATGGCTTTGTCGAAACACATGATATCGGTACGATGGAGACTCAACCAGTCCATGCCCACGATGACATCAAAGCTCTTGATTGCTACTGGTATGAGATCAATTGGAAATGAGTGGTTACCTAGCGTGAGGGTACAACCTATGTAAATCTCGTTAGAACTCTCTGTCTTGCCGTTAGCCATTTCTACGACGAAGGTTTCTTTTAGTGTTTGCGGTGATTGTTGAAGTAAGTGTTTAAATTTTTGGTTTACGAAGCTCCTTTCTGCCCCACTATCGAATAGGATACAAGCATATGAGTTATCGAGAAGGAACGTACCCGTGACTACTGTGGGGTCTGCCACGGCTTCATTGTGGCCAATAGCAAGTAGTCTTCTTGCTCCTCCCACATTCCCAGCTTTCGGACAGTTTCTTTTGAAGTGCCCTATCTCGCCACACCCGTAGCAGGCCTGGCTCACTCCTGTACCGGGGACCTGGGTGATGGGTTTGGGTGGTGTTCTGCAAAACCGAGCGGTATGGCCCTTCCAGTCGCAATTTGTGCAGTACATTTCCCGGCAAGGGCCGTTGTAATGGAAGGAACACTTGGTGCACTTGGGTAGGTTCCCTGCATATGGTTTGGCTGGTACAGGGGCAACGGGGGTGGTGACAACATGGACAACCACCGTCTGTTGTTTCTTGGAAGAGGGTTCATTTTATCTGCCATTCTTTCGGTCCCAACACTTCCTTTTGTTGTCGATCGCGTCGGTTGGTGATGGGGCAGTAGTTGTGGTCGTTGTTGGAAAAGAAGGAACCTCATGATCGATGAGCCTTTGGGCAAATTCCTTGGCACTATCAAAGGTCGCAGGGTGTGATGCTAGAACGTTCCCTCGATATGGGGGTACCAGACCCCAGATGTATCTTTCAATTTTCTTGCTTTCGGTGGGGACCATGTTGGGACATAGGGTCACCAGGTCGCAGAACCTGGCTGTATAAGCCACTATGTCGGAACCTTTCATTTTGAGGTTCCACAGTTCCTCCTCGAGCTTCTGAATTTCGCCCCTCGGGAAGTACTCCCTTGTCATAAGGTCCTTTAGTGTATCCCAGCCCATGGTGTTGGCTGTTACCAGTGAGAGTGATTTGACATGGCCATTCCACCACGTTAGGGCCCTTTCGGTGAAGGTGCAAGCCGCAAACTTTATTTTGCTTCCTTCAGGGCATGAGCACATCTCAAAGATTGCTTCTATTCTCTCGATCCATTGTGACAGTGCAATGATCCCTCCGGTTCCATTGAAGTACGTAGGTTTACAGCTGATGAAGTCTTTATAGGTGCACTCCCATGCACGTGGGTGGTTTTCACCATGGCTGGAGTTTGTGCCAGTCCCCGTTCCACTAACACCACCAGAGTTTACTTGGGCCATGGCGGCGGTCACCGCTGCGGTCACAGCTGCCTGAAACATCACCGCATCGAACTGCAGAGGGGGTGGTGGTGGTGGAGTTTGATTTGCAGGTCTGCCCCTGGTCGGACGAGGGCGAGGCGGCATCTTTTACTGAAAGTGGATGGAGATGATGATAATAGTAAGAATCAATTGTAAGTATGATGAGAGTGTTTCATAGACTAAATCACCATAGTCTAACTATCAGATAGAGGTATAACAATAGAGTAGGGAATCACAAAGGTAAAGACTTTCCCATAGATTAGATGACTGCCAATATTACTGGTATTAATGATGTAAAATGAGTTCGGGAAAAATGACCTAACAGTAGGTCTTACATCAAACCATAAAAGAAAATGTTGGCAGCTTAGAAGTCTAGTTGGAATACTTTCAAAGTTAGAAATGTTTACAGACAAGTGCTCCATAGGGCATGGAAAAGAAAGGTTATTCCTTAATCAAAAGAGAAAGTTAAGTCGACATCTTCTACTGGCGGCGGGTATCCGTCGGGCGAACCCTCAGATCTGCCAGTTGACGTACAACTTCCTGAAGATGTCGCTCATGCGCCCTCTGACGCACTCGGAGTTCCATGACTTCGGCTCGGGATGCAGCTAACTATTGTTGCAGAGTCTCATTGGTTCTCCTGGTCCTATCCATAGCCTCTTCGAGTCGGCGAATGCGGACTGTGTTAAGGCCAGAGTTTGCGTCAACTTCCATTACTCGGTCGATGGCTGCATGACCTTGCTCGACATTCCGAGCAATCTTGCGGACCACAATGGGCAGGACTCGGTCAGCTGGGCCTCCCTCACTTATGTTGTAAAAGCTTCGGTCTCCGTTGAAAGGTAAGGGCTGACCCTGCTCATCACTTCATCGATTCAAGGTTGTTGCCTACAAGGGAGTGGGACCTTGAAATGTCGGACGGGGGTTGAGGTTTGGAATTGGAAATTCTTGGGGTAGGTTGTTGACCTCTGGTTCGGAGTCGGAGCCCTCCGAAAAGCCTTCTGCGAGGTGATCATCTAAAGGGATTGGGTGATCATCTTCTGGCTCATCATCAAGCCATCCATCAATGCCTTGGTTAGGATAATACGGATCGTCGGGGAGATGGAAGCCGGCCATGTTATCCACGCGAGAATGGGGAAAAGGATAGTTAATAGACGTATTGATGAAGATCCTTTTTAGTTGGCACCTAGGTAATTATAGTAACACAAAATACTCCTATAGTATTTTAGGTTTAAGTTCTGTTCTAATGTTCTTGTTGTAGTAGTGTTGGTAAGTTCTTTAGACTTGTTGCAACACTACAATCATTTTTAGGCACATGCTAGTCACTCCTCGAAAAATATAGTTGATCAGGCTATATCCCCCTAGGTTTGACTATATGTCTCTAAGCCTAATCGTGTTGTTCAACAATCATAATACCTTTGTCCTGTGTCACACCCCGAAACCGATGGCGGAAACGTTCCGGGGCGGAGGACGTCATGTATAGCATCACAACCAATGAATAACAGCAATCATAGCAACACAACCATTACAATGAATACTTAAATAAAGATGTTTACACTAGTTTGAAACTTAGTTTAAATTACATCCAATAGTTTTGTATAGTAAAAACTTTAAAAATCTTAATGCTTCAGTTCCTCAAAATCCAGCAAGTACCTGTCTACTGATTTCCTAAGAATACAAGCAGTTTGAAAATATCAGCATAAAGCTGGTGAGTTCATAAGCGGTAATTTGTAATGAAAACTTGTTGATGAGCTAGTCAAAAAGTTGTAAAGTTTCAAGAAAATCAGATATTTTCTTTAGTGAAAACGTAGTGTTATAAGTCTTGTAATGCACCATGAATGTCTTGTATGTTTCCAAGAAAATCCGATATTTTTTTTTAGTGAGTAAGTAGCGTTATCGATTCTGTATAAAACCATGAATGTTCGTTACTGAAAACAGTAGTGATATGCGAAAATACTACCTCATGTGACTAGCTAGAACTAATCATGAAGTATAGGTATTTGTGTGTGAAACCAATGTATAATCGGTTCTGTTTGAAAACCCTGACTTCAGCCAGTATACGTAGTGTGCTAGTTCTATTTAATATAAATAAAATCGTTGAAGAGTGTCAGATTGTAAACTAAAGGTGATTTATACATAATGTGAGTCGTATAACCATGCTTGATATGACTAAAGACCTTTCCAACGTTCTTCAGGCGTCGAGTTAAATGACATGTGTACATCTCAGGCGTGTCCGCCTAACTGTAGCTAGCAGTCTAGATGTGGGATTGTCAGTCCCGAATAGATCTATTCACAAATCTCACGCTCTCCCTCCAGGAGACTCTGGTTATACAGTGGTAGGATTTATCCCTGTACACCTAAGGGTACAGTAGTGAAGTAGCGCCTCACAGTATCGTACAATCTAGTTTACATGTAGTGTAGTAGCGTTCTACCGTAGTGAAAATCCGTATGTATACCGTATATAGTGATAATTTCAGTTATGAATACCATGATAAAGTAGTGATGTAAACTGTAAACGGTTTCTGTTTCAGCACATATGTTTAGTAGTGAAATTTTCTATACTTGATATGTTTTAGAAAAATCCCAAACTATACCGATTATAGTTTGCATGTATAATGTAGTGAATAGCGAATCTGGAAAACTATGCAATTTTAGTGAAAACGTCCCTTATGCTCAACACAGTACAAAAGGGTTAAAGTATGAGAATTGCTTGAGTTTTCTAAACATTTATGTTTAGCTTGTATTCCCCCCTGAAAACATTAAAAATACGGAAAATGTAGGGGTATGAACTCACAGTTGTTGCGTGAAATCGTTGACTGAAATGAAGATCCTCGAGTTGTTGCATGTGACAATTAATGAAATCCTATTATCAAATAAATACATATATGTATCTAAATTAACGATTTCGATAAATAAAGTGTCATAAGAACACTTGTATTCTTTTGAGTAATGTTACCGGGACTTGATCGAATCAAAGAGAGTGAGTTTTCAGCCAAACGCATCACCAAAAGGTGTTTACGGCCGTGAACAAGGGTTTACGGTCGTAAGCTGGAGTTTACGGTTTTTGAAGACTCGGTGATTTTACGGCCGTAAACTCAAGAACAGAGTTTATGGTTCTTCAAGGCTCGGACCGTAAACTCAAGAACAGAGTTTACGGTTTCTGAAGGCTGACCGTAAATTGAAGAACACTAGAGCTGGATGCTGATTTCGAAGAGAGGAGTTCCCTGAGACGTTCCAAAGCGACCCAAACGTGGTTTTCTCGATGATTTCCGAAATTTGAAGGCGTTTTGAGTGTTTACGGTTAAGGTTCTTAGAGAGAGAAGGAGAGAGTTTTTGGCCAGAAATGTTCAAATGAAGGTGGAGGTCTCATATTTATAGGGGTGAAGTGGGGGGTCCACTCGTTACTGACCGTAAACAGGTTTACAGTCGTAAACGAGTTTACGGTCGTAAACGAGTTTATGGCCGTAAACACGTTTACGGTCGTAATCTCACTTAGACCAGAAATGTTTGATTTTTCGAAATAATCGGGTTTCCGTGCGATTTTTGGTTCCGACTCGTAAATAATTTAATTAAATATAACTAGATTATTTTCTAAACCAAAAAGTTTGACGGAAAAGCTAACAAATTCGACATCTTATTAATGGGAATCGCGAAACGGAAACGGACAAGGTTTCGGGTTGTCACATCATCCCCCCGTTAGAGGGAATTTCGTCCCGAAATTCGAACCTAGAATACAAATCATGGATTAGGAAAGAGATGCGGATACTTCTGTTTCATCTGATCTTCGCGCTCCTAAGTGAATTCAGGTCCCCGTTTGGCATTCCAGCGAACCTTCACTATCAGGATGCGACTTTGTTTCGTTCGTTTGACTTCCCGATCCATGATTTCGACAGGTTCTTCCACGAAGTTAAGGTTCTCGTTGATTTCAATCTCGTCGAGAGGAATCACAAGTGTCTCATCGGACAGACACTTCTTTAGGTTCGATACGTGGAAAACAGGATGGATGTTGCTGATTTCTCGGGGTAACTGAAGTTTGTATGCCATGGGACCGATCATAGCAAGGATTTCGAATGGTCCAATGTACATTGGGTTTAGCTTTCCACGCTTCCCAAAACGTATCATGCCTTTCCAGGGTGAGACCTTCAGAAGGACGCGGTCACCAACCTGGAACTCCAAGGGTTTTCGTCTCTTATCAGCGTAGCTCTTTTGTCTATCTCATGAGGCTTTCAGTCGTTCTCGGATTTGCACAATTTTCTCAATTGTTTCTCGGATGATCTCAGGAGCAGTGAGAGTAATGTCGGGGATTTGACCCCTGGCTAGCAGCGTGTCACCCACTTCAGCCCAGCACAGAGGGGATCTGCACTGACGGCCATAGAGGGCTTCAAACGGTGCAGCCTTGATGCTGGTATGGTAGCTGTTGTTGTAGGAAAATTCAACCAAAGGAAGATGAGTGTCCCATGACGCACCGAAATCGATGACTCAGGCACTCAACATATCTTCCAAGGTCTGAATTGTTCTCTCACTTTGTCCGTCAGTCTGCAGATGATAAGTCGTGCTCATATCCAACTTAGTTCCAAGAGCTTTCTGCAGCGACTGCCAGAACCTTGATGTAAATCTACTATCTCGATCGGAGATAATGGATGCGGGTACACCATGAAGGCGAACTATCTCTTGAAGGTAGATCCGTGTGAGTCTCTCTATTTTGAAGCTTTCTTTGATTGGCAGGAAGTGGGCGGACTTCGTCAACCGATCGACAATTACCCAGATGGCATCGTGCGCACTCGGAGATCTAGGTAACTTGGTGATAAAATCCATGGTTATCCTTTCCCACTTCCACACAGGTATTTCCGGCTGTTGAAGTAGACTAGAGGGCTTCTGATATTCGACCTTCACCTTGGCGCAAGTCAGGCACTTGCCCACGAAGGTAGCGATCTCTGCTTTCATGTTTGGCCACCAATAGAGCTGTTTGAGATCCAAGTATATCTTATCCGAACCTGGGTGGACGGAGTATTTCGTCTTGCGAGCTTCGTTCATGACCACTTCTCTGTAACCACCGAACCGTGGGGTCCAGATTTGGTTCACGAAATAATAGACTCCGTCTCCCTTGATCTCCAGATTCTTTTCCATTCCCCTCAAGGCTTCACCCGGCATGTTCTCTGGTTTTAAGGCTTCCAGCTGAGCCTCCTTGATTTGCGCAGATAGATGGGAATGGATGGTTATTGTTAGTGCCTTCACCTTACGCCCTGAATACTCCTTTCGACTGAGGGCGTCTGCTACCACATTGGCCTTGCCGGGATGATAGCGAATTTCGCACTCGTAGTCACTGAGTAACTCTACCCATCGCCATTGTCTCATGTTTAACTCCTTTTGATCGAAAATATGTTGCAAGCTCTTATGGTCGGTGAAGATAGTACACTTGGTTCCATAGAGATATTGTCTCCAGATCTTTAACGCAAAGACCACTGCTCCCAATTCTAAATCATGGGTTGTGTAATTGACTTCGTGTGTTTTCAACTGCCTCGAGGCATAGGCGATAACCTTTCCTCGCTGCATGAGCACACAGCCTAGGCCCTGATTGGATGCATAACAGTAGACAACGAAGTCCTCCGTCCCTTCGGACAGGGACAAGATAGGTGTACTGCACAGGGCCTGCTTCAATGTTTGAAATGCAGTGTCTTTCTTGGCTCCCCAACTGAAGGTTACACCCTTCTGTGTCAGGGTAGTTAAAGGCTTAGCGATTCTGGAGAAGTCCTGGATGAACCTGCGATAATAGCCCGCGAGACCCAAGAATTGTCGGATTTCTGTGGGTGTCTTTGGTGCAGACCAATTCTCAATCTCTTTGATATTGGAAGGGTCCACGTGTATTCCTTCCTTGCTAATCACGTGTCCTAGGAAATTTACCTTCCTGATCTAGAATTCGCACTTCGAGAATTTCGCGTATAGCTTTTCTGCCCTTAATGTTTCCAACACCTGCCTTAAGTGCTGTTTATGGTCATCCTCACTCCGCGAATAGACAAGTATATCGTCGATGAACACAATCACGAACTTGTCTAAGAAAGGGCGGCACACCCGATTCATCAGGTCCATGAATACTGCCGGTGCGTTGGTTAGACCAAAGGGCATTACTACAAACTCGTAGTGTCCATAGCGAGTCCGGAATGCTGTCTTCGGCACATCATTCTCGTGAACTCGCAATTGATGGTACCCTGATCTTAGATCTATCTTTGAAAAGTAACTCGCTCCCTGAAGTTGGTCGAAGAGGTCGTAGATTTTGGGTAAGGGATATCGGTTCTTGATGGTAAGTTTATTCAACTCTCGGTAGTCAATGCATATCCGAAAGGATCCATCTTTCTTTTTCACAAATAAGATCGGAGCTCCCCAGGCTGAGGAACTCGGCCTTATGAATCCTTTGTTGATCAGCTCATTGAGCTGACTAGATAATTCTTGCATTTCCGCTGGTGCTAAACGTTAAGGAGATTTAGCTACAGGAGTAGCTCCGGGGATCAAGTCGATACGAAACTCGACTTGACGCTCGGGAGGGATTCCTGGGAGATCTTCGGGAAAAACATCAGGAAAGTTACAGACTTCGGGGACGCTCTCGAGGTCTCTAACTCCTTGCGTCACATCTATAACGTGAGCTAGTAATGCATGTCACTCCTTTCGCAGATACTTCTGAGCTTTGATGCATGAAATGATACGGTGGTTCGAGCTAGGCTTATCTCCGTAAATCATGAGAGCTTCTCCAGAGGGAAGATTGAAACGGATAGCCTTCTCGAAGCAAAGAATATCAGCATGATTGGAGCTTAACCAGTCCATGCCGAAAATGACGTCGAAAATCTTGATGGACACATGCATAAGGTCGATGGGAAACAAATAATTGTCTAGAGTAAGAGTACAACCTATGAATATGTCGTTAGTATTCTCCTTCTTTCCGTTAGCCATGTCGACGGTAAATGTTTCGGTTAGAGGTTGGGATTTACATTTGATTAGATGTTTGAATGTATGACTAACAAAACTCCTCTCCGCACCAGAATCGAAGAGAATGCATGCATAAGAGTTGTCAAGGAGGAACGTACCCGTAACAACGGTAGGATCAGCAACTGCTTCCTCCTGGCCCATCACCAGAACTCTCCCTGTATTGCCACCAGTTCTTGCCTTGGGGCAGTTTCTCCTGAAGTGCCCAGCCTCTCCACATCCATAACAAGTTTGACCAGCGCCCGCTCCCGGCGCCTGGTTGGCCGGTTGAGCCGACATCTTGCAGTATCGAACTGTGTGTCCTTTCTGTCCACAGTTGTTGCAAATCAACTCACAGCAGGGTCCGTGATGGTGAAAGTTACACTTGTTGCATAGGGGTAGTTTTCCAGCATAACCACCGGTAGGAGATTGGGTGGTTGGAACAGCAGTGGAAGCAGCAGCAGGAGCAGTAACAACATGAACTGCCACTGTTTGTTGTTTCGTGGAGGGATCCTGCGAAGACTGACCCTTTCGTTTGTTACCAAACTTCTTCTTCTTCCCACCTCTTTCCTTTTGTGGCTCGGAAACAACTGCCACCTCATCAAGATCAATTCCATGATCGATCAGAGTCTGTGCCAGATCCTTGGCGCTTTCAAAAGTAATCGGTCTAGCAGCCAAGACATTCCCTTTTGTTGGTTGTGTCAGTTCCCAGATGTACCTTTCGATTTTGTTGCTTTCCGGGGTGACCATTCCCGGAAAGAGGAGAGCCAGATCACAGAATCTAGCGGTGTAGGCAGCGATGTCGGAACACTTCATCTTCAAGTTCCAGAGTTCGTGCTCCAACTTTTGCACTTCGCCCCTCGGGCAGTACTCTGCGAGCATGAGCTCCTTCAGTCTTTCCCAGCCCATGACATTAGCCACTGGCAGAGTTAGGGTTTTGACTCGACCATTCCACCCGGTCAAGGCTCTGGTGGTGAAGGTGCATGCGGAGAACTTCATCTTGTTTGCTTCAGAACAAACGCAAGTTTCGAAAATGGATTCGATCTTCTCGAACCATTGATTTAGGGCGATGACACCTCCATTTCCGTCGAAGGACTTGGGTTTTACAGTCATGAAGTCCTTGTAGGAACACTCTTTTTGATGTCCCTGACTTCCATCTTGTCTCTGCGGGTCGGTTCCACCTCCAGCCCCACCAGCATTCACTTGTGCCAATGCTGCAGTCACGACGGTTGTAACTGCAGCCTGAAACATGACAGGGTCGAACTGAGGAGGTGGTGGTGGTGGTGGAGTGTCGTCGTTTCTTCTGATGGGTCTCGGTCGAGGAGGCATCTCGTTCTAGAAAACAGTCAGGAAGAAGAGGATGGTAAGTCCTCGAGATATATAAAACAAGATATATCTCATCCTGATAATAAAAGTATACTACCGAGCGATAAGCACAGAAAGGTTACTGACGCAAGAAAGTTATCGCTTAAGGGAGAAGAGGTAGCAACACTTAGAGTGAATCTGTATACTGAGTTTGGCTCTAGCGAAAATACTCCTATAGTATTTTATGTGAGATGATGTTTGGTAAGTTTTAGGCTTGCTGTAGCACCACAGTCACTCCCAAACACATGTTGGTCATGTCTCGACTGAATATAGTTAATCAGACTATATTCACCCTATACATGATTACATAACTGCCCAGGTTTAACCGCAACGTTCCAGCATCCAAATACTTTTGTTCTTTTCTACTAGCGACACGAATTTTGTTATGTATGCATGCTCGTATACTTTTATAAAAATAGTTTATATTTTGAAAGTATACTTTTAGCGTAGAGCACTTAGGCCCCTTAGTGTTTATAGTTGTATACCACGTAACCGATGGCGGAACAAGGGCTCTGATACAAATCTTAAAAACTCTGATACAAATCTGTCACACCCCGAAACCGATGGCGGAAACGTTCCGGGGCGGAGGACGTCATGTATAGCATCACAACCAATGAATAACAACAATCATAGCAACACAACCATTACAGTGAATACTTAAATAAAGATGTTTACACCAGTTTGAAACTTAGTTTAAATTACATCCAATAGTTTTGTATAGTAAAAACTTAAAAACTCTTAATGCTTCAGTTCCTCAAAATCCAGCAAGTACCTGTCTATTGATTTCCTGAGAATACAAGCAGTTTGAAAATATCAGCATAAAGCTGGTGAGTTCATAAGCGGTAATTTGTAATGAAAACTTGTTGATGAGCTAGTCAAAAAGTTGTAAAGTTTCAAGAAAATCCGATATTTTCTTTAGTGAAAACGTAGTGTTATAAGTCTTGTAATGCACCATGAATGTCTTGTATGTTTCCAAGAAAATCCGATATTTTTTTTAGTGAGTAAGTAGCGTTATCGATTCTGTATAAAACCATGAATGTTCGTTACTGAAAACAGTAGTGATATGCGAAAATACTACCTCATGTGACTAGCTAGAACTAATCATGAAGTATAGGTATTTGTGTGTGAAACCAATGCATAATCGGTTCTGTTTGAAAACCCTGACTTCAGCCAGTATACGTAGTGTGTTAGTTCTATTTAATATAAATAAAACCGTTGAAGAGTGTCAGATTGTAAACTAAAGGTGATTTATACATAATGTGAGTCGGATAACCATGGTTGATATGACTAGAGACCTTTCCAATGTTCTTCAGGCGTCGAGTTAAATGACATTTGTACATCTCAGGCGTGCCCGCCTAACTGTAGCCAGCAGTCCAGATGTGGGATTATTAGTACCGAATAGATCTATTCACAAATCTCACGCTCTCCCTCCAGGAGACTCTGGTTATACAGTGGTAGGATTTATCCCTGTACACCTAAGGGTACAGTAGCGAAGTAGCGCCTCACAGTATCGTACAATCTAGTTTACATGTAATGTAGTAGCGTTCTATCGTAGTGAAAATCCGTATGTATACCGTATATAGTGATAATTTTAGTGATGTAAACTGTAAACGGTTTCTGTTTCAGCACATATGTTTAGTAGTGAAAGTTTCTATACTTGATATGTTTTAGAAAAATCCCAAACTATACCGATTATAGTTTGCATGTATAATGTACTGAATAGCGAATCCGGAAAAATATGCAATTTTAGTGAAAACGTCCCTTATGCTCAACACAGTACAAAAGGGTTAAAGTATGAGAATTGCATGAGTTTTGAAAACATTTATGTTTAGCTTGTATTCCCCCCCTCCTGAAAACATTAAAAATACAGAAAATGTAGGGGTATGAACTCACAGTTGTTGCGTGAAATCGTTGACTGAAATGAAGATCCTCGAGTTGTTGCACGTGACAATTAACGAAATCCTATTATCAAATAAATACATATATGTATCCAAATTAGCGATTTCGATAAATAAAGTGTCATAAGAACACTTGTATTCGGCTGAGTAATGTTACCGGGACTTGATCGAATCAAAGATAGTGAGTTTTCAGCCAAAAGCACAACCAAAAGGTGTTTACGGCCGTGAACAAGGGTTTACGGTCGTAAGCTGGAGTTTACGGTTTTTGAAGACTCGGTGAGTTTACGGCCGTAAACTCAAGAACAGAGTTTACGGTTCTTGAAGACTCGGACCGTAAACTCAAGAACATAGTTTACGGGTTCTGAAGGCTGGCCGTAAATTCAAGAACACTAGAGCTGGATGCTGATTTTGAAGAGATGAGTGCCCTGAGACGTTCCAAAGCGACCCAAACGTGGTTTTTTCGATGATTTCCGAAATTTGAAGGCGTTTTGAGTGTTTACGGTTAAGGTTCTTAGAGAGAGAAGGAGAGAGTTTTTGGCCAGAAATGTTCAAATGAAGGTGGAGGTCTCATATTTATAGGGGTGAGGTGGGGGTCGACTCGTTACTGACCGTAAACAGGTTTACGGTCGTAAACGAGTTTACGGCCGTAAACGAGTTTACGGCCGTAAACACGTTCATGGTCGTAATCTCACTTAGACGAGAAATGTTTGGTTTTTCGAAATAATCGGGTTTCCGTGCGATTTTTGGTTCCGACTCGTAAATCATTTAATTAAATATAACTAGATTATTTTCTAAACCAAAAAGTTTGACGGAAAAGCTAACAAATTCGACATCTTGTTAATGGGAATCGCGAAACGGAAACGGACAAGGTTTCGGGTTGTCACATCCTGTTCTAGTATGATACTGACCCTGGTATGGATAGAGGTATATATATATATGCTTAGTTAAATATTTTATTATTTAAAAGTATATATCCTTGGTCAGAGTGTTTTAATCCCGTTGCGTTTATAGTTTGTATATCTTTTATGGGTTGATATACTTGATTCACTATAAACAGTGCTCTGATACCAATCTGTCACACCCCAAAACCAAGAACGGCGGAAACGTTCTGGAGTGGAGGACGTCATGTACAGTATCACAACAATGCATAATAGTAAAGACAAGCAACAACATCCATTGCATTAATATAATAGTTGTAATACAAGCGTGTTCTGTATAGTTTGTAAGACACTAAAAGTATAATCAAAATAAAAGATGAGTCTTGTATGTGCTCCATCTTCTCAAAAGCTTCATCTGTACCTGTCTACTGACGACCTGAGAATACAAGTTATTTTGAAAGAGTTTATCAGCATAAAGCTGGTGAGTTCATAAGTATTTAGTGTCATTGCTTGTATAAAAATGTTTGTAATAATGTAATGTAGTAACTGATTTCAAATGTTTGTAAGTAGTATACTCCCTAGAAAAACCTATATTTTCTAGTAAAAAGTAGTCTTCTACCAAGACCCGATTGTTTGTATGATTGTTCTTTCATAAATGTAAGGGTTTTTGCCCAGTGAAACCATCTTTATAATAATATAATTTACTTAGACGAGTATGTGACAGAATCACAAAATAATGAAATACAGACACCGGGTGGTACTAAATGTACAGTACACCTCGGAGAGTCTAAAGTAGTAACATGTGGACTCTAGGTGGTATTAAATGAACAATACGCCTAGAAAAGTCTATTTTTGCCTTTAATTCTTAATTGGTTAATTAAAGGTTTGAATGTGAACTCGTATGTAACCATGCTAATCGACGGCTGAATATCTGATGACCCTCCAGGTCATATGTAGTGAGGTAACATTCTGTCACCCCTTGGCCTTTTGGCTCAGACTGTAGCTAGCAATCGGGATGTGGGAGTGTCTGTCCCGTATAGATCTATCCACATAATGCCCGCTCTCCCTCCAGGAGACTCTGGTTACCAGGTGATAGCACAATAAAGTGTCGTATCGAGAAGTAGTATGTTACATTCTGTTTATAGTATTCAAATGTTTATGTAGTATGTCATAGTGTAGTAATGTTTTCTCTGTACTAGTGTATATTATGTTCTCTTGTATAGTGTATAGTATGTTCTCTTGTATAGTGTATAGTGTGTTCTCTTGTATAGTGTATAGCGTGTATTGACTCATAACTGTACTGGCTCTTGAATGTGTCGTTGTAATAGAAGTAGTGAATAGTAAAACCTTAACTATACCTATTATAATTAAATAGTAATGTGGTAGGTATGCCTTTACTACACAAAGGTAATGAACTGAAGTGAAAGCTTTTATACCCAACACATATATACATGATATATAACTAAGATTTCAACGACATCCGGACAAATAACAGGATACCCTAAGTCCACAACCAAACAAGGAACAGGAAATAAGGTGAGCTATCAGTCCTAAGTCCTTCAAGTCTTACTTATATAAATATATTAGTGTAGATATGAGTTTGAAAACAATGCGAGTTTAAAAGAGTTCTGGAAACAGTTTTAGTATTTAAAAATTTAATAAAAGGTTTTAAAACGCTTGAAAACCATAATTTTGATAGTAACTTGGAAGTAGTGGTAAATCTTTTATGTTTGTTCTAGTCGTTAATCACATGTGATTAAAGCAATAACTACAATATTTCAACTTGTATTCCCCCCCCCCCCCATAAAAGCATTTAAAATCATTTCAAAGGTTGATTAAGGGGTATGAACTCACCTGCAGTGAGTAACTCGAATGAAAGGTCGATATAGGATCGTCGGGTGTCAATTGATGTCTTGAGCACAAATGGTGATAGGGACATGCCTTAAGGACATACAAACACTTAGAGTTAAGTGTTACCAACTCATATGGTTGCACATAAAGGGAGTATGGGCCTATATTGGAGTGTAAGGCCACAAAAGCATGGCTTTTGTGTGTGTGCGGTGAAGCCTGTGTGCGGCCGTACACTCACTATAAAGTGTGTCAAAAACGTGTTTCCAAGCCTTAGGAATGTTCTAGTGAAGGTGTTTTGACCATTTCTTAGCCGGAATGGGAGTTTGTTGCCAGTTTGGACCCTTAAAAGGGTGTGTGCGGTTGCACATTGTGTGTGCAGCCAGGGGTTTGCGGCCAGGCCTGTGTGCGGCTGTACACTGCCATAGAAATGTGTCCAAATCGATTTTCCAAGGTTTTGTGATGATCCTAAGAAGGTGTTTTGGCCTATGCTATGCTTAGATGAGTGTTTAAGTCCATTTTAGGGCCAAAAGATGTGTGTGCGGTCACGCACGATGTGTGTGCGGCCGTACACACATTAAGATCATCTAGAACGATGATTTCATGGATCAAACTCGAGGAATAGGCTTTCTAATGTGTTGTAGTAATGATCTAAGGATGTTTACTTACTTGTATTGCCGATTGGAGAAGAAAACTTGAAGGACCCTTAAGACAAAATGTTCCAGCTTTGAAGGAGTGGGAAAAGGGTGTAAGGTTGACTTAGGGTCCTTTATATAGGCTGGAGTGTGAGGCTAGGAGGGTGTGCGGTCGGCTGTGTGTGGGTGGCTGGCCGCACACACCTTGCTGGGTGTTTTTAGCCCGATTTAGTGATGCTACACACATTCTCACCCTTCTTATGACTCATATAAAGGTTATATTAAGCCTAAAACATCCATAAAGACCCACAACTTCATTACAAAATAGCAAAAACGAGGCTAACTTTGATAAAAATGAAGAATGTACAAGTTAGAAATTTCGGGTTGTCACAGCTGATGAGCTATTCTCTTGGTGCTGTCATAAGTCGTATGCTTTGATGCGATCACCATGCCTTTAATTTGCGATGCTATACCCCAAATATATCTCTCAATTTTCTTATATTCGGGGGTTACAAGTGCTGGACACATTACAACAAGATCATTAAATCTAGCGGTATGAGCTTTTATCTCTGAACCCTTCATGGTTAGGGTCCACAGTTCTTGTTCCAGTTTATGTATCTCCACCCTAGGACAATACTCCTCCACTAGCATCATTTTTAGCTCCTCCCATTTCATGGAATTTGCAGTATCAATTCCCATTGTATTCACATGGTTGTTCCACCATGTGAGTGCTGTATCAGCGAAAGTACATGCTGCAAATCGTACTTTACAATCATCTGGACAGAAGCTTATTTGAAAGACGGACTCTGTCTTTTCTATCCACCTCGTCAAATTAAACTACCCCTTCATTTCCATGAAAGCTTTTTGGCCTGCAATTCATAAAATCTTTGTAGGTACACGTTCTAGCGGTCCCTACATGGCCTTCATTTCTAACTCCATCTCTTGTGACATTAGATAGAGTCGCAACAATTCTTTGAGCTATGATTTCTTCCAGTTGTGTTGTACCTATTGGGGGGTTTGGTTCTGGTGGTTGTTGTGGTGCTGATGGTCGGTTGGGGTTTAGCCGATTACTCCTTCTAGGCATTTTGTTTTAGTTCCTAAAATAATAAGAATTTTATAAGTTTTGTTAATCACTTAATACACGAGTACTAAATACTTCAATTATTCTTCAACACAATGATTACTGTAATATATGCTTCATATTATTACAAGCAGTTACATCAGTTTATTTAGGTTTATAAGAGAAAAGTTTCTATAAACATTGCAAAATTTGCAAGGTTTTCTACATCCTTGCTATAAACTTTCCTTTTTTCGCCTTAACTAGTCTGATTTCTCTATTTACACAACCACTAGTTTTAGCTTATCTACCAGAAACCTAAATGATGACCTAGCACGTCAGTGACATTAACCACTTGCTCCTCAAGTGCTTGAGTTCTCTGCTCAAGACTTCCCGTACGTTCTTCATTTCCTGAGGTTTGATTGTAGAGTTCTAACTCTGCAATCCTTGCATCGTGAGTAATCATGTCGTTATAGGCGAAATTTATACGATGATGGACATCCATCACCGATTCCTGATCTCGCATCCTTTGTCCTTCTAGCCTTCGTACTCTTCCAAAGAGATGAGTAGCCCTTCCTTCTACCATTTCCATCTTATATTCAATTTTCACACTTTTCTCAAACAATTGAGATAAAGTGTTATCTTCAGAAGAATGTGGGAGATGTGGTCGAGATGATTGACCAGTCTCATACATCTTAGTAGGTCTTTCTTCCGCCACCCACCTATCAACGGTTTGTGCGATCCGTACAGGTTCATCTTGAACTCTATGACTTCCTGAAGATATCGCCTTCTGACTCTTCTTAATCTTTTGCCATATAGGTATAGATTTACGTGCCGTGCGTTTCATTTTTACTCCTTCTGGAAGTTTACGGTAAAGAGTGTTCAGTGGTGATAAAGATGATGCCACCGACTCTGTCTCCTCCATGGATTCGCTTTCTTCCATTGGTTCACTCTCTTCCCATTCGTTGGAGGGTAAAGGTGCTCCATCGTCAGAAGGTACTGGATGAAATGTGGTTGGATTTATAGGGTAGTAAGGATAGCCCACCATATGGGGAATGACACTTCATCTTCCTCCTCCGTATCCTCGATGATTATCCATTCTTGTGAATGTGCCATGTCGAATTCCTATACGTTTTGGATCACCAAGAGTTTTAGTCTATCAAATATTACTCCCAAATTAAATAGTTCATATGATCTGATCATAATAAAATGTAGTTGCACACCTACCCTAGGACAATACTCCTCCACTAGCATCATTTTTAGCTCCTCCCATTTCATGGAATTTGCAGTATCAATTCCCATTGTATTCACATGGTTGTTCCACCATGTGAGTGCTGTATCAGCGAAAGTACATGCTGCAAATCGTACTTTACAATCATCTGGACAGAAGCTTATTTGAAAGACGGACTCTGTCTTTTCTATCCACCTCGTCAAATTAAACTACCCCTTCATTTCCATGAAAGCTTTTTGGCCTGCAATTCATAAAATCTTTGTAGGTACACGTTCTAGCGGTCCCTACATGGCCTTCATTTCTAACTCCATCTCTTGTGACATTAGATAGAGTCGCAACAATTCTTTGAGCTATGATTTCTTCCAGTTGTGTTGTACCTATTGGGGGGTTTGGTTCTGGTGGTTGTTGTGGTGCTGATGGTCGGTTGGGGTTTAGCCGATTACTCCTTCTAGGCATTTTGTTTTAGTTCCTAAAATAATAAGAATTTTATAAGTTTTGTTAATCACTTAATACACGAGTACTAAATACTTCAATTATTCTTCAACACAATGATTACTGTAATATATGCTTCATATTATTACAAGCAGTTACATCAGTTTATTTAGGTTTATAAGAGAAAAGTTTCTATAAACATTGCAAAATTTGCAAGGTTTTCTACATCCTTGCTATAAACTTTCCTTTTTTCGCCTTAACTAGTCTGATTTCTCTATTTACACAACCACTAGTTTTAGCTTATCTACCAGAAACCTAAATGATGACCTAGCACGTCAGTGACATTAACCACTTGCTCCTCAAGTGCTTGAGTTCTCTGCTCAAGACTTCCCGTACGTTCTTCATTTCCTGAGGTTTGATTGTAGAGTTCTAACTCTGCAATCCTTGCATCGTGAGTAATCATGTCGTTATAGGCGAAATTTATACGATGATGGACATCCATCACCGATTCCTGATCTCGCATCCTTTGTCCTTCTAGCCTTCGTACTCTTCCAAAGAGATGAGTAGCCCTTCCTTCTACCATTTCCATCTTATATTCAATTTTCACACTTTTCTCAAACAATTGAGATAAAGTGTTATCTTCAGAAGAATGTGGGAGATGTGGTCGAGATGATTGACCAGTCTCATACATCTTAGTAGGTCTTTCTTCCGCCACCCACCTATCAACGGTTTGTGCGATCCGTACAGGTTCATCTTGAACTCTATGACTTCCTGAAGATATCGCCTTCTGACTCTTCTTAATCTTTTGCCATATAGGTATAGATTTACGTGCCGTGCGTTTCATTTTTACTCCTTCTGGAAGTTTACGGTAAAGAGTGTTCAGTGGTGATAAAGATGATGCCACCGACTCTGTCTCCTCCATGGATTCGCTTTCTTCCATTGGTTCACTCTCTTCCCATTCGTTGGAGGGTAAAGGTGCTCCATCGTCAGAAGGTACTGGATGAAATGTGGTTGGATTTATAGGGTAGTAAGGATAGCCCACCATATGGGGAATGACACTTCATCTTCCTCCTCCGTATCCTCGATGATTATCCATTCTTGTGAATGTGCCATGTCGAATTCCTATACGTTTTGGATCACCAAGAGTTTTAGTCTATCAAATATTACTCCCAAATTAAATAGTTCATATGATCTGATCATAATAAAATGTAGTTGCACACCTACACCTAATTGTGATAGGATATACGCACATATAAACTTTAGTTGGAATATTTGATCTAAATCCTTGAGATCAAAAACATTCCGGGTATTAAGGTGTATTCTCATCGCGGGTCTGAATCTTTATATATGACTCTATATTCTTATTTATTGTATTCATGATTTAACTATTGTTTGTTACTTCAGGTCTATCTGATAAGGCTCCGGCCAGTCAGGACAATCGAAAGGGTAGGATCATTTTAGCATATAGTCGTTCTGGAATCCAGCAACCCAAATCGACATGTCTATCCTTGACGCCGCTCCCGTAAGTAGTCCTTCAGTAGAATAATTAATAATACTTTTTATTGTAGGCTAAGGGATATACCTAAACCTAATAGAGTAAGCCCTAAACTATAGACGTGCTTTCCTAAGAAAGTACTAGTTCACTATAGTTAATAGCTCTGATACCAATTTCTGTCACACCCCCAGCCATCGGCGGAAACACCGAGTAGTGTAACGTCATTCTTCGTATCACAGTTATATAACATACATTGAACAGTACTAAGAAAATACATACCTTTATTGATCATTGAAAGTTACATAACTGTTTTTCTAGAACCTATTACATAATATCCGACTATGGCATACTTCTTAATGAACAGAGAGGTAATAGTAAAACTTCTTCTGTTCGAATACATACCCGCTTTTCAAGTTCCTGAAAACACATGCATTTTAAAATACGTCAACATAAAGTTGGTGAGTCCACAGGTTTTGACTCCACAAAATAATACATTTTTCCACGTTCAAAAGTATAGTTTTGAAAGTATCATTTTGACTCTCCAATATTTAGTAGGTATATTAGGTATAATAGTTTACTTATCAATTAAGTGTTATACCTCAACATTCCTTAAACCTAATGTATAAGTAGGGGAGAAACTTATAATTAACATTAATTCTTGTATACGACAAAGTATAATGCTTCTAATAATTTGCTACCATGAGCCTGTAACCGCGGCTGTAACATAATACCTCTAATAAAATACACTCATGATTTACCATGAGAAACAAACACACACATGATTTAACATGAGAACAACACCGTACGCTTCATCGATGCCAGAACAATAACAAGTAAAAGGATAGTTCATCACTCGCTTTTGGTTGACTGTAGCTAACAGTCACAAGTGGGGTGGTCAACCCGTATACTAATTATACACGACTTCCTCGCTCACACGGGATAAACGGTTACAGTTCAGAGGATTTCCGCTAAGATCCCCAATCTTAGTTGATGAATACAATTACTCATGTAGACTTCGACGGCTTCCTATAGCTCTAACAACAAAAGCATTTTCATGTCTAAAACCCTAAGTTACTAGACTATGCTTTTAAACATTATTCCTAACTTTATAACATTTAGGCAGTATAACAGCGATATCTTCAAGTGAAACCAGGTTTTATCTTGACCTAAAACCAATAATAACAACATATAACGTTCCTAGTTTTATCTTGACATAAAACTATCAATAACAATATATAACATACTAAGTTTTATCTTGACATAAAACTAACAATAACAACATATAACATACCAAGTTTTATCTTGACATAAAACCAATAATAGCAACATACTTTATAACTTAACATATAGAACTTCCAAATATAACTTCAGAACTATATCGCACACAACATATATATAGAATCCTAAGTATAACTCAAGATCTACATTAGTAAAATAACATGCCGACAGGTTGATAATAGTTGTATATATTCAAAATATTATATTTAGAACAACTATACCCGACTAATTGTAAGGGTTAAAATGTTCTAATTAGTCGAAATGTATTTGGTACTCTTCGAATGTTTTTGTAATCTATTTTACTAAGGCGCATTTATTCGAAGCTTAAGTGTCTATGCCTTAGTATATTTTTTGTATGCTTTCTGTTCCCTATAAATAGGGATATTTAGTAGAGTTAGATAAGAGTTTTTTTCACGAACCTGTCTTTGTACTCTGTAAACATTTGAAAGAGTAATAGAGCTGAAACAAGATCATATTTACATCCGGTGTTCAATTACGCATTCTTACTTGATTTTATAATCTGATTCATTTTATATTCGATTCTATGATTCATCAATTGGTATCAGAGCAGGAATCACATCTGTGATCTGATTTTCATCTATTCAAAAAGTTTTTGAATCAAATTTTTGGTTCAAAAGTTTCCGCACTTTTTGATAGTGAAAAATTTGTCTAGATTTTAGATTGTGATTTGATTCTACATTTGAATTGTTGAATCGAGTGTTCTTCTTGTAATTCCTATTTGATTCAACCAGTTTGTTTTCAAATTTCCAGATCTTCTTAAAAAATTTCAAAATCATCTTCCGTACAACAATAGCGAGCTTCAATCTCAATTCGATGACCTCATTTTCTCATTTGTTAGGATCATCAACCAAAATTCCAATGCTAATCCCTGAATATTATGATCAGTGGGCTGATCGTATTCAGGATTATCTGAATGGTCTTGATGAAGAATTATGGTCATGTATCACTGGAAATGTCAATGTTCCAGTGAATGTTCAAGCAATTGGATCATCTTCTACAAGTTCTGGTGTTGATAATCAAACTGATCGTCTGAAGAAACTGGAGAAGAGGTGTATTAGGGAATTGCGAGGAGCTTTACCTCCAGTTGTGTACAATTATGTAAGGAGTTGTACAACTGCAAAAGATATCTGGAACAATCTGAAAGATAAGTTTTAAGGAAGTGAGAAGACGGAAATCAATTTAGTCAAACAGTGTTTGGTCGAGCTGAAAGATTTCAGACAAAAAGAAGGTGAAACAATTGAAGTCTACTATGATTGACTGAACGAGTTAATCTATCGTTGTAATCGCTATGGAATTACCAGGACTTCAATGGAATTCAATCTCATCTTTTTGATGGGTCTTCGAAAAGAATGGAGAAGCGTAAGTATGATGGTGAAGAATCAGCAAAGTTTTGATACATCAACTCTCAATGATTTGTACAATCAGTTGAAGACACACGAAACTGAGGTAAATGAAATTGCTGAGGAAACGAAGCTGAATTTGGGTGGTCCATTAGCACTTGTGTCAAAGATATTTGAGAAAGAAGCTGAAAATGGTGATTCTCAGGAAGAAGAGGGATTCATCATGAATTCGGATGATGAGGCAATAGCATTTTACTCGAATAATCGTGTTATGAAGTTTTTCAAAAACCCGTTCAATACGAAGGCTAAGCTTGCTGAGGTCAACGGAAGTACTGTGAGTAAAACTATTGTTGAGGAGAAAAAGAAGGTTGAGAAGAAAAATTCAAAAATGTCTGAAGGAAAGAGTGAGAAGAAGTTGAAAGGTGATGCTGGTATTGATTGTCATTATTGCAATGGAGCCAATCATCTTGCGAATGATTGTATGCTTCGAAAGACGGATGTGAGAAAGAATAAAGTAAAAGATGAGGCTTATTATGCAGAAAAGCTTGAGGAGGTTCGTGCGAAAGCTAATAATTTATCACTGGTCGCAAGGGGTGAACTGGAGGAGGATGGAACTTATCAAATCTGGTCATCCGGATCAGACAATGAAGAAATGAGGAATCCAACACATGGAGCAATGTGTGCGAAGATGGAGGAGGACTCAGATGAAGAGAAATTCGAAGTCAAAGGAAGATGCTTCGTATCAAAAATAGGAGACAAATCTCCAATGACAACAAAGGTACATAATATTCTGGAATCTTTTAATATTGCTACACATGCTTATGACTCTGAAATAATATCTTTTGATGAGACAGTTACTTATTTTGATTCAATTGTTGTGTCTGCTAGCAATGAGGCCAACAAGTTGTCCATGGAGTTATTAGAGACCAAAAAGCGATTAGACATGAAAATAAGTGAAATTGATTGTTTGGAATTACAGATAACAAATATTATGTGTGATAGGGATACTTTATCAAATGAAGTCAAACTTTTGCTAGCACAAAGAAATATATACTGCAATTCTGCTAAGAGACTTTATGGAAAATTAACTGATTTACATCATTCATGTGAAATAAGTAAAGAGCAACATAGAAAATTACTACCTTTTCTAGCATACGAAAGAGCTAAGGTAGATAATATTTCGTATGATTGTAAGAAAGTAATAGCTGATTTTGACAAAGTTCCTGATGATAGATATAAATATGGAATTGTCAAAATTGATGAATGTCTTGATGCGAATGAATTAGTTAACATAGTGAATGATACTTTGACTAAATCTGAACAAATTCAAATTTTGAAAAAGACTGAGAATTTAACATCTGATTCTCAATCTAATTTTGCTGATATTGAAGATAATTCTGACAATATTAATGAAATTAGTGATCTTGAGGATGTTGATTGTTCCCAGTTGTCTGTTGTTAATGTTGCATCAACATTTAAAGGGAAAGAAAAAGTTAAGGATTTGATGGTTAAGAAAGAAACTGATATACCCTCAACTTCGAAAGTTTGTGACATGGACTTCGTAGATCTCAGAGACAGTCAAACTGATGATAGCGATGATGAAAACGCAGAGCAAAATTCGAAGGAAAAGAAATCTTCGAAGGAAGAAGACATTCCTCGAATTATGGTTGATCAAGTGTATGGTGATACACAAAAGTTCGAAAAGGTGTGAATGAACAAGGTGATCACTTTCTTGAAACGAATACTGTGGTTTATCCAAATTTCAAGTGTGCAGATGATGTCATTTTCCCAAATCAAGTGTTCGTAACTACTGGAAATGTTGAGAATGTCAAACCAGAATTAAAGAAGTTAGTTGAAGAGGATAATTTGAAAACAACAGACGAAGGTTTTTTCGCAAATCAAAGCACAGTTGAAAACAACCTAACAATGAATTCGTACGTTTTTCAACGTCAAAAACCACAAAGAAAATGGGTTGAAAAATCAAAAATTGAAAAAGAAATTTCAAAACCAGTTGTAGTGGAAAATGAAAATGTTGTCTAACTAAACACCAAGGAATTCAAAGATCAAATTGAAAAATTTTCGAAAGAAAATAACATTTCAAAAGGACAAGCTCGGAAGAAAATATTTTGGCAGACTATTGAGTCTCAAAAGATGTCAAATGAAATGACAAAACCTGTTAAGACTGTGAATTCAGCAACTTTTTCAGACAAAAAGAAAAATCTCGCTCAAACAAATAAATATTTGTCTGAATCACAATCACCCAAAAATGTTTTCAAAGCTAAAAATTCATCTTTTTCAACAAATAAACAACCTTCATCTCAATCAAATCATTCAATGTCTGAAGTGAATAAACAACCAAAGTTTTCGAAAGTTTCAAAAGCTACAATTTCAAGGAAATTTTCAAATGAATCAAATCCACCACTAATATTCTCTCAACGACAACATTTTAAATCGACTGTTAATACATCTTATGCTCAATCTTTTCTAACGAAACCAAAAGTTGATTTCATTCCTCAAAAGCCAAATTTTCCTAATCACACGAAGAAACAAACTTTGAAAACTTCAAATGAAAAAGGGATAACTTCAAGGAAGAATATTGATCATTGGCTAGAAGGCAAAGGCAAAATGAATCAGTCGAGTACATTTTCAAAGGAGCAAATTCACGAAGCCTATGAGAAGTATGTGAATACTTCATCAAACGGAAGTTCATCTTCTAAGGATTCGAACATATCAGTCAAAGTATGGAAACCAGTAGTGAAAGCAAAGAATGTACAATCACAAACTCAGAATACGAAGGGTAATGTCAGTGAACATCCGAAACCGTCGAAATCTTATGTTTCGGTTCCTTTAAATGATGATGTGAAATTAATTGATAGTCTCAAAACCAAAGTTTGTGATTGGGTTAAAATTTCTTCATTACATTCGAAATTGAAATCTAATTTCCAAGGACCCAAAAAGCCTTGGGTACCTAAATTTTTTCACTAATTGTAGGTACTATGTGACGAGCAATATGATAATAAATGGTACGTTGATAGTGGTTGTTCTCGTCACATGACTGGCAAGAAGGAGAATTTACGTGATTTTCAAAGCCTAAAGAATGCTGGAGTTGTGAAGTTTGGGAACAATCAAAAATGTCAAGTCAAAGGATATGGGAAGATAACAAACGGACAATTCACAGTGAATCGTGTTGCGTATGTTGAAGGACTTCAACGTAACTTGATAAGTGTTTCCCAACTTGTTGTGGGCACTGGCAATCAAGTTCTTTTTAATGAAGAAGGAAGTGTTATTTCGAATGTCAACACTAACGAAGTTTTACTTAAATCCAAAAGGAAAGGTGACATGTTCACTTTGGACATCAATCCAATAGTAGGGAAACCTGCTATATGTCATCTTTCGAAAGCAACATCAGACTTAAGTTGGCTTTGGCATCGAAGACTTTCTCATCTCAACTTTCGAAACATCAATAAACTTGTGGTACAAGATCTGGTAAG
This sequence comes from Lactuca virosa, assembly GCF_052849685.1. Lineage (NCBI taxonomy): Eukaryota > Viridiplantae > Streptophyta > Magnoliopsida > Asterales > Asteraceae > Lactuca > Lactuca virosa. The sequence continues at coordinate 332,218,576 of NC_136426.1, read as the reverse complement.
AGGTTATCTGTATTTAAATTTGATAAAGATTATTTATGTGCAGCTTGTGAAGTTGGAAAGCAACATAAACAAGGTCATCCAATTACGATAGAATTAAAATTTTTTGCACCTCTGGAGCTCTTACATATTGATTTGTGTGGTCCATCAACAATTTCAACACTCAACAAGAAAAGGTACATATTAGTCATTGTTTATGATTTTTCCAGATTTACATGGGTTTATTTTCTCAGGCTTAAATCCGAGGTTGCACAAATCATGATTGACTTTATCAAAAAGATGGAAACAACATTGAAGAAGATTGTGCGAAAGATTAAGAGTGATCATGGAACTGAATTTAAGAACAATGTTCTTGATTCATTTTTGGTGGACAAAGGGATTTCACATAATTTTTCATCTCCATACACACCACAACAAAGTGGTGTTGTTGAACCAAGAAATAGGTCTCTATGCGAAGCGGCAAGGACTATGTTGGCATATGCGAATCTTCCACAATACCTTTGGGCTGAAGCAGTATCCACCGTGCTTTATTATGAATCTCAAGGATAATCTTACGAAATTTCAAGCTAAAGCAGATTAAGGGATTTTCTTGGGATATTCGCATAATTCAGTCGCATATCGTGTGTTGAACAAAAGAACACGAAAAGTGGAAGAAACTTTTAATCTTACATTTGATGATTACTATATTAAACAAACTGAAACGCATTTTGAAAATCATCCTTTTCTAAAAGAAATACAAGATGAATCTAAACCTTCACAAATGTTGGATATTGACTATGATTTAATTTTTGGTATTTTAGATCATGCTGTTGATGCTGAAATTAATGCCAATGATAATCATCTCCCTGAATTAACAAAGCTTACTGATGATTTAACCTCAACTTCTCAAGAAATAGGCGAAAATATGCAAAATAATCCAGTGGCGGGGGAGCAATTGGATTCGAACACTCTTGTTGAGGGGGAGCATTCTTTCGAGGGGGAGAATGAGAGATTGGATGTTGATGTTGAGGGGGAGCATGATGTTGAGGGGAGCATTTAGAATATAATGAAAATAATAATGATTTTAATGATGTTTGTTTGGTTGCAGGTTCAGAGAATGATGATTTATACGAAGATGCACCGTTGGAGTTTGATCCAGCTTATCCACCAATGGAAAAGTGGACAAGAGATCATCCGAAGGATCAAGTAACTGGGAATCCGCAAGAGGGTGTTTTAACAAGAGCTCAAATTCGTGCAAAGAATGAGGTATTGAATACTCATCAAGAATTTTGCATGTTCAATGTTTTCATCTCTAAAATTGAACCAAAGACAGTTAAGGTTGCAATGGAACACTCAGATTGGGTTGTTGCAAGGCAATCTGAATTGTCTGAATTTGAACGAAACATGGTTTGGAGATTAATTCCTAAACCTGAAAATGTTTCGATTGCCGGTTTAAAATTGATTTTCAAAAACAAAACCGACAAAGATGGAAATATCGTTCGAAACAAAGCCAGACTTGTTGTTAAAGGATATTCACAACAAGAAGGAATCGACTATGAAGAAACTTTTGCCCTTGTCGCAAGACTCGAGGCTATTCGTATATTTCTGGCTTATGCAGCTCACAAAGACTTTGATGTCTATCAAATAGACGTGAAGTGTGCATTTTTAAATGGAGAGCTTGAAGAAACAGTTTACGTGGAACAACCCCCAGGTTTTATTAACGAAGAATATCCAGATCATGTTTATATTTTAGATAAGGCAGTTTATGGTTTAAAACAAGCACCACAAGCATGGTACGCAACTCTTACTTCATTTTTGAAACAATATAAATTTAAACAAGGATCTGTTGACCCCACATTATTTCGAAAGAAAGTTGGGAATCATCTAATGCTTGTTCAAATTTATGTTGATGACATTATTTTTGGCTCAACTGACTCTGCCTTATCTAGAGAATTCGAAGATTTGATGAAAAGTAAGTTCGAAATGAGTATGATGGGAAAAATTAATAATTTTCTTGGACTGAATATTCGTCAAAACAGAGAAAGAATTTTTATTAATCAAGAAAAATATACGAAGAATCTGCTACAGAAGTTTGGATTGACGAATAGCACAAAGTTACGAGTTCCTATGGCAACAGGCATAAAGTTGACACCTTCGTTAGATAAACCTGCAGTTGACCTAACTCTTTACAGGAGCATGATTGGTTCATTACTTTATCTTACATCAAGTAGACCTGATATTATGTTCTCTATGTGTAATTGTGCTAGGTATCAGTCAAATCCACGAGAACCACATCTCATTGCTGTGAAGAATATATATCGTTATCTTAATGGAATAATTTCGTTAGGATTGTGGTATCCTTCGAAAACTGGGTTCTTTGTCCAAGCTTATTCGGATGCAGACTTGGGTGGTTGTAATCTTGATAGAAAAAGCACAAGTGGTGGATGTCAATTTCTCGATGGCAAATTGGTGAGCTGGCAGTCGAAAAAGCAAACATGTGTATCAATTTCAACAGCTGAAGCAGAATATGTAGCTGCTGCTGCTTGCATATCACAAATTATATGGATTCAAAGTCAATTGCGTGATTATGCAATAAATATGAAAAAAATTCCATTATATTGGGATTCTCAAAGTTCAATAAGAATTTGTCATAATCCTGTGCAGCATTCGAAGACTAAACATATAGCTCTTCGTTATCATTTCATCAAGGATCACGTGGAGGATGGAAATATTGAAGTACATTTCGTGAAAACAACTGATCAGTTAGCTGATATTTTCACGAAACCTTTAGATGAAAAATCATTTGTGAAAATTTTAGAAGGACTTGGAATGATAAATGGAAATTTTGTTCCATGCGAAAAAGGAGAATGATAATTGACAAAGAATCATTCAGAGGCGCTGAATGAAAGACAAAGCAATAACAGTCAACGTCCAGAGGTTACTGTTCATAGTCAACGTTCCGAACCCATTCGAATTCGTAAATTTGTCACTTATCGGGGAATGATAAAATTTCTTGTATTTGCAACAAGTACAATTTTTTTTTAATTTTCGAAAAATTTAAAAAATTCAAAAAGATTTTCGTTTGTTTTTGTTTTGTCTTTTAATTTTCAAAAAATTTAAAAATCCAAAAAGGTGTTCGTTTGTTTTTGTTTTGTCTTTTAATTTTCGAAAAATTTAAAAATCCAAAAAGATTTTCGTTTGTTTTTGTTTTGTCATTTAATTTTCGAAAAATTAAAAGTCCAAAAAGATTTTCGTTTGTTTTTGTTCTGTCTCTATTTTCGAAAAATCAAAACAACAAAAATATTTTGTTTCTTATTTCTTTTTAGTACTTTGTTGCAGATATTCATGATGATACACAGTGGATTATGCTTGCAGTTCTAGGGTTAGGTACAGTTTTCGTACGAATCAATAATTTTTTTTAGTATTTTGAACTAGTTAAGTTGTCCCTAGAAGCATGCTACTGCATGTTGTCCAAAGCCTCCAATGACTCAATGTGTGTGTACGAAAGCCTTAATGAAATTATTCATACGAAAATTTCTTCCCAATAAGGCTTATATTCACATTAGTCTCTGAGCTACCTGACTCTTCTCAAAATGAGTTAAGAGTTTACTGTTTTGTCCAAATATAACAGAGGTACCTTTCGTGTCTTACATCAATCTTTTTTATCCATAAAGTTCTTACACGATCACACACGAAGACATATGTCCGAGAGGTCTCTGATCAAACCCATCGAGACTTAGATATATCAAAAATTTGTGTTTATGATCTGACATCATGAGACCGCGATGAAAGTGAAACCCAATTTTCTAAACTTTTAAGGAATTCACGGGGAACTATGTTCCAGATTTTCACGAAACATTTGTTTCAATACCAAAAATTTGAAACTTCAAATCATATTCATTTCATATGAGTGGTCTTGATCTAACATTCGAAACCCATGATGTTTGTTACCCAACAAGATCCAACACTAATTTTTTCTTGAATATGATTTCCGTGTGAGTTTCATTCGAACTTCAAAGTCAATTAAAATTTATCAAAACAAACTTGTCTCTGCCTACACTGGTCAAACAAGTAATTTCTCTTACAATTTATCTCCTTATGTTAACGATGACGTGTAACGAAATTTTTTTTCCAACCCACGAAGCATTACAAAAGAAGCCCTTCGATACTTATTTACAAGTATTCGATTGTATTTCACGGGAACCTACACAAGCAGTTGATCATTTCTCTTAATGATTAATGAAGCAATCTTTGCCCGGGATTTTATCTGCCTTCGTGTCAAATTAATACTTTGACATCACAGTATCCCAAATTTTTCTTATCTTTGTTTCTTGTCTAAATTCTTTGGAACACTGCACTCACGAAATCCTTGAGGTTCTGAGTAATACCAACTCAGGCTGATGATTTCAAACATCTGGCATATGACTTCGCTTTTCATCCCAAATGTGAAAGAGCCTTGCTTCCATACGAAGGGTTCTGACGGTAACAATCTTCTTGGGGATAACTGATGGGTTTTGGGCATTCTAACACTTCCTAAGTGTACATGCAACCCTAATAACCTTGAATCTATGTTTTCTCTATATATATGCAAATTTCTTTTTCAAGGTTATTTCCTAACTAGCATGGCATGGGGATTACATAAAACATAAAAACTAGTAGAAATACATACCTTGTTGTTGCTTGGATTCCTTCAAGACTTTGTGAGCCTAGCACCCCAAATGTTGTGCCTCAAATGCTTCACACAACACCACAAGACTTGGAATAACTTGAGAGAATACTTCTAGCACTCAAAATCGGTTATGCCCTCTCTAGTAACACTAGGTCCACTAGCTCTACTAGGTCACCATTTTGCTAGCCATAGGGTTCCTTTTATAGTGTTGTCACAATTTGGGTTTACACATGAATGCCCTTAATTGTCATGACTCTTGATTTCCCATGACCCATGGATTTGTAACTCCCATGGACTATCCATGGAGCTCCATTTGGTTACATCCATAACCCATAAACCATGGATCATTAATCCACCATAAAAGAATTGATGATTGTCATAATCAACCCTATATATTTAATTAGTCTCACTTTGATCACCAAATTAATCCTAGATTAATACTTGATCAATACTAATTAAATAATACTATTATTAATATATTAGAACTTATAATATATTAATAATCATAAGTGCCTTATTCTCTCATTTAGTCTATCCAAGTATTGCAATGCCATGCAACCCAAATGGACCATGCCGGGTCGGGTCAAGTACATACCAAATAAAGTTATGGACTTAGACACTATATCCAACAGTCACCCACTTGGATAAGTCTAATAACTATATTTGCAAATATGACTTCAAAATCCGACTAGCAATCGTAGCTCTTTCAAAGTCTCTCGGAACTGAGATGATGATGATACGCCATTTAAGATAAGTGATCATAAAATCCTCTGTTCTCATGATATCAGCCGGACAAACACATGGAACATGGTCTTACTTATTGTCCAACATTTGTTTCTCGATCTCTAATTTGTTTCGACATAGAACTAAATTGAACACAACAATTAGATTCTGACCGGGCCCGGTACATAGGTCAAAACCAAATCATCGAGGGGCCCAGATATCGCTTCTATTTCTAGAAGGAACAGATAAACTTCGACTGATATGCTTGTACTAACTACTTGTTGAATTATTCACAAAGGCACGTTTTATGACATCGAGTTACCAATGCGTTTTCGTGCAATCAATGAATAACCAACTCATAGTCAACAACTCATATCTCTAGGTTTGAAGATTTATATGATATTACCGTCTCACGATCACTCGAGATAAATTCCATGAAGTTATGCAAGTGAGCGTGGGTTGAATCCAATACTCAGCCCTTATGAGTACTCATGAATGTTGTAGCAACCATTGGATTTTCTAAAGCACTTTAGACAAATCATACAAGCCAAATTCATGACAGTCTTGATTCATATCTACTTCCAACATATGACTGACTGTGGATGGTTTGAATAATATAATATATACCATAACATAATTATTCTGGAAGTCAAAACATGCAAAGTGAAACACAAGAATAATACTAATCTTATATGGCCCCAACACTTTGAGTGTAAATAAACCACCTTTTATTTAAGCACCATATTGATTACTCATTATTTATGTTTCGATTAATCAATTTTATGCTTGAATTAAAACATTAGTTGTCCCATGCTCCAAGCATGTACACTATGTTTTTCCAAACAACAATTATGCCATACTCCAAGTATGCATACTATGTTTACATATGGTCCTCTCTTTGTGAAATAGATCAATTGACAATATTCCAATGATGCTCATTTCACAATTCCAATCCTTGTTGTAAATGAAAGAATACCAAACTCTTGCCATTTACTGTAATCTGTTAGATTCTAAACTTATATGCAATGATCCCCTTGTAATGACTATGCACATAAGTCATAAAGACTTGGCAACAGAAATTACAAAGTATTCCAATGGAAAACAATTCCATGGAAATGAAGTCTCAAATTCAAAGTACATTCCTTTGAACATCCTTCTTAGCATTAAGTTCTTTAATCTTACACAGATTCAAAGAATAACTTCCACTTATGGAGACAATTCCATATTACCATTTTGACCATCACTTCTGAACAAGAGTTGCCTCTTTTCAAAATATATCAATATGGTCCTTACTTTATACTTCTAATTGTCCATGAGCAACCAATGTTTGGTAAACCTCAGATTGTCCTCGACAACTTTGCTTAATCATTTTAGTCATTTCCAGTTCTATTCCTTTTTCCATCTTAATGCCCTAGGCATTTGGAAAATTTAGAACGGATGAATATTATAGCACATGTAATCAAACCTATACCCAAAGCATATGGGACATGATTTATGCTATAAAATTTTTATTTGCCATGTTTTCATAATTCGAACTATGAAGAGGGATGCCGTAATCATAATCGAATTTTGAGAACGCAACATATATAGAATTTCCTTATGTTAAACCATTCCAACATAACATTCATATATATTCTTGATTAAAGTAGATTAAATTCTCAATCTAAGCTTGTAGAATTGGAGTGAAGTATAAAATCCTCTCCCTTAATTATAGCAAAACAACTTTTTCAAGGCGAATTGAAACTTTTGTTTTCTATAATTAACATTACTAACCTGCAATATTTAACATAATCGTCATGCTCCCACTAGCATAATGATTACCAGCATAACACTTTATGCTCCCACTAGCTTTGACATGTACTCAGAAATCAACTGGACTTCTAGAAATCAATACTTTATTGACTTTCTTACCAAAGTTCATATTTCTGATAGTAGATTGCTTTGATAAGACTTTATCAAAAACATACACCTTTCCTTAGATAGCTCAAATGTTTGTCTAGACCTTTTGCAATTCTCACTAGTTAGTGTGCCGGTTAACCACACACGCTCCACTAACTATATGAGAATGCAAATATCACAACCGCTATCTACTTAAAATCTTCTTAGTGGAAGCGTTTCCTCACCATCATTTTCATGAATCGAAGAGAAACCTTATGAAACTTAGATTTTATGGTGTATGTGTTCCTATCCATGTGAATTTGTCATAACCATAATCACAGGACTAGGTTAGTGACACTTCCAAATTCATAGGGACTGAACTTGTGCAATCTTAATTTCTTGCCACCTGGTAGCACAATGCCCACCATTGCTTCCGGGTTGTTATGCAAACAATTGAGAACTCATAGAACTCACAAGCATAATCAACTTTCAACTGGAATAGACACAGAAACAAGAATATGTCAACACGATAGGTTACAAACCTCAAGTCGTGGGCTAGTGATTAACAAAACTATTGATTTAGTTCTTGAAACTATTTCAGAATCATTTAGACTCCCACTATCCTCTTGACATATAAGACTTCTCTTTGTCAAGAACCATTCCTTGACAAAACAAATATTCAAGATCTAGTGCGGATTCTTATCAAGTTAAACACTTCTCACTATTGGTCTTAGCTGGTCTTTGTTTTATCCAAAACATCACAACTTACCAATCTCAAATGTACAAGAATAGGAAACATCTTACTCTACATTTGACAAGTGTTATGAACTTTCGAAAGACTATGTCACTCAAGTTACAATCTTGGAGTATAACTCCAGGATTTGTTTTTGGCACGAAGTATGAATTATCTTTTGTTTTAACCATTTCAACAATTCACGATTCCTCTCCTCAGGCAACAAACACACTAAGGTGTCCTTAGAGGATCAATTGTGATATGGTTCCATAATCACTAAGACAATCATAAAACAAAATAGACAAGTACTCTCCCATCTCTTCATATTGGAGAAAATTTTATCTTTCTGCCTTATTTGATTCTTCTTATTCATTCTGCCATACATTGAAACTTTTCCAATATTTCAGAATTACACTTAAACTCGTAAGCATAACCATATTTACTAAACTTTAGTAAATCATAACGAATAATCTTATCTATCTTTATGGTGGACCTGACCAGCACACAACCAAGTGTACCCAATCTTTTAGTCCTTCACTTGACTCACATGTACATGTGAACAAGGAATTAGTCTTAATTTCCCAAAGACGAAAACTTCTCATTCATCATACAATACAAGTTGCATGATTCCAAGTTTCTATCTAACTGAAACTTGGGCGATGAGAATCTTTCCTTATTTGGTAAATTATGATACTACCACAAATGAAAGAATCAAATCCATTTTCAAATATTGCTATTAATGGAAACATATAATCAACAATTTTTCACAAATGCCATTGTAAGGATACTTAAAATAAATAAAATCAAAACTTTTCTTTATTTTAAAACTTTGCGGAAAACTTATCCTTACAACCCATATGAAAACCTTGTTGTTATCTATTCCTAAGCAATATGTCTCAACTCTTAAGTAATAGCTCAAAATTCTGATCACCGAACCATGCGATCAAAATCCCTCTTCGCGATCAGAATCAGCATATACTTCCTTTAAGTTTCTTCACTTTTCTTTGATTCTTAAAAATCAACATGTGACCCAGTCACATCATGCAATAAGAATCTCAGAATAGAAACTTAATAGAGTTAGACAATGGACTTTACCTGAAGTAGAGTCAAACATTTGACTTTACTATCCTTATGGACTTTTAGGTAAATTTGGCAGCTTCGCAACCAATGCCCTTCCTTTGGCAACAAAAACATATGGACTCTTTGGAAACGGTACACGGGACTATCAGAGACTTAGCCTTTCTCTTTACCATTTGGTCAACCGAGTTGACTATGGCCAATCCCTTTCAATTGGGAAGAGAAAGTTTTTCTGGACTTCCAATGTTACCATTGTCAATGTCCATGGAAGTTTGGGAAGTTGATCTTCCAATCAAATTTTGCTTTACCAATGCTCCAAATCATTGCTGATTCAGCATCATCAAGCAAATAGGTAAGATCATTAAGGGTCATGTCGTGATCTGTTATCAGGGAGTGACCAAGTTAACAGCCAGCTACCTTGAGACTTCGACACCCTACTCTCCCGGCTTGTCAATATGTGACTTAATCTCCAAGACCTAAGCACATATAGACTTTGTTTGCCAATAGGGATTGAGTGACTTAGAACTTATCATGTCTTGAAACTTGTGGGATAAGGAGATTTATTGGAGGAGGTGGAGGAAGTGAAGTATGATTTCCAGTCCCACTAATGCACAACAAAGGGATTGATCTTTCACCTTGGTTGCCATTTGGGATATCATCTTCATTAGGAAGCTTGTTCCTAAAGATTTAGGAAGACCATAGCTGTCTAAACTAGACATCTATAATGGGAGAAATTCAAGTTAGTTGATTTAAAGTCCTTAATATAACACCCAATATGAAATATCAAGGCTAGGACCCAATAACCTATTTATAACTGGAAGAGGGATGCCGTAATCCAAATTATAAAATAGTTAAAGGTAGGTAAATGACGATTTACCAATTTCCACCATGAAAAACGAAATATAATTAAGTTTTAATTGGATTTGAAACTCCTAGATCTTTTGAGATACATTGAACTTTCAATGGCATGTTTGAATCTCGATTGTGCCCTCTCAAGTTTGTGACTGGGATGCCGAGGATCACAAACAAGGTGTGAATAACCATACAAATTGACTTGGTACCCTCAACAATATTACCTAATCGATGTGCCGGTTAACCACACACGCTCCACCGATCTATAATAAAGTCAAGTTACCCTTTGCCACTCTTACTAGTCCATGTTAGTGTGCCGGTTAACCACACACGCTCCACTAACGACTTGGTAAGGTACAAAGTGTAATTTTATGGGCTAGCACCAATTTCACATTTTCCTAAAGTAACTAAGATTGGGAATTTATAATGTATAGTTACTTTATAATTCATTATACTTTTAACGAGTATTTAAAGTCGTATCCTACCCGTTCGGCTAACGACCCTCCACCGATCAAGGAAGCGGTGGGTGAGAGTGGACACCCATTAAGTCACCATTTTATAGGCAACAACCTTATACCCCCCTTATAGACCGGCTTCATGAATGAGGCCTACTAACGGTAAGAATGACATATTCTTATACATATCTACATAATTAAAATTATAATAATAGTATAAGGGTGTATTTTAAACATTTAAAATACTTGGTGGTTTAATCTATTAATTAAACTATACTTAATTTAATTAAACTTAAACCATGTCTTTATGGAATTATTAACTCTTTTAATTAAACACTTTAATTAATTTAATGAAGTCCATAAAGCTTGAATTTTACCTTTAAAAAATTCTAAGAGTTCAATTTGGAATTAAAGTGTAAGGCTTTTCAAATTCCAAAACTTGAGGGCAAGAATTGAAACTATTCCAAGTCTCTTCAATTTGTAACTTATGAGTTTTAATGGTTCATAAAATGAAAACTCTTCATTTTATGAAACCTCTTTAGTTCTTTAATCATGATTAAAAGAAGTGACTTTTGGTTATCCATAACTTGAGGACAAGTTATGGACACCATCATTAGCATTAAGATCATGAATTAAACAAGCATGTAAGTTACACAAAATTCCTATGATCTTCTAAAAACTCATAAGAACAAATATTCATATCAAACAATTTCAAGAAAATCATATAAACATATACAATACTTGAAAATTGATAAAAGTCATATAAAATAGGTTAACATAATCATTATCATTTTGAAAAATAGATTTTACAAGTCCAAAACAGATTGGGATAATGATCTTAATCCATTTCCAGCAACAAAACTCGAAAAAACTGCCCAGCACGCTCCTACTCGCCGAGTGCATTATTCTACTCGGCGAGTAGAATGAATTTGTTCATGGACTCGGCGAGTCCTCCCCATGGACTCGGCGAGTCCAGTCGTCAGAATGCAGAATTTTCGATTTTTAAGCAGTTTTGCATCAAGTATACAGAAAACAATCCTAGGCTCTAATACCACTGATGGGTTTTGAGCATTCTAACACTTCCTAAGTGTACATGCAACCCTAATAACCTTGAATCTATGTTTTCTCTATATACATGCAAATTTCTTTTCCAAGGTTATTTCCTAACTAGCATGGCATGGGGATTACATAAAACATAAAAACTAGTAGAAATACATACCTTGTTGTTGCTTGGATTCCTTCAAGACTTTGTGAGCCTAGCACCCCAAATGTTGTGCCTCAAATGCTTCACACAACACCACAAGACTTGGAATAACTTGAGAGAATACTTCTAGCACTCAAAATCGGTTATGCCCTCTCTAGTAACACTAGGTCCACTAGCTCTACTAGGTCACCTTTTTGCTAGCCATAGGGTTCCTTTTATAGTGTTGTCACAATTAGGGTTTACACATGAATGCCGTTAATTGTCATGACTCTTGATTTCCCATGACCCATGGATTTGTAACTCCCATGGACTATCCATGGAGCTCCATTTGGTTACATCCATAACCCATAAACCATGGATCATTAATCCACCATAAAAGAATTGATGATTGTCATAATCAACCCTATATATTTAATTAGTCTCACTTTGATCACCAAATTAATCCTAGATTAATACTTGATCAATACTAATTAAATAATACTATTATTAATATATTAGAACTTATAATATATTAATAATCATAAGTGCCTTATTCTCTCATTTAGTCTATCCAAGTATTGCAATGCCATGCAACCCAAATGGACCATGCCGGGTCGGGTCAAGTACATACCAAATAAAGTTATGGACTTAGACACTATATCCAACAATAACAATACTGGCTGTTTTTTTTAATGACGTATGGTATTCTGTCCGGATTTCAAGGTGATGTGACAGATACTTTTTGACGCATGGCTACTTTTACGCAGTAATGGTCCGATTTTCAAGGTGCCACGTCAGATATCATTAAATATACATCTCGCTTCAAATTTAAACTTCAGGGCTACATATAAAAAGGAATTCAACGGTTCATTATCAGTTTACGCGATCAAAAAGCAAAAATTCCCAAATTTTCTGATCTTCAAAGTTTTCAAACCCTAACAATGGCGACTTCTATTCATGTTGATGCTGATCCTTCTCATACCACTGATGATGTCTCTTCATTACCAATTATGAAGATTCAAGCAACTAACTATTACTTGGAGGGTGATGTATCTAAATACCCGGAAGAATTGAAGATGTTAATTGTTGCCTTGAAGAGCTCTGTTTTATCTAAGGTAATGTTCAGTTCGTTCTCAGTTCCAATGTCATGGCTTTTTCAAGCAGGATCAACAGCTACTTACAACAAAGCTTCTGATACCATTACTTTCCATCTGGTGAACGACAAAAAGGTCAGATTATCAAAGAAACTCTTTAGCCAAATTCTTGAAATTTTGAATTCACCTCCGTATGTTACTTTCACATTCCCTCAAATCGTTCATATGTTTAATGAGATGGGATATCAGCCTCAATTATCCAAGATTAGTGATTTTAAGAAATCTGGTCTTCCAAGTATCTGGAATTTCTTATTTGGTATTTTTCTGAGATGTTTACCTGGGAGAACAGTTGGTCTTGATAAAGGAAGAATGGAGGTATATGCCATGGTTGCTGGGCTATACTGTGATCTTCAAGTGGATTATTCTACACAGTTGTGGAAGGAATTCCAAAAGAGTGTAGAACACACGAATGCTCTTCATGGAGCTTGATTTTGCAATATTTTTACAACAAGGAAGGGATTTTGGTACCTAATGATGAAGAAAAAGCTGTATTTCAATTGTATCACTATCCGAAGGATCTCACAGATAGAGATGAGGATTTTCCATCTGTTGCTCGTATTCCTGATGCAATGCTAAAAAGAGTTGATCCTTCGAATTCTGTCTTAGTGGCATATTTGAAAACTATTGATTCTACTGTCGAAACTGGGATACTATTAGACAAGGAAGATAAGATATCCAAGCGGTCAAAGAAGAATGAAAATACTTCTTTTGAAAAGAAAATCTCAGAGTTGAAAACTTCGAAATCTCCAAAAAAGAAGCTTCTTACAGTTGACGTGTCTGTTGCTGAGACACAATTGATTGAGCCTGTGGTTGAAGATACTCAAGAGCAAGTGATCATTCCTTCGAAGACTGGTATGTTTCAAAGAATCAAAATGAAGTCAACACATAAAAGCAAGTCTACAACACATAAAGTGGTTCGCAAACCTCAAGTCACTCATCAGGGTGTTTTAATTCGAGAAGTGTCAGCACCTGTTTCTCCATTGTTCAAGAAACGAAGGGCTGAGGATATGGCCAAACATCTGTCAAAGAAGAACAAGAAGAAGACACGAAAGCTTATGCTTTCTACTGAGTCTACAGAAGATGACGATGAAAGAATTCCTGAAACACCAGAAGTCACTCTTCATGCAGAAAGTTCAACTCCTGAGCAAACAATAGTCATACCACCCGAAGATTCGGTTGCCAAATCAGTTTCTGAGGAGGTACGAACTTCAGGCATACCTGCAAATGTATCTGATACGGATGAAAATGTCAATATGGGTGACGGAGATTCGAAGAAAGAAGATCAAGGCCATCCAACTTCTATAGCCTTCGAAGATATTGTTTCCTTCTCTTCACCAATTATTCCAATTACATCAACCACTGATTCTCCTACATTCGAAAACATTATAAATCAACCCTTTACTTTGATTTTTTCTTCTCAATCCACTGATACACCCAAACCTGATTCAACCGTTCAAGAAACCGTTTTTATGGAGACAGAAACTGATAATGAGGGTTTTGGAGGTACGTTTGAGGAATTAGAGTTTCATGAAGAAGAAGAGGATTTTCCAGATCATATGTTGATGACAATGAAGCAATTTAAAATTTTGAATCAGAAGTTGAATTTTATAATTCAATCTCAAGATGATATGGGGGGTGGTTCGACTGTTTCAAGTTTAGAGGTTGATACTTTGTTGAAAATGTTCGAAGCCAGAGTCGTAAGTAAACTATCAGGGATGCTTACAGACTCCGAATCACGAATTTTGGAGAAGGTTGATCATAGTGATCAAAACACTGAACTACGAATCAATTCTCAAACTTCGAAGTTTGCCAGAGATATGAAAGAATTAAAGAATGTAACAAAGGAAAGGCATGTTCTCTTTGTTCAAGAAGTAAAGAAAGTCAGGGAGGATGTCAATTTGCAGATTCGTGAACTTCGCGAAGATATGCAACGAGAGATTGCAACTGTTCAAAAAGACTATGCATCTCTGAATCAGAAGATTGATATTATTTGTGACGCTGTCACAAAATTTGTCAAATTGTATGAAAGTTTGAGTCCTCAACTTACTCAACTTTCAACAACAGAAAATAACCAACTTTTTGAAAGTGATTATTTTGCTAAAGGAATTAAAAGAACTATCTGTCCAGCCGGTCTCTTCTTCCTTGATTACTCCTGAATTTTTATCTCAAAAGTTCCTACAATTCGAATCAATTCTCAACAAGCAACTTGCTCCTCTCTCTCGCATATCAAGCCTTCTTCCAACAACAAATGCCCCACCTGTTTTCACAGGGGTGCAAGGAAGAGAAAGAAAAACTGGAGATTCGAAGACTAGTGGTGATGATACGAAGGTTGTAGGAAAGTTGTTTTCTTCAAAGATCCCAACAACAAAGAAAATTATAGCATCTGCTGGGCCGGTTACTTCAACAGTTGTAACAACTATGCTAATTACAAGACCAATTTCGAAAGGAATTGTGATTGGTAAACCTACTGATACTGTTGGGGGTAGTTCGAAAACAAAGGAGGTGAAAGATGATTCAGTCTTGAAAGATAAAGGGAAAACAATAGTGGTGGAAAAATCAAAAGAAGAAAGGAAAGCCGAAGCAGAAGCTGAAATTGAAAAGCTAAGGATGATTCAAAGCATAATGACTTAGCGTGCTAATGATCCGAAGGGTATGGACAAAGGTGATCCGTCCAAGCATTACAATTATGAAACAATTGAGGCCAAGGTAGCTTTTAATCAGATGTATTCGTTTGATAAGAAACCAAAACAAAGTTATACGGTTACGAATACTGATTCAAGTCAACTGGACATTCCGATAAATGAAATGATGTTCATCATGCCTCAATTTAAAGCAGAAGGAAATTTCAAAGAAAAGGATGATGGCACACACATGAAAATTAGATTTCATGATGTTCTTGCAAAAGCCCCTGAGGAAGTTTGATCTTTGATAAAGATCAAGAAAGTAATCAGTATGAAAAAGGATGTGGTGTTCGAAAACACAGTCCAAAATATCAAGTATGTGGTTGCCAGGGCAAATGGAAATATCTGCGAATTTACAATTGCAGATTTTCCATTAATGAACTTGTATGATCTTATACAAGTTGTATTGATTCTGAAAGAAAAATCATTTTCATATTCGCAGGAAAAGACAATGCTGGAAAAGCAAAACGTTTCTTTTCCAGGCATGCGAAGTGGAAAGATATTCAACATCTCAATATACAAACTTAATTGTTCGTATGAATCATTGTAAGAAGAACAATGAAGGAGATAAGAAAGAGCTAAAGAAGATTATTTCCTGGTACACGGAAATTTGAAGAGTGATGCTGTATTCCATTCAGCTTCTTACAAATTAAGAAGTTCGACTATGATTACAAAGGGAGAGATTGTAAGGGTTAAAATGTTGTAGTTAGTAGAAATGTATTTGGTACTCTTCGAATGTTTTTGTAATCTATTTTACTAAGGTGCATTAATTCGAAGCTTAAGTGTCTATGCCTTAGTATATTTTTTGTACGCTTTCTGTTCCCTATAAATAGGGATATTTACTAGAGTTAGATAAGAGTTTTTTTTACAGACCTGTCTTTGTACTCTGTAAACATTCGAAAGCGTAGTAGAGCTGAAACAAGATCATATTTACATCCGGTGTTCAATTTCGCTTTCTTACTTGATTTTATACTCTGATTCATTTTATATTCGATTCTATGATTCATCACTAATATAACTATATACTATCATATAGACATAATAATAATGTATATATAATATTTAGCATGCGTTTTCCCCCGAAATATTAGAAAGTGGGGCCGTGAAACTCACCCTAGTAGCGTGATTTTATGTAATCTAAGCAGAAACGGTCAGCGCACAAGTTCGTCGGGGCTCGGGATGCAAGATGGCCTCAACAAAGGAGAGAGGAGAAAGAAGTTTAGGTGTAAGAATGACTGAAGTCGGACCTTCTATTTATAGTAAGGATTTTTGACCCTCACGTCGTGAGTTTTATAAGGCTCACGTCGCCCGTAGAGTTGCCATTTGCGTCCCTAGCTTCGGAAGGTAGCCATGTGACTCATCACGTCGTGAGATATCCTTGCTCACGTCGTGAGTTTGGACCTTATCCCCTCATAGCCTCGTTACACACCTTCTAGATTCCGAGATGTGGATAAATGACTCCTCACGTCGTGAGTTCTGTGCTCACGTCGTGAGCTCAGTCAGATTAGGGTTTCTGACAGCTGAATCTTCGGAAGGTCGTAACTTTGACATACGAACTCCGTTTTTGACGTTCTTTATATTCACGCATAGGTATTTACAAGTACTACAACTCTCTTTTAGACTCAAATAGCTAATTGTAAGTCTATTTTAAATTCCTCTTATTATAGAGATTTATAGTGTTCGGTTTATCGTAACTTCTTCATACGAAGTCAGATTCAGACATTCTCTATATTTTTGGAATCGTATGGACGTATACTTTAAGTTGTATCATAAAGAAAGTTCATATTTGTATTAGAATTGATCATGAACTAAATAGCACTCTTATCATATTACTAGTTTAACAAAATCACTTTACATGATTGGCATAATCACATGTGATTGTCTATTGACCTATTTTGACTAGTGTTACAATAACTATATTTGGTATGTACTTGACCCGGTTGTGCATGGTCCTTTTGGGTTGCCTTAACCAAAGCAACTTGACTGGAGGAATAATATAGAAATAGGTGATTATGGTTTATTAATATATTATAAGAATAATATATTAAAAGAGAAATCATATATGTTTAATTAATATTGGTCAATAATTAATTAAGAATTAGTTTTGTGATCAAAAGAAGTTAATTGAACTTAAGGGGTTGAACTGTAATTATATGATAGTTACAAAGTAGGGCAAAGGAAACCCTAATAGATAGGGTGGGCGAATTTTAGGGATAAAGCCTAAAGAATTCGTCCATATGGATTCTAGAATTATCCTTGGGCTGCTTGGTGGCTAAGTAATCAGATAAGGATAACCATTGAAACCCTAATTCCTACACCTATATAAAGGACCCTTAGGCATGGGAATTTCGGCCACTTCAACCCTAGAAGTCCTAGAGCCAAAATTCTCCTCTCCCCTCCCTCTCTCTTGTTTCCTCCAATTGCTATTGATGTTTGTTATTCATTAGAGGTACAACACTTGAGGTGCTAAGGTTCTCAAGGCTTCAAGATCTTCAATCAACAACAAGGTAATCATCTAGATCCAAGCATTAGGGTTTGTATGAGCACCTAGGATGCTCTTTTGGCTCAAACCCCTCAGTTCCATGAGAGGGTGTTGTTTTCCCCTGAGCACGTGTCTTTAGAGCAGGCACGTGTGAGCTGATATCGGAGCATACCGAGGAGGGATATACGGGAGTTTGTGGCGAACTCGTCATACCAGACATTGGCTGAGCTTCAGACCAATGTCAGACGGAGGGAGATTGAGCTAGAGTTACAAGCTAGGGAGGAGGGAGAGTCTCAGGGGAGAGACCATAGACCAGTGTAGTCGCAGCCTGCGACGAAGCGGGCTAAGACCGCTGATTCGAGAGCGGGAGGCCAGAAGGGCCGCGCTTATGGAAAATGCGGCAAGAGCCACGAGGGCTCTTGTCGAGCGCGGATTTTCTACATATGTGGCAAGGAGGGTCATATGGCGAAGGACTGCCCCAAGGGATTCTCGGTCTGTTTTCATTGCAATCAGACGGGCCACCGAAAGGCCGAGTGTCCCCAGCTTACTTAGAGATCAGTTCAAGGTTCCGCTCCCGCTGCCTTGCGTACTACTGGTATCCGGCCGGCGCAGGCCGAGACCCCGAGAGCTACTGGGAGAGTATTTTAGCTGACAGCGGAGGAGGTCCGTGCAACACCTGATGTCGTGGCTGGTACGTATTCCCTTATTCCTGTTATTTTGAGATTTGTTTACGCTTATACTGTGTTGTATATAGGTACTTTTCTTGTGAATTTTGTGCCTGCTTTGGTGTTATTTGACTTGGGTGCGATTCGATCCTTCGTGTCCTTATCCTTTAATCGACACATTAGTGTTAGACGTGAGGCGTTGAGTCGACCTCTGAGAGTTTCTATAGCCGACGAGCATGCGGTTTTTGCCACTGATGTGTTTCGGGGATGTGTGTTAGAGATTTTCAGTGTCGAGTTTCCTATAGATCTGGTGCCGATAGTGAGGGGACCATATCTGAATCAGCTTTCTTCTCTGCTTCTAAGGCGAGACAGAGTTTACAGTAGGGGTGTATGGCATATTTAGCTTATGTGACGGATACGAGAGTTGCCACTAAGTGGCCGAGTTCTACCTCCGAGGTTCCGATAGTATGTGAGTTCCCAACAATTTTCCCCGAGGAATTTCCGAGTGTGCCTCGCGAGAGGCAGGTGGAGTTCCAGATTGATTTGGTTCCGGGTGGGGCGCCTATTGCCAAGGCACCTTATCGCCTTGCGCCGCCTGAGATGCAGGAGTTATCCACTCAGCTCCAGGAGCTGCTGGGGAAGGGTTTTATCAGACCGAGTAGCTCACCATGGGGAGCGCCGATCTTTTTTGTCAAGAAAAAGGATGGTTCACACCGGACGTGCATCGATTACCGGGAGTGGAACAAGCGGACGGTCAAGAACCATTATCCACTACCGGGAATCGATGATTTATTCGATCAGTTATAGGGGGCATCTTGGTTTTCCAAGATTGATTTGAGATCTAGGTATCATCAGATGATAGTTTGCGAGGAGGATATTCAGAAGACGGCCTTTAGGACTCGTTATGGGCACTACGAGTTTGTGGTGACGCCTTTCGGGCTGACCAATGCGCCAGCAGCATTCATGGATCTCATGAACTGGGTGTGCAGGCCCATGTTGGACAGGTCGGTGATCTTGTTCATCGACGAAATATTGGTGTACTCGAGGTCCAGAGAGCAGCACGAGGAGCATCTTCGGGAGATTCTTGGGGTATTGAGGGTGGAGAGGCTCTATGCCAAATTCTCCAAGTGTGATTTCTGGCTATGAGAGGTCCAGTTCTTAGGTCACCTCGTTAATCAGAATGGGATCTTGGTCGACCCGGCCAAGATTGAGCCAGTTATGCGATGGAATGTGCCGAGGTCCCCATCTGATATCAGGAGTTTTCTTGGCCTGGAAGGCTACTACTGGAGATTTATCAGGGATTTCTCCAAGATTGCCGTTCCTCTTACCAGATTGACCAGGAAGGGTGTTACTTTTGTCTTGGGGCCTGAGCAGCAGGCCTCATTCGAGACTCTTCGCCAGAGATTATGCGAAGACCCAGTGTTAGCCCTTCCCGAGGGAATGGAGGACTTTGCAGTTTACTGTGATGCATCGATATCAGGGATGGGTGATGTGCTGATGCAGAGGGTGTTGGATTTAGTGTCTAAACCCATAACTATAATTGGTATGTACTTGACCCGAGATTAGCATGGTCCATTTGGGTTGCATGGCACAGGAACAATCTGAAGGATGGACCTTTGAGAAGAGGGATATTTATGATTTATTAATATATTATAAGTTCTAATATATCAATATGAAATCATATTATTTAATTAGTATTGGTCAATAATTAGTTTGGAATTAATTTTGTTATCAAAAGAGACTAATTAAATAAATGGGTATTGACTGTGTAAATCATTCATTCTTATATAATGGGCTTATGATCCATAATCCTTTATGTTGGGCTAAACCCATGTGGTAACCCACAGATTCTCCATGGAGGTTAAAACCCATGGAGCATGAGGAATGTGGAAAATCATGCACATTAGGGTTTGCATGGTGTAACCCTAGTTGTGTCACACTATATACAGAACCCCATAGCTACCAAAATCGATACTTAAGTGAAAGGAAAGTGGGCTAGCCGATTTTGAGTGCAAGTAAACTTCTCTCAAGTTCTTCCAATTGTTGGTGGTGTTGTGTGAAGCATTTGAGGCATCACACTTGGGGTGCTAGGCTCTTAAAGGCTTAAGGAATCAAGCTACAAGAAAAGGTATGTCATTCTACTAGTTTTTTGTATTACATAGACTTCATGGTATGCTAGTTAGGATGAAACGTTGGAAAAAAGAAAGTTTTCATATATAATAGAGAAAACATAGATCCAAGGTATCTAGGGTTGCATGCATACCTTAGGAGTGTTAGAATGCTTAAAACCCTTCAATGGTATCAGAACCTAGGCTTGTTTTCATTATACTTGATGCTACTTGCTTTCAAGTGCTTGAAAAATCGATTTTCTGCATTCTGGACAGTGGACTCGCCGAGTCCACTAGGGAACTCGCCGATTCCACTGGGTAACTCATCGAGTCCCCTCACAAATCTGACCAACTCGCCGAGTTAGTTCATGTACTCGACGAGTTGGTGCTCCTGAGTGCAGATTTTCTAGTTTTATGGTTGGAATTGGACTAGGATCATTACCCTAAACTGTTTTTGAACTTATAAACATGTTTTTCATGTGGTAATGATCATGCTAATCTAATTTAAAAGATAATTGTCAAAGTTTCATGTTTTGTATTAGTTTATGGTTAGGCTAATTACATGAAATTTGTTTGATTTGAATTGTCTTGTTGATATGAGTTTAATTTAGATCATGGACATTACTTGACATGCTTGTTAGTTTAATTGATGATCTTAATGGCCTTTGATGTGCTCCATAACTTGTCCTCAAGTTATGGAAAATGAAAAGTCACTTCTTTAAGAGGCATTAAAACTCATAGGTTATGGACTTGAAAAGTTTTGACAAGTTTCAAAACTTGCACTCAAGTTTTGGAATTTGTAAAGTCACTTTAGAATACTTTAATTCCAAATCCTAGAATTTTAAAAGTTTAAAATTCAACCCTTATACTTTATAGTATTATAAGTTTATATATATATATATATATATATATATATATATATATATATATATATATGTGACAACCCGAAATTTTCATTTGAATAAACTCCACAGTCAGGCACATCAAATAATAGTCAAATTCATCCCAGTACGTTTTTGGCCGGTTTCAGTCCGTTGGGTGTTTTATTTTTGTACTCGTCAAGCGAACAAATAAAAGGAAGTATACTTTAGAGGTTGTCGTGCATCCCGTAAGTCTCAAAACTCCAAGAGTTTGGAGTTTACGGCCCCAAACATGGAGTTTACGGCCGTAAACTCTAAAGATTATAAATATGACACTTAGTCATTTTTAGCTCACTTTTCACTTCCTAACTCAAGAACACCCAACCTTTTTCTCTCAAGTAACATAAGTTCATTTCTTCAAATCCGCCAAAATGTAAGTGTTTCCTTCCTAGATTCGTTCATACAACACTTAATCTAGTGTTTTCACATCATTTCATCCATGGATTCTTCATCTTTTCTTAGATCTTCAAGTGTTCTCCAAAACACCAAGAACACACACTAGTGTTTTTGGGCTCTAATCACTCTTACAAGCTTCATAGATATAAGTGTACCCTTCCTATCTATTTACTTACTTAGTATACTTGTTAATCCTTTGGAAAATCATCAAAATCCCCAAGAACATATGTGTTTACGGTTTGGGGATCTCCCAAAACCGTAAACACCCCCAAATGGTGTTTTGATGCCCCTAACACCTTCAAATGGTTGGATAAAGGGCTAGAAACTTGCATGCATGAGCTGGAAACACCAAAACACGAAAAGGTTGAGGCAGACATGAGTTTACGACCGTAAACTCATGGGCTTACGACCGTAAACCCAAGTGTTTATTGGGTTTTGAGCATTCTAACACTCCTATGGTGTACATGCAACCCTATAAACCTTGGATCTATGTTTTCTCTATTATACATGCACATATTTACTATTCCAAGGTTTCATCCTAACTAGCATATTATAAAGCACCTATACTACAAAGTTCTAGTTAGATGACATACCTTTTGATGTAGCTTGATGTCTTCAAGCTTTAAGAGCTTAGCCCCAATAGTGTGGAAGCCTCAAATGGAATCACAAATCACCAAAACACCTTGGAAGAACTTGAGAGAATATGTATGCACACTAAAATCGGCCCACTCTTATTTTCACACACTTGTGCCAATTTTGTGAGCCAATGACCCCTTTATATATTATGGAGGATTAGGGTTACATCCATGTAAACCCTAATACCCATAACCTTTCATTTACATAGGATCCATGGGTTAAAAGCTCCATGGACCATCCATGAAAGCTTAGCCCAACCTAAATGAACTTGGCCCATTCCATATATATAAGAGTCCATATTTAATTAGTTCTTTTTGATCACTTAATTAATTCTAAATTAATTCTTGATCAATACTAATTAAATAATATGATTCCATATTAATATATTAGAACTTATAATATATTAATATAAATCATAAATATACTATTCTCAAAAGACTATCCATATAAATTGTGCCTGTGAAGTGCAACCAAAATGGACCATGTCGGGTCGGGTCAAGTACATACCAAATATAGTTATGGACTTAGACATTAATCCAACAGTCTCCCACATGGATAAGTCTAAAACTATTATTGAGTATGACTTCAAAACCTAACTGGCAATCGTAGCTCTTAAAGCCGCTGTCGAACTCTGACCTTGTAAATGACTTGTCCATTAAATAAGGGATCATATATTCCTCCATTATAGATATCATATGGACTGAGACATGGATTATAATCATTCTCTCTGTCCATTTGTTGTTTCCCGATTTTTGATTTATGATGACTGACTGATTGAACAAATCAAATCAGTCCTGGCTTGGCCAAGCACTCACATGTGTCATCGCTAAATCATCGAGGGGCCCACATATATCGCTTTTATCCCGAAGGTAAAAGGAATGGATAAACTTCGACTCATATGGCTTGTTCTACTACTTGTTGAATCATACACAAAGGCACGTTTTATAACATCGAGTTACCAAATGCGTTTTCATGCAATCAATGTATAACCAACTCATAGTAACAACTCATATCTCTAGGTTTGAAGAATATAAGATATTGTTGGATAAGGTGTCTAAGTCCATAACTATTTCTGGTATGTACTTGACCCGACCCGGCATGGTCCATTTGGGTTGCATGGCATCATGCATTTGGATAGACTAAACGAGAGAAATAACACTTGTGGTTTATTAATATATTATAAGTTCTAATATATTAATAGTATTATTTAATTAGTATTGATCAAGAATTAATCTAGGATTAATTAAGTGATCAAAAGATGACTAATTAAATATATGGGTTGATCATGTAAATCATCCATAACTTGTATAGTGGGCTAAAAGGCTCCATGGATAATCAAGTTGGGTTAAACCCATTGAATGCTGCATGGAGGCTCCATGGGAGTTACAAACACATGGGTCATGGAAATGAAGAGTCATGCCACATTAGGGTTTACATGGTGTAACCCTAGATGTGACACACTATATAAGCAACATGTTCTCCACCAAAATCGGTGACACTAAGAAACAAGAGGGCTAGAGTCGATTTTGCAAGTGTAAGATTCTCTCAAAGTTTACTCCTTTGCATTTGGTGTTTTGTGAAGCATTTGAGGCATCACACTTGGGGTGCTAGGCTCACAAGGTTTCAAGGATCATAATCAACAACAAGGTAAGTTATTCTATCTTTCATTCAAGTTAAAAATGTTCCCCATGTATGCTAGATAGGAATATAACCTTGGAATTCAACTTTGCATGATTATTATACAAACATAGATCCAAGGTTATTAGGGCTGCATGTACACTTAGGAAGTGTTAGAATGCTCAAAACCCATCAGTGGTATCAAAGCCTAGGTTTATTTGTTTTTGTTTTTTTTTTGTGTGCAAACAGCTTGAAAAAAAAATCGTTTTTCTGTTTTCTACTCGTATGAATGTTTGCACATTTGTTGCTGGAAATGGACTAGAAACATTACCCTAAACTGTTTTGATGTTTTAAAGCTTGTTTTAGATGGTGTAATGTTTATTCTAATCCATTTACAATGGCAATTATTAAAATTACAAGTTTTTTTTTAAGTGTAATTTTTGATTCTTGAAAGTGTTCATATTCATGTTCTTGAACTTACGAAGATTAGATGATCATAGGAATTGTTTGTAACCTTCATGGTAGTTTAATTCATGATCATAATGTGTTTTAATGGAGTCCATAACTTGTCCTCAAGTTATGGAAAACCAAAAGTCTCACTTTTATTAAAGCCATTAAAAGAACAAAAGAGTTATAAAAATGAAGAGTATTCATTTTTATTACTCAATTAATTCGTAAGTTATAAGAAATGAAAAGTTTTGGAAGTTTACAAAACTTGCCCTCAAGTTTTGGAACATGTAAAGTCTTGATTAAAACTTTAGTTCCAACCCTTAGAATTTTAAAAGTTAAAATTCAACCCTTGTACTTTATAATATTATAAGTTACTAATATATATATGTATAACGTCAAGTCGTCTTACCGCTAGTACGCCTCATTCACGAAGTCGGTCTATAAGGGGGGTATAAGGTTGTTGCCTATAAAATGGCAACTTAATGGGTGTCCACTCTCACCCACCGCTTCCTTGATCGGTGGAGGGTCGTTAGCCGAACGGGTAGGACAAGGACTTATAAATTCTCATTAAAAGTATGATGAATATTATAAAGTAACTAAATGCTTTTATTAAATTCCCAATCTTAGTTACTTTAGCAAAATGTGAATAAGGTGCTAATCCATGAAATTACACTTTACACTTTGTTTAAGTCGTTAGTGGAGCTCGTGTGGTTAACCGACACACTAACATGGACTTAACAAGGTAGGTAAAGGGTGACTTAAAGTTTATTATAGGTCGGTGGAGCTCGTGTGGTTAAGCGGCACATCGATTGAGTAATAAACATTGAGTGTACCAAGTGATTTGCATGGTTACTTCACACCTCGTTTTGTGATCCTCGGTATCCCAGTCACAAAAGTTGGAGGGCACACTCGAGATTGAAACATGCCTTTGAAAAGTTCATTGAATCTCAAAAGAATCTAGGAATTTCTAAGAACCAATTAAAAACATAATATCTATATTTCGTTTTTCATGGTGGAAATTGGTGAATCGTCATTCACCTACCTTTCAAATATGTTATAGCTTGGATTACGGCATACCTCTTCTAAGTTATAATATATTGTGATTGGATTCTAGCCTTAATATTACATTTGGGTGTTTTAATAAGGACTCTCTTAATATCTAAACTAATCTTGTTCTCTTCTTTCAGATGTCTTCAAACAATGCTGCTTCTAGCTCTAATCCTAATGGCTCCTTTACCCTTATGAACTTGTGTGGGAAAGTCACTTTTGATTGATCCAATTTCAATGAATGGATCAGAAACATCAGGATGATTACTCGCTACTAGGACAAAGAATATGTCCTTGACAAGGAGCTTAAGGAGATTGATGAGACCACTGCAACTCCCCAGGAGATCGCTGACTTCCGGGCACATGAAAGGGATGCTAAAAAAGTGGCATGCATCATGTTGGCCACCATGATAGTGGAACTCCAAAAGTCCTATAAGGACTTCTACCCTTTTGAAATGCACCAAGATCTGATGGAAAGATACCATCAAAGTGCACGACAAGAGAGGTATGAAATCATATGCTCTATCATAACAACCATGATGAAGGACGGGGAATCCGTCACGAGCCACATGCAGAAAATGCAAAGGTATGTGGATCGGTTGCTGAAGCTTAATGTGAACTTCCCTGAGGAGCTTGCAATAGATATCATTTTGCACTCCTTACCATCGTGCTATGATCAATTCCGCATGACATATCATATGAATAAGGAAGAGGTCACACTCAGCAAACTTCAGGGACTCCACAAGACCACAGAAACAGGTCTTAATGGTATGTCGGTTGTTAACACTCCTACTCCAAACTCCGCCCCGGTTTTGGCAATCGGGAAAGGTAGAGGGAAGAAGAGGAAGTGCTCTTCGAAGGGTACCAAGGCTAGGACCCTTGATGGCTCTTCTTCAAGTGGAACCAAGAAAGGTTTTGTCACTCCTTCTTCTTACCCTAAAGAGGCTGAATGCTTATATTGCCATGAAAAGTTACATTGGAAGCGGAACTGCCCAAAGTACCAGCAAGATGTGAAGGATGGGAAAGTTAAACCCAACCATGCAGGTATTTACACTATCTTATCTAATAACTGTTGGATATAGTGTCTAAGTCCATAACTTTATTTGGTATGTACTTGACCCGACCCGGCATGGTCCATTTGGGTTGCATGGCATTGCAATACTTGGATAGACTAAATGAGAGAATAAGGCACTTATGATTATTAATATATTATAAGTTCTAATATATTAATAATAGTATTATTTAATTAGTATTGATCAAGTATTAATCTAGGATTAATTTGGTGATCAAAGTGAGACTAATTAAATATATAGGGTTGATTATGACAATCATCAATTCTTTTATGGTGGATTAATGATCCATAGTTTATGGGTTATGGATGTAACCAAATGGAGCTCCATGGATGGTCCATGGGAGTTACAAATCCATGGGTCATGGGAAATCAAGAGTCATGACAATTAAAGGCATTCATGTGTAAACCCTAATTGTGACAACACTATAAAAGGAACCCTATAGCTAGCAAAAAGTGGAGCTAGTGGACATAGTGTTACTAGAGAGGGCATAACCAATTTTGAGTGCTAGAAGTATTCTCTCAAGTTATTCCAAGTCTTGTGGTGTTGTGTGAAGCATTTGAGGCACAACATTTGGGGTGCTAGGCTCACAAAGTCTTGAGGGAATCCAAGCAACAACAAGGTATGTATTTCTACTAGTTTTATGTTTTATGTAATCCCCATGCCATGCTACTTAGGAAATAACCTTGAAAAAGTAATTTGCATGTATATAGAGAAAACATAGATTCAAGGTTATTAGGGTTGCATGTACACTTAGGAAGTGTTAGAATGCTCAAAACCCATCAGTGGTATCAGAGACTAGGACTGTTTTCTGTATACTTGATGCAAAACTGCTTAAAAATCGAAAATTCTGCATTCTGACGACTGGACTCGCCGAGTCCATGGGGAGGACTCGCCGAGTCCATGAACAAATGCATTCTACTCGCCGAGTAGAATAATGCACTCGGCGAGTAGGAGCGTGCTGGGTAGTTTTTTCGAGTTTTGTTGCTGGAAATGGATTAAGATCATTATCCCAATCTGTTTTGGACTTGTAAAATCTGTTTTTCAAAATGATAATGATTATGTTAACCCATTTTACATGGCTTTTATCAATTTTCAAGTATTGTATATAGTTATATGATTTCTTGAAATTGCTTGACATGAATTTGTGTTCTTATGAGTTTTTAGAAGATCATAGGAATTATATGTAACCTCCATGTATGTTTAATTCATGATCTTAATGGCAATGATGGTGTCCATAACTTGTCCTCAAGTTATGGATAACCAAAAGTCACTTCTTTAAATTGTGATTAAAGAACTAAAGAAGTTTCATAAAATGAAGAGTCTTCATTTTATGAACCATTAAAACTCATAAGTTACAAATTGAAGAGACTTGGAATAGTTTCAAATCTTGCCCTCAAGTTTTGGAATTTGAAAAGTCTTACACTTTAATACTTTAATTCCAAATTAAACCTTAGATTTTTAAAAAGGTTTAAAAATCAACACTTATACTATTATTATAATTTTATTATATAGATATGTATAAGAATATGTCATTCTTACCGTTAGTAGGCCTCATTCACGAAGCCGGTCTGTAAGGGGGGTATAAGGTTGTTGCCTATAAAATGGTGACTTAATGGGTGTCCACTCTCACCCACCGCTTCCTTGATCGGTGGAGGGTCGTTAGCCGAACGGGTAGGATACGACTTTAAATACTCGTTAAAAGTATAATGAATTATAAAGTAACTATACATTATAAATTCCCAATCTTAGTTACTTTAGGAAAATGTGAAATTGGTGCTAGCCCATAAAATTACACTTTGTACCTTACCAAGTCGTTAGTGGAGCGTGTGTGGTTAACCGACACACTAACATGGACTAGTAAGAGTGGCAAAGGGTAACTTGACTTTATTATAGATCGGTGGAGCGTGTGTGGTTAACCGGCACATCGATTAGGTAATATTGTTGAGGGTACCAAGTCAATTTGTATGGTTATTCACACCTTGTTTGTGATCCTCGGCATCCCAGTCACAAACTTGAGAGGGCACAATCGAGATTCAAACATGCCATTGAAAAGTTCAATGTATCTCAAAAGATCTAGGAGTTTCAAAACCAATAAAACCTAATAATAAAATATTTCGTTCTTATGGTGGAAATTGGTAAATCGTCATTTACCTACCTTCAAATATTTTATAGTATGGATTACGGCATCCCTCTTCCAACTATAAATAGTTTGTTGGATCCTAGCCTTAATATTTCATTTGGGTGAATTATTAAGGATTCCTAATCTAATGAAACTTGTCTTTCTTTCCTTTCAGATGTCTTCCAACAATGCTTCTGGCTCAAACCCAACAGGCTCCTTTTCCCTTATGAACTTGTGTGGTAAGGTCATCTTTGATGGATCCAATTTCAATGAGTGGATCAGAAACATCAGAATGATTACCCGCTACGAGGACAAAGAATATGTCCTCGATAGGGAGCTTAAGGTTGTGAATGAAGCCACTGCTACTCCTGAAGAGTTTGCGGAGTTTGTTGCACATGAAAAGGATGCTACTAAAGTAGCATGCATCATGATGGCCACCATGACTCCTGAACTTCAAAAATCCTATGAAGATTTCTACCCCTATGAGATGCACCTGGATCTGATGGAAAGGTACCATCAGAGCGCGCGTCAGGAGAGGTATGAAATCATCTCCTCCATGATAACCGCAAGGATGAAGGATGGTGAACCCATCACCGGTCACTTGCAGAAGATGCAAAGGTTCGTTGACTGGTTGCTGAAGCTAAATGTTGACTTTCCTGAGGAAATGGCGATTGACATCATTCTCCATTCCTTACCTCCAAGTTATGATCAGTTTCGTATGACTTATCATATGAACAAGGAGGAAGTCACACTTAGCAAACTTCAAGGACTCTTAAGGACAGCTGAAAATGGCCTTAAGGGTAAAGCGGTTGCTACTTCTACTCCTTCAACAGCCCCTGTTCTGGCTATTGGGCAGGGAAAGGGTAAGAAGAGGAAAAGCCCTTCGAAGGGTACCAAGGGTAAGACTCTTGATGGTTCCTCTTCAAGTGGGACAAAGAAAGGTCCCATTACTCCTTCTTCAAACCCAAAGGAAGCACAGTGCTTCTATTGCCAGGATAAGGGACACTTCAAGCGAAGCTGCCCCAAATATCTGCAAGCTCTAAAGGATGGGAAGGTTAAACCCACCCATGCAGGTATTTACACAATATTGTCTAACAACTCATCTAATGCTAATTCTTGGGTGCTTGATACAGGTTGTGGTATTCACATCTGTACTGATTTGCAGGCACTAAGAAGAAGTGAGCAAGTGGAGCACGGGAAGATAAACTTAGTCATGGGCAACAGGAAAGCATCACCTGTTACCAAGATAGGAGTTTATTCTTTATTGCTTAATAATGGGTTAATGTTAGATTTGAATAAGTGTTGTTACTCGCCCGAAATGGCGAGAAATATTATTTCCTTTCATGGCTTGTACAAACAAGGTTTTACATTTTCATTTGATAATAAAAATGGTGCTATTAATGTTTATTACAATGATGTATTTTACTTTAAAGCATTACCTTGTGATGGTGTATATGAAGCCGTGAATGTTGTAGACAATCTAGGAAATAATGTGTTGTATATTGATTCTTCAGATAGCTTGGATAAAGCATCCTTGTGGCATTGTCGTCTTGGACATGTTAACAAGAAGCGCATAGGCCAACTCCAAAAGACTGGAGTCTTGGAATCATTTGACCTCAAGTCAGATGATAGTTGCGAGTCTTGTTTACTTGGAAAAATGACAAAGTCACCCTTCACAGGTACTTGTGATAGGGGTGAAGGTTTGTTGGACCTTGTACACACGGATATGTGTGGGCCCTTCAGAGTTGCTACAAGGGATGCTAATCGCTATTATGTAACTTTTACTGATGATTACAGTAGATATGGATATATTTACTTAATCAAGCATAAGTCAGAAACCTTTGAAAAGTTCAAAGAGTTTAAGCAGGAAGTGGAGAATCAATTGGGCAGGAACATCAAGATGCTCCGATCGGATTGGGGAGGAGAGTATCTTAGCATTGAGTTCCTTGACTATCTTAAGGAATGTGGGATTGTCTCACAATTGACACCTCCCAGAACACCACAGTTGAATGGTGTAGCTGAGAGGCGCAATCGAACCTTGTTGGATATGGTTCGTTCCATGATGAGTCGAGCTTCGTTACCAATCTCTTTCTGGGGGTATGCCTTAGAGACTGCCGCCCATATCCTTAATCTAGTCCCTACTAAAAAGGTTGCCAAAACACCTCACGAGATGTGGACTGGGAAAGTTCCCAATTTGGACCACATCAAGATTTGGGGTTGTGAAGCTTTCGTGAGGCGTGAGACTCATGATAAGCTTGAACCTCGAAGTGAGAGGTGTTTTTTCATCGGCTACCCACAGAGATCCTTTGGTTACCTCTTCTACAGACCTAGTGATAATGTGGTTTTTGTAGCAAGAAGAGGAGTCTTTCGTGAGAGAGAATTCATAAGCCAAGGGGACAGTGGGAGGCAAATTGACCTTGAAGAGCTTCAAGAGTCAAGTGGTGAAGGAACCTCTAATGCTATCGACCAACCTGAGGAAGAAACTCCTGTTGATCCGATAGATGAGTCTGTACCTCCAAGACGTTCCACTAGGGTGAGGAACACACCTGATTTTTATTATGGTTATCACATCACCACTGAAGGTGATACATTTATTAGTGATAGTACACTAATAGATTTGGATGAACCTAATAATTACAGGGAAGCCATGGCAGGCCCTGAGTCTGCTAAATGGAAGGAGGCTATGGACAGCGAGATTCAGTCCATGTATGACAATCAAGTTTGGAACTTGGTTAACAATGTACCAGGTCGTAAGACAGTTGGGTGCAAATGGATCTTCAAGAAGAAGACCGACATGGATGGGAAGGTACACACTTATAAAGCGCGACTGGTTGCGAAGGGCTTTACTCAAACTCCAGGAGTTGACTATGATGAGACCTTCTCACCAGTAGCTAAAATTAAGTCTATTAGAGTATTGTTAGCCATAGCTGCATTTCATGATTATGAAATATGGCAAATGGATGTCAAAACCGCTTTCCTTAATGGAAAGTTGGCTGAGGAAGTTTACATGGCTCAACCAGAGGGTTTTGTCGATACAAGATACCCTAATAGAGTGTGTAAGCTTGATAAATCCATTTATGGATTGAAACAAGCATCTCGCAGATGGAATCTTTGCTTTGATGAGAAAGTCAAAGAGTTTGGCTTTTCTAGGAGTGAGGATGAGTCTTGTGTGTATGTCAGGGCTAGTGGGAGCATAGTTAGCTTCTTGGTGTTGTATGTGGATGACATACTTCTCATAGGAAACGACGTCCCAACCTTGCAGGAGGTTAAGTCCTGGCTTGGGAAGTGTTTCTCTATGAAGGACCTTGGGGAAGCTGCCTATATCCTAGGGATAAGGATATTGAGAGATAGGAGTAAGAGACTAATTGGACTTAGTCAAAGTACTTATGTGGATAAGGTACTGAAGAGGTTCAGCATGCAAGAATCCAAGAAAGGAGAATTACCAATCCAGAGTAATGCCAAGCTGAGTAAGACTCAGAGTCCGAGTACAGAGGCTGAGATAGCTGAAATGAGTCATATACCATATGCTTCCGCTGTGGGCTCGATCATGTATGCTATGACTTGTACTCGCCCTGATGTGGCTTTTGCTTTGAGCATGGTCAGTAGATATCAAGGGAACCCTGGCAAGGCACACTGGACAGCGGTAAAGAACATTCTCAAGTATCTGCAGAGGACTAAGGGTTGGGTCCTTACCCTCGGAGGCAGTGATGACTTGAGAGTGGAAGGATATAGCGATGCTAGCTTTCAGACTGATAGGGATAATTTCCGCTCTCAGTCAGGCTGGGTCTTTATCCTAAATGGAGGGGCAATTACTTGGAAAAGTTCCAAGCAGGAGACAGTAGCTGATTCTACTTGTGAATCAGAGTACATAGCAGCAAGTGAAGCAGCTAAGGAGGCGATATGGCTAAAGAACTTCATCGGAGACCTTGGAGTTGTACCAGCTATAAAAGAGCCAATGGAAATTTTCTGTGACAGCGAAAGTGCGGTTGCTTTGGCTAAGGAACCAAGAGATCACGGGAGATCTAGGCACATTGACAGAAAATACCATTTCATAAGACATCAAATAGAAGAAGGACTCCTCGTGGCTAAGAGGGTATCATCAGATGAGAACCCGGCAGATCCCCTCACGAAGGGACTGAGCAGGGTTAAGCATTTACAGCATGCGAGGCGCATTGGGCTGAAGGATGATATTAGTTTCAATAATTAGATTCCTGAAACTTGTAAAATGTAATTGACATTTGATGATAAATAAAAGTTGTTATTTATTTATGAGTAAGGTGTTACTATCTTATGTTGATTGTTTACTATGTTTCAATTTTGCATGTTTTTACTTCCAGAATAATTATGTTATTATTCAAACCATCCACAGTCAGTCAAACTTTGGAAGTAAGTATTGATTTAAGACTGTCATGAATTTGGCTTGTATGATTTGTCTAAAAGTGCTTTGGACAATGCAATGGTTGCTACACCATTCATGAGTACTCATAAGGGCTGAGTATTGGATCCAACCCACGCTCACTTGCATCACTTCATGGAATTTATCTCGAGTGATCGTGAGACGGTAATATCATATAAATCTTCAAACCTAGAGATATGAGTTGTTGACTATGAGTTGGTTATTCATTGATTGCACGAAAACGCATTGGTAACTCGATGTCATAAAACGTGCCTTTGTGAGTAATTCAACAAGTAGTTAGTACAAGCATATCAGTCGAAGTTTATCTGTTCCTTCTAGAAATAGAAGCGATATCTGGGCCCCTCGATGATTTGGTTTTGACCTATGTACCGGGCCCGGTCAGAACCTAATTGATGTGTTCAATTTAGTTCTATGTCGAAACAAATCAGAGATCGAGAAACAAATGCTGGACAATAAGTAAGACCATGTTCCATGTGTTTGTCCGGCTGATATCATGAGAACAGAGGATTATATGATCACTTATCTTAAATGGCGTATCATCATCATCTCAGTTCCGAGAGACTTTGAAAGAGCTACGATTACTAGTCGGATTTTGAAGTCATATTCGCAAATATAGTTATTAGACTTATCCAAGTGGGAGACTGTTGGATATAGTGTCTAAGTCCATAACTTTATTTGGTATGTACTTGACCCGACCCGGCATGGTCCATTTGGGTTGCATGGCATTGCAATACTTGGATAGACTAAATGAGAGAATAAGGCACTTATGATTATTAATATATTATAAGTTCTAATATATTAATAATAGTATTATTTAATTAGTATTGATCAAGTATTAATCTAGGATTAATTTGGTGATCAAAGTGAAACTAATTAAATATATAGGGTTGATTATGACAATCATCAATTCTTTTATGGTGGATTAATGATCCATAGTTTATGGGTTATGGATGTAACCAAATGGAGCTCCATGGATGGTCCATGGGAGTTACAAATCCATGGGTCATGGGAAATCAAGAGTCATGACAATTAAATGCATTCATGTGTAAACCCTAATTGTGACAACACTATAAAAGGAACCCTATAGCTAGCAAAAAGTGGAGCTAGTGGACATAGTGTTACTAGAGAGGGCATAACCAATTTTGAGTGCTAGAAGTATTCTCTCAAGTTATTCCAAGTCTTGTGGTGTTGTGTGAAGCATTTGAGGCACAACATTTGGGGTGCTAGGCTCACAAAGTCTTGAAGGAATCCAAGCAACAACAAGGTATGTATTTCTACTAGTTTTATGTTTTATGTAATCCCCATGCCATGCTAGTTAGGAAATAACCTTGAAAAAGTAATTTGCATGTATATAGAGAAAACATAGATTCAAGGTTATTAGGGTTGCATGTACACTTAGGAAGTGTTAGAATGCTCAAAACCCATCAATAACTCACCTCATTCTAACTCTTGGGTCCTTGATACCGGTTGTGGTATTCATATCAGTTCTGATTTGCAGGGACTAAGAAGAAGTGAGAATGTGGAGCATGGAAGAATAAACTTAATCATGGGGAATAGGAAAGCTTTACCTGTCACCAAGATGGAGTTTATACTTTATCGCTAAGTAGTGGGTTTAGTTTAGATTTGAATAAATGTTGTTATTCGCCAGAAATGGCAAGAAATATTATTTCCTTTCATGCATTGTATAAACAAGGTTTCACCTTTTCATTTGATAATGAAGTTGGTTCGATTAATGCTTCCTTTAATAATGTTCTTTATTTTAAAGCATTACCTTGTGATGGTGTGTATGAAACTGTTGTTGGATTAATGTCTAAGTCCGTAACTATATTTGGTATGTACTTGAACCGACCCGACATGGTCCATTTGGGTTGCACTTCACCGGCACAATTTATATGGATAGTCTTTTGAGAATAATATATTTATGATTTATATTAATATATTATAAGTTCTAATATATTAATATGGAATCATATTATTTAATTAGTATTGATCAAGAATTAATTTAGAATTAATTAAGTGATAAAAAAGAACTAATTAAATATGGACTCTTATGTATATGGAATGGGCCAAGTTCATTTAGGTTGGGCTAAGCTTTCATGGATGGTCCATGGAGCTTTTAACCCATGGATCCTATGTAAATGAAAGGTCATGGGTATTAGGGTTTACATGGATGTAACCCTAATCCTCCATAATATATAAAGGGGTACTTGGCTCACAAAATGGGGATAAGTGTGTGAAAATAAGAGTGAGCCGATTTTAGTGTGCATACATATTCTCTCAAGTTCTTCCAAGGTGTTTTGGTGATTTGTGATTCTATTTGAGGCTTCCACACTATAGGGGCTAAGCTCTTAAAGCTTGAAGACATCAAGCTACATCAAAAGGTATGTCATCTAACTAGAACTTTGTAAGATAGGTGCTTCATAATATGCTAGTTAGGATGAAACTTTGGAATAGTTAATATTTGCATGTATAATAGAGAAAACATAGATCCAAGGTTTATAGGGTTGCATGTACACCATAGGAGTGTTAGAATGCTCAAAACCCAACAGTGGTATCAGAGCCATGGGTTGTTTTCTGTTATATTGATGCAAATGTTTTATTTTCAAGTTGAAAAAAAAGGAAAAAAAACATGACGTTTGTCAAATTTTAAGATAATTACTTGTTTTTGTGAAAAACTAATTATTTGTAAAATTTGAATCATTTTCTATATGAGTTGAATTAAGTCAAATTTAGTAAAAGATAAAATGATATGATTATTTTATTAGTTTTAAAAGTTTGATATAAAGAGTTTTTTGAAACCTCCATAAGTTATGGATATGAAAAGGTTTATAAAAAAATTGATTCAAAGTTTTTTTTAAGGAGTTACAAAACTTGGTCTTAATGTTTTAAAGAATTCCATAACTTGTTCTTAAGTTATGGAACATGAAAAGTTTCATCATAAAACAAGTATTTAACTCCATAAGTTATGGAATCCAAAAGTTTTCAAGAGTTACAAAACTTGCCCTCAAGTTTTGGAATTTGGAAAAAGTTTTTTATGATAAAAAAAAAGAAAAAAGAATTGAATTCTAAAACTCTTGGGTTCATAACTTAAACAATTAATTAAATGGTTTTAATTTTGAGTTTAATAATTGGAATTATGATGTTTTGTTGAATAGTTCAAATTAACTCTTATGGACTTTATTAATAGTTTGAGTTTAATTAAATTAAAAGTCTAGTTTAATTGATAGATTAAACCACCAAGTATTTTGAATGTCTAAAATACACCCTTATACTATTATAATATTAAAAGTTTAATATATTATATGTATAAGAGCAAGTCGTCTTACCATTAGTAGGCCTCATTCACGAAGCCGGTCTATAAGGGGGGTATAAGGTTATTGCCTATAAAATGACATTTTAATGGGTGTTCACTCTCACTCACCGCTTCCTTGACCGGTGGAGGGTCGTTAGCCGAACAGGTAGGACAAGGACTATAATTCTCCCTTCATTATAAGTATAATGATAAATACTAAGTAACTAAACACTTATAAATTCCCAATCTTAGTTACTTTGGAAAATGTGAATAAGGTGCTAATCCATGAAATTACACTTTGCACTTTGTTTAAGCTGTTAGTGGAGCGTGTGTGGTTAACCGGCACACTAACCTGGACTTAACAAGGTAGGCAAAGGGTAACTTAATGTTTATCATAGTATCGTTGGAGCATGTGTGGTTAACCGGCACATCGATTGAGGGGTAAATATTAAGGGTACCAAGTATATTTGCATGGTTATTTCACACCTTGTTTTGTGATCCTCGGCATCCCAGTCACAAAACCTGAAGGGCACACTCGAGATTGAAACATGTCATTGAAAAGTTCAATGAATCTCAAAAGAATCTAGGAGTTTCAAAACCAATTAAAACCTAATAATACATTTCGTTTATCTTGGTGGAAATTGTTGAATCGTCATTCACCTACCTTCAAATATTTTATAGCTTGGATTACGGCATCCCTCTTCCAAGTTATAAAATAGTTTGTTGGGTCCTAGCCTTAATATATCATATTGGGTGTTATATTAAGGACTTAAATCAACTTTACGTGAATTTATCCCATTGTTGATTTCTGGTTTAGACAACAATGATCTTCCCAAACCAAGCTTTCCTAACGAATATGACTTCCCGAGTTTGGCTCATGGAAGTCATACTTCTCTTCCTCCACCTCCTCCGATTATTCTCCCTAACCCACAAGTTCAAGGTCACTCAAGCCCTAATGGCAAGCAAGGTCTATGTGTGATCACATCTTAGAGATGAAGTCACATATTGACAAGCCGGGAGAGTTGGGTGTCAAAGTCTTGAGAAAGTTGGATGTTCAATCACTTTCTAAGTCACATAGTGAGTTCCTTTAGGACTACTATGAAACAGACTATGACATGAACCTTAATGATGATATCTATTTGCTTGGTGCTGCTGAATCAACAATGATTTGGAACGATAGTAAAGCAAATTTGATTAGAAGATCAACTTCCCAAAAACTTTATGGACAGTGACAATGGTGACACTGGAAATCCAGAAAAAGCATTATCTTCCCAATGCAAGGGGATTGGCCATAGTCAACCTGGTTGACCAAATGGTAAAGAGAAAGGCTAAGTCTGAGATAGTCCCATTACCAAAGGGTCCATATGTTTATTTTGCCAAAGGAAGGGGCGTTGACTGCAAAGCTGCCAAATTTACCTAAGGATGTTAAAGTCAATAAGTTTGACTCTACATCAGGTAGAGCCCATTATCTAACTTTGTTAAGTTCTATTATGAGATCCTCATTACATGATGTGACTGGGTCACATGTTGATGTTTTAAGAATCAGAGAATAGAGAGAAATCTTAAAGGAAGTATATGATGATTCTGATCGCGATGGTGGATTTCGATCGCATCAGAATTTTGAGCAGTTGCTTAAGAAGTTATGATATATTGCTAAGGAATAGATAACAACAATTTTCCATGTGGATTGTAAGGATAAGTTTTTCCGCAAAGTTTTAAAATAAAAGAAAATTGTTTAATTTTATTTATTTGAAGTATCCTTACAATGGCATTTGTGGAAAATTGTTGCTTATATGATTCCACTGACAACAATATTGGAAAATGGATTTGATTCTTTCATTTGTGGTAGTGTCTAAATTTACCAAATTAGGAAAGTTCCTCATCACCCAAGTTGCAATTGGACCGAAACTTGGAATCATGCAAGTTGAATAGTATGATGAATGAGAACTTTCAAGCATTGGAAAATCAAGACTAATTATTTGTTCACATGGATGTGTGAGTCAAGTGAAGGACTAAAGGGATCGAGTACACATTCTTGTGAACTGGTCATGTCCACCACAAATCTCGTTAAGACTATTTGATTTACTAAAGTTTAGTAAATATGGTTATACTTACAAGTTTAAGTATAATTCTGAAACATTGGAAAAGTCTCAATGTATGGCATAATGAATGGGAAGAATCAAATTAGGCAGAAAGATAAAAGTTTCTTAAATCTGAAAAGATAGGAGAGTACTTTAGTATCATGTTTGTGATCATCTTAATGATTTAGAAATCATATCACAATTAGTCCTCTAAAGGTCATCTTAGTGCATTCTTATGACTAAGAAGAGGAGTCATGAATTGTTGAAATGGTTAGATCAGGAAGATGAGTCATTCTTCGTTCCAAAACAATTCTGAGAGTCATACTCCAAGATTGTAACTTGAGTGACATATCTTAAAGAAAGGTTTAAAACACTTGTCAAATGTAAGAGTAAAAGTGTCCTACTCTTGTACATTTGAAATTGGTAAGTTGTGATGTTTTGGATAAAACAAAGACCAACTAAGGCCAATTGTGTGAAGTGTTTGAATCAGCCACTTAGTTGGTCTTTGTTTTATCCAAAACATCACAACTTACCAATTTCAAATGTACAAGAGTAGGACACTTTTACTCTTACATTTGACAAGTGTTTTAAACTTTTCTTTAAGATATGTCACTCAAGTTACAATCTTGGAGTATGACCCTAAGAATTGTTTTGGAACGAAGTATGACTCATCTTCCTGATCTAACCATTTCAACAATTCATGACTCCTCTTCTTAGTCATAATAATGCACTAAGATGACCTTTAGAGGACTAATTGTGATATGATTTCTAAATCATTAAGATGATCACAAACATGATACTAAAGTACTCTCCCATCTTTTCAGATTTGAGAAACTTTTATCTTTCTGCCTAATTTGATTCTTCCCATTCGTTCTGCCATACATTAAGACTTTTCCAATGTTTCAGAATTATACTTAAACTTGTAAGTATAACCATATTTACTAAACTTTAGTAAATCAAATAGTCTTAACGAGCTTTGTGGTGGATATGACCAGTGCACAAGAATGTGTACTCGATCCCTTTCGTCCTTCACTTGACTCACACATCCATGTGAACAAGTAATTAGTCTTGATTTTCCAATACTTGAAAGTTCTCATTCATCATACTATTCAACTTGCATGATTCCAAGTTTCGGTCCAATTGAAACTTGGGTGATGAGGAACTTTCCTGATTTGGTAAATTTAGACACTACCACAAATGAAAGAATCAAATCCATTTTCCAATATTGCTGTCAGTGGAATCATATAAGCAACAATTTTCCACAAATGCCATTGTAAGGATACTTCAAATAAATAAAATTAAACAATTTTCTTTTATTTTAAAACTTTGCGGAAAAACTTATCCTTACAATCCACATGCAGAATTGTTGTTATCTATTCCTTAGCAATATATCGTAACTTCTTAAGCAACTGCTCAAAATTCTGATGCGATCGAAATCCACCTTCGCGATGAGAATCAACATATACTTCCTTTAAGATTTCTCTCTATTCTTTGATTCTTAAAACATCAACATGTGACCCAGTCACATCATGTAATGAGGATCTCAGCATAGAACTTAACAGAGTTAGATAATGGGCTCTAACTGATGTAGAGTCAAACTTATTGACTTTAACATCCTTAGGTAAATTTGGAAGCTTTGCAATCAACGCCCCTTCCTTTGGTAAAATAAACATATGGACCCTTTGGTAATGGGACTATCTCAGACTTAGCCTTTCTCTTTACCATTTGGTCAACCGGGTTGACTATGGTCAATCCCTTTCCATTGGGAAGAGAATGCTTTTTCTGGATTTCCAGTGTCACCATTGTCACTATCCATAAAGTTTTTGGGAAGTTGATCTTCTAATCAAATTTGCTTTACTATCGTTCCAAATCATTGCTGATTCAGCAGCACCAAGCAAATGTATATGATCATTAAGGTTCATGTAACAGTCTGTTTCATAGTAGTCCCAAAGGAACTCACTATGTGACTTAGAAAGTGATTGAACATCCAACTTTCTCAAGACTTTGACACCCAACTCTCCCGGCTTGTCAATATGTGACTTCATCTCTAAGATGTGATCACACATAGACCTTGCTTGCCATTAGGGCTTGAGTGACCTTGAACTTGTGGGTTAGGGAGAATAATTGGAGGAGGTGGAGGAAGAGAAGTATGACTTCCAGGAGCCAAACTCGGGAAGTCATATTCATTAGGAAAGCTTGGTTTGGGAAGATCATTGTTCTCTAAACCAGACATCAACAATGGGAGAAATTCATGTAAAGTTGATTTAAGTCCTTAATATAACACCCAATATGATATATTAAGGCTAGGACCCAACAAACTATTTTATAACTTGGAAGAGGGATGCCGTAATCCAAGCTATAAAATATTTGAAGGTAGGTGAATGACGATTCACCAATTTCCACCAAGATAAACAAAATGTATTATTAGGTTTTAATTGGTTTTTA
Organism: Lactuca virosa; assembly: GCF_052849685.1. Classification (NCBI taxonomy): domain Eukaryota; kingdom Viridiplantae; phylum Streptophyta; class Magnoliopsida; order Asterales; family Asteraceae; genus Lactuca; species Lactuca virosa. The sequence goes on along the minus strand of NC_136426.1, from coordinate 332,177,447 downwards.
AACTCCTAGATTCTTTTGAGATTCATTGAACTTTTCAATGGCATGTTTCAATCTCGAGTGTGCCCTTCAGGTTTTGTGACTGGGATGCCGAGGATCACAAAACAAGGTGTGACGTAACCATGCAAATATACTTGGTACCCTTAATATTTACCCCTCAATCGATGTGCCGGTTAACCACACACGCTCCAACGATACTATGATAAACATTAAGTTACCCTTTGCCTACCTTGTTAAGTCCAGGTTAGTGTGCGGGTTAACCACACACGCTCCACTAACAGCTTAAACAAAGTGCAAAGTGTAATTTCATGGATTAGCACCTTATTCACATTTTCCTAAGTAACTAAGATTGGGAATTTATAAAAAGTTTAGTTACTTAGTATTTATCATTAATACTTTTAATGAAGGGAGAATTATAGTCCTTGTCCTACCTGTTCGGCTAACGACCCTCCACCAGTCAAGGAAGCGGTGGGTGAGAGTGGACACCCATTAAACTGACATTTTATAGGCAATAACATTATACTTCCCTTATAGACCGGCTTCGTGAATGAGGCCTACTAATGGTAAGACGACTTGCTCTTATACATATAATATATTAAACTTTTAATATTATAATAGTATAAGGGTGTATTTTAGACATTTAAAATACTTGGTGGTTTAATCTATTAATTAAACTATACTCTTAATTTAATTAAATTTAAACCATGTCATTATGGAATTATTAATTTTCTTTTAATTAAACACTTTAATTATCTATTAATAAAGTCCATAAGAGTTAATTGAATTGTTCAATAAAAACATCATAATTCCAATTATTAAATTCAAAATTAAAACCATTTAATTAATTGTTTAAGTTATGAACCCAAGAGTTTTAGAATTAAATTCTTTTTTTTTATCATAAAAAAACTTTTTCCGAATTCCAAAACTAGAGGGCAAGTTTTGTAACTCTTGAAAACTTTTGGATTCCATAACTTATGGAGTTAAATACTTGTTTTATGATGAAACTTTTCATGTTCCATAACTTAAGAACAAGTTATGGAATTCTTTAAAACATTAAGATCAAGTTTTGTAACTCCATAAAAAACTTTGAATCAATTTTTTAAAAAACCTTTTCATATCCATAACTTATGGAGGTTTCAAAAAACTCTTTAGATCAAACTTTTAAAACTAATAAAATAGTCATATCATTTTATCTTTTACTAAATTTGACCTAATTCAACACATATAGCAAATGATTCAAATTTTAAAAATAACTAGTTTTTTCACAAAAACAAGTAATTATTTTAAAATTTGACGAACGTCATGTTTTTTTTTCTTTTTTTTCCAACTTTGAAAATAAAACATTTGCATCAATATAACAGAAAACAACCCATGGCTCTGATACCACTGTTGGGTTTTGAGCATTCTAACACTCCTATGGTGTACATGCAACCTTATAAACCTTGGATCTATGTTTTCTATATTATACATGCAAATATTAACTATTCCAAGGTTTCATCCTAACTAGTATATTATGAAGCACCTATACTACAAAGTTCTAGTTAGATGACATACCTTTTGATGTAGCTTGATGTCTTCAAGCTTTAAGAGCTTAGCCCCAATAGTGTGGAAGCCTCATATGGAATCACAAATCACCAAAACACCTTGGAAGAACTTGAGAGAATATGTATGCACACTAAAATCGGCCCACTCTTATTTTCACACACTTGTGCCAATTTTGTGAGCCAAGGACCCCTTTATATATTATGGAGGATTAGGGTTACATCCATGTAAACCCTAATACCCATGACGTTTCATTTACATAGGATCCATGGGTTAAAAGCTCCATGGACCATCCATGAAAGCTTAGCCCAACCTAAATGAACTTGGCCCATTCCATATATATATAAGAGTCCATATTTAATTAGTTCTTTTTGATCACTTAATTAATTCTAAATTAATTCTTGATCAATACTAATTAAATAATATGATTCCATATTAATATATTAGAACTTATAATATATTAATATAAATCATAAATATACTATTCTGAAAAGACTATCCATATAAATTGTGCCAGTGAAGTGCAACCCAAATGGACCATGCCGGGTCGGGTCATGTACATACCAAATATAGTAATGGACTTAGACATTAATCCAATAGAAATTAGAAATTCCGAGTGACGGAACCCTATGCTATCTAGATTTAATCTAGATAGAGAAAACTCAGTAACACCGGAAGAGTAGTTGCAAGGGATACTCGCACTACTCAGGCACTTCGTCCATCCAGATACAGACGAGTGGTGCCTAGAACCATGCCACCACAAGCTCCATCCAGTCACCGTCGCCCTATAGACGATAGACTGCATTCTCCAAAGTTAATACTAGGATGCTAAGAACCACATGACCACCTCCGCAACCACGAATACTTGAATAAAGTAAATGGTATGTTGCGTTAAGCTTTATAACCCAGATCATAAAGAGATTTTAGACTCGACACCAGTCTAGATGTTAGTCGATGGGTTATACAAGAACACGCGCTTCCTACAAACTGGAGGGAGCAGACGCGATGGAGAATGGTGCAAGTCTTAGAGATTTGTTAGACTACTAGGTTTTCCAAATAATACTATCCCGAAAGAGATAGTAGATCCACCTCCCGAGATAGTAAATCACTTCAGAAAATCTTTAAGGGCGAAGCTAGCCCCGACCAGAGACTGCTATCCATGAAACAGCGAAGCGAGTAAGAGAATGATTCTTTCCAGTTAGGAATCATACTGTGAAAGCATCTACTAGACGATGAGAAAAGTTGCAATTTTCTAAATATCGTCTGGTAGAACCCTCTATCTCGCTGACTTTGAAAGTTTCTGTTAGAAACACCTCGAGAGTCAGAAGTGCAGGTCCATTTTGCGCTAGGTCGAGATAGATGCCACGTAACCAACAGGTGCCAGTATATAGCCAATACCTCCAATGATCCAGAAAACCTCCGAAAGCGAATCAGTAGGAAATACAAATCCGAAGACGACCTGAGCCTTCTAAGAACCAACCCGGAAGATTGCACTCCAGTAAGAGAGAACTTGTGGAACTTCAGAATGGTGATCACGCCTAGTGATGATCTAACCATGGAAGTACATTATGTTCCAAGTACTGAAACATTCTATCTTCCCAAGAACTTAGGACCATCAGGGATTCTTGATAAGAATTGGTCCAACCTCCGTCAGACCTCGACTACTTTAGGGATTCCATAATTTCCATCCGAATCTATCCCACGTCTCAACTTGAAAAAGTGCTTGTCCGACGTGACTCTTGTAATCCCACTCGTCGAGATCGAAATCAATGAGAGCCCCAACTTCGTGTAGGAACCTATAGAGATCATGGACCGAGAGGTCAAGCGAACAAAGCAAAGCCGTATCCCGATAGTGGACGTTCGCTGGAACACCAAGCGAAGACCTGATTTCACTTGGGAGCAAGAGGATCTGATGAAGCTAAAGTATCATCATATTTTTGCTTCGCTAAATTGTATCTACGCGTGTGCTTGAACTCTAATTTCGGGACGAAATTCCCTCTAACAGGGGGATGATGTGACAACCCGAAATTTTCATTTGTATAAACTCCGCAGTCAGGCACATCAAATAATAGTCAAATTCATCCCAGTATGTTTTTGGCCGGTTTTCAGTCCGTTGGGTGTTTTATTTTTATGCTCGTCAAGCGAACAAATAAAAGGAAGTATACTTTAGAGGTTGTCGTGCATCCCGTAAGTCTCAAAACTCCAAGAGTTTGGAGTTTACGGCCCCAAACATGGAGTTTACGGCCGTAAACTCTAAAGAGTATAAATATGACACTTAGTTATTTTTAGCTCACTTTTCACTTCCTAACTCAAGAACACCCAAGCTTTTTCTCTCAAGTATCATAAGTTCATTTCTTCAAATCCGCCAAAATGTAAGTGTTTCCTTCCTAGATTCGTTCATACAACACTTAATCTAGTGTTTTTACATCATTTCATCCATGGATTCTTCATCTTTTCTTAGATCTTCAAGTGTTCTCCAAAACACCAAGAACACCAAGAACACACACTAGTGTTTTTGGGCTCTAATCACTCTTACAAGCTTCATATAAGTAAGTATACCCTTCCTATCTAGTTACTTACTTAGTATACTTGTTAATCCTTTGGAAAATCATCAAAATCCCTAAGAACATATGTGTTTACGGTTTGGGGATCTCCCAAAACTGTAAACACCCCCAAATGGTGTTTTGATGCCCCTAACACCTTTAAATGCTTGGATAAAGGGCTAGAAACTTGCATGCATGAGCTGGAAACACCAAAACACGAAAAGGTTGAGGTATTCATGAGTTTACGGCCGTAAACTCATCGGCTTACGACCGTAAACCCAAGTGTTTACGACCGTAAACTCTCAAGGATGGTCGAAGGACCGTAAACTCCAATGAGGGGTCCTTTTGTGCCCTAACCACTTCCTAAGCCTTTGATTCGAACTTAGAACCCTTCCTTGTGAGATGTAGGACCTTAAAACGCCCAATGGCACCATTACCATGAGTTTACGGCCGTAAACTCATGGGGGAAATGGTCCCAGAACCGTAAACCCATATGATGCTACCATATGGGGAGTAAACTCCCATGTGAGGCCATACTCTCTTAAGATGCAACCCTTAACACTCCTAGCACTTGAAACAAAGTGTTTTCATGTAATTGAGTGTATTTACTTGCTTAATTAGTTATTAAATGACTAATTAGATACATAAATGTATCATTGCATGCTCAATAGGATCCGCGTGTGTGTTCAAGTCCTCACTTGACACTTAGCATCCTATACCACCCATTCATCCGAATCACCCACTTCAGGTGAGTTCATACCTTTTTAAATGATTTTAAATGCTTTTATGGGGGGGGAATACAAGTTAAACTATAAAGTTATTATATCAATCGCATGTGATTAATAACTGTATAGCAAAAAGATTTATGCATGTTAAACTGTTTTATCCAGCTAAAGGTTTCCAAAGTTTGTTTTCAAATCTCTTTTAAAGTACCAAAATCTCTTTTAAATTACCAAGCTTTTATCAAAGTCTTTTAAACTTATGTTCTTGATAGAATCATGTCTATATAGATATACTTATATAAGTAGGGTTTGAAGGACTTAGGACTGATAACCCGCTTTATTTCCTGTTCCTTGTTTGGTTGTGGACTTACAGCATCCGGTTATTTGTCCGAGTGTCGTTGAAGTCCTAGTTATATATTATGTATATCTGGTTAGATGTTAATACTCTTATTCCAGTTCAACACCTTTGGGTAGGAAAGGCATCTAGATAACCTCTCGAGTAAACTATAATAGGTATAGTTTAGAAACCAACCATGACTTTCATGAAGGAGAACTTAGTTATATCTATATTCTGAGAACTTGTACTTATAGTAACAAGAAAGGTATAAAGAAATTAAAACACGAGATACATCCTCATGACGCGGATTTCACCGTTGTCGAGTGGTAACCAGAGTCTCCTGGAGGGAGAGCGGGCATTGTGTGTATAGATCTATACGGGACAGACGATCCCACATCCTGACTGCTAGCTACAATCCCGACCAACCAAGCCAAGGGGTGACAAATGTCACATTCATTTCGACGCCAGTAGGTCGTCGTGTTTACATCCGTCAATCAGTATGGTTACGAGTATCTTTACATTTACCTTATAATTCATGGCTTTAAGGTAACAAGTATTATCACGGTATTTTCTACATATGAAACCATCATAATATATTTTCCTAGTTATACACTAGGCCACATTTTAAACCTTTAAACTAACCTACTTAGGATTAAAGGTTACTTTAGACTCCACGAGGTGTATTGTCCATTTAATACTACCTGGAGTCTGTATTTTATTTCTTAGACTCTCCGAGGCGTATTGTTCACTTAATACCGCCTGGAGTCTGTATTTCATTCACTTAGACTCTCCGAGGCGTATTGTTCACTTAATACCGCCTCGAGTCTGTATTTTATTACTTAGACTCTCCGAGGCGTATTGTTCACTTAATACCGCCTGGAGTCTGTATTTCATTCACTTAGACTCTCCGAGGCGTATTGTTCACTTAATACCGCCTGGAGTCTGTATTTTATTACTTAGACTCTCCGAGGCGTATTGTTCACTTAATACCGCCTGGAGTCTGTATTTCATTCACTTAGACTCTCCGAGGCGTATTGTTCACTTAATACCGCCTGGAGTCTGTATTTTATTACTTAGACTCTTCGAGGTGTATTGTTCACTTAATACCGCCTGGAGTCTGTATTTCATTCACTTAGACTCTCCGAGGCGTATTGTTCACTTAATACCGCCTGGAGTCTGTATTTCATTAACTTAGACTCTCCGAGGCATATTGTTCACTTAATACCGCCTGGAGTCTATACTTCATTCCTTTAGACTCCCCGAGGCGTATGGTTCATTCGATACCACCTGGAGTCTATGTTTTATTCACTTTTAGTCAGCAGCGTTACTGCTGAGGTAAAATAGTATTTTCCCTATTACTTTTGCTTGTGATCTTCTCACATATTCCGTAAAGTATAAACTATATTTTGATAATAATAGTTACCTTTGGGGGAAATTACTCTTTAAACATAAAACAATTAGGTCTTGGTAGAAGACCAATTTTATTAGAAAATATAGGATTTTCCGGAAAGAATTCTAATACTTTGTAAGCTCAAATCACCATTATCTAGTGAGATTATTTTGAAGAAAAACATGTATTTATACCAATGTCATTAAATACTTATGAACTCACCAGCATTAAAATGCTGATACTCGCTTTCAAAATAACTTGTATTCTCAGGTCATCAGTAGACAGGTACACTCCGGGAGCTTTTGCGAAGTCAGCCTAGTACCAAGCTGCAACTTATGTTATTTTCCTATATCTACTTTTGATGTTGTTGTTAAATGTAACCTATGTAAAATTATTACTATTAATGCAATGGTTGTTGTACTTTGATTACTAAACTGCATATGTTGTGATACTTGACATGACGTCCTCCACCCCAGAACGTTTCCGCCGTTCCGGTTTTGGGGTGCGACAATATATAAGATCAAGTCAGTCTTACCGTTTGTAGGCCTCATTCACGAAGTCGGTCTATAAGGGGGTATAAGGTTACTGCCTATAAAATTGCAGTTTAATGGGTGTCCACTCTCACCCAACGCTTCCTTGACTGGTGGAGGGTCGTTAGCCGAACGGGTTGGATAGGACTCTAATTCTCATTAAGTATAATGATAATAAAGTAACTAAATTTTTTATTAAATTCCCAATCTTAGTTACTTTAGGAAAATGTGAAATTGATGTTAATCCATGAAAATTTCACTTTGCACCTTACCAAGTCGTTGATGGAGCGTGTGTGGTTAACCGACACATTAACTTGGACTAGTAAGGATGGCAAAGGGTGGCTCGATGTTTATCATAAGATCAATGAGGCGTGTGTGGTTAACCGGCACATTGATTGGGTGATAAAGTCGAGAGTACCAAGCACATTTTGCATGGTTATTCACACACTGTTTGTGATCCTCGGTATCCCAGTCACAAACCTAAAGGGCATAATCGAGATTTAAACAATCCATTGAATTGTTCAATGATTCTCAAAGGATCAAGCAATTTCAATCCAATTAAAACTTAATAACAATTTCGTTTTTCATGGTGGAAATTGATAAATCGTCATTTACCTACCTTTAAATATTTTGCAAGTTAGATTACGACATCCCTCTTCCAATTTGTAAAATATTGTGTTGGGTCCTATCCTTAATATTTCATTTGGGTTTTTTTATTAAGGACACTTTATCTAATCTAAACTTGTCTTTCTTTCTTTTCAGATGTCTTCCAACACTGCTTTTGGCTCAAACCCTACTGGCTTCTTCTCTCTCATGAACCTATGTGGGAGAGTCATCTTCGATGGTTCCAACTTCAATGATTGGATTAGGAACATTAGGATGGTTACTGACTATGAGGACAAGGAATATGTCCTAGACAATGAGCTAAAGGAAATTGATGAGTCTTCTGCTACTCCTGAGGAGATTGCTGAGTTTAGGGCACATGACATGGACGCCACCAAGGTAGCTTGTATTATGCTTGCCACTATGTCAGTTGAGCTCCAAAAGTCATATGAGGACTTCTACCCTTTTGAGATGCACCAGGACCTGATGGAAAGATACCATCAGAGTGCTCCTCAAGATAGGTATGAAATCATCTCTTCCATGATAACAGCCAGGATGAAGGATGGTGAACCCATCACGGGCCACTTGCAGAAAATGCAAAGGTTTGTGGACCGGTTGCTGAAATTGAGTGTGAACTTTCCTGAGGAGCTGGCTATAGATATCATTCTACACTCCTTACCTCCATATTATGATCAGTTCCGCATGACCTATCATATGAACAAGGAGGAGGTTACACTTAACAAACTTCAAGGGCTTTGAGGACTGCCGAAAGTGGTCTCAAAGGTAAATTGGTTGTTACTACTCCTACCACCGCCTCTGTTATAACAGTTGGACAAGGGAAAGGGAAGAAGAGGAAGGCTCCCTCGAAGAGATGCAAGGGAAAGTCTCTTGTTGGATCCTCTCCAGGTGGGACCAAGGCTGGTTCTGCTTCTCCCTCTTCCATTCCATAGCAGGCAGAGTGTTTCTATTGTCACGAAAAGGGGTACTGGAAGCGAAGCTGCCCTAAATACTTGCAGGATGTTAGAGATGGGAAGGTTAAAGCCACTCATGCAGGTATTTATACTAGTCTATCTAAAAACTCATCACATACTAACTCATGGGTGCTTGACACAGTTTATGGATTTCACAATTGTTCTGATGTGTACGGCCTAAAAAGAAGTAAGGATGTCGAGCACGGGAAGATAAACTTGATCATGGGGAATACGAAGGTTTCACCTGTCACCAAGATTGGAGTTTACTATTTATTGCTTAGTAGTGGGTTAAGAATAGATTTGAATAATTGTTGCTACTCGTCTGATATGGCAAGAAATATTATTTCCTTTCATGGTTTGTACAAACAAGGTTTCACATTTTCGTTTGATAATGAAATTGGTGCAATAAATGCTTATTATAATGGTGTTTTTTATTTTAAATCATTACCATGTAATGGTGTATATGAAACTGTGAACGTTGTAGACAACTTAGGAAATGATGTGTTGCATATCGATTCTTCCAATGAATTGGATAAGGCGCATTTTTGTAATCTGGTTTAAGCTCCTGCACAGACTTGTTAGTTGGTGACAAAATTGTCATTTTACTGATTCCTTCAGTACAAGGGTTGGAATTAACCAACAAGCTAATTTTTCCATCTGGAAGAGGAGTAGCTGTCTCCTTTATTATGCTTTTAAGCAAAGCATCAGCTTTCAACGAATTTGTTGTTTCTTTACCAGGTGTCGTTTGCACTGGAATAGCCTTTGTTTCTAAGCTTTCGCTTTCCGGTACATCGGTGACCGTTGTTAGTTGTTCATACAAGTTGATTTTTTGCTCGATTGCTGATAGCTCTATGAGGAGCATTTGTTTCTTCATCCTCAAGGATTTCAGGCCTTCCATTTTGTAAAATTTTAAACTCTTTATCCTTCCCCTCTCTTTTTTGTGAGTGAAGTTTGTAAGGAATATGTCGTGGGGATCATATCTTTTTATAGGGCTCGAGAGGAGCAAGTGAGATCATGGATGATGTAAGACATACCTGAAGTCACGGGTGAGACAGTCTGCCAGCACATTTTTATCTCCTGCAAGATATTCTACAGTAAAAGTATATCGAGAGAACCACTCTTGCCAACGTATTAGTCGGCCTAATATGTTGTCTCCTGCAATCTTAGTTCGGAGAAAATAAGTAAAATTTTTATTATCTGTACGGACCAGGAATTTTACCGGTGTTAAATATAGAGAGAATTTTGTAATAACTCTTTTTACAGCGAGTAATTCTTTTTCATTGCTATGATAGTTTTTCTCGGCTGCTTTGAAACTGCCAGAGGTGTATCTGCAAATTTGTTCTTCGTTTTTGGAATTTTTGGCTTTTAAAACTCCTCCCCAAAATTCAGCAGAAGCATCAGTTTCAATAATTAAACTGTCTTCAATATTCGGAAGATAAAGCTTTAGAAAATTGATTAAAATTTTCTTTATCTTTTTGATGTAATATGTATCAGTATTTGACCAATTCCAAATGACATCTTTTTTTAATTTTGACTATAAGGGCTTTCTCATGGCTGCAAGTTTTTCAATATATGTTTCAGCATAAGTTAAAACACAAAGAAATCTTTGCAGTTGTTTTTTATCTTCTAAAACATTTGGAAAATCATGTAAATGTTCAAGAATATGTTTTTGAGGACAATGAGTGCCTTCATTTTTTTCTAAACCCAAAAAATTAATTTTTGTTTTGAAAAGATGAGCTTTCTTTTATGAAAGTATTATTCCTTATTTTAAAATGGTTCTGAGAACCTGGGTAACATGAACATAGTGTTCTTGTTTATTTTTGCTGAAGACCATGATGTCATCAACGTATACCGTATAGAAACTTTCAAGACCTCGTAGGGCGTTCTGCATGTGTCTTTGAAAAATACTAGGAGCTTGTTTAAGCCCAAAGGGTAGTACCTTCCATTGAAAGAGTCCATCAGGACATGTAAAAGGAGTGAGTAGCTGTGATTCTTCATCAAGTAGGACCTGCCAGAAACCAGATTTGCAGTCCAAACTTGAATACATATTTTTTTCCGCGTAATAGGGTTAAGAGCTTATGCATATTAGGGAGATTATGGGAATCTCCAATGGTTGCATCATTGATTGCCTTTTGTAGTTGACAACCATGCGTTTCTTTCCTCTTCTTTTTTCAGCATCTTTGTTAACAAGAAAAGCAAGGGACATATGAGGAGATTTTGATTCTTTGATTAACCTCATATCAAGTAATTCTTTGATTTGTTTGGAGAATTCTTCTCTATCTTGTGGAGAGTAAACCATAGGTTTTTCTCTTACAACTGTTTTAGGATTAATGAGCTTGATTGAAGCCTTCATCCATCCTTTGGTTTTTTCTGGATCAATAGGATTTTCAGAACAAACTTTTTCAAGAAGATCTTCTACCTGTTTGAAAATGGTGGTTTGGGCAGAAATAATCCTTTCTTCAATAATTCCTTCTTGGGTTATATTGGTACCCGGAATTTGTTTTTCTTTAGAACCCTTTTTCTGGGTTTCAAGAAAACCTGGTTTTCCTTTACTAAAAGCTTCAGTAACCTTTTTTACAATTACCATATCGTTGTTAAGATGAAAGGCAATTCTATCTATCCATTGTATAAATGGTCCATAGACTTGGCAGAAGTTGTTGCCAATTACAAGATCAATTCCTGAGTCTTGTTGATAAATAGTGGGAACGTTGAAATGTTCACTTGAAAGCTCGATATTAATGTTTCTGCAAACTTTATTAATTTTTATAGTGTCACCATTTGCAATAGTAGCGACAATTTCTTTGGGAGCATTTTCCCATAGTTCGTTTGGAATGATGAACTTGCTTGCAAGACATAAGGATGCACCTATGTCTACAAAACAGTGTACCCTAAATTTCTTATATCCTTTGAAGTTAAGGAAAGCAGAAACATAAATAGAGTTTGGATTAGTGAGATTCATGAGAGAATCATTATTTTTCTGGAGGTTTGCACAAAAATGGTTAACCTCTCCCTTCTTAAAAGGCGGAGTCTGTTTAAGGCTAATATGAGTCATCAGTAGTTGTTTCATCTTCTTCTGAGGATGACGAGGAATTAGTACCAACATGTAAAATGAAAACACATTGTATACCGTTGTATTCTTCTTCAAGAGCTTCATAGCCTCCGTTATTAGCAGCTTATAATACCTTAACCTTGTCAGGAATTAGTATCAACATGTAATATGAGTCATCAGTACTTTTTCCTTCTTCGTTGCAAATCCAACACCTGCATTTTTTCTTTCCTTGTGGGCAGGAAGTATTCTTTTTAGGTGTTTCTTTCGAAGATTTTTTGAAGTATTTTCCTGGAGAAAATCTTCTCTTTTTCTTCTTCCAAAAAGATTTGTATTTCTTTTTGTTTTTATCTTTATACTTTTTCTTAGTATAAGTTTTTCTTCCGATATCAAAATCTTTGAAATCAGACAGAATGTTACAACAATCCTTGCTTATAGTTTTAAGCTTTTGTTGTTTATACCTGTCTTGACATATTCTGTCAATTTCTTCTTTTGCAATTTTTGTTGCATAAGAAAGACTGGTTTGCTGAATCTCTCCAATGGCTTCTTTTTTCCATCTTTCAGTACAGATTTCTCCAATGATTGGTATTTTCATAAGATAAGCAGATATCGATTGTGAATATTCACTTCTCTGTGGAATATCATAAAGATATGATTCATATCTACATGTGCATTTGTCAAGGAGACAAATATCATGTAACTGTAGTTTTGTCATTGAGACTCTTGCTATGTCGACTTTCTTATTTATAGTGAAGTCTTTATTGGAGACATAATCTAGTCCTAAGAAGATAGTGTAAATGACATTTATAAGATTATAAAAAAGGTCTAATCCATGTAATTCTTCATTCCAATTATTATTTCTAACGAATTTTTGCACAATTCCATCAGTCTTGTGTTCTAAAAGTAGGAAAACATTTTTTGCATTTCCAAATTCATCTGGGTTTGTTTGTAAGATTAGTGAAATATCAGTAACCCATTTTTCTATAACTCTTTCTCTGAGTTTTAAGTCCTGGATACAATCAATATTGAGGACATTGATCGTATTGGGTCCTTTACCACTATTTGGAATACCAATGTGGACAGGCATTTTGAACTCATACTTCTTTTTCTTCTTTCTCTCGCCTCTGTTTGCGGCCATATATGAAGATTTTGCTTCCATTTTTTCGTTGCTATCTGAGTATTCGAACTTGACAGCGTTTATGTTAGGATTGTCTTCCTGTTCTGATTCGGTATCAGGTTCATTTACTTTAGCTATTTTAAAGTATTGATCAAAAAGTTGTGGCTCTTTTTGATATAGTTCTTCGCATTCTTCAGTTTCCAAGGATAGAAGCTGAATGAGTTTTTGGTCAGGTTTATCATAGTCTTCATACTGAAGATTAAAGAAATATTTCTCTAGTAGCTCGGAGATTTTTTCTTTCATTTTTTCTCCTTCTTAAAGATATAAATCTTCTGGGAGTCTTTTGAGCTACCTAAGTCTGAGTTTCCAATACTCGGATTGGGAGGTGAGTTTTTCTTAAGACCTGAATATTTTCCAGGTTTGGTTTTTTGCTCTATAATGGAAATATTCTTGATGTGTTCAAGAATGTCTTTATTACAAGGGCAAGAATCAATCTTTTCAGATAACTCTTTAGTAATGTCTACAATAATTTTTGCAGATGCAACTTCTAACTGGGTAGTGGTTACGTATTTATTGACTGTTGAGTCAAAGTTTATGATCAGCCCAGCTATTTTTTTTTCAAGAAGGTTGATCGATCTATTGAGCTCGGTTAAGCTCATCCTATTAGTTGTTTTAACTGGTCTTGTATACCAGTGATCTTAAGGTTGGTTTCCTTAAGAGTGCCTTCAATATTTGCCCTTCTGGCAACTTCTTCCACAAACTGATTATTTTTTAAAGAGTTTTCTAATAGGATAGAATGTTTATCAATAGATTGGGTTAATTTAATAGTCAACCTATTTTGTTTTTCGATTGTTTCGAATAATTTTTCAAAATCTTCTTTGACAAAATCATTTTTAAGGATAGCTAAATCACTTTTAAATTGGTTAAAAGGTATTTTATTTTTTGAAATATTTGTAGAAATATCTTTTGAAACACCAAGATAATGGCTTATTTTTGAAGTCTTTAAAAGACATCTTGCAATGATCTGGTTGAGATTATTGCAATGATATACAATTGTTTGAATACCAGCTTTTCCAGAAGTAGAGAAAACGTATTCTTTCTTTTCAGTATTATCGTCAAGAGTTTTAATTTTGACTGCTTTACCTTTTTTATAAAAATGAGGAAAATCTATTTTATTACTCATTTATAATCTCAGTGATTTGTTTGATATTCTGACGTAGACTATCAATTTTTAAAGACATGTTTCTTATTAAGTTACTATCTTTTCTTTCTGAGCTTTCTCCTACGTGGAGTGAATCCATAGAAATTCTTGGTCTAAGAGTTTCTCGTAGAGCTTTTTTTTTCTAGCTATGTTTAAAACCCAAGAGTTTTTTGAGGATTTATGTCGCAAAATTGCTTATCTTTGACATGGCCGATTTCTGAGAAGTCGTTGTCAAGTTCGATATACTCGTCTTTCTTGTAGTCTTTGCTATGGTGACTATTGGTCAGGGCATATCCTATGAGATAGGTTATTGTGAATGGTTTATCACCTGGACTCATAAGGTCACTTCTCTCAAAGTGATGTATAAAAGATAAGGTTTTATCTATATTTGCAGATTTTAAATGCAGAGCAAACTTTGGATAGACTGAAAACATAAACTTTTGGTAAGCAAGGTTTCCTTTGGCAGCACCTAAGATGCAGTCCTGTCGGTCAGTGATTCTGTTGTCAATTAAGGCCATTTTTATGGGAGAACTTATTCCTGCTTGGAATTGGGATTTTATCAAAATTTTTATAGCTCCGATACGGACCATTCTTATTTTTGATCTAATCTCAAGTGGAATACTTTTCAAGTTATTGTTTATTTGCTCCTTAGTCAAAAGGGGGAGAAAAACAGCTCCTATTGTGTCTTTTATGTCTACAGACATTTCTTTAGTACTAACAAAGTAGAAAATTTCATTTTTCCTCTTGAGAGGGTTTAAAATACTAAGTTTAGAAGGAACATTTTTGAAAATGTTTTCTTTCTTTATTTTTAAATCTGTTTTCTTAACTCGAGAGAGAAGGTCTTGTTTTATTAAGAGGTTTGCATGAAAGTCGTCTTCATCCTCAACATAAGTTAAGATTTGTTTTTCTTCTGAATTATTTTCTTCAGAAATGTTGAAAATTTCTTTATTCATTTTAAGAAATGTTAACAAGTTAAAATCCTTTTTCTGAGTTCTGAAACTGAGTTTAATGCTTTATCAAGGTTTTCTTGATGTATTTTTTGCCTATGAAGGAGATACTTACGTATATTAACCATGGTTGGTATATATTCGTGAGTATGTTTATTTTGTGCTTGTAGAATTCTGAAATTTATATGCACTAAATCTTTCTTATTATTGAAAATC
This sequence comes from Lactuca virosa, assembly GCF_052849685.1. Taxonomy (NCBI): domain Eukaryota; kingdom Viridiplantae; phylum Streptophyta; class Magnoliopsida; order Asterales; family Asteraceae; genus Lactuca; species Lactuca virosa. The sequence goes on along the minus strand of NC_136426.1, from coordinate 332,162,285 downwards.
ATTTCTTTATGATGAGAACTTTTATCCTCGATATTATGAATTTTTCAACAACTTCACTGTAAAGTGTTTTATTATATTGTAATGCCATTTTTAACAAGGCTCTGATACCAGATTGGGTGTGCGGGGGTTTTGGTATCCGTGGCATTGTCGTCTTGGACATGTCAGTAAGAAGCACATAGGCCAACTTCAAAAGGATGGATTTTTGGAGTCGTTCGACTTAAGGTTGGATGACACTTGCGAATGTTGCTTACTTGGAAAGATGACTAAATCACCCTTCACATGTACTTGTGAGAGGGGTGAGGGTTTGTTGGATCTCATACACACCGATGTGTGTGGGCCCTTCATAACCACCACAAGGGATGCTAACCGCTTCTGTGTGACTTTTACTGATGATTACAGTAGAGATGGCTATGTCTACTTAATCAAGCATAAGTCAGAAACCTTTGACAAATTCAAAGAGTTTAAACGGGAATTAGAGAATCAGCTGGGCAGCAAGATAAATATGCTTCGATCCGATCGAGGTGGTGAGTACTTTAGGTTCAAGTTCGTTGACTATCTTAAGGAATGTGGAATTGTTTCATAATTGATGCCACCTAGGACACCAAAACATAATGGTGTGGCTGAGAGGCGCAATCGAACTTTTTTGGACATGGTTCGTTCCATGATGAGTCGAGCTCCATTACCAATCTCGTTCTGGGGGTATGCCTTAGAGACTGTCGCCCATATCCTTAATCTAGTCCCTACCAAGAAGGTTCCCAAAACACCTCACGAGATGTGGACTGGGAATGCTCCCACATTAGGCCACATCAAGGTTTGGGGTTGCGAGGCTTTCGTGAGGCGCGAGACTCACGACAAGCTCAAACCTCGAAGTGAGCGGTGTATTTTCATTGGCTACCCACAGAAATCCTTTGGTTATCTCTTCTACAGACCGAGCGACAATGTTTTCTTGGTTGCAAGGAGAGGAGTCTTTTGCGAGAGAGAGCTCGTAGGCCAAGTAGTCAGTGGCAGGAAAACTGATCTTAAAGAACATCAAGATTCAAGTGGGGAAGGAACCTCAAACACTAGCGATCAACCTGAGGAGGAAACTCCTATTGAGCCGATTGACGAGTCCATACCTCTGAGGCGTTCTTGTAGAGTTAGTGTTCCACCTGTGATATATGGTTTTCATATAACATTTGAGGGTGATACATTTATCAGAATAGCACACTGATAAATTTGGATGAACCTAACAACTACAATGAAGCCATGGCAAGGCCCAAGTCTGCTAAATGGAAACAGGCTATGGACAACGAGATTCATTCCATGTATGACAATCAAGTTTGGAACTTGGTTGACAATGTACCGGGTCGTTAGACAGTCGGGTGCAAATGGATCTTCAAGAAGAAGATCGACATGGATGGAAAGGTACACACTTATAAGGTGCGAATGGTTGCGAAGGGCTTTACTCAAACTTCGGGAGTTGACTATGATGAGACCTTCTCACCTGTAGCGGAGATTAAGTCTATTAGGGTTATGCTAGCCATAGCTGCATTTCATGATTATGAAATATGGCGAATGGATGTCAAAACCGCTTTCCTTAATGGAAAGTTGGCTGAGGATGTTTACATGAGTCAGCCAGAGGGTTTTGTCGATGCAAAGTACCCTAATAAGGTTTGCAAGCTTGAGAAATCCATGTATGGATTGAAACAAGAATCTCGCAGATGGAATCTTTGTTTCGATGAGAAAGTCAAAGAGTTTGGCTTTTCGAGAAGCGAGGATGAGTCCTGTGTATATGTCAAAGCTAATGGGAGCGTAGTTAGCATTCTGGTATTGTATGTGGATGACATACCACTCATAGGAAATGACATCCCAACCTTGCAGGAGGTTAAGTCCTGTCTTGGGAAGTGTTTCGCTATGAAGGACCTCGGAGAAGCTGCCTATATTCTTGGGATAAGGATATTGAGAGACAGGAGTGAAATACTAATTGGACTTAGTCAGAGTACCTACTTGGATAAGGTGCTGAAAGGATTCAGCATGCAGGATTCCAAGAAAGGTGACTTATCGATGCAGAGCAATGCCGAGTACAGAGAATGAGATAGCTGAGATGATTCGAATACCGTATGCTTCCGCTGTTGGCTCGATCATGTTTGTGATGACTTGTACTCGCCCAGATGTGGCCTTTGCTTTGAGTATGGTTAGCAGATATCAAGGGAATCTTGGCAAGGCTCACTGGACTGCAGTTAATAACATTCTCAAGTACCTGCATAGGACTAAGGACTGGGTCCTTACCCTCGGTGGGAGTGATGACTTGAGAGTGGTGGGGTATAGTGATGCCATCTTTCAGACCGACATAGATAATTTCCACTCGCAGTCGGGCTGGGTCTTTACACTGAATGGAGGACCAATTACTTGGAAAAGTTCCAAGCATGAGACAGTAGCTGATTCAATGTGCGAATCATAGTACATAGCAGCAAGCGAGGCGGAAAAGGAGGCTATATGGCTGAAAAACTTTATCGGAGACCTTGGAGTTGTACTAGTTATAAAGGAGCCTATGGAGATTTTCTGTGACAATGAGACTGCAGTTGCCTTAGCCAAGGAACCATGTGATCATGGCAGATCCAGGCACATCAACAGAAAATATCACTTCATAAGACATCGAATAGAAGAAGGGATCCTCGTAGCAAAGAGGGTATCGTCAGAGGAGAACCCAGTAGATCCCCTTACGAAGGGACTGAGTAGGCTTAAGCATTTACAGCATGCAAGGGGCATCGGGCTAAAGGACGATATTAGTTTTAATGATTAGATAGCTTTCGAAACTTGTAATAGTTGAAATCTAGTTGGCATTTGATGTTTAACTAAAAGGTGCTTTTTATTTACTAGTATGGTACTGTCGTGTGTCAATCATTTACTATTGTTTCCCTTTGCATGTTTTGACTTCCAGAATAATTATATTATTCAAACTATCCACAATCGATCATACGTTGGAATTAGGTATTGAATCAAGACTAACATGAAATTGGTTTGTAGATTTGTCCGAATGGTATTATGTGACAACCCGAAACTTTTTCCGTTACCGTTAGTCGAGACCCGTTAATAAACCATTTAGTTTTATAATTTAATTTTATATTTTATATAATTCGGAACAAAAATCACGCGAAAGACCCGAGTTTCTGATGAAAAATCAAAGTTTTCGGCTGAGTGACGTTCATGGCCGTAAACTCGTTTACGGCTGTACACTCGTTTACGGCCAACGACAGGTGGACCCGACCATCGACCATGAAAACCCCCCTATAAATATGAGTCCTTACCCCTCATTTGCGCTTTACTGGCCGAAAACTCTTTCCTTCTCTCTCTAAACTCTTGACTGTAAACACCAAAAACACCCTTATTCTTCCGGAAATCATCGAGAATCACCATTGGGAGTTGTTTTGGAGCATCTAGAACGCGTTTTCATCGAAATCCATCATCACTGTTCTTGAGTTTACGGCCGTACGCGCTTCAAATCTTCAAATCTTTAAAGACCGTAAACTATTTACGGCCGTACACCCATCAAATCTTTAAAGTTCCTTCAAGAACACTGTTTACGACCGTAAACCCTTCAAGGGGCTGTTCACGGCCGAGAACAGTTCACGGCCGCAAACTCCTTCACACAGTGAATATTGGCCGCAAACCACTTTTTCCACCTCGATCGAGTCTTGGTAACATTCCTAAACCAATAGCAAGTGTTTATCCAACACTATAATTAATGGTTTCGCTAATAAAATACATATATGTATTAATTGTTATTAGGATCCCGTTGAGTGCCGCGTACATCAACTCGAGGGTCTTCATTCCTAGTTTCGTTGTGCGACGCTTTCACGTAACTAACAGTGAGTTCATTGTTGGATAAGGTGTCTAAGTCCATAACTTATTTGGTATATACTTGACCCGACCCGACATGGTCCATTTGGGTTGCACTTCACCCAAACTAGTTATGGATAATTTTATGAAAGTTGTATACTTACGATTTATTAATATATTATAAGTTATAATATATTAATATAAAGTCATGTTACTTAATTAGTTTTAATCTTGAATTAATTATGAATTAATTTAGTGATTAAAAGGAAGACTAATTAAATCATGGGCTATTATATTTATATGGTGTGGGCTAACACTCATTTGGAATGGGCTAAGCTTATATGGAAGTCCATGGATGATCCATGGAGCTTTTACCCATGGATCCTTGGAAGAGGAAAAGACATGGGTTATTAGGGTTTCACCCTAACCATGTACACTATATAAACAAGCTTATGTTGCATGAAAAAGACACTAATGTGTGTGTAAGTGTGGTGGCCAAAATCAAGAGTTAGTATACTCTCTCATACATTTTCCAAGTTTGTGGTGATTTGTGATTTCCATTTGAGGCATTCACATTATTGGTGCTTGGCTCTCAAACTCCAAGGAATCAACAATCAACAAAAGGTATGTAATTCATCTAGTTCTTTTATGGTTAAAAGTACCCCATGCCATGCTAGATAGGTTATAAACCTTGGAAAATAATATTTTGCATGTATCTTAGACAAACATAGATCCAGGGTTTAATAGGGTTGCATGTATACTTAGGAAGTGTTAGAATGCTCAAAACCCAACAGTGGTATCAGAGCCTAGGCTTGTTTGTTTGATACTTGATGCAAAATAGTGAAAAAAGTCGAATTTTTTGCTGTCTGCCTGATGAACTCGCCGAGTCCATGGGGGGACTAGCCGAGTTCATGTGTAAACTCATCCTACTCGGCGAGTAGGTTCGTGCACTCGGCGAGTAGGAGCCTCAGAATGCAGATTTTCGACTTTTGCTGCTGGAAATGGACTAGAAACATTACCCTAAACTGTTTTGGTGTTTTAAAACTTGTTTTAGTTGGTGTAATGGTTGTTCTAATCCATTTACAATAGCTTATATCAAAATTTCATGCTTTGTATGTGTTCATATAATTCTTGAAACTTTGATGATCATGTTCATGTTCTTATGAATTTAGAAGATGATAGGAATTATTTGCTGAATTGTTTAGGATTAATTCTTGATCATTTATGTGTTTTAATGGAGTCCATAATTTGTCCTCAAGTTATGGATATCCAAAGGTCACTTTTTAAACACACACTTAAAACACATAAGTTACATGGAAATGAAGAGTCTTCATTTTTATGAACCTTTAATTCATAAGTTATGAAATGAAAAGTTTTGAATAGTTTCAAAACTTGTCCTCAAGTTTTGGAATTTGTAAAGTTACACACACTTTAATATACTTTAATTCCAAACCCTTAGAGTTTTAAAAGTTAAAATTCAACCCTTATACTATTTATAACATTAATGGTTAATTATTATATATATGTATAAGATCAAAGTCGTCTTACCGCTAGTACGCCTCATTCACGAAGCCAGTCTATAAGGTGGGTATAAGGTTGTTGCCTATAAAATGGCAACTTAATGGGTGTCCACTCTCACCCACCGCTTGCTTGACTGGTGGAGGGTCGTTAGCCGAACGGGTATGACAAGGACATATAAATTCTCATTAAAAGTATGATGAATATTATAAAGTAACTAAACCTTTTATAAATTCCCAATCTTAGTTACTTTAGGAAAATGTGAATATGGTGCTAACCCATGAAATTCACACTTTGTACCTTACCAAGTCGTTGGTGGAGCGTGTGTGGTTAACCGGCACACTAACTTGGACTAGTAAGGATCACGAAGGGTGACTTAATGTTTATCATAGATCGGTGGAGCGTTTGTGGTTAACCGGCACATCGATTAGGTGATAATATTAAGGGTACCAAGTGAATTTGCATGGTTATTCACACCTAGTTTTGTGATCCTCGGCATCCCAGTCACAAAACTTGAAAGGCACAATTGTGACAACCCGAAAGATATTCTGTTAACATAACCCATACCGTTAATAAAATTTATTTTATTTTGGGTTTTTCCGTTCACTTTCAAATTAAATAATTCATTTAGAATTATTATTATAATTTCCTATGTGTTGAAACGAAATATTTAATTGAGTGAAAACACTCTAAATAATCTTTTGAAAATTTCTAGACTATGACTAGTGCGGGTAATGGCCATTTACCCGGGTAAAATATTAAGCTCCGTTTAATGCCGGTATTGGGTGTATTCCCACCGGGTCACTAACTCTAGACATATAAAAGGGTGGAGTGACCACCATTCGAGCTTTTCCCACGCTTCAACTTTCTCTCTCTACTCTCTCTCTAGAAATCGAACTCTCTCAAGAAATCTTCACTTTCAAGCTCCAATTTGGTAAGTGATCCTTCCTAACTAGTTGTTTATCCTAACATGCATGCAAATCCATGACTTAAACTCTCAAATGCATCAAAAGTATGTGTTTACGGTTTGGGGGAGCCTCCCAAAACCGTAAACTCCTTCAATGGGGGTTTTGAAGCCCCAAAACCCTTCCAAACCTCTTCTAATGCTTAGATCCTTACATGCATGGAGTTAGAACCACAAGATCATGAATTTTTGGCCATGAACATGAGTTTACGGTTCTTGAATGTTCAAGAACCGTAAACACCCTTTCATGGGGTTTTGATGCTCCTTAACCCTTCCAATGCATGTCTAATGGCCTTGAAACTTGCTTGGATGATCTTAGAACCCTAAAACATGTCCAAATGAGCATGAACTTGAGTTTACGGTTTGGGAACATCTCCCAAAACTGTAAACACCTTCCAAGGGTGTTTTAATGCTCCAAACACTTTGCATGGCTTGTATGTGAGTCTAGAACTTGCATGAATGGCCTACAAACCACCAAAACACATGGAAAATGGACAAACATGGACAAGGGTGGGTTTACGGCCGTAAACCCATGAGTTTACGACCGTAAACTCCCCAAGGGTGGTCCAAGGACTGTAAACCCTAATTCCTAGGCCATTTCATGTCCCGATCACTTCCTAAGCCCTCAAATCAACCCTAGATCCTTCCTATGTGCAAGATGAGACCTTGGATCACTCAAACCACCACACCTATGAGTTTACGGCCGTAAACTCATGGGGGATGTGGTCTTTGGACCGTAAACTCCCCTAAGGGTTTACACTTGAAGAGTAAACACCTTATCTAGGCCCTACACTCCTTAGATACAACCCGTACCATCCCTAACACTTGAATTGAAGTGTTTTCGTGCCTCGGAGTGTATTATCCTGCTATCTTAGTAAATCAAAGTCTAATTAGATACAATTATGTATCTCTTCATGTTACATAGGAACCTCACGCGGGTTCAAGCCCTAAACTGATATTTAGCATCTAAATCGGCACATTCTCGTCAGGTGAGTTCATACCCCTACACCATTTTCTGTGTTTTTCATGTTTTCAGGGGGGGGAATACAAGCAAAAGTACAAGGAAACTGGTACTCAAATCTATTATTTCGTATGACACAACTACATGTTCAATATGTTTTAAACATTGAAATCCGTATTAACCAACCGTCTAACTCGTGGAGTTAGTTTTCAAAACCAATTGTGAAACTCATTATAAAATATTACATTTTTACATTTCACAAGGATTTCATGTCAATTCATAAACCGGGATTTTCTATACTATTACTTGTAAAGTTCATTATTCTTATGATTGGAGACACGTCCTCGGTAACACTCCACAACGGATACGAGAGTGGAGGACTACTCCCGTAACCAGAATCTCTTGGAGGGAGAGCGTGACTTGAGTGTATAGATCTATATGGGGCTGACTACCCCGCACCCTGCTACTAGCTACAGTTGGATCGTCAGGTCCATGGGTGACAAAAGTCATAAAATGATGATGGACTTCTTATTGCCATATCTAGTCTATCGTATGGTTATGGAACTCGCAACTTAGATAATGGAGATTTACTGATAAAGTAATAACGAATCTAGTGAACTAATCTCCTAGTAATAACTATCTTTGATTACTACTAGTTCACTACTTACTTATTAGTTTTGTGTACGTGTCAAAACTAATATGCTTACCACGGGATAACTAGTCATTCAGTATGCTTCACTTAATCGATACAAGTATGGTAGATACTTGTACACATCATTTCAGAATCGATAACCAGCGAATATTTTTCATAAGAAAACATAGGGTTTTCTTGGGATAACGTAACTTTTCATAAACAAGGTTGTATGGTACATCTAACGAGAAATCAAATCATGTTTTCATAAGGAAACTTGCAGGATTTTCTTAATTCAAATTGTGTAACAAAGGGACAACCAAACTACTTTTATAAGAAAATACAGGATTTTCTTGGATATCAACTGTTCATGAAACTAAAGGAAACTGAACCTTTTTCCAGAAAACAAACCGCTTATGAACTCACCAGCTTTATGCTGATATTTTAAAACTGCTTGTATTCTCAGGGCATCCATAGACAGGTACTCCTACTAACTTTTTGGAGAAGACGGAGCATATAGAAGACTCGTCTTTACTTTTGTTCTAACCAATGTATCTAAGAAAACTTGTAGTATTTTATTTTCAAACAAATGTAAAACTTTCTCATGTAATGTAATGGTTGTGTTTACTATGCTTGCTATGTACATTGGTTGTGATACTCTACATGACGTCACTCCACCCCGGAACGTTTCCGCCATCGGTTTCGGGGTGTGACAGATTGGTATCAGAGCCCTTGTTTATAGTGAACTAAGTCTACCGAACCTTACATGGTATACAACTATAAACACTAAGGGACCTAAGAGCTCTAAACTAAAAGTATGCTTTTAAAATATAAGTATTTTTATAAAAGTATACAAGTATTCCCGAGTACCGAAATCCGTATCGCGAAGAGAACAAAGCATAAGTAAATTGGGCGTTGTGCACTGTGGTTAAACCTGGGCAGTTATGTAGTCATGTCTAGGGTCAATATAGCCTGATCAACTATATTCATTCAAGACACGGCCAACATGTCCTTGGGAGTGACTGTGGTGTACAGCAGGCCTATAACTTACCTAATATCCATTCAACATAAAATACTATGGGAGTATTTTAGTCCGAATCAAATACCTCATGGAAATCCATTCCGAGTGTTACTACTCATTCCTCCCTTAGCGATAGTTTATTTACTCTAAGTAATTTTCCTGCCCTATCGCTTAGTAGAACACTCTAAAAATTTTTATGAGATATATCCTTGCTTCATATCTCTAAATTTCATCCTCCTTTTTCTTGGTCATTTCAGATCAAGATGCCTCCACGAAGGAGATCTACCAGGAGAAACAACGACACTCCTCCACCACCGCCTCCTCCTCAATTTGATATTGTCATGTTTCAGGCAGCTGTTACTGCTGCAGTGGCTGCTGCCATGTCGCAAATAAATTCCGGTGGATCTGGTGGTCAGGGAAGTGGTGTGCATCCTCAATTACAGGAAAGTGGTCAGGGACACCAAAAGGAGTGCTCCTATAAAGACTTCATGAACGCAAAACCCACATCCTTCGACGGCAAAGGAGGTGTTATTGCTCTGACTCAATGGTTTGAAAAGATTGAGTCCATATTCGAGATTTGCGCAGTCTCCGAATCCAACAAAGTGAAGTTCGCCGCTTGCACTTTCCTCAACAAAGCATTAACCTGGTGGAACGGCCGGGTCAAGTCCTTAACCCTGCCAGTGGCAAATGCCATGGGTTGGGACAAACTGAAGGAACTCATGATAGCCCAGTATTGCCCACGGGGCGAGATGCAGAAACTCGAACAGGAACTCTGGACCCTAAAGATGAAGGGTTCTGACATTGCCTCCTACACTTCTAGGTTCGAGGACCTAGCACTCCTTTGTCCGGGAATGGTATCCCCGGAAAGCAAAAAGATCGAACGATTCATTTGGGGGCTGACCCAGCCAACCAAGGGAAATGTTTTGTCTGTGGGGCCGGAAACCTTCGATAGCGCCAAGTGTTTGGCACAAATTCTGATTGATCATAGCGACGATCCCGAGGAAATAGCCACCGCCTCTGATCCGGCTAAAGGGAGCGGTGAAAACAAGAAGAAATCCTGGAACAAACGAAAGGGTCAGGGTTCGCAAGGACCCTCAAAGAAACAGCAAACTGTGGCGGTCCACGCCGCTACAACCCCTGTTGCTACTCCTACCACTCAGGCTCCTACCAGCGGGTACACTGGCACCCTTCCTCGGTGTGACAAGTGTAACTACCACCATAATCCCGGCCCGTGCCGGGAGAGGTCATGCACAAGCTGTGGCAAAAAGGCGCACACGATGCGATTTTGTAGGACCCCAGTCCAACCAACAAATCAAGCCTCTGGAGCGGGTGTTGGTCGAGCCTGCTACAACTGTGGGGAGGTCGGGCATTTCAAGAGGGACTGCCCCAAAGTAGCAACAACCAACAACACCGGGAGAGTTCTAACCATGGGACAAGAAGAGGCAGTCGCTGACCCCACCGTTGTCACGGGTACGTTCCTCCTCGACAACTCTTATGCATGCATTCTTTTCGATTCTGGTGCTGAAAGGAGCTTTGTTAGTCATGCATTCAAACAATTTCTTAAAAAAAAATCCCAACCATTAACCGAAAAGTTTACCGTCGAAATGGCTAACGGTGAGAAAGAGAGCACTAACGAGATATACGTAGGGTGTACCCTATCCTTAAACGACCGTTCATTTCTCATTGACCTTATGCCAGTCTCCATAAAAAGCTTTGATGTCATCGTTGGCATGGATTGGTTGAGCCCCAATCGTGCAGACATCCTCTGTTTCGAAAAAGCTATCCGTCTCAATCTTCCTTCGGATGAAACTCTTGTAATCTACGGGGATAAACTCAGTTCAAACCTCCGCATCATTTCGTGCATCAAAACCCAGAAACTTCTGCGGAAGGAGTGTTATGCATTCTTAGCCCATGTCGTTAACGAAAAGCAGGAAGTTAAAGACCTCGAGAGCATCCCCGAAGTCTGCAACTTTCCTGATGTCTTTCCAGAGGATCTCCCAGGAATCCCTCCTGAACGCCCAGTGGAGTTTCGTATCGACTTAATCCCCGGAGCTACCCCTGTAGCCAAATCTCCTTATCGATTAGCTCCGACAAAAATGCAGGAGTTATCTAGTCAGCTCAATGAGCTGCTCAGTAAAGGATTCATCAGACCGAGTTCCTCGCCGTGGGGAGCCCCGATCTTATTCGTGAAAAAGAAAGATGGATCTTTTCGAATGTGTATCGATTACCGAGAGCTGAACAAGCTCACGATCAAAAACCGCTATCCTCTTCCTCGAATAGACGACCTCTTTGATCAACTTCAAGGAGCTAGCTACTTTTCCAAAATCGATTTAAGATCAGGGTACCATTAGCTGCGAGTCCATGAGGGTGACGTTCCCAAAACAGCCTTTCGGACTCGATATGGTCACTATGAATTCGTAGTTATGCCCTTCGGTCTAACCAACGCACCGGCGGTGTTCATGGATTTGATGAACCGGGTGTGTCGTCCATTTCTGGACAAGTTTGTTATCGTGTTCATCGACGACATACTTGTCTATTCCAAAAGCGAAGAGGATCACAAACAACACTTGAGGGTAGTGTTGGAAACTCTTAGATCGGAGCAACTGTACGCGAAATTCTCCAAATGTGAATTCTGGATCCGGAAGGTTACTTTTCTTGGTCACGTGGTAAGCAAGGAGGGCATACACGTGGATCCTTCCAAGATCAAAGCGATAGAAAACTGGTCAGCACCGAAGACACCCACCGAAATCCGTCAATTCTTGGGTCTCGCTGGCTACTATCGCAGATTTATCCAAAATTTCTCCAAAATTGCCAAACCCTTAACCACTCTAACTCAGAAGGGTGTCCCCTTTTGTTGGAGCGAAAAGCAAGACGCTGCGTTCCAAACACTGAAGCGAGCCTTGTGCAGCGCACCTATCCTGTCCCTTCCCGATGGGACGGAAGACTTCGTTGTCTACTGCGATGCATCCAATCAAGGTCTCGGTTGTGTTCTAATGCAACGAGGCAAGGTCATCGCCTATGCTTCCAGGCAACTAAAAGTACACGAAGTCAACTACACGACTCACGACCTAGAATTGGGAGCAGTGGTCTTCGCATTAAAAATCTGGAGACATTATCTCTACGGAACTAAGTGCACTATCTTCACTGACCATAAAAGTCTACAGCACATCCTCGACCAAAAGGAGCTGAACATGAGACAACGGCGATGGGTTGAACTACTCAACGACTACGAGTGTGAAATCCGCTACCATCCCGGCAAGGCCAATGTGGTGGCAGATGCTCTCAGCCGGAAAGAATACTCAGGTCGTAAGATGAAGGCACTGACTATGACTATCCATTCCCACTTATCCGCGCAAATCAAAGAGGCTCAGCTGGAAGCCTTAAGACCAGAAAACGTGTCAGGCAAAGCCCTGAGAGAAATGGATAAGAATCTTGAGATCAGAAACGACGGAGTCTATTGTTTCATGGACCGGATCTGGACCCCAATTTTCGGAGGCTTCAGAGAGGTTGTCATGAACGAAGCCCATAATACTAAATACTCCGTACACCCAGGTTCGGATAAGATGTACTTGGATCTCAAGAAACTGTACTGGTGGCCAAATATGAAGGCCGAAATCGCTACCTTCGTGGGCAAGTGCCTGACTTGCGCCAAAGTGAAGGTCGAATATCAAAAACCCTCCGGCCTACTCCAACAACCCGAAATACCTGAATGGAAATGTGAAATGATTACTATGGATTTCATTACCAAGTTACCCAAATCTCCGAGTGGGTACGACGCCATTTGGGTAATTGTCGACCGACTGACCAAATCTGCTCACTTCCTTCCTATCAAGGAAAACTTCAAAATGGAAAGACTCACGCGAATCTACATCCAAGAGGTAGTCCGACTGCACGGTGTACCCGTGTCCATCATTTCCGATCGGGATAGCAGGTTCACTTCTAGGTTCTGGAAGTCACTACAGAAGGCTCTTGGAACTAAGCTGGATATGAGCACAACTTACCATCCTCAAACAGATGGACAGAGTGAGAGAACCATCCAAACCTTGGAAGACATGCTGAGAGCCTGCGTCATTGACTTCGGCGCGTCATGATATACTCATCTTCCTTTGGTTGAATTTTCTTATAACAACAGCTACCATACCAGCATCAAGGTTGCGCCGTTCCAAGCCCTCTATGGCCGCAAGTGCAGATCCCCTCTGTGCTGGGCTGAGGTGGGTGACACGCAGCTGGTCAAGGGACAAGTCCCTGACAGCACTCTCACTGGTCCAGAAATCATCCGCGAAACCACTGAGAAGATCGTACAAATCCGAGAACGACTTAAGGCCTCCCGAGATAGACAAAAGAGCTACGCCGATAAACGACAAAAACCCTTCGAATTCCAGGTTGGAGACCGTGTCTTGTTGAAAGTCTCACCCTGGAAGGGCATGATACGCTTCGGAAAGCGTGGAAAACTTAACCGAAGGTACATAGGACCTTTCGAAATCCTAGCCAGGATTGGTCCCGTGGCTTACAGACTCCGATTACCTCATGAACTTAGCAATATTCACCCTGTCTTCCACGTCTCAAACCTTAAAAAGTGTCTTTCTGATGAGACCCTTGTGATTCCCCTGGATGAGATCGAAATCAACGAAAACCTGAACTTTGTGGAAGAGCCCATCGAAATCATGGATAGAGAGATCAAACGAACGAAACAAAGCCGCATCCCGATACTGAAGGTTCGCTGGAATGCCAAGCGGGGACCCGAATTCACTTGGGAACGCGAAGACTCGATGAAAACGAAATACCCGCATCTCTTTCCAATTCCATGATTTGTAACTAAATTCTAAATTTCGGGACGAAATTTCCTCTAACGGGGGGGATAATGTGACAACCCGAAAGATATTCCGTTAACATAACCCATACCGTTAATAAAATTTATTTTATTTTGGGTTTTTCCGTTCACTTTCAAATTAAATAATTCATTTAGAATTATTATTATAATTTCCTATGTGTTGAAACGAAATATTTAATTGAGTGAAAACACTCTAAATAATCTTTTGAAAATTTCTAGACTATGACTAGTGCGGGTAATGGCCATTTACCCGGGTAAAATATTAAGCTCCGTTTAATGCCGGTATTGGGTGTATTCCCACCGGGTCACTAACTCTAGACATATAAAAGGGTGGAGTGACCACCCTTCGAGCTTTTCCCACACTTCAACTTTCTCTCTCTACTCTCTCTCTAGAAATCGAACTCTCTCAAGAAATCTTCACTTTCAAGCTCCAATTTGGTAAGTGATCCTTCCTAACTAGTTGTTTATCCTAACATACATGCAAATCCATGACTTAAACTCTCAAATGCATCAAAAGTATGTGTTTACGGTTTGGGGGAGCCTCCCAAAACCGTAAACTCCTTCAATGGGGGTTTTGAAGCCCCAAAACCCTTCCAAACCTCTTCTAATGCTTAGATCCTTACATGCATGGAGTTAGAACCACAAGATCATGAATTTTTGGCCATGAACATGAGTTTACGGTTCTTGAATGTTCAAGAACCGTAAACACCCTTTCATGGGGTTTTGATGCTCCTTAACCCTTCCAATGCATGTCTAATGGCCTTGAAACTTGCTTGGATGATCTTAGAACCCTAAAACATGTCCAAATGAGCATGAACTTGAGTTTACGGTTTGGGAACATCTCCCAAAACCGTAAACACCTTCCAAGGGTGTTTTAATGCTCCAAACACTTTGCATGGCTTGTATGTGAGTCTAGAACTTGCATGAATGGCCTACAAACCACCAAAACACATGGAAAATGGACAAACATGGACAAGGGTGGGTTTACGGCCGTAAACCCATGAGTTTACGACCGTAAACTCCCCAAGGGTGGTCCAAGGACTGTAAACCCTAATTCCTAGGCCATTTCATGTCCCGATCACTTCCTAAGCCCTCGAATCAACCCTAGATCCTTCCTATGTGCAAGATGAGATCTTGGATCACTCAAACCACCACACCCATGAGTTTATGTCCGTAAACTCATGGGGGATGTGGTCTTTGGACCGTAAACTCCCCTAAGGGTTTACACTTGAAGAGTAAACACCTTATCTAGGCCCTACACTCCTTAGATACAACCCGTACCATCCCTAACACTTGAATTGAAGTGTTTTCGTGCCTCGGAGTGTATTATCCTGCTATCTTAGTAAATCAAAGTCTAATTAGATACAATTATGTATCTCTTCATGTTACATAGGAACCTCACGCGGGTTCAAGCCCTAAACTGATATTTAGCATCTAAATCGGCACATTCTCGTCAGGTGAGTTCATACCCCTACACCATTTTCTGTGTTTTTCATGTTTTCAGGGGGGGAATACAAGCAAAAGTACAAGGAAACTTGTACTCAAATCTATTATTTCGTATGACACAACTACATGTTCAATATGTTTTAAACATTGAAATCCGTATTAACCAACCGTCTAACTCGTGGAGTTAGTTTTCAAAACCAATTGTGAAACTCATTATAAAATGTTACATTTTTACATTTCACAAGGATTTCATGTCAATTCATAAACCGGGATTTTCTATACTATTACTTGTAAAGTTCATTATTCTTATGATTGGAGACACGTCCTCGGTAACACTCCACAACGGATACGAGAGTGGAGGACTACTCCCGTAACCAGAATCTCTTGGAGGGAGAGCGTGACTTGAGTCTATAGATCTATACGGGGCTGACTACCCCGCACCCTGCTGCTAGCTACAGTTGGATCGTCAGGTCCATGGGTGACAAAAGTCATAAAATGATGATGGACTTCTTATTGCCATATCTAGTCTATCGTATGGTTATGGAACTCGCAACTTAGATAATGGAGATTTACTGATAAAGTAATAACGAATCTAGTGAACTAACCTCCTAGTAATAACTATCTTTGATTACTACTAGTTCACTACTTACTTATTAGTTTTGTGTACGTGTCAAAACTAATATGCTTACCACGGGATAACTAGTCATTCAGTATGCTTCACTTAATCGATACAAGTACGGTAGATACTTGTACACATCATTTCAGAATCGATAACCAGCGAATATTTTTCATAAGAAAACATAGGGTTTTCTTGGGATAACGTAACTTTTCATAAACAAGGTTGTATGGTACATCTAACGAGAAATCAAATCATGTTTTCATAAGGAAACTTGCAGGATTTTCTTAATTCAAATTGTGTAACAAAGGGATAACCAAACTACTTTTATAAGAAAATACAAGATTTTCTTGGATATCAACTGTTCATGAAACTAAAGGAAACTGAACCTTTTTCCAGAAAACAAACCGCTTATGAACTCACCAGCTTTATGCTGATATTTTAAAACTGCTTGTATTCTCAGGGCATCCATAGACAGGTACTCCTACTAACTTTTTGGAGAAGACGGAGCATATAGAAGACTCGTCTTTACTTTTGTTCTAACCAATGTATCTAAGAAAACTTGTAGTATTTTATTTTCAAACAAATGTAAAACTTTCTCATGTAATGTAATGGTTGTGTTTACTATGCTGGCTATGTACATTGGTTGTGATAATCTACATGACGTCACTCCGCCCCGGAACGTTTCCGCCATCGGTTTCGGGGTGTGACAACAATCGAGATTGAAACATGCCATTGAAAAGTTCAATGAATCTCAAAAGAATCTAGGAATTTCAAAAACCAATTAAACCTAATAATTCATTTCGTTTTCATGGTGGAAATTGGTGAATCGTCATTCACCTACCTTCAAATATATTATAGCTTAGATTACGGCATCCCTCTTCTAAGTTATAATATATTGTGTTGGATCCTAGCCTTAATATTACATTTGGGTGTATTATTAAGGATTCGATATATCTAATCTAAACTTGTTTTCTTCTTTTCAGATGTCTTCCAACAACAAAGCTTCGGGCTCTAACCCTACTGGCATATGAGTCGAAGTTTATCTGTTCCTTCTAGAAATAGAAGCGATATCTGGGCCCCTCGATGATTTTGTGTTGACCCATGTACCGGGCCTGGTCAGAACTAAATTGATGTGTTCAGTTAAGTTCTTTGTCAAACAAATCGGAAATCGAGAAACAACTGCTAGACAATAAGTAAGACATTGTTCCATGTATTTGTCTGGCTGATATCATGAGAGCAGAGGATTATATGATCACTTATCTAAAATGGTGCTTCATAGTTCACAAGAGTTTTCGAGAGCTACGATTGCCGGTTGGTTCCTGAAGTAATATAGGCAAATACAATTATTAGACTTATCCAAGCGGGAGTCTGTTGGATAAGGTGTCTAAGTCCATAACTTATTTGGTATATACTTGACCCGACCCGGCATGGTCCATTTGGGTTGCACTTCACCCAAACTAGTTATGGATAATTTTATGAGAGTTGTATACTTACGATTTATTAATATATTATAAGTTATCATATGTTAATATAAAGTCATGTTACTTAATTAGTTTTAATCTTGAATTAATTATGAATTAATTTAGTGATTAAAAGGAAGACTAATTAAATCATGGGCTATTATATTTATATGGTGTGGGCTAACACTCATTTGGAATGGGCTAAGCTTATATGGAAGTCCATGGATGATCCATGGAGCTTTTACCCATGGATCCTTGGAAGAGGAAAAGACATGGGTTATTAGGGTTTCACCCTAACCATGTACACTATATAAACAAGCTTATGTTGCATGAAAAAGACACTAATGTGTGTGTAAGTGTGGTGGCCAAAATCAAGAGTTAGTATACTCTCTCATACATTTTCCAAGTTTGTGGTGATTTGTGATTTCCATTTGAGGCATTCACATTATTGGTGCTTGGCTCTCAAACTCCAAGGAATCAACAATCAACAAAAGGTATGTAATTCATCTAGTTCTTTTATGGTTAAAAGTACCCCATGCCATGCTAGATAGGTTATAAACCTTGGAAAATAATATTTTGCATGTATCTTAGACAAACATAGATCCAAGGTTTAATAGGGTTGCATGTACACTTAGGAAGTGTTAGAATGCTCAAAACCCAACATTCATACCCCTATTTCTTTACGGTTTTAACGTTTTCAGGGGGGGACTACAAGCCAAACATATTTGATCTTGTTAAATTATACAAAAAGGATTTCAATACACTTAGAACTGATACAATTGACACAACCACACAGTTTTTATACGTTTATCAAATATTTAGATATTTCATCCCTTTTGTATATTGCTAAGCATAAGGGAGGTTTTCAACACAATCATAGAGTTTTCTAGTTTTCAACATGAATACAGTAACATACATATAAACTATAATAGGTATAGTTTGTGGTAATAACTATATAGAGTATGGTTTATGAGACATATATTCAGCTACTAAACTCAAGAATTCGTTTTATTCTACATGTAATCATTAATATAACATTTTATGAGTGAGCATTCTTCGCATACTTAGTGAAGTACCTACAAAAGTCCTGAGATTATAACCAGAGTCTCCTTGCCGAAGAATGTGAGTTTGTGTATAGATCTATACGAGATTGAAAATCCCGCACCATAATTGGTAGCTACAGTTAGGCCGGCAGGCCTGGGTGACAAAGTCATTTCGATTCCGATGCTTGAAGAACGTCGTTCAGGCAGTTCAATGGTCAAGTATGGTTATAACAACTCATAAATTTGGTACTAAGAATATACGATTAATGTATGAATGGTAATAACTTCAATTAGTTTTATTATAAAGTAATAGAACTACGACACACATTAAAGTTTTCAGAGCTTTCCGAACTTACTATACATACTAGAGATAGGGTTTTTCATGTAAAAAGGGGTATCTCATTAAAAATAAACAATGCACAACACATTCAATGGTAACTAGACATATGAACTAATACATTATGAGATTCAGAAAGAAAATACACAAGTTAGAAAATACTGGATTTTCTTGGAAACATACAAATATTTTCATTGATTCATTAACAGATTTTCCTTACAAAAACATGCTTATGAAATCACCAGCTTTATGCTGATACTCTTTTAAAACTGTTTGTATTCTCAGGAAATCAGTAGACAGGTACAACACAACGATTTTTAGAAGACGAAGCATATAAAGTCACGTCTTTAACTTTTGTTATACTTTTGATGTATAAAAATATGAATCAAAAAAGATGTAAATGTTTTACTTAAGGAATGTAATGGTTGTGTTTACTTTGATTACTATGATGCAATTGTTATGATACTACATATGACGTCATCCACTCCTGAACGTTTCCGCCGTTCCGGTTTGGGGGTGTGACAGATTGGTATCAGAGCTCTTGTTTATAGTGAACTAAGTATACTGAACCTTACATGGTATACAACTATAAACACTAAAGGGGCCGAAGTGCTCTGTAACTAAAAGTATACTCTAAAAATACAAGTATTTTAACAAAAAGTATACGAGCATACATACGTACAAGAAGCCATAACATGGTAAGAACTACATAAAAGTATTTATGGCGAGTCGGACACTACGGTTAAACCCGGACAGTTATGTAGTCATATGTGGGGCCAATATAACCTGATCAACTATATTTGTCTGAGATATGACCAACATGTGTTTGGGAGTGACTGCGGTGTTGCAACAAGTCTAAAACTGACCAAATCCTATACTAATGAAAACACATAGTTAAAATACTATAGGAGTATTTTATGGTACTATAACACTGCACAGAGTCATCACTACTAGTACAAATCCTTATAACGAAAGACCTGCAGTACCTTGTTAATGTTAGTAGCTATCATTATAGGTCTTTATTACTGTTGTAGGATTAAGATATATCTTGCTCGGATATTCAATTCATGATCATATAGGAGGCTTATCGTCATTCTTTCCCTTGTATCTTTTAGAGAAAGATGCCTCCCAGGAAGAGACCCAACAAACAGAACAACAATCCTCCGCCGCCACCACCTCCTCAGTTCGATCTTGCGTTGTTCCAGGCAGCAGTTACGGCCGATGTGGCTGCTGCAATGTCGCAGATAAATTCGAGTGGCTCTGGCGGATCAGGAGGTGGACCCGATCCCCATAACCTTGATGGAGGTCAGGGACACCAGAAGGAGTGTTCCTATAAGGATTTCATGAATGCAAAACCTAAATCTTTCGACGACAATGGAGGAGTCATTGCCCTAACCCGATAGTTCGAAAAGATCAAATCAATTTTCGAATTTGTGCTTGTTCTAAGGCCAGCAAAGTGAAGTTTGCCGCCTGCACCTTCATTGATAGAGAATTGACTTGGTGGAATAGCCGGGTCAAATCCTTAACTCTGCAAGTTGCAAATGCAATGGGTTGGGAGAGTTTAAAAGAACTCATGCTTGCTGAGTACTGCCCAAGGGGCGAGATGCAGAAATTGGAACACGAGCTTTGGAACCTGAAGATGAAGGGTTCCGACATTGCCTCCTATACGGATATATTCTGTGATCTGGCTCTACTCTGTCCGAGGATGGTCACCCCAGAAGGCAAGAAAATAGAGAGATACATCTGGGGATTGACGCCCCCAACTCAAGGAAATGTCTTGGCTACTAAACCTTCCACTTTCGACAGTGCCAAGTGTTTATCAAAAACTCTTATAGATCACGGGGTTGATCTTGATGCAGTAACAACCGTTCCCGAACCATCAAAGGAGAGTGGTGGGAAGAAGAAATTCTGGAACAAGCGTAAGGGCCAGTCTTCGCAAGAGCCCTCCAAGAAACAACAGGTAGTGGCAGTTCATGCCGCTACCTCCCCTACTGCTATTCCCACTACTCCAGCAACACCCAGTCGTTACGTTGGAAATTTTCCCTTGTGCAACAAATGCAACTTCCATCATTTGGGAGATTGTAGGGAGATGCAATTAAAACAAATGTGGCCGAAAGGGGCACACGGCTCGATTCTGCAAGACACCAGCTCAACCGACCAATCAAGCTTCTGGAGCGGGAGTGGGCCAAGCCTGTTATGGTTGTGGGGAGGTTGGGCACTTCAAGAGAAATTGCCCCAAGGCAACAACAGGTGGTAACACAGGAAAGGTGCTAGCGATGGGCCAGGAGGAGGCAGTTGCTGGTCCCACTGTTGTTACGGGTACGTTCCTCCTCGACAACTCTTATGCATGCCTTCTTTTCGATTCTAGTGCGGAGAAAGTTTTGTTAGTCATGCATTTAAACATCTACTTAAGTGTAAATCCCAACCTTTAACCGAAACATTTACCGTCGAGATGGCTAACGGAAAGAAAGAGAGTACTAACTGTTGGATTAATGTCTAAGTCCATAAATATATTTGGTATGTACTTGACCCGACCCGGCATGGTCCATTTGGGTTGCACTTCACCGGTACAATTTATATGGATAGTCTTTTGAGAATAGTATATTTATGATTTATATGAATATATTATAAGTTCTAATATATTAATATGGAATCATATTATTTAATTAGTATTGATCAAGAATTAATTTAGAATTAATTAAGTGATCAAAAAGAACTAATTAAATATTGACTCTTATATATGTGGAAAGTTTATCTTTTCGGTTTCGAAGCCCGACCCTTCGCAGAGCCCGGTTTCTCAATAAAACTCTCGGTTTTATTAGAAACGATCGTTTTAGGAAACGAATTGATGCCCGATTTTCATTAAATCAGGTGAGTGTGTAGTTACATTGACCTTACACATAGATATGAAGTATTTTACATAAAATATGTGTTGTGTGAATATTTATTGTTTGTTTATTTGAGTTGGATGTTGAAGGTGTGATTTATACATGTGTTTTAAATAATTTAAACTGTATATGTATTTTTATCTACAAAAATGTTGGGTAAAACATGGGTAGATGAAATAATGGGTGTGTGATGATAGGTGAGTTGGATAAAGGAGATGATCAGTAACATTGATCATGAGTTGAGGGTGAGTGGTGAAATTTGAGAGAATCACTTACCCAAAATGTTGGCCCCCGTCATTCATCAGAGTTGGGATGACAACCATGGACTATTCTAGATGGTCTGTGGAACACTAGCAGGCCCGCAACCTGTAGGTGTAATGAACTACATGTTCATTTGGAGTACTCTAAAAACCCATTGACATGTATGACAAGGGTGAATACTGTCAATAATACTGTCAATAAATAAGAGCTATGAATTTAGCCCCTGTTGTATAAACCCTGGTGATGGTGTGACCTTGTGTCTATTCCTTAGGATGAATCCTTAGGAAGGAGTGATAGTTGATTCTTAGGGTAAACCCTTAAGAAATAAATTAGATAATGGGGTTGGGGTAATTTGGTTGATTGATTGATGTTTAAGTATAATAAATTTATTTATTGTGGGTTGAAAACCCTATATGCTCACCAGGCTTCCAAGCCTGACACACTCAGTTTTTTTATATTACAGGTAGTGGACCCCGAGCATAGTCGGATCATGATGATGAGTGATTTATGGATTATAGGTCAGTAGTTATGAATAACTTTTGTAAGGCTTATAATGTCTTGTTTATGCTTTTGATCTGCATCGGAACATGACATCCCGAGGTTTTGATATAAAAGGAAATTATATATTTCTTAAAGAAAGGTTTTGACAAACTTTTATCATGTTTTGTTTTTTGGGGACCAATTCCGCAACATCTTTTAAAAAGATTCTCTGATTTTATTTTCAAAAGCATAAATTAAATCGGTCTTTTCTGGCCGAGAAATTAGGGGATGTCACAGTTGGTATCAGAGCATTAGTTTAAGCGAACTAGGAAATTTGTAGGATTTTTAGACTTAAACTTAGAATGCTAAGCGATGATTGTGAGTTGAGTGTGTCTATTATATTTTAGGTAGTACACCTAAATTGTCACGAGCACTAGTTTATTTTAGGAAGGATGCCTAAAATGCTTTTATGTGCTAAATGTTTTGTGTTATAGCTATAATGATGCTATAATTTGTTCGGATCTATGGTCTGTTGCCGACCGGATCTGGAAACCTTATGTGTGTAGGATTCTAAGCGTATGATTACGAGATTAGAACTAACATGTAAACGTTTCGGAGTAATAACGAAGATTTAACGCCTATTGAAAATAAAGATCTAAATTCACCTATGATTGGTGTATAGATCGAAATGGCAAGTACTCAAAGTGGATTCGGAAACGATAATCCACAGCCTGAGCCAATCACGATGGCTGGGGTGCAGGCAATAGTGCGTACGATGTTGGATCAACAGATGGAAGAAACAAAACATTTACTTCAACAAAGTAAGGATGAACTTACAGTGCCAATACATCAGGCACTTACTTTAGAGGCAGCTATCTGGGCTGCCAAGACCGTTGTGATTGGTTTTCAGCATTCTAACACTCCTATGGTGTACATGCAACCCTAGAAACCTTGGATCTATGTTTGACTAAGATACATGCAAATAATTATTTTTCCAAGGTTCTTATCCTAACTAGCATGGCGAGGGGTACTTGAATCAAATAAAACTAGTAGAATCACTTACCTTGTAGTAGTAGGTGATTGCTTGGAGTTTGAGAGCCTAGCACTAATAATGTGGATGCCTCAAATGGAAGTCACAAATCACCACAAACTTGGAAACTTGAGAGAATAGTCACAAACTTCTTGAAATCGGCCCTCTTAGTTTACACACATCAACTAGTGCAATTTCAAGAACCAAAGCCTCCTTTATATAGTGTGGTGGATTAGGGTTACATCCATGTAAACCCTAATACCCATGTCTATTCATTTCCATGAGATCCATGGGTTAAAGCTCCATGGAGTATCCATGGACTTTCCATGCAAGCCTAGCCCATTCCAAATAAGCATTACCCCACACTATATAAATACAAGAGCCCATATTTAATTAGTCATACTTTTGATCTCTAAATTAATTCTAAATTCATTATAGATCAACACTAATTAAATAATATGATTTTATATTAATATATTAGAACTTATAATATATTAATAAAACATAACTTATACTATTCTCAAAAGATTATCCGTAAATTGTTCGGGTGAAGTGCAACCCAAATGGACCATGCCGGGTCGGGTCAAGTACATACCAAATATAGTTATGGACTTAGACACTATCTCCAACAGTCTCCCACTTGGATAAGTCTATTAACTATAGTTGCAAGTATGACTTCAGGAACCGATCAGCAATCGTAGCTCTTAAAACTCTGTTGAATTATGAAGCGCCATTTTAGATAAGTGATCATATAATCCTCTGTTCTAGATATCAGCCGGACAAATACATGGAACATGGTCTTGCTTATTGTCCAGCATTTGTTTCCCGATTTCTGATTTGTTTGACATAGAACTTAACTGAACACATCAATTTAGTTCTGACCGGGCCCGGTACAGAGGTCAAAAAAAAATCATCGAGGGGCCCAGATATCACTTCTAATCCTAGAAGGAACAGATAAAGTTCGACTCATATGTTTGCTCTACTACTTGTTGAACTACACACAAAGGCACGGTTTATAACATCGAGTTACCAATGCGTTTTCGTACAATCAATGCATAACCAACTCATAGACAACAAATCATATCTCTAGGTTTAAAGACTTATATGATATTACCGTCTCGCGATCACTCGAGATAAATTCCATGAAGTGATACAAGTGAGCATGGGTTGAATCCAATACTCAGAACTTATGGGTACTCATGAGTGTTGTAGCCCTACTTTGTCTAACATCTTAGAACTCTACAAGCCAACCCATGACAGTCTTGATTCATATCTACTTCCAACATATGACCGACTATGGAGAGTTTGAATAATATGATATAAACCATAACATAATTATTTTGGAAGTCAAAACATGCAAAAAGAAATAATAGTAAACGATTGACAAGAGATAGCAACACTTTACTCATAAATAACAACTTTTATTTATCATCAAATGTCAATTACATTTTACAAATTTCAAGATTATCTAACTACTAAAACTAATATCATCGTTCAGCCCTATGCTTCGAGCATGCTGGAGATGCTTAGCCCGAGTCAGTCCCTTCGTGAGGGGATCTGTTGGGTTCTCATCCGATGATACCGTCTTTGCCACGAGGATTCCTTCTTCTATTCGATGTCTGATGAAGTGATATTTTCTGTCAATGTGGCTGATCTCCTATGATCTCTTGGTTCCTTTATAGCTGGTACAACTCCAAGGTCTCCGATGAAGTTCTTTAGCCATATAGCCTCCTTTGCTGCCTCACTTGCTGCTATATACTCTTATTCACAAGTGGAATCAGCCACTGTCTCCTGCTTGGAACTTTTCCAAGTAATTGCTCCTCCGTTTAGGGTAAAGACCCAGCCCGACTGAGAGCGAAAATTATCCCTGTCAGACTGAAAGGTAGCATCACTGTACCCTACAATTCTCAAGTCTTCACTGCCACCGAGGGTAAGGACCCAGTCCTTAGTCCTTCGTAGGTACTTGAGGATATTCTTTACCGCAATCCAGTGTGCCTTGCCAGGGTTCCCCTGATACCTGCTAACCATGCTCAAAGCAAAGGCTACATCAGGTCGAGTACACGTCATAGCATACATGATCGATCCTACAGCTGAAGCATAAGGTATTCGACTCATTTCTGTTATCTCAGCCTCAGTACTAGGGCTTTGTGTCTTACTCAATCTAGCGTTACTCTGGATGGGTAACTCTCCTTTCTTGGAGTTATGCATGTTGAACCTTTTCAACACTTTGTCCACATAGGTGCTTTGACTAAGTCCAACTAGTCTTTTACTCCTGTTTCTCAAAATCCTTATCCCTAGGATATAGGCAGCTTCTCCAAGGTCCTTCATAGCGAAACACTTCCCAAGCCAGGACTTTACTTCCTGCAGGGTTGGGATGTCATTTCCTATGAGTATTGTGTCATCCACATACAGTACCAAAAAGCTGACTATACTCCCACTAGCCTTAATATAGACACAAGATTCATCTTCACTCCTTGAAAAGCCAAATTCTTTAACTTTCTCATCAAAGCAAAGATTCCATCTGCGAGGTGCCTGTTTCAATCCATAAATGGATTTCTCGAGCTTACACACTCTATTGGGGTACTCTGTACTGACAAAACCCTCTGGCTGAACCATGTAAACATCTTCAGCCAACTTTCCATTAAGGAAAGCGGTTTTGACATCCATCTGCCATATTTCATAATCATGAAATACAGCAATGGCTAACAGAACCCTAATAGACTTAATCTTGGCCACTGGTGAAAAGGTCTCATCATAATCAACTCCCGGAGTTTGATAATAACCCTTTGCAACCAGTCGTGCCTTATAAGTGTGTACATTACCATCCATGTCGGTCTTCTTCTTGAAGATCCATTTGCACCCAACTATCTTACGATCAGGTACATTGTCAACCAATTTCCAAACTTGATTGTCATACATGGACTGTATCTCGCTATCCATACCCTCTTTCCATTTAGCAGCCTTAGGGCCTGCCATGGCTTCCGTGTAGCTGTTAAGCTCATCCAGATTTACCAGTGTGTTATCACTGATAAGTGTCTCACCTTCTGTAGTAATATGAAAACCATAATAATGCTCAGGTGTATTCCTAACTCTGGTGGAACGCCTCAGAGGTATAGATTCTTCAGTCGGCTCAACAGGAGTTTCCTCCTCAGGTTGAGGGCTAGGGTTTGAGGTTCCTTCACCACTTGACTCTTGAATTTCCTCAAGGTCAATTTGCCTCCTACTGTCTCCTTGGCTCATGAATTCTCTCTCTCGAAAGAATCCTCTTCTTGCTACAAAGACCACATTATCACTGGGTCTGTAGAAGATGTAACCAAAGGATTTTTGTGGGTAGCCGATGAAAATACACCTTTCGCTTCGGGGTTCGAGCTTATCGTGAGTCTCGCGTCTCACGAAAGCCTCGCAACCCCAAATCTTGATGTGGTCTGGTTTGGGAACTTTTCCAGTCCACACCTCGTGAGGTGTTTTGGCAACCTTCTTTGTAGGGACTAGATTAAGGATATGGGCGACAGTCTCTAAGGCATACCCCCAAAATGAGATTGGTAGCGAAGCTCCACTCATCATGGAACGAACCATGTCCAACAAGGTCCGATTGCACCTCTCAGCTACACCATTCAACTGTGGTGTCCTAGGAGGTGTCAATTGTGAGACAATCCCACATTCCTTAAGATAGTCAAGGAACTCAGTACTAAGATACTCACCACCACGATCGGATCGAAGCATCCTAGTGTTCCTGCCCAACTGATTCTCCACTTCTTGCTTAAACTCTTTGAATTTCTCAAAGGTTTCTGATTAGGTAGACATATCCATATCTACTAAAATCATCAGTAAAAGTCACATAGAACCGATTAGCATCTCTTGTGGCGGTTCTGAAGGGTCCACACACATCCGTGTGTATGAGGTCCAACAAACCTTCACCCCTAGCACAAGTGCCAGTAAAAGGTGACTTTGTCATTTTACCAAGCAAACAAGATTCACAGCTATCATCTGACTTTAGGTCAAATGACTCCAAGACTCCATCCTTTTGGAGTTGGCCTATGCGTTTCTTTCTTACATGTCCAAGACGACAATGCCATAAGGATGCTTTATCTAAGCTAGTGGAAGAGTTAATACACAATACATTATTTCCTAGATTATCTACAACAGATACAGTTTCATACACGCCATCACAAGGTAATGCTTTAAAATAAAGAACATTATTAAAGAAAGCATCAATACTACCACTATTATTATCAAAATAAAAGGTAAAACCTTGTTTATACAATGCATGAAAGGAAATAACAATTCTTGCCATTTCTGGCGAATAATAACATTTATTCAAATCTAATGTAAACCCACTATTTAGCACTAAGGAATAAAGTCCTATCTTGGTGACAAGTGAAGCTTTCCTGTTTCCCATGATCAAGTTTATCTTTCCCTGCTCCACATTCTCACTTCTTTTTAGTCCCTGCAAATCACAACATATGTGAATACCACAACCTGTATCAAGGACCCAAGACTTAGAATGAGGTGAGTTATTAGACAATATAGTGTATATACCTGCATGGTTGGGTTTTACTTTCCCATCCTTCAAATCTTGCTGGTACTTTGGGCAGTTTCGCTTCCAGTGCGACTTTTCATGGCAATAGAAGCATTCAGCCTCACTAGGGTTAGCAGAAGGAGTGACAAAACCTTTCTTGGTTTTGCTTGAAGAGGAGCCTTCAAGGGTCTTACCCTTGGTACCCTTAGAAGGGTTCTTTCTCTTCTTCCCTTTGCCATGCCCGATTGCCAAGACATTGGTCGCAGTTGGAGTAGGAGTAGGAGTAGTAACAACCGACTTACACTTTAGACCACTTTCGGCGGTCTTCAAGAGTCCTTGAAGTTTGATGAGGGTGACTTCTTCCTTGTTCATGTGATATGTCATGCGGAATTGATCATAACACGATGGCAAGGAGTGCAAAATGATGTCTATTGCTAACTCCTCAGGGAAGTTCACATTCAGCTTCAGTAAACGGTCCACATACCTTTGCATTTTCTGCATGGGGCCCGTGATGGGTTCACCATCCTTCATTCGGGTTGTTATCATGGAGGAGATTATTTCATATCGCTCTTGACGAGCACTTTAATGGTAGCGGTCCATCAAGTCCTGCTGCATCTCAAAAGGATAATAGTCCTCACAGGACTTTTGGAGCTCGGCTGTCATGGTGGCCATCATGATGCATGCCACTTTTGTAGCATCTCTTTCATGTACCTCATATTCAGCAAGCTCTTCAGGGGTAGCAGTTGGCTCGGGTACCTTCAGCTCCTTGTCGAGAACATATTCTTTGTTCTCATACCGAGTGACCATCCTGATGTTTCTGATCCAATCTGTAAAGTTGGACCCATCAAAGATGACTCTCCCACAAAGATTCATGAGAGAGAAGGAGCTAGTAGGGTTTGAGCCAGAAGCATTGTTATTGGAAGACATCTGAAAAGAAGAGGGAATAGATTAGATTAAATATAGAGATAGTCCTTAACAAAACACCCAAATGTAATATTAAGGCTAGGACCCAACACAATATTTTATAACTTAGAAGAAGGATGTCGTAACCTAAGCTATAAGATATTTGAAGGTAGGTGAATGACGATTCATTGAACTTTCTTCAATGGCATGTTTCAATCTCGAGTGTGCCCTTCAAGTTTTGTGACTGGGATGCCGAGGATCACAAAGCAAGGTGTGAAGTAACCATGCAAATTACTTGGTACCCTTAATGTATTACCCCTCAATCGATGTGCCGGTTAACCACACACGCTCCATCGATACTATGATAAACATTAAGTCACCCTTTACCTACCTTGTTAAGTTCAAGTTAGTGTGCCGGTTAACCACACATGCTCCACTAACCGGGATGCCGAGGATCACAAAACGAGGTGTGAAGTAACCATGCAAATCACTTGGTACCCTCAAGGTTTATCACTCAATCGATGTGCCGGTAAACCACACACGCTCCACCGATGTTATGGTAAACCTTAAGTCACCCTTTACCTACCTTGTTAAGTCCAAGTTAGTGTGCCGGTTAACCACACACGCTCCACTAACGACTTAAACAAAGTGTAAAGTGTAATTTCATGGATTAGCACCTTATTCACATTTTCCTAAAATAACTATGATTGGGTATTCAATAAAGTTTTGTTACTTTAGTATTATCAGTATACTTTTAATGAGAATTTATAAGTCCTTGTCCTACCCGTTCGGCTAACGACCCTCCACCGATCAAGGAAGCGGTGGGTAAGAGTGGACACCCATTAAGTTGCCATTTCATAGGCAACAAACGTATACCCCCTTATAGACCGGCTTCGTGAATGAGGCGTACTAGCGGTAAGACGACTTGATCTTATACATATATAAATATTATTAAACTTATAATATTATAAAGTATAAGGGTTGAATTTTAACTTTTAAAATTCTAGGGGTTGGAACTAAAGTTTTTAATATGACTTTACATGTTCCAACACTTGAGGGCAAGTTTTGTAAACTTTCAAAACTTTTCATTTCTCATAACTTATGAGTTAATGGTTATTAAAAATGAAGACTCTTCATTTTTTGTAACCTATGTGTTCTTTTAATGGTTATTTATAAATGTGACTTTTGGTTATCCATAACTTAAGAACTAGTTATGGACTCCATTAAAACACATAAAGATCAAGAATTAATCTAATCAATTATTAGCACATAATTTCTATGATCTTCTAAACTCATATGTTTATGAATGTTCATATCAAAAATTTCAAGAATCGTAAGTACATATACAAAACTTGAAATTTTGATACGAGCTTTTGAACAAAACTTCGATTTTCAAGTTTTTTTTTTTTTTTTTTTTTTTTTTTTTTTTTTTTTTGCATCAAGTATCAAATAAACAAACCAGGCTCTGATACCACTGATGGGTTTTCAGCATTCTAACACTCCTATGGTGTACATGCAACCCTAGAAACTTTGGGTCTATGTTTGACTAAGATACATGCAAATAATTATTTTTCCAAGGTTCTTATCCTAACTAGCATGGCATGGAGTACTTGAATCAAATAAAACTAGTAGAATTACTTACCTTGTAGTAGTAGTTGATTGCTTGGAGTTTGAGAGCCTAGCACCAATAATGTGGATGCCTCAAATGGAAGTCACAAATCACCACAAACTTGGAAACTTGAGAGAATAGTCACAAACTTCTTGAAATCGACCCTCTTAGTTTACACACATCAACTAGTGCAATTTCAAGAACCAAAGCCTCCTTTATATAGTGTGGTGGATTAGGGTTACATCCATGTAAACCCTAATACCCATGTCTTTTCATTTCCATGAGATCCATGGGTTAAAGCTCCACGGAGTATCCATGGACTTTCCATGCAAGCCTAGCCCATTCCAAATAAGCATTAGCCCACACTATATAAATACAAGAGCCCATATTTAATTAGTCATACTTTTGATCTCTAAATTAATTATAGATCAACACTAATTAAATAATATGATTTTATATTAATATATTAGAACTTATAATATATTAATAAATCATAACTTATACTATTCTCAAAAGATTATCCGTAAATTGTTCGGGTGAAGTGCAACCCAAATGGACCATGCCGGGTCGGGTCAAGTACATACCAAATATAGTTATGGACTTAGACACTATGTCCAACATGTTGAAGATATGATTAAAGGGAGAGCCGCCAGCAAGGTTGAAGTTGGCGAGAAAAGAAAGTTTGAAAGGACTTCAGGGTCCAACGAGAAAAGAAAATTCTCGAAGTATGGAGGAGGAGAAGGCGAAGCAAAATGGTGCGAGAGGTGCAAAAATAAGTACTTCGGGAAATGTAGCGAAGAGGTGACCTGCTCCAAGTGTGGAAAGACTGGGCATTATGCCAACGAGTGTCCGTCCAACAAGAGGATGTGCTATCGATGTAACGAGGAACGGTACATTTCGAAAGACTACCCAAAGAAGAAAGAGGCAGCAATGCCTAACGTTCCACCAAAACCAAAACCAAAGGCATTCCAAATGATCCTTAATTAAGCAGATGGAAATATAAGGGATCATGAGTAAGGACCTTATATTCCCAAAACTAAGACATAAAGTAGAAATGTAGTTAGTAACAAGTGGTTTAGCCTATTAGAGGCATAGTATAGGGTAAACTTGAACCTTTGTGTAATTGTTTCAAGGAAATAATATAAACCCTGGTTTTGTCATCTGATGAATGGAATGGTTGGTGTAATTCTTGAAGTTGTCCCAATCGTCTGGAATTTCCATCACCAACCAAGTTGAAGCAGAATTGATGATTAAAGATACGTATGGAAGAAGTCCTAGTAGAGTCTAGGAAAATTTTATGATTAATTGGACACATTCGTATGTGTTAAATTGTTTTGTGATTTTAGGACTTGGGGACTGCGAGACAGTACTTGGGACGAGTATGCGTAGGTGTGAATAGTAGTAGAGATCTATACTACTGGAAGCACTGGACTCACACTTGGATCAGGGAAAGTCACAAGGTTACCAAGGAGCTAGTAATTGATTCCGTCTTATTCTAGTCTGTCGTTACCATCGTTTCGGTAATGACTAAGAAGATGATTGTTATTCCGACCTTAGAGGTCATATCGAATCGAGTCCGACTAAGATGAGTTTATTATGTGGTTCAGAGAACCAAGTTCGATGTGGTATTTGACTTAAGCCAGAAGATTGAAGTGATAAATGATCAAAGCGATCAATAGATGTATCGCACTCATTGTTAAAGAAGTAGGTATTTAGAAATGATACATGTTGAACTGTGATTGTATCACATTAGAACATGAAGGAAGGTATAGTTTGCTCCGAAATTTGTCCCTAGGAGATCTGAGTCTAAGTAGTGTAGTATACAATGAGAGATCATTAGAACATGACCCATCGGTCTGTTACAATAAACGAAGGAAAATACTTATTATAAGAATAAGAAGGAGTCCTCAATAAGGATTTATTTTGTAACTCGAAGGTTACGATTGAAAGTCCTATGGAGATCTGAAGCTTTTTAGGATTAGCTGGATATTATCGCTAATTTATCCAAGGCTTTTCTTCGATCGTGACTCCATTGACAGCTTTGAC
This sequence comes from Lactuca virosa, assembly GCF_052849685.1. Taxonomy (NCBI): domain Eukaryota; kingdom Viridiplantae; phylum Streptophyta; class Magnoliopsida; order Asterales; family Asteraceae; genus Lactuca; species Lactuca virosa. The sequence goes on along the minus strand of NC_136426.1, from coordinate 332,129,899 downwards.
CAACAAAGGAGCTGTCTATACTTGGAATAAGAAGCATAGGAAGCTTTGAGAAGTCAAAGAAGAAGTTGTGTGAAGCACCGATTCTTTCGTTACCTGAAGGAGTTGATGACTTCACATTTTATAGTAATGCCTCTGGAGTTGGGTTAGGTTGTGTTCTGACCCAAAGGGATAAAATGATAGTGTATGCATCGAGGTAATTGAAAGAGCATGAAAAGAACTACCCCACTCATGGTCTGGAGTTGGCAGTGGTAGTATTCGCCTTAAAGGTATAGAGAAGGAATTGAACATGAGGCAACGGCGCTGGCTAAAGTTACTCAAGGACTACGACTGTGAGATACTTTACCACCCTGGTAAAGCAAATGTTGTTGCTAATGCTCTCATTCGGAAGGTAAATCTTGAAAAGAAAAGGCCAAGAGCGTTGAGAATTGAAGTTGTCTCGACAGTTGTGGAAAGTATAAAGAAAGCTCAAGAGGAAGCTTTAGAGAGAAATGACCGAAAGGAGGAACGTTTGGGCAAAACGTTGATGTTTGATACAAACGGTCAAGGACTGAAGGTATTCAAAGATAGGATTTGGGTACCTAAGGCGGGAGGAGTAAGAGGTCTTCTGATGGAAGAAGCTCACAAAACCATGTGCTCGATTCATCCCGGTAGTACGAAAATGTATAGGGATCTAAAACCCTATTACTGGTGGCCGACGATGAAGCTCGATGTTGCAAAGTATGTGGACGAGTGTGTAACTTGTGCTAGGGTTAAGGCACAACATCAGAAACCGTATGGGAGTTTAGAACCTTTGCTTATTCCCATGGGCAAATGGGAAGACATCACTATGGATTTTGTGACTAAACTGCCCAGAACAAGGAACGGTCACGACATGATTTAGGTGGTCGTTGATCGCTTCATTAAGAGTGCGCATTTCATAGCAGCCAACGAGAAATGGTCTATGGATACACTTGCGAATTTTTATGTGAAAGAAATTATGAGGCTTCACGGTGTTCCGTTAACGATTGTTTCCGATCGTAACAGCCGTTTTACCTCAAGGTGTCGGAGGAGTCTGTAAGAGGAATTGGGTACAAAGTTGTGTTTGAATACGGCTTACCATCCGCAAACCGATGGTCAGAGCAAATAAACGATTCAAACGTTGAAGGATATGTTGAGAACCTATACCCTGGAATTCCAAGGTAACTGGGATGAACATTTGCCTTTAGTAGAATTTTTCTAGGGTAATAGTTTCCACTCAAGCATCAAGATGGCACCTTATCACGCTTTGTATGGGGAAAAGTGTTGAATGTCATCATGGTGACTGGAAGCTGGGGAAAAGCAGCTTATGGGACTTGAAATAGTCCATCAGACTGTTGGAAAGTTGAAAGTGATTAGGGAAAGGATGTTAGCTGCTCAAAAGAGCTATGCTGACAAGAAAAGACAAACGATATCATTCGAAGTTAGAGATTCGGTTTTACTTAAAGTATCGTCATGGAAGGGACTTATAAGGTTTGGTAGAAGAGGAAAGTTGAGTCCAAGGTTTATTGGACCATTTAAAGTTCTTCGGAGGATCGGGAATGAAGCTTACAAGCTAGAATTACCGGAAGAACTGGAGGGTATTCATAACACATTTCATGTGTGTTATTTGAGGAAGTTCACGGGAGGTGTGCCCGACATAATTCCCATTTCTGAATTAAGGTTGCATGAGAGCAAGAGGTTAATTGGAGAACCTGAGGCAATCGTTGACCGTAAGACTAAGAAGTTGTAACGTAAGATAGTCGATTTAGTGCTTGTGCATTGGAAACATATAAATGGGCCAAATCTCACCTGGGAAACGGAGAGTGACATGGTGAGTCGCTACCCGTAGTTGGTTGTCGTTGTGTGATTGCCGGTACGGAATCATCCTAATGGGGAGAGAGTTGCAACGTCCGTGTTTCTAGGCTAGGCATTAATATTGACATAATGGTCTAGGTTAACCTTTGTGACTCATTTTGGAGAAATGAAAAGGAATTATGTGAATATTATGTGTTTTATGTGTTTTATGCTTAATTATTAGGGTTTAAATAATTAAGAATAAAAATGAGCGTCAAAAATTAAATTTTAGATAAAGCCTATATCTATTAAGAAACTTGTGGTGGGCGTGACAAGGATTATGGATATATAACGAATGCCGAAATCCGAGTTATAACGAAGAAGTTATGACCTGTCGAAGTTTCGCAACAAACCGGCACGGTGCCGAATGTCGTAAAAAGTGAGTTTTTGATAAACTACCTTTTAGCCTTAGTAATCTAAACGAAACTCGTAGTATTCGTTAAACCGAGAAGTTCGATAAAAAGAACGCCCAAATCTGAGTTCGTATGAGGAAGTTATGATTTTTCAAAGTTTCGGCTTAGCAGTAGACAGCTAAAAAATTGAAATTTAGATCGAGTGATTTTTAGCTTACACGACCTAAATGAGAATCGAAGGTCTCGTCATTAGTAGCACAACGGTAAAAAGTCTGACGACAACGGATGTCGGATGAAGAAGTTATGAATTTTTAACGGATTTCCTGTCCCCGTCTGTTAAAAATAATTATATAAAAATTAAAGTCAAAATTAGCCGACAAAGTCTAAACGGAAGTTGTAGAGCGTAATTTTACCTACGTGTGCATATAAAGAACGTAAAAAACGGAGCTCGTATGCGAAATTTATGGATTTTAGAAGTTTTGGCATGAAAAACGAGAAAAAAATCCCCAAAACTGAGGAATTTCGCATTGGTGGACTTCGGCCACGTGTCCTCGCCTCGCAGGTGCCACGTGTCTAAATTCTGATGAGTCACCGAAGTCGTGGAAGCATCCGAGGAGTGACGCGTGTGCAGCCGAGAGTCCGACGCGTGCCAGGTGACTCCTCCATCCGGAGCCGCCTTACCTCGCCCCGACGCGTGTTTCACCAGCTGTCCGAAGCTGTCCAATCAGAAGCCTCCAGCGAGGCCTTCGCATGCGCTGATGAACCAATGAATCGAGTAATGAATTAATCAGAGTATGAATTCAAGTAAGAATACGAGATTTGAACACAAGATGTAAATATGATCTTGTTATGCTCTATTATGCTTTCGAATTCTTTACAGAGTACAATAGACCAGTCTGTAAAAGTTCTCATCTAACTCTAGTAAATAACCCTATTTATAGGGAACTGAAAGCATACAAAAAATATACTAAGGCATTTACTCTAAAGCTTCGAATAAAAGCGCCCTAGTAAAATACATTACAAAACATTCGAAGAGTCCAAAACATACTTCGACTAATTACAACAATTCGACCCTTACAATCTCCCCCTTTGTAATCATAGTCGAAGTCTTCAATTTGTAAGAAGTGTGATGGAATACAGTAACACTCTTCGAATCTCCGTGTACCAGGAGATAATCTTCTTCAGCTCTTTCTTGTCACCTTCATTGTTCTTCTTGCAATGATTCATACGAACAATTAAATTCGTATACTGAGACGTTCAGTATCTCTCCGCTTCGCTTGCCTGGAACAAGAATCGTTTAGCTTTTCCAGCTTTGTCTTTTCCTGCGAAGACCATTCCAAAAGGCTTCAGGCAAATTTCACCATCATCATACTTCTTCAATTCCGCCTGTGTCTTCGTAGGAGCCATCAGAGCTTTAATTTCCATTCCTTTGGCAGTAGCTAATTCAACATCTGTTAGTGTCAAGCACTCATAATAGTTTTCGATAAAAATCTTGATGTGAGCTACTCCAAGCTTGAATTCATCCGGTTCTGTGTTTTGAAGGTATGAGAATGATTTGTCTTTCAAAAGTAATGCAACTTGTATAAGATCATACAAGTTCATTAATGGAAAATCTGCAACAGTGAATTCGCAAATATTTCCAATTGCCCTGGCAACCACATACTTAACATTCTGGACTGTGTTTTCGAAAATCACATCCTTTTTCATACTTATGACCTTCTTGATTTTTATTAAAGACCAAACTTCCTCAGGGGCTTTTCCAAGAACAGCATGAAAACGAATTTTCATGTGTGTACCTTCATCCTTATTTTTAAAATTCCCTTCTGCTTTGAACTGAGGCATGATAAACATCATTTCGTTTATGGGAAAATCCAGCTGGCTTGCATCAGTGTTCATGACCAAACAACTCTGCTTTGGTTTCTTCTCAAATGTATACATGTGATTAAAAGCAACCTTGGCCTCAATTGTTTCGTAATTATAGTGTTTGGCTGGATCACCTTTATCCATTCCCTTCGGATCACTAGCACGCTGAGTCATAATGCTCTGAATAATCCTCAGTTTTTCAAGTTCAGCTTCCACTTCAGCCTTCTTTTCCTCTTTCGATTTTTCCATTACAATTGATTTGCCTTTATCTTTCAAGGCTGGATTGTCAATTGTCTCTTTTGGATTCGAACCACTCCCACCAATCTCCGAAGATTTACCAATCACAATTCCTTTCGAAATTGGTCTTGCAATTGGCATTGTTGTTACAACTGTTGAAGAAACCAGTTCAGCAGAAACTATTACTGGTTTTGTTGTTGGAATTTTTTGAAGGAGAAACTTTTCCCAAGACTTTCGCATCCTCACCACTAGCCTTCGACTCAGTTGTTTTTCTTTCTCCCCCTTGCACCCCTGTGAAAACAGGAGGGGCAGTTGTTGTTGGAAGCAGGCTAGATATTCGAAAGAGAGGAGCAAGTTGTTTGTTGAGAATGGCTTCGAATTGGATAAACTTATGAGATAAATGTTGGGTTTTGAGCATTCTAACACTGCTATGGTGTACATGCAACCCTAAATACCTTGGATCTATGTTTTCTCTATTATACATGCAAATATCAATTTTCCAAGGTATTGTTCTAACTAGCATAATATAAAGTACATATAATATAAAATCTAGTAGAATTACATACCTCTTGTTTGGTGCTTGATTCCATGGAGCTCAAGATCCTAGTGCCCTAAGTGTTACACCTCAAATGGTTCACACAACACCATGAACATTTGGAATAACCATGAGAGAAGATATTAGTCTTATATCTCTATGAAATCGGCTTGCCCTCTATGTAATACACTAGTGCCAATTTCACCAACCAATGGGGTCATTATACAATGTGTACATTAGGGTTACACCATGTAACCCATGACTTTACCCATTTCTTATGCTCCATGGATTTTAACCTCCATGGAGTATCAATGGGCCACCACATGGGTTAAACCCAACATAAGGAATCATGGATCATAAGCCCACATATATAAGAATCAATCATTTACACAATAAATCCCCATATATTTAATTAGTCTCTTTTTGATCACTAAATTAATTCCAAATTAATTCTTGATCAATACTAATTAAATAATATGATTTCATATTAATATATTAGAACTTATAATATATTAATATGTCACAAATATCTTCTTCTCATTAAAAGGTCTACCCAAATGTTCCGATGCCATGCAACCCAAATGGACCATGCCAGGTTGGGTCAAGTATATACCAATTATAGTTATGGACTTTGACACTAATCCAACAGTCTCCCACTTGGATAAGTCTAATAACTATTATTGCAAGTACGCCTTCTCAACCCGACCAGCAATCGTAGCTCTTAAAAGCTGCTGCCGAACTCTGAACAAATCAATGACGCGTCCATTAGATAAGTGATCATATATTCCTCCATTCTAGATATCATATGGACTGAGACATGGACTATAATCATTCTCTCTGTCCATTTGTTGTTTCCCGATTTCCGATTTATGACGACTGACTAATTGAACAAATCAAATCAGTCAAGGCCCGGCCGAGCACTTACATTTTGTCATCACTAAATCATCGAGGGGCCCACAGATATCGCTTTTATCCCGAAGGTAAAAGGAATGGATAAGCTTCGACTCATATGCTTGTACTGACTAGTTGTTGAATCATACACAAAGGCATGTTTTATAACATCGAGTTACCAATGCGTTTACGTGCAATCAATGTATAACCAACTCATAGTCAACAACTCATATCTCTAGGTTTGAAGAATATAAGATATTATCGTCTCATGATTCACTCGTGATAAAATCCATGAAGTGATTCAAATGAGCGTGGGTTGAATCCAATACTCAGAACTTATGAGCACTCATGAATGTTGTAGCAACCACTGCTATGTCTAATGCACATTAGGCAAATCATACAAGCCAAATTCATGACAGTCTTGATTCATATCTACTTCCAACATATGACTGTCTGTGGATGGTTTAAATAACTTAGTCATTCGGGAAGAATGACCTAGTTATTCTGGAAGTCAAAACATGCAAAGTGAAACACAAGAATAATACTAATCCTATATGGCCCCAACACTTTGAGTGTAAATAAAAAACGTCTTTTATCTAAGCACCATATTGATTACTCATTATTCATGTTTCGATTAATCAACTTAATACTTGAATTGTAACAATAGTCATGCCATTCTCCAAGCATGCACACTATGTTCGTCCAAACAATAGCTATGCCATACTCCAAGTACGCACACTATGTTTACATGTGGTACTCTCTTTGTGAAACAGATCAATTGACAATATTTCAATGATGCTCATTTCACAATCCCAAATCCTTTATAATAAATGTAAGAACACCAAATTCTTGTCATTTACCATAATCTTGTTAGATTCTAAACTTATATGGAATGATCCTCTTGTAATGAATATGCAAACAAGTCACAAAGACTTGGCAACAGACATTACAAAGTATTCCAATGGAGATCAATTCCATGGAAACGAAGTCTCAAATTCAAAGTACATTCCTTTGAACATCCTTCTTGCATTCAGTTCTCTAATCTTACACATATTCAAAGAATAACTTCCACCTATGGAAACAATTCCACATTCCCATTTTGACCATCACTTTTGAACAAGAGTTGCCTCTTTTTTCAAAATATGTCAATATGGTCCTTACTCTATACTTCCAATTGTCCATGAGTAACCAATCTTTGGCAAACCTCAAATTGTTCTCGACAATTGCTTAATCATTTTAATCATATCCAGTTCTAATCCTTTTTCCCCTCTTAATGCCCTAAGCATTAGGAAAATTTAGAAAGGATAACTATTATAGCTCATGTAGTCGATCCTATACCCGAAGCATATGGGACATGATTCATGCTATAAATTTTTTATTTGCCATATTCTCACAATTCGAACTATGAAGAGGTAGGTCGTAATCATAAACGAACTTTGAGAACGCAACATATATAGAATTTCCTTATGTTGAACCACTCCAACATAACATTCATATATATTCTTGACTAAAGTTGATTAAAATCTCAATCTAAGCTTGTAGAATTGGAATGAAGCATAAAATCCTCTCGCTTAATTATAGCAAAACAACTTTTCAAAGCGAATTGAAACTTTTGTTTTCTATAATTAACATTGCTAGCTTGCAACATAATCATCATGCTCCCACTAGCATAATGATTATTATCTTACTAGCATAACACTTATGCTCCCACTAGCTTTGACATGTGTCCAGAGATCAGCTGGACTTTTAGAAATCAATACTTTATTGACTTTCTTACTAAAGTTCAGATTTCTGATACGCAATTGCTTTGATAATACTTTATCAAAATCATACACTTCTCCTTAGATAGCTCACTTGTGTGTCTAAACAATTATGAGGAGGGATGCCGTAATCATAATGTTTAGAACTTTTGTCATTCTCAGAATTGCTATCTACTTAAAATCTACTTAGTGAAAGAGTTTCCTCACCATCATTTTTCATGAATCGAAGAGAAACCTTATGACACTTAGATTTTTTTACGGTGTAAGTGTTCTTATCCATGTGGATTTGTCATAACCATAATCACAAGACAAGGTTAGTGGCAAATCCAAACACATATGGACTGAACTTGTTCAATCTTAATTTCTTGACACCCGGCAGCACAAGGGCCTACCATTGCTTCCAGGTTTTATGCAACCATTTGAGAACTCTCAGAACTCATATGCAAAGCCAACTTTAACTGGAATGGGCACAGAAATATGATATGTCAACACGATAGGTTACAAATATCTTGATTAGTTGTTGAACCTATCTTAAGATCTTTTAGACTCCCACTGTCCTCTTGACATATAAGACTCTCTTGCAAAATATTCAAGAGATAGTGCAGATTCTTTTACAAACACTTCACACAATTGGCCTTAGTTGGTCTTTGTTTTATCCAAAACATCACAACTTACCAATTTCAAATGCACAAGAGTAAGAAAACATTTTACTCTACATTTGACAAGTGTTTTAAACCTTTCTTAATATTATGTCACTCAAGGCTCAATCTTCGAGTATGACTGTAAGATTTTATATTTGAACGAAGTATGATTTATCCTTTGATTTAACCATTTCCACAATTCACGTTTCCTCTCCTTAGCCACCAAATGCACTAAGGTGTCCTTAGAGGATCAATTGTGATATGGTTCCATAATCACTAAGATAATCATAAAAGAAGATACACAAGTACTCTCCCATCTCTTCAGATTGGAGAAACTTTTATCTATCTGCCTTATTTGATTCTTCTTATTCAACCTGTGTGGTGGACCTGACTAGTACACAACCTAATGTACCCGATCCTTTAGTCCTTCGCTTCACTCACATGCGAATGTGATCAAGGAATTAGTCTTAGTTTACCAAAAATGAAAAATCTCATTCATCACACAATACAACTTGCATGATTCCAAATTTCTATCCAACTGAAACCTTGGGTGATGAGAATCTTTCCTTATTTGATAAATTATGACACTACCACAAACGAAAGAATCAAATTCATTTTTCCAATATTGGTTATCAATGGAAACATATAAATTACAATTTTTCACAAATGCCTTTGTAAGGATACTTAAAATAAATAAATTCAAAACTTTTTCTTTTATTTTTAAAACTTGCGGAAAAAACTTATCCTTACATTGCAAATTCATATGAAAACTTTGTTGTTATCTATTCCTAAGCAATATCTCATAACTCTTATGCAGTGGCTCAAAATTCTGGTCATCAAACCATGCGATCAGAATCAGCACACCTTTTCTTTAAGCTTCCTTTGATTCTTCAAAAACATCAAAATGTAATTACATTACATCATGTATTAAGAATCTCCAAAAGAGACTTAATAGAGTTAGATAACGGACTTTACCTGAAGTAGAGTCAAACTTTTGACTTTACCATCCTTATGAGGTTTTAGATAAATTTGGCAGCTTCGCAACCATTGCCCCTTTCCTTTGGCAATAGGTGATGGGTTTTTGAGCATTCTAACACTCCTATGGTGTACATGCAACCCTAGAAACCTTGGATCTATGTTTGACTAATATACATGCAAATGATTATTTTTCCAAGGTTCTTATCCTAACTAGCATGGCATGGGGTACTTGAATCAAATAAAACTAGTAGAATTACGTACCTTGTAGTAGTAGTTGATTGGTTGGAGTTTGAGAGCCTAGCACCAATAATGTGGATGCCTCAAATGGAAGTCACAAATCACCACAAACTTGGAAACTTGAGAGAATAGTCACAAACTTCATGAAATCGAACCTCTTAGTTTACACACATCAACTAGTACAATTTCAAGAACCAAGGCCTCCTTTATATAGTGTGGTGGATTAGGGTTACATCCATGTAAACCCTAATACCCATGTCTTTTCATTTCCATGAGATCCATGGGTTAAAGCTCCATGGAGTATCTATGGACTTTCCATGCAAGCCTAGCCCATTCCAAATAAGCATTAGCCCACACTATATAAATACAAGAGCCCATATTTAATTAGTCATACTTTTGATCTCTAAATTAATTCTAAATTAATTATAGATCAATACTAATTAAATAATATGATTTTATATTAATATATTAGGACTTATAATATATTAATAAATCATAACTTATACTATTCTCAAACGATTATCCATAAATTGTTCGGGTGAAGTGCAACCCAAATGGACCATGCCGGGTCGGGTCAAGTACATACCAAATATAGTTATGGACTTAGACACTATATCCAACAGTCTCCCACTTGGATAAGTCTAATAACTATAGGTGCAAGTATGACTTCAGGAACCGATCAGCAATCGTAGCTCTTTAAACTCTGTTGAACTATGAAGCGCCATTTTAGATAAGTGATCATATAATCCTCTGTTCTAGATATTAGCCGGACAAATACATGGAACATGGTCTTGCTTATTGTCCAGCATTTGTTTCCCGATTTCCGATTTGTTTGACATAGAACTTAACTGAACACATCAATTTAGTTCTGACCGAGCCCGATACATAGGTCAAAACAAAATCATCGAGGGGCCTAGATATCGTTTCTAATTCTAGAAGGAACAGATAAACTTCGACTCATATGTTTGCTCTACTACTTGTTGAATTACACACAAAAGCACGGTTTATAACATCGAGTTACCAATGCGTTTTCGTGCAATCAATGCATAACCAACTCATAGGCAACAAATCATATCTCTAGGTTTGAAGACTTATATGATATTACCGTCTCACAATCACTCGAGATAAATTCCATGAAGTGATGCAAGTGAGCGTGGGTTGAATCCAATACTCAGAACTTATGAGCACTCATGAGTGTTGTAGCCCCGCTTTGTCTAACATCTTAGACCTCTACAAGCCAACCTCTACAAGCCAACCCATGACAATCTTGATTCATATCTACTTCCAACATATGACCAACTGTGGAGAGTTTGAATAATATGATATAAACCATAACATAGTTATTCTGGAAGTCAAAACATGCAAAAAGAAATACTAGTAAACGATTGACAAGAGATAGCAACACTTTACTCATAAATAACAGCTTTTATTTATCATCAAATGTCAATTACATTTTACAAATTTCAAGATTATCTAACTACTAAAACTAATATCATCCTTCAGCCCTATGCTCCGAGCATGCTGGAGATGCTTAGCCCGAGTTAGTCCCTTCGTGAGGGGATCTGCTGGGTTCTCATCCGATGATACCCTCTTTGCCATGAGGATTCCTTCTTCTATTCGATGTCTGATGAAGTGATATTTTCTGTCAATGTGTCTGGATCTCCTATGATCTCTTGGTTCCTTGGCTAAGGCAACCGCACTATTGCTGTCGTAGAAAATCTCCATTGGCTCCTTTATAGCTGGTACAACTCCAAGGTCTCTGATGAAGTTCTTTAGCCATATAGCCTCCTTTGCTGCCTCGCTTGCTGCTATATACTCTGATTCACAAGTGGAATCAGCCACTGTCTCCAGCTTGGAACTTTTCCAAGTAATTGCCCCTCCGTTTAGAGTAAAGACCCAGCCTGACTGAGAGCGGAAATTATCCCTGTCATTCTGAAAGCTAGCATCACTGTACCCTACAACACTCAAGTCCTCACTGCCACAAAGGGTAAGGACCCAGTCCTTAGTCCTCCGTAGGTACTTGAGGATATTCTTTACCGCAATCCAGTGTGCCTTGCCACGGTTCCCCTGATACCTGCTAACTATGCTTAAAGAAAAGGCTACATCAGGTCGAGTACACGTCATAGCATACATGATCGATCCTACAGCTGAAGCATAAGGTATTCGACTCATTTCTGCTATCTCAGCCTCAGTACTAGGGCTTTGTGTCTTACTCAATCTGGCGTTACTCTGGATGGGTAACTCTCCTTTCTTGGAGTTATGCATGTTGAACCTTTTCAACACTTTGTCCACATAGGTGCTTTGACTAAGTCCAATTAGTCTTTTACTCCTGTTTCTCAAAATCCTTATCCCTAGGATATAGGCAGCTTCTCCAAGGTCCTTCATAGCGAAACACTTCCCAAGCCAGGACTTTACTTCCTGCAGGGTTGGGATGTCATTTCCTATGAGTAGTATGTCATCCACATACAGTACCAAAAAGCTGACTATACTCACACTAGCCTTGATATAGACACAAGATTCATCTTCACTCCTTGAAAAGCCAAATTCTTTGACTTTCTCATCAAAGCAAAGATTCCATCTGCGAGGTGCCTATTTTAATCCATAAATGGATTTCTCGAGCTTACACACTCTACTGGGGTACTCTGTACTGACAAAACCCTCTGGCTAAACCATGTAAACATCTTCAGCCAACTTTCCATTAAGGAAAGCGGTTTTGACATCCATTTGCCATATTTCATAATCATGAAATGCAGCAATGGCTAACAGAACCCTAATAGACTTAATCTTGGCCACTGGTGAAAAGGTCTCATCATAATCAACTCCCGGAGTTTGAGAATAACCCTTTGCAACCAGTCGTGCCTTATAAGTGTGTACATTACCATCCATGTCGGTCTTCTTCTTGAAGATCCATTTGCACCCAACTATCTTACGATCAGGTACATTGTCAACCAAGTTCCACACTTGATTGTCATACATGGACTGTATCTCGCTATCCATAGCCTCTTTCCATTTAGCAGCTTCAGGGCCTGCCATGGCTTCCGTGTAGCTGTTAGGCTCATCCAGATTTACCAGTATGTTATCACTGATAAGTGTCTCACCTTCTGTAGTAATACGAAAACCATAATAATGCTCAGGTGCATTCCTAACTCTGGTGGAACGCCTCAGAGGTATAGATTCTTCAGTCGGCCCAACAGGAGTTTCCTCCTCAGGTTAAGGGCTAGGGTTTGAGGTTCCTTCACCACTTGACTCTTGAATTTCCTCAAGGTCAATTTGCCTCCCACTGTCTCCTTGGCTCATGAATTCTCTCTCTCGAAAGAATCCTCTTCTTGCTACAAAGACCACATTATCACCGGGTCTGTAGAAGATGTAACCAAATGATTTCTGTGGGTAGCCGATGAAAATACACATTTCCCTTCGGGGTTCGAGCTTATCATGAGTCTCGCGTCTCACGAAAGCCTCGCAACCCCAAATCTTGATATGGTCTAGATTGGGAACTTTTCCAGTCCACACCTCGTGAGGTGTTTTGGCAACCTTCTTTGCAGGGACTAGATTAAGGATATGGGCGGCAGTCTCTAAGGCATACCCCCAAAATGAGATTGGTATCGAAGCTCGACTCATCATGGAACAAACCATGTCCAATAAGGTCCGATTGCGCCTCTCAGCTACACCATTCAACTATGGTGTCCTAGGAGGTGTCAATTATGAGACAATCCCACATTCCTTAAGATAGTCAAGGAACTCAGTACTAAGATACTCACCACCACGATCAGATCGAAGCATCTTAATGTTCCTGCCCAACTGATTCTCCACTTCTTGCTTAAAATCTTTGAATTTCTCAAAGGTTTATGACTTATGCTTGATTAGGTAGACATATCCATATCTACTAAAATCATCAGTAAAAGTCACATAGAACCGATTAGCATGTCTTGTGGCGGTTCTGAAGGGTCCACACACATCCGTGTGTATGAGGTCCAACAAACCTTCACCCCTAGCACAAGTGCCAGTAAAAGGTGACTTTGTCATTTTACCAAGCAAACAAGATTCACAACTATCATCTGACTTTAGGTCAAATGACTCCAAGACTCCATCCTTTTAGAGTTGGCCTATGCATTTCTTGCTTACATGTCCAAGACGACAATGCCATAAGGATGCTTTATCTAAGCTAGTGGAAGAGTTAATACATAATACATTATTTCCTAGATTATCTACAACAGATAAAGTTTCATACACGTCATCACAAGGTAATGCTTTAAAATAAAGAACATTATTAAAGAAAGCATCAATACTACCATTATTATTATCAAAATAAAAGGTAAAACCTTGTTTATACAATGCATGAAAGGAAATAAAATTTCTTTCCATTTCTAGCGAATAATAACATTTATTCAAATCTAATGTAAACCCACTATTTAGCACTAAGGAATAAACTCCTATCTTGGTGACAGTTGAAGCTTTCCTGTTTCCCATGATCAAGTTTATCTTTCCCTGCTCCACATTCTCACTTCTTTTTAGTCCCTGGAAATCACAACATATGTGAAGACCACAACTTGTATCAAGGACCCAAGACTTAGAATGAGGTGAGTTACTAGACAATATAGTGTATATACCTGCATGGTTGGGTTTTACTTTCCCATCTTTCAAATCTTGCTGGTACTTTGGGCAGTTTCGCTTCCAGTGCGACTTTTCATGGCAATAGAAGCATTCAGCCTCATTAGGGTTAGCCGAAGGAGTGACAAAACCTTTCTTGGTTTTGCTTGAAGAGGAGCCTTCAAGGGTCTTACCCTTGGTACCCTTAGAAGGGTTCTTTCTCTTCTTCCCTTTGCCATGCCCTATTTGCCAAGACATTGGCCGCAGTTGGAGTAGGAGTAGGAGTAGTAACAACCGACTTAGACTTTAGACCACTTTTGGCGGTCTTCAAGAGTCCTTGAAGTTTGCTGAGGGTGACTTCTTCCGTGTTCATGTGATATGTCATGCGGAATTGATCATATCACGATGGCAAGGAGTGCAAAATGATGTTTATTGCTAACTCCTCAGGGAAGTTCACATTCAGCTTCAGTAAACGGTCCACATACCTTTGCATTTTCTGCATGTGGCCCGTGATGGGTTCACCATCCTTCATTCGGGTTGTTATCATGGAGGAGATTATTTCATATCGCTCTTGATGAGCAGTTTGATGGTAGCGGTCCATCAAGTCCTGGTGCATCTCAAAAGGATAATAGTCCTCATAGGACTTTTGGAGCTCGGCTGTCATGGTGGCCATCATGATGCATGCCACTTTTGTAGCATCTCTTTCATGTACCTCATATTCAGCAAGCCCTTCAGGAGTAGCAGTTGGCTCGGGTACCTTCAGCTCCTTGTCGAGAACATATTCTTTGTTCTCATACCGAGTGACCATCCTGATGTTTCTGATCCAATCTGTAAAGTTGGACCCATCAAAGATGACTCTCCTACAAAGATTCATGACAGAGAAGGAGCTAGTAGGGTTTGAGCCAGAAGCATTGTTATTGGAAGACATCTGAAAAGAAGAGGGAATAGATTAGATTAGATATAGAGATAGTCCTTAACAAAACACCCAAATGTAATATTAAGGCTAGGACCCAACACAATATTTTATAACTTAGAAGAGGGATGCCGTAATCTAAGCTATAAGATATTTGAAGGAAGGTGAATGACGATTCACCAATTTCCACCATGAAAAACGAAATATTTAATTAGGTTTTAATTGGTTTAGAAACTCCTAGATTCTTTGAGATTCATTGAACTTTCTTCAATGGCATGTTTCAATCTCGAGTGTGCCCTTCAAGTTTTGTGACTGGGATGCCGAGGATCACAAAACATAGTGTGAAGTAACCATGCAAATTACTTGGTACCCTTAATGTATTACCCCTCAATCGATGTGCCGGTTAACCACACACGCTCCATCGATACTATGATAAACATTAAGTCACCCTTTACCTACCTTGTTAAGTTCAAGATAGTGTGCCGGTTAACCACACACGCTCCACTAATGACTTAAACAAAGTGTAAAGTGTAATTTCATGGATTAGCACCTTATTCACATTTTCCTAAAATAACTAAGATTGGGAATTCAATAAAATTTAGTTACTTTAGTATTGTCATTATACTTTTAATGAGCATTTATAAGTCCTTGTCCTACCCGTTCGGCTAACGACCCTCCACCGATCAAGGAAGCGGTGGGTGAGAGTGGACACCCATTAAGTTCCCATTTCATAGGCAACAAACGTATACCCCCTTATAGACCGGCTTCGTGAATGAGGCGTACTAGCGGTAAGACGACTTGATCTTATACATATATAAATATTATTAAACTTATAATATTATAAAGTACAAGAGTTGAATTTTAACTTTTAAAATTCTAGGGGTTGGAACTAAAGTTTTTAATATGACTTTACATGTTCCAACAATTGAGGGCAAGTTTTGTAAACTTTCAAAACTTTTCATTTCTCATAACTTATGAGTTAATGGTTATTAAAAATGAAGACTCTTCATTTTTTGTAACCTATGTGTTCTTTTAATGGTTATTTATAAATGTGACTTTTGGTTATCCATAACTTAACAACTAGTTATGGACTCCATTAAAACACATAAAGATCAAGAATTAATCTAATCAATTATTAGCACATAATTTCTATGATCTTCTAAACTCATATGTTTATGAATGTTCATATCAAAAATTTCAAGAATCGTAAGTACATATACAAAACTTGAAATTTTGATACGAGCTTTTGAACAAAACTTCGATTTTCAAGTTTTCTTTTTTATTTTTATTTTTATTTTTATTTTTTTGCATCAAGTATCAAATAAACAAACCAGGCTCTGATACCACTGATGGGTTTTTAAGCATTCTAACACTCTTATGGTGTACATGCAACCCTAGAAACCTTGGATCTATGTTTGACTAAGATACATGCAAATAATTATTTTTCCAAGGTTCTTATCCTAACTAGCATGGCATTGGGTACTTGAATCAAATAAAACTAGTAGAATTACTTACCTTGTAGTAGTAGTTGATTGCTTGGAGTTTGAGAGCCTAGCACCAATAATGTGGATGCCTCAAATGGAAGTCACAAATCACCACAAACTTGGAAACTTGAGAGAATAGTCACAAACTTCTTGAAATCGGCCCTCTTAGTTTACACACATCAACTAGTACAATTTCAAGAACCAAGGCCTCCTTTATATAGTGTGGTGGATTAGGGTTACATCCATGTAAACCCTAATACCCATGTCTTTTCATTTCCATGAGATCCATGGGTTAAAGCTCCATGGAGTATCCATGGACTTTCCATGCAAGCCTAGCCCATTCCAAATAAGCATTAGACCACACTATATAAATACAAGAGCCCATATTTAATTAGTCATACTTTTGATCTCTAAATTAATTCTAAATTAATTATAGATCAATACTAATTAAATAATATGATTTTATATTAATATATTAGGACTTATAATATATTAATAAATCATAACTTATATTATTCTCAAACGATTATCCATAAATTGTTCGGGTGAAGTGCAACCCAAATGGACCATGCCGGGTCGGGTCAAGTACATACCAAATATAGTTATGGACTTAGACACTATATCCAACAATAGGCACATATGGACTCTTTGGAAAGTCGATCTTCTAATCAAATTTGCTTTACCAGTGTTCCAAATCATTGTTGATTCAGCATCACCAAGCAAATAGATAAGATCATTAAAGGGTCATGTCGTGATCTGTCATCAGGGAGTGACTGAAGAACCAAGTCAACAGCCAGCTACCTCGAGACTTCGACACCCGACTCTCCCGGCTTGTCAATATGTGACTTAATCTCCAAGACCTAAGCACATATAGACTTTGTTTGCCAATAGAGATTGAGTGACTTAGAACTTATCAAGTCTTGAAACTTGTGGGATAGGGAGATTTATTGGAGGAGGTGGAGGAAACGAAGTACGATTTCCAGTCCCACTAATGCACAACAAAGGGATTGATCTTTCACCTTGGTTGCCATTTGGGATATCATCTTCATTAGGAAGCTTGTTCCTAAAGATTTGGGAAGACCATAGCTGTCTAAACTAGACATGTATAAGGAAGAAGTTCAAGTTAGTTGATTTAAAGTCGTTAATATAACACCCAATATGAAATATTAAGGCTAGGATCCAACAACCTATTTATAACTGGAAGAGGGATGTCGTAATCCGAGTTATAAAATAGTTGAAGGTAGGTAAATGACGATTTACCAATTTCCACCATGAAAAACGAAATATAATTTAGTTTTAATTGGATTTGAAACTCCTAGATCTTTTAAGATACATTGAACTTTCAATGGCATGTTTTAATCTCGATTGTGCCCTCTCAAGTTTGTGACTGGGATGTCGAGGATCACAAACAAGGTGTGAATAACCATGCAAATTGACTTGGTACCCTTAACTTTATCACCTATTCGATGTGCCGGTTAACCACACACGCTCCACCGATCTATAATAAAATCAAGTTACCCTTTTCCACTCTTACTAGTCCTTCTTAGTGTGCCGGTTAACCACACACCCTCCACTAACGACTTGGTAAGGTACAAAGTGTAATTTCATTGGTTAGCACCTATTTTACATTTTCCTAAGTAACTAAGATTGGGAATTAATAAGTGTTTAGTTACTTAGTATTTATCATTATACTTTTAATGAAGGGAGAATTATAGTCCTTTCCTACCCGTTCGGCTAACGACCCTCCACCAGTCAAGGAAGCGGTGGGTGAGAGTGGACACCCATTAAACTGCCATTTTATAGGCAGTAACCTTATACCCCCCTTATAGACCGGCTTCGTGAATGAGGCCTACTAACGGTAAGATTGACTTTATCTTATACATATCTATATAATTAAAATTATAATAATAGTTTAAAGGTGTATTTTAAACATTTAAAATACTTGGTGGTTTAATCTATTAATTAAACTATACTCTTAATTTAATTAAACTTAAACCATGTCTTTATGGAATTATTAACTCTTTCAATTAAACACTTTAATTAATTTAATGAAGTCCATAAAGTTTGAATTTTAACTTTTAAAATTCTAAGGGTTCAATTTGGAATTAAAGTATACATGAAGAGTAACTTTACAAATTCGAAAACTTGAGGGCAAGTTTTGAAACTATTCAAGACTTTTCATTTCATAACTTATGAGTTTTATGTACATTAAAATGAAGACTCTTCATTTTTATGTAACCCCTTATCTTTTAATGACATCTTTTAAAGAAGTGGCTCTTTAACATCCATAACTTGAGGACAAGTTATTGAGTCATAATACTATTTAATGAAAAAGACTCTTCACTTTTATGTAACCTATGACACTTTTATGAGTTTTAAGATTCATAAATATGACTTTTCATATAACTTGAAGACAAGTTACAAAAACATATTTTATGAACTAACTCTAGATTAATTTGGATCAAAAACAACTAAAACACAATTTTTTTCATTAATCTAAACTAACTCATAAATCAAGGAAACAAAAAAACTTTTGGTAATCCATAATTTGAGGACAAGTTATGGACTCCTTACAATTTCATTGAGATCAAGAATTATAATAACAAACAATTTGCACATAATTCCTATGATCTACCAAAACTCATAAGCATGAACATTCATAATCAACAATTTTCAAGAATTACATAAACATATATAAACTTGAAACTTCGATTATAGCATTGAAATTGGTCTAACACAATCATTACCACATCAAAAACAAGTTTTATAAGTCCAAAACAGTTAAAGGTAATGATTATAGACCAATTCCAGCACCAAAACTCGAAGATATGCTGTTTGGGGGTCCAACTCGTTGAGTGCACGAACCAACTCGGCGAGTTGGATGCATTTTGTCTTGGACTCGTCGAGTCCCTTAATGGACTCGTCGAGTCCCCAGTTCAGACAGCACAAAACTTCGTTTTTTAAGCAGTTTACATCAGGTATAAGTGAAAACAAGCCTAGGCTCTGATACCACTGTTGGGTTTTGAGCATTCTAACACTCCTATGGTGTACATGCAACCCTAAATACCTTGGATCTATTTTTTCTCTATTATCCATGCAAATATCAATTTTCCAAGGTATTGTTCTAAGTAGCATAATATAAAGTACATATAATATAAAATCTAGTAGAATTACATAACTTTTGTTTGGTGCTTGATTCCATGGAGCTCAAGAGCCTAGTGCCCCAAGTGTGACACCTCAAATGGTTCACACAACACCATGAACATTTGGAATAACCATGAGAGAAGATATTAGTCTTATATCTCTATGAAATTGGCTTGCCCTCTATGTAATACACTAGTGCCAATTTCACCAACCAATGGGGTCTTTATATAGTGTGCACATTAGGGTTACACCATGTAATCCATGACTTTACCCATTCCTTATGCTCCATGGGTTTTATCCTCCATGGAGTATCCATGGGCCACCACATGGGTTAAACCCAACATAAAGAATAATGGATCATAAGCCCACATATATAAGAATCAATGATTTACACAATCAATCCCCATATATTTAATTAGTCTCTTTTTGATCACTAAATTAATTCCAAATTAATTCTTGATCAATACTAATTAAATAATATGATTTCATATTAATATATTAGAACTTATAATATATTAATATGTCACAAATATCTGTTGATTAATGTCTAAGTCCATAACTATATTTGGTATGTACTTGACCGGACCCGGCATGGTCCATTTGGGTTGCACTTCACCGACACAATTTATATGGTTAGTGTTTTGAGAATAGTATATTTATGATTTATATTAATATATTATAAGTTCTAATATATTAATATATAATCATATTATTTAATTAGTATTGATCAAGAATTAATTTATAATTAATTAAGTGACCAAAAAGAGCTAATTAAATATGGACTCTTATATATATGGAATGGGCCAAGTTCATTTAGGTTGGGCTAAGCTTTCATGGATGGTCCATGGAGCTTTTAACCCATAGATCCTATGTAAATGAAAGGTCATGGGTATTAGGGTTTACATGGACGTAACCCTAATCCTCCATAATATATAAAGGGGTCCTTGGCTCACAAAATTGGGACAAGTGTGTGAAAATAAGAGTGGGACGATTTTAATGTGCATACATATTCTCTCAAGTTCTTCCAAGTTGTTTTGGTCATTTGTGATTCCATTTGAGGCTTCCACACTATTGGGGCTAAGCTCTTAAAGCTTGAAGACATCAAGCTACACCAAAAGGTATGTCATCTAACTAGAACTTTGTAGTATAGGTGCTTCATAATATGCTAGTTAGGATTACGACATCCCTTTTCATAGTTCTAAAATTGTTTAGACACACATGCATTCTATCTAAGGAAAGGTGTATGATTTTGATAAAGTTTTATATAAGCATCTCGTATCAGAAATCTGAACTTTGGTAAGAAAGTCAATAAAGTATTGATTTCTAGAAGTCCAGCTGATTTCTGAGTACATGTCAAAGCTAGTGGGAGCATAAGTGTTATGCTAATAATCATCATGTTAGTGGGAGCATGATCATTATTGTTAGTGTTGCAAGTTAGCAATGTTAATTATAGAAAACAAAAGTTTCAATTCGTGAGGCTGCAGGGATTGAAAAAGTTGTTTTGCTATAATTAAGGGAGAGGATATACTTCATTTCAGTTCTAAAGGCTTAGATTGAGACCTTAATCATCTTTAGTCAAGAATATATATATGAATTTCATGTTGGATTGGTTCAACTTAAGGAAATTCTATATATTGCGTTCTCAAAATTCGATTATGATTACGGCATCCCTCTTCATAGTCAAATTTTGAAAACATGGCAAATAAAAATATTGTAGCAAAAGACTGGTCTAGAATCATGTCTTTATGTGAGACATCATGAATCGTGTACCATTTGCTTTGGGTACAGGATCAATTGCATGTGCTATAATATTTGTCATTTCTAAATGTTTCCAAATGCCCAGAGTCATTAAGAAGGGAAAAGGTCTAGAAGTGGATATGACTAAAATGATTAAGCAATTGTCGAGGGCAATCTGAGGTTTACCAAAGATTGGTTGCTCAGGGACAGTTGGAAGTATAGTGCTAATTTTGGAAGGACCATATTGACATATTCTGAAAAGAGGCATCTCTTATTCAGAAGTGATAGTCAAAATGAGAATATGGAGTTGTCTCCATAGGTGGAAGTTATCTGTGTAAGATTACAAAACTTAATGCAAGAAGCATGTCCAAAGCAATGTACTTTGAATATGAGACTTAGTTTCCATGGATTTGATCTCCATTGGAATACCTTATAATGACTGTTGACAAGTCTTTGTGACTTTGTACATATTCATTACAGGAGGGTCAGTGCATATAAGTTTAAAATCTACACAGATTTCGATAAATGATAGGAATTTGAAATTCTCACATTTTTCGATAAGGATTTTGGAGTGTGAAATTAGAATCATTGAAATTATGTTCGATTGGTTTATTTCACAAAGTAAGGATCATAGACAAACATAGAGTGCATACTTGGTGTATGGCAAAACTATTGTTTAAGAACAACATAGTGTACATGCTTGGAGCATGGGACAACTAGTGTTTTTAATTCAAGTATAAAGTTGATAAAACCGAAACAATGTATAATGAGTAATCAGTATGGTGATAAATAAAAGTGTTTATTTATATTCATAGGGTTTGATACCATATTTGATTCATTTATTCTTGTGTTTCACTTTGCATGTTTTGACTTCCAGAATAACTAAGCCGCTCTTCCTGAATGATTAAGTTATTCAAACCATCCACAGTCGGTCATATGTTGGAAGTAGATATGAATCAAGACTGTCATGGGTTGGTTTGTAGAGGTCCAAGTTGGTGGACAAAGTGGTGCTACAACACTCATGAGTGCTCATAAGTTCTGAGTATTGGATTCAACCCGCGCTCATTTGAATCACTTCATGGATTTTATCACGAGTGATCATGAGACGATAATATCTTATATTCTTTAAACCTAGAGATATGAGTTTTTATTATGACTTGGTTATACATTCATTGCACGAAAACGCATTTGGTAACTCGATGTTATAAAACGTGCCTTTGTGTATGATTCAACAAGTAGTAGAACAAGCCATATGAGTCGAAGTTTATCCATTCCTTTTACCTTCGGGATAAAAGGGATATCTGTGGGCCCCTAGATGATTTAGTGATGACACATGTGAGTGCTTGGCCAAGCCAGGACTGATTAGATTTGTTCAATCAGTCAGTCATCATAAATCGAAAATCGGGAAACAACAAATGGACAGAGAAAATGATTATAATCCATGTCTCAGTCCATATGATATCTAGAATGGAGGAATATATGATTCCTTATCTAATGGACAAGTCATTTACAAAGGTCAAAGTTCATCGACAAGGTCACAGTTCGACAAAAGCTTTTGAGAGCTACGATTGCTGATCGGTTCCTGAAGTCATACGCAATAATAGTTTTAGACTTATCCAAGTGGGAGACTGTTGGATTAATGTCTAAGTCCATAACTATAATTGGTAAGACTTGACCCGACCCGGCATGGTCCATTTGGGTTGCATGGCATCATGCATTTGGATAGACTATAATGAGAGAAATAACACTTAAGGTTGGTTAATATATTATAAGTTCTAATATATTAATAAGGTTATTTAATTAGTATTGATCAAGAATTAATTTGGAATTAATTAAGTGATCACAAGGAGACTAATTAAATATATGGGTTGATTGTGTAAATCATTCTTTCTTATATATGTGGGCTTGTGATCCAAGATTCCTTAAGTTGGACTAAGTCCATGGGGTGACCCATGGATACTCCATGGAGGTTAAAATCCATGGAGCATAAGGAATGGGTAAAGTTATGAGTTACATGGTGTAACCCTAATAGCCACCATATAAAAGAATCCCATGGCTAAAGAAATCGTGCACTAATGTGTGAATATGAGGGCTAGACGATTTCAAGGAGTGTTCCATTTATCTCAAGTCATTCCATGTGCATTTGTTGTTGTGTGAACCATTTGAGGTGTCACACTTGGGGCACTAGGCACTCAAGCTTCATGGAGACTAGATACATCAAACAAAGGTATGTATTTTATCCATTTGATTACCCAAGTATCAAGTATTGTATGCTAGATAGGGTAATACCTTGGAAAGTTCATAATTACATGTATAATAGAGAAAACATAGATCCAAGGTATTTAGGGTTGCATGTACACTTAGGAGTGTTAGAATGCGCAAAACCCATCAGTTTTGACTTCCAGAATAACTAAGTCGCTCTTTCTGAATGATTAAGTTATTCAAACCATCCACAGTCGGTCATATGTTGGAAGTAGATATGAATCAAGACTGTCATGGGTTGGTTTGTAGAGGTCCAAGTTGGTGCACAAAGTGGTGCTACAACACTCATGAGTGCTCATAAGTTCTGAGTATTGGATTCAACCTGCGCTCATTTGAATCACTTCATGGATTTTATCATGAGTGATCATGAGACGATAATATCTTATATTCTTCAAACCTAGAGATATGAGTTGTTACTATGAGTTGGTTATACATTGATTGCACGAAAATGCATTTGGTAACTAGATGTTATAAAACGTGCCTTTGTGTATGATTCAACAAGTAGTAGAACAAGCCCTATGAGTCGAAGTTTATCCATTCCTTTTACCTTCAGAATAAAAGCGATATATGTGGGCCCCTCGATGATTTAGCGATGACACATGTGATTGTTTGGCCAAGCCAGGACTGATTTGATTTGTTCAATAAGTCAGTCATCATAAATCGAAAATCGGGAAACAACAAATGGACAGAGAGAATGATTATAATCCATGTCTCAGTCCATATGATATCTAGAATGGAGGAATATATGATCCCTTATCTAATGGACAAGTCATTGACAAGATCAGAGTTCGACAACGGCTTTAAGAGCTACGATTGCCAGTTGGTTTTTGAAGTCATACTCAATAATAGTTTTAGACTTATCCAAGTGGGAGACTGTTCGATTAATGTCTAAGTCCATAACTATATTTGGTATGTACTTGACCCGACCCGGCATGGTCCATTTGGGTTGCACTTCACCGATACAATTTATATGGATAGTCTTTTGAGAATAGTATATTTATGATTTATATTAATATATTATAAGTTCTAATATATTAATATATAATCATATTATTTAATTAGTATTGATCAAGAGTTAATTTATAATTAATTAAGTAATCAAAAAGAACTAATTAAATATGGACTCTTATATATATGGAATGGGCCAAGTTCATTTAGGTTGGGCTAAGCTTTCATGGATGGTCCATGGAGCTTTTAACCCATGGATCCTATGTAAATGAAAGGTCATGGGTATTAGGGTTTACATGGATGTAACCCTAATCCTCCATAATATATAAAGGTGTTTTGGTGATTTGTGATTCCATTTGAGGCTTCCACACTATTGGGGCTAAGCTCTTAAAGCTTGAAGACATCAAGCTACACCAAAAGGTATGTCATCTAACTAGAACTTTGTAGTATAGGTGCTTCATAATATGCTAGTTAGGATAAAACCTTGGAATAGTTAATATTTGCATGTATAATAGAGAAAACATAGATCCAAGGTTTATAGGGTTGCATATACTGTTGGATAAGGTGTTTAAGTCCATAACTATTTCTGGTATGTACTTGACCCGACCCGGCATGGTCCATTTGGGTTGCATGGCACCATGCAATTGGATAGACTAAATGAGAGAAATAACACTTGTGGATTATCAATATATTATAAGTTCTAATATATTAATAATATTATTTAATTAGTTTGATCATGAATTAATTTAGAATTAATTAAGTGATCAAAAGATAATTAATTAAATATATGGGTTGATTATGTAAATTATGCATAACTTGTATAGTGGGCTAAGAGGCTCCATGGATTATCAAGTTGGGTTAAACCCATAGGATGCTCCATGGATGCTCCATGGGAGTTACAAACCCATGGGTCATGGAAATGAAGAGTCATGACACATTAGGGTTTACATGGTGTAACCCTAGATGTGTCAAAACTATATAAAGAACCCATGCTCCACCAAAATCGGTTGCGACACATAAGAAACAAGAGGGCTAGAGCCGATTTTGCAAGTGTAAGATTCTCTTAAAGTTTACTCCTTTGCATTTGGTGTTGTGTGAAGCATTTGAGGCATCACACTTGGGGTGCTAGGCTTACAAGGTTTCAAGGATCATAATCAACAACAAGTTAAGTTATTCTATCTTTCATTCAAGTTAAAAATGTTCCCCATGTATGCTAGATAGGAATATAACCTTGGAATTCAACTTTGCATGATTATTAGACAAACATAGATCCAAGGTTATTAGGGTTGCATGTACACTTAGGAAGTGTTAGAATGCTCAAAACCCATCAGTGGTATCAGAGTCTGATTTGTTTATTTGATATTTGATGCAAAAAAAAAAACTTGAAAATCGAAGTTTTGTTCAAAAGCTCGTATCAAAATTTCAAGCTTTGTATATGTACTTACGATTCTTGAAATTTTTGATATTAACATTCATAAACATATGAGTTTAGAAGATCATAGAAATTATGTGCTAATAATTGATTAGATTAATTCTTGATCTTTATGTGTTTTAATGGAGTCCATAACTAGTTCTTAAGTTATGGATAACCAAAAGTCACATTTATAAATAACCATTAAAAGAACACATAGGTTAGAAAAAATGAAGAGTCTTCATTTTTAATAACCATTAACTCATATGTTATGAGAAATGAAAAGTTTTGAAAGTTTACAAAACTTACCCTCAAGTTTTGGAACATGTAAAGTCATATTAAAAAATTTAGTTCCAACCCCTAGAATTTTAAAAGTTAAAATTCAACCCTTATACTTTATAATATTATAAGTTTAATAATATTTATATATGTATAAGATCAAGTCGTCTTACCGCTAGTACGCCTCATTCACGAAGCCGGTCTATAAGGGGGGTATAAGGTTGTTGCCTATAAAATTACAACTTAATGGGTGTCCACTCTCACCCACCGCTTCCTTGATCGGTGGAGGGTTGTTAGCCGAACGGGTAGGACAACGACTTATAAATTCTCATTAAAAGTATACTGATAATACTAAAGTAACTAAACTTTATTGAATACCCAATCTTAGTTATTTTAGGAAAATGTGAATAAGGTGTTAATCCATGAAATTACACTTTACACTTTGTTTAAGTCGTTAGTGGAGCGTGTGTGGTTAACCGGCACACTAACTTGGACTTAACAAGGTAGGTAAAGGGTGACTTAAGGTTTACCATAACATCGGTGGAGCGTGTGTGGTTTACCGGCACATCGATTGAGTGATAAACCTTGAGGGTACCAAGTGATTTGCATGGTTACTTCACACCTCGTTTTGTGATCCTCGGTATCCCAGTCACAAAACTTGGAGGGCACACTCGAGATAGAAACATGCCTTTGAAAAGTTCATTGAATCTCAAAAGAATCTAGGAATTTCTAAGAACCAATTAAAAACCTAATATTTATATTTCGTTTTTCATGGTGGAAATTGGTGAATCGTCATTCACCTACCTTTCAAATATGTTATAGCTTGGATTACGGCATACCTCTTCTAAGTTATAATATAATGTGATTGGATCCTAGCCTTAATATTACATTTGGGTGTTTTATTAAGGACTCTTTTAATATCTAAACTAATCTTGTCCTCTTCTTTCAGATGTCTTCAAACAATGTTGCTTCTGGCTCTAATCCTAATGCCTCCTTTACCCTTATGAACTTGTGTGGGAAAGTCACTTTTGATGGATCCAACTTCAATGAATGGATCAGAAACATCAGGATGATTACCCGCTAAGAGGACAAAGAATATGTCCTTGACAAGGAGCATAAGGAGATTGATGAGACCACTGCAACTCCCCAGGAGATCGCTGACTTCCGGGAACATGGAAGGGATGCTACAAAAGTGGCATGCATCATGTTGGCCACCATGACAGCGGAACTCCAAAAGTCCTATGAGGACTTCTACCCTTTTCAAATGCACCAAGATCTGATGGAAAGATACCATCAAAGTGCACGACAAGAGAGGTATGAAATCATATGCTCTATCATAACAACCATGATGAAGGACGGGGAATCCGTCACGAGCCACATGTAGAAAATGCAAAGGTATGTGGATCGGTTGCTGAAGCTGAATGTGAACTTCCCTGAGGAGTTAGCAATAGACATCATTTTGCACTCCTTGCCATCGTGTTATGATCAATTCCGCATGACATATCACATGAATAAGGAAGAGGTCACACTCAGCAAACTTCAGGGACTCCTCAAGACCGCAGAAACAGGTCTTAAGGGTAAGTTGGTTGTTAACACTCCTACTCCAAACTCCACCCCGGTTTTGGCAATCGGGAAAGGTAGAGGGAGGAAGACGAAGAGCTCTTTGAAGGGTACCAAGGCTAGTACCCTTGATGGCTCTTCTTCAAGTGGAACCAAGAAAGGTTTTGTCACTCCTTCTTCTGACCCTAAAGAGGCTGAATGCTTCTATTGCCATGAAAAGTCACATTAGAAGCGGAACTGCCTAAAGTACCAGCAATATATGAAGGATGGGAAAGTTAAACCCAACCATGCAGGTATTTACACTATCTTATCTAATAACTCATCACATTCTAACTCTTGGGTCCTTGATACCGGTTGTGGTATTCATATCTGTTCTGATTAGCAGGGACTAAGAAGAAGTGAGAATGTGGAGCATGGAAGAATAAACTTAATCATGGGGAATAGGAAAGCTTTACCTGTCACCAAGATTGGAGTTTATACTTTATCGCTAAGTAGTGGGTTTAGTTTAGATTTGAATAAATGTTATTATTCGCCATAAATGGCAAGAAATGTTATTTCCTTTTATGCATTGTATAAACAAGGTTTTACCTTTTATTTTGATAATAATAATGGTAGTATTGATGCTTTCTTTAATAATGTTCTTTATTTTAAAGCATTACCTTGTGATGGCGTGTATGAAACTGTATCTGTTGTAGATAATCTAGAAATAATGTATTGTGTATTAACTCTTCCACTAGCTTAGATAAAGCATCCTTATGGCATTGTCGTCTTGGACATGTAAGCAAGAAACGCATAGGCCAACTCCAAAAGGATGGAGTCTTGGAGTCATTTGACCTAAAGTCAGATGATAGTTGTGAATCTTGTTTGCTTGGTAAAATGACAAAGTCACCTTTTACTGGCACTTGTGCTAGGGGTGAAGGTTTGTTGGACCTCATACACACGGATGTGTGTGGACCCTTCAGAACCGCCACAAGAGATTCTAATCGGTTCTATGTGACTTTTACTGATGATTTTAGTAGATATGGATATGTCTACCTAATCAAGCATAAGTCAGAATCCTTTGAGAAATTCAAAGAGTTTAAGCAAGAAGTGGAGAATCAGTTGGGCAGGAACATTAAGATGCTTCGATCCGATCGTGGTGGTGAGTATCTTAGTACTGAGTTCCTTGACTATCTTAAGGAATGTGAGATTGTCTCACAATTGACACCTCTTAGGACACCACAGTTGAATGGTGTACCTGAGAGGCGCAATCGGACCTTGTTGGACATGGTTCGTTCCATGATGAGTTGAGCTTCGCTACCAATCTCATTTTGGGAGTATGCCTTAGAGACTGCCGCCCATATCCTTAATCTAGTCCCTACAAAGAAGGTTGCCAAAACACCTCACGAGGTGTGGACTGGAAAAGTTCCCAATCTAGACCACATCAAGATTTGGGGTTGCGAGGCTTTCGTGAGATGCGAGACTCACGATAAGCTCGAACCCCGAAGCGAAAGGTGTATTTTCATCGGCTACCCAAAGAAATCCTTTGGTTACATCTTCTACAGACCCAGTGATAATGTGGTCTTTGTAGCAAGAAGAGGATTCTTTCGAGAGATAGAATTCATGAGCCAAGGAGACAGTGGGAGGCAAATTGACCTTGAGGAAATTCAAGAATCAAGTGGTGAAGGAACCTCAAACCCTAGCCCTCACCCAGAGGAGGAAACTCTTGTTGAGCCGACTGAAGAATCTATACCTCTAAGGCGTTCCACCAGAGTTAGGAATGCACCTGAGCATTATTATGGTTTTCATATTACTGCAGAAGGTGAGACACTTATCAGTGATAACACATTGGTAAATTTGGATGAACCTAACAGTGTTAAGGTAGCCATGGCAGGCACGGAGTCTGCTAAATGGAAGGAGGCTATGGACAGCGAGATGAAGTCCATGTATGACAATCAAGTTTGGAACTTGGTTGATAATGTACCAGGACGTAAGACAGTCGGGTGCAAACGGATCTTCAAGAAGAAGACCAACATGGATGGGAAGGTGCACACTTATAAAGCGCGACTGGTCGCGAAGGGTTTTACTCGGACTCAGGGTATTGATTATGATGAAACTTTTTCACCAATGGAAAAGATTAAGTCTATTAGGGTTATGCTATCCATTGCTGCATTTCATGATTATGAAATATGGCAAATGGATGTCAAAACCGCTTTCCTTAACGAAAAGTTGGCTGAGGATGTTTAAATGACTCAGCCAGAGGGTTTTGTCAGTGTAGAGTACCCTAATAGAGTGTGCAAGCTTGAGAAATCCATTTATGGATTGAAACAAGCATCTCGAAGCTGGAATCTTTGTTTCGATGAGAAGGTCAAAGAGTTTGGTTTCTCAAGAAGTGAAGATGAGTCTTGCGTGTATGTCAGAGCTAGTGGGAGTATAGTTAGCTTTTTGGTGTTGTATGTAGATGACATACTACTCATAGGAAATGACATCCCAACCTTGCAGGAGGTTAAGTCCTGGCTTGGGAAGTGCTTTGCTATGAAGGACCATGGAGAAGTTGCCTATATCCTAAGGATAAGGATATTAAGAGAAAGGAGTAAAAGACTAATTGGACTTAGTCAGAGTACCTACTTGGATAAGGTGCTGAAGAGATTCGGCATGCAGGACTCCAAGAAAGGAGAGTTACCCATCCAGAGTAACGCCAGATTGAGTAAGACACAAAGCCCTAGTACTGAGGCTGAGATAGCAGAAATGAGTCGAATACCTTATGCTTCGGCTGTAGGATCGATCATGTATGCTATGACGTGTACTCGACCTGATGTAGCCTTTTCTTTGAGCATGGTTAGCAGGTATCAGGGGAACCCTGGCAAGGCACACTGGACTGCGGTAAAGAATATCCTCAAGTACCTACGGAGGACTAAGGATTGGGTCCTTACCCTCGGTGGGAGTGAAGACTTGAGAGTTGTAGGGTATAGTGATGCTAGCTTTCAGACTGATAGGGATAATTTCCGCTCTCAGTCAGGCTGGGTCATTACCTTAAATGGAGGAGCAATTTCTTGGAAGACTTCCAAGCAAGAGACTGTGGCTGATTCAACTTGCGAATCAGAGTATATAGCAGCTAGCGAGGTAGCAAAGGAGGCGATATGGCTGAAGAACTTCATTGGAGACCTTGGAGTTGTACCAGCTATTAAAGAGCCAATGGAAATTTTCTGTGATAGTGAAAGTGCAGTTGCCTTAGCCAAGGAACCAAGGGATCACGAGATCTCCCGTGATCTCTCGGTTCCTTAGCCAAGTGGGAGACTGTTGGATAAGGTTCTTGAAGTATTACAGTTATAGTTACTAGATCTCCCGTGATCTCTCGGTTCCTTAGCCAAAGCAACCGCACTTTCGCTGTCACAGAAAATTTCCATTGACTCTTTTGTAGCTGGTACAACTCCAAGGTCTCCGATGAAGTTCTTTAGCCATATCACCTCCTTAGCTGCTTCACTTGCTGCTATGTA
Source organism: Lactuca virosa (assembly GCF_052849685.1). NCBI lineage: Eukaryota > Viridiplantae > Streptophyta > Magnoliopsida > Asterales > Asteraceae > Lactuca > Lactuca virosa. The sequence goes on along the minus strand of NC_136426.1, from coordinate 332,098,752 downwards.
CTCTGATTCACAAGTAGAATCAGCTACTGTCTCCTGCTTGGAACTTTTCCAAGTAATTGCCCCTCTATTTAGGATAAAGACCCAGCCTGACTGAGAGCGGAAATTATCCCTATCAGTCTGGAAGCTAGCATCGCTATATCCTTCCACTCTCAAGTCATCACTGCCTCCGAGGGTAAGGACCCAATCCTTAGTCCTCCGCAGATATTTGAGAATGTTCTTTACCGCTGTCCAGTATGCCTTGCCAGGGTTCCCTTGATATCTACTGACCATGCTCAAAGCAAAAGCCACATCAGGGCGAGTACAGGTCATAGCATACATGATTGAGCCCACCGCGGAAGCATATGGTTTATGACTCATCTCAGCTATCTCAGCCTCTGTATTCGGACTCTGAGTCTTACTTAGCTTGGCATTACTCTGGATTGGTAATTCTCCTTTCTTGGATTCTTGCATGCTGAACCTCTTCAGCACCTTATCCAAGTAAGTACTTTGACTAAGTCCAATTAGTCTCTTACTCCTATCTCTCAATATCCTTATCCTAGGATATAGGCAGCTTCCCCAAGGTCCTTCATAGCGAAACACTTCCCAAGCCAGGACTGAACCTCCTGCAAGGTTGGGATGTCGTTTCCTATGAGAAGTATGTCAGCCACATACAACACCAAGAAGCTAGTTATGCTCCCACTAGCCCTAACATACACACAAGACTCATCCTCACTCCTAGAAAAGCCAAACTCTTTGACTTTCTCATCAAAGCAAAGATTCCATCTGCGAGATGCTTGTTTCAATCCATAAATGGATTTATCAAGCTTACACACTCTATTAGGGTATCTTGTATCGACAAAACCCTCTGGTTGAGCCATGTAAACATCCTCAGCCAAATTTCCATTAAGGAAAGCGGTTTTGACATCTATTTTCCATATTTCATAATCATGAAATGCAGCTATGGCTAACAATACTCTAATAGACTTAATCTTAGCTACTGGTGAGAAGGTCTCATCATAGTCAACTCCCGGAGTTTGAGTAAAGCCCTTCGCAACCAGTCGTGCTTTGTAAGTATATACCTTCCCATCCATGTCGGTCTTCTTCTTGAAGATCCATTTGCACCCAACTGTCTTACGACCTGGTACATTGTCAACCAAGTTCCAAACTTGATTGTCATACATGGACTGAATCTCGCTGTCCATAGCCTCCTTCCACTTAGCAGACTCAGGGCCTGCCATGGCTTCACTGTAATTATTAGGATCATCCATATCTATTAGTGTACTATCACTAATAAATGTATCACCTTCAGTGGTGATGTGATAACCATAATAAAAATCAGGTGTGTTCCTCACCCTAGTGGAACGTCTTGGAGGTACAGGCTCATCTATCGGATCAACAGGAGTTTCCTCCTCAAGTTGGTCGATAGCATTTGAGGTTCCTTCACCACTTGACTCTTGAAGCTCTTCAAGGTCAATTTGCCTCCCACTGTCCCCTTGGCTTATGAATTCTCTCTCACGAAAGACTCCTCTTCTTGCTACAAAAACCACATTATCGCTGGGTCTGTAGAAGAGGTAACCAAAGGATCTCTGTGGGTAGCCGATGAAAATACACCTCTCACTTCGAGGTTCAAGCTTATCATGAGTCTCACGCCTCACGAAAGCTTCACAACCCCAAATCTTGATGTGGTCCAAATTGAGAACTTTCCCAGTCCACATCTCGTGAGGTGTTTTGGCAATCTTTTTAGTAGGGACTAGATTAAGGATATGGGCGGCAGTCTCTAAGGCATACCCCTAGAAAGAGATTGGTAACGAAGCTCGACTCATCATGGAACGAACCATATCCAACAAGGTTCGATTACGCCTCTCAGCTACACCATTCAACTATGGTGTTCTGGGAGGTGTCAATTGTGAGACAATCCCACATTCCTTAAGATAGTCAAGGAACTCAATGCTAAGATACTCTCCTCCCCGATCGGATCGGAGCATCTTGATGTTCCTGCCCAATTGATTCTCCACTTCCTGCTTAAACTCTTTGAACTTTTCAAAGGTTTCTGACTTATGCTTGATTAAGTAAATATATCCATATCTACTGTAATCATCAGTAAAAGTCACATAATAGCGATTAGCATCCCTTGTATCAACTCTGAAGGGCCCACACACATCCGAGTGTACAAGGTCCAACAAACCTTCACCCCTATCACAAGTACCTGTGAAGGGTGACTTTGTCATTTTTCCAAGTAAACAAGACTCGCAACTATCAGCTGACTTGAGGTCAAATGATTCCAAGACTCCAACCTTTTGGAGTTGGCCTATGCGCTTCTTGTTAACATGTCCAAGACGACAATGCCACAAGGATGCTTTATCCAAGCTATCTGAAGAATCAATATACAACACATTATTTCCTAGATTGTCTACAACATTCACGGCTTCATATACACCATCACAAGGTAATGCTTTAAAGTAAAATACATCATTGTAATAAACATTAATAGCACCATTTTTATTATCAAATGAAAATGAAAAACCTTGTTTGTACAAGCCATGAAAAGAAATAATATTTCTCGCCATTACGGGCGAGTAACAACACTTATTCAAATCTAACATTAACCCATTATTAAGCAATAAAGAATAAACTCCTATCTTGGTAACAGGTGATGCTTTCCTGTTGCCCATGACTAAGTTTATCCTCCCGTGCTCCACTTGCTCACTTCTTCTTAGTGCCTGTAAATCAGTACAAATGTGAATACCACAACCTGTATCAAGCACCCAAGAATTAGCATTAGATGAGTTATTAGACAATATTGTGTAAATACCTGCATGGGTGGGTTTAACCTTCCCATCCTTTACATCTTGCAGATATTTAGGGCAGCTTCGCTTGAAGTGTCCCTTATCCTGGCAATAGAAGCACTGTGCTTCCTTTGGGTTTGAAGAATGAGTAATGGGACCTTTCTTTGACCCACTTGAAGAGGAACCATCAAGAGTCTTACCCTTGGTACCCTTCGAAGGGTTTTTCCTCTTCTTACCCTTTCCCTGCCCAATAGCCAGAACAGGGGCTGTTGAAGGAGCAGAAGTAGCAACCGCTTTACCCTTAAGTCCATTTTCAGCTGTCCTTAAGAGTCCTTGAAGTTTGCTAAGTGTGACTTCCTCCTTGTTCATATGATAAGTCATACGAAACTGATCATAACTTGGAGGTAAGGAATGGAGAATGATGTCAATCGCCATTTCCTCAGGAAAGTCAACATTTAGCTTCAGCAACCGGTCAACGAACCTTTGCATCTTCTGCAAGTGACCGGTGATCGGTTCACCATCCTTCATCCTTGCGGTTATCATGGAGGAGATGATTTCATACCTCTCCTGACGCGCGCTCTGATGGTACAGATCCAGGTGCATCTCATAGGGGTAGAAATCTTCATAGGATTTTTGAAGTTCAGGAGTCATGGTGGCCATCATGATGCATGCTACTTTAGTAGCATCCTTTTCATGTGCAACAAACTCCGCAAACTCTTCAGGAGTAGCAGTGGCTTCACTCACAACCTTAAGCTCCCTATCGATGACATATTCTTTGTCCTCATAGCGGGTAATCATTCTGATGTTTCTGATCCACTCATTGAAATTGGATCCATCAAACATGACCTTACCACACAAGTTCATAAGGGAAAAGGAGCCTGTTGGGTTTGAGCCAGAAGCATTGTTGGAAGACATCTGAAAGGAAAGAAAGACAAGTTTCATTAGATTAGGAATCCTTAATAATTCACCCAAATGAAATATTAAGGCTAGGATCCAACAAACTATTTATAGTTGGAAGAGGGATGCCGTAATCCATACTATAAAATATTTGAAGGTAGGTAAATGACGATTTACCAATTTCCAACATAAGAACGAAATATTTTATTATTAGGTTTTATTGGTTTTGAAACTCCTAGATCTTTTGAGATACATTGAACTTTTCAATGGCATGTTTGAATCTCGATTGTGCCCTCTCAAGTTTGTGACTGGGATGCCGACGATCACAAACAAGGTGTGAATAACCATACAAATTGACTTGGTACCCTCAACAATATTACCTAATCGATGTGCCGGTTAACCACACACACTCCACCGATCTATAATAAAGTCAAGTTACCCTTTGCCACTCTTACTAGTCCATGTTAGTGTGCCGGTTAACCACACACGCTCCACTAACGACTTGGTAAGGTACAAAGTGTAATTTTATGGGCTAGCACCAATTTCACATTTTCCTAAAGTAACTAAGATTGGGAATTTATAATGTATAGTTACTTTATAATTCATTATACTTTTAACAAGTATTTAAAGTCGTATCCTACCCGTTCGGCTAACGACCCTCCACCGATCAAGGAAGTGGTGGGTGAGAGTGGACACCCATTAAGTCACCATTTTATAGGCAACAACCTTATACCCCCCTTATAGACCGGCTTCGTGAATGAGACCTACTAACGGTAAGAATGACATATTCTTATACATATCTATATAATAAAATTATAATAATAGTATAAGTGTTGATTTTTAAACTTTTTAAAAATCTAAGGTTCAATTTGGAATTAAAGTATTAAAGTATAAGACTTTTCAAATTCCAAAACTTGAGGGCAAGAATTGAAGCTATTCCAAGTCTCTTCAATTTGTAACTTATGAGTTTTAATGATTCATAAAAATGAAGACTCTTCATTTTATGAAACCTCTTTAGTTCTTTAATCATAACGAAAAGAAGTGACTTTTGGTTATCCATAACTTGAGGACAAGTTATGGACACCATCATAGCCATTAAGATCATGAATTAAACACACATGGAGGTTACATATAATTCCTATGATCTTCTAAAAACTCATAACAACACAAATTCATGTTAAGCAATTTCAAGAAATCATATAACTATATACAATACTTGAAAATTGATAAAAGCCATGTAAAATGGGTTAACATAATCATTATCATTTTGAAAAACAGATTTTACAAGTCGAAAACAGATTGGGATAATGATCTTAATCCATTTCCAGCAACAAAACTCGAAAAAACTGCCCAGCACGCTCCTACTCGCCGAGTGCATTATTCTACTCGGCGAGTAGAATGAATTTGTTCATGGACTCGGCGAGTCCTCCCCATGGACTCGGCGAGTCCAGTCGTCAGAATGCAGAATTTTCGATTTTTAAGCAGTTTTGCATCAAGTATACAGAAAACAATCCTAGGCTCTGATACCACTGATGGGATTTTTGAGCATTCTAACACTTCCTAAGTGTCCATGCAACCCTAATAACCTTGAATCTATGTTTTCTCTATATACATGCAAATTTCTTTTTACAAGGTTATTTCCTAACTAGCATGGCATGGGGATTACATAAAACATAAAAACTAGTAGAAATACATACCTTGTTGTTGCTTGGATTCCTTCAAGACTTTGTGAGCCTAGCACCCCAAATGTTATGCCTCAAATGCTTCACACAACACCACAAGACTTGGAATAACTTGAGAGAATGTCACTTAGCCTTAAAATCGGTTATGCCCTCTCTAGTAACACTAGGTCATCATTTTGCTAGCCATAGGGTTTCTTTTATAGTGTTGTCACAATTAGGGTTTACACATGAATGCCCTTAATTGTCATGACTCTTGATTTCCCATGACCCATGGGTTTGTAACTCCCATGGACTATCCATGGAGCTCCATATGGTTATAACCAAACCCATAAACCATGGATCATTAATCCACCATAAAAGAATTGATGATTGTCATAATCAACCCTATATATTTAATTAGTCTCACTTTGATCACTAGATTAATCCTAGATTAATACTTGATCAATACTAATTAAATAATACTATTATTAATATATTAATAATCATAAGTGCCTTATTCTCTCATTTAGTCTATCCAAGTATTGCAATGCCATGCAACCCAAATGGACCATGCCGGGTCGGGTCAAGTACATACCAAATAAAGTTATGGACTTAGACACTATATCCAACACTACCCTACTGGGTCCTGCCGTGCCAAGTCCTGCTGTACTGGTTGCTATCCTTCCTGGAAAAGGAACACTCTTCCTCGCCATCCTCCGAATACGAAGCCCATAAAGTGGTGGCTGTGGCAACACCTATGTAGGCGATGCCTCGCGTTGCTGACTCGGGGCGTTGTCATTGCTGATGTCCACCGGGTTTCCTGTATCTTCTGTGTCTTCCGAGGGGTCTTCCTCCACCGAGGCGGGGGGATCACGTCGAGGGATAATAGTGACGTAGCCGGACTCATCAGCTGAGGCGGTAGCGTGAGAAGATGACGATGTCGACATAGTGGGCTGAGACATAGATTCAATGAGATATGAAATAAATGACAATGCATGTCTATAATATGCCATGCTTACACACACCAAAATTAACCTTTTTGAAATTTTGAAATAAAGTTTTCTCAAAAATTTTGTTGAACATATTCCCATTATAATTAGCTCAAGTTTTGTATAAATCTTTCCTTAATTAAACATAGGTGATCAGGCTATGTTTAATTGAGGTCCAACGATACAATTCCCGATCTAATTATATTAGTAATATGTTTGATGTAAAAAAAGAATTTTTATAAGTTTTGGTTATAGTTGCGTTTTCTTAAAAGAAAACTGATGTTCTCTATAACTTTAGCTCTGATACCACTTCTGTCACACCCCGCTAAAGCGGAAACGCAAGATATGACAGCGATAATGGTTTCATTGCAAAAGATAAAGATACATCACCATAGCAATATTCAAAAGTTTACAACCCATAGCTTAATAGAAACAAGTACAAGTTTTTCCAAAATAACATTGTTCAAAATATAACTTCATAAATAACTTCAACACGATGCAGCATGCTCTATGATGATGAATCTTTATATCCACTTACTAATTATTTCCTGAAAAAGCATGTAAAACGAGCGTCAACTATGAAAATAGTTGGTGAGTTCACAAGTTTATAAAATCAAGATTTGGAATAAGGCTTTTCATAAATACAAGTACATTGCTTTAATGAGAAACAATGTTGATTGCTATGATTGATAACAAGTTTATTGTTATAACGAGAAACGAGTTTGTATGTGTATGAGCAAACAATGAGTCTCAACCAAACCTATGACTGAAGCCCTATCAAGATCTATGCTTATCGTTCCATAGATGAATATGGTATCATGCACTCCAGCAATAGGGCGAGTGAGGAGTTGTCAATTCCTAATAGCGCTATCCATAATGACCATTGGCTCAAAGAGTTAATGGTTAGAGATAAGGGAAGGGCCTTAATACGATAAGTTCTCATGTTACGTGTTGCATAGACATACATAGAGAGATATAGAAATAAAATAGCAATCATGTTTAATACAAATCAATTTAAATACAACATTCAAATAATAGTTTTTCGGGACATGCTTTTCCACCCCAAAACATAAAAACTGAAAATAGGGGAGTGCGTGAATACTCACAATGTTTTAAGTAGGTACAAGTGGTGCCTCGGGATACACCAACGTCTTAATACCGGGATCCTACGACATCAAACACATACTAGTGAGTTTCCATGTCGAAACCTAATGCTAATATACTAAACTCTACATATAGTGAAATGCCAATTTTATGTTTTAATATTGGATTTTATATTAATTGGTTACAAATTTTCTGAAATGATGAAATTCTAATAGTCATGCAATTAATACTATTTGGGATATTAATTTTCCAGATTTAGTAATATAAATTTGAGGGTATTTCAACATATTTAAAGGTGTTTTAAATTCCTAAAAATGTAAAATATTATCAAACAGTTTCCAAAAATTGTCAAACCTTGTATTTTCATTCTAAATACAATAGAGGTTTTACAGAAAATTTTCCTTGAATTTTTGATATGATTAACTATTTTTCTAAAATTTTTAAGCCTTCATAACAACATAAATTCATGAAAAATAGTATTAAAAGCATAAAAATTCCCAAACTTTTTATAATACTGTAATTAGACATACTTGAGCTGGGAAAAATATAAAAATGGATTTCTAAACTGTTTAACCCAATTTTATGATTTTTGTGCATTTATTCTAATAAAAATTTAAATAAATAGAAAACAGTTTCTAAAATTACCCAAAATCTTTGTAACACTGTTATTATACATATAGAAACTGTGAAAAATATAAAAGATATTTTTCAGTTGGTATTTCTATTTTTCTTTGTTTTATCCTCTTAAATAATCATTAATTGGAGAATAAATAATAAACAGTTAAAGTAAATTACCAAAAATTTTTGTAACATCATTTACAGTGTAAATAACCTGAGAAAAATACCAAAGGTGGTTTTCATATTGTATATTCCGATTTTGGGTATTTATGTGTATTTAAATGTATTTAAGTGTATTTAACCTTAGAAAATAGGAGAAAAATAGTATACAGTAGAGAAAAATCCTCAAAATTTTTATGTAACCTCCTAATGTACACCATGATGTTTTGGTAAAAAATTTTCATGAATTTTGGTTAATCAAAACTATTTTTCCTATTTTTAGGCCATTATAATTACCAAAAATTGGGAAATATAGAAAGGCATGATGAAAAATTCTGAAATTATTTTTCTGAGTCTCCCACCTCAGGTAAGAGCTGCGAAAATTGTTAGATACAATTTTCACACTCTCTAAAGTGGTTTTGCGATTTATTGGAACCAAACAAAAAGAAAATTAAAAGTCATACTAAACTGAAACATAAATCGATGAAACTTAATGAGAGGTCATTATTCAACATATGGGTAATCCACGAATTTATTCAGGATTTATAGACTTTTGGAAGTATTTTATATGATTTATGTCGTTGTTTTCTTGTAACAATTTTAATAAATCAAGGAAATGATAAAAACTCTTGGGATTTTCCAGATGTTCATATTACCTTAATGGGAATCTGGAAAAAAAATTATTTTGAACAGAAAAGAACTTTTAGATATTTTTATAGACAAAATCATTTACATGCACTATTAACAATGTGCTTTGATCATCAAGCTCTTTAGCTTGGTGTTCATCACATGCATCACGGTTTGAAGACCATGCATGGACATATGTTTGTCATAGTGATGTTTTTAAAGGAAATACTTGAATGCATAAGGTGTATGAGCCTTTAAAACTTGTAAAAATCCGAACTTTAGTGTTTGACATAGGTTTTGGTCCTTGGATTTCACCATTAAACAACATGCATGTTGTTCTTGGGTGAAACCCTACCACCATCATCATCAAACTCGACATTCATGAACATGTTCATGAATGTTCATAAAGAATGGTGTAGAAGGAAGAGAAGTACAAGAAAACCCTTTAAAACAAGAAGGAAAAGTAAGGGAAAATGAAGGATTTTCGTGAATACCTTGAAGAACAACCTTAGAAGATGAAGATTTGAGTGTGGAGAGGTGTTCTTAAATGATGATTTTCGTGGGTTTGGAGAGAGAGGAGGAGAGTTTGAGAGTTGAAAGGGTGGAGTGTCAGAGAGAATGAAGAGGGAAGTTGAAGTGTAAGAATGAGTTTAATGATTGAAGTTTTTGGGAAGAGAGAGCATGGGAGAGAGGGTGACGGATTTTATGAGTATAAGAGAGGCCCTCTCTCTCCTAATTCAAATTAAATAAATTTCCCTTCAATTTTTATAAAACCTAAATTTTTATAAAAATGTTTCTTTAAGCAATTCTTGATTTATTTAAAAATCTTGTTTTTAACTAATAAATTATGATTAATGTATGATAATTTAAATTTCTATTTCATTGATTATAATCTATAATTTGATTAATAAAAATTTTATATTAGGAAGTTTATAGCAAATTTAATAAAGTTTTTAAGCTTTAAAGTTTATAAATTTGGATTTTTGGGCTCTTTAGAGTTTTTGGAACATTGTTTGATATTCACCATCATATTGGGATGAAATTAGAATATTTTAATTTATTTTTAGGGTTTTATACCCTTTTTCAATTGTAACAAAGTTTGAAGTTTTATTCTAATTCGGATATCGGCATTTCCTACAGTAGCTAAACAACTTACTAGAATCGTAAGAGTCAAGTATATTAGTCCTAGATTTTAGTTGGATCCTAGTTCATGTAAGATTTTGACCTAATTTATACTACTAGGCCATGACATGTTGTGCATGTATGGTTTTTATAAAAAGATGCATGAGTCCGAGAATGACCTGAATTTGACAGTTGTCACACATATTTTGTCATAAAATTTTGGAGCTCAAAAGTTTTTTTTAAAGTTGTGATCTTATGGGTTTTTGGAACTTCCATAAGTTATGGATATGAAAGTTTTTTTTTTAAAAACAAAAATTGATTCAAAGTTTTTATGGAGTTACAAAATTTGGTGTTAATGTTTTAAAGAATTCCATAACTTGTTCTTAAGTTATGGAACATGGAAAGTTTCATCATAAAACATCATTAATTCCATAAGTTATGGAATCCAAAGGTTTTCAAGAATTACAAAACTTGCCCTCAAGTTTTGGAATTTGAGAAAAGTTTTTATGAAAAAAAAAGAATTGAATTCTAAAACTCTTGGGTTCATAACTTAAACAATTAATTAAATGGTTTTAATTTTGAGTTTAATAATTGGAATTATGATGTTTTGTTGAATAGTTCAAATTAACTCTTATGGACTTTATTAATAGTTAATTAAAGCGTTTAATTAAAAGAGTATTATTAATCCATAAATATATGGTTTGAGTTTAATTAAATTAAAAGTCTAGTTTAATTAATAGATTAAACCACCAAGTATATTAAATGTCTAAAATACACCCTTATACTATTATAATATTAAAAGTTTAATATATTATATGTATAAGAGCAAGTCGTCTTACCATTAGTAGGCCTCATTCACGAAGCCGGTCTATAAGGAGGGTATAAGGTTACTGCCTATAAAATGGCAGTTTAATGAGTGTCCACTCTCACTCACCGCTTCCTTGACCGGTGGAAGGTCGTTAGCCGAACAGGTAGGACAAGGACTATAATTCTCCCTTCATTATAAGTATAATGATAAATACTAAGTAACTAAACACTTATAAATTCCCAACGTTAGTTACTTAGGAAAATGTGAATAAGGTGCTAATCCATGAAATTACCCTTTGCACTTTGTTTAAGTTGTTAGTGGAGCGTGTGTGGTTAACCGACACACTAACCTGGACTTAAAAAGGTAGGCAAAGGGTAACTTAATGTTTATCATAGTATCGTTGGAGCGTGTGTGGTTAACCGGCACATCGATTGAGGGGTAAATATTAAGGGTACCAAGTATATTTGCATGGTTACTTCACACCTTGTTTTGTGATCCTCGGCATCCCAGTCACAAAACCTGAAGGGTACACTCGAGATTGAAACATGCCATTGAAAAGTTCAATGAATCTCAAAAGAATCTAGGAGTTTCAAAACCAATTAAAACCTAATAATACATTTTGTTTATCTTGGTGGAAATTGGTGAATCGTCATTCACCTACCTTCAAATATTTTATAGCTTGGATTACGTCATCCCTCTTCTAAGTTATAAAATAGTTTGTTGGGTCCTAGCCTTAATATATCATATTGGGTGTTATATTAAGGACTTAAATCAACTTTACGTGAATTTCTCCAATTGTTGATGTCTGGTTTAGACAACAATGATCTTCCCAAACCAAGCTTTCCTAATGAATATGGCTTCCCGAGTTTGGCTCATGGAAGTCATACTTCTCTTCCTCCACCTCCTCCAATTATTCTCCCTAACCCACAAGTTCAAGGTCACTCAAGCCCTAATGGCAAGCAAGGTCTATGTGTGATCACATCTTAGAGATGAAGTCACATATTGACAAGCCGGGAGATTTGGGTGTCAAAGTCTTGAGAAAGTTGGATGTTCAATCACTTTCTAAGTCACATAGTGAGTTCCTTTGGGACTACTATGAAACAGACTATGACATGAACCTTAATGATCATATTTATTTGCTTGGTGCTGCTGAATCAGCAATGATTTGGAACGATAGTAAAGCAAATTTGATTAGAAGATCAACTTCCCAAAAACATTATGGACAGTGACAATGGTGACACTGGAAATCCAGAAAAAGCATTCTCTTCCTAATGGAAAGGGATTGGCCATAGTCAACCCGGTTGACCAAATGGTAAAGAGAAAGGCTAAGTCTGAGATAGTCCCATTACCAAAGGGTCCATATGTTTATTTTGCCAAAGGAAGGGGCGTTGATTACAAAGCTGCCAAATTTACCTAAGGATGTTAAAGTCAATAAGTTTGACTCTACATCAGGTAGAGCCCATTATCTAACTCTGTTAAGTTCTATTCTGAGATCCTCATTACATGATGTGACTGGGTCACATGTTGATGTTTTAAGAATCAAAGAATAGAGAGAAATCTTAAAGGAAGTATATGCTGATTCTGATCGCGAAGGTGGATTTCGATCGCATCAGAATTTTGAGCAGTTGCTTAAGAAGTTATGATATATTGCTAAGGAATAGATAACAACAATTTTCCATGTGGATTGTAAGGATAAGTTTTTCCGCAAAGTTTTAAAATAAAAGAAAATTGTTTAATATTATTTATTTGAAGTATCCTTACAATGGCATTTGTGGAAAATTGTTGCTTATATGATTCCACTGACAGCAATATTGGAAAATGGATTTGATTCTTTCATTTGTGGTAGTGTCTAAATTTACCAAATCAGGAAAGTTCCTTATCACCCAAGTTTCAATTGGACCGAAACTTGGAATCATGCAAGTTGAATAGTATGATGAATGAGAACTTTCAAGCATTGGAAAATCAAGACTAATTACTTGTTCACATGGATGTGTGAGTCAAGTGAAGGACTAAAGGGATCGAGTACACATTCTTGTGCACTGGTCATGTCCACCACAAAGCTCGTTAAGACTATTTGATTTACTAAAGTTTAGTAAATATGGTTATACTTACAAGTTTAAGTATAATTCTGAAACATTGGAAAAGTCTCAATGTATGGCAGAACGAATGGGAAGAATCAAATTAGGCAGAAAGATAAAAGTTTCTCAAATCTGAAAAGATGGGAGAGTACTTCAATATCATGTTTGTGATCATCTTAATGATTTAGAAATAATATCACAATTAGTCCTCTAAAGGTCATCTTAGTGCATTCTTATGACTAAGAAGAGGAGTCATGAATTGTTCAAATGGTTAGATCAGGAAGATGAGTCATACTTCGTTCCAAAACAATTCTTAGAGTCATACTCCAAGATTATAACTTGAGTGACATATCTTAAAGAAAGGTTTAAAACACTTGTCAAATGTAAGAGTAAAAGTGTCCTACTCTTGTACATTTGAAATTGGTAAGTTGTGATGTTTTGGATAAAACAAAGACCAACTAAGGCCAATTGTGTGAAGTGTTTGTCTTGATAAAGAATCCGCACTATCTCTTGAATATTTGGCAAGATAGTCTTATATGTCAAGAGGATAATGGGAGTCTTAAAGATCCTAAAAATAATTTCAAGAACTAATCAAGAATAAAACTTGAGGTTCTTCACTAGCACACGACTTGAGGTTTATAACCTATCGTGTTGACATATTATGTGCCCATTCCAGTTAGAGTTGGCTTTGCATAGGAGTTCTGAAAGTTCTCAATTGGTTGCATAACAACTTGGAAGCAATGGCAGGCCATGTACTGCCAGGTGGCAAGAAGTTAAGATTGCATAAGTTCAGTCCATATGAGTTTGGATTTGTCATTATCCTTGTCTTGTGACTATGGTTTTGGCGATTCACATGGATAAAAACACATACACCATAAAATCTAAGGGTCATAAGGTTTCTCTCCGATTCATGAAAATGATGGTGAGGAAACACTTCCACCAAGTAGATTTGAAGTAGATGGCAAAAGGTCTAAACAATTGAGACTATGATTACGGCATCCCTTTTCATAGTTCTGAAATTGTTTAGACACACATGCATGCTATCTAAGGAAAGGTGTATGATTTTGATAAAGTTTTATCAAAGCATCTCGTATCAGAAATCTGAACTTTGGCAAGAAAGTCAATAAAGTATTGATTTCTAGAAGTCCAGCTGATTTCTGAGTACATGTCAAAGCTAGTGGGAGCATAAGTGTTATGCTAATAATTATCATGTTAGTGGGAACATGATAATTATTGTTAGCGTTGCAAGTTAGCAATGTTAATTATAGTAAACAAAAGTTTCAATTCGTGAGGCTGCAGGGATTGAAAAAGTTGTTTTGCTATAATTAAGGGAGAGGATATACTTCCATTTCAGTTCTAAAGGCTTAGATTGAGACCTTAATCATCTTTAGTCAAGAATATATATATATGAATTTCATGTTGGATTGGTTCAACTTAAGAAAATTCTATATATTGCGTTCTCAAAATTCGATTATGATTACGGCATCCCTCTTCATAGTCAAATTTTGAAAACATGGCAAATAAAAATATTGTAGCAAAAGACTGGTCTAGAATCATGTCTTTATGTGAGACATCATGAATCGTGTACCATTTGCTTTGGGTACAGGATCGATTGCATGTGCTAGAATATTTGTCATTTCTAAATTTTTCCAAATGCCCAGAGGCATTAAGAAGGGAAAAGGTCTGGAATTGGATATGACTAAAATGATTAAGCAATTGTCGAGGACAATCTGAGGTTTACCAAAGATTGGTTGCTCAGGGACAGTTGGAAGTATAGTGCTAATTTTGGAAGGACCATATTGACATATTCTGAAAAGAGGCATCTCTTATTCAGAAGTGATAGTCAAAATGAGAATATGGAGTTGTCTTTATAGGTGGAAGTTATCTGTGTAAGATTAGAAAACTTAATGCAAGAAGCATGTCCAAAGCAATGTACTTTGAATATGAGACTTAGTTTCCATGGAGTTGATCTCCATTGGAATACCTTATATTGACTGTTGACAAGTCTTTGTGACTTTGTACATATTCATTACATGAGGGTCAGTGCATATAAGTTTAAAATCTAAACAGATTTCGATAAATGATAGGAATTTGAAAGTCTCACATTTTTCGATAAGGATTTGGGAATGTGAAATTAGAATCATTGAAATTATGTTCAATTGGTTTATTTCACAAAGTAAGGATCATAGAAAAACATAGAGTGCATACTTGGTGTATGGCAAAGCTATTGTTTAAGAAAAACATAGTGTACATGCTTGAAGCATGGGACAACTAGTGTTTTTAATTCAAGTATAAAGTTGATAAAACCGAAACAATGAATAATGAGTAATCAGTATGGTGATAAATAAAAGTGTTTATTTATATTCATAGGGTTTGATACCATATTTGATTCATTTATTCTTGTGTTTCACTTTGCATGTTTTGACTTCCAGAATAACTAAGTCGCTCTTCCTGAATGATTAAGTTATTCAAACCATCCACAGTCGGTCATATGTTGGAAGTAGATATGAATCAAGACTGTCATGGGTTGGTTTGTAGACGTCCAAGTTGGTGGACAAAGTGGTGCTACAACACTCATGAGTGCTCATAAGTTCTGAGTTTTGGATTCAACCCACGCTCATTTGAATCACTTCATGGATTTTATCACGAGTGATCATGAGACGATAATATCTTATATTCTTCAAACCTAGAGATATGAGTTGTTACTATGAGTTGGTTATACATTGATTGCACGAAAACGCATTTGGTAACTCGATGTTATAAAACGTGCCTTCGTGTATGATTCAACAAGTAGTAGAACAAGCCATATGATTTTAAGTTTATCCATTCCTTTTACCTTCGGGATAAAAGCGATATCTGTGGGCCCTCGATGATTTAGCGATGACACATGTGATTGCGTGGCCAAGCCAGGACTGAATTGATTTTTTCAATAAGTCAGTCATCATAAATCGAAAATCGGGAAACAACAAATGGACAGAGAGAATGATTATAATCCATGTCTCAGTCCATATGATATCTCGAATGGAGGAATATATGATCCCTTATCTAATGAACAAGTCATTGACAAGGTCAGAGTTTGACAGCGGCTTTAAGAGCTACGATTGCCAGTTAGGTTTTGAATTCATACTCAATAATAGTTATAGACTTATCCAAGTGGGAGACTGTTGGATTAATGTCTAAGTCCATAACTACATTTGGTATGTACTTGACCCGACCCGACATGGTCCATTTGGGTTGCACTTCACCGGCACAATTTATATGGATAGTCTTTTGAGAATAGTATATTTATGATTCATATTAATATATTATAAGTTCTAATATATTAATATGGAATCATATTATTTAATTAGTATTGATCAAGAATTAATTTATAACTAATTAAGTGATCAAAAAGAACTAATTAAATATGGACTCTTATATATATGGAATGGGCCAAGTTCATTTAGGTTGGGCTAAGCTTTCATGGATGTTCCATGGAGCTTTTAACCCATGGATCCTATGTAAATGAAAGGTCATGGGTATTAGGGTTTACATGGATGTAACCCTAATCCTCCATAATATATAAAGGGGTCATTGGCTCACAAAATTGGCACAAGTGTGTGAAAATAAGAGTGGGCCGATTTTAGTGTGCATACATATTCTCTCAAGTTCTTCCAAGGTGTTTTGGTGATTTGTGATTCCATTTAAGGCTTCCACACTATTGGGGCTAAGCTCTTAAAGCTTGAAGACATCAAGCTACATCAAAAGGTATGTCATCTAACTAGAACTTTGTAGTATAGGTGCTTCATAATATGCTAGTTAGGATGAAACCTTGGAATAGTTAATATTTGCATGTATAATAGAGAAAACATAGATCCAAGGTTTATAGGGTTGCATGTACACCATAGGAGTGTTAGAATGCTTAAAACCCAACAACACGCTCCATTAACGGCTTAAAGAAAGTGCAAAGTGTAATTTCATGGATTAGCACCTTATTCACATTTTCCTAAGTAACTAAGATTGGGTATTAATAAGAGTTTAGTTACTTAGTATTTATCATTAATACTTTTAATGAAGGGAGAATTCTAGTCCTTGTCCTACCCGTTCGGCTAACGACCCTCCACCGGTCAAGGAAGCGGTGGGTGAGAGTGGACACCCATTAAACTGCCATTTTGTAGGCAGTAACCTTATACCCCCCTTTATAGACCAGCTTCGTGAATAAGGCCTACTAACGGTAAGACTGACTTTACTCTTATACATATATATAAATATTATTAACTTATAATATTATAAAGTATAAGGGTTGAATTTTAACTTTTAAAATTCTAAGGGCTAACTTGGAATTAGAGTATTCATAAGTGAAAACTTTTCAAATTCCAAAACTTGAGGGCAAGTTTTGAAACTATTCAAAACTAATTAATTCCATAACTTATGTGTTTAAAGTAGTTTTAATTAAAAAAAACTCTTCAAGTTCCATAACTTGAGGACAAGTTATGGAAGACTTTAAACTAATAAAAGAATGTAACTTTTCTTTATTTTGTAACTTATGGAATTAATTAAGGTTACACATTTTATTACTTAATGAAGTGACTCTTGAACCTCCATAACTTGTGGACAAGACTCTTCATTTTTTGTAACCATTGCCAACTTTTATGAGTTTTATGAAACTTAAATGTGACTTTTCATATAACTTGAGGACAAGTTACAAAAACACATTTTAGAATCAACTCTTAGATTAATTTGGATTGAAAACAACAATTTCACATAACTTCCTATTAATTTAAGCAACTCATAAGAAAAAGATAATTCAAATCAAACTTTTTCATGTAATTAGTCTAAACCTTAAACTAATACAAAACATGAATCTATTGACAATTATCTTTGAAATTGGATTAGCATGAACATTACCACATCAAAAACAAGTTTATAAGTCCAAAAACATCTTAGGGTAATGTTCCTAGTCCAATTCCAGCCAAAACAATCGAATATATGCTGTCTGGGGGTCCAACTCATCGAGTGCACGAACCAACTCGGCGAGTTGGATGCTTTTTGCCTTGGACTCGTCTTGTCCCTTTATGGACTCGG
Source organism: Lactuca virosa (assembly GCF_052849685.1). NCBI lineage: Eukaryota > Viridiplantae > Streptophyta > Magnoliopsida > Asterales > Asteraceae > Lactuca > Lactuca virosa. The sequence goes on along the minus strand of NC_136426.1, from coordinate 332,080,860 downwards.
CGAGTCTGCTGAGCAGACAGCATAAAAATTCGATTTTTCATGAAACTATGAACTTTCCAAAGTATTCATCCTAACTAGCATAATAACATTGATTCATATGTTTAAGCAAGTATAACAAGAAAACAAGCCTAGTCTCTGATACCACTGTTGGGTTTTGAGCATTCTAACACTCCTAAGTGTACATGCAACCCTAAATACCTTGGATCTATCTTTTCTCTATTATACATGAAAATATGAACTTTCGAAGGTATTCATCCTAACTAGCATAATAACATTGATTCATATGAATATATCAAGTTAGAATTACATACCTCTTTGATGTAGAATGTCTTCATGAAGCTTGAGTGCCTAGTGCCCCAAGTGTGACACCTCGAATGGTTCACACAACACCATGAACTCTTGGAATAACCTTGAGAATAAGGATACTTTGGTTCTTTCTGGTGAAATCGGCTAGCCCTCTTAGTGTACCCACACTCGTGCCAATTTCACCAACCAATGACCTCTTTATATAGTGTGGAGATTAGGGTTAAACCCTAATACCCATGACCTTTCATTTCTTATGATCCATGGGTTAAACACTCCATGGACTATCCATGAAAGCTTAGCTCAACTTAAATGAACTTGGCTCATCACACATATATATCTAAGAGTCCATATTTAATTAGTTCCTTTTGATCACTTAATTAATTATAAATTAATTCTTGATCAATACTAATTAAATAATATGATTATATATTAATATATTAGAACTTATAATATATTAATATAAAATCACTAGTATCCTTTTTCCTCATCTTGTCTATCCAATTGTCCCGATGCCATGCAACCCAAATGGACCATGCCGGGTCCGGTCAAGTCTTACCAATTATAGTTATGGACTTAGACATTAATCCAACATAAACCTCCATTCTTCCTTTATCAAGACCAGCAGATCTCCCAGTCAAACATCGTAGAAAAATACCAAATAAGAAATTCCATAGGCGTGGAAGACCAGACTTCTTAAAATCACTAATCTTGGACAATGGTGGCTGATATCCCATCTCATTAAACATGTGAATGATTTGTGGAAATGTAAATGAAACATATGGAGGCGAATTCGGAATATCAAGAATTTGGCAAAAGAGTTTCTTGGTTAGCCTGACCTTTTTGTCGTTCACCAGATGAAAAGTAATCGTATCAGATGCTTTGTTGTACGTCGCAGTTGATCATGCTTGAGAAAGCCAGGACAATGGAACAGAGAAAGAATTGAACATCGCCTTAGCCAAAACCGAGTTCTTCAAAGTAACTATTAGCATCTTCAATTCTTCCGGGTACTGAGAAACTCCACCCTCCAAGTAGTAGTTTGTTGCTTGAATCTTCATTATTGGTAATGAAGAGGCATCTTCAGTGGTATGAGAATCAACATGAGCAGAAGTCTCCATTGTTAGGGTTTGAAGATAATGATGAACAGAGAATATAGGAAATTTGCTTTTTGATCGGGTAAACTTACAATGAACCCTTGAATCCCCTTTTATATGTAACCCTTAATTTTGAATTTGAAGCGGGATATGTATTTAATGATATCCGACATGGCACCTTGAAAATCGGACCATTACTGCGTAAAAGTAGCCATGCGTCAAAAAGTAGCTGTCACATCGCCTTGAAAAACGGACAGAATACCATACGTCATTTATAAACAGTCTGTCTTGTAATCCCCAAGAAAATTGTAACCGTCAGAACCCTTCGAATGGAAGCAAGGCTCTTTCACTTTTGGGATGAAAAGCAAAGTCATACGCCAGAAGTTCGAAATCATCAGCCTGAGTTGGTATTACTCAGAACCTCAAGGATTTCGTGAGTGTAGTGTTCCAAAGAATAAAGACGAGAAACAAAGATAAGAAAAATATGGGATATTGTGATGTCAAACCATTGACACAAAAGCAGATGAAATCCCGAGCAAAGATTACTTCATTAATCATTAAGAGAAATGATCAATAGCTTGTGTGGTTTCCCGTGAATTACAATCGAATACTTGTTGATAAGTATCGAAGGGCTTCTTTTATAATGCTTCGTGGATAGTTCAAAATTTTCGTTACATGTCATCCTAAACATAAGGTGAGAAATTGTAACAGAAATTACTTGTTTGACCAGTGTAGTCAGTGACAAGTTGAATTAGATAAATTTTGAAATGACAAGGACATTCGAATGAAACTCACACGGAAATCATATTCAAGAAAAAAAATTTGTGTGCTGGATCTTGTTGGGTAACAAACATCATGGGTTTCGAATGTTTGATCAAGACCACTCATTCGAAATGAATATGATTTGGAGTTTCGATTTTTGGTACAGAAACAAAAGTTTCGTGAAAATCTGGAACTTAGTTCCCCGTCAATTCCTTAAAAAAATAATGAAAATTGGGTTTCACTTTCATCACGGTCTCATGATGTCAGATCATAAACACAGAGTTTTGATATATCTAAGTCTCGATGGGTTTGATCAGAGACCTCTCGGACATATGTCTTCGTGTGTGATCGTGTAAGAACTTTATGGATGAAAAAGATTGATGTAAGAGACGAAAAGTACCTCTGTTATATTTGGACCAAACAGTAAACTCTTAACTCATTTTGAGAAGATTAAGGTAGCTCAGAGACTAATGTGAATATAAGCCTGATTGGGAAGAAATCTTCGTATGAATAATTTCATTAAGGCTTTCGTACACACACATTGATTCATGGAGGCTTTGGTCAACATACAGCAGCATGCTTCTAGGGACATCCTAACTAGTTCGAATGATAAAAAATTTAGCGATTCATACGAAAAATGTACCTTACCCAAGTACTGCAAGCATAATCTCCTCCGTATCTTCATGAGAATCTGCAACAAAATACTAAAAAGAAATAAGAATCAAAATATTTTTGTTGTTTTGATTTTTCGAAAATAAAGACAGAACAAACGAAAATCTTTTTGAATTTTTGAATTTTTGAAAAGTAAATGACAAAACAAACGAAAATATTTATGGATTTTTGAATTTTCGAAAATTAAATGACAAAACAAACGAAAATATTTTTGGATTTTTGAATTTTCAAAAATTAAATGACAAAACAAACGAAAATCTTTTTGGATTTTTGTATTTTCGAAAATTAAAATAGTACTTGATGCAAATATGCAAAATTTTATCATCCCCTTATAAGTAACAAATGTACGAATTCGAAGGGGTCGAAGCGTTGACTATGAACAGTAACATCTGAATCAACCCTTAAAATAAGTAACAAATGTGCGAATTCGAAGGGGTCGAAGCGTTGACTATGAACAGTAACATCTGAATGCTAAATGACTTTGCCTTGTTTTTATTTATTTATTTATTTATTTATTTATTCAGCACCTCTGATTCGTTCCTTATCATGCATCATTCTTCTTTTTCGCATGGAACAGAATTTCCATCGATCATTCCAAGTCCCTCTATAATTCTCATAAGGGATTTTTCATCTAAAGGTTTCGTGAAAATACCAACTAACTGATCAGTTGTTTTCACGAAATGTACTTCAATATTCCCATCCTCCACGTGATCTTTGATAAAATGATAACGAAGACCTATATGTTTGAGAATCACAATATAATGGAATCTTTTTCATATTTATTGCATAATCACGCAATTGACTTTGGATCCATATTATTAGTGAAGTGCAAGCAGCAGCAGCCACATATTCTGCTTCAGCTGTTGAAATTGATACGCATGTTTGCTTTTTCGACTGCCAGCTCTCCAATTTGCCATCAAGAAATTGACATCCACCACTTGTGCTTTTTCGATCAAGATTACAACCACCCAAGTCAGCATCCGAATATGCTTGTACAAAGAACCCAGTGTTCGAAGGATACCACAATCCTAACGAAATTGTTCCTTTAAGATAACGAAAGATATTCTTCACAGCAGTGAGATGTGGTTCTCGTGGATTAGACTGATACCTGGGGGTTGTTCCACGTAAACAGTTTCTTCAAGCTCTCCATTTAGAAATGCACACTTCACGTCCATTTGATAAACATCAAAAACTTTGTGAGCTGCATAAGCCAGGAATATACGAACCGCCTCGAGTCTTGCGACAGGGACAAAAGTTTCTTCATAGTCGATTCCTTCTTGTTGTGAATATCCTTTGACAACAAGTCTGGCTTTGTTTCGAACAATATTTCCATCTTTGTCGGTTTTATTTTTGAAAATCCATTTTAACCCGACAATCGAAACATTTTCAGGTTTAGGAATTAATCTCCAAACCCTGTTTCGTTCAAATTCAGACAATTCAGATTGCATTGCAACAACCCAATCTGAGTGTTCCATTGCAATCTTAACTGTTTTTGGTTCAATCTTAGAGATGAAAACATTGAACATGCAAAATTATTGATGAGTATTCAATACCTCATTCTTTGCACGAATTTGAGCTCTTGTTAAAACTTCCTCCTGTGGATTCCCAATTACTTAATCCTTCGGATGATCTTTTGTCCACTTTTCCATTGGCGGATATGCTGGATCAAATTCCAAAGGTGCATCTTCGTATATATCATCGTTTTCTGAGCCTACAATCGAACAAACATCATCAAAATCATTATTATTCTCCATGTTTTCTAAATTCTCCCCCTCAACATTATGCTCCCCCTCAACATTAGCATTCACTCTTCCATTCTCCCCCTCGAAAGAATGCTCTTCCTCAACTAGAATATTCGAATCCAATTGCTCTCCCTCCACTGGATTGTTTTGCATACTTTCGCTTTTCTCTGGAGAAGTTGATGTTCAATCATCAGTAAGCTTTGTGAGTTCAGAGATATGATTATGATATGCATGTATTTTAGCGTTAACAACATAATATGAAATTCTAAAAATTAAATCATAATCAACATCTAATGTTTGTGAGGATTCAGATTCATCTTGTGTTTTTGTCAGAATCGGATGATTTTCAATCTGTGATGTTGTTTGTTTAATGTAGTAATCATCAAATGTAAGATTAAAAGTTTCTTCAACTCTTCGTGTTCTTTTGTTCAACACACGATATGCGACTGAATTATGCGAATATCCCAAGAAAATCCCTTCATCTTCTTTAGCTTGAAATTTCGTAAGATTATCCTTGAGATTCATAATGAAGCATCTGCATCCGAAAACATGAAAAAATTTGACATTAGGTTTTCGATTGTTGAGAATTTCATATGGAGTAATGTTAAAACGACGATGAATGAACGATCTGTTTTGAGTGAAACATGCGGTTGATACTGCTTCAGCACAAAGGTATTGTGGAAGATTCACATATGCCAACATAGTCCTTGCCGCTTCGCATAGAGACCTATTTCTTCGTTCAACAACACCGTTTTGTTGTGGTGTGTATGGAGATGAAAAATTATGCGAAATCCCTTTGTCCACCAAAAATGAATCAAGAACATTGTTCTTAAATTTAGTTCCATGATCACTCTTAATTTTTCGAACAATCTTCTTCAATGTTGTTTCCATCTTTTTGATAAAGTCAATCATGATTTGTGCAACTTCAGATTTAAGCCTGAGAAAATAAACCCACGTAAATATGGAAAAATCATCAACAATCACTAAAATGTACCGTTTCTTGTTAAGAGTTGAAACTGTCGAAGGTCCACACAAATCAATATGTAAGAGCTCCAGAGGTGCAACTATTTTCGAATCAATCGTAATTGGATGACCTTGTTTATGTTGCTTGCCAACTTCACAAGCTGCACATAAAGAATCATTGTCAAATTTAAGTACAGGTAAACCTCTTACCAGATCTTGTACCACAAGTTTATTGATGTTTCGAAAATTGAGATGAGAAAGGCTTCGATGCCAAAGCCAACTTAAGTCTGATGTTGCTTTCGAAAGAAGACATATAGCAGGTTTCCCTACTATCGGATTGATGTCCAAAGCGAACATGTCACCTTTCCTTTTGGATTTCAGTAACACCTCTTTTGTGTTGACATTCGAAATAATACTTCCTTCTTGGTTAAAAAGAACTTGATTGCCAGTGCCCACAACAAGTTGAGAAACACTTATCAAGTTATGTTGAAGACCTTCAACATACGCCACACGATTCACTGTGAATTGTCCATTCGTGATCTTCCCATATCCTTTGACTTGACATTTTTGATTGTTCCCAAACTTCACTACTCCAGCATTTTTGAGACTTCGAAAATCACGTAAATTCTCCTTCTTCCCAGTCATGTGACGAGAGCAACCACTATCGATGTACCACTTGTTATCATATTGCTCGTCACATAGTACCTACATTCAATGGAAAATTTTAGGTACTCAAGGCTTTTTGGGTCCTTGGAAATTAGATTTCAATTTCGAATGCAATGAAGACCTTTTAACCCAATCACAAACTTTTGTTTTGAGACTATCAATTAAGTTTACATCTTCATTTAAAGGAACCAAAACATAAGTTTTTGATGGTTTCGAATGTTCACTGACATTACCCTTCGAATTCTGAGTTTGTGAATGAAAATTCTTTGCTTATATTACTGGTTTCCAAGCTTTGACTGAAATGTTCGAATCCTTAGACGATGAACTGCTATTTGATGAATTATTCACATACTTTTCATATGCTTCGTGAATTTGCTCCTTTGAAAATGTATTTGACTGATACATCTTTCCTTTGCCTTCAAGCCAATGATCAATGTTCTTCCTTGACGTTATTCCTTTTTCTCGTGAAGTTTTCATAGTTTCTTTCTTCGTTTGATTTGGAAAATTTGGATTTTTAGGAACAAAATCAACTTTTGGATTTGTTTTAAAAGATTTAGCATATGATGTATAAACTATTGATTTAAAATGTTGACGTTGAAAGAATTTTTGATTTGGATTTGAGTTATTTGAAAATTTTCTTGGAATATTAGTTTCTGAAACTTTCGAAACCTTGGTTGATTAATCACTTCAGACTTTGAATGATTTGATTGAGATGAATGTTGAGGTTTTGTTGAAAAAGATGAATTTTTAGCTTTGAAAACATTTTTGGGTGATTGTGATTCAGACACCTTTTGAGACTCAACATTTTGCCAAAATATTTTCTTTCTTGCTTGTCTTTTTGAAATGTTGTTTTCTTTCGAAAATTTGTCAATTTGATCTTTGAATTCCTTGGAGTTTAATTTGACAACTTTTTCACATTCCTTTTCAACGTGTTTTGAATTCACTTTTTCAATTTTTGATTTTTCAACCCATTGTCTTTGTGGTTTTTGATGGGTTTTAAGCATAAGAACAATCCTATGTGCTCATACAAACCCTAATGCTTGGATCTAGGTTTCTCTATTGTACATGCAATGAATCCAAGACTTACAAACCCTAGATCAATCAAATAAGAACTAAAATTAGGGTTTAGTAATTACATTTGATTGTTATATAGCAATAACAATCAATCCTTGCTTTGATTGGCTTCAGAAAGCTTAGTGCCTCAAGTGTTGCACCTCTAATGGAGTCACAAACACCACTAAGCAACTTGGATGAAGAGGGAGGAGAGAGGAGGCACCAAAAACGGCTGGAAACCCTTGAGGAACTCTTGTCCACGTTTTTAGGGCTTAAGGGTCCTCTATATACATGTAGGCTATTAGGGTTTGCAACTAGGAAACCCTAATCTGACTGCTTAAGCCCTAAGCAGTCCAATGGACCATTCCAGAAGACCCTTGGGTGATTGCTTTATGGTCCTCCATATAGAATTCGTCCATTGCCATCTAATGGATCCTAAGCCCAACTTTGTAACTATCTTATAATTACAATATCAGTCCCCTTAATTTAATTAATCTCTTTTAGTCACAAAATTAATTCTTAATTAATTCTTGACTAATATTAATTAAACAATATGATTTCTCCTTTAAAATATTATTCTTATAATATATTAATAAATCATAATTAAACCTTTCTCTCCTTAATTCATCCTACATATTGCTATGGTGAAGGCAACCCAAAAGGACCATGCTCATAATCGGGTCAAGTACATACCAAAATAGTTATGGACTTAGACACTAATCCAACAGTCTCCCACTTGGATAAGTCTAATAACTATTATGCGTATGACTTCAGAACCTGATCAGCAAACGTAGCTTCCAAAAGCCGCTGTCAACTCAGATCTTATCAGATACGCGTGTCCTTTAGATAAGGGATTATATATTCCTCCATTTACAAGATATCGTATAGACATGAGACATGGATTGAAATCATTCTCTCAGTCTATGTGTCGTTTCCCGATTTCCGATTTATGACGACTGACTAATTGAACAAATCAAATCAGTCATGGCCCGGCCGAGCACTTTCCTTTGTCATCACTAGATCATCGAGGGGCCCACAGATATCGCTTTTATCCCACCTTGGGTAAAAGGAATGGATAATCTTTGACTCAAATGCTTGCATGCACCTACTAATCGAATCACACACAACAATAAGTTTTATAACACCAAGTTACTAGTGCGTTTACTTATCATCAATGTGCAACCGACCAGCAAATAACAACTCACATGTCTCGGTTTCAAGAATATACAATGTTATCATCTCACAAATCACTCGTCATAAAACCATGAAGTGATTCAAGTGAGCGTGGGTTTAATCCAGTACTTTAATCTTATCAAAGCACTCATTAACTCTGCAACAAACTTGTGCTATGTCTAAACACTTTAGACAATCTACAGACAGATTCATGACAGTCTTCCTTCATACCTACTTCCAACGTATGACCGACTGTGGAGGTTCGGATAACCTAGTTATTCTGGAAGTCAAAACATGCAAAATGAAACGCAATAATAATATTAATCCTATATGGTCCCAAAACTTTTGAGCGTAAATAAAAACACTTTTATTTAAACACCATATTGATTACTCATTATTCATTGCTTACTGTTTCAGAAAATCAACTTATTACTCGAATTATAACCACAATTGTCCCATGCTCCAAGCATACACACTTTGGTTTCCTATGGTCCATATTTTGTGAAATAGATCAATTGAAAACTTTTCCAATGGAACTCATTTCACAATCCCCAATCCTTATTATTAGTATAAGAATACCAAATTCTTTCCACCTTTAGAATATGTCAGATTCTAACATTTTATGCAATGATTCTTTCGTAATGTCATAGCATAAAAGTCACCAAGACCCGGCTAATAAAATTACAAGGTATTCTATCGGAAATTGTGACAAGTCAATTCCATAGACATGAAGTCTCACATTCAAAGTACATTCCTTTGAACATCCTTCTCGCATAAAAGTTTCTAATCTAGACATATTTCTTAATATCCAACTCCCATTAATGGAAACATTTCCATATTTGCCATATGACAACTCATTCTTAATAGAATCTTATCTATTCATAATAATGTCAATATAGTCCATCCAGTACTATACTTCCAACTACTCACAAGCGACAAATCCTCAGTGAACCTCAGATCGTCCTTTGATAGTTGTTTAATTATTTTAGTCAAAACCAGTTCTAGTCCCTTTTCCCTCTTAATGCCCTAGGCATTTGGAAAATTTTAGAATGGTCAAATATTATAGCATATGCAATCGATCCTATACCCGAAGCGTATTGGACACGATGCATAATGTCTCACATAAAGACATGATACTTCATCATCCTTCTGCCATAATATTTTATGTGCCCTGTTCCCACAATTCGAACTATGAAGAGGGATGTCGTAATCATAATCGAATTTTGAGAATGCACTATGTATCCTTGACTAAATTTATTAACATTTCTCGATCTAAGCTTTAGAATTTTGAAACGAAGTATAATATTCTCTCCCTTAATTATAGCAAAACAACTTTTCAACCCTTGCAACTTTGCAAAATGAATCTTTGTTTTCTATAATTAATATTTCTAACTTGCAATACATACCATAATAATCATGCTCCCACTAACATGATCATTATTTTCTTACCAGCATAACACTTATGCTCCCACTAGCTTTGACATGTATTCAGAAAACAATTGAACTTCTAGAAAACAATGCTTATTGAATTCCTTAAGTTCACATTTCTAATACCTAATGCTTTGATAAGCCTTTATCTAAGCTTTTTAAGCTCATATACCTTTGCCTTAGATAGCTCACATATGTGTCTAAACAATTCAGAATTTATGTTACTAAGTCCCAAATGTTCAGATCAATTGCCAAATCTCACAATTTGAACTATGAAAAGGGATGCCGTAATCATAATCGAATTTGAGAATACAATTTTCACAATTGCTATCTTCTTGAAATCTCTCTTAGTGAAAGTATTTCCTCACAATCATTTTCATGAAGGAGGAAAACCTTATGACACTTAGATTTTATGATATATGTGTTCCTATCCATGTGAATTTGTCAAAACGAAAGTTTGCGACAAATCCAAAACCATATGGACTGAACTTGTTCAATCTTGATTTCTTGCCTGATGGTAACACGAGTGCCCACCATGTCTTCCAAGTGGTTTAGCAACTCACCCTTACATATCAATGTACTTTCCATTGATCAAGGTGCTTTGTCTTTATGCATTCAAATGAGAACTCATAGAACTCACATACATATTTAGCTTAATTGGAATGGCACAAAAACAAATAATGTCAACACGATAGGTTATAAACCTCAAGTTGTGCGCTAATGATGATTAACTAGGTTTACTTTTGATCTGTTCTTGAAACTTTTCAAGACCATTAAGACTCCCACTGACTCCTTGACATATAAGATTCTCTTGTCAAGAAACATTTCTTGACAAACAAATATTCAAGAGTTAGTGTAGCCTTTTTGTCAAGTTTAACACTTCACACAATTGGTCCTGGTTGGTCTTTGTCTTATTCAAGACATCACAACTTACCAATTTCAAATGTGCAAGAATAAGGAAACTTTTCCAAATTCCACATTTATCGAGTGTTATAAACCTACTTAAGACTTGTCACTCATGTCAGAATCTTGACTCTAAGACTTGATATTGGAACGAAGTATGATTGACTTCTTGATTTAACCATTTCTACAATTCTCGATTCCTCTTCTTAGACATGCAACTGCACTAAGACTCACTTAGAGGATCAATTGAGATATGGTTCTTAATCATTAAGACTTATCATAAAACACAATAAAAGGTACTCTCCCTTCTTCTTAGAATAGAGAAACTTTTATCTTTCTGCCTACCTGATTCTTCTTATTCGTTCTGCTATTGATTGAAACTCTTTCAATCAACTCAGAATTATACTTAATCTTATAAGTATAATCATATTTACTAAACTTTAGTAAATCATGACGAATATCTTTATCACTCTTGTGGTGGACATGATCAACGCACAACCTAGTGTACTCGATCTCCTGGTCCTTCTCTTGACACTTTGCCAAAAAAAATTAGTCTAATTTCCAAAATATGAAGTTTCTCATTCATCACGCAACCAAGTTGTATGATTCTAAGTTTCTGTCCAATTGAAACTTGGGCGATGAGAATCTTCCTTTATTTGGCAAATCCTCGACATTTCACAAATTACATAATCAAGAATCTCATCCAATTCAACATTGCTAAAATTAGAAATACATAAACATCCATTTTCAAATATGCCATTGCAAGGATAAATAAATAGGACGAAATCAAAATTCATTTTATTGCGGAAAAACTTGTCCTTACAATTTAATTCAAATGAAAACTATGTTATTTCAATTTCTAAGCAATCTATTCTAACTCTAAAGTAGTAGCTCAAAAATCCGATCTTCTAGCAATGCGATCGAAATCCATTTCTTCACGATCAGATTCAGCTTACTTCTTCCCTTAAGCTTCCTCTCTTTTCTTCGATCCTACAAAACATCAAAATGTAATCTTATCACATCATGTATTGAAAATCAAAGAATAGGAACTTATAGAGTTAGTTATTGGATTTTACCTGAAGTAGAGCCATACGTCTTGACTCTCCCATCTCTTAGATCTCTCAGGTAAACAGGGCAGCTTCGTCTCCAATGCCCCTTCTCTTGGCAGTAGAAGCAGATGGACTCTTTTGGAATGGCACAAGGAACTATCTCAGAATTTACCTTTTCTGGATTTCCAATGTCACCATTTTCAATGTCCATTGAAGTTTGGGAGTTTGATTTGCCAGACAAATTTGCTCGATCAGCACGCCAAATCATTTCTGATTCAACAGCTATAAGCAGATAGGTCAAATCAATGAGGGTCACTTCATGGTCCATCATATAGTACTCTCTAACGAACTCACTATATGATTCAGGAAGTAACTGAAGAACCCAGTCAACAGCCAACATTTTTGAGATATCGACACCCATCATCCTTAACCTATCAATGTGTGACTTCATCTGTAAGATGTGCGCACACACAGGTTTCCCATCTTCGTGTTTACTTGCCAATAGGGCTTGAGTGAGCTTGAACTTTTCAAGCCTTTAGAGAGAATAACTGGAGGAGGTGGAGGAAGTGAAGCATGACTCTCATTTCCTTGATCGTATCGTGGAACGTCATCTTCATTTGGAAACCTTGTTCCAAGGGACATGGGAAGACCATTGTAAGATTTAGACATCTTCAAAACGGGAGAAAATTCAAGTTAGTTGATAAGAATCCTTGATGTAACACCCAAATGAAACATCAAGGCTAGGATCCAACAAAATACTCTACAACCTAGAAGAGGGATGCCGTAATCTAGTTGCAGAATATTTGAAGGTAGGTAAATGACGATTTACCAATTCCACCATGAAAAATAAAAAGACTTTTAAGTTTTAAATGAATTGAAACTCCTAGATCTTTTGAGATTCATTGAACTTTTCAATGGCATGTTTAATCTCGATTATGCCCTTCAAGTTTGCGACTGGGATGCCGAGGATCACAAACAAGGTGTGAATAACCATACGAATCACGTGGTGCACCCAATTGCTACTATCACCTAATCAATGTGCCGGTTAGCCACACACGCTCCATTGATCTATGATAAACATCGAGCCACCCTTCACCACCAATGTCAATCCCAAATTAGTGTGCCGGTTAGCCACACACGCTCCACTAACGTTTGACAATGGTACGAAGTGTAATTCCATCTATTAGCATACAAATTCACATTTTGCCCTAAGGTAACTAAGATTGGGAATTTGTAAAAGCATTTAGTTACTTTGTAGTTCATTATACTTATAATGGAAGGTTTTGTCCTATCCTACCCGTTCGGCTAACGACCATCCACTAGTCAAGAGTGCGGTGGGTAAGAGTGGATACCCATTCAATCGCCATTTTATAGGCAATTTCTTTAAACACCCCTTATAGACCAGCTTCGTGAATGAGGCCTACTAATGGTAAGACTGACTCTTTACTCATATATATAATATTAGACTTTTAATGTTACATATATATAGTATAGGGTGTATTTTACACTTTTAAAATACTAGGTGGTTTTATTAACTTTCTCTTTTAATTAAACTTTAATTAACTTAACAAAACCATGAGGGTGTAATTTGAACTTTTCAAAATACTAGAGTTTTAGAATTTAAATATTACATAATTAAACTATTAATCAAAATTTTAAATTCCAAAACTTGAGGGCAAGTTTTGAAACATTTCAAAACATTAGATTTTAGAATTTAAATATTTCAACATTAAACTTTTAATCAAAATTTTAAATTCCAAAACTTTAGGGCAAGTTCTGAAACTTTTCAAAACATTAGGGTTTAACTATTTAAATTTCAAAAACAAAACTTTTAAGTTCAAATTTAAACTATAAAACCTAAAGGGAGTAATTTGAAACTATTCAAACTTACTAGGGATCAAATAACAAATAATATAAATCAAACAATTAATTTAGTAATTATCTATATTTGACCTAATCCAATTTTAGTCACAAGATAATTACCAAATAATTTGAATAATCTATATTTATCATATAAAGAAACTATTATTCAAAAGATTTGAAATTATCTTTTGTTTTGGTAAGGATAATCATTTACATACAATAAAATTCGGATTTTATTATCAAAAAACGATTTTGGCATCAATCCTACAACAAAACAGCAAGTAAATCCCGAAATATACTCTGTCAGACTCCCGGACTCGCCGAGTCAGTCCTAAACTCGCCGAGTAGGGCCAACTCGCCGAACCCAGATACTGACTCGTCGAGTTGAGTCGGGCAGAGGCAAAAAAATTGATTTTCAACAGAAAAACGACAATTGCATCACATACAACAGAAACCAATCAAGGCTCTGATACCATTGATGGGTTTTAAGCAGAAGAACAATCCTATGTGCTCATACAAACCCTAATGCTTGGATCTAGGTTTCTCTATTGTACATGCAATGAATCCAAAACTTACAAACCCTAGATCTATCAAATAAGAACTGAAATAAGGGTTTAGTAATTACCTTTGATTGTTATATAGCAATAACAATCAATCCTTGCTTTGATTAGCTTCAGAAAGCTTAGTGCCTCAAGTGTTGCACCTCTAATGGAGTCACAAACACCACTAAGCAACTTGGATGAAGAGGGAGGAGAGAGGAGGCACCAAAAACGGCTAGAAACCCAAGAGGAACTCTTGTCCACGTTTTTGGGGCTTAAGGGTCCTTTATATACATGTAGGCTATTAGGGTTTGCAACTAGGAAACCCTAATCTGACTGCTTAAGCCCTAAGCAGTCCAATGGACCATTCCAGAAGGCCCTTGGACGATTTCTTTATGGTCCTCCATATAGAATTCGTCCATTGCCATCTAATGGATCCTAAGCCCAACTTTGTAACTATCTTATAATTACAATATCAGTCCCCTTAATTTAATTAATCTCTTTTAGTCACAAAATTAATTCTTAATTAATTCTTGACTAATATTAATTAAACAATATGATGTCTCCTTTAATATATTATTCTTATAATATATTAATAAATCATAATTAAACATTTCTCTCCTTAATTCATCCTACATATTGCTATGGTAAAGGCAACCCAAAAGGACCATGCTCATAATCGGGTCAAGTACATACCAAAATAGTTATGGACTTAGACACTAATCCAACAGTTTTTGACGTTGGAAAACATATGAATTCTTTGTTAAGTTGTTTTCAACTGTGCTTTGATTTGCGAAAAAGCCTTCATCAGTTGTTTTTGAATTATCCTCTTCAACTAACTTCTTTAATTCTGGTTTGATGTTCTCAACATTTCCAGTAGTTACAAAAACTTGATTTGGAAAAATGACATCATCTGTACATTTAAAATTTGGATAAACCACTGAATTCGTTTCAAGATAGTGTTCACCTTTTTCATTCATCACTTTTTCGAACTTTTGTGTATCACCATACACATGATCAACCACTATTCGTGGATTTTCTTCTTCCTTTGAAGATTTCTTTTCCTTCGAAATTTTCTATTCATCTTCATCATCACTATCATCAGTTTGACTGTCTTTGATATCCATGAAGTTCACATCACTAACTTTCAAAGTTGAGGGTATATCAGTTTCATTTTCAACCATCAAATCCTTAATTTTTTCTTTCCCTTTAGATGTTGATGCAACATTAATAACAGACAACTGAGAACAATCAACATCTTCAATTTCACTAATATTGTCAGAATTATCTTCAATATCAGCAAAATTAGATTGAGAATCAGATGTTGAATTCTCAGTCTTTTTCAAAATTTGAATTTGTTCGGATTTAGTCAAAGTATCATTCACGATGTTAACTAATTCTTTAGCATCAATACATTCATCAATTTTGACAATTCCATATTTATATCTATCATCTGGAACTTTGACAAAATCAGCTATTATTTGCTCACAATCATACGAAATATTATCTACCTTAGCTCTTTCGAATGCTAGAAAAGGTAGTAATTTTCTATGTTGCTCTTTACTTATGTCACTTGAATGATGTAAATCAGTTAATTTGCCATAAAGTCTTTTCGCAGAATTACAGTAAATGTTTCTTTATGCTAGCAAAAGTTTAATTTCACTCGATAATGTATCCCTATCACACATAATATTTGTCATTTGTAATTCCAAACATTCAATTTTGCTTATTTTCAAGTCTAATCTCTTTTTGACCTCTAACAACTCCATTGACAACTTGTTGGCCTCATTGCTAGCAGACACAACAATTGAATCAAAATAAGTAACCGTCTCATCAAAAGAAATTAGTTCAGAATCATAAACATGTGTAGGAATATTAAAGGATTCGAGAATTTTACGTACCTTTGTTGTCATTGGAGATTTGTCTGCCGTTTTAGATATGAAGCATCGTCCTTTCACTTCGAATTCTTCGTCATCTGAATCCTCCTCCATTTTCGCCTACATCGCTCCATGCGTTGGATTCCTCATTTCTTCATCGTGTTACCCAGATGACCAGATTTGATAAGTTCCATCTTCATCCTCATGCTCACCCTTTGCAACCAATGACAAACTTTTAGCTTTCGTACGAACCTCTTCCAGCTTCTTTGCATAATACGCCTCATCCTTGACTTTATTCTTCCTCTCATCCTTCTTTCGAAGCATACAGTCATTTGCAAGATGATTCGCACCGTTGTAATAATGACAATCTATTCCAGCATCACCTTTCAGCTTCTTCTCACCCTTTTCATCAGCTATCTTCGAATCTTGCTTCTCAACTTTCTTTTTCTCCTCAACAACATTTTTACTCACAGAACTTCCTTTCACCTCAGCAAGCTTAGTCTTCGAATTGAACGGCTTTTTGAAAAATTTCTTAACACGATTATTCGAGTAAAATGCTATTGCTTCATCATCCGAATTCATGATGAATCCTTCTTTTTCCTCAGAATCACCATTTTCAGCTTCTTTCTCAAAAATCTTTGACACAAGAGCTAATGGACCTCCCAAATTCAGCTTCGATTCCTCAGCAATTTCAATTACCTCAATTTCGTGTATTTTCAACTGATTACAAATCATTGAGGGTTTATGTATCAAAACTTTGTTGATTCTTCACCATCATACTCACACTTCTCCACTTTTTTCGAAGCCCCATTACAAAGATGAGATTGAATTCCATTGAGGTCCTGGTAATTCCATAGTGATTGCAACGATAGATTAACTCGTTAAGACGATCATAGTAAACTTCAATTGTTTCTCCTTCTTTTTGTTTGAAATCTTTCAGTTCAACCAAACACTGTTTGACTGAATTGATTTTTGTTTTCTCACTTCCTTGAAACTTATCTTTCAGATTGTTCCATACCTCCTTTGCAGTTGTACAACTTCTAACGTAATTGTACACAACTAGAGGTAAAGCACCTCGCAGTTCCCTCATACACCTCTTCTCCAGTTTCTTCAGACGATCAGATTGATTATCAACTCCAGAGTTTGTAGAAGATGATCCAATTGGTTGAACATTCACTGGAACATTGACATTTCCGGTGATACATGACCATAATTCTTCATCCAGACCATTCAGATAATCCTGCATACGATCAGCCCACTGATCATAGTATTCAGGGATTAGCATTAGAATTTTGGTTGATGAACCTAACAGATGAGAAAACGAGGTCATCGAATTGAGATTGAAACTCGCCATTGTTGTACGGAAGATGATTTTGAGAAGTTTGAAAAGATTTGAGAATTTGAAAACAAACTAGATGAATCAAATCGAATTGATGAGAATAACACTCGATTCAACAATTCAAATGCAGAATCGAATCACAGACTAAGATCTAGACAATTTTTCACTTTCAAAAAGTGCGGAAACTTTTGAATCAAAAAGTTGATTCAAAAACCTTTTGAACAGCGTGAAAATCAGATCAGAGATATGATTCCTGCTCTGATACCAATTGATGAACCAATGAATCGAGTAATGAATTAATCAGAGTATGAATTCAAGTAAGAATACGAGATTTGAACACAGGATGTAAATATGATCTTGTTATGCTCTATTATGCTTTCGAATTCTTTACAGAGTACAGTAGACCAGTCTGTAAAAGTTCTCATCTAACTCTAGTAAATAACCCTATTTATAGGGAACTGAAAGCAAACAAAAAATATACTAAGGCATTGACTCTAAAGCTTCGAATAAAAGTGCCCTAGTAAAATACATTACAAAACATTCGAAGAGTCCAAAACATACTTCGACTAATTACAACAATTCGACCCTTACATGCGCAGCCATGTGCGAGCCCACGTGCGAGCCTTCCCTGCGAGCCCTCGGATCTGCAATGTGTGGCTTCTTCTCAGCCGTTGGATCAGGAGGCTTGACCCTATAAATAGGAGGGTGCGAGACCTCCCGGGTAAACTTTGAAAACTTGTCATTTTTAGCCCTTTTTTCAATATTTCTTTCATTTCAATTTCCCTCGAAGCCCCGGTATCAATTATAACCCCCAGAATACGCCACGAAGTGCCCGAGAAGCCCGGAAAATTTATCTTTTCGGTTTCGAAGCCCGACCCTTCGTAGAGCCCGATTTCTCAATAAAACTCCCGGTTTTATTAGAAACGATCGTTTTAGGAAACGAATTGCTGCCCGATTTTCATTAAATCAGGTGAGTGTGTAGTTACTTTCACCTTAAACATAGATATGAAGTATTTTACATAAAATATGTGACAACCCGAAATTTCTATTATGTACAACCATTCACTTCAATAGGAGTCAGAACTGTTTCTGCTAATTTTCAAGCTTTTTGGAATAAGTTTGAGTATTTTAAGATTAGTACTTCAGGAGATAACAGGAGAGAGGATGCCCTAGGGTTTATTGTGCAACAATAATGTCCCAAAACTCCAAGAGTTTGGATTTCACGGCCTAAACAAAGATGCTTACGGCCGTAAACCGTAAAAGAGGGTATAAATATGACACTTAGTCATTATTTATCACTTTTCACATTTTCAAGATCCAAATCTCAATTCTCTCTCAAGTATCATCCAACATTTCTTCAAGATCTTCAACTTTTAAGTGTTTCTTACCGTAATAAGTTGATATATACTTTAATCTAGTGATCTAACATGATTCCATCCGTGAAATCATTCCAAAAGTGTAGATCTTCAAGTTTTACCAAGAACACCAAGAACACACACTAGTGTTCTTGGACTTTTAGCATCTTTTCAAGCTTCTACCTAGTAAGTACTTCTATCCTAGAGTATTATAGAGCTTTTTACACTTCTAAACATCAAGTAAACACCCAAGAAACCAAGGATCAAAGGTGTTTACGGTACAAGATGTTCTTGGACCATAAACCCCAAAAGGGTGCCAAAGTGTGCCCTAGTCCCTTCTAAGCCTTGGAAACTAGCCTAGATCCCTTCCTTGATGTGCTTAGTGCTTGAAAACATCAAAATACCATAAACCATTTGGGTTTACGGCCGTAAACCCAAAGGGAAATGGTCCAAGGACCGTAAACTCCTAAAAGGAGTGAAATGGTGCCCTAATCTCTTCCTAAGGCTTAAACATTAAGTAGGAATGCTTCTTGTGATCTTTAAGGCTTCAAAACACAAAATGGTCAAAGAAACATGAGTTTACGGCCGTAAACTCATGGGTTTACGACAGTAAACTCAATGAGTTATGGTCACAAAACCGTAAACTCCAATAAAGGGTCCCCTTGAACCCTAAACTCAATAGCAATGTCCTACAACAGTTAGATGCAATCCTTAGGACTTATAGCACTTAAATAAGGTGTTTTACATGTCCTAGGATGTCTTAACTTTGTTAATTAGTTGTTTAAAGACTAATTGGATACATATATGTGTTATTATATGTTAATTAGGATCATTGTGTGTGTACAAGTCTTCACTTGACACCTAGCAATCCTATATCATCACTTCATCCAAACCACTCACTACAGGTGAGTTCATACCCCTTAATTAACCTTTTAAATGTTCTTAAATGCTTTTATGGGGGGGAATACAAGTTGAACTATTATAGTTATTATATCAATCACATATGATTAATAACTACCAAACAAGTGGATTTCTTACTTTTCAAACTGTGTTATCAAACTATTTTACTTCAAACTGTTTTAAAACTCTTTTATATATCAAATACTTTTATTAAACTCTTTTAACTTATATTATGTGTATCTATATGGATATAATTATATAAGTAGGATTGAAAGGACTTAGGACTGATAGCTCACCTTACTTCCTGTTCCTTGTTTGGTTGTGGACTTAGGGTATTCAGGTTATTTGTCCGAAGGTCGTTTGAATCCTAGTTATATATCATGTATATGTGTATAGATATAAAAGGTTACTTCTTTCATTCAGTTCAATTCCTTTAGGTAGCAAAGGTATACAAACATGTTCATCTACACAAACAACATTACTAGTAAACTATAATAGGTATAGTTTATGAAGATACTATTACTAGAACAATGAAACATACATTGAGTCAGTTCATTCATGAGTAATACATAGTGATGAGAAAAAAACATAATACATAGTGATGAGAAACAAACATAATTCATAGTGATGAGAAACAAACATAATACATAGTGATGAGAAACAAACATAATACATAGTGATGAGAAACAAACATAATACATAGTGATGAGAAACAAACATAATACACAGTGATGAGAAACAAAACATACAGGCTAGACAGAGAAAGAACACACAATACAGCTAGCACATACATATACATATACATATACATTACTTACAGTTATGTGAGCCACTTAACGGGGGCTTGGCACTACCTGTCATGACCCGTTTTGTATCCAGAATCTCCTTAAATGGGGAGCGTATGAGTTTGTGTATAGATCTATACTGGATTCACTATCCTACACCTTGCTGCTCGCTACAGTGGGACTTGCAAGTCTACGGGTGCCAAACGTCATTTCTTACGACGTCTTACATCGTCGTTTTTCTATAGAGTCGGTAGCAGGATACAGGCCGATCACATGGTACTTTAAATAACAATTGGTTTAAAGTAATTAGTACAACAGTAGTTACTTAATACAACACTACATTACTATTTCATTTTCCCTTTACATTTACTTTGTGATATTCACACAATAAACAATAATGTAAAAACTACATTTTTGGTTAATGATAGTCAGATTTGGGAAAATGCACACTCTTACAAGAGACACACACACAGATACTAGATGCCTTGGTAGAAGGCTACTTTTAGTAGGAAACATAGGGTTTTCTAGGAGAGTTCAAACAATTACAAACTTTTACAAAACTTATACATTACAAGACTTACAACCACTTTCATAACAAATAAAGACACTAATATACTTATGAACTCACCAGCTTTAACGCTGATAAACTCTTTCAAAATAACTTGTATTCTCAGGTCGCCAGTAGACAGGTACCGGAGCCAGGTTTTTGAGAAGATGGAGCTCGTTCAAGACTCATCTTTTATTTTGATGTATATTTTTGGTGTCTATAAGACTTGACAGAACACACTTATATTAAATTATATTATTAATGCAATGGATGATGTTGTTGCTTGTTTACTACTTTGCATTGTTGTGATACTGTACATGACGTCCTCCACCCCTGAACGTTTTCGCCGTTCCGGTTTTGGGGTGTGACAGATTGGTATCAGACCATTGTTTATAGTGAATCGAGTGTATCAACCCATAAAAGATATACGAACTATAAACACAGCGGGATTAAAATACTCTGATAAAGAGTTTATACTTTTAAATAATAAAATATTTAACTAAGTATACATACCTGCATTCATACTAAAATCAGTGTCACTAGGACAGAACAAAAGTATTACGATTGTTGGACAGCACAAGTAGACTTAGAGACATATGGTCAACCCTGGGAAGATGTAGCCTGATCAACTACATTATCCGAGGAGTGATTTGCATGTGCCTAAGTATGGTTGTGAGGTTGCAACAAGTCTAAAAACTTACCAACACTACTACAACGAGAACAGTAGAACAGAACATAAACTTAAAATACTATAGGAGTATTGTGTGTGACTATTAATTTCTTATCTGAGAACTAAAAAGGTATTTATTAGTATGTCAATAGTTGCGGGGTGGATACATTAAGGTTATAGGTAAGTAGGATGGCATAGACTTAGAATCTGTGATCTTTGCTTTACTTCTTGCTCCTTGTTTGGTTGTGGGCTTAGAGTTAGGGTCGCTTATTCGAAGGTCTATCCTATCTTGGTTACATATGACTGGCTCTGACTCAGAGCGTGAAGTCAACAACCTACCCCCAGCTGCTCAAGACCCAAACATGAACCCTCGTCCAGCATTTGAAGGACCCACTCCTCTGTGGGCCACAAACTTGAATAGATGGAGTCAGGAACAGGGTCAACCCATTCCCTAAAATGGAGACAGAAGCTTCTACAACCTCACTAAGGGAGGTTCACCTGACAGGGTCCTACCCATCATGGTTCGAAGGATTTCTCGGAACACTGAGCAAGGTCGAGCAGCTATCGACCGAGTCGTGGAGATTGACGCCAACTCTAGCGTTAACACAGTCCGCATTCACCAGCTACAGTCTGCTCATGAAAGGACTCAGGTTCGCAATGCAGTTCTATAGAGGGAACTTGCTAAAACCCAAGCTGAAGTCAGGGAACTTCGAGCTCAGCAAGCAAGATCTGATAGGCGCGTGAGAGACATAGAACGTCTACTGTCGGATTCAAGAACTCACTTTAGTAGTTCTCGTGGCCGTTAGAGTCTCATCGACTTCTCTTTTGGATGTAACCTAGTTAGTGTGAAAACTCTAGTCTAATTTCCTATATTTATAAATCTTAGACCCGTTAGGTCTTGATTAGGTAGTAGTCTGTCAAACTTTTCCATCTTGGTTGATGTAAGACCTACTTCTAGGTCATTTTTCCCGAACTCAATACATCTATAATTCCAGTATTATTGACAGATATCTAATCTTATGGAAATCAATATCCAATTGCTATCATCTGTTAGTACTAGATCTTCATTCAATCATACTATTCAATCGTGCTATTCAATCGTGCTATTCAATTGTGTTGTTGGGGTATGGAGAGTTAGTCCATGAGTCATTTTCATCAATTTCCCTTTTAAATTCTTATCAATACCTTCATGTTTCTAATCTTATAGTTGAAAAATGCCTCCTCGTAAATCTACAAGACGCGATCCTCCCACACCAACACCACCTGCTCCTCAATTCGACATGGTAGCCCTGAATGCTGCTGTAGCTGCGGCTGTGGCTACAGCCATGACACACTATCATTCTTCGGGTTCCACTGGGGAAGGAATTTTTGTCCTATCTACTCATGGTGAAATCCCTGTGCGCTTGAGAGAGTGCTCCTACAAGGACTTCACAAACTGCAAGCCCAAGTCCTTTAGAGGGACTGGCGGACTCATTGCCCTTTCGCAATGGTTCGAGAAAACCGAATCGGTTTGCGAAATCTGCTCCTGTCCAGAGGGTAGCAAGGTCAAGTTCGCTGCTTGCACCTTTGAAGACAAAGCCCTGACATGGTGGAATAGCCATGTCAAGTCACTATCCCTAATAGTGGCAAATGCTATGGGCTGGGAAGCCCTGAGAGAACTAATGGTTGAAGAGTACTGCCCGAGGGGCGAAATTCAAAAAGTGGAGGAAGAACTGTGGAGCCTAACCAGGAAGGGCTCCAACATAGTCTCCTACACCGCCAGGTTCTGTGAACTGGTGGCCCTCTGTCCCAACATGGTTCATACAGAGGGGCACACAGCCCATTTCTGTAAAGCTCCGGCGAGGCCAATCAACCAAGTCCCCGGCACAGGAGTGGGCCAAGCTTGCTACGGTTGTGGCGAGGTAGGCCACTACAAAAGAAACTGCCCAAAGTCAGGGAATGTCGGTGGAGTGGCAAGAGTTTTGGCCATAGGCCATGAGGAAGCGGCTGCCGACCCCACAGTGGTCACTGGTACGTTTCTCCTCGATAACTCTTATGCATACATTCTGTTTGATAGTGGAGCGGAGAGGAGTTTCGTGAATCAAAAATTTGCTCATTTACTTAAGCAAAAATCACGAGCACTTAAAGAACCGTTCACTGTAGAAATGGCTAATAGAAATACAGAGAGCACTAGCAGTATATACATAGGGAGTACCCTAACTTTAGATGGCCATTGTTTTTCAATCGATCTCATGCCGGTCTCAATTAAAAGTTTCGACGTCATCATCGGCATGGATTGGTTGAGTCTTCATCGTGCCAACATCATGTGTTACGAAAAGGCTGTACGCCTTAATCTGTCGTCTGGTGAAACTCTAGTAGTATATGACGACAAACCCGGCACGAACCTCCGTATCATCTCGAGCATTCAAGCTCAGAAATTCTTGCGAAAGGAATGTCGCGCATTCCTTGCTCATATGGTCGATGTGAGCCAAGAAACGAAAGACATTCAGAACATTCCAGTAGTACGCGACTTTCCCGACATCTTTCCAGAAGAACTCCCAGGATTACCTCCGCAACATCAAGTCGAGTTCAGAATCGACTTAGTTCCAGGGGCTACCCCCGTATCCAAATCGCCCTATCGTCTAGCACCTGCAGAGATGCAAGAACTGTCCTGTCAACTTAACGAACTGCTCAGCAAGGGCTTTATAAGACCAAGCTTCTCACCCTGGGGAGCTCCAGTCTTGTTCGTCAAGAAGAAAGACGGATCGTTTCGTATGTGCATCGACCACAGGGAGCTCAACAAACTGACCGTCAAAAATCGTTATCCTTTTCCTCGTATTGACGATTTATTTGACCAACTTCAAGGGGCGAATTTCTTTTCAAAGATCGACTTAAGATCCGGATATCACCAACTACGAGTGCTAGGGGAGGATGTTCCGAAGACAGCCTTCCGAACTCGTTATGGGCACTACGAATTCGTAGTGATGCCGTTCGGATTAACAAACACGCCCGTAGTATTCATGGACTTAATGAATAGGGTATGTCGTCCTTACTTGGATCAGTTCGTCATCGTCTTCATTGATGACATACTTATCTACTCTCGTAGTAAGGAAGAACATAGTCAACATCTGCGACAGGTCTTAGAAACACTTTGTTCAGAGAAGCTCTATGCGAAGTTCTCGAAATGCGAATTTTGGATCCGACGAGTCGAATTCTTAGGGCACGTGGTTAGCGAAGAGGAAATACACGTGGACCCTTCCAAAATCAAAGCCATTGAGAGCTGGTCAGCACCGAAGACGCCTACAGAAATTTGTCAATTTCTAGGCCTCACTGGCTACTATCGCAGGTTCATTCAGAACTTCTCCCGCATTGCGAAACCTCTTACAACACTGACCCAGAAGGGCGTGGCCTTTGACTGGGAAGAGAAGTAGGAGAGAGCGTTCCAAACGCTCAAAAGAGCCTTGTGCACCGCACCAATACTATCCCTCCCCGAAGGGATAGAAGACTTTGTTGTCTATTGCGATGTGTCAAATCAAGGACGTGGATGTGTTCTGATGCAACGAGGTAAGGTCATCGCCTATGCCTCGAGACAGCTAAAGACACATGAGGTCAACTACACTACCCACGATCTTGAACTAGGAGCAGTTGTGTTTGCCCTGAAGATCTGAAGACACTACCTGTATGGAACAAAAAGCACTATCTTTATAGACCACAAAAGTCTACAACACATATTCGACCAGAAGGAGCTCAACATGAGACAACGACGGTGGGTCGAACTACTCAGTGATTACGAATGTGAAATTCGTTATCATCCGGGTAAAGCCAACGTAGTAGCTGACGCCCTAAGTCGGAAAGAATATTCTGGTCGTAGAGTCAAATCATTGACTATGACTATCCATTCACACTTGTCCACGCAAATTAAGGAGGCTCAGCTCGACGCTTTGAAACCTGAAAATGTGGCGGGTGAATCCCTGAGAGGGATGGATAAGAACTTGGAGGTTAAGGGTGGCGGTGCTTATTTTCTCATGGATCGGATCTGGACCCCGAAACGCGGTGGTTTCAGAGACTTGGTCATGAACGAGGCACACAACACTCGTTATTCCGTCCACCCGGGTTTAGATAAGATGTATCTGGATCTTAAAAAGTTATACTGGTGGCCTAACATGAAAGCAGAGATTGCTACCTTCGTGAGTAAATGCCTTACTTGCGCCAAGGTTATGCTCGAGTACCAGAAACCCTCCGGTCTACTACAACAGCCAGAGATACCGGAATGGAAGTGGGAGCGGATCACAATGGATTTCATAACCAAGTTGCCCAAGACAACGGGTGGACTTGATACCATATGGGTCATCGTCGACAGATTGACCAAGTCCGCACACTTCCTGCCTATCAAGGAAACAGACAAGATGGAGAAGCTTATAAGAACTTACATTAGGGAGATTGTACGACTGCACGGTGTTCCCATATCCATTATCTCAGACAGAGATAGTAGATTCACTTCGATGTTCTGGCAGTCGTTACAAAGTTCCCTAGGAACTAGGCTGGACATGAGTACAGCCTACCATCCACAGATAGACGGGAAAAGTGAGAGGACTATCCAAACCTTGGAAGATATGCTGCGAGCCTGTGTGATCGACTTTGGGAAAGCATGGGATACTCATTTACCCCTTGTCGAATTTTCCTACAACAGCAGTTATCACACGAGCATAAAGGCTGCTCCATTCGAGGCCCTCTATGGCCGGAAGTGCAGATCCCCTATGTGCTGGGCAGAGGTGGGTGGTACCCAGTTAGCTAAAGGATGAGTTCCTGAAAGCACTCTCATGGGTCCGGAGATCATACGGGAAACGACAGAGAAGATCGTTCAGATTCGTGAATCATTGAAAGCCTCTAGAGACCGACAGAAAAGCTACGCTGATAAACGAATGAAACCGTTGGAATTCCAGGTAGGCGACCGTGTTCTATTCAAGGTCTCACCCTGGAAGGGATTGATACGCTTCGGAAAGCGGGGAAAGCTAAATCCAAGGTACATAGGGCCTTTCGAGATTCTCGCAAGAATCGGCCCTGTAGCTTACAAACTTAACTTACCCCGCGAACTCAGTAACGTACATTCTAATTTCCACGTCTCGAACTTGAAAAAGTGTCTGTCCGACGACACTCTTGTAATCCCACTCGACGAGATCGAGATCAACGAGAGCCTCAACTTCGTGGAAGAACCTGTAGAGATCATGGACCGGGAGGTCAAGCAAACAAAACAAAGCCGTATCTTGATAGTGAAGGTTCGCTGCAGCGCGAAGCGAGGACCTGAATTCACTTGGGAGCGAGAGGATCAGATGAAACTGAAATATCCTCGTCTTTTTACTTAGTTATTTGTAACTACTTATTTGCTTAAATTATAATTTCGGGACGAAATTCCTTCTAACGGGGGGATGATGTGACAACCCGAAATTTCTATTCTGTACAACCATTCACTTCAATAGGAGTCAGAACTGTTTCATCTAATTTTCAAGCTTTTTGGAATAAGTTTGAGTATTTTAAGATTAGTACTTCAGGAGATAACAGGAGAGAGGATGTCCTAGGGTTTATTGTGCAACAATAATGTCCCAAAACTCCAAGAGTTTGGAGTTTACGGCCTAAACAAAGGTGTTTACGACCGTAAACCCTAAAAGAGGGTATAAATATGACACTTAGTCATTATTTATCACTTTTCACATTTTCAAGATCCAAATCTCAATTCTCTCTCAAGTATCATCCAACATTTCTTCAAGATCTTCAACTTGTAAGTGTTTCTTACCCTAATAAGTTGAAATATACTTTAATCTAGTGATCTAACATGATTCCATCCGTGAAATCATTCCAAAAGTGTAGATCTTCAAGTTTTACCAAGAACACCAAGAACACACACTAGTGTTCTTGGACTTTTAGCACCTTTTCAAGCTTCTACCTAGTAAGTACTTCTATCCTAGAGTATTATAGAGCTTTTTACACTTCTAAACATCAAGCAAACACCCAAGAAACTAAGGATCAAAGGTGTTTACGGTACAAGATGTTCTTGGACCGTAAACCCCAAAAGGGTGCCAAAGTGTGCCCTAGTCCCTTCTATGTCTTGGAAACTAGCCTAGATCCCTTCCTTGACGTGCTTAGTACTTGAAAACATCAAAATACCATAAACCATTTGGGTTTATGGCCGTAAACCCAAAGGGAAATGGTCCAAGGACCGTAAACTCCTAAAAGGAGTGAAATGGTGCCCTAATCTCTTCCTAAGGCTTAAACATGAAGTAGGAATGCTTCTTGTGATCTTTAAGGCTTCAAAACACAAAATGGTCAAAGAAACATGAGTTCACGCCCGTAAACTCATGGGTTTACGACCGTAAACTCAATGAGTTATGGTCACAAAACCGTAAAGTCCAATAAATGGTCCCCTTGAACCCTAAACTCAATAGCAATGTCCTACAACACTTAGATGCAATCCTTAGGACTTATAGCACTTAAATAAGGTGTTTTACATGTCCTAGGATGTCTTAACTTTGTTAATTAGTTGTTTAAAGACTAATTGGATACATATATATGTTATTATATGTTAATTAGGATCATTGTGTGTGTACAAGTCTTCACTTGACACCTAGCAATCCTATATCATCAGTTCATCCAAACCACTCACTACAGGTGACTTCATACCCCTTAATTAACCTTTTAAATGTTTTTAAATGCTTTTACGGGAGGGGGGGGATACAAGTTGAACTATTATAGTTATTATATCAATCACATATGATTAATAACTACCAAACAAGTGGATTTCTTACATTTCAAACTGTGTTATCAAACTGTTTTACAAACTCTTTTACATATCAAATACTTTTATTAAACTCTTTTAACTTATATTATGTGTATCTATATGGATATAATTATACAAGTAGGATTGAAAGGACTTAAGACTGATAGCTCACCTTACTTCCTGTTCCGTGTTTGGTTGTGGACTTAGGGTATTCGGGTTATTTGTCCGAAGGTCGTTTGAATCCTAGTTATATATCATGTATATGTGTATAGATATAAAAGGTTACTTCTTTCATTCAGTTCAATGCCTTTGGGTAGCAAAGGTATACAAACATGCTCATCTACACAAACAACATTACTAGTAAACTATAATAGGTATAGTTTAGGAAGATACTATTACTAGAACAATGAAACATACATTGAGTCAGTTCATTCATGAGTAATACATAGTGATGAGAAACAAACATAATACATAGTGATGAGAAACAAACATAATACATAGTGATGAGAAACAAACATAATACATAGTGATGAGAAACAAAACATACTGGCTAGACAGAGAAAGAACACACAATACAACTAGCACATACATATACATATACATATACATTACTTACCGTTATGTGAGCCACTTAACGGGGGCATGGCACTACCTGTCATGAACCGTTTTGTATCCAGAATCTCCTTAAATGGGGAGCGTATGAGTTTGTGTATAGATCTATACTGGATTGACTATCCTACACCTTGCTGCTCGCTACAGTGGGACTTGCAAGTCTACGGGTGCCAAACGTCATTTCTTACAACGTCTTACATCGTTGTTTTTCTATAGAGTCGGTAGCAGGATACAGGCCGATCACATGGTACTTTAAATAACAATTGGTTTAAAGTAATTAGTACAACAGTAGTTACTTAATACAACACTACAGTACTATTTCGTTTTCCCTTTACATTTACTTTGTGATATTCACACAATAAACAATAATGTAAAAACTACATTTTTGGTTAATGATAGTCAGATTTGGGAAAATACACACTCTTACAAGAGACACACTCACAGATACTAGATGCCTTGGTAGAAGGCTACTTTTAGTAGGAAACATAGGGTTTTCTAGGAGAGTTCAAACAATTACAAACTTTTACAAAACTTATACATTACAAGACTTACAACCACTTTCATAACAAATACAGACACTAATATACTCAGGTCGCCAGTAGACAGGTACCGGAGCCAGGTTTTTGAGAAGATGGAGCTCGTTCAAGACTCATCTTTTATTTTGATGTATATTTTTGGTGTCTATAAAACTTGACTGAACACACCTGTATTAAATTATATTATTAATGCAATGGATGATGTTGTTGCTTGTTTACTACTTTGCATTGTTGTGATACTGTACATGACGTCCTCCACCCCTGAACGTTTCCGTCGTTCCGGTTTTGGGGTGTGACAAAATACGTGCTGTGTGAATATTTATTGTTTGTTTATTTGAGTTGGATGTTGAAGGTGTGATTTATACATGTTTTTAAATAATTTAAACTGTATATGCATTTTTATCTACAAAAAAGTTGGATAAAACAAGGGTAGATGAAATAATGGGTGTGTGATGATAGGTGAGTTGGATAAAGGAGATGATCAGTAATATTGATCATGGGTTGAGGGTGAGTGGTGAAATTTGAGAGAATCACTTACCCAAAATGTTGGCCCCCGTCATTCAGCAGAGTAGGGATGACAACCATGGACTATTCTAGATGGTCTGTGGAACACTAGCAGGCCCGCAACCTGTAGGTGTAATGAACTATATGTTCATTTGGAGTACTCTAAAAACCCATTGACATGTATGACAGGGGTGAATACTGTCAATAATACTGTCAATAAATAAGAGCTATGAATTTAGCCCCTGTTGTATAAACCCTGGTGATGGTGTGATGTTGTGTCTATTCCTTAGGATGAATCCTGAGGAAGGAGTGATAGTTGATTCTTAGGGTAAACCCTTAAGAAATAAATAAGATAATGGGGTTGGGGTAATTTGGTTGATTGATTGATGTTTAAGTACAATAAAGTTATTTATTGTTGGTTGAAAACCCTATATGCTCACCAGGCTTCCAAGCCTGACCCACTCAGTTTTTTTATATTACAGGTAGTGGACCCCGAGCATAGTCGGATGATGATGATGAATGATTTATGGATTATAGGCCAGTAGTTATGAATAACTGTTGTAAGGCTTATAATGTCTTGTTTATGCTTTTGATCTGTATCAGAACATGACATCCCGAGGTTTTGATATAAAAGGAAATTATATATTTCTTAAAGAAAGGTTTTGACAAACTTTTATCATGTTTTGTTTTTTTGGGGACCAATTCTGCAACATCTTTTAAAAAGATTCTCTGATTTTATTTTAAAAAGCATAAATTAAATAGGTCTTTTCTGGCCGAGAAATTAGGGGATGTCACACCTGACTTGCGCCAAGGTGAAGATGGAATAGAAAAAGCCCTCATGTCTACTTCAACAGCCAGAAATAACTGAGTGGAAGTGGGAAAGGATCACAATGGATTTCATCACTAAGTTGCCCAAGTCTCCGAGTGGGTACGATACCATCTGGGTAATTGTCGATCGACTGACTAAATCTTGCCACTTCCTGCCAATCAAAGAGACATTCAATATGGAGAGGCTTATATGAATCTACATCCAAGAGATAGTTCTTCTGCATGGTGTACCTGTGTCCATTATCTCCGATCGGGATAGCAGATTCACCTCGATACTTTGGCAGTCACCGTAGAAGGCTCTTGGAACTAAGTTGGATATGAGCACAGCTTACCATCCACAAACGGACGGGCAGAGTGAGAGGACCATTCATATATTGGAAGACATGTTGATAGAATGTGTCATAGACTTTGGTAAGTCGTGGGACATCCATTTGCCCTTGGTCGAGTTCTCCTACAACAACAACTACCATACCAGCATCAAGGCAGCGCCGTTTGAAGCCCTCTATGGCCGTAAGTGTAGATCCCCTCTGTGCTGGGCTGAGGTGGGAGACACGTAGTTAGCTAAGGGTCAAGACTCCGATAGCACTCTCACAGGCCCAAAAATCATCCGAGAAACTACAAAAAAGATCATACAAATCCGGGAACAACTAAATGCCTCAAGAGATAGACAAAAGAGCTACGCCGACAAGAGACGAAAACCTTTGGAGTTCCAGGTTGGTGACCGTGTTCTTTTGAAAGTCTTACCATGGAAAGGCATGATATGCTTTGGAAAGCGTGGAAAGCTGAATCCGAGATACATAGGACTATTTGAGATCCTTGCTAGGATCGGTCTAGTAGCATACAAACTTCAGTTACCCCAAGAACTTAGCAACATTCATCATGTCTTCCACGTCTCGAACCTTAAAAAGTGTCTATCTGACAAAACCCTTGTGATCCCTCTTGATGAGATCGAGATCAACGAGAACCTCAATTTCGTGGAAGAATGTAACACTAGTCAAAATAGGTCAATAGACAATCACATGTGATTATGCCAATCATGTAATGTGATTTTTTTAAACTAGTAATATGGTAAGAGTGCTATGTAGTTCATGATAAATTCTAATACAAATATGAACTTTGTTTATGATACAACTCAAAGTATACGTCCATACGATTCCAAAAATATAGAAAATGTCTGAATCTGACTTCGCATGAAGAAGTTATGATAAACCGAACACTATAAATCTCTATAATAAGAGGAATTTAAAATAGACTTACAATTAGCTATCGGAGTCTAAAAGAGAGTTGTAGTACTTGTAAATACCTACGCGTGCATATAAAGAATGTCCAAAACGGAGTTCCTATGTGAAAATTACGACCTTCGGAAGATTCAGCTGTCAGAAACCCTAATCTGACTGAGCTCACGACGTGAGCACAAAAACTCACGACGTGAGATATCTCGGAATCTAGAAGGTGTGTGACGAGGCTGCGAGGGGATAAGGTCCAAACTCACGACGTGAGCAAGGATATCTCACGACGTGAGGAGTGACATGGCCACCTTCCGAAGCTAGGGACGCAAATGGCAAGTCTACGGGATAAGCATGCATGACTCATGACGTGAGCCTTATAAAACTCACGACGTGAGGGTCCAAAATCCTTACTAAAAATAGAAGGTCCGACTTCAGCCATTCTTACACCTAAACTTCTTTCTCCTCTCTCCTTTGCTGAGACCATCTTGCATCCCGGGCCCCGACGACCTTGTATGCTGACCGTTTCTGCTTAGATTATATAAAATCACGCTACTAGGGTGAGTTTCACGGCCCCACTTTCTAATATTTCAGGGGAAAACGCATACTAATTATTATATACACGTTATTATTATGTCTATAGGATAGTATATAGTTATAATAGCGGGGGTATAGTTGTTCTAAATATAATATTTTGAATATATACAACTGTTATCAACTTGTCAGCATGTTAATTTACTAATGTAGATCCTGAGTTATACTTAGGATTCTATATATATGTTGTGTGCGATATAGTTCCGAAGTTATATTCGGAAGTTCTATATGTTAAGTTATAAAGTATGTTGCTATTATTGGTTTTATGTCAAGATAAAACTTGGTATGTTATATGTTGTTATTGTTAGTTTTATGTCAAGATAAAACCTAGTATGTTAAATATTATTATTGATAGTTTTATGTGAAGATGAAACTAGGAACATTATATGTTGTTATTATTGGTTTTATGTCAAGATAAAACCTGGTTTTACATCAAGATATAGCTGTTATACTGCATAAATGTTATGAAGTTAGGAGTAATGTTTAAAATCATAGCCTAGTAACTTAGGGTTTTCGACATGAAAATGCTTTTGTTGTTAGAGCTATAGGAAGTCGTCAAAGTCTACATGAGTAATTGTATTCATCAACTAAGATTGGGGATCTTAGAGGAAATCCTCTGAACTGTAACCGTTAATCCCGTGTGAGCGAGGATGTCGTGTATAATTAGTATACGGGTTGACCACCCCACTTGTGACTGTTAGCTACAGTCAACCAAAAGCGAGTGATGAACTATCCTTTTACTTGTTATTGTTCCGGCGTCGATGAAGCGTACAGTGTTGTTCTCATGGTAAATCATGAGTGTGTTTGTTTCTCATGGTAAATCATGAGTGTATTTTATCAGAGGTATTATGTCACGGCCGCGGTTACAGGCTCATTGTAGCAAATTGTTAGAAACATTATACTTTGTCGTATACAAGTATTAATGTAACGTATAAGTTTCCCCCTACTTATACCTTAGGTTTAAGGAATGTTTAGGTATAACACTTAATTGATAAGTAAACTATTATACCTAATATTCCTACTAAATGTTGGAGAGTCAAAATGATACTTTCAAAACTATACTTTTGAACATGGAAAAATGTATTATTTTATGGAGTAAAAACCTATGGACTTACCAACTTTATGTTGACGTATTTTAAAATGCATATGTTTTCAGGAACTTGAAAAGCGGGTATGTATTCGAACAGAAGAAGTTTTACTATTACCTCTCTGTTCATTAAGAAGTATGCCATAGTCCGATATTATGTAATAGGTTCTAGAAAAACAGTTATGTAACTTTCAATTATCAATAAAGGTATGTATTTTCTTAGTACTGTTCAATGCATGTTATATAACTGTGATACGAAGAATGACGTTACACTACCCGGTGTTTCCACCGATAGCTGGGGGTGTGACAAAGAACCAGTCGAAATCATGGATCGGGAAGTCAAGTGAACAAAACAAAGTCGCAGACCGATAGTGAAGGTCCGCTGGAATGCCAAGCGGGGACCTGAATTCACTTGGGAGCGAGAAGATTCCATTAAACAGAAATACCCTCATCTTTTTTTGAGTCCATGATTTGTATTCTGTGTTCGAATTTCGAGACGAAATTCCTTCTAACGGGGGGATGATGTGAGAACCCGAAACTTTTTCCATTACCGTTAGTCGAGACCCCTTAATAAAAATTTAACTTTTATTGAGTTCTGTCAATGTAGCACCTGGTTCCTGGTATGTATTTCATTTATGTAAGTTTACATTTTTGGCCGGGGACTCGGCGAGTTGATGGCCCAACTCGCCGAGTAGAAGCGGGATAAAACACGGGGTTTAAGTATGGGACTCGTCGAGTCGGACCCTGGACTCGACGAGTAGGCTCTGTCTGGACAAAAACCCTAATCTAAGGGTTTGCACCCTATTTAATCATCTCATTCAGCCCCCACTCGTCCCTATTGCTCCCAGAAACCCTCCCTAGCAAACCCCAAGTGTTTTGGTGCAATATTCAAGGCTTTTGAGTGATTTTGGTGGATTTTGATCACAAGGAAGAAGGAAGAGCATAGAAGAGTCAAGAGGAGACTGAAGGATTCGAGTTTGGTGTATCATTTGCTGTTCTCAGAAGGTATAAAGTCTATACCTTGCTTGTTCTTTTGTTAGATCCCTTTTTGGGGAGATTTAGGGCTTTTATAAGCCATTCTTGGTAACCAACCATGATTGCAAGCATGGTTGGGGGTGGAGGCTTTGGATCTAGGTCCATGGAAGGGTCACAAGGCAGTTGGGGGTTGCTTTTGCACCCATGGAAGGTCCCATGCATCTTAAGAGCTTCTTTTTGGGCATTTTAGGCTCAAAGTCCCATGCATGCACGTAAAGTTTGTAACTTTACGTGCTAGATTGAGTTTAGGGACCTAGATCTATTATTTGGACAAGAGTTGCACTCCAGAAATCGAAGAAATAAGACTTGGACTGCATCGACTCGGCGAGTCGTTCTTGGGACTCGGCGAGTCCAAGGTTAGACTCCCCTTAATCTGTTATGGTTCATGGGAACCAGTTGAGTGAAAGAAAGGTTTTAGAGGGTCCAAGGGAGTGACCCAAATGTATTGGGATAAGCCATACTCCTGGGGTTCATAGGTCTCGACGAGTGCACGAGCAGACTCGGCGAGTCCAAGGAAATATCCCAACTCTTGAAGATGAACTCGACGAGTTGTTCATACAACTCGGCGAGTCGAGGACAGGATGTGTTCCTAGGATGAAGATGGAATCGACGAGTGTTCATACCGCTCGGCGAGTCGGAAGAAGGTTTATCCGAGGTTGTGTTAGAAGGAGAACTCGTCGAGTCGTTGTTAAACTCGACGAGTAGGGACATGGATGAGGACGGTTAAAGAAATAGGGACTCGACGAGTTGACGACCCAACTCGGCGAGTCGGGTCAACTGGAAGTTGACTTTGACTTTGACTTGGACTTGGTCTCGGGTAAAATAGTCATTTTACCCTAAGGGGTAGATATCAGATTCTGATTAAGTGTTTTGTGGGGATTATAGCCGGAGGATTTCAGGAGCAGCAGCAGTCAGGGATTCCCCGCATAGATTATCAGCAGCTACTCGTTTTAGGTGAGTTACCTTCCAGTAGCGGTGGGTCTACGGCCATAATGCCGGCCCACCAGTAGGAGTTGTATGATTGATGATTGTATTTGTGATATTCATCTAAGTTTTCTACTACCTGTTATGTTATGTGCTACTATGATATGATGTTAGCAGTAGGCGAGATTCCCGGTCGATAGGGCCGAAGGGGGTAGTCATACCCAGTCATGCTAGATGTAATATTATTATGTGTTACATGTTATGTGGTAGTAGTGGTGGGGTGAAATAGTCCCCAGTATCCGGTCGAGAAGACCGAAGGGGAGGCCAGCACCCAGATATGCTAGGCAGTATCCGGTCGAGAGGACTGAAGGGGAGGCCAGTACTCGGATATGCTAGGCGGTATCCGGTCGAGAGGACCGAAGGGGTAGGTCGGGCATCCAGATATGCCTGACAGTATATGTATGTTATGTGATTGTATGGTATGCGCTACGATGGGGGAACTCACTAAGCTTCGTGCTTACAGTTTACAGTTCTGGTTTCAGGTACCTCTACAGCGAAGGGGAAATAGCTGGCGCGATAGCGACACATCATACACACACGCATTTATTTCCGCACTTGAGATATTCTGGGATTGTACTCTGACATGTTGCTATTATATGTTTTGGGTTTTCAGACATGATACATTGATTCACAAAATGATATATTGTTACGCAGTTTTCTTATCAATGTTTTATAATCCGTTAATTTAAATGAAATTTTTGGTCTCGAAATTTGGGATGTTACAAGTTGGTATCAGAGCCCTGTTTTGATGGATTCGGACACACCTTCGGGGTGTCTGAACTCAAATCAAGGGATTTTACAAAAAAAAATTTACAAGAAAAATGGTTTTCTAAAAGCTAAGTTAAAAGAGTTTTGAGAAAGAACGAAGTGTGTGATGTGCTCGACCGGCCGTGCTCAAGTAAGTATTCCCCAAAGTACCCATACAAGTTTATATTATGTTATCAATTTCAGTAGAACAGCACGTTAGAATAGGACTAAGGATCTAGGAATGATGCCTTATGTGCCTGCTTTATGTGCTTCACCTTATGAGAATTGTATGCTAGTATTGAGTAGATAGTAATATGATAGCCTGTGTAGGTTATGCCTGGTAGTATGAGCTCAGCATTATATGCTAGTAAAGTTTCCTATTCTGAGGATAGGATTGCTTGAGATCGATCCCTTTGGTCTGAATGCTGCTTGCTTTGTGCTTCGTGGGACTTTGAGTGATGGGAGTTAGCTGTTAGGTGAATACGTTAAGTCACATGTGATAAGGATTAGATAATCTTAGAGGATTGGATATGACCCTATTGCGCAACTCTTGTTTGAGTCTAACCGTTGTAGGGATGAGTCTTTTACTCTAAGGATTATCTGAGCCTTGTTACATGTGATGGTATTCAGGTAATGGCTAATTGGCATTACAAGGAGGCCTTCAGCAGCTGAGGACCGGTTTGGGTGGCGTCAGAGATTTTCCCTAGGGTAAGCCTAGGATGAGAGTAGTAGAGATCAGTAACAGTAGTAGTGACTTGGTGGAGTCGAGGCGGTTCTTGAGGAAAGTACAGATAGATATGGAAGGTAGTATGGGTCCATACTACTGAAAGCAGAGAATTCATACTTGAATCGAGAAAGGCTGAGGCAAGACCAAGGAGCTCGTGATGGAGGTGATCCCTCTAGATGTATCAGTATCACTGACAGTTGTCATTATGTATTGCAGAATGGTGGTACTACGTCTGAGGTCAGCAGTTGGCAGTTCAGGGGAGGGATCGGGTTCGGGCTTAGGTTCCGAACTAGTGGATGAGAGGCTACGCAAGTTCATCGCGTCCGAGATCACTAGAGGCATCCTTGATGCGACCCCGGTCATCTTTGGGTCGATCAAGGAACGGATTGTCGAGCTGATGGTGGATCCCCTCCGGGCGTTCAGGAGCGACATGGCGACCAGGCAGTCGGGCTCACGCACACTGTCCTTTAAGAACTTCAGGGGCAGTGGTGCGCCGGATTTCCATGGGGCGAAGGACCCCATTGTGGCCAGATGGTGGATTGCAGACATTGAGTCTGCGCAGTTGACCAGCTTCTGCCCTGAGGGGTCGAAGGTGAGATATGCAGCAGGATGCTTGAGAGATAGGGCCAGGGATTGGTGGGAGTCGGTTGGTGACTCTCTGGGAGCCCCGACGGTTGAGGCTATGACATGGCCGGACTTTGTGACTCGGTTCAGAGCGGAGTTTGCACCTGCAGTGGAGCTCCAGCAGTTGGCGAGGGAGTTCTTAGATATGAAACAGACTACGGAGACTGTGGCGGAGATCACTGCCAAGTTCCGGGAGAGGGCGTTACTAGTGCCCCAGTATGCGGGAGATGAGGACATGAGGAGGACCCGCTACCACGACATGCTACGAGCTGACATTCGGGAGCATGTTAGTTTTTCAGCTTGCCCTACCCTGGATTCCATGATTGCCAGAGCCAGGGAGAGGGAGATTGATCTGGAGCATATCCGGAAGAGGAAGGTCGAGGAGGGACATGTGGCTGGGGCTTCGGGGAAGAAGCCCAAGGGATCAGACGCTGGGCCAAAAGGCCAGCAGGGCCGAGGCCGCTGCAGGAAATACGGCAAGTCACATGAGGGAGTATGCCGGTTAGGATCATCGGGCTGCTACAAGTGCGGCAAGACAGGGCATTTCAGCAGGGATTGTACCGCCCCTGCACCCACTATTCAGACATCTGAGTTGCTGTGTTTCCACTACAACCAGAGGGGCCACAAGAAGGCCAATTGCCCCCAGTTGACAGCAGCAGCGCCAGTGAAGGGGCCAGCTCCAGCGACCCTGCGGATTACCGATGGCCGGCAGGGCAAGGCAGAGGCTCCAGTGGTGAGGAGCCGGGCTTTCCAGTTGACTACCAAGGAGGCACGCGCCGCACCCGATGTGGTGACAGGTATGATTCTTTCCCTCTGATTTATTTATATGATGTTTATGATATTGATATGTGCTCTGTTTAGGATCGTTCCATGTGAACGGTATCCCAGTTCAGGTATTGTTTGATTCGGGTGCTACTCGATCCTTTGTTTCTCTTGCGCTCAGCAAGAGGTTT
This sequence comes from Lactuca virosa, assembly GCF_052849685.1. Classification (NCBI taxonomy): domain Eukaryota; kingdom Viridiplantae; phylum Streptophyta; class Magnoliopsida; order Asterales; family Asteraceae; genus Lactuca; species Lactuca virosa. The sequence continues at coordinate 332,041,969 of NC_136426.1, read as the reverse complement.
GTCGAGTCTTCAGGTGTGTTGGATTGCCCTTTAGAGGTAGAGATTGCCGATGATCGATCGGTGCGAGCATCAGCGGTATTCCGAGATTGTGTGTTGAGATTATTCGAGGAGCCCTACCTGGTAGACTTGGTTCCCATACCTTTACGGGGGAACAAGGTTATTATCGGCATGGATTGGCTAAGCCCCAATGGGGCGGTGATCGACTGCGCGCAGCAGTTGGTGCGGATCAGGACCCCAAGTGGGGGAGAGCTGGTGATTCAGGGTGAGAGGCCACAGCGAGGACCGGTTTTATGTTCGGCAGCAAGGGCTAGGCGTTACCTTCAGCAGGGTTGCGCAGGATATGTCGCCTATGTCATGGATACCCGAGAAAGGCCACGGTGAGTGACGTTCCGGTGGTGCGAGACTACGCAAATGTGTTCCCAGAGGAGCTTCCTGGGATACCTCCAGAGCGACAGGTGGAGTTCAGGATCGACCTAGTCCCTGGTGCGGCTCCGATAGCCAAGGCACCGTATCGGTTGGCTCCTCCTGAGATGCAGGAGTTGTCTAAACAGCTGCAGGAGCTGTTAGACAAGGGATTCATTAGACCGAGCAGTTCACCCTGGGGAGCCCCGATTCTGTTTGTGAAGAAGAAGGACGAGTCGTATCGGATGTGTATAGATTATAGGGAGCTGAACAAGGTGACGGTGAAGAACCGTTACCCACTCCCGAGGATTGATGACCTCTTTGACCAGGTACAGGGAGCATCTTGGTTCTCCAAGATTGATCTGCGATCAGGATATCATCATATGAGGGTCAGAGAGGAGGATGTACAGAAGACTGCGTTCCGGACGCGCTATGGCCACTATGAGTTCGTGGTGATGCCTTTCGGGCTCACCAATGCTCCTGCCGCGTTCATGGACCTCATGAACCGCGTGTGTAGACCGATGCTGGATCGGTCCGTGATAGTTTTCATTGACGACATCTTGGTCTATTCCAAGACGCGGGAGCAGCATGAGGAGCATCTGCGAGAGGTTTTGGATACTCTGAGGAGAGAGAGCTTGTACGCCAAGTTCTCCAAGTGTGAGTTCTGGTTGCACAAGGTGCAGTTTCTTGGGCACCTTGTCAACCAGAACGGTATTCTGGTCGACCCGGCCAAGGTGGAGGCTGTGATGAGATGGGAGTTTCCGAAGTCTCCATCTGAGATTCGGAGTTTCCTGGGATTAGCCGGCTACTATCGGAGATTCATCCAGAATTTCTCCAAGATAGTCCTACCCTTGATGCGGCTGACGAAGAAGGCCGTAGTCTTTCGTTGGGGGCCTGAGCAGCTGGCAGCGTTTGAGACACTGAGGCAGAGGTTGTGCGAGGCACCGATCTTAGCCCTGCCAGAGGGCGTAGAGGATTTTGTTGTGTACTGCGACGCGTCTATATCAGTTTTGGGCGCGGTATTGATGCAGAGAGGGCATGTCATCGCCTACGCTTCGAGGCAGCTGAAGCCTCACGAGGCGAACTACCCGACACATGATTTGGAGTTGGGGGTTGTGGTTTTCGCCCTCAAGATTTGGCGTCATTACCTCTATGGGGTCCGTTGTACCATTTACACGGACCATAAGAGCCTGAGGTATCTCATGGACCAGGCAAATCTAAATATGAGGCAGCATCGGTGGCTTGATGTGGTAAAGGATTATGATTGTGAGATCCTCTACCACCCGAGGAAGGCCAACGTTTTCATTGTAGGGTTGACCCTCCATCGTAGGGTGTGGGTGTCGTACCACAGGGGTGTGCGCCAGGTTCTGATGGAGGAGGCGCACAAATCTCGATTCTCCATTCATCCTGGGGCGACGAAGATGTATATGGATCTTCGTCTGGACTATTGGTGGCCCTGCATGAAGTGGGATGTGCCATGGTACGTGGAGCGGTGCTTGACCTGCAGGAAGGTCAAGGCCGAGCATCAGAAACCACACGGCAAGATGCAGCCGTTGGATATCCCACTGTGGAAGTGGGAAGACATCACGATGGATTTTATCACAAAGCTTCCCAGGACCGCGCGGGGAGTGGATTCGATTTGGGTCATCGTCAATCGATTGACCAAGGGCGCCCATTTTATTCCAATTCAGGAGAGCATCTCGGTCGAGAAGTTGGCCGACATCTACATCAGCGAGGTGGTGGCGCGACACGGGGTGCCAGTTTTGGTAATTTTAGACAGGGATGTGCGGTTCACTTCCAGGTTTTGGAAGAAGTTTCATGACGAGTTGGGTACTCGTCTGCACTTTAGCACTGCATTTCACCCGCAGACGGATGGTCAGAGTGAGCGGACCATCCAGACTTTGGAGGATATGTTGTGGGCATGAGTGCTAGACTACGGTGGTAGCTGGGATACTTACCTCCCACTGGCTGAGTTCTTATATAACAACAACTATCACGCGAGTATCGATCGTCTTCCCTTCGAGATGTTGTATGGGAGGAAGTGCAGGACCCCGATATTTTGGGGTGAGGTTGGCCAGAGGGTCCTGGAGAGCACTGAAGTGGTGCTCAAGACAACGGAGAGGATTCAGCAGGTCTGGAGCAGGCTTCAGACTGCTCAGAGTCGGCAGAAAATTTATGCCGACAAGCGCCGATCAGACCTGGAGTTTCAGGTCGGGGATAGGGTCCTTCTGAAGGTGTCGCCATGGAAGGGCGTCATCCGATTCAGGAAGCGGGGCAAGTTGGGCCCCAGATATATCAAACCCTTCAGGGTTTCAGCCCGGGTGGGCAAGGTGGCGTACAGGTTGGATCTGCCATCCGAACTCAGCCATATCCACAGCACTTTCCACGTCTCCCAGCTGCGGAAGTGCCTGGTGGACGACTCAGCAGTGGTACCCTTAGAGGATATTCAGGTCGATGACACCCTGAACTACATCGAGCGACCTGTAGCAATCCTCGACCGGAAGTCGAAGGATCTGAGAAACAAGAGGGTGGAGCTCGTGAAGGTGAAATGGCAGCACCAGAAGGGTTCGGAATGGACTTGGGAGCCGGAGGATGAGATGATGGAACATTATCCGGAGCTTTTTCAGGAGCGAGCAGCAGACTTCGAGGACGAAGTCTGAAATAAGTGGGGGCGATTTGTAGCACCTGGTTCCTGGTATGTATTTCATTTATGTAATTTTACATTTTTGGCCTGGGACTCGGCGAGTTGATGGCCCAACTCGCCGAGTAGAAGCGGGATAGAACGCGGGGTTTAAGTATGGGACTCGTCGAGTCGGACCCTGGACTCGACGAGTAGGCTCTGTGTGGACAAAAACCCTAATCTGGGGGTTTGCACCCTATTTAATTATCTCATTCAGCCCCCACTCATCCCTATAGCTCCCAGAAACCCTCCCTAGCAAAGCCCAAGTGTTTTGGTGCTAGATTCAAGGCTTTTGAGTGATTTTGGTGGATTTTGATCACAAGGAAGAAGAAAGAGCATAGAAGAATCAAGAGGAGACTGAAGGATTCGATTTTGGTGCATCATTTGCTGTTCTCAGAAGGTATAATGTCTATACCTTGCTTGTTCTTTTGTTAGATCCCTTTTTGGGGAGATTTAGGGCTTTTATAAGCCATTCTTGGTAACCAACCATGATTGCAAGCATGGTTGGGGGTGGAGGCTTCCAATCTAGGTCCATGGAAGGGTCACAAGGCAGTTGGGGGTTGCTTTTGCACCCATGGAAGGTCCTATGCATCTTAAGAGCTTCTTTTTGGGCATTTTAGGCTCAAAGTCCCATGCATGCACGTAAAGTTTGTAACTTTACGTGCTAGATTGAGTTTAGGGACCTTGATCTATCATTTGGACAAGAGTTGCACTCCAGAAATTGAAGAAATAAGACTTGGACTGCATCGACTCGGCGACTCGTTCTTGGGACTCGGCGAGTCGAAGGTTAGACTCCCCTTTTTCTGTTATGGTTCATGGGAACCAGTTGAGTGAAAGAAAGGTTTTAGAGGGTCCAAGGGAGTGACCCAAACATATTGCGATAAGCCATAGTCCTGGGGTTCATAGGACTCGACGAGTGCACGAGCAGACTCGGCGAGTCCATGGCAATCTCCTAACACTTGAAGATGAACTCGACGAGTTTTTCATACAACTCGGCGAGTCGAGGACATGACGTGTTCTTAGGATGAAGATGGCTCGACGAGTGTTCATACCGCTCGGCGAGTCGGAAGAAGGTTTATCCGAGGTTCTGTTAGAAGGAAAACTCGTCGAGTCGTTGTTAAACTCGACGAGTAGGGATGTGGATGAGGACGGTTAAAGAAATAGGAACTCGACGAGTTGACGACCCAACTCGGCGAGTCGGGTCAACTGGAAGTTTACTTTGACTTTGACTTGGACTTGGTCTGGGGTAAAATAGTCATTTTACCCTAAGGGGTAGATATCAGATTCTGATAAAGTGTTTTGTGGGGATTATAGCCGGAGGATTTCCGGAGCAGCAGCAGTTAGGGATTCCCCGCACAGATTATCAGCAGCTACTTGTTTGAGGTGAGTTACCTTCCAGTAGCGGTGGGTCTACGGCCACAATGTCGGCCCACCAGTAGGAGTTGTATGATTGATGATTATCTTTGTGATATTCATCTAGGTTTTCTACTACCTGTTATGTTATGTACTAGTATGATATGATGTTAGCAGTAGGGGAGATAGTCCCCAAGATTCCCGGTCGATAGGGCCGATGGGGGTAGTCATACCCAGTCATGCTAGATGGAATATTATTATGTGTTACACGTTATGTGGTAGTAGTGGTGGGGTGAAATAGTCCCTAGTATCCGGTTGAGAGGACCGAAGGGGAGGCCAGCACCCAGATATGCTAGGCAGTATCCGGTCGAGAGGACTGAAGGGGAGGCCAGCACCCGGATATGCTAGGCGGTATCCGGTCGAGAGGACCGAAAGGGTAGGTCGGGCACCCAGATATGCCTGACAGTATATGTATGTTATGTGATTGTACGGTACGCGGTACGATGGGGGAACTCACTAAGCTTCGTGCTTACAATTTACAGTTCTGGTTTCAGGTACCTCTTCAGCGAAGGGGAAGGAGCTGGCGCGGTAGCGACACATCATACACACACGCATTGATTTCTGCACTTGAGATATTCTGGGATTGTACTCTGACATATTGCTATTATATGTTTTGGGTTTTCAGACATGATACATTGATTCACAAAATGATATATTGTTACGCAGTTTTCTTATGGATGTTTTATAATCCGTTAATTAAAATGAAATTTTTGGACTCGAAATTTGGGATGTTACAGTCAAATTCCTTTGGTTTGGATAAATCACTTACTTTTATAATTTAATTTTATATTTTATATGAGTCGGAACCAAAATCACGCGAAAGACCCGAGTTGATGAAAAATCAAAGTTTTCGGCTGAGTGATGTTCACGGCCGTAAACTCGTTTACGGCCGTACACTCGTTTACGGCCAACAACAGGTGGACCCCACCACCGACCATGAAAACCCCCTATAAATATGAGCCCCTACCCCTCATTCGCACTTTTCAGGCCGAAAACTCTCTCTTTCTCTCTCTAAACTCTTGACCGTAAACACCAAAAACACCCATATTTTTCTGGAAATCATCGAGAATCACCATTGGGAGTTGTTTTGGAGCATCTAGAACGCGTTTTCATCGAAACCTAACATCACTGTTCTTGAGTTTACGGCCGTACACGCTTCAAATCTTCAAATCTTCAAAGACCGTAAACTGTTTACGGCCGTACACCCTTCAAATCTTCAAAGTTCCTTGAAGAACACTGTTTACGCCCATAAACTTTTCAAGGGGCTGTTCACGGCCGAGAACAGTTCACGGCCGGAAACTCTTCACGGCCGCAAACTCATTCACACCGTGAATATTGGCCGCAAACCAGTTTTTCCACCTCGATCGAGTCTCGGTAACATTCCTAAACCAATAGCAAGTATTTATCCAACACTATAATAAATGGTTTCGCTAATAAAATACATATATGCATTAATTGTTATTAGGATCCCTTTGAGTGCCGCATACGTCAACTCGAGGGTCTTCATTCCCAATTTTGTTGTCTGACTCTTTCACGCAACTAACAGTGAGTTCATACCCCTATTTCTTTACAGTTTTAACTTTTTCAGGGGGGGGGGGAATAAAACCAAGCATATTTGATCTTGTGAAATTATACAAAAAGGATTTCAGTAGACTTAGAACTGATACAATTGACACAACCACACAGTTTTCATACGTTAAGCAAATATTTAGATATTTCATCCCTTTTGTATATTGCTGAGCATACGGGATGTTTTTAACACAATCATAGAGTTTTCCAGTTTTCAACATGAATACGGTAACGAACATATAAAGTATAATAGGTATAGTTTGTGGGAATAACTATTTTATCAAGGTACAAGCATAGGTTCAATGTGATCAAACATATAAACTATATAGAGTATGGTTTATGAGACATATATTCAGCTAGTAAATTCAAGAATTGGTTTTATTCTACATGTAATCGTTAGTATAGCATTTTATGAGTGAGCATTCTTCGCGTACTTAGTTAAGTACCTACAAGAGTCCTGAGATTATAACCAGAGTCTCCTTGCGGGAGAATGTGAGTTTGTGTATAGATCTATACGGGATTGACAATCTCGCATCATAACTGTTAGCTACAGTTAGGCCGGCAGGCCTGGGTGACAAAGTCATTTCGATTCTGACGCCTGAAGAACGTCGTTCAGTCAGTTCAATAATGTAGTATGGTTATAACAACTCATAAATTTGGTACTAAGAATATCGATTAATGTATGAATGGTAATAACTTCAATTAGTTTTATTATAAAGTAATAGAACTACGATACACATTAAAGTTTTCAGAGCTTTTCGAACTTACTATACATACCGGAGATAGCCAGGGTTTTTCATGTAAAAAGGGGTTTCTCATTCAAAATAACCAATGCACAACACATTCAATGGTAACTAGACATATGAACTAATACATTATGAGATTCAGAAACAAAATACACAAAATAGAAAATAATGGAATTTCTTGGAAACATAAAAATATTTTCATTGATTCATTAACAGATTTTCCTTACACAAACAAGCTTATGAACTCACCAGCTTTATGCTGATACTCTTTCAAAACTGCTTGTATTCTCAGGAAATCAGTAGACAGGTACAACACACAGATTTTCAGAAGATGGAGCGTATAGAGTCACGTCTTTTACTTTTTGTTATACTTTTGATGTATATAAATATGAATCAAACAAGATGTAAATGTTTTACTTAAGCAATGTAATGGTTGTGTTTACTTTGATTACTATGATGCAATTGTTATTATACTACATATGACGTCATCTACCCCCGAACGTTTCCGCCGTTCCTGTTTGGCGGTGTGACATATTAGACATAGCAAAGTTTGCTGCAACATTCATGAGTGCTCATAAGGTCTGAGTATTGGATTCAACCCGCGCTCACTTGTATCACTTCATGGAATTTTTCTCGAGTGATCGTGAGACGACAATATCATATAAGTCTTCAAACGTAGATATATGAGTTGTTGACTATGAATTGGTTGTACATTGATAATACGAAAACACATCGGTAACTCGATGTTATAAAACGTGTTGCTGTGTAAAATTTGATGAATAGTTAGTACAAGCATATTTTCGATATCTTGGGCCCCTCGATGTTTCTGTTTTGACTTATGTGTCGAGCCTGGTCAGAACTAAATTGATGTGTTTAATTAAGTTCTATGTCAAACAAATCGGAAATCGGGAAATAAACTGCTGGACAATAAGTATGACGTTGTTCCATGTATTTGTCTGGCTGATATCTTGAACAGAGGATTATATGATCACTTATCTAAAATGGAGCGTCTCGTTTCGTCAGAGGCTTTAAAGAGCTACGATTGCTAGTCGGTGTTTTAAGTCGTACTTGCAGTTATAGTTATTAGACTTATCCAAGTGGGAGACTGTTGATTTAGTGTCTAGGCCCATAACCTTAATTGGTATGTACTTGACCCGAGAGTAGCATGGTCCATTTAGGTTGCATGGCACCGGAACAATCTGAAGGATGGACTTTTGAGAAGAGTATATTTATGATTTATTAATATATTATAAGTTCTAATATATTAATATGAAATCATATTATTTAATTAGTATTGATCAAGTATTAGTTTGGAATTAATTTTGTGATCAAAAGAGACTAATTAAATAAATGGGGATTTATTGTGTAAATCATTCATTCTTATATAGTGGGCTTATGATCCATAATCCTTTATGTTGGGCAAAACCCATGTGGTAACCCAAGGATTCTCCACGGAGGTTAAAATCCATAGAGCATGAGGAATGTGGAAAGTCCTGCACATTAGGGTTTGCATGGTATAACCCTAGTTGTGTCACACTATATAAAGAACCCCATAGCTACCAAAATCGGCACTCAAGTTAAAGGAAAGAGGGCTAGTCGATTTTGAATACAAGTAAACTTCTCTCAAGTTCTTCCAATTGTTGGTGGTGTTGTGTTAAGCATTTGAGTCATCACACTTGGGGTTCAAGGCTCTTAAAAGCTTAAGGAATCAAGCTACAAGAAAAGGTATTTTGTTCTACTAGTTTTTGTATTACTTAGACTTCATGGTATGCTAGTTAGGATGAAACCTTGGAAAAAAGAAAGTTTGCATGTATAATAGAGAAAACATAGATCCAAGGTTTCTAGGCTTGCATGCACACCTTAGGAGTGTTAGAATGCTCAAAACCCTTCAGAGAGGACACGTGATTGCATATGCATCGAGGCAGTTGAAGCCTCATGAGACGAGGTATCCCACCCATGATTTGGATTTGGCGGCGGTGGTGTTCGCCCTATAGATTTGGCCCCACTATCTTTATGGTGTCCGGTGCACCATATATACGGACCATAAGAGCCTAAAGTACCTTATGGATCAGTCCAATCTTAATATGAGACAGATGAGGTGGTTAAATGAGGTGAAAGACTACGACGGTGGTGTTCGCCCTACGACTGTGGTAGCCGATGCCCTGAGTCGCATAGTAGCGAGTGCTCCGATCCGAGACGTGTGCATGAGGATGAAGATGATGACTCCAATCTTGGATACCGCTCGAGAGGCCCATGTGGAGGCCATGAGACCAGAGAACCATAAGAGAGAGTGGGTGATTGAGCAGGTTTTTGAGTTTGAGACTGATGGTCGAGGGCTTATTACCTTCCAAGGGCAGATATGGGTTCCATATGTAGGTAGAGCTCGACGTATTTTGATGGAGGAGGCCCATCAGTTGAGATTCTTGATCCATCTAGGGGCCACCAAGATGTATTTGGACTTAAAAAGGGATTATTGGTGGCCCTGTATAAGAGAGATGTGGTTTGGGTAATCGAGGTGCTTGACCTGTTGCCAGGTCAATGAGGAGCATCAGCGTCCTCATGGCAAGTTACAGCCTTTAGAGGTTCCCCAGTGGAAGTGGGATGTAACGCCCGCAGATCCGGGCTAGTCAATTTAGAGACAATAAGCATCAAAAATGTGTTTTTGATGGAAGATTATTTAGAAGGATTAATCTTTTCCAAGTAGTATTATATGTTACAAGGGTTCCGTACAGATAAAGAACGCCGAAATCCGAGTTATAACGAAGAAGTTATGACCCGTCGAACTTTCGCGACAGAACCGACACGGCACCGGGATAGGTTAATAGTGAATTTAAGATAGAGCGAATTTTAGCTTTAGCGATCTAAATGAAAATCGTAGAATACGTTAAACCGAGACCGTCCATGAAAATAACGCCCAAATCTGACTTCGTATGAGGAAGTTATTGTTGGATTAGTGTCTAAGCCCATAACTATTTTGGTATGTACTTGACCCGATTGCGAGCATGGTCCTTTTGGGTTGGCTTTACCAAAGCAACTTGATAGGATGATTTGTGGAGAAAAAGATTAATTATGATTTATTAATATATTATATGAATAATATATTAAAAGGGAAATCATATTATTTAATTAATAATAGTCAAGAATTAATCAGAATTAATTTTGTGGCTAAAAGAAATTAATTAAATAAAGGGGACTAGAACTGTCAATTTTGTGATAGTTGGATATTGGGCTAATGGACTCCATAGAGGATGGAGTGGACGAAATCTATGGGGAAACCCATTAAAATTCGTCCAAGGCCTCTAAAGGAGGAGTCCATGGGCTGCATAGGGCCTAAGCAGTCAGATTAGGGTTTCCTAGTTCAAAACCCTAATAGCCTCACATATTTAAAGACCACTAGGGCACCAAAAAACGTGGCTAAGCTTTCCTTAGGGTTCTTGGACATTTTTTTGGTCCCTCCTTCTCTTCTCCTAAGTCATCCTCTTGCTCTTGGTGTTTGTGAGCCATTATAGGTGTGACATTTGTAACACTAAGCTTTCAGAAGCCAACTACAAGAAGGAATAGATTGTTATTACTACATAACAATCAAAGGTAAGATCTAAACCCTATTCTTATGTTAATATTGATTATCACATGCTAGATCTAGGGTTTACGGCTTTGGATGATTATTGCATGTTCATTAGACAATCTAGATCCAAAGCTTTAGGGTTTGCATGTACACCATAGGAATGATGTAGTGCTCAAAACCCATTAGTGGTATCAGAGCCTAGGCTGTTTGTTTGATGTTTTTGATACATAATTGTTCATTGCTTGCTTGAAAATCGTTTTTTGGGCTTTCTGTCTGATGAACTCGACGAGTTCCAATGTGAAACTCGACGAGTTGGATGAACTCGACGAGTTGGATGAACTCGACGAGTTGGATGAACTTGACGAGTTCCAATGTGAAACTCGACGAGTTGGATGAACTCGATGAGTTCCAAATGTGAAGTCGACGAGTTTAGCTGTCAGACAGAAAGATTTCGGGATTTTCGTTTTTTCTGCCAGATTTTGTTGAGGATAATTACCAAAACTCGTTTTTCTGGCCAAAATCCGAATTTTTAAGTTTGGAAGGGTTATCCTCATCAAAATTGATGGATTTGGTTAAATATGGATAATATAGGATTATTATTAGTCAAATATTTGACCGAGTAAGTTTGAAAACTTTCAATTTACACCGCTTAGGTTTATAGTTTAGATTTTGAACTCTAAAAGTTTTAGTTTTGAAATTTAAATAGTTAGACCCTAACATTGGAATTTAAATTTTGATTAAAAGTTTAATTTTTGAAATATTTAAATTCTAAACCGTAATGTTTTGAAATGTATCAAAATTTTCCCTCAAGTTTTGGAATTTAAATTTTTGATTAACAGTTTAATTTTTGAAATTTTAAATTCTAAAACCCTAGTTTTGAAAAGTTCAAATTACACCCTTATGGTTTTATTAAGTTAATTAAAAGTATAATTAAAAGAGAGTTAATAAATCCATAATGATATGGTTTATATTTAATTAAATTAAAGGTGTAATCTATAAAATTAAACCACCTAGTATTTGAAAAGTGTAAAATTCACCCTTATACTATATATAACATTAAAAGTCTAATATTATATATATGTATAACTTAAACTGCTAGTCTTACCATTAGTAGGCCTCATTCACGAAGCCGATCTATAAGGGGGTATAAGGTTATGGCCTATAAAATGGTCGTTTAATGGGTGTCCACTCTCACCCACCGCTTCCTTGATTGGTGGAGGGTCGTTAGCCGAACGGGTAGGATAGGGCAAACCCTTTCCATTAAAAGTATAATGAATTATAAAGTAACTAAATGTTTTTACAAAATTCCCAATCTTAGTTACTTTAGGCAAAAGTGAATTTGATGCAATTCCATGAAACTACACTTTGTATTCTTGCTAAGACGTTATTGGAGCGTGTGTGGTTAACCGACACACTAAATGAGTTCTAAGAAAAGGTAGCGAAGGGTGACTCGATGTTTTTCATAGTTCGGTGGAGCGTGTGTGGTTAACCGGCACATCGAATAGGTGACTGTAACATTGGGGGCACCATGTAAGTTTGCATGGTTATTCACACCCTGTTTTGTGATCCTCGGCATCCTAGTCACAAATCGAGGGGAATATCGAGATTTAAACATGCCTTTGAAAAGTTCAATGAATCTCAAAGAATCTAGGAGTTTTTCAATACATTTAAAACTTAATCTCTTTTTCGTTTTTCATGGTGGAAAATTGGTGAGTCGTCATTCACTTACCTTCAAATGTTCTGCAATTTGGGTTACGGCATCCCTTTCCCAAGTTGTAGAATATTGTGTTGGGTCCTAGCCTTAATATCTCATTTGGGTGTTTTATTAAGGACTCAATCAACTAAACTTGAATTTTCTCCCGTTTGATAGATGTCAAAGTCTGACAACTATGGTATTCCTAAATCCGTTGGAAAAAGTTTTCCACGTGAAGATGATTCTCCACAATTGTATTGTGGAAATGGAAATCATGCTTCATTTCCTCCACCTCCTCTAATAATTATCCCTGACCCACGTGTTCGAAGACTTGAAAAGTTCAAGGTCACTCATGCCCTATTGACAATAAGATACAAAGATGGAAAGTCTGTGTGTGCACATGTCTTAAAGATGATGTCACACATTGACAGGTTAAGGATGATGGGTGTCGATGTCTCAAGGAAGTTGGTTGTTGACTTGGTTCTTCAGTCACCTCCCGAATCATATGGTAAGTTCGTTAGAGAGTACAATATGATGGACCACGACATGACCCTTATTGATTTGACTTATTTGCTTATTGCTGCTGAATCAGAAATGATATGGCGCACTGGTCAGCAAATTTGTCTGGTAAATCAATATCCCAACCCTCTATGGGCAATGGTAACATTGGAAGTCCAAAAAAGTTTTCTCTACACAAGAGAAAGGCTGAGTCTGAGATAGTCCCGTGTGCCATTCCAGAGAGTCCATATGTTTCTATTGTCAAAAGAAGGGGCATTGGTTACGAAGCTGCCCTGACTACCTGAGAGATCTAGGAGATGGGAGAGTCAAGATGTATGACTCTGCTTCAGGAAAAATCCACTATCTAACTCAATTAAGTTCCTATTTGGAGATTCTTAATAAATGATGTGATAAGATTACATTTTAATGTTTTGAAGGATCGAAGAAAAGGAAGGAAGCTTAAAGGAAGGAGCGAGCATAGTCTGATCGAGAAGAAATGGATTACGTTCGCATGGATTCAATGATCGGATTTTTGAGCTACTGCTTAGAGTTATGATAGATTGCTTAGGAATACGTAATAGCATAGTTTTTGTTTGCATTGTAAGGATATATTTTTTCCACAATAAAATAAAATTTGATTTTATGTTATTTATATTTCCTTGCAATGGAAATTGTGAAAATTGATGTTTGTGTGTTTCTATTATAAGCAATATTAAGTGGATATGATTCTTAGTTATGTTATTTATGGTAGCGTCGTGATTTTGAAAGTAAGGAAAGATTCCCATTGCCCAAGTTTCAATTGGACAGAACTGTTCCTGCTAACTTTCAAGGCTTTTGGAGTCAGTTTGAGTGTTTTAAAGTTAGTACTTCAAGAGATAACTGGAGAGAGGATACTCTAGGGTTTATTGTGCATCAATAAAGTTTCAAAACCCCAAGAGTTTGGAGTTTACGGGCCAAACATGGTGTTTACGGCCGTAAACTCTAAGGACTATAAATATGACACTTAGTCATTTTTATCACTTTTTCACATTTTCAAGACTAGAACTCGAAATCCTCTCAAGTATCATCCGATTTTCCTTCTTGATCTTCAACTTTGTAAGTGTTTCTTGCTTCAATTAGTTGATCTCTTACTTAATCTAGTGATCTTACATGATTTCATCCATGAAAATCATTCCATTTGTGTAGATCTTCAAGTGTTCTTAGTTTCACCAAGAACACCAAGAACACACACTAGTGTTCTTGGACTTTAAACACCCTTACAAGCTTCTATATGGTAAGTACTGTTACTTTAGCTTGTTATAGGATTGATACACTTGTTAAACAACAAGAAAACAACAAAGAAACATAAGATCAAAGGTGTTTACGATCAAGACATGTTCTTGAACCGTAAACCCTAATGAAAGGGCCATTGTGAGCCCTCGTCCCTTACTAAGCCTTAGATACTAGTCTAGATCACTACCTTGAAGTGTCTAGGGCCATAAACATCAAAAGGACCAAGAACCCATAGAGTTTACGGCCGTAAACTCATGGAGAAATGGTCCATGGGCCGTAAACTCTATAAAGCGGTACAATGGTGCCACAATCACTTCCTAAGGCTTGGACTTGACTATAAGATGCTTAACATTGACTTATAAGACCTCAAAACACAAAATGGTAGAAGTTACCATGGGTTTACGGCCGTAAACCCATTGGGACCGTAAACCCAAAACCGTAAACTCCAAAAGAGTTTACCCTTGTGATGAAACAGTGAATCGAGTAATGAATTAATTAGAGTATGAATTCAAGTGAGAATGCAAGATTTGAACACAGGATGTAAATATGATCTTGTTATGTTCTATTATGCTTTCGAATTCTTTACAGAGTGCAATAGACAAGTCTGTAAGAGTTCTTATCTAACTCTAGTAAATAACCCTATTTATAGGGAACTAAAAGCATACACAAAATATACTAAGGCATTGACTCTAAAGCTTCGAATAAAAGCGCCCTAGTAAAATACATTACAAAACATTCGAAGAGTCCAAAACATACTTCGACTAATTACAACAATTCGACCCTTACAATCTCCCCCTTTGTAATCATAGTCGAAGTCTTCAATTTGTAAGAAGAGTAATGGAATACAATAACACTCTTCGAATCTCTGTGTACCAGGAGATAATCTTCTTCATCTCTTTCTTGTCTCCTTCATTGTTCTTCTTGCAATGATTCATACGAACAATCAAGTTCGTATATTGAGATGTTGAATATCTCTCTACTTCACTTGCCTGGAACAAAAATCGTTTAGCTTTTCTAGCTTTGTCTTTTCCTGCGAAGACCATTCGAAAAGGCTTCAGGAAAATTTCACCATCAGCATACTTCTTCAATTCCACCTGTGTCTTCGTAGGAGCAATTAGAGCTTTAATTTCCATTCCTTTGGCAGTAGCTAATTCAACATCTGTTAGTGCCAAGCACTCATAATAGTTTTCGATAAAAATCTTGATGTGAGCTACTCCAAGCTTGAATTCATCCGGTTCTGTGTTTTGAAGGTATGAGAATGATTTGTCTTTCAAAAGCAATGCAACTTGTATAAGATCATAAAAGTTCATTAATGAAAAATCTGCAACAGTGAATTCGCAAATATTTCCATTTGCCCTGGCAACCACATACTTAAAATTTTGGACTGTGTTTTCGGAAACCACATCCCTTTTCAGACTGATCACATTCTTGATTTTGATTAATGACCATACTTCTTCAGGGGCTTTACCAAGAACAGCATGAAAATGAATTTTCATGTGTGTGCCTTTATCTTTATCTTTAAAGTTTCCTTCTGCTTTGAAGTGAGGCATGATAAACATCATTTCGTTTATTGGAAAATCCAGCTGGCTTACATCAGTATTCGTGATCAAATAACTTTGTTTTGGTTTCTTCTCAAATGAATACATGTGATTGAATGCAACCTTGGCCTCCATTGTTTCGTAGTTATAGTGTTTAGTTGGATCCCCTTTATCCATTCCCTTCGGATCATTTGCTCGCTGAGCCATAATGCTTTGAACTATTCTGAGCTTTTTGATTTCAACATCAGCTTCAGCCTTCTTTTCTTCTTTTGATTTTTCCACAACAATCGATTTCCCTTTATCTTTCAATGCTGGATTGACGATTTTTTCTTTTGGATTCGAAACACTCCCACCAGTCTCCGAAGATTTACCAATCACAATTCCTTTCGAAATTTGTCTTGCAATTGGCATTGTTGTTACGACTGTTGAAGTCACCTGTTCAGTAGAAACAATTATTGGTTTTGTTGTAGGGATTATCGAAGAAAAGACTTTTCCCACAACTTTCGCATCTTCTCCACTAGTCTTCGACTCACTAGTTTTTCTTTCTCCCCCTTGCACCCCTGTGAAAACAGGTGGGGCATTTGTGGTTGGAAGAAGACTTGATATGCGAAAGAGAGGAGCAAGTTGCTTGTTGAGAATGGCTTCGAATTGGATAAACTTCTGAGATAAAAATTCAGGAGTAATCAATGGATAAGAAACCGGCCTATCAGAAATCTCTTTTAACTCCTTGAGCAACTTAAGCACTTCTTCAAATCTTGCACTTTCGGATGTTGAAAGTTGAGTAATTTGAGGACTCAAATTTTCGTACAACTTAACAAATCGAGTGACTACGTCACTAATGATATCAACCTTTTGATTCAAGGATGCATAATCTTGTTGAACTGTGACAATTTCTTTTTGCATATCTTCATGAAGTTCGTGAATCTGCAAGTTTACATCTTCTCATACTTTCTTCACATCTTGAATAAAAAGAACATGTCGTTCCTTTGCAACATTCTTCAATTCTTTCAGATTACAACAAACTTCGAACTCTAAGAATTGATCCGAATTTCATTGTTTTGATCATTATGATCAATCTTCTCCAAGACTCGAGATTCAGAATCTTTAAGCATCCCCGATACTTTACTTATGATTCTGGATTCAAACACCTTCAGCAACAAATCAACTTCAACACTTGAAACAGATGAACCAATCCCTAGATCTGCTTGAGATTGAATGACAGAATTCAACTTTTGATTTAAAATCTTAAACTGCTTCATGGTCATCAGCATGTGATCTGGAAACTGCTCTTCTTCTTTATGAAACTCCAAGTCTTCAAACATACCGCCAAACCCTTCATTATCAGTCTATGTCTCCATAAAAATAGTTTCTTGAATAGGTGAATTGGTTTGGGTGGCTTAGTAGATTGTGAAGAAAAAATAGAAGTAAAAGGTTGATCAAGAATATGTTCGAATGTTGGGGAATCTGTAGTTGAAGTAAGAGGTGTAGTGGATAATGGTAAAGAAACAATACTTTCAAAAGGAGTAGAAGTAGATGGACATGTAGCTTCATATTTCGAACCTCCTTCACCCATATTGACATTTGCATCCGTATCAGATACGTGTGCAGGGATGCATGAAGTTCGAACCTCCTCAGGAAATGATTTGGCAATCTAATCTTCGGGTGGTATGACAACTGTCTTCTCAGGTGTTTCAGGAACTCGTTCTTCCTCATCTTCAGTTGACTCAGTAGAAACGACCAGCTTTCTTATCTTCTTCTTCTTCTTATTTGATAAATGTTTTGCCATATCCTCAGCTCTTCTTTTTTTGGACACCGGAGAAACAGGTGCGGGCACTTCTCTAATTAGAATCCCTTGATGAGTTATTTGAGGTTTTCGAACCACTTTGTGCGTTGGAGACTTGCTTTTGTGAGTGGACTTCATTTTAATTCTTCGAAACATGCCAGTCTTCGAAGGAAGGACTACATGTTCTTTTGTTTCTTCAATAATTGGCTCAATTACTGGAGTCTCAGCAACAGTCACTTCAACTGTTGCAGGCTTCTTCTTTGGAGATTTCGAAGATCTGGACTCAGTTTCATGCTTTCTCCACTTCTTGGTTTTCTTATCATCTCCTCCCAGTAAAACACCAGTTTTAATTGAAGAATCAATTGTCTTCAAATAGGCTACCTATACAGGGTTCGAAGAATCAACTCTT
Organism: Lactuca virosa; assembly: GCF_052849685.1. Taxonomy (NCBI): domain Eukaryota; kingdom Viridiplantae; phylum Streptophyta; class Magnoliopsida; order Asterales; family Asteraceae; genus Lactuca; species Lactuca virosa. The sequence goes on along the minus strand of NC_136426.1, from coordinate 332,024,401 downwards.
TTAAGCATCACATCTGGAATACGAGCAACTGTAGGAAAAACATCAGCATTATCTGTAACCTCCTTCAGATAGTTGTATGATTGAAAAACTGCTTTGTCTTCATCAGTGTGTACCAAAATCCCTTCTTTATTGTAAAAGTGTTGCAAAATCAAAGTCCAGTATCTTGCACACGAAATACCATGAATAACATTCGTGTGTTCTACACCCTTTTGAAATTCCTTCCATAATTGTGTACAATAATCCACCTGAAGATCATAATAGATGCCAACAACCATTACATAAACCTCCATTCTCCCCTTGTCAAGTCCAACTGATCTCCCAGTTAAACATCTTATAAAAATTCCAAATAAGAAATTCCATAATCTTGGAAGACCTGATTTCTTAAAATCACTAATCTTTGATAGTGGAGGCTGATATCCCATCTCATTGAACATGTTGACAATTTGAGGAAATGTGAAAGCCACATATGGAGGGGAATTCGGAATATCAAGGATTTGGCAAAATAGTTTCTTGGATAGCCTAACCTTTTTGTCGTTTACTAGATGAAAAGTAATCGTATCCGAGGCTTTGTTATAAGTAGTAGTTGATCCTGCTTGAGACAGCCATGAAAGTGGAATAGAGAAAGAGTTGAACATCGCCTTGGACAAGACAGAGTGTTTCAAGGCAACGATTAGCATCTTCAATTCTTCCGGATACTGAGAAACATCACTCTCCAAGTAGTAGTTTGTTGCTTGAATCTTCATTATTGGTAATGAAGAGGCATCTTCAGTGGTATGAGAATCAACAGGAGCAAAAGTGGCCATTGTTAGGGTTTGAAGACTTTTGATGAACAGAGAATTTAGGAATTTGTTTGTTTTGCTCGCGTAAACTGAGAATGAACCCTTGAATCTCCTTTTATATGTAATCCTGAATTTTGAATTTGAAGCGGGATGCATTTAATGAGATCCGACGTGGCACCTTGAAAATCGGACCGTTACGGCGTAAAAGTAGCCATGCGTCAAAAAGTAGTTGTCACATCGCCTTGAAAAACGGACAGAATACCATATGTCATTTATAAACAGCCTGTCTTGTAATCCCCAAGAAAATTGTAACCGTCAGAACCCTTCGAATGGAAGCAAGGCTCTTTCACTTTTGGAATATAAAGCAAAGTCATACGCCAGAAGTTCGAAATCATCAGCCTGACTTGGTATTACTCAGAACCTCAAGGATTTCGTGAGTGCAGTGTTCCAAAGAATATAGACGAGAAACAAATATAAGAAAAATTTGGGATAATGTGATGTCAAACCATTGACACAAAAGCAGATGAAATCCCGGGCAAAGATTACTTCATTAATCATTAAGAGAAATGATCAATAGCTTGTGTGGGTTCCCGTGAATTACAATCGAATACTTGTTGATAAGTATCAAAGGGCTTCTTTTATAATGCTTCGTGAATGGTTTAAAATTTTGTTACATGTCATCCTAAACATAAGGTGAGAAATTATAACAAAAATTACTTGTTTGACCAGTGTAGTCAGTGACAAGTTGGCTTTGAAAATTTTTGAAATGACTAAGACATTCGAATGAAACTCACACGAAAATCATATTCAAGAAAAAAAAATTTGTGTGCTGGATCTTGTTGGGTAACAAACATCGTGGATTTCGAATGTTTGATCAAGACCACTCATTCGAAATGAATATGATTTGGAGTTTCGAATTTTGATACAGAAACAAAAGTTTCGTGAACATCTGGAACTTAGTTCCCCGTCGATTCCTTAAATTAAGTAATGAAAATTGGGTTTCACTTTCATAACGGTCTCATGATGTCAGATCATAAACACAGAGTTTTGATATATCTAAGTCTCGATGGGTTTGATCAGAGACCTCTCGGACATATGTCTTCGTGTGTGATCATGTAAGAACTTTATGGATGAAAAAGATTGATGTAAGACACGAATAGTACATCTGTTATGTTTGGACCAAACAGTAAACTCTTAACTCATTTTGAGAAGAGTAAGTTAGCTCAGAGACTAATGTGAATATAAGCCTGAGTGGGAAGAAATTTCCGTATGAATAATTTCATTAAGGCTTTCGTACACACACATTGAGTCATGGAGGCTTTGGTCAACATACAGCAGCATGCTTCTAGGGACATCCTAACTAGTTCTAATGATGACAAATTTATCGATTTATACGAAAAATGTACCTGACCCTAGTACTGCAAGCATAATCTCCTCTGTATCTTCATGAGAATCTGCAACAAAATACTAAAAAGAAATAAGAAACAAAATATTTTTGTTGTTTTGATTTTTCGAAAATAAAGGCAGAACAAACGATAATCTTTTTGAATTTTTGAATTTTCGAAAATTAAATGACAAAACAAACGAAAATCTTTTCGGATTTTTGAATTTTCTAAAATTAAAGAACAAAATAAACGAAAATCTTTTTGGATTTTTGAATTTTCGAAAATTGAAATAATACTTGATACAAATGTACGAATTCGAAGGGGTCGAAGCGTTGACTATGAACAGTAACCTCTGAATCAACCCTTAAAATAAGTAACAAATGTGCGAATTCGAAGGGATCGAAGCGTTGACTATGAACAGTAACCTCTAAATGCTGAATGAGTTTGCATTATCTTTTAGTCAGCGCCTCTGAATCATTCCTTATCATGCATCAGTCTTCTTTTTCACATGGAACAGAATTTCCATCGATCATTCCAAGTCCTTCTATAATCTTCACAAGGGATTTTTCATCCAAAGCTTTCGTGAAAATGTCAGCTAACTGATCAGTTGTTTTCACGAAATGTACTTCAATATTTCCATCTTCCACGTGATCTTTGATGAAATGATAACGAAGAGCTATATGTTTAGTCTTCGAATGCTGCACACGATTATGACAAATTCTTATCGCACTTTGAGAATCACAATATAATGGAATCTTTTTCATATTAATTGCATAATCACGCAATTGACTTTGGATCCATATTATTTGTGAAGTGTAAGCTGCAGCAGCCACATATTCTGCTTCAGCTGTTGAAATTGATACGCATGTTTGCTTTTTCGACTGCCAGCTCACCAATTTGCCATCAAGAAATTGACATCAACCACTTGTGCTTTTTCGATCAATATTACAACCACCCAAGTCTGCATCCGAATACACTTGTACAAAGAACCCAGTTTTCGAAGGATACCAGAATCCTAACAAAATTGTTCCTTTAAGATAACGAAATATATTCTTTACAGCAGTGATATGTCGTTCTCGTGGATTAGACTGATACCTAGCACAATTACACACGGAAAACATGATATCAGGTCTACTAGCTGTGAGATAAAGTAATGAACCAATCATGCTCCTATATAAAGTTATGTCAACAGCAGGTTTATCTAACGACGGTGTTAGATTTATGCCCGTTGCCATTGGAACTCGTAACTTCATGCTATTCGTCAATCCAAACTTTTCCAACATATTATTCGTATATTTTTCTTGATTAATACAGATTCTTTCTCTGTTTTGACGAATATTCAAACCAAGAAAATTATTGATTTTTCCCATCATGCTCATTTCGAACTTACTCTTCATCAAATCTTCGATTTTTCTAGACAAAGCAGGGTCAGTTGAGCCAAAAATAATATCATCAACATAAATTTGAACAAGCATTAGATGATTCCCCACTTTCTTTCGAAATAATGTGGGATCAACTGATCCTTATTTAAATTTAGATTGTTTCAAAAATGAGGTAAGAGTTGCATTCCATGCTCGTGGTGCTTGTTTCAAACCATAAATTGCCTTATCTAAAATATAAACATGATTTGGAAATTCTTCGTTAATAAAACCTGGGGGTTGTTCCACGTAAACAGTTTCTTCAAGCTCTCCATTTAGAAATGCACACTTCACGTCCATTTCATAAACATCAAAATCTTTGTGAGCTGCATAAGCCAGAAATATACGAACTGCCTCGAGTCTTGCGACAGGGGCAAAAGTTTCTTCATAGTCGATTCCTTCTTGTTGTGAATATCCTTTAACAACAAGTATGGCTATGTTTCGAATAATATTTCCATCTTTGTCGGTTTTATTTTTGAAAATCCATTTTAACCCGACAATCGAAACATTTTCAGGTTTAGGAATTAATCTCCAAACCTTGTTTTTTTCGAATTCAGACAATTCAGATTGCATTGCAACAACCCAATCTGAGTGTTCCATTGCAATCTTAACTGTTTTTGGTTCAATCTTAGAAATGAAAACATTGAACATGCAAAATTCTTGATGAGTATTCAATACCTCATTCTTTGCACGAATTTGAGCTCTTGTTAAAACTCCCTCTTGTGGATTCCCAATTACTTGATCATTCGGATGATCTTTTGTCCACTTTTCCATTGGCGGATATGATGGATCAAATTCCAAAGGTGCATCTTCATATATATCATCGTTTTCTAAGCCTACAATCGAACAATCATCATCAAAATCATTATTATCTTCAATATTTTCTGAATGCTCCCCCTCAACATTATGCTCCCCCTCAACATCATGCTCCCCCTCAACATCATCATTCAATCTTTCTTTCTCCCCCTCGAAAGAATGCATGTCATCAGCTAATGTATTCGAATCCAAGTGCTCCCCCTCCACTGGATTGTTTTGCATACTTTCGCCTTTCTCTGGAGAATTTGATGTTGAATCATCAGTAAGCTTTGTGAGTTCAGAAATATGATTATCATTTGCATGTATTTCAGCATCAACAGCACGATATGAAATTCCAAAAATTAAATCATAATCAATATCTAATGTTTGTGAGGATTCAGATTCATATTGTATGTCTTTCAAAATAGGATGATTTTCAAACTGTGATGTTGTTTGTTTAATGTAGTAATCATCAAATGTAAGATTAAAAGTTTCTTCAACTTTTCGTGTTCTTTTATTCAACACACGATATGCGACTGAATTATGTGAATAACCCAAGAAAAGCCCTTCATCTGCTTTTGCTTGAAATTTCGTAAGATGATCCTTGAGATTCCTAATGAAGCATCTGCATCCGAAAACATGAAGAAATTTGACGTTAGGTTTTCGATTGTTGAGAATTTCATATGGAGTAATGTTAAAACGACGATGAATAAAAGATCTATTTTGAGTGAAACATGCGGTTGATACTGCTTCAGCCCAAAGATATTGTGGAAGATTCGCATATGCCAACATAGTCCTTGCCGCTTCGCATAGAGACCTATTTCTTCGTTCAACAACACCGTTTTGTTGTGGTGTGTACGGAGATGAAAAATTATGCGAAATCCCTTTGTCCACTAAAAATGAATCAAGAACATTGTTCTTAAATTCAGTTCCATGATCACTCTTAATTTTTCAAACAATCTTCTTCAATGTTGTTTCCATCTTTTTGATAAAGTCAATCATGATTTGTGCAACTTCAGATTTAAGCCTGAGAAAATAAACCCACGTAAATCTGGAAAAATCATCAACAATCACTAAAATGTACCGTTTCTTGTTGAGAGTTGAAACTGTCGAAGGTCCACACAAATCAATATGTAAGAGTTCCAGAGGTTCAACTATTTTTGAATCAATCGTAATTGGATGACCTTCTTTATGTTGCTTGCCAACTTCACAAGCTGCACATAAAGAATCATTGTCAAATTTAAGTACAGGTAAACCTCTTACCAGATCTTGTACTACAAGTTTATTGATATTTCGAAAAGTTAGATGAGAAAGTCTTCGATGCCAAAGCCAACTTAAGTCTGATGTTGCTTTCGAAAGAAGACATATAGCAGGTTTCCCTACTATCGGATTGATGTCCGAAGTGAACATGTCACCTTTCCTTTTGGATTTTAGTAACACCTCTTTTGTTGTGACATTCGAAATAATACTTCCTTCTTAGTTAAAAAGAACTTGATTGCCATTGCCCACAACAAGTTGAGAAACACTTATCAAGTTATGTTGAAGACCTTCAACATACGCCACACGATTCACTGTGAATTGACCATTCATGATCTTCCCATATCCATTGACTTGACATTTTTTATTGTTCCCAAACTTCACTACTCCAACATTTTTGAGACTTCGAAAATCACGTAAACTCTCCTTCTTCCCAGTCATGTGACGAGAGCAACCACTATTGATGTACCACTTGTTATCATATTGCTCGTCACATAGTACCTACATTCAATGGAAAAATTTAGGTACCCAAGGCTTTTTGGGTCCTTGGAAATTAGATTTCAATTTCAAATGTAATGAAGAACTTTTAACCCAATCACAAACTTTTGTTTTGAGACTATCAATTAAGTTTATATCTTCATTTAAAGGAATCGAAACATAAGTTTTTGATGGTTTCGAATGTTCACTAACATTACCCTTCGAATTCTGAGGTTGTGTATGAACATTCTTTCCTTTTTGTACTGGTTTCCAAACTTTGACTGATATGTTCGAATCCTTAGAAGATGAACTTCCGTTTGATGAAGAATTCACATACTTTTCATAAGCTTCGTGAATTTGCTCTTTTGAAAATGTATTTGACTGATACATCTTTCCTTTTCCTTCAAGCCAATGATCAATGTTCTTTCTTGACGTTATTCCTTTTTCTCGTGAAGTTTTCAGAGTTTCTTTCTTCGTTTGATTTGGAAAATTTGGCTTTTTAGGAACAAAATCAACTTTTGGATTTGTTATAAAAGATTTAGCATATGATGTATCAACTGTTTATTTAAAATGTTGACGTTGAAAGAAATTTTGATTTGGTTTTGAGTTATTTGAAAATTTTCTTGGAATATTTGTTTCTGAAACTTTTGAAAACCTTGATTGTTTATTCACTTCAGACTTTGAATGATTTGATTGAGATGAGTGTTGAGGTTTTGTTGAAAAAGATGAATTTTTAGCTTTGAAAACATTTTTGGGTGATTGTGATTCAGACATCTTTTGAGACTCAACATTTTGCGAAAATATTTTCTTTCTTGCTTGACTTTTTGAAATGTTGTTTTCCTTCGAAAATTTGTCAATTTGATCTTTGAATTCCTTGGAGTTTAATTTGACAACTTTTTCACATTCCTTTTCAACTTGTTTTGAATTCTCTTTTTCAATTACTGATTTTTTAACCCATTTTCTTTGTGGTTTTTGTCGTTAGAAAGCATACGAATTCTTTGTTTAGTTGTTTTCAACTGTGCTTTGATTTGCGAAAAAACCTTCATCAGTTGTTTTTGAATTATCCTCTTCAACTAACTTCTTTAATTTTGGTTTGATTTTCTCAACATTTCCAGTAGTTACGAAAACTTGATTTGGAAAAATGACACTATCTGTACATTTGAAATTTGGATAAACCACTGAATTCAATTCAAGATAGTGTTCACCTTTTTCATTCATCACTTTTTCGAACTTTTGTGTATCACCATACACCTGATCAACCATAATTCGAGGAGTTTCTTCTTCCTTTGAAGATTTCTTTTCCTTCGAAATGTTCACTTCATCTTCATCATCACTATCATCAGTTTGGCTGTCTTTGAGATCCACGAAGTTCATATCATAAACTTTCAAAGTTGAGGGTATATCAGTTTCATTTTCATCCATCAAATCCTTAACTTTTTATTTTCCTTTAGATGTTGAAGCAACATTAACAACAGACAACTGAGAACAATCAACATCTTCAAGCTCACTAATTTCACTAATATTGTCAGAATTATCTTCGATATCAGCAAAATTAGATTGAGAATCAGATGTTGAATTCTCAGTCTTTTTCAAAATTTGAATTTGTTCAGATTTAGTCAAAGTATCATTCACTATGTTAACTAATTCATTTGCATCAAGACATTCATCAATTTTGACAATTCCATATTTATATCTATCATCATGAACTCTGTCAAAATCAGCTATTATTTTCTCACAATCATACGAAATATTATCTACCTTGGCTCTTTCGAATGCTAGGAAAGGTAGTAATTTTGTATGTTGCTCTTTACTTATATCACATGAATGATGTAAATCAGTTAATTTGCTATAAAGTCGTTTAGCAGAATTACAATAGATGTTTCTTTGTGCTAGCAAAAGTTTAACGTCACTCGATAACCTATCCCTATCACACATTATATTTGTCATTTGTAATTCCAAACATTCAATTTTGCTTATTTTCATGCCTAATCTCTTTTTGACCTCTAACAACTCCATTGACAACTTGTTGGCCTCATTGCTAGCAGACACAACAATTGAATCAAAATAAGTAACCGTATCATCAAAAGAAATTAGTTCAGAGTCATAAGCATGTGTAGGAATATTAAAAGATTTGATAATTTTTCATACCTTTGTTGTCATTTGTCAGCTGCTTTGGATACGAAGCATCGTCCCCTCACTTCGAATTCCTCATCATCTGAGTCCTCCTCCATTTTCGCATACAACGCTCCATGCGTTGGATTCCTCATTTCTTCATCGTCTGACCCGGATGACCAGATTTGATAAGTTCCATCTTCATCCTCATGCTCACCCTTTGCAACCAATGACAAATTCTTTGCTTTAGCACGAACCACCTCAAGCTTCTCTGCATAGTATGCCTCATCTTTGACTTTATTCTTCCTCTCATCCTTCTTTCGAAGCATACAGTCATTTGACGGATGATTCGCACCGTTACAATAATGACAATCTATTCCCGCATCACCTTTCAGCTTCTTCTCACCCATTCCATCAGCAATCTTCGAATCTTGCTTCTCAACTTTTTTTTTCTCCTCAACAACATTTTTACTCACAGAATTTCCTTTCACCTCAGCAAGCTTAGTCTTCGAATTGAACGACTTTTTGAAAAATTTCTTGACACGATTATTCGAGTAAAATGCTATTGCTTCATCATCAAAATTCATGATGAATCCTTCTTCTTCCTCAGAATCACCATTTTCAGCTTCTTTCTCAGAAATCTTTGACACAAGTGCTAATGGACCTCCTAAATTCAACTTCGATTCCTCAGCAATTTCATTTACTTCAATTTCGTGTGTTTTCAACTGATTGTACAAATCATTGAGAGTTGATGTATCAAAACTTTGCTGATTCTTCACCATCATACTCACACTTCTCCATTCTTTTCGAAGCCCCATTACAAAGATGTGATTGAATTCCATTAAAGTCCTGGTAATTCCATAGAGATTGCAACGATAGATTAACTTGTTCAGATGATCATAGTAAACTTCAATTGTTTCTCCTTCTTTTTGTTTGAAGTCTTTCAACTCAACCAAACACTGTTTAACTGAATTCATTTTTGTCTTCTCACTTCCTTGAAATTTATCTTTCAGATTGTTCCAGATTTCCTTTGCAGTTGTATAACTCCTAACGTAATTGTACACAACTGGAGGTAATGCTCCTCGCAGTTCCCTCATAAACCTCTTCTCCAGTTTCTTCAGACGATCAGTTTGATTATCAACTCCAGAATTTGTAGAAGATGATCCAATTGGTTGAACATTCACTGGAACAATGACATTTCCAGTGATACATGACCATAACTCTTCATCCAGACCATTCAAATAATCCTGCATACGATCAGCCCACTGATCATAGTATTCAGGGATTAGCATTAGAATTTTGGTTGATGAACCTAGTAGATGAGAAAACGAGATCATCGAATTGAGATTGAAACTCGCCATTGTTGTACGGAAGAAGATTTTGAGAAGTTTGAAAAGATTTGAGAATTTGAAAACAAACTAGATGAATCAAATCGAATTGATGAGAATAACACTCGATTCAACAATTCAAATGCAGAATCGAATCACAGACTAAGATCTTGACAATTTTTCACTTTCAAAAAGTGCGAAAACTTTTGAATCAAAGAATTGATTCAAAAACTTTTTGAATAGCGTGAAAATCCTATCAGAGATATGATTCATGCTCTGATACCAATTGATGAAACAATGAATCGAGTAATGAATTAATCAGAGTATGAATTCAAGTAAGAATGCAAGATTTGAACACAGGATGTAAATATGATCTTGTTATGCTCTATTATGCTTTCAAATTCTTTACAGAGTGCAATAGACAAGTCTATAAAAGTTCTTATCTAACTCTAGTAAATAACCCTATTTATAGGGAACTGAAAGCATACAAAAAATATACTAAGGCATTGACTCTAAAGCTTCGAATAAAAGCGCCCTAGTAAAATACATTACAAAACATTCGACGAGTACAAAACATACTTCGACTAATTACAACAATTCGACCCTTACACCTTGGACCTTAAACTCAAAAGCAAGGCCCTACAACCCTTAGATGCAATCCTTGGTGCTTATAGCACTTGAATCAAAGTGTTTTCCATGATTTAGGGTGTCTTTACTTGATTAATTAGTTGTTAAATAACTAATTAGATACATATATGTGTTATTATATGTAAATTAGGATCTGTGTGTGTGTTCAAGTCTTCACTTGACACTTAGCATCCTATACCATCCGTTCATCCAAACCACTCACTACAGGTGAGTTCATACCCCTTAATCAACCTTTTAAATGATTTTAAATGCTTTTATGGGGGGGAATACAAGTTGAACTATTATAGTTATTATATCAATCACATGTGATTAATAACTACCAAATAAGTGGATTTCTTACTTTTCAAACTGTGTTCTCAAACAAACTACTTCAAACTGTTTTACAAACTCTTTTACATGTCAAATACTTTTATTAAACTCTTTTAAACTTATATTCTGTTATATGTGTATCTGTATAGATATAGTTATATAAGTAGGATTGAAAGGACTTAGGACTGATAGCTCACCTTACCTGCTGTTCCTTGTTTGGTTGTGGACTTAGGGTATCAGTTATTTGTCCGAAGGTCGTTTGAATCCTAGTTATATATTATGTATATGTATATAGATATAAAAGTTCCTTCTTTCTATTCAATACCTTTGGGTAGCAAAGGTATACAAACATGTTCATACATACAAACAACATTACTAGTAAACTATAATAGGCATAGTTTAGGAAGTTACTAATACTATCACTAGAACAATGAAACATACAATGAGTCAGTTCAAACATGAATCAATACATACTAGACAGAGAGAGAACATACAATACAACTAGTACATACTATACATTATACAAGAGAACATACTATTATGAGAAACAGAGAGAACATACATACATACTAGACAGAGAGAGAACATACAATACAGCTAGTACATACTATACATTATACAAGAGAACATACTATTATGAGAAACAGAGAGAACATACATACATACTAGACAGAGAGAGAACATACAATACAGCTAGTACACACAATACATATACAAGAACACTACTACAGTTATGTGAGCCACGTAACGGGGCATGGCATCACCTGTCATGGCTCGTTTTGTATCTAGAATCTCCTTAAGTGGAGAGCGTTGAGTTTGTGTATAGATCTATACTGGATTGACTGTCCTACACCTTGCTGCTCGCTACAGTGGGACTTGCAAGTCTGCGGGTGCCAAACGTCATTCCTTCCGACGTCTTACATCGTCGTGTTTCTAGTTGTTAGTATGGTACAGGCCGATCACATGGTACTTTAAATAACAATTGGCTTAAGGTAGTTAGTACAACAGTAGTTACTTAATACAACACTACAGTACTATTTTATTTCCCATTGCATTCACTTTGTGATCTTCACACAATGAACAGTAATGTAAAAACTATATTTTTGGTTAATGATAGTCAGATTTGGGAAAATACATACTCTTACAAGAGTCACGCATACAAACACTTGATGCCTTGGTAGAAGGCTACTTTTACTAGAATAGCATAGGGTTTTCTAGGAGATTCAAACATTTTACAAACATTCACAAACTTTTACAAACTTACACATCGCATACTTACAAACACTTTCTTACAAACAATGACACTAAAATACTTATGATCTCACCAGCTTTAAAGCTGATCAACTCTTTCAAAACAACTTGTATTCTCAGGTCACCAGTAGAGAGGTACCGATGCCAGGTTTTGAGAAGATGGAGCTCGTTCAAGACTCATCTTTTATTTTGATTTATACTTTTGGTGTTTATTACACTTCACAGAACACACTTGTATTAAATTATATTATTAATGAAATGGATGATGTTGTTGCTTGTTTACTACTATGCATTGTTATGATACTGAACATGACGTCCTCCACCCCCGAACGTTTCCGCCGTTCCAGTTTTGGGGTGTGACAGATTGGTATCAGAGCATTGTTTATAGTGAATCGAGTATATCAAACCATAAAAGATATACAAACTATAAACACAACGGGATTAAAATACTCTGATAAAGAGTTTATACTTTTAAATAATAAAATATTTAACCAAGTATACATACCTGCATTCATACTAAAATCAGTGTCACTAGCACAGAACAAAAGTATTACGATTGTTGGGCAGCACAAGTAGACTTAGAGACATATAGTCAAATCTGGGAAGATATAGCTTGATCAACTATATTATCCGAGGAGTGACTAGCATGTGCCTAAGTGTGGTTGTGAGGTTGCAGCAAGTCTAAAAACTTACCAACAATACCACAACGAAAACCTTAGAACAGAACATAAACCTAAAATACTATAGGAGTATTTCGTATTACTATAAACTACTTATGTGCTTATTTCTTATACCACTTTTCTCGCGTAGATATCATGGCTGGATTCCATCTTCCAGGAGATCCATACTTCCCAAACGAAGGCAATGCAGGATGGCTTGAAGAAGAGCCAGATGATGATCACCCAATCCCTTTGGATGATCACCAAGATGAAGGCTTTTCTGATGGTTCTGACTCAGAGCCAGAAGTCAACAACCTACCCCCAGTAGCTCCAAACCCAAACCCTCGTCCAGCATTTCAAGGACCCACACCTCTGTGGGCAATAAACTTGAACAGATGGAGTCACGAACAAGGTCAGCCGTTACCTTACAACGGAGACCGAAGCTTCTATGACTTAAGCGAGGGAGGTTCAGCTGATCGAGTCCTGCCCATCATGGTCCGTAGGATTGCGCAGAACACCGAGCAAGGTCGAGCATCTATTGATTGAGTCCTGGAGATTGACGCCAACTCTAGCATTAACACGGTCCGCATTCGCCAACTCGAGGTAGCTATGGAAAGGGTTAGGATAACCAATGGGACTCTGCAGCAACAGCTAGCTGCATCCCAAGCTGAAGTTAGGGAACTTATGGCTAGACAGTCAATGTATGAAAGGCGCATGCGAGACATGGAGCGCCGTCTGCCTGAATCAAGGACTCATTCGAGTGGTTCTCATCGTAGATAGAGCTTACTCAACCTTCTCTTTTGGATATAACATAGTTATGTAAAACTCTAGTCTAATTTCCTATCTTTGTTAAAACTTGGACCTGTTAGGTCTTGATTAGGTTGTAGTTCTGTCAAAATTTTCCCATCTTGGTTGATGTAAGACCTACTTCTAGGTCATTTTTCCCGAACTTGTTACATATGTAATTCCAGTATTATTGACAGATATCTAATCTCATGGAAATTATTATCCAAATGCTTTCATCTGTTAGTACTACATCTACATTCAATCATACTATTCAATTGTGATGTTGGGGTATGGAGATGAAAGGTCCAGTTAATGGTTTGGTCTAGGCTTTCATTGTATTAGTTCAGTATGAGTCTTTAATGCATTTTGTGGGTTGTTTAGCTGTTTACGGTCGGTGAGTGAGTTTACGGCCGTAAACCCAGTTTGCGGCCCAGTCGAGTATATATAGTAGAGGTGTAGGTCTTTGTCTAGTTGTTGATGCCAAAGAGTTTATGGTGTACTGTGTCAAGTTGTACCAGACGTTTTATGCTATAAACGTGTGCAAGCTTGATTTCTTTTCTTCTTCTACTTCTATTGTGATTGTTTGTTGCTTGATCATTGGTAAAGATCCTTTTCAGGACCTTACAATTGGTATTAGAGCAAAAACCGGTGTCAAAGCTTCACTCAATTGTGTTTTCGGCTGTTTAGTGTTTTCGTGGTTAAAGGGACCAAATCTGCACCAAAAACGCGTTTTTGAAGATCTTCTGGGAGTTTACTGCCAACCGTAAACTCAGTTTACGGCTGTAAACTCAAGAACCTTAAACAACCGTAAACTGTGAATCTTCATTAACCATAAACTAAGCTTCAATAACCGTAAACGCTTAAACCGTAAACGTCCAAACTGTAATCATCCAAACCGTAAACGCAGTTGACAGTCGTAAACTATTCAACCGTAAACCCAGTTTACGGTCGTAAACACCTCAACCGTAAACCAAGTTTACGGTCGTAAACTCATTAACCGTAAACCCAATTTACGGTCGTAATCACATCAACCATAAACTCTTTTGTGACTTTAATTTGCTTTAATTTCAAATGGAATCTCAAAGTCAAACTCACTTTCACGAACTTGATACTGTCATGGGCACAACTACACGCATTCCAAGATTAATGTCTGCATATGGTTTTCCTGAGTGGAAATACAGGATTGAAAAATACATTAAAATGGAGGACAAGTGATTGACAAGGCTGTTGAAAACTACACAGATGAGGAGTTTGAGAAAGTTGAAGAACAGGAAAGGGCTTTAGCCACTCTAGCCATGGCATTATCTCCTGATATTGCTCAAGGTTTCCGAGAGTATACTTCAGCTAAAGATTTGTGGGAAGCCCTAATTTAGGTATATGAGGGCAATGAAGATATGAAGGAGAGTCGTCAGGACATGTTGCGACAAAAGTTCAATATGTTCAACTACATTCCCGGAGAGACTCTTGAGGCACAGCTGCAGCGGTTCACAACTCTCACCACTGACTTGAATATATCTGGGATTTTCTTGATCAAGTCATAGATTAACAAGAAGCTTCTGAATGCTCTTCCCAGGTCATGGGACATGAATGTTGCTTTGATTAAGAAGACAAAGGATCTAAATCGCCTCACTCTTGCTGAAATCATGGCGATCATCAAAGCTTGTGATATTGATGACAAACAGAGAGAAATTAACCATGTGAACTCTTACTCTACTGCAAATCTTGGAATCTCATCCAACAATGCTCTCTCCTCAATCATGTCTTCCTCAGGTCAAGCTTTTGCTGCTCAACAACCTCAGATTCAGACCTTCACTGCTGCATCATCCATTCCTTATTCTCAAAGCCAGCCATTTGTCACTCTACAAGCTGTTCCCCTCCAAATGTGCCAGTTGTAGCCTCTTCCTCAAACACGAAAGACACTGATGATAATCTGGCTCTAGCCACTGGGCTTGTTAACTGCTACAATGGCCTTGTAGCTGGAGAGCTTCCACCTCAGCTGTCATTTGCTGACCTGGATCAGATTCATCCAGAAGACGTGGAAGAGATGGACATTACATGGCAGATTGCTATGGTTGTATTCAGGGCCAAGCAGTTTGCTAAGAAGACAGGGAAGAACAACTGGGCATGAATGCAGACAAGAAGGTGGGATTCAACAAGGGCATGCTGTGATGTTTCAACTGTCACGAGCCAGGTCACTTTGCTCGTGAGTGTCCAAAACCAGATCGTAGGACGAACAACAACAGGACGATGGTTGCAATGGGAAACAACCGTGCAGGTGCTGTGGTTAATTGTGAGACTGCTATGGTCGCTCAGTCCTTTGACTGGGAGGACCAGATGCAGGCTTTGAATATTTCAGGGCCAGAAAACGCTCACCGAGCTCAAATTGATGATGATCCCATGAAGAATGATGCAACTGATCCTGAAGCAAAAATGATGGAGCTGCAGTTTGCTCTGATGGTGTCTTATACTTCCGAGCCCAGGAAGAATGAGGTAAATCTACCTTCTTGCTCTCAGGCATGTAATGAGTATGTTAAACTTCTTCATGATGAAATTCAATTATTACGTAGAGAAGTAGAGGACCTTAGATATGAGGGCTATCAGCTTAGGAAAGGACAGAAACCCCTTAAGGCCCAGTTAGAGACAAAAATAAAAGATTTTAAAAGAATTCAGACAGAATACAGTGAAAAATGTGAGCTTTATGATTATGTTAAGAGACAAAATGATGAGTTAATTACCGAGCTTGATACATTAAAAAGATAATTTGAAACTGAAAATTTGGATTTTAGAAAATTTGATGGATCAAGCGAGGTAGTGGCCAACATGATTGATCACTGTATGCAGTTCAAACGAAATCAATAAAAGGGTTTAGGATATGATAGTGTACCTCCTCCATATAATCATACATATCAGTATCAACCCCTATCTAAGGATGAGATTGCCAACAAACCATTTATGGTTTATGGCAAGCCATCTGGTTTCGTTTCAGACGGATTTATTAATGTTGAAAGTACTAACATTTCTACTTCCCCTGTAGATCAAACCTTAGATCAGGCCAAGCGTGAAGTTGGAGAATCTGTTTATGTTTCTGTTTCTGATTCTGATATTTTTGTTTTAAATGAAAAAGTTTTTGTTTCTGATGTTAAGACTGAGAATGTTTCGTGTGATGTTTCCACATCTGCTACTGTTGAACTTAATTTCTTTGATATGTTTGATGAATTGTTTGGTAATTCTGATGCTTGTGATTCTCGTGAAAATCCATCAATTCCACAAGTCACACCATCTGAGGCACCCTCACTTATCTCACAACCTATTTCTCATGCATGTTCTTCTGAGAAGAGTAAGAGTGTCTGTCAAGAAAATAAATCTGAAAAATGCAGTACAAGTTCAAATAATAAACAGATTTGTTTTAATTGTGGTGTTGGTGGTCATATAGCTACGAATTGTCAAAATAGGATCTTTGTGAACTATATGTCACCAAGAGGAGAGAAGGAATCTCGAGGAAGGTCTTTAATTAGAAAATCCTCAAGAACTCGTTCTCGAAATGATGATTGGAAAGATGATCGAAGCAGAAAAAGGGTTGTTTTTCAAAAGAATAAAAAGGTTTTTAATAACAAAGCTCCAAATAGTTTGCCAAAACCGAACAAGGCTCCGCCAAGATCGGTTTCATCAAAGAGCAATTCTGGATCTTCAACCACTTCTGGTAGAACATCCAGAGGCTCAGTGCAAACTAATAAGAAACTTATTTCAAAACCACCTGAGAATGTTATAAAACCTAAATATCATTGGATGCCCAAATCAATTTCCAATCCATCATCACCATCCTCTGAAGTGATTAGGAATGAGGATCCTAATTTGAAAACATTAAAAGATAAATCAGAGAAAGCAAAAAGGAAACCCAGGACAGTGATGACCTGGGTTCCCAAATCTAAATGATCCCGCTTATTTTGCAAGGAAAGTTGCGGAGGAATGTCGTCCGTCCTTGGTACGTCGACAGCGGCTGCTCCCGGCATATGACAGGAGACATATCCCAATTGAGCGACATTCAATCTTTTAATGGGGGGTATGTTTCCTTCATGGGCGGAGATGGTGGCAAGATCACTCAAAGAGGAAATGTTACAAATGGAGTGCTGAGATTTGAAAATGTTAACTTTGCTCCCGAGTTAAAGCATAGCTTGTTGAGTGTTTCCCAAATTTGCGACAAAGGCTATTCTACCCATTTTACCGATAAAGAATGCATGATTCTCAAGCCAGGCATTGTTATCCCGGAATGCTTACATTATTGACATGAACAGTAACATACCAGAACAAGTCACTTTCTTATTTTCAAAAGTGTCCGAACAAAATGCAATGTTGTGGCACCGACGACTCGGTTATGCTAACACGAAAAACCTGAATCGCCTTGCTAAGAATGAGATGGTCCTGTTGGATTAGTGTCTAAGTTCATAACTATAATTGGTATGTACTTGACCCGAATCGGCATGGTCCATTTGGGTTGCATGGCATCGGAACATTTGGATAGACCGTTTATGAGGAAAAGACATTTTTTGACATATTAATATATTATAAGTTCTAATATATTAATATGAAATCATGTTATTTAATTAGTATTGATCAAGAATTAATTTGGACTTAATTTAGTGATCAAAAAGAGCCTAATTAAATATATGGGGATTGATTGTGTAAATCATTCATTCTTATATATGTGGGCTTATGATCCAAGATTCCTTTATGTTGGGTTTAACCCATGTGGTGATCCATGGATACTCCATGGAGGTTAAAACCCATGGATCATAAGGAATGGGTAAAGTCATGAGTTACATGGTGTAACCCTAATAGCCACACTATATAAGAACCCCTTTAGTTCAAGAAATTGGCACTAGTGATACATACTTTGAGGGCTAGCCGATTTTAACATGTATGTCTTCTTCTCATGGTTATTCCAAGAGTTCATGATGTTGTGTGAACCATTTGAGGTGTCACACTTGGGGCACTAGGCTCTCAAGCTTCATGGAGTCAAGCAACAACAACAAGGTATGTATTCTATCTATTTTAGTATCCTAGTATCAATGTTTTGGTATGCTAGTTAGGATAATATCTTGGATAATCATATTTGCATGTATAATAGAGAAAACATAGATCCAAGGTATTTAGGGTTGCATGTACACTTAGGAATGTTAGAATGCTCAAAATCCATCAGTGGTATCAGAGACTAGGCTTGTTTTCAATTATACTTGATGCAAATTGCTGAAAAATGCTGAAAAAGTCGAATTTCGGGCATTCTGGGCACTGGACTCGCTGAGTCCACTGATGAACTCGCCGAGTCCATGAAGAAAATCATCCTACTTGGCGAGTAGGTTGATACACTCGACGAGTAGGAGCCCCTGACAGCATATCTTCGAGTTTTTTGGCTAGAAATGGGCTAGGAACATTACCATAAGCTGTTTTTGAACCTATAATCCTGTTTTTGATGTGGTAATGTTCATACTAATCCAATTTCAAAGATAATTGTCAATAGATTCATTTTTTTGTATTAGTTTAGTGATTAGGCTAATTACATGAAAAAGTTTGATTAAATTATCTTGTTCTTATGAGTTGCTTAGATTAATAGAAAAGTTAATTGATTATGTGTTTTCAATCCATTTTAATCTAAGAGTTGATTCTAAAATGTGTTTTTGTAACTTGTCCTCAAGTTATATGAAAAGTCACATTTAAGTTTCATAAAACTCATAAAAGTTGGTAATGGTTACAAAAATGAAGAGTCTTGTCCTCAAGTTATGGAGGTTCAAGAGTCACTTCATTAAGTAATAAAATGTGTAACCTTAATTAATTCCATAAATTACAAAATAAAGAAAAGTTACATTCTTTTATTAGTTTAAAGTCTTCCATAACTTGTCCTCAAGTTATGGAACTTGAAGAGTTTTTTTGTAATTAAAACTACTTTAAACACATAAGTTATGGAATTAATTAGTTTTAAATAGTTTCAAAACTTGCCCTCAAGTTTTGGAATTTGAAAAGTTTTCTCTTATTAATACTTTAATTCCAAGTTAGCCCTTAGAATTTTAAAAGTTAAAATTCAAACCCTTATACTATTATTATAATTTTAATTATATAGATATGTATAAGATAAAGTCAATCTTACCGTTAGTAGGCGTCATTCACGAAGCCGGTCTATAAGGGGGGTATAAGGTTACTGCCTATAAAATGGCAGTTTAATGGGTGTCCACTCTCACCCACCGCTTCCTTGACTGGTGGAGGGTCGTTAGCCGAACGGGTAGGAAAGGACTATAATTCTCCCTTCATTAAAAGTATTAATGATAAATACTAAGTAACTAAACACTTGTACATTCCCAATCTTAGTTACTTAGGAAAATGTGAAAAGGTGCTAACCCATGAAATTACACTTTGTACCTTACCAAGTCATTAGTGGAGCGTGTGTGGTTAACCGACACACTAATAAGGACTAGTAAGAGTGGCAAAGGGTAACTTGACTCTATTATAGATCGGTGGAGCGTGTGTGGTTAACCGGCACATCGATTAGGTGATAAAGTTAAGGGTACCAAGTCAATTTGCATGGTGATTCACACCTTGTTTGTGATCCTTGGCATCCCAGCCACAATCGAGATTCAAACATGCCATTGGAAGTTCAATGTATCTCAAAAGATCTAGGAGTTTCAAATCCAATTAAAACTTAATTATATTTCGTTTTTCATGGTGGAAATTGGTAAATCGTCATTTACCTACCTTCAACTATTTTATAACTTGGATTACGGCATCCCTCTTCCAGCTATAAATAGGTTGTTAGGTCCTAGCCTTAATATTTCATATTGGGTGTTATATTAAGGACTTTAAATCAACTCTCTTGAATATCTCCCAAAAGATGATCTTCCCAAATCTCTTGAAACAAGCTTTCCTAGATGAAGATGATGTCCCATGGAAATCATACTTCTTTCACCTCCTCCAATTATTCTCCCTAACCCACAAGTTCCTGAAAAGTTTAAGGTCACTCAAGCAAAGGTCTATATGTGATCACATCTTGGAGATGTAGTCAGATATTGACAAGCCGGGAGAGTTGGGTGTCAAAGTCTTGAGAAAGTTGGTGACTCAACTATTTTCTAAGTCACATAGTGAGTTCCTTTGGGACTCCTATGAAACAGACTATGACAAGACCCTTAATGATCTTATCTATTTGCTAAGATCAACTTCCTAAAACTTTATGGACATTGACAATGATGACATTGGATATCCAGTAAAGCTCTCTCTTCCCAATGGAAAGGGATCGGCCATAGTCAACTCGGTTGACCAAATGGTAAAGAGAACGGCTAAGTCTGAGATAGTCCCATTATCAAGGGTCTATTGCCAAAGAAAGGGGCATTGGTTGCGAAGCTGCCAAATTTACCTAAGGATATTAAAGTCAACAAGTTTGACTCTACTTCGGGTAAAGTCCACTATCTAACTCTGCTAAGTTTCTATTATGAGATTCTTGATACATGATGTGACTGGGTCACATGTTGATGTTTTAAGAATCAAAGAAAAAGTGAAGAAACTTAAAGAAAGAATATGTTGAATCTGATGGCATAGATGGATTTCTATCGCATAGTTTGAAGATCGGATTCTTGAGCAACTTCTTAAGAGTTATGATATATTGCTTAGGAATAAATAACAACAAAGTTTTCATGTGCTTTTGCATTGTAAGGATAGTTTTTCCGCAAAGTTTTAACATAAAAGAAATTTTTTTTTTGATTTTATTTATTTTAAAATATCCTTACAATGGCATTTGTGAAAACTTTTGTTGCTTATAAGATTCCATTAAGAGCAAGAGTGGAAATATGAATTTGATTCTTTCATTTGTGGTAGTGTCTAAATTTACCAAATAAGGAAAGATTCTCATCACCTAAGTTTCAGTTGGATAGAAACTTGGAATCATGCAAGTTGTATAGCATGATGAATAAGAACTTTCAAGCATTGGAAAAATTAAGACTAACTACTTGTTCACATGGACGTGTGAGTCAAGTAAAGGATCGAGTACACATTCTTGTGCACTGATCAAGCCCACCACAAATAATCGTTAAGACTATTCGTCATTATTTACTAAAATTCAGTAAATATGGTTATACTTACAAGCTTAAGTGTAATTCTTAGACATTGGAAAAGGTTTCAATGTATGGCAGAGCGAATAAGAAGAATCAACTTAGGCAGAAAGATAAAAGCTTCTCAAATCTGAAAAGATGGGAGAGTACTTTAGTATCATGTTATATAATCATCTTAATGATTAAGAGACCTTATCACAATTCATCCTCTAAGTGCTTTCTGGTAGCTAAGAAGAGGAGCTGTGAATTGTTGAAGTGGTTAAATCAAGAAGATGATTTATACTTCGTTCCAAAAACAATTCTTAGAGTTATACTCTAAGATTGTAACTTGAGTGACATGTCTTAAAGAAGGTTTAAAACACTTGTCAAATGTAAGAGTAAAAGTTTTCTACTCTTGTACATTTGAAATTAGTAAGTTGTGATGTTTTGGATAAAACAAAAACCAACTAAGGCCAATTGTGTGAAGTGTTTGTCTTGATTAGAATCCACACTATCTCTTGAATATCTGACAAGAAAGTCTTATATGTCAAGAGGACAGTGGGAGTCTTAAAGGTCTTGAAAGTCTCAAGAACTAATCAAGAATAAAACCTGAAGTTCTTCACTAGCACACGACTTGAGGTTTATAACCTATCGTGTCGACATGTCTGTGCCTATTCAAGTTGGCTTTGCATAGGAGTTCTGAGAGTTCTCAATTGGTTGCACAGCTACTTGGAAGCAATGGCAGGCCCTTGAGCTGCCAAATGGCAATAATTTAAGATTGCACAAGTTTAATCCATATAAGTGTGGATTTGTCAGTAACCTTGTCTTGTGATTATGGTTTTGACAAAATTCATATGGATAGGAACTCATACACCATAAAATCTAAGTGTCATAAGGTTTCTCTCCGATTCATGAAAATGATGGTGGGGAAACACTTTCACTAAGTAGATTTTAGCTAGATAGCAATTGTGATATTTGCATTCTCAAAGTCGTTAGTGGAGCGTGTGTGGTTAACCAGCACACTAACATGGACTTGTGAGAAGTGGTAAAGGTCTAAACAATCGAGACTATGATTACGACATCCCTTTTCATAGTTCTTAAAATTGTTTAGACACACCTGTGAGCTATCTAAGATAGGGTGTATGATATTGATAAAGTTTTATCAAAGCAATCTAGTATCAGAAATCTGAACTTTGGTAAGAAAGTCAATAAAGTATTGATTTCTAGAAGTCCAACTGATTTCTGATTACATGTCAAAGCTAGTGGGAGCATGAGTGTTATGCTAATACTCATCATGTTAGTGGGAGCATGATAATTATGATAAAGATTGCAAGTTAGCAATGTTAATTATAGAAAACAAAAGTTTCAATTCGTGACGCTGCAGGGGTTGAAAAAGTTGTTTTGCTATAATTAAGGGAGAGGAAATTATACTTTATTTCAATTCTAAAAGCTTAGATTGAGGTTTTAAGTCGTATTTAGTCAAGGATATATTTATGAATTTCATGTTGGAATGACTCAACATAAGGAAATTCTATATATGGGTCCATTATTTGCGTTCTAAAATTCGATTATGATTACAACATCCCTTTTCATAATCTGAATTATGAGAACTTGGCAAATAGAAATGGAAATGTTATAGCAAAAGACTGGTTTAGTCTTTATGTGAGACATCATGACTTGTGTCCCATATGCTTCGGATATAGGATCGATTACATGTGCTATATTTATCCTTTCTAAAATTTTCCAAATGTCTGGGGCATTAAGAAGGGAAAAGCTCTAGACTGGATATGACTAAAAGGATTAAGCAATTGTCGAGGACAATCTATGGTTTACCAAATATTGGTTGCTCAAGGACAGTTGGAAGTATAGTGTTAATTCTGGAAGGACCATATTGACATAATCTGTAAGGAGGCAACTCTTGTTCAGAAGTGATAGTCAAAATGGAATATGGAAATGTTTCAAAGTTGGAAATTATTCAATCTGTGTAAGATTAGGAAACTTAATGCAAGAAGGATGTTTCCAAGGAGTTGATCTCCTTGGAATGCTCTGTAATGGTTGTTGTCAAGTCTTTATGACTCTGTGCATAATCAGTACATGAGGATCAATGCATATAAGTTTAGAATTTGATCTAATTCTTGCATTTGCAGTAAGGATTTGGGACTGTGAAGGAGGATCATTGGAATTCTTGCATTTGCAGTAAGGATTTGGGACTGTGAAAGAGGATCATTGGAGTTATATTCAATTGATCTAATTCACAAAGTGAAGATCATAGACAAACATATTATGCATACTTGGTGTATGGCATGACTACTGTTTAGAAAACATAGTGTACATGCTTGGAGCATGGGACAACTATTGTTTTAAATTCAAGAATAAAGTTGATAGCTGAAACAGTATACAATGAATAATGTGTAATCATATGGTGATAAATAAAAGGTGTTTTATTTATGTTCATTGGTTTTGATACCATATTAGATTCTATTATTATTGTGTTTCATTTTGCATGTTTTGACTTCCAGAATAACTAGGTCGTTCTTCCTGATTGACTAAGTTATTCAAACTATCCACAGTCGGTCATATGTTGGAAGTAGATATGAATCAAGACTGTCATGGGTTGGCTTGTAGAGGTCTAAGATGTTGGACAAGGGGCTACAACACTCATGAGTGCTCATAAGTTCCGAGTATTGGATTCAACCCGCGCTCATTGGAATCACTTCATGGATTTTATCACGAGTGATCATGAGACGATAATATCTTATATTCTTCAAACCTAGAGATATGAGTTGTTACTATGAGTTGGTTGTACATTGATTGCACGAAAACGCATTCGGTAACTCGGTGTTATAAAACGTGCCTTTGTGTATGATTCAACAAGTAGTAGAACAAGCCATATGAGTCGAAGTTTATCCATTCCTTTTACCTTCGGGATAAAAGCGATATCTGTGGGCCCCTCGATGATTTAATGATGACAAATGGAAGTGCTCGGCCGAGCCAGTACTGATTTGATTTGTTCAATTAGTCAGTCGTCATAAATCGGAAATCGGGAAACAACAAATGGACAGAGAGAATGACTATAATCCATGTCTCAGTCCATATGATATCTAGAATGGAGGAATATATGATCCCTTATCTAATGGACAAGTCATTGACAAAAGTCAGAGTTCATCTACAAGGTCAGAGTTCGACAGCGGCTTTTGAGAGCTACGATTGCCAGTTGGTTCCTGAAGTCATACGCAATAATAGTTTTAGACTTATCCAAGTGGGAGATTGTTGGATTAGTGTCTAAGTCCATAACTATAATTGGTATGTACTTGACCCGACTCGGCATGGTCTATTTGGGTTGCATGGCATCGGAACATTTGGATAGACCGTTTATGAGGAAAAAACATTTTTTGACATATTAATATATTATAAGTTCTAATATATTAATATGAAATCATGTTATTTAATTAGTATTGATCAAGAATTAATTTGGACTTAATTTAGTGATCAAAAAGAGACTAATTAAATATATGGGGATTGATTGTGTAAATCATTCATTCTTATATATGTGGGCTTATGATCCAAGATTCCTTTATGTTGGGTTTAACCCATGTAGTGATCCATGGATACTCCATGGAGGTTAAAACCCATGGAGCATAAGGAATGGGTAAAGTCATGAGTTACATGGTGTAACCCTAATAGCCGCACTATATAAGAACCCCTTTAGTTCAAGAAATTGGAACTAGTGATACATATTTTGAGGGCTAGCCGATTTGAACATGTATGTCTTCTTCTCATGGTTATTCCAAGAGTTCATGATGTTGTGTGAACCATTTGAGGTGTCACACTTGGGGCACTAGGCTCTCAAGCTTCATGGAGTCAAGCAACAACAACAAGGTATGCATTCTATCTATTTTAGTATCCTAGTATCAATGTTTTGGTATGCTAGTTAGGATAATACCTTGGATAATCATATTTGCATGTATAATAGAGAAAACATAGATCCAAGGTATTTAGGGTTGCATGTACACTTAGGAGTGTTAGAATGCTCAAAACCCATCAGGTCCGAGGCTTACCTGTCAGAGACTTTATTAATTTTTGAGAAGTGTGTGTCCTGTGCCCAAGGAAAACATCATAGAAAACCACACCTGCCAAAGCAAGTTAACTCAATCAGTCAGGTGCTCCAATTATTGCATATGGACTTATTTGGTCCGGTCAACGTCCTGAGCATCAACAGAAGTTCGTACTGTCTAGTTGTGATCGATGATTTTTCTTGTTTTACGTGGGTCTTCTTCTTATCCAACAAAGCTGGGGTTGCTGATCTGATAAAGAAGTTCATTGTGATGATTGAGAATCAAACCAACAACCAGGTGAAGGCGCTTTGTACTGACAATGGAACTTAGTTCAAGAATGCGGTTCTTGACCATTTTTACGCAGAAAAGGGGATCGTGCGTCAATACAACTCTACTCACACGCCTCAACAAAACGGTGTTCCTGAAAGGAGAAATAGAACTTTAAAAGACGCTGTAAGGACAAATCTTTGTGATTCTAAATTACCTGTTTTCTTTTGTGCCGAAGCGATTAACACTGCTTGCTACGTGCAGAATCGTGTTCTAATCAACAAAGCTCAGATGAAGACACCGTATGAGATTCTCTATGGACACAAACCTTCAGTCAGCCATTTCCGTGTATTTGGCTACCCTTGCACCCTTCTTCACTTGGAATCCAACCCTAAATTCAATGCCAAAGTCGATGATTGTTATTTCATAGGGTATGTTGTGTGCACAGCATATAGGGTTTACAACAAGAAGACTAAGCAGATTGTCGAATCCTATGACGTGTGCTGGTTGGAGGAGAATGAAACAGATGCTCGAGTGGGTCCTGACTGGTTATTTGATTACACATCGCTTTTCAAATCCTTAAATGTGTCTTCAGATGGTTCAAATGGATCCTCTTCTGGTTTGAAGATTGTTTCTGAAGACGAAGACGAAGAAGTTGTTTACAGACCTCCAACGGTTGAGGGGGAGTCCTCTGCTCCATCTGAGGGGGAGTCCTCTACTCCACCTGAAGGGGATTCATCTGATCGACTTGATAGTCCAGATTCTAAAGTTCAAAATGGAACTCCTGATGCTGATGCTACACCTCTTACCCCTGTTGAAAGAGAGTTCATGTCTAGAGATGCTTCCGCTGTCACTCCAACTTTTATGGAACCACTCTTTCCTGAAGAAATTTCTAATGAGTTTGTAGCAGATTCATCTAATGTGGATCAATCAGCAAATGATGGAGGTTTCAACATTCATACTCTTCCTGTTTCACTCAATGATATCAGCCAAGACATACCTTCGAGAATTCAACGCGATCATCCTATTGATAACGTCATTGGTCAGCTGGGTGATGGAGTTAAAACCAGAAGTCAGAGTGGAGACGTCAATGCATGTCTCTACTCTTTCTTTATATCTCAAATAGATCCCAAGAACGTTGACATGGCTTTGAATGAGCCCAGCTGGGTAGATGCGATGCATGAAGAGCTAAATCAGTTTGAAAAACTCGGGGTTTGGAAATTGGTTAAGTTACCAAAGGGCAAAAGGTCTCTTGAAACACGCTGGGTCTATCAAAACAAGAAGGATGAGTCTGGTGTAATAGTGCGCAATATAGCAAGGTTGGTGGTTCGCGGGTTTCGACAAGTTGAGGGTCTTGATTATACTGAGGTTTATGCTCCCGTGGCTCGCTTGGAGGCTATTCATATCTTCCTTGCTTATGCTTCCTACATGAAATTCATGGTTTACCAAATGGATGTCAAGACTGCCTTCTTGTATGGCAAGGTGAAGGAAGAAATCTACGTTGATCAACCTCGTGGGTTTGTTAACTCAAAGTTTCCTAATCATGTCTACAAGTTGGACAAGGCGTTGTATGGGTTACATCAAGCTCCTCGAGCATGGTATGCGACTCTAATAAAGCACTTGCTCGAGCATGGATACTCTCGCGACACTATTGATCAAACTTTATTCATCAAGCGTGTGGGTAATGATTAGATTCTAGTCCAGATCTACCTTGACGACATTATCTTCGGGTCTACCAGTCCACAACTATGCAAAGAGTTTGAAAGCGTGATGAAAAAGCAGTTTGAGATGTGTTCACTGGGTGAAATGACCATGTTTCTGGGGCTTCAGGTCAAACAAAATTCAACCGGAATCTTGCTACATCAAGCTAAGTATATGGAGGATATTCTTGAGAAGTTCGGGTTACAAGATGCAAAACCTGCATCGAAACCAATGGCTGAAAGACCCCTACTAAATCCAGATATTGATGGCGAATCCGTACATTAGACACACTACAGATCAATGATCGGATCGTTGATGTATCTTACTGCAAGCCGTCCCGACATCATGTTTGCAGTTTGTCAATGCGCTCGCTATCAGGCTAATCCTAAACTTTCACATCTTATTTCTGTCAAAAGAATTTTTCGGTATATCAAAGGCAGCCCAAAATTGGGTCTTTGGTATCCGAAGAATTCTGAATTTGATTTATATGCTTTTGCTGATAGTAATTATGGAGGCTGTGAGCTCGACAGGAAATCTACTTCACGAGGGTGCCAATTCCTTGGCGATAGGCTGGTGTCATGGCAGTGCAAGAAACAACATACCGTCTCAACCTCAACAGCAGAAGCGGAATACGTTGCTGCATCTGCTTGCTGTTCGCAGGTTATTTGGATCCAACATCAGCTGTTGGACTACGGTTTGAATTATCTAGAAACCCCCATTCACTGTGATAATGAGGCCGCAATTCAAATTACTAAAAATCCCGTCCAACATTCCAAAACCAAGCACATTGACATCAAAATTCAGTTTATCAGAGATTGTTATGAGCGCTCGCTCATCCGGCTGGAACAGGTTCCCACTGCTAATAATGTGGCGGATCTGTTCACCAAGCCTTTTAACAAAGCTCGATTCGATGTGCTTGTGGGATTTTTAAAAATGATTCGTTTTGAGGATTAAATTTTTGTTTTTACTTAGCTTAGTTTAAATTTGCGCATTTTAGTGTTTTCATTTTCACCCATGTACAAATTTAGGGGGAGAAATAAACAAAAACCAAACAAAAATTGAAAAATTAAAAAAATCTAAAAACATTTTCTTTCTGTTTTATTTTTTTCAGAAAATATTCAAAAATCCAAAAACATTAAAAAATTCAGAAAAATCAAAAAAAAATAATATTGTCGCTTTTAGTTTTGCTTGTAGATATAGTACTAGGAAGTGATATTATCAAGTGATAACAGGCAATCTGAGTCAGCGTAACGTACCCAAAATTAAGTTGTCTATGCTCTGTGTTTGATGCTTTGGTAGGCACGAAAGATTCTAAAAGGACTTGACTAGGTAGAGTTGAACTTAAGGAATTCATAGACTTGACAAATCTTGACCTAGTTAGATCCGTTTAGCCTGACAATATGACGCTTGGATAGGGTGAGCAGGGAGATAAATATGGGAATCTACTGGTCACATTAAAAGAACCTGTATCTGGAACCGTGGATTAACTTTTCCTCGATGTGCGAATTATGTCCTTAGTTCCGGTATTGATGGGGTAACTGGTGAATTCCGATAAATTAGGTCTGTAGAAAATTGTTTTCTCTCTTTCTGTCTGTTGGTCATATGTTGCTTCCTTTGCGTGATCGAGAGATCCGACCTGGACTGTAACATATGCAACTCTATTTCTCTGCATCCTCTATCTATGCAATTCTTTCTATCTGTTAGCCATATACTGTCTCCTTTGCGTGCCTCACAATCCGACCTGGTACATAGTATATGCATCATTCTTTTTCTCAATCCCTCTAAAAACTTCAGTTAGTCATATGTTTCATCCTATGCGTGATTGGAAGAGATCCGACTTGGGTGTATAGCATATGCATTCCAAATCTATCTTCTCTCTTAATAATTGTCTGCTCACCCGATGCAAGGAGTATTCTGGAAGTCCTTGATTACTGAGAATATCAGGAAGCGGGAAACATGTTCTAGTACAATTAAAAAAAATTGAACACTTACAGATTGTCTATAGATCTCGCTGCTCAATTTAGGTGGACAACAATATCCCTGGTCGTCGTCAGCCGAATGGTCCTTAAGAAATATTATCTATAAACCTGGGATCACTTTGTCTTGTAACTAATAGTATGTCCTAATTCTGTCACAATTTCTTTTCGTGTTTAAGTGCACCACAATACTGTCGATCGACCAGACAAAGACGTGAAGATAAAGGTACCGACAAGTGGATTAAGGCTGTCTAACAACTTTGATCCCAGTATCACAAGATTAACTTTTCAGTGACTTTTGAGATAAATTTTTGTCTATATTTATTTTATCTCATTTTTATTTTTATTTTTATTTTTATTTATTTATTTATTTTTTTTTTGTAATTGTCAAAATTTAATTTTTTAAATTCTTTAATTCTTAAATTTTAGAAATTATTTTATTTTATTTTTTAGTTTAATTTTAATTTTACTTTAATTTTAAAAAACCTCAAAAGGCTTTATTTTTGAAAATTTAATTGGGATTTGGACTGTGCCTTATACAGTGTGGGAGACAGGTAAAATTCAAAGGAGGTATAAAAGGTGGAATTTACTGCTGTAAACCCTTTTCAACTCCCCTTTCTTCCTTCCGGCTGCAAACTCTCTCCACTCTCGCTCATCCTCGAAATTTTTTTGTGAGATTTTGCAAAATCGTTTAGTCCACATCAAAGGTACGCTAAATCGACTGAGGATATGTGGTTTGTTCATCGATTCGACTAAAACTGGAGGATTAATCGAGGTTTTTATGTCCGTCGGCGTTTACGGTTTAGGGACGGCTTACGACCGTAAACGGTCTGAGCTTATGGTCTAGGAGCTTACGACCGTAAACTCCTTTGGAGCTTACGACCATAAACTCCGTTTACGGTTAGGAGACTACTGCAGTGGGTTTACGGACGTAAACCCAATCTGGACCGTAAACCCCACTTTGACCATTTTGACCGTAAACCCTATTTGAACCGTAAGCCCAACTTTGACCATGTTTGACCGTAAACTCCATATTTTTTTTATCAAAATATTTCTTTTTAAGGCCAAAATGAAATTGATTAATTAAGAAAACTTAAAGCTTTAATTGTTTAAATACTATGTTTTCTTACTTGGCCTGATTTAGTGCAGATCAATGGCAAGTCTTAAGTTTGCTGACATGCATAACCTGGCAATTGTACTGGATGACCCTCCTGTTGCTCATGGAGATTTCAGGTCGATGATATACAGACTGAGAGAATGTTGTCTAGCCTTTGCCATTACTGTGAATCCAGTCATCTATCAGAAGATTATCAGGGAGTTCTGGCAGACTGCTAAGATGTCAAAAGCTAATGGAGTGATTACAGTTGAAGCTGTGGTTAAACGATGCAAGATTCTGATCATTGAGCAGTACATCAGAGAAACATTGCTGATCATTGATCAACCCGATTTTCCTACTGAAATCGGGATTGAAGATGTGCAAAAGATTCTCAAGAAGATGGGGTATGAAGGCATCTACCCTCCCACGGTGAAAAAGCTTTTGCCACCCTACTGGAGATTTTTGGCGCATGTGTTCGTGAGCTGTATCTCAGGCAGAAGATCAGGTGCTGATGAAATCTCACTCAGGAACACAGGGGCAATTGTTTCACTGGTTGCTGGTATCAAATTCAACTTCTCAAAGTTCATATTGGATGAGTTCTTGGTAAACATCAACGCCATAAGCCGGGAGAACAGAGATTCTTTCTTGCTGTATCCTAGGTTTATTCAGCTGTTCATTGACAACCAATTTCTAGAGATGGTCAAAGATGGAGATACGCTAGACATGAAGTCATTAGGCCCTCACACTATTGGTCTTATTAAGCAGAATTGCAAGGGCAGGGTCGTCTTCCAAGGATTACATCCTCTTGTGAAATTCGGAAAATTTGCTGAGATAAATGAATCCTCCAAATCTCATGGAACGTCAGACAAAATGTCATCTGAGCCCACTTCTTCCGAGAAAGTCATTTCGGAAGATGATGTTATTACAGTGTCAGATCGTGCTAAAGAAGAAGAAATTCCAGCTCCTAATGCTCAAGTAGCTGAGGAACATGAACTGTCATCTGTTCAGGTCCAAAGTGATTACAACTAGGGTCTTCAAAAGGCGGAATGGAGACTGATTTGTATGAAGACCTCGATCTCACAGGGTTCGATAACGATGAAAACCTTAACACGCTTCTTGACAATGTTGATGAAGTTGCTCATCCAACAATAGAGACAAGGGAAAATGAACACGTTCTTGAAGCCACGCCTCCTCTTACCAATCCAATGGCGGAAATAGCAATTCCTATGGTGACAGTGTCAGGGATTTCTCCCCTTGATGTTGTTACACCTACATCTGAGCCATTGGAAAGTGATCGCACAACTACACAAGCCTCTCAACCTCCAACAAAAATATGAAGACTTGACCCTAGACAGGGAATTCCTGATTTGGGTGTATTTCAAAGCTTTACAACTTCACCAACAACAACTCCTACCATAGTTTCATCTGAACCCGTCAGTGAAGGTCCTAGCACCTTCCATGAAGCTGGTGGATCTTCCTTCCTCACAGGTTTTTGTCCTCCCAGGCCAGACCATGATGATGCTTCTGTGAGGCTAGCCAGGTTTTTGGCCGAAGAACAAGTCACAACGCCTCCCTCACGTGGCAAAGGAATTTCTATTGGGGGTGGCAGCTCAGGAGAAGAGAATCCTTCAATATTTTTGGACTTTAGAAGGAGATTGATGCTCTGAATCAGAAAAATATTGATTTAGATCAGAAAAATATTGAGCTGGATATCAAGGTTGCAGACCTTCAGACCGAAAATGCAAAGATCAATATTCAAGTTGCCGAACTTATCAAAGACAAAGCTCTAAAGACGAAGCAAATTACTGATCTTCAGACGCATTTCGACTTATTGACCGCCAGCTACTACGATCTTAAGAAGAAGCTAGAAGAAGATTTTGGCGACAAATTCAAGTCATCTATTGACGAGCCAAAGATCTATCTTCCTGATCAAGATACTCCCATAGTTCCACAACCTACAAGAACAACCACCGTTGTTGACCGTTTTGACAAGGAACCAGCTCGGGCTCCAAGTGTAATGGCATTGAAACGTGCTAAATTGGCCAAGTCAGCTGAAAAGGGTCAATTTCTATTCAAAAGGAGCTCAGATCATAATGCTCCCTGGGATCAATCAAAGATCACCTTTACAGATCTGGGAGAAAATCATTTCAGAGACGTTTGTAGTGATAGGTCAGGAATCATTTCGTGGGGATTCCATGACACTATGAACATGTGGATAGTGAGAAAAAAGAGCGGCAATACTGAAATGTACAAAGATGCTCACGATTTTCACTCTTTTACTAGGGTTGATCTTACGGAGCTGTCTAATGCTCCTTTATCAAATCCATCAAATAATCCTAGGGCGACTCAGTTCAAATCATTTTTGGAAGATCAAGTAGCTAAGGGGTTCCCTTCAATAAGGACTGCAGAGTCTATCATCAAGATTTACCCTAGCGTCATTGATCCCAAAACAAATCAGCCACTTCGGTCAGTGATATGGCCCGCTACTGCTCAAGTTAAGCAGATTCCCGTTCTTCAAAATCATCCAGATGGTTCTCTCGCATCCATGCAATACTGGGTGTTTGATGAAACTACAGCTTCTGCTGTCATCAAGGTTAAAGATGATTGTATCCGCTTGTATGATAAGAGGGATTTGCTTCAATTTGGTAAGTGGGATATACATCAACTCTCCATTCATCAGATCAAGGTGGCTGAAAAGGAGTACACTTCAATGGTTGCTGAGATTATCGAGAAAGAGATGTGGAACAGAGCTATGGGAAAATCTGATGTGCTGGTGATCGACAAAAACTGAGTCCAAGCTAGCACCAAACCAAGGGGGTGATTGAAGGGTCCAGTTAATGGTTTGGTCTAGGCTTTCATTGTATTAGTTCAGTATGAGTCTTTAATGCATTTTGTGGGTTGTTTAGCTGTTTACGGTCGGTGAGTGAGTTTACGGCCGTAAACACGTTTACGACCGTAAAACCAGTTTGCGGCCAGTCGAGTATATATAGTAGAGGTGTAGGTCTTTGTCTAGTTGTTGATGCCAGAGAGTTTACGGTGTACTGTGTCAAGTTGTACCAGACGTTTTATGCTATAAACGTGTGCAAGCTTGATTTTGTTTTCTTCTTCTACTTCTATTGTGATTGTTTGTTGCTTGATCATTGGTAAAGATCCTTTTCAGGACCTTACAGGAGAGTTAGTCCATGAGTCATTCTTATCAAAGTCTCCCTATTAAATTCTTATCAATATCTTCATCTTTGTAAACTTATAGTTAAAAGATGCCTCCGCGTCGATCAACGAAACGCGATCCTCCGATAACTACAACACCACCTCC
The DNA here is from genome assembly GCF_052849685.1 of Lactuca virosa. Classification (NCBI taxonomy): domain Eukaryota; kingdom Viridiplantae; phylum Streptophyta; class Magnoliopsida; order Asterales; family Asteraceae; genus Lactuca; species Lactuca virosa. The sequence goes on along the minus strand of NC_136426.1, from coordinate 331,990,723 downwards.
TCCCCAAAATCGATACGGCAGCTCCGAATGCTGTTGTAGCTGCAGCTGTAGCTACAGCCATGGCTCAATATCATTCCACCAACGCTAGTGGTGCGGAAACGCCTGTTCATTCGACCCATGGTGAAGCTCCTGTGCGCTTGAGAGAGTGCTCCTATAAGGACTTGACCAACTACAAGCCACTGTCCTTTAAAGGGACTGACGGAGTCATTGCCCTCTCGCAATGGTTCAAAAAGACGGAGTCGATCTTCGAGATCTGCTCATGCCCGGAAGGAAGGAAAGTCAAATTTGCTGCGTGCACCTTCGAGGCAAAAGCCCTGACATGGTGGAATAGCCATATCAAGTCACTATCTCTCATAGTGGCTAATGTTATGGGCTGGGAAGCTCTGAAAGAGCTAATGATTGAAGAGTACTACCCGAGGGGCGAAATCCAGAAATTGGAGCAGGAATTGTGGAGCCTAACCATGAAAGACTCCGACATTGTGACATATACCGCCAGATTCTGCGAGCTGGTGGCCCTCTGTCCCAAAATGGTTCATACAGAGGGAAAGAAGATAGAAAGATACATATGGGGGCTGGTGCCTCCATTCCAGGGGAATGTTTTGGCTTCAAACCCCACTACATTCGATAGTGCCAAGCGATTGGCACAACGGCTTATTGACCATGGGGTACGTACCCTGTCAACAACAACAACCCTGGCCATCTCAGAACCCACCAAAACCGCTGATTCCAAGCGGAAATTCTGGGATGACAAAAAGAAGAAGAATGCTGCCAAAAAGCAGCAGGTCGTGGCAGTTCATGTTGCTATAGCACCTGCCACTGCTGCTCTGGTAAAGCAGTACGCTGGAAGTTTGCCCAAGTGCAACAAATGCAACTTCCACCACATCGGAGCCTGCCGAGAAATGCACTGCTCTAACTGCAGCAGGAAGGGGCACACAGCCCGTTTCTGCAAGGCTCCAGCAAAACCAATCACCCAAGTCCCCGGTACTGGTGTGGGCCAAGCTTGCTATGGTTGTGGCAAGGTGGGCCACTACAAAAGGAACTGCCCGAAGGCAGGGAACGTCGGTGGAGTGGGAAGAGTTCTGGCCATAGGCCACGAGGAGGTGGTTGCCGACCCCACAGTGGTCACTGGTACGTTTCACCTCGATAACTCTTATGCATGCATACTATTTGATAGTTGAGCGGAGAGGAGTTTCGTGAACCAAAAAATTTGCTCATTTACTTAAGCAAAAATCATGAGCACTTAAAGAACCGGTCACTGTAGAAATGGCTAATGGGAAGACAGAGAGCACGAGCAGTATATTCATAGGATGTACTCTAACTTTAGATAGTCATTCATTTTCGATCGACCTCATGATGGTCTCAATTAAAAGTTTCGACGTCATTATCGGCATGGATTGGTTGAGTTTACATCGTGCCGACATCATGTGTTATGAAAAGGCTGTTCGCCTTAATCTACCGTCTGGTGAAACTCTAGTAATCTATGGCGACAAACCCGGCACTAATCTTCGCCTCATCTCGAGCGTTCAAGCCCAGAAATTCTTGCGAAAGGAATGCCGCGCATTCCTTACTCATGTTGTAGATGTGAGCCAAGAAACGAAAGACATTAAGAACATTCCAGTAGTACGCGATTTTCCCGATATCATTCCAGAAGAACTCCCAGGATTACCTCCGCAACGTCAAGTCGAGTTCAGAATCGACTTAGTTCCAGGGGCTACCCCCGTAGCCAAATCGCCATATCGTCTAGCACCTGCAGAGATGTAAGAACTGTCCGGTCAACTTAACGAACTGCTCAGCAAGGGCTTTATAAGACCAAGCTTCTCACCCTGGGGAGCTCCAGTCTTATTCGTCAAGAAGAAAGACGGATCGTTTCGTATGTGCATCGACTACAGGGAGCTCAACAAACTGACCGTCAAGAATCGTTATCCTCTGCCTCGTATAGACGATTTATTTGATCAACTTCAAGGGGCGAACTTCTTTTCAAAAATCGATCTAAGATCCGGATATCACCAACTACGAGTGCTAGGGGAGGATGTCCCGAAGACAGCCTTCCGAACTCGTTACGGGCACTACGAATTCGTAGTGACAACGTTCGGATTAACAAACACGCCCGCAGTATTCATGGATTTAATGAATAGGGTGTGTCGTCCTTACTTGGATCAGTTCGTCATCGTCTTCATTGATGACATACTTATCTACTCTCGTAGTAAGGAAGAGCATAGTCAACATCTTCAACGAGTCTTGGAAACACTGCGTTCGGACAAGCTCTATGCGAAGTTCTCGAAATGCGAATTTTGGATCCGAAGAGTCGAATTCTTAGGGCACGTGGTTAGCAAAGAAGGTATACAGGTGGACCCGTCCAAAATCAAATCCATTGAGAGCTGGTCAGCACCGAAGACGCCCACAGAAATTCGTCAATTTCTAGGCCTCGCTGGCTACTATCGCAGGTTCATTCAGAAATTCTCAGGAATTGCAAAACCTCTCACGACTTTGACCCAGAAGGGCGTGGCCTTTGACTGGGAAGAGAAGCAGGAGAGAGCGTTCTAAACACTTAAGCGACCCTTGTGCACCACACCGATACTATCCCTCCCCGAAGGGATAGAAGACTTCGTTGTCTATTACGATGAGTCAAATCAAGGGCTCAGCTGTGTTCTGATGCAACGAGGTAAGGTCATCGCCTATGCCTCGAGACAGCTGAAGACACACGAGGTCAACTACACTACACACGATCTTGAGCTAGGAGCAGCTGTGTTTGCTCTGAAGATCTGGAGACACTACCTATACGGTACCAAAAGCACTATCTTTACAGACCACAAAAGCCTACAACATATATTCGACAAGAAGGAGCTCAACGTGAGACAACGACGGTGGGTCGAGCTACTCAGTGACTACGAATGCGAAATTCGTTATCATCTGGGTAAAGCCAACGTGGTAGCTGACGCCCTAAGTCGGAAAGAATACTCTGGTCGTAGAGTCAAATCATTGACTATGACTATCCATTCACACTTGCCCACGCAAATTAAGGAGGCTCAGTTCGACGCTTTGAAACATGAAAATTTGGCGAGTGAATTCCTGAGAGGGATGGATAAGAACTTGGAAGTCAAGGGTGGTGGAGCCTTTTATTTCATGGATCGGATCTGGACACCGAAACACGGTGGTTTCAGGGACTTAGTCATGACCGAGGCGCACAACACTCGTTATTCCATCCACCCGGGTTCAGATAAGATGTATCTAGATCTTAAAAAGCTATACTGGTGGCCTAACATGAAATCAGAGATTGCTACTTTCGTGAGTAAATGCCTTACTTGCACCAAGGTCAAGGTCGAATACCAGAAACCCTCAGGTCTACTACAACAGCCGGAGATACCGGAATGGAAGTGGGAGCGGATCACTATGGACTTCATAACCAAGTTGCCCAAGACAACGGGTGGACTTGATACCATATGGGTCATCGTCGACAGATTGACCAAGTCCGCACACTTCCTGCCTATCAAAGAAACAGACAAGATGGAGAAGCTTACAAGAACCAACATTCAGGAGATTGTACGACTGCACGGTGCTCCCATATCCATTATCTCAGACAGAGATAGTAGATTCACTTCGAGGTTCTGGCAGTTGTTACAAAGTTCCCTAGGAACTAGGCTGGACATGAGTACAGCCTACCATCCGCAGACCGACGGACAAAGTGAGAGGACTATACAAACCTTGGAAGATATGTTGCGAGCCTGTGTGATTGACTTTGGGAAAGCATGGGATACTCATTTACCCCTTGTCGAATTTTCCTACAGCAACAGTTATCACACGAGCATAAAGGCTGCTCCATTCGAGGCTCTCTATGGCCGAAAGTGCAGATCCCCTCTGTGCTGGGCTGAGGTGGGTGATACCCAATTAGCTAAAGGACGAGTTCCTGAAAGCACTCTCACGGGTCCGGAGATCATTCGGGAAACGACAGAGAAGATCATTCAGATTCGTGAACGATTGAAATCCTCTAGAGACCGACAGAAAAGCTACACAGATAAATGAAGGAAACCGTTGGAATTCCAGGTGGGAGACCGTGTTCTATTGAAGGTCTCACCCTGGAAGGGCTTAATACACTTTGGAAAGCGTGGAAAGCTAAATCCAAGATACAAAGGGCCTTTCGAGATTCTCGCTAGAATCGGCCCTGTAGCTTACAAACTTAACTTACCTCGTGAACTCAGTAACGTACATTCTACTTTCCACGTCTCAAACTTGAAAAAGTGTCTGTCCGACGAGACTCTTGTAATCCCACTCGACGAGATCGACACCAACGAGAGCCTCAACTTCTTGGAAGAACCTGTAGAGATCATGGACCGAGAGGTCAAGCAAACGAAACAAAGTCGTATCCTGATAGTGAAGGTTCGCTGGAACGCCAAGCGAGGACCTGAATTCACTTGGGAGCGATAGGATCAGATGAAACTGAAATATCCTCGTCTTTTTACTTAGTTATTTGTAACTACTTATTTGCTTAAACTGTAATTTCGGGACAAAATTCCTTCTAACGGGGGGATGATGTGACAACCCGAAATTTCTATTCTGTACAACCATTCACTTCAATAGAAGTCAAAACTGTTCCTGCTAACTTTCAAGCTTTTTGGAGTCAGTTTGAGTGTTTTAAAGTTAGTACCTCAAGAGATAACTGAAGAGAGGATACTCTAGGGTTTATTGTGCATCAATAAAGTCTCAAAACTCCAAGAGTTTGGAGTTTACGGCCGAAACATGGTGTTTATGGCCGTAAACTCTAAGGAGTATAAATATGACACTTAGTCATTTTTATCACTTTTTCACATTTTCAAGACTAGAACTCGAAATCCTCTCAAGTATCATCCGATTTTCCTTCTTGATCTTCAACTTTGTAAGTGTTTCTTGCTTTAATTAGTTGATCTCTTACTTAATCTAGTGATCTTACATGATTTCATCCATGAAATCATTCCATTTGTGTAGATCTTCAAGTGTTCTTAGTTTCACCAAGAACACACACTAGTGTTCTTGGACTTTAAACACCCTTACAAGCTTCTATATTGTAAGTACTCTTAGTTTAGCTTGTTATACGATTGATACACTTGTTAAACAACTAGAAAACAACAAAGAAACACAAGATCAAAGGTGTTTACGGTCAAGACATGTTCTTGAACTGTAAACCCTAATGAAAGGGCCATTGTGAGCCCTAGTCCCTTACTAAGCCTTGGATACTAGTCTAGATCACTACCTTGAAGTGTTTAGGGTCTTAAACATTAAAAGGACCAAGAACCCATAGAGTTTACGGCCGTAAACTCATGGAGAAATGGGCCATGGGCCGTAAACTCTATAAAGTGGTACAATGGTGCCACAATCACTTCCTAAGGCTTGGACTTGACTATAAGATGCTTAACATTGACTTATAAGACCTCAAAACACAAAATGGTAGAAGTTATCATGGGTTTACGGCCGTAAACCCATTGGACCGTAAACCCAAAACCGTAAACTCCAAAAGAGTTTACCCTTGGACCTTAAACTCAAAAGCAAGGCCCTACAACCCTTAGATGCAATCCTTGGTGCTTATAGCACTTGAATCAAAGTGTTTTCCATGATTTAGGGTGTCTTTACTTGATTAATTAGTTGTTAAATAACTAATTGGATACATATATGTGTTATCATATGTAAATTAGGATCCGTGTGTGTGTTCAAGTCTTCACTTGACACTAAGCATCCTATACCATCCGTTCATCCAAACCACTCACTACAGGTGAGTTCATACCACTTAATGAACCTTTTAAATGATTTTAAACGCTTTTATGGATGGAATACAAGTTGAACTATTATAGTTATTATATCAATCACATGTGATTAATAACTACCAAACAAGTGGATTTCTTACTTTTCAAACTGCGTTATCAAACAACCTACTTCAAACTGTTTTACAAACTCTTTTACATGTCAAATACTTTTATTAAACTCTTTTAAACTTATATTCTTTTATATGTGTATCTATATAGATATAGTTATATAAGTAGGATTGAAAGGACTTAGGGCTGATAGCTCACCTTACCTCCTGTTCCTTGTTTGGTTGTGGACTTAGGGTATCGGTTATTTGTCTAAAGTTCGTTTGAATCCTAGTTATATATTATGTATACGTATATAGATATAAAAGTTCCTTCTTTCTATTCAATACCTTTGGGTAGCAAAGGTATACAAACATGTTCATACATACAAACAACATTACTAGTAAACTATAATAGGCATAGTTTAGGAAGTTACTAATACTATCACTAGAACAATGAAACATACAATGAGTCAGTTCATACATGAGTCAATACATACTAGAGAGAGAGCGAACATACAATACAGCTAGTACATACTATACATTATACAAGAGAACATACTATTATGAGAAACAGAGAGAACATACATATATACTAGACAGAGAGGGAACATACAATACAGCTAGTACATACTATACATTATACAAGAGAACATACTATTATGAGAAACAGAGGGAACATACATACATACTAGACAGAGAGAGAACATACAATACAGCTAGTACATACTATACATTATACAAGAGAACATACTATTATGAGAAACAGAGAGAACATACATACATACTAGACAGAGAGAGAACATACAATACAGCTAGTACATACTATACATTATACAAGGGAACATACTGTTATGAGAAATAGAGAGAACATACATACATACTAGACAGAGAGAGAACATACAATACAGCTAGTACACACAATACATATACAAGAACACTACTACAGTTATGTGAGCCACGTAACGGGGCATGACATCACCTGTCATGGCTCGTTTTGTATCCAGAATCTCCTTAAGTGGAGAGCGTTGAGTTTGTGTATAGATCTATACTAGATTAAATATCCTACACCTTGCTGCTCGCTACAGTGGGACTTGGAAGTCTACGGGTGCCAAACGTCATTCCTTCCGACGTCTTACATCGTCGTGTTTCTAGTCGGTAGTATGGTACAGGTCGATCGCATGGTACTTTAAATAACAATTGGTTTAAGGTAGTTAGTACAACAGTAGTTACTTAATACAACACTACAGTACTATTTTATTTCCCATTGCATTCACTTTGTGATCTTCACACAATGAACAGTAATGTAAAAACTATATTTTTGGTTAATGATAGTCAGATTTGGGAAAATACATACTCTTACAAGAGACACGCATACAAACACTTGATGCCTTGGTAGAAGGAAACTTTTTGTAGAAAAGCATAGGGTTTTCTAGGAGATTCAAACATTTTACAAACATTCACAAACTTTTACAAACTTACACATCACATACTTACAAACACTTGCTTACAAACAATGACACTAAAATACTTATGATCTCTTCAGCTTTAAAGCTGATCAACTCTTTCAAAATAACTTGTATTCTCAGGTCACCAGTAGACAGGTACCGATGCCAATTTAAGAAGAACGGAGAGTACTTTTGTATCGTGTTTTATGATCGTCTTGGTAATTATGGGAACCATATTACAATTCATCCTTTAAGGATACCTTAGTGCACTAGTTTAGCTAAGAAGAGGAATGGTGAATTGTAGAAATGGTTGAGTCAATAGGATGTATCGTACTTCATTCCAATATCAAGTCTTAGAGTCATACTCCATGATTGTAACTTGAGTGACATAATCTTAAGTAGAAATGTTCTTACACTTGCACATTTTGATAGGTTGTGATGTCTTGGATAAGACAAAGACCAACTAGTACCAAATTGTGTGTAGGTTTGTCTTGATAAAGACACGCACTGACTCTTGAATATTTGTTTTGTAAAGAAATGTTTCTTGATAATAGAATCTTATATGTCAAGAGGTCAGTGGGAGTCTAAAGATCTTGAAAAGTTTCAAGAACAAATCAAGAAGTAAACCTATTAAACACTAGCACACGACTTGAGGATTGTAACCTATCGTGTTGACAAAATTTTATTTCTATGCCAATCTCGTTGAGTGATTATGCATATGAGTTCTATGAGTTCTCAAATGAATGCATAAGAGCAAACACCTTGATCAATGAAAGTACATTGACTGGCATAGGTGAGCTGCTAAATAACATGGAAGCAATGGTGGGACCCTTGATGGCAAAGAATCAAGTATGAACAAGTTCTGACCATAAGAGTTTAGATTTGTCACAAACATTATCTTATGATTATGGTTATGACAAATTCACATGGATAGGAATACATGCACCATAAAATCTAAGTGTCAGAAGGTTTCTCTCCTTCATGAAAATGATTGTGAGAAAACGCTTTCACTAAGAAAGATTTTGGAGATAGCATTGTGTAATTTGCATTTCTCGAATTCGATTATGACTACGTCATCCCTCTTCATAGTTCGAATTGTGAGATTTAGCAATTAGTTTAAACATTTAAGACTTATTGCTATAAATGTTGAAATTATTTAGACACATATATAAGCTATCTAAGGAAAGGTGTATGAGTTTGAGAAGATTAGATAAAGTCTTATCGAAGCATCTAGTATTAGAAATATGAACTCAAGAAATTCAATAAGCATTGTTTTCTAGAAGTTCAGCTGATTTCTGAATACATGTCAGCTAGTGGGAGCATAAGTGTTATGCTAGTAAGGATATAATCATCATGTTAGTGGGAGCATGATTATTATTATTTTAAGTGTCGCAAGTAGGCAATATTAATTATAGAAAAACAAAAAGTTTCACTTTGCAAAGTTGCAGGGGTTGAAAAGTTGTTTTTGCTATAATTAAGGGAGAGAATGTTATACTTCGTTTCCAATCTCAAAATGTTTAGATCGAGAAATTTTAATTGAATTTAGTCAAGGATATATTTATTATTTGCATTCTCAAAGTTTGATTATGATTACGGCATCCCTCTTCATAGTTCGAATTTTGAGAACATGGCAAATAGAAATATTATGACAATATTATAGCAAGAAACTGGTAAAGTATCACGTTTCTCATTATGAATCGTATCCCATACACTTCGGGTATAGGATCGATTGCATATGCTGTAATATTTGACCGTTCTAAAATTTTCCAAATGTGTAAGGCATTTAGAGGGAAAAAGGGAATAGAATCGGATTTGACTAAAATATTTAAATAACTATCAAGGACAATCTAAGGTTCGCCAAGGATTGGTCACTTGTATACAGTCAGAAGTATAGTCATAGATGAACCATATTGACATTATTATGAATAGATAAGATTCTATTTTAAATGAGTTGTCATATGGCAAATATGGAAATGTTTTCATATTGGGAGTTGGACGTTAAGAATCTATATGTCCAGATTAGAAATTTTTATGCAAGAAGGATGTTCAAAGGAATGTACTTTGAATGTGAGACTTCACATCTATGGAATTGTCTTGTAACAATCTCCAATAGAGCACTTTGTAATTTCATTGGCAAAGTCTTGGTGACTTTGGTGCTACGACATTACGAAAGGATCATTGCATTAAATGTTAGAATCTAACATATTCTATAAGCGGCAAGAATTTGGTATTCTTATACTTGTGGTAAGGATTGGGAATTGTGAAATTAGTGTGATTGAAAATGTTATTCAATTATACTATTTCACAAAGTAAGGACCACAGGAAAACATAGTGTGTATGCTAAGAGCATGGGACAATTGTTGTTATAATTCAAGTAATAAGTTGATTACTCGAAACATTATACAATGAATAATGTGTAATCAATATGGTGACTAAATAAAAGGAGTTTTATTTATACTCAAAACTTTGGGGCCATATTGGATTCGATTATTATTGTGTTTCACTGTGCATGTTTTGACTTCCTGAATAATAAGATTATTCGAACGTTTCACAGTCGCTCATACTTTGGGAGTAGGTATGAAAGAAGATTGTCATGAATTGGTTGTAGATTGTCTAAAGTGTATTAGACATAGCAAAGGTTTGCTGCAACGTTCATGAGTGCTTACGAATATGATTTGAGCATTGGATTAAACCCACGCTCACTTGGATCGCTTCATGGATTTTATCACGAGTGATTGGTGGGACGATAATATCTTATATTATTGAAACCGAGATGTGTGAGTTGTATCTTGCGAGTCGGTTACACATTGATAATATGTAAACGCACCAGTAACTTGGTGTTATAAAACATATTGTTGTGTGTAATTCGGTGAGTGAGTACAAGCGAGCATTGAGTCGAAGTTTATCCGTTCCTTTTACCCAATGTAGGATAAAAGCGATATCTGTGGGCCCCTCGATGATTTCGTGATGACAAACATAAAGTGCTCGGCCGGGCCAGGACTGATTTGATTTGTTCAATTAGTCAGTCGTCATAAATCGGAAATCGGGAAACAACACATAGACTGAGAGAATGATTTCAATCCATGTCTCACATCTATACGATATCTAGAATGCAAGAATATATGATCCCTTATCTAAAGGACGCGTATCTGATAAGATCAGAGTTGACAGCGGCTTTTTAAAGCTACGATTGCTAATCAGGATCTGAAGTCATACGTAGAATAGTTATTAGACTTATCCAAGTGGGAGACTATTGGATTAATGTCTAAGCCCATAACTATTTTGGTATGTACTTGACCCGATTGCGAGCATGGTCCATTTGGGTTGCCTTCACCAAAGCAACTTGATAGGATGATTTGTGGATAAAGAGATTAATTACGATTTATTAATATATTATATGAATAATATATTAAAAGAGAAATCATACTATTTAATTAATAATAATGAAGAATTAATCAGAATTAATTTTGTGGCTAAAAGACATTAATTAAATAAAGGGGACTAGAACTGTCAATTGTGTGATAGTTGGATATTGGGCTAATGTACTCCATACAGGATGGAGTGGACGAAATCTATGGGGAAACCCATTATAATTCACCCAAGGCCTCTAAAAGAGGAGTCAATGGGCTGCTTAGGGCCTAAGCAGTCAGATTAGGGTTTCCTAGTTCAAAACCCTAATAGCCTCACATATTTAAAGACCCCTAGGGCAGCAAAAAACGTGGCTAAGCTTTCCTAAGGGTTCTTGGACGTTTTTTTGGTGCCTCCTTCTCTTCTCCTAAGTCATCTTCTTGCTCTTGGTGTTTGTGAGCCATTAGCGGTGTGACATTTGTGACACTAAGCTTTTAGAAGCCAATTACAAGAAGGAATAGATTGTTATTACTACATAACAATCAAAGGTAAGATCTAAACCCTATTCTTATGTTAATATTGATTATCACATCCTAGATCTAGGGTTTATGGCTTTGGATGATTATTGCATGTTCATTAGACAAACTAGATCCAAAGCTTTAGGGTTTTCATGTACACCATAGGAATGATGTAGTGCTCAAAACCCATCAGTTATGATATTTCGAAGTTTCGACTTAGTAGTGTACAGCCTGGAGTTCGAATATTAGATCAAGCGATTTTTCACCGACACAACCTAAATGTGTAACACCCGTCAAAATTAGGTCAATAACAATCACATGTGATTATGCCAATCATGTAATGTGATTCTGTTAAACTAGTAATGTGATAAACTTACTATGTAATTCATGTTAAAGTATGAGCTTTCATGATACAACTCAAAGTATACGTTCATACGATTACAAAAATAGAGAGAACATCTAAATCTGACTTCGCGTGAAGAAGTTATGATAAATTCTAACGCTATAATGCCTTATAAGAAGAGGGATTTAAAATAGACTTAGAATTGGATATTGGAGTCTGAAAGAAAGTCGTAGTACTCGGAATTACCTACGCGTGCATATAAAGAACGCCAAAAACGGAGTTTGTATGCAAAAGTTATGGCCTTTCGAAGATGCAGCTGTCAGAAACCCTAATTTGACTGAACTCACGACGTGAGCATCAAAAATTCACGACGTGAGGAGTCAACAGACACTAATCGGAGCTAGAAAACACGCGTTAAGGCTATGGGATGACTCATGGAAGTTCACGACGTGAACCTATCATGTTCACGACGTGAATGGCCCTAGAACACCCTATAAATAGCGATCAAAGCTCATTCAATCCTTACACCTTCTCCTTTCATTCTCTCTCGTTTCCGAATGCCGTTTTCCCTTCTCGAGCCTGACAACGACCAGCCTCTAACCGTTTAGAGTCTATAATCATTCTACTAAGGTGAGTTTCACGGCCCCACTTTCTAATGTTTTCGAGGGAAAACGCATGCTAAATATTATATATACGTTATTATTATGTCTATATGATAGTATATTAGTATCAACGTAGATAGTTATAATAACCAGGATATAGTTATTTCGTATAAGAAATTATACAGCTATCATAAAGTTGTTAGTATGTTATAGTAGTGTACTAATATAGATCTTGAGTTATACTTAGGATTCTATATATATTATGTGTGCGATATAGTTCCAGAGTTATACTCGGAAGTTCTATATGTTAATTGATAAATATGTTGTTATTGTTGGTTTTATGTCAAGATAAAACCATGTATGTTATATGTTGTTGTTATTGGTTTTATGTCAAGATAAAACCATGTATGTTATATGTTGTTGTTATTGGTTTTATGTCAAGATAAAACTGGATATGTTATATGTTGTTATTGTTAGTTTTATGTTAAGATAAAACTTAGTATTACTATTGATAGTTTTATGTCAAGATAAAACTAGGAACGTTATATGTTGTTATTATTGGTTTTAGGTCAATATAAAACCCGGTTTTACTCCAAGATATAGCTGTTATACTACCTAAATGTTAGGAAGTTAGGAGTAATGTTTAAAAGCATAGTCTAGTGACTTAGGGTTTTAGACATGAAAATGCTTTTGTTGTTAGAGCTATAGGAAGCCGTCAAAGTCTACATGAGCTACCTCATTCATCAACTAAGATTGGGGATCTTAGTGGAAGTCCTCTGACCTGTAACCGTTAATCCCGTGTGAGCGAGGAAGTCGTGTATGAATAAGATACGGGTTGACGACCCCACTCGTGGTTGTTAATTACAACCCAATCCAAGCGAGTGACGATTCGTTCCTTTTATTTTTATTCCAGCGTCAATGAAGTGCGCGGTGTTGTTTCTCATGGTAAATCATGAGTGTATTGTTTCTCATGGTAAATCATGAGTGTATTGTTTTGTCAGAGGTTTTGTTGTCAAGCAGCGGTTACGGACTCATGGTAGCAAATTGTTAGAAGCATTATACTTTGTCGTTATACAAGTATTAATGTTAAGTATAAGTTTCCCCCTACTTATACCCTAGGTACTACTTGTATATTAAGTAGATAATTATACCTAACACACATACTCGTATAGAATTGAAATAGATTTATACGTAGCGGTTTTACTCGTATAGAATTGAAATAAGATTTATACGTAGCAACTTTCGTTTGTATGGAATTACAAATACTTATATTCATAGTATATGAGACTTATAGGTAAACTACTTATTTGGTAAGTAAACTTTTATACCTAGGATATATATACTAAACGTTGGAGAGTCAAAATGATACTTTCAAAACTATACTTTTGAACTTGGAAAATGTATTATTTTTATATGGAGTCAAAACCTGTGGACTCACCAACTTTATGTTGACGTATTTTTCAAATTGCATGTGTTTTCAGGAAGTTGATAACTATGATACGAGAAATGAAGTTACACTGCCCGGTGTTTCCGCCGACGGCTGGGGTGTGACAGATTGGTATCAGAGCTATTAACTATAGTGAATTAGTACTTTCGTACGAAAGCACGACTATAGTTTAGGGCTTACTCTGTTAGATTTAGGTATATCCCTTAACCTACAAATAAAAAGTATGATTAAATTATACTACTGAAGGACTACTTACGGGAGCGATGACAAGGATAGACATGTCGATTTGGGTTGCTGGATTTCAGAACGGCTATATGCTAAAATGATCCTGCCCACCGACTGTCCTGACTGGCCGGTGCCTTATCAGCTAGACCTGAAGTAACAAACAATAATTAATAATACCCATGAACATAACAAACACAAAGATATAGAGTTATGTATGAACTCAGGCCCGCGATGAGAACACATGTAAAACCCAAAAATGAAGAAAACCCAAACCCTCGATAAGAATTCAACACAATGTTTTCGGTCAAACTACTTAGTCGAGTTTTATTGTACATGGGACGAACCACGACTAAACGTAGACTGATCACCTATGTTTACTTATGGTCAGGCCGATGCACAACTAAACTTGGATACGGTGGTTGATAGACTAAAACACCTGAAGATTCTAGAAGATTAAAGATAGATCTCTGATCAGGATACCATCAACTCGGAGTAGAAGAAGACGATGTTCCGAAGACAACATTTAGGACTCGGTATGGTCATTATGAGTTCCTAGTTAAGCCTTTTGGGAATGACCAACACTCCAACAATGTTTATGGACCTCATGAATAGTGTTTACGAACCGTACTTGGATAAGTTCGTGATAGTATTTATCGATGATATATTGATATATTCACGAACCAAGGAAGAACACGGTTAACACTTGCAAATAATCTTGGAACTACTAAGAAAAGAAAAGTTGTACGCCAAATTCTCTGAATGTGAATTTTGGATTAGAGAAGTACACATTTTTACATGTAGTTAGTAACAAAGGGATTCATGTCGAACCCTCCAAGATTGAAGCAATTAAAAATTAGGAAGCACCAAAGACGCCAACAGAAGTGCGTCAATTCTTAGGACTTGCTGGCTATTACTGTAGATTCATAGAGAATTTCTCCGAAATAGCCAAGCCGCTTACAACACTAACCCAGAAGGATACAAAGTTCAACTGGGAAGACAAACATGAAGCTGCTTTTCAGAAATTGAAGCAAATGTTTTATAGTGCACCAATCCTATCCCTTCCAGATGGGACAAAAGATTTCGTCGTATACTGCGACGCATCAAATCAAGGATTGGGATGTGTGTTGATGCAAAGAGGAAAAGTCATCGCTTATGCATCACGACAACTTAAGGTGAATGAGAATAATTACACTACCCATGATCTTGAATTGGGAGCTGTAGTTTTGCACTAAAAATTTGGAGACATTACTTATACGATACTAAGTGTACTATTTTTACCGACCACAAGAGTCTCCAACACATCTTCAACCAAAAAGATCTTAATATGAGAAAACGAAGATGGGTCGAATTGTTGAATGATTACGAATGTGAGATTCGTTATCATCCAGGAAAGGGAAACGTGATAGCAGATGCCTTGAGCCGGAAAGAATATATTAAAACCCGACGGGTACGAGCATTAACCATAACTATCCATTCTAACTTTGCCACACAAATTAGAGAAGCTCAACTTGAGGCTCTGAAAGAAGAAAACATCAAGAACGAAGCTTTGCGAGGAATGGAAAAGCAACTTATACAAAAAGATGACGGAACACGACACTTTATGAACCAAATTTGGACACCTAAGTTCGGTGGAGTCAGGGACTTGGTCTTAGAAGAGGCCCACAAGTCCATATATTCCGTGCATCCAGGATCTTACAAAATGTACTTAGACTTAAAAGTGCATTATTGGTGGCCAAACATGAAGGCTGGAATTGCTACTTATGTGAGAAAATGCTTGACTTGTTCTAGAGTAAAGGCAGAACATCAAAGGTCTTCAAGTTTACTTCAAACAACTGGAAATACCTGAATGGAAATGGGAGCATATATCAATGGACTTCATCACTACGTTAACCAAAACTCGTAGTGGGTTCGACACTATTTGGGTAATAGTCAATAGATTGACTAAGTCCGCCCATTTCTTACCAATTAAGGAGAACGGCAAGATGGAGAAGCTGAATAGAGTTTATCTTAAGGAAATTGTCAGATTGCATGGAGTTCCAAATTCTATTATTTCTGACCGAGATAGTAGATTCACTTCACGATTTTGGCAATCTTTGCAAAAATCCTTAGATACACGTCTAGATATGAGTATAGCTTACCATCCAAAGACTGATGGTCAGAGTGAGAGAACCATTCAGACTTTAGAATATATGCTCTGAGCCAGTGTTATTGACTTTGGAAATGCATGTAATACTCATTTACCGTTAATTGAGTTTTCCTACAACAATAGTCATCACACCAGCATCAAGACTGCACCATTTGAGGCTCTTTGTGGATGAAAATGTCGTTCCCCAGTGTGTTGGGCAGAAGTTGGAGACACACAATTGGCCAGAGAACATATAGGTGATACCTTATGTGCCGAGCCAGAAATAATCCACGAGACAAACTCAAAAGATCGTGCAAATTAAGGATTGATTCAAGGCAGCACGTGATCGTTAGAAGAGCTATGCTGACGTAAGACGTAAGCCTTTAGAATTCCAAGTTTGAGATAAAGTAATGTTGAAGGTCTCTCCTTGGAAAGCCATAAATCGATTCAGGAAATGAAGCAAACTAAACCCACGGTATATAGGACCTTTTTCTGACAAGAATTGGTTCCGTCGCATACCAACTCAAGTTGTCTCAAGAACTAAGTAATGTGCACGATGTTTTTCACGTATCAAATCTCAAAAGATGTCTTTCGGATGACACTCTTGTTGTACCTCTCGACGAGATACAAGTCAATACCAAACTCAACTTTGTAGAAGAACCTATCGAAATCATGGATCGATAAACCAAACGATTAAAACAAAGTCATATTCCCATAGTGAAAGTTCGATGGAACTCTTTACGAGGACCTGAATATACTTGGGAATGTGAATATCAGATGAAACAAAAATACCCCCAACTATTTAACAAAACCCAATCCATAAGATAAATTTCGGGACGAAATTATTCTAACGGGGGGAGAATGTAACACCCGTCAAAATTAGGTCAATAACAATCACATGTGATTATGCCAATCATGTAATGTGATTTTGTTAAACTAGTAATGTGATAAACTTACTATGTACTTAGACTTAAAAGTGCATTATTGGTGGCCAAACATGAAGGCTGGAATTGTTACTTATGTGAGAAAATGCTTGACTTGTTCTAGAGTAAAGGCAGAACATCAAAGGTCTTCAAGTTTACTTCAAACAACCGGAAATACCTGAATGGAAATGGGAGCAGATATCAATGGACTTCATCACTAAGTTAACCAAAACTCGTAGTGGGTTTGACACTATTTGGGTAATAGTCAATAGATTGACTAAGTCCGCCCATTTCTTACCAATTAAGGAGAACGGCAAGATGGAGAAGCTGAATAGAGTTTATCTTAAGGAAATTGTCAGATTGCATGGAGTTCCAAATTCTATTATTTCTGACCGAGATAGTAGATTCACTTCACGATTTTGGCAATCTCTGCAAAAATCCTTAGATACACGTCTAGATATGAGTATAGCTTACCATCCAAAGACTGATGGTCAGAGTGAGAGAACCATTCAGACTTTAGAATATATGCTCCGAGCCTGTGTTATTGACTTTGGAAATGCATGTAATACTCATTTACCGTTAATTGAGTTTTCCTACAACAATAGTCATCACACCAGCATCAAGACTGCACCATTTGAGGCTCTTTATGGATGAAAATGCCGTTCCCCAGTGTGTTGGGCAGAAGTTGGAGACACACAATTGGCAGAGAACATATAGGTGATACCTTATGTGCCGAGCCAGAAATAATCCACGAGACAAACTCAAAAGATCGTGCAAATTAAGGATTGATTCAAGGCAGCACGTGATCGTTAGAAGAGTTATGCTGACGTAAGACGTAAGCCTTCAGAATTCCAAGTTTGAGATAAAGTAATGTTGAAGGTCTCTCCTTGGAAAGCCGTAAATCGATTCAGGAAATGAAGCAAACTAAACCCACGGTATATAGGACCTTTTTCTGACAAGAATTGGTTCCGTCGCATACCAACTCAAGTTGTCTCAAGAACTAAGTAATGTGCACGATGTTTTTCACGTATCAAATCTCAAAAGATGTCTTTCGGATGACACTCTTGTTGTACCTCTCGACGAGATACAAGTCAATACCAAACTCAACTTTGTAGAAGAACCTGTCGAAATCATGGATCTATAAACCAAACGATTAAAACAAAGTCGTATTCCCATAGTGAAAGTTCGATGGAACTCTTTACGAGTACCTGAATATACTTGGGAATGTGAATATCAGATGAAACAAAAATACCCCCAACTATTTAACAAAACCCAATCCACAAGATAAATTTCGGGACGAAATTATTCTAACGGGGGGAGAATGTAACACCCGTCAAAATTAGGTCAATAACAATCACATGTGATTATGCCAGTCATGTAATGTGATTTTGTTAAACTAGTAATGTGATAAACTTACTATGTAATTCATGTTAAAGTATGAACTTTCATGATACAACTCAAAGTATACGTTCATACGATTACAAAAATATAGAGAACATCTAAATCTGACTTCGCATGAAGAAGTTACGATAAATTCTAACGCCATAATGCCTTATAACAAGAGGGATTTAAAATAGACTTAGAATTAGCTATTGGAGTCTAAAATAAAGTCGTATGCAAAAGTTATGGCCTTCCGTAGATGCAGCTGCCAGAAACCCTAATTTGACTAAACTCACGACGTGAGCATCAATATTTCATGACGTGAGGAGTCAACAGACACTAATCGGAGCTAGAAAACACGCGTTAAGGCTATGGGATGACTCATGGAAGTTCATGATGTGAACCTATCATGTTCACGACGTGAATGGCCCCAGAACACCTTATAAATAGCGATCAAAGCTCATTCAATCCTTACACCTTCTCCTTTCATTCTCTCTCGTTTCCGAAGGCCGTTTTCCATTCTCGAGCCTGACAACGACGAGCCTCTGACCGTTTAGAGTCTATAGTCACGCTACTAAGGTGAGTTTCACAGCCCCACTTTCTAATGTTTTCGGGGGAAAACGCATGCTAAATATTATATATACGTTATTATTATGTCTATATGATAGTATATTAGTATCAACGTAGATAGTTATAATAACCGGGATATAGTTATTTTGTATATGAAATTATACATCTATCATAAAGTTGTTAGTATTTTATAGTAGTGTACTAATGTAGATCTTCAGTTATACTTAGGATTCTATGTATATTATGTGTGCGATATAGTTCCAGAGTTATACTCGGAAGTTCTATATGTTAATTGATAAATATGTTGTTATTGTTGGTTTTATGTCAAGATAAAACCATGTATGTTATATGTTGTAGTTATTGGTTTTATGTCAAGATAAAACCATGTATGTTATATGTTGTTGTTATTGGTTTTATGTCAAGATAAAACTGCATATGTTATATGTTGTTATTGTTAGTTTTATGTTAAGATAAAACTTAGTATTGCTATTGATAGTTTTATGTCAAGATAAAACTAGGAACGTTATATGTTGTTATTATTGGTTTTAGGTCAATATAAAACCTGGTTTTACTCCAAGATATAGTTGTTATATTGCCTAAATGTTATGAAGTTAGGAGTAATGTTTAAAAGCATAGTCTAGTGACTTAGGGTTTTAGACATGAAAATGCTTTTGTTGTTAGAGCTATCGGAAGCCGTCAAAGTCTACATGAGCTACCTCATTCATCAACTAAGATTGGGGATCTTAGTGGAAGTCCTCTAACCTGTAACCGTTAATCCCGTGTGAGCGAGGAAGTCGTGTATGAATAAGATACGGGTTGACGACCCCACTCGTGGTTGTTAATTACAACCCAATCCAAGCGAGTGACAATTCGTTCCTTTTATTTTTATTCCAGCGTCAATGAAGCGCGCGGTGTTGTTTCTCATGGTTAATCATGAGTGTATTGTTTCTCATGGTAAATCATGAGTGTATTGTTTTGTCAGAGGTTTTGTTGTCAAGCATCGGTTACGGACTCATGGTAGCAAATTGTTAGAAGCATTATACTTTGTCGTTATACAAGTATTAATGTTAAGTATAAGTTTCCCCCTACTTATACCGTAGGTACTACTTGTATATTAAGTAGATAATTATACCTAACACACATACTCGTATAGAATTGAAATAGATTTATACGTAGCGGTTTTACTCGTATAGAATTGAAATAAGATTTATACGTAGCAACTTTTGTTTGTATGGAATTACAAACACTTATATTCATAGTATATGAGACTTATAGGTAAACTACTTATTTGGTAAGTAAACTTTTATACCTAGGATATATATACTAAACGTTGGAGAGTCAAAATGATACTTTCAAAACTATACTTTTGAACTTGGAAAATGTATTATTTTTATATGGAGTCAAAACCTGTGGACTCACCAACTTTATGTTGACGTATTTTTTAAATTGCATGTGTTTTCAGGAAGTTGATAACTACGATACGAGAAATGACGTTACACTGCCCGGTGTTTCCGCCGACGGCCGGGGTGTGACAAAATGAGAATCAAAGATCTCTTTAATAGTAGCATAACGATAAAAAGACAGACGAAAACGGAGTCCGTATGTAGAAGGTATGAATTTTACGCAGATATTTAACAGTATAATCTCCTCGTACTGTAAAATTTAAGATTGGTCGATAATTAGCCGACGGAGTCAAAATGAAAGCTGTAGAACTTATTCTTACGTACGCGTGGATATATAGAATGTCAAAAACAGAGCTCGTATGCGAGAGTTATGATTTTTAGAAGTCGGAAAGTGAATTTACGAAACCAGTTGCGAAGATGATGACGTGGCTGAATCCCAGCCGTCCGATGTTGATCGAATAACTCGCTTTGGATCGCGACACGTCGCCTTTGGTACGCCCAACGTCCGAGCATGGGTACGCGCCGCGTACAGCTGCTTTCCTCGGCCCAGAAGCGACCACGTCACCCCACCGAAACGAAGCATTCTGTCATTCTTATCCAAACTACGCCACGCGTAGCCGGGGACTATGCCCAACGTACTTCTGCGGCTGGAGCCTATAAAAAGGGTGCGAAGTTGCTCGGATTTTCCACACATTTCTCAACTCCTTCTCTCTCTACTTTCTCTCACTACCCCCCTAACCCCCCCCCCCCAGCCTAGGTAAACCCCCTAGCACCCGAAGGAAGCCCCGAGGCTCCCGAAGTCCCGAGAAAAAGGGTCTTTCGGTTCGGAAACGCTGCTCCAAGCGAAGCCCGGTTTTCGAGAAAACCTGCTTTAAGTGAGCTACGCCTATGCTATTTTTTATATAGCTTTTAATTAAATATAGTAACGTTATGAGGACTTTATAATAATTATTTAGGCTATTATTATGGGTTATATAAGTGTCATTATAATATCTTTTTAACCAATCGCGGTACGGGGAATCTGGTTTAAAGGGCTGCATAGGGTTGTTGGATTTCAGAAGTGTTATATGCCAAAATGGTCCTGCCCTCCGGTGTTTTATGTCTGGCCCCTGTCTGTACATAGTGGGTGAAGAGTATTGTTTAACGCTTATATAATAGTAATAGCTAGACTATTAATTAGTCTCGGTGAATGTTAGACTAAACCCTAGTGGTAATGATAGTAGGTTCTGTCAAAGGAAATTGTTTTAAGAGTAACGAAGCACTGTCTGAGTTCGGAATCACCACCTTTTCAAGTGAGTGCATAGTTACTTTCATCTTACACATAAATATGAAGTATTTAATATAAATTACATGTTATGTGTGCATATTGTTTGTATACTTGCCGTCTATGTTGGGTGAAATATTTTTATACATGTTTTAAATTATTTAAACTATATATGTATTTTATATCTACAAAATGTGTAGGGTAAAACATGGGTAGATGAAATAGTTGTTGTGTGACAAAAAAATGATGAGAGGTGATATAGACCATGTGATAAGGGTGAGAGGTGAACCATGAGAGAAGCCTTTTACCCAAGTGTTGGCCCCGTCATCTAGCAGAGTATGGATGACAACCACGGACTATTCTAGACAGTCCAGTGGAACACTAGCAAGCTCGCAACCTGTAGGTGTTATTTGAACTGTGTATTCACCAGTTGTACTCTAAAAACCCATTAACATGTATTGCGAGTGGATTCTCGGAAACGATATTGTTGATAAACAAGATAAAAACCCATTGACTTGTATTGCGAGTGGATTCTCCGAAACGATATTGTCGATAAATGAGATAACCCTGGCAGCTATGGATTTAGTGTCTGATGAGCAAACCCTGGCAACTATGGATTTAGTGTCTGTTGATCAAACCCTGGCAACTATGGATTTAGTGCCTGTTGAGTAAACCCTGGCAACGATGGATTTTGTGCCTATTCCTTAGGATAATCCTTAGGAAACAATGAACGAGAATATCTAATTCTTAGGGTAAATCCTTAAGAGTAAAGAAGATAATGGGGATGGATAATTGGGTTAATTGTTTGATGATTAAACATAATAATTATATTATTGTGGGTTGAAAACCCTATGTACTCACCAGGTTTCCCAACCTGACCCACTCAAGCTTATTTGTATCACAGGTGTCGATATGAAGTTACATTACACTGAGAGATTAAAGAGATGTAGACCACTAGTGTAAATAAATGTAAGTTCTGTTTATACTTACGATTTTGTATTGAAGATGACATCCCAAATGTTTTAAAATGAATAAAATACATTTCTTAGGAAATGCTTTGATAACGTATTTATCATGTTTTTCTGGGAACAAATTCCGCAACATTTTTATTAAAAGAGATACTCTAACTTTTATAAAGCATAAATGATGAGTTGAATAGTCTTTAGATCGTTTAGATCTTTAACAGGTAAATCAATAAGAATAACAAACACTAGAACAATCAATGAATCAACCGTATGTCGAATGATTAAAATATAGTCGCACCTCATAAGAGCTCGATTAAGAACTTCCTCTGTAGAGGTGTGCTAGGGTTTGCAGTACAATTGATATGATAATTATGAAAAGTGTTAATGACAAGTGTGCATGCATGCACCTTATATACTAAACCCTATAAAGATTAACACGGTTGGGCAGGCCCAAACCGAGAGTACATAATGGACCGAACTACTAAGGCCCAATGGCGCAACCTTGTAAACCCAACAATCTCCCCCTTTGCGCCAATTGAGGCGAGAGATTACTTCGGTTGAGTAACTGTAGTTTTCCTCACAGTCTTGAACAGCTTGGGGATGATGGAGAGAAGAGTTTGACATAATAGAATATACCACCGAAGCATATCAGTAAACATCTTTTTATCGGCTTCGTTGTTCTGATTACACCCGTGTATAATATCGAGAATATGCTCCAAGCAGGCAGTGGAGAACAGGTGTTTGTCAACAAGAGCGAACATGCATTTTTGACCTTCGCCCCTGAAGAACATGACTGTGTGAAACTTAGGTCAATTTTACCCTTAACCATCACATTGATGTCGCTTGCCTTCCCAACTGGCTTGATTGTGGGCTTCTTCTTTATGGCAGAGGCGATTTCCTGATCCATCTTTGCGACTTCAAGAATGTAACACAGCAGCATTCGCTTGATGTGATCTATAATAGGCTCATACTCCTTTTGATTAGTCAGCAAAATGTTGTTCAGGAGAATCCAATCATGAGGATTCAAATTTTGTAAGTCAGCCAGGGAGACCATGTGAACCGAACTGTCTGAGCCACGGGTCACTTTGAACTTGATATTGATAAACTTCCGTGTTGAAGTGGGTTTCAACACCTTGACTATTTTTATTTTCTGATTACTCCAAGTCAGGTATTGAGGCTGAGCGAACTCAAGATAGTACTCAAGCAGATCTCGATCAACCTTCGGGTCAGGAGAGGGGATGGCAGCTGTTGGTTCAAAACAATGAAAAATGAATGCATTTCGGGTGATTGGCATATCAAATTGAGAATCCTTGGAATTCTCAAGAGAAAAAGAAAGGACCGGTTCGAGCCAATGACTGCTTGGAGCTTCAATTACCTCCCTCTGAAGCTTTTCAATAGACCACAGAGGAAACATAGATTTCCTCTGTTCTAATACTTCTTTCGCTTTCCTCTCCTTATCGAATATATCCTTCTCTTTTCGAACCTTTTCCTCAATCTCTCGATCATCAGGCTTGACTTTGAGGCTTTCGGTTTTAGAAGCTTTTTCTCCTGTATCAGTCTCGTCATCGATTTCAACCTCATCGTCATCACCAATCTTCTTTTTTCGTTTGTCCTTCATACTGCCCGAAGCTTCATTACCCTTCGACTCAGCAGTGACTTTCGGTTGGGTACCATAAACCGAGAGATGAGGTTCGCTTCAGATATCGAAAAATATTCTTCACAGCCATCATGTGAGGTTCGTGTGGATTAGCTTGAAACCTGGCACAATAACAGACAGAAAACATTATGTATGGTCGACTAGCTATTAGATACATTAAATACCCTATCATTTGTCGATAGAGGATCATGTCAACAGCCGGTTTTTCCAGATAAGGTGTTAGCTTCCTGCCAAACGCCATAGGAACCTTCACTTTTGACTCTCCCATCATTCCAAACTTGGCTAGTGAGGTCTTGGTGTAAGCCTCTTTATTAATAAAAATGCCTTCGGGTCCCTGTCTAATATTCAAGCCAAGGAAAAAGTTAATTGGACCCATTGAACTCATCTGAAACTTAGTCTCCATCAACTTCCTAAATTCAGCTGTGAGGCTAGGATTCGTGGAACCGAAGATGATATCATCATCGTAAATTTGGACGATCATTAAATGGTCACCCTCTTTCTTGCAAAAGAAGGTTGGGTCAACCGAACCTTGTTTAAACTTTGACATTTTTAGAAATCGAGTAAGTGTTTCATACCAAACCCTAGGAGCTTGCTTCAGACCATAAACCGCCTTGTCCAGAATGTAGTAGTGATCTGGATACTTTTCGTTCACGAAACCAGGTGGTTGCTCTACGTACACCGTCTCTTCTAATTCTACATTTAAGAATGCACACTTGACATCCATTTGGTATACTTCGTAGTCTATTCCTTCTTCCTGACAATATCCCTTCACTACCAACCTTGCTTTGTTACGAATCACATTCCCTTCTTTATCCATCCTGTTTCTAAAAACCCACTTCAATCCAACCACATATGCATCCTTTGGTGTGGGAATCAATCTCCAGACTCGATTTCGCTAAAACTCGTGGAGTTCCTCTTGCATTGCCTGTACCCAATCGGAGTGATCGAGTGTAGTAGAAACCGTTTTTGGTTCTATTTTCGAGACGAATGAATTGAACATGCAAAATTCTACTTGAGAGAATAGACTTGTTTGCTTCGCTTTAATTTGAGACCGAGTAAGAACTGATGGGTTTGAGCATAAATAACTTTCCTATGTGCACATGTAAACCCTAATGCTTGGATCTAGGTTTCTCTATTGAACATGCAATTTATCCAAGTCTTGCAAACCCTAGATCTAGTGTATACAATTCGAATTTGACATAAGAAACTCAGTTCTAGATGATTACCTCTTGTAGCTTGCTTGATTCTTCTTGTCTTGGAGCTTAGAGTCACAATTGTCACTCCTCTAATGGCTTACAAACACCAAGTAGCAAGAAAATGATTTGGAGAGAGGAGAGAGAGATTGAAATCGGCCCTAGGGTTCGAAGGAAGCAAGTGTAGCCGATTTCCACAACCCAAGAGGTCTATTTATACTGTGAGCTTCTAGGGTTTCAGCCAAAACCATAATGGACAACTTAATCACCAAGCAGCCCATGGAACCTTCTGGATTAAGGCCATGGACGAAAAATATGATGGACTCCCATCATAATTTCGTTCACCCCTTGCTCCAATGGGTTCCCCATCCCAATAACTCAATTATCCAATAATTGCAGTTCAGTCCCCTATATTCAATTAATCTCTTTTAGTCACCAAATTATTTCTTAATTAATCTATGACTAATATATATTAAATAATATGATTATTCCTTTAATATATTATTCTCATAATATATTAATAAATCATAATATCTTCTCTCTCTTCATAAATCACCCTGTCAAGTTGCTATGGTGAAGGCAACCCAAAAGGACCATGCACAACCGGGTCAAGTACTTAGCAAATACAGTTACGGGCTTAGACACTAATCCAACAAAAACGCCTTCTGATGTTTCACCGATTACTTGAACTGTTGGATGATCTTTTGTCCATTTTGTGAGAGGAGGGAAGTTTGGATCGTAGGTAGGATCCAGTTCAGCATTTATTTCTTCCTCTAATTCTGATTGAGAATCTTCGTCATTTGTATTGTTTATCTCCCCCTCGAATGACGAAACAAACTCAACATCTGGTTCAGAATTCTCCCCCTCGAATGATGAAACAGTTTCGGCTTCAGGCTCAGAATTCTCCCCCTCGATTGGACGTTCATTGGGTATGGTGGTTGATGGATTCTCCCCCTGGATAGGAGAATGGGAAGATTCACTTGGCTTTTGAGATTTTCCAGATTCTTGAGATCAACTTGAACTTGAAGGTTCGCTTTCCATGATTTTAGCAGCTTCGTCAATTACCTTCTTCAGATTATCTACTTCGTTGTCATCCGCTTTCGCTTTAGAGAGAATAGCAGTCTTTGGTTCATCAAAGAGCTTCACATATTCTTCAAATAAGTTGGAAATGGGAATCGAGACTTGACCGGTTTGATGAAAGATTTCATCCATTGGTTCTTTGCTTGATGTGAGTTTCTTCACGTAGTTATCATCAAACGACACGTAATATGTTTCTTCGATTTTCTTTTAGCGTTTATTCAGAACCCTGTATGCTTTTGAAGTAAGCGAATACCCAAGAAAAATTCCTTCGTCTGCCTTCACATCAAACTTGTTTCGGTTTTCTTTAGAATTAAAGATAAAGCATCTTGAACCGAACACATGGAAAAACTTGATGTTAGGCTTGCGGTTGTTTAGAATTTCATAAGGAGTTATTGTAAATCGCTTGTTGAGTAAAGACCGGTTCTGGGTGTAGCAAGCAGTGGCAATAGCATCAGCCCTGAAATATAGGGGCAACGAAGTGAAGCTGAGCATGGTTCGGGCTGCTTCACACAACGAGCGGTTTCGCCTTTCAACGACCCCATTTTGTTGTGGAGTATAGGGAGCAGAGAAATTGTGAGACACTCCCTTTTCAGCGAGAAATTCTTCAAACACTTGGTTTTTGAATTCCAACCGATTGTCGCTGCGAATATTTCTAAGCACCTTTCGCAGTTGAAGCTCAACTTGCTTTATGAAGACTTTGAGCTTGGGCGCTGCTTCTGATTTCTGTTTAAGAAAGAAATCCCAGGTGAACCGAGAAAAATCATCAACTATGACAAGTAGATATTTGTTACCACCGATCCTTTCAATAGCCGAAGGTCCACACAGATCAATATGTATGAGCTCAAGCGGTTCGATGATTTTTGTGTTAACACAAGTTGGATGACTTTTCCTGCTTTGCTTTCCCATTTCACATGCAGCACACAAATGTTCCTTGTCAAACTTGAGAAGTGGAAGTCCCCGCACATGATCACCAAGAACTAGCTTGTTGATGTCTTTGAAGTTTAGGTGCGAGAGCCTTCAGTGCCATAGCCAACTTTCGTTAGAACGTGCTTTCGTTAGTAGGCATACATATGGCTTCCCTCGTGTTGGATTAAGGTTCAATGGATACATTTCGCCTTTTCTTTGAGATTTCATCAGAACATTCTTGGTCTTCGTTTCTATTATTTCTGACCCTTCATCATCGAACGAAACCTTCAGTCCTGTTCCAACCACCAGTTGCGAGACACTGATAAGATTGTGTTGTAAGCCTTCTACATATGCCACCTTTTTAATCGAGAAATCTCCATTTGTGATCATTCCATATCCTTTTATTGTGCCAAAAGAATTGTTTCCATACTTGACACATCCACCATCCTTCAGAGCCCGAAACTCCCGTAGCTCTTCCCTTCTCCATGTCATGTGACGTGAGCAGCCACTGTCAATATACCATTCATCATCGAACTGCTCGTCACGAATAACCTGCAAAAATTAAGCAGATTTAGGAACCCAAAGTTTCTTGGGTCCTTGTGTGCCTTTTACAGAACAGGGAATAATAAGAGAAGAATCAACCAAAAAAGTTCGTTTTCTTAAGGTTGTTTCATCTTTTCTTTTAATTGTGAAAAAATTGATTTTGTCAGCTTTTGTTTCTTTAACTTTAGACTTTGGAATTGTGTTCTTATTGTTCACAAACTTTTGGTTCTGTTTCCTAGAGTTAGCAGATGTTTTCATTGTCTTCTTTTCATCTTTCGAGACTAGCTTCCATTTTCCCCTTATATCCACTTTCGGATTTTGCTTTAAGTGAGAGGGATGAGTTTTAGGAGCGAAACCTAGCATTAGGTTCTTTCCGTCTGAAGATGGAGAACTGAAACCACTCTTTTGGTTTCGTTTGCTTCTATTTTGGGAGCCAAAACTACTCTTTCGGTTCGCTTGACTGCAGAATGGCATTGAGTACAAGGAGTAGATTTACGCTTTGATTTTGCTTCTTCTATAAGGAGTGAAGATTTGTCTGAGTGAACATAATTAGTGTTTTGGGACTTCCAAAATTGCTTCCTTTCAGAGAGATTCTTCTTATATCTCCTATTACGTTGATGTTTCTGCTTTGACCACTGCTCTGGAGTTTTATGGATATTAACCTTGGGTTTCGGTCTTTCATCACGAGTTTCGCTCTTTAGCGAGGAGGTTTCGCTTGTCCCCTTGACTGGTTCTCTTGGAAGCTTTTTGGTACCACTTGTGCTTGGCACATCAAAATGTGTAGGCTTGTTAAGTGGTTCTGCCACATATCTGCCTTTGACACTCCATGATGTTTTCTCACACAGACCAACCGTTTCATCAGCATTGTCGATTGGAGCTGACCAGAAGTGCTCCTCACAGCCTTCAGCATTGTCCTCGTTTACTATTGCTGTCAGCTCAGCTGTTTGCTGTTGTGTGACTCCTGTAATTGCATAAACCTGATTTGGTGTGGTTTGAACCTTTTGATAAACCACAACCTTTTCTTTCACAATTCTGGACTTATTTTGGGACAAACGAGCGAACTCAACGGAATTTTCAGAAATGAGATTTTTGATAGGTTCGGGTTCGCTTTTGACAAATTCAGAACAGTCCACGTCATCCTCTATGGATATTTCACTCATAACATCATCCTCATTAAATTCAGAAGTATTTTCAACATCAATTTTGTTTTCCGAACTTAACTTGGCATTCAACGAGTCAAACTTCTGCATGGTTTCAGTTTTAATTTTTAATTTGTCATTTTCGTCCAAAAGGTTCTTAAGCATGTCCTTATGGTCTTTGGGCTTGATGAAGGACTCCATTTTATCAAGACCAATTATGTATGCTGGAGAAATTTCATCAGAATATACAACGGCGTCACAGTTATATACATCAGCATCAATTTCATCCTCCTTAAATTCAAGGAAGGGCATAATCATACGATGAATTTTCTTGCCTATTTCACAATTCAGATGCAATTAGGTAATATTCGAATATAAACGTTTAGCAATTAAACAAAAAACATTTCTCTGTTTTAAAAGCTTTAAATTATCCCTTTGCAAATAAATTGTCTCATCCTTAATCCTAACTAACTCGATGTCCTTCTACTCTATCCAGATCCATCTCTCCTCACTCTTCGAAGACACCCTGCTGAGTTGATCAGTTAAGTTAGAGTTTGTTAAGCGATTATGTGTTAAACTACCACTTAAACTAGAAAATTTAGATTTTAATTCGTTCAGTTCTTTTTCATATTTTGTGACAGGGATTTTTATTGATTCAAGAATCGATTGTACCTTCTTGATCAACTGGTCGCATTCGTTGATCTGCTCGCCAACAGGTTTGGTAGCGAAGCATCTGTCTTCTCGCTCCCTTGCTTCATCACAACCTCCATCAGTATTATAGCCTCTCATCTGTGACACTCCGGCAGTCACCATCAAGCACTTCCCTGCACCTTCAATTTCAGCTTCTTTCGCCACGAAAGCCCTGCCATGTGTGGGCTTATGAACTTCTTCGTCCTCAGAGTCTGTAGACCAGATTTCCACACTACCAAACTCATCGTCCACGTGATTTTCCTGCACAATTAAAGCATTCATAGTGTTGTTAACAGCAGCTTTCTTCTTCTTTATTTCTTCCAGCTTTCGCAGGTAGTAGGCTTCATCATCTTCATTCTCGTTCTTTTCTGACATCTTTCTCAATACAAAATCTTTGGCAAAGTGTTTTTTGCCTTTGCAGAAGTGACAATCAAACCCAGAGTCACCAACAAGCTTACTATCCTTCTTCGGTTCTTCATGCTGAGGAGAGTTCTTTGGTTCCTCATTTGCTTTATCCGAACTGTATCTTCCTTGCCAGTTTCGGTTCTTAGAGATAGGAAACTTTCTACGCACGAACTCCTTTGGATTAGAGACCATCAAAGCATATTCTTCATTGGTTAGATCAAATTCTGACAGATCTAAATCCTCTTCTTCTTCAGTCACATTCTTTCCTTTTGATATGAGAGCTAAAGATCCCATGCTTGAAACCACATTCGTTTCTTTGGTCACTGCACTTTCGTGTGATTTTAGAATCCCCACTAGCTTCGCCAAGGAGTAAGCTTTGAATTGTTCATGAGCTTTTACTGTAGACACCACCGCCATCCATTCGGTTCCTAGACCATTCATGAATGTGACCTTTTTCTCAATTACCTTCCTTTCTATGCCATGCTTTATCATTTTGCTGAGAAGATGATTGAAACGATCAAAGGCTTGAATGAGCTTCTCTTCTGGTTTTTCCTTGAAGTCTCCAAACTCTGAAAGTAGTAAAGTTTGGATAGAATGCTTAAGATCCTCATCGGTGGAATATAACTCCTTCAATCTAACCCTTATCTCTTTTGCCCTCGTGCATGAACTGACCAACCGGAATGTGTCAGATTATAGGGTGAATCTGATCATTCTTAGTGCTTTAATGTTGCTCACAAGCTTTTCCTTTTCGTCTTGAGGAACATCCTTTACATCAACCACGAGTTGGTTGTACTCCTTTTGCGTCTTGATTGTTCTATTTGTGCCAAAGTGAACAAATGGTCCTATAGTAATCGCTTCCCAGATTAAGTATCCATTATCTTCTGAACCAATCACATAGTCTTCAAAGTGATGCATCCAAACTTCATAATATTGAGTATATAGGATAGGAATCCTGGTGGTTGATCCGATATTGTTGGAGATGTTGATAGGGTTCGTTTCTGAATCGTCAAGAGACATGATGATTTTGTTTTGAAACCTATTCAAGATCAGACTAGTAAACAAAGTTAGGGTATGATCGAAGTCAAAGAACTGCGTCAATGAAGAATGACGATTCTAGCAGAAAACGATAATAGCGGAAAAACCTAAAACCTTCTTCAACAGAAGAGATGCATATGGATTACACAGTCTCCTGCTCTCATACCAATTGATGAGTTGAATACTCTTTAGATCGATTAGATCTTTAACAGGTAAATCAATAAGAATATCAAACACTAGAACACTCAATGAATCAACCGTATGTCGAATGATTAAAATATAGTCACACCTCAGAAGAGCGCGATTAAGAACTTCCTATGTAGAGGTGTGCTAGGGTTTGTAGTACAATTAATATGATAATTATGAAAAGCGTTAATCACAAGGATGCATGCATGCACCTTATATACTAAACCCTAGAGAGATTAACACGGTTGAACAGGCCCTAACCGAGAGTACATAATGGACCGAACTACTAAGGCCCAATGGCACAACCTTTTAAACCCAACAATAAACAATAATCGGTCTTTTCTGGCCGTGAAAATGGGGATGCCACAGTTGGTATCAGAGCATTAGTTTAAGCGAACTAGGAATATGGATTTATTTCTAGACTTAAACTTAGAATGCTAAGCGATGATCGTGAGGAGTGTGTCTAATAAAATTTAGGTAATACACCTGAATAGACACAAGCACTAGCTTATTTAGGGAAAATGCCTATCATGCTTTTATGTGCCAAATGATTTATGATGCTAAATGTATGATCAGATCTGCGATCTGTTGCCGACCAGATCTAAAAACTTTATGTGTTCAGATTTCTAAACGTTTAATTACAGTATTAGAACTGGCATGTAACTTTTCGAAGTAATAGGGAGATTTACATTTCAATCATAAATAAAATCTTTCCTATCTTAATTCTCGTCACTACACACCGAACGTCCGACTTGGTGTATAGATCGACATGGTGAGCACTTGAAGCGGATTTGGAAGTGGAAACCCACAGCCCAAACCACAAGTGATTGATCATGCACCAGAAGTAGCAGCTGCACCTGGGCTAATCACGATGGCAGGGGTACAGGATATGGTGCGGATAATGTTGGATCAACAGATGGAAGAAACAATACGTTTACTTCAACAAAGTAAGGACGAACTTACTGTGCCAGTACGCTATGATATGGTTCTATTAATGCTTTATTGAATGGTACTTTCTATTTTGAAACATTGCCTTGTAATGGTATATATAAAACTATAAGTCCCCAATCTGCTTGTGTATCAATCAGATCCGTTTGATGGTGCGGAATCCCAATCAAACGGATGATGTCAGATCAAAATAGAAGAGAAGGAGAAGAAGAATAACATGAAACTTGAATGTATTGAAGATATGTATGACGTTCGTTACACAAGATTCTCACACACACTATTCTTCTCTCTAGTTTCTCTCTCTAGAACATGTTCCTCTTCTCTAGCGACACACTTCTCTACACACTCCTCACCCTATATATATATATATATATATATATATATATATATATATATATATATATATATATATATATATATATATATATATATGTGTGTGTGTGTGTGTGAGATATGGACCGTACACGGGTGTACGGTCGTACACCCGTGTACGGACGTACACACAAACCGCAAACACATACAACATTACATAAAAAATATATTTTCCTAGAAAAGCAAAGTATAAACCAAATTTAGACCGAACAATCTCCCCTTTGGTTTATAGCTTTCTTTTCTAATTGACCCAACAAGCTACCCCTAAAAAGTAGCTGGATTTTCTTGTCAATCTTCATTGGGAGCTTGGCTTCAGCATTAATATTCAAATTCTTCACAGCTTCAAGATGAACTTGATGAATATTCAATGAATGACTTCATCTTGAGCGGTTGGGCTTTTCTTCAGGATTTGGCTTTGAACGCAGGTCGGGTGAGGAGGCTTCTTGAAAAGATTATTGAAAAATAGCGCTTTCAGCTTGAGAATCTTCAGAGAGAACAATAGAGAAATCTAATCTTCTGGATCACTTCAGCATGTTCATAGATAGCAGCAGACTGATTGAGTAGGCTTCAATGCAATCTGTCACATACTCTTCAAGTCAGCTTCACCTTGCTTCTGGGGTTGAAGGATTGAATGTTGAAAGAATAATCTTCATTTCTTGCTCCTTCGAATGAGAATTCTTTGATGATAACGGATGAAGCTTTGGCTTAGAAATCTCGATACAAACTCCATGAGTTGCATCAACATCTAAAATCACTTTTAAGACAAAACAAAACTAAAAGAAAACTTAGCACACAATATTTTTGGATTTTTCATATTTTATGAAAAAAATAAAACAGAAACAAAAATATTTTTGGATTTTTGATTTTCTTGAATAAGAAATAAAACAGGAATAACACTATTTTTTGTATTTTTAATTTTCTGAGTTTTGTTTGATTTTTGAATTTTTTAATTCTCCCCCTAAATTTGTGCATAGAGGAAAGCTATGAACAAATTTAACAAAAACAAAAATATTTTGGGATCAAAGTTGTCAAGCAATCCAATATTGTTTATCAGCACACGCCTGCATGTCTAGTTCTGGTCAATCACGGGTATTGTAGTCCACTTAAACACAAAGGATGTTGATAATTTGGACAGATTATAAGTGACAAGTCATTGTGATATATATTCCTAAATCGACATTTAGGTTACGACGACCAACGATATTGTTGTCCACTTAAATTAAGCAGCAAGATCTACAGACAAGCTATTAAATGGCTCTGATACCACTTGTAAGTCCCCAATCTGCTTGTGTATCAATCAAATCCGTTTGATACACGGAATCTCAATCAAACGGATGATGCCAGATCAAAATAGAAGAGAAGGAGAAGAAGAATAACATGAATTTTGAATGTATTGAAGATATGAATGATGCTCCTTACACAAGATTCTCTCTCACACACTATTCTTCTCTCTAGTTTCTCTCACTAGAACATGCTCCTCTTCTCTAGCCTCTGGTGGCGTGTCCTTGCCTCGTTTCTTATTGTTCCCACAAGCATAATTGCAGCAAGTCGTCGGTTTTGCTTGTTTTGGTGGCCTGTATTTATCAACAGCAGGTTGTGTGACTGGTGAGGGTGGAGTGGATGTGCTAGGAACAAGAACATCAGGATTATCAAACAAATCATCAAAAATATCAAAGAAATTTAAGTCATCAGACTTTGTGGAACTTGAATTAGTTATGTTCTCCTTGTCCTCATCCTTTACTACTTTACCTGCACAAGAGGTAGAAACATTAGTATCTTTCATCTCAACACCCTCAGTTGGCCCTGATTGTTCAGTCTTAACTGAAGCTGGAGCAGGGGGTTGGCCATACTGAAGGTGTGCTTCATTTTCAATTTCTTCCTTAGTCAGAGGGGTATAAGAGTAGTTATGATTGAAAGGAGGAGGAACACTCTCATACCCTAGACCCTTCTGTTGGTTATCTTTAAATTTCAAACAATTGTCAATCATGGACACAACTACCTCACTTGACACATCAAATTTCTTAAAATTAAATTCAGCATCATTAAATTTAGCCTTTAATGGATCATGTTCGGCAGTTACAGCAGCAAGTTGTTATGTTACATATCTATAGTTTGCACACTTATTGCTATACTCTTCCTGAAGTTTCCTAAAGTCTTTTGTTTTGGCCCCTAGTTGTGTTTTTAGAGGTTTCTGTTCTTTCCTAATAGTGTACCTCTCATATATTAGGTCCTCATTCTCTCTACGTAATAATTCATAGTGTTCACGTAAATTTTCCAAGGAAATTTCATTGATATTGATTTTTGAAGAACTCATTGTTTACCAAAAATGCCCTTTGACTTGAAAACTGAAAAGTCAACCTTAAAAGTCAAATTTAAAAAATCAAACTTAAAAGTCAAACTAAAAAGTCAAACCGAAAAGCTAAATTTGAAAATTTGAAAGTTAAACGAAAAAGTCAAAGTTTAAAGTCAAGGGTTAAACTTGGAAGTCAAAGTCAAATTTTAAGGTCAAAAGTCAATTTAAAAATTTAAAAATTAAAAGCTAAAATTTTGGAAGAAAATAGAAGACAAAATTGCGAAAATTGTCCCTGTGGTTTCTTATTTTATGTGGTTATGGTCCAAACGTTTGAAAAGTTGCAGATTTGGTCCTTTTCAACAAGTTTTATTGTGGTTTTGGTCCCTCATCCGCTAAGTTTAACTGGTTGGCTGTTAACTTTTTTAAAATGACAATTTTACCCTCAGGGACCATTTTCGTAGTTTTGTCTTTTACCATACCATATGGACCATTTTTTCATACATTCTTTTTTATTTTATTGAAGTATTATACATTAATAAATATTATTTTTAATATATAATATTATATATTAATAAAAAAAAATTTATTGGATTATTAATTTATTATAGTTGATATTTTTTTAATTTTTTTGTTAGAGTAATTCTTTTTATTGAGTTATTATATATCAATACATATAGTTTTTAATATATAATATTTATATCATTATAAATATATTATTAGATTATTAATTTCTTTTATTTAATATTTTTAATTCTTTTTTTTAATTATTTTTATTGGATTATTTAATTTATTATTTTTTCATATACTAAATACTGTTTTATTGGATTATTAATTTATTTTAGTTAATTCTTTCAAAAAAAAAAAAAACAATTGTCGAAGTAATTATTTTTTATTGAATTATTATATATCAATAAATATAGTTTTTAATATATAATATTTATATCATAATAAATATTATATTATTGGATTATTATTATCTTTTAGTTAATTTTTGTAAATTCTTTTTTTTAAACAATTTTTTATTGGATTATTACTTTTAATTTATTATTTTCTTTTTAATTTTAATGGTTCCACCACAAAGTCATGGGATATGCAATACCATCGTCTCTCATCATCGAAATTGTTAGGATCGCTGCCAAACACTTTCATTTCATCTAAAATAAAAAAGAATGTATGCAAAAATGGTCCTTATAGTATAGTAAAAGACAAAATTGTGAAAATGGTCCCTGGGGTTAAAATTGTCATTTTAAGGAAGTTAACGGATGAGGGACTAAAACCACAACAAAACGTGTTGAAAAGGACCAAATCTTCAACTTTTCAAACGTTTGGACCGTAGCCACATAAAATGAGAAACCACAGGCACCATTTTTACAGTTTTGTCAAAATAGAATTTAAAATTGAAAGGAAATTGAATTTTGGGTTAAAAGTGCCAAAATTGCGACAATTCGAACCGAGAGAAGAACGCCTTTTGAATTAAATTTGGGAGGAAAGTAACGAGTGTTAAGTTGGTTCAGCTCGTAAGTTGCTTGGTTGAGTTTGGAGGAGACCCGGGTTCGATCCCCGGCAACCCGAAAATTGATTCCCTTTTTTAATGGAAGCACGCTGCGAGGATGCTGAGATGCGAGTACGAGAACGAAGCGATGCGATGCGAGGCTGAGAACGAGACGAGGACCGCACACCGAGCCCGCAGAACGAGCCGCACACTCCGAGCCGCACTCCGAGCCGTACACCGAGTCGTACACTCCGAGCCGCACATCGAGTCGTACACCCAGCCGTACACTCCGAGCCGTACACCTTCAACATATGCGAAGAAAAAACGACGTTTTTCACATTTTTCGATAAAAAACTCGTTGTTATGAAAAATGCAACGAACAAACCCCCCCTAATTTTCAGAGATCTATCCAAAAACGCAAAAATCTTTTAAAAATAAGATTAAATAAACTCCAGATCTCAAAAAATTGATTGTTACAATCCAAGCTCTAATACCACTTGTAAGTCCCCAATCTGCTTGTGTATCAATCAGATCCGTTTGATGGTGTGGAATCCCAATCAAACGGATGATACTAGATCAAAATAGAAGAGGAGGAGAAAAAAAATAACATGAATCTTGAATGTATTGAAGATATGAATGATGCTCCTTACACAAGATTTTCTCACACACACTATTCTTCTCTCTACTTTCTCTCTCTAGAACATGCTCCTCTTCTCTAGCCTCACACTCCGCTACACACTCCTCACCCTATATATATGAGATATGGGCCATACACGGGTGTACGGCCGTACACCCGTGTACGGCCGTACACACAAACCGCAAACACATACAACATTACATAAAAAATATATTTTCCTAGAAAAGAAAAGTATAAACGAAATTTAGACCCAACAAAAACTATGATGATTGTAGACAACTTAGGAAATAATGTGTTGCATATCAATTCGTCCAATAGTTTGGACAAAGCATGCTTGTGGCATTGTCGTCTTGGACATGTCAACAAGAAACGCATAACCCAACTCCAAAAGGATGGAGTCTTGGAGTCATTTGACCTTAGGACCGATGACACGTGCGAATCTTGTTTGCTTGGAAAGATGACCAAGTCACCTTTCACTGGTACATGTGAAAGGGGTGAGGGTTTATTAGATCTCATACCTACGGATGTATGTGGACACTTTAGATCCACTACAAAGGATATGAACCGCTTCTATGTGACTTTTACCGATGATTATAGCAAATATGGGTATATCTACTTAATCAAGCACAAGTCAGAAACCTTTGAAAAGTTTAAAGAGTTTAAGCAATAAGTGGAGAATCAGCTGGGCAGGAAGATAAAGATGCTGTGATCCGATCGAGGTGGTGATTATCTTAGTATTGTGTTCCACGACTATCTTAAGGAATGTGGAATTGTTTCTCAATTGACGCCGCCTAAGACACCGCAGTTGAATCGTGTGGCTGAGAGGCGCAATCGAACCTTGTTAGATGTAACGCCCAGGTTTCGGGGTTAAGCATTTTTAGACGATGTAATAGTCTAGGTCAACTATTGTAACTCTTTTGATGTAATAAAGATGAAATATTTGAGTACTTTGTGAATTATGTGAATTTATATGATTATTGTTTAATTATAAATGTATAATTAATAAAGAATAAAAATAAGCGATAAAATTAAAGTATGAGATAATCCCGGTATCTTTACATAAAGTTGTAGTGGTCGAAACAAGGATTCCGGAGATATAAAGAACGCCGAAATCCGAGTTATAACGAAGAAGTTATGACCCGTCGAAGTTTCGCGACGGAACCGACACGATACCGGGAAGCGTAAATAGTGAATTTACGATAGAGCGAGTTTTAGCCTTAGCAATCTAAATGAAAGTCGTAGAATACGTTAAACCGAGAGCGTCCATAAAAAGAACGCCCAAATCTGACTTTGTATGAGGAAGTTATGATTTTTCGAAGTTTCGGTTTAGCAGTGTACAACCCGAAGTTCGAATATTAGATCGAGCGGTTTTTAGCCGACCCAACCTAAAATAGAATCGAAGATCTCTATGATAGTAGCATAACGATAAAAAGATAGACGAAAACGGACGTCAGATGAAGAAGTTATGAATTTTTAACGGACCAATCCTGTCCCCGCCTGTTAAAAATATAACTTTTAAAATAAAGTCAAAATTAGCCGACGGAGTCTACACGAAAATTGTAGAGTACGTTCCCGCCTACGCGTGGATATAAATAACGTCGAAAACGGAGCTTGTACGCGAAAGTTACGAATTTTTAAAGTTTGTAGTCGAATTTGCGAAACTTTGATGACGTGGCAAGATCTAAGCCGTTGCTTGTTGCCCAAGGCTTCGCTTCGGATAGAGACACGTCGCCTCGTTTCGCCTTACGCCCCACGTCCGAAGTTGGGTACGCCCAGTGTACCTTTAGCCTTATCCTTCCGAGTTCGAGTGCAAGCCAGTTGTACGCGAGCTGGAGCCTTATCCGATCTACGCCCCGCGTAGCCAAGGATTACGCCCAGCGTAGTCCGAGGCCTCGCAGGCTATAAAAGGGGGCGAGAGTTTCCGGATTTTTCACACCAAAATCACTTCTCTCTCTAGTTTCTTTCTCTCTCTAAGATCCCAAACCACCCCTAAACCCTAGGAAAAATCCCTAGTACCCTAAAGGAAGCCCCGAGGCTCCCGGAGTCCGGAGAAAAAGGGTCTTTCGGTTCGGAAACGCTGCTCCGAGCAAAGCCCGATTTTCTTTAAAATCCGCTGTAAGTGATCTACGCCTACGCAATTTGTAATATAACTTTTAAATAATTATAGTAATGTTATTAGGTCCTTAAAATAATTATTTGGGCTATTATTATGAGTTATATTGAGTGTTATTTAACGCTTATATAATAATAATAATAGCTAGACTATTAATTAGTCGCGGTTAACGTTAAAACTAAACTCTAGTGGTATTAAAACTAGGGTTTGATCAAGGAAAAATTGTTTTGAGATAACGAAGTGCTGTTCGAGTACCGAGTCACCACCTAATCAGGTGAGTGCATAGTCCCTTTCATCTTACACATAGATATGAAGTATTTATTATAAACTACGTGTTATTTGTGCATATTATCTGAATACTTGTTGTCTATGCTGATGAAATATTTTTATATCTACAAAATGTTGGGGTAAAACATGGGTAGATGTAATAAGACGATGTGTGATAAAATGATGAGGGGCCTCGATGTTGTTGGTGATCCAGTCATCTAGCGGAGTATAGATGACGACCACAGACTCTTCTAGACAGTCCAGTGGAACGCTAGCAGGCTCGCAACCTGTAGGTGTTTGTGAACGATGTGTTCACCAGTGTACTCCATCCCCCTCATGGTTGCCTTTAGGAAATTTATTGCTGAGGAACCCCCTTAGCAGTAGTGTCCATCCCGATGATGATCCATAGGCTAGGTCCGTTGTGATAGGTGTTTAGGGACGTAAAGTGAGGATAACGGGAAGGGGTAATCGGGTTATTGTTGATTGATGAAATTAATAAACTTATTTATTGTGGGTTGAAAACCCTATGTGCTCACCAGGCTCCCAAGCCTGACCCACTCAGTTTCATGTATTACAGGTAGTGGCGCTCGAGCATAGATGTGATGTTTTGGATGAGGGATTACGGATATAGGCCTGTAAATACGAAATAATGTAGTAAGGCTTATGTTGTACTGTTTATGCTTTTGATCTGTATCGAACATGACATCCCGAGTCTTTTAATGATATACATTTCCTTGGAAATGCTTTTGATAAATCTTTATCATATTTTGTTTTGGGACAAATTCCGCAACACTTTTATTTAAAATGTTACTCTGATTTTCAAACAAGCATAAACAAAAATCGGTTTTTTCTGGCCGTGAAAATGGGGATGTCACAGTTGGTTTCAGAGCATTAGTTTAAGCAAACTAGGAAATTGTAGGATTTCTACACTTAAACTTAGAATGCTAAGCGATTATTGTGAGGTGTGAGCACTAGCTTATTTTAGGAATTGTGTCTAAAATGCTTTTATGTGCGAAATGCTTTATGCCTTATGTGCTGATAATTGTTCGGATCTATGGTCTGTTGCCGACTGGATCTGGAAACCTTATGTGTTTAGGATTCTAAACGTACGACTACGATATTAGAACTAGCATGTAAACATTTCGGAGAGATAAGGATGATCTAAATTCACCTTATTCAGTGTATAGATCAAAATGGCAAGAACCCGCAGTGGAGCTGGGAATGCAAATGGGAATAGGAATCAACCCCCAATGATTCAACAAATACCTGTTGTAGCAGATGTTCCTGAGCCAATCACGATGGCCGGAGTGCAAGCGATGATCCAGATGATGTTGGATCGTCCAATGGACGAAACTAGGCATTTGCTCCAACAAAATCGCGAGGAAGCTACCATACCAATTGTAGAGCCCGAGCTGAATGATGGGCCGTCTGAAGGAGGAAACTACAGTGGGACTGTTGGTCAAGCCAACCCACCGATAGTTAGGCAAAACCACCAGAATGGAGGAAATGACGGACGTGGATGGAAATACAAGGATTTCATGGCATCTAAACCACCGTGTCTATCTAGAAGCCCGACGCCGGTGGAAGTCATGAACTGGATCTCCGAGATGGAAACGTTGTTTGAGAGTTACGAGTGTAGCAACAGGCAGAAGACCGCTCTCGCGGTTCCTCTGTTGAAATCTGGAGTACTAAGCTGGTGGAAGCTATTAGCTTATTCAATGCCCAAAGGAGAAGCGAGCAAGATGTCGTGGGAGGATTTTCTGGTGCAGTTAAAGATGTAATACTGCTCCGAGCAGGATTTTCTGGAGATCAATAACGAATTCCAAAATTTGAAGAAGGGAAGAATGAGCGTTACTGAATACGCTGCAAGCTTTACAGAGAAAATGAAGCTTGTTCCTCACCTCGTCCCAACTGAACTCTCCAAGGTTAACAAGTTTGCCCTCGGATTACCAGCGAACTTCGGTCCAATGGTCAAGCAAACAACCACTCTGAAAGCCGCCATATGGGCTTCTAAGAATGTGGAGACCTAGATACGAGAGAAGGGTCTGGAGAGAGCGGAGGTGGGAGAGAAAAGGAAATTTGATGGGTCGTCGAAATTCAGCAAGAAAAGCAAGTTCTCAAGGTCTGGTACGCAGAAGTCTGGAGGAGGTGAAGCCAAATGGTGCGACAAGTGCAAGAAGAAGCACCAGGGAAATGTGACGGAGGAGTCACTTGTTTCAAATGTGGAAAACATGGGCACTATGCCAACGAGTGCACGTTCACTAAGAAGGTCTGTTATGAGTGCAACGAGGAAGGGCACATTTTGAGGGACTGTCCGAAGAAGAAGGAGGCAGGAAGACCCAACATTCCACCGAAGCCGAAGGCAAGAGCCTTCCAGATGACGCTCGAGGCTGCAAAGGAGGCAGCAGACGTCGCTTCAGGTACCTTTCTTGTAAATGGATTGCCTGCCAATATACTATTTGATTCCGGAGCAAACTACTCCTTTGTATCGCATAAATTTGGTGGGAAATTAGCATTGCCTGTAGAAAAAACTTGATAATGCCCTAATTGTGGAAGTTGCCAGTGGCAAGTTCGTACCTGTTAGTAATCGTATTAGGAACATCGTCATCGACCTAAATGGAAATGAATTCCACGAAGAGCTATTACCCATAGAGTTGAACGGTTTCGATATCGTTTTGGGAATGGATTGGCTTAGCGCCAACGATGCTGAGATTCAATGCCGAAATAAGATAGTAAGAATAAACCCACCCGGAAAGGAGTCATTTATGGTGTACGGGGATAAACACAGAGTGACATCTGGGATTATCTCCCTGATGAAAGCCAGAAAATGTTTGTCCAAGGGATGTGCATCATAGTTGGCATTCGTTATCGATGCTAAGAAGGAAAAGAAGGAGGTGCAGAGTATACCAGTTGTGTGTGATTATCCGGAAGTCTTTCCCAGAGATCTTCCCGGATTACCACCTGATACACAAGTGGAGTTTCTTATAGACTTGTTACCAGGAACGACACCGATAGCAAAGGCACCATACCAATTAGCACCGACGGAAATGAAGGAGCTTATGACTCAACTTCAGGAGTTGTTGGACAAAGGTTTCATTCGACCTAGTTCATCACCCTGGGGAGCTCCGGTGCTATTCGTGAAGAAGAAAGACGGAAGAATGAGAATGTGTATAGACTACCGAGAGCTGAACAAGGCAACAGTGAAGAACAAGTATCTATTGCCAAGGATTGATGACCTATTCGATCAGCTGCTAGGTTCGAGCTATTTTTCAAAGATCGATCTTAGGTCAGGATACCATCAGCTGAAGGTGAGAGATCAGGATATCGAGAAGACTGCGTTCAGAACGAGATATGGACACTACGAGTTCTTGGTTATGTTGTTTGGACTAACAAATGCTCCAGCAACATTCATGGATCTGATGAATAGGGTCTGTAATCCATTCCTCGATAAGTCCGTGATAGTATTCATTGATGACATTCTCATCTACTCGAAAAGCCAGGAGGAGCATGGCAAGCATCTACGAGAAGTGTTGGAAGTCTTGAAGAAGGAGAAACTATATGCAAAGGTCTCCAAGTGTGATTTTTGGCTCCGAGAAGTCCAATTCTTGGGTCATGTGGTTAACCAGGAGGGAATAATGGTTGACCCAGCAAAAATCGAAGCTGTAATGAAGTGGGAACGACCGAAGAGTCCCACAGAGATTCAAAGCTTTCTAGGATTAGCCGGATATTACCGACGATTTATCCAAGGCTTTTCTTCGATAGCTGCTCCATTGACTACTTTGACCCATAAAGGAGCTACTTATACATGGAGCGAGAAGCATGAAGAAGCATTCGAGAAGCTAAAGAAGAAGTTATGTGAAGCACCGATTCTTTTTATACCCGATGGAGTTGAAGACTTCGCAGTCTATAGTGACGCATCTGGAGTCGGGTTGGGTTGTGTTCTAACCCAAAGAGAAAAGGTTATACCATACGCATCTCGACAATTGAAGGAGCATGAGAAGAACTACCCCACTCACGATTTGGAGTTGGCAGCGGTAGTTTTTGCTCTAAAGATATGGAGGCATTACCTCTATGGCACGAAGTGCAAACTTTTCACTGATCATAAGAGTCCCCAGTATCTCTTTATTCAGAAAGAATTGAACATGAGGCAATGACGCT
Organism: Lactuca virosa; assembly: GCF_052849685.1. NCBI lineage: Eukaryota > Viridiplantae > Streptophyta > Magnoliopsida > Asterales > Asteraceae > Lactuca > Lactuca virosa. The sequence continues at coordinate 331,947,233 of NC_136426.1, read as the reverse complement.
GGCTAGAATTACTCAAGGACTACGACTGTGAGATACTTTACCACCCCGGTAAAGCAAATGTTGTAGCTGATGCTCTCAGTTGGAAAGTCAATCTTGAAAGGAAAAGGCCAAGAGCATTGAGAATTGAAGTTGTCTCGACAATTGTGGAAAGTGTCAAGAAAGCTCAAGAAGAAGCCTAAAAAAAGAATGACCGAAAGGAAGAACGTTTGGGAAAGACGTTGGTATTCGGTACAAACCGTCAAGGACTGAAGGTATTCCAAGATCGGATTTGGGTACCTAAGACGGGAGGAATAAGAGATCTTCTGAGGGAAGAAGCTCACAAGACCATGTACTCGATTCATCCTTGTAGCACAAAAATGTATAGGGACCTAAAACCCTTCTACTGGTGGCCGACGATGAAGCTCGATGTTGCGAAGTATGTGGCCGAGTGTGTAACTTGTGCAAGAGTTAAGGCACAACATCAGAAACCGTATGGGAATTTAGAACCCTTACATGTACCCATGGGTAAATGGGAAGACATCATCATGGATTTTGTGACTAAACTACACAGGACGAAGAACGTGATGGGTTTTGAGCATTCTAACACTCCTATGGTGTACATGCAACCCTAGAAACCTTGGATCTATGTTTGACTAAGATACATGCAAATAATTATTTTTCCAAGGTTCTTATCCTAACTAGCATGGCATGGGGTACTTTTGATCTCATATTTAATTAGTCATACTTTTGATCTCTAAATTAATTCTAGATTAATTATAGATCAATACTAATTAAATAATATGATTTTATATTAATATATTAGGACTTATAATATATTAATAAATCATAACTTATACTATTCTCAAATGATTATCCATAAATTGTTCGGGTGAAGTGCAACCCAAATAGACCATGTCGGGTCGTGTCAAGTACATACCAAATATAGTTATGGACTTAAACACTATATCCAACAGTCTCCCACTTGGATAAGTCTAATAACTATAGTTGCAAGTATGACTTCAGGAACCGATCAACAATCGTAGCTCTTTAAACACTATTGAACTATGAAGCGCCATTTTAGATAAGTGATCATATAATCCTCTGTTCTAGATATCAGCCGGACAAATACATGGAACATGGTCTTGCTTATTGTCCAGCATTTGTTTCCCGATTTCCGATTTGTTTGACATAGAACTTAACTCAACACATCAATTTAGTTCTGACCGCGCCCGGTACATAGGTCAAAACAAAATCATCGAGGGGCCCAGATATTGCTTCTAATCCTAGAAGGAACAGATAAACTTCGACTCATATGTTTGCTCTACTACTTGTTGAATTACACACAAAAGCACGGTTTATAACATCGAGTTACCAATGCGTTTTCGTGCAATCAATGCATAAGCAACTCATAGGCAACAAATCTTATCTCTAGGTTTGAAGACTTATATGATATTACCGTCTCACGATCACTCGAGATAAATTCCATGAAGTGATACAAGTGAGCGTGGGTTGAATCCAATACTCAGAACTTATGAGCACTCATGAGTGTTGTAACCCCGCTTTGTCTAACATCTTAGACCTCTACAAGCCAACCCATGGCAGTCTTGATTCATATCTACTTCCAACATATGACCGACTGTGAAGAGTTTGAATAATATGATATAAACCATAACATAATTATTCTGGAAGTCAAAACATGCAAAAAGAAATAATAGTAAACGATTGACAAGAGATAGCAACACTTTACTCATAAATAACAGCTTTTATTTATCATCAAATGTCAATTACATTTTACAAATTTCAAGATTATCTAACTACTAAAACTAATATCATCCTTCAGCCCTATGCTCCGAGCATGCTGGAGATGCTTAGCCCGAGTCAGTCCCTTCGTGAGGGGATCTGCTGGGTTCTCATCCGATGATACCCTCTTTGCCACGAGGATTCCTTCTTCTATTCGATGTCTAATTATATTTTCTGTCAATATGTCTGGATCTCCCATGATCTCTTGGTTCCTTGGCTAAGGCAACCGCACTATTGCTGTCACAGAAAATCTACATTGGCTCCTTTATAGCTGGTACAACTCCAAGGTGTCCGATGAAGTTCTTTAGCCATATAGCCTCCTTTGATGCCTTGCTTGCTGCTATATACTCTGATTCACAAGTGGAATCAGCCACTGTCTCCTGCTTGGAACTTTTCCAAGTAATTACCCCTCCATTTAGAGTAAAGACCCAGCCCGACTGAGAGCGGAAATTATCCCTACCAGTCTGAAAGCTAACATCACTGTACCCTACAACTCTCAAGTCCTCACTGCCACCGAGGGTAAGGACCCAGTCCTTAGTCCTCCGTAGGTACTTGAGGATATTCTTTACCGCAGTCCAGTGTGCCTTGCCAGGGTTCCCCTGATACCTGCTAACCATGCTCAAAGCAAAGGCTACATCAGGTTGAGTACACGTCATAGCATACATGATCGATCCTACAGCTGAAGCATAAGGTATTCGACTCATTTCTGCTATCTCAGCCTCAGTACTAGGGCTTTGTGTCTTACTCAATCTGGCGTTACTCTGGATGGGTAACTCTCCTTTCTTGGAGTTATGCATGTTGAACCTTTTCAACACTTTGTCCACATAAGTGCTTTGACTAAGTCCAATTAGTCTTTTACTCCTGTTTCTCAAAATCCTTATCCCTAGGATATAGGCAGCTTCTCCAAGGTCCTTCATAGCGAAACACTTCCCAAGCCAGGACTTTACTTCCTGCAGGGTTGGGATGTCATTTCCTATGAGTAGTATGTCATCCACATACAGTACCAAAAAGCTGACTATACTCCCACTAGCCTTGATATAGACACAAGATTCATCTTCACTCCTTGAAAAGCCAAATTCTTTGATTTTCTCATCAAAGCAAAGATTCCATCTGCGAGGTGCCTGTTTTAATCCATAAATGGATTTCTCGAGCTTACACACTCTACTGGGGTACTCTGTACTGACAAAACCCTCTAGCTGAACCATGTAAACATCTTCAGCCAACTTTCCATTAAGGAAAGCGGTTTTGACATCCATTTGCCATATTTCATAATCATGAAATGCAGCAATGGCTAACAGAACCCTAATAGACTTAATTTCGGCCACTGGTGAAAAGGTCTCATCATAATCAACTCCCGGAGTTTGAGAATAACCCTTTGCAACCAGTCGTGCCTTATAAGTGTGTACATTACCATCCATGTCGGTCTTCTTCTTGAAGATCCATTTGCACCCAACTATCTTACGATCAGGTACATTGTCAACCAAGTTCCAAACTTGATTGTCATACATGGACTGAATCTCGCTATCCATAGCCTCTTTCGATTTAGCAGCCTCAGGGCCTGCTATGGCTTCCGTGTAGCTGTTAGGCTCATCCATATTTACCAGTGTGTTATCACTGATAAGTGTCTCACCTTCTACAGTAATATGAAAACCATAATAATGCTCAGGTGCATTCCTAACTCTAGTGGAACGCCTCAGAGGTATAGATTATTCAGTCGGCTCAACAGGAGTTCTCTCCTCAGGTTGAGGGCTAGGGTTTGAGGTTCCTTCACCACTTGACTCTTGAATTTCCTCAAGGTCAATTTGCCTCCCACTGTCTCCTTGGCTCATGAATTCTCTCTCTCGAAAGAATCCTCTTCTTGCTACAAAGACCACATTATCACTGGGTCTGTAGAAGATGTAACCAAAGGATTTCTGTGGGTAGCCGATGAAAATACACCTTTCGCTTCAGGTTTCGAGCTTATAATGAGTCTCGCGTCTCACGAAAGCCTCGCAACCCCAAATCTTGATGTGGTCTAGATTGGGAACTTTTCCAGTCCACACCTCGTGAGGTGTTTTAGCAACCTTCTTTTTAGGGACTAGATTAAGGATATGGGCGGCAGTCTCTAAGGCATACCCCCAAAATGAGATTGGTAGCGAAGCTCGACTCATCATGGAACGAACCATGTCCAACAAGGTCCGATTGCACCTCTCAGCTACACAATTCAACTGTGGTGTCCTAGGAGGTGTCAATTATGAGACAATCCCACATTCCTTAAGATAGTCAAGGAACTCAGTACTAAGATACTCACCACCACGATCGGATCGAAGCATCTTAATGTTCCTGCCCAACTGATTCTCCACTTCTTGCTTAAACTCTTTTAATTTCTCAAAGGTTTCTGACTTATGCTTGATTAGGTAGACATATCCATATCTACTAAAATCATCAGTAAAAGTCACATAGAACCGATTAGCATCTCTTGTGGCGGTTCTGAAGGGTCCACACACATCCGTGTGTATGAGGTCCAACAAACCTTCACCCCTAGCACAAGTGCCAGTAAAAGGTGACTTTGTCATTTTACCAAGGAAACAAGATTCACAACTATCATCTGACTTTAGGTCAAATGACTCCAAGACTCCATCCTTTTGGAGTTGGCCTATGCGTTTCTTGCTTACATGTCCAAGACGACAATGCCATAAGGATGCTTTATCTAAGCTAGTGGAAGAGTTAATACACAATACATTATTTCCTAGATTATCTACAACAGATACAGTTTCATACACGCCATCACAAGGTAATGCTTTAAAATAAAGAACATTATTAAAGAAAGCATCAATACTACCATTATTATTATCAAAATAAAAGGTAAAACCTTGTTTATACAATGTATGAAAGGAAATAACATTTCTTGCCATTTCTGGCGAATAATAACATTTATTCAAATCTAATGTAAACCCACTATTTAGCAGTAAGGAATAAACTCCTATCTTGGTGACAGGTGAAGCTTTCATGTTTCCCATGATCAAGTTTATCTTTCCCTGCTCCACATTCTCACTTCTTTTTAGTCCCTACAAATCACAACATATGTGAATACCACAACCTGTATCAAGGACCCAAGACTTAGAATGAGGTGAGTTATTAGACAATATAGTGTATATACCTGCATGGTTGGGTTTTACTTTCCCATCCTTCAAATCTTGCTGGTACTTTGGGCAGTTTCGCTTCCAGTGTGACTTTTCATGGCAATAGAAGCATTCAGCCTCATTAGGGTTAGCAGAAGGAGTGACAAAACCTTTCTTGGTTTTGCTTGAAGAGGAGCCTTCAAGGGTCTTACCCTTGGTACCCTTAGAAGGGTTCTTTCTCTTCTTCCCTTTGCCATGCCTGATTGCCAAGACATTGGCCGCAGTTGGAGTAGGAGTAGGAGTAGTAACAACCGACTTACCCTTTAGACCACTTTCGGCGGTCTTCAAGAGTCCTTGAAGTTTGCTGAGGGTGACTTCTTCCTTGTTCATGTGATATGTCATGCGGAATTGATCATAACACGATGGCAAGGAGTGAAAAATGATGTATATTGCTAACTCCTCAGGGAAGTTCACATTCAGCTTCGGTAAACGGTCCACATACCTTTGCATTTTTTGCATGTGGCCCGTGATGGGTTCACCATCCTTCATTCGGGTTGTTATCATAGAGGAGATTATTTCATATCGCTCTTGACGAGCACTTTGATGGTAGCGGTCCATCAAGTCCTGGTGCATCTCAAAAGGATAATAGTCCTCATAGGACTTTTGGAGCTCGGCTGTCATGGTGGCCATCATGATGCATGCCACTTTTGTAGCATCTCTTTCATGTACCTCATATTCAGCAAGCTCTTCAGGAGTAGCAGTTGGCTCGGGTACCTTCAGCTCCTTGTGGAGAACATATTCTTTGTTCTCATACCGAGTGACCATCCTGATGTTTCTGATCCAATCTGTCAAGTTGGACCCATCAAAGATGACTCTCCCACAAAGATTCATGAGAGAGAAGGAGCTAGTAGGGTTTGAGCCAGAAGCATTGTTATTGGAAGACATCTGAAAAGAAGAGGGAATAGATTAGATTAGATATAGAGATAGTCCTTAACAAAACACCCAAATGTAATATTAAGGCTAGGACCCAACATAATATTTTATAACTTAGAAGAGGGATGCCGTTCATTGAACTTTCTTCAATGGCATGTTTCAATCTCGAGTGTGCCCTTCAAGTTTTGTGACTGGGATGCCGATGATCACAAAACAAGGTGTGAAGTAACCATGCAAATTACTTGGTACCCTTAATGTATTACCCCTCAATCGATGTGCCGGTTAACCACACACGCTCCATCGATACTATGATAAACATTAAGTCACCCTTTACCTACCTTGTTAAGTTCAAGTTAGTGTGCCGGTTAACCACACACGCTCCACTAACGACTTAAACAAAGTGTAAAGTGTAATTTCATGGATTAGCACCTTATTCACATTTTCCTAAAATAACTAAGATTGGGAATTCAATAAAGTTTAGTTACTTTAGTATTATCATTATACTTTTAATGAGAATTTATAAGTCCTTGTCCTACCCGTTCGGCTAACGACCCTCCACCGATCAAGGAAGCCGTGGGTGAGAGTGGACACCCATTAAGTTGCCATTTTATAGGCTACAACCTTATACCCCCTTTATAGACCGGCTTCGTGAATGAGGCGTACTAGCAGTAAGACGACTTGATCTTATACATATATAAATATTATTAAACTTATAATATTATAAAGTATAAGGGTTGAATTTTAACTTTTAAAATTCTAGGGGTTGGAACTAAAGTTTTTAATATGACTTTACATGTTCCAAAACTTGAGGGCAAGTTTTGTAAACTTTCAAAACTTTTCATTTCTCATAACTTATGAGTTAATGTTTATTATAAATGAAGACTCTTCATTTTTTGTAACCTATGTGTTCTTTTAATGGTTATTTATAATTGTGACTTTTGGTTATCCATAACTTAAGAACTAGTTATGGACTCCATTAAAACACATAAAGATCAAGAATTAATCTAATCAATTATTAGCACATAATTTCTATGATCTTCTAAATTCATATGTTTATGAGTGTTCATATCAAAAATTTCAAGAATCGTAAGTATCAAATAAACAAACCAGTCTCTGATACCACTGATGGGTTTTGAGCATTCTAACACTCCTATGGTGTACATGCAACCCTAGAAACCTTGGATCTATGTTTGACTAAGATACATGCAAATAATTATTTTTCCAAGGTTCTTATCCTAACAAGCATGGCATGGGGTACTTGAATCAAATAAAACTAGTAGAATTAATTACCTTGTAGTAGTAGTTGATTGCTTGGAGTTTGAGAGCCTAGCACCAATAATGTGGATGCCTCAAATGGAAGTCACAAATCACCACAAACTTGGAAACTTGAGAGAATAGTCACAAACTTCTTGAAATCGGCCTTCTTAGTTTACACACATCAACTAGTGTCATTTCAAGAACCAAAGCCTCCTTTATATAGTGTGGTGGATTAGGGTTACATTCATGTAAACCCTAATACCCATGTCTTTTCGTTTCCATGAGATCCATGGGTTAAAGCTCCATGGAGTATCCATGGACTTTCCATGCAAGCCTAGCCCATTCCAAATAAGCATTAGCCCACACTATATAAATACAAGAGCCCATATTTAATTAGTCATACTTTTGATCTCTAAATTAATTCTAGATTAATTATAGATCAATAATAATTAAATAATATGATTTTATATTAATATATTAGGACTTATAATATATTAATAAATCATAACTTATACTATTCTCAAATGATTATCCATAAATTGTTCGGGTGAAGTGCAACCCAAATGGACCATGTCGGGTCGGGTCAAGTACATACCAAATATAGTTATGAAAGTTACGAATTTTTAAAGTTTGTAGTGTTGGATATAGTGTCTAAGTCCATAACTTTATTTGGTATGTACTTGACCCGACCCGGCATGGTCCATTTGGGTTGCATGGCATTGCAATACTTGGATAGACTAAATGAGAGAATAAGACACTTATGATTATTAATATATTATAAGTTCTAATATATTAATAATAGTATTATTTTATTAGTATTGATCAAGTATTAATCTAGGATTAATCTAGTGATCAAAGTGAGACTAATTAAATATATAGGGTTGATTATGACAATCATCAATTTTTTTAGGGTGGATTAATGATCCATGGTTTATGGGTTTGGTTATAACCATATGGAGCTCCATGGATAGTCCATGGGAGTTACAAACCCATGGGTTATGAGAAATCAAGAGTCATGACAATTAAGGGCATTCATGTGTAAACCCTAATTGTGACAACACTATAAAAGGAACCCTATGGCTCGCAAATTGGTGACCTAGTGTTACTAGAGAGGGCATAACCGATTTTGAGGCTAAGTGACATTCTCTCAAGTTATTCCAAGTCTTGTGGTGTTGTGTGAAGCATTTGAGGCACAACATTTGGGGTGCTAGGGTCACAAAGTCTTGAAGGAATCCAAGCAACAACAAGGTATGTATTTCTACTAGTTTTTATGTTTTATGTAATCCCCATGCCATGCTAGTTAGGAAATAACCTTGTTAAAAGAAATTTGCATGTATATAGAGAAAACATAGATTCAAGGTTATTAGGGTTGCATGTACACTTAGGAAGTGTTAGAATGCTCAAAAACCCATCAGTGGTATCAGAGCCTAGGATTGTTTTCTGTATACTTGATGCAAAACTGCTTAAAAATCGAAAATTCTGTATTCTGACGACTGGACTCGCCGAGTCCATGGGGAGGACTCGCCGAGTCCATGAACAAATTCATCCTACTCGACGAGTAGAATAATGCACTCGGCGAGTAGGAGCGTGCTGGGCAGTTTTTTCGAGTTTTGTTGCTGGAAATGGATTAAGATCTTTATCCCAATCTGTTTTGGACTTGTAAAATCTGTTTTTCAAAATGATAATGATTATGTTAACCCATTTTACATGACTTTTATCAATTTTCAAGTATTGTATATGTTTATATGATTTCTTGAAATTGCTTGACATGAATTTGTGTTCTTATGAGTTTTAGAAGATCATAGGAATTATGTGTAACCTCCATGTGTGTTTAATTCATGATCTTAATGGCTATGATGGTGTCCATAACTTGTCCTCAAGTTATGGATAACCAAAAGTCACTTCTTTTAATTATGATTAAAGAACTAAAGAGGTTTCATAAAATGAAGAGTCTTCATTTTTATGAACCATTAAAACTCATAAGTTACAAATTGAAGAGACTTGGAATAGTTTCAAATCTTGCCCTCAAGTTTTGGAATTTGAAAAGTCTTACACTTTAATACTTTAATTCCAAATTAAACCTTAGATTTTTAAAAAGTTTAAAAATCAACACTTATACTATTATTATAATTTTATTATATAGATATGTATAAGAATATGTCATTCTTACCGTTAGTAGGCCTCATTCACGAAGCCGGTCTTAAGGGGGGGTATAAGGTTGTTGCCTATAAAATGGTGACTTAATGGGTGTCCACTCTCACCCACCGCTTCCTTGATCGGTGGAGGGTCGTTAGCCGAACGGGTAGGATACGACTTTAAATACTCGTTAAAAGTATAATGAATTATAAAGTAACTATACATTATAAATTCCCAATCTTAGTTTCTTTAGGAAAATGTGAAATTGGTGCTAGCCCATAAAATTACACTCTGTACCTTACCAAGTCGTTAGTGGAGCGTGTGTGGTTAACCGGCACACTAACATGGACTAGTAAGAGTGGCAAAGGGTAACTTGACTTTATTATAGATCGGTGGAGCGTGTGTGGTTAACCGGCACATCGATTAGGTAATATTGTTGAGGGTACCAAGTCAATTTGTATGGTTATTCACACCTTGTTTGTGATCCTCGGCATCCCAGTCACAAACTTGAGAGGGCACAATCGAGATTCAAACATGCCATTGAAAAGTTCAATGTATCTCAAAAGATCTAGGAGTTTCAAAACCAATAAAACCTAATAATAAAATATTTCGTTCTTATGGTGGAAATTGGTAAATCGTTATTTACCTACCTTCAAATATTTTATAGTATGGATTACGGCATCCCTCTTCCAACTATAAATAGTTTGTTGGATCCTAGCCTTAATATTTCATTTGGGTGAATTATTAAGGATTCCTAATCTAATGAAACCTGTCTTTCTTTCCTTTCAGATGTCTTCCAACAATGCTTCTGGCTCAAACCCAACAGGCTCCTTTTCCCTTATGAACTTGTGTGGTAAGGTGATCTTTGATGGATCCAATTTCAATGAGTGGATCAGAAACATCAGAATGATTACCCGCTATGAGGACAAAGAATATGTCCTCGATAGGGAGCTTAAGGTTGTGAGTGAAGCCACTGCTATTCCTGAAGAGTTTGCGGAGTTTGTTGCACATGAAAAGGATGCTACTAAAGTAGCATGCATCATGATGGCCACCATGACTCCTGAACTTCAAAAATCCTATGAAGATTTCTACCCCTATGAGATGCACCTGGATCTGATGGAAAGGTACCATCAGAGCGCGCGCCAGGAGAGGTATGAAATCATCTCCTCCATGATAACCGCAAGGATGAAGGATGGTGAACCCATCACCGGTCACTTGCAGAAGATGCAAAGGTTCGTTGACCGGTTGCTGAAGCTAAATGTTGACTTTCCTGAGGAAATGGCAATTGACATCATTCTCCATTCCATACCTCCAAGTTATGATCAGTTTCGTATGACTTATCATATGAACAAGGAGGAAGTCACACTTAGCAAACTTCAAGGACTCTTAAGGACAGCTGAAAATGGCCTTAAGGGTAAAGCGGTTGCTACTTCTGCTCCTTCAACAACCCCTGTTCTGGCTATTGGGCAGGGAAAGGGTAAGAAGAGGAAAAACCCTTCGAAGGGTACCAAGGGTAAGACTCTTGATGGTTCCTCTTCAAGTGGGACAAAGAAAGGTCCCATTACTCCTTCTTCAAACCCAAAGGAAGCACAGTGCTTCTATTGCCAGGATAAGGGACACTTCAAGCGAAGCTGCCCTAAATATCTGCAAGATGTAAAGGATGGGAAGGTTAAACCCACCCATGCAGGTATTTACACAATATTGTCTAATAACTCATTTAATGCTAATTCTTGGGTGCTTGATACAGGTTGTGGTATTCACATTTGTACTGATTTGCAGGCACTAAGAAGAAGTGAGCAAGTGGAGCACGAGAGGATAAACTTAGTCATGGGCAACATGAAAGCATCACCTGTTACCAAGATAGGAGTTTATTCTTTATTGCTTAATAATGGGTTAATGTTAGATTTGAATAAGTGTTGTTACTCACCCGAAATGGCGAGAAATATTATTTCTTTTCATGGCTTGTACAAACAAGGTTTTTCATTTTCATTTGATAATAAAAATGGTGTTATTAATGTTTATTACAATGATGTATTTTACTTTAAAGCATTACCTTGTGATGGTGTATATGAAGCCGTGAATGTTGTAGACAATCTAGGAAATAATGTGTTGTATATTGATTCTTCAGATAGCTTGGATAAAGCATCCTTGTGGCATTGTCGTCTTGGACATGTTAACAAGAAGCGCATAGGCCAACTCCAAAAGGCTAGAGTCTTGGAATCATTTGACCTCAAGTCAGATGATAGTTGCGAGTCTTGTTTACTTGGAAAAATGACAAAGTCACCCTTCACAGGTACTTGTGATAGGGGTGAAGGTTTGTTGGACCTTGTACACACGGATGTGTGTGGGCCCTTCAGAGTTGCTACAAGGGATGCTAATCGCTATTATGTGACTTTTACTGATGATTACAGTAGATATGGATATATTTACTTAGTCAACCATAAGTCAGAAACCTTTGAAAAGTTCAAAGAGTTTAAGCAGGAAGTGGAGAATCAATTGGGAAGGAACATCAAGATGCTCCGATCCGATCGGGGAGGAGAGTATCTTAGCATTGAGTTCCTTGACTATCTTAAGGAATGTGGGATTGTCTCACAATTGACACCTCCCAGAACACCACAGTTGAATGGTGTAGCTGAGAGGCGCAATCGAACCTTGTTGGATATGGTTCGTTCCATGATGAGTCGAGCTTCGTCACCAATCTCTTTCTGGGGGTATGCCTTAGAGACTGCCGCCCATATCCTTAATCTAGTCCCTACTAAAAAGATTGCCAAAACACCTCACGAGATGTGGACTGGGAAAGTTCCCAATTTGGACCACATCAAGATTTGGGGTTGTGAAGCTTTCGTGAGGCGTGAGACTCATGATAAGCTTGAACCTCGAAGTGAGAGGTGTATTTTCATCGGCTACCCACAGAGATCCTTTGGTTACCTCTTCTACAGACCCAATGATAATGTGGTTTTTGTAGCAAGAAGAGGAGTCTTTCGTGAGAGAGAATTCATAAGCCAAGGGGACAGTGGGAGGCAAATTGACCTTGAAGAGCTTCAAGAGTCAAGTGGTGAAGGAACCTCAAATGCTATCGACCAACATGAGGAGGAAACTCCTGTTGATCCGATAGATGAGTCTGTACCTCCAAGACGTTCCACTAGGGTGAGGAACACACCTGATTTTTATTATGGTTATCACATCACCACTGAAGGTGATACATTTATTAGTGATAGTACACTAATAGATTTGGATGAACCTAATAATTACAGGGAAGCCATGGCAGGCCCTGAGTCTGCTAAATGGAAGGAGGCTATGGACAGCGAGATTCAGTCCATGTATGACAATCAAGTTTGGAACTTGGTTGACAATGTACCAGGTCGTAAGACAGTTGGGTGCAAATGGATCATCAATAAGAAGACCGACATGGATGGGAAGGTACACACTTACAAAGCACGACTGGTTGCGAAGGGCTTTACTCAAACTCTGGGAGTTGACTATGATGAGACCTTCTCACCAGTAGCTAAGATTAAGTCTATTAGAGTATTGTTAGCCATAGCTGCATTTCATGATTATGAAATATGGCAAATGGATGTCAAAACCGCTTTCCTTAATGGAAAGTTGGCTGAGAATGTTTACATGGCTCAACCAGAGGGTTTTGTCGATACAAGATACCCTAATAGAGTGTGTAAGCTTGATAAATCCATTTATGGATTGAAACAAGCATCTCGCAGATGGAATCTTTGCATTGATGAGAAAGTCAAAGAGTTTGGCTTTTCTAGGAGTGAGGATGAGTCTTGTGTGTATGTCAGGGCTAGTGGGAGCATAGTTAGCTTCTTGGTGTTGTATGTGGATGACATACTTCTCATAGGAAACGACGTCCCAACCTTGCAGGAGGTTAAGTCCTGGCTTGGGAAGTGTTTCGCTATGAAAGACCTTGGAGAAGCTGCCTATATCCTAGGGATAAGGATATTGAGAGATAGGATTAAGAGACTAATTGGACTTAGTCAAAGTACTTACTTGGATAAGGTGCTGAAGAGGTTCAGCATGCAAGAATCCAAGAAAGGAGAATTACCAATCCAGAGTAATGCCAAGCTAAGTAAGACTCAGAGTCCGAATACAGAGGCTGAGATAGCTGAGATGAGTCATATAGCATATGCTTCCGCGGTGGGCTCAATCATGTATGCTATGACCTGTACTCGCCCTGATGTGGCTTTTGCTTTGAGCATGGTCAGTAGATATCAAGGGAACCCTGGCAAGGCACACTGGACAGCGGTAAAGAACATTCTCAAATATCTGCGGAGGACTAAGGATTGGGTCCTTACCCTCGGAGGCAGTGATGACTTGAGAGTGGAAGGATAATTTCCAGACTGATAGGGATAATTTCCGCTCTCAGTCAGGCTGGGTCTTTATCCTAAATGGAGGGGCAATTACTTGGAAAAGTTCCAAGCAGGAGACAGTAGCTGATTCTACTTGTGAATCAGAGTACATAGCAGCAAGTGAAGCAGCTAAGGAGGCGATATGGCTAAAGAACTTCATCGGAGACCTTGGAGTTGTACCAGCTATAAAAGAGCCAATGAAAATTTCTGTGACAGCGAAAGTGCGGTTGCTTTGGCTAAGGAACCGAGAGATCACGGGAGATCTAGGCACATTGACAGAAAATACCATTTCATCAGACATCGAATAGAAGAAGGACTCCTCGTGGCTAAGAGGGTATCATCAGATGAGAACCCGGCAGATCCCCTCACGAAGGGACTGAGCATGGTTAAGCATTTACAGCATGCGAGGCGCATTGGGCTGAAGGATGATATTAGTTTCAATAATTAGATTCCTGAAACTTGTAAAATTTAATTGACATTTGATGATAAATAAAAGTTGTTATTTATTTATGAGTAAGGTGTTACTATCTTGTGTTGATTGTTTACTATGTTTCAATTTTGCATGTTTTTACTTCCAGAATAATTATGTTATTATTCAAACCATCCACAGTCAGTCAAACTTTGGAAGTAAGTATTGATTTAAGACTGTCATGAATTTGGCTTGTATGATTTGTCTAAAAGTGCTTTGGACAATGCAATGGTTGCTACAACATTCATGAGTACTCATAAGGGCTGAGTATTGGATCCAACCCACGCTCACTTGCATCGCTTCATGGAATTTATCTCGAGTGATCGTGAGACGGTAATATCATATAAATCTTCAAACCTAGAGATATGAGTTGTTGACTATGAGTTGGTTATTCATTGATTGTACGAAAACGCATTGGTAACTCGATGTTACAAAACGTGCGTTTGTGAATAATTCAACAAGTAGTTAGTACAAGCATATCAGTCGAAGTTTATCTGTTCCTTCTAGAAATAGAAGCGATATCTGGGTCCCTCGATGATTTGGTTTTGACTTATGTACCGGGCCCGGTCAGAACCTAATTGATGTGATCAATTTAGTTCTATGTCGAAACAAATCAGAGATCGAGAATTAAATGCTGGACAATAAGTAAGACCATGTTCCATGTGTTTGTCCGGCTGATATCATGAGAACAGAGGATTATATGATCACTTATCTTAAATGGCGTATCATCATCATCTCAGTTCCGAGAGACTTTGAAAGAGCTACGATTGCTAGTCGGATTTTGAAGTCATATTTGCAAATATAGTTATTAGACTTATCCAAGTGGGAGACTGTTGGATATAGTGTCTAAGTCCAAAACTTTATTTGGTATGTACTTGACCCGACCCGGCATGGTCCATTTGGGTTGCATGACATTGCAATACTTGGATGGACTAAATGAGAGAATAAGGCACTTATTATTATTAGTATATTATAAGTTCTAATATATTAATAATAATATTATTTAATTAGTATTGATCAAGTATTAATCTAGGATTAATCTAGTGATCAAAGTGAGACTAATTAAATATATAGGGTTGATTATGATAATCATCAATTCTTTTATGGTGGATTAATGATCCATGGTTTATGGGTTTGGTTATAACCATATGGAGCTCCATGGATAGTCCATGGGAGTTACAAACCCATGGGTCATGAGAAATCAAGAGTCATGACAATTAAGGGCATTCATGTGTAAACCCTAATTGTGACAACACTATAAAAGGAACCCTATGGCTAGCAAAATGGTGACCTAGTGTTACTAGAGAGGGCATAACCGATTTTGAGGCTAAGTGACATTCTCTCAAGTTATTCCAAGTCTTGTGGTGTTGTGTGAAGCATTTGAGGCACAACATTTGGGGTGCTAGGCTCACAAAGTCTTGAAGGAATCCAAGCAACAACAAGGTATGTATTTCTACTAGTTTTTATGTTTTATGTAATCCCCATGCCATGCTAGTTAGGAAATAACCTTGTTAAAAGAAATTTCCATGTATATAGAGAAAATATAGATTCAAGGTTATTAGGGTTGCATGTACACTTAGGAAGTGTTAGAGCGCTCAAAAACCCATCATGTAGTCCAATTTACGAAACTGTGATGACGTGGCAAGATCTATGTCGTTGCTTGTTGCCCAAGGCTTCGCTTCGGATGGAGACACGTCGCCTCGTTTTGCCTTACGCCCCGCGTCCGAAGTTGGGTACGCCCAGCGTACCTTTAGCCTTATCCTACGGAGTCCGAGTGCGAGCCAGTTGTACGCGAGCTGTAGCCTTATCCGATCTACGCCCCGCGTAGCCAAGGATTACACCCAGCGTAGTCCGAGGCCTCGCAGGCTATAAAAGGGGGCGAGGGTTTCCGGATTTTTCATACCAAAATCACTTCTCTCTCTAGTTTCTTTCTCTCTCTAAGATCCCAAACCACCCCTAAACCCTAGGAAAAATCCCTAGCACCCTAAAGGAAGCCCCAAGGCTCCCGGAGTCCCGAGAAAAAGGGTCTTTCGGTTCGGAAACGCTGCTCCGAGCAAAGCCCGGTTTTCTTTAAAATCCGCTGTAAGTGAGCTACGCCTACGCAATTTATAATATAAATTTTAAATAATTATAGTAATTTTATTAGGTCCTTAAAATAATTATTTCGGCTATTATTATGAGTTATATTGAGTGTTATTTAACGTTTATATAATAATAATAACAGCTAGACTATTAATTAGTCGCGGTTAACGTTAAAACTAAACTCTACTGGTATTGATACTAGGTTATGATCAAGGAAAAATTGTTTTGAGATAACGAGGTGTTGTTCGAGTACTGATTCACCACCTAATCAGGTGAGTGCATAGTCCCTTTCATCTTACACATAGATATGAAGTATTTATTATAAACTACGTGTTATGTGTGCATATTATCTGAATACTTGCTGTCTATGCTGATGAAATATTTTTATACATGTTTTAAATGTTTTAAACTGTATATGTATTATATATCTACAAAATGTTGGGGTAAAACATGGGTAGATGTAATAAGACGGTGTGTGATAAAATGATGAGAGGCCTCGATGTTGTTGGTGATCCAGTCATCTAGCGGAGTATAGATGACGACCACGGACTCTTCTAGACAGTCCAGTGGAACGCTAGCAGGCTCGCAACCTGTAGGTGTTTGTGAACGATGTGTTCACCAGTGTACTCCATCCCCCTCATGGTTGCCTTTAGGAAATTTATTGCTGAGGAACCCCCTTAGCAGTAGTGTCCATCCCGATGATGATCCATAGGCTAGGTCCGTTGTGATAGGTGTTTAGGGACGTAAAGTGAGGATAACGGGAAGGGGTAATCGGGTTATTGTTGATTGATGAAATTAATAAACTTATTTATTGTGGGTTGAAAACCCTATGTGCTCACCAGGCTCCCAAGCCTGACCCACTCAGTTTCATGTATTACAGGTAGTGGCGCTCGAGCATAGATGTGATGTTTTGGATGAGGGATTACAGATATAGGCCTGTAGATACGAAATAATATAGTAAGGCTTATGTTGTACTATTTATGCTTTTGATCTGTATCGAACATGACATCCCGAGTCTTTTAATGAAATACATTTCCTTGGAAATTTTTTTTATAAATCTTTATCATATTTTGTTTTGGGACAAATTCCGCAACACTTTTATTTAAAATGTTACTCTGATTTTCAAACAAGCGTAAACAAAAATCAGTCTTTTCTGGCCGTGAAAATGGGTATGTCACATTAGACATGGTTCGTTCCATGATGAGTCGAGCTTCATTACCTATCTCATTCTGGGGGTATGCCTTAGAGACTGCCGCCCATATCCTTAATCTACTCCCAACTAAGAAGGTTGCCAAAACACCTCACGAGATGTGCACAGGGAAGGTTCCCTCGTTGGCACATATCAAGGTTAGGCGTTGCGAGGCTTTCGTAAGATGAGAGACTCACGACAAACTCGAACCTAGTAGTGAGCGATGTATTTTCGTCGGCTACCCGTAGAAGTCCTTTGGATATCTCTTCTATAGACCGAGTGACAATGTTGTCTTCGTTGCGATGAGAGGGGTTTTCCGAGAGAGAGAACTCATATGCCAAGAGGAAAGTGGCAGGCAAATTGATCTTTAAGAGCTTCAAGAATCAAGTGATGAAGGAACCTCAAACACTAGCGCTCAACCCGAGGAGGAAACTCCTGTTGAACCGATTGACGAGTCCTTACCTCTGAGACGTTCCAGTAGATTTAGCGTTCCACCTGAGTTTTATGGTTTCCATATTACTATTGAAGGTGATATGTTTATCAGTGATAGCATACTGATATGTTTAGATGAACCATACAATTACAAGGAGGCCATGGCAGGCCCGGAGTCTGCGAAATGGAAAGAGGCGATGGACAACAAGATTCAGTCCATGTACGACAATCAAGTTTGGAACTTGGTTGACAATGTACCAGGTCGTAAGGCGGTCGGGTGCAAATGGATCTTCAAAAAGAAGACCGACATGAATGGGAAAGTGCACACATATAAGGCGCAATTGGTTACGAAGGGCTTTACTCAAACTCTTGGAGTTGACTATGATGAGACCTTCTCACCAGTAGCGATGATCAAATCTATAAGGGTTATACTAGCCATAGCTGTATTTCATGATTATGAAATATGGAAGATGGATGTCAAAACCGCTTTCCTAAATGGGAAGTTGATTGAGGATGTTTACATGAGTCAGCCAGAGGGTTTTTTCGATGCGAAGTACCCTAATAGAGTGTGTAAGCTTGATAAATCCATCTATGGATTGAAACAGGCATCTCGCAGATGGAATCTTTGTTTCGATGAGAAAATCAAAGAGTTTGGTTTTTCGAGAAGCGAGGATGAGTTATGTGTATATGTCAAAGCTAGTGGGAGTATAGTTAGCTTTCTGGTGTTGTGTGTGGATGACATACTTCTCATAGGAAACGACATCCCGACCTTGCAGGAGGTTAAGTCCTGGCTTGGGAAGTGCTTCGCTATGAAGGACCTCAGAGAAGTTTCCTATATCCTAGGGATAGGGATTTTGAGAAATAGGAGTAAGAGACTAATAGGACTTAGTCGAAGTACTTACTTGGATAAAGTGTTGAAACATTTCAGCATGGAGAATTCCAAGAAAAGGAGTTACCAATCCAAAGCAATACCAAATTGACTAAGACTCAAAGTTCGAGTACTGAAGCTGATATAGCAAAAATGAGTCGAGTACCTTATGCTTCCGCCGTTGGCTCGATCATGTATGCAATGACGTGTACTCGCCCTGATGTGGCTTTTTCCTTGAGCATGGTTAGTCAATATCAAGGGAATCATGGTAGAGCTCACTGGATTGCGGTAAAGAACATTCTTAAGCACCTGCGGAGGACTAAGGACTAGGTTCTTATCCTCGGTGGGAGTGATGACTTGAGAGTATGAGGGTATAGTGACGCCAGTTTTCAGACCGACCGAGATAATTTTCGCTCTCAGTCGGGCTGGGTCTTTACCCTGATTGGAGGAGCAGTAACTTGGAAAAGTTCAATCAGCAGACTGTAGCTGATTCAACGTGCGAATCAGAGTACATATCAGCGAGCGAAGCGTCGAAGGAGGCAATATGGATAAAGAACTTCATCAGAGACCTTGGAGTTATACCTGCCACAAATGAGCCTATGGAGATTTTCTGTGATAACGAAGGTGTGGTCGCCTTAATCAAGGAACCGAGGGATCATGGAAAATCCAGGCACATCGACAGAAAATACCACTTCATCAGACATCGAGTAGAAGTGGGGCTCCTGTTAGTGAAGAGGGTATCGTCAGAGGAGAACCCATCAGATCTCCTTACAAAGGGACTGAGTAGGGTTAAGCACTTGCAGCATGCTAGGAGTATTGGGTTGAAGGGCGATATTAGTTTTAGTGATTAGATAGTTGTTTAGAAACTTGTAATAGATAAAATGTAATTGACATTTGATGATTAAATAAAGGAGTTTTATTTATGAGTAAAGTTACTGTCTTGTGTCAATTGTTTAGTATTGTTTCATTTTGCATGTTTTGACTTCCAAAATAATATGATTATTCAAACCATCCACAGTCGATCATACTTCGGAAGTAGGTATTGAGGCAAGACTGTCATGAATTGGCTTGTAGATTGTCTAAGCGTTTAGACATAGCAAAAGTTTGCTGCAACGTTCATGAGTGCTCCTGAAATAAGATTTGATTATTGGATTAAACCCGCGCTCATATGAATCACTTCACGGAATTTATCACGAGTGATTGTGAGATGATAATATCATATAGACTTTAAACCGAGATATATGAGTTGTTTTTTACGAGTTGGTTGTGCATTGATAATGCGTAAATGCATCAGTAACTTGATGTTATAAAATGTATTGTTGTGTACGATTTAATGAGTAAATAGTACAAGCATATAAGTCAAAGTTTATCTGTTCCTTTTATTCTGAGAGGATTAAAATCGATATCTTGGGTCCCTCGATGATTTTGTTTTGACTTATGTGTCAGGCCTGGTCAGGATTAAATTGATGTGTTCAATTAAGTTCTATGTCAAACAAATCAAAAATCGGGAAACAAACTGATGGACAATAAGTATGACTATGTTCCATGTATCTGTCCGCATGGTATCTTGAGAACGGAGGACTACATGATCCCTTATCTATAGGACGTGTCAGAGTTCGACAACGGCTTTTGAGAGCTACGATTGCTAATCGGATTTTGAAGTCGTATTTGCATTTATAGTTATTAGACTTATCCAATTGGGAGACTATTGGATTTGGTGTCTAAGCCCATAACTATAATTGGTATGTACTTGACCCGATAGTAGCATGGTCCTTTTGGGTTGCCTTCACCAACGCAACTTGACTGGATGAATTATGGAGAAAGAGATTAATTATGATTTATTAATATATTATAGGAATAATATATTAAAAGAGAAATCATATTATTTAATTAATATTGGTCAAGAATTAATTCGGAATTAATTTTGTGGTCAAAAGAGATTAATTAAATTAAGGAGACTGGTACTGTAATTATAAGATAGTTACAAAGTTGGGCTTAGGGTTTATAAGGAAGGATAAACGAAAATTTATGTGGGTGTCCACATAGAATTCTTCCAAGTGGTCTTCTGGAAGGATCCTATGGGCTGCTTAAGGACTAAGCAACTGGATTAGGGTTTTCACTGAAACCCTAGTTGCTTAAGTATATAAGGAACCCTTGGGCATGCAGAAATCGGCCACTAGAAACCCTAGAAGGATCTTGAGATGATTTTTGCCTCTCCCTCTCTCTCTCTATTATTCTTCCATTGCTTTTGGTGTTTGTGATCTATTAGAGGCATCACATTTGAGGTTCTAGCTACAATTGAAAGGTAAGATTCTAATTTTGATTTAGATATAAATTTCAATTTATGCATGCTAGTTTAGGGTTATAGCTTTGGATGATTATTTTTGCATGTACAATTAGAGAAAACCTAGATCCAAAGCTTTAGGGTTTTGCATGTGCACCATAGGATTGATGTAATGCTCAAAACCCATCAGGATCTCCTCGTCACTGGTATCACTGCTCCCGGGGTTGTTGCGGGTAATCACCATAGTGTCTCTGAAACACAAACATAAAATCATCAGAGACTAGCTCAAACACTCACACACTCGATTACCTACCCCTACATGCTTCTTAAAATCCTAAGGTTCTTACTTGGGCCGCATACATATCCGGTGCTTTCAGTAGTACGGGCCCAATACTACCTTCAACGCCAACTTGTAGTCGTCCCAAGTCATCCTCCTAGGATCCTAATTCACAAGTACTTTTTCCCTCACGGATCTCAAACTACTCTCCCGGTAGATTCCTCAATGCTCATCTAGGTATCTCTCCTAGATTACTCAAAAATCTCTCTAAAATATTCCTGCTAGGTACTCCTACTCAGCACATACATAGAGCACATAGCAGATAATATTAATCAATAACATCCCCTAGGCTAAGGCATCATGAATCAGGAAACTCTATCCCTAATTTCCAAAATACCTAGCCTATCCTGTAACATGCAGCTCTAATATCTCATAATGTAAACAAGTAATGGTATCTTGGGAAATCACCGCTCGGGCTCTGGCTGATTGTACTCACTGCTCCGTCTCGTTTTGTAACATCCCAAAAATACATGCCAAAAAATCGTTTTAATTAAGTTATTATAAAACCAACAGTATAAGAAAACATCCATACTGACATATCATGTAAAAACTAGTACGTCAGTAATCAAAGCATGTCATCATAAAACCATATCACAGTATAATCCCAAAGATCTCATGTGAGGAAAACATAGTGTGACGCGCTGCGATCGAGCCGACTCCTTTCCTTTGAAAACGAATTACCTGAAATCAAAAATGAAAACCGTAAGCACGAAGCTTAGTGAGTTCCCCCATCATACCAGACACCATACAATAACATACTGCCAGGCAATTCGGGGGTGCCTGACTTACCCATGTCAAGCCATTCTGGGGTGCTTGACTTACCCAGGTCAAGCCATTATGGGGTGCTTGACTTACCCATGTCAAGCCATTCTGGGGTGCTGACCTACGCTTCGGTCCTAACAACCGAACTTCAGGGACTATTTCACCCCCTACTACTACTATCGAATATATCATAACATAATCATATTGTCATGCATATCCGGGGTGCCCGACCTACCCTTCGGTCCTAACAACCGAACATGGGGACTATTCCCCTCCTACTACCACTATCACATCTAACATATCATGATAGCACATAAACATATCAGGTAGTAGCAAACCTAGATGAATGTCACGAAGACAGTCATCTAACATACAACTCCTACTAGTGTGTCGGCATTGTGGTCGTAGACCCACCGCTACTGGAAGGTAACTCACCTCACACTGCTGAAGTCCCGCAAACACAACCCCAGCTGCTGGATGACAGGTTCCCGAACTGTCAACATCAAAATAGCACCCAATTAATAATTGGGTTCTAATACATAACCATAAGAACATGCTTGGGTTAAAAGACTGCTTTACCCTAATCTTAGCTTGATCCAAGCCGAAAGCCCAATCCAAAGGCCCAGCAGTCAACTTTGAGTCAAAGCCCAACATATGGCCCAATTTTCCAAATTGGGCCCAAACCTTTATAAGGTCTTGCCATAAGGCCAACCGTTTAGTCCAGTCCAACATTCGACATTCTTATTTCCCAACATCATATAATTATAAAGGTCCAAACTATGGCCCATCTATGGCCCAATTTTCCAAATTGGGCCTAACACCTCATATGGGCCTTACGTCAAAGCCCATTAATTATTCTAGTCCATTTGCTTGTCTTGGATGGCCCATTAATTGCCCAATATCCAAAGCCCAAAAGGAAGGTCCAACAATAAAACCAAGTGAAAATAGGGTTTCACATAAAATGACGATTAGGGTTAAGTGTTTCTCACTTAACCCATTAAGGACTTAATCCATTAAGTCCACTACTCTACTAGATAAATCATATGGTGTAATCGGGCTTAATTCACAAGTCCATTTCAATGGCCCAAAAGCGGGCCCCAATAAGTCCAAAGCACATAAATCCAATATTAGGGTTTTCTAAACCCTAATTAGGGTTTCCAACCCCATCTTAGCCCAATAGGACCAATAGCTAGGTCTTTTGATCAGTTAAGGTCCATTAGGCCCATTAGGGTTTTAGTCCCTTGACCAAACATCCCAAGCGAATCGTAATACAAACGAGGCACATCGCCACCCGACACGGCGGCCGGTGGCGGCAGGAGGCGGCAGCCACCACCATACGGTGGTGGTTTGGAGCTTTCTTTTTATTATTCACATTTCTAATTACATTTTACAATGCTAATCTCCAAAATAACACACACAACTAAGCTAAACACACCCACACATAACCACCTTGTGGTGGCCGACGGTGGCGAGTGGCGGAAGCCACCACCTTACGGTGGTGGTGGTGGTTGTTCTCGTTTTCCGACTAAGAAAACCACACAACACGTACTCAATAGAAAAACACACACACACACGTATTTCCTTGCTTGCAAATGGATCCTCCGACTATGCTCGGGGTCCACTGCCTGTAATCATAAAAAAACTGAGTGGGTCAGGCTTGGGAGCCTGGTGAGCATATAGGGTTTTCAACCCACAATAATAATAACTTATTAAGTTCACCAATCAACAATAACCCTGATTACCCATTCCCGTTGTCCTCACTTTACGTCCCTAAACACCTAACACAAGGGACTTAGCCTAAGAAATATCATCTGGTTGGACACAACTGCTAAGGGGACTCCTCAGCCATACATGTCCTAAAGGCAACCATGAGGGGGATTGGAGTACATCAATGAACATTTAGTTCATCAACACGTACAAGTTGCGAACTTGCTAGTGTACCACTGGACTGTCTAGAAAGGTCCGTGATCGTCATCTATACTCCGCTAGACGACTACAACAACACCAACAACAACACCGACAGCGACACCGACACCGACACCGAGGCCTCTCATCATTTTAAAACCCACCGACTATTTTGTCTACCCATGTTCTACCCAACATATTTGTAGATAAAATACATATACAGTTTAAAACTTGTATAAAACATCAATTCAACAGTCACCTCAAATAAACAATTAACATATTTACACATAACACGTATTTTAAGGTAAATACTTTATATCTATGTGTAAATTGAAAGTAACTACACTCACTTGATTCGATGAAAATAGGGCAGCAATTCGTTTCCAAAAATGTTCGTTTCTAATAAAACCGGGAGTTTTATTGAGAAACCGGGCTCTGCAAAAGTCGGGCTTCGAAACCTAAAAGATAAATTTTCCAGGCTTCACGGGCACTTCGTGGTGTATTCTGGGGCTTATAATCGATATCGAGGCTTTGGGGGAAGTTAGAATGAAAGAAATATGAGTTTAGGGGCTAAAATAGACAATTTTCCAAAGTATACCCGGGAGGTCTCGCACCCTCCTATTTATAGGAGCGAGCCTCCTGATCCAACCGCTGAGAAGAAGCCACGCGACGCAGATCCGAAGCTCGCAGGGGATGGCTCGCATGAGGGCTGCACGTGCGAAGGCTTGCTGTCCTCTTCTTACTGGACCGAGGTCTAGGTCCGAAGTAGGGATGGTACGTGGCAGCCTTGCGAGGGTTCGGACACGCACCAAAGGGCACGCGTCGGATTCTTAGTGTACCGCGGGTACTGTTCATGCGAGGATGAGTCATGGATCGGACACGGGGATCGGGCCGCAGCTCGGACGAATCAGAAGGCGACGCGTCTGTAGCTGGGTCTTCGGCTCGGACACGTGGCGCGATGACTCACCGAAATCAGCCTTATCCTTGCGAGATTTCTCGGAAATTGTGCCCCGACCTTCTAAAATCCGTAACTTTTGCATACGGGATCCGTTTTTGACGTTCTTTATATGCACGCGTAGGTAAAATTACGCTCTACAACTTCCCTGTAGACTTCGTCGGCTAATTTTGAATTTAGTTTTTATATTATTATTTTTAACAGACCGGGACTGGTAAATCCGTTAAAAATTCATAACTTCTTCATCCGACGTCCGTTTACGTCAGACTTTTTACCGTTGTGCTACGATTTACGAGACGTTCGATTCTCGTTTAGGCCGTGCCGGCTAAAAATCACTTGATCTGAAATTCGAGTTTTTAGCTATCTACTACTAAGATGAAACTTCGAAAAATCATAACTTCCTCATACGAAGTCAGATTTGGGTGTTCTTTTTATACATACTCTCGGTTTAACGAGCACTACAAGTTTCGTTTAGATCACTAAGGCTAAAAAGTAGTTTATTGAAAACTCACTTTTTACGACATTCAGCACCGAGCCGGTTTTGTCGTGAAACTTCGACAGGTTATAACTTTTTCGTTATAACTCGGATTTCGGCATTCTTTATATATCCGTAATCCTTGTCACGACCACTACAACTTTCTTAATAGATATCGGCTTTATCTAAAATTTAATTTTGACGCTCATTTTTATTCTTAATTAATTAACTCCTAGTAATTAAGCATAAAACACATAAAACACATAAAACACATAAAATTCACATAATTCCTTTTTCATTTCTTCAAAATTCACATAATGCCTAGGCTAGAAACACGAGTGTTACAATTCTCTCCCCCTTAGGATGATTCCGTCCCCGGAATCACACATCTCCAAACAACTGCGGGTAGCGACTCATCATGTCACTCTCCGTTTCCCAGGTGAGATTTGGTCCATTCGTATGTTTCCAGCGCACAAGCACTAAATCAACCATCTTGCATCGCAACTTCATAGTTTTACGGTCAACGATTGCCTCAGGTTCTTCAATCAACCTCTTGTTTTCATCCAACCTTAACTCAGAAATCGGAATTATGTCGGGCACATCTCCCGTGAACTTCCTCAAATAACACACATGAAATGTGTTATGAATACCCTCCAGTTCTTCCGGTAATTCTAGCTTGTAAGCTTGATTCCCGATCCTTTGAAGAACTTTAAATGGTCCAATAAACCTTGGACTCAACTTTCCACTTTTACCAAATCTTATAAGTCCCTTCCACGGCGAGACTTTAAGTAAAACCGAATCTCCAACTTCGAAGGATATCGGTTGTCTTTTCTTGTCAGCATAGCTCTTTTGTCGATCTTGAGCAGCTAACATCCTTTCTCTTATCACCTTCAACTTTTCAGCAGTCTGATGGACTATTTCAGGTCCCATAAACTGCTTTTCCCCAGCTTCCAGACAACATGATGGCGTTCGACACTTTTCTCCATATAAGGCATGATAAGGTGCCATCTTAATGCTTGAGTGGAAACTATTATTATAGGAGAATTCTACTAGAGGTAAGTGTTCATCCCAGTTACCTTGGAATTCTAGGGTACATGCTCTCATCATATCCTCCAATGTTTGAATCGTTCGTTCGCTTTGGCCATTGGTTTGAGGATGGTAAGTTGTACTCAAACACAACTTGGTACCCAATTCCTCTTATAGACTCCTCCAAAACCTTGAGGTAAAACGGCTGTCACGATCGGATACAATCGTTAACGGAACACCGTGTAGCCTCACAATTTCCTTCACGTAAGAATTCGCCAGTTTATCCATAGTCCATTTCTTGTTAGCGGCTATGAAATGCGCACTCTTAGTGAAGCGATCAACGACCACCCAAATCATGTCGTGACCGTTCCTTGTTCTGGGCAGTTTAGTCACAAAATCCATGGTGATGTCCTCCCATTTACCCATGGGTACAGGTAAAGGGTTCTAAACTCCCATACGGTTTCTGATGTTGTGCCTTAACCCTAGCACAAGTTACACACTCAGCCACATACTTAGCAACATCGAGCTTCATCGTCGGCCACCAGTAATAGGGTTTTAGATCCCTATACATTTTCGTACTGCCGGGATGAATCGAGTACATGGTTTTGTGAGCTTCTTCCATCAGAAGACCTCTTACTCCTCTCGTTTTAGGTACCCAAATCCTATCTTTGAATACCTTCAATCCTTGACCGTTTGTATCAAACACCAACGTTTTACCCAAACGTTCCTCCTTCCGGTCATTTTTCTCCAAAGCTTCCTCCTGAGCTTTCTTTATACTTTCCACAATTGTCGAGACGACTTCAATTTTCAGCGCTCTTGGCCTTCTCTTTTCAAGATTTACCTTCCGACTGAGAGCATCAGCAACAACATTTGCTTTACCAGGGTGGAAAAGTATCTCGCAGTCGTAGTCCTTGAGTAGTTCCAGCCAGCGCCGCTGCCTCATGTTTAATTCCTTCTGATTAAAGAGATATTGAAGACTCTTATGATCAGTGAAAAGTTTGCATTTAGTACCATAAAGATAATGCCTCCATATCTTTAAGGTGAATACTACCGCTGCCAACTCCAGATCATGAGTTTGGTAGTTCTTTTCATGCTCTTTCAACTGCCTCGATGCATACGCGATCACTTTATCCCTTTGGGTCAGAACACATCCTAACCCAACTCCAGAGGCATCACTATAGACTGCAAAGTCGTCAACTCCTTCCGGTAACGAAAGAATCGGTGCTTCACACAATCTCTTCTTTAACTTTTCAAAGGCTTCCTTATGCTTCTCATTCCAAGCATAAGTAGCTCCTTTGTGGGTCAAAGCTGTTAGTGGAGTAGCGATTGAAGAAAAGCCTTAGATAAATCGGCGATAATATCCGGCTAATCCTAAAAAGCTTTGAATCTCCGTGGGACTTTTTGGTTGTTCCCACTTCATCACAGCTTCATTCTTTGATGGGTCAACCATTATTACATCTTGGTTAACCACATGACCCAAAAATTGGACTTCTTGAATCCAAAATTCACATTTGGAGAACTTTGCATACAACTTCTCCTTTTTCAGAACTTCTAGCACTTCACGCAGATGCTTTTCATGCTCCTGCTTGCTTTTCGAATAGATCAAGATATCGTCTATGAATACTATCACGGATTTATTAAGGTATGGTTTACAAACCCTGTTCATCAAATCCATGAAAGCTGCTGGGGCATTGGTTAATCCGAACGACATAACCAAAAATTCATAGTGTCCATATCTTGTTCTTAACGCAGTCTTTTCGATATCCTGCTCCCTCACCTTTAGTTGATGGTATCCGGACCTAAGAACGATCTTCGAGAAATAGCTCGAACCTTGCAATTGGTCGAACAGGTCATCGATCCTCGGCAACGGGTACTTGTTCTTTATCGTCGCTTTATTCATCTCTCTGTAATCGATGCACATTCTCATGCTCCCGTCTTTCTTCTTTATAAATAACACAGGGGCTCCCCAGGGTGATGAACTAGGTCGAATGAAACCTTTGTACAATAACTCCTGAAGTTGTGTCATAAGTTCTTTCATTTCGGTTGGTTCTAATCGATAAGGTGCTTTGGCTATCGGCGTCATTCCTGGTAACAAGTCGATACATAATTCTACTTGTCGATCAGGGGGCAATCTGGGAAGATCTTCAGGAAAGACTTCCGGATAATCACACACCACCGGAATATCCTGCACCTCCTTCTTTTCCTTCTGAGCATCGATCACGAACACTAGATATGATGTACACCCCTTGGCCAAACACTTTCTGGCTTTCATTAGGGAAATGATTCTAGAGTTTACTCTGCATTTGTCTCCATACACCATAAATGACTCTTTCCCTGGCGGGTTTACTTTTACTATCTTCTTTCTACACAATATTTCGGCATCATTGGCGCTAAGCCAATCCATTCCTAAAACTATGTCGAAACCATTTAGCTCGATAGGCAATAATTCCTCGTGGAACTTATTCCCATCCAAGTCAATAAGGATGTTTTTCATACGATGGCTAACAGGTACAAACTTGCCACTAGCAATTTCTACTAATAAAGCATTAACTAGTCTATCAATAGGAAAAGCTAGTTTTCAACCAAATTCATGCGATATAAAGGAGTAATTGGCTCCAGAATCAAACAAAATTTGGGCAGGCAATTCGTTTACGAGAAAGGTACCTGAAGCGACATCGGCTTCTTCTTTCGCAGCTTCGAGTGTCATCTGAAAGGCTCTCGCCTTTGGCTTTGGTGGAAGATTGGGTTTCGCTGCGTCCTTCTTCTTCAGGCAAATCCCTCAAAATATGCCCTTCTTCATGGCACCCATGACAGACGTTATTAGTGAAGGTGCAATTATTGGCATAATGCCCTGGCTTTCCACACTTGTAACAAGTGACTTACACGCTGCACTTCCCAGCATGTTTCTTCTTGCACTTGTCACACCACTTGGCTTCGGCTCCTCCTCCGAATTTTCTCGAACCAGACTTCGAGAATTTGTTCTTTTTATTGGAACCTGAAGTTCCTTCAAACTTTCTCTTTTCGCCAACTTCAACCTTCCTGGCGGCTCTCCCTTTGATAATATCTTCAACAGACTTGGCAACCCAGATAGCTGCCTCCAAAGTAAGTGTCTGATGTACTGGCACCGCATACTCCCATGGAAGTCCCTTTGCGTACCTATCAATTTTCTCCAGCTCATCTGGGACAATACGCAAAGCAAACTCCATTTTGTCTGTGAAGTTATTCGTATACTCGTCAACGGTCATACTCCCCTTCTGCAACGTTAGAAATTGGTTTTCTAACTCAAGTACGTTTTGGGCCGAGCAGAACTTGCGCTTAAAGTGCACCAAGAACTCTGCCCAATTCATTTGCAATGGCTCATTAGGGCTTAGGGTCTTCCCCAATGTGTTCCACCAACGAGCATCACTACCCCTGAACTGACGCACTGCAAAGGTGGTTTGTAACTTGCCTTGGCAATCACAAGTCATGAAAGCCAACTCCATTTCCGAGATCCAGTCCATAACTCCGACATGATCTTCTTTTCCAGTGAAGGTCGATGGCTTGCAAGTCATAAAGTCCTTATACTTGCACCTATTACTCTCCACTCTGCTCTCGTGGTTATTTCTCCTAACCACAAGCGGTTCACTATGACCAACCGATCTGTTGTTGTTCCCTTCTTCAGATCGATCGTCATTTAGTTCACATTGTTCAACTGGAACTGAAGGTTCATCCCTGTTGTTCAGCAATATTTGCCTCAACTCCTCCTTTTGTTCAGCAATCATGGTCTGAATCATAGTTCGTACTCCAGCCATGGTGATGGGTTCGGGTGCAGCTCCTATTATCGGCACCTCTTCCGCCACTTGAGGTTGAGGTTGTTGGTTTCTGTTTGCATTTCCTGCTCCACTTCTAGTTTTTGTCATTACAATCTATATACCGAATAAGGCGAATTTAGGTCTTTATCCTTGTTAAACATGTCAATTCCCTTATCACTCCGAAACGTTTACATGTTAGTTCTAATCTTGTAATCATACATTTAGAATCCTACACACATAAGGTTTCCAGATCCGGTCAGCAACAGACCATAGATCCGAACAAATAATGGCATATATGGCAACATATAGCATTTAGCACATAAAGGCATTTTAGGCACCTTTCCTAAAAGAAACTAGTGCTCGTGTCTAAAATATGGTAGACACTCACCTCACAATTATCACTTAGCATTCTAAGTTTAAGTCTAGAAATCCTACAAATTCCTAATTCGCTTAAACTAATGCTCTGATACCAACTGTGACATCCCCTACTTTCTCGGCCAGAAAAGACCGATTTAATTTATGCTTTTTAAAATAAAATCAGAGAAATATTTTCAAAAGATATTGCGGAATAGGTCCCCAATATAAAACATGATAATGTTTATCAAAACCCTTCTTTAAGAATGTATATATTTTCCATATATATCAAAACCTCGGGATGTCATATTCCGATACAGATCAAAAGCATAAACAAGACATTATAAGCCTTTCAACAGTTATTTACAACTACTGGCCTATATCAAAAATCTCTCATCGTCCTCCGACTATGCTCGGGGTCCACTGCCTGTAATCATAAAAAAACTGAGTGGGTCAGGCTTGGGAGCCTGGTGAGCATATAGGGTTTTCAACCCACAATAATAATAACTTATTAAGTTCACCAATCAACAATAACCCTGATTACCCATTCCCGTTGTCCTCACTTTACGTCCCTAAACACCTAACACAAGGGACTTAGCCTAAGAAATATCATCGGGTTGGACACTACTACTAAGGGGACTCCTC
The DNA here is from genome assembly GCF_052849685.1 of Lactuca virosa. NCBI lineage: Eukaryota > Viridiplantae > Streptophyta > Magnoliopsida > Asterales > Asteraceae > Lactuca > Lactuca virosa. The sequence goes on along the minus strand of NC_136426.1, from coordinate 331,916,092 downwards.
AGCCATACATGTCCGAAAGGCAACCATGAGGGGGATTGGAGTATACCAATGAACATTTAGTTCATCAACACGTACAAGTTGCGAACTTGCTAGTGTACCACTAGACTGTCTAGAAAGGTCCGTGATCGTCATCTATACTCCGCTAGACGACTACAACAACACCAACAACAACACCGACAGCGACACTGACACCGACACCGAGGCCTCTCATCATTTTAACACCCACCGACTATTTTGTCTACCCATGTTCTACCCAACATATTTGTAGATAAAATACATATACAGTTTAAAACTTGTATAAAACATCAATTCAACAGTCACCTCAAATAAACAATTAACATATTTACAGATAACACGTATTTTAAGGTAAGTACTTCATATCTATGTGTAAATTGAAAGTAACTACACACTCACTTGTTTCGATGAAAATCGGGCAGCAATTCGTTTCCTAAAACGTTCGTTTCTAATAAAACCGGGAGTTTTATTGAGAAACCGGGCTCTACAAAAGTCGGGCTTCGAAACCGAAAAGATAAATTTTCTGGGCTTCACGGGCACTTCGTGGCGTATTCTGGGGCTTATAATCGATACCGGGGCTTTGGGGGAAGTTAGAATGAAAGAAATATGAGTTTAGCGGCTAAAATAGACAATTTTCCAAAGTATACCCGGGAGGTCTCGCACCCTCCTATTTATAGGAGCGAGCCTCCTGATCCAACCGCTGAGAAGAAGCCACGCGTCGCAGATCCGAAGCTCGCAGGGGATGGCTCGCACGAGGGCTGCACGTGCGAAGGCTTGCTTTCCTCTTCTTACTGGACCGACGTCTAGGTCCGAAGTAGGGATGGTACGTGGCAGCCTTGCGAGGGTTCGGACACGCACCAAAGGGCACGCGTCAGATTCTTAGTGGACCGCGGGTAGTGTTCATGCGAGGATGAGTCATGGATCAGACACGGGGATCGGGCCGCAGCTCGGACGAATCAGAAGGCGACGCGTCAGCAGCTGGGTCTTCGGCTCGGGCACGTGGCGCGATGACTCACCGAAATCAGCCTTATCCTTGCGAGATTTCTCGGAAATTATGCCCCGACCTTCTAAAATCCGTAACTTTTGCATACGGGATCCGTTTTTGACGTTCTTTATATGCACGCGTAGGTAAAATTACTCTCTACAACTTCCATGTAGACTTCGTCGGCTAATATTGAATTTAATTTTTACATTATTATTTTTAACAGACCGGGACTGGTAAATCCGTTAAAAATTCATAACTTCTTCATCCGACGTCCGTTTTTGTCAGACTTTTTACCGTTGTGCTACTATTTACGAGACCTTCGATTCTCGTTTAGGTCGTGTCGGCTAAAAATCACTCGATCTAAAATTCGAGTTTTTAGTTGTCTTCTGCTAAGCTGAAACTTCGAAAAGTCATAACTTCCTCATACGAAGTCAGATTCGGGTGTTCTTTTTATACCTACTCTCGGTTTAACGAACACTACAAGTTTCGTTTAGATCACTAAGGCTAAAAAGTAGTTTATCGAAAACTCACTTTTTACGACATTCAGCACCGAGCCGGTTTTGTCGTGAAACTTCGACAGGTCATAACTTCTTCGTTATAACTCGGATTTCGGCATTCTTTATATATATGTAATCCTTGTCACGACCACTACAACTTTCTTAATAGATATCGGCTTTATCTAAAATTTAATTTTGACGCTCATTTTTATTCTTAATTAATTAACTCCTAGTAATTAAGCATAAAACACATAAAACACATAAAATTCACATAATTCCTTTTTCATTTCTTCAAAATGAGTTACAAAGGTTAACCTAGAGTATCACCTTAATATTAATGCCTAGGCTAGAAAAACGAGTATTACAGCATGCATCGGGAAACTTCGATGCTACGTTGCGTGTATCTGGGAGTATGCTCAGCGTACATCCCAGACTTATTTTTCCCACTCTCCTGGTCTTAATTTGTTAAGACCATAGCTATAATCTCATATCTGGACTCACTAAAGGCTAATACTCCATTAAGTTTGTGACTTTAAGCCTTAGCATGGCTGAGCAAGTCTAAAACTCATAAGCTCTCAGTCCTTACTCACAAAAGTTCTCATATATCATGCATAGGGAGATCTTGATGTCCAAGATCCCATTTTGATGAGTCCACTAAACTAGAGACACTTAAAGGGACAGGTATTATGCTCTGGAGTTCAACAAACTCATAAAGCTTCAAGCTTTGGGACATAAACCCTAAAATGAACCATAATATGCACAAATCAAAACAATGAGAAAGGTTTGAGCTTGATACCTCCAAATGATGCACTAACCACAGGGAAACTCATATCCAAACCTTGGACTCCAACTCTACTCTCTTCATAGCTCCTTCTTCACCCAAAGAATCCCACAAAGATCACTCAAAAGCTTCGAATGGCCACTCAAGCTAAGAAAACAGAAATTAGGGTTTTGAGGGGAGTTGAAGACTGGAAATGGTGGTTGGAAATGAGGCCATCATATTCCTTAAATAGGGACACACCACACAATTTGGGTATTTACTCTGAGCCTAGTACGCCCAGCGTACCCTCTGGTACGCCCATCGTACTAGGTGGCCTCCGTGTCCATAATACGCACATGAGCACACTGAGCGTACACACGCGTACGCCCTGCGTACTCATTTGCCACCTTTTTGTCAATTAAGGGCTAGCTTTGACAATTCAATAAAAGTAAGGATTATCGATACATACCTTATTTTGGGGTGTTACAGTGAATTTGCTAAAAGTAGCACACTGCAATTAGGACTTTGGTTTTTAAGACCTTACATCACAACAAAAATATAACATAACTTCTTCATGTAGGAATGGCAAAGGTCGACACGACATGACAAAAATACACGACACGAAACAAAATTTGGACGAAATCGAATTCTGAATTTGTGTTCGTGTCACGTATAGGAAACACGAATTTCAAAACGATAACAACACTAAACATCGTGTTTCACTTAGGGGCGGATGCATAAATTCATACTAGGTGTTGCCAAGTTGAAGTAGGTATTGTCAGTGCATAAAAAATAGGTGAAAAAAATTGAAAATTTGAAATTTTTTCCACTGCATACAGGATCGTCAGTTGTTTCACTATTAAAAAACAGAGCTATAACGACATAACTTTAGAGACGGAAAAATCTGTCGGAAATAACGATGGGTTACCAACGGATTTCCAACACATTAAGAAAACCCCATTATAACACTAGAAGAATGGGGGCATTAGCGGCGACGCCTTTAGCGGTGACAGTCACCATTAGCAGTAACATGTAATTGATGCGTTACATGTCGCGGCTAATGTCGTACAGTGTTGATCCTCATTAAATGAACCATGTTTGTTCAATCTGTATTTAATCTAACAGTGAGAAATGAGTAAAAAGGGCGCTGACGTTTCCCTCCAGGGTTATCGCCGCTAATACCCTAACGCCACCGCTAATGCGTGTCGTCGCTAAAGGCTATCGCAGATAACCCCCCGATTACTGGAGACGACTCGCCACATCGAACGACTGACGACCTTCGTTAGTGCCATAGACCAAGATTCTTTTAGGGTTTCTTGTGTATTTAAACCTCTCTATCTTGAACCTAAGGTTCCTTAGCAGCCTCCATCACCCTTAAGCATAAAAAACCTAACCTTAATCCCTCATTGTGAGTTGAAAGTCCATTTTGGTGATTTTGGTTACTTTCGAAGGATGAAGAGGCATTGGAAAGGATTGTAGTACTTCTTGTATGGAGTGAAGATCTCTTTAGATCACCTCTGGACCTTGGTAAGTATACAAGCTCCTTTCCTTATGCTTCTATCATGATAGATCTAAAGTTTTGTCCCATTTTCTTCTTGTGTGACCCAGTTGGAGTGGAACGATTCCATAAAGTTGGCAAGATTATGGATCCTAGAGGTCCATTTGAGATCATGTGTTGTAGATTTGATGTTTCATGGTATTTGTTATCCTATGCTTGATTTTGAAGCCTCTTTATCACTCTTCTTGACCTAAAATGCACTGGAAATGCATGTCCATAAAGAATCCAACTTTATGGCTATTGGGGTAAAGGAGAACCCTTATGGAAAGTTTGGGCTTGTGTCTTTTGTGATTAAGGGATTTATGGTTAAGTCATCATTGTATCTTGTCTTGTTTGGACCTAGGGTTTGAGATCTTAATCTCTTTGAGTGTCTTAATGGCTAAAGTTGGAAACTATTGTTGGATTAGGTGTCTAAACCAATAACTATAATTGGTATGTACTTGACCCGAGAGTAGCATGGTCCATTTTGGGTTGCATTCAACAGAACAATCTGATAGAATGGATATTTGAGAAAGAGGAATCATATTACTTATTAAATATACATGGGCTGATTGTGTAAATCAATGATACATTAGTATTGATCAAGAATTAATTTGGAATTAACTTAGTGATCAAAAGAGACTAATTAAATATACATGGGCTGATTGTGTAAATCAATGATACATATAGGTTGGGCTAACAATCCATGATTGATTAGTGATGGGCTAAACTTATGTAAGGATCCATAAAGTGTTAGTCCATTACAAGCATAAGTGTAAGAATTAAGGTTTACACATAACCCCTGGAATTCTACAATATATATATATATATATATATATATATATATATATATATATATATATATATATATATATATATATATATATCTGTGTGTGTGTGTAACCCCTTGGCCTAAAATCGGAAACACTAGTCTTCTTAGAGAAACTATAGCCGATTTTGAGTGCCTTCAAGTTTTCTCTCAAGTTCTCCAATTGTTGGTGGTGTTTTGTGAACCATTTGAGTTATCACACTTGAGGTGCTAAGTTCTTAAAGGCCAAATACAACAAGCTACAACAAGAGGTATTCTTCTAACTAGTTTTTATGATTCATATACCAAATTTTGTATGCTAGTTAGGCTTCATGCTTTGGAAAACAATATTGCATGTATAATTATAGAAAACTTAGATCCAAAGCATTAGGGTTGTATGTGCACCATAAGGTTGTTATAGTGCTCAAAACCCATTAGTGGTATCAAAGCCTACGGTAGTTTTCTATTATATTGATGCATGGTTGATTGTTTAAACTTGAAGCAAAATGATAAACTGTTTCTGCCAGACTGAACTCGACGAGTTCATTAAGGAACTCGACGAGTTCATGATGAACTCGACGAGTCCAAAGCCTGGCTCGACGAGTTGCATTGTCTGGTGGCAAGTTTTCGGGTTTTTTTGTCCTAAATTGGATTAGGATCATTACCACAACCTGTTTTATATCACAAAATTCATTTTTTCAGATATGGTAGTGATTAACCTCATCCAATTAAAAGATAATTGTCAAATTTTGAAGATCATTGTTAGTTTATATGATAGGCTAATTACTTGTAATTTTTTGGTTTGATATTATCTTGCCTTATGAGTTAGATTAGATAAATGACAAATTACATGATAATTTTATTGGTTAAAATTGATCTAAATGCTTTTAAAGAATTCTATATATTGTCCTCAAGTTATAGAAAATGAAAAGTCTCATTCATAAAATGCATTAACTCATAAGTTATGGAAACCAAGAGTTTTGAAGAGTTTCAAAACTTGCCCCCATGTTTTGAAATTTGTAAAGTCTCATTCATGAAACATTTAAATCCAAATCCTAGGATTTTAAAAGTTTAAAATTCAACCCTTATACTATTATAATAATAAAAGTTTAAAAATTATATATATATATATATATATATATATATATATATATATATACATATATATATATATATATATATATATATATATATATATATATATATGTATAAGACAAGTCAGTCTTACTGTTAGTAGGCCTCAATCATGAATCCAATCTATAAGGGGGGTATAAGGATATTGCCTATAAAATGGTGGTTTAATGGGTGTCCACTCTCACACACCGCTTCCTTGATTGGTGGAGGGTCGTTAGCCGAACGGTTAGGATAGGACATTAATTCTCATTAAAAGTATAATGATAATTGTAAAGTAGCTAAATGTTTATTAAATTCTCAATCTTAGTTACTTTAGGAAAAATGTGAAAATGATGCTATTCCATGAAATTGCACTTTGCACCTTGCCAAGTCGTTAGTGGAGCGTGTGTGGTTAACCGGCAAACTAACTTGGACTAACAAGGGTGGAAAAGGGTAGCTTGATGTTTCTCATAGATCAATGGAGCGTGTGTGGTTAACCGTCACATTCATTAGGTGATAAATGACATCAAGAGTACCAAGCACATTTGCATGGTTATTCACACCTTGTTTGTGATCCTCGGTATCCTAGTCACAAACTTGAAGGGCATAATCGAGATTTAAACATGCCATTGAAAAGTTCAATGAATCTCAAAAGAATCTAGGAATTTCAAATCAATTAAAAACTTAATAATCAATTTTGTTTTTCATGGTGGAAATTGGTAAATCGTCATTTACCTACCTTCAAATATTTTGCAAATGGATTACAACATCCCTCTTCCGAATTGTAGAATATTGTGTTGGGCCCTAGCCTTAATATTTCATTTGGGTGTTATATTAAGGATTCTTATATAATCTAAATTTTGTCTTTCTTTTTCAGATGTCTTCCAACACCGCTTCTGGCTCAAACCCTTCTGGCTCTTTCTCCCTCATGAACTCTAGTGGGAGGGACGTCTTTGATGGTTCGAATTTCAATGATTGGATTCGAAAAATTAGGATGGTCACTCGTCACAATGACAAGGAATGTGTCCTCGATAAAGAGCTTATGGAGATTGATGAAGCCACTGCTACTCCTGAAGAGGTTGTTGAATATAGGGCACATGAGAATGACGCCACAAAGGTGTCATGCATCATGCTTAACACTGTGATAGCTGTTAGATGCATTTTATATGCATCTTTTAGCACAATTTCCTACGTATTTCGTTATAAAAAGCTAACTAACTCCCGATTATTCTTATGTATTTCGTGTTTCATGATTATTTTGTAGAATGCCCATACTGCTCACGTTTGTTATGACTTTTCAGGGCCATATGGAGCACATGGATGATTGCGCGAGTTCGGGATGCTTTAGTGGATGCTTTGGAGCTTAACCGGAGTCTATACCGAGGAAGGATGTCGGGAAATGATCAAGAGCTGCTTGGAAGGAGGAAAGTGTTGGATTAGTGTCTAAGCACGTAACTATATTTGGTATGTACTTGACCCGGTTGTGCATGGTCCTTCTGGGTTGCCTTCACCAAAGCAACTTGATAAGGTAATTTGATATGAGAGAGAGGATATTATGGTTTATTAGTATATTATAAGAATAATATATTAAAGGAGAAATCATATTTATTTAATTAGTATTAGTCATAAATTAATTAGGAATTAATTTGGTGACTAAAAGAGATTAATTAAATAAAGGGGTATAAACTGTCAAATGTGTGATAGTTGGATTTTGGGCTAGGAAACCTAATGGACAAGAGGGGGAACGAAAATATGATGAAAGGATCATCATATTTCGTCCAAGGCCCTATTCCAGAAGGTTCCTTGGGCTGCTTGGTGGCTAAGCTGTCCATTAGGGTTTAGACTGAAACCCTAGTAGCCTGCGAGTATAAATATGACCCCTAGGCTATGGAAACCGGCTAGACATTATTCCAAGAGAAACCCTAGGCCGATTTCTAGCATCCTCCCTCCTCTCTCTTATTGCCTTCTTGCTACTTGGTGTTTGTGATCCATTAGAGGAATTACAATTGTGATTCTGAGCTCAAGGAAAGAAGATTCAAGCTATTTGAAGAGGTAAACATCTAGATCTGATGTTGTTTGTTATTTTGATAATATGTATGCTAGATTAGGGTTTGCAAGACTTGGATTCAAACCATGTACAATAGAGAAACCTAGATCCAAGCATTAGGGTTTGTATGAGCACATAGGATTGTTTCTTATGCATAAAACCCATCAGTGGTATCAGAGCCTTGATTGGTTTCAATTGTATGTGATGCTTAACTGTTTTGCTTGCTGAAAATCGAGTTTTTTTGCCTCTGCCCGACTCAACTCGGCGAGTCAGTATCTGGACTCGGCGAGTTGGCCCCTACTCGGCGAGTTCGAGCGTCAGACATAGAATATTTCGGGATTTATTTGCTGTTTTGACTTGGATACAATGCCTAAATCGTTTTTTGAAGTTAAAATCCGAATTTTATCTTAATCAAATGATTATCCTTGCCAAAACAATAGATAATTTCAAATCTTTTGAATATTGGTTGTTTATATGATAAATATGGATTATTTAAAATTATTTGGTAATTATCTAATGACTAAATAAAGTTAGATCAAATATAGATAATTATGAAATTAATTGTTTAATTTAAATTATGTGTTATTTGATCCCTTATGTTTTGAAAAGTTCAAAACTTGCCCTCAAGTTTTGAAATTTGAATTTTGTGATTAAAAGTTTAATTTGAATAATTTAAATTTCAAACCCTTAGAATTTTACAAGTTTAAAATTCAACCTTATGCTATTATATTATTACAAGATTAATTAATATATATGTATAAGAATAAGCTAGTCTTATCGCTAGTAGGCCTCATTCACGAAGCCAGTCTATAAGATGGGTATAAGGTTGCTGCCTATAAAATGGCGCTTAATGGGTGTACACTCACACCTACCGCTTGCTTGACTGGTGGAGGGTCGTTAGCCGAACGGATAGGATAGGGCGTTTAATTCCTCATTATACGTATAATGGAAATATTAAAGTAACTACATTGTTCTATAAATTCCCAATCTTAGTTACTTTAGGGTAAAATGTGAAAATGATGCTATTCCATGGAATTACACTTTGTACCCCTGTCAAACGTTAGTGGAGCGTGCGTGGTTAACCGGCACACTAATTTGGGATTGACATTGGTGACAAAGGGTGGCTCGATGTTTTATCATAGATCAATGGAGCGTGCGTGGATAACCAGCACATTGATTAGGTGGTGAAGACATTGAGTGCACCATGTTGATTCGCATGGTTATTCACAAACTTGTTTGCGATCCTCGGCATCCCAGTCGCAAATTTGAAGTGCATATCGAGATTTAAACATGTCATTGAATTGTTCAATGAATCTCAAAAGAAATCTAGGAATTTTCAAACACATCTAAAACTTAATTTCCTTTCGTTTTTATGGTGAAAATTAGTGAATCGTCATTCATTTACCTTCAAATTATTTACTTTTAGATTACGACATCCCTTTTCTAAGTTGTAAATAATGTTGTTGGATCCTAGCCCTAATTTCTCATTTGGGTGTTTAATTGGGGATTCATTTCTAATCAAACTTTGTTCCTTTCTATTTCAGATGTCTAACGCAAACGCAAACAACAACACTTCTGGGTCATTCTCGTTGATGAACCTGTGTCAAAAGGTGACATTTGATGGCTCGAACTTCAATGAGTGGATGAGATACATTCGTATGATAACTCGCTACGAGGACAAAGAATATGTCCTCGACGAGAAGCTAGAGAATATTAACCTAGAAGAAGCTACTCCTGAAGAGTTGGCTGCCTTTGAGGCCCACGAGCATGATGCAACGAAAGTTCATTGCATCATGTTGGCCACCATGAACCTCGAACTCCAGAAGTCCTATGAGGACATGTATCCATATGAAATGCATCAAGATTTGCTGGACAGGTACCACCAGAGCGCGAGGCAAGAGCGCTATGAGATTATCACCAACATGATCACCGCTAAGATGGGAAGTGGAGAATCCCTAACATCTCATTTGCAAAGAATGCAAAGGTATGTTGATCGTCTTCTCAAACTTAATGTTAACTTTGATGAGGATTTGGTTATCGACATCATCCTCCACTCCTTGCCTCCTTGCTACAACCTAGTCAGGATGACCTACCACATAAACAAGGAAGAGGTCACCCTGAGTAAACTCCAAGGGCTTCTGAGGACAGCTGAGAGCAACCTCAAGGACAAATCTATTGCATCATCCTCTACTGTAGCTGCTCCTGCATTGGCAATTGGCCAAGGAAAGGGTAAGAAGAGGAAGGCTCCTTCCAAGAGCCACCATAAGGGTAAGACCCAAGATGGTTCCTCTTCTAGTGGGACCAAAGCAGGTTCTATTAAACCCTCTTCTGACCCAAAGGAAGCAGAGTGCTTCTACTGCCACCAGAAGGGCCACTGGAAACGAAGCTGCCCCAAGTATCTGCAGGATATCAAGGATGGGAAGACAAAGCCCATCTTCGCAGGGGCTAAGAAAAGGTAGGGAAGTGGAGCATGGAAGAATAAGCTTGATCATGGGAAACAAGAAGTCTTCACCAGTAACCAAGATCGGAGTTTATTCCTTAGTGTTGAGTAATGGGTTAGGACTAGATTTGAGTAATTGTTGCTATTCGCCAGATATGGCAAGGAACATCATTTCTTTTCATGGATTGGTTAGACAAGGTTTCAGATATTCGTTTGATAATAGTAATGGTTCTATTAATGCTTATTTGAATGGTGTCTTTTATTTCAATGCATTACCTTGTAATGGGATTTATGAATCTGTGTTAGTTATTGATAATTTAGGAAATGATGTTTTGAATATTGATTCGTCCATAAGTTTGGACAAAGCATGCTTGTGGCATTGTCGCCTTGGCCATGTTAACAAGAAACGCATAGCCCAACTCCAAAAGGATGGAGTCTTGGAGTCATTCGACCTAAGGGACGATGACGTGTGTGAGTCTTGTTTACTTGGGAAGATGACCAAGTCACCCTTTACTGGCATATGTGAAAGGGGTGAGGGTGTATTGGATCTCATACATACAGATGTATGTGGACCCTTTAGATCCACCACAAGGGACGCTTGTCGCTTCTACGTGACTTTTACAGACGATTATAGCAGATATGGATATATCTACTTGATTAAGCAAAAGTCAGAAACCTTTGAGAAATTCAAAGAGTTTAAGAAAGAAGTGGAAAATCAGCTGGGCAGGAAAATCAAGATGCTTCGATCTGATCGAGGAGGAGAGTACCTAAGTCTTGAGTTTCACGACTATCTAAAAGAGTGTGGAATAGTTTCACAATTGACGCCTCCTAGAACGCCACAATTGAATGGTGTGGCTGAGAGACGTAATCGAACCTTGTTGGACATGGTTCGCTCTATGATGAGTCGTGCTTCGTTACCAATCTCATTCTGGGGGTATGCCTTAGAGACTGCCGCCCATATCCTTAACTTAGTTCCCACCAAGAAGGTTACCAAGACACCTCACGAGATGTGGATAGGGAAAGCTCCCTCGTTAGCACATATCAAGGTTTGGGGTTGTGAAGCTTTCGTAAGACGAGAGACTCACGACAAGCTAGAACCTCGTAGTGAGAAGTGTTATTTCATCGGCTACCCACAGAAGTCTTTTGGCTATCTCTTCTATAGACCAAGTGACAATGTTGTCTTTGTTGCTAGGAGAGGGGTTTTCAGAGAGAGAGAACTCATAAGTCAAAGAGACAGTGGGAGTCAGATTGACCTTGAAGAGCTTCAAGAGTCAGGAGATGAAGGAACCTCTGACACTGGCATGCAACCTGAGGAGGAAACTCCGGTTGAACCAATTGACCAGTCCTTACCTCTTAGACGTTCAAGTAGAGTTATTGTTCCACCCCAGTTTTATGGTTTCCATATTACTATTGACGGGGATACATTTATTAGTGATAGTACACTAGTAAATCTGGACGAACCTAACAGCTACAAGGAAGCCATGGCAGGCCCAAAGTCTGATAAATGGAAAGAGGCAATGGACAACGAGATTCAGTCCATGTATGACAACCAAGTTTGGAATTTGGTTGATAATGTACCAGGTCGTAAGACGGTCGGGTGCAAGTGGATCTTAAAGAAGAAGACAGACATGGATGGGAAAGTGCACACATACAAAGCGCGATTGGTCGCAAAGGGCTTTACTGAAACTCCTGGAGTTGACTATGATGAGACCTTTTCGCCAGTTGCCAAAATAAAGTCTATTTGGGTAATGCTCGCAATAGCTGCGTTTCATGATTATGAAATCTGGCAGATGGACGTAAAAACCGCTTTCCTAAATGGGAAGTTAGCTGAGGATGTTTACATGAATCAGCCAAAGGGCTTCGTCGATGCGAAGCATCCAAATAGAGTGTGCAAGCTTGAGAAATCCATTTATGGATTAAAGCAAGCATCTCGCAGATGGAATCTTTCTTTTGACGAGAAAGTCAAAGAGTTTGGTTTTCTGCGAAACGAGGATGAGTCATGTGTGTATGTCAAGGCCAGTGGGAGTATAGTGAGCTTCCTCGTATTGTATGTCGATGACATACTACTCATAGGAAACGACATCCCAACCTTGCAGGAGGTAAAGTCCTGGCTTGGGAAGTGTTTCGCTATGAAGGACCTCGGAGAAGCTGCATATATTCTGGGAATAAGGATAGTGAGAGACAGAAGTAAGAGACTGATAGGACTCAGTCAGGATACATACTTGGAAAAGGTACTAAAACGTTTTAGTATGGATAATTCCAAGAAAGGGGAGTTACCAATCCAATGCAATACCAAACTGAGTAAGACTGAGAGCCCAAGTACAGAGGCGGAGATAGCAGATATGAGCCGAGTACCTTATGCTTCCGCAGTTGGCTCGATTATGTACGCTATGACCTGTACTCGCCCTGATGTGGCCTTCGCTTTGAGCATGGTCAGCAGATATCAAGGGAACCCTGGTAGAGCACATTGGATTGCTGTCAAGAATATTCTTAAGTACCTAGGAAGGACCAAGGAATGGTTTTTAGTCCTCGGTGGGAGTGATGACTTAAGGGTGCGAGGGTACAGTGACGCTAGTTTCCAGACGGATCGGGATAATTACCGATCACAGTCGGGCTGGGTCTTTACCCTGAATGGAGGAGCAGTGACTTGGAAGAGTTCCAAGCAAGAGACCGTAGTTGATTCAACGTGCGAATCGGAGTACATTGCGGCAAGCGAAGCGTCAAAGGAGGCTATATGGTTAAAGAACTTCATAGGAGACCTTGGAGTTGTGTCAACCATAAAGGAGCCCATGGAAATTTTCTGTGATAATGAAGGAGCGGTTGCCTTGACCAAGGAACCAAGGGATCATGGCAGATCTCGACATATCGACAGGAAATATCATTTTATTAGACATCGGGTAGAAGAGGGACTCCTCGTTGTGAAGAGGGTATCGTCAGAAGATAACTCAGCAGATCCCCTTACGAAGGGACTGAGTAGGGTCAAGCATTTGAAGCACGCTAGGAGCATTGGGCTAAAGGACGATATTACTTTAGATTAGATAGGTAGGAAACTTGTAATAGATAATTTTATATTCAACATTTGATGATTAAATAAAGGTGTTTTATTTATAAGAAAGTTACTATCCTATGTTGATTATTTATCTATTGTTTCAAATTTTGCATGTTTTGAATTCGTAAATAATAAGATTATTCGAACAGTCCACAATCGATCATATGTTGGAAGTAGATATGAAAAAAGATTGTCATAAATTAGTTTGTAGATTGTCTAAAAGGTTTTAGACATAGCAAAGGTTTTCTGCAAAGTTTATGAGTGCTTATGAAATATGTTTTGAGCATTGGAATAAACCCGCACTTGCTAGTATCACTTCTTGAATGTTATCATAAGTGATCGCAAGATGATAATATCATATAATCTTAAAACCTAGAGATATGGTTGTTGTTTGCTAGTTGATTATATATTGATAATACGAAAACACATAAGTAACTTGATGTTATAAAACGTATTATTGTGTGTAACTTAGCTAGTAGATAATAAGAGCATATAAGTCGAAGTTTATATGTTCCTTTTATTCTAAGAGGATAAAAGCGATATCTTGGCCACTCGATGATTTGGTTTGACTTATGTGTCGGGCCCGGTCAGGATAATGTAGATGTGTTCAACTGAATTCTATGTCGAACGAATCAGAGATCGAGAAACAGAATGCTAGACAATAAGTATTGTCTACATGATATCTAGAACAGAGGATTATAAGATCCCTTATATGAAGGACAGGATTTTGATCAGAGTGACAGAAGCATATAAGAGCTACGATTGCTAATCGGATTCTGAAGACGTATGTGAGATATAGTTACTAGACTTATCCAAGTGGGAGACTGTTCGATTAGTGTCTAAGCCCGTAACTATATTTGGTATGTACTTGACCCGGTTGTGCATGGTCCTTCTGGGTTGCCTTCACCAAAGCAACTTGACAAGGTAATTTGATATGAGAGAGAGGATATTATGGTTTATTAGTATATTATAAGAATAATATATTAAAGGAGAAATCATATTTATTTAATTAGTATTAGTCATAAATTAATTAGGAATTAATTTGGTGACTAAAAGAGATTAATTAAATAAAGGGGTATAAACTGTCAAATGTGTGATAGTTGGATTTTGGGCTAGGAAACCTAATGGACAAGAGGGGGAACGAAAATATGATGAAAGGATCATCATATTTCGTCCTAGGCCCTATTCCAGAAGGTTCCTTGGGCTGCTTGGTGGCTAAGCTGTCTATTAGGGTTTAGACTGAAACCCTAGTAGCCTGCGAGTATAAATATGACCCCTAGGCTATGGAAATCGGCTAGACATTATTCCAAGAGAAACCCTAGGCCGATTTCTAGCATCCTCCTGTTGGATTAGTGTCTAAGTCCGTAACTATATTTGGTATGTACTTGACCCGAGTGTGCATGGTCCTTTTGGGTTGCCTTCACCAAAGCAACTTGACAAGGTAATTTGATATGAGAGAGAAGATATTATGGTTTATTAATATATTATAAGAATAATAAATTAAAGGAGAAATCATATTTATTTAATTAGTATTAGTCATAAATTAATTAGGAATTAATTTGGTGACTAAAAGAGATTAATTAAATAAAGGGGTATAAACTGTCAAATGTGTGATAGTTGAGTTTTGGGCTGGGAAACCTAATGGACTAAGGGGGAACGAAATTATGATGAGGGATCATCATATTTTCGTCCAAGGGCCTCCTTCCTGAAGGTTCCTTGGGCTGCTTGGTGGCTAAGCTATCCATTAGGGTTTAGACTGAAACCCTAGCACCCTACAGTATAAATAGATGCCCTATGCTTCAATTTTAGGCCACTTGATTCCAAGGGAAACCCTAGGGCCGAAATTAGCATACTTCCCCTCTCTCTCTTAATTGCCTTCTTGCTTCAAGGTGTTTGTGAGCCATTAGAGGCACTACAATTGTGGTGCTTGCTTTCAAGAGTTCAAGAGATCAAGGAAACTAGTTGTTATTCCAATATAACAACAAAGGTATGTCTACTACACTTCTATATGATTTTCGAAAATAATAGAAGCATGCCAGGGTTTATTTTGTGTTCATATAGTTGTATGTCTTATAGTGAAAACATAGATCCAATTAGGGTTGTATGCACACATAGGATTGTTTGTATAAAACCTATCAGTGGTATCAGAGCCTTTGGTTTTTGTTTTCAATTTGATTTGATACATATTATGAATTTGACAAATTAGGTTTTATGGCAAGTAAACCCTAAGGCTTGGTGTTTTTCGAAAATAGGGTTAAGAAACCCTAGTTGGCGATTTTTTGTAGGGTTCTTAAACCCTTTTTTGCCTAGCCTCCAAATTTCGAAATTAGGGTTATGAAACCCTAGGGATTTCGAAAATCCCTTGCCCCCCAAGACAAGATCCCAAAATTTTAGGGATTTGGATAATGCCATCTTTGTGATTATCAACTTAATTGTTTAAACTAGATAATTGAAGATCTTGAATTATCCTTTCCATAAATTTCGAAATCTAGGGGATAAAAAGGTTTCGGATAAATTAATTGTTTAATTTTATGATAATCCTTCATAATTTAATAATTTAAATTAATTGTTCAATTTTGATAATTATTAAATCAAAGATTTTTGGTGTTTAAAATTTTAAATTAAATTGTCTAATTTTCGAAAAATTTTAAATGCAACAAAGACACTAGTATTTTAAAATGTTTTAAAATACACCCTTATACAATTATGATATTATAAGATTAATTATTATATATATGTATAAGAATAAGCTAGTCTTATCGCTAGTAGACCTCATTCACGAAGCCAGTCTATAAGGTGGGTATAAGGTTGCTGCCTATAAAATGGCGCTTAATGGATGTACACTCACATCTACCGCTTGCTTGACTGGTGGAGGGTCGTTAGCCGAACGGATAGGATAGGGCACTTAATTCCTCATTATAAGTATAATGGAAATATTAAAGTAACTACATTGTTTTACAAATTCCCACTCTTAGTTACTTTAGGGTAAAATGTGAAAACGATGCTATTCCATGGAATTACACTTTGTACCCCTGTCAAACGTTAGTGGAGCGTGCGTGGTTAACCAGCAGACTAATTTGGGATTGACATTGGTGACAAAGGGTGGCTCGATGTCTTATCATAGATCAATGGAGCGTGCGTGGCTAACCAGCACATTGATTAGGTGATGAAGACATTGAGTGCACCATGATGATTCGCATGGTTATTCACAAACTTGTTTGCGATCCTCGGCATCCCAGTCGCAAATTTGAAGTGCATATCGAGATTTAAACATGCCATTGAAATGTTCAATGAATCTCAAAAGAAATCTAGGAATTTTCAAGTACATTTAAAACTTAACCTCTTTCGTTTTTCATGGTGAAAATTAGTGAATCGTCATTCACTTACCTTCAAATTATTTACTTTTAGATTACGGCATCCCTTTTCTAAGTTGTAAATAATGTTGTTGGATCCTAGCCCTAATTTCTCATGTGGGTGTTTAATTAGGGATTCATTCTAATCAAACTTTGTTCCTTTCTATTTCAGATGTCAAACGCAAACGCAAACAACAACACTTCTGGGTCATTCTCGTTGATGAACCTGTGTCAAAAAGTGACATTTGATGGCTCGAACTTCAACGAGTGGATGAGATACATTCGCATGATAACTCGTTATGAGGACAAAGAATATGTCCTAGACGAGAAACTTGAAAGGATCAACCCAGAAGAAGCTACTCCTGAAGAGATGGCCGCCTTTGAGGCCCACGAGCGTGATGCAACGAAAGTTCATTGCATCATGTTGGCCACCATGAACCTCGAACTCCAAAAGTCCTATGAGGACATGTATCCATATGAGATGCATCAAGATTTGCTGGACAAGTACCACCAGAGCGCGAGGCAAGAGCGCTATGAGATCATCACCAACATGATCACCGCTAAGATGGGGAGTGGAGAATCCCTAACTGCTCATTTGCAAAGAATGCAAAGATATGTTGATCGTCTTCTCAAACTTAATGTTAAGTTTGATGAGGATTTGGCTATCGACATCATCCTCCACTCCTTGCCTTCCTGCTACAGCCAGTTCAGAATGACCTACCACATGAATAAGGAAGAGGTCACCCTAGGTAAGCTTCAAGGGCACCTGAGGACAGCTGAGAGCAACCTCAAGGACAAATCTGTTGTATCATCCACTACTGTAGCTGCTCTTGTGTTGGCAATTGGCCAAGGAAAGGGAAAGAAGAGGAAGGCTCCTTACAAGAGCCACCATAAGGGTAAGACCCAAGATGGTTCTTCTTCTAGTGGGACCAAAGCAGGTTCTGTTAAGCCCTCTTCTGACCCCAAGGAAGCAGAGTGCTTCTATTGCCACCAGAAGGGCCACTGGAAACGAAGCTGCCCTAAATATCTGCAAGATATTAAGGATGGGAAGATAAAACCCACCTTCGCAGGTATGTATTTAATTAAATCTAATAACTCATCATTTGCTACTTCATGGGTTCTTGATACAGGGTGTGGTTACCACATTTGTTCTGATATGCAGGGCCTAAAAAGAAGTAGGGAAGTGGAGCATGGAAGGATAAGCTTGATCATGGGAAACAAGAAGTCTTCACCAGTAACCAAGATCGGAGTTTATTCCTTAGTCTTGAGTAATGGGTTAGGGCTAGATTTAAATAATTGTTGCTATTCGCCAGATATGGCAAGAAACATCATTTCTTTTCATGGTTTGTTTAGACAAGGTTTCAGATATTCATTTGATAATAGTAATGGTTCTATTATGCTTATTTGAATGGTGTCATTTATTTCAATGCATTACCTTGTAATGGGATTTATGAATCTGTGTTAGTTATTGATAATTTAGGAAATGATGTTTTGAATATTGATTCGTCCACAAGTTTGGACAAAGCATGCTTGTGGCATTGTCGCCTTGGCCATGTGAACAAGAAACGCATAGCCCAACTCCAAAAGGATGGAGTCTTGGAGTCTTTCGACCTTAGGGACGATGACGTGTGTGAGTCTTGTTTACTTGGGAAGATGACCAAGTCACCCTTTACTGGCACATGTGAAAGGGGTGAGGGTGTATTGGATTTCATACACACAGATGTATGTGGACCCTTTAGATCCACCACAAGGGACGCTTGTCGCTTCTACGTGACTTTTACAGACGATTATAGCAGATATGTATATATCTACTTAATCAAGCAAAAGTCAGAAACTTTTGAAAAGTTCAAAGAGTTCAAGAATGAAGTGGAGAATCAGTTGGGCAGGAAAATCAAGATGCTTCGATCTGATCGAGGGGGAGAGTACCTAAGTCTTGAGTTTCACGACTATCTGAAAGAGTGTGGAATAGTTTCACAATTGACGCCTCCTAGAACGCCACAATTGAATGGTGTGGCTGAGAGACGTAATCGAACCTTGTTGGACATGGTTCGCTCTATGATGAGTCGTGCTTCGTTACCAATCTCATTCTGGGGGTATGCCTTGGAGACTGCCGCCCATATCCTTAACTTAGTTCCCACCAAGAAGGTTACCAAAACGCCTCACGAGATGTGGACAGGGAAAGCTCCCTCGTTAGCACATATCAAGGTTTTGGGGTTGTGAAGCTTTCTGTGGATAGCCGATAAAATAACACTTCTCACTACGAGGTTCTAGCTTGTCGTAAGACAAGAGACTCACGACAAGCTAGAACCTCGTAGTGAGAAGTGTTATTTTATCGGCTATCCACAGAAGTCTTTTGGTTATCTCTTCTATAGACCAAATGACAATGTTGTCTTTGTTGCTAGGAGAGGGGTTTTCAGAGAAAGAGAACTCATAAGCCAAGGAGACAGTGGGAGTCAGATTGACCTTGAAGAGCTTCAAGAGTCAGGAGAAGAAGGAACCTCTGACACTGGCATGCAACCTGAGGAGGAAACTCCTGTTGAACCTATTGACCAGTCCTTACCTCTTAGACGTTCAAGTAGAGTTGTTGTTCCACCCCAGTTTTATGGTTTCCATATTACTACTGACGGGGATACGTTTATTAGTGATAGTACACTAGTAAATCTGGACGAACCTAACAGCTACAAGGAAGCCATGGCAGGCCTAGAGTCTGCTAAATGGAAAGAGGCAATGGACAGCGAGATTCAGTCCATGTATGACAACCAAGTTTGGAATTTGGTTGATAATGTACCAGGTCGGAAGACAGTCGGGTGCAAGTGGATCTTCAAGAAGAAGACAAACATGGATGGGAAAGTGCACACTTATAAAGCGCGATTGGTCGCGAAGGGGTTTACTCAAACTCCTGGAGTTGACTATGATGAGACCTTCTCACCAGTTGCGAAAATAAAGTCTATTAGGGTAATGCTTGCAATAGCTGCGTTTCATGATTATGAAATCTGGCAGATGGACGTAAAAACCGCTTTCCTAAATGGGAAGCTGGCTGAGGATGTTTACATGAATCAGCCAGAGGGTTTTGTCAATGCGAAGCATCCTAGTAGAGTGTGCAAGCTTGAGAAATCCATTTATGGATTAAAGCAAGCATCTCGCAGATGGAATCTTTGTTTTGACGAGAAGGTCAAAGAGTTTGGTTTTCTGCGAAATGAAGATGAGTCATGTGTATATGTCAAGGCCAGTGGGAGTATAGTAAGCTTCCTCGTATTGTATGTCGATGACATACTACTCATAGGAAACGACATCCCAACATTGCAGGAGGTCAAGTCCTGGCTTGGGAAGTGTTTCGCTATGAAGGACCTCGGAGAGGCTGCATATTTTCTGGGAATAAGGATAGTGAGAGACAGAAGTAAGAGACTGACAGGACTTAGTCAGGATACATACTTGGAAAGGGTACTAAAACGTTTAAGTATGGAAAATTCCAAGAAAGGGGAGTTACCAATCCAATGCAATACCAAACTGAGTAAGACTCAGAGCCCGAGTACAGAGGCAGAAATAGCTGATATGAGTCGAGTACCTTACGCTTCTGCAGTTGGCTCAATTATGTATGCTATGACCTGTACTCGCCCTGATGTGGCTTTCGCTTTGAGCATGGTCAGCAGATATCAAGGGAATCCTGGTAGGGCACATTGGATTGCTGTCAAGAATATTCTTAAGTAACTACGAAGGACCAAGGAATGGTTTCTAGTCCTCGGTGGGAGTGATGACTTAAGGGTGCGAGGGTACAGTGACGCTAGTTTCCAGACAGATCGGGATAATTACCGATCACAGTCGTGCTGGGTCTTTACCCTGAATGGAGGAGCAGTGACTTGGAAAAGTTCCAAGCAAGAAACCGTAGCTGATTCAACGTGCGAATCAGAGTACATTGCGGCGAGCGAAGCGTCAAAGGAGGCTATATGGTTGAAGAACTTCATTGGAGACCTTGGAGTTGTGCCATCCATAAAAGAGCCCATGAAAATTTTCTGTGATAATGAAGGAGCGGTTGCCTTAACCAAGGAACCAAGGGATCATGGCAGATCTCGTCATATCGACAGGAAATACCATTTTATTAGACATCGAGTAGAAGAGGGACTCCTCGTTGTGAAGAGGGTATCGTCAGAAGATAACCCTGCAGATCCCCTCACGAAGGGACTGAGTAGGGTTAAGCATTTGCAGCACGCTAGGAGCGTAGGGCTGAAGGACGATATTAGTTTAGATTAGATAGGTAGGAAACTTGTAATGGATGATCATGTATTCAACATTTGATGATTAAATAAAGGTGTGTTATTTATAAGAAAGCTTCTATCTTGTGTTGATTATTTA
Organism: Lactuca virosa; assembly: GCF_052849685.1. Taxonomy (NCBI): domain Eukaryota; kingdom Viridiplantae; phylum Streptophyta; class Magnoliopsida; order Asterales; family Asteraceae; genus Lactuca; species Lactuca virosa. Next base: position 331,895,138 of record NC_136426.1, on the reverse strand, counting down.
TCTATTGTTTCAATTTTGCATTTTTTGACTTCCTGAATAATAAGATTATTCGAACAGTCCACAATCGTTCATATGTTGGAAGTTGATATGAAGGAAGATTGTCATAAATTTGTTTGTAGATTGTCTGAAAAGTTTTAGACATAGCAATGGTTTGCTGCAAAGTTTATGAGTGCTTATGAAATTTGTATTGAGCATTGGAATAGACCCGCACTTGCTGGCATCGCTTCATGAGTGTTATCACAAGTGATCGCAAGATGATAATATCATATAATCTTTAAACCTAGAGATATGGTTATTGTTTGCTAGTTGATTATACATTGATAATGCGAAAATGCATCAGTAACTTGATGTTATAAAACGCATTATTGTGTGTGGTTTAACTAGTAAATGATAAAGGCATATTAGTCGACGTTTTTCTGTTCCTTTTATTCTACGAGAATAAAAGCGATATCTTGGCCACTTGATGATTTGGTTTGAATTATGTGCCGGGCCCGGTCAGGATGAAGTTGATGTGTTCAACTGATTTCTATGTCGAACAAATCGGAGATCGAGAAACAAAATGCTGAACAATAAGTATTGTTAGCATGATATCTAGAACAGAGGATTATACGATCCCTTATTTGAAGGACAGATTATTGGTCAGAGTTGACAGCGGCTATTGAAAGCTACGATTGCTAAGATACGGAAATCATATGTGAGATATAGTTACTAGACTTATCCAAGTGGGAGACTGTTGGATTAGTGTCTAAGTCCGTAACTATATTTGGTATGTACTTGACCCGAGTGTGCATGGTCCTTTTGGGTTGCCTTCACCAAAGCAACTTGACAAGGTAATTTGATATGAGAGAGAAGATATTATGGTTTATTAATATATTATAAGAAGAATATATTAAAGGAGAAATCATATTTATTTAATTAGTATTAGTCATAAATTAATTAGGAATTAATTTGGTGACTAAAAGAGATTAATTAAATAAAGGGGTATAAACTGTCAAATGTGTGATAGTTGAGTTTTGGGCTGGGAAACCTAATGGACTAAGGGGGAACGAAATTATGATGAGGGATCATCATATTTTCGTCCAAGGGCCTCATTCCAGAAGGTTCCTTGGGCTACTTGGTGGCTAAGCTATCCATTAGGGTTTAGACTGAACCCTAGCACCCTACAGTATAAATAGATGCCCTATGCTTCAATTTTAGGCCACTTGATTCCAAGGGAAACCCTAGGGCCGAAATTAGCATCCTTCCCCTCTCTCTCTTAATTGCCTTCTTGCTTCAAGGTGTTTGTGAGCCATTAGAGGCACTACAATTGTGGTGCTTGCTTTCAAGAGTTCAACAGATCAAGGAAACTAGTTGTTATTCCAATATAACAACAAAGGTATGTCTACTACACTTCTATATGATTTTCGAAAATAATAGAAGCATGCCAGGGTTTATTTTGTGTTCATATAGTTGTATGTCTTATAGTGAAAACATAGATCCAATTAGGGTTGTATGCACACATAGGATTGTTTGTATAAAACCTATCACCTCCCTCCTCTCTCTTATTGCCTTCTTGCTACTTGGTGTTTGTGATCCATTAGAGGAATTACAATTGTGATTCTAAGCTCAAGCAAAGAAGATTCAAGCTATTTGAAGAGGTAAACATCTAGATCTGATGTTGTTTGTTATTTTGATAATATGTATGCTAGATTAGGGTTTGCAAGACTTGGATTCAAAGCATGTACAATAGAGAAACCTAGATCCAAGCATTAGGGTTTGTATGAGCACATAGGATTGTTTCTTATGGATAAAACCCATCAGAAAGACGATCAAAAGAGCTGAAAATTGGAACATGCGATCACACCTTATCTCCCTGCGATCGCAGGTACGCCTTTGCGATCACAGGTTTTGTCTCAGGTTTGCTTCGTGGTTTTTTCGTGCCAAAAAAAATCATCAGCCTAATAAAATGATACATGCGATCGCAGCCTTGGAACCTACGATCGCAGGTTGGTTAAAATACATCAAAATCGCAACGTACTTCATTAAAAAGGCCCATGACACGTTTTGGGTGATGCATGCGATCGCATGTACGGCTGTTTTTCAGCTGGAGATATAAATACAACCCCATACTCTTCCAGTAACCCTAATTGGCGATTTCTGGCGATTCAGAGGCGATTTTCAGAGGGTTTCAAGTGAAGAACACAGATCTAAAGGAGACTATTCAATTTCTATTCATAGTTTAGTAAGATTTATCGTTTAGATTCGATTTCTACTATTTGTAATCCGTTTTTAGCCATGTCAGGCTAAATACTCAGATTTCAGTTTCGCAAGACGTAACCTTTTCGTATGATTAATCATTAGGCACTATGTTTGACTATGATTATTGTTTAGTTTGATCAATTCTATGTTTAATTGAGTGTATGATTTTAATTTCAATTTCTGTTGGCCACTTAAATTGTTTGTGAATCGTTCTAGTCATCTGGTTGTTTAGATCTGTAATTGTCTACACTAATTAGTAAAAAGTGACAAGTATTAGATTAATTCTGAGTTTAGGGTTAACTCTAATATGAAATGATCAAACAAGTTTTAATGCCTCCGAGCTTATGAGAGGTATTGAACTTTACTGGGAATTACACTGTGTCTAATGCAACTTTTGTTTGTTAATCAAGAGCTTGTTTGGTTAATTTAGTAAAAAGTTAGATTTAATTCAAAGAACTTATTTTGATTAAATGATTTTTGTAATAGAGGTCATTAGAGCTTGTTAATGAACTTTAGTACCAATTTAAACAAGTGCATAGTCAAATACTGTGTTTAGGGTTAATTATATGATCAGGGGTGTCACCGCGAAACTGGAATTGCTTTCTCTTATTTGAATTTACATCACTTTAAATTTATTCATTCTCTTGTCATTTTCGATTTCTATTAGTTCAATTTTCAGAAATAAAGCCCCCATTTTTTTTTATGTTTAATGCATTCATCAATAATTAGTTCACGCCTTACGCAAAGAGGTGTAAACATTAGGACGTGTCCCTGAGGATCCGACCATGCTTACTTGTACTACATGTTAGTGCAATAAAGCAGTTTATTTTATATTTTTATTTGTTTAAATCGTGTACGATAGTGGTCTTAACAAATTGGCGTCGTTGCTGGGGACACAGTAAAACACTAATAGTTTTATGTTAAGATCTTCATGTACAGGTGATCTAATTTTTGATCCAGAGATTTAGAAGACTGCAAGGAAGCTAAAAAAGGAGGCAAAACTTCGGAAGCAACAAGCAGAAACCTCAACCTCACTTACACCACAAGGCACTCCCTTGTGGAACGAACCTGAAGCCTCATTTCAACCTTTTCCAAAAGCACCACCTACCTCACCAGTTAACAGCTCGTTCAAAACCTACTCCTAATCATCTTCAGACAAACCCGAACTCACAGAATCTTCTGAAACTGGAACTGAAAATGAAACAGAATTCACCATGAGCAAAAATGGAAACGAAGCTGGAAAAACTCTCCGTGAGTGGGCAACACAGGAGCTTACCCAACAACCCTTGTGTATCACCTTTCCAGAGGCTCAAAACTTTGAGCTCAAATCCGGTTTAATCCATTTGCTGCCCCCGTTCTGAGGCCTTAAAAATGAAGATCCTCATAAATTTCTCAAGGAATTCCATGTCGTCTGTTCTGGAATGAAGCCCCATACAGTTACTTAAGACCATATCAAATTAAGGGCATTCCCCTTCTCAGTTCAAGATGTAGCAAAGGAGTGGCTATGTGACCTCCCGTATGGTTCAATAACAAGCTGGAATGAACTCGCCAAACTCTTTCTAGAAAAATATTTTCCCGAGGCGAAAGTGTGAAAGCTGCGTAGAGAAATTCTAGGTGTAAATCAAGGCAAAAGAGAAGCTCTCCATACTTATTGGTAGCGATTCAAGAAGCTGCTAGTCCGGTGTCCGCAACATGGCATTAGTAATTATCAGTTATCTCAGTGTTTCTGCGAAGGATTGATACCTATGGAGAGGCGACTTATAAATGCATCAAGTGGAGGGTCACTTTCAGAAATGACACCAACAGAGATTAGGGCATTAATCGAGAAGCTAGCCAATGAATCAAAACATTCAGTAACTGAGGAAAAGTGGTACCCAGACCATCCAAGAGGAGTCAAGGAGATGAGTAACGCCGACCTGGAATCCCAGATTTCAGAATTGACTAAAGTTGTCGTTTTGTTGACAAAAGAAAAAGGTTTTGAGCCAAAGGTCAAACCTTGTGGGATCTGCTGCAAAACCGGGCACCCTACTGATATGTGCCCACTAGTTCAAGAAGATAATGAATATGTGCAAGCTAAGGGAGTATTTCAGCAAAGGCCATTTGATCAACATCACAACAACCAAGCTTGGGGAGGGCCTCAAAATAACAATTTCCAACCAAGACCTCAATAGAACTTTTAGCAAAGAAACCAATACCAAGCTCCACCTGGGTTCCAACAACCTTTTCAGCAAAATCAGCACCAAAGCAATTTCCGGCAACCACTTGTTCAGTCACAGGCTAGTAGTTTCAGCATGTCTTTGGAAGACATAGTTAAAAGTCTTGCTACCAGTACCCAAGCTTTCCAGAATGAAACAAAGTCCAGCATCAAAAATCTGGAGCAGCAGGTATCGCAACTCACGAACTCTATGAGCAAATTAGAAGCACAAACACAACGAAAATTCCCATCTCAGACTGAGAAAAACCCGAAGCACAATGCTTGTGTTGTCACTCTTAGAATTGGTAAAAACAGAAAGGACCAGATCAACAAGAATATGAGGAAGAAGAGATCGTGGTTTAGCAAGAATCTGAGGCAACTGAAGAGTTGCAGAAAAAAGATGGACCTGCTGAAGCTGAAGTGAAGAGGAATACAAAGTGATGAATCAAAGAATCGAGTATTGAGTTAATCAGAGTATGAATTCAGGTAAGAATGCGAGATTGAACACCGGATGTAAATATGATCTTGTTTCAGCTCTATTACGCTTTCAAATGTTTACAGAGTACAATAGACAGGTCTGTAAAAACTCTTATCTAACTCTAGTAAATAACCCTATTTATAGGGAACCGAAAGCGTACACAAAAATATACTAAGGCCTAGACACTTAAGCTTCGAATAAAAGCGCCCTAGTAAAATACATTACAAAACATTCGAAGAGATCAGAATACATTTCGACTAATTACAACAATTCGACCCTTACAATCTCCCCCTTTGTAATCATAGTCGAAGTACTCAATTAGTAAGAAGCTGGATGGAATACATCATCACTCTTCGAATCTCCGTGTACCAGGAGATAATCTTCTTCAGCTCTTTCTTATCTCCTTCATTGTTCTTCTTGCAATGATTCATACGAACAATTAAGTTCGTATATTGAGACGTTGAATACCTTTCCGCTTCGCATGCTTGGAACAAGAATCGTTTAGCTTTTCCAGCCTTGTCTTTTCCTGCGAATACCATTCCAAAAGGCTTCAGGCAAATTTCACCATCAGCATACTTCTTCAATTCTGCCTGTGTCTTTGTAGGACCCATTGGAACTTTAATTTCCATACCCTTAGCCGTAGCTAACTCAACATTTGTAAGAGCCAAGCAATTACAGTAATTTCGATGAAAATCTTGATGTGAGCAACCCCAAGCTTGAATTCATCAGGTTCTGTGTTTTGAAGGTATGAAAATTATTTGTCTTTTAAGATTAATGCAACTTGTATAAGATCATACAAGTTCATCAATGGAAAATCTGCAACAGTAAACTCACAAATATTTCCATTTGCCCTGGCAACCACATACTTGAAATTTTGGTCTGTGTTTTCGAATACCACATCCTTTTTCATACTGATCACTTTCTTGATTTTAATCAATGACCACACTTCCTCAGGGGTTTTTGCAAGAACAGCATGAAAACGAATTTTCATGTGTGTACCTTCATCCCTTCCTTTAAAATTTCCTTCTGCTTTGAACTGAGGCATGATGAACATCATTTCGTTTATTGGAAAATCCAGCTGGCTTGCATCAGTATTCGTGACCAAATAACTTTGTTTTGGTTTCTTCTCAAATGAATACATGTGATTATAAGCTACCTTGGCCTCGATTGTTTCATAATTGTAGTGTTTGGATGGATCACCTTTATCCATTCCCTTCGGATCACTAGCATGCTGAGCCATAATACTTTGAATCAACCTCAGTTTTTCGATTTCAGCTTCTGCTGCAACCTTCTTTTCTTCTTTTGACAATTCCACTACAATCGATTTCCCTTTATCTTTCAAAGTTGGATTGTCAATTGCCTCTTTTGGTTTCGAACCACTGTCACCAGTCTCCGTAGATTTACCAATTACAATTCCTTTCAAAATAGGTCTTGTAATAGGTAGCGTTGTAACGACTGTTGATGTAACCATCCCTGCAGAAACTATAACTAGCTTTGTTGTTGGGATCTTCGAAGAAAAAACTTTTCCTACAACTTTCCCATCTTCACCACTAGTCTTCGACTCTCCAGTTTTTCTTTCTCCCCCTTGCACCCCTGTGAAAACAGGTGGGGCATTTGTTGTTGGAAGAAGGCTTGATATGCGAAAGAGAGGAGCAAGTTGCTTGTTGAGAATGGCTTCAAATTGGATAAACTTTTGTGATAAAAATTCTGGAGTACTCAGGGAAGAAGAAACCGGCCTTTCTGAAATTTCTTTTAACTCCTTAAGCAAAGTAATCACTTCCTCAAAGTTTGCACTTTCGGATGTTGAAAGTTGAGGACTCAACCTTTCATACAATTTGACAAATTTGGTGACAACGTCACAAATTATATCAACCTTTTGATTCAAGGATGCATAATCTTGTTGAACAGAAGCAACTTCTTTTTGCATGTCTTCACGAAGTTCACGAATTTGCAAATTAACATCCTCCCTTACTTTCTTCACTTCCTGAACAAAAAAGAACATGCCTTTCCTTTGTGACATTCTTCAACTCTTTCACATCACTTGTAAACTTTGAATTTTGAGAATTGATTCGAAGTTCATTATTTTGATCATTATGATCAACTTTCTCCAAAATTCTTGATTCAGAGTCAATAAGCATTCCAGATACTTTGCTCACAACTCTGGCTTCAAACATCTTCAACATAGAATCAACCTCCAAACTTGAAATAGATAAGCCACCCCCCAGATCAGCTTGAGATTGAATTATCAAATTCAACTTCTGATTCAGAATTTTAAATTGCTTCATGGTCATTAGCATATGATCTGGAAACTGCTCTTCTTCATCATGAAATTCCAATTCCTCAAACGTGCCTCCAAACCCCTCTGTATCAGTTTCTGTCTCCATAAAAATGGTTTCTTGAACATTCGAAGTCGGTTTGGGTGTGTCAGTGGGTTGAGAAGAAAAAATAGAAGTGAATGGTTTATTGATAATGTGTTTGAATGTAGGAGAATCAGTGGTTGAAGTAGTGGGAATAATGAATGGTGGTAAAGAAACAAGACTTTCGAAGGAAACAGAAGTAGATTGACCTGGATCTTCATTCTTCGCATCTCCATCACCCATATTGACATTTGCATCCATATCAGATACGTTTGCAGGGATGCCTGAAGTTCGTACCTCCTCAGAAACTGATTTGGCAACCAAATCTTCGGGTGGTATGATGACTGTCTGCTCAGGAGTTGAACTTCCTTCGTGAGGATTTAACTCTGGTGTTTCTGGAATTCTTTCCTCATCATCTTCTGTTGACTCCGTAGAAATCACGAGTTTTCGAGTCTTCTTCTTCTTCTTCTTGGACAAATGTTTTTCCATATCCTCAGCCCTTCGTTTCTTGGACACCGGAGAAACAGGTACTGGCACTTCTCTAATTAAAACACCTTGATGAGTGATTTGAGCTTTTCGAACCACTTTATGTATAGGAGACTTGCTTTTATGGGTGGACTTCATTTTTATTCTTCGAAACATACCAGTCTTCGAAGGAATAACGACATTCTCTTGTGTTTCTTCAATAATAGGCTCAATCACTTGAGTTTCAGCAACAGCCACTTCAACTGTTTCATGCTTCTTCTTTGGAGATTTCGAAGATTTTATCTCTGTTTCTGTCTTCTTCGTCTTCTTGGATTTCTTATCATCTCTTCTGTGACAACCCAGAATTTCTATTCTGTACAACCATTCACTTCAATAGGAGTCAGAACTGTTTCCTTCTGAGGTCTAACCCATCAAGGGACCATAACCTCAACCTTTCAAGCATAAAAAGGTTTATAGAAAACCCTAAATCATAGATCTTAACCCAAAACAGAAGGGAAGTTCGATTTGATACCTCAATAGTGTAGATCTGAGCTTGAAAACCCTGGATCCACAGCTCCCTTGACCTCCTCTTGTTGGAAACTACTTCTCTTTTGCTAAAACACACAAGAAATGGTGAATTAGCCTTCCTCTTGCACCACAAACGTTCTCTTTCTCTCTCTAGGGTTTCTCAGGGGTGAAGTGGCCGCAATGGAGGCTATAAAGGCCTTTAAATAGGGCACAGGCCCCGAGAATTAGGGTTTCACTTAACAGCGCGGACTCGCCGAGTCCACGCATCGACTCGTCTAGTCCTTCATTAAATCAGACCAGAAATGCGCGATCCCACTCGGCCAGTCTGAGCGCCTACTCGCCGAGTCCCTCTCTAAAATTCAATATAAATACTTAAAATAAGATACCTGGGAATCCGGATGTTACAATTCTCCCCCACTAGAATCAGACTTCGCCCTCGAAGTCCTGCTCGGCAAACAACTCTGGATGCTGCTCCCGCATCTCCAACTCCGGCTCCTAGGTCAGCTCGGACGCTTTCCGATGTTGCCACTGGACCTGCACCATGGACACTTCCTTGTTCCTCAAAACCTTGATCTTCCGATCCCGAATCGCGATTGGTCTCTCAGCATAATTCAGGCTCACATCCACCTGAATATCCTCCAGCGGTACCACCGCCGATTCGTCGGCTATACACTTCCTCAACTGAAACATGTGAAAGGTATCATGAATCTGTCTCAGCTCCTCAGGTAGCTCCAACCGATAAGCTACCCTGCCCACCCTCGTGGTCACCCTAAATGGCCCGATATACCGGGGCCCCAGCTTGCCCCTCTTCCTGAATCGGATCACTCCTTTCCAAGGAGACACTTTCAGGAGTACGAAGTCTCCCACTTGGAACTCAAGCTCGGATCGTCGCCTATCCGCATAACTCTTCTGACGACTATGAGCCGTCAATAACCTCTGTCTAACCTGCTGCATATTTCTCTGTCGTCTGAAGCACTATCTCAGTGCTACCCATCACACGCTGTCCTACCTCTCCCCAGCAAATGGGAGTCCGACACCTCCTACCATACAACAACTCGAAGGGAGGCATACCAATGCTCGAATGGTGGCTGTTGTTGTAGGAAAACTCAGCTAACGGCAAGTACGTGTCCCAACTTCCTCCGAAGTCCAACACACATGCTCGAAGCATGTCCTCGAGTGTCTGAATCGTCTGCTCACTCTGTCCGTCCGTCTGGGGGTGGTAGGCGGTACTGAAATGCAACCTCGTACCCAACTCCTCGTGGAACTTGTCACACCCCCAAACCAAGGATGGCGGAAACGTCCGGGGGTGGAGGACTTCAGGAGCTGCTGAGGAAGGGGTTTATTAGACCGAGTAGTTACCCTTGGGGAGCACCGATCCTTTTTGTCAAGAAAAAGGATGGTTCACACCGGATGTGTATTGATTACCGGGAGTTGAACAAGTTGACAGTCAAGAACCGTTACCCATTACCGAGGATCGACGATTTGTTCGATCAGTTGCAGGGAGTGTCTTGGTTCTCCAAGATTGATCTGAGGTCTAGATATCACCAGATGAGAGTACGCGATGAGGATATCCCGAAGATGGCGTTCAGGACTCGTTATGGGCATTACGAGTTCGTGGTGATGCCTTTCGGGCTCACCAATGCACCAGCAGCGTTCATGGATCTCATGAACAGGGTGTGTAGACCGATGTTGGATCGTTCGATGATCGTGTTCATCGATGATAAGAGAGAGGAGGGAGGAACACCCGACAACTCCTCGGGAAAAACATTCGGGAACTCACGCACTATCGGGACATCATCCATCGAACTTGGCCTCCCAGCGGCCTCTCGTGCGTCCATCACATAGGCTACAAACCCTGTTCACCGATGTTGGAATGTTTTTCCCGAGGAGTTGTCGGGTGTTCGTGGTGATGCCTCCTCTCTCTTATTGCCTTCTTGCTACTTAGTGTTTGTGATCCATTAGAGGAATTACAATTGTGATTCTAAGCTCAAGCAAAGAAGATTCAAGCTATTTGAAGAGGTAAACATCTAGATCTGATGTTGTTTGTTATTTTGATAATATGTATGCTAGATTAGGGTTTGCAAGACTTGGATTCAAAGCATGTACAATAGAGAAACCTAGATCCAAGCATTAGGGTTTGTATGAGCACATAGGATTGTTTTTTATGCATAAAACTCATCAGTGGTATCAGAGCCTTGATTGGTTTCAATTGTATGTGATGCTTAACTGTTTTGCTTGCTGAAAATCGAGTTTTTTTGCCTCTGCCCGACTCAACTCGGCGAGTCAGTATCTGGACTTGGCGAGTTGGCCCCTACTCGGCGAGTTCAGAGCTGACTCGGCGAGTTCGAGCGTCAGACAGAGGATATTTCGGGATTTAGTTGCTGTTTTGACTTGGATACAATGCCTAAATCGTTTTTTGAAGTTAAAATCCGAATTTTATCTTAATCAAATGATTATCCTTGCCAAAACAATAGATAATTTCAAATCTTTTGAATATTGGTTGTTTAGATGATAAATATGGATTATTTATAATTATTTGGTAATTATCTAATGACTCAATAAAGTTAGATCAAATATAGATAATTATGAAATTAATTGTTTAATTTAAATTATGTGTTATTTGATCCCTTATGTTTTGAAAAGTTCAAAACTTGCCCTCAAGTTTTGAAATTTGAATTTTGTGATTAAAAGTTTAATTTGAATAATTTAAATTTCAAACCCTTAGAATTTTACAAGTTTAAAATTCAACCTTATGCTATTATATTATTACAAGATTAATTAATATATATGTATAAGAATAAGCTAGTCTTATCGCTAGTAGGCCTCATTCACGAAGCCAGTCTATAAGGTGGGTATAAGGTTGCTGCCTATAAAATGGCGCTTAATGGGTGTACACTCACACCTACCGCTTGCTTGACTGGTGGAGGGTCGTTAGCCGAACGGATAGGATAGGGCGTTTAATTCCTCATTATAAGTATAATGGAAATATTAAAGTAACTACATTGTTTTATAAATTCCTAATCTTAGTTACTTTAGGGTAAAATGTGAAAATGATGCTATTCCATGGAATTACACTTTGTACCCCTGTCAAACGTTAGTGGAGCGTGCGTGGTTAACCGGCACACTAATTTGGGATTGACATTGGTGACAAAGGGTGGCTCGATGTTTTATCATAGATCAATGGAGCGTGCGTGGATAACCAGCACATTGATTAGGTGGTGAAGACATTGAGTGCACCATGTTGATTCGCATGGTTATTCACAAACTTGTTTGCGATCCTCGGCATCCCAGTCGCAAATTTGAAGTGCGTGGATAACCAGCACATTGATTAGGTGGTGAAGACATTGAGTGCACCATGTTGATTCGCATGGTTATTCACAAACTTGTTTGCGATCCTCGGCATCCCAGTCGCAAATTTGAAGTGCATATCGAGATTTAAACATGTCATTGAATTGTTCAATGAATCTCAAAAGAAATCTAGGAATTTTCAAACACATCTAAAACTTAATTTCCTTTCGTTTTTATGGTGAAAATTAGTGAATCGTCATTCACTTACCTTCAAATTATTTACTTTTAGATTACGGCATCCCTTTTCTAAGTTGTAAATAATGTTGTTTGATCCTAGCCCTAATTTCTCATTTGGGTGTTTAATTGGGGATTCATTTCTAATCAAACTTTGTTCCTTTCTATTTCAGATGTCTAACGCAAACGCAAACAACAACACTTATGGGTCATTCTCGTTGATGAACCTGTGTCAAAAGGTGACATTTGATGGCTCAAACTTCAATGAGTGGATGAGATACATTCGCATGATAACTCGCTACGAGGACAAAGAATATGTCCTCGACGAGAAGCTAGAGAAGATTAACCCAGAAGAAGCTACTCCTGAAGAGCTGGCTGCCTTTGAGGCCCACGAGCATGATGCAACGAAAGTTCATTGCAACATGTTGGCCACCATGAACCTCGAACTCCAGAAGTCCTATGAGGACATGTATCCATATGAAAAGCATCAAGATTTGCTGGACAGGTACCACCAGAGCGCGAGGCAAGAGCGCTATGAGATCATCACCAACATGATCACCGCTAAGATGGGAAGTGGAGAATCCCTAACATCTCATTTGCAAAGAATGCAAAGGTATGTTGATCGTCTTCTCAAACTTAATGTTAAGTTTGATGAGGATTTGGCTATCGACATCATCCTCCACTCCTTGCCTCCTTGCTACAACCAAGTCAGGATGACCTACCACATGAACAAGGAAGAGGTCACCCTGAGTAAACTCCAAGGGCTCCTGAGGACAGCTGAGAGCAACCTCAAGGACAAATCTATTGCATCATCCTCTACTGTAGCTGCTCCTGTATTGGCAATTGGCCAAGGAAAGGGTAAGAAGAGGAAGGCTCCTTCCAAGAGCCACCATAAGGGTAAGACCCAAGATGGTTCCTCTTCTAGTGGGACCAAAGCAGGTTCTATTAAACCCTCTTCTGACCCAAAGGAAGCAGAGTGCTTCTACTGCCACCAGAAGGGCCACTGGAAACGAAGCTGCCCCAAGTATCTGCAGGATATCAAGGATGGGAAGATAAAGCCCACCTTCGCAGGTATGTATTTAATTAAATCTAATAACTCATCACTTGCTACTTCATGGGTCCTTGATACAGGATGTGGTTACCACATTTGTTCTGTTTTGCAGGGGCTAAGAAAAGGTAGGGAAGTGGAGCATGGAAGAATAAGCTTCTGTCACACCCCGCTAAAGCGGAAACGCAAGGTATGACAGCGACAAAGGTTTCATTGCAAAAGATAAAGATACATCACCATAGCAATATTTAAAAGTTTACAACCCATAGCTTGAACAAAACAAGGTACACGTTTTCCAAAATGACATTGTTCAAAATATAATTTCATAAAATAACTTCCACACGATGCAGCATGCTCTATGATGATGAATCTCTATATCCACTTACTAATTATTTCCTGAAAAAGCATGTAAAACGAGCGTCAACTATGAAAATAGTTGGTGAGTTCACGGTTTATAAAATCAAGATTTGGTATAAGACTTTTCATAAATACAAGTACATTGCTTTAATGAGAACAAAGTTCATTGCTATAATGAGAAACAAAGTTGATTGCTAAAATTGATAAACGAGTTTATTGCCATAATAGATAACAAGTTTATTGCTATAATGTGTAACGAGTTTGTATGTGTATGAGCAAACAATGAGTCTCAACCTAACCTATGATTGAAGCCCTATCAAGATCTATGCTTATCGTTCCATAGATGAATATGGTATCATGCACTCCAGCAATAGGGCGAGTGAGGAATTGTCAATTCCTAATAGCGCTATCCATAATGACCATTGGCTCAAAGAGTTAATGGTTAGAGATAAGGGAAGGGCCTTAGTACGATAAGTTCTCATGTTCCGTGATGCATAGACATACATAGAGAGACATAGCAATAAAATAGCAATCATGTTTGATACAAATCAATTTAAATACAACATTAAAATAATAGTTTTTCGGGACATGCTTTTCCACCCTAAAACATAAAAACTGAAAATAGGGGAGTGCGTGAATACTCACAATGTTTCGAGTAGGTACAAGTGGTGCCTCGGAATACACCAACGTCTTACTACCGGGATCCTACGACATCAAACATACACTAGTGAGTTTCCATGTCGAAATCTAATGCTAATATACTAAACTGTACATATAGAGAAATGCCAAATTTATGTTCTAATATCGGTTTTATATTAATTGGTTACGATTTTTCTGAAATGGTGAAATTCTGTAAGTCATGTGATTAAGAAAATTTTGGATATTAATTTTCCAGATTTAGTAATATAATTTGAGGGTATTTCAACACATTTAAAGGTGTTTTAAATTCCTAAAAACGCAAAATATTATCAAATAGTTTCCAAAAATTGTCAAACCTTGTATTTTCATTCTAAATACAGTAGAGGTTTTCCAAAAAATTTCCCTTGAATTTTTTTATATGGTTAACTATTTTTCCAAGTTTTTAAGCCTTAAAGTTTATAAATTTGGATTTTTGGCTCTTTAGGGTTTTTGGAATATTGTTTGATATTCACTATCATATTGGAATGTAATTAGAATATTTTAATTTATTTTTAGGGTTTTATACCCTTTTTCAATTGTAACAAAGTTTGAAGTTTCATTCTAATTATGGTATTGGCATTTCCTATTGTAGTTAAGCAACTTACTAGAATCGTAAGAGTCAAGTATATTAGTCCTAGATCTTAGTTGGATCCTAGTTTATGCAAGATTTTGACCTAATTTATACTACTAGGCCATGGCATGTTGTGCATGAATGGTTTCTAGAAAGATGCATGAGTCCGAGAATAACCTGAATTGACAGTTGTCACAGCTTGATCATGGGAAACAAGAAGTCTTCACCAGTAACCAAGATCGGAGTTTATTCCTTAGTGTTGAGTAATGAGTTAGGACTAGATTTGAGTAATTGTTGCTATTCGCCAGATATGGCAAGGAACATCATTTCTTTTCATGGATTGTTTAGACAAGGTTTCAGATATTCGTTTGATAATAGTAATGGTTCTATTAATGCTTATTTGAATGGTGTCTTTTATTTCAATGCATTACCTTGTAATGGGATTTATGAATCTGTGTTAGTTATTGATATTTTAGGAAATGATGTTTTGAATATTGATTCGTCCATAAGTTTGGACAAAGCATGCTTGTGGCATTGTCGCCTTGGCCATGTTAACAAGAAACGCATAGCCCAACTCCAAAAGGATGGAGTCTTGGAGTCATTCGACCTAAGGGACGATGACGTGTGTGAGTCTTGTTTACTTGGGAAGATGACCAAGTCACCCTTTACTGGCATATGTGAAAGGGGTGAGGGTGTATTGGATCTCATACATACAAATGTATGTGGACCCTTTAGATCCACCACAAGGGACGCTTGTCGCTTCTACGTGACTTTTACAGACGATTATAGCAGATATGGATATATCTACTTGATTAAGCAAAAGTCAGAAACCTTTGAGAAATTCAAAGAGTTTAAGAATGAAGTGGAAAATCAGCTGGGCAGGAAAATCAAGATGCTTCGATCTGATCGAGGAGGAGAGTACCTAAGTCTTGAGTTTCACGACTATCTAAAAGAGTGTGGAATAGTTTCACAATTGACGCCTCCTAGAACGCCACAATTGAATGGTGTGGCTGAGAGACGTAATCGAACCTTGTTGGACATGGTTCGCTCTATGATGAGTCGTGCTTCGTTACCAATCTCATTCTGGGGGTATGCCTTAGAGACTGCCGCCCATATCCTTAACTTAGTTCCCACCAAGAAGGTTACCAAGACACCTCACGAGATGTGGAAAGGGAAAGCTCCCTCGTTAGCACATATCAAGGTTTGGGGTTGTGAAGCTTTCGTAAGACGAGAGACTCGCGACAAGCTAGAACCTCGTAGTGAGAAGTGTTATTTCATCGGCTACCCACAGAAGTCTTTTGGCTATCTCTTCTATAGACCAAGTGACAATGTTGTCTTTGTTGCTAGGAGAGGGGTTTTCAGAGAGAGAGAACTCATAAGTCAAAGAGACAGTGAGAGTCAGATTGACCTTGAAGAGCTTCAAGAGTCAGGAGATGAAGGAACCTCTGACACTGGCATGCAACCTGAGGAGGAAACTCCGGTTGAACCAATTGACCAGTCCTTACCTCTTAGACGTTCAAGTAGAGTTATTGTTCCACCCCAGTTTTATGGTTTCCATATTACTATTGACGGGGATACATTTATTAGTGATAGTACACTAGTAAATCTGGACGAACCTAACAGCTACAAGGAAGCCATGGCAGGCCCAGAGTCTGATAAATGGAAAGAGGCAATGGACAGCGAGATTCAGTCCATGTATGACAACCAAGTTTGGAATTTGGTTGATAATGTACCAGGTCGTAAGACGGTCGGGTGCAAGTGGATCTTCAAGAAGAAGACAGACATGGATGGGAAAGTGCACACTTACAAAGCGCGATTGGTCTCAAAGGGCTTTACTCAAACTCCTGGAGTTGACTATGATGAGACCTTTTCGCCAGTTGCCAAAATAAAGTCTATTACGGTAATGCTCGCAATAGCTGCGTTTCATGATTATGAAATCTGGCAGATGGACGTAAAAACCGCTTTCCTAAATGGGAAGTTAGCTGAGGATGTTTACATGAATCAGCCAGAGGGCTTCGTCGATGCGAAGCATCCAAATAGAGTGTGCAAGCTTGAGAAATCCATTTATGGATTAAAGCAAGCATCTCGCAGATGGAATCTTTGTTTTGACGAGAAAGTCAAAGAGTTTGGTTTTCTGCGAAACGAGGATGAGTCATGTGTGTATGTCAAGGCCAGTGGGAGTATAGTGAGCTTCCTCGTATTGTATGTCGATGAGATACTACTCATAGGAAACGACATCCCAACCTTGCAGGAGGTAATGTCCTGCCTTGGGAAGTGTTTCGCTATGAAGGACCTCGGAGAAGCTGCATATATTCTGGGAATAAGGATAGTGAGAGACTGAAGTAAGAGACTGATAGGACTCAGTCAGGATACATACTTGGAAAAGGTACTAAAACGTTTTAGTATGGAAAATTCCAAGAAAGGGGAGTTACCAATCCAATGTAATACCAAACTGAGTAAGACTCAGAGCCCAAGTACAGAGGCAGAGATAGCAGATATGAGCCGAGTACCTTACGCTTCCGCAGTTGGCTCGATTATGTACGCTATGACCTGTACTCGCCCTGATGTGGCCTTCGCTTTGAGCATGGTCAGCAGATATCAAGGGAACCCTGGTAGAGCACATTGGATTGCTGTCAAGAATATTCTTAAGTACCTACGAAGGACCAAGGAATGGTTTTTAGTCCTCGGTGGGAGTGATGAATTAAGGGTGCGAGGGTACAGTGACGCTAGTTTCCAGACGGATCGGGATAATTACCGATCACAGTCGGGCTGGGTCTTTACCCTGAATGGAGGAGCAGTGACTTGGAAGAGTTCCAAGCAAGAGACCGTAGCTGATTCAACGTGCGAATCGGAGTACATTGCGGCAAGCGAAGCGTCAAAGGAGGCTATATGGTTAAAGAACTTCATAGAAGACCTTGGAGTTGTGCCAACCATAAAGGAGCCCATGGAAATTTTCTGTGATAATGAAGGAGCGGTTGCCTTGACCAAGGAACCAAGGGATCATGGCAGATCTCGACATATCGACATGAAATATCATTTTATTAGACATCGGGTAGAAGAGGGACTCCTCGTTGTGAAGAGGGTATCGTCAGAAGATAACTCAGCAGATCCCCTTACGAAGGGACTGAGTAGGGTCAAGCATTTGAAGCACGCTAGGAGCATTGGGCTAAAGGATGATATTAGTTTAGATTAGATAGGTAGGAAACTTGTAATAGATAATTTTATATTCAACATTTGATGATTAAATAAAGGTGTTTTATTTATAAGAAAGTTATTATCCTATGTTGATTATTTATCTATTGTTTCAAATTTTGCACGTTTTGACTTCCTGAATAATAAGATTATTCGAACAGTCCACAATCGATCATATGTTGGAAGTAGATATGAAAAAAGATTGTCATAAATTAGTTTGTAGATTGTCTAAAAGGTTTTAGACATAGCAAAGGTTTGCTGCAAAGTTTATGAGTGCTTATGAAATATGTTTTGAGCATTGGAATAAACCCGCACTTGCTAGTATCACTTCTTGAATGTTATCATAAGTGATCGCAAGATGATAATATCATATAATCTTAAAACCTAGAGATATGGTTGTTGTTTGCTAGTTGATTATATATTGATAATACGAAAACACATAAGTAACTTGATGTTATAAAACGTATTATTGTGTGTAACTTAGCTAGTAGATAATAAGAGCATATAAGTCGAAGTTTATCTGTTCCTTTTATTCTAAGAGGATAAAAGCGATATCTTGGCCACTCGATGATTTGGTTTGACTTATGTGCCGGGCCCGGTCAGGATAATGTTGATGTGTTCAACTGAATTCTATGTCGAACGAATCAGAGATCGAGAAACAGAATGCTAGACAATAAGAATTGTCTACATGATATCTAGAACAGAGGATTATAGGATCCCTTATCTGAAGGATAGGATTTTGATCAGAGTGACAAAAGCATATAAGAGCTACGATTGCTAATCGGATTCTGAAGACGTATGTGAGATATAGTTACTAGACTTATCCAAGTGGGAGACTGTTGGATTAGTGTCTAAGCCCGTAACTATATTTGGTATGTACTTGACCCGGTTGTGCATGGTCCTTCTGGGTTGCCTTCACCAAAGCAACTTGACAAGGTAATTTGATATGAGAGAGAGGATATTATGGTTTATTAGTATATTATAAGAATAATATATTAAAGGAGAAATCATATTTATTTAATTAGTATTAGTCATAAATTAATTTGGAATTAATTTGGTGACTAAAAGAGATTAATTAAATAAAGGGGTATAAACTGTCAAATGTGTGATAGTTGGATTTTGGGCTAGGAAACCTAATGGACAAGAGGGGGAACGAAAATATGATGAAAGGATCATCATATTTCGTCCAAGGCCCTATTCCAGAAGGGTCCTTGGGCTGCTTGGTGGCTAAGTTGTCCATTAGGGTTTAGACTGAAACCCTAGTAGCCTGCGAGTATAAATATAACCCTTAGGCTATGGAAATCGGCTAGACATTATTCCAAGAGAAACCCTAGGCCGATTTCTAGCATCCTCCCTCCTCTCTCTTATTGCCTTCTTGCTACTTGGTGTTTGTGATCCATTAGAGGAATTACAATTGTGATTCTAAGCTCAAGCAAAGAAGATTCAAGCTATTTGAAGAGGTAAACATCTAGATCTGATGTTGTTTGTTATTTTGATAATATGTATGCTAGATTAGGGTTTGCAAGACTTGAATTCAAAGCATGTACAATAGAGAAACCTAGATCCAAGCATTAGGGTTTGTATGAGCACATAGGATTGTTTCTTATGCATAAAACCCATCAGAACTCAACACCGAAGATCTCGAGTACACATCCTCGTATCACATCCGTAGCATACACCGCTCGCTCGTCAGCTATGGAAACTCGCAGAGGTCGACTCAACGCCTCTCATCTGCTACTGATGTGTCGACTAAACGCTATCGACATAAATGATCGACTCGCACCCGAGTCAAATAACACTAAGGCAGGTACATAACTCACAAGAAAAGTACCTACGCATATCATCATATAAGTACAATATCTCAACTCAGCATAAATAAATAAGAATACATACCAGCCACTACATCGAGCGCTGCGCGGACGTCCTCTGCTGTCAACTGGAAAGCTCTCCCGCGAGCCTTCGGTGCCTCGGCCTTCACTGGCCGAACCTCGGTAACCCTAGCAGCAGGGGCAGATCCCTGTGCTGATCCCTGATGTAACTGCGGGCACTCGGCCTTCCGATGGCCAGTCTGGTTGCAATGAAAGTAAACCATAAATCCCTTGGGGCAATCCTTGGCAATATGCCCCTCCTTGCCACATTTGTAGCAAGCACCTGATAGACAAACCCCATCATGTCCCTTGCCGCACTTCCCACAAGTGCGGCCCTTCTGGCCTCCAGATCTCGTATCAGCGGACTTTGCCCGCTTGGCTGCCGGCTGAGACTGTGCCGGCCGCTGATCCATCCTCTGAGACTCGGCCTCCTCCCTGGCCTGAGTCTCCAACTCAATCTCCCTCTTCCGGGCATTTGCCTGGAGCTCAGCAAATGTCTAGTAAGTCGAGTTCGACACGAACTCCCGATATATCACTCCTCAAAACGCCCAAATACCGGCTCATGCGTGCCTGGTCAGTAGACACCTGCTCAGGGCAGAACATCGCCCTCTCATGAAACTTCCTGGTAACCACAGTAACCGAATCAGTACCCTGCTTGAGGGTCAAGAACACCTAAACCAACCGTTCCCTCTCCACCGGGGGAACATACTCGTCTCTGAACATGGTGGTGAACCTCTCCCAGGTCAACGCTGAAATCTCTGCAAGAGTGAAGCTCGCCGTCACGAACTTCCACAAATCCTTCGCTCCCAAGAGAAGCTGGTTCAACGCGAACCGT
The DNA here is from genome assembly GCF_052849685.1 of Lactuca virosa. Classification (NCBI taxonomy): domain Eukaryota; kingdom Viridiplantae; phylum Streptophyta; class Magnoliopsida; order Asterales; family Asteraceae; genus Lactuca; species Lactuca virosa. The sequence goes on along the minus strand of NC_136426.1, from coordinate 331,874,807 downwards.
ACCCTCAGATGCTCCGGACATGAACTCGTGTAGAAGCATCCCTCGATATCGGAAATCCATCTCATCGCAGCGATCGGATCCTGCGTCCCGTCAAACTCTGGTGGCTTCGTGTTGCTGAACTCTCGAAGCAACAACAAGTCACCTCCCTGAGGTCTGGCAACAGTTACAGCTGCAGTAGCCGCAGCCTCAGTCACCGCTGGGTACCGCTCATCAAAAGTCTCAATCAATGTGGTCTTGATGGACCCAAACATCTCCGGAATCTCGGCTCGAATCGCCACTGCCACCTCATCATGGATCATCTGACGAAGCTCCTCGTCACTCACGCCACTCGGCTCAGGTCTGTGACGTGTCCCAACCATGATGTCTCTGAAATTCAACATAAAAATATCAGAGACTCGCTCGAGCATACTTGCACTCGATAACTCAACCCTACTTGTTCCTTAGTACCCAAAGGATTCTTACTTAGAGTGTGCACTGCTCCGGTGTCTTCAGTAGTACGGGCCCTATACTACCGTCCACACCGCATCAGTATTCACCCTAAGTCCTCCTCCTCGGATCCCAGATCACAAGTACTCTATATCTCACTGGCATAGGCTACCCTTGGTAGACCCCTCATCAGCTCCTCACTGCTACCTACTCGCTCTCAAGCATCACATAGCAGCAAAATCCTTCCTAGGCTAAGGCATCACAAAATCAGGCCACTCTAGTCCTAATATGAATATCTATCCAACTCTATCATGCATATCATATCATAACATATCTCATAACACATAATGTAAGGGTATTTTGGGAAATCACCGTTCAGGCGCTGGCTGATCATACACACTGCTTCCTTCTGCCTTTCTCAAAATCTTTTACTCTCTAAAAAAAATTGTTTATTTTAAGAAAAACGTTCTCAATTCCTCAGTTTGAGTTCAGATTCATCCGAAGATGCACCCGAATCCCTCAAACCAAGGCTCTGATACCAACTTGTAACAACGTAAATTTCCAAAACAATTTTTCATTTTTAAATCATACTTTCAATCACACGATAATCACAAAACATAATGTATCCACTGTGTCATAATAAAACATGTCCCGGAATCCCAATAACATAAACTCTATAAGTGTGTACAGATCATGTCGATGCCTTCCCGCGATCATCACTAGTACCTGAAACACATAATATAACAACTGTAAGCATAAATGCTTAGTGAGTTCCCCAAGATACCACATACAACACATACGCCTTTCCAGGCCATAACTCTGTAGGATCTTCCGATCCATGTGTCTCAGGGGACTTCCGTCCAAAATCCCGGTAGACCTTCCGGTCCTACTGTTGGGATTTGGTATAATACAACATCCTATAGTGCACATACAACCCTAAATACCTTGGATATATGTTTTCACTAATTATACATGCAAATGGTTTCCAAGGTATTGAACCTATAGCTAGCATGCAATTGTCATACAAACTACATAAAATACTAGATAGTGTAACATACCTTTTTGTATGGCTGGAGGTCTTGATGTATTTGGCCTTAAGAACTTAGCCCCAATAGTGTGGAAGCCTCAAATGAAGTCACAACACATCAAGGACAAAGGTAGGACTTGAGAGAGAATCTCCATGCACTCTAAAACCTTCATGAACTCCAAGAACATGCACACACACACTAAGGGTGACTAGGGGTAGCGGTTTTAGGTCATAACATATTTATTTATATGTGTTGAATTCTAAGAGTCATGGGTATAACCCAAACCCATATCCATGGATTTTATGATCCATGGTTCATGTGGCCCAACTCTTTATGTATCCATACATAAACTTGGTCCAACATGGATCATATGCCTAACACATATAAATATAACTAATTACCATAATCAGTCCCATATTTTTAATTAGTCTCTTTTGATCACTAAATTAATTCCAAATTAATTCTTGATCAATACTAATTAAAACATATGATTTCATATTAATATATTAGAACTTATAATATATTAATAAATCATATATAACCTCTTCTCTCAAAAGTCCATCCTAAAAAATTGTCCTGATGATATGCAACGCAAATGGACCATGCTACTCTTGGGTCGAATACATACCAATAATATTTATGGGCTTAGACACCTAATCCAACACCTACCCGTATCGATATTCCGGTCCGTAACCACTTGACCTTCCGGTCCATATCATCTTGACTTTCCGGTCCATATCATCTTGACCCTCGGGTCCTTATCGTACATAACATACATAACACATACATATCACATAACAACATACAGCTCATACATCTCATAGCATATAAGACCTTCCGGTCACACATAGGTACCCTTCCAGGTACAGTATAGTGAGAAGACTCACCTCAATGAAGTCGGATAAACTTTCGTGCTCAACGTCCCGACTTAGCCTCCTCCTATTATTCAAATAACATCCCCGATCAATATTCTCTCGTGATCTCACCTCTACAAATTGGGTTGAAGGCCATTCTACCCTTCCCGGAACCCTCTAGAATCAGTCTTGGCTAGAACCTTAAGGTCAACGAAAGTCAACGGTCAAACTTTGACCCGACTCTTCGAGTGCACAAGGGCGACTCGGCGAGTCCATGCGGGTCCTCTGAATCCTTTCAACCTCTCTTGGCTCGTCGAGTCATCCTTCCACTCGACGGGTTACACCTGTCACGAATCGCGGGGCAACCCCGACTCGACTCATCGAGTCGACTTATGGACTCGGCGAGTTGCTCCCATAACAACTCTCAAATGACCTTCTAAGGTCAGATCTGCTTCTCTAAACTATAGATCTGGCCTTCAAGTGCTCAAAGGTCACGTAAAGGTGCAACCTTTACGTGCATGCAACCCACATCAAGTCATAAATGGAGAAATAACTATAAAAATGGCAACCTAGTCTCCAATCCTCCATGAACAAGCATAAAGCAGAATGGGAAAGGTTCTCTGGACCTCTATGGGTCCAGATCTGAGGTCTAACCCAGCAAGGGACGACAACCTCAACCTTTCAAGCCTAAAAAGGTTTATAGAAAACCCTAAATCATAGATCTTAACCCAAAACAGAAGGGAAGTTCAATTTGATACCTCAATAGTGTAGATCTGAACTTGAAAACCCTGGATCCACAGCTCCCTTGACCTCCTCTTGTTGGAAACTACTTCTCTTTTGCTAAAACACAGAAGAAATGGTGAATTAGCCTTCCTCTTGCACCACAAACGTTCTCTTTCTCTCTCTAGGGTTTTTCAGGGGTGAAGTGGCCGCAATGGAGGCTATAAAGGCCTTTAAATAGGGCACATGCCCCGAGAATTAGGGTTTCACTTAACAGCGCGGACTCGCCGAGTCCACGCATCGACTCGTCGAGTCCTTCATTAAATCAGACCAGAAATACGCGATCCCACTCGGCGAGTCTGAGCGCCTACTCGCCGAGTCCCTCTCTAAAATTCAATATAAATACTTAAAATAAGATACCTGGGAATCCGGATGTTACAGTAACGCCTTTATGATCAAATCTAGTGCCTTTATTTCCGAGTGATTCTGATATTATCATACAACTTGAGTCAATTTGATCCGCACAATACCAGTTTCGTGCGCACATCTCTTTCTCGAAATCGTCTTTCTAGCGAAGCCGTCATTCCAGAACCCCTAAGTACTCATGCATAGAGTGCCTCATGTTTCGTAACTTTCCGAAGAAACCTCAGAAAACCTCCCCGGAGTACCACTCGTACAGTACGTCAAGTTCAATACAAGGACCCTTACGGTTGATCTATCTTTGAAGAATGTATATGCAAGGGTAGTATATAATTTTGGTTCTGCAGGTTTAGAATTGATGATTCCGCTTTAACTTCTTTTCATTGTTTGGATGTGAGCTTAAAGGAGAATCATTTATTCGACTACCTTTTCAATCTTAATTATATACGACTCGTATACACGAGACTGTGATTGACGAACCATGTATGACTTCGAATATGAACTTCAGGACGGAGACTGCCCAAGATTACGAGTAATCGCATCGTCATGCGAACAAACTTAGAACCCAATACTACTCCTGTAACCAGATCGCCCTACAGTCTAACACCTACGGAGATACAACAACCGTCCGGACAACTTAGCGAACTACTCGGCAATGGAATTGAGAGACCAAGCTCCTCGCCCTGGAGAACTCCTGTCTTATTCTTCAGGAAGATAGACGGATTGTTTCGTAGGAGCATCGACTAATGGAGACCTTGACAAGATTTCCATTAGAAATCATTACCCTCTGCCTCGCATAGGTGAATTCGTCGACCAACCGCAAGGAACGATGTACCTTTCAGAAATGGACCAGAGATCCGAATATCACCAGTTGTGAGTATTAGAGAAGGATGTCCCGAGGATAATCTTCCAAACTCGATGCGGACGCTACGAGTCCGTAGTGATACCCCTCAGATAGGACCAATACGCCCGTAGTATTCATCAACTTAATGAATAGGGTACGCCATTCTTACTTGGATCAGTTCGTCGTTGTCCTTGTAACTGACTTAGTTGTCTACTCGCGTAGTAGGAAAGAGCAAAGAAGCATCCACGACTCAGCTTACCCCACAAACTCAGCAACGTACTTTTTACCCCTCCACGTCTCGAACTTGAAAAAGTACCTTTCCGTCAGGACTCTTGTAATCCCACTCGACGAGATCGAGATCAACGAGAGCCTCAACTTCGTGGAAAAACCTTTAGAGATCCTGGACTGAGAGGTCAAGCGAACGAAACAAAGCCGTATTCCGATAGTGAAGGTTCGCTGGAACGCCAAGCGAGGACCTGAATTCACTTGGGAACGAGAGGATCAGATGAAACTGAAATATCCTCATCTTTTACTTAGTTATTTGTAACTACTTATTTGCTTAAATTCTAATTTCGGGACGAAATTCCTTCTAACGGGGGGATGATGTGACAACCCGAAATTTCTATTCTATACAACCATTCACTTTAATAGGAGTCAGAACTGTTTCTGCTAATTTTCAAGCTTTTTGGCATAAGTTTGAGTGTTTTAAGATTAGTACTTCAGGAGGTAACAGGAGAGCGGATGCCCTAGGGTTTATTGTGTAGCAATAAAGTCCTAAAAACTCCAAGAGTTTGGAGTTTACGGCCTAAACAAAGTGTTTACGGCCGTAAACCCTAAGGGGAGGGGTATAAATATGACACTTAGTCATATTTACCACTTTTTCACCATTTTCAAGTCTAAAACTCAAATCCTCTCAAGTATCATCCTACCTTTCTTCTTGATCTTCAATTATGTAAGTGTTTCTTACCCTAAAAAGTTGATATCTACCTTAATCTAGTGATCTTACATGATTCCATCCGTGAAATCATTCCAAAAATATAGATCTTCAAGTTTCACCAAGAACACATACTAGTGTTCTTGGACTTTTAGCACCTTTTCAAGCTTCTATCTAGTAAGTACTCCTACCCTAGTGTATTGTAATACTTGTTACACTTCTAAACATCAAGAAAACACCCAAGAAACCCAAGATCAAAGGTGTTTACGGTCCAAGATGTTCTTGGACCGTAAACCCTAACAAAGGGGCCAAAGTGGCCCTAGTCCCTTACTAAGCCTTGGAAACTAGTCTAGACCCCTTCCTTAATGTGTTTAGTACTTGAAAACATCAAAATACCATAAACCATTTGGGTTTACGGCCGTACACCCAAAGACAAATGGTCTAAGGACAGTAAACTCCCTAAAGGAGTGAAATGGTGCCCTAATCTCTTCCAAAGGCTTATACTTCAAGTGGAAATGCCTCTTAGGACTTGTAAAGCTTCAAAACTCATCATGGTAAAAGAACCATGAGTTTACAGCCATAAACTCATGGGTTTATGACCGTAAACTCAATGAGTTATGGTCACAAAACCGTAAACTCCAAAGGAGTTTACCCTTGAACCCTAAACTCAAATGCAAGGTCCTACCACCCTTAGATGCAATCCTTAGTACTTATAACACTTAAATAAAGTGTTAATCATGTCTTAGGATGTCTTAACATGATTAATTAGTTGTTTAAATGACTAATTTGATACATATATGTGTCATTATATGTTAACTAGGATCCTCGTGTGTGTTCAAGTCTCCACTTGACACTTAGCATCCTATAACATCTGTTCATCTAACCCACTTACTACAGGTGAGTTCATACCCCCTTAATTAACCTTTTAAATGTCTTTAAATGTTTATAAATGCTTTTATGGGGGGGGGGGGGATACAAGTAGAATCATGCTAGTTAGTACATCAATCACATGTGATTAATAACTAGCATACAAATGGATCTACCACACTTTTAACTGTTTACTCAGTATACTACTTCCAAATGACTTACCAAAACGTTTTTAAATGTTAAAACTCTTTATCAAAATATCTTACATACTGTATGTTTCCTTTCAAACTCTGTTACAATTGTGTTTCAAACAAAGGTTTTCTTATACTTAAAATTGTTCTTAACAAACAAACTACTTTCAAATCGTTTTATAAACTGACATCAATTCATTATTATTTATTGTTCAAAACTCTTATATGTATTACAAAACCTCTTTAAACTTATTCTTAAAAAGCATATCTATACACTCATGTTTCATGTATATATGTATTGATATGAGAGCTTTCATTCATTTTTCAGTTCCAACACTCTTGAGTAGCAAGGGTGTATAAACCTACTTGGACATTCAATTTACTTTCCAATAAACTACTATAGGTATAGTTTAGGAGATACAAATTACTATTCCTATTACAAGGAATTACACAAGAGTCAGTTCATTCATGAGTCTATACTAATACATCAGATACAATATGAAGAGATACTATTACATGGATACTTTTACATAGATACCATTACATAGATACTATATGAAGAGATACTATTACATGGATACTTTTACATAGATACTATTACATAGATACTATATGATGAGATACGATTACATATTATATGAATAGATACTATTATATATGTACGGGACTAACCATTCTACACCCAGCTGTTAGCTACAGAAGGAAAATGCACATCGACGGATGTCTACGGTTAATACTATTCGGCAATTACTATGTCGTGTTTATCCTAGTACCAAAGGATAATACTTAAATGATTATATAATTTCCCTTTTACTTTTATTTTGTGACATATTCACATAAACGATGAGGTAGACTATATTATATAATTTCCCTTTTAGTTTTATTTTGTGACACATTCACATAAACGATGAGGTAGACTATATTATATAATTTCCCTTTTACTTTTTATTTATGACACATTCACATAAACGATGAGGTAGACTATATTATATAATTTCCCTTTTACTTTTATTTTGTGACACATTCACATAAACGATGAGGTAGACTATATTATATAATTTCCCTTTTACTTTTATTTTGTGACACATTCACATAAACGATGAGGTAGACTATATTATTATAATAATGATTATATAATTTCCCTTTTACTTTTATTTTGTGACACATTCACATAAACGATGAGGTAGACTATATTATTATAATAATAGTTGTACATGGGAAAAACCTTCATTCTTACAGAGATGCAAACCTTCAAAGCATTCGGGTCTTGGTAGAAGACTACCTTTTTATACTAGTAGAAAATATAGGGTTTCCTAGGGTTTTCATACTTATACGAACTTTTCATCAAACATTTTCGAGTCTTTTCTTTACAGCTTTACAAATCAAAGACACTAAAATACTTATGAATTCACCAGCTTTATTGCTGATATTCGCTTTCAAAATAACTTGTATTCTCAGGTCACAAATAGACAGGTACGACGACCAGGTTTTGTGAAATTATACGATTAATGCAATGGATGATGTTGTTGCTTGTTTACTACTTTACATTGTTGTGATACATTACGTGACGTCCTCCGCCCCAGAACGTTTCCGCCGTTCTCGGTTTTGGGGTGTGACATCTTCCCAATAGAATACCAGTTTCGACTGTAGAATCAATGGTCTTCAAATATGCCACCAAGACAGAATTCGTAGGATCAACTCGTTTAAGCATTGCATCAGGAATACGAGCAACTGATGGAAAAACTTCAGCACTATCTGTGACATCCTTCGGATAATGGTATGATTGAAAAACGGTTCTTTCTTCATCATTGGGTACCAAAATCCCTTCTTTGCTTTAAAAGTATTGCAAAATCAAGCTCCAGTATCTTGCACACGAAATACCATGAATAGCATTCGTGTGTTCTACACCCTTTTGGAATTCCTTCCATAATTGTGTTGAATAATCCACTTGAAGATCATAATAAATTCCAGCAACCATTGCATAAACTTCCATTCTTCCTTTATCAAGACCAACTGTTCTCCCAGTTAAACATCTTAGAAAAATTCCAAATAAGAAATTCCATAGACGTGGAAGACCAGATTTCTTAAAATCACTGATCTTGGACAACAGAGGCTGATATCCCATCATATTAAACATATTGACAATTTGAAGGAATGTGAAAGCAACATATGGAGGTGAATTCGGAATTTCAAGAATTTGACAAAATAGTTTCTTGGATAGCCTGACCTTTTTGTCGTTCACCAGATGAAAAGTAATCGCATCAGAAGCTTTGTTGTAAGTAGCAGTTGATCCTGCTTGAGAAAGCCAGGACATTGGAACAGAGAATGAACTGAACATCGCCTTAGACAAAACAGAGTTCTTCAAAGCAACGATTAGCATCTTCAATTCTTCCAGGGTATTGAGAAACATCACCCTCCAAGTGATAGTTTGATGCTTGAATCTTCATTATTGGTAATGAAGAGGCATCTTCAGTGGTATGCGAATCAACATGAGTAGAAGTCGCCATTGTTAGGGTTTGAAGATTTTGAAGATCAGAGAATTTGGGAATTGTTATTTTTGATCGCGTAAACTAATAATGAACCCTTGAATGCCCTTTCATATGTAACCGTGAAGTTTGAATTTGAAGCGGGATAGGTATTTAATGATATCCGACGTGGCACCTTGAAAATCGGAACATTACTGCGTAAAAGTAGCCATGCGTCAAAAAGTAGCTGTTACATCGCCTTGAAAAACGGACAGAATACCATACGTCATTTATAAATAGCCTGTCTTGTTATCCCCATGATGATTGTAACCGTCAGAACCCTTCGTATGGAAGCAAGACTCTTTCACTTTTGGGATGAAAAGCGAAGTCATATACCAGATGTTTGAAATCATCAGCCTGAGTTGGTATAACTCAGAACCTCAATGATTTCGTGAGTGCAGTGTTCCAAAGAATGTAGACGAGAAACAAAGATAAGAAAAATTTGGAATATTGTGATGTCAAACAATTGACACAAAAGCAGATGAAATCCCGGGCAAAGATTACTTCATCAATCATTAAGAGAAATGATCAATAGCTTGTGTGGGTTCTCGTGAATTACAATCAAATACTTGTTGATGAGAAATTGTAACAGAAATTACTTGTTTAACCAGTGTACTCATTGACAAGTGTGTTTTGGAAAATTTTAAGTGACATGGATTTTCGAATGAAACTCACACGGAAATCATATTCAAGAAAAAAATTTGTGTTGGATCTTGTTGGGTAACAAACACCATTGTTTTCGAATGTTTGATCAAGACCACTCATTTGAAATGAATATGATTTGGAGTTTCAAATTTTGGTACTGAAACAAATGTTTCGTGAAAAACTGGAACATTGTTCGCCGTCAATTCCTTAAAAGTATATTTAAAATTGGGTTTCACTTTCATCACGGTCTCATGATGTCAGATCATAAACACAGATTTTGGATATGTCTAAGTCTCGATGGGTTTGATCAGAGACCTCTCGGATATATGTCTTCGTGTGTGATCGTGTAAGAACTTTAGAGGTGAAAAAGATTGATGTAAGACACGAAAAGTACCTCTGTTATTTTTGGACCAAACAGTAAACTCTTAACTCGTTTTGACAAGAGTCAGGTAGCTCATAGACTAATGTGAATATAAGCCTGATTGGGAAGAAATTTTCGTATGAATAATTTCATTAAGGCTTTCATACACACACATTGAGTCATTGGAGGCTTTTGGACAACATGCAGCAGCATGCTTCTAGGGACAACTTAACTAGTTCAAATGATGAAAAATTTATCGATTCATACGAAAAATGTACCTGACCCTAGAACTGCAAGCATAATTCACTCTGTATCTTCATGATTATCTGCAACAAAATACTAAAAAGAAATAAGAAACAAAATATTTTTGTTGTTTTGAGTTTTCGAAAGTAAAGAGAAAACAAATGAAAATCTTTTTGGATTTTTGAATTTTCGAAAATTAAATGACACAACAAACGAAAATCTTTTTGGATTTTTGAATTTTCGAAAATGAAATGACAAAACAAAAGAAAATCTTTTTTGGATTTTTGAATTTTCGAAAATGAAATAACAAACCAAAAGAAAATCTTTTTGGATTTTTGAATTTTCGAAAATTAAAATATACCGTACTTGTTGCAAAAACACGAAATTTTATCATTCTCTGATAAGTGACAAATGCACGAATTCGAAGGGGTCGAAGCGTTGACTATGAACAGTAACCTCTGAATCAACCCTTAAATTTAGTGATAAATTTACGAATTCGAAGGGGTCAAAGCGTTGACTATGAACAGTAACCCCTGAATGCTGACGGATGTTGCTTTGTCTTTCATTCAGCGCCTCTGAATCATACCTGATTATTCATCATTCTCCTTTTTCGTATGGAACAGAATTTCCATCGATTATTCCAAGTCCTTCTATTATTCTCACAAGGGATTTTTCATCTAAAGGTTTCGTGAAAATATCAGCTAACTGATCAGTTGTTTTCACGAAATGTACTTCAATATTCCCATCCTCCACGTGATCCTTGATGAAATGATAACGAAGTGCAATATGTTTAGTCTTCGAATGCAGCACAGGATTATGACAAATTCTTATTGCACTTTGAGAATCACAATATAATGGAATCTTTTTCATATTAATTGCATAATCACGCAATTGGCTTTGAATCCATATAATTTGTGAAGTGCAAGCAGCAGCAGCCACATATTCTGCTTCAGCTGTTGAAATGGATACACATGTTTGCTTTTTCGATTGCCAGCTTACCAATTTGCCATCCAGAAATTGACATCCACCACTTGTGCTTTTTCGATCAAGATTACACCCACCCAAGTCTACATCCGAATATGCTTGTACAAAGAACCCAGTTTTCGAAGGATACCACAATCCTAACGACATTGTTCCTTTAAGATAACGAAATATATTCTTCACACCAGTGAGATGTGGTTATCGTGGATTAGACTGATACCTTTCACAATTACACAAAAAAAAATGATATCAGGTCTACTTGATGTAAGATAAAGTAATGAACCAATCATGCTCCTATAAAGAGTTATGTCAACTGCAGGTTTATCTAACTAAGGTGTCAACTTTATGCTAGTTGCATTTGGAACTCGTAACTTTGTGCTATTCGTCAATCCAAACTTTTCTAGCAGATTCTTCGTATATTTTTCTTGATTAATAAAAATTCCTTCTCTGCTTTGACGAATATTCAAACCAAGAAAATTATTGATTTTTCCCATCATGCTCATTTCGAACTTACTTTTCATCAAATCTTCGAATTCTCTAGATAAAGCAGGGTCAGTTGAGCCAAAAATAATATCATCAACATAAATTTGAACAAGCATTAGATGATCCCCAACTTTCTTTCGAAATAATGTGGGATCAACAGATCCTTGTTTAAATTTAGATTGTTTCAAAAATGAAGTAAGAGTTGCATACCATGCTCGTGGTGCTTGTTTCAAACCATAAACTGCCTTATCTAAAATATAAACATGATTTGGAAATTCTTCGTTAATAAAACCTGGGGGTTGTTCCACATAAACAATTGCTTCAAGCTCTCCATTTAAAAATGCACACTTCACGTCCATTTGATAAACATCAAAATCTTTATGAGCTGCATAAGCCTGAAATATACGAACCGCCTCGAGTCTTGCGACAGGGGCAAAAGTTTCTTCATAGTCGATTCCTTCTGGTTGTGAATATCCTTTAACAACAAGTCTGGCTTTGTTTCGAACAATATTTCCATTTTTGTCGGTTTTATTTTTATAAATCCATTTTAACACGACAATCGAAACATTTTCAGGTTTAGGAATTAATCTCCAAACCTTGTTTCGTTCAAATTCAGACAATTCAGATTGCATTGCAACAACCCAATCTGAGTGTTCCATTGCAACCTTAACTGTTTTTGGTTCAATTTTAGAGATGAAAACATTAAACATGCAAAATTCTTGATGAGTATTCAATACCTCATTCTTTGCACGAATTTGAGCTCTTGTTAAAACACCCTCTTGTGGATTGCCAATCACTTGATTCTTCGGATGATCTCTTGTCTATTTTTCCATTGGCGGATATGCGGGATCAAATTCCAAAGGTGCATCTTCGTATATATCATCATTCTCTGAACCTGCAATCGAACAAACATCATCAAAATCATTATTATTCTCAATGTTTTCTAAATGCTCCCCCTCAACATTATGCCCCCTCTCAACATCATGCTCCCCCTCAACATTAGCATTCACTTTTCCATTCTCCCCCTCGAAAGAATGCTCTTCCTCAACTAGATTATTCGAATCCAATTGCTCCCCCTCCACTGGATTGTTTTGCATGCTTTCGCCTTTCTCTGGAGAAGTTGATTTTGAATCATCAGTAAGCTTCGTTAGTTTAGAGAGATGATTATCATTTGCATTTATTTCAGCATCAACTGCATGATCTGAAATTGCAAAAATTAAATCATAATCAATATCTAATGTTTGTGAGGATTCAGATTCATCTTGTATGTTTTTCAGAATAGGATGATTTTCAAACTGCATTGTTGTTTGTTTAATGTAATAATCATCAAATGTAAGATTAAAAGTTTCTTCAACTTTTCGTGTTCTTTTTTTTAACACACGATATGCAACTAAATTATGTGAATATCCCAAGAAAATCCCTTCATCTGCTTTAGCTTGAAATTTCGTAAGATTATCCTTGAGATTCATAGTGAAGCACATGCATCCGAAAACATGAAAACATTTGACGTTAGGTTTTCGATTGTTGAAAATTTCATATGGAGTAATGTTAAAACGACGATGAATGAACGATCTGTTTTGAGTGAAACATGCGGTGGATACTGCTTCAGCCCAAAGGTATTGTGGAAGATTCCCATATGGCAACATTTTCCTTGCCGCTTCGCATAGAGACCTATTTCTTCGTTCAACAACACCATTTTGTTGTGGTGTGTATGGAGATGAAAAGTCATGCGAAATTCCTTTGTCCACCAAAAATGAATCAAGAACCTTGTTCTTAAATTCCGTTCCATGATCACTCTTAATTTTTCGAACAATCTTCTTCAATGTTGTTTCCATCTTTTTGATAAATCAATCATGATTTGTGCAACTTCGGATTTAAGCCAGAGAAAATAAACCCACGTAAATCTGGAAAAGTCATCAACAATAACTAAAATGTACCTTTTCTTGTTGACAGTTGAAACGGTTGAAGGACCACACAAATCAATATGTAAGAGCTCCAAAGGTGCCACAATTTTCGAATCAATCGTAATTGGATGACCTTGTTTATGTTGCTTTCCAAGTTCACAAGCTGCACATAAAGAATCATTGTCAAATTTAAGTACTGGTAAACCTCTTACCAAATCTTGTACCACTAGTTTATTGATGTTTCGAAAATTGAGATGAGAGAGTCTTCGATGCCAAAGCCAACTTAAGTCTGATGTTGCTTTCGAAAGAAGACATATAGCAGGTTTCCCTACTATCGGATTGATGTCCAAAGTGAACATGTCACCTTTCCTTTTGGATTTCAGTAACACTTCTTTTGTGTTGACATTCGAAATAACACTTCCTTCTTCGTTAAAAAGAACTTGATTTCCAGTACCCACAACAAGTTGGGAAACACTTATCAAGTTATGTTGAAGACCTTCAACATATGCCACACGATTCACTATGAATTGTCCATTCGTGATCTTCCCATATCCTTTGACTTGACATTTTTGATTGTTCCCAAACTTCACAACTCCAACATTTTTTAGACTTCAAAAATCACGTAAATTCTCCTTCTTCCCAGTCATGTGACGAGAGCAACCACTATCGATGTACCATTTATTATCATATTGCTCGTCACATAGTACCTACAATCAATGGAAAAATTTAGGTACCCAAGGCTTTTTGGGTCCTTGGAAATTAGATTTCAATCTCGAATGAAATGAAGAACTTTTAACCCAATCACAAACTTTGGTTTTGAGACTATCAATTAAGTTTACATCTTCATTTAAAGGAACCGAAACATAAGTTTTTGATGGTTTCGATTGTTCACTGACATTACCCTTCGAATTCTGAGTTTGTGAATGAACATTCTTTGCTTTTATTACTGGTTTCCAAGATTTGATTGAAATGTTCGAATCCTTAGAAGATGAACTGCCGTTTGATGAAGTATTCACATACTTCTCATCAGCTTCGTTAATTTGCTCCTTTGAAAATGTATTCGACTGATACATCTTTCCTTTGCCTTCAAGCTAATGATCAATGTTTTTCCTTGAAGTCATTCCTTTTTCTCGTGAAATTTTCATAGTTTCTTTCTTCGTTCGATTTGGAAAATTTGGCTTTTGAGGAACAAAATCAACTTTTGGTTTTGTTATAAAAGATTGAGCATATGATTTATCAACTGTTGAATTAAAATGTTGACTTTGAAGAAATTTTTGATTTGGATTTGAGTTATTTGAAAATTTTCTTTGAATATTAGTTTCTGAAACTTTCGAAAACATTGATTGTTTATTCACTTCAGACTTTGAATGATTTGATTGAGATGAATGTTGAGGTTTTGTTGAAAAAGATGAATTTTTAGCTCTGAAAACATTTTTGGGTGATTGTGATTTCAGACACCTTTTGAGACTCAACATTTTGCCAAAATATTTTCTTTCTTGCTTGTCTTTTTGAAATGTTGTTTTCCTTCGACAATTTCTCAATTTGATCTTTGAATTCCTTGGAGTTTAGTTCGACAGCTTTTTCACTTTCCTTTACAACTTGTTTTGAATTCTCTTTTTCAATTTTTGATTTTTCAACCCATTTTCTTTGTGGTTTTTGACGTTGGAACACATACGAATTCTTTGTTAAGTTGTTTTCAACTGTGCTTTGATTTGCGAAAAAACCTTCATCAGTTGCTTTTGAATTATCCTCTTCAACTAACTTCTTTAATTCTGGTTTGATTTTCTCAACATTTCCAGTAGTTACGAAAACTTGATTTGGAAAAATGATATCTTCTGTAGACTTGAAATTTGGATAAACCACAATATTCGTTTCAAGATAGTGTTCACCTTTTTCATTCATTACTTTTTCGAACTTTTGTGTATCACCATTCACTTGATCAACCACTATTCCAGGAGTTTCTTCTTCCTTTGAAGATTTCTTTTCCTTCGAAATTTTCTCTTCATCTTCATCATCACTATCATCAGTTTGACTGTCTTTGAGATCCACGAAGTTCATATCAAAAACTTTCGAAGATAAGGGTATATCAGTTTTATTTTCAATCATCAAATCCTTAACTTTTTCTTTCCCTTTAGATGCTGATGCAACATTAACAACACACAACTGAGAACAATCAACATCTTCAAGTTCACTAATTTCACTAATATTGTCAGAATTATCTTCAATATCAGCAAAATTAGATTGAGAATTAGATGTTGAATTCTCAGTCTTTTTCAAAATTTGAATTTGTTCAGATTTAGTCAAAGTATCATTCACTATGTTAACTAATTCATTCGCATCAAGACATTCATCAATTTTGACAATCCCATATTTATATCTATCATCAGGAACTTTGTCAAAATCAGCTATTATTTGCTCACAATCATACGAAATATTATCTACCTTAGCTCTTTCGAATGCTAGAAATGGTAGTAATTTTCTATGTTGCTCTTTACTTATGTCACATGAATGATGTAAATCAGTTAATTTGCCATAAAGTCTTTTTGCAGAATTACAATAAAGGTTTCTTTGTGCTAGCAAAAGTTTGACTTCATTCGATAAAGTATCCCTATCACACATAATATTTGTGATTTGTAATTCCAAACATTCAATTTTGCTTATTTTTAAGTCTAATCTCTTTTTGGTCTCTAATAACTCCATGGACAATTTGTTGGCCTCATTGCTAGCAGACACAATAATTGAATCAAAATAAGTAACCGTCTCATCAAAAGATATTAGTTCAGAATCATAAGCATGTGTAGGAATATTAAAAGATTCGAGAATTTTACGTAGCTTTGTTGTCATTGGAGATTTGTCTGCCGTTTTGGATACGAAGCATCGTCCTTTCACTTCGAAATCCTCATCATCTGAGTCCTCCTCCATTTTCGCATCATCGCTCCATGTGTTGGATTTCGCATTTCTTCATTGTTTGATCCGGATGACCAAATTTGATAAGTTCCATTTTCATCCTCATGTTCACCCTTGTCAACCAGTGACAAATTCTTGGCTTTCGCACGAACCTCCTCAAGCCTCTCTGCATAATACGCCTCATCCTTGACTTTATTCTTCCTCTCATCCTTCTTTGGAAGCATACAGTCATTCGCAAGATGACTCACACCGTTGCAATAATGACAATCTATTCCAGCATCACCTTTCAGCTTTTTCTCAATCTTTCCTTCACACATTTTCGAATCTTTCTTCTTAATTTTCTGTTTCTCCTCATTAGCAGTTTTACTCACAGCACTTCCTTTTACCTCAACAAGTTTAGTTTTCGGATTGAACGACTTTTTGAAAAACTTCTTAACCCGATTATTCGAGTAAAAAGCTATTGCCTCATCATCCGAATTCATGATGAATCCTTCTTCTTCCTCAGAATCACCATCTTCTGCTTCTTTCTCACATATCTTTGATACAAGTGCCATTAGACCTCCCAAATTCAGCTTCGTCTCTTCAGCAATTTCATTAACCTCAGTTTCGTGTGTTTTCAACTGATTGTACAAATCATTAAGAGTTGATGTATCAAAACTTTGCTGATTCTTCACCATCATACTTACACTTCTCCATTCTTTTCGAAGACCCATCACAAAGATGAAATTGAATTCCATTGAAGTCCTGGTAATTCCATAGCGATTACATCGATAGATTAACTCGTTCAGTCGATCATAGTAGACTTCGATTGTTTCACCTTCTTTTTGTCTGAAATCTTTCAGCTCAACCAAACACTGTTTGACTGAATTGATTTTCGTCTTCTCACTTCCTTGAAACTTATCTTTCAGATTTTTCCAGATCTCCTTTGCAGTTGTACAACTCCTTACATAATTATACACAACTGGAGGTAAAGCACCTCGCAGTTCCCTCATACACCTTTTCTCCAGTTTCTTCAGACAATCAGTTTGATTATCAACATCAGAACTTGTGGAAGAAGATCCGATTGGTTGAACATTCACTGGAACATTGACATTTCCAATGATACATGACCATAATTCTTCATCAAGACCATTCAGATAATCCTGCATACGATCAGCCCACTGATCATAGTATTCAGGGATTAGCATTGGAATTTTGGTGATCCTAACAGATGAGAAAACGAGGTCATCGAATTGAGATTAAAACTCGCCATTGTTGTACGGAAGTTGATTTTGAAAATTCTTAAGAAGATATGGAAATTTGAAATCAAACTAGTTGAATCAAATCGAAATTGCTAGAAGAACACTCGATTCAACAACTTTTGAACAAAAAATTTGATTCAAAAACTTTTCGATTGGATGAAAATCAGATCACAGATGTGATTCCTGCTCTGATACCAAATGATGAATCAAAGAATCGATTATTGAATTAATCAGAGTATGAATTCAGGTAAGAATGCGAGATTGAACACCGGATGTAAATATGATCTTGTTTCAGCTCTATTACGCTTTCGAATGTTTACAGAGTACAATAGACAGGTCTGTAAAAACTCTTATCTAACTCTAGTAAATAACCCTATTTATAGGGAACCGAAAGCGTACAAAAAATATACTAAGGCCTAGACACTTAAGCTTCGAATAAAAGCGCCCTAGTAAAATACATTACAAAACATTCGAAGAGATCAAAATACATTTCGACTAATACAACAATTCGACCCTTACACAAAGACATTATGGATTTCTTCAGAAAGGTTGAGGTAAATATTCCCCTTCTTGATGCAATTAAACAACTACCCCGATATGCTAAATTTTTAAAAGAGTTATGTACTTCAAAAAGAAAATTAAAAGGAAACGAAACAGTTAAAGTAAGCGAGAATGTTTTAGCTGTTTTACAGAAAAGGCTACCCCAAAGTGTAAGGATCCAGGAGTATTTATTGTTCCTTGCAAGTTGGGGAACCTTTCAGTGCCATGAGTATGTTGGACTTGGGAGTTTCTATAATTTTTTTTCCATATTCACTTTTTAAAACTATCGGGGTAGGGCCATTAAAAAGAACAGGAGTCATCATTCAGTTAGTTGATCGTTCTCTGGTGCACCCAAAAGGTGTGCTGGAAGACGTTTTGGTTCAAGTGAATGAACTCATATTCCCAGCTGATTTCTATGTTTTGGATATGGGAGATGACGACTCACCAAATTCAGGATCCATTCTTTTGGGGAGACCATTTTTAAAAACTGCCAGAACCAAAATAGATGTTTATGATGGTACTCTTTCAATGGAATTTGATGGTGAAGTTATCACCTTCAATATTTATGATGTCATGTGTTATTCTGATGATGTTTCTGCCCTTAGTTTCATTGATGTAATTGAACCATTATCTGCAGAATATTTTGAGATTGCTAACCGTGAGTCACTAGCATTAGTGCTCCACAAAAATTTGTCTATTAATGCAGCTCAAGTTCTATCAGAAAAGTATGTGGTTGATAAAGAAGTTAAAGAGATGGCAGCTCATATGGACCAGCAGAGCAAGTTGAGGTATGGTACCCAAACTCTTTAATTACCAATTTCTAACTCCAAGATTTTTCCTTCTGTAGTGCAAGCTCCCATCTTGGAGCTAAAGACACTTCCTGAACACCTGAAATATGCATATCTTGGAGAAAAAGAAACATTACCAGTTGTCATATCCAACAAGTTGTCAGAAAAAGAAGAGTTAGAGCTAATCACAATTTTGAAGGAGTATAAAAGCGCAATTGGGTGGACTATTGCAGACATCAAAGGACTCAGCCCATCTCTTTGTATGCATAAATTTTTGATGGAAGAAGATTATAATCCATCGCGAGAAGCCCAACGCAGATTAAACCCACCAATGATGGAAGTGGTTAAAAATAGGTTATAAAGTTATTGGATGCTGGGATGATATACCCAATTTCTGACAGCAAGTGGGTCAACCAAGTTCAAGTTGTACCCTAGAAGGCTGGAGTGATAGTGGTGGAGAACAAATAAGGAGAGTTGGTTCCAACTCGAGTTCAGAACGGATGGCGTGTTTGTATTGACTACAAAAAATTAAACGCAGCCACCCGGAAAGATCATTTTCCTCTCCCATTCATAGATCAGATGGTAGAAAGGCTTGCTGGAAAATCTTACTACTACTGCTTGGATGGATTTTCAGGTTTCCATCAGTATCCAGTTGCTCTAGAAGACCAGGAGAAAACAACTTTCACCTGCCCTTTCGGGAAATTCACGTATAGACATATGCCCTTTAGGCTCTGCAACGCACGCGCTACCTTTCAAAGGTGTATGGTTAGTATATTTTCTGAGTATGTCGAAAATACCATAGAAGTCGTCATGGATGATTTTACCGCCTATGGAGACTCCTTTGATATGTGTTTTAAAAACCTCGCAAAAATTTTACAAAGATGTATTAAAACAGACCTGGTCTTAAATTTTGAAAAATGTCACTTTATGGTTGACCAAGGTCTGATTCTTGGACATATTGTTTCAAAAAGAGGTTTGGAAGTCAATAAAGCAAAAATAGATGTCATAAAAAGCTTACCCTACCCGAAGAATGTTCGGGAAGTGTGTTCCTTTCTTGGTCATGCAGGGTTTTACAGGAGGTTTATAAAAGATTTTTCAAAGATATCAGTTCCCATGTGCCACTTACCGCAAAAAGATGATGAATTTGACTTCAATGAAGATTGCAAGAAGGCTTTTGATGTGCTGAAAAATCTTCTTACTTCTGCCCCCATCATTCAGCCCCCAGATTGGAGTTTACCATTCGAGATAATGTGTGACGCCAATAACACTGCTGTTGGAGCTGTTTTGGGACAGAGAAAAGACCGGATTCCCCACGTTGTATATTATGCATCCAAAACTTTGGATAATGCCCAAGAAAATTACTCCACCACAGAAAAAGAGTTGTTGTCGATCGTCTTTGCATTGGAAAAATTCAGACAATATTTGTTGGGCACGAAAGTTATAATCTTTTCTGATCACGCAGCTATTCGATACCTTCTTGCCAAAAAAGATTCAAAGCCAAGGTTGATTAGATGGATTTTGATACTACAGGAATTTGATATAAAGATCAGGGACAAAAGTGGGAGAGAAAATTTGGAAGCTGATCATTTAAGCCGACTCACTCCACCTGAAGACCCGACACCGATCTCTGAAACATTTCCTGACAAGCATCTATTCGCTGGTCAAAACCCTCCTTGGTTTGCTGATATAGTGAACTACTTGGTCTCCAGAGAACTCCCTTCAGATCTCACCCGAGCCCAGAAAGATAAAATAAAGAAGGAGATGAAAAGATATGTCTGGGACGAGCAGTATTTATGGAAACATTATGCTGATCAGGTGATTAGAAGATGTGTGCCTCAAGATGAAGTCAAGTCAATTCTGAATTTCTGCCATTCAGAAGCTTGTGGAGGGCATTATGGTCCACAACGAACCGCACGCAAGGTCTTGGACAACGGTCTTTATTGGCCTCATATTTTTCGTGACTCATTTCTATTTTGCAAAACTTGTGAAAGGTGCCAAATGACTGGGTCTTTGACATCTTGTAATCAGATGCCACTTACTCCAATCTTAGTATGTGAAATCTTTGACGTTTGGGGTATAGATTCCATGGGTCCGTTTCTGTCATCGTTTGGGTTTGTGTACATCTTACTTGCTGTGGACTACGTGTCTAAATGGGTCGAGGCATAAGCTACACAAACAGACGATGCCAGGGTTGTAGTTGATTTTGTCAAGACAAATATATTTGCTAGGTTTGGGACACCAAAGGCCATTACTAGTGATCGGGGCACACATTTCTGCAACCACACCCTCAAAGCAGTCCTCAAGAAATATGGTGTCACACATCGGGTATCCACAGCATATCGCCCGCAAACCAACGGGCAAGCTAAAGCTTCAAATAGACAGATTAAGGGCATTATAGAGAAAACCATCAATCCAGTCAAGAAATATTGGAGTATTCGATTGGATGATGCGTTATGGGCTCACCGGACAGCATACAAAACTTCTATTGGTATGTCACCATATCAAATTGTTTTTGTTAGACCTTGTCGATTACTAGTTGAATTGAAGCATCGAGCATATTGGGCTGTCAAAAACTTGAATATGGGCATGGATGAAGCTGGTAAGAAAAGAAGATTGGATATTTAAGAGTTAGCAGAAATCCGGAATGATGCTTACAAGAACGAAGCAATCTATAAGGAGAAGACGAAAGCGTTTCACGACAAGATGATCTGGCGAAAGGTATTCACTACTAGTCAAAATGTACTCTTATATCACTCTTGTTTCAAACTTATTTCCGGTAAATTGAGGTCTCGTTGGGTGGGACCTTTTGTTGTTACTAACGTGTTTGATTATGATGCTATAGAAATTA
Source organism: Lactuca virosa (assembly GCF_052849685.1). Classification (NCBI taxonomy): domain Eukaryota; kingdom Viridiplantae; phylum Streptophyta; class Magnoliopsida; order Asterales; family Asteraceae; genus Lactuca; species Lactuca virosa. The sequence continues at coordinate 331,853,057 of NC_136426.1, read as the reverse complement.
AGAGTGAACAAACAGGAAAGATTTTTAAAATAAATGGTCATCGTCTCAAACCATTTTACAAAGGGTTTCAAGTTACAAATGAAGAAGTGGAGGTAGTCGAGGTCCCGACCTACCGCAATTGAGGAAACCAAGTAACAATGCCGAGCCAACGACAATAAAAACGGGCAGCTTACCGGGAGGCAACCCGGGCGTTTGTTTTGGTTTCGTTTTTTTTTTGCAACTTCTTTTCAATTTTTGTGTGTTTTTAGCTACTTAGGTCGTCTCTTTTTAACTAAATCATGTTTTTAATATAAAAAGGAACATAGAGAATTTGAAAAAAGTTGAAAAATGCAGTTTTGGTGGAACCTGCGATCGCAAGTCACGTCTTTGCGATCGCAGGGTATGTTTTTTTGGTCTCAGAAGATCGTCGAGGATTTTTTGGAACGATTTTTGACGAAAAAAGGGTCCATGCGATCGCAGGTTTAGCCCATGTGAGCGCATGTATCAAATGTTTATCACGATTATACCCTCGACCCCTAAAAGAACAAAATCAGGTCTTTTTCCACAACCTGCGATCGCAGGTTCAATATATGTGATTGCATGTATCAGTTTTTAGCATCCTGCCACACCTTTGAACGTTGAACGATCGATTCCAGCCATTTTAGTAAAACCTGCGATCGCAGGTTATATACATGCGATCGCATATATCAAGATTACTTATTTAAAACGTTACCTGCCTCAATAAAAGCCAAACGGTCATTTTTAAAAAAAAATATATGCGATCGCAGGTCCTCCCTTTGCGGTCGCAGGTAAGAGTTTTCATATATATATATATATATATATATATATATATATATATATATATATATATATATATATATATATATATATATATATATATATATATATATATATATATATATGTGTGTGTGTGTGTGTGTGTGTGTCGCAGGCTTCATTTTAACCAACACAACTCCAAAAATTCTCTCAGGATTTCACTAGTTTTCGAGTTCTCTCACCAAAAATCATTCAAATCGCTCATTTTTCATCCAAATCAAGCAAATAAGGTATCAATCTCTTCTGTTTTACTCCTACAACATCTTTATGGTAACAAAATCATGTTTTCACGGTTGAAATTCTCCAAAAATCTCATTTTGTTCATTTGAAATTTGAAATTTTGTGAGTTTCTTTTTCAGATCTACGCTCTGTTAGCAATCCGCACGCCACGAAAAGTTGAAACGTTTGCTCACGACGCAATTCAGAAGAGATTCGTCCGAACGAAATTTTAAAAATTAAAAATTTTTCAGGCACAAAAAATATACTGTGGCTCAGCACACAGTCAAGTATTGTCGTTCTGAAACTGAATTTTTGTTTTTGTTATATATTTGCGCGGGCTTGCGTATCCGCTTGGGAGTAGTTAGAAATAATTATTTTTGCTTGATTATTATTATTTTTTTTACCTGGAATTTGTGCCTACCTTGTCCCGCTTTTGACTTGAAAAAAAAATGCCCCCTAGACCATCTCTTTCACGCAGATAGGTTGACACTCCACAGCTGTCATACACTGTCTAGGTGGACAATGTCACTGTGGATTTAGGTTCACAGGCTGCACTCAATTGTTACCAGCGACTTCTCGACCGCGAGATTTTGCCACAAGCCTGGGCCCCTACCCGCATATTAATGCGGGAACTTCATATTGATGATGGTGTTCACGCTCTTTTTTCCAATATTGGCTGGGAGCGCCTATTATCTGCAGATTTTGCCACTTGTCCCCAATTGCCCCGAGAGTTTTTAGCTAGGGTCACTTATTCGAAGGTCACTTATTCGAAGGTCTATCCTGTTTCTTCCTGTTCCTTGTTTGGTTGTGGATTTAGAGTTAGGGTCACTTATTCGAAGGTCTATCCTGTTTCGGTTGCATGTAATTGGTATGCACTATGCAAGTATTGAATCAACTAATAACGATCATCTTATAAGTATCTTAGATTAGTACATCTATTAACTATTCGTTCCCCATTCTCGCGTAGATAGCATGGGTGGCTTTTATCTCCCTGGCGATCTGTACTATCCAAACCAAGGCATTGGAGGATGGCATGTTGATGAGCTGGAAGATGATCACCCAATCCCTTTGGATGATCACCTCGTAGAAGGCTTTTCAGATGGCTCCGACTCCGAACCAGAAGTCAACAACCTACCCCCAGTAGCTCCAAACCCCAACCCCCGTTCGGCATTTCAAGGTCCCACTCCCATGTGGGCAACAACCTTGAACCAATGGAGTGATGAGCAGGGTCAGCCGTTACCTTTCAATGGAGACCAAGGCTTCTACAACATAGGAGAGGGAAGTTCAGCTGACCGGGTCCTACCCATCATGGTCCGTAGGATTGCTCGGAACGTTGAGCAAGGTCATGCAGCCATCGGCAGAGTAGTAGAGATTGATTCTAACTCTAACCTTAACACGGTCCGCATTCGCCAACTTGAAGTGACTGTGGATAGGACTAGGAGGACCAATGAGGCTCTGCAGCAACAATTAGTTGCATCCCGGGCCGAAGTCATGGAACTCCGAGTGCGTCAGAGAGCGCATGAGCGACATGTTCAGGAAGTTGTACGTCAACTGGAAGACCTAAGGGTTCGTCCGAGAGACACCCGTCGCCGGTAGAAGATGTCAACTCGTCTTTACTTTTGAATTAAGGAATAGCCTTTCTTTCCTATGCTCTAGAGATCACTTGTCTGTAAAATATTCCTAACTTTTAAAAGTACTCTAGCTAGACTTTTAAACTGCCAACATTTTCCCCTAATGGTTTGATGTCAGACCTACTGTTAGGTCAACTTTCCTGAACTCATTTTACATCAGTAATACCAATAATATTGGCAGATATCTAATCTATTGGAAAGTTCTTACTCTTGTGTTTCCCTACTCTATTGTTATGTCACTACCTAACAGTTGGACTATGGCGATTTAGTCAATCAAACACTCTCATTGTACTTACAATTGATTCTTACGGTTATCATCGTTTCTATAAACTTTCAGTAAAAGATGTCGCCTCGCAAGCGTACGACCAGAAGCACGCCTGCAAGTCAAACTCCACCACCACCACCCCCTCCGCAGTTTGATGCGGTGATGTTTCAAGCAGCTGTGACCGCAGCTATGGCCCAAATAAATTCTGGTGACGCAAGTGGATCTGGAACGGGCACCAACTCTAGACATGGTGAAATCCACCCACGTACACATGGGTGTACCTATAAGGATTTCATGAACTGCAAACCAACATTCTTCAATGGGACCGGAGGCATCATTGCACTGTCCCAATGGATCGAAAGAACTGAAGTCATCTTCGAGATGTGCTCGTGCCCCGAAGAAAGCAAGATAAAGTTCGCTGCTTGCACCTTCACTGAAAGGGCCCTAACATGGTGGAATGGCCATGTCAAATCACTCTCTTTGGTAACAGCCAACGCCATGGGCTGGGACACACTGAAAGACCTTCTGACAAGGGAGTACTACCCTAGGGGCGAAATCCAGAAACTCGAGGAGGAACTCTGGAACCTCAAAATGAAAGGGACCGACATAGTTGCTTATACAGCCAAGTTCTGCGACTTGGTGACTCTATGTCCACCAACTTGGACCTCTACAAAACAACCCATGACAGTCTTGATTCATATCTACTTCCAACATATGACCGACTGTGGATGGTTTCAATAACTTAATCATTCAGGAAGAGCGACTTAGTTATTCTGGAAGTCAAAACATGCAAAGTGAAACACAAGAATAAATGAATCAAATATGGTATCAAATCCTATGAATATAAATAAACACTTTTATTTATCACCATACTGATTACTCATTATTCACTGTTTCGGTTTTATCAACTTTATACTTGAATTAAAAACACTAGTTGTCCCATGCTCCAAGCATGTACACTATGTTTTTCTTAAACAATAGCTTTGCCATACACCAAGTATGCACTCTATGTTTGTCTATGATCCTTACTTTGTGAAATAAACCAATTGAACATAATTTCAATGATTCTAATTTCACACTCCCAAATCCTTGTCTTAAATGTAAGAATTCCAAATTCCTATCATTTATCGAAATCTGTTTAGATTTTAAACTTATATGCAATGTTCCTCTTGTAATGATTATGCACAAAGCCACAAAGGCTTGGCAACAATCATTACAGAGTATCCCAATGGAGATCAATTCCATGGAAACGATGTCTCAAACTCAAAGCGCATTGCTTTGAACATGCTTCTTGAATTAAGTTTCTTTAACCTTACACAGATTGCTTCCACCTATGAAGACAACTCAATATTCCCATTTTGACTACCGCTTCTGAACAAGAGTTGCCTCTTTTCAGACTATGTCAATATGGTCCTTCCAATATTAAACATTATACTTCCAACTGTCCTTGAGCAACCAATCTTTGGTAAACCTTAGATTGTCCTCGACAATTGCTTAATCACTTTAGTCATATCTAATTCTAGACATTGTTCCCCTTAATTCCCCAATGCATTTGGAAAATTCAGAAAGGGTAAATATTATAGCACACGTAATCGATCTTGTACCCAAAGTAAATGGGACAGGATTCATGATGTTTCACATAAAGACATGGTTCTAGTCTTTTGCCATAATAATTTTTTGTTTGCCATATTCTCAAAATTTTACTATGAACAGGGATGCCGTAATCATAATCGAATTTTGAGAACGCAATATATAGAATTTCCTTAAGTTGAACCAATCCAACATGAAATTCATATATATATATATATATATATATATATATATATATATATATGTATATATATATATATATATTCTTGACTAAAGATGATTAAAATCTCAATCTAAGCTTAAAATCTCATTCTAAGCCTTTTAGAATTGACATGAAGTATAATATCCTCTCCCTTAATTATAGCAAAACAACTTTTTCAACCCCTGCAACCTCACAAATTGAAACTTTTGTTTTCTATAATTAACATTGCTAACTTGCAATACTTATCATCATTATCATGCTCCCACTAACATGATGATTATTAGCATAACACTCATGCTCCCACTAGCTTTGACATGTATCCAGAAAACAGTTGGACTTCTAGAAGTCAATACTTTATTGACATTCTTACCAAAGTTCAGATTTCTGATACTAGATTGCTTTGATAAGACTTTATCAAAATCATACACCTTATCTTAGATAGATCACAGGTGTGTCTAAACAATTTCAGAACTATGAAAAGGGATGCCATAATCATAGTCTCAATTGTTTAGACCTTTTGCCATCTGCTTCAAATCTACTTGGTGGAAGTGTTTCCTCACCATCATTTTCATGAATCGGAGAGAAACCTTATAACCCTTACATTTTATGGTGTATGTGTTCTTATCCATGTGAATCGTCAAAACCATAGTCACAAGACAAGGATAATGACAAATCCAAACTCATATGGACTGAACTTATGCAATCTTAACTTCTTGCCACCTGGCAGTACAGGGCCTGCCATTGCTTCCAAGTTGTTATCCAACCAATTGAGAACTTTCAAAACTCCTATGCAAAGCCAACTTTAACCGGAATGGGCACAGAATATGTCAACACGATAGGTTATAAACCTCAAGTCGTGTGCTAGTGAAGAACCTTAGGTTTTATTCTTGATTAGTTCTTGAAATTCGTTTTAGGATCTTTAAGACTCCCACTATCCTCTTGACATATAAGACTATCTTGCCAAATATTCAAGAGACAGTGCGGATTCTTTATCAAGACAAACACTTCACACAATTGGTCTTAGTTGGTCTTTGTTTTATCCAAAACATCACAACTTACCAATTTCAAATGTACAAGAGTAGGACACTTTTACTCTTACATTTGACAAGTGTTTTAAACCTTTCTCTAAGATATGTCACTCAAGTTACACTCTTGGAGTATGACTCTAAGAATTGTTTTGGAACGAAGTATGACTCATCTTCCTGATCTAACCATTTCAACAATTCATGACTCCTCTTCTTAGTCATAAGAATGCACTAAGATGACCTTTAGAGGACTAATTGTGATATGATTTCTAAATCGTTAAGATGATCACAAACATGATACTAAAGTACTCTCCCATCTTTTCAGATTTAAGAAACTTTTATCTTTCTGCCTAATTTGATTCTTCCCATTCGTTCTGCCATACATTGAGACTTTTCCAATGTTTCAGAATTATACTTAAACTTGTAAGTATAACCATATTTACTAAACTTTAGTAAATCAAATAGTCTTAACGAGCTTTGTGGTGGACATGACCAGTGCACAAGAATGTGTACTCGATCCCTTTAGTCCTTCACTTGACTCACACATCCATGTGAACAAGTAATTAGTCTTGATTTTCCAATGCTCGAAAGTTCTCATTTATCATACTATTCAACTTGCATGATTCCAAGTTTCGGTCCAATTGAAACTTGGGTAATGAGGAACTTTCCTGATTTGGTAAATTTAGATACTACCACAAATGAAAGAATCAAATCCATTTTCCAATATTGTTGTCAGTGGAATCATATAAGCAACAATTTTCCACAAATGTCATTGTAAGGATACTTCAAATAAATAAAATTAAACAATTTTCTTTTATTTTAAAACTTTGCGGAAAAACTTTTCCTTACAATCCACATGGAAAATTGTTGTTATCTATTCCTTAGCAATATATCATAACTTCTTAAGCAACTGCTCAAAATTCTGATGCGATCGAAATCCACCTTCGCGATCAGAATCAGCATATACTTCCTTTAAGATTTCTCTCTATTCTTTGATTCTTAAAACATCAACATGTGACCCAGTCACATCATGTAATGAGGATCTCAGAATAGAACTTAACAGAGTTAGATAATGGGCTCTACCTGATGTAGAGTCAAACTTATTGACTTTAACATCCTTAGGTAAATTTGGCAGCTTTGCAATCAACGCCCCTTCATTTGGCAAAATAAACATATGGACCCTTTGGTAATTGGACTATCTCAGACTTAGCCTTTCTCTTTACCATTTGGTCAACTGGGTTGACTATGGCCAATCCCTTTCCATTGGGAAGAGAAATTTTTTTTCTAGATTTCCAGTGTCACCATTGTCACTGTCCATAAAGTTTTTGGGAAGTTGATCTTCTAATCAAATTTGCTTTACTATCGTTCCAAATCATTGCTGATTCAGCAGCACCAAGCAAATAGATATGATCATTAAGGTTCATGTCATAGTCTGTTTCATAGTAGTCCCAAAGGAACTCACTATCTGACTTAGAAAGTGATTGAACATCCAACTTTCACAAGACTTTGACACCCAACTCTCATGGCTTGTCAATATGTGACTTTGAACTTGTGGATTAGGGAGAATAATTGGAGGAGGTGGAGGAAGAGAAGTATGACTTCCATGAGCCAAACTCGGGAAGTCATATTGATTAGGAAAGCTTGGTTTGGGAAGATCATTGTTGTCTAAACCAGACATCAACAATGGGAGAAATTCATGTAAAGTTGATTTAAGTCCTTAATATAACACCCAATATGATATATTAAGGCTAGGACCCAACAAACTATTTTATAACTTGGAAGAGGGATGCCGTAATCCAAGCTATAAAATATTTGAAGGTAGGTGAATGACAATTCACCAATTTCCACCAAGATAAACGAAATGTATTATTAGTTTTTAATTGGTTTTGAAACTCCTAGATTCTTTTGAGATTCATTGAACTTTTCAATGGCATGTTTCAATCTCGAGTGTGCCCTTCAGGTTTTGTGACTGGGATGCCGAGGATCACAAAACAAGGTGTGAAGTAACCATGCAAATATACTTGGTACCCTTAATATTTACCCCTCAATCGATGTGCCGGTTAACCGCACGAGCTCCACCGATACTATGATAAATATTAAGTTACCCTTTCCCTACTTTGTTAAATCCAGGTTAGTGTGCCGGTTAACCACACATGCTCCACTAACGGTTTAAACAAAGTGCAAAGTGTAATTTCATGGATTAGCACCTTATTCACATTTTCCTAAGTAACTAAGATTGGGAATTAATATAAGGTTTAGTTACTTAGTAGTTATCATTAATACTTTTAATGAAGGGAGAATTATAGTCCTTGTCCTACCCGTTCGGCTAACGACCCTCCACCGGTCAAGGAAGCGGTGGGTGAGAGTAGACACCCATTAAACTGCCATTTTATAGGCAGTAACCTTATACCCCCTTATAGACCGACTTCGTGAATGAGGCCTCCTATTGGTAAGACGACTTGCTCTTATACATATAATATATTAAACTTTTAATATTATAATAGTATAAGGGTGTATTTTAGACATTTAAAATACTTGGTGGTTTAATCTATTAATTAAACTAAACTTTTAATTTAATTAAACTCAAACCATATCTTTATTTATGGATTTAATAATACTCTTTTAATTAAACGCTTTAATTAACTATTAATAAAGTCCATAAGAGTTAATTTTAATTATTCAATAAAACATCATAATTCCAATTATTAAATTCAAAATTAAAACCATTTAATTAATTGTTTAAGTTATGAACCCAAGAGTTTTAGAATTCAATTCTTTTTTTCCATAAAAAGTTTTTCCAAATTCCAAAACTTGAGGGCAAGTTTTGTAACTCTTGAAAACCTTTGGATTCCATAACTTATGGAGTTAAATACTTGTTTTATGATGAAACTTTTCATGTTCCATAACATAAGAACAAGTTATGGAATTCTTTAAAACATTAACTCCAAATTTTGTAACTCCATAAAAACTTTAAATCAATTTTTTTTTAAAAAAAAACTTTCATATCCATAACTTATGGAGGTTTCAAAACACTTAAGATCACAACTTTAAAAAAAAAATTTAGCTCCAAAATTTTTTGACAAAATTTGTAACTCCTTAAAACATTTAAATCAAACTTTTAAAACTAATAAAATAATCATATCATTTTATCTTTTACTAAATTTGACCTAATTCAACTCATATAGCAAATGATTCAAAATTTACAAATAATTAGTTTTTCACACAACAAGTAATTATCTTAAAATTTGACAAACGTCATGTTTTTTTTTCCTTTTTTTTCAACTTGAAAATAAAACATTTGCATCAATATAACAGAAAACAACCCATGGCTCTGATACCACTGTTGGGTTTTGAGCATTCTAACACTCCTATGGTGTACATGCAACCCTATAAACCTTGGATCTATGTTTTCTCTATTATACATGCAAATATTAACTATTCCAAGGTTTCATCCTAACTAGTATATTATCAAGCACCTATACTACAAAGTTCTAGTTAGATGACATACCTTTTGATGTAGCTTGATGTCTTCAAGGTTTAAGAGCTTAGCCCCAATAGTGTGGAAGCCTCATATGGAATCACAAATCACCAAAACACCTTGGAAGAACTTGAGAGAATATGTATGCACAGTAAAATCGGCCCACTCTTATTTTCACACATTTGTGCCAATTTTGTGAGCCAAGGACCCCTTTATATATTATGGAGGATTAGGGTTACATCCATGTAAACCCTAATACCCATGACCTTTCATTTACATAGGATCCATGGGTTAAAAGCTCCATGGACCATCCATGAAAGCTTAGCCCAACCTAAATGAACTTGGCCCATTCCATATATATAAGAGTCCATATTTAATTAGTTCTTTTTGATCACTTAATTAATTCTAAATTAATTCTTCATCAATACTAATTAAATAATATGATTCCATATTAATATATTAGAACTTATAATATATTAATATCAATCATAAATATACTATTCTCAAAAGACTATCCATATAAATTGTGCCGGTGAAGTGCAACCCAAATGGACCATGCCGGGTCGGGTCAAGTACATACCAAATATAGTTATCGACTTAGACACTAATCCAACATAGTGCCCCCGTATCGAGGGAACGTTCTAGCATCACAGCCTACGACCTTTGCAAGGAATTGGCCCAAAGGTTGATTGATCATGAAGTTCGTTACACTCCATCAGCAACCACAACGGTTGCCACTGCACCGACCAAGACATCCGAGAACAAAAGGAAGCGGTGGGACCGAAAGAAGGGTAAATCAGCCCAATCCTCTTCAAAGAACCAACAAAAGGTGGCTGTCCATGCTGCCACTACTCCTGCTGCCCCTGTACCAGCCAAAATATATGCAGGGAGTCTACCCAACTGCACCAAGTGCTCTTTCCATCACAACGGCCCCTGCCGGAAATGCACTGCACTAATTGTGACCGGAAGGGCCATACCGCCCGGTTTTGCCGAACACCACCCAGACCCACTTCCCAGGTCCCCAGTTCGGGAGTAAGCCAGGCCTTCTACGGCTGTGTCAAGGTAGGACACTTTAAAAGAAACTGTCCAAAGGCTGGGAATGCAGGAGGAGCAGGCAGACTACTTGCTTTAACCACTTACTTAAACAATCACCGCAACCACTAAAAGAAACCTTCGTCGAAGAAATGGCTAACGGAAAAACAGAGAGTTCTAACGAGATCTACATAGGTTGTACCCTCACGCTAGATAACCATTCGTTTCCAATCGACCTCATACCAGTAGCAATCAAGAGCTTCGATGTCATTGTGGGCATGGACTGGTTGAGTCTCCATCGTACCGATATTCTGTGTTTCGACAAAGTAATCCGTCTGAACCTACCAAATAACAAAACCTTGTTGATCTACGGAGATAAACCCAATACGAGCCTTCGTATCATCTCAAGTATTCAAGCCCATAAATATTTGCGTAAGGAATATCGCGCGTTCCTTGCACACATCGTCGACACGAGCCAGAAAACAAAAGACCTGAAAGACTTCCCCGTGGTACGTGACTTCCCCGACGTCTTTCCAGAAGAGCTACCGGGATTACCTCCCCAACGTCAAGTCGAGTTCCGAATCGACTTAATCCCAGGAGCCACCCCCGTAGCCAAATCGACCTATCGTCTAGCGCCTGCTGAGATGCAAGAACTGTCCGGTCAACTTAACGAGCTGCTCAGCAAGGGCTTTATAAGACCGAGCTTCTCACCCTGGGGAGCACCAGTCTTGTTCGTGAAGAAGAAAGACGGATCGTTCCGTATGTGCATGCGATTACAGGGAACTCAACAAACTTACGATCAAAAATCGTTACCCTCTTCCTCGCATAGACGATTTATTTGACCAACTGCAAGGGGCGAGTTACTTTTCCAAGATTGATCTGAGGTCCGGGTATCACCAGTTGTGAGTGCTTGAGGAGGATGTTCCGAAGACAGCCTTCCGAACTCGTTACGGACACTACGAGTTCGTAGTAATGCCGTTCGGACTGACCAATGCGCCCGCAGTATTCATGGAATTAATGAATAGGGTATGCCGTCCTTACTTGGATCAGTTCGTCATCGTCTTCATTGATGACATACTTATCTACTCTCGAAGTAAGGAAGAACATAGCAATCATCTACGACAAGTCCTGGAAACCTTACGATCGGAGAAGCTATACGCGAAGTTCTCTAAGTGCGATATTTGGATCCGAAGAGTCGAATTCTTAGGACATGTGGTGAGCGAAGAAGGAATCCACGTGGACCCATCCAAGATTAAAGCCATTGAGAACTGGTCAGCACCGAAGACGCCTACGAAGATTCGTCAATTTCTAGGCCTCGCTGGCTACTACCGCAGGTTCATTCAAAACTTCTCTTGAATCGCGAGACCCCTGACTACATTGACCCAGAAAGGCGTGGCCTTTGACTGGGAAGAAAAGCAAGAGAAGGCATTCCAAACCCTGAAGCAAGCCTTATGCACCGCACCGATACTGTCCCTCCCCGAAGGGATAGAAGACTTCGTGGTATACTGCGATGCATCCAACCAAGGGCTCGGTTGTGTTCTGATGCAACGAGGTAAGGTCATCGCCTACGCCTCAAGATAGCTGAAGACACACGAGGTCAACTACACCACACACGACCTCGAATTAGGAGCGGTTGTGTTCGCCCTAAAAATCTGGAGACACTATTTGTATGGTACGAAGAGCACCATCTATACCGACCACAAAAGCCTCCAACACATCTTCAACCAAAAAGAGCTCAACATGAGACAACGACGGTGGGTCGAGCTACTCAATGACTACGAATGCGAAATTCGTTATCATCCGGGTAAAGCCAACATAGTAGCAGACGCCCTAAGTCGGAAAGAATATTCTGGCCGAAGATTCAAGTCACTAACAATGACTATCCATTCGCATCTATCCGCACAAATTAAGGAGGCTCAGTTCGAAGCTTTGAAACCTGAAAATGTAGCGGGATAATCCCTGCGAGGAATGGATAAGAACCTGAAAGCCAAGGGTGACGGAGCCTTATATCTCATGGACCGAATCTGGACACCGAAGCACGGTGGCTTCAGAGACTTGGTCATGAAGGAAGCGCACAATACTCGATATTCCGTCCACCCAGGTTCAGATAAGATGTATCTGGATCTCAAGAAGTCATATTGGTGGCCTAACATGAAAGAAGAGATTGCTACCTTCGTAAGTAAATGCCTTACTTGCGCGAAGGTCAAGGTCGAATACCAGAAACCGTCAGGTCTACTCCAACAACAGGAGATACCTGAGTGGAAGTGGGAGCGGATCACTATGGACTTCATAGCCAAGTTACCCAAGACAGCGGGTGGACTTGATACCATTTGGGTCATCGTCGACAGATTGACCAAGTCCGTACACTTCCTACCCATCTAAGAAACCGACAGCATGGAGAAGCTCACCAGAACATACATTAGGGAGATCGTACGGCTGCATGGTGTTCCTATATCTATTATCTCAGATAGAGATAGTAGATTAACTTCGAGATTCTGGCAGTCATTACAAAGCTCCCTAGGAACGAGGTTGGACATGAGTACAGCGTACCATCCACAGACCGACGGACAAAGTGAGAGGACTATCCAAACCTTGGAGGACATGCTGCGAGCCCGTGTGATCGACTTTGGTAAGGCGTGGGATACCCATTTACCACTTGTCGAATTCTCGTACAACAACAGTTATCACACGAGCATCAAAGCTGCTCCATTTGAAGCCCTCTACGGCCGGAAGTACAGATCCCCTCTGTGCTGGGCTGAGGTGCGTGACACTCAGTTAGCTAAAGGACGAGTTGCTGACAGCACTCTCACGGGTCCGGAAATCATTCGGGAAACGACAGAGAAGATCGTTCAGATTCGTGAACGATTAAAAGCCTCTAGAGACCGACAGAAAAGCTACGCAGACAAATGAAGGAAACCTTTGGAATTCCAGGTGGGAGACCGAATCATTTTGAAAGTCTCACCCTGGAAAGGCTTGATACGCTTCGGAAAGCGTCGAAAGTTGAACCCAAGATACATAGGGCCATTTGAGATTCTCGCTAGAATCGGCCCCGTAGCGTACAAACTCAATCTTCCCCACGAGCTTAGTAACGTACACCCTACCTTCCACGTTTCGAACTTTAAAAAGTGCCTATCCGACGAGACTTTTGTAATCCCACTCGACGAGATAGAGATCAACGAGAACCTCAACTTCGTGGAAGAACCTGTAGAGATTATGGACCGAGAGGTCAAACGAACGAAACAAAGTCGTATCCCGATAGTGAAGGTTAGCTGGAACGCCAAGCGAGGACCTGAACTCACATGGGAGCGCGAGGATCAAATGAAACTTAAATATCCTCATCTTTTTACTTAGTTATTTCGTAATAACTTAGTTGCTTGAACTCTAATTTCGGGACGAAATTCCCTCTAACGGGGGGATGATGTGACAACCCGAAATTTTCATTTGTATAATCTCTATAGTTAAACACTTCAAAAAATTAGTCAAATACATTCCAGTACATTTTGGCCGGTTTTAAGTCCGTTTGGGTGTTTTATTTTTAAATTCGTCAAATGAATAAATAAAAGGAAGTGTCGTTATGAGTGATATGTAACAAACAAAAACAACAACACCTTGGCTAGGTGCTTACGGCCAAACAAGAGAAGTTTGGGCCGTAAACACCATTTTCCCAAGAACTCATGCATATAGCATGAGTTTACCCACTATTTCCCTCATTTTACACTTCCCACCTCAAGAACACCAACTTTTTCTCTCAAGTATCATAAGTTCATTTCTTCAAATCCGCCAAAATGTAAGTGTTTCCTTCCTAGATTCGTTCATACAACACTTAATCTGGTGTTTATACATCATTTCATCCATGGATTCTTGATTTTTACTTAGATCTTCAAGTGTTCTTCAAAACACCAAGAACACCAAGAACACACACTAGTGTTTTTGGGTCCTAAACACTCTTACAAGCTTCATATAAGTAAGTATACTCCTCCTAGCTAGTTATTTGCTTAGTATACTTGTTAATCCATGGGAAGAGCATCAAAAATCCTCAAGAACATATGTGTTTACAGTCAAGGGAGATCCTTGAACCGTAAACACCACCAAGTGGTGTTTATGTGCCCCTAACACCTTCTATAGCTTGGATAAAAGACTAGAACCTTGCATGCATGAACTAGAAACACCAAAACACGAAATGGGTGAGGAACCATGAGTTTACGGCCGTAAACGCGTGGGTTTATCACCGTAAACTCAAGGGTTTACGACCGTAAACTCTCAAAGGTGGTCCAAGGACCGTAAACTCCAAAGAAGGTCAATTTCGAGCCCTAACTACTTCCTAAGCCTTTGATTCAAACTTAGAACACTTTCTTGTGAAGTATAAGACCTTAAAACACACAAATGCACCATTACCATGAGTTTACAGCCGTAAACTCATGGGGGAAATGGTCCATAAACCGTAAACACATATAGGGTTACCATTTGAGGAGTAAACTCCAATGTGAGGCCATACTCTCCTTAGATACAACCGTTTAGCACTCCTAGCACTTAAAACAAAGTGTTTCTATGTCTTAGGAGGTCTTTACTTGATTAATTAGTTATTAAACAACTAATTAGATGCATTTATGCATCACTACATGTTACATAGGATCCGTGTGTGTGTTCAAGTCCTCACTTGACACCTAGCATCCTACCCGGCACTTCCATCCACTCCACTCACTGCAGGTGAGTTCATATCCCTTAATTAACCTTTTAAATGATTTTAAATGCTTTTATGGGGGGGAATACAAGTTGAATATTTCTAGTTATTGCTTTAATCATATGTGATTAATAACTAGAACAGACTACAAGATTTGCTACTGCTTTCAAATTACCATCAACCTTTGGATTTTCAAGTGTTTCAAATTTTTTATCAAACTCTTTAAATGCCAAAACTGTTTTCAAACTCTTTTAAACTTGCTTTATTTTCAAACCCATATCTATACTAATATATTTATATAAGTAAGACTTGAAGGACTTAGGACTGATAGCTCACCTTATTTCGTGTTCCTTGTTTGGTTGTGGACTTAGGGTATTCTGTTATTTGTCCGATTGTCGTTGAATTCTTAGTTATATATCATATATATTTGTGTTGGATATAAAAGTCTTCACTTCAGTTCAGTACCTTGTGTATCAAAGGCATGCAACCAACATTACTATTTAACTATAATAGGCATAGTTAAGGATTATTACTCATTACTACTATTACAATGACGGCTACCAGAATCAGTACAGTTATGAGTCAATACATGCTAAATTCTATACAAAGAGAATACTGTATACTATACACGGGAACACTCTATACATTATACCAGAAAATACATTATACAATATACAAGAGAATATATTATAATTAGAATGTGACATACTACTTCTCGATACGACACTTCACATTGGTATCACCGTGTAACCAGAGTCTCATGGAGGGAGAGCGGGCATTGTGTGTATAGATCTATACGGGACAGACACTCCCACATCCCGACTGCTAGCTACAGTCCCAGCCGAAAGGCCAAGGGGTGACAAAATGTCACATCACTACATATGACTCGGAGGGTGATCAGTCATTCGATTGTCAATCAGCATAGTTACATACGAGTTCACATTCAAACCTTTAATTACACATTAAGAATTAAAGGCCAAAGAGGCTCCCCGAGGTGTATTGTACTTTTAATACTACCTGGAGTCTGCATTTTATTTCATTTAGCCGGCAGTGCCACTGCTGGGGTAAAACCTTATTTTCCCAATCACTTTACATGAATAAAGTCTAAAACTATATTTTCTTACTGATAGTTTCACTGGGGAAAATTTTTACATTTTCAAAGGATCAAACATGCAAACAAACGGGTCTTGGTAGAAGACTACTTTTACTGGAAAATATAGGATTTTCTAGGGAGTATACTATTGTCAAACATTGATATCAGCTATTATACTACATTGTTGTAAACATTTTTATACAAGAAAAGACACTAAATACTTATGAACTCACCAGCTTTATGCTAATACTCGCTTTCAAAATAACTTGTATTCTCAGGTCATCAGTAGACAGGTACAGATGCAGCTTTTGAGAAGATGGAGCACATACAAGACTCCTCTTTTATTTTGATTATATTTTTGGTGTCTTACAAACTATACAGAACACGCTTGTATTACAATTATTATATTAATGCAATGGATGTTGATGCTTGTCTTTACTATCATGCATTGTTATGATACTGTACATGACGTCCTCCACCCCAGAACATATTCCGTCGTTCCGGTTTTGGGGTGTGACATTTAGCACCCCTCACACTATTCATGTGGACCAGTTATGTACTTTGTTACATACCCATATCACCAGTTTATCCCAGCCCGCCCCTGCTTTTGACGTACGGGAGTTTTGAAACTCCATTACCGGTTTGGAGTTTTACGATTCATCCCATTCCGTCCAGACCAGTATTGTGCACATTGTTCTCAAAATTTCATTGAAAATTATATGCAATATTATTTATGCACAGCTTGAGACTACAAGAGCCGGCAAAGCCGAGCTTTTTCTTTTGTGGTGCATGATCACCGGGTCGCACCGTTCGCATTTTGGTGATATTATCATCAAACGTTTCCACAGAGTTATAGCCCTTCGCACCGGCGGTGCAATTCGCTATGGTGGTCTGATTTCTGTCATTGCCCATTCTACTGCGCCGCAATATCCTCTGGGGTGCACCTTCTTTACGGGTGATAACTTCTGTTTGACCCTGCAGACCCTTCGTGCAATGCACATGCTACGTACAGCCCCAGGTGAGTATGTTTGGATGCAGGGTCGCTCCACTTATTTCAAGGTCACTGGTCCTGATGTCATCGCTCTGGCTGACCCCATTAGTGAGACTGTGTGGGTTCTTCCGCCAAACACTCCACCACCTCTTCACCGACGTAGGGTACAGAAGGTCCGGCGTCCACAGTCTGATCGTCCATCTTCGTCCACTCAGCACCCAGATTACGCAGACGCCACACCTATCTCCTTTATCCACCCTGATCCCATGCAGACTGACTTCAGGATCAGCCCCCACCCAGCCACCCATCTCACCCTAACCCCAACTCCCCCTTCACTTACCAGCATTATCTTGACCTCGGTCAGGATATTGCTTCTCTTCTAGTAAACTATGACTTGTCTCTGCCTCGATTATCAGCTTTATAACTCTCAGGTTACTGACTATCGTGACGAGCTTTAGGTTTGCACGACGATTTTACCGATTTCTGCGACGATTTCTTCCGTCGCTTTACACCCCCGTCCGAGTAGTCGTCTTCAACTCCTCCCTAAGCATTGACGACAATGCTTAATTTTAAGCTTGGGGAGGGGATTTACTATCCTTTTGTAAGATTTTTATTTTGTCATTTTTATTTTTTTTTTAAAATCCAAAAAAATAAAAAAAAAGTTTAAAAAAATCCAAAAAGATTTTTCATTTATGTTTTTTTTTTGTCATTTTATTTCTTCCTACTTTTTCTAACATATTTTCATTTTGTTGCATTTTGCATTTGCATAAAAAAAACAAAATTTTTTTTTAATGTTTTTTAATTTTGATTTCAAAAAAAAAAAAAAAAAAAAAAAAAAAAAAAAAAAACGAGATGATGACACTCTTTACATACGATAGCTCCATGCAGTGGGATATTGACAATTGAAAATGAAAAAAATCTGAAGCAACCTGATTGTTATTGGAAGTGTAGAATTAGCTGTCATAACCAGGGGACCCAAACACCGTGATTCGAGACCCCAGCTTTAGATAATAAAAAAAATGAAGTACCGAAACGTTTTTGTGGGCGGTAATAATAGTTTTAGGATGATTTGCTTCTGACTGTTTAAAAAGAATCTTGATTGACAACTCTGGACCCACTAAACATGACCCTATTTGTTGACACACGTTACCCTCGCGGTAACAGAGAGCTTAAGTATCAGATCCACACAGTCGAAGAAAGAAGAAAGGGTACACCGTCATATCTAGTACCCAAATCAAGAAATGCAAAGCGCTCAATTGAATAAATTTCAAGAAATTCCAAAAATAAAGATTGAAGAATTCAAGCTCAAAACGAAGTACAAATCAAAGTTCAATCAAATTACAAGTCGTTTCAAAGTTATATCTGGCGAATGAAGAACTTTGTGATATGATACTTGTGGCTCTCTAACAAGTGAAAGCATAGAGCTCGGGCTCCTACGGAGGTTGGCCCTTGCTGCTTCGGTGAAAGCTTATTTAGTCATGCGGGTTCTTAAGGATTCGTCGATCCTGATTCTTACCTATCTAGTCTTAAGACATGAGATCCGGACTAGTTATTTTCGCTCATAAGGCTAATTAAGGTATGAAGTTTAAATAAAAGTAGGGTTGGACTATTGGGTTACACCATTTCGTGGTCTTCCTTACTTTGGGAGTCTGTGATACATAAAAGGTAGCATGATGGTTGCTTAGGTGTTAGTGATTGGAGCCCATTATCGATGTAAAGTCTGATCGTCTTATAAAACAAATATAAAATATAAAAAAAGAGAAGCATGTTTTCATTTTAGTTGTTCGTTTCTGATTTGCATATTATTTTTGTTCATTGTTCATTTTCTTTATCTTTTCATGCATATTTTATGTTTAGCTTTGGTAGTTCTTATTATTTAGGTTTTCGTTTTTAAGTTCTCAGTGTGCCTAGGTTATTCCTTTATTGCCCTTAGCCTCTATTCCATTTCCAAAGTTATCATTTCCTTACTCGAGCACAAGTAAGGTCTAAGCTTGGGGAGGTTTGTTAGATGCATTTTATATGCATCTTTTAGCACAATTTCCTACGTATTTCGTTATAAAAAGCTAACTAACTCCCAATTATTCTTATGTATTTCGTGTTTCAAAATTATTTTGTAGAATGCATGTACTGCTCACGTTTGTTATGACTTTTCAGGGCCATATGGAACACATGGATGATTGCGCGAGTTCGGCATGCGTTAGGGGATGCTTTGGAGCTTAATTGGAGTCTAGACCGAGGATGGATGTTGATAAATGATCAAGAACAGCTTGGAAGGAGGAATGACGATCAAAAGAGCCGAAAATTGGAACATGTGATCGCACCTTGTCTCCCTGCGATCGCAGGTATGCATTTGCGATCGCAGGTTTGCTTCGTGGTTTTTTCGTACCAAAAAAAATCATCAGCCTAAGAAAAATGATACATGCGATCGCAGCCTTGGAACCTGCGATCGCAGGTTGGTCAAAATGCATCAAAATGGCAACGTACTTCATTAAAAAGCGCTGTGACACGTTTTGGGTGATACATGCGATCGCAGGTATATCCCCATGCGATCGCAGGTACGACAATTTTACAGCTGGACATATAAATACAGCCCCATACTCTTCTAGTAATCCTAATTGGCGAATTCTGGCGAATCAGAGGCGATTTTCAGAGGGTTTCAAGTGAAGAACGCAGATCTAAAGGAGACGATTCAATTTCTATTCATAGTTTAGTAAGATTTATCGTTTAGATTCGATTTCTACTATTTGTAATCCGTTTTTAGCCATGTCAAGCTAAATACTCAGATTTCAGTTTCACAAGACTTAATCTTTTCGTATGATTAATCATTAGGCACTATGTTTGACTATGATTGTTGTTTAGTTTGATCAATTCTATGTTTAATTGAGTGTATGATTTTGATTTCAATTTCTGTTGGCCACTTAAATTGTTTGTGAATCATTCTAGTCATCTGGTTGTTTAGATCCGTAATTGTCCAGACTAATTAGTAAAAAGTGACAAGTATTATATTAATTCTGAGCTTAGGGTTAACTCTAATATGAAATAAACAAGTTTTAACGCCTCCGAGCTTATGAGAGGTATTGAACTTTACTGGGAATTACACTGTGTCTAATGCAACATTTCTTTGTTAATCAAGAGCTTGTTTGGTTAATTTAGTAAAAAGTTAGATTTAATTCAAAGAACTTATTTTGATAAAATGATTTTTGTAATAGAGGTCATTAGAGCTTGTTAATGAACTTTAGTACCATTTTAAACAAGTGCATAGTCAAATACTGTGTTGAGGGTTAATTATATGATTAGGGGTGTCACCGCAAAACTAGAATTGCTTTCTCTTATTTGAGATTACATCACTTTAAATTTAGTCATTCTCTTGTCATTTTCGATTTCTATTAGTTCAATTTTCAGAAATAAACCCCACTTTTTTATGTTTATTGCATTCATCAAGAATTAGTTCACGCCTTACGCAAAGAGGTGTAAACATTAGGACGTATCCCTGAGGATCCGACCCTGCTTACCTGTACTACCTGTTAGTGCAATAAAGCAGTTTATTTTATATTTTTATTTGTTTAAATCATGTACGACGGCGGTCTTAACAACAGTTGAACTTCAAAAGTCCTATGAGGACTACTACCCTTTCGAGATGCACCAAGACTTGATGGAAAGATACCATCAAAGTGCTCGTCAGGAAAGGTATGAAATCACTGCCTCCATGATAAAAACAAAAATGAAGGATGAAGAGTCCATCACGGCCCACTTGCAGAAAATGAAAATGTTTGTGGACCGCTTGCTGAAGTTGAATGTTAACTTCCATGAAGAGTTGGCCGTTGATATTATCCTACACTCTTTGCCTCCTTGTTATGATCAGTTTCATATGACTTATCATATGAACAAGGAGGAGGTCACGTATGATTTCAAGAAAGCCATGGCAGGCTCCGAGTCTACAAAATGGAAAGAGGCTATGGACAGCGAGATTCAGTCCATGTATGACAATCAAGTTTGGAACTTGGTTGACGTACCAGGTCATAAGACAGTTGGGTGCAAATGGATCTTCAAGAATAAGACCGACATGGATGGGAAAGTACAGACATATAAGGCGGGATTGGTTGCAAAGGGCTTTACTCAAGCTCATAGAGTTGACTATGACGAGGCCTTCTCACCAGTAGCGGAGATTAAATCTATAAGGATTATGCTTGCCATAGCTGCATTTCATGATTATGAAATATGGCAAATGGATGTCAAAACCGCTTTCCTTAATGGGAAGTTGGCTGAAGATGTTTACATAAGTCTGCCAGAGGTTTTTGTCAGTGCAAAGTACCCTAATAGAGTGTGTAAGCTTGAGAAATCTATTTATAGATTGAAACAAGCATCTCGTAGATGGAATCTTTGTTTCGATGAGAAAGTCAAAGCGTTTGGATTTTCGAGAAGCGAGGATGATTCATGTGTATATGTCAAAGCTAGTGGGAGTATAGTTAGCTTTTCGGCGTTGTATGTAGATGACATAATTCTCATAGAATATGACATACCAACCTTGCAGGAGGATAAGTCCTGGCTTAGGAAGTGTTTTGCTATGAAGGACCTTGGGGAAGCTGCCTATATTCTAGGGATAACGATAATGAGAAACAAGAGTAAAAGACTAATAGGACTTAGTCAAAGTATCTACTTGGACAAGGTGTTAAAGCGTTTCAACATGGAGAATTCCAAGAGAGGTGACTTACCTATCCAAAGCAATACCAAGCTGAATAAGACTCAGAGTCCGAGTACAGAGGCCGAGATAGCAGAGATGAGTCGAGTACCATCTGCTTCCGCAATTGGCTCGATTATGTATGCTATGACTTGTACTCGCCCTGATGTGGCCTTTGCTTTGAGAATGGTCAACAGATATCAAGGGAATCCTGGTAAAGCTCATTGGACTGCAGTAAAGAACATTCTTAATTACCTGCGGAGGACTAAGGACTGGGACCTTACCCTTGGTGGGAGTGATGACTTGAAAGTGACAGGGTATAGTGATGCCAGCTTTCAGACCGATAGAGATAATTTCCGCTCTCATTCGGGCTGGGTATTTACACTGAATGGAGGAGTAATAACTTGGAAAAGTTCGAAACAGGAGACTTTAGCTGATTCAACATGCGAATCAGAGTACATAGCAGCAAGAGAAGCGTCAAAGGAGGCGATATGGCTGAAGAACTTCATTGGAGACCTTGGAGTTGTACCAGCTATAAAGGAGCCTATGGAGATTTTCTCTGATAGCGAGAGTGCGATTGCCTTAGCCAAGGAACCGAGGCATCATGGCAGATCTAGACACATCGACAGAAAATATCACTTCATAAGACATCGGATAGAAGATAGACTCCTCGTAGCAAAGAGGGTATCGTCATAGGAGAACCCAACAGATCCCCTTACGAAGGGACTGAGTAGGTTTAAGCATTTGCAGCGTGCGTGGAGCATTGGGCTGAAGGACGAAATTAGTTTTAATGAGTAGATAGTTGTACACAAACTTGTAATAGATAAAATGTAATTGACATTTGATGATTAAATGATTTTTGTAATAGAGGTCATTAGAGCTTGTTAATGAACTTTAGTACCTGTTTAAACAAGTACATAGTCAAATACTGTGTTGAGGGTTAATTATATGATCAGGGGTGTCACCGCAAAACTGGAATTGCTTTCTCTTATTTGAATTTACATCACTTTAAATTTAGTCATTCTCTTGTCATTTTCGATTTCTATTAGTTCAATTTTCAGAAATTAAAGCCCCCTTTTTATGTTTATTGCATTCATCAAGAATTAGTTCACGCCTTACGCAAATAGGTCTAAACATTAGGACGTGTCCCTGAGGACCCGACCCTGCTTACCTGTACTACCTGTTAGTGCAATAAAGCAGTTTATTTTATATTTTTATTTGTTTAGATCGTGTACGACAGCGGTCTTAACAACAACTGAACTTCAAAAGTCCTATGAGGACTACTACCCTTTCGAAATGCACCAAGACTTGATGGAAAGATACCATCAAAGTGCTCGTCAGGAAAGGTATGAAATCATTGCCTCCATGATAACAACAAAAATGAAGGATGAAGAGTCCATTACGGCCCACTTGCAGAAAATGCAATGGTTTGTGGACCGCTTGCTGAAGTTGAATGTTAACTTCGATAAAGAGTTGGCCATTGATATTATCCTACATTCTTTTCCTTCTAAGATCCGCAAGGGAAAGTCTCCTGATGGATCCTCTTCTAGTGGGATGAAAGTTGGTTCTGCTAATCCCTCTACCAATCAAAAAGAAGCAGAGTGCTTCTACTGTCATGATAAAGGGCACTGGAAGCGAAGCTGCCCTAAATACTTGCAGGATGTCAAGGATGGGAAGATAAAGCCCACCCATGCAGGTATTTACACTATTCTATCTAATAAATCATCACATGCTAATTCTTGGGTCCTTGACACAGGTTATGGTTTTCACATTTGTTCTTATATGCAGGGACTAAAAAGAAGTAGGGATATGGAGCACGGAAGATGAACTTGATCATGGGGAATAGGAAAATGTTGTCTGTCACCAAGATTGGAGTTTGTTCGTTATTTCTTAGTAATGGGTTAGAATTAAATTTGAATAATTGTTGCTACTCGTCCGATATGGCGAGAAACATTATTTCCTTTTATGGTTTGTACAAACAAGGTTTTTTATTTTCATTTGATAATGAAATTGGTTCTATTAATGCTTTTTATAATGGTGTATTTTATTTTAAAGCATTGCCTTGTAATGGTGTATATGAAACTGTGATGGTTGGAGACAACTTAGGAAATAATGTATTGCATTTTGATTCGTCCAATAATTTCGACAAGGCATGCTTGTGGCATTGTCATCTTGGACATATCAACAAAAAGCACAAAGGCCAACTCCAAAAGGCTGGTGTGTTGGATTCATTCGACTTAAAGTCAGATGACACTTGGGAATCTTGTTTGCTTGGAAAGATAACCAAGTCACCCTTCACTGGTACTTGTGAAAGGGGTGAGGGTCTGTTGGATCTCATACACACCGATGTGTGTGGACCCTTCAGATCCGCCACAAGGGATGCTAACCGCTTCTATGTGGTATTTACTATTGATTACAGCAGATATGGCTATATATACTTAATCAATCATAAGTCAGAAACCTTTTAAAAGTTCAAAGAGTTTAAACAGGAGGTGGAGAATCGGCTGGTCAGGAAGATAAAGATGCTCTGATCCGATCGGGGTGGTGAGTATCTTAGTATCAAGTTCCACGACTATCTTAAGGAATGTGGAATTGTTTCACAATTGACGCCACCCAGGGCACCACAGCTTAATAGTCTGGCTGAGAGGCATAATTAAACCTTGTTGGACATGGTTCGTTCCATGATGAGTCGAGCTTTGTTACCTATCTCATTATGGGGGTATGCCTTAGAGACTGTCGCCCATATCCTTAATCTAGTCCTTACTAAAAAGGTTTCCAAAACACCTCACGAGATGTGGACATGGAAGGTTTCCTCGTTAGCACACATCAAGGTTTGGGGTTGCGAGGTTTTCGTGAGGCGTGAGACTCATGACAAGCTTGAACCTCGTAGTGAGCATTGTATTTTCATTGGCTACCCACATAAGTCTTTTGGATATCTCTTTTACAGACCGAGTGACAATGTTGTCTTCGTTGTGAGGAGAGGGGTTTTCTGAGAGAGAGAATTCATATGCCAAGAGGATAGTGGGAGGAAAATTGACTTTGAAGAGCTTCAAGAGTTAAGTGATGAAGGAACCTCAAACACTAGCGCTCAACCTGAGGAGGAAACTCCTGTTGAACCAGTTGATGAGTCTTTACCTCTGAGCTGTTCCAGTAGAGTTAGGGTTCCACCTATGTTATATGATTTCCATATTACTAAAGATGGTGATAAATTTATCAGTGATAGCACACTGGTAAATTTGGATGAACCTAACAACTACAAGGAAGCCATGGCAGGCCCCGAGTCTGCAAAATGGAAAGAGGCTATAGACAGCGAGATTCAGTCCATGTATGAAAATCAAGTTTGGAACTTGGTTGACGTACTAGGTCATAAGCCAGTAGGGAACAAATGGATCTTCAAGAATAAGACTGACATCGATGGGAAATTACACACATATAAGGCGCGATTGGTTGCGAAGGGCTTTACTCAAGCTCATAGAGCTGACCATGATGAGGCCTTCTCACCAGTAGCGAAGATTAAATCTATAAGGGTTATGCTTGCCATAGCTGCATTTCATGATTACGAAATATGGCAAATGGATGTCAAAACTGCTTTCCTTAATGGGAAGTTCGCTGAAGATGTTTACATGAGTCTGCCAGAGGGTTTTATCAATGCAAAGTACCCTAATAGAGTGTGTAAACTTGAGAAATCTATTGATGGATTGAAACAAGCATCTCGTAGATGGAATCTTTGTTTCGATGAGAAAGTCAAAGAGTTTGGATTTTCGAGAAGCGAGGATGAGTCCTATGTATATGTCAAAGCTAGTGGGAGTATAGTTAGCTTTTTGGAGTTGTATGTGGATGACATAATTATCTTAGGAAATGACATCCCAACGTTGCAAGAGGTTAAGTCCTGGCTTGGGAAGTGTTTTGCTATGAAGGACCTTGGGGAAGCTGCCTATATTCTGGGGATAAGGATAATGAGAAACAAGAGTAAAAGACTAATAGGACTTAGTCAAAGTATCTACTTGGACAAGGTGTTGAAGCGTTTCAACATAGAGAATTCTAAGAGAGGTGACTTACCTATCTAAAGCAATACCGAGCTGAGTAAGACTCAGAGTCCGAGTACAGAGGCCGAGATAGCAGAGATGAGTCGAGTACCATATGCTTCCGCAGTTGGCTCGATCATGTATGTTATGAATTGTATGTTAGATTAGGTGTCTAAGTTCATAACTATTTCTGGGATGTACTTGACCCGGTTGGCGTGGTCCATTTGGGTTGCATGGCATTGCAATACTTGGATAGACTAAATGAGAGAAAGGACACTTAAGGATTATTAATATATTATAAGTTCTAATATAATAATAATATTATTTAATTAGTATTGATCAAAGAATTAATTTGGAATTAATTAAGTGATCAAAAGGAGACTAATTAAATATATGGGGTTGATTGTGTAAATCATCTATTCTTGTATAGTGGGCTAATGATCCATGGTTTGTATGGATTAGGTTAAAACCCATAAGGTGCTCCATGGATAATCCATGGAGGTTACAAACCCATGGATCATGGAATTTGGAAAGCCCTGAAAATTAGGGGTTACATGGTGTAACCCTACTTGTTCTACAACTATATAAAGAACCCTATGCAAGAAAAATCGGGACTATGACTACTACTTGTACAAGATAGAGGGCAATCTGATTTTGAGGTTTAGTGAAACTTCTCTCAAGGTCATTCCAAGTGTTGTAGTGTTGTTTGAGACATTTGAGGCATCACACTTGAGGTGCTAGGCTCACAAGGTTCTCAAGGAATCCAAACTACAAAAGGTATGTTCTTCTTCTAGCATTTATGTTTAAAAGTTCCCCATGCTATGCTAGATAGGTTAAGAACCTTGGAATATCAATTTTTCATGTATCTTAGTAAAACATAGATCCAAGGTTTCTAGGGTTGCACGTACACCTTAAGAGTGTTAGAATGCTCAAAACCCAACAGTGGTATCAGACCCTAGGCTTGTTTGTTTGATACTTGATGCAAAATGTGAAAAAACTCAGTTTTTCTACACTCTGCAGCATGAACTCGCCGAGTCCATGGGGGGACTCGACAACTCCATGACCAAATCCATCCTACTCGTCGAGTAGGTTCATGCACTCGACGAGTAGGAGCCCCTGAATGCAGATTTTCGAGGTTTGCTGCTGGAAATGGACTAGAAACATTACCCTAAACTGTTTTGGTGTTATAAAACTTGTTTTAGATGGTGTAATGGTTATGCTATTCAATTTTCAATGGCTATTATCAAAATTTCAAGTTTTATATGGTTTATTTATGATTCTTGAAATTGTTGATATGCATGTTCATGAACTTATGAGTTTAGAAGATCATAGGAATTATTTGTACCTTGCTTTTTAGTTTAATTCTTGATCATTATGTGTTTTAATGGAATCCATAATTTGTCCACAAGTTATGGATTACCAAAAGTCATTCTTTTAAACTCCATTAAAGAAACACATAGGTTACATAAAATGAAAAGTCTCTCATTTTGGAACATGTAAAGTCACTTTAAAAACTTTAGCTCCAACCGTTAGAATTTTAAAATTTAAAATTCAACCCTTATACTTTATAATATTATAAGTTTAATTATATATATATATATATATATATATATATATATATATATATATATATAGATGTATAAGAACAAGTCGTCTTACCGTTAGTAGGCCTCATTCACGAAGCCGGTCTATAAGGGGGGTATAAGGTTGCTGCCTATAAAATGGCAGCTTAACGGGTGTCCACTCTCACCCACCGCTTCCTTGACTGGTGGAGCGTCGTTATCCGAACGGGTAGGACAAGGACTAGAATTCTCCTTTCATTAAAAGTATTAATGATAAATACTAAGTAACTAAACTATTAAGAATTCCCAATCTTAGTTACTTAGGAAAATGTGAATTTGGTGCTAACCCATGAAATTACACTTTGCACTTTGCTTAAGTCAGTTAGTGGAGCGCGTGTGGTTAACCGGAACACTAGCTGGATTTAACAAGGTAGGCAAAGGGTAAATATTAAGGGGTAAATATTAAGGGTACCAAGTATATTTGCATGGTTATTCATACCTTGTTTTGTGATCCTCGGCATCCCAGTCACAAAACCTGAAGGGCACACTCGAGATTGAAACATTCCATTGAAAAAAATCAATGAATCTCAAAAGATCTAGGAGTTTCAAATCCAATTAAAACCAAATAATTTATTTCGTTTTTCATGGTGGAAATTGGTGAATCGTCATTTTCCCTACCTTCAAATATTTTATGGCGTGGATTACGGCATCCCTCTTCCAAGTTATAAAATATTTTGTTGGGTCCTAGCCTTATTATTTAATATTGGGTGTTATATTAAGGACATAAATCAACTTACTTGAATATCTCCCATATTAGATGTCTGGTCTAGACATCTATGATCTTCCCAAATCTCTTGGAAAAAGCTTTCCTAATGAAGATGATGTCTCGTGGTTGGATCATGGAAATCATTCTTCAATTCCTCCACCTCCTCCAATTATTCTCCCTATCCCACAAGTTCAAGGTCACTCAAGCTCTATTGGCAAGCAAGGTCTATGTATGCTCACATCTTGGAGATGAAGTCACATATTGACAAGCCGGGAGAATTGGGTGTCAAAGTCTTGAGAAAGTTGGATGTTCAATCACTTTCTAAGTCACATAGTGAGTTCCTTTGGGACTACTATGTAACAGACTATGACATGACCCTTAATGATCTTATCTAGTTGCTTGGTGTTGCTGAATCAGCAATGATTTGGAGCACTGGTAAGCAAATTTGATTAGAAGATCAACTTCCCAAACCTTGAATGGACATTGACAATGGTAACATTGGATATCCAGAAAAGCTTTCTCTTCCCAATGGAAAGGGATCGACCATAGTCAACTCGGCTGACGAAATGGTAAAGAGAATGGCTAAGTCTGAGATAGTCCTATGTACCATTACAAAAGAGTCCATATGTCTCTATTGCCAAAGGAAGGGGCATTGGTTGCAAAGCTGCCCTAACTACCTGAAAGATCTGAGAGAAGGTCTAGTCAGAAAGTTTGATTATGCGTCAGGTAAGTCCACTATCTAACTCAATTAAGTTCCCATTTGGAGATTCTTAATACATTTTGATGTATGCCTGGATCAAGCAAAGGGAAGGAAACTTAAAGAAATAGTATGTTGATTCTGATCGCAAAGATGGATTTCAATCGCATGGTTCGAAGATTGGATTCTTGAGTTACTACTTAAGGAGTTATGATAGATTGCTAGGAAAATACGTAATAGCATAGTTTTCATTTAAATTTGCATTGTATGGAAAAGTTTTCCGTGTTTTATAAATAAATTAAAATTTGATTTTATTTTAGTTTATATCTCGTTGCAATGGATTTTATTGAAAATTGATATTTATATGTTTCTAGCACTAATGGAAATGTGAATTTGATTATTTCATTTGTGGTAGTGTCTAAATTTACCAAATAAGGAAGATTCTCATCAACCAAGTTTCAATTGGACCGAAACTTGGAATCATGCAAGTTGTATAGTATGATGAATGAGAATTTCTCATATTTGGAAAATTAAGACTAATTCCTTGTTCACATGTATATGTGAGTCAATTGAAGGGCTAAGGGATCAAGTACACATTCTTGTGCACTGCTTAAGTCCACCACAAAAGATCGATAAGACTATTCGTCATGATTTACTAAATTTTAGTAAATATGGTTATACTTACTAGTTTAAGTATAATTCTGAAACATTGGAAAAGTTTCGATGTATGGCATGACGAATGAGAAGAATCAAATTAGGCAGAGAGATAAAATTTTCTCTAATCTGAAAAGATGGGAGAGTAATTTAGTAACATGTTTTTTGATCATCTTAATGATTATGAAACCACATCATAATTGGTCCTCTAAGGACATCTTAGTGCATTCCTATGGCTAAGAAGAGGAATCATGAATTGTTGAAATGGTTAAATCAAGAAGATGAGTCATACTTTGTTCCAAAATAATTCTTAGAGTCATACTACAAGATTGTAAATAGAGTGACATATCTTAAAAGTAGGTTTATAACACTTGTCAAATGTAAGAGTAAAATGTGACCTACTCTTGTACATTTGAAATTGGTAAGTTGTGATGTTTTGGATAAAACAAAGACCAACTAAGGCAAATTGTGTGAAGTGTTTGTCTTGATTAAGAATCTGCACTATTTCTTGAATATTTGGCAAGTGAATCTTATATGTCAAGAGGACAGTGGGAGTCTTAAAGATCCAAAAATGATTTCAAGATCTAATCAAGAATAAAACCTATAGCTTATCACTAGCACACGACTTGAGGTTTATAACATATCGTGTCGACATATTCCTATTTCTGTGCCCATTCCAGTGAAAGTTGGCTTTGCATATGAGTTCTGAGAGTTCTCAATTGGTTGCATAACAACTTGGAAGCAATGGCGGGCCCTTGTGCTGCTAGGTGGCAAGAAGTTAAGAATGCACTAGTTCAATCCATATGAGTTTGGATTTGTCACTAACCTTGTCTGGAGATTATGTTTTTGACAAATTCATGTGGATAGGGACACATACACCATAAAATCTAAGTGTCATATGGTTTCTCTCCGATTCATGAAAATGATGGTGAGGAAACACATTCACTAAGTAGATTTTAAGTAGATAGCAATTGTGATATTTGCATTCTCAAAGTCGTTAGTGGAGCATGTGTGGTTAACCGGCACATTAACTTGGACTTGTGAGGAATGGCAAAGGTCTAAACAACTGAGACTATGATTACGGCATCCCTTTTCATAGTTCTGAAATTGTTTAGTCACACATGTGTGCTATCTAAGGAAAGCTGTATGATTTTGATAAAGTTTTATCATATCATTTCGTATCAGAAATATGAACTTTGGTAAGAAGGTCAACAATGTATTGACTTCTAGAAGTCCAGCTGATTTCTGAGTACATGTCAAAGCTAGTGGGAGCATAAGTGTTATGCTAATAATTTTCATGTTAGTGGGAGCATGATAATTATGGTAAGTGTTGCAAGTTAGCAATGTTAATTATAGAAAACAAAAGGTTTCAATTGGGAAAAAGTTGTTTTGCTATAATTAAGGGAGAGGAAATTATACTTCATTTCAATTCTAAAAGCTTAAGATTGAGGTTTTAATCATCTTTAGTCAAGGATATATGTATATATATATATATATATATATATATATATATATATATATATATATATATATATATATATGAATTTTATGTTGGAATGGCTCAACATAAGGAAATTCTATATATGGGTCCATTATTTGCGTTCTAAAATTCGATTACGATTACAACATCCCTTTTCATAATCTCAATTATGAGAACATGGCAAATAGAAATATTATAGCAAAAGACTGGTCTAGTATCATGTCTTTATGTGAGACATCATGAATCGTGTCCCATATGCTTCGGATATAGGTTCGATTGCATGTGCTATAATATTCATCCTTTCTAAATTTTCCAAATGCTCAGGGCATTAAGAGGGGAAAATACTATAACTTGATATGATTAGTTTGATTAAGCAATTGTCGAGGACAATCTAAGGTTTACCAAAGATTGGTTGCTCATGGACAGTTGGAAGTATAGTGTTAACATATTCTGAAAAGAGGCAACTCTTGTTCAGGAGTGATAGTCAAAATGAGAATATAGAAATATTCCCATAGGTGGAAGTTGTTCATTAAATCTGTCTAAGATTAGGAAACTTAATGCAAGAAGGATGTTCAAAGCAATGTACTTTAAATATGAGACTTCGTTTCCATGGGATGATCTCCATTGGAATACTATGTAATTTATGTTGACAAGTCTTTGTGACTTTGTGCATAATCATTACAAGAGGATCAATGCATATAAGTTTAGAATCTAATAGATTTAGGTAAATGGAAGGAATTTGGAATGCTTGCATTTGCAGTAAGGATTTGGGATTGTGAAATAAGTATCATTGGAATTATGTTCAATCGATCTATTTCACAAAGTAAAAGATCATATAAAAACTTAGTATGCATACTTGGTGTATGGCATCACTAATGTTTGGAAAAACATAGTGTGCATACTTGGTGAATGGCATGACTAGTGTTTAGAAAACATAGTGTACATGCTTGGAGCATGGGACAACTATTTTTTTTAATTCAAGTATAAAGTTGATAGTTTGAAACAATATGCAATGAATAATGTGTAATCAATATGGTGATAAATAAAAAGTGTTCTATTTATATTCATAAGTTCTGAGACCATATTGGATTCGATTATTCTTGTGTTTCACTTTGCATGTTTTGACTTCCAGAACAACTTGGTCATTCTTTCCGAATGACTAAGTTATTCAAACCATCCACAGTCGTTGATATGTTGGACGTAGATATGAATCAAGACTGTCATGAAGCTGGATTGTAGATGTCCAAGGTATGGGACATAGAAAGAGTTTATGCGACATTCATGAGTGCTCATAAGTTTTGAGTATTGGATTCAACCCACACTCACTGGTATCACTTCATGGAATTTATCTCGAGTGATCGTGAGACGGTAATATCATATAAGTCTTCAAACCTAGAGATATGACTTGTTGCCTATGAGTTGATTATACATTGATTGTACGAAAACGCATTGGTAACTCGATGTCATAAAACGTGCCTTTGTGTATGATTCAACAAGTAGTAGAACAAGCATATGAGTCAAAGTTTATCTGTTCTTTCTTGTATTAGAAGCGATATCTGGGCGCCTCGATGATTTTTTGTTGACCCATGTACCGGGCCCGGTCAGAACTAAGTTGATGTGTTCAAATAAGTTCTATGTCAACCAAATCGGAAATCAGGAAACACACTGCTGGACAATAAGTAAGACATTGTTCCATGTATTTGTCCGGCTGATATCTAGAACAGAGGATTATATGATCACTTATCTTAAATGGCGTATCATAATTATCTCAGCTCCGTGAGACCTTGAAAGACATACGATTGTTGATCGGTTCCTGAAGTTATTCTTGCAGATATAGTTATTAGACTTATCCAAGTGGGAGACTGTTGGATTAGGTGTCTAAGTTCATAACTATTTCTGGGATGTACTTGACCCGGCTGGCATGGTCCATTTGGGTTGCATGGCATTGCAATACTTGGATACACTAAATGAGAGAAAGGACACTTAAGGATTATTAATATATTATAAGTTCTAATATATTAATAATATTATTTAATTAGTATTGATCAAAGAATTAATTTGGAATTAATTAAGTGATCAAAAGGGGACTAATTAAATATATGGGGTTGATTGTGTAAATCATCTATTCTTGTATAGTGGGCTAATGATCCATGGTTTGTATGGATTGGGTTAAAACCCATAAGGTGCTCCATGGATAATCCATGGAGGTTACAAACCCATGGATCATGGAATATGGAAAGCCATGACAATTAGGGTTTACATGGTGTAACCCTACTTGTTCTACAACTATATAAAGAACCCTATGCAAGCAAAATCGGGACTGTAACTACTACTTGTACAAGACAGAGGGCAATCCGATTTTGAGGTTTAGTGGAACTTCTCTCAAGGTTATTCCAAGTGTTGTAGAGTTGTGTGAGACATTTGAGGCATCACACTTGAGGTACTAGGCTCACAAGGTTCTCAAGGAATCCAAACTGCAAAAGGTATGTTCTTCTTCTAACATTTATGTTTAAAAGTTCCTCATGTTATGCTAGATAGGTTAAGAACCTTGGAAAATCAATTTTGCATGTATCTTAGTAAAACATTGATCCAAGGTTTCTAGGGTTGCATGTACACCTTAAGAGTGTTAGAATGCTCAAACCCCAACATTGTACTCGCCTTGATGTGACCTTTGCTTTGAGCATGGTCAACAGATATCAAGGGAATCCTGGTAAAGCTCATTGGACTGCGGTAAAAAACATTCTTAAGTACCTGCGGAGGACTAAGGATTGGGTCCTTACCCTCGGTGGGAGTGATGACTTGCTAGTGACAGGGTATAGTGATGCCAGCTTTCAGACCAACAGAGATAATTTCTGCTCTCATTCGGGCTGGGTATTTACATTGAATGGAGGAGCAATAACTTGGAAAAATTCCAAACAGGAGACTGTAGCTTATTCAACATGTGAATCAGAGTACATAGCAGCAAGAGAAGCGTCAAAGGAGGCGATATGGATGAAGAACTTCATCGGAGACCTTGGAGTTGTACCAGCTATAAAGGAGCCTATGGAGATTTTCTTTGACAGCGAGAGTGCGATTGCCTTAGCCAAGGAACTTCGGGATCATGGCAGATCTAGACACATTGACTGAAAATATCACTTCATAAGACATCAGATAGAAGACGGACTCCTCGTAGCAAAGAGGGTATCGTCAAAGGATAACCCAACAGATCCCCTTACGATGGGACTGAGTAGGGTTAAGCACTTGCAGCATGCGAGGAGCGTTGGGCTGAAGGACGATATTAGTTTGAATGATTAGATAGTTGTTCAGAAACTTGTAATAGATAAAATTTAATTCACATTTGATGATTAAATAAAAGGAGTTTTATTTATGAGTAAAGTTACTATCTTGTGTCAATTGTTTACTATTGTTTCATTTTGCATGTTTTGACTTCCAGAGCAATAAAATTATTAAAAATATCCACAGTCGATCATACTTTGGAAGTAGGTATTGAGGCAAGACTGTCATGAATTTGGCTTGTAGATTGTCTAGAGTGTTTAGACATGGAAAAAGTTTGCTACAACATTAATGAGTGCTCATAAGGTCTGAGTATTGGATTAAACCCACGCTCACATCAATCACTTCATCAAACTTATCACGAGTGATTGTGAGACGATAATATCATATAGTCTTCAAACCAAGATGTATGAGTTGTTGACTATGAGTTGGTTGTACATTGATAGTGTGAAAACGCATCAGTAACTTGATGCTATAAAACGTGCTATTGTGTATGATTTAACAAGTAGTTAGTACAAGCATATAAGTCGAAGTTTATCTGTTCCTTTTATCCTTGGAGGATTAAAAGCAATATCTTGGGCCCCTCGATGATTTTGTTTTGAGTTATGTGTCGGGCCCGGTCAAAACTCAATTGATGTGTTCAATTAAGTTCTATGTCAAACAAATCAGAAATCGGGAAAAACAAACTGCTGGACAATAAGTATGACTATGTTCCATGTATTTTTCCGCACAATATCTTAAAGAATAGAGGATTCTATGATCCCATATCTAAAATGGCATGTCAGAGTTCGACAGCGGCTTTTAAGAGCTACGATTGCTAGTCGGTTTTAAGTCGTACTTGCAGTTATAGTTATTTGACTTATCCAAGTGGGAGATTGTTGGATTAGGTGTCTAAGCCAATAACTATAACTGGTATGTACTTGACCCGAGAGTAGCTTGGTCCATTTTGGGTTGCATTCACCAGAACAATATGATAGGATGGATATTTGAGAAAGATGAATCATTTTATTCAATTAGTATCTATCAAGAACTAATTTGGAATTAATTTAATGATCAAAAGAGACAAATTAAATATAAAGGGGCTGATTGTGTAAATCAATGATACATATAGGTTGGGCTAATAATCCATGATTGATTAGTGATGGGCTAAGCTTATGTAAGGATCTATAAAGTGTTAGTCCATTACAAGCAGAAGTGTAAGAATTAAGGTTTACACATAACCCTTGGAATTCTAATATATATATATATATATATATATATATATATATATATATATATATATATATATATATATATATATATATGTAACCTATTGGCCAAAAATCGGACACACTAGTCTTCTTAGAGAAACTATAGTCGATTTTGAGTGCCTCCAGGTTTTCTCTTAAGTTCTCCAATTGTTGGTGGTGTCTTGTGAACCATTTAAGGCATCACACTTGATGTGCTAAGTTCTTAAAGGCCATGTACAAGAAGCTACAACAAGAGGTATTCTTCTAACTAGTTTTTATGATTCATATGCCAAATTTTGTATGCTAGTTAGGCTTCATGCTTTGGAAAACAATATTGCATGTATAATTATAGAAAACCTAGATCCAGATCATTAGGGTTGTATGTACACCATAAGGTTGTTATAGTGCTCAAAAACCATCAGTGGTATCAAAGCCTAGGGTAGTTTTCTGTTATATTGATGCATGGTTGATTGTTTAAACTTGAAGCAAAATGAAAAACTGTTTCTGCCAGACTAAACTCGAAGAGTTCATGAAGGAACTCGACGAGTCCAAAGCCTGGCTCGACGAGTTTCACTATATGGTGGCAGGTTTTCGGGTTTTTTTGGCCTAAATTGGATTAGGATCATTACCACAAACTGTTTTATATCACAAAATTCTTTTTTTCTGAAATGGTAGTGATTATCCTCATCCAATTAAAAGATAATTGTCAAAATTTTCAGATAACTATTAGTTTATATGATAGCATAATTACTTGTAAATTGTTGATTTGATATTATCTTGCCTTATGAGTTAGATTAGATCAATGACAAATTACATGATAATTTTATTAGTTAAAATTGATCTACATGCTTTTAAAGAATTCCATAACTTGTCCTCATGTTATGGAAAATGAAAAGTCTCATTCATAAAATGCATTAACTCATAAGTTATGGAAACCAAGAGTTTTGAAGAGTTTCAAAACTTGCCTTGAAGTTTTGAAATTTATAAATCTCATTCATGAAACATTTAACTCCATACCCTAGGATTTTAAAAGTTTAAAATCCAACCCTTATACTATTATAATATTAAAATTTAATAATTATATATATATATATATATTAAAATTTAATAATTATATATATATATATATATATATGTATATATATATATACATATATATATATATATATATATATATATATATATATATGTATAAGACAAGTCAGTCTTACTGTTAGTAGGCCTCATTCATGTAACACCTGGTTCGGGTATTAGAGGAAAGTTGCCAATTTGGGGAGGATTTATGCATGGAATCGGCGAGTTGGGAGATCAACTCGTCGATTAGGATCGTGATATCTTGGACGCGGGTTGGAATGGACTCGACGAGTCGGAAGTTGCCCCCTATATAAACATCATTATAAACCCTAGTAGCCTCCATTAATACCATAGAAGAACGTTCACGGCCGCAAACCCTCTTGTGTGTGAAGTAAGATCAATTAGGAGCTTATCCTTGAGATTTTTGGGAGGATTCCAAGTTTGAACAGGAAGTATCAAGGGAGAAGTGTTAGATCAAGCATCTATTTCGTGTTGGGCATCTGTCTGAGGTATTAATCTGCTACCTTAAGCTTTGATTTCTTGGTGGAGGTTATGGCCAACCTTGAGGAGATGGAAGCAAACTTAGATCTGGACCTATAACAAGGATATGATTCCAGATCTGGACCTCCTTAGGTCCCAAATATCATAAAGTTGCACCTTTTATTAAGCTTATTCCCTCTCCAAGCATGAAAACCTTGTTTGAAGGTTAGTCTTGGTGTTATGGCCATGTGAGGCCTTGCATGCACATAAAGTTTGCAACTTTACATGTTATCTACACTAGTAGCGGATAGATCTGAAGTTTGGGACCTTGAGTCCCACTGGAAAAGATCGTAAACATAATGGACTAAGGGGACTTGGCGAGTCGTGCAAGAGACTCGGCGAGTCGAGAGGGTTTCCTCGTTCACAGACAAAGGTAAAAGGCCAAGGGTTCACGGTCCAGAGTGTTCGGTTGGGAGTTTACGGCCGTAAACATCAAGGAACTCGACGAGTATCTCGGATGACTCGGCGAGTCGATGAGTTAAGCAGGGAACTTGATGAGTGGCTGATTGCACTTGACGAGTCAAGGTCAATATGGACTGTTGACCTTGACTACAGACCAATACTTTCACCAGGTTTGACTCAGAAGAGGCTTGGAGAATGAGTTAAGATTATTTACATGTTAGTTACAGGCAGTTTGGGAGGAGCAGCGTAGGACATACCTGAATTTAGTTGTTGGTTCAGCTTTGTGAGGTGAGTTTTCTTACCATACCAATGGGTCTAAGGCACCAAGGCCGGCCCATTTTATGTTAGTTGGTTTACATGTTATGTAGAGGTGCGATATGTA
This sequence comes from Lactuca virosa, assembly GCF_052849685.1. NCBI lineage: Eukaryota > Viridiplantae > Streptophyta > Magnoliopsida > Asterales > Asteraceae > Lactuca > Lactuca virosa. Next base: position 331,815,272 of record NC_136426.1, on the reverse strand, counting down.
TGTATGCATGATATGCGGTAGAGATAGCCCTTTATGGCTAATGGTAGACACATCCTCTATGGCTAACGGTAGAGATAGCCCTTGTGGCTAACGGTAGTGATAGCTTCATAGCTAATTGACGTGTGATATCTGGTAGGGATAGCTTTTATAGCTAATATGATATGTGGTTTGTGTGGGGTATGCTCTGGGGGACTCACTAAGCTTCGTGCATACGGTTTACAATTTTCGTTTCAGGTATCATCGATTTGGAAAAGAAGGGCTCGGATTGATCGCAGTGCACACACCTATGATTTCCGCAATGAATGATTTTAGGATGAACTCTGATAATGTTTTAATTAGCCATGGTTTGGAATGTTGGAATAAAATAATGTATATGTTTTGGGCATATTAAAAATGAAATTTTTACCCTTGATTTTTGGGTCGTTACAAGTTGGTATCAGAGGCATGGTTTGAGGGATTCGGGGATAGCTTCGGGTGTGTCTGAACTCAAATTGAGGATCTGTAAAGTTTTCAAAAACTTTCAAAAGAAAATGTTTTCAAGAAAAACGTTTTCTAAAGACAAGAAAAGGGTGTGGTGCATGCAATCAGCCGAGCTCAAGTAAGTTTCCCCAGAATACCCACATTTGTTATCTGTTATGATCTGAGTATCAATCTGTGAATCGCATGCTAGTTAGGGCTAGGGGAGATGCATGTATATGTTGTATGAACTAGTAGACTTGCATGCTAGAGCTGAGAAGTCAGCAATAGGTTAGCCTGATATGTGGTGCTTTTAGCCATGATGATATTGGATGTCATGCTAGAATGAGAATGATAATTGGTATTTGTAACTGCAATGTGTATGTTTTGAAAATTGTATACGGTTAGGATCTTATAGCCTTAGAATAGCTGATTTGACCTTAGTTCATGTGGTCTTAGGGTAGAGTATATTATTCGACAGTCTATTAGATCCTATTATGTGTATAATTTGCATGCATAAGGCAGCCGACAGAGAGGATGGATGGATGTGGATAGCATGAGTAGTGGTATGCGGGCTGAATGTTCTATGATAGTTTATGGGTCGGAGATTTCCCTAGGGTAAGGCTAGGATGAGATTAGTGACAAGAGTCACCGGATTACGAATGGTATGTGCGGATAGAATTGCGTGCTTGGGGTATGTTGGTTAGTTGTCCGTTCTCCGAATGCTGCTTGTTTTATGCTTTGTGGAACTCTTGAGTGATGGGAGTCAGCTACTAAGTAGATATGATGATATCCATGAAGTGGATCGTTGGCATCATGGGGAGTTCTTCAGCAGCTGATGGCAGGGCGAGGTTGGGAACCTAGGGGAGCCTAGGAGGTGCTTCGGTGGATATTGTGTCGCTGTTTAGCAGACATTTAGTACATCATGGGAATTGGTGAATTATAGGATTCGTGATGATTCCAGAGTAAAGTATGGATAGGTGTGGAAGGTAGTATTGGGCCCGTACTACTGAAAGCACAGGATCCATACTCGAATCGGGGAAAATCTTGGAGAATCTAAGAAGCTTGGGAAGGAGAGTTCTTGGTTATGATTGGATCGTGGGGGTAGCTGTTGTGCAGAATGCGGATAAGCACACAAGGGAAAGGACCAGGGTTTGGTCCCGACTCCGATAGTGAGCCAGTTAGCGGAAGGACTTCCAGGATTTTGAGTTCGCCTAGGATCAGGCGCCAAGGATTGTGCAATCTAGTGCATATTTGGGATTGAAGACCAAGTCTCAGGGATAGTTTGTAGCCCGGTTTAGAGCAGATATTTCTCCAGTTATTACAGTGTAGTCGTGGCAATTGAGGCAGTGAGTGGGTCACGGTGCGAGAACCCTGGATGATATGGATTCCAGAGCTCGAGGGAAGAAGGTTGATTAGGAGTGCCTCGAGCAGAGAAGTCCAGGCCATGTGAAGTTAGTAGAGGATCTCGGGAAGAGATCCAGAAGCTTTGATCAGCTTTTGAGAGGCCAGTGGGGCCGGATTCGGTGCAACGCTTGTAGAAACTGCACAATCGAGTCTCGCTCCAAGGGTTGGATTGTCATTAGGATCGGAATAAAGTATTACATCATCTTCTCAGGATGGTCAGGGGTAACTCAGGAGGAGGTGGTCAGGATTCCTTCAGATGTTTGCGGATATGCTATCTTCGACCATTACCGGTGGATATCGGGAATTTTGCATTGCTTCGGAATGGTGATAAGTTGGATCTCGGTTCGGTTCTCTGCTATTTTCTGGGTTAGCAAGGGTTGTCAGATGCTAGCCACCATGCCGAGGAATTTTGAGGAATCTTCAAATGGACATATCTCGCGGAGCGGGTCCTGCATATACCGTGATTTCTCCGAGTCGTTGTCGGAATTTGTACGGTGATCTGGATTGCTACGGGTGTAGCAGCCTTGGACACGTCAGTAGGGACTGCCCATAGGGGTGCAAGACCATCATATTGTCATTGTGGGCAGGTGGGTGACAAGGAGGTTAACTACCTGACGATCATAGAGGAGCGGTGAGTGTATCCGCTCCGGCTATTTTGAGGATCACCAATGGATGAGAGGGTAGCACCGGAGCCCAGCAGAGAGGGGCCCCACTTTGCAGGATCGGACAGGGGAGATCTGAATTTCGACAGGCAAGGGTGTGAGGTATATAACCTTTTGCCTCCTAACCAGCGTGAGTAGGCGTATCGTTGGTTGTTATCTCTGGTTGTGGTTGAGCTATATGTGCCTTCAAGAAGAGTTAAATGCCATCTGCATGCCATGATTTTGGGTGGAATAGTACAGGGTCGTCTTCTTGTATATCGCGGATTGTCCAGTGTTTGAGTATCATTTTGGGAATGGTCGGGTTTGGTTCAAGGTTCGGTACAAGGGAATTATGTATAGATTTCAGTAATCTTAGCTATTATGGTTGGAAAGGCTTTCAAAGTTGTCAAAGGAAGAGAGAGTTGTTGCTGAAGTTTTGATTGGAGCATCCGACTTTTGGACTTTCGAGATCTGAGTATGATTTCAGTTTGGGCAGCTAGAGCCATTGGCATTGTTGGGATTCAAGAAGTGTTAGGTGGTTTTCGAGAGTCGTGTTGTTTGGGAAGAGTTATTCATGGTGTTCAAGGTTTGCTAAGCACCGGTCGTCAGCAGAGTGATCATTGGAACGAGAGAGGGTTTGGGAATCCTTCAATTCTCATATACTGAGCGGACTTAGTTGAATCGAAGTGGGGGAGAACCATTCAGATACCCAGGTGGTAGCGAGTGTGAAACGAGGATGCATTTCACATCCCCATTAGGGAAGGAAAGGCGGCCTTAGGGGCCGATTGAATATAGGATATCGTGGGATGGGAGTTCGGGAAACTCCCCAACATTTGGATCGCGTCCTCTTGACGTCAAGTATCCGGTTTCAGGGGAGGGAACCAGGTTGGGTCCCAGTCAGTATTTGAGTTCGTTTGGGAGGACAGACCATGTGGGTGCTCAATGTTGAGATATGTTCGGATTGATAGATGAGCGATAGGGTCAGGGGCGGCAATCGTGTAGGGTGAAAGTGTTGTAAGACTACGGGGGAGCCGTAGCATTCACTGTGAAAGTGGTGTAAGACTACGGGCGAGTCGTAGCATTCACTAGAAGTCGGATAGTGTGGAAAGTGTTGTAAGACTACGGGGGAGCCGTAGCATTCACTAGCAGTCGGATAGTGTGAAAAGTGTTGTAAGACTACGGGGGAGCCATAGCATTCACTATCGGTCAGATAGTGTGGGAAATGTTATAAGAGTGCAGGGGAGCCGTAGCATTCACGAATCCATTCAGATGATTGAGGCTAGGATAGACCAGTTCACAAGATTGTGGGGAAGCTACAACTTAATAGAATCAGGGTCGGTGGTGGTTATTCGATCGGTTATCTATGGCGCTCGGACAGTTATGGGAATTAGGAATGGAACTGGTAGAGACTGTTGATTCAATGGTTTGGACCTTAAGTTGAAGGATCTTGTGGATAAGTGGTACGTGACACAGTAGGGCTACGGCTGGGTAGTCCTGATACTTGATCTCTTAGGAACCTGGTGGTTGGACCGTGTGCGAGACTGGTAGTCTCGGGGATCGGTTAAGGTTATCTATTTATCAATAAGGTAAGGGATGACGGGGAGTTATGAAGCATTACGCAAATGCCGATTTGAGGATCTCTGGATAGGAGCGGAGTAACAATCCGGATTTGGATAGGAACCCGAATCGGAATTCGTGCAGGATTTTGTTTTAGTGAGATGGGATGTAGGGCATCGAGCGCAGAATTCCAAGGTGGTGAACGGGTTGGTTTGATGGTAGTTTAAGCCATTGTGATGTGCCTCGGGTGGATCTATCCGTAATAGAGCCACGACATGACAGAATCAGGAAGCGGTACATAGAAGGAGACCGGGTATAATGATGGACTACAGGTATTCTGGTAGTATTCACCTTTTTGCGTCGGATTCAGTGGCGACAGGTTGTCAGCCTATCACGATCGGATGGGTCAGTCGGATGGAAGGAGATAGGGCAGTTATGGTTAGATGAGGTATCCTTCGGAGGTCGCAGGGGATTGCTGAGTGCGGTTTGGCTCAGCAATCGGGTGGGTGTACGGTGTTCCGGAAAGTTGGTAGACAGGTTGGGGCCAGGGAGGTTCCCGATTGTTCTTCAGGAAAGCAGTCATATGAAAGCAAGAGAAGTAGGAGTGACTTCAGGGATTTGGGGTCTGGGTGTGGATTTGCTTGTTATTCGTGAGCCGCAGTTGATCGGTGACTTTGTTCTTTAGGAAGCCTCAAGGTATTGCGAGTGGGAAGTATTCTATTTAGACTGGTTTTCTTGTGGAACCAGTTCGATGATGATTCGATGTGGGCAGTCTGTCAGGGCGACAGACCATCTTGAAACTTCAGATTTCAGATGGAGCAGGTGTGATCAGGTTGTAAGCAATTCATTCATTTTCGCATTTCGCGTTGCTAACGGTGTCGCCCTGGAAAGGGATTATCAGGTTTCGAAATAGGGGCAAGCTGGGACCTCTTTATTTTGGGCCGTTTAGGATTTCGGCTCGGTGGGCAAGGTAGCATATCGCTTGGGAACCGAAAGAGGAGATGCGAGAGCATTACCCCGATTGGTTTGGGTCAGCAGACTTCGAGGACGAAGTCTAGTTCAAGTGGGGGAGACTTGTAACACCTGGTTCGGGTATTGGAGGGAAGTTGCCAATTTAGGGAGGATTTATGCATGGACTCGGCGAGTTGGGAGATCAGCTCGTCGAGTAGGGTCGTGATATCTTGGACGCCGGTTGGAATTGACTCGACGAGTCGGAATGCCCGACTCGGCGAGTCAGAGCTGTTTAGAGAAAACCCTAGTTTCGGGGTTTTCCCCCTATATAAACATCATTATAAACCCTAGTAGCCTCCCTTAACACCATAGAAGAACGTTCACGGTCGCAAACCCTCTTGTGTGTGAAGTAAGATCAATTGGGAGCTTATCCTTGAGATTTTGAGGAGGATTCCAAGTTTGAAGAGGAAGTATCAAGGGAGAAGTGTTATATCAAGCATCTATTTCGTGTTGGGCATCTGTCTGAGGTATTAATCTGCTACCTTAAGCTTTGATTTCTTGGTGGAGGTTATGGCCAACCTTAAGGAGATGGAAGCAAACTTAGATCTGGACCTATCATAAGGATATGATTCCAGATCTGGACCTCCTTGGGTCCCAAATATCATAAAGTTGCACCTTTTATTAAGCTTCTTCCCTCTCCAAGCATGAAAACCTTGTTTGAAGGTTAGTCTTGGTGTTATGGCCATGTGAGGCTTTGCATGCACGTAAAGTTTGCAACTTTACATGTTATCTACACTAGTAGAGGATAGATCTGAAGTTTGGGACCTTGAGTCCCACTGGAAAAAGGTCGTAAACATAATGGACTAAGGGGACTCGGCGAGTCGTGCAAGTGACTCGGCGAGTCGAGAGGGTTTCCTCGTTCACGGACAAAGGTTCAAGGCCAAGGGTTCACGGTCAAGAGTGTTCGGTTGGGAGTTTACGGCCGTGCAGATAACTATTAGTTTATATGATAGGATAAGTACTTGTAAATTGTTGATTTGATATTATCTTGCCTTATGAGTTAGATTAGATCAATGACAAATTACATGATAATTTTATTAGTTAAAATTGATCTAAATGCTTTTAAAGAATTCCATAACTTGTCCTCATGTTATGGAAAATGAAAAGTCTCATTCATAAAATGCATTAACTCATATGTTATGGAAACCAAGAGTTTTGAAGAGTTTCAAAACTTGCCCTGAAGTTTTGAAATTTATAAATCTCATTCATGAAACATTTAACTCTATACCCTAGGATTTTAAAAGTTTAAAATCCAACCCTTATACTATTATAATATTAAAATTTAATAATTATATATATATATATATATATATATAGATATATATATATATATATATATATATGGATATATATATATATATATATATATATATATGTATAAGACAAGTCAGTCTTACTGTTGGTAGGCCTCATTCATGTAACACCTGGTTCGGGTATTGGAGGAAAGTTGCCAATTTGGGGAGGATTTATGCACGGACTCGGCGAGTTGGGAGATCAACTCGTCGACTAGGGTCGTGATATCTTGGAGGCGGGTTGGAATGGACTCGGCGAGTCGGAAGGTCCGACTCGGCGAGTCAGAGTTGTTTAGATAAAACCCTAGTTTCGGGGTTTGCCCCCTATATAAACATCATTATAAACCCTAGTAGCCTCCCTTAACACCATAGAAGAACGTTCACGGCCGCAAACCCTCTTGTGTGTGAAGTATGATCAATTGGGAGCTTATCCTTGAGATTTTGGGGAGGATTCCAAGTTTGAAGAGGAAGTATCAAGGGAGAAGTGTTAGATCAAGCATCTATTTCGTGTTGGGCATCTGTCTGAGGTATTAATCTGCTAACTTAAGCTTTGATTTCTTGGTGGAGGTTATGGCCAACCTTGAGGAGATGGAAGCAAACTTAGATCTGGACCTCCTTAGGTCCCAAATATCATAAAGTTTCACCTTTTATTAAGCTTATTCCCTCTCCAAGCATGAAAACCTTGTTTGAAGGTTAGTCTTGGTGTTATGGCCATGTGAGGCCTTGCATGCACATAAAGTTTGCAACTTTACATGTTATCTACACTAGTAGAGGATAGATCTGAAGTTTGGGACCTTTAGTCCCACTGGAAAAGGTCGTAAACATAATGGACTAAGGGGACTCGGCGATTCGTGCAAGAGACTCGGCGAGTCGAGAGGGCTTCCTCGTTCACGGCCAAGGGTTCATGGTCAAGAGTGTTCGGTTGGGATTTTATGGCCGTAAACATCAAGGAACTCGACGAGTCTCTCGGATGACTCGGCGAGTCGATGAGTTAAGCAGGGAACCTGATGAGTGGCTGATTGCCCTCGACGAGTCAAGGTCAATATGGACTGTTGACCTTGCCTACAGACCTAGACTTTGACCAGGTTTGACTCAGAGGAGCCTTGGGGGCTGAGTTAAGATTATTTACTTGTTTGTTATAGGCAGTTTGGGAGGAAGAGCGTAGGACATACCTGAATTCAGTTGCCGGTTCAGCTTTGTGAGGTGAGTTTTCTCACCATACCAATGGGTCTAAGGCACCAAGGCCGACCCATTTTACGTTAGTTGGTTTACTTGCTATGTAGAGGTGTGATATGTATGTATGCATGATATGCGGTAGAGATATCCCTTTATGGCTAATGGTAGAGACAGCCTCTATGGCTAACGATATAGATAGTCCTTGTGGCTAACGGTAGAGATAGCTTCATAGCTAATTGTCGTATGATATGTGGTAAGGATAGCTTTTCTAGCTAATGTGATATGTGGTTTGTGTGGGGTATGCTCTGGGGGACTTACTAAGCTTCGTGATTATGATTTACAGTTTTGGTTTCAGGTATCATCGATTTGGAAAAGAAGGGCTCGGATTGATCGCAGTGCACACACCTATGATTTCCGCAATGAATGATTTTGGGATGAACTCTGGTAATGTTTTAATTAGCCATGGTTTGGAATGTTGGAATAAAATAATGTATATGTTTTGGGCATATTAAAAATGAAATTTTTATCCTTGATTTTTGGGTCGTTACAAGTTGGTATCAGAGCCTTGGTTTGAGGGGTTCGGGGATACCTTCGTGTGTGTCTGAACTCAAACTGATGATCTATAAAGTTTTCAAAAACTTTTAAAAGAAAATGTTTTCAAGAAAAAGGTTTTCTAAAGACAAGAAAGGGTGTGGAGCATGCAATCAGCCGAGCTCAAGTAAGTATCCCAAGAATACCCACATTTATTATCTGTGAAGTTAGTGGAGGATCTCGGGAAGAGATCCAGAAGCTTTGATCAGCTTTTGAGAGGCCAGTGGGGCCGGATTCGGTGCAACGCTTGCAGAAACTGCACGATGGAGTCTCGCTCCAAGGGTTGGATTGACATTAGGATCGGAATAAAGTATTACATCATGTTCTCAAGATGGTCAGGGGTAACTCATGAGGAGGTGGTCAGGATTCCTCCAGATGTTTGAGAATATGCTATCTTTGGCCATTCCCGGTGGATATCGGGAATTTGCATTACTTCGGAATGCTGATAAGTTGGATCTCGGTTCGGTTCTCTGCTATTTTCTGGGTTAGCAAGGGTTTCTAGATGCGAGCCAGCATGTCGAGGAATTTTAAGGAATCTTCAGAAGGACATATCTCGCAGAGCGGGACCCACATATATCGTGATTGCTCCGAGTCGTTGTCGGAATTTGTTCGGTGATCTGGATTGCAACGGGTGTAGCAGCCTGGGCCACGTCAACAGGGACTACCTATAGGGGCAAGACCTTTATATTGTCATTGTGGGCAGGTGGGTGACAAGGAGGTCGACTACCTGACGATCAGAGAGGAGCGGTGAGTGTATCCGCTCCGGTTATTTTTAGGATCACCAATGGATGAGAGGGTAGAGCCGGAGCCCAGCCGAGAGGGGCCCCACTTTGCAGGATCGGACAGGGGAGATCCGAATTTCGACAGGCAAGGGTGCGAGGCATAATCCCTTTTTCCTCCTAACCAGCGTGAGTAGGCGTATCGTTGGTTGTTATCTCTGGTTGTGGTTGAGTTATATGTACCTTCAAGAAGAGTTAAATGCCATCTGCATGCCATGATTTTGGGTGGAATACTACAGGGTCGTCTTCTTGTATATCACGGATTGTCCAGTGTTTGAGTATCATTTTGGGAATGGTCGGGTTTGGTTCAAGGGTCGGTACGAGGGAATTATATCTAGATTTCAGTAACCTTGGCTATTATGGTTGGAAAGGCTTTCGGGGTTGTCAAAGGAAGAGAGAGTTGTTGCTGAAGTTTTGATTGGAGCATCCGACTTTTGGACTTTCGAGATCTGGGTGTGATTTCAATTTGGGCGGCTAGAGTCATTGGCATTGTTGGGATTCAAGAAGTGTTAGGTGGTTTTCGAGAGTCGTGTTGTTTGGGAAGAGTTATTGATGGTGTTCAAGCTTTGCTAAGCACAGGCCGTCAGCAGATTGATCATTTGAACGAGAGAGGGTTTGGGAATCCTTCAATTCTCATATACTAAGTGAACTTAGTTGAATCTAAGTGGGGGAGAACCATTCACATACTCAGGTGGAAGCGAGTATGAGACGAGGATGCGTTTCACATCCCCATTAGGGAAGGAAAGGCGGCCTCAGGGGCCGATTGAATATAGGATATCGTGGGATGGGAGTTCGGGAAACTCCCCAACATTTGGATCGCGTCCTCTTGACGTCAGGTATCAGGTTTCGGGGGAGGGAACCAGGTTGGGTCCCAGTCAGTATTTGAGTTCGTTTGGGAGGACAGACATGTTGGGTTATGAGCATTCTAACACTCCTAAGTGTACATGAAACCCTAAATACCTTGGATCTATGTTTTCTCTATTATACATACGATTATGAACATCCAAGGTATTATCCTAATCTAGCATACAAAATAATAAATATAACAAGATAGAATACATACCTCTTTGATGTAGAATTTCTTCATGAAGCTTGAGTTCCTAGTGCCCCAAGTGTAACACCTCAAATGGTTCACACAACACCAAATACACTTGGAATAACTTGAGAGAAACTTGAACACTCCTTGAAATCGTCTAGCCCTCACACTCACACATTAGTCCATGATTTCTTGAGCCATGGGATTCTTTTATATGGTGGCTATTAGGGTTACACCATGTAACTCATAACTTTACCCATTCCTTATGCTCCATGGATTTTAACCTCCATGGAGTATCCATGGGTCACCCCATGGACTTAGTCCAACATAAGGAATCTTGGATCACAAGCCCACATATATAAGAATGAATGATTTACACAATCAACCCATATATTTAATTAGTCTCCTTTTGATCACTTAATTAATTCCAAATTAATTCTTGATCAATACTAATTAAATAACCTTATTAATATATTAGAACTTATAATATATTAACCAACCTTAAGTGTTATTTCTCTCATTATAGTCTATCTAAATGCATGATAAACTTCGACTCATATGGCTTGTTCTACTACTTGTTGAATCATACACAAAGGCACGTTTTATAACATCGAGTTACCAATGCGTTTTCGTGCAATCAATGTATAACCAACTCATAGTAACAACTCATATCTCTAGGTTTGAAGAATATAAGATATTATCGTCTCATGATCACTCGTGATAAAATCCATGAAGTGATTCAAATGAGCGCGGGTTGAATCCAATACTCAGAACTTATGAGCACTCATGAGTATTGTAGCACCACTTTGTCCACCAACTTGGACCTCTACAAACCAACCCATGACAGTCTTGATTCATATCTACTTCCAACATATGACCGACTGTGGATGGTTTGAATAACTTAATCATTCAGGAAGAGCGACTTAGTTATTCTGGAAGTCAAAACATGCAAAGTGAAACACAAGAATAAATGAATCAAATATGGTATCAAACCCTATGAATATAAATAAACACTTTTATTTATCACCATACTAATTAGTCATTATTCATTGTTTCGGTTTTATCAACTTTATACTTGAATTTAAAACAATAGTTGTCCCATGCTCCAAGCATGTACACTATGTTTTCTAAACACTAGTCATGCCATACACCAAGTATGCATACTATGTTTGTCTATGATCTTTACTTTGTAAAATAGATCAATTGAACATCACTCCAATGATCCTCTTTTCACAGTCCCAAATCCTTACTGCAAATGCAAGAATTCCAAATTCATGCCATTTACTGAAATCTGTTAGATTCTAAACTTATATGCATTGATCCTCTTAATGATTATGCACAAAGTCAGAAAGACTTGACAACAATCATTACAGAGCATTCCAAAGGAGATCAGCTCCTTGGAAACATTCTTCTTTCATTAAGTTTCCTAATCTTACACAGATTGAATAATTTCTAACTTTGAAACATTTCCATATTCCATTTTGACTATCACTTCTGAACAAGAGTTGCCTCCTTACAGATTATGTCAATATGGTCCTTCCAGAATTAACATTATACTTCCAACTGTCCTTGAGCAACCAATCTTTGGTAAACCTTAGATTGTCCTCGACAATTGCTTAATCATTTTAGTCATATCCAATTCTAGACCTTTTCCCTTCATAATGCCCCAGGCATTTGGAAAATTTTAGAAAGGATGAATATAGCACATGTAATCGATCCTATATCCGAAGCATATGGGACACGATTCATGATGTCTCACATAAAGACTAAACCAGTCTTTTGCTATAATATTTTCATTTCAATTTGCCAAGTTCTCAAAATTCAGATTATGAAAAGGGATGCCGTAATCATAATCGAATTTTAGAACGCAAATAATGGACCCATATATAGAATTTACTTATGTTGGGCCATTCCAACATGAAATTCATATATATATCCTTGATTAAATACGATTAAAATCTCAATCTAAGCTTTTAGAATTAAAATGAAGTATAATTTCCTCTCCCTTAATTATAGCAAAACAACTTTTTCAACCCCTGCAACCTCACGAATTGAAACTTTTGTTTTCTATAATTAACATTGCTAACTTGCAACCTTTGTCATAATTATCATGCTCCCACTAACATGATGATTATTAGCATAACACTTATGCTCCCACTAGCTTTGACATATACTCAGAAATCAGCTGACTTTCTTACCAAAGTTCAGATTTCTGATACTAGATTGTTTTGATAAAACTTTATCAAAATCATACACCTCTCTTAGATAGCTCACATGTGTGTCTAAACAATTTTAGAACTATGAAAAGGGATGCCGTAATCATAGTCTCAATTGTTTAGACATTTGCCACTTCTCACAAGTCCATGTTAGTGTGCCGGTAAACCACACACGCTCCACTAACGACTTTGAGAATGCAAATATCACAATTGCTATCTAGCTAAAATCTACTTAGTGAAAGTGTTTCCTCACCATCATTTTCATGAATCGGAGAGAAACCTTATGACACTTAGATTTAATAGTGTATGTGTTCTTATCCATGTGAATTTGTCAAAACCATAATCACAAGACAAGGTTAGTGACAAATCCAAACTCATATTGATTAAACTTGTGCAATCTTAAATTCTTGCCATTTGGCAGCTCAGGTGCCTGCCATTGCTTCCAAGTAGTTGTGCAACCAATTGAGAACTCTCAGAACTCCTATGCAAAGCCAACTTGAATAGGCACAAAAATTTCAACACGATAGGTTATAAACCTCAAGTCGTGTGCTAGTGAAGGACTTTAGGTTTTATTCTTGATTAAGTCTTGAAACTTTCAAGAGCTTTAAGACTCCCACTGTCCTCTTGACATATAAGACTCCCTTGTCAAATATTCAAGAGATAGTGCGAATTCTTTATCAAGACTAACACTTTACACAATTGGCCTAAGTTGGTCTCTGTTTTATCGAAAACATCACAACTTACCAATTTCAAATGTACAAGAGTAGATAACCTTTTACTCTTACATTTGACTAGTGTTCACAAACCCTCTTTAAGATATGTCACTCAAGTTACAATCTTGGAGTATGACTCTAAGAATTGTTTTGGAACGAAGTATGACTCATCGTTTTGATTTAACCATTTCAACAATTCATGACTCCTCTTCTTAGTCATAAGAATGCACTAAGATGACTTTAGAGGACCAATTGTGATATGGTATCTTAATCATTAAGATGATCGTAAACATGATACTAAAGTACTCTCCCATCTTTTCAGATTTGAGAAACTTTTATCTTTCTGCCATACTTTGATTCTTCTTATTCGTTCTGTCTCACATTGAAATTTCTCCAATGCTACAGACTTATACTTAAACTTATAAGTATAACCATATTTACTGAACTTAAGTAAATCATGACGAATAGTCTTCTTGATCTTTTGTGGTGGACTTGACCAGTGCACAAGAATGTGTACTCGATCCCTTAGTCCTTTCCTTATTCACATAAGGAATTAGTCTTAATTTTCCAAGCTGAAAGTTCTCATTCATCATACTATACAACTTGCATGATTCCAAGTTTCGGTCCAATTGAACCTTGGGTGATGAGAATCTTTCCTTATTTGGTAATATTAGACACTACCACAACCGAAAGAATCAAACCCTTTTTTCCAATATTGCTATCAATGGAATCTTATAAGCAACAACTTTTCACAAATGCCACTGTAAGGATACTTAAAATAAATAAAATCAAAACCTTTTTCTTTTATTTTAAAACTTTACGGAAAAACTTATCCTTACAATCAATATGAAAACCTTGTTGTTATCTATTCCTAAGCAATATAAATATCATAACTCTTAAGTAATAGCGCAAAATTCTTATCACCGAACCATGCGATTGAAATCCATCTTCGCGAACAGAATCAGCATGTACTTAATAGAGTTAGACAATGGACTTTACCTGAAGTAGAGCCAAACTTATTGACTTTAACATCCTTAGGTAAATTTGGCAGCTTCGTAACCAATGCCCTTTCCTTTGGCAATAGTTACCTATGGACCCTTGATAATGGGACTATCTCAGACTTCGCCTCTCTCTTTACCATTGGGTCAACCGAGTTGACTATGGTCGATCCCTTTCCAATGGGAAGAGAGAGCTTTACTGGATATCCAATGTCATCATTGTCAATGTCCATAGCGTTTTAGGAAGTTGATCTTAGCAAATAGATAAGATCATTAAGGGTCTTGTCTTAGTCTGTTTCATAGGATTCCCAAAAGAACTCACTATGTGACTTAGAAAGTAGTTGAGCCACCAAATTTCTCAAGACTTTGACACCCAACTCTCCCGGCTTGTCAATATGTGACTACATCTCCAAGATGTGATCACACCTAGACCTTGCCTTGCCAATAGGGCTTGAGTGACCTTAAACTTTTTAGGAACTTGTGGGTTAGGAAGAATAATTGGAGGAGGTGAAAGAAGTATGATATCCATAGGACATCATCTTCATTTAGGAAAGCTTGTTTCAAGAGATTTGGGAAGATCATAAATGTCTAGACCAGACATCTTTTTGGGAGATATTCAAGATAGTTGATTTAAAGTCCTTAATATGACACCCAATATGAAATATTAAGGCTAGGACCCAACAAACTATTTTATAACTTAGAAGAAGGATGCCGTAATCCAAGCTATAAAATATTTGAAGGTAGGTGAATGACGATTCACCAATTTCCATAATGAAAAACGAAATACTTTATTAGGTTTTAATTAGATTTGAAAGTCCTAGATCTTTGAGATTCATTGAACTGTTCAAAGGCATGTTTCAATCTCGAGTGTGCCCTTCAGGTTTTGTGACTGTGATGCCGAGGATCACAAAACAAGGTGTGAATAACCGTGCAAATATACTTGGTACCCTTAATATTTACCCCTTAATCAATGTGTCGGTTAACCACACACGCTCCACCGATACTATGATAAACTTTAAGTTACCCTTTGCCTACCTTGTTAAGTCCAGGTTAGTGTGCCGGTTAACCACACACGCTCCACTAACGACTTAAGCAAAGTGCAAAGTGTAATTTCATGGGTTAGCACCAAATTCACATTTTCCTAAGTAACTAAGATTGGGTATTAATAAGAGTTTAGTTACTTAGTATTTATCATTAATACTTTTAATGAAAGGAGAATTATAGTCCTTGTCCTACCCGTTCGGCTAACGACCCTCCACCAGTCAAGGAAGCGGTGGGTGAGAGTGGACACCCATTAAACTGCCATTTTATAGGCAGTAACCTTATACCCCCCTTATAGACCGGGTTCGTGAATGAGGCCTACTAACGGTAAGAGTGACTTTACTCTTATACATATATATAAATATTATTAACTTATAATATTATAAAGTATAAGGGTTGAATTTTAACTTTTAAAATTCTAAGGGCTAACTTGGAATTAAAGTATTCATAAGTGAAAACTTTTCAAATTCCAAAACTTGAGGGCAAGTTTTGAAACTATTCAAAACTAATTAATTCCATAACTTATGAGTGTAAAGTAGTTTTAATTAAAAAAAAACTCTTCAACTTCCATAACTTGAGGACAAGTTATGGAAGACTTTAAACTAATTAATAATAAAAAAAAATTATTGTAACTTATGGAACTAATTAAGGTTACACTTTTTTTTATTTAATGAAGAGACTCTTGAACCTCCATAACTTGAGGACAAGTTATGGAGTCATAAAACCATTTAATTAGAACTAGACTCTTCATTTTGTAACATTTGCCAACTTTTATGAGTTTTATGATTCTTAAATGTGACTTTTCATATAACTTGAGGACAAGTTACAAAAACACACTTTGGAATCAACTCTTAGATTAAAATGGATTGAAAACAACTATTTCACACAACTTTTCTATTAATCTAAGAACCTCATAAGAACAAGATAATTCAAATCATCAATCTTCAAGAAATTAGCATGAACATACAAACTAATACAAATCTTGAAATTATGACAATTATCTTAGAAATTGGATTAGCATGAACATTACCACATCAAAAACAAGTTTATAAGTCTAAAAACATCTTAGGGTAATGTTCCTAGTCCAATTCCAGCCAAAACAATCGAATATATGCATCCAACACGATTTTTCAGCTACTTTTGCAAGTATAACAAGAAAACAAGCCTAGGCTCTGACACCACTATTGGGTTATGAGCATTCTAACACTCCTAAGTGTACATGCAACCCTAAATACCTTGGATCTATGTTTTCTCTATTATACATACAATTATGAACATCCAAGGTATTATCCTAATCTAGCATACAAAATAATAAATATAACAAGATAGAATACATACCTCTTTGATGTAGAATTTCTTCATGAAGCTTGAGTGCCTAGTGCCCCAAGTGTGACACCTCAAATGGTTCACGCAACACCAAATACACTTGGAATAACTTGAGAGAAACTTGAACACTCCTTGAAATCGTCTAGGCCTCACACTCACACATTAATCCATGATTTCTTGAGGCATGGGATTCTTTTATATGGTGGCTATTAGGGTGACACCATGTAACTCATAACTTTACCTATTCCTTATGCTCCATGGATTTAAACCTCCATGGAGTATCCATGGGTCACCCCATGGACTTAGTCCAACATAAGGAATCTTGGATCACAAGCCCACATATATAAGAATGAATGATTTACACAATCAACCCATATATTTAATTAGTCTCCTTTTGATCACTTAATTAATTCCAAATTAATTCTTGATCAATACTAATTAAATAACCTTATTAATATATTAGAACTTATAATATATTAACCAACCTTAAGTGTTATTTCTCTCATTATAGTCTATCTAAATGCATGATGCCATGCAACCCAAATGGACCATGCCGGGTCGGGTCAAGTCTTACCAATTATAGTTATGGACTTAGAGATTAATCCAACAAGACCGTGTGGGTGCTTAATGTTGAGATATCTTCGGATTGATAGATGAGCGATAGGGTCATGGGCGGCAATCGTGTAGGGTGAAAGTGTTGTAAGACTACGGGGGAGCCGTAGCATTCACTGTGAAAGTTTTGTAAGACTACGGGGGAGCAATATCACTCACTAGTAGTCATATAGTGTGGAAAGTGTTGTAAGACTACGGGGGAGCCGTAGCATTCACTAGCAGTCGGATAGTGTGAAAAGTGTTGTAAGACTACAGGGGAGTCGTAGCATTCACTATCGGTCAGATAGTATGGGAAATGTTGTGGATAAGTGGTACGTGACACAGTAGGGTTACGGTTGGGTAGTCCTGATATTTGATCTCTTGGGAACCTGGTGGTTGGACCGGGTGCGAGACTGGTAGCCTCGTGGATCGGTTAACGGTATCTATTTATCGATATGGTAAGGGATGACGGGGTGTAATGGAGAATTACGCAAATGCCGATTCGAGGATCTCTGGATAGGAGCGGAGTAACAATGCGGATTTGGATAGGAACCCGAATCGGAATTCGTGCACGATTTTGTTTCAGTGAGATGCGATGTAGGGCATCGAGCGCAGAATTCCAAGGTGGTGAACGGGTTGGTTTGATGGTATTTTAAGCCATTGTGATGTGCCTCGGGTGGATCTATCCGTAATAGAGCCACGACATGACAGAATCAGGAAGCGGTACATCGAAGGAGACCGGGTATGATGATGGACTACAGTTATTCTGGTAGTATTCGCCTTTTTGCGTCGGATTCAGTGGCGACAAGTTGTCAGCCTATCACGATCAGATTGATCAGTCAAATGGAAGGAGATAGGGAAGTTATGGTTAGACGAGGTATCCTTCGGAGGTCGCAGGGGACTGCTGAGTCTGGTTTGGCTCAACAATCGGGTGGGTGTACGGTGTTCCGGACAGTTGGTAGACAGGTTGGTGCCAGGGAGGTCCCCGATTGTTCTTCAGGAAAGCAGTCATATGACACCAAGAGGAGTAGGACTGACTTCAAGGATTTGGGGTCTGGGTGTGGATTTGCTTGTTATTCGTTAGCCGCAGTTGATCGGTGACTTTGTTCTTTAGGAAGCCTCAAGGTATTGCGAGTGGGAAGTATTCTATTTAGACTTGTTTTCTTGTGGAACCATTTTGATGATGATTCGATGTGGGCAGTCCGTCAGGGCGACAGACCATCTCGAAACTTCAGATTTTAGATGGAGTAGGTGTGATCAGGTTGTAAGGAATTCATTCATTTTCGTATTTCGCGTTGCTGAAGGTGTCGCCCTGGAAAGGGATTATCAGGTTTCGAAAGAGGGGCAAGCTAGGACCTCGGTATTTTGGGTCATTCAGGATTTCGGCTCGGGTGGGCAAGGTAGCTTATCGCTTGGGAACCGGAAGAGGAGATGCGAGAGCATTGCCCCGATTGGTTTGGGTCAGCAGACTTCGAGGATCAAGTCTAGTTCAAGTGGGGGAGATTTGTAACACCTGGTTCGGGTATGTAGGGAGGTTGCCAATTTGGGGGGGGGGATTTATGCATGGACTCGACGAGTTGGGAGACCAACTCGTCGAGTAGGGTCGTGATATTTTGGACGCGGGTTGGAATTGACTCAGCGATTCAGAGTTGTTTAGAGAAAACCCTAGTTTCGGGGATTGCCCCCTATATAAACATCATTATAAACCCTAGTAGCCTCCCTTAACACCATAGAAGAACGTTCACGGCCGCTGTCACACCCCCAAACCAGACGGCGGAAACGTCCTGGGGTGGAGGACTTCATTTGTAGTATCACAACACATGCATCATAGTAATCAAAGTACAAACAACCATTGTATTTAAAAAGTATAATTATTTACATGTGTTCAATCATTATATATGTAAACCAAAATAGTTATACAAAAGAAGAAGATATGACTCAAAGTAGCTCCATCTTGTCAAAAAGCTCAGGGAGTACATGTTTATTGTTTCCCTGAGAATACAAGTAATTTGAAAAGGGAGTATCAACATAAAGTTAAGTGAGTGCATAAGTGTTTATGTTTAAAAGGGTGTCTATGTATCTTGCATATGTAAACTGTTCCAGAAAATCCTATATTTTCTGTTGTATATGAAAAGTAGTTTTATTCCCATAAAACCATTCTATTTGTAAACCAATGTTCTGTATTTGTAAAACTTGTAACTGAGAGTGTGCCTGTCTTCACCAGCTATTATTGAAAATTGTATTGAACCATTGTAGTTTGTATTCTGTAAACTGGTACTTTGAAGGTGTACTTACGTTTAGTTGATTATACACTAACGTATTGTTAATATCTTTTTAATGAGTTATTATAACCATACTAAGACATGATGGCCTAAAAGAAACGCTTTGTGGGCGTTTAAACTGTTGATAACAATTGCCACTTATTGGCGTGTATGCCTGACTGTAGCTAGCAGCTTGAGTGCGGGGTTGTCAATCCCGATATAGATCTACACACAACTTGTTTTGATCCCCTGGCTGGAGATTCTAGTTATAATGTCAGGACTTTACCTTAGTTGTCTAAATGAATTAAACAACCTGAATTGAATGACTAATAAAAAGCATATAAACGTTACATGTATATTAGTCATGAAAACCCAATCATTCTGAAATAAATGATTGACAGTATGTTCTTGAATTAGTATTCCGAACATGTATTTGACAATTGTAAACCCTTGACTTTTTTTGAATCAAAACCCTTGTTTCTTGTAAAACAGTGTATTTTAGTATACTTGAATCATGAATTATTGTTCTATGTATCATAAATTATACCTATTATAATTTATATGTACTTTATGAATCGTTATTAAAGTATTTTTGCATGTAACCCCTTGCTCAACATGCTACAACGGTATTTGAACTGATGAAATAACTTTTATATTTATATACATACACAATTCTATATATAAGTAAAATTTAAACGACACTCAAACAAATAACCGGTACTATAAGCCCACATCCAAACAAGGAAAAGGACCCAGAATGAGTTATCAGTCCTAAGCCTTTTAAATCTTATATATATATATATATATATATATATATATATATATATATATATATATATATATATATATATATATATATATATATATATATATAAATATGAATTTTGGGGAAAAATATAAGTTTATAAAAGAGTTTAATGTTTTGAGTATTTTTGATGATTTAATGTCGTTTTATCATGATTTGAAATAATGATTTTATAACACAAAGTTCTTGTGTTATACTTGTATTCCTCCCCTTAAAACAGTAGAAGTTATGAAAATACGGGGGTATGAACTCACTTGATAGGTGGTGATTTGGACAACGTTTCGTTTCCTGGAAAGGAGTTTATTTGACGAAAAACCGGCTTAAATCGAGCAGAGTTTCGACTGGAGAAAGTTGTTTTTCTCGGAAATCGCGGGGGTTCGAGGCTTGCTTAGGGTTTTAGACTTGATACCGGGGCTTTAGGGGTTGTATGTAAGTTTTTGGAAGTGAAAGAAGTGAAAAGAAATGGAAAATGGGGTGAAAATGTGTAAAAATTCGTAGAGTCTCGCATGGCTTATATAGGCCGAAGCCTCGGATCCGAAGTTGTGGGAGGCTGCCGCGTGTTTGGACACGTGACGAGGGAAGAAGGCTCGCTTCGGACAGCTGGCTCGGTGTGTCGGACCAGGAGTGGACCGAACTTCGGTCCAATTGGAAGAAGGTGCGTGTCCGAGGGGTGTGGTCCTGCGAGGGTGTCGGCTGGCTACTGGACCTCGGTCTCGGTCCAATCAGAAGGTGACACACACAACTTCTGTCCAATCAGAAGGTGCCACGAAGCAGACACGGGGAAGCCTCGCATGCGAGGTGACGTGGCCGAAGGTACACCATGCGAAATTGCCCGGTTTTCAATATTTCTCGATTTTTGTGCCAAAATCTTGCGAAAATCATAACTTTCGCATACGAGCTCCGTTTTCGACGTTCTTTATATGCACGCGTAGGTAAAAATATTCTCGATGACTTTTGTTTAGACTTCGTCGGCTAATTTTGATTTTATTTTTAATATTATTATTTTTAACAGACCAGGACAGGAAATCCGTTAAAAATTCATAACTTCTTCATCCGACGTCCGTTTTTGTCTGTCTTTTTACCGTTGTACTACTATTGACGAGACCTTCAACTCTCGTTTAGGTTGTGTCGGCTAAAAATCACTCGATCTTTATTTCGAGTTTTTAGTTGTACACTGTATACTGAAACTTAGAAAAATCATAACTTCCTCATACGAAGTCAGATTTTGTCGTTCTTTTTATGAAAGTTCTCGGTTTAACATAAACTACAACTTTCATTTATAGTGTTATGGCTAAAAAGCCTTTTATTGAAAATTCAGTTTTTACACTGAACAGTGTTTTGTCGGTTTTGTCGCGGATCTTCGATTGGTCATAACTTCTTCGTTATAACTCGGATTTTACTGTTCTTTATGTTTTTGAAAACCTTGTTACAATCTCTACCACTTGGTCCATCCCAATCGAGATTGTTTAACAATTTATTTTTGAGGGTCAATTATGTAAATATACATAGTATGCTAAAATTTCTCTTTATTATTTTAAAAAGAACTACAAATTGACCTACATTATTACATAGGTTTGAAATAACGGTTTGTTACATTATCCCCCCATTAAAGATAATTTCGTCCCGAAATTAGCATTATAGATAGACTAGGGAAAAAGATGTGGATATTTCTGTTGCATTTGATCCTACCGCTCCCAAGTGAATTCAGGTCCCCCTTTTTGCATTCCAGCGAACCTTCACTAATGGGATACGGCTTTGTTTGGTTTTCTTGACTTCCCTGTCTAGAATCTCTACGGGTTCTTCCACAAAATTGAGGCTCTCATGTAACTCGATTTTCTCGAGTGGGATCACAAGAGTCTCGTCGGACAGACACTTTTTCAAGTTCAAAACATGGAAGTTAGGATGAATGATACTTGGTTCTTGGGGTAGTCAAAGTTTGTAAGCTACAGGACCGATTCTGGCAAGAATCTCAAATGGTCCTATGTACCTTGGATTCAGTTTGTCATGCTTTCCAAAGCGTATCATTCCCTTCCAGGGTGAGACCTTTAACAAGACGCAGTCACCAACCTGGAATTCCAAGGGTTTTCTCTTTTTGTCAGTGTAGCTTTTCTGTCTGTCTCTGGAAGCTTTAAGTCGCTCCTGAATTTGTACGATCTTCTCGGTAGTTTCTCGAATAATTTCCAGACCAGTGAGAGCACTGTCAGGAGTTTGACCTCTAGCTAGTTGCGTGTCACCCACTTCAGCCCAACATAGAGGGGATCTGCACTTGCGGCCATAGAGGGCTTCGAATGGAGCAGCCTTTATGCTAGTGTGATAACTATTGTTATAAGAGAATTCAACAAGGGGTAAATGAATATCCCATGCCTTTCCAAAGTCTATCACGCAAGCTCGCAACATGTCTTCTAATGTTTGAATCGTCCTCTCACTTTGTCCGTCGGTTTGTGGATGGTAGGATGTACTCATGTCCAGCCTAGTTCCCAGAGAGTTTTGTAAAGACTGCCAGAAACCAGAGGTGAATCTACTATCTCGGTCTGAAATAATACATATCGGCACACCATGCAGTCTAACAATATCTTTGAGGTAAGTTCTGGTTAGCTTCTCCATCTTTTCGGCTTCTTTTATTGGCAAGAAGTGTGCGGATTTGGTTAATCTATCGACGATTACCCAAATAGTATCATAACCACCCGAAGTCTTAGGTAATTTGGTTATGAAATCCATTGTAATCTGCTCCCACTTCCATTCAGGGATTTCAGGTTGTTGTAATAAACCTGAAGGTTTCTGGTACTCTACCTTGACTTTGGCACAAGTAAGGCACTTGCCCACAAAGGTAGCGATTTCAGCCTTCATGCGTCTTAAGCTGTCTTGAGGCGTAGGAAATAACCTTTCCTCTTTGCATAAGAACACACCCAAGCCCTTGATTTGAAGCATCACAGTACACTACAAAGTCCTCTGTCCCTTCGGGTAGAGACAAGATCGGTGCACTACACAAGGCTTCTTTGAGCGTTTGGAATGTTGTTTCTTGCTTTTTTCCCCAGCTAAAGGTTACACCCTTTTGCGTCAGGGTGGTAAGCGGCTTAGCTATTCGAGAGAAATTTTGGATGAATATGCGATAGTAGCCAGCAAGACCTAAGAATTGTCGGATTTCTGTAGGTGTTTTGGGTGCTGGCCAGTTTTCAATTGCTTTGATTTTGGAAGGGGTGCACGTGTATTCCTTCTGAACTGACCACGTGACCTAGGAATTCAACCTTCCTAATCCAAAACTCGCACTTTGAAAACTTCGCATAGAGTTTCTCTGTCCTAAGGGTTTGTAATACTTGACGAAGATGTTGGCCATGTTCCTCTTTGCTTCTTGAATAGATAAGGATGTCGTCAAGGAAGACTATGACGAATTTCTCCAGGAATGGACGACACACTCTGTTCATTAGGCCCATGAACACAGTAGGTGCATTCGTCAATCCGAATGGCATCACTATAAACTCGTAATGACCATAACGAGTTCTAAACGCAGTCTTGGGAATGTCTTCCTCCAAAATCCGTAACTGGTGATACCCGGATCTTAAGTCTATTTTCGAGAAGTAGTTCGCACCTTGAAGTTGGTCGAACAGATCGTCAATGCGAGGCAGAGGATATCGATTCTTGATGGTAAGTTTATTTAGCTCGTGGTAGTCTATGACTATGCGGAAAGATCCATCCTTCTTCTTTACGAACAAAACCGGTGCTCCCCAAGGTGAGAAGCTTGGTCTTATGAAACCTTTGCTAAGGAGTTCGTTAAGCTGGCTGGATAATTCTTGCATTTCAGAAGGTGGAAGATGATAGGGGGATTTGGCTACAGGGGTAGCTCCGGGGATTAATGTCACACCCCAAAACCGGAACGGCGGAAACGTTCTGCGGTGGGGGACGTCATGTACAGTATCATAACAACGCATAATATTAAAGACAAGCAACAACATCCATTGCATTAATATAATAATTGTAATACAAGCATGTTCTGAATAGTTTGTAAGACACCAAAATATATAATCAAAATAAAGATGAGTCTTGTATGTGCTCCATCTTCTCAAAAGCTTCATTTGTACCTGTCTACTGATGACCTGAGAATACAAGTTATTTTGAAAGAGTTTATCAGCATAAAGCTGGTGAGTTCAGAAAGTATTTAGTGTCATTGCTTGTATAAAAATGTTTGTAACAACTTAATGTAGTAACTGATTTCGAATGTTTGTAAATAGTATACTCCCTAGAAAATCCTATAATTTCCAGTAAAAACGTAGTCTTCTACCAAGACCCGATTGTTTGTGTATTTGTTCCTTATGTAGTGTAAGAGTTTTTCCTCAGTGAAACTATCATTATAAAAATATAGTTTATTTAAACGTGTATGTGACAAAATCACAGCGTAATGAAGTACAGACTCCAGGTAGTACTAAATGTACAGTACACCTCGGGGAGTCTAAAGTAGTAACATGTAGACTCCAGGTGGTATTAAATGAACAATACGCCTCGAAAAGTCTATTTTTGCCTTTAATTCTTAATTGGTTAATTAAAGGTTTGAATGTGAACTCGTATGTAACCATGCTGATCGACAGCTGAATAAATGATGACCCTCCAGGTCATATGTAGTGAAGTAACATTTTGTCATCCCTTGGCCTTTTGGTTGTGACTGTAGCTAGCAGTCAGGATGTGGGAGTGTCTTTCCCGTATAGATTTATACACATAATGCCCGCTCTCCCTCCAGGAGACTCTGGTTACAAGGTGATAGCACAATAAAGTGTCGTATCGAGAAGTAGTATGTCACATTCTGTTTATAGTATTCAAATGTTTATGTAGTATGTCATAGTGTAGTAATGTTTTCTCTGTACTAGTGTATAGTATGTTCTCTTGTATAGTGTATAGTATGTTCTCTTGTATAGTATATAGCGTGTATTGACTCATAACGGTATTGGCTCTTGAATGTGCCATTGAAATAGTAGTAGTGAGTAGTAAAACCTTAACTATACCTATTATAGTTAAATAGTAATGTGGTAGGTATGCCCTTGCTACACAAAGGTAATGAACTGAAGTGAAAGCTTTTATATCCAACACATATATACATGATATATAACTAAGATTTCAACGACATTCGGACAAATAACATGATACCCTAAGTCCACAACCAAACAAGGAACAGGAAATAAGGTGAGCTATCAGTCCTAAGTCCTTCAAGTCTTACTTATATAAATATATTAGTGTAGATATGAGTTTGAAAACAATGCAAGTTTAAAGGAGTTTTGGAAACCGTTTTAGTATTTAAAAGTTTAATAAAAGGTTTTAAAATGCTTGAAAACCATAATTTTGATAGTAACTTGAAAGTAGTAGTAAATCTTTCTGTTTGTTCTAGTCATTAATCACATGTGATTAAAGCAATAACTAGAATATTGCAACTTGTATCCCCCCCATAAAAGCATTTAAAATCATTTCAAAGGTTGATTAAGGGGGTATGAACTCACCTACAGTGAGTGGTTTGGATGGAAGTGTCGGATAGGATGCTAAGTGTCAAGTGAGGATTTGAACACGCACACAGATCCTATTTAACATGTATTGACACATATATGTATCTAATTAGTCATTTAACAACTAATTAATCAAGTAAGGGCAACCTAAAACATGGATAACACTTTGATTCAAGTGCTAGGAGTATCAATGGCTTGCATCTAAAGAGAGTATGGCCTCACATTGGAGTTTACTGCCCATATGGTAACACCATATGAGTTTACGGTTTATGGTCATTTCCCCCATGAGTTTATGGCCGTAAACTCATGGTAATTAGTACCATTGTGTGTTTTAGGGTCTTATAAGTCAAGGTTAAGCATCCTATAGTCAAGTTCAAGCCTTAGGAAGTCATGGTGGCACAATGGCACCATTTTATAGAGTTTACGGCCCATGGACCATTCCTCATGAGTTTACGGTCGTAAACTCTATGTGTTCTTGATCTTTTTGATGTTTAAGGTCCTAAACACTTCAAGGAAGTGATCTAGACTAGTATCCAAGGCCAAGGAAGGGACTAGGGCTCATATGGCCCCCTTATTAGGGTTTACGGTTCATGGACCAACTCCCATGGAGTTTACGGTTTTTGGGTTTACGGTACAAGTGGGTTTATGGCCGTAAACCCATGGTAACTCCTACCATTTTGTGGTTCAAGGTCTTTAGCTCATGCATGCAAGGTTCTAGTCCATTATCCAAGCCCTAGAAGGTAATGGTGGCACTTATGCACCACCTTATGGTGTTTACGGTCCAAGGATATTGCCTTGGCCGTAAACCCATGTGTTCTTGGGGGATTCTTGGTGTTTTTCCATGGTTTAACAAGTGTTCTAAGTAAATAACTAGTTAGGAGGAGTGTAATTACTTATAGGAAGCTTGTAAGAGTGTTTAAGGTCCAAGATCACTAGTGTGTGTTCTTGGTGTTCTTGGTGTTTTGAAGAACACTTGAAGATCTATGAAAAAGACAAGATTTCATGGATAAAATCATGTATAACTACTAGATGAAGTGTTATAATAACAAATCAAGAGATGAAACACTTACATTTTTGGAAGATTGGAAGAACTATGTTATGATACTTGAGAGAGAAAGTTGGGTGTTCTTGAGCTTGGAAGTGAGAAGTGGGGAAAATGAGGAGGAAACTCATGCCTTAAGCATGAGTTCATGGTCAAAGGGGAGTTTACGGCCCAAACTCCTCATGTTTGGCCGTAAACACCTAATTAAGGTGTTATTTGTTTATTTGTTACACATCACTCTTAGAAGATACTTCCTTTTATTTGTTCGTTTGACGAATTTAAAATAAAAACACCCAAACGAACTTTAAATCGGCTAAAATCAATAGAGATGGATTTGACTAGTAATTGAAGTGCTTGACTTTAGAGTTTGTACAAATGAAAATTTCGGATTGTCACATCATCCCCCCGTTAGAGGGAATTTCGTCCCGAAATTAGAGTTCAAGCAACTAGGTTATTACAATTAACTAAGTAAACAGATGAGGATATTTAAGTTTCATTTGATCCTCGCGCTCCCATGTGAATTCCGGTCCTCGCTTGGCGTTCCAGCGAACCTTCACGATTAGGATACGGCTTCGTTTCGTTCGCTTGACCTCTCGGTCCATGATCTCTACAGGTTCTTCCACGAAGTTGAGGCTCTCGTTGATCTCGATCTCGTCGAGTGGGATTACAAGAGTCTCGTCGGATAGACACTTTTTCAAGTTCGAGACGTGGAAGGTAGGATGTACGTTACTAAGCTCGCGGGGTAGATTGAGTTTGTATGCTACAGGGCCGATTCTAGCAAGAATCTCGAAAGGCCTTATGTATCTTGGATTTAGCTTTCCGCGCTTTCCGAAGCGTATCAAGCCCTTCCAGGGTGAGACTTTCAAAAGGACTCGGTCTCCAACCAGGAATTCCAAAGGTTTCCTCCGTTTGTCTACGTAGCTTTTCTGTCGGTCTCCGGAGGCTTTCAATCGTTCACGAATCTGAACGATCTTCTCTGTCGTTTCCCGAATGATCTTCAGACCTGTGAGAGTGCTGTCAGGAACTCGTCCTCTAGCTAACTGGGCGTCATCCACCTCAGCCCAGCACAGCGGGGATCTGCACTTTCGGCCATAGAGGGCTTCAAATGGAGCAGCCTTGATGCTCGTGTGAAAATTGTTGTTGTAGGAGAATTCAACAAAGGGTAAGTGGGTATCCCACGCCTTCCCAAAGTCGATCACACTGGCTCGCAACATATCTTCCAAGGTTTGGATAGTTCTCTCACTTTGGCTGTCGGTCTGTGGATGGTAGGTTGTACTCATGTCCAGCCTCGTTCCTAGGGAGCTTTGTACTGACTGCCAGAACCTCGAAGTGAATCTACTATCTCTGTCGGAGATAATGGATATAGGAACACCATGCAGTCGTACAATCTCCCTAGTGTACGTTCTTGTGAGTTTTTCCATCTTGTTAGTTTCCTTGATAGGCAGGAAGTGTGCGGATTTGGTCAATCTGTCGACGATGACCCAAATGGTATCAAGTCCACCCGTTGTCTTGGGCAACTTGGTTATGAAGTCCATAGTGATCCGCTCCAACTTCCATTCACGTATCTCCGGTTGGTGGAGTAGACCTGATGGTTTCTGGTATTCGACCTTGACCTTGGCGCAAGTAAGGCATTTACTTACGAAGGTAGCGATCTCCGCTTTCATGTTAGGCCACAAGTATAACTTTTTAAGATCCAGATACATCTTATCTGAACCTGGGTGGACGGAATATCGAGTGTTGTGTGCTTCCTTCATGACCAAGTCTCTGAAGTCACCGTGTCTCGGTGTCCAGATCCGATCCCTGATATATAAGGCTCCGTCACCCTTGACTTCCAAGTTCCTATCCATTCCTCGCAGGGATTCTCCCGCCATATTCTCAGGTTTTAAGGCTTCAAGCTGAGGCTCCTTAATTCGTGCGGATAGATGCGAATGGATATTCATTGTTAAGGACTTGACTCTTCGACCAGAATATTCTTTCCGACTTAGGGCGTCTGCTACTACGTTGGCTTTACCCGGATGATAACGAATTTCGCATTCGTAGTCGTTGAGTAGTTCGACCCACCGTCGTTGTCTCATATTGAGCTCCTTCTGGTTGAATATGTGTTGTAGGCTTTTGTGGTCTGTAAAGATAGTGCTCTTCGTACCATACAGCTGGTGTCTCCAGATTTTCAGGGAGAACACAACTGCTCCCAGTTCAAGATCGTGTGTGGTGTAGTTGACCTCGTGTGTCTTCAGCTGTCTTGAGGCGTAGGCGATGACCTTCTCTCGTAGCATCAGAACACAGCCGAGCCCTTGATTTGACGCATCGCAATAGACCATGAAGTCTTCTGTTCCTTCGGGGAGGGACAGTATCGGTGCGGTGCACAAGGCTCGTTTTAGCGTTTGGAACGCTTTCTCCTGCTTCTCTTCCCAGTCAAAGGCCACGCCTTTCTGGGTCCATGTTGTAAGGGGTTTCGCAATTCGAGAGAAGTTCTGAATGAACCTGCGGTAGTAGCCAGCGAGGCCTAGAAATTGACGAATTTCCGTAGGCGTCTTCGGTGCTGACCAGTTCTCGATGGCTTTAATTTAGGAAGGGTCCACGTGGATTCCTTCTTTGCTAACCACGTGTCCTAAGAATTCGACTCTTCGGATCCAAAATTCGCATTTAGAGAACTTCGCATAGAGCTTCTCTGATCGTAAGGTTCCTAGGACTTGTCGTAAATGATCGCTATTTTCCTCCTTACTTCGAGAGTAGATAAGTATGTCGTCGATGAAAACGATGACGAACTGATCCAAGTAAGGACGGCATACCCTATTCATTAAGTCCATGAATACTGCGGGCGTATTGGTCAATCCGAATGGCATCACTACGAACTCGTAGTGTCCGTAACGAGTTCGGAAGGCTGTCTTCGGAACATCCTCCTCAAGTACTCGTAACTGGTGATACCCGGACCTCAGATCTATCTTGGAAAAGTAGCTCGCCCCTTGCAGCTGGTCGAATAAATCATCTATGCGAGGAAGAGGGTAACGATTCTTGATTGTAAGCTTGTTGAGTTCTCTATAATCGATGCACATACGGAACGATCCGTCTTTCTTCTTTACCAACAAGACTGGTGCTCCCCAGGGTGAGAAGCTTGGTCTTATAAAGCCCTTGCTAAGCAGTTCGTTAAGTTGACCGGACAGTTCTTGCATCTCAGCAGGTGCTAGACGATAGGGCGATTTGGCTACGGGGGTCGCTCCTGGAATTAAGTCTATTCGGAACTCGACTTGACGTTGCGGGGGTAATCCTGGGAGTTCTTCCGGAAAGACGTCGGGAAAATCGCGTACTACGAGGATGTCTTTTAGGTCTTTTGTTTTCCGGTTTGTATCGACAACGTGCACCAGGAATGCACGATATTCCTTACGCAGGTACTTTTGGGCTTGAATACTTGAGATGATACGAAGGCTCGTACTGGGTTTGTCTCCGTTGATCAACAAGGTTTCGTTATTCGGTAGGTTTAGGCGGACTGCCTTTTCGAAGCACAAAATATCGGTACGATGGAGACTCAACCAGTCCATGCCCACAATGACATCGAAACTCTTGATCGATACGGGTATGAGATCGATTGGGGATGAATAGTTATCTATATTGAGGGTACAACCTATGTAAATCTCGTTAGAACTCTCTGTCTTGCCGTTAGCCATTTCTACGACGAAGATTTCTTTTAGTGTTTGAGGTGATTGTTTAAGTAATTGTTTAAATTTTTGGTTTACGAAGCTCCTTTCTGCCCCACTATCGAATAGGATACAAGCATAAGAGTTATCAAGAAGTAACGTACCCGTGACTACTGTGGGGTCTGTCACGGCTTCATTGTGGCCAATAGCAAGTAGTCTTCCTGCTCCTCCCGCATTCCCAGCTTTCGGACAGTTTCTTCTGAAGTGCCCTGTCTCGCCGCACCCGTAACAGGCCTGGCTCACTCCTACACCGGGGACCTGGGTGATGGGTTTGGGTGGTGTTCTGCAAAACCGGGCGGTATGGCCCTTCTGATCGCAATTATTGCAGTGCATTTCCCGGCAGGGGCCGTTATGATGGAAGGAGCACTTGGTGCACTTGGGTAGGTTCCCTGCATATGGTTTGGCTGGTACAGGGGCAACAGGGGTGGTGGCAGCATGGACAGCCACCGTCTGTTGTTTCTTTGAAGAGGGTTGATTGTATCTGCCCTTCTTTCGGTCCCAACGCTTCCTTTTGTTGTCGGTCGCGTTGGTTGGTGTTGGGGCAGTAGTTGTGGTCGTTGTTGGAAAAGAAGGAACCTCATGATCGATGAGCCTTTGGGCCAATTCCTTGGCACTATCAAAGGTCGCAGGGTGTGATGCTAGGACGTTCCCTCGATATGGGGGTACCAGACCCCAGATTTACCTTTCAATTTTCTTGCTTTCGGTGGGGACCATGTTGGGACATAGGGTCACTAGGTCGCAGAACCTGGCTGTATAAGCCACTATGTCGGAACCCTTCATTTTGAGGTTCCACAGTTCCTCCTCGAGCTTCTGAATTTCGCCCCTCGGGCAGTATTCCCTTGTCATAAGGTCCTTTAGTGTATCCCAGCCCATGGCGTTGGCTGTTACCAGTGAGAGTGATTTGACATGGCCATTCCACCATGTCAGGGCCCTTTCGGTGAAGGTGCAAGCAGCGAACTTTATCTTGCTTCCTTCAGGGCATGAGCACATCTCGAAGATTGCTGCTGTTCTTTCAATCCATTGGGATAGTGCAATGATCCCTCCAGTTCCATTGAACTACGTAGGTTTGCAGCTGATGAAGTCTTTATAGGTGCACTCCCGTACACGTGGATGGATTTCACCATGGCTAGAGTTGGTGCCAGTCCCCGTTCCACTAACATCACCAGAGTTTACTTGGCCCATGGCGGCGGTCACAGCTGCGGTCACCGCTGCCTGAAACATCACCGCATCGAAATGCGGAGGAGGTGGTGGTGGTGGAGTTTGATTTGCATGTCTGCCCCTGGTCGGACGAGGATGAGGCGACATCTTTTACTGAAAGTGGATAGAGATGATGATAACAGTAAGAATCAATTGTAAGTATGATGAGAGTGTTTCATAGACTAAATCACCATAGTCTAACTATCAGATAGAGGTATAACAATAGAGTAGGGAATCACAAAGGTAAAGACTTCTCCATAGATTAGATAACTGTCAATATTACTGGTATTAATGATGTAAAATGAGTTCGGGAAAAATGACCTAACAGTAGGTCTTACATCAAACCATAAGGGAAAATGTTGGCAGCTTAGAAGTCTAGTTGGAGTACTTTCAAAGTTAAAAATGTTTACAGACAAGTGCACCATAGAGCATAGAAAAGAAAGGCTATTCCTTAACCAAAAGAGAAAGATGAGTCGACATCTACTACCGGCGACGGGTATCCCTTGGGCGAACCCTAAGGTCTTCCAGTTGACGTACAACTTCCTGAAGATGTCGTTCATGCATCCTCTGGCGCACTCGGAGTTCCATGACTTCGGCTCGGGATGCAGCCAGTTGTTGTTGCAGAGTCTCATTGGTTCTCCTGGTCCTTTCTATAGCCTCTTCGAGTTGACGAATACGAACCGTGTTAAGGCCAGAGTTGGCGTCAATTTCCACTACTCGGTCGATGGCTGCATGACCTTGCTCGACGTTCCGAGCAATCCTACGGACCATGATTGTTAGGACTCGGTCAGCTGATCCCTCCTCTCTTAGGTTGTAAAAACTCCGGTCTCCATTCTAAGGCAAAGGCTGACCCTGCTTATCACTCCAACGATTCAAGGTTGTTGCCCACAAGGGAGTGGGACCTTGAAATGTCGGGCGGGGGTTGAGGTTTGGAATTTGACCTTCTTTGGGTAGGTTGTTGACCTCTGGTTCGGAGTCGGAGCCATCCGAAAAGCCTTTTGCAAGGTGATCATCCAAAGGGATTGGGTGATCATCTTCTGGCTCATCGTCAAGCCATCCACCAATGCCTTGGTTGGGATAATACAGATCGCTAGGGAGATGGAAACCAGCCATGTTATCTACGCGAGAATGGGGAAAAGAATAGTTAATAGACGTACTAATGAAGATCCTTTTTAGTTGGCACATAGGTAATTATAGTAACACAAAGTACTCCTATAGTATTTTAGGTTTAAGTTATGTTCTAATGTTCTCGTTGTAGTAGTGTTGGTAAGTTTTTAGACTTGTTACAACACCACAATCATTCTTAGGCACATGCTAGCCACTCCTCGGAAAATATAGTTGATCAGGCTATATCCCCCCAGATTTGACTATATGTCTCTAAGCCTAATCGTGTTGTTCAACAATCATAATACTTTTGTTATGTTCTAGTATGATACTGACCCTGGTATGAGTAGATGTATATATACTTAGTTAAATACTTTATTATTTAAAAGTATATATTCTTGGTCAGAGTGTTTTAATCCTGTTGCGTTTATAGTTTATATATCTTTTATGGGTTGATATACTCGATTCACTATAAACAATGCTCTGATACGAATCTGTCACACCCCAAAACTGGAACGGCGGAAACGTTCTGGGGTGGGGGACGTCATGTACAGTATCATAACAATGCATAATAGTAAAGACAAGCAACAACATCCATTGCATTAATATAATAATTGTAATACAAGGGTGTTCTGAATAGTTTGTAAGACACCAAAATGTATAATCAAAATAAAGATGAGTTTTGTATGTGCTCCATCTTCTCAAAAGCTTCATCTGTACCTGTCTACTGATGACCTGAGAATACAAGTTATTTTGAAAGAGTTTATCATCATAAAGATGGTGAGTTCATAAGTATTTAGTGTCATTGCTTGTATAAAAATGTTTGTAACAACTTAATGTAGTAACTGATTTCGAATGTTTGTAAATAGTATACTCCCTAGAAAATCCTATAATTTCCAGTAAAAACGTAGTCATCTACCGAGACCCGATTGTTTGTGTATTTGTTCCTTATGTAGTGTAAGAGTTTTTCCTCAGTGAAACCATCATTATAAAAATATAGTTTATTTAAACGTGTATGTGACAAAATCACAGTGTAATGAAGTACAGACTCCAGGTAGTACTAAATGTACAGTACACCTCGGGGAGTCTAAAGTAGTAACATGTAGACTCCAGGTGGTATTAAATGAACAATACGCCTCGAAAAGTCTATTTTTGCCTTTAATTCTTAATTGGTTAATTAAAGGTTTGAATGTGAACTCGTATGTAACCATGCTGATCGACAGCTGAATAAATGATGACCCTCCAGGTCATATGTAGTGAAGTAACATTCTGTCATCCCTTGGCCTTTTGGCTGTGACTGTAGCTAGCAGTCAGGATGTGGGAGTGTCTGTCCCGTATAGATTTATACACATAATGCCCGCTCTCCCTCCAGGAGACTCTGGTTACAAGGTGATAGCACAATAAAGTGTCGTATCGAGAAGTAGTATGTCACATTCTGTTTATAGTATTCAAATGTTTATGTAGTATGTCATAGTGTAGTAATGTTTTCTCTGTACTAGTGTATAGTATGTTCTCTTGTATAGTGTATAGTATGTTCTCTTGTATAGTGTATAGTACGTTCTCTTGTATAGTATATAGCGTGTATTGACTCATAAATGTACTGGCTCTTGAATGTGCCATTGAAATAGTAGTAGTGAGTAGTAAAACCTTAACTATACCTATTATAGTTAAATAGTAATGTGGTAGGTATGCCCTTGCTACACAAAGGTAATGAACAGAAGTGAAAGCTTTTATATCCAACACATATATACATGATATATAACTAAGATTTCAACGACATTCGGACAAATAACATGATACCCTAAGTCCACAACCAAACAAGGAACAGGAAATAAGGTGAGCTATCAGTCCTAAGTCCTTCAAGTCTTACTTATATAAATATATTAGTGTAGATATGAGTTTGAAAACAATGCAAGTTTAAAGAAGTTTTGGAAACCGTTTTAGTATTTAAAAGTTTAATAAAAGGTTTTAAAACGCTTGAAAACCATAATTTTGATAGTAACTTGAAAGTAGTAGTAAATCTTTCTGTTTGTTCTAGTCATTAATCACATGTGATTAAAGCAATAACTAGAATATTGCAATTTGTATCCCCCCCCCCCATAAAAGCATTTAAAATCATTTCAAAGGTTGATTAAGGGGGTATGAACTCACCTGCAGTGAGTAGTTTGGATGGAAGTGTCGGATAGGATGCTAAGTGTCAAGTGAGGATTTGAACACGCACACGGATCCTATTTAACATGTATTGACACATATATGTATCTAATTAGTCATTTAACAACTAATTAATCAAGTAAAGACACCCTAAAACATGGATAACACTTTGATTCAAGTGCTAGGAGTATCAATGGGTTGCATCTAAAGAGAGTATGGCCTCACATTGGAGTTTACTGCCCATATGGTAACACCATATGAGTTTACGGTTTATGGTCATTTCCCCCATGAGTTTACGGCCGTAAACTCATGGTAATTAGTACCATTGTGTGTTTTAGGGTCTTATAAGTCAAGGTTAAGCATCCTATAGTCAAGTTCAAGCCTTAGGAAGTCATGGTGGCACAATGGCACCATTTTATAGAGTTTACGGCCCATGGACCATTCCTCATGAGTTTACGGCCGTAAACTCTATGTGTTCTTGATCTTTTTGATGTTTAAGGTCCTAAACACTTCAAGGAAGTGATATAGACTAGTATCCAAGGCCAAGGAAGGGACTAGGGCTCATATGGCCCCCTTATTAGGGTTTACGGTTCATGGACCAACTCCCATGGAGTTTACGGTTTTTGGGTTTACGGTCCAAGTGGGTTTACGGCCGTAAACCCATGGTAACTCCTACCATTTCGTGGTTCAAGGTATTTACCTCATGCATGCAAGGTTCTAGTCCATTATCCAAGCCCTAGAAGGTAATGGTGGCACTTATGCACCACCTTATGGTGTTTATGGTCCAAGGAGATTGCCTTGGCCGTAAACCCATGTGTTCTTGGGAGATTCTTGGTGTTTTTCCATGGTTTAACAACTGTTCTAAGTAAATAACTAGTTAAGAGTAGTGTACTTACTTATATGAAGCTTGTAAGAGTGTTTAAGGTCCAAGAACGCTAGTGTGTGTTCTTGGTGTTCTTGGTGTTTTGAAGAACACTTGAAGATCTATGAAAAAGACAAGATTTCATGGATGAAATCATGTATAACTACTAGATTAAGTGTTATAACAACAAATCAAGAGATGAAACACTTACATTTTTGGAAGATTGGAAGAACTATGTTATGATACTTGAGAGAGAAAGTTGGGTGTTCTTGAGCTTGGAAGTGAGAAGTGGGGAAAATGAGGAGTAAAATCATGCCTTAAGCATGAGTTCATGGTCAAAGGGGAGTTTACGGCCCAAACTCCTCATGTTTGGCTGTAAACACCTAATTAAGGTGTTATTTGTTTATTTGTTACACATCACTCTTAGAAGATACTTCCTTTTATTTGTTCGTTTGACGAATTTCAAATAAAAACACCCAAACGGACTTTAAACCGGCTAAAATCAATAGAGATGGATTTGACTAGTAATTGAAGTGCTTGACTTTAGAGTTTGTACAAATGAAAATTTCGGATTGTCACAATTAAGTCGATTCGGAATTCGACTTGTCGTTCGGGGGATACTCCTGGAAGATCATCGGGAAAAATATCTGGAAAGTTGCAAACCTCAGGAATGCTCGTGATATCTTTCATTTCTTGCTTTTTGTCTACCACGTGAGCTAAGAAAGCACAGTACTCTTTGCAAAGGTACTTCTGTGCCTTGATGCAAGAAACGATCTGAAGGTTCGTTCCAGGTTTGTCGCCATAGATAATAAGAGTTTCATTAGTTGGCAAGTTCAAGCGAATAGCTCTTTCATAGCATAGGATGTCGGCATGGTTGGGGCACAACCAATCCATACCTATTCTGATGTCAAAACTTTTGATAGAGACCGGCATAAGGTATATTGGGAAAGACAAGTCATTCAAGGTAAGGGTACATCCTATGTATATATCATTGGTGGATTCGGATTTCCCGTTAGCCATTTCTACTGTGAAAGTTTCATTTAGTGGTTGGGAGTTTTGATTTAGTAGATGTTTAAAATTATGGCTCACGAAGCTCCTCTCAGCACCACAATCAAATAGAGTGCATGCATAAGTATTGTTGAGAAGGAACGTACCCGTGACCACTGCAGGGTCTGCCACCGCTTCTTCATGACCCAGTGCTAGAATCCTCCCAACTCCACCGGCATTTCCAGCTTTTGGACAGTCTTTCTTGAAATGCCCCACATCACCGCATTGCTAGCATGCTCAACCTACTCCAGCGGCAGGTACTTGGTTAAGTGGTTGGGGTGGTATTCTACAGAATCGGGCAGTATGCCCTTTCCTGTTGTAGTTACGGCACTGCATTTCTTGGAAATTTCCGCTGTGGTGAAAATTGCACTTGTTGCATTTAGGGAGGTTACCAGCATAGGGCTTAGTTGGTCCAAGGTTATTAGGGACAGCAGCAGGTACAGTAGCAGGTACAATAGTGGCATTGACTGCCACTACTTGTTGCTTCTTTGCAGATTCCAGAGGAGATTTGCCCTTCCTCTTGTTCCAACCCTTCTTGTTGTTGTTGTTGTTGTTCTCCTTAGGTTGTTCTGGAGCAGTAACCACAGAATTTTGGCGATTTCCGTGGTCAATAAGTGACTGTGCCAATTCCTTGGCACTGTCAAAGGTGACAGGCCTAGAAGCAATGACACTTGCCTGTATCTGGGGCAACAGTCCCCAAATATACATTTCAATCTTTTTGCTCTCCAGAGCAACCATTTCAGGACACAGAATCGCCAAGTCACAGAACTGATTCGTATAAGTTGTTATGTCTGCACCGGCCATGGTAAGACCCCAGAACTCCTGCTCAAGTTTTTGAATTTCTCCGCGCGGACAGTATTCCCACATTAGCATTGCTTTTAAGTTCTCCCAGCTTATCGTATTAGCCACTACCAAAGTTAGTGACTTAAGATGGCCGTTCCACCATGTTAGAGCCCTATCTAAAAAAGTACAAGCAGCAAATTTAACTTTGCTACCTTCCGAACCGGTGCAAATTTCAAAGATTGCTTCTGTCTTCTCAATCCATTGCTTAAAACCATTACCCCTCCAGTTCCATTAAAGGTCATAGGTTTGGCATTCGAGAAGTCTTTATAAGTGCACTCTCGCGAGTGCTCATGACTCTCATCATGGTTAGAAGGATGTGCACCAGCTCCCGACCCACTAGCACCAGGAGTATTGATATGAGACATGGCAGCCGCTACAGCCGCCGTGACCGCTGCTTGAAACATAGCAGCGTCGAATTGAGGAGGTGGTGGTGGGGGTGGCGTCGGTGCT
This sequence comes from Lactuca virosa, assembly GCF_052849685.1. Classification (NCBI taxonomy): domain Eukaryota; kingdom Viridiplantae; phylum Streptophyta; class Magnoliopsida; order Asterales; family Asteraceae; genus Lactuca; species Lactuca virosa. The sequence continues at coordinate 331,777,504 of NC_136426.1, read as the reverse complement.
TCATTGTTATGTCTTGGATTTCTATGAGGAGGCATATTTTCTATAAACGCTAAAAGATAAAAGATGGTAAGATATTGTGACATCCCCTAATTTTTCGGCCAGAAAAGACCGATTTAATTTATGCTTTTTAAAATAAAATCAGAGAAATCTTTTTAAAATATGTTGCGGAATTGGTCCCCAATACAATATATGATAAAAGTTTGTCAAAACCTTTCTTTAAGAAATATATAATTTCATTTCATATCAAAACCTCGAGATGTCATGTTCCGATACAGATCAAAAGCATAAACAAGACATTATAAGCCTTTCAACAGTTATTTACAACTACTGGCCTATAATCCAAAAATCTCTCATCGTCCTCCGACTATGCTCGGGGTCCACTACCTGTAACATAAAAAGCTGAGTGGGTCAGGCTTGGGAACCTGGTGAGCATATAGGGTTTTCAACCCACAATAATAATAAACTTATTAAGTTCACCAATCAACAATAACCCTGATTATTCGTTCCCGTTATCCTCACTTTACGTCCCTAAACACTTATCATAAGGGACCTAGCCTAAATAATATCATCGGGATGGACACTACTGCTAAGGGGTTTCCTCAGCCATACATGTCCTAAAGGCAACCATGAGGGGGATGGAGTACAGCGAATGAACACTCTAATTCATTACACCTACAAGTTGCGGGCCTGCCAGTGTTCCACGGGACTGTCTAGAAAGTCCGTGGTCGTCATCCAAAATCCGCTAGATGACTGGATCTCAAATCACATCGATGCCTCTCATCACTTTTATTTTATCACACATCACTATCTACCCATGTTTACCCAACATATTTGTAGATAAAAATACATATACAGTTTAAAACTTGTATAAAACATCAATTCAACAGTCACCTCAGTTAAAGAATTAATATAATTACACGTAGCACGTATTTCATATAAAACACTTCATATCTAGGTGTAAGATGAAGCTGACTATACACTCACATGATTTGATGATAATCGGGCAGCAATTCGTTTCCTAAAACGTTCGTTTCTAATAAAACCGGGAGTTTTATTCAGAAACCGGGCTCTGCAAAGGTCGGGCTTCGAAACCGAAAAGATAAATTTACAGGGCTTCTCGGGCACTTCGTGGCGTATTCCGGGGCTTATAGTTGATACCGGGGCTTTGGGGGATGTTAATATCAAAGAAATATGGGTTTAGGGGCTAAAAGTGACACTTTTCCAAAATATACCTGGGAGGTCTCGCACCCTCCTATTTATAGGAGCGAGCCTCCTGATCCGACGGTTGAGAAGCCTCCAGGTGGCGCAGATCCGAGGGCTCACAGCACATGCTCGCACGTGGGCTCGCACATGCGAGGGGCTCGCTGTCCTCTTCTAAGTGGACCGAGGTCTAGTCCGAAGTAGGGTGGGTTTGTGGCTCATTGCGAGGCTCGGACGCACGAGGGAAGGGGCACGCGTCACGCTTCTACTGGACCGCTTCGGATCACCTCTCCGGTTCGGATGACTCAGCATCATTTCGGACACGTGGCTCGCATGACTCACCAATTTCGGACACGTGGCACTCATACAACGAATGTGACGTGGCCTAAGCCACCTATGAGAAATTTCTCGGTTTTCGCACCAAAACTTCTAAAATCCATAACTTTCGCATACGAGCTCCGTTTTTTACGTTCTTTATATGCACGCGTAGGTAAAATTACGCTCTACAACTTTCGTTAGGACTTCGTCCGCTAACTTTGACTTTAATTTTTATATTATTATTTTTAACAGACCGGGACAGGAAATCCGTTAAAAATTCATAACTTCTTCATCCGACGTCCGTTTTCGTCTGTCTTTTTATCGTTGTGCTACTATTGACGAGACCTTCAATTCTCGTTTAGGTCGTGTCGGCTACAAATCACTCAATCTAAAATTTGAGTTTTTAACTGTCTACTGCTAAGCTGAAACTTCGAAAAATCATAACTTCCTCATACGAAGTCAGATTTGGGCGTTCTTTTTATACCTACTCTCGGTTTAACGAACACTACGACTTTCGTTTAGATCACTAAGGCCAAAAAGTAGTTTATCAAAAACGCACTTTTTACGACATTCGGCCACATGCCGGTTTTGTCGCGAAACTTCGACAGGTCATAACTTCTTCGTTATAACTCGGATTTCGGCATTCTTTATATATCCGTAATCCTTGTCACACCCACTACAAGTTTCTTAATAGATATCGGCCTTATCTAATATTTATTTTTGACGCTCATTTTTATTCTTAATTAATTAAACCCTAATAATTAAGCATAAAACACATAATTCACATAATATTCACATAATTCCTTTTCATTTTTTCAAAATGAGTTACAAAGGTTAACCTAGACTATAATGTCAATATTAATGCCTAGCCTAGAAACACGGGCATTACAGATATCAAGAATGAATATGAATTTGATATCTCTAAACGAAACACTTAATTCAACATGAATCTTGTAAAGGATTGGAAATTGAAATCTATTGCAAAAACTACTTGCAATAGGATGATATGAATTTAAGTGGTTATTTTTCAAAGAGTATGAAAATGCAAGTCGACAGTATTGGTATATTAAGTATATGTAATTTGGAACACTTGACCTTAAAGCAGGTCTATAATATACAACAATACCGAGGAAGTGTCGACATCAAACCGACCTACCGAAAATAAAATTTTTGCGGTCGTATCGAAAAACATGAAAAATAACATTAGAACATATCTGTAACCCAAAACTTTGGAATAGAATGTTTATGAGAATTGTAATAACTCTTGTTGAAGTAAAGTGCTTATTGTTTTATTGATACCCAGTTTTGTACATATCGTAAAAAGTAGTATATACATTCGATATAGAAAGTAGAAAGTAGAAGTAGTGCGAACACTACTTGCGGCGGTTGCTACGACGGTTGCTGGGTTCCGCTTCGTCTTGTGCTTTCCAGCGCCTTTCTTGGGCAGCTTGATGCTCTCTAAATTCTCTTATCTCTGATTGAGCAGCATTGACTTGCCTCTGAAGGGCTTATGTATGATGCTGGGTGTCATCCTGCATTTCATCAAGACGAAGGATATCTGCAGTGTTAGCCTGCGCAACCGTATTCAGTTGGAGGATTCGATTAATCGAAATCCTTGATTGATCGAATTGCCGGTCTATTCCGTTTACTATAACTGGAAGATCTCTATCAGATGTTCCTCGTCTAGAGACGTTATAGAAACCTCGTGCCATTCCGTAAGGAGGGCGTTGGCCGTCTTGCGGACTCCAATGGTTTAATATTGACCCCACTCGGGTATGGGCTCTGCTTCATCTTGTCTTAGGGGACGCTCCCCAGGGTTGCAGACTTGTGGCTCTGTATCCTTACCACTTGATTCGTTGTCTTCAAAGGGTTCTTCATCTGAGTCTGAATTCCAACCCGCACCTGGTTGGTTGTAGGGGTCCCCGGGTAAATTGTGTTCAGCCATAGGTTCTGTATTAGAAGTAAGGTTAGTAAAATACTCTCCGTAGTATTTTAATCTTTGTGTTATGTTCTATAGTTCTTCTGAATATGTAGGGTAAGTTTTAGACATGTCGCAACACGACTATCACTCCCAAACACATGTTGGTCATATCTCAAATCAATATAGTTGATCAGGCTATATTAATTCCAGATATGATTACATAACTGCCCAGTTTTGACTATAGTGTTCAACATCCAAATACTTTTAAGTTCTTATGACTGTGATATTGTACTTGTAGGTATGAGTGTTAGTATACTTCTTGTAAAAATACTTAAATCTTTAAAAATTATACTTGTAGTCAGAGCTCCTAGCCCCGATGTATTTATAGTTTGTATATCTTTTATGGATTGATATATTGAGTTCACTATAAACAATGCTCTGATACCAATCTGTCACACCCCCAAACCAGACGGCGGAAACGTCCGGGGGTGGAGGACTTCATTTGTAGTATCACAACACATGCATCATAGTAATCAAAGTACAAAAAACCATTGTATTTAAAAAGTATAAGTATTTACATGTGTTCAATCATTGTATATTGAAACCAAAATAGTTATACAAAAGAAGAAGATATGACTCAAAGTAGCTCCATCTTGTCAAAAAGCTCGGGGAGTACATGTTTATTGTTTCCCTGAGAATACAAGTAATTTGAAAAGGGAGTAACAACATAAAGTTGAGTGAGTGCATAAGTGTTTATGTTTAAAAAGGTGTCTCTGTATCTTGCATATGTAAACTGTTCCAGAAAATCCTATATTTTCTGTTGTATATGAAAAGTAGTTTTATTCCCATAAAATCGTTCTATTTGTAAACCAATGTTCTATATTTGTAAAACTTGTAACTGAGAGTGTGCCTGGCTTCACCAGCTGTTATTGAAAACTGTATTCAACCATTGTAGTTTGTATTCTGTAAACTGGTACTTTGAAGGTGTACTTACGTTTAGTTGATTATACACTAAGACATGATGGCCTGAAACAAATGCTTTGTGGGCGTTTAAACTGGTGATAACAATTGCCACTCATTAGCGTGTATGCCTAACTATAGCTAACAGCCTGAGTCCGGGGTTGTCAATCCCGATATAGATCTACACACAACTTGTTTCGATCCCCTGGCTGGAGATTATGGTTATAATGTCAGGACTTTACCTTGGTTGTCTAAATGAATTAAACAACCTGAATTGAATGACTCATAAAAGCATATAAACGTTACATGTATATTAGTCATGAAAACCCAATCATTCTAAAATAAATGATTGACAGTATGTTCTTGAATTAGTATTCCGAACATGTATTTGACAATTGTAAACCCTTTATTTGTTTTGAATCAAAACCCTTGTTTCTTGTAAAACAGTGTATTCTAGTATACTTGAATCATGAATTATTGTTCTATGTATCATAAATTATACCTATTACAATTTATATGTACTTTCTGAATCGGTATTAAACTATTTTTGCATGTAACCCCTTGCTCAACATGTTACAAAGGTATTTGAACTGATGAAATAACTTTTATATTTATATACATACACAATTCTATATATAAGTAAAATTTAAACGACACTCGGACAAATAACCGGTACTATAAGCCCACATCCAAACAAGGAAAAGGACCCAGAATGAGTTATCAGTCCTAAGCCTTTTAAATCTTATTTATATACATATATATATATATATATATATATATATATATATATATATATATATATATATATATATATATATACAAATATGAATTTTGGGGAAAAATATAAGTTAAATAAAAGAGTTTAATGTTTTGAGTATTTTTGATGATTTAATGTCGTTTTATCATGATTTGAAATCATGATTTTATAACACAAAGTTCTTGTGTTATACTTGTATTCCCCCCCCCCCCCCTTAAAACAATAGAAATTATGAAAATACGGGGGTATGAACTCACTTGATAGGTGGTGATTTGGACAGCGTTTCGTTTCCTAGAAAGGAGTTTATTTGACGAAAAAACGGATTAAATCGAGCAGAGTTTCGACTGGAGAAAGTTGTTTTTCTCGGGAATCTCGGGGCTTCGAGGCTTGCTTAGGGTTTTAGACTTGATATCGGGGCTTTAGGGGTTGTATGTAAGTTTGTGGAAGTGAAAGAAGTGAAAAGAAATGGAAAATGGGGTGAAAATGTGTAAAAATCCGGAGAGTCTCGCATGGCTTATATATGCCGAAGCCTCGGATCCGAAGCTGTGGGAGGCTGCCGCGTGTTCGGACAGTTGGCGACGGAAGAAGGCTCGCTTCGGACAGCTGGCTCGGTGTGTCTGACCAGGAGTGGACCGAACTTCGGTCCAATTGGAAGAAGGCGCGTGTCCGAGGGGTGTGGTCCAGGGTATCGGCTGGCTACTGGACCTCGGTCTCGGTCCAATCAGAAGGTGACACGCACAACTTCGGTCCAATCAGAAGGTGCCACGAAGCAGACACGGGGAAGCCTCGCATGCGAGGTGACGTGGCCGAAGGTACACCATGCGAAATTGCCCGGTTTTCAATATTTCTCAATTTTTGTGCCAAAAACTTGCGAAAATCATAACTTTCGCATACGAGCTTCGTTTACGACGTTCTTTATATGCACGCATACGTAAAATTATACTCTACGACTTCCGTTTATACTTTGTCGGTTAATTTTGAATTTATTTTTAATATTATTATTTTTAACAGACCGGGACAGGAAATCCGTTAAAAATTCATAACTTCTTCATCCGACGTCCGTTTTTGTCTGTCTTTTTACCATTGTACTACTATTGACGAGACCTTCAAATCTCATTTAGGTTGTATTGGCTAAAAATCACTCGATCTTTATTTCGAGTTTTTAGCTGTACACTGTATACTGAAACTTAGAAAAATCGTAACTTCCTCATACGAAGTCAGATTTTGCCGTTCTTTTTATGAAAGTTCTCGGTTTAACATAAACTACAACTTTCATTTAGATTGTTATGGCTAAAAAGCGTTTTATTGAAAATTCAGTTTTTACACTGAACAGTGCTTTGCCGGTTTTGTCGCGGATCTTCGATTGGTCATAACTTCTTCGTTATAACTCGGATTTTAGTGTTCTTTATGTTTTTGGAAACCTTGTTACAATCTCTACCACTTGGTCCATCCCAATTGAGATTTTTTAACAATTTATTTTTGAGGGTCAATTATGTAAATATACACAGTATGCTAAAATTTATCTTTATTATTTTAAAAAGAACTACAAATTGTCCTACATTATTACATAGGTTTGAAATAATGGTTTGTTATAGCCGTAAACCCTCTTGTGTGTGAAGTAAGATCAATTGGGAGCTTATCCTTGAGATTTTGGGTAGGATTCCAAGTTTGAAGAGGAAGTATAAAGGGAGAAGTGTTAGATCAAGCATCTATTTCGTGTTGGGCATCTGTCTGAGGTATTAATCTGCTACCTTAAGCGTTGATTTCTTGGTGGAGGTTATGGCCAACCTTAAGGATATGGAAGAAAACTTAGATCTGGACCTATCATAAGGATATGATTCCAGATCTGGACCTCCTTAGGTCCCAAATATCATAAAGTTGCACCTTTTATTAAGCTTATTCCCTCTCCAAGCATGAAAACCTTGTTTGAAGATTAGTCTTAGTGTTATGGCCATGTGAGGCCTTGCATGCACGTAAAGTTTGCAACTTTACGTGTTATCTACACTAGTAGAGGATAGATCTTAAGTTTGGGACCTTGAGTCCCACTGGAAAAGGCCGTAAACATAATGGACTAAGGGGACTCGGCGAGTCGTGCAAGAGACTCGGCGAGTCGAAAGGGTTTCCTCGTTCACGGCCAAAGGTTCACGGCCAAGCGTTCATGTTCAAGAGTGTTCGGTTGGAAGTTTACGGCCATAAACATCAAGGAACTCGACGAGTCTCTCGGATGACTCGGCGAGTCAATGAGTTAAGCAGGGAACCTGATGAGTGGCTGATTGCACTCGACGAGTCAAGGTCAATATGGACTGTTGACCTTGACTACAGACCTAGACTTTGACCAGGTTTGACTCAGAGGAGCCTTGGGGGCTGAGTTAAGATTATTTACTTGTTGGTTATAGGCAGTTTGGGAGGAGCAGCGTAGGACATACCTGCATTCAGTTGCCGGTTCAGCTTTGTGACGTGAGTTTTCTCACCATACCAATGGGTCTAAAGCACCAAGGCCGGCCCATTTTACGTTAGTTTGTTTACTTGCTATGTAGAGGTGTGATATGTATGTATGCATGATATGCGGTAGAGATAGCCCTTTATGGCTAATGGTAGAGACAGCCTCTATGGCAAACGATAGAGATAGCCCTTTTGGCGAACGGTAGAGATAGCTTCATAGCTAATTGACGTGTGATATATGGTAGAGATAGCTTTTATAGCTAATGTGATATGTGGTTTGTGTGGGGTATGCTCTGGGGGAGTCACTAAGCTTCGTGCTTACGGTTTACAGTTTTGGTTTCAGATATCATCGAGTTGGAAAAGAAGGGCTCGGATTGATCGCAGTGCACACACCTATGATTTCCACAATGAATGATTTTTGGATGAACTCTGATAATGTTTTAATTAGCCATGGTTTGGAATGTTGGAATAAAATAATGTATATGTTTTGGGCATATTAAAAATTAAATTTTTACGCTTGATTTTTGGGTCGTTACAATTCACGAATCCAATCTATAAGGGGGTATAAGGATACTGCCTATAAAATGGTGGTTTAATTGGTGTCCACTCTCACCCACTGCTTCCTTGATTGGTGGAGGATCGTTAGCCGAACGGGTAGGATAGGAAATTAATTCTTTTTAAAAATATAATGATAATTATAAAGTAACTAAATGTTTTATTAAATTCCAATCTTAGTTACTTTAGGAAAAATGTGAAAATGATGCTATTCCATGAAATTGCACTTTGCACCTTGCCATGTCGTTAGTGGAGCGTGTTTGGTCAACCGGCACACTAACTTGGACTAACAAGGGTGGCAACGGGTAGCTTGATGTTTGTCACAGAGCAATGGAGCATGTGTGGTTAACCGGCACATTGATTAGGTGATCAATGGCATCAAGAGTACCAAGCACATTTGCATGGTTATTCACACCTTGTTTCTGATCCTCGGTATCCCAGTCACAAACTTGAAGGGCATAATCGAGATTTTAACATGCCATTGAAAAGTTCAACAAATCTCAAAAGAATCTAGGAATTTCAATCCAATTAAAAACTTAATAATCAATTTTTTTTTTCATGGTGGAAATTGGTAAATCGTCATTTACCTACCTTCAAATATTTTGCAATTGGATTACGACATCCCTTTTCCGAATTGTAGAATATTGTGTTGGGTCCTAGCCTTAAGTGTAAGTATTAGGGTTTACACATAACCCTTGGAATTCTACAATATATATATATATATATATATATATATATATATATATATATATATATATATATATGTAACCCTATGGACTAAAATCGGACACACTAGTCTTCTTAGAGAAACTATAGCCGATTTTGTGTGCCTCCAAGTTTTCTCTCAAGTTCTGCAGTTGTTGGTGTTGTTTTGTGAACCATTTGAGGCATCACACTTAAGGTGCTAAGTTCTTAAAGGCCAAATACAACAAGCTCCAACAAGAGGTATTCTTCTAACTAGTTTTTATGATTCATATACCAAATTTTGTATGCTAGTTAGGCTTCATGCATTGGAAAACAATATTGCATGTATAATTAGAGAAAACTTAGATCCAAAGCATTAGGGTTGTATGTGCACCATAAGGTTGTTATAGTGCTCAAAACCTATCAGTGGTATCAAAGCCTAGGGTAGTTTTCTGTTATATTGATGCATGGTTGATTGTTTAAACTTGAAGCAAAATGAAAAACTGTTTCTGCCAGACTGAACTCAACGAGTTCATTAAGGAAATCGACGAGTCCAAAGCCTGGCTCGACGAGTTGCACTATCTGGTGGCAGGTTTTCGGGTTTTTTTGTCCTAAATTGGATTAGGATCATTACCACAAACTGTTTTATATCACAAATTTCATTTTTTTTCTGATATGGTAGTGATTATCCTCATCCAATTAAAAGATAATTGTCAAAATTTTGAGATAATTGTTAGTTTATATGATAGGCTAATTACTTCTAAATTGTTGATTTGATATTATCTTGCCTTATGAGTTAGATTAGATCAATGACAAATTACATGATAATTTTATTGGTTAAAATTGATCTAAACGCTTTTAAAGAATTCCATAACTTGTCCTCAAGTTATGGAAAATGAAAAGTCTCATTCATAAAATACATTAACTCATAAGTTATGGAAACCAAGAGTTCTGAAGAGTTTCAAAACTTTCCCTCAAGTTTTGGAATTTGTAAAGTCTCATTCATGAAACATTTAATTCCAAACCCTAGTATTTTAAAAGTTTAAAATTCAACCCTTATACTATTATAATATTAAAAGTTTAATAATTATATATATGTATAAGACAAGTCAGTCTTACTGTTTGTAGGCCTCTTTCACAAATCGAATCTATAAGGGGGTATAAGGATACTGCCTATAAAATGGTGGTTTAATGGGTGTCCACTCTCACCTACTGCTTCCTTGATTGGTGGAGGGTCGTTAGCCGAACGGGTAGGATAGGACATTAATTCTCATTAAAAGTATAATGATAATTATAAAGTAACTAAATGTTTTATTATATTCCAATCTTAGTTACTTTAAGAAAAATGTGAAAATGATGTTATTCCCTTAAATTGCACTTTGCACCTTGCCAAGTCGTTAGTGGAGCGTGTGTGGTCAACCGGCACACTAACTTGGACTAACAAAGGTGGCAAAGGGTAACTTGATGTTTCTCATAGATCAATGGAGTGTGTGGTGTTTACCGGCACATTGATTAGGTGATAAATGACATCAAGAGTACCAAGCACATTTGCATGGTTATTCACACCTTGTTTGTGATCCTCGGTATCCCAGTCGCAAACTTGAAGGGCATAATTGAGATTTAAACATGTCATTGAAAAGTTCAATGGATCTCAAAAGAATCTAGGAATTTCAATCCAATTAAAAACTTAATAATCAATTTTGTTTTTCATGGTGGAAATTGGTAAATCGTCATTTACCTACCTTCAAATATTTTGCAATTGGATTACGGCATCCCTCTTCCGTATTGTAGAATAGTGTGTTGGGTCCTAGCCTTAAGTGTAAGAATTAGGGTTTACACATAACCCTTGGAATTCTACAATATATATATATATATATATATATATATATATATATATATATATATATATATATATATATATATATATATATATATATATATATATAACCCCTTGGCCTAAAATCGGACACACTAGTCTTCTTAGAGAAACGATAGCCTATTTTGAGTGCCTCCAAGTTTTCTCTCAAGTTCTCCAATTGTTGGTGTAGTTTTGTGAACCATTTGAGGCATCACACTTGAGGTGCTAAGTTCTTAAAGGCCAAATACAACAAGCTACAACAAGTGGTATTCTTCTAACTAGTTTTTATGATGCATATACCAAATTTTGTATGCTAGTTAGGCTTCATGCTTTGGAAAACAATATTGCATGTATAATTAGAGAAAACTTAGATCCAAAGCATTGGGGTTGTATGTGCACCATAAGGTTGTTATAGTGCTCAAAACCCATCAACTATATCCATTTAGATCATAGATTGGACCAGATCTGAGCTTTGGAGTTATTGGAATCAAAGGAAACAACTTAACCCATCAAGTTATTGGGAACCTAGTACCCACGACGTGGCCAATGGTCGCCATGGCATGGCGACTGGGAAATTCCCAATTGTATCGTTGTATGAGGGCCATGGTGTGGCGGATGGCTAAAGTTAATGTTGAACGTTGACTTTGACCGTTGACTTTTGGCGTGGGTTGAGGTTTGGTCAAATTTATATTTTTAGAAGGTAGACTTAGAGTTTGACTTGCGTGGATTGTTAAGAGGTATTTAACACCCATATTTTGGCGGTGAGACCTGTTAAATGTGGTCAGCACGACAGTGAGCGTGGTTTTAGTCGGCGTTGTGATTTATGTGACTCTTCTCATTATCCTTGTGGGTTGAAGGCACCAATGTCAACCAATTGGATTGTGTTATGAAGGATGCTAGTGGTCTTTGTGACTCATGCATGTATGATTGGGTTGAAATATACCATAGGGTTGGCCCATGATTGTACGTTTGGGTTGAAAGAAACCCCAGGGTTGGGCCCCATGGTTGGGCCCATTATTGCATGTTCGGGTTGAAACATACCCTAGGGCTGGGCCCATGATTGTATGTTGGGTTGGAACATACCCCAGGGTTTTGGCCCAACTATATGTATTGTATGTGGTGTTTTGCGGAACTCACTAAGCTTTATGCTTACGGTTTCCTCGTTTTAAAAGGAAGAGTCCGACTTGATCGCACTGCATCACTAAAGCTTTAGTCTACAATGGTTGTTTATGATTCTACCATGATGTTTTTAGAATACTTGTACTCTGATCGTCTTTTCGGAAAATGAATGTATGGTTTTGACTTATTTAAAATGAGAATTTTACTCGATATTTTTGGGACGTTATACCCTACGCATGAACACCGCCTCAGGTACGCGTAGGTGCCTTGTGGCGTAGTACCTATCACAGACGAAGACAGCCAATAACAATGGAGGAGTGATCAAACGGTCACATATTCGACCGTTTATGAATTTAAAAAATATATATTTAAGTTTCAAATTTGAACATTTACATCTTTTATATATACTAAACATTTTGCACACATTTTACACTTCAAAAACATATAAAATTTCTTCTACTTTCTCATCTTTTCTTCAAAATATGTATCCAACCAAAAATATTTCACCCACTCCACCCACCCCAAACACTTCAAATGTTTTACGTTTTTTTAGTAATTAAGTTGGTATGTTTTATGTTTTTTTTAGTAATTTAGGGTTTTTTTGTAAGTAATTTAGGACTTAAATTTGTGTGTTTTTAATTAATGTAATGTGTTTTTAATTAATATTTATGTTTTATTTTTGTTTACTAATTATTTTTTTAATTTAATCTAATATAAAAGAAAATAAAAAATAAAAAGATAAATACAAATGAATGGTAACTATTTCCAATGGCTAGTGCTTTGATCGTAGACATGTAGTTGATCTAACGTGACACATTGGTGACACCACCTTTCTATTGGGTTGGTTCTGACCATACCCTTTAGCCTTAGGGGGCGACACATCCGCCTGTTCCGGTATTGGCTCCGCAACTACATCTAATTGATTAGTTTTGATAATGCGGACCGGTGAAAAAAGTGAAGAGTTTTGAAAGGGGTGGGAGTTCGTTGACCTTATTGACAAAGATGGAGACTTCCCGTGGTCCTTTATTTCTTGAAACGTGACTTATGAAGCATATGAATAAGCTTATTAATTTTTTAAAAAAATAGAAAATAATTAATGATAACAATAATAATAATAAACACTAAGAATAATTAAAAGAAAAAGTTTTCTAAAAAGTTCTACACGGATTCCATGTGGACTTGGGTCAAAATTTGCCTACATGGCATACCAATGGTGACATCCTCAACATGTTAGGCTAGATGGTGTGACTCGGCTTACCTCGGCATTGGGCTCGACGAGCTCGGCAAACACCGTGCCGATCTCTCGTCTTGCCGAGCTCGGCTCGGCAATTCGGCTACTATTTACCAATGAGAAAGGATGTATTGGGAGAAGGAAGTGTACGTTGGAGGTCGTCAAATTTGACCTTTTTTCAAAAGAAAATTCAAAAAAATCTTTTTTTTTTTTACTTTAAATACATATCAATCTATCACATATTTTACCTCACTCCACAACCTTCAAATTATCACTCAAACCATTCAATTTTTTTTGAAAAAATGGCTTCCTTCTCCAACCCAAAAGCTCAAAAAAATACCAAACGAAACACTCAAAACCCAAACGTCTCACCTTCTTCACCAACATTCATCCAAAACCAACGCGGTCGGCCTATTTATTCCCCACCGAATCTTCATTTTGGTGGTGTTTACTACCATTTCAAGCCCAAAATCAACCTCAATACCAAAATCAAGCGCAATACCAAAATCAACCTCAATTCCAAAACCAACCACAATTTCAAAGACAACTTCAGTTACAAAATCAACCAGAAGTGAACTTCTCATCCCAAATGATGCATGAGTACAATCCATTTGATGATCTTCCCGAGTCCCCAATGAACCACCAAACCGAATTACAAACTGAAGTGGAACCCGAAGTCGTCCCGAAAACAGAATCTGAGCCGGAAAAGAATCAACCACAAAAAAAAAAAAAAAAAAAAAGTGGAAGGGCGCCTCCAAAGCAATGGACATTCACCGAAGAAAAGATGTTAGTGTGTGCTTGGGTAGATGTTTTTGAAGATGTTGTGGTTGGAAACAACAAGGATTGTCCAACTTTCTTCTAGAAAATCACGCGCCGGTTTTCTGAACGAGATGAATATTGGTGATTACCGGAAAAAGACCAAGTTTATTCTAAGTGGCGAAATGTTAACAAATTCGTGACGGAGTTCAACGGGTTATTTTCGAGTGTGAAACGACAATGGCAAAGTGATGCAAACGACGAAACCAATTTGCAAAAAACTCTTGAAATGTATCGGGAACAAAAAGGGGCGCCATTTAAATTTTTACATGTTTGGAACATTGTAAAAATGTGAAAAAAAAATGGCAGGATGTGGCATCTTCTCAAACCTTTACGGGTGGTTCGTCTAAAAGAACTAAAACGTATGAAACGACACATAGTCAATCGTATGATGCTGTGACAACCCGAAATTTCTATCTTGTACAAACCATTCACTTCAATCAAAGTCAGACTTGTTTCTGCTAACTTTTAGCACTGTTTAGAGTCTGTTTGAGCATTCTGAGCCTAGTACACCAAAGGAATGAGTGAAAGGAAGTACCAATTGAAGTTGTAACCTACCAAACAAGCCATAAACCCTCAAATGAGGAGTTTACAGCCAGGCACATTGAGTTTACGACCATGGTAACCGTAAACTCCATACTATATATATGGTCCTTAGTCATTTTCAATCACTTTTCACAATTTCAAGCCTAAAAATCGGATTTTCTCTCAAGTATCTTAAGAACTTTCATTGAAATCTTCAATCTAGTAAGTAATCTATCCAATTTCAACTTGATATCCTTCCATATGTAGTGAATATACATGATTTCATCCATGAAATCTCTTCTTTTGATTAGATCATCAAGTGTTTTTCATTTTACCAAGAACACCAAGAACACACTAGTGTTTTTGAACCTTAATCACCCTTTCAAGCTTCTATATCATAAGTACTCTCTCCTAAGCTTGTTGTATACTTGTAACACTTTAAGAACACTTAGAAAACATCCATTTGACAAGAACAAAGGGATTTTACGGCCGAGACCATCTCCCTTGGCCGTAAACCCATAAAATGGTGCCATATTGACCCTAAACTCTTCTAGGAGCTAAACTTGTGAACTAGAATACTTCTTGGAAGACCATTAGATCTTGAAAGCATCTACAATTCAAGAACAATAGGAGTTTACGGCCAAGACCATCTCCCTTGGCCGTAAACCCTTGTTAAGGGTGCATTTGTAGGCCTTAGACCCCCCTAAAGGCTTCTAAACTCTTGAGTACCTTCCTTTGTGTGGTACTTACTAGTTATGCTACTTGAAATCATCCAATATCCAAGATCAAAGAGAGTTTACGGCCAAGATAATCTCCCTTGGCCGTAAACCCTAATTAGTGATGCATATGGACCATAACTTCTTCCTAAGGCTTGGATTTAGGGCTAGAACACTTCCTTGTGGATTGTAAGACCTTGAAACACCTTTTGACACAAATCATCATTAGTTCATGGCCGTAAACTCATGAGGCCGTGAACTCATGGCCGTAAACTCACTTGAGTGGCCATACACCCTTAGTATGCAATCACATGTGATTGTAGTACTTCAATCCTAGGGTTTCCTAGTCTAATAGGGTGTTACCTTTCATGATTAGTTGTTTTAAACACTAATTATATCCATATATGTATCATTATATGTTAATAGGATCCGTTGTGTTCAAGACTTCACTTGACACTTAGCATCCTACACCAATCTTACATTGAATAACTTACAACAGGTGAGTTCATACCCCCACATTTTCATAGTTTTTACTGTTTTAAGGGGGGGAATACAAGTCTAACACAAAGATTTTGTGTTATAACAAATAATTTCAAATGGATTACAGTTATCAAAACAAATGGTTTCAAACATTTTATCAAAATGAATTTCAGTATCATCAAAACAAGTGGTTTTAAGTGATTGTTTCAAAAAGACATCAAGTCACCAAAATGAATTTCAAAATATGAAATTTCTTTTAAATATTTTATAAACTTATATTTTTCCTCAAAAATCATACTAGTATACATATATTTATATAAATAAGATTTAAAAGATTTAGGACTGATAACCCACTTTGGTTCCTTTTCCTTGTTTGGATGTGGGATTACAAGTATCAGTTATTTGTCCGAGTGTCATTTAAATTTTACTTATATATATATATATATATATATATATATATATATATATATATATATATATATATATATATATTGTATATGTATACAAGTATAAAAGTTTATTCATTTAGTTCCAATTACCCTTTGTAACAAGTTGAGCAAGGGGTTGTATTCATTAATACTAAGTATCAATACAGAAAGTACATATAAATTATAATAGGTATAATTTATGATTCACAGAACATTAGTTCATGATTCAAGCATACTAGAGTACATTGTTTTACAAGAACAAAGATTGATTCAAAACTATTCAAGGATATACATTCTTTCAGATACATGTTAAGAGTACTAATTCAAGAGCATACTATCAATCATTTACTTCAGAATAATTGGGTTTTTCATAACTAATATACATGTAACGTTTATATGCTTTTATGCGTCAAGTAGTACAAATTGTTTAATTCATTTAAACAATATAGTAAAGTCTTTATATTATAACCAGAGTCTCCAGCAGGGGATCGAAACAATGTGTGTATAGATCTATATTGGGATTGACAACCCCGCACTCAGACTGCTAGCTACAGTCAGGCATACACGCCTGTTAGTGACAATTGTTATCATCAACTTTCAGCGCACTCATAGCGTTGGGTCAGGCCATCTAGTCAGTATGGTTATAATAACTCATTAAAAGATATTAACAATACGTTAGTGTATAGTTAACTAAACTTATGTACTATTCCAAAGTACTAGTTTACAAGATACAGTTTACAGTGTTACATTACAGTTTACAATGACAGTTGATGAATTCAGATATACTCTCATATACAAGTTTACTAAAGGATTACAAATAAAGAACATTGGTTTACAAATAGAACAGTTTTATGCAACTAAAACTACTTTTCATATACAACAGAAAATATAGGGTTTTCTGGAAACAGTTACATATTCAAGAAATATAAGACATTTTTTCAAAACATAAATACTTATGCACTGACTCAACTTTATGTTGATACTCACTTTTCAAATTACTTGTATTCTCAGGGAACCAGTAGACAGGTACACCCCGAGCTTTTGAGAAGATGGAGCTATTTATGTCTTGTCTTCTTCTTTTGTATAACTATTTAGTTTCAGTGTACGATGTTAAAACATATGTAAATACTTATACTTTTTAAATACAGTGGTTGTTTGTACTCATATTACTATAATGCATGTGTTGTGATACTACAAATGAAGTCCTCCACCCCCGGACGTTTCCGCCGTCTGGTTTGGGGGTGTGACAGATGCGCATATCGGGATTGATCTCAATGAAGATGAGCCTTTTGAGGTTCTAATAGTCATTTGTCCCATGGGAAGATACAAAGCCAAACGAAAAGGAAAAGCAACCACAACTACTTCCGAAGACGTGGAGAAACTATCAACGAAAATGGGCGGTTTGAAGTCTTCCTTGGAGCGCTACTTGAACTTTGCACAACAGAAAGAAAAAACTCGTTGTAACGTCCATAAATTTCACACCAAATTCAAACTTTTTAAATCGTAAATAAAAGTCAAATAGTATTGTTTACAAAATGTTTTCAAATCGATATCCATCAGAGTGTCCCAAAATCATAACATAAGGATGAGGAGCGGTACGGTCACGCCTTCCCCTTGCCACGATCTCCTGAAGTACCTGAAACAATAAACTGAAAACTGTAAGCCCGAGGGCTTAGTGAGCTACCCCCAAAATACCAATACCACACTGACAATACCATATCAATAACAATCAATCAATCAATCATGCATACTGGGCCATCGGCTTGACTGGTCAGCCCTACCGGGCCTACAGTCTATCTGAATCTATTCATGCATACTGGGCCATCGGCCTAACTGGACCGTCCTACCGGGCCTACAGTCTAACAGAATCTATCCCGAGCCTTCGGCATGGCTGGTCCGCCTCGTGGGCCTGCAGTCTCCCCGGACCGCTCATAGGGTATGTTGGCCTTCAGCACAAAGCAGTACCGCCTCAACACAACCAATAAGCAAATAATTAAGTTCGCATAACTATCATATACTGGCATATACAAACATCAAACATATCTGTCATACAGATCATCAGCCATAGAATCCTCTCGTAACTAGAGTACCGACCTAGCAGGTCACTAAAATACAAATCCTTATGGATCATCAAGCATAACATACTGTCTACCCTGATTCTGATCTAGCAGACCAAACCATATGTAGCATACCATAACAATAACAACTAAAGGTAAACTCCAATTCTCGGATAACTCACCTCACAGATGCCGACTCGAAAGGTAAACTCCAATTCTCGGATCACTTGACACAGGCTCCACCACCTATGATCATAGTACAATATACTCATAAGTCCTTAAATCTATAAGGTACTCCATAACCCACCAGTCAACCCCTGGTCAAAGTCAAAGTCCTCAGTCAAGGTCAACAGTCCATGTTGACCCCCAACTCGCCGAGTACCCTTGGCTACTCGCCGAGTTCCTCGAAACACATTCCACTCGCCGAGTCATCGGGGTGACTCGTCGAGTTCCATCGATTCCCGTTCAACCTCGAAGGCCACCCGTCGAGTTCCCTCCTTGCCACTCGACGGGAACACACGCATACATATCCTAGGGAAAACTCATCCGACTCGCCGAGTTGTTCTTCTACTCGTCGAGTCTTATGGTGATCTTTATCGACTCGCCGAGTTGTTCATCCAACTCGTCGAGTTCACGACCATCTTCATGTGACTCGACGAGTCAACCTTGCGACTCGCCGAGTCCATTCAGTCCTTTTTCCATACAGACTTGTTTTGAGCCATGCAGCGGCTCCAAATCACAGATCCAAGCTTCTAGGGCATGCTTTTCACGTAAAGTTGCAAATTTTACGTGCATGCATAGCTACAAAGGTTCTAAATGCCAAATCTAAGTTCTTAATGGGGCTTCATGTCCAAGAGGGACCTCAATCACGACCAATACAACAACTTTATGATTCTAAAACTTAAGGAGGGTCCAGATCTGAAGTTACAACTTCAGATCTAGCCCATAGCCCACCTTATCAACCTCAAAATCCATGAAAACCCCCAAAACTCAACAAAAGGAAAAAGGGAAGTAAGGATGGCAACTTGATACCTCCAAGGGATGCTAGCTGAGGAAATTTCTGCTTCCCACACCTTCCTTGCTTCAATTCCTTTGCACTTCTAGCTTTTCTCTTCTAGCCAACCTTCTTTCCAAGCTTAGGACACACCAAAATGGAATACCACACGAATTAGGGTTTTTAAGGAGCTCTCAAAGACTGCAAAGAGGCCAAAGGAGGCTTATGCTTCCTTAAATAGGGTGCAAAACCCCGGGATTTAGGGTTTCATCTGCCAGCTCCTACTCGTCGAGTCCCAATATGGACTCGTCGAGTAGGTCACTTAACACGCGATCCCACCCCGCTGCTACTCGACGAGTAGGTCAACCAAGTCGTCGAGTAGAGCTTCACCCAATAAATCTTATTTAAACCATACCTGAGAATCGGGGCGTTACACTCGTGCTATGTCCATTTTAACGAGACCCACAACCGAGCTATCCAGCCGCGAACGAGAAATGGCTTTCAAAGCAAAAGAGGAGCTTGCAAAAAATATAACATCTAGGTTGTGTTTTTTAATTTTATTGTCTTTTTTTTTTTTACATTTCTATGTTTTTTTAAATTTCTAGGTTTGTAATTTGAATTTCTTTGTTTTTTTTTGGTGTATTGTATTTTTATTTTAAGTTTAATGAGTTTTAAGTTTTTTTAAAAAAATGTTATGTTTAAATTATTAAATTTATATATTAAAAAAATAACATAGGAAGTGTGGTACCAAATGACAAGTTTTGCTAAGAATGTGGCAAGTGTGACGTGGAGCCTACGTGGACCGTGGCAAATGTGGCACCACACCCACCGGCTTTTTAGCCCGTGTCAATAGTCAAATGATTAAATTTGAAAAATTAAAATTTAATTTCACACAGTTTGAACTTTCATGACTAAATGACAACACTAACAATATTTTAATGGTCAATTAGCTGTGAGACTCATGTATTACATAAGTTTATTTTAAAAAAAAACTATATATAAAATTTTAAACATTTGAGAAGTTTGAATTTATAGGAAAAATGAGAAAAATATTGAATTATAAAAATTAAAGTGTTTTTTTCTCTAAATTTAAACAAATAAATTAAATAAATAAATAAATAAAATTAATGAAGCTTTAATTTAGTAATTTTAAAAATAAAAGGAAAGTTCATTAAGAAAATTAATATGTATTTATTATTGCATTTAAATACTATGTTGAATTAATAAAATAGAAAAACAATAAAATGACATGTGAAATAAAAATTAATTAAAAATAACCACAAAATGACATTTGACAAATTGAATAAGAATGTAAGAAGTGGCAAAAAGAAACATTCATTTAATAGAGTAGATTTTTTCATTAGCGCTAAATATAATTAAGGGTAGGTAAAATAGATCAAAGCCAATAGTCTACGGTAAAATTCCATGCCTAGATGGGGAACGCCAATGTTCGAGAATTCTTCTGCCATACGTTCCCTTTATTTTCGAAGTCGCAAACCATCTCATCGGAAGTTGGCATGCTGATAAAGGCGAAGGCGACTGTTGGCAACCCGATAAAACCTGAAAATTGATACAAATGGGTAGAATTAAGGGCAAATAGAGAAAACAAATGGTTAATTATTATTTCTTTTACCAAAACTGAACTAAAATATGGTGGCGTTTGTGTATCAATCCTTCATTCTTTTCTTTTTCCCTAAAACTAGTTTAAGAAAAGCTTCTTTACGAATAAATTATAAAAAATGTGAGTTAAATATTTTTACATGTATTTAAGAAAATTCTTGAAGATAATGTAAGAAATGATGATACTATATATAGATTGTCATTATTTGTATCAGAAATATTGTAATTGGACTACAAACCAAAGTGAGATATAGGAAGGGATAAAATTGAGGAATCTTTAATTATGTAGTTCATATTTATTTTATATTTATAATCTAAGAATAAATTACCCTTCCCAGGGCCCGTCCATTGATTTTCAATGCCCGGGGCAAGATTCTAAATTATGTCTTTATTTAATTAAAAAAAATAGCAAAAATGAAATAAATTTTATAGTCAAACCAAAACAAGGTTATACAAACAAAAACATACATAAAATTCATATAAAACGATGCCTTCTTGCATTTTTTGAAGCAAAAAACATCTATTATTTTATCATAATCCAGACTTTGTAGGAATTGACTTTCAATACTCAAAATTGCTAATTCATTTAATATTTCTTGAGTCATGGTACTTCGAAGATATGAATTCAATAACTTCAATTTCGAAAAACTTCTTTCCGCGGAAACAACCGTGACCAATACCGTCAACAAAATCCTATATGCCACCAACACATTGGGAAACATGTCCATTTCCTTTGCAAACTCCATAATTTGAATGGTTGTCCAATGAAGTTCACCTTTGTATGCTTCATCCGACAACATTTCCTGCAAAACTTGTAACTCAATAAATAAATCTTTTCCATCAATATCAAGGTCCTCACCATTTGTCAAACTAGTTTCAAGTTTCTTGCAACATTTTTTTAATTCATCATCAAATAAATATTTTAACTTTAAACCATCAAACAAAAATCCAAAAATAGATTCAAAATGTTGCATTTGCTCAAATCTACTTCTCAATTGAGTTAGAGCCATATCTATTATAACAATAAAATAATCAGTTCTAAAATTTTCTTGAGATGATTGTTGTTCTCTTTCGGTATTTGGAACTTCATCAAATTGGTTTTTTCTACTATAAACACGTTTGATAGGAAATTTTGGTTCAACTCCAATATTTTCTGCTATTTCTTTAGCCTCATTAATAGCAGAGTCAAACCCATTTTCCCTATATTTTTCAAAATAATTAACTAATCCCTCTAAGTTTTGTACTGCGACATCAAGAATCATATCTTTGGATTGTAATTTTTTACTTACCAAATTAATTCTAAATAAAATTTCATGTCATATCACTAAACTTAAAATAAATTCAAAATTAGAAAATTCACCATTTACTAGAGATTCTGCATCTCTACAAACCTTATCATCATCACTCACTTGAGCTAATTTAGTTAATGCTTCTTTTATTTGAAAAAGTTGAGTTTTTATTGTTTTAACATTTTCAATGTGACTTTCCCAACGAGTAGTAGACAATGATATTAGGGTTAATTCCTCAACATGATCAAGTAAAACACTCCATCTATGTGTGTGATATGTGCATATCTATACACATAATTTGATAACATATCTTAATATTTTAATTACTTTTATGCCCTTATTAGAACAAATGATACTTAATTTATTATGAATTATGTTGTAGGGACCAAAAGACATGCTTGGAGCAAAAAGGAAGCTGGAAGTTAGATTAAGGAAGCTGGAAGTTGAAAGTTTGGATCAAAGCCCTAAAATGAAGAAAAATATGCCAAACACGTCGTGGTGATCGTACCACGGCGTGGCAACTTGAAGAATCCCGATCAACTTAGAAGACTTGGAGAATACGGGATAAACACGATGACCACGGCGTGGTGGATCTACCACGACGTGGTGGATCTACCACGACGTGGTGCTCTGATTTCGGGAAAAGTATAAATAGATCACTCAAACCACCGAATGAAGACTTTTGGCTCTGGAGAATTCGTTACTTTTGGAGGCAAAACACTGGAATTAAGGCTTAGAAAGCAAGGATTTCATTCACAACCTTGGAAGAAGGAGCATTAAGGCAATTGAACTTACACTTCGATTTTTCATTAGGTTTAGCTATGTCTTTTACTATGAATTTCGTTTTTGTGACTGTGTTTGCTGGAATCATGAGCTAAATACTCATGACTTTCGTTTAGCTTAGGATGAGTTGACTAATTGAGGTTGATTTTATGGTTTGGATTTAGAGATTTTGTTATTTGTTGATTTAGCTTATTAAAGAACCTCAAGTACTTTTGATAACTATTTTTCTCTACTTATTGTTGAATTTGATTATGTTAGTATGACCATCTCTCTTAGTTAAATTTGAATATTATGATCTTGTGATTTGCAAAATTTTAGGACTAGAGTTTTGAACAAAACCTATGGTTAAGTAGAAAAGTGGGTAAAAGAGTATAGGAGCGAATATATGACGGCAAATCATGTATTAAATTGAATCAATAAACCAAATTGGTCAATTAGTTATAAGTCTAATCAATTCGAACTAAACACTAGTGAACTTGTAAGTTCGTCCACCTGATCACCGAATAAATAAGCTACTTTGCTAAAGGATTAAATTGGTGAATACTAATTTGGTCATCTTAGGAATCAATAACTAGAGAAACTAAATCCATTGCACTTCCATAAATCAACCGTAATAGCAACTAAATCCGAAGCTAAACAAAAGTCTCTTACTCGCCCTTGGTTAATTCATGCTTGTTTACTTGCCTTAGTTTAGTGACAACTTAATTAAGTGAATTTATAGCTAGTTTGATAATTTAAGTATCTAGTCCTGCAAAACTAGGAAAACAAAACCCTTTTGTTAATTAATTAGTAATTAGTTAATAGTAGAATAAAGTAATTTAAACACCGTTCCTTGCGTTCGACGCTCGTTCTTACCATTGATATACTATTGTACGATTAGGTACATTGCCTATTGTGTTTAATAGTCTAGTGAAGGAAATAGCTTTTATAAATTAAAACTTTGATAAAAATATAAACACATTAAATACACAACAAGTTTTTGGCGCTGTTGCCGGGGAACGGTCCAGTTTTATTTACTTTATTTTGCTGTTTAATTAGGATTATCTGCAGTTTGATTTTAGTTTTAATTTTTTAGTATTTATTTTTTCTTCTGTTAGGATCACCACGTCGTGGTACTTTCTACCACGCCGTGGCATAGTTGCAGTAGAAATTTTATTTTCGTTTTTGTTCTTTTTACGCGTTTCTTTGTTTTAATTGCAGTACGTTTATGACCAAAGGAGGAGGCACACCTTTGATTCCACCACTTGAAGACCCGGAAGCAACTTTAAGGAAAAGCAAAGGCAAAACTGTAACACCCTGTTTATTTAATAAATAAATAGATAAAATTTATTAAAGAGTAGTAGCCTTAAAATCCATAATAATTAGTGAGATGTTGGTTTTGGGAGCTAATTCTTATAATTTTAGAAGGCGGGGGTTAAAAGTGTAAGTTTCGGTCTCAGTTTATAAATATTTATGAAGACAGGGGCTCCGTGGTAATTATTTGGAATTAATTTAAAAGGAAATGAGGTGGAAGGGCTGAATATGTCATAATTAAGATATTGGGGGCTGTTTGGTATATTTTGTACCTCAGATGTAAAGGATTTTAATGCTGAAGGTTTAAATGGTAAATATTGGCCTTACTTTGAAAGAAAATGGGAAGGGAGGGACTAAAGGCGTCATTATGGGGACAAGATTTATGGGGTCGGGTATATAAGCATAACACCACCGGCCTATAGAGCTCCAGCCGCCAGCCTCTCCACCCTCAACCTCCGGCCGCCGCTGTGAGGTCGAGTTCGATCACCACCACCGCCGTTAAAGACAAGGAGCCACGAGCCGATGCGGGTTGGTCGGGAGATCAAGGATCGTGCGGTTGTTGTTCGCTATTTAGGTCGACAACCTCCTCCGTCTCCGTTTCTTTCCACTGTTGCGCCACCGCTGTTCTTGGCCGATGTCTCGCCGCGTTTTGGTTGCCACCGCCGCTCACGGGACTTTCATTTCGTTGCTCCGGTCAACATCTACTACCCCGAAGTGCTGTTGTGTTCGTAGGTTTGGGCCTATGTCGAGTAGGGTCCGTGAAGAACCACCATGGCAGCCGCCCATGGTGGCTATCACCGTAATCCACCACTAGACCGCCGCTGTCGTTTCTTCCTTATTCAGCCGCCACCAGCCACCATGGGTGGTGTCTGTGGGTGTATATATGGCTGCGTGTTCATATGTTATTGATGTTTCCGGTTGTTATGAGGTTGTATATGTGTTTTGTGATGGGTTTCGAGCAATACATCATTCCTATGGTGTACATGCAAACCCTAATAGCTTTTGGATCTAGTTTGTCTAATGAACATGCAATTGAATATCCAAAGCTATAAACCCTAGATCTAATAAACTATAACTGAAATTAGGGTTTAGATCTTCCCTTTGATTGTTATATAGCAATAACAATCAATCCTTGGCTTCAGAAAGCTTAGTGCCTCAAGTGTTGCACCTCTAATGGAGTCACAAACACCACTAAGCAATTGGATGAAGGAGAGAAGAGAGGGGAGGCACCAAAAACGGCTGGAAACCCTAATCCCAGTGTTAGCCACGTTTTTGGTGCCCAAGGATTCCTTATATGCTTAGGCTATTAGGGTTATCCAACAAGGAAACCCTAATTTGACTGCTTAAGCCCTAAGCAGCCCATGGACCCCTTTTGGAACATGCCTTGGACGATTTCTAATGGGCTTCCCCATAGAATTCGTCCAACCTATTATTCCAAGGTGATCCATAGCCCAATTGCAATTCTCCTATAATCACAATTCCAGTCCCCTAAGTTTAATTAATCTCTTTTAGCCACAGAATTATTTCTTTATTAATTCTTGACTAATATTAATTAAACAATATGATTTCTCCTTTAATATATTATTCTCATAATATATTAATAAATCGTAATTAAACCTTTCTCTCCTTAATTCATCCTACATATTGCTATGGTGAAGGCAACCCAAAAGGACCATGCTCATAATCGGGTCAAGTACATACTAAAATAGTTATGGACTTAGACACTAATCCAACAGTCTCCCACTTGGATAAGTCAAATAACTATTCTGCATAACTTCAGAACCTGATCAGCAATCGTAGCTTTCAAAAGTCGTTGTCAACTCTGATCTTATCGGATACGCGTGTCCTTTAGATAAGGGATCATATATTCCTCCATTCTACAAGATATCGTATAGACATGATACATGGATTTAAATCATTCTCTCTGTCTATGTATTGTTTCCCGGCATCTGATTTATGACAACTGACAACAGACTACAATTGAACACATCAACTTAGTCCCGGCTTGGCCAAGCGCTTAGGGTGTCATCACTAAATCATCGAGGGGCCCACATATATCGCTTTTATCCCACTTTGGGTAAAAGAAATGGATAAACTTCGACTCAAATGCTTGCTTGCACCTACTAATCGAATCACACACAACAATAAGTTTTATAACACCAAGTTACTGGTGCGTTTACTTATCATCAATGTGCAACCGACCAGCAAATAACAACTCACACGTCTCGATTTCAAGAATATACAATGTAATCGTCTCACTAATCACCCGTGATAAATCCATGAAGTGATTCAAGTGAGCGTGGGTTTAATCCAATACTTTAATCTTATCAAAGCACTCATGAACTCTGCAGCAAACTTGTGCTGGAAGTCAAAACATGCAAAGTGAAACACAATAATAATATTAATCCTATATGGCCCCAAAACTTTTGAGCGTAAATAAAAACACTTTTATTTAAACACCATATTGATTACTCATTATTCATTGCTTACTGTTTCAGAAAATCAACTTATTACTCGAATTATAACCACAATTGTCCCATGCTCCAAGCATGCACACTTTGGTTTCCTATGGTCCATACTTTGTGAAATAGATCAATTGAAAAACTTTTCCAATGAAACTCATTTCACAATCCCCAATCCTTATTATTAGTATAAGAATACCAAATTCTTGCCACTTTTAGAATATGTCAGATTCTAACATTTTATGCAATGATTCTTTCGTAATGTCATAGCACAAAAGTTACCAAGAACCGGCTAATGAAATTACAAGGTATTCTATAGGAAATTGTTACAATACAATTCCATAGACGTGAAGTCTCACATTCAAAGGACAGTCCTTTGAACATCCTTCTTGCATAAAAGTTTCTAATCTAGACATATTTCTTAATATCCAACTCCCATTAATGGAAACATTTCCATATTTGCCATATGACAACTCATTCTTAATAGAATCTTATCTATTCATAATAATGTCAATATAGTCCATCCAGTACTATACTTCCAACTACTCACAAGCTACAAATCCTCAGTGAACCTCAGATCGTCCTTTGATAGTTGTTTAATTATTTTAGTCAAAACCGATTCTAGTCCCTTTTCCCCTCTTAACGCCCTAGGCATTTGGAAAATTTTAGAACAATCAAATATTATAGCATATGCAATCGATCCTATACTCGAAGCGTATTGGACACGATGCATAATGTCTCACATAAAGAGGTGATACTTTATCATCCTTCTGCCATAATATTTTATGTGCCATGTTCCCACAATTCGAACTATGAAGAGCGATGCCGTAATCATAATCGAATTTTGAGAATGCACTATGTATCCTTGACTCAATTTTATTAACATTTCTCGATCTAAGCTTTTAGATTTTGAAACGAAGTATAATATTCTCTCCCTTAATTATAGCAAAACAACTTTTCAACTCTTGCAACCTTGCAAAGTGAATCTTTGTTTTCTATAATTAATATTGCTAACTTGCAATACTAAAAATAATAATCATGCTCCCACTAACACGATGATGATTACCATACAAGCATAACACTTATGCTCCCACTAGCTTTGACATATATCTAGAAAACATCTGAATTTTCAGAAAACAATGCTTATTGAATTCCTTAAGTTCATATTTCTAAATATTTGATGCTTTGATAAGCCTTTATCTAAGCTTCTTAACCTCATACACCTTTGCCTTAGAAAGCTCACATGTGTGCCTAAAGAAATTCAGAACTTATGTTACTAAGTCCCAAATGTTCAGACTAATTGTCAAATCTCACAATTTGAACTATGAAGAGGGATGCCGTAATCATAATCGAATTTGAGAAAACAATTTTCACAATTGCAATCTTCTTAAAATCTCTCTTAGTGAAAGCATTTCCTTACAATCATTTTCATGAAGGAGGGAAACCTCATGACACTTAGATTTTAAAGTGTATGTGTTCCTATCCATGTGAATTTGCCAAAACCAAAGTTTGCGACAAATCCAAACTTATATGGACCGAACGTGCTCAATCTCGATTTCTTGCCTCATGGTAACACGAGTGCCCACCATGTCTTCCAAGTGGTTTAGCAACTCATCCTTACTTATCAATGTACTTTCCATTGATCAATGTGCTTTGTCTTTATGCATTCACATGAGAACTCATAGAACTCACATGCATAATTAACTCAATTGGAATGGCACAGAAAAAGAGTATGTCATCCACGATAGGCTTTAAACCTCAAGTCCTGTGCTAGTGATGATCAACTAGGTTTAACTCTTGATTCGTTCTTGAAACCTTTCAAGACCATTAAGACTCCCACTGACTCCTTGACATATAAGATTCCCTTGTCAAGAAACATTCCTTGACAAAACAAATATTCAAGAGTTAGTGTAGTTTTTATCAAGACTATCACTTCACATAATTGGTTCTAGTTGGTCTTTGTCTTATCCAAGACATCACAACTTACCAATCTCAAATGTGCAGGAATAAGAAGACTTTTTCCAATTCCACATTTGTTGAGTGTTATAAACCTACTAAAACGTGTCACTCATGTCAGAATCTTGGAGTATGACTCTTAAGACTTGATATTGGAATGAAGTATGATTGACTTATTGATTTAACTATTTCCATAATTCTCGATTCCTCTTCTTAGACATGCAAATGCACTAAGACTCACTTAGAGGACCAATTGAGAAATAGTTCTTAATCATTAAGACCTATCATAAAACACAATAAAAGGTACTCTCCCTTCTTCTTAGAATAGAGAAACTTTTATCTTTCTGCCTACTTGATTCTTCTTATTCGTTCTGCTATTGATTGAAACTCTTTCGATCAACTCAGAATTATACTTAATCTTGTAAGTATAACCATATTTACTAAACTTTAGTAAATCATGATGAATATCTTTATCACTCATGTGGTGGACTTGATCAACGCACAACCTAGTGTACTCGATCTCCAAGTCCTTCTGTTGACACTTTGCCAAAGAATTAGACAAATTTCCAAATATGAAGTTTCTCATTCATCACGCAACCTAGTTGTATGATTCCAAGTTTCTGTCCAATTGAAACTTGGGCGATGAGAATCTTCCCTTATTTGGCAAATTATCGACATTTCCACAAATAACATAATTAAGAATCAAATCCATTATTGCTAATAATAGAAACAATTAAACATAAATTTTTCATACACACCATTGCAAGGATAAATAAAACAAGACAAAATTAAAATTTATTTTATTGCGGAAAAATTTGTCCTTAAAATGCAATTCAACTGAAAAACTATGCTATTTCATATTTCTTATCATTCTATCCTAACTCTAGAGTAGCAGCTCAAAAAATCTGATCTTTGAATCCATGCGATTGAAATCCATTTCTTCATGATCAGATTCAGCACGCTTCTTCCTTAAGCTTCCTCTCCTTTCTTTGATCCTGCAAACCATCAAAATGTAATCTTATCCCATCATGTATTAAGAATCAAAAATAGGAACTTATAGAGTTAGATAATGGATTTTACCTGAAGTAGAGCCATATTCCTTGACTCTCCCATCTCTTAGATCTCTCAGGTAGTTTGGGCAGCCTCGTCTCCAATGCCCCTTCTCTAGGCAATAAAAGCAAATGGACTCCTTTGGCACATCACATGGGACAATCTCATGCTTAGTCCTTTCTGGACTTCCAATGTTGCCAGTGTCCATTGAAGTTTGGGAGTTTGATTCACCAGACAAATTTGCTGGACTAGCACGCCAAATCATTGCTAATTCAGCAGCTATAAGCAAATAGGTGAGATCAATGAGGGTCACGTCGTGGTCCATCATATAGTACTCTCTAACGAACTCACTATATGATTCAGGAAGCGACTGAAGAACCCAGTCAACAGCCAACATCTCTGAGATATCGACACCCATCATCCTTAACCTATCAATGTGTGACTTTATCTCCAAGACGTGTGCACACACAGGTTTCCCATCTTCGTGTTTACTTGCCAATAGGGCTTGAGTGAGCTTGAACTTTTCAAGCCTTTGAACTTGTGGGTTAGGGAGAATCATTGGAGGAGGTGGAGGAAGTGAAGCATGACTCTCATTTCCTTGATCGTATCGTGGAACGTCATCTTCATTTGGAAAGCTTGTTCCAAGGGACTTGGGAAGACCATTGTAAGATTTAGACATCTACAAAACGGGAGAAAATTCAAGTTAGTTGATAAGAATCCTTGATGTAACACCCAAAAAGAAACATCAAGGCTAGGATCCAACACAATACTCTACAACCTAGAAGTGGGATGTCGTAATCTAGTTGCAGAATATTTGAAGGTAGGCAAATGACGATTTACCAATTCCCACCATGAAAAACAAAAATGAAGTTTAAGTTTTAAATGAATTGAAACTCCTATATCTTTTGAGATTCATTGAACTTTTCAATGGCATGTTTAATCTCGATTATGCCCTTCTATTTGTGATTGGGATGCCGAGGATCACAAATAAGGTGTGAATAACCATACGAATCTACGTGATGCACTCAATGATACTCTCACCTAATCAATGTGCCGGTTAACCACACACGCTCCATTGATCTATGATAAACATCGAGCCACCCTTCACTACCAATGTCAACCCTAAATTAGTGTGTCGGTTAACCACATACGCTCCACTAACGTTTGACAAGGGTACGAAGTGTAATTCCATGGATTAGCATACAATTTCACATTTTGCCTAAACTAACTAGAATTTGGGAATTTGTAAAGCATGTAGTTACTTTGTACTTCATTATACTTATAATGGAAGGTTTCGTCCTATCCTACCCGTTCGGCTAACGACCCTCCACCAGTCAAGAGTGCGGTGGGTAAGAGTGGATACCCATTCAATCGCCATTTTATAGGCAATTTCCTTAAACACCCCTTATACACCAGCTTCGTGAATGAGGCCTACTAACGGTAAGACTGACTGTTTACACATACATATATATAATATTAGACTTTTAATGTTATATATAGTATAGGGTGTATTTTACACTTTTAAAATACTAGGTGGTCTAATTTAATAAATTATACTTTTAATTTAATTAAATGTAAACCAAAACTTTATGGATTTATTAACTCTCTTTTAAGTATACACTTTAATTAATTAACAAAACCATAAGGGTGTAATTTGAACTTTTCAAAATGCGAGGGTTTTAGAATTTAACATTTCAAAATCAAACTTTTAATCAACCTTTAAATTCCAAAACTTGAGGGCAAGTTTTGAAACTTTTCAAAACATTTGGGATTAGAATTTAAATATTTCAAAATTAACTTTTAATCAAAAATTTAAATTCCAAAACTTGAGGGCAAGTTTTGAAACTTTTCAAAACATTAGGGTTCGACTATTCAAATTTCAAAAACAAAACTTTTAAGTTCAAATTTAAAATATAAAACCTAAAGGGAAAATTGAAACTTTTTCACAAGATAATTCAAATCTATATTACAAATAATCAATCTTTATCTAATAAAACAAAAGATTATCTAAATTTTGACAATTATCTTCTATTTTGGCAAGGATAATCTCCAAATATTGATAAAAATCGGATTTTATTAATAAAGAACGTTTTAAGCAATTATTCACAGCCAAAACAGGTCAAAATCCCGAAATCTGCTCCATCTGCGACTCTGACTCGTCGAGTCTAGCTTGGACTCGTCGAGTTCACTATGGACTCGGCAAGTTCAGCCATGGACTCGGCGAGTCCAGCCCCCAGAAACAAAAAAATTTCGATTATAAGCATGAATAATCAACTATAGCATCAAATACATCAAACAAACAGCCCTAGGCTCCGATACCACTGATGGGTTTCGAGCAATACATCATTCCTATGGTGTACATGCAAACCCTAATATGTAACAACGTAAATTTCCAAAACAATTTTTCATTTTTAAATCATACTTTCAATCACACGATAAACACAAAACATAATGTATCCACTGTGTCATAATAAAACATGTCCCGGAATCTCAATAACATAAACTCTATACGTGTGTACGGATCATGCCGACGCCTTCCCGCGATCATCACTAATACCTGAAACACATAATATAACAACTGTAAGCATAAATTCTTAGTGAGTTCCCCAAGATACCACATACAACACATACGCCTTTCCAGGCCATAACTCTGTAGGATCTTCTGATCCATGTGTCTCAGGGGACTTCCGTCCCGAATCCCGGTAGACCTTCCGGTCCTACCCGTATCGACCTTCCGGTCCGTAACCACTTGACCTTCCGGTCCATATCATCTTGACCTTCCAGTCCTTATCGTACATAACATACATAACACATACATATCACATAACAACATACAGCTCATACATCTCATAGCATATAAGACCTTCCGGTCACACATAGGTACCCTTCCAGGTACAGTAGAGTGAGAAGACTCACTTCAATGAAGTCGGATAAACTTTCGTGTTCAACGTCCCGACTTAGCCTCCTCCTATTATTCAAATAACATCCCCGATCAATATTCTCTCGTGATCTCATCTCTACAGATTGGGTAGAAGGCCATTCTACCCTTCCCTGAACTCTCTTGAATCAGTCTTGACCAGAACCCTAAGGTCAACGAAAGTTAACGGTCAAACTTTGACCCGACTCGTCGAGTGCACAAGGGCGACTCGGCGAGTCCATGCGGGTCCTCTGAATCCTTTCAGCCTCTCTTGGCTCGTCGAGTCATCCTTCCACTCGACGGGTTACACCTGTCACGAATCGCGGGGCAACCCCGACTCGACTCGTCGAGTCCACTTATGGACTCGGCGAGTTGCTCCCATAACAACTCTCAAATGACCTTCTGAGGTCAGATCTGCTTTTCTAAACTATAGATCTGGCCTTCAAGTGCTCAAAGGTCACGTAAAGGTGCAACCTTTACGTGCATGCAACCCACATCAAGTCAAAAATGGAGAAATAACTCTAAAAATGGCAACCTAGTCTCCAATCCTCCATGAACAGGCATAAAGCAGAATGGGAAAGGTTCTCTGGACCTCTATGGGTGCAGATCTGAGGTCTAACCCAGCAAGGGACCATAACCTCAACCTTTCAAGCCTAAAATGGTTTATAGAAAACCCTAAATCATAGATCTTAACCCAAAACAGAAGGGAAGTTCGATTTGATACCTCAATAGTGTAGATCTGAACTTGAAAACCCTGGATCCACAGCTCCCTTGAACTCCTCTTGTTGGAAACTACTTCTCTTTTGCTAAAACACACAAGAAATGGTGAATTAGCCTTCCTCTTGCGCCACAAACGTTCTCTTTCTCTCTCTAGGGTTTCTCATGGGTGAAATGGCCGCAATGGAGGCATTAAAGGCCTTTAAATAGGGCACAGGCCCCGAGAATTAGGGTTTCACTTAACAGCACGGACTCGCCGAGTCCACGCATCGACTCGTCGAGTCCTTCCTTAAATCAGACCAGAAATGCGCGATCCCACTCGGCGAGTCTGAGCGCCTACTCGCCGAGTCCCTCTCTAAAATTGAATATAAATACTTAAAATAAGATACCTGGGAATCCGGATGTTACAATTCTCCCCCACTAGAATCAGACTTCGCCCTCGAAGTCCTGCTCGGCAAACAACTCTGGATGCTGCTCCCGCATCTCCAACTCCGGCTCCCAGGTCAGCTCGGACCCTTTCTGATGTTGCCACTGGACCTGCACCAGGGACACTTCCTTGTTCCTCAGAACCTTGATCTTCCGATCCCGGATCGCGATTGGTCTCTCAGCATACTTTAGGCTCGCATCCACCTGAATATCCTCCAGCGGTACCACTGTCGATTCGTCGGCTATACACTTCCTCAACTGAGACACGTGAAAGGTATCATGAATCTGTCTCAGCTCCTCAGGTAGCTCCAACCGATAAGCTACCCTGCCCACCCTCGCGGTCACCCTAAATGGCCCGATATACCGGGGCCCCAGCTTGCCCTTCTTCCTGAATCGGATCACTCCTTTCCAAGGAGACACTTTCAAGAGTACGAAGTCTCCCACTTGGAACTCAAGCTAGGATCGTCGCCTATCCGCATAACTCTTCTGACGACTCTGAGCCGTCAATAACCTCTGTCTAACCTGCTGTATCTGCTCTGTGGTCTGAAGCACTATCTCAGTGCTACCCATCACATGCTGTCCTACCTCTCCCCAGCAAATGGGAGTCCGACACCTCGTACCATACAACAACTCAAAGGGAGGCATACCAATACTCGAATGGTGGTTGTTGTTGTAGGAAAACTCAGCCAACGGCAAGTACATGTCCCAACTTCCTCCGAAGTCCAACACACATGCTCGAAGCATGTCCTCGAGTGTCTGAATCGTCCGCTCACTCTGTCCGTCCGTCTGGCGGTGGTAGGCGGTACTGAAATGAAACCTCGTACCCAACTCCTCGTGGAACTTCTTCCAGAACCTGGAAGTGAAACGTACAGCTCGATCTGACACAATCGAGATCGGTACTCCATGACACGATACCACCTCCCTCACATACAACTCTGCCAACCTCTCAGCAGAAGAGCTCTCACTGATAGCAAGAAAATGTGCGCTCGTCGTCAGCCGGTCGACGATCACCCAAATTGCATCGACACCCCTCGCGGTCCTCGACAATTTGGTGATGAAATCCATGGAAATCTGTTCCCACTTCCACTGGGGAACCTCAAGTGGCTGCAACTTGCCATGCGGACGCTGGTGCTCGGCCTTAACCTTGCGACAGGTCAAGCACCTCTCGACAAACCACGCGACATCCCTTTTCATACAGGGCCACCAATAATCTTTCTTCAGGTCCAAATACATCTTAGTGGCCCCGGGATGGATCGAGAACCTCGATCTATGCGCCTCCACCATCAGAATGGTATGTGCCCCGCCTGCATACGGCACCCAAATCTGTCACACCCCCAGCCATCGGCGGAAACACCGGGTAGTGTAACGTTATTCTTCGTATCACAGTTATACAACATACATTGAACAGTACTAAAGAAAATACATACCTTTATTGATAACTGAAAGTTACATAACTGTTTTTCTAGAACCTATAACATATTATCCGACTATGGCATACTTCATAATGAACATAAAGGTAATAGTAAAACTTCTTCTGTTCGAATACATACCAGCTTTTCAAGTTCCTGAAAACACATGCATTTTAAAATACGTCAACATAAAGTTGGTGAGTCCACTGGTTTTGACTCCATAAAATAATACATTTTCCACATTCAAAAGTATAGGTTTTGAAAGTATCATTTTGACTCTCCATCATTTAGTATGTATATTAGGTATAATAGTTTACTTATCAATTAAGTGTTATACCTAAACATTCCTTAATTCTAAGGTATAAGTAGGGGAAACTTATACTTAACATTACTACTTGTATACGACAAAGTATAATGTTTCTAACAATTTGCTACCATGAGCCTGTAACCGCTGCTATTACATAATACCTCTGATAGAACGGTTGGATTAAATGTCTAAGCCCATAACTATTATTGGTATGTACTTGACCCGAGAGTAGCATGGTCCATTTGGGTTGCATATCATCAGGACAATTTGTTAGGATGGACTTTTGAGAGAATATTATTTATGGTTTATTAATATATTATAAGTTGTAATATATTAATATGAAATCATATGTTTTAATTAGTATTGATCAAGAATTAATTTGGAATTAATTTAGTGATCAAAAGAGACTAATTAAATCTATGGGGACTAATTATGATAATTAGTTATATTTATATGTGTTGGGCTTATGATCCATGTTGGACCAAGTTTATGTATGTATACATAAAGAGTTGGGCCACATGAACCATGGATCATAAAACCCATGGGTATGGATTATGGGTTATACCCATGACCCTTGGAATCCTACATATAAATAGGTTACTCCATAGCCAAAATCACCACTTCTTTTCTTAGAGAAATATGGAGGTGTTTTGGTGCATGGAATTCTCTCTCAAGAGCCACCTTTGTCCTAGGTGTGTTGTGATTCCATTTGAGGCATTTCATACTATTGGTGCTAAGCTCTTAAGGCCAAATACATCAAGACTTCAAGCCACATAAAAGGTATGTTTCCCTAACTAGTATATTATATGGTTTATGTCAAATGCATGCTAGTTATAGGTTTAATGCCTTGGAAACCATTTGCATGTATAATAGAGAAAACATAGATCCAAGGTATTTAGGGTTGTATGTGCACCATAAGATGTTGTAGTATACTAAAACCCAACAGTGGTATCAGAGCCATGGGTTGTTTTCTATTATATTTGATGCAAATGTATTTTTTTTTTCAAGTTGAAGGAAAAAAAAAAAAAAAAAAACATGAAGTTTGTCAAATTTTATGATAATTACTTGATTTTATGAAAAACTAATTATTTACAAAATTTGAGTCACTTTACTACAAGAGTTGAATTAGGTCAATTTATTAAAAGATAGAATGATATGATTATTTTATTTGTTTTAAAAATTTGATCTAAATGGTTTTAAGGAGTTACAAAATTTGTCATAAAATTTTGGAACTCAAAAGTTTTTTTTAAAGTTATGATCTTAAGAGTTTTGAAACTTCCATAAGTTATGGATGTGAAATGTCTCATTTATTAACTCTTTAGGTTATGAATTCCAAGGGTCTTCATAGGATAATTGTCAAAGTTTCAAGGTTTGTATTAGTTTATATGATTATCTAATTTCTTGAAAATTGTTGATGTGAATTATCTTTACTTATGAGTTTAATCTAGATCATAGAAAAATTATTTGATTATTGTGTTAATTGGAATATTTGATCAATGGTTTTTATGAACTCCATAACTTGTCCTCAAGTTATGGAAAGTGAAGAGTTTTTCTTTTTAAAGTGTCATTAAGTCTCATAGGTTATGAAAATAGAAGAGTCACTATTTTTAATGTCATCATTAAATGATTTAATGTCTTCCATAACTTGTCCTCAAGGTATGGAACTTGAATTTTTTTTTTCATTAAACCTTAATTAAACTCATAAGTTATGAAAAATCCAAGAGTTTTGAAAGGTTTCAAAACTTGTCCTCAAGTTTTGGAATTTGTAAAGTTACCCTCCATGTATACTTTAATTCCAAACTAGACCTTAGAATTTTAAAAGTTTAAAATTCAAACCTTACACTATTATTATAGCTTTAATTATATAGATATGTATAAGATAAAGTCGTCTTACCATTAGTAGGCCTCATTCACGAAGCCGGTCTATAAGGGGGGTATAAGGTTACTGCCTATAAAATGGCAGTTTAATGGGTGTCCACTCTCACTCACCGCTTCCTTGACCGGTGGAGGGTCGTTAGCCGAACGGGTAGGACAAGGACTATAATTCTCCCTTCATTATAAGTATAATGATAAATACTAAGTAACTAAACACTTATAAATTCCCAATCTTAGTTACTTAGGAAAATGTAAATAAGGTACTAATCCATGAAATTACACTTTGCACTTTGTTTAAGCTGTTAGTGGAGCGTGTGTGGTTAACCGGCATACTAACCTGGACTTAACAAGGTAGGCAAAGGGTAACTTAATGTTTATCATAGTATCGTTGGAGCGTGTGTAGTTAACTGGCACATCGATTGAGGGGTAAATATTAAGGGTACCAAGTATATTTGCATGGTTACTTCACACCTTGTTTTGTGATCCTCGGCATCCCAGTCACAAAACCTGAAGGGCACACTCGAGATTGAAACATGCCATTGAAAAGTTCAATGAATCTCAAAAGAATCTAGGAGTTTCAAAACCAATTAAAACCTAATAATACATTTCGTTTATCTTGGTGGAAATTGGTGAATCGTCATTCACCTACCTTCAAATATTTTATAGCTTCGATTACGGCATCCTTCTTCCAAGTTATAAAATAGTTTGTTGGGTCCTAGCCTTAATATATCATATTGGGTGTTATATTAAGGACTTAAATCAACTTTACGTGAATTTCTCCCATTGTTGATATCTGGTTTAGACAACAATGATCTTCCCAATCCAAGCTTTCCTAATGAATATGACTTCCCGAGTTTGGCTAATGGAAGTCATACTTCTCTTCTTCCACCTCCTCCAATTATTCTCCCTAACCCACAAGTTCAAGGTCACTCAAGCCCTAATGGCAAGCAAGGTCTATCTGTGATCACATCTTAGAGATGAAGTCACATATTGACAAGCCGGGAGGGTTGGGTGTCAAAGTCTTGAGAAAGTTGGATGTTCAATCACTTTCTAAGTCACATAGTGAGTTCCTTTGGGACTACTATGAAACAGACTATGACATGAACCTTAATGATCATATCTATTTGCTTGGTGCTGCTGAATCAGCAATGATTTGGAACGATAGTAAAGCAAATTTGATTAGAAGATCAACTTCCTAAAAACTTTATGGACAGTGACAATGGTAACACTGGAAATCCAGAAAAAGCATTATCTTCCCAATGGAAAGGGATTGGCCATAGGTATCCCGGTTGACCAAATGGTAAAGAGAAAGGCTAAGTCTGAGATAGTCCCATTACCAAAGGGTCCATATGTTTATTTTGCCAAAGGAAGGGGCGTTGATTGCAAAGCTGCCAAATTTACCTAAGGATGTTAAAGTCAATAAGTTTGACTCTACATCAGGTAGAGCCCATTATCTAACTCTGTTAAGTTCTATTCTGAGATCCTCATTACATGATGTGACTGGGTCACATGTTGATGTTTTAAGAATCAAAGAATAGAGAGAAATCTTAAAGGAAGTATATGATGATTCTAATCGCGAAGGTGGATTTCGATTGCATCAGAATTTTGAGCAGTTGCTTAAGAAGTTATGATATATTGCTAAAGAATAGATAACAACAATTTTCCATGTGGATTGTAAGGATAAGTTTTTTCGCAAAGTTTTAAAATAAAAGAAAATTGTTTAATTTTATTTATTTGAAGTATCCTTACAATGGCATTTGCGGAAAGTTGTTGCTTATATGATTCCACTGACAGCAATATTGGAAAATGGATTTGATTCTTTCATTTGTGGTAGTGTCTAAATTTACCAAATCAGGAAAGTCCCTTATCACCCAAGTTTCAATTGGACTGAAACTTGGAATCATGCAAGTTGAATAGTATGATGAATGAGAACTTTCAAGCATTGGAAAATCAAGACTAATTGCTTGTTCACATGGATGTGTGAGTCAAGTGAATGACTAAAGGGATCGAGTACACATTCTTGTGCACTGGTCATGTCCACCACAAAGCTCGTTAAGACTATTTGATTTACTAAAGTTTAGTAAATATGGTTATACTTACAAGTTTAAGTATAATTCTGAAACATTGGAAAAGTCTCAATGTATGGCAGAACGAATGGGAAGAATCAAATTAGGCAGAAAGATACAAGTTTCTCAAATCTGAAAAGATGGGAGAGTACTTTAGTATCATGTTTGTGATCATCTTAATGATTTAGAAATCATATCACAAATAGTCATCTAAAGGTCATCTTAGTACATTCTTATGACTAAGAAGAGGAGTCATGAATTGATGAAATGGTTAGATCAGGAAGATGAGTCATACTTCGTTCCAAAACAATTCTTAGAGTTATACTCCAAGATTGTAACTTGAGTGACATATCTTAAAGAAAGGTTTAAAACACTTGTCAAATGTAAGAGTAAAAGTGTCCTACTCTTGTACATTTGAAATTGGTAGGTTGTGATGTTTTGGATAAAACAAAGACCAACTAAGGCCAATTGTGTGAAGTGTTTGTCTTGATATAGAATCCGCACTATCTCTTGAATATTTGGCAAGATAGTCTTATATGTCAAGAGGATAGTGGGAGTTTTAAAGATCCTAAAAAGAATTTCAAGAACTAATCAAGAATAAAACCTGAGGTTCTTCACTAGCACACGACTTGAGGTTTATAACCTATCGTGTTGACATATTCTGTGCCCATTCCAGTTAAAGTTGGCTTTGCATAGGAGTTTTGAAAGTTCTCAATTGGTTGCATAACAACTTGCAAGCAATGGCAGGCCCTGTACTGCCAGGTGGCAAGAAGTTAAGATTGCATAAGTTCAGTCCATATGAGTTTGGATTTGTCATTATCCTTGTCTTGTGACTATGGTTTTGACGATTCACATGGATAAGAACACATACACCATAAAATCTAAGGGTCATAAGGTTTCTATCCGATTCATGAAAATGATGGTGAGGAAACACTTCCACCAAGTAGATTTGAAGCAGATGGCAAAAGGTCTAAACAATTGAGACTATGATTACGGCATCCATTTTTCATAGTTCTGAATTTGTTTAGACACACATGCATGCTATCTAAGGAAAGGTGTATGATTTTGATAAAGTTTTATCAAAGCATCTCGTATCAGAAATCTGAACTTTGGTAAGAAAGTCAATAAAGTATTAATTTCTAGAAGTCCAGCTGATTTCTGAGTACATGTCAAAGCTAGTGGGAGCATAAGTGTTATGCTAATAATCATCATGTTAGTGGGAGCATGATAATTATTGTTAGTGTTGCAAGTTAGCAATGTTAATTATAGAAAACAAAAGTTTCAATTCGTGACGCTGCAGGGATTGAAAAAGTTGTTTTGCTATAATTAAGGGAGAGGATATACTTCATTTCAGTTCTAAAGGCTTAGATTGAGACCTTAATCATATTTAGTCAAGAATATATATATATGAATTTCATGTTGGATTGGTTCACCTTAAGGAAATTCTATATATTGCGTTCTCAAAATTCGATTATGATTACGGCATCCCTCTTCGTAGTCAAATTTTGAAAACATGGCAAATAAAAATATTGTAGCAAAAGACTAGTCTAGAATCATGTCTTTATGTGAGACATCATGAATCGTGTACCATTTGCTTTGGGTACATGATCGATTGCATGTGCTATAATATTTGTCATTTCTAAATTTTTCCAAATGCCCAGAGGCATGAAGAAGGGAAAAGGTCTAGAATTGGATATGACGAAAATGATTAAGCAATTGTCGAGGACAATCTGAGGTTTACCAAATATTGGTTGCTTAGGGACAGTTGGAAGTATAGTGCTAATTTTGGAAGGACCATATTGACATATTCTGAAAAGAGGCATCTCTTATTCAGAAGTGATAGTCAAAATGAGAATATGGAGTTGTCTCCATAGGTGGAAGTTATCTGTGTAAGATTAGAAAACTTATTGCAAGAAGCATGTCCAAAGCAATGTACTTTGAATATGAGACTTAGTTTCCATGGAGTTGATCTCCATTGGAATACCTTATAATGACTATTGACAAGTCTTTGTGACTTTGTACATATTTATTACAGGAGGGTCAGTGCATATAAGTTTAAAATCTAAACATATTTCGATAAATGATAGGAATTTGAAATTCTCACATTTTTCGATAAGGATTTGGGAGTGTGAAATTAGAATCATTGAAATTATGTTCAATTGGTTTATTTCACAAAGTAAGGATCATAGACAAACATAGAGTGCATACTTGGTGTATGGCAAAGCTATTGTTTAAGAAAAGCATAGTGTACATGCTTGGAGCATGGGACAACTAGTGTTTTTAATTCAAGTATAAAGTTGATAAAACCGAAACAATGAATAATGAGTAATCAGTATGGTGATAAATAAAAGTGTTTATTTATATTCATAGGGTTTGATACCATATTTGATTCATTTATTCTTGTGTTTCACTTTGCATGTTTTGACTTCCAGAATAACTATGTCGCTCTTCCTGAATGATTAAGTTATTCAAACCATCCACAGTCGGTCATATGTTGGAAGTAGATATGAATCAAGACTGTCATGGGTTGGTTTGTAGAGGTCCAAGTTGGTGGAAAAAGTGGTGCTACAACACTCATGAGTGCTCATAAGTTCTGAGTATTGGATTCAACCCGCGCTCATTTGAATCACTTCATGGATTTTATCACGAGTGATCATGAGACAATAATATCTTATATTCTTCAAACCTAGAGATATGAGTTGTTACTATGAGTTGGTTATACATTGATTGCACGAAAACGCATTTGGTAACTCGATGTTATAAAACGTGCCTTTGTGTATGATTCAACAAGTAGCAGAACAAGCCATATGAGTCAAAGTTTATCCATTCCTTTTACCTTCGAGATAAAAGCGATATCTGTGGGCCCCTCGTTGATTTAGCGATGACACATGTGAGTGCTTGGCCAAGCCAGTACTGATTTGATTTGTTCAATCAGTCAGTCATCATAAATCGAAAATCGGGAAACAACAAATGGACAGAGAGAATGATTATAATCCATGTCTCAGTCCATATGATATCTAGAATGGAGGAATATATGATCCCTTATCTAATGGACACGTCATTGATTTGTTCAGAGTTCGACGGCGGCTTTAAGAGCTACGATTGCTAGTCGGGTTATGAAGTCGTACTTGCAATAATAGTTTTAGACTTATCCAAGTGGGAGACTGTTGGATTAGATGTCTAAGCCCATAACTATTATTGGTATGTACTTGACCCGAGAGTAGCATGGTCCATTTGGGTTGCATATCATCAGGACAATTTGTTAGGATGGACTTTTGAGAAAATATTATTTATGGTTTATTAATATATTATAAGTTATAATATATTAATATGAAATCATATGTTTTAATTAGTATTGATCAAGAATTAATTTGGAATTAATTTAGTGATCAAAAGAGACTAATTAAATCTATGGGGACTAATTATGATAATTAGTTATATTTATATGTGTTGGGCTTATGATCCATGTTGGACCAAGTTTATGTATGGATACATAAAGAGTTAGGCCACATGAACCATGGATCATAAAACCCATGGGTATGGATTATGGGTTATACCCATGACCCTTGGAATCCTACATATAAATAGGTTACTCCATAGCCAAAATCACCACTTCTTTTCTTAGAGAAATATGGAGGTGTTTTGGTGCATGGAATTCTCTCTCAAGAGCCACCTTTGTCCTAGGTGTGTTGTGATTCCATTTGAGGCATTTCATACTATTGGTGCTAAGCTCTTAAGGCCAAATACATCAAGACTTCAAGCCACATAAAAGGTATGTTTCCCTAACTAGTATATTATATGGTTTATGTCAAATGCATGCTAGTTATAGGTTTAATGCCTTGGAAACCATTTGCATGTATAATAGAGAAAACATAGATCCAAGTTATTTAGGGTTGTATGTGCACCATAAGATGTTGTAGTATACTAAAACCCAACAAGAACACACTCATGATTTACCATGAGAAACAAACACACTCATGATTTACCATGAGAAACAACACCGTACGCTTCATCGACGCCGGAACAATAACAAATAAAAGGATAGTTCATCACTTGCTTTTGGTTGACTGTAGCTAACAGTCACAAGTGGGGTGGTCAACCCGTATACTAATTATACACGACTTCCTCGCTGACACGGGATTAACGGTTACAGTTCAGAGGATTTCCACTAAGATCCCCAATCTTAGTTGATGAATACAATTACTCATGTAGACTTTGACGGCCTCCTATAGCTCTAACAACAAAAGCATCTTTATGTCTAAAACCCTAAGTTACTAGACTATGCTTTTAAACATTACTCCTAACTTCATAATATTTAGGCAGTATAACAACTATATCTTGAAGTAAAACCAGGTTTTATTTTGACCTAAAACCAATAATAACAACATATAACGTTCCTAGTTTTATCTTGACATAAAACTATCAATAACAATACCAAGTTTTATCTTAACATAAAACTAACAATAACAACGTATAACATATCTAGTTTTATCTTGACATAAAACTATTAATAGCAACATACTTTATAACTTAACATATAAATCTTCCGAATATAACTTCGGAACTATATCGTACACAACATATATATAGAATCTTAAGTATAACTCAAGATCTACATTAGTAAATTAACATACT
The DNA here is from genome assembly GCF_052849685.1 of Lactuca virosa. Lineage (NCBI taxonomy): Eukaryota > Viridiplantae > Streptophyta > Magnoliopsida > Asterales > Asteraceae > Lactuca > Lactuca virosa. The sequence goes on along the minus strand of NC_136426.1, from coordinate 331,733,638 downwards.
GATAAGTTGATAATAGTTGTATATATTCAAAACATTATATTTAGAACAACTATACCCCGGCTATTATAACTATATACTGTCATATAGACATAATAATAACATATATATAATATCTAGCATGCGTTTTCCCCCAAAATATTAGAAAGTGGGGCCGTGAAACTCACCCTAGTAGCGTAATTTTATGTTATCTAAGCAAAAACGGTCAGCGTACGAGGTCGTCGGGACTCGGGATGCAAAATGGCCTCCAAAAACGAGATAGAGAGAAGAGTTTAGGTGTAAGAAGTGTTAAGGTCGAATTTGCTATTTATAGGCTGATTTTTGGCCATTTACGACGTGAACCAAGCATGTTCACGTCGTGAGCTCGATCATGCTCACTTCGTAGACCCGCCATTTGGTCCCTAGCTTCGGATGGTGTCCCTTTGACTCCTCACGACGTGAATCAACCCTTGCTTACGTCGTGAGTTTGGATCTTATCCCCTCGCAGCCTCGTCACACCTTCTAGATCCAAAATGTGGCGGTTTGAGTCCTCACCTCGTGAACATTTATGTTCACCTCGTGAGTTCAGTCAAATTAGGGTTTCTAACAGCGATATCTTCGGAAGGCCATAACTTTTGCATACGAACTCCGTTTTTGACGTTCTTTATATCCACGCGTAGGTATTTATGAGTACTACAACTCTCTTTTAGACTTAAATAGCTAATTCTAAGTATATTTTAAATTCCTCTTATTATAGAGATTTATAGTGTTCGGTTTATCATAACTTCTTCATGCGAAGTCAGATTCAAACATACTCTATATTTTTGGGATCGTATGGATGTATACTTTGAGTTGTATTATAAAGAAGATTCATATTTGTATTAGAATTTATCATGAACTACATAATACTCTTACCACATTACTAGGTTAACATAATCACATTACATGATTGGCATAATCACATGTGATTGTCTATTGACCTATTTTGACTAGTGTTACAAAATCCGACCTTGAAAGGTCATCAGCCCTCGACTACCGGTAACGAACTCGGACATCTGCCCGATCACCCGCTCCCTCTTGCGGTTCTTCGGTATCACGGCCTCTGCTTGGGCCTCCCGAATGGGTGTCCAACACCGGAGTCATCACTGTCAGTTGCATGCAAATGTCTCGAATCGGGGCACTCTCCGCCCTACGGCTCAGGGCGTCAGCTACGACATTAGCTTTGCCCGGGTGGTATAGGATCTCACAATCGTAGTCCTTTACCACGTCCAACCATCTCCTCTGGCGCATATTCAGATTGGGCTGATCCATCAAATACTTCAAGCTCTTGTGGTCCGTGTATATGGTACACCGAACCCCATATAAATAATGACGCCATATCTTGAGGGCAAACACCACTGCCCGCAACTCCAGATCGTGGGTGGGATACCTCGTCTCATGAGGCTTCAGCTGCCTCGATGCATACGCTATCACATGCCCTCTCTGCATAAGCACCGCACCCAACCCTGATATCGATGCGTCACAATACACCACAAAATCCTCCATCCCTTCCGGGAGGGCTAACACAGGGGCTTCGCATAACTTCTGGCGAAGTGTCTCAAACGAGGTCTGCTGCTCCGGACCCCATGAAAAAGCAACACCCTTCCGGGTCAACCTGGTGAGAGGCACGACGATCTTAGAGAAATCTCTGATAAATCTCCGATAGTAACCGGCCAATCCTAGGAAACTCCTGATCTCGGTGGGAGATCTCGGCACCTCCCAACTCATCACTGCCTCAATCTTGGCCGGATCGACCAAAATCCCATCCTGGTTGACGAGATGCCCCAAGAACTGGACCTCCCGTAACCAGAACTCGCACTTAGAGAATTTGGCATAAAGCCTCTCCGTCCTCAATACCCCGAGGATCTCTCTCAGATGCTCCTCGTGCTGCTCTCTAGATCTCGAATACACCAGTATATCGTCGATGAACACGATCACCGAACGATCCAACATCGGTCTACACACCCTGTTCATGAGATCCATGAACGCTGCTGGTGCATTGGTGAGCCCGAAAGGCATCACCACGAACTCGTAATACCCATAACGAGTCCTGAACGCCGTCTTCTGGATATCCTCATCGCGCACTCTCATCTGATGATATCCAGACCTCAGATCAATCTTGGAGAACCAAGACGCTCCCTACAACTGATCGAACAAATCGTCGATCCTCGGTAATGGGTAACGGTTCTTGACCGTCATCTTGTTTAACTCCCGGTAATCAATACACATCCGGTGTGAACCATCATTTTTCTTGACAAAAAGGATCGGTGCTCCCCAAGGGGCACTACTCGGTCTAATAAACCCCTTCCCCAGCAGCTCCTGAAGCTGCGAGGATAACTCCTGCATCTCTGGCGGCGCAAGGCGATAAGGCGCCTTGGTGATAGGCGCTGCCCTCGGAACCAAATCGATGCGAAACTCTACCTGCCTCTCGGGAGGCACACCCGACAACTCTTCGGGAAAAACAACCGGGAACTCACGCACTATCAGAACGTCATCCATCGAACTTGGCCTCCCAGCGGCCTCTCGTGCGTCCATCACATAGGCTACAAACCCGTTGTAGCCCTGCTGTAAACTCTGTCTCGCTCTGGCAGCCGAACAAATCGCCGACCCACATCGAGTACCATCGTCGTACACCGTAAGTACTCCCCCACTAGGGTCTCGTATCGTCACCAACTGTCGCTCGCAATCTATAACTGATGGGTTTTGAGCATTCTAACACTTCCCAAGTGTACATGCAACCCTAATAACCTTGAATCTATGTTTTCTCTATATACATGCAAATTTCTTTTTCAAGGTTATTTCCTAACTAGCATGGCATGGGGATTACATAAAACATAAAAACTAGTAGAAATACATACCTTGTTGTTGCTTGGATTCCTTCAAGACTTTGTGAGCCTAGCACCCCAAATGTTGTGCCTCAAATGCTTCACACAACACCACAAGACTTGGAATAACTTGAGAGAATACTTCTAGCACTCAAAATCGGTTATGCCCTCTCTAGTAACACTAGGTCCACTAGGTCACGATTTTGCTAGCCATAGGGTTCCTTTTATAGTGTTGTCACAATTAGGGTTTACACATGAATGCCCTTAATTGTCATGACTCTTGATTTCTCATGACCCATGGGTCTGTAACTCCCATGGACTATCCATGGAGCTCCATATGGTTATAACCAAACCCATAAACAATGGATCATTAATCCACCATAAAAGAATTGATGATTGTCATAATCAACCCTATATATTTAATTAGTCTCACTTTAATCACCAAATTAATACTAGATTAATACTTGACCAATACTAATTAAATAATACTATTATTAATATATTAGAACTTATAATATATTAATAATCATAAGTGCCTTATTCTCTCATTTAGTCTATCCAAGTATTGCAATGCCATGCAACCCAAATGGACCATGCCGGGTCGGGTCAAGTACATACCAAATAAAGTTATGGAGTTAGACACTATATCCAACAGTCTCCCACTTGGATAAGTCTAATAACTATATTTGCAAATATGACTTCAAAATCCGACTAGCAATCGTAGCTCTTTCAAAGTCTCTCGGAACTGAGATGATGATGATACGCCATTTAAGATAAGTGATCATATAATCCTCTGTTCTCATGATATCAGCCGGACAAACACATGGAACATGGTCTTACTTATTGTCCAGCATTTGTTTCTCGATCTCTGATTTCTTTCGACATAGAATTAAATTGAACACATCAATTAGGTTCTGACCGGGCCCGGTACATAAGTCAAAACCAAATCATCGAGGGGCCCAGATATCGCTTCTATTTCTAGAAGGAACAGATAAACTTCGACTGATATGCTTGTACTAACTACTTGTTGAATTATTCACAAAGGCACGTTTTATAACATCGAGTTACCAATGCGTTTTCGTACAATCAATGAATAACCAACTCATAGTCAACAACTCATATCTCTAGGTTTGAAGATTTATATGATATTACCATCTCACGATCACTCGAGATAAATTCCATGAAGTGATGCAAGTGAGCGTGGGTTGGATCCAATACTCAGCCCTTATGAGTACTCATGAATGTTGTAGCAACCATTGCATTGTCCAAAGCACTTTTAGACAAATCATACAAGCCAAATTCATGACAGTCTTAAATCAATACTTACTTCCAAAGTTTGACTGACTGTGGATGGTTTGAATAATAACATAATTATTCTGGAAGTAAAAACATGCAAAATTGAAACATAGTAAACAATCAACACAAGATAGTAACACCTTACTCATAAATAAATAACAACTTTTATTTAACATCAAATGTCAATTACATTTTACAAGTTTCAGGAATCTAATTATTGAAACTAATATCATCCTTCAGCCCAATGCGCCTCGCATGCTGTAAATGCTTAACCCTGCTCAGTCCCTTCGTGAGGGGATCTGCCAGGTTCTCATCTGATGATACCCTCTTAGCCACGAGGAGTCCTTCTTCTATTCGATGTCTGATGAAATGGTATTTTCTGTCAATGTGCCTAGATCTCCCGTGATCTCTCGGTTCCTTAGCCAAAGCAACCGCACTTTCATTGTCACAGAAAATTTCCATTGGCTCCTTTATAGCTGGTACAACTCCAAGGTCTCCGATGAAGTTCTTTAGCCATATCGCCTCCTTAGCTGCTTCACTTGCTGCTATGTACTCTGATTCACAAGTAGAATCAGCTACTGTCTCCTGCTTGGAACTTTTCCAAGTAATTGCCCCTCCATTTAGGATAAAGACCCAGCCTGACTGAGAGCGGAAATTATCCCTATCAGTCTGGAAGCTAGCATCGCTATATCCTTCCACTCTCAAGTCATCACTGCCTCCGAGGGTAAGGACCCAATCCTTAGTCCTCCGCAGATACTTGAGAATGTTCTTTACCGCTGTCCAGTGTGCCTTGCCAGGGTTCCCTTGATATCTACTGACCATGCTCAAAGCAAAGGCCACATCAGGGCGAGTACAAGTCATAGCATACATGATCGAGCCCATAGCGGAAGCATATGGTATATGACTCATTTCAGCTATCTCAGCCTCTGTACTCGGACTCTGAGTCTTACTCAGCTTGGCATTACTCTGGATTGGTAATTCTCCTTTCTTGGATTCTTGCATGCTGAACCTCTTCAGCACCTTATCCAAGTAAGTACTTTGACTAAGTCCAATTAGTCTCTTACTCCTATCTCTCAATATCCTTATCCCTAGGATATAGGCAGCTTCCCCAAGGTCCTTCATAGCGAAACACTTCCCAAGCCAGGACTTAACCTCCTGCAAGGTTGGGACGTCGTTTCCTATGAGAAGTATGTCATCCACATACAACACCAAGAAGCTAACTATGCTCCCACTAGCCCTGACATACACACAAGACTCATCCTCACTCCTAGAAAAGCTAAACTCTTTGACTTTCTCATCAAAGCAAAGATTCCATCTGCGAGATGCTTGTTTCAATCCATAAATGGATTTATAAAGCTTACACACTCTATTAGGGTATCTTGTATCGACAAAACCCTCTGGTTGAGCCAAGTAAACATCCTCAGCCAACTTTCCATTAAGGAAAGCGGTTTTGACATCCATTTGCCATATTTCATAATCATGAAATGCAGCTATGGCTAACAATACTCTAATAGACTTAATCTTAGCTACTGGTGAGAAGGTCTCATCATAGTCAACTCCCGGAGTTTGAGTAAAGCCCTTCGCAACCAGTCGCGCTTTGTAAGTATGTACCTTCCCATCCATGTCGGTCTTCTTCTTGAAGATCCATTTGCACCCAACTGTCTTACGACCTGGTACATTTTCAACCAAGTTCCAAACTTGATTGTCATACATGGACTGAATCTCGCTGTTCATAGCCTCCTTCCATTCAGCAGACTCAGGGCCTGCCATGGCTTCCCTGTAATTATTAGGTTCATCCAAATCTATTAGTGTACTATCACTAATAAATGTATCACCTTCAGTGGTGATGTGATAACCATAATAAAAATCAGGTGTGTTCCTCACCCTAGTGGAACGTCTTGGAGGTACAGACTCATCTATCGGATCAACAGGAGTTTCCTCCTCAGGTTGGTCGATAGCATTTGAGGTTCCTTCACCACTTAACTCTTGAAGCTCTTCAAGGTCAATTTGCCTCCCACTGTCCCCTTGGCTTATGAATTCTCTCTCACGAAAGACTCCTCTTCTTGCTATAAAAACCACATTATCACTGGGTCTGTAGTAGAGGTAACCAAAGGATCTCTGTGGGTAGCCGATGAAAATACACCTCTCACTTCGAGGTTCAAGCTTATCATGAGTCTCACGCCTCACGAAAGCTTCACAACCCCAAATCTTGATGTGGTCCAAATTGGGAACTTTCCCAGTCCACATCTCGTGAGGTGTTTTGGCAACCTTTTTAGTCGGGACTAGATTAAGGATATGGGCGGCAGTCTCTAAGGCATACCCCCAGAGAGAGATTGGTAACGAAACTCGACTCATCATGGAACGAACCATATCCAACAAGGTTCGATTGCGCCTCTCAGCTACACCATTCAGCTGTGGTGTTCTGGGAGGTGTCAATTGTGAGACAATCCCACATTCCTTAAGATAGTCAAGGAACTCAATGCTAAGATACTCTCCTCCCCGATCGGATCGGAGCATCTTGATGTTCCTGCCCAATTGATTCTCCACTTCCTGCTTAAACTCTTTGAACTTTTCAAAGGTTTCTGACTTATGCTTGATTAAGTAAATATATCCATCTTGATGTTCCTGCCCAATTGACATCTCCCGGCACGGGCCGGGATTATGGTGGTAGTTACACTTGTCACACCGAGGAAGGGTGCCAGTGTACCTGCTGGTAGGAGCCTGACTGGCAGGAGTAGCAACAGGGGTAGTAGCGGCGTGGACCGCCACAGTTTGCTGTTTCTTTGAGGGTCCTTGCGAACCCTGACCCTTTCGTTTGTTCCAGGATTTCTTCTTGTTTTCACCGCTCCCTTTAGCCGGATCAGAGGCGGTGGCTATTTCCTTGGGATCGTCGCTATGATCAATCAGAATTTGTGCCAAACACTTGGCGCTATCGAAGGTTTCCGGCCCCGCAGACAAAACATTTCCCTTGGTTGGCTGGGTCAGCCCCCAAATGAATCGTTCGATCTTTTTGCTTTCCGGGGATACCATTCCCGGACAAAGGAGTGCTAGGTCCTCGAACCTAGAAGTGTAGGAGGCAATGTCAGAACCCTTCATCTTTAGGGTCCAGAGTTCGTGTTCGAGTTTCTGCATCTCGCCCCGTGGGCAATACTGGGCTATCATGAGTTCCTTCAGTTTGTCCCAACCCATGGCATTTGCCACTGGCAGGGTTAAGGACTTGACCCGGCCGTTCCACCAGGTTAATGCTTTGTTGAGGAAAGTGCAAGCGGCGAACTTCACTTTGTTGGATTCGGAGACTGCGCAAATCTCGAATATGGACTCAATCTTTTCAAACCATTGAGTCAGAGCAATAACACCTCCTTTGCCGTCGAAGGATGTGGGTTTTGCGTTCATGAAGTCTTTATAGGAGCACTCCTTTTGGTGTCCCTGACCACTTTCCTGTAATTGAGGATGCACACCACTTCCCTGACCACCAGATCCACCGGAATTTATTTGCGACATGGCAGCAGCCACTGCAGCAGTAACAGCTGCCTGAAACATGACATGATCAAATTGAGGAGGAGGTGGTGGTGGAGGAGTGTCGTTGTTTCTCCTGGTAGATCTTCTTCGGGGAGGCATCTTGATCTGAAATGACCAAGAAAAAGGAGGATGAAATTTAGAGATATGAAGCAAGGATATATCTCATAAAAATTTTTAGAGTGTTCTACTAAACGATAGGACAGGAAAATTACTTAAAGTAAGTAAACTATCGCTAAGGGAGGAATGAGTAGTAACACTCGGAACGGATTTCCATGAGGTATTTGGTTCGGACTAAAATACTCCCATAGTATTTTATGTTGAATGGATATTAGGTAAGTTATAGGCCTGCTGTACACCACAGTCACTCCCAAGCACATGTTGGCCGTGTCTCGAATGAATATAGTTGATCAGGCTATATTGACCCTAGACATGACTACATGCACAACGCCCAATTTACTTATGCTTTGTTCTCTTCGCGATACGGATTTCGGTACTCGGGAATACTTGTATACTTTTATAAAAATACTTATATTTTAAAAGCATACTTTTAGTTTAGAGCTCTTAGGTCCCTTAGTGTTTAAAGTTGTATACCATGTAAGGTTCGGTATACTTAGTTCACTATAAACAAGGGCTCTGATACCAATCTGTCACACCCCGAAACCGATGGCGGAAACGTTCCGGGGCGGAGTGACGTCATGTAGAGTATCACAACCAATGTACATAGCAAGCATAGTAAACACAACCATTACATTACATGAGAAAGTTTTACATTTGTTTGAAAATAAAATACTACAAGTTTTCTTAGATACATTGGTTAGAACAAAAGTAAAGACGAGTCTTCTATATGCTCCGTCTTCTCCAAAAAGTTAGTAGGAGTACCTGTCTATGGATGCCCTGAGAATACAAGCAGTTTTAAAATATCAGCATAAAGCTGGTGAGTTCATAAGCGGTTTGTTTTCTGGAAAAAGGTTCAGTTTCCTTTAGTTTCATGAACAGTTGATATCCAAGAAAATCATGTATTTTCTTATAAAAGTAGTTTGGTTATCCCTTTGTTACACAATTTGAATTAAGAAAATCCTGAAAGTTTCCTTATGAAAACATGATTTGATTTCTCGTTAGATGTACCATACAACCTTGTTTATGAAAAGTTACGTTATCCCAAGAAAACCCTATGTTTTCTTATGAAAAATATTCGCTGGTTATCGATTCTGAAATGATGTGTACAAGTATCTACCATACTTGTATCGATTAAGTGAAGCATACTGAATGACTAGTTATCCCGTGGTAAGCATATTAGTTTTGACACGTACACAAAACTAATAAGTAAGTAGTGAACTAGTAGTAATCAAAGATAGTTATTACTAGGAGGTTAGTTCACTAGATTCGTTATTACTTTATCAGTAAATCTCCATTATCTAAGTTGCGAGTTCCATAACCATACGATAGACTAGATATGGCAATAAGAAGTCCATCATCATTTTATGACTTTTGTCACCCATGGACCTGACGATCCAACTGTAGCTAGCAGCAGGGTGCGGGGTAGTCAGCCCCGTATAGATCTATACACTCAAGTCACGCTCTCCCTCCAAGAGATTCTGGTTACGGGAGTAGTCCTCCACTCTCGTATCCGTTGTGGAGTGTTACCGAGGACGTGTCTCCAATCATAAGAATAATGAACTTTACAAGTAATAGTATAGAAAATCCCGGTTTATGAATTGACATGAAATCCTTGTGAAATGTAAAAATGTAACATTTTATAATGAGTTTCACAATTGGTTTTGAAAACTAACTCCACGAGTTAGACGGTTGGTTAATACGGATTTCAATGTTTAAAACATATTGAACATGTAGTTGTGTCATACGAAATAATAGATTTGAGTACAAGTTTCTTTGTACTTTTGCTTGTATTCCCCCCCTGAAAACATGAAAAACACAGAAAATGGTGTAGGGGTATGAACTCACCTGACGAGAATGTGCCGATTTAGATGCTAAATATCAGTTTAGCGCTTGAACCCGCGTGAGGTTCCTATGTAACATGAAGAGATACATAATTGTATCTAATTAGACTTTGATTTACTAAGATAGCAGGATAATACACTCCGAGGCACGAAAACACTTCAATTCAAGTGTTAGGGATGGTACGGGTTGTATCTAAGGAGTGTAGGGCCTAGATAAGGTGTTTACTCTTCAAGTGTAAACCCTTAGGGGAGTTTACGGTCCAAAGACCACATCCCCCATGAGTTTACGGCCGTAAACTCATGGGTGTGGTGGTTTGAGTGATCCAAGGTCTCATCTTGCACATAGGAAGGATCTAGGGTTGATTCGAGGGCTTAGGAAGTGATCGGGACATGAAATGGCCTAGGAATTAGGGTTTACGGTCCTTGGACCACCCTTGGGGAGTTTACGGTCGTAAACTCATGGGTTTACGGACGTAAACCCACCCTTGTCCATGTTTGTCCATTTTCCATGTGTTTTGGTGGTTTGTAGGCCATTCATGCAAGTTCTAGACTCAAATACAAGCCATGCAAAGTGTTTGGAGCATTAAAACACCCTTGGAAGGTGTTTACGGTTTTGGGAGACGTTCCCAAACCGTAAACTCAAGTTCATGCTCATTTGGACATGTTTTAGGGTTCTAAGATCATCCAAGCAAGTTTCAAGGCCATTAGACATGCATTGGAAGGGTTAAGGAGCATCAAAACCCCATGAAAGGACGTTTACGGTTCTTGAACATTCAAGAACCGTAAACTCATGTTCATGGCCAAAAATTCATGATCTTGTGGTTCTAACTCCATGCATGTAAGGATCTAAGCATTAGAAGAGGTTTGGAAGGGTTTTGGGGCTTCAAAACCCCCATTGAAGGAGTTTACGGTTTTGGGAGGCTCCCCCAAACCGTAAACACATACTTTTGATGCATTTGAGAGTTTAAGTCATGGATTTGCATGCATGTTAGGATAAACAACTAGTTAGGAAGGATCACTTACCAAATTGGAGCTTGAAAGTGAAGATTTCTTGAGAGGATTCGATTTCTAGAGAGAGAGTAGAGAGAGAAAGTTCAAGTGTGGGAAAAGCTCGAATGGTGGTCACTCCACCCTTTTATATGTCTAGAGTTAGTGACCCGGTGGGAATACACCCAATACGGACATTAAACGGAGCTTAATATTTTACCCGGGTAAATGGCCATTGCCCGCACTAGTCATAGTCTAGAAATTTTCAAAAGATTATTTATAGTGTTTTCACTCAAATAAATATTTCGTTCTGACACATACGAAATTATAATAATTCTAACTGAATTAATCAATTTGAAAGTTAACGGAAAAACCCAAAATAAAATAAATTTTATTAACGGTATGGGTTATGTTAACGGAATATCTTTCGGGTTGTCACAGCTCTCCCGCGAGCCTTCGGTGCCTCGGCCTTTGCTGGCCGAACCTCGGTAACCCTAGCAGCAGGGGCAGATCCCTGTGCTGATCCCTGATGTAACTGCGGGCACTCAGCCTTCCGATGGCCAGTCTGGTTGCAATGAAAGCAAACCATAAATCCCTTGTGGCAATCCTTGGCGATATGCCCCTCCTTGCCACATTTGTAGCAAGCACCTGATCGACAGACCCCATCATGTCCCTTGCCGCACTTCCCATAAGTGCGGCCCTTCTAGCCTCCAGATCTCGTATCAGCGGACTTTGCCCGCTTGGCTGCCGGCTAAGACTGTACCGGCCGCCGATCCATCCTCTGAGACTCGGCCTCCTCCCTGGCCTGAGTCTCCAACTCAATCTCCCTCTTCCGGGCATCTGCATGGAGCTCCGCAAATGTCTGGTAAGTCGAGCTCGACACGAACTCCCGAATATCCCTCCTCAAAACGCCCAAATACCGGCTCATGCGTGCCTGCTCAGTAGACACCTGCTCAGGGCAGAACATCACCTTCTCATGAAACTTCCTAGTAACCACAGTAACTGAATCAGTACCCTGCTTGAGGGTCAAGAACTCCTGAACCAACCGTTCCCTCTCCACCGGGGGAACATACTCGTCTCTGAACATGGTGGTGAACCTCTCCCAGGTCACCGCTAAAATCTCTGCAAGAGTGAAGCTCGCCGTCACGAACTTCCACCAATCCTTCGCTCCCAAGCGAAGCTGGTTCAACGCGAACCGTACCCTCAGATGCTCCGGACATGAACATGTGTAGAAGCATCCCTCGATATCAGAAATCCATCTCATCGCAGCGATCGGATCCTGCATCCCGTCAAACTCTGGTGGCTTCGTGTTGCTGAATTCTCGAAGCAACAACGAGTCACCTCCCTGAGGTCTGGCAGCAGCTATAGCTGCAGTAGCTGCAGCAGCCGCAACCTCAGTCACCGCTGCGTACCGCTCATCAAAAGTCTCAATCAATGTGGTCTTGATAGACCCAAACATCTCTGGAATCTCGGCTCGAATCGCCGCTGCCACCTCATCATGGATCATCTGACGAAGCTCCTAATCATTCACGCCACTCGGCTCAGGTCTGTGACGTGTCCAACCACGATGTCTTTGAAATACAACATAAAAATATCAGAGACTCGCTCAAGCATACTTGCACTCGATAACTCAACCCTACTTGTTCCTTAGTACCCAAAGGATTCTTACTTAGAGTGTGCACTGCTCCGGTGTCTTCAGTAGTACGGGCCCTATACTACCGTCCACACCGCATCAATATTCACCCTAAGTCCTCCTCCTTGGATCCCAGATCACAAGTACTCTATATCTCACTGGCATAGGCTACCCTTGGTAGACCCCTCATCAGCTCTTCACTGCTACCTACTCGCTCTCAAGCATCACATAGCAGCAAAATCCTTCCTAGGCTAAGGCATCACAAAATCTGGCCACTCTAGTCCTAATATGAATACCTAGCCAACTCTATCATGCATATCATATCATAACATATCTCATAACACATAATGTAAGGGTATTTTGGGAAATCACCGTTCAGGCGCTGGCTGATCGTACACACTGCTTCCTTCTGCCTTTCTCAAAATCTTTTATTCTCTTAAAAAAATTGTTTATTTTATGAAAAACTTTCTCAAACCAATATGCACCGTTCAGATTCATCCGAAGATGCACCCGAATCCCTCAAACCAAGGCTCTGATACCAACTTGTAACAACGTAAATTTCCAAAACAATTTTTCATTTTTAAATCATACTTTCAATCACACGATAAACACAAAACATAATGTATCCACTGTGTCATAATAAAACATGTCCCGGAATCTCAATAACATAAACTCTATAAGTGTGTACGGATCATGCCGGCGCCTTCCCGCGATCATCACTAGTACCTGAAACACATAATATAACAACTGTAAGCATAAATGCTTAGTGAGTTCCCCAAGATACCACATACAACACATATGCCTTTCCAGGCCATAACTCTGTAGGATCTTCCGATCCATGTGTCTCAGGGGACTTCCGTCCTGAATCCCGGCAGACCTTCCGGTCCTACCCGTATCGACCTTCCGGTCCGTAACCACTTGACCTTCCGGTCCATATCATCTTGACCTTCCGGTCCTTATCGTACACAACATACACAACACATACATATCACATAACAACATACAGCTCATACATCTCATAGCATATAAGACCTTCCGGTCACACATAGGTACCCTTCCAGGTATAGTATAGTGAGAAGCCTCACCTCAATGAAGTCGGATAAACTTTCGTGCTTAACGTCCCGACTTAGCTTCCTCCTATTATTCAAATAACATCCCCGATCAATATCCTCTATGGGTCCAGATCTGAGGTCTAACCCAGCAAGGGACCATAACCTCAACCTTTTCAAGCCTAAAAAGGTTTATAGAAAACCCTAAATCATAGATCTTAACCCAAAACAGAAGGGAAGTTCGATTTGATACCTCAATAGTGTAGATCTGAACTTGAAAGCCCTGGATCCACAGCTCTCTTGACCTCCTCTTGTTGGAAACTACTTCTCTTTTGCTAAAACACACAGGAAATGGTGAATTAGCCTTCCTCTTGCGCCACAAACGTTCTCTTTCTCTCTCTAGGGTTTCTCAGGGGTGAAGTGGCCGCAATGGAGGCTATAAAGGCCTTTAAATAGGGCACAGGCCCCGAGAATTAGGGTTTCACTTAACAGCGCGGACTCGCCGAGTCCACGCATCGACTCGTCGAGTCCTTCATTAAATCAAACCAGAAATGCGCGATCCCACTCGGCGAGTCTGAGCGCCTACTTGCCGAGTCCCTCTCTAAAATTCAATATAAATACTTAAAATAAGATACCTGGGAATCCGGATGTTACATAATAGCTTTTGGATCTAGTTTGTCTAATGAACATGCAATTGAATATCCAAAGCTATAAACCCTAGATCTAATAAACTATAACTGAAATTAGGGTTTAGATCTTACCTTTGATTGTTATATAGCAATAACAATCAATCCTTGGCTTCAGAAAGCTTAGTGCCTCAAGTGTTGCACCTCTAATGGAGTCACAAACACCACTAAGCAATTGGATGAAGGAGAGAAGAGAGTGGAGGCACAAAAACGGCTGGAAACCCTAATCCCAGTGTTAGCCACATTTTTGGTGCCCAAGGGTTCCTTATATACTTAGGCTATTAGGGTTATCCAACAAGGAAACCCTAATTTGACTGCTTAAGCCCTAAGCAGCCCATGGACCCCTTCTGGAACATGCCTTGGACGATTTCTAATGGACTTCCCCACAGAATTCGTCCAACCTATTATTCCAAGGTGATCCATAGCCCAATTGCAATTATCCTATAATTACAATTCCAGTCCCCTAAGTTTAATTAATCTCTTTTAGCCACAGAATTAATTCTTTATTAATTCTTGAGTAATATTAATTAAACAATATGATTTCTCCTTTAATATATTATACTCATAATATATTAATAAATCATAATTAAACCTTTCTCTCCTTAATTCATCCTACATATTGATATGGTGAAGGCAACCCAAAAGGACCATGCTCATAATCGGGTCAAGTACATACTAAAATAGTTATGGACTTAGACACTAATCCAACATTTTGTGGACCGGAAAAAGCCACTGCCACCACCGTGAGGTGGTGCCTGGCGCCACGTGCCACCGCTGGCCACCACAAGGGTGGTTGCATGTATATGTTTCTTTTAGTGTAGAATGTGTGTGCGTTTATTTTGGTATTTTCATTGTAAATTTTAAAAAATGGAATAATGGAAATAAATTGAAAAACACCACCTTAGGGTGGTGGCTACCGCCACCGGCCGCCGTGTCGGGTGGCGGTGTGCTTGCCTTGTTGAGTTTGATTCGTTTGGGATGCTTGAAATGCTAATGGGCCTAGCAATACCTTAATTGACCCAAGGAAACCCTAATGGGCTCAAGGACTTGATTTTGGGCCATTGGAATGGAAGTGTGTATTAAGCCCAATCACACCATATGAGTTATTTAGAAGAGTGATGGACTTAATGGATTAAGTCCTTAATGGGTTAAGTGAGAAACACTTAACCCTAATCGTCATATTGTTTAATTAATTCTTGAGTAATATTAATTAAACAATATGATTTCTCCTTTAATATATTATACTCATAATATATTAATAAATCATAATTAAACCTTTCTCTCCTTAATTCATCCTACATATTGCTATGGTGAAGGCAACCCAAAAGGACCATGCTCATAATCGGGTCAAGTACATACTAAAATAGTTATGGACTTAGACACTAATCCAACATTTTGTGGACCGGAAAAAGCCACTGCCACCACCGTGAGGTGGTGCTTGGCGCCACGTGCCACCGCCGGCCACCACAAGGGTGGTTGCATGTATATGTTTCTTTTAGTGTAGAGTGTGTGTGCGTTTATTTTGGTATTTTCATTGTAAATTGTAAAAAATGGAATAATGGAAATAAATTGAAAAACACCACCTTAAGGTGGTGGCTACCGCCACCGGCCGCCGTGTCGGGTGGCGGTGTGCTTGCCTTGTTGAGTTTGATTCGTTTGGGATGCTTGAAATGCTAATGGGCCTAGCAATACCTTAATTGACCCAAGGAAACCCTAATGGGCTCAAGGACTTGATTTTGGGCCATTGGAATGGAAGTGTGTATTAAGCCCAATCACACCATATGAGTTATTTAGAAGAGTGATGGACTTAATGGATTAAGTCCTTAATGGGTTAAGTGAGAAACACTTAACCCTAATCTTCATATTGTTTAATTAATTCTTGATTAATATTAATTAAACAATATGATTTCTCCTTTAATATATTATACTCATAATATATTAATAAATCATAATTAAACCTTTCTCTCCTTAATTCATCCTACATATTGCTATGGTGAAGGCAACCCAAAAGGACCATGCTCATAATCGGGTCAAGTACATACTAAAATAGTTATGGACTTAGACACTAATCCAACATTTTGTGGACCGGAAAAAGCCACTGCCACCACCGTGAGGTGGTGCTTGGCGCCACGTGCCACCGCCGGCCACCACAAGGGTGGTTGCATGTATATGTTTCTTTTAGTGTAGAGTGTGTGTGCGTTTATTTTGGTATTTTCATTGTAAATTGTAAAAAATGGAATAATGGAAATAAATTGAAAAACACCACCTTAGGGTGGTGGCTACCGCCACCGGCCGCCGTGTCGGGTGGCGGTGTGCTTGCCTTGTTGAGTTTGATTCGTTTGGGATGCTTGAAATGCTAATGGGCCTAGCAATACCTTAATTGACCCAAGGAAACCCTAATGGGCTCAAGGACTTGATTTTGGGCCATTGGAATGGAAGTGTGTATTAAGCCCAATCACACCATATGAGTTATTTAGAAGAGTGATGGACTTAATGGATTAAGTCCTTAATGGGTTAAGTGAGAAACACTTAACCCTAATCGTCATTTTATGTGAAACCCTAATTTCACTTGGGTTATTAATGGGCCATCCAAGATCAAGCAAATGGACTAAAATAATTAATGGGCTTTGAGGTAAGGCCCATGTAAGGGGTTTGGGCCCAATTTGGAAAATTGGGCCATAGATGGGCCATAGTTTGGGCCTTAATGATTATATGATATTGGGCCATTAGAATGTCAAATGTTGGACTGGACTAATTGGTTGGGCCTCGGGATAAGACCACATAAAGGTTTGGGCCCGATTTGGAAAATTGGGCCATATGTTGGGCTTTGAGCCATAGTTGGACTTTTGGGCCTTTGGATTGGGCCTCGGGCTTGAATCAAGCCAAGTTAGGGGTAGAGTAGTCTTTTACCCCCAAGCATGGACTTATGGTTATGTATTGGAACCCAATTATTAATTGGGTGTTATTTTGGTGTTGATAGTTCGGGAATCTGTCATCCAGCAGCTGGGGTTGAGTCTGCGGGACTTCAGCAGTGTGGGATTGTGTCTACGGGACTTTAGCAGTGTGAGGTGAGTTACCTTCTAGTAGGGGTGGGTCTACGGCCACAATGTCGGCCCACTAGTAGGAGTTTTTTGTTAGATGATTGTCTTTGTGATATATATCGGGTATGCCATTATCTGTTATGCTTGTGTGCTAGGATGCTTTGTGATATATGTTAGTAGTAGTAGGGGTGAAATAGGCCCTGGATACTGGTTGGAAGATATCGAAGGGGTCGTCAGAACCCATGCATGCCTAGCAGTTTTTTTATGATATGTTATATGTGATAGTGGTAGTAAGAGGGGAATAGTCCCCAAGTTCGGTCGTTAGGACTGAAGGGTAGGTCGGGCACCCAGATATGCCTGACAGTATGTTTATGCTATATTTTATGTGATAGTAGAAGGGGTGAAATAGTCCCCGGAGCCGGTTGGGATAAACCGGAGGGTAGGTCAGCACCCCAGAACTGCTTGACATGGGTTAGTCAGCACCCCAGAACTGCTTGACATGGGTTGCTCAGCACCCCATAACTGCTTGACATGGGTAGGTCGGGCACTCCAGAATTACCCGGCAGTATGTATGTTGTGTGGTATGTGGTATGATGGGGGAACTCACTAAGCTTTGTGCTTATGGTTTTCAGTTTTGGTTTCAGGTATTACGTTTTCAAAGGAAAGGAGTCGGCTCGATCGCAGCGCATCACACTATGTTTTCCGCGCATGAGATCCTTGGGATTACACTCTGATATTACTTTATGATAACACGTTTGACTATTGACACTTGGGTTTTGACATGAGATGTTATTATGGATGTTTTTATACTTATGGATTTATAGCAACTTATTTAAAAATGAAATTTTTGGCCTTGAATTTTGGGATGTTACAAGTTGGTATCAGAGCCTTGGTTTGAGGGATTCGGGCACACTCTCGGGTGTGTCTGGACTCAAACTAAGGACTTGGTATGAAAATTTTTTTAAAAAAAAAATCATTTATTAAAAAGGAGTTTGAAAAGAATTTGAAAAGAGAAAAGAACTATGAAAAGAACAAAGTGTCTGATGCGTGTAATCAGCCGAGCTCAAGTAAGTTTCCCCCAAGATACCCATACATGTTATGATATGATATGATTATGAGAACTGAATGCAAGATTAGGGCTAAGTATCTAGGAAGGATGCCTTATATGCCTACTGTATGTGTATGAGAACTGCATGCTAGATTAGGGTAATGATCTAGGAAGATGCCTTATATGCCTGCTGTATGTGCTTAATGAGCTGCATGATAGTACTGATCAGTCAGTGATAGGATGGCATGTTTAGGTTATGCCTGATTGTATGAGCCTTTGATTTGCATGTATAGATTCCTGAGTAGGGGATAGAATGGTTTGACTGGGATATGATGGTTAGATTTTCCATTGTCTGAATGCTGCTTGCTTTGTGCTTTGTGGGGCTCTTAGTAATGTGAGCTAGCTATATTCATGAGGTAGCTGGTTGACATTACTGGGAACCTTTCAGCAGCTGAGGACTGGTTGGGTTCGGGAACCTAGGAAAGCCTAGGATATGTTTCAGTGGGTTAGTAGTGAGGTTCAGTGAGACTTGGGTGTACCAGTTTGAGGAAGTGACTTGGAGGATTCGAGAGGATTGCTGAGGAAAGTATGGATAGGTGTGGAAGGTAGTATTGGGCCCGTACTACTGGAAGCACAGGATCCATACTCGAATCGGTGAGGTCTTCGAGAATCTGAGAAGCTTCGGGGAGGAGTTTGTGACCCGGTTTGGGGACAGAGGATGTTCCAGTTGTTGCAGCTTAGCCATGGGCAAGTGAGCTAATGAGCGCGACAGGGTGTCAGACCCTGAAGGATATGACTTCCAAGAGTTTGTAGATGCGAGATTGGTTTGGAGTGCCCTGGGAAGAGAGGGTCGTGCCAGGTGCGTATAGTAGAGGGTCCCGGGAAGAGACCGATGACTTCTGATAATCGGGTAAAAGGCCAGCGAGGCCGGAGTCAGTGCAACACGTACAGGAAAGTGCACAAGGGAGTTTGTCGCTCCAAGGGTTTAGGCTGCTACAATGTACCAGGGTTGGTCATGTCAGCAAAAGGTGATAAGGATTCTTGGGTATATTCGAATCTTTGGAATGTCAGCTCGGTATGGTGTTAAGCACCCAAGAATGAAACTCAGATTCTAGTTCCGGCTCAGGAGCAGAGCCTGAACCAGTCGATGCGCGATCGCGGAAGTTCATCTCATCGGAGATTACTGGTGGAGTTTGGGAATGGACCTTGGCAGTCTTTCGTCCAGCCATAGAAGGGATTTGGGAGCTTTTGACCGTCGTCTCGGGGCCTTTCAGGCCAGATTCGTCGTGGAACAGTTAGGGGTTCATCTAAATCCCAAGGTCCGTAGATTCTTAGAATCCTTCAGGAAGGAGGAACCTATTGTTAGTTCCTGTCATCGGGTCCGGAGAGAGTTCTATATCGTGTTCTCAGGATGGTCTAAGTATCTCTGGAGAAGGTGATCAGTATTCCTCCAGATGTTGCGGGTATGTCATCTTCTACTGCTAATAGATGGATGACGGGAATATGTATCGCTTTGGAATTGTGAGTGAGTTTGGATAGGTCAGATCTCGGGTCAGTTTTCTGCTAGTGGTTGGGTTATCAAGGATCTTATATGTCATCCTGCATGCCGAAAAGTCCTTGATGAACCCACAGAGGGACGCATCTTACGGAGTGGGTTCCGCGTGTACCGTTATCATTCCGGATCTTTGTCGGGATCGGTGCAGGAGTAATATGTAGAGGATACTCGGTCAGGGTTAGAGCGATAGTTCTCCAGTGAAGTCAGCGTTCAGTGATTCTATCATGTTTCGGGTGTGGTCGACAATTGTCCATGGATGAACTTTGGAGTTCAAGGCACTACTGTTGCTAGGAAAGGACCGATAGCATGAAGATGGTAATATCAGTTGTGGGTGTTAGATGCATAAGTGGTTGGTCATTGGATGTTCAAGAGAATTGTATTTTCGCATGGGCTGTGTCAGTTAGAGTTCAGTGGTGCTGCAAGGTTGGAAGTGGGAATGAGGATTAGTCAGCCAGAGTGAAGATTAAGGCCTTCAGTTGACAGCATGGTAGATGGACTAAGGTGCCAGACTGGACCAGATTTCAAGAGTACTCTTCGAGATTTTAGAGGATGGGCCGATCTTAAGGTTTGGCTGGTAATTCATCGTTAGCATTGGTAAGCTCAGATTGTCGGCAGTGGACTATTAGGAAGAAGGATTGGGAATCCTTCAATTCTCACGTACTGTAAAGACTTAGTCGAATCTAAGTGGGGGAGAGACTTGTTGTAAAGTTCTCCAAATATGAGTTCTGATTGCGCGAGTGCAATCTCTTGGGCACCTTGTCAACCACAAGGGTATTCTGGTCTATCCGGCCAAGATAGAGGTCGAGATGTAGTTGGAGATTCTGAGGTCTCCAACTGAGATTCGGAGTTTCCTGGGTCTAGCGGTTTATTACCGGAGATATATACGGGACTTGTTCGAGATTGCAGTTCTTTTGACTCGACTGACCAAGAAGTCGGTGGCCTTTCGTTGGGGCCTGAGCAACAGATAGCCTTCGAGACACTCATACAAAAGGTTTAGGGAACCAGGGTAGAACTCCAATTAGGACTCGAGTTCAGTTGTGTGTTAGGTCGAGTGCATGTTCGACCGGTATGGAAAGGTGTTGTAAGACTGTGGGTGTAGCCTTAGCATTCACTAGCAGCCAGATAGTGTTAGAGTGTTGTAAGTCTGCGGGTGTAGCCGTAGAATTCAATAGCAGTCAGATAGTATTAGAGTGTTGTAAGTCTGCGGGTGTAGCCGTAGCATTAACTAGCAGCCAGATAGTGTTAAAGTGTTGTAAGTCTGTGGATGTAGCCGTAGCATTCACTAGCAGTCAGATAGTATTAGAGTGTTGTAAGTCTGCGGGTGTAGCCGTAGCATTCACTAGCAGCCAGATAGTGCTAGAGTGTTGTAAGACTACGGGTGTAGCCGTAGCATTCACTAGGTTGGTAGATGACATGATCGTGTTGTTAGAACGCGGAAGGAACAGTAGTACCCACCAGTTCGGGTGCAGCAGTGAGGATATGGAAATCCACGGATTGGATTTCAGAATTACCCAGATGGTTTAGATCTGGTTGAGCCAGTGATAAGACTATAGGAGCGCCACTACAGTTATGGGATCAGGGAACCAATGGACTGTATAAGATTTCTTGTGATATAAGACTACCATCGGTTAGGTGGCAATCACTTTTAGCCTTGGATTTGATGATGACAGGATTTGACGCATGGACCTGATCGGTTAGATCAAAAGGTTGTTAGAGCCACAATGGAATGATAACTAGTGGCAACTAGTTCCAGAGAAGGATTTTGTTCAGAAGTCGTGTGAGTCGACTAAGTAAGGAGTCCTTTGGCCCCGCAGCCGGGCCGGAACCCGATATTTCAGATGGTTGGCAAACGAATTGACACCAGGCAGGTCTCGGTAGATTCTGGCCAGCAGCCATGTGGCAACATACTGCTACAGGCAGTTCAGTGTTCGGACAGTTTCAACGTTTGGGCAGTATTAGTATTTGTGTTTTGGGTTGCAAATACGAACGGAATAGTTGGTTGATTGGGAATTGACAAGTCACTCACAGCGGGATTAGCTGAGCCTTGGCCAAGTATAATTAATCTGCAGGGATAATTAGGTCTGTGATCCTGTATTACAGTGGGAACCTCGAGTTGTCAGAAGTTGAGTAGCCAGTTAGAGGATAAGGTGGATTGGGTTCAACGATAATGATTTAGTTTGAGTGGCCTGTCAGGGATTCGGAACATCTCGAGACAACAGATTCAAACGGAGTAGATGTGATCCTGTTGCGAGGAATTCGTTCACCTGCGGATGTTAGGGCCTTACGAAGATCGGTCACGGCTACCCTGGGAAGGCTAGGGTGTGCCCAGGATGGTGACCATGTTACTTGAGTGGTTTGGCGTGTAAGGAATGGTAAGGAATGATTTAGAGGACGAAATCTAATTTAAGTGGGGGAGAGTTGTAACACTCTGTTTATTTAATAAATAAATAGATAAAATTTATTAAAGAGTAGTAGCCTTAAAATCCATAATAATCAGTGAAATGTTGGTTTTGGGAGCAAAATGTTATAATTTTAGAAGGCGGGGGTTAAAAGTGTAAGTTTCGGACTCAGTTTATAAATATTTATGAAGACAGGGGCTCCGTGGTAATTATTTGGAATTAATTTAAAAGGAAATGAGGTGGAAGGGCTGAATGTCATAATTAAGATATTGGGGGCTTTTTGGTAGATTTTGTACCTCAGATGTAAAGGATTTTAATGTTGAGGGTTTAAATGGTAAATATTGGCCTTACTTTGAAAGAAAATGGGAAGGGAGGGACTAAAGGCGTCATTATGGGGACAAGATTTATGGGGTCGGGTATATAAGCATAACACCACCGGCCACAAAACCCTAACCCTACTATAGAGCTCCAGCCGCCACCCTCTCCACCCTCAACCTCCGGTCGCCGCTGTGAGGTCGAGTTCGATCACCACCGCCGCCGTTGAAGACGAGGAGCCACGAGCCGATGTGGGTTGGTCGGGAGATCAAGGATCGTGCTGCTGATGTTCGCTATTTGGGTCGCCAACCTCCTCCGTCTCCGTTTCTTTCCACCGTTGCGCCACCGCTGTTCTTGGCCGATGTCTCGCCGCCTTTTCGTCGCCGCCGCCACTCACGAGACTTTCATTTCGTTGCTCCGGTCAACATCTACTACCCTGAAGCGATGTTGTGTTCGTAGGTTTGGTCCTATGTTGATTAGGGTCCATGAAGAACCACCATGGCAGCCGGCCATGGTGGTGTTGGGTTTTGAGCATTCTAACACTCCTAAGTGTACATGCAACCCTAAATACCTAGGATCTATGTTTTCTCTATTATACATGCAAATATGATTATCCAAGGTATTATCCTAACTAGCATACCAAAACATTGATACTAGGATAATAAAATAGATAGAATACATACCTTGTTGTTGTTGCTTGACTCCATGAGGCTTGAGAGCCTAGTGCCCCAAGTTTGACACCTCAAATGGTTCACACAACATCATGAACTCTTGGAATAACCATGAGAAGAAGACATACATGTTCAAATCGGCTAGCCCTCAAAATATGTATCACTAGTGCCCATTTCTTGAACTAAAGCGGTTCTTATATAGTGTGGCTATTAGGGTTACACCATGTAACTCATGACTTTACCCATTCCTTATGCTCCATGGGTTTTAACCTCCATGGAGTATCCATGGATCACCACATGGGTTAAACCCAACATAAAGGAATCTTGGATCATAAGCCCACATATATAAGAATGAATGATTTACACAATCAATCCCCATATATTTAATTAGTCTCTTTTTGATCACTTAATTAAGTCCAAATTAATTCTTGATCAATACTAATTAAATAACATGATTTCATATTAATATATTAGAACTTATAATATATTAATATGTCACAAAATGTCTTTTCCTCATAAATGGTCTATCCAAATGTTCCGATGCCATGCAACCCAAATGGACCATGCTGAGTCGGGTCAAGTACATACCAATTATAGTTATGGACTTAGACACTAATCCAACAGTCTCCCACTTGGATAAGTCTAAAACTACTATTGCGTATGACTTCAGGAACCAACTGGCAATCGTAGCTCTCAAAAGCCGCTGTCGAACTCTGACCTTGTAGATGAACTCTGACCTTTGTCAATGACTTGTCCATTAGATAAGGGATCATATATTCCTCCATTCTAGATATCATATGGACTGAGACATGGATTATAATCATTCTCTCTGTCCATTTGTTGTTTCCCGATTTCCGATTTATGACGATTGACTAATTGAACAAATCAAATCAGTCCAGGCCCGGCCGAGCACTTACATTTGTCATCACCAAATCATCGAGGGGCCCACAGATATCACTTTTATCCCGAAGGTAAAAGGAATGGATAAACTTCGACTCATATGGCTTGTTCTACTACTTGTTGAATCATACACAAAGGCACGTTTTATAACAACGAGTTACCGAATGCGTTTTCGTGCAATCAATGTACAACCAACTCATAGTAACAACTCATATCTCTAGGTTTGAAGAATATAAGATATTATCGTCTCATGATCACTCGTGATAAAATCCATGAAGTGATTCCAATGAGCGCGGGTTGAATCCAATACTCAGAACTTATAAGCACTCATGAGTGTTGTAGCCCTTTGTCCAACATCTTAGACCTCTACAAGCCAACCCATGACAGTCTTGATTCATATCTACTTCCAACATATGACCGACTGTGGATAGTTTGAATAACTTAGTTAATCAGGAAGAACGACCTAGTTATTCTGGAAGTCAAATCATGCAAAATGAAACACAATAATAATAGAATCTAATATGGTATCAAAACCTATGAACATAAATAAAACACCTTTTATTTATCACCATATGATTACACATTATTCATTGTATACTGTTTCAGCTATCAACTTTATTCTTGAATTTAAAACAATAGTTGTCCCATGCTCCAAGCATGTACACTATGTTTTCTAAACACTAGTCATGCCATACACCAAGTATGCATACTATGTTTGTCTATGATCTTCACTTTGTGAATTAGATCAATTGAACATAACTCCAATGATCCTCTTTCACAGTTCCAAATCCCTACTGCAAATGCAAGAATTCCAAATTCATGCCATTTACTGAAATTTGTTAGATTCTAAACTTATATGCATTGATCCTCCTATAATGATTATGCACAAAGTCAGATAGACTTGACAACAAACATTATAGAGCATTCCAAAGGAGATCAGCTCCTTGGAAATATCCTTCTTGCATTAAGTTTCCTAATCTTACACAGATTGAATAATTTCTAACTTTAAAACATTTCCATATTCCATTTTGACTATCACTTCTGAACAAGAGTTGCCTCCTTACAGATTATGTCAATATGGTCCTTCCAGAATTATCACTATACTTCCAACTGTCCTTGAGCAACCAATCTTTGGTAAACCTTAGATTGTCCTCGACAATTGCTTAATCCTTTTAGTCATATCCAGTTCTAGACCTTTTCCCTTCTTAATGCCCCAGGCATTTGGAAAAATTTAGAAAGGATAAATATGGCACATGTAATCGATCCTATATCCGAAGCATATGGGACTCGAGTCATGATGTCTCACATAAAGACTAAACCAGTCTTTTGCTATAACATTTCCATTTCTATTTGCCAAGTTCTCATAATTCAGATTATGAAAAGGGATGCCGTAATCATAATCGAATTTTAGAACGCAAATAATGGACCCATATATAGAATTTCCTTATGTTGAGCCATTCCAACATGAAATTCATATATATATCCTTGACTAAATACGATTAAAATCTCAATCTAAGCTTTTAGAATTGAAATGAAGTATAATTTCCTCTCCCTTAATTATAGCAAAACAACTTTTTCAACCCCTGCAGCCTCACGAATTGAAACTTTTGTTTTCTATAATTAACATTGCTAACTTGCAATCTTTATCATAATTATCATGCTCCCACTAACATGATGATTATTAGCATAACACTCATGCTCTCACTAGCTTTGACATGTAATCAGAAATCAGCTGGACTTCTAGAAATCAATACTTTATTGACTTTCTTACCAAAGTTCAGATTTCTGATACTAGATTGCTTTGATAAAACTTTATCAATATCATACACCTTATCTTAGATAGCTCACAGGTGTGTCTAAACAATTTTAAGAACTATGAAAAGGGATGCTGTAATCATAGTCTCGATTGTTTAGACCTTTACCACTTCTCACAAGTCCATGTTAGTGTGCTGGTTAACCACACACGCTCCACTAACGACTTTGAGAATGCAAATATCACAATTGCTATCTAGCTAAAATCTACTTAGTGAAAGTGTTTCCTCACCATCATTTTCATGAATCGGCGAGAAACCTTATGACACTTAGATTTTATGGTGTATGAGTTCCTATCCATATGAATTTTGTCAAAACCATAATCACAAGACAAGGTTACTGACAAATCCACACTTATATGGATTAAACTTGTGCAATCTTAAATTCTTGCCATTTGGCAGCTCAAGGGCCTGCCATTGCTTCCAAGTAGTTGTGCAACCAATTGAGAACTCTCAGAACTCCTATGCAAAGCCAACTTAAATAGGCACAGACATGTCGACACGATAGGTTATAAACCTCAAGTCGTGTGCTAGTGAAGAACTTCAGGTTTTATTCTTGATTAGTTCTTGAGACTTTCAAGACCTTTAAGACTCCCACTGTCCTCTTGACATATAAGACTTTCTTGTCAGATATTGAAGAGATAGTGTGGATTCTAATCAAGACAAACACTTCACACAATTGGCCTTAGTTGGTCTTTGTTTTATCCAAAACATCACAACTTACCAATTTCAAATGTACAAGAGTAGAAAACTTTTACTCTTACATTTGACAAGTGTTTTAAACCTTCTTTAAGACATGTCACTCAAGTTACAATCTTAGAGTATAACTCTAAGAATTGTTTTTGGAACGAAGTATAAATCATCTTCTTGATTTAACCACTTCAACAATTCATAGCTCCTCTTCTTAGCTACCAGAATGCACTTAGAGGATGAATTGTGATAAGGTCTCTTAATCATTAAGATGATTATATAACATGATACTAAAGTACTCTCCCATCTTTTCAGATTTGAGAAACTTTATTATAGATCGGTGGAGCGTGTGTGGTTAACCGGCACATCGATTAGGTAATATTGTTGAGGGTACCAAGTCAACTTTATTAGGTAATATTGTTGAGGGTATCAACTTAGGAAGAAAGATAAAAAGTTTCTCAAATATGAAAAGATGGGAGAGTACTTTAGTATCATGTTATATAATCATCTTAATGATTAAGAGACCTTATCACAATTCATCCTCTAAGTTACCCTTTGCCACTCTTACTAGTCCATGTTAGTGTGCCGGTTAACCACACACGCTCCACTAACGACTTGGTAAGGTACAAAGTGTAATTTTATGGGCTAGCACCAATTTCACATTTTCCTAAGTAACTAAGAATTGGGAATTTATAAATGTTTAGTTACTTAGTATTTATCATTAATACTTTTAATGAAGGGAGAATTATAGTCCTTTCCTACCCGTTCGGCTAACGACCCTCCACCAGTCAAGGAAGCGGTGGGTGAGAGTGGACACCCATTAAACTGCCATTTTATAGGCAGTAACCTTATACCCCCCTTATAGACCGGCTTCGTGAATGAGGCCTACTAACGGTAAGATTGACTTTATCTTATACATATCTATATAATTAAAATTATAATAATAGTATAAGGGTTTGAATTTTAACTTTTAAAATTCTAAGGGCTAACTTGGAATTAAAGTATTCATAAGTGAAACTTTTCAAATTCCAAAACTTGAGGTCAAGTTTTGAAACTATTCAAAACTAATTAATTCCATAACTTATGTGTTTAAATTAGTTTTAATTAAAAAACTCTTCAAGTTCCATAACTTGAGGACAAGTTATGGAAGACTTTAAACTAATAAAAGAATGTAACTTTTCTTCATTTTGTAATTTATGGAATTAACTAAGGTTACACATTTTATTACTTAATGAAGTGACTCTTGAACCTCCATAACTTGAGGACAAGACTCTTCATTTTTGTAACCATTGCCAACTTTTATGAGTTTTATGAAACTTAAATGTGACTTTTCATATAACTTGAGGACAAATTACAAAAACACATTTTAGAATCAAATCTTAGATTAAAATGGATTGAAAACACATAATCAATTAACTTTTCTATTAATCTAAGCAACTCATAAGAACAAGATAATTCAAATCAAACTTTTTCATGTAATTAGCCTAATCACTAAACTAATACAAAACATGAATCTATTGACAATTATCTTTGAAATTGGATTAGTATGAACATTACCACATCAAAAACAAGTTTATAAGTTCAAAAACATCTTAGGGTAATGTTTCTAGTCCATTTCTAGCCAAAAAACTCGAAAATATGTTGTCTGGGGCTCCTACTCGTCGAGTGTATTAACCTACTCGCCGAGTAGGATGATTTTCTTCATGGACTCGGCGAGTTCATCAGTGGACTCGGCGAGTCCAGTGCCCAGAATGCCCGAAATTCGACTTTTTCAGCATTTTTCAGCAATTTGCATCAAGCATAATTGAAAACAAGCCTAGGCTCTGATACCACTGTTGGGTTTTGAGCATTCTAACACTCCTAAGTGTACATGCAACCCTAAATACCTTGGATCTATGTTTTCTCTATTATACATGCAAATATGATTATCCAAGGTATTATCCTAACTAGCATACCAAAACATTAATACTAGGATAATAAAATAGATAGAATACATACCTTGTTGTTGTTGCTTGACTCCATGAGGCTTGAGAGCCTAGTGCCCCAAGTGTGACACCTCAAATGGTTCACACAACATCATGAACTCTTGGAATAACCATGAGAAGAAGACATACATGTTCAAATCGGCTAGCCCTCAAAATATGTATCACTAGTGCCCATTTCTTGAACTAAAGCGGTTCTTATATAGTGTGGCTATTAGGGTTACACCATGTAACTCATGACTTTACCCATTCCTTATGCTCCATGGGTTTTAACCTCCATGGAGTATCCATGGATCACCACATGGGTTAAACCCAACATAAAGGAATCTTGGATCATAAGCCCACATATATAAGAATGAATGATTTACACAATCAATCCCCATATATTTAATTAGTCTCTTTTTGATCACTTAATTAAGTCCAAATTAATTCTTGATCAATACTAATTAAATAACATGATTTCATATTAATATATTAGAACTTATAATATATTAATATGTCACAAAATGTCTTTTCCTTATAAATGGTCTATCCAAATGTTCCGATGCCATGCAACCCAAATGGACCATGCCGAGTCGGGTCAAGTACATACCAATTATAGTTATGGACTTAGACACTAATCCAACAGGTGGTTGTCACCACAATCCACCACTGGACCGCCGCTGTCGTTTCTTCCTTATTCCGCCGCCACCAGCCACCGTGGGTGGCGGCTGTGGGTGTATATATGGGTGCGTGTTCATATGTTATTGATATTTCCGGTTGTTATAAGGTTGTATATGTGTTTTGTGGACCAGAAAAAGCCACTGCCACCACTGTGAGGTGGTGCCTGCCGCCACGTGCCACCACCGGCCACCACAAGGCTGGTTGCGTGTATGTGTTTATTTTAGTGTAGTGTGTGTGTGCGTTTATTTTGGTATTTTCATTGTAAATTGTAAAAAATGGAATAATGGAAAGAAAATGAAAACCACCACCTTAGGGTGGTGGCTGGCGCCTCCTGCCGCCACTGGCCGCCGTGTCGGGTGGCGGTGTGCTTTCCTTGTTGAGTTTGATTCGTTTGGGATGATTGAAACCCTAATGGGCCTAGCAAAACCCTAATTAACCCAAGGAAACCCTAATGGGCTTAAGGACTTGATTTTAGGCCATTGGAATGGAAGTGTGTATTAAGCCCAATCACACCATATGAGTTATTTAGAAGAGTGATGGACTTAATGGATTAAGTCCTTAATGGGTTAAGTGAGAAACACTTAACCCTAATCGTCATTTTATGTGAAACCCTAATTTCACTTGGGTTATTAATGGGCCATCCAGGATCAAGCAAATGGACTAAAATAATTAATGGGCTTTGAGGTAAGGCCCATGTAAGGGGTTTGTGCCCAATTTGGAAAATTGGGCCATAGATGGGCCATAGTTTGGGCCTTAATGATTTTATTATATTGGGCCATTAGAATGTCAAATGTTGGACTGGACTAATTGGTTGGGCCTCAGGATAAGACCATATAAAGTTTTAGGCCCAATTTGGAAAATTGGGCCATATGTTGGGCTTTGAGCCATAGTTGGACTTTTGGGCCTTGGGATTGGGCCTCGGGCTTGAGTCAAGCCAAGTTAGGGGTAGAGTAGTCTTTTACCCCCAAGCATGGACTTATGGTTATGTATTGGAACCCAATTATTAATTGGGTGTGATTTTGGTGTTGATAGTTCGGGAATCTGTCATCCAGCAGATGGGGTTGAGTCTGCGGGACTTCATCAGTGTGGGGTTGTGTCTACGGGACTTTAGCAGTGTGAGGTGAGTTACCTTCTAGTTGGGGTGGGTCTACGGCCACAATGTCGGCCCACTAGTAGGAGTTGTTTGTTAGATGATTGTCTTTGTAATAAATATCCGATATGCCATTATCTGTTATGCTTGTGTGCTAGGATGCTTTGTGATACATGTTAGTAGTAGTAGGGGTGAAATAGGCCCTGGATACTGGTTGGAAGATACCGAAGGGGTCGTCAGAACCCATGCATGCCTAGCAGTATTTTTATGATATGTTATATGTGATGGTGGTAGTAAGAGGGGAATAGTCCCCAAGTTCAGTCGTTAGGACTGAAGGGTAGGTCGGGCACCTAGATATGCCTGAGAGTATGTTTATGCTATATTTTATGTGATAGTAGTAGGGGTGAAATAGTCCCTGGATCCGGTTGGGATAAACCGGAGGGTAGGTCAGCACCCCAGAACTGCTTGACATGGGTTAGTCAGCACCCCAGAACTGCTTGACATGGGTTGGTCAGCACCCCATAACTGCTTGACGTGGGTAGGTCGGGCACCCCAGAATTGTCCGGCAGTGTGTATGTTGTGTGGTATGTGGTATGATGGGGGAACTCACTAAGCTTTGTGCTTACGGTTTTCAGTTTGGTTTCAGGTATTACGTTTTCAAAGGAAAGGCGTCGACTCGATCGCAGCGCATCACACTATGTTTTCCACGCATGAGATCCTTGGGATTACACTCTGATATTACTTTATGATAACACGTTTGACTATTGACACTTGGGTTTTGACATGAGATGTTATTATGGATGTTTTTTTATACTTATGGTTTTATAGCAACTTATTTAAAAATGAAATTTTTGGCCTTGAATTTTGGGATGTTACAAAAACCGTAGGCGAAACCGCGACATCGAAGAATTCACTGTTGAAGAACCTCAAATCTGTTTTTAGCAAGAAAAAGGGCAAGAAAGTAGGAGAATCCAGCATCTCTTCATTGGCGGACGAAGGCCCAAAGAAGGAGGAAACTGAGTACGAAACCGAAAAGGAAGAAAGCGAATTTGAAGAAGGAAGCGACATAGAAGGCGAACTTGCTAATACCATGGCGAACATCGATGAAGTTCCCATGGGCGAATGGAAGAAAAGGATTCGAAATGATATCGGCCCAGGACTCGTGCAACCCGTGATTCCTGCAACTGCCAACTTTGAGCTTAAGGGCCACATACTCGCCCAACTTAAAGAACTCCCATTCTACGGGAAAGATCATGAAGATGCATACAAGCATCTAGATGAGGTCAATGACATAGCCGACTACTTCAATGTTCCAAATGTGGCTCACGATACTGTCTTGCTTCGTATGCTACCGGTCACATTTAAGGGGGCGGCGAAAGATTGGCTAAAATCACTTCCTCCAGGATCCATCACCACTTGGGCTAAGATGAAAGAGGAATTTATTGATCAATTTTGCCCTCCATCAAAGATAGCAAAGTTGAAAAAAGCCATAGCAAACTTTGAACAACAAGCTGGAGAGTCACTATATGAGGCGTGGGAGAGATACAAGGGCTTATTAAGGAATTGTCCACATCATGATCTGAACAGTCAACAGGAAGTCTCCATTTTCTATGATGGAGTGAACATGACAACCAGACAGCTCCTTGATTCGCAAGGACCCCTCACAAAGAAGCCACCCCTGGTGATAAAGCAACTCATTGAAGAATTCTCTAAGCACTCTAGAGAATATCATAATCCAAGGAATGATGTAACTAGGGGATCGGCTAATGCGGCTTTAGAAGATATGTCGGCAGTTACGGCAATGTTGCAAAGCATGGATAGGAGGATGACTAAGATGGATCAAACAATCCATGCTATTCGGGTTGGGTGTGAAAACAGTAACGGGCCTCATTTGACTAGAGATTGTGACCTTGATGAGAATGGAAACCGGTAGGTTCAAGCTTTCTACTCGAGCGGTGATCGTTTTGATGAAGATTGGAGAAAACCCAAGAAAAAATGGTTACCTTATGATGAGTATAAAAAGGCCAAGGAAGAAAAGTATGACCAAAAAGGAAGAGGCTTCTACCAAAGGGAAGAACACCCGGAGGAAAAGAAATCTGATTTGGAGTCGATGCTTACCCGATTTGTAGCTGCTTCCGAGAAAAGGCACGAAGGAACTGAAGCAGCAATCAATGAGCAACAAACAATGATGAAGGAACAACAAGAGATGATGAAAAATACGCAAGCACTCGTTAGGAATCAACAAGCTTCAATCCTTACCATAGAAAAACAACTTGGGCAGCTAGCAAGCAAATTAAATGAAAGATCGCCAGGAGGACTTCCGGGAAATACCGAACAAAACCCGCGACGAGCTCACATTCAAGCCATCACCACTAGAAGCGGAAAAATTATTACTCATTTAACGCCTTTAGACAGAAACAACCCAGAAGTAGAGAAGGAAGTTCAAGAGGAAAATCAAGGAAGTGAATCTGGACAATCACCACGACGTGGCAACAAGCTGAAAAGAAGGTTGCTGAACCTGTTAAGCCATACCGTCCACCATTGCCTTTCCCGAGTAGAGCAATTCAAGAAAAGCATGCTGAAGATTACCGGAGGTTTTTAGATCACATAAAGTCTCTTGAAATCAACATTCCCTTCCTTGAGGCTTTAGCCGAAATGCCAAAATATGCCAAAAATCTCAAGGACCTTTTAACAAACCACAAGAAAATGGAGGGATTATCTAAAGTAGTATTGAATGAAACTTGCTCAGCTGCAATGCTCAACATGCTACCAAAGAAGATGGGGGATCCAGGAAGTATAACATTGCCATGCCAATTCGGGAATCTAGCAACAAGCCATGCTCTAGCCGACTCGGGAGCAAGTGTCAACTTGATGGCCTATTCGTTTTTCAAGAATCTTGATCTTCCCGAACCAAGACCGATCTGCATGGTTATCCATCTAGCCAATAAAACTATGACCTTTCCAAGGGGTATTTGTGAAGACTTACTAGTAAAAGTTGTCAAGTTTGTTTTTCCCGTTGATTTCAATGTTTTGGATATGGAGGAAGACGAGCAAGTCCCGATCATCCTTGGAAGGCCATTATTGAGTACAGCCCGAGCCTTGGTAGATATAAGAGAGTCCAAACTTACTCTACGAGTTGGAGAAGAAGCAGTTACTTTTGGAGTTAATCGGGAAATCAAATATTCAAGGATAAGTGATGATACGACGTTTTCTGTCGATGTGTTAGATGAAGTACTTGAAAAAGAGCTAGAGGGTTGGAAAGAAGAAGAAACTGAGGGATTCATGGTGCTTGAAGAAGGAAATTTTGATCCCGAACTCGACTTAAAAGAATTAGAGAAGTTATTGGAAGAAAGTGAGTATAATGAAGCAATAAAAGAGGCAGAAGAGGCAACACGACGTGGTGACGAGAACACGTCGTGGCAAGATATTTTTCCACGAAACAGAATTAAAAGTTGTGACACCACGATGTGGCAGGATGCCCACGTCGTGGTAACTGACGAGAAACCAAAAGTTGAGCTGAAAGCCCTCCCCGAACACCTGGAGTATGCATTCTTAGAAGAAGGACAACAAAAGCCAGTAATAATTCCTTTCGATCTATCGATACATGAAAAAGAAAGCCTCGTGAAAGTATTAAAGAAAAGACAAAGTGCCATAACATGGAAGATCACTGACATCAAGGGGATTAGTCCAACCTATTGTTCTCATAAGATCAACTTAGAAGATGGAGCTAAACCCATAGTGCAACGTCAAAGAAGAATCAATCCAAATATGCAAGAAGTAGTTAAAAAGGAGGTGGTTAAACTATTAGATGTTGGTATCATTTATTCCATCTCCGATAGCACATGGGTAAGTCCGGTCCACGTTGTACCAAAGAAAGGAGGAATGATAGTTGTTGCCAATGAAGCTAACGAATTGATTCTAACAAGAACAGTGACTGGGTGGCGCGTTTGCATCGACTATCGGAAACTTAATGATGCTACATGCAAGGATTACTTCCCACTACCATTTATCGATCAAATGCTCGAGAGGTTATCTGGTCATCTCTACTACTGTTTCCTTGATGGTTTCTCGGGTTACTTTCAAATCCCGATTGACCCGCAAGACCAAGAGAAGACCACTTTTACTTGCCCAAGTGGAACATTCGCATATAGACGCATGCCTTTTGGGTTATGCAATGCACCAGCTACTTTTCAAAGGTGCATGATGGCAATCTTTCACGACATGATCGAGAAATTTATGGAGGTTTTCATGGATGACTTCTCGGTTTTTGGGTCATCTTTTGAAGATTGTTTGTCCAACTTGGATCTAATGCTAACAAGATGTGAGAAGACCAACCTTGTCCTTAATTGGGAAAATTGTCACTTCATGGTGAAGGAAGGAATTGTGCTGGGACACAAAGTCTCAAGGTTAGGGATAGAGGTGGATAGAGCAAAGTTTGACAATATAGATAAATTACCACCTCTAACAAATGTAAAAGGAGTGAGGAGCTTTCTAGGCCATGCGGGATTTTACCGTCGTTTCATTAAAGACTTTTCGAAGATCACAAGGCCATTAACTCAACTTCTTTTGAAAGATGCCCCATTTGATTTTTCAAAGGAATGTCATGAAGCGTTTCAAGTGTTGAAGGAGAAGTTAACTAGTACACCTATTATGATAGCTCCGAATTGGAGTCTTCCTTTTGAGCTAATGTGTGATGCTAGTGACTATGCGGTGGGAGCTGTTTTGGGACAAAGAATTGACAAGCATTTTCAGCCTATTTACTACGCAAGCAAAACCTTGAACCCAACACAAAAGAACTACACTACTACCGAGAAGGAGCTACTAGCGGTGGTATATGCTTTTGATAAATTCCGTCTATATTTGGTTTTATAAAAAACAATAGTTTTTACCGACCATTCTGCCCTTAAGTATATTTTTGCTAAACAAGATGCTAAACCAAGATTGATACGTTGGGTCTTGCTTTTACAAGAATTTGACATCGAAATAAGAGATAAAAAGGGGATGGAAAATGTGGCTGCCGATCATTTATCGAGACTGGAGAACCCGCACTTGGAAGAGTTAGAAGAAAACAAGATTGGAGATGATTTTCCCAAAGAGTATCTATTGGTCATATCAGGAGAGGTACCATGGTATGCGGACTTAGCCAACTATTTAGCAAGTGAATATATTCCAAAGGATTTGACCCGACAACAAAAGAAGAAATTCTTTTCAGAAATCAAGTACTACTTTTGGGATGAGCCGTACCTTTTTCAAAGCTGTGCAGACGGAATGATAAGAAGCTGCATGTTCGGGAAAGAACGTCGAGAAATCTTGAAGCATTGTCATAGCGGGCCCACCAGAGGACACCATGGAGCGCAATACACGGCTAAGAAGGTTTTTGATACCGGTTTTTATTGGCCTACTATTTTTAAAGATGTTACTAGATTTGACAAGGAGTGCGATTCATGCCAAAGGTCGGGAAACATTCATCACGAAACGAGATGCCTCAAAATAGCATTCAAGTTTGTGAGATATTTGATATTTTGGGGATTGACTTCATGGGACCTTTTCCAATGTCAAAGAGTAATAAATACATATTGGTGGCAGTCGATTATGTATCTAAGTGGGCGGAAGCACAAGCATTACCCAATAATGATGCTCGAGTGGTGGTATGTTTCCTTAAAACGTTATTTTCAAGGTTTGGAGTTCCTAAGGCTCTAATTAGCGATCGAGGCACCCGCTTCGTAAATGATCAATTCGCTAAGGTGTTGCAAAAATATGGTGTCCACCATAGATTCTCAACATCCTATCATCCCCAAACGAGTGGGCAAACTGAAGTTACAAATCGGGCATTAAAAAGGATTCTAGAAAGATCGGTTGGAAGTAATAGAAAGGAGTGGTCGGACAAGCTTCATGATGCACTTTGGGCATTCCGAACGGCTTTTAAAACACCTATTGGTACAACACCATATAGGTTGGTTTATGGAAAGAATTGCCACTTGCCAGTAGGGATAGAGCATAAAGCATATTAGGCTTTGAAGATATGTAATTCTGAGTTGGCTGAACTCCGTACAAACCGGTTAATGCAAATGAATGGCCTTGAAGAACTTAGAAACGAGGCTTATACAAGCTCATTAATTTATAAAGACAAGACTAAGAAATGGCATGACATGAGACTTAAGGGTAATAAAGACTTTCATGAAGGACAAAAGGTGCTACTTTTCAGTTCAAGGTTGAAACTTTTTCCAGGTAAATTACAAACTAGGTGGGACGAACCATTTGTTGTTAAACAAGTTTTTACGCATGGAGCTATTGAGCTTATATCAAGAGACGGGATCCCTTTCAAGGTTAATGGGCATCGAGTGAAGCATTATGAAGAAGGAATGCCAAGTGAAGAAAGAGAGGGTGAAATCGTCAAATTCACACGACCTGAGAAAACGTAAAGCGGGAAGGAGTCCGGCTTATGACTCCTCAAAAAGAAGCGCTTGCAGGAGGAAACTTGTGGTTTGGAGTTTGCATTTTCCTTCCTTTTCTTCTAATTTTCTTTTATTTGTCTTAGTTTTATTTAGGTTTTTATTCTCTCATTCTTCTGATTTGTTTATGAATTCGACGTAGGGTATGGCATAACACAAGTGTGGGGTGGCTATTTTTAAGAGTAAATAAATAAAAGAATTTTTTTACCCACCACGAGGTGGTGATTTTTCATAACATGAATAATCGCGAGTAAATAAATCACCACGACGTGGTGATTCTACCACCTCGTGGCGACGGAAACAACTGCTGTCAAATTTAGGGTTTTTACGCCCAAGTCAAAACATTTTCACTTTTTTACACCACTCCACTTCTCTCGTCGTGTTAGCCTCCACGAAGAACTCACCATTTTTTCCATTGATTTCTTGCTTTTCTTCACTAAAAGGTATGATTTTCTAGTAATTTCCTTACTCTTAGTTGTTTATTATGGTAGTATAGAGCATCTATTTCTTGATTAGAACACATTTAGGGATAATTTTGGGAACCTTGGGTTCCGATTTTTGCAAAAAGCGGACCAATTTTTGGGTGTTTTGAGCCTTGATTTCGTTACCATTCTACTACATTTTATGTATAGAACAAACCCTGAACTTGTATTGAGTTGACCAAACGCTATCGACATTACTAGAAAATCATACCTTTTAGTGTCGACCAAACGCTATCGACTCAACGCCTCTCGTCTGCTACTGATGTGTCGACCAAACGCTATCGACACAAATGATTGACTCGCACCCGAGTCAAATAACACTAATGCAGGTACAGAACTCACAAGAAAAGTACCTACGCATATCATCATATAAGCACAATATCTCAACTCAGCATAAATAAATAAGAATACATACCAGCCACTACATCGGGCCCTGCGCAGACCTCCTCCGCTGTCAACTGGAAAGCTCTCCCGCGAGCCTTCGGTGCCTCGGCCTTTGCTGGCCGAACCTCGGTAACCCTAGAAGCAGGGGCAGATCCCTGTGCTGATCCCTGATGTAACTGCGGGCACTCAGCCTTCCGATGGCCAGTCTGGTTGCAATGAAAGCAAACCATAAATCCCTTGGGGCAATCCTTGCCGATATGCCCCTCCTTGCCACATTTGTAGCAAGCACCTGATCGACAGACCCCATCATGTCCCTTGCCGCACTTCCCACAAGTGCGGCCCTTCTAGCCTCCAGATCTCGTAACAGCGGACTTTGCCCGCTTGGCTGCCGGCTGAGACTGTGCCGGCCGCCGATCCATCCTCTGAGACTCGGCCTCCTCCCTGGCCTAAGTCTCCAACTCAATCTCCCTCTTCCGGGCATCTGCATGGAGCTCCGCAAATGTCTGGTAAGTCGAGTTCGACACGAACTCCCAAATATCCCTCCTCAAAACGCCCAAATACCGGCTCATGCGTGCCTGCTCAGTAGACACCTGCTCAGGGCAGAACATCGCCCTCTCATGAAACTTCCTAGTAACCACAGTAACCGAATCAGTACCCTGCTTGAGGGTCAAGAACTCCTGAACCAATCGTTCCCTCTCCACCGGGGGAACATACTCGTCTCTAAACATGGTGGTGAACCTCTCCCAGGTCACCGCTGAAATCTCTGCAAGTGTGAAGCTCGCCGTCACGAACTTCCACCAATCCTTCGCTCCCAAGCGAAGCTGGTTCAACGCGAACCGTACCCTCAGATGCTCCGGACATGAACATGTGTAGAAGCATCCCTCGATATCAAAAATCCATCTCATCGCAGCGATCGGATCCTGCGTCCCGTCAAACTCTGGTGGCTTCGTGTTGCTGAATTCTCAAAGGAACAACGAGTCACCTCCCTGAGGTCTGGCAGCAGCTATAGCTGCAGTAGCTGCAGCAGCCGCAACCTCAGTCACCGCTGCGTACCGCTCATCAAAAGTCTCAATCAATGTGGTCTTGATAGACCCAAACATCTCCGGAATCTCGGCTCGAATCGCCGATGCCACCTCATCGTGGATCATCTGACGAAGCTCCTCATCACTCACGCCACTCGGCTCAGGTCTGTGACGTGTCCCAACCATGATGTCTCTGAAATACAACATAAAAATATCAGAGACTCGCTCGAGCATACTTGCACTCGATAACTCAACCCTACTTGTTCCTTAGTACCCAAAGGATTCTTACTTAGAGTGTGCACTGCTCCGGTGTCTTCAGTAGTACGGGCCCTATACTACCGTCCACACCGCATCAATATTCACCCTAAGTCCTCCTCCTTGGATCCCAGATCACAAGTACTCTATATCTCACTGGCATAGGCTACCCTTGGTAGACCCCTCATCAGCTCCTCACTGCTACCTACTCGCTCTCAAGCATCACATAGCAGCAAAATCCTTCCTAGGCTAAGGCATCACAAAATCAGGCCACTCTAGTCCTAATATGAATACCTAGCCAACTCTATCATGCATATCATATCATAACATATCTCATAACACATAATGTAAGGGTATTTTGGGAAATCACCGTTCAGGCGCTGGCTGATCGTACACACTGCTTCCTTCTGCCTTTCTCAAAATCTTTTATTCTCTTAAAAAAAATTGTTTATTTTATGAAAAACTTTCTCAAACCAATATGCACCGTTCAGATTCATCCGAAGAGGCACCCGAATCCCTCAAACAAAGGCTCTGATACCAACTTGTAACAACGTAAATTTCCAAAACAATTTTTCATTTTTAAATCATACTTTCAATCACACGATAAACACAAAACATAATGTATCCACTGTGTCATAATAAAACATGTCCCGGAATCTCAATAACATAAACTCTATAAGTGTGTACGGATCATGCCGGCGCCTTCCCACGATCATCACTAGTACCTGAAACACATAATATAACAACTGTAAGCATAAATGCTTAGTGACTTCCCCAAGATACCACATACAACACATATGCCTTTCCAGGCCATAACTCTGTAGGATCTTCTGATCCATGTGTCTCAGGGGACTTCCGTCCTGAATCCCGGTAGACCTTCCGGTCCTACCCGTATCGACCTTCCGGTCCGTAACCACTTGACCTTCCGGTCCATATCATCTTGACCTTCCGGACCTTATCGTACACAACATACATAACACATACATATCACATAACAACATACAGCTCATACATCTCATAGCATATAAGACCTTCCGGTCACACATAGGTACCCTTCCAGGTATAGTATAGTGAGAAGACTCACCACAATGAAGTCGGATAAACTTTCGTGCTCAACGTCCCGACTTAGCTTCCTCCTATTATTCAAATAACATCCCCGATCAATATCCTCTATGGGTCCAGATCTGAGGTCTAACCCAGCAAGGGACCATAACCTCAACCTTTCAAGCCAAAAAAGGTTTATAGAAAACCCTAAATCATAGATCTTAACCCAAAACAGAAGGGAAGTTCGATTTGATACCTCAATAGTGTAGATCTGAACTTTAAAGCCCTGGATCCACAGCTCCCTTGACCTCCTCTTGTTGGAAACTACTTCTCTTTTGCTAAAACACACAGGAAATGGTGAATTAGCCTTCCTCTTGCGCCACAAACGTTC
This sequence comes from Lactuca virosa, assembly GCF_052849685.1. Taxonomy (NCBI): domain Eukaryota; kingdom Viridiplantae; phylum Streptophyta; class Magnoliopsida; order Asterales; family Asteraceae; genus Lactuca; species Lactuca virosa. The sequence goes on along the minus strand of NC_136426.1, from coordinate 331,693,475 downwards.
TCTTTCTCTCTCTAGGGTTTCTCAGGGGTGAAGTGGCCGCAATGGAGGCTATAAAGGCCTTTAAATAGGGCACAGGCCCCGAGAATTAGGGTTTCACTTAACAGCGCGGACTCGCCGAGTCTACGCATCGACTCGTCGAGTCCTTCATTAAATCAGACCAGAAATGCGCGATCCCACTCGGCGAGTCTGAGCGCCTACTCGCCGAGTCCCTCTCTAAAATTCAATATAAATACTTAAAATAAGATACCGGGGAATCCGGATGTTACATAATAGCTTTTGGATCTAGTTTGTCTAATGAACATGCAATTGAATATCCAAAGCTATAAACCCTAGATCTAATAAACTATAACTGAAATTAGGGTTTAGATCTTACCTTTGATTGTTATACAGCATTAACAATCAATCCTTGGCTTCAGAAAGCTTAGTGCCTCAAGTGTTGCACCTCTAATGGAGTCACAAACACCACTAAGCAATTGGATGAAGGAGAGAAGAGAGTGGAGGCACAAAAACGGCTGGAAACCCTAATCCCAGTGTTAGCCACGTTTTTGGTGCCCAAGGGTTCCTTATATACTTAGGCTATTAGGGTTATCCAACAAGGAAACCCTAATTTGACTGCTTAAGCCCTAAGCAGCCCATGGACTCCTTCTGGAACATGCCTTGGACGATTTCTAATGGGCTTCCCCATAGAATTCGTCCAACCTATTATTCCAAGGTGATCCATAGCCCAATTGCAATTATCCTATAATTACAATTCCAGTCCCCTAAGTTTAATTAATCTCTTTTAGCCACAGAATTAATTCTTTATTACTTCTTGACTAATATTAATTAAACAATATGATTTCTCCTTTAATATATTATTCTCATAATATATTAATAAATCATAATTAAACCTTTCTCTCCTTAATTCATCCTACATATTGCTATGGTGAAGGCAACCCAAAAGGACCATGCTCATAATCGGGTCAAGTACATACTAAAATAGTTATGGACTTAGACACTAATCCAACATTTTGTGGACCGGAAAAAGCCACTGCCACCACCGTGAGGTGGTGCCTGGCGCCACGTGCCACCGCCGGCCACCACAAGGGTGGATGCATGTATATGTTTAGTTTAGTGTAGAGTGTGTGTGCGTTTATTTTGGTATTTTCATTGTAAATTGTAAAAAATGGAATAATGGAAATAAATTGAAAAACACCACCTTAGGGTGGTGGCTACCGCCACTGGCCGCCGTGTCGGGTGGCGGTGTGCTTGCCTTGTTGAGTTTGATTCGTTTGGGATGCTTGAAATGCTAATGGGCCTAGCAATACCCTAATTGACCCAAGGAAACCCTAATGGGCTCAAGGACTTGATTTTGGGCCATTGGAATGGAAGTGTGTATTAAGCCCAATCACACCATATGAGTTATTTAGAAGAGTGATGGACTTAATGGATTAAGTCCTTAATGGGTTAAGTGAGAAACACTTAACCCTAATCGTCATTTTATGTGAAACCCTAATTTCACTTGGGTTATTAATGGGCCATCCAAGATCAATCAAATGGACTAAAATAATTAATGGGCTTTGAGGTAAGGCCCATGTAAGGGGTTTGGGCCCAATTTGGAAAATTGGGCGATAGATGGGCCATAGTTTGGGCCTTAATGATTATATGATATTGGGCCATTAGAATGTCAAATGTTGGACTGGACTAATTGGTTGGGCCTCGGGATAAGACCATATAAAGGTTTGGGCCCGATTTGGAAAATTGGGCCATATGTTGGGCTTTGAGCCATAGTTGGACTTTTGGGCCTTTGGATTGGGCCTCGGGCTTGAATCAAGCCAAGTTAGGGGTAGAGTAGTCTTTTACCCCCAAGCATGGACTTATGGTTATGTATTGGAACCCAATTATTAATTGGGTGTTATTTTGGTGTTGATAGTTCGGGAATCTGTCATCCAGCAGCTGGGGTTGAGTCTGCGGGACTTCAGCAGTGTGGGATTGTGTCTACGGGACTTTAGCAGTGTGAGGTGAGTTACCTTCCAGTAGGGGTGGGTCTACGGCCACAATGTCGGCCCACTAGTAGGAGTTTTTTGTTAGATGATTGTCTTTGTGATATATATCGGGTATGCCATTATCTGTTATGATTGTGTGCTAGGATGCTTTGTGATATATGTTAGTAGTAGTAGGGGTGAAATAGGCCCTGGATACTGGTTGGAAGATATCGAAGGGGTCGTCAGAACCCATGCATGCCTAGCAGTTTTTTTATGATATGTTATATGTGATAGTGGTAGTAAGAGGGGAATAGTCCCCAAGTTCGGTCGTTAGGACTGAAGGGTAGGTCGGGCACCTAGATATGCCTGACAGTATGTTTATGCTATATTTTATGTGATAGTAGTAGGGGTGAAATAGTCCCCGGAGCCGGTTGGGATAAACCGGAGGGTAGGTCAGCACCCCAGAACTGCTTGACATGGGTTAGTCAGCACCCCAGAACTGCTTGACATGGGTTGCTCAGCACCCCATAACTGCTTGACATGGGTAGGTTGGGCACCCCAGAATTACCCGGCAGTATGTATGTTGTGTGGTATGTGGTATAATGGGGGAACTCACTAAGCTTTGTGCTTATGGTTTTCAGTTTTGGTTTCAGGTATTACGTTTTCAAAGGAAAGGAGTCGGCTCGATCGCAGCGCATCACACTATGTTTTCCGCACATGAGATCCTTGGGATTACACTCTGATATTACTTTATGATAACACGTTTGACTATTGACACTTGGGTTTTGACATGAGATGTTATTATGGATGTTTTTTATACTTATGGTTTTATAGCAACTTATTTAAAAATGAAATTTTTGGCCTTGAATTTTGGGATGTTACAAGTTGGTATCAGAGCCTTGGTTTGAGGGATTCGGGCACACTCTCGGGTGTGTCTGGACTCAAACTAAGGACTTGGTATGAAAATTTTTTAAAAAAAAATCATTTATTAAAAAGGAGTTTGAAAAGAATTTGAAAAGAGAAAAGAACTATGAAAAGAACAAAGTGTGTGATGCGTGTAATCAGCCGAGCTCAAGTAAGTTTCCCCCAAGATACCCATACATGTTATGATATGATATGATTATGAGAACTGAATGCAAGATTAGGGCTAAGTATCTAGGAAGGATGCCTTATATGCCTACTGTATGTGTATGAGAACTGCATGCTAGATTAGGGTAATGATCTAGGAAGATGCCTTATATGCCTGTTGTATGTGCTTAATGAGCTGCATGATAGTACTGATCAGTCAGTGATAGGATGGCATGTTTAGGTTATGCCTGATTGTATGAGCCTTTGATTTGCATGTATAGATTCTTGAGTAGGGGATAGAATGGTTTGACTGGGATATGATGGTTAGATTTTCCATTGTCTGAATGCTGCTTGCTTTGTGCTTTGTGGGGCTCTTAGTAATGTGAGCTAGCTATATTCATGAGGTAGTTGGTTGACATTACTGGGAACCTTTCAGCAGCTGAGGACTGGTTGGGTTCGGGAACCTAGGAAAGCCTAGGATATGTTTCAGTGGGTTAGTAGTGAGGTTCAGTGAGACTTGGGTGTACCAGTTTGAGGAAGTGACTTGGAGGATTCGGGAGGATTTCTGAGGAAAGTATGGATAGGTGTGGAAGGTAGTATTGGGCCCGTACTACTAGAAGCACAGGATCCATACTCGAATCGGTGAGGTCTTGGAGAATCTGAGAAGCTTCGGGGAGGAGTTTGTGACCCGGTTTGGGGACAGAGGATGTTCCAGTTGTTGCAGCTTAGCCATGGGCAAGTGAGCTAATGAGCGCGACAGGGTGTCAGACCCTGAAGGATATGACTTCCAAGAGTTTGTAGATGCGAGATTGGTTTGGAGTGCCCTGGGAAGAGAGGGTTGTGCCAGGTGCGTATAGTAGAGGGTCCCGGGAAGAGACCCATGACTTCTGATAATCGGGTAAAAGGCCAGCGAGGCCGGAGTCAGTGCAACACGTACAGGAAAGTGCACAAGGGAGTTTGTCGCTCCAAGGGTTTAGGCTGCTACAATGTACCAGGGTTGGTCATGTCAGCAAAAGGTGATAAGGATTCTTGGGTATATTCGAATCTTTGGAATGTCAGCTCGGTATGGTGTTAAGCACCCAAGAATGAAACTCAGATTCTGGTTCCGGCTCAGGAGTAGAGCCTGAACCAGTCGATGCGCGATCGCGGAAGTTCATCTCATCGGAGATTACTGGTGGAGTTTGGTAATGGACCTTGGCGGTCTTTCGTCCAGCCATAGAAGGGATTTGGGAGCTTTTGACCGTCGTCTCGGGGCCTTTCAGGCCAGATTCGTCGTGGAACAGTTAGGGGTTCATCTAAATCCCAAGGTCCGTAGATTCTTAGAATCCTTCAGGAAGGAGGAACCTATTGTTAGTTCCTGTCATCGGGTCCGGAGAGAGTTCTATATCGTGTTCTCAGGATGGTCTAAGTATCTCTGGAGAAGGTGATCAGTATTCCTCCAGATGTTGCGGGTATGTCATCTTCTACTGCTAATAGATGGATGATGGGAATATGTATCGCTTTGGAATTGTGAGTGAGTTTGGATAGGTCAGATCTTGGGTCAGTTTTCTGCTAGTGGTTGGGTTATCAAGGATCTTATATGCCATCCTGCATGCCGAAAAGTCCTTGATGAACCCACAGAGGGACGCATCTTACGGATTGGGTTCCGCGTGTACCGTTATCATTCCAGATCTTTGTCGGGATCGGTGCAGGAGTAATATGTAGAGGATACTCGGTCAGGGTTAGAGCGATAGTTCTCCAGTGAAGTCAGCGTTCAGTGATTCTATCATGTTTCGGGTGTGGTCGACAATTGTCCATGGATTAACTTTGGAGTTCAAGGCACTACTGTTGCTAGGAAAGGACCGATAGCATGAAGATGGTAATGTTAGTTGTGGGTGTTAGATGCATAAGTGGTTGGTCATTGGATGTTCAAGAGAATTGTATTTTCGCATGGGCTGTGTCAGTTAGAGTTCAGTGGTGCTGCAAGGTTAGAAGTGGGAATGAGGATTAGTCAGCCAGAGTGAAGATTAAGGCCTTCAGTTGACAGCATGGTAGATGGACTAAGGTGTCAGACTGGACAAGATTTCAAGAGTACTCTTTGAGATTTCATAGGATGGGCCGATCTTAAGGTTTGGCTGGTAATTCATCGTTAGCATTGGTAAGCTCAGATTGTCGGCAGTGGATTATTAGGAAGAAGGATTGGGAATCCTTCAATTCTCACGTACCGTAAAGACTTAGTCGAATCTAAGTGGGGGAGAGACTTGTTGTAAAGTTCTCCAAATGTGAGTTCTGATTGCGCGAGTGCAATCTCTTGGGCACCTTGTCAACCACAAGGGTATTCTGGTCTATCCGGCCAAGATAGAGGTCGAGATGTAGTTGGATATTCTGAGGTCTCCAACTGAGATTCGGAGTTTCCTGGGTCTAGCGGTTTATTACCGGAGATATATACGTGACTTCTTCGAGATTGCAGTTCTTTTGACCCGACTGACCAAGAAGTCGGTGGCCTTTCGTTGGGGCCTGAGCAACAGATAGCCTTCGAGACACTCATACAAAAGGTTTAGGGAACCAGGGTAGAACTCCAATTAGGACTCGAGTTCAGTTGTGTGTTAGGTCGAGTGCATGTTCGACCGGTATGGAAAGGTGTTGTAAGACTGTGGGTGTAGCCTTAGCATTCACTAGTAGCCAGATAGTGTTAGAGTGTTGTAAGTCTGCGGGTGTAGCCGTAGAATTCACTAGCAGTCAGATAGTATTAGAGTGTTGTAAGTCTGCGGGTGTAGCCGTAGCATTAACTAGCAGCCAGATAGTGTTAAAGTGTTGTAAGTCTGTGGATGTAGTCGTAGCATTCACTAGCAGTCAGATAGTATTAGAGTGTTGTAAGTCTGCGGGTGTAGCCGTAGCATTCACTAGCAGCCAGATAGTGCTAGAGTGTTGTAAGACTACGGGTGTAGCCGTAGCATTCACTAGGTTGGTAGATGACACGATCGTGTTGTTAGAACGCGGAAGGAACAGTAGTACCCACCAGTTCGGGTGCAGCAGTGAGGATATGGAAATCCACGGATTGGATTTCGGAATTACCCAGATGGTTTAGATCTGGTTGAGCCAGTGATAAGACTGTAGGAGCGCCACTACAGTTATGGGATCAGGGAACCAATGGACTGTATAAGATTTCTTGTGATATAAGACTACCATCGGTTAGGTGGCAATCACTTTTAGCCTTGGATTTGATGATGACAGGATTTGACGCATGGACCTGATCGGTTAGATCAAAAGGTTGTTAGAGCCACAATGGCATGATAACTAGTGGCAACTAGTTCCAGAGAAGGATTTTGTTCAGAAGTCGTGTGAGTCGACTAAGTAGGGAGTCCTTTGGCCCCGCAGCCGGGCCGGAACCCGATATTTCAGATGGTTGGCAAACGAATTTACACCAGGCAGGTCTCGGTAGATTCTGGCCAGCAGCCATGTGGCAACATACTGCTACAGGCAGTTCAGTGTTCGGACAGTTTCAACGTTTGGGCAGTATTAGTATTTGTGTTTTGGGTTGCAAATACGAACGGAATAGTTGGTTGATTGGGAATTGACAAGTTACTCACAGCGGGATTAGCTGAGCCTTGGCCAAGTATAATTAATCTGCAGGGATAATTAGGTCTGTGATCCTGTATTACAGTGGGAACCTCGAGTTGTCAGAAGTTGAGTAGCCAGTTAGAGGATAAGGTGGACTGGGTTCAACGATAATGATTTAGTTTGAGTGGCCTGTCAGGGATTCGGAACATCTCGAGACAACAGATTCAAACGGAGTAGATGTGATCCTGTTGCGAGGAATTCGTTCACCTGCGGATGTTAGGGCCTTGCAAAGATCGGTCACGGCTACCCTGGGAAGGCTAGGGTGTGCCCAGGATGGTGACCATGTTACTTGAGTGGTTTGGCGTGTAAGGAATGGTAAGGAATGATTTAGAGGACGAAATCTAATTTAAGTGGGGGAGAGTTGTAACACCCTGTTTATTTAATAAATAAATAGATAAAATTTATTAAAGAGTAGTAGCCTTAAAATCCATAATAATCAGTGAAATGTTGGTTTTGGGAGCAAAATGTTATAATTTTAGAAGGCGGGGGTTAAAAGTGTAAGTTTCGGACTCAGTTTATAAATATTTATGAAGACAGGGGCTCCGTGGTAATTATTTGGAATTAATTTAAAAGGAAATGAGGTGGAAGGGCTGAATGTCATAATTAAGATATTGGGGGCTTTTTGGTAGATTTTGTACCTCAAATGTAAAGGATTTTAATGTTGAGGGTTAAAATGGTAAATATTGGCCTTACTTTGAAAGAAAATGGGAAGGGAAGGACTAAAGGCGTCATTATGGGGACAACATTTATGGGGTCGGGTATATAAGGATAACACCACCGGCCACAAAACCCTAACCCTACTATAGAGCTCCAGCCGCCACCCTCTCCACCCTTAACCTCCGGTCGCCGCTGTGAGGTCGAGTTCGATCACCACCGCCGTCGTTGAAGACGAGGAGCCACGAGCCGATGCGGGTTGGTCGGGAGATCAAGGATCGTGTTGCTGATGTTCGCTATTTGGGTCGCCAACCTCCTCCGTCTCCGTTTCTTTCCACCGTTGCGCCACCGCTGTTCTTGGCCGATGTCTCGCCGCCTTTTCGTTGCCGCCGCCACTCACGGGACTTTCATTTCGTTGCTCCGGTCAACATCTACTACCCTGAAGCGATGTTGTGTTCGTAGGTTTGGTCCTATGTCGATTAGGGTCCATGAAGAACCACCATGGCAGTCGGCCATGGTGGTTGTCACCACAATCCACCACTGGACCGCCGCTGTCGTTTCTTCCTTATTCCGCCGCCACCAGCCACCGTGGGTGGTGGCTGTGGGTGTATATATGGGTGCGTGTTCATATGTTATTGATGTTTCCGGTTGTTATGAGGTTGTATATGTGTTTTGTGGACCGGAAAAAGCCACTGCCACCACTGTGAGGTGGTGCCTGCCGCCACGTGCCACCACCGGCCACCACAAGGCTGGTTGCGTGTATGTGTTTATTTTAGTGTAGTGTGTGTGTGCGTTTATTTTGGTATTTTCATTGTAAATTGTAAAAAATGGAATAATGGAAAGAAAATGAAAACCACCACCTTAGGGTGGTGGCTGGCGCCTCCTGCCGCCACCGGCCGCCGTGTCGGGTGGCGGTGTGCGTTCCTTGTTGAGTTTGATTCGTTTGGGATGATTGAAACCCTAATGGGCCTAGCAAAACCCTAATTAACCCAAGGAAACCCTAATGGGCTTAAGGACTTGATTTTAGGCCATTGGAATGGAAGTGTGTATTAAGCCCAATCACACCATATGAGTTATTTAGAAGAGTGATGGACTTAATGGATTAAGTCCTTAATGGGTTAAGTGAGAAACACTTAACCCTAATCGTCATTTTATGTGAAACCCTAATTTCACTTGGGTTATTAATGGGCCATCCAGGATCAAGCAAATGGACTAAAATAATTAATGGGCTTTGAGGTAAGGCCCATGTAAGGGGTTTGTGTGGGCCATAGTTTGGACCTTAATGATTATATTATATTGGGCCATTAGAATGTCAAATGTTGGACTGGACTAATTGGTTGGGCCTCAGGATAAGACCATATAAAGTTTTAGGCCCAATTTGGAAAATTGGGCCATATGTTGGGCTTTGAGCCATAGTTGGACTTTTGGGCCTTGGGATTGGGCCTCGGGCTTGAGTCAAGCCAAGTTAGGGGTAGAGTAGTCTTTTACCCCCAAGCATGGACTTATGGTTATGTATTGGAACCCAATTATTAATTGGGTGTTATTTTGGTGTTGATAGTTCGGGAATCTGTCATCCAGCAGCTGGGGTTGAGTCTGCGGGACTTCATCAGTGTGGGGTTGTGTCTACGGGACTTTAGCAGTGTAATGTGAGTTACCTTCCAGTTGGGGTGGGTCTACGGCCACAATGTCGGCCCACTAGTAGGAGTTGTTTGTTAGATGATTGTCTTTGTAATAAATATCCGGTATGCCATTATCTGTTATGCTTGTGTGCTAGGATGCTTTGTGATACATGTTAGTAGTAGTAGGGGTGAAATAGGCCCTGGATACTGGTTGGAAGATACCGAAGGGGTCGTCAGAACCCATGCATGCCTAGAAGTATTTTTATGATATGTTATATGTGATAGTGGTAGTAAGAGGGGAATAGTCCCCAAGTTCAGTCGTTAGGACTGAAGGGTAGGTCGGGCACCTAGATATGCCTGACAGTATGTTTATGCTATATTTTATGTGATAGTAGTAGGGGTGAAATAGTCCCCGGAGCCGGTTGGGATAAACCGGAGGGTAGGTCAGCACCCCAGAACTGCTTGACATGGGTTAGTCAGCACCCCAGAACTGCTTGACATGGGTTGGTCAGCACCCCATAACTGCTTGACATGGGTAGGTCGGGCACCCCAGAATTGTCCAGCAGTGTGTATGTTGTGTGGTATGTGGTATGATGGGGGAACTCACTAAGCTTTGTGCTTACGGTTTTCAGTTTTGGTTTCAGGTATTATGTTTTCAAAGGAAAGGAGTCGGCTCGATCGCAACGCATCACACTATGTTTTCCGCGCATGAGATCCTTGGGATTACACTCTGATATTACTTTATGATAACACGTTTGACTATTGACACTTGGGTTTTGACATGAGATGTTATTATGGATGTTTTTTTATACTTATGGTTTTATAGCAACTTATTTAAAAATGAAATTTTTGGCCTTGAATTTTGGGATGTTACAAAAACCGTAGGCGAAACCGCGACATCGAAGAATTCACCGTTGAAGAACCTCAAATCTGTTTTTAGCAAGAAAAAGGGCAAGAAAGTAGGAGAATCCAGCATCTCTTCATTGGCGGACGAAGACCCAAAGAAGGAGGAAACTGAGTACGAAACCGAAAAGGAAGAAAGCGAATTTGAAGAAGGAAGCGACATAGAAGGCGAACTTGCTAATACCATGGCGAACATCGATGAAGTTCCCATGGGCGAATGGAAGAAAAGGATTCGAAATGATATCGGCCCAGGACTCGTGCAACCCGTGATTCCTGCAACTGCCAACTTTGAGCTTAAGGGCCACATACTCGCCCAACTTAAAGAACTCCCATTCTACGGGAAAGATCATGAAGATGCATACAAGCATCTAGATGAGGTCAATGACATAGCCGACTACTTCAATGTTCCAAATGTGGCTCACGATACTGTCTTGCTTCGTATGCTACCGGTCACATTTAAGGGGGCGGCGAAAGATTGGCTAAAATCACTTCCTCCAGGATCCATCACCACTTGGGCTAAGATGAAAGAGGAATTTATTGATCAATTTTGCCCTCCATCAAAGATAGCAAAGTTGAAAAAAGCCATAGCAAACTTTGAACAACAAGCTGGAGAGTCACTATATGAGGCGTGGGAGAGATACAAGGGCTTATTAAGGAATTGTCCACATCATGATCTGAACAGTTAATAGGAAGTCTCCATTTTCTATGATGGAGTGAACATGACAACCAGACAGCTCCTTGATTCACAAGGACCCCTCACAAAGAAGCCACCCCCGGTGATAAAGCAACTCATTGAAGAATTCTCTAAGCACTCTAGAGAATATCATAATCCAAGGAATGATGTAACTAGGGGATCGGCTAATGCGACTTTGGAAGATATGTCGGCAGTTATGGCAATGTTGCAAAGCATGGATAGGAGGATGACTAAGATGGATCAAACAATCCATGCTATTCGGGTTGGGTGTGAAAACAGTAACGGGCCTCATTTGACTAGAGATTGTGACCTTGATGAGAATGGAAACCGGAAGGTTCAAGCTTTCTACTCGAGCGGTGATCGTTTTGATGAAGATTGGAGAAAACCTAAGAAAAAATGGTTACCTTATGATGAGTATAAAAAGGCCAAGGAAGAAAAGTATGAACAAAAAGGAAGAGGCTTCTACCAAAGGGAAGAACACCCGAAGGAAAAGAAATCTGATTTGGAGTCGATGCTTACCCGATTTGTAGCTGCTTCCGAGAAAAGGCACGAAGGAACTGAAGCAGCAATCAAGGAGCAACAAACAATGATGAAGGAACAACAAGAGATGATGAAAAATACGCAAGCACTCGTTAGGAATCAACAAGCTTCAATCCTTACCATAGAAAAACAACTCGGGCAGGTAGCAAGCAAATTAAATGAAAGATCGCCAGGAGGACTTCCGAGATATACCGAACAAAACCCGAGACGAGCTCACATTCAAGCCATCACCACTAGAAGCGGAAAAATTATTACTCATTTAACGCCTTTAGACAGAAACAACCCAGAAGCAGAGAAGGAAGTTCAAGAGGAAAATCAAGGAAGTGAATCTCGACAATCACCACGACGTGGCAAGAAGCTGAAAAGAAGGTTGTTGAACCTGTTAAGCCATACCGTCCACCATTGCCTTTCCCGAGTAGAGCAATTCAAGAAAAGCATGCTGAAGATTACCGGAGGTTTTTAGATCACATAAAGTCTCTTGAAATCAACATTCCCTTCCTTGAGGCTTTAGCCGAAATGCCAAAATATGCCAAATTTCTCAAGGACCTTTTAACAAACCGCAAGAAAATGGAGGGATTATCTAAAGTAGTATTGAATGAAACTTGCTCAGCTGCAATGCTCAACATGCTACCAAAGAAGATGGGGGATCCAGGAAGTATAACATTGCCATGCCAATTCGGGAATCTAGCAACAAGCCATGCTCTAGCCGACTCGGGAGCAAGTGTCAACTTGATGGCCTATTCGTTTTTCAAGAATCTTGATCTTCCCAAACCAAGACCGATCCGCATGGTTATCCATCTAGCCAATAAAACTATGACCTTTCCAAGGGGTATTTGTGAAGACTTACTAGTAAAAGTTGACAAGTTTGTTTTTCCCGTTGATTTCAATGTTTTGGATATGGAGGAAGACGAGCAAGTCCCGATCATCCTTGGAAGGCCATTATTGAGTACAGCCCGAGCCTTGGTAGATATAAGAGAGTCCAAACTTACTCTACGAGTTGGAGAAGAAGCAGTTACTTTTGGAGTTAATCGGGAAATCAAATATTCAAGGATAAGTGATGATACGACGTTTTCTGTGGATGTGTTAGATGAAGTACTTGAAAAAGAGCTAGAGGGTTGGAAAGAATAAGAAACTGAGGGATTCATGGTGCTTGAAGAAGGAAATTTTGATCCCGAACTCGACTTAAAAGAATTAGAGAAGTTATTGGAAGAAAGTGAGTATAATGAAGCAATAAAAGAGGCAGAAGAGGCAACACGACGTGGTGACGAGAACACGTCGTGGCAAGATATTTTTCCACGAAACGGAATTAAAAGTTGTGACACCACGATGTGGCAGGATGCCCACATCGTGGTAACTGACGAGAAACCAAAAGTTTAGCTGAAAGCCCTCCCCGAACACCTGGAGTATGCATTCTTAGAAGAAGGACAACAAAAGCCAATAATAATTGCTTCCGATCTATCGAAACATGAAAAAGAAAGCCTCGTGAAAGTATTAAAGAAAAGACAAAGTGCCATAACATGGAAGATCACTGACATCAAGGGGATTAGTCCAACCTATTGTTCTCATAAGATCAACTTAGAAGATGGAGCTAAACCCATAGTGCAACGTCAAAGAAGAATCAATCCAAATATGCAAGAAGTAGTTAAAAAGGAGGTGGTTAAACTATTAGATGTTGGTATCATTTATTCCATCTCCGATAGCACATGGGTAAGTCCGGTCTACATTGTACCAAAGAAAGGAGGAATGATAGTTGTTGCCAATGAAGCTAACGAATTGATTCCAACAAGAACAGTGACTGGGTGGCGCGTTTGCATCGACTATCGGAAACTTAATGATGCTACATGCAAGGATTACTTCCCACTACCATTTATCGATCAAATGCTCGAGAGGTTATCTGGTCATCTCTACTACTGTTTCCTTGATGGTTTCTCGGGTTACTTTCAAATCCTGATTGACCCGCAAGACCAAGAGAAGACCACTTTTACTTGCCCAAGTGGAACATTCGCATATAGACGCATGCCTTTTGAGTTATGCAATGCACCAGCTACTTTTCAAAGGTGCATGATGGCAATCTTTCATGACATGATCGAGAAATTTATGGAGGTTTTCATGGATGACTTCTCGGTTTTTGGGTCATCTTTTGAAGATTGTTTGTCCAACTTGGATCTAATGCTAGCAAGATGTGAGAAGACCAACCTTGTCCTTAATTGGGAAAATTGTCACTTCATGGTGAAGGAAGGAATTGTGCTGGGACACAAAGTCTCAAGGTTAGGGATAGAGGTGGATAGAGCAAAGGTTGACAATATAGCTAAATTACCACCTCCAACAAATGTAAAAGGAGTGAGGAGCTTTCTAGGCCATGCGGGATTTTACCGCCGTTTCATTAAAGACTTTTCGAAGATCACAAGGCCATTAACTCAACTTCTTTTGAAAGATGCCCCATTTGATTTTTCAAAGGAATGTCATGAAGCGTTTCAAGTGTTGAAGGAGAAGTTAACTAGTACACCTATTATGATAGCTCCGAATTGGAGTCTTCCTTTTGAGCTAATGTGTGATGCTAGTGACTATGCGGTGGGAGCTGTTTTGGGACAAAGAATTGACAAGCATTTTCAGCCTATTTACTACGCAAGAAAAACCTTGAACCCAACACAAAAGAACTACACTACTACCGAGAAGGAGCTACTAGCGGTGGTATATGCTTTTGATAAATTCCGTCCATATTTGGTTTTATAAAAAACAATAGTTTTTACCGACCATTCTGCCCTTAAGTATATTTTTGCTAAACAAGATGCTAAACCAAGATTGATACGTTGGGTCTTGCTTTTACAAGAATTTGACATCGAAATAATAGATAAAAAGGGGATGGAAAATGTGGCTGCCGATCATTTATCAAGACTGGAGAACCCGCACTTGGAAGAGTTAGAAGAAAACAAGATTGGAGATGATTTTCCCGAAGAGTATCTATTGGTCATATCAGGAGAGGTACCATGGTATGCGGACTTAGCCAACTATTTAGCAAGTGAATATATTCCAAAGGATTTGACCCGACAACAAAAGAAGAAATTCCTTTCAGAAATCAAGTACTACTTTTGGGATGAGCCGTACCTTTTTCAAAGTTGTGCAGACGAAATGATAAGAAGCTGCATGTTCGGGAAAGAACGTCGAGAAATCTTGAAGCATTGTCATAGCGGGCCCACCACAGGACACCATGGAGCGCAATATACGGCTAAGAAGGTTTTTGATACCGGTTTTTATTGGCCTATTATTTTTAAAGATGTTACTAGATTTTTCAAGGAGTGTGATTCATGCCAAAGGTTGGGAAACATTCATCACGAAACGAGATGCCTCAAAATAGCATTCAAGTTTGTGAGATATTTGATATTTTGGGGATTGACTTCATGGGACCTTTTCCAATGTCAAAGGGTAATAAATACATATTGGTGGCAGTCGATTATGTATCTAAGTGGGCGGAAGCACAAGCATTACCCAATAATGATGCTCGAGTGGTGGTATGTTTCCTTAAAACGTTATTTTCAAGGTTTGGAGTTCCTAAGGCTCTAATTAGCGATCGAGGCACCCACTTCGCAAATGATCAATTGGCTAAGGTGTTGCAAAAATATGGTGTCCACCCTAGATTCTCAACATCCTATCATCCCCAAACGAGTGGGCAAACTGAAGTTACAAATCGGGCATTAAAAAGGATTCTAGAAAGATCGGTTGGAAGTAATAGAAAGGAGTGGTCAGACAAGCTTGATGATGCACTTTGGGCATTCCGAACGGCTTTTAAAACACCTATTGGTACAACACCATATAGGTTGGTTTATGGAAAGAATTTCCACTTGCCAGTAGGGATAGAGCATAAAGCATATTAGGCTTTGAAGATATGTAATTATGAGTTGGCTGAACTCCGTACAAACCGGTTAATGCAAATGAATGGCCTTGAAGAACTTAGAAACGAGGCTTATACAAGCTCATTAATTTATAAAGACAAGACTAAGAAATGGCATGACATGAGACTTAAGGGTAATAAAGACTTTCATGAAGGACAAAAGGTGCTACTTTTCAGTTCAAGGTTGAAACTTTTTCCAGGTAAATTACAAACTAGGTGGGACGAACCATTTGTTGTTAAACAAGTTTTTCCGCATGGAGCTATTGAGCTTATATCAAGAGACGGGATCCCTTTCAAGGTTAATGGGCATCGAGTGAAGCATTATGAAGAAGGAATGCCAAGTGAAGAAAGAGAGGGTGAAATCGTCAAATTCACACGAGCTGAGACAACGTAAAGCGGGAAGGAGTCCGGCTTATGACTCCTCAAACAGAAGCGCTTGCAGGAGGAAACCTGTGGTTTGGAGTTTGCATTTTCCTTCCTTTTCTTCTAATTTTCTTTTATTTGTTTTAGTTTTATTTAGGTTTTTATTCTCTCATTCTTCTGATTTGTTTATGAATTCGACGTGGGGTATGGCATAACACAAGTGTGGGGTGGCTATTTTTAAGAGTAAATAAATAAAAGATTTTTTTTACCCACCACGAGGTGGTGATTTTTCAGAACATGAATAATCGCGAGTAAATAAATCACCACGACGTGGTGATTCTACCACCTCGTGGCGACGGAAACAACTGCTGTCAAATTTAGGGTTTTTACACCCAAGTCAATACATTTTCACTTTTTTACACCACTCCACTTCTCTCGTCGTGTTAGCCTCCACGAAGAACTCACCATTCTTTCCATTGATTTCTTGCTTTTCTTCACTAAAAGGTATGATTTTCTAGTAATTTCCTTACTCTTAGTTGTTTATTATGGTAGTATAAAGCATCTATTTCTTGATTAGAACACATTTAGGGATAATTTTGGGAACCTTGGGTTCCGATTTTTGCAAAAAGCGGACCAATTTTTGGGTGTCTTGAGCCTTGATTTCGTTACCATTCTACTACATTTTATGTATAGAACAAACCCTGAACTTGTATTGAGTTGATATGGAGTTGAATCTGGTCCGACTCTACCAGGTCTCACGAACAGTGGATCGACCACGACGACTCGTCGTGGTCCTCGTCGTGGTGATGTTTTTCACAGTCTGTTCAGTTTTGTTTTGATTATACTGATGCACATGGTTTCTTGTGTGGTCTTTATGGTTATTTTACAGACATGGATAGCAGGTCTAGGCGAAACCAACCCGGAAGTCGTCCCGACTTTCCATGGTATAATTTTCCACGAAATGTAAATACCGAAATTTATACAAAATGGAATGCCAAACTCGATTGGGTGAAGCAACGTATGGTTCATGTCCCTGCATTTGTGGTTTGGTATTGGATGGGTTCAACCGGTTTAATGGAGGCAATGGAACCCTTTCTTGATAAGGTGTTTGAAAGCATTCATGGACCATTCGTTTGTATGGGGTGGAGAAGGATTTTTCAGATTCAAGAGACTGTTTACAAGGAGTTAGTAATGGAGTTCTTATCTACTGTTTCATTTGCAAGGAAAACTGGTATTTATGCGGATGACAATTTGACTTTCTGCCTTGGTGGTGAGAGGAGAACACTGAGCCTTGCTGATTTTTCCATCAGAATAGGGATTTATCTTCCATCTGAAGTTGATTCTGAATCCTACCAGCAGTATATTGCAGATTGTGTGAGGGATATCGAGGGGTTCAAGGCTGAAGAACATTGGTATGCAATAGCTAATGGTGCATATCAAAAAGGGACAGCACAGGAGAGCGATATCCGTTCTCCCATTCATCGCTTACTTCACCGCCTTATCACTAACACTTTTAATGAGCGCCAAGAGGGGGACAAATGTCCCACTATTAATGTTTTCTTCCTATGAACACTTACTTCACCGGATGCCCATGTGGATCTACCCTTTCTTTCGGCAGAATTTCTTGCAGTAAGGGCAGCTAAGGATCGACGTGGCTCCCCTTTGTATGGTGGCATGCTCATTACTCGTCTCGCCCGTTCCTATGGAGTATTTAAGAAACGTGATGCTGCGCTGTTAACTGTTGAGCCACAAAAGCCTTTCTCGACCCTTGTTTATAAGAGGGAAAATATTGTAGTTGATCATGGATTTGGTAATTTTGGTATTCCCGATGACGCTCCACGAGGTCGAGTTCCAAGGCGGGTACGACCAAGGGGAAATGAACCTTAAGGAGAGGAGCCACCAGTTGTGCCATAGGTTGATGAGATGCACATGGACCCATACAATGTTGCTAGGCGGAGGTTTGAGGATAACTTAGCAAGAAGTGGAAATTATACTAACATGGGTATCGATTATCTTATGGAGCAGTTACATTTTCCCCCGCCCGCTCATTTTCCTCCTACATACCCTTACGCGCCAACTTGGGACGAATTATGGAGGGAGCAACAAGGTGGGGCTGGTGGAAGTGGTGGTGGAGGAGACGATGAGGAAGATTGAGTTTTATCCTTTTATTTGATGGTTTTTAGACTTTTTTTATTTTGTTTTATGTAGTACTTGAAAAATTATGTATTTGTTTTGGTTGCTTGAACAGTGTTTCCTACTTGTATTACCTTTTTCTTTGTCTTAGTTCCAGGTACTATTCTAGAGTCCAAGTGAGGGTATGTTTGGCAAAAGAGAGTTCGTTATAGTGAAGGTTTAGAGAACGTCGAGAGAAGCGAGATTTGACAACATTTTTCGAGTGTTTAATTGAGTCATAGAGTGAATAGTCACGTCGTACAACTTTATTCAAGAGATAGTGTCACTTATAGTTCGTTTTTCAGTACATTTCGACATCCGATTTTGATTTTTTGAGACCACCACGACGTGGCAATGTACAACACGCCGTGTTGTCGCATGAAAAATTCCAAAAAAGTGTTCTGTTTGGCCCAACACGTCGTGGTAATATCTACCACGACGTGGTGGTTTTCGAGTCATTTTTCGGGTCCAAACTCGCACTTTCAGTAGTCTACGTGTTCCTGAGTGGCGTTTCATACATTATATTCATTCTCATGGTATGGATGAGCTGTTCCCACACCATAGAATTGTATTTTCAAGCAATAATGAAGAATTATCCTGGCTGCAACGACATGGTTGACATTTTCCTATGTTGTGGGGGAGTTTTTTAAAGCATAAGGAGGCTGCCATTTTCTTTTCCAATTCCGAGTCCACACGTTCAAGCAAGCTAGAAGTCTTTCCCATGTGTCAACATGCATCTTCTATCTCAGGGGAGTTTGTTCTTTTTTTTTCTTTTCTCCCTCTTTTTAATTTTATGTATACCATGCAATGAGGGCATTGCATGAAATAAGTGTGGGGTAGGGGGTATATTGCATGAGAAAAAGCATTTGATTTTTTTTTTAATTTTTGCATCAATACTTTCTAAATTTGCATATAAGCTTGAAATAATAGTTTAACTTAGGAAACTTAGCTAATTAAAATTGTCGCTAAGTGAAGTATGGGATGATCCGAAGAGGACCAAAATGTTTACTTGAGCCAACACATGTTAGAGTGTATTTGTGGCTTCCCATTTCCTAGTGAAAAGTCATGAAGTATGAAAGGTAATCTGGTAGCTTATATGGAATAATACGTTTTGCAGCCAAAACCTGAAATCCATCCAGGAAAGCTTAGGTAGTCATTGCACTTAGACTAATACCTTAACCAATAAAGGTTGAAGCTAAGCTCCTTGTTGAGAATACATGTAAAAAAAAGAGAGAGAGAGAGAGAAATTACCGAAAAGTTAAAGGGATTTTGGAGCAGTCAAGTATGAAGTCCAAAGATCAAAATTCTGAAGAAATCAAAAAAAGTTAAAGATACCAAAATAATCAAACAAAGAAAGTGGTGAATTCAAGTAAATTAAAGATCAAATATACAACAAAGTGAAGAATTCAATGAGCTCCATTATAGTATCAAAGTTGTAATTTCTAGAATTTATGTATGCTTGGTTGTTTAGCCAAAAATACCTTGAGGTCAAGAAAGATTTTTGAGGATTGATTCGAAGGGTTGCAGAAATGAGTGTCATATAAGCTAAGGGGTGAAGGTTCATAGGGATTGTGAGTATTTAGGAATGGGGAGTTCTTAGGAATTATAGACACAAATACATGCATTGAGGTCTTGGGATAATGGTTGGGTTTGAAATGGATTATTTTGTATTTTGCTGGTGAAATTAAAAATCATTTTGCTTGGGGGCAAGCAAAGAATAAGTGTGGGGTATTTTGATATGTGCATATCTATACACATAATTTGATAACATATCTTAATATTTTAATTACTTTTATGCCCTTATTAGAACAAAATATACTTAATTTGTTATGAATTATGTTGTAGGGACCAAAAGACATGCTTGGAGAAAAAAGGAAGCTGGAAGCTGGATTAAGGAAGTTGGAAGTTGAAAGTTTGGATCAAAGCCCTAAAATGAAGAAAAATATACCCAACACGTCGTGGTGATCGTACCATGGCGTGGCAACTTGAAGAATCCCGATCAGCTTAGAAGACTTGGAGAATACGGGATAAACACGATGACCACGGCGTGGTGGATCTACCACGACGTGGTGCTCTGATTTCGGGAAAAGTATAAATAGATCACTCAAACCACCGAATGAAGACTTTTGGCTCTGGAGAATTCGATACTTTTGGAGGCAAAACACTGGAATTAAGGCTTGGGAAGCGAGGATTTCATTCACAACCTTGGAAGAAGGAGCATTAAGGCAATTGAACTTACACTTCGATTTTTTATTAGGTTTAGCTATGTCTTTTACTATGAATTTCATTTTTGTGACATTGTTTGCTGAAATCATGAGCTAAATACTCATGACTTTCGTTTAGCTTAGGATGAGTTGACTAATTGAGGTTGATTTTATGGTTTGGATTTAGAGATTTTGTTATTTGTTGATTTAGCTTATTAAAGAACCTCAAGTAATTTTGATAACTATTTTTCTCTACTTATTGCTGAATTTGATTAAGTTAGTATGACCATCTCTCTTAGTTAAATTTGAATCTTATGATCTTGTGATTTGCAAAATTGTAGGACTAGAGTTTTGAACAAAACCTAGGGTTAAGTAGAAAAGTGGGTAAAAGAGTATAGGAGCTAATATATGACGAAAAATCGTGTATTAAATTGAATCAATAAACCAAATTGGTCAATTAATTATAAGTCTAATCAATTCGAACTAAACACTAGTGAACTTGTAAGTTTGTCCGCTTGATCACCGAATAAATAAGCTAGTTTGCTAAAGGATTAAATTGGTGAATACTAATTTGGTCATCTTAGGAATCGGTAACTAGAGAAACTAAATCCATTGCACTTCCATAAATCAACCATAATAGCAACTAAATCCGAAGCTAAACGAACGTCTCTTACTCACCCTTGGTTAATTCATACTTGTTTACTTGCTTTAGTTTAGTGACAGCTTAATTAAGTGAATTTATAGCTAGTTTGATAATTTAAGTATCTAGTCTTGCAAAACTAGGAAAACAAAACCCTTTTGTTAATTAATTAGTAATTAGTTAATAGTAGAATAAAGTAATTTAAACACCGTTCCTTGCGTTCGACACTCGTTCTTACCATTGCTATACTATTGCACGATTAGGTATACTGCCTAGTGTGTTTAATAGTCTAGTGAAGGAAATAGCTTTTATAAATTAAAACTTTGATAAAAATATAAACACATTAAATACACGACAGTGTGGAGCTAGAAAAAACATTATATATTGTTTGACACGTACCAAAAAAAGTTTTAGCTTTATGACAAGAATTTTTCATATCACACAAAACTAAGTTTAAACTATGACATCCATAAGACATATAAAAAGCTCTTGAGTTTATATCAAACAATCTTTTTTGTACACCTTGATGTTTGCTTTTCATATTTGCTCCATTATCATATCCTTGTCCTCGAATACAATTAATATCCAAGTCAAGAGATTTTAAAGCATTTTGTAAAACATTAAAAAGTCCTAAACTAGATGTATCTTCTATAATTAAAAACTCTAAAAAAAATCTTCAACTTTCATTGGAACACTTGCAACATCAACACATCTAATAATCAAAGTCATTTGTTCTTTACGACTTGCATCCGGAGTGTAATCTAGAATTATCGAAAAATATTTTGAATTTTTTATTTTTGTAATAATTACACTTCTTACTTCGGATGCCAACATTTCAATTAATTCATTTTGAATTTTATAACTAAGGTAATGAAAATGACTTTTTTTTATTATCTTGAATAAATTGAAAATGGTGTTTCATTACAGGATCAAACTCAACAATCATTTGAAGTACATCTAAATGGTTACCATTAGATTTCTCATATATTTTTTCATTAGTTCCACGAAAAGCCAAGTTATATTCAGCTAAAAATTTTACAACGACAATAATTCTTATCAAAACTTCTTTCCAATGTTGAGTATCTTTTTTTATTCTTTCTTGTAACTCTTTATCAATTGTTTCATTTTTCCTTAACTTAAGTCGTGTTTGTGTCCATGTTTTTAAATTAATCATGTGTTCAGAACTATGTTCATGTTCATTCAATTTTTCACTAAGATGTTTCCAATCATTAATTATTTCGGTTGCCAAATTACTTCTAGATCGAGCTGTTTTAAATAACTTATAAAAAAACAAAACACTTTATAAAGTTCTTTCGAACACACCAACCACTTTCTATCATAAGAGTCACTGTTCCTTAATTTACGAACATAAAATTCACAAGAAAAATGTCTACCTAGTGCATCTTTTAGAAAATTTGTTATTTTCAATTTCCCTAATATGCCATTTTTCTACAAGCAAATCTTTCATTTTTAAATCTAACTTATCCCATACTCTTGGATCAAAAATATTAATATCACTAGATTTATTAACAAAATCATTATTTTCATGATCATTAGAATTTTCAATAGGTTCATTAGAAGTTTCAATTGGACCTTTAGAATTATCAACAAAATCATTAGTTTGAACATCATTCGAATTTTCATCATTATTTTCACTTCTAACAAAATACTTATTTAAAGATCCTTGTAATTTATTAGTAAGATCTTGTTCTCTTTGTTTTCGTTTTCTATTTTGAGCACCAAATGGTTGTTTTCTAGGAAACATATTTAAACTTCACAAAAAAAAATTAAAAGTCAAAAAATGTAGTAACAACAAAGAAGGATACAACCTAAAGTTACTTAGCAATCCGTATCCACAGCTTGAAGTTATCAATCCGTATCCACAACCTAAACAAAAAAAATACTATCCTTTAGATTTTCAAAAATTAATCTAACAACATATTATTAAAAAATAAAATACACATAACTTTTTCAACATCATAATTTACATATCAAAATTTAATTTGTGATTATATACAACAAATTATTTAGAATTTCAGAAAATCATATCATTATTCAAAAAAAAATACATCAGTTTTTTAATATAAGAATTTCGAAATCATCATTTACATATCACACTTTCAAAAATCAGAATTATAAACTAATAACTTTAGCAATCGATATACATGCAGTCATTCAGAATCAGAAAAATCAAAATAAGAATTCACATATCAGATTTCAAATTATATAAAAACAATCAAAGTTATTTTGATCATAAATTAGAGTAGTTACAAGAAATAGAAGAAAAAGATTACCTAGAAAATTAATGAAACTTAGTGTAGTTCAGGATCAACAAGACTGCAACCTTGATCGAAATTTCACTTCTCCGGCCAGTAAGCTGTATAAGAAAACTGAAATTTCATAAATTTTAACCAGTAATCACTATTAGATTTTCGAAACTTAAAGTAGGTTATGCAAGAAATTTGAAATAATAGAAAAAACTTACTGGATTACAGGATTAGGACTTCAGGAGGATGAATTCAATCAATCACAATATGGCACCTTTGAATCTTCACTTTAACACAACAGATTTACTGCAATAGATAAACTATTATAACTTTAAAGTAGTAGAGGTCGATTTAGAAAGAAAGAACATATGAGAAGCTATCGAGAGAAAGGGCGAGAGAAGGCTGAAGGCTGAAGCGGACGAGAGAGGCAGAGAGCAATGAGCGATCGATAGAGCCATAGAGTGATAAAGGAGATGATTTTAAATTCTAATCGAGTAGTCAACGGTCCATCTCCATTCTCCGGAAGGGACGCCCGACGCCTCGTGTTCTTCATCTTCAGTTGGCTTGTGTTTTAGATCGAAGACGAATTGAAGAGTCACCATGCGTCTATGCGAAATTGATAGTTGGCGCTAATTAGGTCTCCATCGTCTGCTGCCCCTGACGTCTTCACATGGGTTTTACTGGACTAACCAAGTAGATGTGGCCCAATATACAATAATACTATAACAAGCTTTAAAAAATTGATGCCCCACTAGAACTTGATGGGCTTGGGCCGGCACTGACTCCTCCCTTAATTAGTGTTTAACAACACAAATACACACCAAAAAAGATAGTGACAGCGAGATTCAGCATTCCCGTAATTTTTGCAGAACCAAATCAACAAAAAATATATATATATATATATATATATATATATATATATATATATATTATTTCATTAGGTTTAAATCCGTATTAACCACGGTTGATAATGAAAAAACATTATTCATAATTGGATTTTATAATATTAAATATTTTAAAAAAATATTAATTTACAAAGATTGAAAATTGTATGTAAGTTTATAACTTTGTTTTAAAATAAATATATACATTGTTATGAATATTCTGCAAATCAGTTTCCTTGTGCCTTGCGAGTTTACTCACTTATTGACTCGTACAATCGCAAACATGTCAAACTCCTAGGTTATAACCTGTATGTTAAATGTTCACAAAAACTTTTTATATAAAATACGAAAAACACTTTTTAAATGCTTCTAAAACTTGTACACAAACTACAAACACTATAAATCTATAGAACAAGTGAATTTTTTTTGGATCAAAAGCTTTTGGTGTCCAACTTCTCTTGTACAAATAAAAATGTAATTAGTATAAAATATTGTATGGAAAAAAAGTATATGAAATTTTGTAATGTGTAACTGAGATGGTTCCAAAATCTCATAAACGGTCTTTAACTCGTGAATTATAAGAAAATAATATTGTTCATAATATGAATTTGAGAGTAGGATTGTAAATACTATTTGATGAATTATCTAAAAATAAATTAAATTAAAAAAATACGAGAAAGTAACTAACATTTTGTTGAAGTCTATGACTTGATCAATATCATTTTCATCAATATCATTATTGATGAAAAAAACGACATTTTCAACAAACTTGTCAAAAAGTTTATTTTTGCAAATTACACAATCATCATGATATTTGGATTGTTTGCAATGTATTCATTTTTAATATGATAATTGGTTTAAAATTTGCAATTGTGCTCCAAACCAATCCGAATTTATGTTGTTGTTCATAGTATACTTAAATTGACAAGTTTTTTTAACACTTTGGCTTGGATTTTCCTTCCCTACGATGAAGAAGCATATAACATTAGTAAAAAAAAAGGAAATAATTATATTAAATAAATAATTACAAAAATAAACAAAGTATATTGTTTCTAAAATACCCCGTCAACAAAAGTGAAACAAAAGAAAGTCAAAATTACATGTCTTTTAAACCTAATCGACTAGATAAACTAAAGATAACCAACTCCCACATTTGACTCTTCCTCTCCTTCCCTTTTTTCTCCTATCGGCCTCAACTACACCTCTACAAGTCGCACCTTCAATCCGGTGTTACTTCCGCCTCCGGTTTCATCTGATTCCGGCGCTTCTGGAACCGCCAAGCGTCCGCCTCCGCCGCTACTGGCTCCGCCAAGCGTCCGCCACCGCTGCTGATGTCTCAGTTCGTCGCCTTTGCTTCCACCAGCTTCTTCCTCGGTTAACTCTCATTCAGCTACACCAGGTGACTCGATTTCTTCATTTCCTGCTAAGTAACATAGAGCCAACTTACACTAAGATTTGGTTAAACCTTAAACGAAAATAAGGAACTTTAGTGTTGTTTCAGATTTTTAAGAGTATGTTTTCTTTCAGATTTTTTTGATTATCATAATCTTCAAATTATTAGATTGTTATCAGAACATCTTTACTTTTCACATGGACTTTACATCAAAAAAAAATTGGACTTTGAAAAAATCGAATTTTTACTTTTCAAATGGACTTTGAAAAATTCAATTTTTTAGAGATAATCAAGAAACTGTCAAAATAGATAAAATATCAAGAAAAATTAACAAAGTACTAACCTGCTGTTGTTTGATCTTTGTATTTGTGTTTCCTGTGGTGGAAGAGATGAAGAAAACGAAAAAGTGACAAGTATAGAAAAGGGACGATGGACATACTTATAATGAGAGTCAAAACATACACAAAGCTTTGTCATACACAACCACACACAAATGTTTGTGTTTATACCAAAAAATGTAATAAGAAATTGACATATGAAGAAGAGGTAACAGGAAGAAGAGAACGAATACTTTTATATTTGTAGAGTAGCTAACCTGTATCGATTTGAAAAATGTAAACGTATATGTATATAAGAATGGGAAGTCTAAACCCTGTTTTTTTTTTTTTTTTTTTTTTTTTTTTTTATTATATTTGAGATAGAAACTATCGGTAATTTAAGAATGTTTAAATTAGGAACAGATTATATTTAATTATTTTATTGTTATTAAATGGAATTCAAATTGATTAGCCTGATTTTTTGGGATAGAGTAAAATCATAATCTTAAATGGCGGACGAATCATGTTTCCATTTTAATTGAGTTTGAATTTTTTTTTGCAGATCACGTTCCTGATTTTCCTGCAATGTGAGTTGAAAGGACCAAAAGGGCTATTTGGGAGATTTTGAGCGGGAAAAATAGCTTGCGCTCTTTTATTAGTATAGGAGATCGGCGTGTATATATATATATATATATATATATATATATATATATATATATATATATATATATATAGCTTACATGCTCTAAAGATCTATATTTATACGTACACTATTGAATTTCCTGCAAATAAAATGGTTGACATTCATGATCTTGCTAACACCGTAATCCCTTCATCTACAATATGCAACCCCGGAAAGAGAAAGAGGAAGCAACCGGCTCAGATATCCAAAAAGGGAGAAGTTGAAGAGGAGGACACGGAGTGGGTCCCTAGCCAACGAGAGACGGGTGCTATCACCAAACTTTGGAGTGATAATGATGAAATTTTACTACTTGAAGCTTTGAGGAAAAGCCGTGACAAGTCTGATATGATCATGTTACATAATATTACGATGGAATGTTTTGAAAGACCATTTTCCAAACTTCAGGTGAGTCGTAAGGTCCGTACTCTCAAGACTAAGTTCTTCAACACTTCAGAAAAGGTTTTGCCAGCAAGCACCCATGATGCCAAGATTAGCAACCTTTCCAGAGAGATTTGGGGTCAAACTGAAACTGAAACTGTAGATGTTGGTCCTTTTTTGACACCGAGAGAGTTGGAGGCACGCTATCCACGTGTCAGTGCAAGTATAGATGATCTGCCCCCATATAACAAGATGACTGTGGAAGCAAAAAACGTGATAAGAGAATGCATGTGCTTTATTTCTCCACAAGAGCTTCATGAGATCGAATATGAATGGGCTGATTATCGTGAAGGGGAGGTCATGAGTACAGCAAAACAGATGTCTCTGAGCAATAAAGAGTCCAAACTCCTTCAAAACGGAAGGCATGCTTATAACCTAGCGCATAGAATTAACACGCATGTTGTTTATCATTCTCACTAGCTATATATGTCATTTATTTAGGCTGCCGGTCTTACTCTTTTGTCTACTTCTAGTCAAGCTTTTTTTTCCTTTAGAGTATATGTTTGCTACATGATCTTTAGAATGGCAATTTGTGATCATGAGAGTTCACGCTGCAAGAGTTTGCAAGTGGAAATATTAATCTTTTCCCCTCGTACTACAAAATCGATTATACAGTATGGTCATAGAACCGTTTTCTATTTAAAAACTAAACAGAGTACAGTATTATATAAGTAGAATGGAGTAAATTGCTGTACAAACGAAAAAGAAATTACAAAAATTAAAAACATATATGGTTGTTTGTAAAAGCTTTGTAGCATGGGGCTCTGGCCCACAACAGTAGTAGAAAAACATGTTAGCACTAACGGCCGCTTCGGTCGGTATTCCATCTATTGAAGGTTGTTTCCTACGAAAAAGGGTAATAAATATCACCAACAAGTTTCACACAAAATTTGTGATGGATTTCTAACGGATGCCGTCAGACCTTGTTTGACAAAATTACCGACAGTCTTCCAACGGTTAACCGATGGATAAATTCACCGACGAATTTTCGACGGACACTTTAAGCGACGGCCGTAAGGATGATCAATAAAATGATTTTTTTTTTAAATAGTAAATTAACTAATTAAACAAATACACATCTTCTCCCCTAATAAAAGAATCCTTAAGATGCCACATGTCAATTTTCTACATTTATATTTTGCCACATGGCACGTTTCTAAATCCTCACCAAATAATTTCTTCTCATTCCTACATAATTATAAAAAAACGAATTTAAGTAATTATTGGTCATTCAAATTCATATTTCAAATGCAAAGAAACCAAAATGTTAGCCTAAATTTTCATCAAATATCCTTAGATTCTAGGGTTTTATTTGGTACGATTTCACCTTCATCTATATCTCATCTATATCTCAGCTGCTCCCATGGCACCTTCCCTTATTTCTCATGATGCTTCTAGATCTTTCATTGATTTAATTGCTTTATTTAAATTTTATTAATCAAGCGTTTTGGGCAGATGAAGGTTTTTGTTGGAGATAGAACCATGTTTAGAGCTAGAGCTATTTCATTGGCGATACAAGTATGATGATCAACATAGTTTTCCCTATCATGGTGCTTATGTTTCTTATGTTGATTTTGGTATGTAGACTGTAAATAATCGAAATCTTTGAGCTATGAACGACTGAAACCTTAACCTCTTACCAATACTTGACATCTAACATTCCCATTTAAAGTCGGTACTTTATAGAACCCCATATAAGCATTATACTTTATATGTAGATTAGATCTTTGTTTTATGCATTTTCTTTTTTACACTTTATGTTTCTTGCTACCGCTTTCACTGACATGGTGGATCTATTTTGATCAAATTTGGTTTTCTATGTTTCTTATTTGTTGAATCAGTTTAAATTATGCCAATTAGGGTTCTATCTACTTATACTCTTTGTCATGTGTTTTCTCTCAATCCGTTAAGAGATTCAATTGTTGGTGGTGTTTGGCATTGCTGCTTGACAGCAAGTAACTTGAGGAGTCTGGTGTACACAATTCAATGGTTATGTTGGATCTATATTGATCAAATTTGGTTTTTCTATGTGTGTTATTTGTTAAATCAGTTTAACTTATGCCAATTAGGGTTCTATGTGATTAACTGTAAGCACTTTCCCTAATCACTATTTAGTCACATCTCTCTTTTTCTTCTTTTTTTCATCTACTTATACTCTTTGTTGTGTGTTTTCTCTTAATCTGTGATAAACCCC
Source organism: Lactuca virosa (assembly GCF_052849685.1). Taxonomy (NCBI): domain Eukaryota; kingdom Viridiplantae; phylum Streptophyta; class Magnoliopsida; order Asterales; family Asteraceae; genus Lactuca; species Lactuca virosa. The sequence continues at coordinate 331,664,990 of NC_136426.1, read as the reverse complement.
CACTCTGGTTTGTTTATCAAAGAAAAGGATGCAGGGGCAATTTGGTCAAAGACCCAGCAACATCAGTCCCTTAGCATTTGTTGCTGAGTGGGAGGGGGGTAATTTTATTTTTATTATATTAGTTTATGTTGTTGCCATGATCTTCTCGTTTGGGCCTGTTTTCGTGGGGCACAACATTCCCTGTCCTGGAATCCCTTGTCTGCTCTGTGGTCCCATTATGAGGGTATAAATAATCATCTTTCTTCTGGAGAAGTTTTTGGCTAGAAATTTGTAAAAGTCTCAGACTTATTGGAGAGTTTCCCCCTCTCGAAAGTGGGATTATTATCTATCAATCTTATTTCAATCTAATGAATTTCTGGTGGTTGTGTTATTTCATTTTTTTTGGTTACTAGCTGGTGCTTATCAATTGGTATCAGAGCAATGGTGGCTCCACAAAAGAACACTGCTCCATTGGAGAAGAGGCTTGAAGCTGTGGAAGAAGCCCTGGGAAAGATTTCAGAAGAACAACAACAGCAGAAAACGGTGAACCAACAGCAAGCTAGGGCTACGGAAGATAACAAGCTGATGCAGAATGAGATCATAAGGAAACTTGACTTTCTCATGGGGAAAGTGGAGAAGATAGAAAGAGGTAAGACGGCTGAAACTCCCAACTCTAGTCTTAACACCCCCAATGTCACCATTCTAGACAAGAACCCTAGCCAGGAGAGCCAGAGGGCTAGCGGTTCTGCCAGTGGAGGACCTGAACTCGTTTTGGGTCGTTCGAAGGGCTAAACCAAGGGAGAGGGCGGTTTGAATACAAACACCGGAAGGTCGACATGCCTTCTTTTGATGGAGACAACCCTGATGGGTGGATTTTACAAGCGGAGAGGTATTTTGCCATTTATCAACTGATAAATGAGGAGAAAATCGAAGCAGTAGTTCTCAGCCTGAGCGGAGATGCTCTAGCTTGGTTCCGATGGGCGAGCAAACAACAGATGATAGCTACTTGGGAAGACATGAAAACCGTCTTCCTCAAACGATTCCGACCAATTCATGGTGGCGATTTATACGAACAATGGTCAGCGATACGACAGACGAGCACGATGGAAGAGTACGTCCGGAGGTTCATTGAGCTTTCAGCACCCTTGGAAGGTGTCACTGAGCAGGTCGCATTGGGTACCTTTATGTATGGGCTGAAATCGCCAATTAAAAAAGAGTTGAGAATGTGGGAGCCCAACACCTTGGGCCGAGCCTTTCAATTAGCCCAACAGATTGAAGAGAAGAATCGCTCCAACCAAAACAGCGGGTTCGGTCTCTTGGATCCTAAATCTGGAACATACGTGACCTCTCGATCCTTCGGGGGTGGGTCAACAGCGCTGACACAAGGCACTGGGCAACGATCGGGAAGCAATTTCAAAAAAAAAATACAAACTTTCAAGACAAACCCTTGACTGAAGCCCAAATCATCGACAAACGTGCTAAGGGTCTCTGTTACAAATGCGATGAAAAGTGGAGCCGTAACCACAAGTGTAAAACCCAAATTAATGTGATCTTGGTGGAAGAGGAAGAATCCCCTGCCATGGACGAACCCCACTGTGGGGAAGAAGACCTAATTCCGACCTTGGAAGTGACGGAAGTGAATGGGTCGGTAGAGGTTTCTCTAAATTCTGTTGCTGGTATTACCTCCCCCAAAACCATGAAACTTACGGGTCGACTATGGGATCATCCAGTGATCACCTTGATCGATCCTGGAGCCACCCATAATTTCATCGCCTCTAGGCTTGTCGAAACCCTGGACATTCCGGTCACAGACACGGAACCTTACAGGGTTAAAATGGGCACAGGGGATAGTGAAGCAGGGAGAGGAGTTTGTCAAGGTGTTCTGTTACAACTGCAATAGATCGACATTGTGGAAGAATTTCTCCCACTAAGGTTGGGAAGTGCTGATGTCATCCTTGGGATGAAATGGTTGGAGACACTCGGGACAACACAGACGAATTGGAAGGATGAGACAATAGAGTTTGACATTGGTAACAACATGGTGAAGCTCCAAGGGGAACCATCACTGGGAAGATCCTTGGTTTCTTTAAGAACCATGGAGAGGGAGTTAAAACGCGAGCAAGAAGGGATCCTGATCGAACTATGTAAATTCCAAACAGAGGTCCAACCCACCAAACAAGTCCCTGACTTTTTATCCCCAATTTTAAGTGAATTTGAAAATGTTTTCCAGGAACCAAAAGGGCTACCCCCGAGAAGACAGCAAGAACATCAAATCACCCTTAAAGAAGGCACTTCCCCAGTTAATGTCCGCCCGTATCGGTACCCTCACTTCCAGAAGAGCGAGATAGAAAGAATGATTCAAGAGATGCTTGCAGCCGGAATAATTCAAACCAGCACCAGCCCCTATTCTAGCCCTGTGATTCTAGTGAAAAAGAAGGATGGCTCGTGGCGGTTCTGTGTGGACTATCGGGCTCTCAACCGTGCCACCGTGCCCGACAAGTTTCCAATACCGGTGATAGATGAGTTATTGGATGAGCTTCACGGATCGACCATTTTTAGCAAACTTGACCTCCGCTCGGGGTATCACCAACTCAGAGTGCGAGTTGCAGATGTCCCAAAGACAGCCTTCCGAACACATAACAGTCACTACGAGTTCAAAGTGATGTCGTTCGGCCTCACGAATGCTCCAGCAACCTTCCAAGCCCTCATGAACGACATCTTCCGCCCATTCTTGAGGAAATTTATCCTAGTATTCTTTGATGATATCCTTATTTACAGTAAAAATGAGGATTTGCACAAGGAACACTTACGAATAGCCCTGGGGATTTTACAAGAGCATCAGTTGTTCTTAAACTTACAGATGTGTGAGTTTGGGCAGCAGAAAATGTCATATTTGGCACATGAAATCTCTGCAGCAGGAGTCTCTGCAGAAGTCTCCAAGGCCTAAGCTATGGTAGAATGGCCCACCCCGAAGAGCTTGAAGGAGCTAAGAGGGTTTCTTGGGTTAACAGGCTATTACATGAAGTTTGTGAAGGGGTATGCCAACATAGCAGCCCCTCTAACTAATCAGTTGAGGAAGGACTCGTTTGGGTGGAACAAAGAGGCCGAAGTGGCTTTTGAAAGACTCAAAACTGCCATGACAACAGTTCCGGTACTTGCTATGCCAGACTTCACGAAAGTCTTTGTGGTGGAAACCGATGCTTCCGGGTACGGGCTCGGAGCTGTGCTTATGCAAGATGATAGACCGATTGCATATTTCAGCTGTGCAATTGGGGATAAAGCTCGAATGAAGTCGATATATGAAAAAGAATTGATGTCGATTGTGAAGGCTGTGCTCAAGTGGAGACCTTACTTGTTGGGTCGAAGATTTATAGTAAGGACTGACCAACTCAGCCTTAAATATCTTTTGGAACAGCGGGTAGTGGGAAACGACTACCAATGTTGGGTGACCAAGCTAATGGGATTCTCTTTCGACATCCAATACAAACCTAGGGCCAGTAATCGTGTAGGTGATGCTTTATCTCGAATTGAACCCATGCCTGATTGTAGTTCCTTGGAAATTGGTTGTTGGAAATTTTGGGGTAGATTGAAAGAAGAAATGGTGAATGATGAATTTATCCAGCAGATCAAAGCAGACTTGGAGGAAGATCCTGACAGACATAAGGACTTTACTACATTCCAGGGGAATCTTCTCTACAAGAACCAGCTTGTGATTCCTAAGAATTCTTCCACTATGGAAGAAATTATCAAGGAGTTCCATGACACACCACTAGGAGGGCACGCAGGGGAGAAGAAAACCTATATGAGGGCTAAGGCTGAGGTTTATTGGGTTGGGATGAAGGCAGCTATAGCCGACTATGTCAAAAGATGCACAGTTTGCCAGAAACATAAGAGCTTAACCACATCTCTTGCTGGTTTGCTTCAACCGATACCCCTACCCTCACTCGTTTGGGAAGAAATAACAATGGATTTCATTGAAGGTCTTCCACGATCAGAGGGATGGGATACCATATGGGTGGTGGTAGACCGCTTGAGCAAATATGCCCACTTCATTCCACTCCGACACCCTTTCTCGGCCACCAACCTCGCTGAGAAATTCATGAAGGAAATTATTCGTCTCCATGGCTTACCAAGGTTAATTATAAGTGATCGGGACAGAATTTTTTTGAGCAAATTCTGGCAGGAAATGTTTCGACTGCATGGGGAGGATCTAAAGAGGAGCACAGCGTACCATCCACAATCCGATGGCCAATCTGAGGTGGTGAATCGATGTCTCGAGACATATCTGAGGTGCTTTTGTTCCGAGAAGCCCAAGAGTTGGGCTAAATGGCTGGCCTGGTCTGAGTTTTGGTATAATACTTCCTACCATACCTCCACAAAAACAACCCCCTTCAAGGCCCTATATGGACGGGATCCCCCACCACTCATTCGATATGAGGGGCAAGTCACAACTTTAGATGCTCTTGATCAGCTATTGGAGGACCGGGATGCAATTTTGGATGATCTTAGAATGAACTTGCTCAGGGCACAACAAAAGATGCAGGTACAGGCCAACAAGAAACGCACAGAAAAAGAGTATGCTGAAGGAGATTTGGTGTACCTCAAACTAAGACCATATCGGCAACAAAGTCTAGCCAAACGCCGATACGAAAAATTGGCTGCTCGGTATTATGGACCATACTCGATTAACAAGAAAATTGGGAAGGTGGCTTATCAATTGGAACTTCCTTCCACTGCAACCATTCACCCAGTTTTCCACGTTTCTCAACTCAGGCCGGCTTTCGGAGTACCGGGGAAAACCACCGACTTACCACTACAGCTGGACTCGAATTTGAATTTGGTAGTTCAACCTGCTGTGTTGAAAGGGGTGCGAGAAAAGAAAGGCAGCAATTCCAAAGAAATAGAAGTCTTAATACAATGGGAAGGGCTAACAGAGGCTGAAGCAACATGGGAGGATTTCGAGAAGATGAACCAGCTCTTTCCTCAATTCCACCTTGGGGACAAGGTGGATGTTTAGGCGGCAGGTGTTGATAAACCCCCACTCTGGTTTGTTTATCAAAGAAAAGGACGCATGGGCAATTTGGTCAAAGACCCATCAACATCAGTCCCTTAGCGTTTGTTGCTGAGTGGGAGGGGGTAATTTTATTTTTATTATATTAGTTTATGTTGTTGCCATGATCTCCTCGTTTGGGCCTGTTTTCGTGGGGGACAACATTCCCTGTCCTGGAATCCCTTGTCTGCTCTGTGGTCCCATTATGAGGGTATAAATAATCATCTTTCTTCTGGAGAAGTTTTTGGCTAGAAATCTGTAAAAGTCTCAGACTTATTGGAGAGTTTCCCCCTCTCGAAAGTGGGATTATTATCTTTCAATCTAATGAAATTCTGGTGGTTGTGTTATTTCATTTTTTTGGTTACTAGCTGGTGCTTATCAATCTGTTAGAGCTTAAATTGTTGGTGGTGTTTTGCATTGCTGCCTGACAGCAAGTAACTTGAGGAATCTGGTATACATAATATCAATGGTTATGTTACTTTGTCGACTAATAATTTTTTAATTCTCATAATTGCCAATTTAAACCAAGACCTGATCTCAAATCACTTAATATTTTCTTTTGATTCTACTTGTGACTTGTGAGGAAGGCTATGTCTTTGTGATCTAAGAAAGGTATGTCTTTACAAAAACTCTTGAAATTAAGTTCTTATCATTGATGTTGTTTATGATTTATTTTATTATTTGATTTTTTGGATTTGGTAGTTAATTACATATGGAGAAAGTAAAGTGTTATCTCAAATAGATATTTGGGCAGGTATCATGTTTTCATTTTGTTGCATAAATGAGCTCATTTTTTCCTACGTTAAAAAATTCGAAGTTTGGTGATATAAGTGGAGAGCATTATTTGTTTTGGATCGAAAGTATGACAAATGGGAAACCTTGGATGTTTGGGCCAAATTATTCATTTTTAATCGGAATATTGTACTTGATTTTAAAAGTAAGATTTTTTTCTTAAAACAACTTGCACCACATTGATCATGTCCAAGTCTTTATCGACATCATCGAATTCAATGACTTCAAATGATAGAAGTTGATCAAGCAAATGCAAAAAATAAAAAATAATAAAATAATAAATAATAAAAAAAATTGCAATTACAGTTAATAAGAGTCAAGGGCAGTCATTGTCGAAGGTTGGTTTGTTTTGCAAGGACCTTGTTTTTACATTTGACCAATTGTATGTTGCTTTATTTATAGTTCAAAGTAGAAAATGATTAAAATTGTTGATTTTATATAAAAATGATACGCTAACAAATAAAACATGTAATATTGTGTATAAAGAAGATTTTAGAAATTTATAAATATTATGTACAATAGAGTCGGTATGCACTTAAATCTCATATAATGTCATTTCCATTAATATTTCCATTTATATTTTAAAGTATGTTCAAAATTTTAAGGTAATTTACAAAATCATAATTTTTTAATATATCTACAAATATAAATTCTCGATCGGATATTCAAATCACTATGCTTTCGTAGTTTTAACCTATCATTATATCATCATGAACTATTATTATGAACTTACAGTCAAAACAACTATATTTAGAAATTATTTAATTTTTTTTATTGATCAATAATTACCTTAAAATTTTAATAAAATTATTTTGACCTTTCTCACCCGTGGTGTCCACGGGTTATAACCCAGTAAAATAATACACATTTATAAAGAAAAAACAAATACACGTAAAATAATACACTACACCAATATTCCAACATAACTAATTAAACATTACAATAAAAATTGTTAAACAAAATACAATCCCCTAATCTAATAAATAAAACCAATTTTGCCACGTGGCAATTTCTTAGCCTATCCCCATCGAATTTTCCCGCTCAAAATTTCTATGTAAATTTCCAAAAATGCCCTTTCTTCATCTTAATACCCCCATCCGCTTCATTCTCGCTCGGCGTTAGAAACAATTAAGAGTTTCCAAGCGATAAATCAGCCCCCAAATTCCACAAATCAGGGATGTAATCCCATACAATCTGTAGTGATTCGGTACTCATTTAACCTACATTTTTTCTCCTACGTAACCTAGACCCATCAACCACCACCTCGATGAAGATTTTTTGTTTGGGTTTCATAGGTCAATTTCTTCATCTCTTTCTCTTAATGTGGTTGTTTTGGTTTAACATATTCAATTTCACAATCTCATGGGTATATGGTCTTTAGGGTTTAAATGAGGGTTTGATCTAGATGAAAATGAACCAGAATAAAGAGGAACTTTTGATTGTATAATGGTGGGAGAACGTTCAGTCAAAGCATGTGGAGAAGACAAAATAAAAGAGTCCCATATAAAGCATGTCTGCAATTGGTCTTCATCAGTTTCTTTCGGTCAATTACTATGCCATAATTCTCCTTCGATCAATGTTCAATCAATCGTCAAGGTTAGCTTTTGTGCAATAGTTTCGATTTCTTCCTTTATTTCGTCTGTAGTTGTGTGGTAGGTAATAGTTCATGGTTTAGTGAGAAATCATTAAATCGGCATCATGTATTCCACCCCTTTCTGGTTTTAATTTTTAATGTATAAGATCGAATTGTAATTTGGTATTATCATCGTTTTCATCAATACATGCCAAATGTTTGACAAAATGCCACATTGAATCAATTTCATGTATCATAACCCTATCTCCCTCTTTCTAAAATTCTGACTTCTTGTCCACGTTCCCCTATTGCAGGAGGCATATTGTGGTTCGGTTATATTGTCATCTTGGGATTCTGGTCTCATCAATTGGTTTATTGGTTTAACCAGGTACGAATGATAACGATGGTGGATTCACTTTGAGAATTTTTGGTTCACGAATTCTTCTTATTGAGGTTCTTAATTCATGTTATTCAATTTTATTTTTTTGTTCTATCTTTCTGATTATTACAAGGTCTTTCTACTGAAAATTTGCTCCTTCGTTGTTTGAATTCTTGGGTAAAAGTTAGGGATAAACTCTGATTTAACCTAATTTCTTTCCAAGAGATATCTTCATGACTTTCTCAAAATAAATGAGATTTTTTGTATGGAAGCATAATAGAATATGTTGTATTCTCTTTTACCCTCCACTAATTACTGATGAACTCATTTCTCTAACACCTGAGAGGCTAAGACTAGTTCCCATTCTCAGCACATCGATGAACAAGGTAATCTATATCATCCTTTCATATTCTTTTTGGAAAAAACTATTCCAAGCCCTTGTGTATGTTAATTTGTTTTTTTATAGAATTCTTTGTTCAAAGATGCATTGGATTCTCTTGGGCTTCCTAATTCAAGTTTTACATGATTCTCTTCATTGGCCAATAGCTAACATGTTTGTTGGTGATTTAACTTTTAATTCTTTTTGTACTACTTCAAGTGTATAGGGGTGAGACAATTATTCCTTTCAGCTGTGATTTGGAACATAATCTTTTTGATCTTCCAGAAGATGAAAGCAACAAAATACTATGATGAGAACAAGATACATAATGTAGTTGTGTTTCTGAATCTTTCAAGGATTGATTTTGAGGATAAGAATTTATTTTTGATATTTTGTAGGAAATAAATTTGTGGATCTTAATGATTTGGGAAGTCAGTCAAATATAAATCTGACTTCGTATGAGGAAGTTATGATTGTTAGAAGTTTCACGATCATCCTTATACGACAAAGTGTATCGTAAAATATAAATCAGAGATATGTTGCTTATTAGCCTAAGTAATCTAAATAAAATTCCTAGTAATTTTAATTCCAAGAGCACGCATATAAAGAACGCCTAAATCTGACTTCATATGAGGAAGTTATGATTTTTTTAAAGTTTCAGTGCAACAGTGTGCGACATGTAAATCGAAATAAAAATAGGTTGAGTGTTAGCCAAAACAATGTATGTAACACCGTGTTCCGAATCGTTCCTAATTGGGGGGTGTGGCCCGAGGATCGGTTATCATAAGGCTTAGGGCCTTTGGGAAAGAGATATCTAGGCCCATTTGGGTATGGGTAATGTAAGTTAGATGATCCGGGAGTTTGGTCTGTGATTTGGAGCCCAAGGGTGTAATCGTAAATGGGCAGCTCAGACCTTTTATGAATTTTGGATTTTAGTTCAGAAATTTTTAAGGAAAGGATGAGTTGATATAAGGGTAGAGCTTCTCGTTACCTTTCCGTGGATATAAGGAGCGTCGAAATCGGACCTAGAACGAAAACGTTATGGCTTTCGGAAGTTGGAGGTTTAAGGACTAAGCCTACTACACTGGGCGTACTAGGGAGGGAAGTCGCGGATGCCTCATTGAGTACGTTGGGCATTCCAGGAGTACGCTGGGCCTACTCCAATCAGACCCAAACCCCTGATTTAGGGTCTTGGACCCTATTTAAGCTCCTTAACTCAACACCAAACCCTTTTATATTCAACCTCCATCCCCTTAAACCCAAGAAACGAAACCCTAGCCTCCATTAGTGTGGTTCTTGACCTTTTGGTGTGATTTCATTCATTTTGGTGCTCATTGAAGAAGAAGGAGCTTCTTGGAGAAGTGTGGGATTGCTTGAAGCTTGTGGATCCAGACTTTGTGCATCTTGATCTACCTTCTGGAGATATAAAGCTTCAAACTCGATGACTCTATTCTTGGATCTTGTTATGGCATAGTTTCATAAGCTTTTTTGTCCTAAATTTTGGATCTTTCTGAGTATGGAGTACTCCACAGCATATTAGCTGTCCTTTCTGAGTTCTTGGAGTGTTATGACTCATAACAATGTTTGCTTGATCGTTTCCTTAGAACTATGCAAGAGTTGAGTAGTTTTTAGTGTTGTGAAAGTAAGGATTTTGAAGATTTAGTCCACTTTAGCCATGAAAAGGCTTAAAGGTTTTGACTTTATGGTTTAAGACATCATAGACATTTTTTTAGGTTTAAGATAAGTGTTTGGATGTTTTGTTCTTAACAATTAAGAGCTTATTATAGACTTTGGAACATCTGATGAGTACGTTGGGCGTACGTAGAAGGGTACGCTCAATGTAATGCGAGTTACATGCATTGGAGACTTGTACATCGTGCTTTGGCAGTTGGTACACGGGGCGTACGTTTGGAGTACACAGGTCGTAGTCCCCAGTATGTCTATTTTAGGCTTTTGTGGGTTTGGGCCTTGTTGGGCTATTGGACTTCTGACTTTGGGCCATGGATGGATTATGGGCTTTCTTGGAATTGGGTTCATGATGGTTTTTGGGCCCAATTAGGGAAGTTGGGCAATATTGGGCCTTAGGATTCCATTTAGGAATTGGGCTTTTTGAGAAAATTGATGGGTTTGTGTGACATCCCAAAATTCACGGCCAGAAAAGACCGGTTTAATTTATGCTTTTAAAATAATTTCAGAGTAATCATTTGATTAAAAGTGTTGCGAATTTGTTCCCAGAAAAACATGATAAATATGTTATCAAATCATTTCCGAAGAAATGTATTTTATTCATTTAAACCATTGGGATGTCATTGTCAATACAAAAAAATAAGCATAAACAAAACTTACATTCATTTACACTAGTGATCTACTTCTCTTTTAATCTCTCAGTGTAAAGCAACTTCATATCGATACCTGTGATACAAATAAACTGAGTAGGTCAGGCTTGGGAGCCTGGTGAGCATATAGGGTTTTCAACCCACAATAAATAAATTTATTATGCTTAAACATCAAACAATCAACCCAATTACCCAATCCCCATTATCTTATTTATTTCTTAAGGATTTACCCTAAGAATCAACTATCACTCATTCCTAAGGACTCATCCTAAGGAATAGGCACGAAGTCCATCGCTGCCCAAGGTTTATACTACAAGCACTAACAAACGTCGATCCCCACATACTGATCCTATACAGTGATCTTACTAGATCTAGCCTAAAGGATCGATATGAACAACCAACTAACGAAACTGCTTCGGAAATTCCCTAGCAGCAAACGAGGATCGATAAAGACATCAAATGAATGGAATAAGTTTAACCACGAACCTTCGTTCGTAAAAGAAAGAACCACAAGACAATTAAGTCAGGGGTAGTTATCAATGCCTAGTCGTGGTTTGAATATCGTGAGGTAATTTACCCCCAGACTCACCCTATCCAGCATCGAACTTTGCCTAGGCTGTGGTCTGAATATCGTGAGGTATGTAACCCCCAGACGCACCCTATCCAGCATCGAACTTTGCCTAGGCTGTGGTCTGAATATCGTGAGGTATGTAACCCCCAGACTCACCCTATCCGACATCGAGAATGGAAACGCTGACTCATGCCTAGGCTATGGTCTGAATATCGTGAGGTATGTAACCCCCAGACTCACCCTATCCGGCATCGAGAATGGAAACGCTGACTCATGAAGCTCGTCCGATCACTTCATAAAAGAAACGAAGACTCCAAGGCTCTTCAAAATAAAAAGTATAGGGAAAATACTAATAAAGTAATCCCGTACGCTCCCGTATCCCGACACGTAATAGTGTCAAAAAGAAGAACTATCGGATGAACACATAGTTCAAAAACACCTAATGAACATATAGTTCGAGAACACCTTATGAACATATAGTTCAAATATACCTATCGATTACGAGTCTGCTAACGTTCCACTGGACTATCTAAAGTAGTCTGTGGCCGTTGTCTATACTCTGCCAGATGAGTAGATCATCTTAAACATCGATACCTCTCATCACTTTTTATTTCATCACACATCATCTAATTCATCTACCCATGTTTTACCCAACATATTTGTAGATAAAAATACATATACAGTTTAAAACTTGTATAAAACATCTATTCAACAGTCACCTTAAATAAACAATTAATATAATTACACATAGCACGTATTTTAAAGAAAATACTTCATATATATGTGTAAGGTGAAAGTGACTATACACTCACTTGATTTAACGATAATCGGGCAGCACTTCGTTTCCTAAAACGATCGTTTCTAATAAAACCGGGAGTTTTATTGAGAAACCGGGCTCTGCAAGGGTCGGGCTTTAAAACCGAAAAGATAAAATTTTCCGGGTCTTCGGGTACTTCGGGGCGTGTTCCGGGCGTTGGAATTAATGCCGGGGCTTCGGGGAAAGTCAAAATAGTGAAAATATAGATTTAGGGTGAAAAAATGGCAAAATCTTCAAAATACCCGAGAAGGCTCGCAGCCTTCTATTTATACGGTGCGAAGATGCGAGGGTCGGCCGAGAAGGGAGAGTCAGCGAGGGCAGGTGGCAGCAGCAGCGAAGGCCATGCGGCTCATGCGAAGCTCGGAAACGCGTTGCTCCGCGGTTGGTCCAGCGCCTCGGATAAGAGGAGTCACTGTACACGCGTCGGACGGAGGCGAGGCGGCTTCAGACGACTCTCCGGATTCGAACACGCGTCTGCCAGCTGCTCGGATGACTCAGCAATTTCGGACACGTGGCACATTTTGAGCGAGGGTGACGTGGCTTTTCCGGGTGAAGCTTATCTATGCGAAATTTCTCGAATTTTGTGCCAAAATCTTCTAAAATTCATAACTTTCACATACGAGCTCCGTTTTTGACGTTCTTTATATGCACGCGTAGGTAAAATTACGCTCTACAACTTTCGTTTAGACTTCGTCGGCTAATTTTGACTTTGATTTTTATATTATTGTTTTTAACAGACCGGGACAGAAAATCCGTTAAAAATTCATAACTTTTTCATCCGACGTCCGGTTTCGTCTGTCTTTTTACCGTTGTACTACTATTTACGAGACCTTCGATTCTCGTTTAGGTTGTGTCGGCTAAAAATCACTCAATCTAAAATTCGAGTTTTTAGCTGTCTAGTGCTAAGCTGAAACTTAGAAAAATCATAACTTCCTCATACGAAGTCAGATTTGGGTGTTCTTTTTATACATACTCTCGGTTTAACGAACACTACGACTTTCGTTTAGATCACTAAGGCTAAAAAGTAGTTTGTCAAGAACTCACGTTTTACGACATTCGGCACCGTGCCGGTTTTGTCGCGAAACTTCGACATGTCATAACTTCTTCGTTATAACTCGGATTTCGGCATTCTTTATATATCCATAATCCTTGTCACGACCACTACAACTTTCTTAATAAATATCGGCTTTATCTAATATTTGTTTTCGACGCTCATTTTTAGTCTTAATTAATTAAACCATAATAATTAAGCATAAAACACATAATTTTCACATAATATTCACATAATTTATTTTCATTTGTTCTAAATGAGTTACAAAGGTTAACCTAGACCATCACGTCAATATTAATGCCTAGCCTAGAAACACGGGCGTTACAATTCTCTCCCCCTTAGGATGATTCCGTCCCCGGAATCACACATCGACAAACAACTACGGGTAGCGACTCATCATGTCACTCTCCGTTTCCCAGGTGAGAATTGGCCCATTCGTATGTTTCCAACGCACAAGCACTAAATCGACCATCTTGCGTCACAACTTCTTAGTCTTACGGTCAACGATTGCCTCAGGTTCTTCAATCAACCTCTTGTTTTCATCCAATCTTAATTCAGAAATGAGAATTATGTCGGGCACATCTCCCGTGAACTTTCTCAAATAACACATATGAAAGGTATTATGAATACCCTCCAGTTCTTCCGGTAATTCTAGCTTGTAAGATTGATTCCCGATCCTCTGAAGAACTTTAAACGGTCCAATAAACCTTGGACTCAACTTTCCCCTTCTACCAAATCTTATAAGTCCCTTCCACGGCGAGACTTTAAGTAAAACCGAATCTCCAACTTTGAATGATATCGGTTGTCTTTTCTTGTCAGCATAGCTCTTTTGACAATCTTGAACATCTAACATCCTTTCCCTAATCACTTTCAACTTTTCAGCAGTCTGATGGACTATTTCACGTCCCATAAACTCCTTTTCCACAGTTTCCAGCCAACATGACGACGTTCGACACTTTTCTCCATACAAAGCGTGATAAGGTGCCATCTTTATGCTTGAGTGGAAACTATTATTATAGGAAAATTCTACTAGGGGTAAGTGTTCATCCCAGTTACCTTGGAATTCTAGGGTACATGCTCTCAACATATCTTCCAATGTTTAAATTGTTCGTTCGCTCTGACCATCGGTTTGTGGATGGTAAGCTGTATTCAAACACAACTTGGTACCCAATTCCTCTTACAGACTCCTCCAAAACCTTGAGGTAAAACGGTTGTCACGATTTAATACAATCGTTAACAGAACACCGTGAAGCCTCACAATTTCCTTCACGTAAGAACTCGCAAGTTTATCCATAGACCATTTCTCGTTGGCTGCTATGAAATGCGCACTCTTAGTGAAGCGATCAACGACAACCCAAATCATGTTGTGACCGTTCCTTGTTCTGGGCAGTTTAGTCACAAAATCCATAATGATATCTTCCCATTTACCCATGGGTATAGGTAAAGGTTCTAAACTCCCATACGGTTTCTGATGTTGTGCCTTAACCTTAGCACATGTTACACACTCGGCCACATACTTAGCAACATCGAGCTTCATCGTCGGCCACCAGTAATAGGGTTTTAGATCCCTATACATTTTTGTACTGCCGGGATGAATTGAGTACATGGTCTTGTGAGCTTCTTCCATCAGAAGATCTCTTACTCCTCCAGTCTTAGGTACCCAAATCCTATCTTTGAATACCTTCAGTCCTTGACCGTTTGTATCAAACACCAACGTTTTTCCCCAAACGTTCTTCCTTTCGGTCATTTTTCGCTAAAGCTTCCTCTTGAGCTTTCTTTATACTTTTCACAGTTTTAAAGACAACTTCAACCCTCAACGCTCTTGGCCTTTTCTTTTCAAGGTTTACCTTCCTACTAAGAGCATCAATAACAACATTTGCTTTACCAGGGTGGTAAAGTATCTCACTATCATAGTCCTTGAGTAACTCTAGCCAGTGCCGTTGCCTCATGTTCAATTCCTTCTGATTAAAGAGATATTGAAGACTCTTATGATCAGTGAAAAGTTTACATTTAGTACCATAAAGATAGTGCCTCCATATCTTTAAGGCGAATACTACCGCTGCCAACTCCAGATCATGAGTGGGGTAGTTCTTTTCATGCTCTTTCAATTGCCTTGATGCATACACTATCACTTTATCCCTTTGGGTCAGAACACAACCTAACCCAACTTCTTTAACAACGAGTGCGATACTTCTATTGATCGCTTTGATCATCCTTTACTTCAATTTGGCTTAAGTCAAATGCTACATCGAACTTGGTTATCTGAACCACGTAATAAACTCATCGTAGTCGGACTCAATTTGATATGACCTCTAGGGTCGGAATAACAATCATCTTCTTAGTCATTACCGAAACGATGGTAACAACAGACTAGAATAAGACGGAATCAGTTACTAGCTCCTTGGTAACCTTGTGACTTTCCCTGATCCAAGTGTGAGTCCTGTGCTTCCAGTAGTATAGATCTCTACTACTATTCACACCTACTCATACTCGTCCCAAGTATTGTCTCGTAGTCCCCAAGTCCTAAAATCACAAAACAATTTAACACATACGAATGTCTCCAATTAATCATAAAATTTTCCTAGACTCTACTAGGACTTCTTCCATGGGTATCTTCAATCATCAATTCTACTTCAACTTGGTTGGTGATGGAAATTCCAGACGATGGGACAACTTTAAGAATTATACCAACCATTCCATCATCCTGCCAATCGAAGGTGTACTTCAGACGTACCGTACCCCTCTACACATTCCGTTATTTTATCAGACATATTCTAAAGGCAAGATACCACACTTACGATATCTTCTGATAGGCATCATTCACTATCATAAGCTTTTCATTTCCTCCATCTACTCAATTCTCTACAAGTCTTCACCATAACTCTTTGTACACCCAAGCAGACGTTCGGTGTACTGGGCGAGAATTTAAGATAGGAAGCTTTATTTACGATAGACGTATAAATCTCCTTATCACTTTGAAACGTTTACATGCTAGTTCTAATATCGTAGTCATACGCTTAGAATCCTAAACACATAAAGTTTCCAGATCCGGTCAGCAACAGACCATAGATCCGAACAAATACTAGCATATAAGGCATCTTAATAGTTATAACATAAAATATTTAACACATAAAACATTTTAGGCATCTTTCCTAAAATAAACTTGTGCTCGTGTCTAAAATATGGTAGACACTCATCTCACAATCACCGCTTAGCATTCTAAGTTTAAGTCTAGAAATCCTACAAATTCCTAGTTCGCTTAAACTAATGCTCTGATACCAACTGTGACATCCCCAAATTCACGGCCAGAAGAGACCGGTTTAATTTATGCTTTTAAAATAATTTCAGAGTAATCATTTGATTAAAAGTGTTGCGGAATTTGTTCCCAGAAAAACATGATAAATATGTTATCAAATCATTTCCGAAGAAATGTATTTTATTCATTTAAACCATTGGGATGTCATTGTCAATACGAAAACATAAACATAAACAAAACTTACATTCATTTACACTAGTGATCTACTTCTCTTTTAATCTCTCAGTGTAAAACAACTTCGTATCGATACCTGTGATACAAATAAACTGAGTAGGTCAGGCTTGGGAGCCTGGTGAGCATATAGGGTTTTCAACCCACAATAAATAAATTTATTATGCTTAAACATCAAACAATTAACCCAATTACCCAATCCCCATTATCTTATTTATTTCTTAAGGATTTACCCTAAGAATCAACTATCACTCATTCCTAAGGATTCATCCTAAGGAATAGGCACGAAGTCCATCGCTTCCCAAGGTTTATACTACAAGCACTAACAAACGTCGATCCCTACATACTGCCCAAGGTTTACTAGATCTAGCCTAAAGGATCGATATGAACAACCAACTAACGAAACTGCTTCGGAAATTCCCTAGCAGCAAACGAGGATCGATAAAGACGTCAAATGAATGGAATAAGTTTAACCACGAACCTTCGTTCGTAAAAGAAAGAACCACAAGACAATTAAGTCAGGGGTAGTTATCAATGCCTAGTCGTGGTCTGAATATCGTGAGGTAATTTACCCCCAGACTCACCCTATCCAGCATCGAACTTTGCCTAGGCTGTGGTCTGAATATCGTGAGGTATGTAACCCCCAGACGCACCCTATCCAGCATCGAACTTTGCCTAGGCTGTGGTCTGAATATCGTGAGGTATGTAACCCCCAGACTCACCCTATCCGACATCGAGAATGGAAACGCTGACTCATGCCTAGGCTATGGTCTGAATATTGTGAGGTATGTAACCCCCAGACTCACCCTATCCGACATCGAGAATGGAAACGCTGACTCATGAAGCTCGTCCGATCACTTCATAAAAGAAACGAAGACTCCAAGGCTCTTCAAAATAAAAAGTATAGGGAAAATACTAATAAAGTACTCCCGTACGCTCCCGTACCCCGACACGTAATAGTTTCAAAAAGAAGAACTATCGGATGAACACATAGTTCAAAAACACCTAATGAACATATAGTTCGAGAACACCTTATGAACATATAGTTCAAACATACCTACCGATTACGAGTCTGCTAACGTTCCACTGGACTATCTAAAGTAGTCTGTGGCCGTTGTCTATACTCTGCTAGATGACTAGATCATCTTAAACATCGATACATCTCATCACTTTTATTTCATCACACATCATCTAATTCATCTACCCATGTTTTACCCAACATATTTGTAGATAAAAATACATATACAGTTTAAAACTTGTATAAAACATCTATTAAACAGTCACCTTAAATAAACAATTAATAAAATTACACATAGCACGTATTTTAAAGAAAATACTTCATATATATGTGTAAGGTAAAAGTGACTATACACTCACTTGATTTAACGATAATCGGGCAGCACTTCGTTTCCTAAAACGATCATTTCTAATAAAACCGGGAGTTTTATTGAGAAACCGGGCTCTGCAAGGGTCGGGCTTCAAAACCGAAAAGATAAAAATTTTCGGGTCTTCGGGTACTTCGGGGCGTGTTCCGGGCGTTGGAATTAATCCCGGGGCTTTGAGGAAAGTCAAAATAGTGAAAATATTGATTTAGGGGGAAAAAATGGCAAAATCTTCAAAATACCCGAGAAGGCTCGCAACCTTCTATTTATAGGGTGCGAAGATGTGAGGGTCGGCCGAGAAGGGAGAGTCAGCGAGGGCAGGTGGCAGCAGCAGCGAAGGCCACGCGGCTCATGCGAAGCTCGGACAAGCGTTGCTCCGCGGTTGGTCCAGCGCCTCGGATAGGAGGAGTCACTGTACACGCGTCAGACGGAGGCGAGGCGGCTTCGGACGACCCTCCGGATTTGAACACGTGTCTGCCAGCTGCTCGGATGACTCAGCAATTTCGGACACGTGGCACATTTTGAGCGAGGGTGACGTGGCTTTTCCGGTGAAGCTTATCTATGCGCAATTTTTCGAATTATGTGCCAAAATCTTCTAAAATTCATAACTTTCGCATACGAGCTCTGTTTTTGACGATCTTTATATGCATGTGTAGGTAAAATTACGCCTCTACAACTTTCTTTTAGACATCGTCAGCTAATTTTGATTTTAATTTTTATATTATTATTTTTAACAAACCGGGACAGGAAATCCGTTAAAAATTCATAACTTTTTCATCCGCCGTCCGTTTTTGTCTGTCTTTTTACCGTTGTACTACTATTTACGAAACCTTCGATTCTCGTTTAGGTTGTGTCGGCTAAAAATCAATCGATCTGAAATTTGAGTTTTTAGCTGTCTACTGCTAAGCTGAAACTTAGAAAAATCATAACTTCCTCATACGAAGTCAGATTTGGGTGTTCTTTTTATGCATACTCTCGGTTTAACGAACACTACGACTTTCGTTTAGATCACTAAGGCTAAAAATTAGTTTATCAAAAACTCACGTTTTATGACATTCGGCACCGTGCCGGTTTTGTCGCGCAACTTCGACAGGTCATAACTTCTTCGTTATAACTCGGATTTCGGCATTCTTTATATATCCGTAATCCTTGTCACGACCACTAAAACTTTCTAAATAGATATCGTCTTTATCTAATATTTATTTTCGACGCTCATTTTTATTCTTAATTAATTAAACCCTAATAATTAAGCATAAAACACATAATTTTCACATAATATTAACATAATTCCTTTTCATTTCTTCTAAATGAGTTACAAAGGTTAACCTAGACCATCACGTCAATATTAATGTCTAGCCTAGAAACATGGGCGTTACAGTTTGAGCCAAAAGAACATCCTATGTGCTCATGCAAACCCTAATGCTTGGATCTAGGTTTCTCTATTGTACATGCAATTCATCAAAGACTTACAAACCCTAGATCTAGTGTATATAATTCGAAATTAGCATAACAAAACAGATCTAGATGATTACCTTGATTGCTGATTGTAGATCTTGAAGCCTTGAGAACTTTAGCACCTCAAATGTTGTGCCTCTAATGAATCACAAACACCAAAAGCAATTGGATGAAACAAGAGAGAGAGGGGAGAGAAGAAATTCGGCTCTAAGACTTCTTGGGTTAGGTGTAGCCGAATTCTCATGCCCAAGGGGTTCTTATATAGGTGTAGTAATTAGGGTTTCAATCATTATCCTTATCTGGTTACTTAGTCAGCAAGCAGCCCATAAGATAATTCTAGAATCCCCATTATGGACGAATTCTTAAGGCCTTATCCTTAGAATTCAGCCATCTATCATTTAGGGTTTCCTTGCCCAACCTTGTAATTATCACATAATTACAATTCAGTCCCACCGGTTAGCAATCGCAGTTCACAAAACTCTTGATCTTATCAATAACCTGTCCTTAAGATAAGGGATCGTATAATCCTCTGTTCTAGATATCGTGCGGACAATTACATGGAACATAGTCATACTTATTGTCCAACAGTTTGTTTCTCGATCTCAGATTCATTTGACATAAAACTTAATTGAACACATCAATTCAGTCCTGACCGGGCCCGACACATAAGTGAAATCAAATCATGGAGGGGCCCTGATATCGCTTTTACCCTCTTAGGATAAAAGGAACAGATAAACTTCAATTTATATTCATTTACTATTCACTAATCAAATCATACACAACAATGCGTTTTATAAGATCAAGTCACTGATGCGTTTACGCATTATCAATGCACAACCAATTAGCAAAAAACAAACCATATATCTAGGTTTTAAGACCATATGATATTATCGTATTGCGATCACTCGTGATAAATTCCATGAAGTGATTCCAGCAAGCGCGAGTCTAATACAATGCTCAAATGAAACTCATAAGCACTCATGAACGTTGCAGCAAACCTTTGCTATGTCTAATACACTTTAGACAATCTACACACCAATTCATGACAATCTTCTTTCATACCTAGTCCTAAAGTATAAGCGAGATTGGAACTTTTTGAATAATCTTATTATCAGGAAGCCAAAACACGCAAAATGAAACAATAGGTAAATAATCAACATAAGACAGTAACATTACTTATAAATAATACTCTTTTATTTAATCATCAAATGTCAATTACATTTATCTATTACATGTTTCTAAACTATCTAATCTAAACTAATATCGTCCTTCAGCCCGATGCTCCTAGCGTGCTACAAGTGCTTAACCCTACTCAGTCCCTTCGTAAGGGGATCTGCTGGGTTATCCTCTGACGATACCCTCTTCACTACGAGGAGTCCTTCTTCCACCCGATGTCGAATAAAGTGATATTTTCTGTCGATATGTCGAGATCTGCCATGATCCCTTGGTTCCTTGGTCAAGGCAACCACTCCTTCATTATCAAGAAAATTTCCATGGGCTCCTTTATGGCTGGCACAACTCCAAGGTCTCCAATGAAGTTCTCCAACCATATTGCCTCCTTTGACGCTTCGCTCGCCGCTATATACTCTGATTCGCATGTTGAATCAGCTACGGTCTCCTGCTTGGAACTTTTCCAAGTCACTGCTCCTCCATTCAAGGTAAAGACCCAGCTCGACTGCGAACGGTAGTTGTCCCTGTCGGTTTGAAAACTGGCGTCACTATACCCTCGCACCCTTAAGTCATCACTCCCACCGAGGACTAGAAACCATTCCTTGGTCCTCCGAAGGTACTTAAGAATATTCTTGACTGCGGTCCAATGTGCTTTGCCAGGGTTCCCCTAATATCTGCTGACCATGCTCAAGGCGAAGGCCACATCAGGGTGAGTACAATTCATAGCATACATAATCGAGCCAACCGCGGAAGCGTATGGTACTCAGCTCATTTATGCTATCTCGACTTCGGTACTCGGGCTTTGAGTCTTACTCAACTTGCCATTACTTTGGATTGGTAACTCCCCTTTCTTTGAATTCTCCATACTAAAACGTTTTAGTACCTTGTCCAAGTAAGTATTCTGACTAAGTCCTATCAGTCTCTTACTTCTGTCTCTCACTATCCTTATACCCAAAATATAGGCAGCCACTCCGAGGTCCTTCATAGCGAAGCATTTCCCAAGCTAGGATTTAAGTTCCTTCAAGATTGGGATGTCGTTTCCTATGAGTAGTATGTGATCGACATACAATACGAGGAAGCTTACTATACTCCCAATGGCTTTGAAATATACACATGATTCATCCTCGCTTCGCAGAAAACCAAACTCTTTGACTTTCTCATCGAAACAAAGATTTCATCTGCGAGATGCTTGTTTTAGTCCATAAATGGACTTCTCAAGCTTACACACTCTATTAGGGTGCTTTGCTTCGACAAAACCCTCTGGATGAGCTATGTAAACATCCTCAGCCAACTTCCCGTTAAGAAGGCGGTTTTGACATCCATTTGCCATATTTCATATTCATGAAATGCAGCAATGGCTAGCATCACCCTGATAGACTTTATCTTCGCAACTGGTGAGAAGGTCTTATAATAATCAACTCTGGGAGTTTGAGTGAAACCCTACGCAGCCAATCACGCCTTATAGGTGTGTACATTCCCATCCATGTCGGTCTTCTTCTTGAAGATCCACTTGCACCCGACCGTCTTATGACCTGGTCCATTGTCAACCAAATTCCAAACTTGGTTGTCATACATGGACTGAATCTCGCTGTCCATAGCATCTTTCCATTTTGCAGACTCCGGGCCTGCGATGGCTTCCTTACAGCTATTAGGTTCGTCCAGATTCACTAGTGTACTATCACTGATGAACGTATCCCCTTGTGTAGTAATATGAAAACCATAATTTTGGGGCGGAACATGAACTCTTTCGGAACGTCTAAGAGGTAAGGACTCGTTAATCGGTTCAACCGGAGTTTCCTCCTCGGGTTGAGCGCCAGTGTTAGAGGTTCCTTCATCGCTCGACTATTGAAGCTCTTCAAGATCGATTTGCCTCCCAATGTCCCCTTGGTTTATGAGTTCTTGCTCTCGGAAAACCCCTCTCCTCGCAACGAAGACAACATTGTCACTCAGTCTATATAAGAGATATCCAAAGGACTTCTGCGGGTAGCCGATGAAAATACATCGCTCACTACGAGGTTCGAGCTTATCGTGAGTCTCTCGTCTTACGAAAGCCTCGCAACCCCAAACCTTGATGTGTGCCAACGAGGGAGCTTTCCCTGTCCACATCTCGTGAGCTGATTTGGCAACCTTCTTCGTAGGGACTAAGTTAAGGATATGGGTGGCAGTCTCTAAGGCATACCCCAGAATGAGATAGGCAGCGAAACACGACTCATCATGGAACGAACCATGTCTAGAAAGGTTCGATTACGTCTCTCAGCCACACCATTAAATTGCGGTGTCCTAGGTGGCGTTAATTGTGAAACAATTCCGCATTCCTTGAGGTAGTCGTGGAATTCAAGACTTAGGTACTCTCCACCTCGATCGGATCGTAGCATCTTGATTTTCCTGCCCAACTGATTCTCCACTTCTTGTTTAAACTCTTTGACCTCTTCAAAGGTTTCTGAATTATGTCTGATTATGTAGATACAGCCATATCTGCTATAATCATCGGTAAAAGTCATGTAGAAGTGGCATGCATCCCTTGTGGCGGATCTAAATGGTCCACATACATTTGTATGTATGAGGTCCAATAAACCCTTGTAACATCCCGTTTAAATAGAATAATTAAATAATAAACCCGGAACCCCGAGAAGTGATTATTATTATTATTTTATAATATTATGGTCTGAAATCAAATAATAATTAATGGGGTGTTGGTTTTGGGGAGCCAAATGATATAATTTTGATTTCCGAGGGTTAAGGTGTAATTTCGGGATTCATGTTGTGAAGGATTTTCAAGACAGGGGCTACTTGGTAATTATTAGGACTTAAATTTAAAGGGCATCAGAGTGCTAGGGGTTAAATGGTAACATCTGGGACTGGTGTTGGTAAGAATCTAGAATGATGGGGGCTATTTTGTAAATTATAGGCTTAATAAGAAAAAGATTCTATGGGGAGGGACTAGATTTGTTATTTGTGCAAAGTTATTTATGGACACGGGATTTACCCCGTCACCCTCATTTAACCCATGTATATATGTATCATAATTCACGCAAAACCCTAACCCTAAATTAGTTTGCTAGCCGCCACCTTATGCCATCGGATCCTCCAAGCCGCCACCTCCACCTTCTCCTCTCTTCGGCGCCATCTCCGGCGCCATCACCATTTCGCCTGCTCCGATCAACCGAGACCAGCAAACCTATTCTCCATGACCTGAAAAGCTGAAGACCACCGAGGAGCAGCAGGCGATCCGTCGTCGCTGTCGGGTTCCATTTCCCCCAGCCGCCGCTGCGCTGTCGCTGTTAGAGTCGGAGCTGCCGACGAGGACCGAGCGCCGTCTCTTCGCCGATGCAGGACTGTTCCGAAGAGGTCAAGGTGGCCCCAACTGCTTCTTTTTCTACACTGTTCAGCCCTTACCGATGCCCGCCGCCACCCTTCTTTTCTTCTCCTTTCTCTCACCAACCCGAGCTGCCGGACGACGTGAGAGATCAGAGGAACCGCCATGAATGACGATGTGGATCGTGGGAGGGATGTTGTTACGCTGATGTTGCCATTTTCCTGTGCCGCCACCGTCAACCACTAGGTGGGTGGTGGTGTAACTGTTCCGGTGTATATGTGTGTGATTACTGCTGTGCGAGTTGCTGCGGCTGGAGAAAGACCCACCATGGCCGCCAGCCATGGTGGCCACCGCTAGCTGCCATGTTCCGTCGCCACCAGCCACCATGGAAGGTGGCTGTGTATGTTTTTGTGTAATTTAGGTGTGTGTGTGTGTGTGTTTATTAGCGTGTGTGTTATTTGGATTGTATTGTAAATTGTAACCAATGAAGATAGTGAAGAAAATTCGTCACCACCACCGTGAGGTGGTGGTTGCCGCCTCCTGCCGCAGTGTCGGGTGGCGGTGTGCTTTGATTGCATTTGGACCTCGTTTGGGGGATGTTTGGACAATGTGGGATCAATGAAACCCTAATGGGCCCAAGGAAACCCAAGTGGGCCCAATGGAACCCTAATGGGCCAATAAGGCCCAATGTGACCTAAAAGCCCAACCAATGGACTAATGGGCTAGTATTGGGTTGGAAAACCCTAAGGGCATAAAACCCTAATTGTGGGAATTGTTTGGGACACACACGAGAATTAATTATTAAATCTAAAATAATAATTAATAATCATTGGCAATAATGGACTTAATGGATTAAGTCTTTAATGGGTGAAGTAAGAAACACTTAAACCTAATCATCATTTCATGTGAAAGCCCTAATCTCACTCGGGCCTTGAATTGGGCCTTCCTATTGGGCTTTGGCGATTGGATTATTGGCGGGCCATCCAAGAACAAGTTAATGGACCAAAGTAATTAGATGGGCTTTATGATAAGGACAATGTGAGGACTTGGGCCCAATTTGGAAAATTGGGCCATAGATGGGCCATAATTGGGTCTTTATGATTATGTGATATTGGGCCATGGGAATTGGATTGGAATAATTGGATGGGCCTTAAGGAAAGACCATGTAGAGGTCTGGGGCCAATTTGGAAAGTTGGGCCATATGTTGGGCTTTGGCCCATTATTTGACTTTTGGGCTTTTGTAGTGTGAGTTGGACCTTGGGCTTGGAACCCAATTATTAATTGGGTATTGTTTGATGTTGAAAGTTCGGAAATCTGTCAACCAGCAGCTGGAGTGTATCTGCGGGACTTCAGCAGTGCTAGGTGAGTTATCCTCACTATACTAAGGGGTCTAAGGCACCAAGGCCGGCCCATTGGTTATGTTATTCTAGCAGTACTAGATGTTGAATATGATTTAGTGTTGCATGCTAGTGGTTATGCCAGTTAGGTAGATCTGTAGGACTACTTGTGTTGTTATATGATTATTTGCATGCATAGTGGTTATGTTTATAAGTGGACATGTTATGTGGTATGGGTTGAGGTGATACTGCTCCGTGCGGTAACCAACAAACCCGGGAGCATTCCAGATGCGAGCTAAGGAAGACTCGTACTGTGGGCTCGAGAGCATTCTAGTTACGAGATGAGGGAGACTCGTACTGTGGGCTCGATGGCAAGCCAGATGTGAGCTGTGGGCCCGTAAGGCAATCCAGTTTCACACTGTGGGCCCAGGGGGTAATTCAATCTGTAAAGCTGTGGACCCAGTACATGCTGTTGTTTATATATGTGTTATGTGCACTGTATCGGTATTTTGGGGGAACTCACTAAGCTCTCGGGCTTACAGTTTCAGTTTATTGTTTCAAGTACATCAGGGGATCGCGGCAAGGCGAAGGCGTGATCGTACAGCTCCTCATAGTTATATTTATGTTTCTGGGATACTCTGATATTATACATTTTGAAAATAAGTTTGTAATAACTAATGGTTTTTGGGTTGTTTAAAGAGTTTTAAATTGTCTTGAATTTTTGGGAGTTACAACCCTCACCCCTCACACAAGTGCCAGTGAAGAGTGACTTGGTCATCTTTCCAAGTAAACAAGATTCACACACATCATCGTCCCTAAGGTCGAATGACTCCAACACTCCATCCTTTTGGAGTTGGGCTATGCGCTTCTTGTTGACATGTCCAAGACGACAATATGTGACAACCCGAACCTTTTTCCGTTTTCATTAACCGATTTCCGTTAATAAAATTTGGTTTTATTAAGTTCCCGTCAAACTTCTTGGTTTAGAAAATCATCTAGTTTTATATAATTAAATTTTTATATGAGTCGGAACCAAAATCGAGCGAAGAACCCGAATTTTCTTGAAAAACCAAATAGTTTTCGACCTGAGTGAGTTTACGGCCGTAAACCCGTGTACGGCCGTACACTCATTTACGGTTGGTGCCAGGTGGACCCCACCACCGACCATACCCCCAGTCTATATATACGGGACCCCCACCTTCATTTGAACCTTCTTGGCCGAAAACTCTCTCATTCTCTCTCTAGACTCTTGACCGTACACCCCAAAAACACCCTTATTCTTCCGGGAATCATCGAGAATCACTATTGGGAGTTATTTCGGAGCATCTAGAACACCTTTTTCATCGAATCCAACATCCTTTTTCTTGAGTGTATGGCCGTACACCCTTCAAGTCTGCAAATCTTCATTGACCGTAAACCAGTTCACGGTTGTACACAATTCAAACCTTCAAAGGCCGTAAACCCTTCGAGAAACAGTCCACGGCCGTAAACTCCGTTCACGGCCGTAAACCCCATTCACAGTCGTAAACACTTCCTAAGTGATGCATTAGACTGAAAACCCACTTTCCTCGATTCAATCAAGTCCCGGTAACATTCCTTAACCGAAAGCAAGTGTTTTTCTAACACTTTATCTAACGAAATCACTAATTTAGATACCTATATGTATTTAATTGTTATTAGGATTCCGTTAAGTGCCACACACTACAGCTCGAGGGTCTTCATTTCCAGTCCGTTGGTTCGATGCTTGCACACAACTAACTATGAGTTCATACCCCTATATCGTTCGAGTTTTTTTAATGTTTTCAGAGGGGGAATACAAGTAAAAGCACAAGAAATTAATATTGTGTTTAAAGATATAATTTGGTTTATTATATTTACCTATCATTAGCACACATTGAACATACAACTTACTAGACATGGTAAACATCGTTACTACTAGACTTGAAATCAATTTACAAAACATGTTAGGATACAAACATTTCAAACTCAGTTTTTAAAACAAGGGAAACAAACTTATGAATTATGAAATAAAGGATATTATTTTATAAGGATTCATGTTAATAACAAAAAGGGTTTTCATAGTATTATTCGTGGATTCGTTGAGAGAACTACAGTGTGAGACGCCTTGTAACTAGAGTCTCCTGGAGGGAGAGCGTGAGTTTGTGTATAGATCTATACGAGACTAACAATCCCGCACCCTAACTATTAGCTACAGTCAACCGGGGGTGACAAACTTCTTTTCAGTTTTCGACGTCCGAAGTACGTCGTATTGGTATTCGTCCATCAGTATAGTCATAAGAATCCACAAGTGAAACAACGACTCGTTCACGTAATAATATACCTAACAAACAGTCAACAGGGTTAATAACTATGTGATGACTTAGTATGTACATTAGGGTAATATGAAATTAACATCCGACATGCAGTGGGATGTATGATCTCCGCCTCATTTCCTGTTCCTTGTTTGGTTGTGGGCTTATGGCAGAATCACCC
The DNA here is from genome assembly GCF_052849685.1 of Lactuca virosa. Taxonomy (NCBI): domain Eukaryota; kingdom Viridiplantae; phylum Streptophyta; class Magnoliopsida; order Asterales; family Asteraceae; genus Lactuca; species Lactuca virosa. The sequence goes on along the minus strand of NC_136426.1, from coordinate 331,637,423 downwards.
AATCGACTGTCTGTTCGATCTAGATTTTTATAACTCGTAGGTACTAAGTGATCATAGGAGGGTATTAACAACACTTTCAGTATACAGAACAATACGTTTTTAGCTAGTTTTATTTATGTAATAAAACTACTATACATACTGGTGGTAGCCAGGGTTTTCATACAAAGGTTTTCATATAAAGGGTTTCATACAAAGGTTTTCATACAAGGGTTTCATACAAAGGTTTTCATACAGAACATACTATACATTACTGTTGGTAGCCAAGGTTTTTAAACAGAACAAGGTTTAAACAACATAAGTATGGTAGATACTTGCACTCTACGATTTGCAACAGATAATGCAATAACTTACACTTAGGGAAAATATATGATTTTCCAGGGTAACATCAGTACTTTACAAACAATTGGTTAATTATTCAATTAACGAATATTCATTATTAATTCTATAATTCCTTAGTTTATGCATCCGGGTTACGTATGAAGAATATCCGATAGACTGTGCAATGTGTGGTTTCCGCCTCATTCCCTGTTTCTTGTTTGGTTGTGGGTTTAGGGAAGATCCACACAATTAACTGTCCATTCGATATTGGTTTATACGTAACTAGTATGAACTAAGTAGTTATAGAAGGAATGGGTTTAATCATACTTTTCATAAGAAAATATTGGATTTTCTTGAGGAACAACATCAACAGATATCAAAGGAACAACATAGTTTACTTTGTAAGTATCTAGTGAATAGTTCAGGATTATGTACATGAGGATCCGACAACCAGTGGAATGTGTGGCCTCCGCCTCATTTCCTGTTCCTTGTTTGGTTGTGGGCTTGGGGCAGAACCACACAATCGATTTTTTGTTCGATCTAGATCGTATATGATTTGTATACACTAAATACTCGCAGGAAGAACTAGTAAGAAACATTTTTACTTAACATTCATTACATAAGAAAATATGAGGTTTTCTGGAGGACATAACACACTTTTCGAAAGAACAAAGAACAATTTTCCAAAACAAAATGCTTATGAACTCACCAACTTTATGTTGATACTCTTTCAAAACCTACTTGTATTCTCAGGACACTAGTAGACAGGTACACGCACCGGGTTCATGAAGATGGAGAGTAGTAGCTTCGAGTCTTTTCTTGTTATTTACTTTTGGAGTCAATCGTGTATGATTCAAATACAATGTAAACATTATGCTATTAATACAAAGGTTGTTGTTGCTATGATTACTATTATTCAATTGTTGTGATACTATACATGACGTCCTCCGCCCCCAAACGTTTCCGCCGTTTCGGTTTGGGGGTGTGACAGATTGGTATCAGAGCATTGTTTATAGTGAACTTAGTATATCAACCAGTAAAAGATATACAACTATAAATTCAATGGGGACGGAGTGCTCTAACTAAGAGTATACTTTTAAAATATAAGTATTTTACGAGAAGTATACTAATAAGCATACATACTAAGGACAAGTATTACAATAAGAACAGATAGAGACAAAACAAACAAAAGTATTTAGATGTTGGACACTACAGTCAAACCTTAGCAGTTATGTAATCATATCTGGAATAAATATAACCTGATCAACTATATTTATTTGAGATACGACCAACATGTTTTTAGGAGTGATGGTGGTGTTGCAACGAGCCTAAAACTTACCTAACTCTACATACAAAGTATCCTTAGAACAAAACATGAAGATAAAATACTATAGGAGTATTTTAGGCACTATAACAAGCATACATGAGAACTAAAAGACCTTTGCTGGCATGTCTATAGTTGCGAAGTGCATGCTTCCAGGGTTATATATAATTGGGATCTTATAGACTTAGAATTGGTGATCTTCGCTCTACTACCTGTTCCTTGTTTGGTTGTGGTTTTGGAGTAGGATACCTATTCGAAGGTCTATTTGATCTTGGTTATATACAGCTTGCATGCACTGCTTGACTATAGGAGGACCCGATTTGAATTATCAATAACTACAGAAGAAATGTTATACTTAATCTCATAAGATTCTTTAGACATTCACATTCTCGCACGAACAACCTAGATAGAGATAGCCACTCCACTACGATCACCAATAGAAAAGTCAAGGAGGAACCAGAGAGGATTCATAAAGAGGATTCCTAGAAGGAATCATTCGAGGAGTCAAATTTTCCATCAGAAAATGGTGGAGGTCCGTGATACAACTCGAAGTATGAATTATCAAGAATCGGAAACCATAAGGGAGTCCAGTGTCACACCCCCGGCCAAGGCGGAACACGCCGGGAGTGGGACTAAGTTCATGGATCACAGATAAACTGAATATATAGCACAAGTACAACGATAAACAAAGCTGCATTTGTATTTCCATCATTAAGTTTGAATACAGGGTTCTTACAGATAATAATAGTACAGTAGTTGCCTTAAACAGGTAAGCAGATAATAAAAACAAGCTAGCTAGGTCGTCTGCAATCCACAGCTAATCTTCTGTCTGAATGCCTGGCTAATGATCCCCTAAGAATACATGTAATTTTGAAAGTCAACACAAAGGTTGGTGAGTGTCACAGGTTTTCTGCTTAACCGCAGTAATACTTTTAAAAAGTCTAAAAAGTATTTTCTCTGTATGTATAACAACAGTTAAAACAGTGTTTGCAATGAGTCTTTAAAAGCCAAAATGTATAGTTTGTATAAATAAACCCATACGTAAAACTGTGTTTGTAATGAATATTGAAAGCCAAAACGTTATGTTCCATAAGTAATTCCATACTTAAAACTGTGTTTGAAAGCAACCAAATCCATGGTTGTACAGGTAACGAATAAAGTTTTCTGCCAAGGTTGTACTCAACAACCGCAGATACGGATAAACAAACATACGGATATACGGATACAGTTATCTGCCAAGGTTGAACTTAACAACCGCAGATACGGATAAACAACAAGTATATTTGATAAGCATACACGTAAAGTGTACGATACTTGTTTAAACAGTTGGCAAAACTTAGTATAGTATACACAAGCACATGTATGCGCCTAAAATACAAGTTCTAAAACTTGTATAAATATATAAACCTATATATTTTTACGCACATATGAGGTATATTGAAACTATCAAGTTGATAAACGTATGTACAGTCATAGCACATTTGTAGTCGAAATGCGTATGTTATTTTTATTAGCTGTATTATTTTAGCAACATAACATATGTAAATATTAATGTTTTAAAACGATTTTCTTTACTTAACATGTAAGCGTTAAAAAAAATCATTTCCCAAACTGATAAAGTGTTTACACAAAACATTAATATTTCATGTGCATTTTGTATGATAAATATTACTTAGTACACATACTATCATGTACAGACGAGGGTCAGACATGAAACACCGAGGGCATGACCATTTTGGCATTATAGCACTTCTGAAATCCAGCAACCCATGCGGCCCTTCAAACCAGATTCCCCGTACCGTTAATCATAGCGTAATAAATACTATTTCCGGGTGATTTATATTGCATAAAAAAACGGTGGTGTTGTTTGTTTAAACACCTTAATGGGTGGTTGATGATTTGTTTCGAGTATTTGATGCGAGAAACCGAGAAGTGTCGCTTTGATAACGAACCGTCGAGATTTATTTAGTTTCCTAGAAATATTAACTTAAATTAATAAGTGAAAGGTTAATTGGTATATTAACTAAAGCACATGACCCATCTGCTAATTTAAATAATTTAAATGAGACTAAGTTTGTTAATAATTTCCAAATAAGGGTTAAAATGATTTATTTAATTTCTATGTTTGTCGTTGGATTTCTTTTGTAAATAAAACCCATGAGAGGGTTGCAATGTAAATAAATGAAATGAAAATTAATTGATCTGGACTTATTTTCACAGTTTTTCGAGTGAGCGTAGGTTGTGATTTTAAAGCTTTTGGACTAGATTTGCAAAGGATTTTCGAAATGGCTATATTGAATTAATTTGGAAATGCAAGTTTGGTATATGTTTGAATCACTTACTATCAAAATCGATGGCATGTATTTAAAACAAAATCGATGGGACCAATTTTGATAGCAATATCCAAGGGAGGGTGTAAATAATTAATTTGGAATGAAGAAGGACTAAAAGTGTTTATTTTAAATGCAAGTTTGGAGTTTCTACTTGTTTTGTAAAGATTTTTCAGAGAAGGGCTATTACAATTAATATGAAATGAAGTTTTAACGCGGTTTGATCACCTTCCTGTGATCAAATGCGTATGTATCATACAAAAAAAATTGATAAAAAGAAAATTATGGTATTTGTTTTATGATAGTTTACGAACGAGAAACACAAGGGACGTACAAATTAAAAATGGTGGTGGGGGTGATCGTTACTTACAGCGGCAGCAAAAAAATAAACAGGAGGTGGCGATGGGTGGCAGTGTGGTGGCTGACTTCGTGTTTCTTCCTCCTTTTGATCTGGAAAACAGTGAGGTAAGGAGGCTAGGTGTTTGTTGATGAACAAGGGGTTATAAGGAGGGTTAAGGTAGTAGAATGATGGTGAATTGGTGGTGTTAGAAATTAGGATGGTGTTGTGGTGATGTTTCAATCCAAGGAGATAGAGAGATATGGAGGGAGAGATGTAAGGAAGAAGAAGCTGAAGTTTGTGTGGATTGAGAGCTACTAATGGCCTCTATCTATAGCTAAAAGGTATACACACATCCATTTTTAGCCATACTTAAAAGACCATACTTGTAACATCTTGGAGAAGCTTGTACACAAAGGGAAGGAGAAGGGAGAAAGCATGTCCACGTGGGTTTGGACAGCCAAGAAGAGAGTGGCCGGTCAATCTCTTAGACAAGACCTTGGCGGGCCCCACATAGGGTATACCCCCATTAATTGTCCAAAACACACAAAATCGGGTGTATCTAGACCCGTGCATCGCGAATTTTTTTTCGAGAATACCGGTAGATAGAGTTAAATTAAAGGATTCCAGAACATTAAACGGATTAATTTTTGGAGTTACGGAACTCCGGGAAATCGCATTCAAAATTTTGCGTTTAACGGCTCGCAATGTCCGTTTTCGCGACTTTTGTAAATATTTCGTAAAATTTATTTCGAGTGTAAAATTAAATAATAGACTATAACCTGAGTCCAAAAATGCTCTCGGAAATCCCGCCGGCAAAGCGTAAGTACCTCAACGGATCGATTCGGTTTTGCGCGATTAAAGAAAAACAGTGTTTTACCGCTTGTTTTCTTAAAACTGTCGTATCTTTGGCATACAAACTCTGTTTTGGACATTCTTTATATTTTCGGAAACAGGTAAACACGTACTATGAGGCTAAAATAATTGCTTCGCCTAAAATGACTTTTTACGAATTTTCAGTTTTTCAGACGTATTTCTAAGGTTGGAGTTTGTGCGGTTTGATTCATCTGAGATCTTATACATTTGGAAGTATGATATCATCAGGTATCATATAATAGTTAAAATGAACTTACTTTTCCTTCTTAAGATGCACTAAAACTCAGTAATTCAGATAAACAAGAGATTCACGGATAGATTGGCGGTTATAATAATAGCCCTAAATGCCGGGTTGTCACATTACCTCCCCGTTAGAGGAAATTTCGTCCCTAAATTTAGTTCGTACATATAATACAAGGGCTTTGATAAACAATAATGTATTTTCGTGGAATGATCTATGCCCGATCCTTCTATAATCGCCTTATTCATACAAGTCGTATATAATCAAGATTGACTAGACAGTCGAATAAGTGATTCTACCCTAAGCCCACAACCAAACAACGAACAGGAAGTAAAGCAGAATCACAAATGCTAAGTCTGTAGAATCTTAATTATATATGACCCTAACATATACACTTAACAATTATAGATTACCAGCAAAGGTCCTTAGTTTCTACATGAATGATTTGATTGATTCGGGTGAGAAAGCAATTAACGAGTACTTTTGCCATATCGATAAATAGTAATGTACTTTCGTGGTGCATGATCCCTGCCTGGTCTTTCTACATTCTCTTGGTGTATACAAGTCGTATATAATCAAGATCGAATAGACAGTCGAATAAGTGATTCTACTCTAAGCCCACAACCAAACAAGGAACAGGAAGTAAAGCGGAATCACGAATCCTAAGTCTATAGAATCTTAATTATATACAACCCTAACGTATACACTTAGCAATCATAGATTATCCTCAAGGGTCCTTACTTTCTATAACGTGATTAATTCACAGTGAGAAGACAATTAACGAGTATCCCTAAGTGTTTTTTTTCCATATCTATTGCGTAGGTTTCATTAAGTTTGCGAAATTTTATGCTTTGTCGCGTTTCGAAACCTATAGGCGATAAAGATTTAACCGACACTAGCATCAATTAGTACCGAAGCCTAAACATTGTTGTTATGAAACGTACCAATAACCATAGGCGGTTCCGGAAGAGTCTCTCTTGCTGTGATCATAAGTACCCTTCCATTGCCACCTTGGTTCTTTAGTTACGGACAGTCCTTCCTAAAATGCCCTGGCTGGTTGCACTCGTAACAGTTACGGCTTCCTTCTACCGTAGTGGTTGGAGTTCTTCCACAATATCTCAAGATGTGACCTCTCATGTTACACTTGTTGCATATCACCTACCTACATTCCGACATGGTGGAAATTGCACTTCATACAATGAGGTAAAGTGTCACACCCCAAAACCGAGAACGGCGGAATACGTTCTGGGGTGGAGGACGTCATGTACAGTATCATAACAAAGCATAATAGTAAAGACAAGCAACAACATGCATTGCATTAAGATAATAATAATTGTAATACAAACGTGTTCAGTACAAATGTTAGACACCAAAAATACAATCAAAATAAAGTGGAGTCTTATGGGTGCTCCGTCTTCTCTAAAGCTGCATCCGTACCTGTCTACTGATGACCTGAGAATACAAGTTATTTTGAAAACGTTTATCAGCATAAAGCTGGTGAGTTCATAAGTATTTAGTGTCATTTCCTGTATAAAAATATTCACAATTATACATTGTAAAAGAAAGTTTCGGTGTTCGAAAATAGTATGAGCCCTAGAAAACCCTATGTTTTCCAGAAAAAGTAGTCTTCACCAAGACCCGATGGTTTGTTTGTTCCTTTGATAATGTACAAGTTTTCCCAGTAGTTATTAGTTTGAAAATATAGTTTTGGACTTTATTCATGTATAGTAATGAGAAAAAAATTGTTTTACCCCAACAGTATCACTGTCGGCCATATGTAATGAAATGCAGGCTCCAGGTAGTATTAAATGTACAATACTCCTCAGGGAGTCTGTTGCCTTTAATTCTTAAAGTATTAATTGAAGGTTTGAATGTGAACTCGTACGTAACCATGCTGATTGACGATCGAATCCCTTTGACCCTCCGAGTCATATGTAGTGATGTGACATTTTGTCACCCCTAGGCCTAGACGGCTCGGACTGTAGCTAGCAGTCGGGATGTGGGAGTGTCTGTCCCGTATAGATCTATACACATAATGCCCGCTCTCCCTCCAGGAGACTCTGGTTACGCGGTGATAGCACAAAGATGTGTCGTATCGAGAAATAGTATGCCACATTCTATTTTAGTAAGTTCTCTTGTATAGTATGTATTGTTCTCTTTGTATAGCATATAGTGTTCTCTTTGTATAGTATGTAATGTTCTCCTTGTATAGTATATAGTGTTCTCTTGTATAGTACATAACATATATTGACTCACAACTGAACTGACTCTGGTAGTTGTCATGGCAATAGCAGCACTGAGTAGTAATCCTTAACTATACCTATTATAGTTAAATGGTAATGTTGGTTGTATGTCCTTGATATTCTAAGGCATTGAACTGATATGAAAAATTTTATATCTGACACAAATATATAAGATATATAACTAAGAATTCAACGAGAGTCGGAATAATAACAAAATACCCTAAGCCCACAATCAAACAAGAACAGGAAATAAGGTGAGCTATTAGTCCTAAGTCCTTCAAGTCTTACTTATATAAATATATTGGTGTAGATATGGTTTGAGAATAAAAATTTGTTTAAACGAATTTTGGAAAAATAGTTTTATAGTGATTTAACAAGAAAATGAATTTGGTAAGCATTTGAAAACAGTTTAATTGGCAATATAGTTGAAAATATAGAAAACCCCTTTTTGGTGGTAAAAACAGTTAATAGTGTAGAAAATCCTTTTGGTTGCAAGTTATAATTCACATGCGATTGTTACTATAACTTATTTGGTTCAACTTGTATTCCCCCCCCCCCCATAAAACAGTTAAAAACATTTAAAAAGGTTCATTTAGGGGTATGAACTCACCTGTAGTGAGTGAAGTGGATGGAAACGCCGGGTAGGATGCTAGGTGTCAAGTGAGGACTTGAACACACACACGGATCCTATGTAACATGTAGTGATGTATAAAGTATCTAATTAGTTGTGTAATCACTAATTAAGTGAGTAAAGGCACTTTAATGTATGAAAACACTTTGTTTCAAGTGTTAGGAGTGCTACACTTTGTTTCAAGTGTTAGGAGTGCTAAAGGTTGCATCTAAGGAGTGTATGGCCTCTCTATGGAGTTTACACTTCACTTGGCCACACTTAAGTGTGTTTACGGCTGGGAGACCATTTCCCCCATGAGTTTACGGCCGTAAACTCATGGAAATGGTGAGTTTGTGTGTCTAAAGGTCTCATGCATCACAAGGAAGGTTCCTAGGATCAATTCAAGGGCTTGGGAAGTGATTAGGGTTCAATTGGGTACTCCCTTGGAGTTTACGGTCCTTGGACCACTCCTTGGGAGTTTACGGTCGTAAACTCTAGGGTTTACGGCCGTAAACCCTTGACCACTTCAACCATTTCATATTTTAGGGTCCTAAGCTCATCTACACTAGCTTCTAGTTCATCAAACAAGCTAAGGAAGGGTTTAGGGGCATCAAAACACCATTTGAGGTGTTTACGGTTTTGGGTTTACGGTTCTTGAATGTTCAAGAACCGTAAACTCAAGTTTATGGCCAAAAAGTCATGATCTTGGGTTCCTTAGTCCATGCATGCAAGTATCTAAGCTATATCTACGCATTAGAGAAGGGTTGGAAGTGTTTTGGGGCTTCAAAACCCTCACATAGGAGTTTACGGTTTTGGGAGGCTCCCCAAACCGTAAACACATGCATGTTGGGGTATTTGGATGATCCAACTCGAAATAGCATGAATACCAAGCTAGAAAATCAAGTTAGGGGGGTTTACCTTTGATTTTTGAGGCTTGAAAGTGGTGATCCTTGGCCAAACTCGATTTTAGAGAGAGAAGGTAGAGAGAGAAAGCTTCAAGGTGGGGAAAAGACTCTAAAGGTGGACACTCCTCCTTTATATATGGCTGCCTAGTGGGGACCCACCATACACTGCCGTTTAAACGGAGCTAAATGTTTTTACCCGGTAAACTAACCGTAACCCGACTTAGATGCTTTTATTCCGTCATTAAATATATATTATTTTAATAACTCAAAATGAATTATTTTAATAAATAAAAGTTAACGGAAAATTTTAATAGAACTAACTTTTATTAACGGAAACGGGTTATAGTGACGGAGTAAATTTCGGGTTGTCACATCATCCCCCCGTTCGAGGGAATTTCGTCCCGAAATTCAGAATTCAAGTAGTTACGTTATTACGACACAACTAAGCAAAGAGATGAGGATAGTTAAGTTTCATTTGATCCTCGCGCTCCCAAGTGAACTCTGGTCCTCGTTTGGCGTTCCAACGAACCTTCACAATCGGGATGCGGCTTTGCTTCGTTCGTTTGACCTCTCGGTCCATGATCTCCACAGGTTCTTCCACGAAGTTGAGGCTCTCATTGATCTCGATTTCATCGAGTGGAATTATGAGAGTCTCATCGGATAGGCACTTTTTCAAGTTCGAGACGTGGAAGGTAGGATGCACATTACTAAGTTCACGGGGTAGATTGAGTTTGTAAGCTACGGGGCCGATTCTAGCGAGAATCTCAAAAGGCCCTATGTATCTTGGATTCAGCTTTCCGCGCTTTCCGAAGCGTATCAAGCCTTTCCAGGGTGAGACTTTCAAAAGGACTCGGTCTCCCACCTGGAATTCCAAGGGTTTCCTCCGTTTGTCTGCGTAGTTTTTCTGTCGGTCTCTTGAGGCTTTAAGTCGTGCTCGGATTTGTACGATCTTTTCGGTGGTTTCGCGGATGATTTCTGGACCGGTGAGAGTGCTGTCTGGAACTCGTCCCTTAGCTAATTGAGTGTCGCCTACCTCGGCCTAGCACAGAGGGGATCTGTACTTCCGGCCGTATAGGGCTTCGAATGGGGCAGCTTTGATGCTTGTGTGATAACTGTTGTTGTAGGAAAACTCGACTAGGGGTAAGTGGGTATCCCACACCTTACCAAAGTCGATTACACAGGCTCGCAGCATATCCTCCAAGGTTTGAATAGTTCTCTCACTTTGTCCATCGGTTTGAGGATGGTATGCTGTGCTCATATCCAGCTTAGTTCCAAGAGCCTTCTGTAGTGACTGCCAGAACCTCGAGGTGAACCTGCTATCCCGATCGGAAATAATGGACACAGGTACACCGTGCAGTCGGACTACCTCTTGGATGTAAATTCGCGTAAGTCTCTCCATTTTGAAATTTTCCTTGATAGGGATGAAGTGGGCGGATTTGGTTAGCCGGTCGACAATTACCCAAATGGTGTCGTACCCACTCGGAGATTTGGGCAATTTCATAATGAAATCCATAGTAATTCTCTCCCACTTCCATTCAGGTATCTCTGGCTGTTGGAGAAGACCCGAGGGTTTCTGGTATTCGACCTTGACCTTAGCGCAAGTATGGCACTTATTCACGAAGGTAGCGATTTCCGCTTTCATGTTAGGCCACCAGTACGATTTCTTGAGATCCAGGTACATCTTATCTGAACCTGGGTGAATGGAATATCGAGTGTTGTACGCTTCTTTCATGACCAAGTCTCTGAAGCCACCGTGTCGCGGTGTCCAGATCCGGTCCATGAGGTAGTAAGCTCCGTCATCCTTGACTACCAGATTGTTATCCATTCCTCGCAGGGACTCTCCTGCCACATTTTCCGGTTTCAAAGCTTCAAGCTGTGCTCCCTTAATTTGTGCGGGTAGATGCGAATGGATAGTCATGGTTAGGGACTTGACTCTTCGCCCAAAATATTCCTTCCGACTTAGGGCGTCTGCTACTACATTGGCTTTACCCGGGTGGTAACGAATTTCACATTCGTAGTCATTGAGTAGCTCGACCCACCGTCGTTGTCTCATGTTGAGCTCCTTCTGGTTGAAGATGTGCTGGAGGCTTTTGTGGTCGGTATAGATGGTGCTCTTTGTACCATACAGATGGTCTCTCCATATCTTTAGGGCGAACACAACCGCTCCTAGCTCGAGGTCGTGCGTGGTGTAGTTGACTTCGTGTGTCTTTAGCTGTCTTGAGGCGTAGGCGATGACCTTACCTCGTTGCATCAGAACACAGCCGAGCCCCTGATTGGATGCATCGCAATATACTACGAAGTCTTCTGTCCCTTCGGGGAGGGACAGTATCGGCACGGTGCACAAGGCTCGCTTTAGGGTTCGGAATGCCTTCTCTTGTTTTTCTTCCCAGTCAAAGGCCACGCCTTTCTGGGTCAATGCCGTAAGAGGCTTCGCAATCCGAGAGAAATTCTGAATGAATCTTCGGTAGTAGCCAGCGAGGCCTAGAAATTGGCGAATTTCTGTAGGCGTCTTCGGTGCTGACCAGTTCTCAATAGCTTTAATCTTGGATGGGTCCACGTGGATTCCTTCTTTGCTAACCACGTGTCCAAAGAATTCGACTCTTCGGATCCAAAATTCGCACTTTGAGAACTTTGCGTAAAGCTTCTCCGATCGTAGAGTTTCCAGGACCTGTCGCAGATGATCGCTATGGTCTTCCTCACTTCTAGAGTAGATAAGTATATCATCAATGAAGACGATGACGAACTGATCCAAGTAAGGACGGCATACTCTATTCATCAAGTCCATGAAGACTGCGGGCGCATTGGTCAGTCCGAACGACATCACTACGAACTCGTAGTGCCCGTAACGAGTCCGGAAGGCTGTCTTCGGAACATCCTCCTCGAGCACTCGCAACTGGTGATACCCGGACCTTAGATCAATTTTGGAAAAGTAACTCGCCCCTTGCAATTGATCAAATAAATCGTCTATACGAGGAAGGGGATAACGGTTCTTGATTGTCAGCTTGTTGAGTTCTCTGTAGTCGATGCACATGCGGAACGATCCGTCTTTCTTCTTTACGAACAAGACTGGTGCTCCCCAGGGTGAGAAGCTTGGTCTTATAAAGCCCTTGCTGAGCAGTTCGTTAAGTTGGCCGGATAGTTCTTACATCTCAGCAGGCGCTAGACGATAGGGCGATTTAGCTACGGGGGTAGATCCTGGAATTAAATCGATTTTGAACTCGACTTGACGTTTGGGAGGTAGGCCTGGCAGTTCCTCTGGAAAGATGTCAGGGAAGTCGCACACGACGGGGAAATCTTTGAGTTCTTTCGTTTTCCGGCTCGTGTCGACAACGTGTGCAAGGAATGCGCGATATTCCTTGCGCAAGTATTTCTGGGCTTGAATGCTCGAGATGATGCGAAGGCTCGTACTGGGTTTGTCTCCGTAGATCATCAATGTTTCATTGTTGGGCAGTTTCAAACGGATGGCTTTGTCGAAACACAGGATGTCGGTACGGTGGAGACTCAACCAGTCCATGCCTATGATGACATCAAAGCTCTTGATCGCTACTGGTATGAGATCGATAGGAAACGAATGATTATCTAGCGTGAGGGTACAACCTATGTATATTTCGTTAGAACTTTTCGTCTTGCCGTTAGCCATTTCTACGACGAAGGTTTCTTTCAGTGATTGCGGTGATTGTTTGAGTAAGTGTTTAAAGTTTTGATTTACGAAACTTCTTTCTGCCCCACTATCGAATAGAATACAAGCATAATAGTTATCGAGAGGGAACGTACCCGTGACTACGGTGGGGTCTGCTACAGCCTCATTATGACCAATAGCAAGTAGTCTACCTGCTCCTCCCGCGTTGCCAGCCTTTGGACAGTTTCTTTTGAAATGTCCGACTTCGCCACAGCCATAGCAGGCCTGGCTCGCTCCCGAACTGGGAATTTGGGAAATAGGTTTGGGAGGTGCTCTGCAGAACCGGATGGTGTGGCCCTTCCGGTCGCAATTGGTGCAGTGCATTTCACGGCATGGGCCGTTATGATGGAAGGCGCACTTATCGCACTTGGGTAGATTCCCGGCATATGTTTTGGTGGGCACAGGGGCAGTAGGAGTAGTGGCAGCATGGACAGCCACTATTTGCTGGTTACTGGAAGAGGATTTGACTGATTTCCCCTTCTTTCGATCTCCCCGTTTTCTCTTGTTGTCGGAGGCGTGAGTTGGAGCAGTAGTGATGGTTGTGGTTGTTGATGGAGCACGGGGAACTTCATGATCGATAAGCATTTGGGCCAACTCCTTGGCACTTTTGAAGGTCGTTGGTCTTGATGATAGAACGTTCCCACGATACGGAGGCACTAGGCCCCCGATGTATCGCTCAATCTTCTTGGCTTCCGAGGGGATCATGTTAGGGCATAGGGCTACCAGCTCGCAGTACCGGGTTGTGTAAGCTACTATATCGGAACCCTGCATTTTGAGACTCCAGAGTTCCTCCTCCAATTTCTGAATTTCTCCCTTTGGGCAGTACTCTGTCATCATTAGGTCTTTCAGTGTAACCCAACCCATGGAGTTAGCTGCTACCAGGGAGAGGGCTTTGACATGGCCATTCCACCATGTTAGGGCCCTTTGGGTAAGGGTACAAGTAGCAAACTTTATCTTGCTCCCTTCGGGGCAGGAGCACATTTCGAATACTGCTTCGGTTCTTTCGAACCATTGGGTTAGGGCAAGGATTCCCCCGGTCCCGTTGAAGTAGGTAGGCTTGCAACTGATGAAATCTTTGTAGGTGCATTCCCGAGCATGGGGGTGGGTTTCACCCTGGCTAGAGTTAGTGCCCAGTCCACCTCCACTGGCACCACCAGAATTGACTTGCGCCAGAGCGGCGGTCACGGCTGCAGTCACGGCTGTTTGGAACAACACCGGGTCGAACTGCAGAGGAACCGGCGGTGTAGGTGGTGGTGGTGGAGCTTGAGTTGCGGGAGTTCTCCTGGTTGGACGCTTGCGAGGCGGCATCCTGTACTGAAAGGTTACGAAAACGATGACAATAGTAAGAATCGATTTGTAAACATGATAAGAGTGTTTCTTGGACTAACTCTCTATAGTCTAACAAACAAAGGGAAATGTACTGCTAGGTTAGGGACACCCAAAAGTACAACTTCCCCATCGATTAGATACTGCCAATAATACTGGTATTACTGATGTATAATGAGTTCGAGAAAGAAAATGACCTAGCAGTAGGTCTTACATCAAACCATCAGGGAAAATGTTGGCAGTTTAGTAGTCTAGCTCGAGTACTTCCAAAGTTAGGAATGTTTACAGGCATGTACACTATTGACTATAGAAAGAAGGCTATTCCTTAATCAAAAGAGAGGGATGAGTTGGCATCTTTTATTGGCGACGGGGATCCTTTGGGGCAAACCCTAAGATCAGCCAGTTGGCGCACAACTCCCTGAAGATGTCGCTCGTGCGTCCTCTGACGTGCTCGGAGTTCCATGACTTCCGCTCGGGATGCGGTTATGCCATTTACGCGAGAATGGGGAAAGAAAATTGATAGGCGCGCTAGTCTATGATACTTATAAGATGATCGTTATTAGTCGACCCAATATTCGCATAGTGCATACCAATTACATGTAATCGAAGCAGAATAGACCTTCGAATAAGTGACCCTAACTCCAAGTCCACAATCAAACAAGAACAGGAAATGAAGCAAAGGTCACAGATTCTAAGTCTATAACGCCTTAGTCACATGTAACCGTGGTGTATCCACTTAGCAACTATTGCCCTACTAGTAACGACCCTTTTTGTTCTCACATATGTTGTAACTAGAATGCAGAATACTCCTATAGTATTCTTGTTCTGATGTTCTTGTAGCAGTATTGGTAAGTTTTAGACTTGTTGCAACACCACAACCATTCTTAGGTACATGCTAGCCACTCCTAGGAAAATGTAGTTGATCAGGCTACATCCGCCTAGTTTTGGCCATATGTCTCTAAGCCTAACTGTGCTGTTCAACAATCTTAATACTTTTGTTCTGTTCTAGTATGATACTGACCCTTTGTATGAATGAATGTATATATATACCTACTTAAATATTTTATTATTTAAAAGTATATATTCTTGTTCAGAGTGTTTTAGTCCCGATGTGTTTATAGTTTGTATATCTTTTATGGGTTGATATACTTGATTCACTATAAACAGTGCTCTGATACCAATCTGTCACACCCCAAAACCGAGAACGGCGGAATACGTTCTGGGGTGGAGGACGTCATGTACAGTATCATAACAAAGCATAATAGTAAAGACAAGCAACAACATCCATTTCATTAAGATAATAATAATTGTAATACAAACGTGTTCAGTACAAATGTTAGACACCAAAAATACAATCAAAATAAAGTGGAGTCTTATGGGTGCTCCGTCTTCTCAAAAGCTGCATCCGTACCTGTCTACTGATGACCTGAGAATACAAGTTATTTTGAAAACGTTTATCAGCATAAAGCTGGTGAGTTCATAAGTATTTAGTGTCATTTCCTGTATAAAAATATTCACAATTATACATTGTAAAAGAAAGTTTCGGTGTTCGAAAATAGTATGAGCCCTAGAAAACCCTATGTTTTCCAGAAAAAGTAGTCTTCACCGAGACTCGATGGTTTGTTTGTTCCTTTGATAATGTACAAGTTTTCCCAGTAGTTATTAGTTTGAAAATATAGTTTTGGACTTTATTCATGTATAGTAATGAGAAAAAAATTGTTTTACCCCAACAGTATCACTGTCGGCCATATGTAATGAAATGCAGGCTCCAGGTAGTATTAAATGTACAATACTCCTCAGGGAGTCTGTTGCCTTTAATTCTTAAAGTATTAATTAAAGGTTTGAATGTGAACTCGTACGTAACCATGCTGATTGACGATCGAATCCCTTTGACCCTCCGAGTCATATGTAGTGATGTGACATTTTGTCACCCCTGGGCCTAGACGGCTCGGACTGTAGCTAGCTGTGACAACCATCAAATTTCGGTCAAGTCAAAGTCAAACAAAGTCAACAAGTTAAACCGGTCAACTCCATTAACCCTTGTATGTTAGGGTTTACATTATGTAATCACTGTACAATTCGCTATTTTAATGAGAAAACATCATTTTGAAAGTTCGTGTGTTTGATATTCCTTAGCCTTAACAGTGCTAAACAACGAACCAAAACGATAAAACACTATTGCACAATCATCGGGATTGTGTAGGACACTAAATCATGGCTTAACGGGGTCTATGGAATTTGCGTTGCGAAGCCGGACACTCAAAAAGATCACAAACGAAACCTCTCTCAATCTCATTCAAACCCTACTCAAGATTACTTGACGCTAATAGGATCAAAACTCATACACTACGATATAAATTGACGTTAATAGCAACATAGTATAGTACAACGTTATAACTATAATCAAATTAAATTATGATACCATATTAAAATCAAATCAAAGTATAATGCTCTAATTAAATTTAAAAGAATCAAACTTGAATGCTATAATTAAACTTCAAATCAAAGTAGATTGTTATAATCAAATAATAACTCATCTTTTATAAAACTCCATTTTTATAAACTTTACATTAAATTTTATAAAACTCTATTTTTATAAACTTTACATTAAATTTTATAAAACTCTTATATCAATTATGTAAAAGATGCTTGTGTTAGTGGGAAATTATGAAGACCACCAAAAGCAAAAAGATTATTCCCATGGTCTCCCACTCACACCTCCCATCCACTTTCCTTTCATTTTTCTCCCAACACATTATTCTCTTCACCACTTAAACCTTCTCTATTCTTTCTCTCACTCTCAATCTCGAAATTCATCCAAGAAATACTCATATTCCAGCCAAGAACAATCTATTATACTCAAATCTTCATCCCTCTTGAAGCATTCATCAAGGTATGTTGTTAAAAGTTTCAAATTCATACAAGAAACAAATTAAATCCACCAAAATATCTAAAACTCATTTTATGCATAAACCTGATTTTTCTCAGAATCCCATCAATAAAATAAGAAGTTCTGGAAATTTTCAGAAAATAACTTATTTTTATTGAATTACTATAATTATTGCAATAAAGTAGGGCAATAATTCACATAAAATACTTTTTGCATTCAATAAATTCTGAGAAAATTCTGGGATGACCAATATATTGATTAAACATAATTTATGAAGTTTCATGCATTTATATTACTGTTTACTATTATTTATGATTTTATTGATTAATTAATAATGAAATATATAAAAAATACTTCCCATAGTCACAAATATCTGAAACTTATACACTGAGCTCTACATCATGTTATAAAACTATGGTTAATTTTACAGATTTTTTAAGAAGCATTTACTTTTTTTCCCGAATTTTGTGTTGTTTAATCGTTAAAATATTAAATAAATACTAAAACAGTTCAGAAAAATATACAAAATTTACAGTAATTCATATTGTATGAAATAATGATTTCCTAATAATTTCATAATTTTTCAATACTGTTTACTATTTAAAACTATTTTCCTAAGTATTTAAGCATGTAAAAATGCATTTTAATGATTATTTCATATAAATAATTGTTAAAATCTGTAAATAATTATAATTGGGCAAGTTATTATTTTAATAAGAAATTATTAAAATCTGGCCTAAATTGAAAATATAAATTAATTATGCAAAGTAAGTAATTCAATTTAAAATTCATTTAACAAATAAATACCTTAATATTATAATCAAAATGAATTATTGTTAATTCATCTAATATAAGAATATGTGTCTAATTATTTGTATTAATACTCCATTCTCGTTTAGCAGTTCCTAAACCAAAACTATTAATTATATTAGGTTCTACGCCATTTTCACCCGAATCGTCTATCGTACGACACACGCATTTCGTTTTGGGACTAATGTGAGTAATCTACCCCATATTTTATAATTTTCAATACTTTTGGGGTGTATCATGTGGTTCTAATATGTTCCAACTTCATTTTATTGTTTTATCACAATTGAGACATTGTTGGGACATTTATACGTGAGTCATTAATTGTATAACTATTGTTTGTTTACGCTACATGTACTTGTAGTGCATTATCATTTTTAGTCTAATCTCCATGACTATGCCCGTATTCTTGAGGTACGTTATGGACAATAATAGCGCTATTGGGTTGACCACCCCGCCTTGGGACGCTAAGGTGATTGATCGCACGTGGTTGAGTGTGTATGATGATTAGATGCTCCATCCTATATATATTTATATATATATATATATATATATATATATATATATATATATACATATGTATATATAGGGTGAGGACTTATTGTTGTTGTTATCATTTGTTAATCAATTTTTGATTTATAAACCGTTATCTCAAATACAATTGTTTGCCGACTTCAAAAGAAAACAAATTTCCAATTATAAAGGTTTCAACTTCACAATTTTCTCTACTAAAATTAGATTACTCACCAACTCTCGTAGTTGACCTGTTTTTACCCATGATGCAGATTTGAAGAATGAAGTTGATGAAAAATAGGTTGTGCCTTAGAAATCCACAAGACTATTTAAATTTGATGTAATAAATGTTGTTCGTATTTGGATTTGTATTTGTATGTTGTGGATCTTGTTTGCATACTTAGTACTTAATTGAATCTAATCATATTATAACATAGTTGTCATGAGACTTTGAACAATATATCACGCCTCGATCGATTCCGACAAGGATCGGGGTGTGACAGATTGGTATCAGAGCCCTTGACTATAGGGAATTAGGTTAATTGCCTTGACCTAGTCTATAGCCTCTAGGGTCCTCTCGTATGCTAGTTTATAAAATGCACACACAACTGCATGCAATTCACACTTAGAAAATCCTAGGAATACCTTTGTGTGTTAATTGCTCCCTTAAGTGCATACGTATTACTCCTGACACTTATATGTGTGCATACACTGGTGAATATTCTCCTCTTTCTCTAAAAATCACCCACATATTCAAGTGGTTTAAAAAAAATGTATATACATATATATTCCTTAGAGCTCATAGGAAATTCAAAGTCATCCACTCTAGTCGGGTAGGATCATAGTAATTGACGCGTAGTAACTGGAAGGGGGAGGTGCCGGTAGCCCGAAAGTCCTGACTAGGTAAGCATTCGTATACATCCCAATCAACCGAGGGACCAGTTTGCTTATCTGGGGACCAAAGGCGAGAGTTCCCAAACCTATAGGCCAAATCGCGTCATTCACATTACTTTTGAGCCATCAAAATACCCGACCTTATCAAACGTATCTGAAAGGATACACTCCAAAATGGCCAACTCATTGGACTATTAAGTTCCCTAATGGGCCAAGAAGTGGGAAAGAAATGTGAAAACTTAGTTTTGTGGGGGCCCACGCAAGTGCTACATGTTTCACATTTAGTAACCATGGAAAGCCCAAAAGGTGCCCAACACTCCTAACCATGGCCCAACAAGTGTTTTACAATTATTTTACCCAACAATGTCTAAAAAAAAAAACTTTATTTCCCTAATCAATTTACAAATAACTCACAAGTCCATATGCGTGTTTCTCATAGTTGACATGTTCCTTGTTTGGTTGTGGACTTAGGGTAGACTCATTAGGATCAACAGTCTAATAAAATTTTAATTACACATAACTGGGGGCATGTCGAGTGAATCTTAGGAGTGGATCAGACATGGAACAAATCACAAGATTATAATCAAGTTATTCCTACTAAATTCATAAGTCTATTTATATAGACCTCTGGTATAGAGTCGTCAGCGTAGTCGTGTCGGCAATCTAGAATATAGCTAAATACATAATACAAACTATAATACCCAAATTATACAAAATTTTCTGCATAAAAAATCAATAGACAAACACAATGAAACTAAAAAGGGTATCAATCTATCAAGAGAAAAACACATACAATGTAGATTAAAATCCACTAATTATAACAAAATGGCTAAAAGAAAAGGTAAGGACTAAGGATTGTTAAGTCCTCTCTTCTTATAAATAGCTTTGAAGCAAGCTTGCCTAAGCTTCTTTGTTCTTTCTGTCAATTCCATACCTGGCAATTTCTCCATCATCTTCTTGTGCCCTGCTAACGTCTCTACCTCCTCCTTTAATCCCAACTCCTAGTTTTTTTTAGGTAGATGCAATATATTTTTCGTGTGAGTTCATAAAATTTACAATGAGTTAAGTTTATGTAAATATAAATCAGAAATCATAGTAAAACAATTGATTCGATGTGGCATATGCCTAGGGCCTATGTTTATGTTATAAAGAAACTAATAATTAAAATTTTAGAAAATACCAAAACAACTTTGGTTACCAAGTGCATGCATACATGCATGAGTAATGTATAGAAGGTTATTATCGTAGTTTACCTTGGCATTTTGAATGAGGGATTGAAGGCTCTTAAGTTTTCTATGAGGCCATCTGTTTATGTTTAGCTCTCTGCATCTTTTCTTCAACAATGTTAACCCTATCCCTAGTTCCTTTGCTGCCATGATTATCGGCATCTCAAAGTACTTCGCTATCTCTTCAAACTCCAATGGTCTCAATCTATTTGCCACCTTCCGGCCACCGTGATCAGTGGTGGCAGCACTAGAACTACCTGTAGCCTCACCACCGGATTTACAGTCTTCACTGAAACTAACCAATGGTAAATTACCATCCTCCCAACAATCCCATAAGCTTATGTCTTTAAGGGGATCCAAATCGTGAAACTCATTTCTAGAAATGATGTTTTGATCTTTGTTAAGTACTGTGGAAACGTTCTGATCGAGCACTTCATGCAATTTTTTCGACAACTCGTAATCATGATGGTCGAGCATGTCACCACTGCAAAAAAAAAAAAAAAAAAACTCAAGATAATCAAATCCAACACGATGAAAGACTCTTTTTGATCACTACAAATCCAAACCATGTTTTGATCAATATAGACAAAATCACTTTTCTGTGCGAAAGATGGGGTAATGAGTGACATTTATATATACCTGAAAAGATCTTGATGATCAAAGTACTGAAACAAATCGAGGTCATCTATGGGGTTTTGATGATCTGCAGGTGGATCCATTTGTGAGGGAGAAGTTAAAAGTTGCGGTAAGAATGTGATGATTTATATAAGTGAAGTGGGAGAAGTAATTAATAACAAATAAAGAGGAAATGAATATATATGGTCTTTGAGCTGTAACCTTCTTCTTCAATTCACACACATATACGTATATGTTGCCCCAAATTATGACTTATGTGCCTCATGCATTTAATACATCACATGCCTACTGCATATTCTTGACTTTGAAGCTACGTACCAGTTTCAAATTTCCCCAGTAGCACACTTTTCATTAGAAAGTACTCCAAGTCTTCACACATGAACCAGATAGAAAGTACTCCAAGTCTTCACACACGAACCAATTAGAAAGTACTCCAAGTCTTCACACATGCAAATTATGACTTGTGTGTCGCTATAGGTAACTAATAAAACTTTATTTTTTTTAACCCCTTAAATATCAGTACAAGCTTCTAACATCGACGTTTAAATTCTAAATTCCTTTTTATTACTAAAACTAGCATCAATTCAAGTATATAAACCATGAATCTTGAGAACACGGCAAAACCCAAATAAGTCTTATCATCTATGTAAAAAAAAACTCAGGGTTTTTACTAGTAAATCTATCAGTGGCGGAGCTTGAACAATTAACTTGGGGGGGGGGCGAAAATATTATAAACTGAAATTAAAATTAAAAAAAACAGATTGTTTTCTACAAATAAACACGAAAAACACCTAGAAAGAGAATTACAACTCAGCCCGACAGTCTTTAATGTCTTTAAAAACAGATTATGAATGATATATTAGTAAGCAGACAACAATTTCTCTTTCAATGTTTTCATCTTTCCCATGATTATATCTAGAAAAATCAAAATGAAGGAACAATTGATCCAATCAAAACAAAATCAAATTCAAAATTAGAACAATAACCAATAACTCATTTAACAATAACCAAATCAATCTTTGTTGTCACTTTTCAGTTTTGTTTGAAGCTGACAAGCTGTTAAGCATAACCAAATCAATAACCAAATCTATAAGTTCATAACTTATAAATCAAATTGGCAAATCGCCAAATCGCAAATGACAGCCAAATTAAAAGGAAACTCAGTAAGACAGTAGTAACGCATAAATAGGCAACAAATTGACAGAAAACAGCAGCAGCAGTGCAATACGCCAACACCAACAATCAACAATCTTACAATCAGAAAAGAAAGAACATCTGAACAGGATTTGGGTCTCGGGATTACATACCTGATTTCTGTGAAGTGAGAATGGGGACTTGGGCACTTGGCGATGGCGATTGGCGAGAGTGAGACCAGGCGACTGACTTGGCGAGACAGCGACAAACGAACAGCAGGCGAGATAGGCAGCGAATTGGGAAAATGGGGATGAATCGATTTTGATTTCTTGATACCGCTTGGTCGCTTGGAGAATTGAGAGTATTGGACCATTCTGATTGGGAATCGGGAGGGGCCAAAGCCCAAGTTTGAAGATAGCAGGCCTATAACTATTTTATTTTGAACTACAATTCCTACTTCTAGCCCAATAATACTACGCCCCTGGAATCTATGAGGGCTAGTGTAAACATTATGGTCATATATCATTAAGATTCTATGGACTTAGAATGTGTGATTCCGCCTCATTCCCTGTTCCTTGTTTGGTTGTGGGCTTAAGGCGGGGTCACCCATCCAAAATGCCCTTGCAATCTTAATGATATACAAATAGTTTACGTCAATCGACTATAAAAGAACTTGTAGGACTTATAATGCAAATTTCGTCAAAATTTGTTGAAACATTCGTAATGATGGAACTCGCTAACTACGTTATAAAATATTCATAGTGGTAATACCAAGGATAAAACAGGGAGTATAAAAGCACACATAGAATACTCTATCATTCCAAAACAATAAACTCATTTTAAATTGACTTAGTTCAAGTTACAATAAGAAATTTCCAAGGTCATCATGTGACATCAGGAGGGTTGTTCCTCACCATAATCAATTTCTTATACTACGAAAAGTTTTACACATCTTTTTCCAAACTCTTGAAGTCCTAATCAAAATGCAAATTTCGGGACGAAATTCCCTCTAACGGGGGGATGATGTGACAACCATCAAATTTCGGTCAAGTCAAAGTCAAACAAAGTCAACAAGTTAAACCGGTCAACTCCATTAACCCTTGTATGTTAGGGTTTACATTATGTAATCACTGTACAATTCGCTATTTTAATGAGAAAACATCATTTTGAAAGTTCGTGTGTTTGATATTCCTTAGCCTTAACAGTGCTAAACAACGAACCAAAGCGATAAAACACTATTGCACAATCATCGGGATTGTGTAGGACACTAAATCATGGCTTAACGGGGTCTATGGAATTTGCGTTGCGAAGCCGGACACTCAAAAAGATCACAAACGAAACCTCTCTCAATCTCATTCAAACCCTACTCAAGATTACTTGACGCTAATAGGATCAAAACTCATACACTACGATATAAATTGACGTTAATAGCAGCATAGTATAGTACAACGTTATAACTATAATCAAATTAAATTATGATACCATATTAAAATCAAATCAAAGTATAATACTCTAATTAAATTTAAAAGAATCAAACTTGAATGCTATAATTAAACTTCAAATCAAAGTAGATTGTTATAATCAAATAATAACTCATCTTTTATAAAACTCCATTTTTATAAACTTTACATTAAATTTTATAAAACTCTATTTTTATAAACTTTACATTAAATTTTACAAAACTCTTATATTAATTATGTAAAAGATGCTTGTGTTAGTGGGAAATTATGAAGACCACCAAAAGCAAAAAGATTATTCCCATGGTCTCCCACTCACACCTCCCATCCACTTTCCTTTCATTTTTCTCCCAACACATTATTCTCTTCACCACTTAAACCTTCTCTATTCTTTCTCTCACTCTCAATCTCGAAATTCATCCAAGAAATACTCATATTCCAGCCAAGAACAATCTATTATACTCAAATCTTCATCCCTCTTGAAGCATTCATCAAGGTATGTTGTTAAAAGTTTCAAATTCATACAAGAAACAAATTAAATCCACCAAAATATCTAAAACTCATTTTATGCATAAACCTGATTTTTCTCAGAATCTCATCAATAAAATAAGAAGTTCTGGAAATTTTCAGAAAATAACTTATTTTTATTGAATTACTATAATTATTGCAATAAAGTAGGGCAATAATTCACATAAAATACTTTTTGCATTCAATAAATTCTGAGAAAATTCTGGGATGACCAATATATTGATTAAACATAATTTATGAAGTTTCATGCATTTATATTACTGTTTACTATTATTTATGATTTTATTGATTAATTAATAATGAAATATATAAAAAATACTTCCCATAGTCAAAAATATCTGAAACTTATACACTGAGCTCTACATCATGTTATAAAACTATGGTTAATTTTACAGATTTTTTGAGAATCATTTACTATTTTTCCCGAATTTTGTGTTGTTTAATCATTAAAATATTAAATAAATACTAAAACAGTTCAGAAAAATATACAAATTTTACAGTAATTCATATTGTATGAAATAATGATTTCCTAATAATTTCATAATTTTTCAATACTGTTTACTATTTAAAACTATTTTCCTAATTATTTAAGCATGTAAAAATGCATTTTAATGATTATTTCATATAAATAATTGTTAAAATCTGTAAATAATTATAATTGGGCAAGTTATTATTTTAATAAGAAATTATTAAAATATGGCCTAAATTGAAAATATAAATTAATTATGCAAAGTAAGTAATTCAATTTAAAATTCATTTAACAAATAAATACCTTAATATTATAATCAAAATGAATTATTGTTAATTAATCTAATATAAGAATATGTGTCTAATTATTTGTATTAATACTCCATTCTCGTTTAGCAGTTCCTAAACCAAAACTATTAATTATATTAGGTTCTACGCCATTTTCACCCGAATCGTCTATCGTACGACACACGCATTTCGTTTTGGGACTAATGTGAGTAATCTACCCCATATTTTATAATTTTCAATACTTTTGGGGTGTATCATGTGGTTCTAATATGTTCCAACTTCATTTTATTGTTTTATCACAATCGAGACATTGTTGGGACATTTATACGTGAGTCATTAATTGTATAACTATTGTTTGTTTACGCTACATGTACTTGTAGTGCATTATCATTTTTAGTCTAATCTCCATGACTATGCCCGTATTCTTGAGGTACGTTATGGACAATAATAGCGCTATTGGGTTGACCACCCCGCCTTGGGACGCTAAGGTGATTGATCGCACGTGGTTGAGTGTGTATGATGATTAGATGCTCCATCCTATATATATTTATATATATATACATATGTATATATAGGGTGAGGACTTATTGTTGTTGTTATCATTTGTTAATCAATTTTTGATTTATAAACCGTTATCTCAAATACAATTGTTTGCCGACTTCAAAAGAAAACAAATTTCTAATTATAAAGGTTTCAACTTCACAATTTTCTCTACTAAAATTAGATTACTCACCAACTCTCGTAGTTGACCTGTTTTTACCCATGATGCAGATTTGAAGAATGAAGTTGATGAAAAATAGGTTGTGCCTTAGAAATCCACAAGACTATTTAAATTTGATGTAATAAATGTTGTTCGTATTTGGATTTGTATTTGTATGTTGTGGATCTTGTTTGCATACTTAGTACTTAATTGAATCTAATCATATTATAACATAGTTGTCATGAGACTTTGAACAATATATCACGCCTCGATCGATTCCGACAAGGATCGGGGTGTGACACTAGCAGTCGGGATATGGGAGTGTCTGTCCCGTATAGATCTATACACATAATGCCCGCTCTCCCTCCAGGAGACTCTGGTTACACGGTGATAGCACAAAGATGTGTCGTATCGAGAAATAGTATGCCACATTCTATTTTAGTAAGTTCTCTTGTATAGTATGTATTGTTCTCTTTGTATAGCATATAGTGTTCTCTTTGTATAGTATGTAATGTTCTCCTTGTATAGTATATAGTGTTCTCTTGTATAGTACATAACATATATTGACTCACAACTGAACTGACTCTGGTAGTTGTCATGGCAATAGCAGCACTGAGTAGTAATCCTTAACTATACCTATTATAGTTAAATGGTAATGTTGGTTGTATGTCCTTGATATTCTAAGGCATTGAACTGATATGAAAACTTTTATATCTGACACAAATATATAAGATATATAACTAAGAATTCAACGAGAGTCGGACTAATAACAAAATACCCTAAGCCCACAATCAAACAAGAACAGGAAATAAGGTGAGCTATTAGTCCTAAGTCCTTCAAGTCTTACTTATATAAATATATTGGTGTAGATATGGTTTGAGAATAAAAATTAGTTTAAACGAATTTTGGAAAAATAGTTTTATAGTGATTTAACACGAAAATGAATTTGGTAAGCATTTGAAAACAGTTTAATTGGCAATATAGTTGAAAATATAGAAAACCCCTTTTTGGTGGTAAAAACAGTTAATAGTGTAGAAAATCCTTTTGGTTGCAAGTTATAATTCACATGCGATTGTTACTATAACTTATTTGGTTCAACTTGTATTCCCCCCCATAAAACAGTTAAAAACATTTAAAAAGGTTCATTTAGGGGTATGAACTCACCTATAGTGAGTGAAGTGGATGGAAACGCCGGGTAGGATGCTAGGTGTCAAGTGAGGACTTGAACACACACACGGATCCTATGTAACATGTAGTGATGTATAAAGTATCTAATTAGTTGTGTAATCACTAATTAAGTGAGTAAAGGCACTTTAATGTATGAAAACACTTTGTTTCAAGTGTTAGGAGTGCTAAAGGTTGCATCTAAGGAGTGTATGGCCTCTCTATGGAGTTTACACTTCACTTGGCCACACTTAAGTGTGTTTACGGCTGGGAGACCATTTCCCCCATGAGTTTAGGCCGTAAACTCATGGAAATGGTGAGTTTGTGTGTCTAAAGGTCTCATGCATCACAAGGAAGGTTCCTAGGATCAATTCAAGGGCTTGGGAAGTGATTAGGGTTCAATTGGGTACTCCCTTGGAGTTTACGGTCCTTGGACCACTCCTTGGGAGTTTACGGTCGTAAACTCTAGGGTTTACGGCCGTAAACCCTTGACCACTTCAACCATTTCATGTTTTAGGGTCCTAAGCTCATCTACACTAGCTTCTAGTTCATCAAACAAGCTAAGGAAGGGTTTAGGGGCATCAAAACACCATTTGAGGTGTTTACGGTTTTGGGTTTACGGTTCTTGAATGTTCAAGAACCGTAAACTCAAGTTTATGGCCAAAAAGTCATGATCTTGGGTTCCTTAGTCCATGCATGCAAGTATCTAAGCTATATCTACGCATTAGAGAAGGTTTGGAAGTGTTTTGGGGCTTCAAAACCCTCACATAGGAGTTTACGGTTTTGGGAGGCTCCCCAAACCGTAAACACATGCATGTTGGGGTATTTGGATGATCCAACTCGAAATAGCATGAATACCAAGCTAGAAAATCAAGTTAGGGGGGTTTACCTTTGATTTTTGAGGCTTGAAAGTGGTGATCCTTGGCCAAACTCGATTTTAGAGAGAGAAGGTAGAGAGAGAAAGCTTCAAGGTGGGGAAAAGACTCTAAAGGTGGACACTCCTCCTTTATATATGGCTGCCTAGTGGGGACCCACCATACACTGCCGTTTAAACGGAGCTAAATGTTTTTACCCGATAAACTAACCGTAACCCGACTTAGATGCTTTTATTCCGTCATTAAATATATATTATTTTAATAACTCAAAATGAATTATTTTAATAAATAAAAGTTAACGGAAAATTTTAATAGAACTAACTTTTATTAACGGAAACGGGTTACAGTGACGGAGTAAATTTCGGGTTGTCACATAAAGTCCCAGAGTAGGACTTAGCCGGGGTTGGAGTATTAGTGACTGCGGTGTAGACAACCAACGGTTCTGGTTCAACCTTGTGCTGCTTAGAGTCCTCCTTTGTTTCCTCATGAAACTTCCTTTTGGTGCCTCCAATGTGCTTCTTCTCTGCTGGTGGGGTCATGGTGCCCTGACGGACACACTGTTCAGTCAACTGATAGGCTAATTTCTTAGCACTATCGAAAGTGGAGGGTTTGGATGGCGTCACCAGTCCTTGAACAGGTGAAGCTAGTCCCCAGATGTACCTCTCGATCTTCCTCTCTTCCGGGGTCACCATTCCCGGGCAAAGGTTCGCAAGGTCATTGAATCGAGAGGTGTAGGCAGCTACTTCAGATTCTTTCATCACAAGGTTCCAAAGCTCCTGCTCTAGAGCTTGTATCTCCTATCGCGGGCAGTATTCTTTGGTCATCATCTGCTTTAGGGATTCCCAGCCCATGGCATAAGCTTCAGTGATCCCCATGGACTTTGCATGATTATTCCACCAAGTTAAGGCGGAGTCCATCAACGTGCAGGTAGCGTACTTAACCCTGCAGTCATCGGGGCACGCACTGATGTGAAAGACTGCCTCAGTTTTTTCTAGCCAACGGGCTAGACCAACTGCTCCTTCAGTGCCGTAGAAGGATCGAGGTTTGCAGCCCATGAAATCCTTATAGGAGCAGTGTCTGGGGTTGTTTTGGTGAGTTGTGGGATTTCTATTTGCACTATTCCCAATGTTTCCATTTCGAGCTGCTTCGTATGCTGCCAAGGCCATAGCAATTCCTTGTGCGAGCATGTTCTGCATCATACTGGAATCCATCTGGAATGTTTGGTTCACATTCTTTGCATTAATAGGTTCTTCATCGTTCGGAGTTTCTACCGAGGGTTGAGTTACTTGTGGGGTTCTCCTCTGCTTTCCTCGGGGAGTCGGCGATGGACGAACTCGTGGTTCTTTTCGTGGGGCCATCGCCTAGTATGTTTAAACGGGCATGTTAAGTTGTATTAACATTATGAAGTCCTAACAAGTAGGTATGGGATGTATTTTATAGTTCGTTCGTAATATCCTACAGATTATAAGAAGAAGGGGATTGATTTAGAAATCCTCTAGATTTCCAAATGATAAGGAGAATGTGATTGGTTTAGAAATCCTCTGGATTCCAAATGATAGAAAGGGGACCTTAACTGCTAATGAATTGTAAGTGTTTTAAATGTATATATGGGTGCTAAGGTACTAGGTTGCTGTAGCGAATTTAGAGAACATCCTTCAATCTCTAAAACCTTCAACCGTTGTAGTCTGTCAAACTCCTTGCTCAGGGTTGGGTGTGCACCGGCCTGACCATAAATAACATAGGTACGCATTCCAAATTTATTTATGGTATGACTTATGTACGATACTAACCCTAATTGAGGCGTCTGACCTAAAGGGTTGAGTTGGTAGTTTTAGTTGAAGGGATGTTAAAATTTTATTAAGTGTTCTCATCACGGGTCAGAGTATATATAAACTCTTATATATTATGGTTGGTGGGGTTTGTAGTATTATTAATTTTTGTTTGTTCTTCCCGACTACCGAGCACAAACGACGGCCAGACATCAAACGGCGTAAGTAGTCGAGAAGTAGTGTTATTATTAATAATACTTTTATTAGAAGCTAGTCTGCTATAGTTGTATTCCTCTTTCGAGGATACGAGTTCTCTATAGCCAAGTTAGCTCTGATACGATTCTGTCACACCCCCGGCCAAGGCGGAACACGCCGGGAGTGGGACTAAGTTCATGGATCACAGATAAACTGAATATATAGCACAAGTACAACGATAAACAAAGCTGCATTTGTATTTCCATCATTAAGTTTGAATACAGGGTTCTTACAGATAATAATAGTATAGTAGTTGCCTTAAACAGGTAAGCAGATAACAAAAACATGCTAGCTAGGTCGTCTGCAATCCACATCTAATCTTCTGTCTGAACGCGTGACTAATGATCCCCTAAGAATACATGTAATTTTGAAAGTCAACACAAAGGTTGGTGAGTGTCACAGGTTTTCTGCTTAACCGCAGTAATACTTTTAAAAAGTCTAAAAGTATTTTCTCTGTATGTATAACAACAGTTAAAACAGTGTTTGCAATGAGTCTTTAAAAGCCAAAATGTATAGTTTGTATATATAAACCCATACGTAAAACTGTGTTTGTAATGAATCTTGAAAGCCAAAACGTTATGTTCCATAAGTAATTCCATACTTAAAATTGTAAATCCATGGTTGTACGGGTAATGAATAAAGTTTTCTGCCAAGGTTGTACTCAGCAACCGCAGATACGGATAAACAAACATACGGATATACGGATACAGTTATCTGCCAAGGTTGAACATAACAACCACATATACGGATAAACAACAAATATATTTGATAAGCATATACGTAAAGTGTACGATACTTGTTTAAACAGTTGACAAAACTTAGTATAGTGTACACAAGCACATGTATGCGACTAAGATACAAGTTCTAAAACTTGTATAAATATATAAACCAATATATTTTTACGCACATATGAGGTATATTGAAACTATCAAGTTGATAAACGTATGTACAATCGTAGCACATTTGTAGTCGAAATGCGTATGTTATTTTTATTAGTTGTATTATTTTAACAACATAACATATGTAAATATTAATGTTTTAAAACGATTTTCTTTACTTAACATGTAAGCGTTAAAAAAAATCATTTCCCAAACTGATAAAGTGTTTACACAAAACATTAATATTTCATGTGCATTTTTTATGATAAATATTACTTAGTACACGTACTATCATGTACAGACGAGTGCCAGACATGAAACACCGAGGGCAGGACTATTTTGGCAATATAGCACTTCTGAAATCCAGCAACCCATGCGACCCTTCAAACCAGATTCCCCGTACCGTAAATCGTAGCGTAATAAATACTATTTCCGTGTGATTTATATTGCATAAAAAAAACGGTGGTGTTGTTTGTTTAAACACCTTAATGGATGGTTGATGATTTGTTTCGAGTATTTGATGCGAGAAACCGAGAAGTGTCGCTTTGATAACGAACCGTCGAGATTTATTTAGTTTCCTAGAAATATTAACTTAAATTAATAAGTGAAAGGTTAATTGGTATTTTAACTAAAGCACATGACCCATCTGCTAATTTAAATAATTTAAATGAGACTAAGTTTGTTAATAATTTCCAAATAAGGGTTAAAATGATTTATTTAATTTCTATGTTTGTCGTTGGATTTCTTTTGTAAATAAAACCCATGAGAGGGTTGCAATGTAAATAAATGAAATGAAAATTAATTGATCTGGACTTATTTTCACAGTTTTTCGAGTGAGCGTAGGTTGTGAATTTAAAGCTTTTGGACTAGATTTGCAAAGGATTTTCGAAATGGCTATATTGAATTAATTTGGAAATGCAAGTTTGGTATATGTTTGAATCACTTACTATCAAAATCGATGGCATGTATTTAAAACAAAATCGATGGGACCAATTTTGATAGCAATATCCAAGGGAGGGTGTAAATAATTAATTTGGAATGAAGAAGGACTAAAAATGTTTATTTTAAATGCAAGTTTGGAGTTTCTACTTGTTTTGTAAAGATTTTTCAGAGAGGGGCTATTACAATTAATATGAAATGAAGTTTTAACGCGGTTTGATCACCTTCCTGTGATCAAATGCGTATGTATCATACAAAAAAAAATTGATAAAAAGAAAATTATGGTATTTGTTTTATGATAGTTTACGAACGAGAAACACAAGGGACGTACAAATTAAAAATGGTGGTGGGGGTGATCGTTACTTACAGCGGCATCAAAAAAATAAACAGGAGGTGGCGATGGGTGGCAGTGTGGTGGCTGACTTCGTGTTTCTTCCTCCTTTTGATTTGGAAAACAGTGAGGTAAGGAGGCTAGGTGTTTGTTGATGAACAAGGGGTTATAAGGAGGGTTAAGGTAGTAGAATGATGGTGAATTGGTGGTGTTAGGAATTAGGATGGTGTTGTGGTGATGTTTCAATCCAAGGAGATAGAGAGATATGGAGGGAGAGATGTAAGGAAGAAGAAGCTGAAGTTTGTGTGGATTGAGAGCTACTAATGGCCTCTATCTATAGCTAAAAGGTATACACTCATCCATTTTTAGCCATACTTAAAAGACCATACTTGTACCATCTTGGAGAAGCTTGTACACAAAGGGAAGGAGAAGGGAGAAAGCATGTCCACGTGGGTTTGGACAGCCAAGAAGAGAGTGGCTGGTCAATCTCTTAGACAAGACCTTGGTGGGCCCCACATAGGGTATACCCCAATTAATTGTCCAAAACACACAAAATCGGGTGTATCTAGACCCGTGCATCGCGAATTTTTTTTCGAGAATACCGGTAGATAGAGTTAAATTCAAGGATTCCAGAACATTAAACGGATTAATTTTTGGAGTTACGGAACTCCGGGAAATCGCATTCAAAGTTTTGCGTTTAACGGCTCGCAATGTCCGTTTTCGCGACTTTTGTAAATATTTTCGTTAAAATTATTTCGAGTGTAAAATTAAATAATAGACTATAACCTGAGTCCAAAAATGCTCTCGGAAATCCCGTCGGCAAAGCTTAAGTACCTCAACGGATCGATTCGGTTTTGCGCGATTAAAGAAAAACAGTGTTTTACCGCTTGTTTTCTTAAAACTGTCGTATCTTTGGCATACAAACTCTGTTTTGGACGTTCTTTATATTTTCGGAAACAGGTAAACACGTACTATGAGGCTAAAATAATTGCTTCGCTTAAAATGACTTTTTACGAATTTTCAGTTTTTCAGACGTATTCCTAAGGTTGCAGTTTGTGCGGTTTGATTCATCTGAGATCTTATACATTTGGAAGTATGATATCATCAGGTATCATATAATAGTTAAAATGAACTTACTTTTCCTTCTTAAGATGCACTAAAACTCAGTAATTCAGATAAACAAGAGATTCACGGATAGATTGGCGGTTATAATAATAGCCCTAAATTCCAGGTTGTCACATTACCTCCCCGTTAGAGGAAATTTCGTCCCGAAATTTAGTTCGTACATATAATACAAGGGCTTTGATAAACAATAATGTATTTTCGTGGAATGATCTATGCCCGATCCTTCTATAATCGCCTTATTCATACAAGTCGTATATAATCAAGATTGACTAGACAGTCGAATAAGTGATTCTACCCTAAGCCCACAACCAAAAAACGAACATGAAGTAAAGCAGAATGACAAATGCTAAGTCTGTAGAATTGTCACACCCCGAAACCGGCGGCGAAATCGTTTCGGGGGGGAGGACGTCATACGTAGTATCACAACCATTGAACATAGTAGTCATAGTAAACACAACCATTACATTACATAAGAAAAGTTACATTCGTTTGAGAGTGGAGAAATACATACTTTATATACATCAGTATATCAAAAGTAAAGATGAGACTTCTATACACTCCGTCTTCTCCAAAAGTAACGGGATACCTATCTAACGAGAACCTGAGAATACAAGCAGTTTTAAAATATCAGCATAAAGCTGGTGAGTTCATAAGCATGTTTTGTAAGGAAAAACCGGTTATTTAATCTTGTGATAAATACTTCATTTCCTTTAATTAAGATTGTTGTTATATCGAAAACCATTGTTACTGAGTTATGAATATACATAAGCATGTTTTCCCAGAAAATCCCATATTTTCTAACATGTAAGTTGATTTCCATAGAATGAGAAAAACCTTGACTAATCATCAATAATTTAAGAAAACCATAAGTTATGATCCTGGAATTACCCTCCAGTACGAAAGTAGGTAGTTTTAATACATAAAACTATAGAAGAAAGAAAGGAATCTGTGACCAAAGGTAGTTTATTTAATACGTATTGTGAGTCGTATAACCATACTAATTTGACCCGTGACCTCCTTGACGTTTTTCAGCCGTCGTTCGATTTCCAAAATTTGTCACCCCAGGCGTGCCCGCCTAACTGTAGCTAGCAGTTTAGGTGTGGGATTGTCAGTCCCGAATAGATCTATCCACAAATTTCACGTTCTCCCTCCAGGAGACTCTGGTTATACTTCTGGAGAGGATTTACTGGTAACCCGAAGGGTATATCGAAGACAAGTCTCACAAGCTAGTATTAACTAATTTACGAGATAATTGGTCATTATCGAGTTTCGAAATCGTTTGGAACATAGTAGAGTATAAATAATTAAATACAACATAATTATTTAGCATGGTACTCTAGATCAGATATGGATAAACTAAATCAGACATAGTTTATATCTTGGCTTTGTATGAAATCTGAATCCGTAAAACAGGTAATAAGATCCCAAATTATTCCCATAATAATTTGAATGTTTCGATAGGTTTCTATGCTGTTTTGAAAACTATGTAATTATATTCAGAAAACGTCCCTTGTGCTCCGCATATTACAAAAGGGATACTGTATCTAGAGTTTATCAGAAAATCGTATAATTACATCAGTTTTAAAGTTACGAAAACCTTTATGATTTGCTTGTATTTCCCCCCTGAAAACATGAAAAACTCGGAAAAAGTGTAGGGGTATGAACTCACCAGACGAGAAATGTGTCAGATGGGATGCTGAGTGTCAATTTAGAGCTTGAACACGCGCGAGGATCCTATGTAACATGAGGAGATACATAAGTGTATCTAATTAGACATTGAACTACTAATTAAGTAAGATAATACACCCGAGGCGCGAAAACACTTTATTTCAAGTGTTAGGGATGATTCGGGTTGCATCTAAGGAGTGTTGGGCCTTGATATGGAGTTTACTCTTCAAGTGTAAGCCCTTAGGGGTGTTTACGGTCCAAAGACCATATCCCCCATGAGTTTAGGGCCGTAAACTCATGGGAATGGTGCATTTGGGTGTTTCAAGGTCTCATGCTTCACAAAGAAGGGTCCTAGGGTTGAATCAAAGGCTTAGGAAGTGTTTGGGGCTTGGAATGGACCCTTTATGGAGTTTACGGTTTCTGAACCACTCCTTGGGGAGTTTACGGTCGTAAACACATGGGTTTACGGCCGTAAACTCATGTGTGTCCATTTTTCATGTGTTTTGGTGGTTGTAGGTCGTGCATGCAAGGTTCTAGACCCAAATGTAAGCCATTCAAGGTGTTAAGGGCACTTAAACACCCTTTGGAGGTGTTTACGGTTTTGGGAGACCTTCCCAAACCGTAAACTCATGTTTGCACCATTCAATCCATGTTTTAGGGTTCTAAGATCATTCCAGCAAGTTTCTAGGTCATTAGCCAAGCATTGAAGAGGGTTTGGGGCATCAAAACCCCATTTTGGGGTGTTTACGGTTCATGAATGTTCATGGACCGTAAACTCATGTTTACCCCCAAAAAGTCATGATCTTGGGGTTCTAAGTTCATGCATGCAAGTTTCTAAGCCATAGCTAAACACTAGAAGAGGTTTGGAAGGGTTTTGGGGCTTCAAAACCCCCTTTTGGGAGTTTACGGTTTTGGGAGGTGTTCCCAAACCGTAAACACAAGTTTTTGGGTCCTTTGGAGAGTTTAACCCACAGATTTGCATGCATGTTAAGTTAAACAACAAGCTAGGAAGGATTACTTACGATTTTGGAGCTTGAATGAGTGATTCTGGAGCAAAAATCCGATTTTTAGAGAGAGAGTGTAGAGAGAGAAAGTTCTAAGGTGGGAAAAGACTCAAATGGAGTCCACTCAACCCTTATATGGGATTGAGTCCACGGTTAGGTGGGGACACACCCAATCCCGACATTAAACGGAGTTTAAGATTTTACCCGATTAAGTGACCGTAACCCGACTTTGTCGTAAACTAGAAATTTTTCCAAAGGATTATCGAGGGAATTATATGTGATTTTATTGATTTCCTACACGTAGGAAATTATGACAATAACCCTAGATGAATTATTTAACTTAAAAGTTAACGGACAATTTTAATAATAAAATAAATTTTATTAACGGAAAGGGTTACAGTGACGGAATAATTTTCGGGTTGTCACATCATCCCCCCGTTAGAGGGAATTTCGTCCCGAAATTTAAGATATAAATCATGGATTTGGAAAGAGATGCGGATATTTCTGTTTCATCGAGTCTTCGCGCTCCCAAGTGAATTCGGGTCCCCGCTTGGCATTCCAGCGAACCTTCACTATCGGGATGCGGCTTTGTTTCGTTCGTTTGATTTCTCGATCCATGATTTCGATTGGTTCTTCCACAAAGTTCAGATTTTCGTTGATCTTGATCTCATCAAGAGGGATCACAAGGGTCTCATCGGAAAGACACCTTTTAAGATTAGAGACGTGGAAGACAGGATGGATATTGCTAAGTTCATGAGGTAATCGGAGTTTGTAGGCTACGGGACCGATCCTAGCGAGGATCTCGAAGGGTCCTATGTATCTTGGATTCAGCTTTCCATGCTTTCCGAAGCGTATCATGCCTTTCCAGGGTGAGACTTTCAACAGGACACGGTCTCCAACCTGGAATTCCAAGGGTTTTCGTCGTTTATCGGTGTAGCTCTTTTGTCTATCTCGGGAGGCCTTAAGTCGTTCTCGGATTCGTACGATCTTTTCGGTGGTTTCGCGGATGATTTCTGGACCAGTGAGAGTGCTGCCAGGGACTTGTCCCTTGACCAGCTGCGTGTCGCCCACCTCAGCCCAGCACAGAGGGGATCTGCACTTGCGGCCATAGAGGGCTTCGAGAGGCGCAATCTTGATGCTGGTATGGTAGCTGTTGTTATAAGAAAATTCAACCAAAGGAAGATGAGTGTCCCATGATGCGCCGAAATCGATGACGCAGGCTCTCAACATGTCTTCCAAGGTTTGGATGGTCCTCTCACTCTGTCCATCTGTTTGAGGATGGTAAGCCGTGCTCATATCCAGCTTAGTTCCAAGAGTCTTTTGTAGTGACTGCCAGAATCTCGAAGTGAACCTGCTATCCCGATCGGAAATAATGGACACAGGCACACCGTGCAGTCGGACTACCTCTTGGATGTAGATTCGCGTGAGTCTCTCCGTTTTGAAGTTTTCCTTGATAGGAAGGAAGTGAGCAGATTTGGTTAGTCGATCGACAATTACCTAAATGGCGTCGTACCCACTCGGAGATTTGGGTAGTTTGGTAATGAAATCCATAGTAATCCTCTCCCACTTCCATTCAGGTATCTCTGGTTGTTGGAGTAGACCAGAGGGTTTCTGATATTCGACCTTCACCTTGGCGCAAGTCAGGCACTTGCCCACGAAGGTAGCGATCTCTGCTTTCATGTTTGGCCACCAGTATAGTTTCTTGAGATCCAGGTACATCTTATCCGAACCTGGGTGTATGGAGTATTTAGTATTGTGAGCTTCGTTCATGATAACCTCCCTGAAACCTCCGAACTTCGGGGTCCAGATTCGGTCCATGAAACAATAGATTCCGTCGCTTCTGATCTCAAGATTTTTATCCATTCCTCTCAGGGCTTCGCCTGGCATGATCTCTGGTCTTAAGGCTTCCAACTGAGCCTCTTTGATTTGCGCAGATAAATGGGAATGGATAGTCATAGTCAGTGCCTTCACTCTACGACCTGAGTACTCTTTTCGGCTGAGAGCATCTGCCACCACATTGGCCTTGCCGGGATAGTAGCGGATTTCACACTCGTAGTCGTTGAGTAGTTCAACCCATCGCCGTTGTCTCATGTTCAGCTCCTTCTGGTCGAGGATGTGCTGTAGACTTTTATGGTCAGTGAAGATAGTGCACTTAGTTTCGTAGAGATAATGTCTCCATATTTTCAATGCGAAGACCACTGCTCCCAATTCTAGGTCGTGCGTCGTGTAGTTGACTTCGTGTATTTTCAGCTGTCTCGAGGCATAAGCAATGACTTTTCCCTGTTGCATGAGCACACAACCTAGGCCTTGATTTGATGCATCACAGTAGACAACGAAGTCTTCTGTCCCTTCGGGCAGAGACAGGATAGGTGCGCTGCATAGGGTCCGCTTCAATGTTTGGAACGCCATGTCTTGCTTTTCACTCCAACAAAAGGGTACGCCTTTCTGAGTTAGAGTGGTTAAGGGTTTGGCAATTCTGGAAAATTTTTGGATAAATCTGCGATAGTAGCTAGTGAGACCCATGAATTGACGGATTTCAGTGGGTGTCGTTGGTGCTGACCAGTTCTCTATCGCTTTGATTTTGGAGGGGTCCACGTGTATGCCTTCCTCGCTTACTACGTGACCTAGGAAAGTTACTCTTCGGATCCAGAATTCACATTTGGAGAATTTCACGTACAACTTCTCCATCCTTAAGGTTTCCAGTACTGATTTCAAGTGCTTTTTGTGGTCTTCCTCATTTTTGGAATAGACAAGTATATCGTCAATGAATACGATGACGAACTTGTCCAGGAAAGGACGACACACCCGATTCATCAGGTCCATGAATACTGCCGGTGCGTTGGTTAGGCCGAAGGGCATAACTACGAACTCGTAGTGACCATATCGAGTCCGAAAGGCTGTTTTAGGAACATCACCCTCATTGACTCGTAGCTGATGGTACCCTGATCTTAAATCTATTTTCGAGAAGTAGCTGGCTCCTTGAAGTTGATCGAAAAGGTCGTCTATCCGAGGAAGAGGATAACGGTTTTTGATTGTGAGCTTATTCAGCTCCCGATAATCGATACACATTCGAAAGGATCCATCCTTCTTTTTCACAAACAAGATCGGGGCTCCCCAGGGTAAGGAACTCGGTCTGATGAATCCTTTGCTGAGCAGCTCGTTGAGTTGACTAGATAACTCTTGCATTTCTGCTCGTGCTAATCGGTAGGGAGGTTTGGCTACGGGGGTAGCTCCGGGGACTAAGTCGATACGAAACTCGACTTGGCGTTCAGGAGGGATCCCTGGGAGATCTTCTGGAAAAACATCGGGAAAGTTGCAGACTTCAGGGATGCTCTCGAGGTCATTAACTTCTTGTTTCTCGTTAATGACGTGGGCTAGGAATGCATAACACTCCTTCCGCAGGAGTTTCTGGGCTTTGATGCACGAAACGATGCGAAGGTTTGAACTGAGTTTATCACCGTAGATTACAAGAGTTTCGTCCGGTGAAAGATTGAGACGTATAGCCTTTTCGAAACAAAGGATATCAGCACGATTGGGGCTCAACCAATCCATGCCGATGATGACATCAAAGCTTTTTATGGAGACTGGCATAAGGTCAATGGGAAATGAATGGTCGTTTAAGGTAAGGGTACAACCTACGTATATCTCGTTAGTGCTCTCTTTCTCACCGTTAGCCATTTCGACGGTAAACTTTTCGGTTAATGGTTGAGGATTATGTTTAAGAAGATGTTTGAATGAATGGCTAACAAAACTACGTTCCGCACCAGAATCGAAAAGGATGCATGCATAAGAGTTGTCGAGAAGGAACGTACCCGTGACAACGGTGGGGTCGGCGACTGCCTCCTCTTGTCCCATAGATAGAACTCTCCCGGTGTTGTTGGTTGTTACTGCTTTGGGGCAGTTTCTCTTTAAATGTCCAATCTCCCCACAGTTGTAGCAGGCTCGACCAACACCTGCTCCAGAGGCCTGAGTAGTTTGTTGGACTGGGTTTCTGCAGTCTGGAGTCAGATGGCCCTTTTTACCACAATTGTTGCAGAGCTTTTCACGACAAGGTCCAGAAGTACGATGGTGGTAACTGCACTTGTCGCACCAGGGGAGGGTACCAGTGTATCCACTGGTAGGAGCTTGAGTTGTAGGATCGGCGGTAGGAGTTGTAGCAGCATGAACTGCCACAGTTTGTTGTTTCTTCGAGGGTCCTTGCGAACCCTGACCCTTTCGTTTGTTCCAGAATTTCTTTTTATTTTCACCGCTCCTTTTAGCCGGTTCAGGAACGGTGGCCACTTCCTCGAGATCGTCACCATGATCAATTAGAGTTTGCGCCAAACATTTAGCGCTGTCAAAGGTGTCTGGCTTCGCAGCCAAAACATTTCCCTTGGTTGGCTGGGTCAGCCCCCAAATGAATCGTTCAATCTTTTTGCTTTCTAGGGAGATCATTCCCAGACAAAGGAGTGCTAGGTCTTCAAACCTAGAAGTGTAGGTAGCAATGTCGGAACCCTTCATCCTTAGGGTCCAGAGTTCGTGTTCGAGTTTCTGCATCTCGCCCCGTGAGCAGTACTGGGCTATCATAAGTTCTTTTAGGCTTTCCCAACCCATAGCATTTGCCACCGATAGGGTTAAGGATTTGACCCGGCCGTTCCACCAGGTTAATGATTTATTGACGAAAGTGCAAGCGGCAAATTTCACTTTGTTGGCCTCCGAACAGGCACAAATTTCAAATATGGACTCAATCTTTTCGAACCATTGAGTCAGGGCAATAACACCTCCTGTGCCGTCGAAAGTTGTGGGTTTTGCATTCATGAAATCCTTATAAGAGCATTCTTTCTGGCGTTCCTGACCACCTTCCTGGATTTGGGGATGCATACCACCTCCCTGACCACCAGATCCACTAGGATTCATTTGTGACATTGCGGCAGCCACTGCGGCAGTAACAGCTGCCTGGAATATGACAGGATCAAACTGAGGAGGCGGTGGTGGTGGTGGAGTGTCGTCGTTTCTCCTGATAGGTCTTTTTCGGGGAGGCATCTTGTTCTAAAACAATCAGGAAGAAGAGGATGGTAAGTCCTCTGGATAGAATTAAGAGATATGAAACAAGGGATATCTCATTATGGTAGTTAGAGTGTTCTACAAAGCGATAGTATAGGAAGAGTTACTAAAGCAAGTAAACTATCGCTAAGGAAGGAATGAGTAGCAACACTTGGGATGAACTTCTACAATGCATTCGGTTTTGACTAAAATACTCCTATAGTATTTTGAGTTGGATAGATATTAGGTAAGTTTTAGGCCTGTTGTAACACCAAAGTCACTCCCAAGCACATGTTGGTCATGTCTCGAATAAATATAGTTGATCAGGCTATATTGACCCTAGACATGATTACATAACTGCCCAGGTTTAACCGCAGTGTTCAACATCCAAAATACTTTTGTTTTGTTCTGCTTAAGGCACGGCTCCTGGGATACGGGTATACTTGTATACTTTTGTAAAAATATTTATATTTTGAAAGTATACTTTTAGTTTAGAGCACTTAGGCCCCTTAGTGTTTATAGTTGTATACCATGTAAGGTTCGGTATACTTAGTTCACTATAAACAATAGCTCTGATACCAATCTGTCACACCCCGAAACCGACGGCGGAATCGTTTCGGGGCGGAGGACGTCATACGTAGTATCACAACCATTGAACATAGTAATCATAGTAAACACAACCATTACATTACATAAGAAAAGTTACATTCGTTTGAGAGTGGAGAAATACATAGTTTATATACATTAGTATATCAAAAGTAAAGATGAGACTTCTATACACTTCGTCTTCTCCAAAAGTAACGGGATACCTGTCTAATGAGAACCTGAGAATACAAGCAGTTTTAAAATATCAGCATAAAGCTGGTGAGTTCATAAGCATGTTTTGTAAGGAAAAACCGGTTATTTAATCTTGTGATAAATACTTCATTTCCTTTAATTAAGATTGCTGTTATATCGAAAACCATTGTTACTGAGTTATGAATATACATAAGCATGTTTTCCCAGAAAATCCCATATTTTCTAACATGTAAGTTGATTTCATAGAATGAGAAAAACCTTGACTAATCATCAATAAGTTAAGAAAACCATAAGTTATGATCCTGGAATTACCCTCCAGTACGAAAGTAGGTAGTTTTAATACATAAAACTATAGAAGAAAGAAAGGAATCTGTGACCAAAGGTAGTTTATTTAATACGTATTGTGAGTCGTATAACCATACTAATTTGACCCGTGACCTCCTTGACGTTTTTCAGCCATCGTTCGATTTCCAAAATTTGTCACCCCAGGCGTGCCCGCCTAACTGTAGCTAGCAGTTTAGGTGTGGGGTTGTCAGTCCCGAATAGATCTATCCACAAATTTCACGTTCTCCCTCCAGGAGACTCTAGTTATACTTCCGGAGAGGATTTACTGGTAACCCGAAGGGTATATCGAAGACAAGTCTCACAAGCTAGTATTAACTAATTTACGAGATAATTGGTCATTATCGAGTTTCGAAATCGTTTGGAACATAGTAGAGTATAAATTATTAAATACAACATAATTATTTAGCATGGTACTCTAGATCGGATATGGATAAACTAAATCAGACATAGTTTATATATTGGCTTTGTATGAAATCTGAATCCGTAAAACAAGTAATAAGATCCCAAATTATTCCCATAATAATTTGAATGTTTCGATAGGTTTCTATGCTGTTTTGAAAACTATGTAATTATATTCAGAAAACGTCCCTTGTGCTCCGCATATTACAAAAGGGATACTGTATCTAGAGTTTATCAGAAAATCGTATAATTACATCAGTTTTAAAGTTACGAAAACCTTTATGATTTGCTTGTATTCCCCCCCCCCCTGAAAACATGAAAAACTCGGAAAAAGTGTAGGGGTATGAATTCACCAGACGAGAAATGTGCCGGATGGGATGCTGAGTGTCAATTTGGAGCTTGAACACGCGCGAGGATCCTATGTAACATGAGGAGATACATAAGTGTATCTAATTAGACATTGAACTACTAATTAAGTAAGATCATACACCCGAGGCGCGAAAACACTTTATTTCAAGTGTTAGGAATGATTCGGGTTGCATCTAAGGAGTGTTGGGCCTTGATATGGAGTTTACTCTTCAAGTGTAAGCCCTTAGGGGTGTTTACGGTCCAAAGACCATATCCCCCATGAGTTTACGGCCGTAAACTCATGGGAATGGTGCATTTGGGTGTTTCAAGGTCTCATGCTTCACAAAGAAGGGTCATAGGGTTGAATCAAAGGCTTAGGAAGTGTTTGGGGCTTGGAATGGACCTTTATGGAGTTTACGGTTTCTGAACCACTCCTTGGGGAGTTTACGGTCGTAAACACATGGGTTTACGGCCGTAAACTCATGTGTGTCCATTTTTCATGTGTTTTGGTGGTTGTAGGTCGTGCATGCAAGGTTCTAGACCCAAATGTAAGCCATTCAAGGGGTTAAGGGCACTTAAACACCCTTTGGAGGTGTTTACGGTTT
The DNA here is from genome assembly GCF_052849685.1 of Lactuca virosa. Lineage (NCBI taxonomy): Eukaryota > Viridiplantae > Streptophyta > Magnoliopsida > Asterales > Asteraceae > Lactuca > Lactuca virosa. Next base: position 331,594,168 of record NC_136426.1, on the reverse strand, counting down.
TGGGAGACCTTCCCAAACCGTAAACTCATGTTTGCACCATTCAATCCATGTTTTAGGGTTCTAAGATCATTCCAGCAAGTTTCTAGGTCATTAGCCAAGCATTGAAGAGGGTTTGGGGCATCAAAACCCCATTTTGGGGTGTTTACGGTTCATGAATGTTCATGGACCGTAAACTCATGTTTACCCCCAAAAAGTCATGATCTTGGGGTTCTAGAAGAGGTTTGGAAGGGTTTTGGGGCTTCAAAACCCCCTTTTGGGAGTTTACGGTTTTGGGAGGTGTTCCCAAACCGTCAACACAAGTTTTTGGGTCCTTTGGAGAGTTTAACCCACAGATTTGCATGCATGTTAAGTTAAACAACAAGCTAGGAAGGATTACTTACGATTTTGGAGCTTGAATGAGTGATTCTTGAGCAAAAATCCGATTTTTAGAGAGAGAGTGTAGAGAGAGAAAGTTCTAAGGTGGGAAAAGACTCAAATGGAGTCCACTCAACCCTTATATGGGGTTGAGTCCACGGTTAGGTGGGCACACACCCAATCCCGACATTAAACGGAGTTTAAGATTTTACCCGATTAAGTGACCGTATCCCGACTTAGTCGTAAACTAGAAATTTTTCCAAAGGATTATGGAGGGAATTATATGTGATTTTATTGATTTCCTACACATAGGAAATTATGACAATAACCCTAGAGGAATTATTTAACTTAAAAGTTAACGGACAATTTTAATAATAAAATAAATTTTATTAACGGAAAGGGTTACAGTGACGGAATAATTTTCGGGTTGTCACAAGAATCTTAATTATATATGACCCTAACATATACACTTAGCAATCATAGATTACCAGCAAGGGTCCTTAGTTTCTACATGAATGATTTGATTGATTCGGATGAGAAAGCAACTAACGAGTACTTTTGCCATATCGCTAAATAGTAATGTACTTTCGTGGTGCATGATCCCTGCCTGGTCTTTCTACATTCTCTTGGTGTATACAAGTCGTATATAATCAAGATCGAATAGACAGTCGAATAAGTGATTCTACTCTAAGCCCACAACCAAACAAGGAACAGGAAGTAAAGCGGAATCACGAATCCTAAGTCTATAGAATCTTAATTATATACAACCCTAACGTATACACTTAGCAAGCATAGATTATCCTCAAGGGTCCTTAGTTTCTATAACGTGATTAATTCACAGTGAGAAGACAATTAACGAGTATCCCTAAGTGTTTTTTTCCATATCTATTGCGTAGGTTTCATTAAGTTTGCGAAATTTTATGCTTTGTTGCGTTTCGAAACCTATAGGCGATAAAGATTTAACCGACACTAGCATCAATTAGTACCGAAGCCTAAACATTGTTGTTATGAAACGTACCAATAACCATAGGCGGTTCCGGAAGAGTCTCTCTTGCTGTGATCATAAGTACCCTTCCATTGCCACCTTGGTTCTTTAGTTACGGACAGTCCTTCCTAAAATGCCCTGGCTGGTTGCACTCGTAACAGTTACGGCTTCCTTCTACCGTAGTGGTTGGAGTTCTTCCACAGTATCTCGAGATGTGACCTCTCATGTTACACTTGTTGCATATCACCTACCTGCAATTTCCGACATGGTGGAAACTGCACTTCATACAATGAGGTAAAGTCCCAGAGTAGGACTTAGCTGGGGTTGGAGTATTAGTGACTGCGGTGTAGACAACCAACGGTTCTGGTTCAACCTTGTGCTGCTTAGAGTCCTCCTTTGTTTCCTCATGAAACTTCCTTTTGGTGCCTCCAGTGTGCTTCTTCTCTGCTGGTGGGGTCATGGTGCCCTGACGGACACACTGTTTAGTCAACTGATAGGCTAATTTCTTAGCACTATCGAAAGTGGAGGGTTTGAATGCCGTCACCAGACCTTGAACAGGTGAAGCTAGTCCCCAGATGTACCTCTCGATCTTCCTCTCTTCCGGGGTCACCATTCCCGGGCAAAGGTTCGCAAGGTCATTGAATCGTGAGGTGTAGGCAGCTACTTCAGATTCTTTCATCACAAGGTTCCAAAGCTCCTGCTCTAGAGCTTGTATCTCCTGTCGGGGGCAGTATTCTTTGGTCATCATCTGCTTTAGGGATTCCCAACCCATGTCATAAGCTTCAGTGATCCCCATGGACTTTGCATGATTATTCCACCAAGTTAAGGCGGAGTCCATCAACGTACAGGTAGCGTACTTAACCCTGCAGTCATCGGGACACGCACTGATGTGAAAGACTGCCTCAGTTTTTTCTAGCCAACGGGCTAGACCAACTGCTCCTTCAGTGCCGTAGAAGGATCGAGGTTTGCAGCCCATGAAATCCTTATAGGAGCAGTGTCTGGGGTTGTTTTGGTAAGTTGTGGGATTTCTATTTGCACTATTCCCAATGTTTCCATTTCGAGCTGCTTCGTATGCTGCCAAGGCCATAGCAATTCCTTGTGCGAGCATGTTCTGCATCATACTGGAATCCATCTGGAATGTTTGGTTCACATTCTTTGCATTAATAGGTTCTTCACCGTTCGGAGTTTCTACCGAGGGTTGAGTTACTTGTGGGGTTCTCCTCTGGTTTCCTCGGGGAGTCGGCGATGGACGAACTCGTGGTTCTTTTCGTGGGGCCATCGCCTAGTATGTTCAAACGGGCATGTTAAGTTGTGTTAACATTATGAAGTCCTAACAAGTAGGTATGGAATGTATTTTATAGTTCGTTCGTAATATCCTACAGATTATAAGAAGAAGGGGATTGATTTAGAAATCCTCTAGATTTCCAAATGATAAGGAGCATGTGATTGGTTTAGAAATCCTCTAGATTCCAAATGATAGAAAGAGGACCTTAACTGCTAATGAATTGTAAGTGTTTTAAATGTCTATATGGGTGCTAAGGTACTAGGTTGCTGTAGCGAGTTTAGAGAACATCCTTCAATCTCTAAAACCTTCAACCGTTGTAGTCTGTCAAACTCCTTGCTCAGGGTTGGGTGTGCACCGGCCTGACCATAAATAACATAGGTGCACATTCCAAATTTATTTATGGTATGACTTATGTACGATACTAACCCTAATTGAGGCGTCTGACCTAAAGGGTTGAGTTGGTAGTTTTAGTTGAAGGGATGTTAAAATTTTATTAAGTGTTCTCATCACGGGTTAGAGTATATATAAACTCTTATATATTATGGTTGGTGGGGTTTGTAGTATTATTAATTTTTGTTTGTTCTTCCCGACTACCGAGCACAAACGACGGCCAGACATCAAACGGCGTAAGTAGTCGAGAAGTAGTGTTATTATTAATAATACTTTTATTAGAAGCTAGTCTGCTATAGTTATATTCCTCTTTCGAGGATACGAGTTCTCTATACCCAATTTAGCTCTGATACCATTCTGTCACACCCCCGGCCAAGGCGGAACACGCCGGGAGTGGGACTAAGTTCATGGATCACAGATAAACTGAATATATAGCATAAGTACAACGATAAACAAAGCTGCATTTGTATTTCCATCATTAAGTTTGAATACAGGGTTCTTACAAATAATAATAGTACAGTAGTTGCCTTAAACTGGTAAGCAGATAACAAAAACATGCTAGCTAGGTCGTCTGCAATCCACATCTAATCTTCTGTCTGAACGCCTGACTAATGATCCCCTAAGAATACATGTAATTTTGAAAGTCAACACAAAGGTTGGTGAGTGTGACAGGTTTTATGCTTAATCGCAGTAATACTTTTAAAAAGTCTAAAAAGTATTTTCTCTGTATGTATAACAACAGTTAAAACAGTGTTTGCAATGAGTCTTTAAAAGCCAAAATGTATAGTTTGTATATATAAACCCATACGTAAAACTGTGTTTTGTAATGAATCTTGAAAGCCAAAATGTTATGTTCCATAAGTAATTCCATACTTAAAATTGTAAATCCATGGTTGTACGGGTAACGAATAAAGTTTTCTGCCAAGGTTGTACTCAACAACCGCAGATACGGATAAACAAACATACGGATATACGGATACATTTATCTGCCAAGGTTGAACTTAACAACCACATATACGGATAAACAACAAATATATTTGATAAGCATATACGTAAAGTGTACGATACTTGTTTAAACAGTTGACAAAACTTAGTATAGTGTACACAAGCACATGTATGCGCCTAAGATACAAGTTCTAAAACTTGTATAAATATATAAACCAATATATTTTTACGCACATATGAGGTATATTGAAACTATCAAGTTGATAAACGTATGTACAATCGTAGCACATTGTAGTCGAAATGCGTATGTTATTTTTATTAGTTGTATTATTTTAACAACATAACATATGTAAATATTAATGTTTTAAAACGATTTTCTTTACTTAACATGTAAGCGTTAAAAAAAATCATTTCCCAAACTGATAAAGTGTTTACACAAAACATTAATATTTCATGTGCATTTTGTATGATAAATATTACTTAGTACACGTACTATCATGTACAGACGAGTGCCAGACATGAAACACCGAGGGCAGGACCATTTTGGCATTATAGCACTTCTGAAATCCAGCAACCCATGCGACCCTTCAAACCAGATTCCCCGTACCGTAAATCGTAGCGTAATAAATACTATTTCCGTGTGATTTATATTGCATAAAAAAAACGGTGGTGTTGTTTGTTTAAACACCTTAATGGATGGTTGATGATTTGTTTCGAGTATTTGATGCGAGAAACCGAGAAGTGTCGCTTTGATAACGAACCGTCGAGATTTATTTAGTTTCCTAGAAATATTAACTTAAATTAATAATTGAAAGGTTAATTGGTATTTTAACTAAAGCACATGACCCATCTGCTAATTTAAATAATTTAAATGAGACTAAGTTTGTTAATAATTTCCAAATAAGGGTTAAAATGATTTATTTAATTTCTATGTTTGTCGTTGGATTTCTTTTGTAAATAAAACCCATGAGAGGGTTGCAATGTAAATAAATGAAATGAAAATTAATTGATCTGGACTTATTTTCACAGTTTTTCGAGTGAGCGTAGGTTGTGAATTTAAAGCTTTTGGACTAGATTTGCAAAGGATTTTCGAAATGGCTATATTGAATTAATTTGGAAATGCAAGTTTGGTATATGTTTGAATCACTTACTATCAAAATCGATGGGACCAATTTTGATAGCAATATCCAAGGGAGGGTGTAAATAATTAATTTGGAATGAAGAAGGACTAAAAGTGTTTATTTTAAATGCAAGTTTGGAGTTTCTACTTGTTTTGTAAAGATTTTTCAGAGAGGGGCTATTACAATTAATATGAAATGAAGTTTTAACGCGGTTTGATCACCTTCCTGTGATCAAATGCGTATGTATCATACAAAAAAAATTGATAAAAAGAAAATTATGGTATTTGTTTTATGATAGTTTACGAACGAGAAACACAAGGGACGTAAATATTAAAAATGGTGGTGGGGGTGATCGTTACTTATAGCGGCAGCAAAAAAATAAACAGAAGGTGGCGATGGGTGGCAGTGTGGTGGCTGACTTCGTGTTTCTTCCTCCTTTTGATCTGGAAAACAGTGAGGTAAGGAGGCTAGGTGTTTATTGATGAACAAGGGGTTATAAGGAAGGTTAAGGTAGTAGAATGATGGTCAATTGGTGGTGTTAGGAATTAGGATTGTGTTGTGGTGATGTTTCAATCCAAGGAGATAGAGAGATATGGAGGGAGAGATGTAAGGAAGAAGAAGCTGAAGTTTGTGTGGATTGAGAGCTACTAATGGCCTCTATCTATAGCTAAAAGGTATACACTCATCCATTTTTAGCCATACTTAAAAGACCATACTTGTACCATCTTGGAGAAGCTTGTACACAAAGGGAAGGAGAAGGGAGAAAGCATGTCCACGTGGGTTTGGACAGCCAAGAAGAGAGTGGCTGGTCAATCTCTTAGACAAGACCTTGGTGGGCCCCACATAGGGTATACCCCCATTAATTGTCCAAACACACACAAAATCGGCTGTATCTAGACCCGTGCATCGCGTATTTTTTTTCGAGAATACCGGTAGTTAGAGTTAAATTCAAGTATTCCAGAACATTAAACGGATTAATTTTTGGAGTTACGGAACTCCGGGAAATCGCATTGAAAGTTTTGCGTTTAACGGCTCGCAGTGTACGTTTTCGCGACTTTTGTAAATATTTTCGTAAAAATTATTTCGAGTGTAAAATTAAATAATAGACTATAACCTGAGTCCAAAAATGCTCTCGGAAATCCCGTCGGCAAAGCTTTAGTACCTCAACGGATCGATTCGGTTTTGCGCGATTAAAGAAAAACAGTGTTTTACCGCTTGTTTTCTTAAAACTGTCGTATCTTTGGCATACAAACTCTGTTTTGGACGTTCTTTATATTTTCGGAAATAGGTAAACACGTACTATGAGGCTAAAATAATTGCTTCGCTTAAAATCACTTTTTACGAATTTTCAGTTTTTCAGACGTATTCCTAAGGTTGCAGTTTGTGCGGTTTGACTCATCTGAGATCTTATACATTTGGAAGTATGATATCATCAGGTATCATATAATAGTTAAAATGAACTTACTTTTCCTTCTTAAGATGCACTAAAACTTAGTAATTCAGATAAACAAGAGATTCACGGATAGATTGGCGGTTATAATAATAACCCTAAATTCCGGGTTGTCACATTACCTCCCCGTTAGAGGAAATTTCGTCCCGAAATTTAGTTCGTACATATAATACAAGGGCTTTGATAAACAATAATGTATTTTCGTGGAATGATCTATGCCCGATCCTTCTATAATCGCCTTATTCATACAAGTCGTATATAATCAAGATTGACTAGACAGTCGAATAAGTGATTCTACCCTAAGCCCACAACCAAACAACGAACATGAAGTAAAGCAGAATCACAAATGCTAAGTCTGTAGAATCTTAATTATATATGACCCTAACATATACACTTAGCAATCATAGATTACCAGCAAGGGTCCTTAGTTTCTACATGAATGATTTGATTGATTCGGATGAGAAAGCAACTAACGAGTACTTTTGCCATATCGCTAAATAGTAATGTACTTTCGTGGTGCATGATCCCTGCCTGGTCTTTCTACATTCTCTTGGTGTATACAAGTCGTATATAATCAAGATTGAATAGACAGTCGAATAAGTGATTCTACTCTAAGCCCACAACCAAACAAGGAACAGGAAGTAAAGCTGAATCACGAATCCTAAGTCTATAGAATCTTAATTATATACAACCCTAACGTATACACTTAGCAATCATAGATTATCCTCAAGGGTCCTTAGTTTCTATAACGTGATTAATTCACAGTGAGAAGACAATTAACGAGTATCCCTAAGTGTTTTTTTCCATATCTATTGCGTAGGTTTCATTAAGTTTGCGAAATTTTATGCTTTGTTGCGTTTCGAAACCTATAGGCGATAAAGATTTAACCGACACTAGCATCAATTAGTACCGAAGCCTAAACATTGTTGTTATGAAACGTACTAATAACCATAGGCGGTTCCGGAAGAGTCTCTCTTGCTGTGATCATAAGTACCCTTCCATTGCCACCTTGGTTCTTTAGTTACGGACAATCCTTCCTAAAATGCCCTGGCTGGTTGCACTCGTAACAGTTACGGCTTCCTTCTACCGTAGTGGTTGGAGTTCTTCCACAGTATCTCGAGATGTGACCTCTCATGTTACACTTGTTGCATATCACCTACCTGCAATTTCCGACATGGTGGAAATTGCACTTCATACAATGAGGTAAAGTCCCAGAGTAGGACTTAGCTGGGGTTGGAGTATTAGTGACTGCGGTGTAGACAACCAACGGTTCTGGTTCAACCTTGTGCTGCTTAGAGTCCTCCTTTGTTTCCTCATGAAACTTCCTTTTGGTGCCTCCAGTGTGCTTCTTCTCTGCTGGTGGGGTCATGGTGCCCTGACGGACACACTGTTTAGTCAACTGATAGGCTAATTTCTTAGCACTATCGAAAGTGGAGGGTTTGAATGCCGTCACCAGACCTTGAACAGGTGAAGCTAGTCCCCAGATGTACCTCTCGATCTTCCTCTCTTCCGGGGTCACCATTCCCGGGAAAAGGTTCGCAAGGTCATTGAATCGTGAGGTGTAGGCAGCTACTTCAGATTCTTTCATCACAAGGTTCCAAAGCTCCTGCTCTAGAGCTTGTATCTCCTGTCGGGGGCAGTATTCTTTGGTCATCATCTGCTTTAGGGATTCCCAGCCCATGTCATAAGCTTCAGTGATCCCCATGGACTTTGCATGATTATTCCACCAAGTTAAGGCGGAGTCCATCAACGTGCAGGTAGCGTACTTAACCCTGCAGTCATCGGGACACGCACTGATGTGAAAGACTGCCTCAGTTTTTTCTAGCCAACGGGCTAGACCAACTGCTCCTTCAGTGCCGTAGTAGGATCGAGGTTTGCAGCCCATGAAATCCTTATAGGAGCAGTGTCTGGGGTTGTTTTGATGAGTTGTGGGATTTCTATTTGCACTATTCCCAATGTTTCCATTTCGAGCTGCTTCGTATGCTGCCAAGGCCATAGCAATTCCTTGTGTGAGCATGTTCTACATCATACTGGAATCCATCTGGAATGTTTGGTTCACATTCTTTGCATTAATAGGTTCTTCATCGTTCGGAGTTTCTACCGAGGGTTGAGTTACTTGTGGGGTTCTCCTCTGGTTTCCTCGGGGAGTCGGCGATGGACGAACTCGTGGTTCTTTTCATGGGGCCATCGCCTAGTATGTTCAAACGGGCATGTTAAGTTGTGTTAACATTATGAAGTCCTAACAAGTAGGTATGGGATGTATTTTATAGTTCGTTCGTAATATCCTACAGATTATAAGAAGAAGGGGATTGATTTAGAAATCCTCTAGATTTCCAAATGATAAGGAGAATGTGATTGGTTTAGAAATCCTCTAGATTCCAAATGATAAAAAGGGGACCTTAACTGCTAATGAATTGTAAGTGTTTAAAATGTATATATGGGTGCTAAGGTACTAGGTTGCTGTAGCGAATTTAGAGAACATCCTTCAATCTCTAAAACCTTCAACCGTTGTAGTCTGTCAAACTCCTTGCTCAGGGTTGGGTGTGCACCGGCCTGACCATAAATAACATAGGTGCGCATTCCAGATTTATTTATGGTATGACTTATGTACGATACTAACCCTAATTGAGGCGTCTGACCTAAAGGGTTGAGTTGGTAGTTTTAGTTGAAGGGATGTTAAAATTTTATTAAGTGTTCTCATCACGGGTCAGAGTATATATAAACTCTTATATATTATGGTTGGTGGGGTTTGTAGTATTATTAATTTTTGTTTGTTCTTCCCGACTACCAAGCACAAACGACGGGCAGACATCAAACGACGTAAGTAGTCGAGAAGTAGTGTTATTATTAATAATACTTTTATTAGAAGCTAGTATGCTATAGTTGTATTCCTCTTTCGAGGATACGAGTTCTCTATAGCCAATTTAGCTCTGATACCATTCTGTCACACCCCCGGCCAAGGCGGAACACGCCGGGAGTGGTACTAAGTTCATGGATCACAGATAAACTGAATATATAGCACAAGTACAACGATAAACAAAGCTGCATTTGTATTTCCATCATTAAATTTGAATACAGGGTTCTTACAGATAATAATAGTACAGTAGTTGCCTTAAACAGGTAAGCAGATAACAAAAACATGCTAGCTAGGTCGTCTGCAATCCACATCTAATCTTCTGTCTGAACGCCTGACTAATGATCCCCTAAGAATACATGTAATTTTGAAAGTCAACACAAAGGTTGGTGAGTGTCACAGGTTTTCTGCTTAACCGCTGTAATACTTTTAAAAAGTCTAAAAAGTATTTTCTCTGTATGTATAACAACAGTTAAAACAGTGTTTGCAATGAGTCTTTATAAGCCAAAATGTATAATTTGTATATATAAACCCATACGTAAAATTGTGTTTGTAATGAATCTTGAAAGCCAAAACGTTATGTTCCATAAGTAATTCCATACTTAAAATTGTAAATCCATGGTTGTACGGGTAACGAATAAAGTTTTCTGCCAAGGTTGTACTCAACAACCGCAGATACGGATAAACAAACATACGGATATACGGATACAGTTATCTGCCAAGGTTGAACTTAACAACCACAGATACGGATAAACAACAAATATATTTGATAAGCATATACGTAAAGTGTACGATACTTGTTTAAACAGTTGACAAAACTTAGTATAGTGTACACAAGCACATGTATGCGCCTAAGATACAAGTTCTAAAACTTGTATAAATATATAAACCAATATATTTTTACGCACATATGAGGTATATTGAAACTATCAAGTTGATAAACGTATGTACAGTCATAGCACATTTGTAGTCGAAATGCGTATGTTATTTTTATTAGTTGTATTATTTTAGCAACATAACATATGTAAATATTAATGTTTTAAAACGATTTTCTTTACTTAACATCTAAGCGTTCAAAAAAATCATTTCCTAAACTGATAAAGTGTTTACACAAAACATTAATATTTCATGTGCATTTTGTATGATAAATATTACTTAGTACACGTACTATCATGTACAGACGAGGGTCAGACATGAAACACCGAGGGCAGGACCATTTTGGCATTATAGCACTTCTGAAATCCAGCAACCCATGCGGCCCTTCAAACCAGATTCCCCGTACCGTAAATCGTAGCGTAATAAATACTATTTCCGTGTGATTTATATTGCATAAAAAAAACGGTGGTGTTGTTTGTTTAAACACCTTAATGGGTGGTTGATGATTTGTTTCGAGTATTTGATGCGAGAAACCGAGAAGTGTCGCTTTGATAATGAACCGTCGAGATTTATTTAGTTTCCTAGAAATATTAACTTAAATTAATAAGTGAAAGGTTAATTGGTATTTTAACTAAAGCACATGACCCATCTGCTAATTTAAATTATTTAAATGAGACTAAGTTTGTTAATAATTTCCAAATAAGGGTTAAAATGATTTATTTAATTTCTATGTTTGTCGTTGGATTTCTTTTGTAAATAAAACCCATGAGAGGGTTGCAATGTAAATAAATGAAATGAAAATTAATTGATCTGGACTTATTTTCATAGTTTTTCGAGTGAGCATAGGTTGTGAATTTAAAGCTTTTGGACTAGATTTGCAAAGGATTTTCGAAATGGCTATATTGAATTAATTTGGAAATGCAAGTTTGGTATATGTTTGAATCACTTACTATCAAAATCGATGGCATGTATTTAAAACAAAATCGATGGGACCAATTTTGATAGCAATATCCACGGGAGGGTGTAAATAATTAATTTGGAATGAAGAAGGACTAAAAGTGTTTATTTTAAATGCAAGTTTGGAGTTTCTACTTGTTTTGTAAAGATTTTTCAGAGAAGGGATATTACAATTAATATGAAATGAAGTTTTAACGCGGTTTGATCACCTTCCTGTGATCAAATGCGTATGTATCATACAAAAAAAAAATTGATAAAAAGAAAATTATGGTATTTGTTTTATGATAGTTTACGAACGAGAAACACAAGGGACGTACAAATTAAAAATGGTGGTGGGGGTGATCGTTACTTACAGCGGCAGCAAAAAAATAAACAGGAGGTGGCGATGGGTGGCAGTGTGGTGGCTGACTTCGTGTTTCTTCCTCCTTTTGATCTGGAAAACAGTGAGGTAAGGAGGCTAGGTGTTTGTTGATGAACAAGGGGTTAGAAGGAGGGTTAAGGTAGTAGAATGATGGTGAATTGGTGGTGTTAGGAATTAGGATGGTGTTGTGGTGATGTTTCAATCCAAGGAGATAGAGAGATATGGAGGGAGAGATGTAAGGAAGAAGAAGCTGGAGTTTGTGTGGATTGAGAGCTACTATTGGCCTCTATCTATAGCTAAAAGGTATACACTCATCCATTTTTAGCCATACTTAAAAGACCATACTTGTACCATCTTGGAGAAGCTTGTACACAAAGGGAAGGAGAAGGGAGAAAGCATGTCCACGTGGGTTTGGACAGCCAAGAAGAGAGTGGTTGGTCAATCTCTTAGACAAGACCTTGGTGGGCCCCACATAGGGTATACCCCCATTAATTGTCCAAAACACACAAAATCGGGTGTATCTAGACCCGTGCATCGCGAATTTTTTTTCGAGAATACCGGTAGATAGATTTAAATTCAAGGATTCCAGAATATTAAACGGATTAATTTTTGGAGTTACGGAACTCCGGGAAATCGCATTCAAAGTTTTGCGTTTAACGGCTCGCAATGTCCGTTTTCGCGACTTTTGTAAATATTTTCGTAAAAATTATTTCGGGTGTAAAATTAAATAATAGACTATAACCTGAGTCCAAAAATGCTCTCGAAAATCCCGTCGGCAAAGCGTATGTACCTCAACGGATCGATTCGGTTTTGCGCGATTAAAGAAAAAAGTGTTTTACCGCTTGTTTTCTTAAAACTGTCGTATCTTTGGCATACAAACTCTGTTTTGGACGTTCTTTATATTTTCGGAAACAGGTAAACACGTACTATGAGGCTAAAATAATTGCTTCGCTTAAAATGACTTTTTACGAATTTTCAGTTTTTCAGACGTATTCCTAAGGTTGCAGTTTGTGCGGTTTGATTTGTCTGAGATATTATACATCTGGAAGTATGATATCATCAGGTATCATATAATAGTTAAAATGAACTTACTTTTCCTTCTTAAGATGCACTAAAACTCATTAATTCGGATAAACAAGAGATTCACGGATAGATTGGCGGTTATAATAATAGCCCTAAATTCCGGGTTGTCACATCCAGAGACAACAAATCCCCACAGCTGAATTTAGGACCATCATAACAAGGACAGGAAACCCCTCCCGAGGCATGCAAGGTGGTAGAGCACCATATACGTCATACTAATAATTAACTAACTAATATGATCTAGTGAGTTAGTGATTACATTGCTCACACTATGTGTCAGGCTTATCGCCTTTATCATATCAACTAGTAGCAGTAAACCAGATCCCATAACTTCATTTTGAGGGTGGTCACTATTAAATTCATAAGTCTATGTTGCATAGACCTCTGTTATGAATTGCTTCGAAAGTCAAAACATAATACATTCAGAACTTAGACAATTTTGATTCAGATAACACTCGACTTGTAACCACTAAGGACTTACCCTCGTATCATATTTTAAACCTTATAGCAGAAAGATGCCACCGAAGAAGTCGAACAAAAAGAAAAACAACGCCCCACCACCGCCACCTCCTCAGTATGACCCGGTTGTCTTTCAGGCGGCAGTAACAGCCGCAATGACAGCTGTCATGACTCAAATCAATGCAAGTGGTACTGGTGGATCGGGTAGTGGAACCAACAACTCAAACCACGAACACACGAGGGAGTGCTCATACAAAGACTTCATGATCTGTGGACCCAAATCCTTCGATGGAAGTGGGGGAGTCATCGCTCTAATGCGATGGTTCGAGCAGACATAATCGATTTTTGAGTTATGCGCGTGCCCAGAGAAGAGCAAAGTGAAGTTTACTGCCTGCACTTTCTCTGACAGCGACCTTACACGGTGAAATGGCCTTGTCAAGTCATTGAATCTTTTGATAGCAAACGCAATGGGCTGGGAAAATCTAAAGGAGATGATGCTGGAAGAGTACTACCAAAGGGGCGAATTACAGAAACTAGAGCATGAGCTGTGAAATCTTACCATGGCAGGCTTAGACATAGAAGCCTATACCGACAGATTCAGCGATTTAGCTGCACTATGCCCTGGGATGGTTACCCCAGAGAGCAAGAAGGTAGAGAGATACATTTGGGGACTACCTTCTCCAATCCAAGGAAACGTAATAGCAGCGAAACCTCTTACGTTTGACAGTGCCAAACGCTTGGCTCGAACATTGGTGGACTATGGGATCCGTCAAGGCATAATGGACCCCGTTCCCGAGTCAACCAAAGGAGGTGATGATAAACAAAAGTCCGAGAGCGGGAAGAAGAGGCAATCAACACAAGAATCCTCCGAGAGACAACAGACAAGCACAACCTATGCTGCCACGACCCCAGCCACATCAGGACCAGGTAGTCGTTATGCTGGAACCCTCCCTAAATGTAATAAGTGTAACTTCCATCATACCAGAAGGTGTCAGAAGTTGTATTGCAATAAATGCCTCCGAAGAGGACACACCATCCGCTTCTATAGGGCACCGGCACGACCAATCTCTCAGGTCCCATTTGAGGAAGTAAGTCAGACCTGCTACGAATGTGGTGAAACGGGACAACACAGGAGAGATTGTCCATTGGCCAAAAACCCTGGTGAAGAAGGAAGAGTGCTAATGATCACTGCAGGAGAGTCTACCCCTGAACCACCTGAGAACAACGGTACGTTTCCCAACTAAATCCTAACTATAATAATTTCTTCCTCGTCTAAACAAAGCACATAGTTTATGTAGAAATTAAATACTCTTTCTGGTAAACTATAATGACTTGGTGTAAACATTGGAGCCATATATAATTAAGAACCAATAGACCTAGAGTGCGTGATTCCGCCTTATTTCCTGTTCCTTGTCTGGTTGTGGATTTAGGGCAGAGTTACTCAGTCGACTGTCTTGACAATCTTAATTATATATGACTTGTAGACACCAAGCGATTATAGAGTGATTGGATAGGGATCATAATATCAAGTATTATTCACTAGAAAAATCTTTCAGTTAATACACACGTAAGTCAATACAAAACTATCGTAGTAGCAATATCAGGATCAAAACAGAAAGCATCAGAAACATACACCCAGATGCGCCAATGTTCTAACAAAACACTCCTTCCGAATTAACTTAACACACGAGCCTACGATGTTATCCCACCTAGTCTGATTGAGTCCACGTTATACCAAACCCACGTGTCACAGAGAAGACCCTTTGCTTTAAACTGACCGAATAACCAAACTCTCGTCACTCATAACGACAAACTAGATGCAGACCTCAGAATCATCTCTCACTTCAAACCTCCGAAGTACTCATGCGAGGAGTACGGAATCCTCCTGTAACCTTCCTTAAGTATTTCCAGCAGATCACTTGGGAAATACCACTCGCGCAGCAAGTCAGGTTCAAGCACAGAGGCTAGGGACAAATACGGTTAGCCTATCGATGTTAAGTGTCCACGCGAGGGTGGTATATAATTAAGATTCTACGGACTTAGGATGTGTGTTTCCGCCCTATCTCCTGTTCCTTGTCTGGTTGTGGATCTGGGGCAGAGCCACCCATCCGACCGTCTTGTCAATCTTAATTATATACGACTTATGTATACGAGACAATGGTAGATGAACCAAGTATAAGTCCTACCATGAACTTCAGGACGAAGGCTGCTCAGAACTGTGAAAGGACATTCTACCAGTTGGATGAACGCGGTCAGGCAAGTCAAACCTACACACCATTCACACACCAGAACAACAGATACAACAGTGATGATCCGCTGAAGCACCCAGCGAGGATCTGAATTCACTGAAGAACGCGAGGGTTTTATGAAACCCATGTACCCTACCGATCCTAAAGAAGTGTCTGCCCGAGGAGACACTTGTGATATCCCTCGATAAGATCATACTAGATGAGAGCTTACACTTCGTTGAGGAACCCGTAGAAATCATGTACAGGGAAGTCAAACGAACAAAACAAAGTCGCATACATATAGTGAAGGTCCGCTGGAATACCAAGCGAGGACCTGAGTTCACTTGGCAGCACGAATATTCAATGAAACAGAAGTATGCCTATTTTTTCCCGAGTCCTTGATTTGTATTCTATGTTGAATTTCGGGAAGAAATTCCCTCTAACAGGGGGATGATGTGACAACCCGAACCTTTTTCCGTTTTCATTAACTGATTTCCGTTAATAAAATTTGGTTTTCTTAAGTTCCCGTCAAGCTTCTTGGTTTAGAAAATCATCTAGTTTTATATAATTAAATTTTTATATGAGTCGGAACCAAAATCGCGCGAAGAACCCGAATTTTCTTGAAAAACCAAACAGTTTTCGGCCTGAGTGAGTTTACGGCTGTAAACCCGTGCACGGCCGTACACTCGTTTACGGTTGGTGCCAGGTGGACCCCACCACCGACCATACCCCCAGTCTATATATACGGGACCCCCACCTTCATTTGAACCTTCTTGGCCAAAAACTCTCTCATTCTCTCTCTAGACTCTTGACCGTACACCCCAAAAACACCCTTATTCTTCCGGGAATCATCGAGAATCACTATTGGGAGTTATTTCGGAGCATCTAGAACACCTTTTTCATCGAATCCAGCATCCTTTTTCTTGAGTGTACGGTCGTACACCCTTCAAGTCTGCAAATCTTCATTGACCGTAAACCAGTTCACGGTTGTACACAATTCAAACCTTCAAAGGCCGTAAACCCTTCGAGAAACAGTTCACGACCGTAAACTCCCTTCACGGCCGTAAACCCCATTCACAGCCGTAAATACTTCCTAAGTGATGCATTAGACTGAAACCCACTTTCCTCGATTCAATCAAGTCCCGGTAACATTCCTTAACCGAAAGCAAGTGTTTTTCTAACACTTTATCTAACGAAATCACTAATTTAGATACCTATATGTATTTAATTGTTATTAGGATTCCGTTAAGTGCCACACACTACAGCTCGAGGGTCTTCATTTCCAGTCCGTTGGTTCGATGCTTGCACACAACTAACTGTGAGTTCATACCCCTATATCGTTCGAGTTTTTTTAATGTTTTCAGAGGGGGAATACAAGTAAAAGCACAAGAAATTAATATTGTGTTTAAAGATATAATTTGGTTTATTATATTTACCTATCATTAGCACACATTTAACATACAACTTACTAGACATGGTAAACATCGTTACTACTAGACTTGAAATCAATTTACAAAACATGTTAGGATACAAACATTTCAAACTCAGTTTTCAAAACAAGGGAAACAAACTTATGAATTATGAAATAAAGGATATTATTTTATAAGGATTCATGTTAATAACAAAAAGGGTTTTCATAGTATTATTCGTGGATTCGTTGAAAGAACTACAGTGTGAGACGCCTTGTAACTAGAGTCTCTTGGAGGGTATTAACAACACTTTCAGTATACAGAACAATACGTTTTCAGCTAGTTTTATTTATGTAATAAAACTACTATACATACTGTGATGGGTTTTGCGCATTCTAACACTCCTAAGTGTAAATGCAACCCTAAATACATTAGATCTATGTTTTCTCTATTATACATGCAATTATGAACTTTCCAAGGTATTACCCTATCTAGCATACAATACTTGATACTTGGGTAATCAAATGGATAGAATACATACCTTTGTTTGATGTAGCTTGTCTCCATGAAGCTTGAGTGCCTAGTGCCCCAAGTGTGACACCTCAAATGGTTCACACAACACCAAATGCACATGGAATGACTTGAGAGAAATGGAACACTCCTTGAAATCGTCTAGCCCTCATATTCACACATTAGTGCACGATTTCTTGAGCCATGGGATTCTTTTATATGGTGGCTATTAGGGTTACACCATGTAACTCATAACTTTACCCATTCCTTATGCTCCATGGATTTTAACCTCCATGGAGTATCCATGGGTCACCCCATGGACTTAGTCCAACATAAGGAATCTTGGATCACAAGACCACATATATAAGAATGAATGATTTACACAATCAACCCATATATTTAATTAGTTTCCTTTTGATCACTTAATTAATTCCAAATTAATTCTTGATCAATACTAATTAAATAACCTTATTAATATATTAGAACTTATAATATATTAACCAACCTTAAGTGTTATTTCTCTCATTATAGTCTATCCAAATGCATGATGCCATGCAACCCAAATGGACCATGCCGGGTCGGGTCAAGTCTTACCAATTATAGTTATGGACTTAGACATTAATCCAACAGTCTCCCACTTGGATAAGTCTAAAACTATTATTGCGTATGACTTCAGGAACCGATCAGCAATCGTAGCTCTCAAAAGCTTCTGTCGAACTCTGACCTTGTCGATGAACTCTGACCTTTGTCAATGACTTGTCCATTAGATAAGGGATCATATATTCCTCCATTCTAGATATCATATGGACTGAGACATGGATTATCAATCATTCTCTCTATCCATTTGTTGTTTCCTGATTTCCGATTCATGATGACTGACTAATTGAACAAATCAAATCAGTCCTGGCTTGGCCAAGCACTCACATGTATCATCTTTAAATCATCGAGGGGCCCACAGATATCGCTTTTATCTTGAAGGTAAAAGGAATGGATAAACTTCGACTCATATGGCTTGTTCTACTACTTGTTGAATCATACACAAAGGCACGTCTTATAACATCGAGTTACCGAATGCGTTTTCGTGCAATCAATGTACAACCAACTCATAGTAACAACTCATATCTCTAGGTTTGAAGAATATAAGATATTATCGTCTCATGATCACTCGTGATAAAATCCATGAAGTGATTCAAATGAGCGCGGGTTGAATCCAATACTCAGAACTTATGAGCACTCATGAGTGTTGTAGCACCACTTTGTCCACCAACTTGGACCTCTACAAACCAACCCATGACAGTCTTGATTCATATCTACTTCCAACATATGACCGACTGTGGATGGTTTGAATAACTTAATCATTCAGGAAGAGCGACTTAGTTATTCTGGAAGTCAAAACATGCAAAGTGAAACACAAGAATAAATGAATCAAATATGGTATCAAACCCTATGAATATAAATAAACACTTTTATTTATCACCATACTGATTACTCATTATTCATTGTTTCGGTTTTATCAACTTTATACTTGAATTAAAAACACTAGTTGTCCCATGCTCCAAGCATGTACACTATGTTTTTCTTAAACAATAGCTTTGCCATACACCAAGTATGCACTCTATGTTTGTCTATGATCCTTACTTTGTGAAATAAACCAATTGAACATAATTTCAATGATTCTAATTTCACACTCCCAAATCCTTATCGAAAAATGTGAGAATTTCAAATTCCTATCATTTATCGAAATCTGTTTAGATTTTAAACATATATGCACTGACCCTCCTGTAATGAATATGTACAAAGTCACAAAGACTTGTCAACAGTCATTATAAGGTATTCCAATGGAGATCAACTCCATGGAAACTAAGTCTCATATTCAAAGTACATTGCTTTGGACATGCTTCTTGCATTAAGTTTTCTAATCTTACACAGATAACTTCCACCTATGGAGACAACTCCATATTCTCATTTTGACTATCACTTCTGAATAAGAGATGCCTCTTTTCAGAATATGTCAATATGGTCCTTCCAAAATTAGCACTATACTTCCAACTGTCCCTGAGCAACCAATCTTTGGTAAACCTCAGATTGTCCTCGACAATTGCTTAACCATTTTAGTCATATCCAATTCTAGACCTTTTCCCTTCTTAATGCCTCTGGGCATTTGGAAAAATTTAGAAATGACAAATATTATAGCACATTCAATCGATCCTGTACCCAAAGAAAATGGTACACGATTCATGATGTCTCACATAAATACATGATTCTAGACCAGTCTTTTGCTACAATATTTTTATTTGCCATGTTTTCAAAATTTGACTATGAAGAGGGATGCCGTAATCATAATCGAATTTTGAGAACACAATATATAGAATTTCCTTAAGTTGAACCAATCCAACATGAAATTCATATATATATTCTTGACTAAAGATGATTAAGGTCTCAATCTAAGCCTTTAGAACTGAAATGAAGTATATCCTCTCCCTTAATTATAGCAAAAAAACTTTTCAATCCCTGCAGCCTCACGAATTGAAACTTTTGTTTTCTATAATTAACATTGCTAAATTGCAACACTAACAATAATTATCATGCTCCCACTAACATGATGATTATTAGCATAACACTTATGCTCCCACTAGCTTTGACATGTACTCAGAAATCAGCTGGACTTCTAGAAATCAATACTTTATTGACTTCCTTACCAAAGTTCAGATTTTTGATACGAGATGCTTTGATAAAACTTTATCAAAATCATACACCTTTCCTTAGATAGCATGCATGTGTGTCTAAACAATTTCAGAACTATGAAAAGGGATGTCGTAATCATAGTCTCAATTGTTTAGACCTTTTGCCATCTGCTTCAAATCTACTTGGTGGAAGTGTTTCCTCACCATCATTTTCATGAATCGGAGAGAAACCTTATGACCCTTAGATTTTATGGTGTATGTGTTCTTATCCATGTCAAAACCATAGTCACAAGACAAGGATAATGACAAATCCAAACTCATATGGACTGAACTTATGCAATCTTAACTTCTTGCCACCTGGCAATACAGGGCCTGCCATTGCTTCCAAGTTGTTATGCAACCAATTGAGAACTTTCAGAACTCCTATGCAAAGCCAACTTTAACTGGAATGGGCACAGAATATGTCAACATGATAGGTTATAAACCTCAAGTCGTGTGGTAGTGAAGAACCTCAGGTTTTATTCTTGATTAGTTCTTGAAATTCTTTTTAGGATCTTTAAGACTCCCACTGTCCTCTTGACATATAAGACTATCTTGCCAAATATTCAAGAGATAGTGCAGATTCTTTATCAAGACAAAAACTTCACACAATTGGCCTTAGTTGGTCTTTGTTTAATCCAAAACATCACAACTTACCAACTTCAAATGTACAAGAGTAGGACACTTTTACTCTTACATTTGACAAGTGTTATAAACCTTTCTTTAAGATATGTCACTCAACTTATAGTCTTGGAGTATGACTCTAAGACTTGTTTTGAAACGAAGTATGACTCATCTTCTTGATTTAACCATTTCAACAATTCATGACTCCTCTTCTTAGTCATAAGAATGCACTAAGATGTCCTTAGAAGACCAATTGTGATGTGGTTCTTTAATCATTAAGATGATCACAAAACATGATACTAAAGTACTCTCCCATCTTTTCAAATTTGAGAAACTTTTATCTGTCTGCCTAATTTGATTCTTCCCATTCGTTCTGCCATACATTGAGACTTTTCCAATGTTTCAGAATTATACTTAAACTTGTAAGTATAACCATATTTACTAAACTTTAGTAAATCAAATAGTCTTAACGAGCTTTGTGGTGGACATGACCAGTGCACAAGAATGTGTACTCGATCCCTTTAGTCCTTCACTTAATTCACACATCCATGTGAACAAGTAATTAGTCTTGATTTTCCAATGCTTGAAAGTTCTCATTCATCATACTATTCAACTTGCATGATTCCAAATTCGGTCCAATTGAAACTTGGGTGATGAGGAACTTTCCTGATTTGGTAAATTTAGACACTACCACAAATGAAAGAATCAAATCCATTTTCCAGTATTGCTGTCAGTGGAATCATATAAGCAACAATTTTCCACAAATGTCATTGTAAGGATACTTCAAATAAATAAAATTAAACAATTTTCTTTTATTTTAAAACTTTGCGGAAAAACTTATCCTGACAATCCACATGGAAAATTGTTGTTATCTATTCCTTAGCAATATATCATAACTTCTTAAGCAACTGCTCAAAATTCTTATGCGATCGAAATCCACCTTCGCGATCAGAATCAACATATACTTCCTTTAAGATTTCTCTCTATTCTTTGATTCTTAAAACATCAACATGTGACCCGGTCACATCATGTAATGTGGATCTCAGAATAGAACTTAACAGAGTTAGATAATGGGCTCTACCTGATGTAGAGTCAAACTTATTGACTTTAACACACTTAGGTAAATTTGGCAGCTTTGCAATCAACGCCCCTTCCTTTGGCAAAATAAACATATGCACCCTTTGGTAATGAGACTATCTCAGACTTAGCCTTTCTCTTTACCATTTGGTCAACCGGGTTGACTATGGCCAATCCCTTTCCATTGGGAAGAGAATGTTTTTTCTGGATTTCCAGTGTCACCATTGTCACTGTCCATAAATTTTTTTGGAAGTTGATCTTCTAATCAAATTTGCTTTACTATCGTTCCAAATCATTGCTGATTCAGCAGCACCAAGCAAATAGATATGATCATTAAGGTTCATGTCATAGTCTGTTTCATAGTAGTCCCAAAGGAACTCACGATGTGACTTAGAAAGTGATTGAACATCCAACTTTCTCAAGACTTTGACACCCAACTCTCCCAGCTTGTCAATATGTGACTTCATCTCTAAGATGTGATCACACATAGACCTTGCTTGCCATTAGCGCTTGAGTGACCTTGAACTTGTGGGTTAGGGAGAATAATTGGAGGTGGTGGAGGAAGTAAAGTTCCAAGAGATTTGGGAAGATCATAGATGTCTGAACTAGACATCTTTTGGGAGATATTCAAGATAGTTGATCTAAAGTCCTTAATATAACACCCAATATGAAATATTAAGGCTAGGATCCAACAACCTATTTATAACTGGAAGAGGGATGCCGTAATCCGAGTTATAAAATAGTTGAAGGTAGGTAAATGACGATTTTACCAATTTCCACCATGAAAAACGAAATAATGTAATTAGGTTTTTAATTGGATTTGAAACTCCTAGATCTTTTGAGATTCATTGAACTTTTCAATGGCATGTTTCAATCTCGAGTGTGCCCTTCAGGTTTTGTGACTGGGATGCCGAGGATCACAAAACAAGGTGTGAAGTAACCATGCAAATATACTTGGTACCCTTAATATTTACCCCTCAATCGATGTGCCGGTTAACCACACGAGCTCCACCGATACTATGATAAATATTAAGTTACCCTTTGCCTACTTTGTTAAATCCAGGTTAGTGTGCCGGTTAACCACACACGCTCCACTAACGGTTTAAACAAAGTGCAAAGTGTAATTTCATGGATTAGCACCTTATTCACATTTTCCTAAGTAACTAAGATTGGGAATTTATAAGTGTTTAGTTACTTAGTATTTATCATTAATACTTTTAAAGAAGGGAGAATTATAGTCCTTGTCCTACCCGTTCGGCTAACGACCCTCCACCAGTCAAGGAAGCGGTGGGTGAGAGTGGACACCCATTAAACTGCCATTTTATAGGCAGTAACCTTATACCCCCCTTATAGACCGGCTTCGTGAATGAGGCCTACTAACGGTAAGACTGACTTGCTCTGATACATATATTTATTATTAACTTATAATACTATAAAGTATAAGGGTTGAATTTTAACTTTTAAAATTCTAAGGGCTAACTTGGAATTAAAGTATTCATGGGGAAAACTTTACAAATTCCAAAAGTTGAGGGCAAGTTTTGAAAATATTCAAAACTAATTAATTCCATAACTTATGTGTTTAAAGTAGTTTTAATTAAAAAAAACTCTTCAAGTTCCATAACTTGAGGACAAGTTATGGAAGACTTTAAACTAATAAAAGAATGTAATTTTTCTTTATTTTTGTAACTTATGGAACTAATTAAGGTTACACATTTTATCATTTAATGAAGTGACTCTTGAACCTCCATAACTTGAGGACAAGTTATGGAGTCATAAAACCATTTAATGAGGACAAGACTCTTCATTTTTGTAACCATTGCCAACTTTTTATGAGTTTTATGAAACTTAAATGTGACTTTTCATATAACTTGAGGACAAGTTACAAAAACATATTTTAGAATCAACTCTTAGATTAAAATGGATTGAAAACACATAATCAATTAACTTTTCTATTAATCTAATAAACTCATATGAACAAAGATAATTCACATCAAATTTTTTTTTCAAGTAATTAGCATAAATTTTAAACTAATACAATTCGTTTTTTCAGCTAATTTTGCAAGTATAACAAGAAAACAAGCCTTGTCTCTGATACCACTGATGGGTTTTGCGCATTCTAACACTCCTAAGTGTACATGCAACCCTAAATACCTTGGATCTATGTTTTCTCTATTATACATGCAATTATGAACTTTCCAAGGTATTACCCTATCTAGCATACAATACTTGATACTTGGGTAATCAAATGGATAGAATACATACCTTTGTTTGATGTAGCTTGTCTCCATGAAGCTTGAGTGCCTAGTGCCCCAAGTGTGACACTTCAAATGGTTCACACAACACCAAATGCACATGGAATGACTTGAGAGAAATGGAACACTCCTTGAAATCGTCTAGCCCTCATATTCACACATTAGTGCACGATTTCTTGAGCCATGGGATTCTTTTATATGGTGGCTATTAGGGTTACACCATGTAACTCATAACTTTACCCATTCCTTATGCTCCATGGATTTTAACCTCCATGGAGTATCCATGGGTCACCCCATGGACTTAGTCCAACATAAGGAATCTTGGATCACAAGCCCACATATATAAGAATGAATGATTTACACAATCAACCCATATATTTAATTAGTCTCCTTTTGATCACTTAATTAATTCCAAATTAATTCGTGATCAATACTAATTAAATAACCTTATTAATATATTAGAACTTATAATATATTAACCAACCTTAAGTGTTATTTCTCTCATTATAGTCTATCCAAATGCATGATGCCATGCAACCCAAATGGACCATGTCGGGTCGGGTCAAGTCTTACCAATTATAGTTATGGACTTAGACATTAATCCAACATACTGGTGGTAGCTAGGGTTTTCATACGAAGGTTTTCATACAAAGGGTTTCATACAAAGGTTTTCATACAAGGGTTTCATATAAAGGTTTTCATACATAACATACTATACTTCGCTGTTGGTAGCCAAGGTTTTTAAATAGAACAAGGTTTAAACAACATAAGTATGGTTGATACTTGCACTCTACGATTTGAAACAAATAATGCAATAACTTACACTTAGGGAAAATATATGATTTTCCAGGGTAACATTAGTACTTTACAAAAAATTGGTTAATTATTCAATTAACGAATATTCATTATTAATTCAATAATTCCTTAGTTTATGCATCCGGGTTACGTATGAAGAATATCCGATAGACTGTGGAATGTGTGGTTTCCGCCTCATTCCCTGTTCCTTGTTTGGTTGTGGGTTTAAGGCAGATCCACACAAATAACTGCCCATTCGATATTGGTTTATACGTAACTAGTATGAACTAAGTAGTTATAGAAGGAATGGGTTTAATCATACTTTTCATAAGAAAATATTGGATTTTCTTGAGGAACAACATCAACAGATATCAAAGGAACAACACAGTTAACTTTGTAAGTATCTAGTGAATACTTCAGGATTATGTACATGAGGATCTGACAACCAGTGGAATGTGTGGCCTCCGCCTCATTTCCTGTTCCTTGTTTGGTTGTGGGCTTGGGGCAGAACCACACAATCGATTGTTTGTTCGATCTGGATCGTATATGATTTGTGTACACTAAATACTCGCAGGAAGAACTAGTAAGAAACATTTTTACTTAACATTCATTACATAAGAAAATATGAGGTTTTCTGGAGGAACATAACGCACTTTTCGAAAGAACAAAGAACAGTTTTCCAAAACCAAATGCTTATGAACTCACCAGCTTTATCCTGATACTCTTTCAAAACCTACTTGTATTCTCAGGACACTAGTATACAGGTACACGCACAGGGTTAATGAAGATGGAGCATAGTAGCTTCGAGTCTTTACTTGTTATTTACTTTTGGAGTCAATTGTGTATGATTCAAATACAATGTAAACATTATGCTATTAATACAAAGGATGTTGTTTCTATGATTACTATTATTCAATTGTTGTGATACTATACATGACGTCCTCCTCCCCCGAACGTTTCCACCGTTTCGGTTTGGGGATGTGATGCAATGCCACAAGCATGATTTATCCAATTCATTGGAAGAATCAATACACAACACATCATTTCCTAGATTGTCTACAACCATCACAGTTTCATATATTCCATTGCAAGGCAATGCTTCAAAATAGAAAACACCATTAAGATAAGCATTAATAGAACTCTTTGTTGGATAAGGTGTCTAAGTCCATAACTTATTTGGTATATACTTGACTCGACCCGGCATGGTCCATTTGGGTTGCACTTCACCCAAACTGTTTATGGATAATTTTATGAAAATTGTATACTTACGATTTATTAATATATTATAAGTTATAATATATTAATATAAAGTCATGTTATTTAATTAGTTTTAATCTTGAATTAATTATGAATTGATTTAGTGATTAAAAGGAAGACTAATTAAATCATGGGCTATTGTATTTATATGGTGTGGGCTAATGCTCATTTGTTAATGGGCTAAGCTTATATGGAAGTCCATGGATGATCCATGGAGCTTTTAACCCATGGATCCTTGGAAGAGGAAAAGACATGGGTTATTAGGGTTTCACCCTAACCATGCACACTATATAAACAAGCTTATGTTGCATGAAATAACACCCTAGTGTGTGTGTAATAGTGGTGGCCGATTTCTAAGTGTTAGTATACTCTCTCATACATTTTCCAAGTTTGTGGTGATTTGTGATTTCCATTTGAGGCATTCACATTATTGGTGCTTGGCTCTCAAACTCCAAGGAATCAACAATCAACAAAAGGTATGTAATTCATCTAGTCCTTTTATGTTTAAAAGTACCCCATGCCATGCTAGATAGGTTATAAACCTTGGAAATTAATATTTTGCATGTACCTTAGACAAACATAGATCCAAGGTTTATTAGGGTTGCATGTACACTTAGGAAGTGTTAGAATGCTCAAAACCCAACAGTGGTATCAGAGCCTAGGCTTGTTTGTTTGATACTTGATGCAAAATAGTGATAAAAAGTCGATTTTTTGCTGTCTGACTGATGAACTCGCCGAGTCCATGGGGGGACTCGCCGAGTTCATGTGTAAACTCATCCTACTCGCCGAGTAGGTTCGTGCACTCGGCGAGTAGGAGCCTCAGAATGCAGATTTTCGACTTTTGCTGCTGGAAATGGACTAGAAACATTACCCTAAACTGTTTTGGTGTTTTAAAACTTGTTTTAGTTGGTGTAATGGTAGTTCTAATCCATTTACAATAGCTTATATCAAAATTTCATGCTTTGTATGTGTTCATATAATTCTTGAAACTTTGATGATCATGTTCATGTTCTTACGAATTTAGAAGATGATAGGAATTATTTGCTGAATTGTTTAGGATTAATTCTTGATCATTTATGTGTTTTAATGGAGTCCATAATTTGTCCTCAAGTTATGGATATCCAAAGGTCAACACATAAGTTACATGGAAATGAAGAGTCTTCATTTTTATGAACCTTTAATTCATAAGTTATGAAATGAAAAGTTTTGAATAGTTTCAAAACTTGTCCTCAAGTTTTGGAATTTGTAAAGTTACACACACTTTAATAAACTTTAATTCCAACCCTTAGAGTTTTAATAGTTAAAATTCAACACTTATACTATTTATAACATTAATGGTTAATTATTATATATATGTATGAGAATAAGTCGTTCTACCGTTAGTAGGCCTCATTCATGAAGCCGGTCTATAAGGGGGGTATAAGGTTGTTGCCTATAAAATGGCAACTTAATGGGTGTCCATTCTCACCCACCGCTTCCTTGATCGGTGGAGGGTCGTTAGCCGAACGGGTAGGACAATGACTTTAAATTCTCAGTATAATGAATATTATAAAGTAACTAAACCTTTTATAAATTCCCAATCTTAGTTACTTTAGGAAAAATGTGAACTTGGTGCTAGTCCATGGAATTCACACTTTGTACCTTACCAAGTCGTTGGTGGAGCGTGTGTGGTTAACCGACACACTAACTTGGACTAGTATGGATCACGAAGGGTGACTTAATGTTTATCATAGATCGGTGGAGCGTGTGTGGTTAACCGGCACATCTATTAGGTGATAATATTAAGGGTACCTAGTGAGTTTGCATGGTTATTCACACCTTGTTTTGTGATCCTCGGCATCCCAGTCACAAAACTTGAGAGTGCACAATCGAGATTGAAACATGCCATTGAAAAGTTCAATGAATCTCAAAAGATCTAGGAGTTTCAAATCCAATTAAAACCTAATAAATTATTTCGTTTTTCATGGTGGAAATTGGTGAATCGTCATTTACCTACCTTCAAATATTTTATAGCTTGGATTACGGCATCCCTCTTCCAAGTTATAAAATATTGTGTTGGGTCCTAGCCTTAATATTTCATATTGGGTGTTATATTAAGGACTTGAATCAACTAACTTGATTTTCTCCCATTGTAGATGTCTGGTTCAGACAACTATGATCTTACCAAATCGCTTGAAACAAGCTTTCCTCTTGAAGATGATGTCCCTCAACATCATGCTTCACTCCCCCCACCTCCTCCATTTATTCTCCCTGACCTACAAGCCCAAAGACTTGAAAGGTTCAAGATCACTCAAGCTCTACTAGAAATGAAACATAAAGATGGAAGACCTGTGTGCACTCATGTCTTAGGAATGAAGTCACACATAGACAGGTTGAGAATGTTGGGTGCTGTTATTTCAAGGAAGTTCGCTGTTGACTGGGTTCTTCAGTCACTTCCTGAATCGTATGGTGAGTTTATTAAAGACTACCATATGACAGATCCTGACATAACCCTAATAGATCTTTCTTATTTGCTTGTTGCTGCTGAATCAGCAATGATTTGGCGCAATGGTCAAGCAAACATTGATGGAAAATCTATTTCTCAAACTTCCATGGACATGGACAACGGTAACATTGGAAGTCCAGAAAAGCTTTCTCGTCCCAATGGAAGGGGATCGGCCTTGGTCAACCCGGTTGACCAAAAGGTAAAGGGAAAGGCTAAGTCTGTGATTGTCTCGTGTACCATTCCCAAAGAGTCTATATGTTTTTATTGTCATGAGAAGGGACATTGGAAGCGAAGCTGCCCTGAATACCTGAAATATTTGAAAGCAAGTAGAGACAAAATGTTTGACTCGACTTGAGGTAAGTCCACTATCTAACTTTGTTAAAGTTCCTAATTGTTGATTCTTATTACATGATGTGACTAGGTTGCATCTTGATGTTTAGCAGGATCGAGCAAAAGGAAGGTTAAAAGAAGAGTGTGTTGAATCTGATCACGAAGATGGATTTCTATCGCATGGTTCGAGGATCGGATTTTTGAGCCACTACTTAAAAGTTATGATAGATTGCTAAGAAATATGTAATAGCATAGTTTTCATTTAAAGTTGCATTGTAAGGAATATTTTTCCGCATTTTATAAAGAAATAAAAGTTTTGTTTAGTTTATTTTATATTATATCCCCTTACAATGGCATTTATGGAAAATTGATGTTTGTATGTTTCTAGCAATATTGGAAATATGAGTTTGATTCTCTCATTTGTGGTAGTGTCTGGATTTACCAAATGAGGAAAGGTTGTCATCACCCAAGCTTCAGTTAGACAGAAACTTGGAATCATACAAGTTGTATTGTATGATGAATGAGAATTTTCATCTTTGCAAAATTGAGACTAATTCATTGATCACATGCATATGTGAGTCAATTGAAGGACTAAGGAATTAGGTACACTGGGTGTGTGCTGGTCAAGATCCACCACAAAGATCAATTCGTCATGATTTACTAAAGATTAGTAAATATGGTTATACTTATAAGGTTAAGTATAATTCTGTAACATTGGAAAAGTTTCAATGTATGGCAGAACGGATGAGAAGAATCAAATTTAGCAGAGAGATAAAAAGTTTCTCAAATCTGAAAAGATGGGAGAGTACTTTAGTATCATGTTTTATGATCATCTTAATGATTATATAACCATATCACAAATTCATACTCTAAGGACATCTTAGTGCATTGTTATGACTAAGATGAGGGGTCGTGAATTGTTGGAATGGTTAAAATCAAGAAGATGGATCATACTTCGTTCCAAAAACAACTCTTAGAGTCATACTCCAAGATTGTAACACTGAGTGACATAAAGTAAGGTTTAAAACACTTATCAAATGTAGTGTAAAATGTTTTCTACTCCTGTACATTTGAAATTGGTAAGTTGTGATGTCTTGGATAAGACAAAGACCAACTAAGACCAATTGTGTGAAGTGTTTATCTTGATAAGAGTCCGCACTATTCCTTGAATATTTGTTTTGTCAAGGAATGGTCCTTGACTAGGGAAACATATATGTCAAGAGGACAGTGGGAGTCTTAAAGATCCTGAAAGGATTTCAAGATTTAATCAAGAGTAAAACCTGAGTTTTATCACTAGCACACGACTTAAGGTTTGAAACCTATTAAGTTGACATAATTCTTGTTTCTGTGTCTGTTCCTATTAAGTTGATTATGCATATGAGTTCTGTTAGTTCTAAACTGTGTGCATAACAGCTTGGAAGCATTGGTGGGCCTTGTGCTACCAGATGACAAGAAATTAAGATTGAACAAGTTCAATCCATGTAAGGCTGAATTTGTTGCTAACCTTGTCTTGTGATTATGGTTTTGACAAATTCACATGGATAGGAACTCATACACCATAAAATCTAAGTGTCATAAGGTTTCTCTCCGATTCATGAAAATGATGGTGAGGAAATGCTTTCACTAAGAAGATTTTAAGTAGATAGCAATTGTGATGTTTTCAAAGTCGTTAGTGGAGCGTGTGTGGTTAACCGGCACACTAACATGGACTTGTGAGAAATGGCAAAGGTCTAAACAATTAAGACTATGATTACGGCATCCCTTTTCATAGTTCTGGAAATTGTTTAGACACACATGTGAGCTATCTAAGAAAGGGTGTACGAATCTAAATTTCAGGAGTCCAGGTGATTTATAGAAATATGTCAGAGGTAGTGGGAGCATAAGTGTTATGCTGATAATCATCATGTTAGTGGGAGCATGATTATTATGTTTAGTGTTGCAAGTTAGCAATGTTAATTATAGAAAAACAAAAGTTTCAATTCGTAAAGTTGTAGGGGTTGAAAAAGTTGTTTTGCTATAATTAAGGGAGAGGAAATTATACTTCATTTCAATTCTAAAAGCTTAGATTGAGTTTTAATCATCTTTAGTCAAGGATATATATATGAATTTTATGTTGGAATGGTTCAACATAAGGAAATTCTATATATATTGCATTTTCAAATTCGATTATGATCACGACATCCCTCTTCATAGTCGTCTTTTGAAAACATGGAAAATAAAAAAAATATTGTAGCAAAAGACTGATCCAGTATCAGGTCTTTATGTGAGACATCGTGAATCGTGTCCCATATGCTTCGGGTATAGGATCGGTCACATGTGCTATAATATTCATCCTTTCTAAATTTTCCAAATGCTCAGAGCATTAAGAAGGGAAAAGTCTAGAATTGGATAAGACTAAAATGATTAAGCAATTGTCGAGGACTATCTAAGGCTCACCAAAGATTGGTTGCTCAGGGACAGTTGGAAGTATAGTTTTAAATTTTGGAAGGACCATATGGATATATTCTGAAAAGAGGTAGCTCTTGTTCAGATATGATAATCAAAATAGGAATATGGAAATTTTCCGTATTGGGAGTTGGATATTAAGAATCTATGAGAAAGTTAGAAACTTTTATGCAAGAAGGATGTTCAAAGCAATGTACTTTGAATATGAGAGTTCGTTTCCATAGAGTTGATCTCCTTTGGAATCCTCTGTAATGACTGATGACAAGGTTTTGGTGACCTTGTGCATAACCATTACGAGAGGATCAGTGCATATAAGTTTAAAATCTAACAGTTTTTTTTGGTAAATGGTAGGAATTAGGAATTCTTACATTTACAATAAGGATTTGGGATTGTGAAATGAGCATCATTGGAATCATGTTCAATTGATCTATTTCACAAAGTAAAGATCATAGACAAACATAGTGTGCATACTTGGAGTATGGCATAACTATTGTTTAGAAAAAGAAAGTGTACATGCTAGGAGCATGGGACGACTGTTGTTTTTGTTCAAGTATTAAGTTGATTATTTGAAACAATATACAATGAATAATGTGTAATCAATATGGTGATAAATAAAAGGTGGTTTTATTTATATTCAAAAGGGTTCTGAGACCATATTGGATTCGATTATTATTGTGTTTCACTTTGCATGTTTTGACTTCCAGAATAGCTAGGTTATTCTTTCCGAATGACTAAGTTATTTTAAAACTCTCCACAGTCGTTCATATGTTGGAAGTAGGTATGAATTAAGACTGTCATGAATCGAGTTTGTAGATGGCTAAACGTGTTTAGACATAGCAATGGTTGCTACAACATTCATGAGTAATCATAAGTTATGAATATTGGAATTAACCCACGCTCACTTGTATCACTTCATGGAATTTATCTCGAGTGATCGTGAGACGGTAATATCATATAAGTCTTCAAACCTAGAGATATGAGTTGTTACCTATGAGTTGGTTGTGCATTGATTGCACGTAAACGCATCAGTAACTTGATGTTATAAAACGTGCCTTTGTGTATAATTCAACAAGTATATGAGTCGAAGTTTATCTGTTCCTTCTAGTCCTTGGAGGATTAGAAGCGATATCTTTGCCCCTCGATGATTTTGTTTTGACCTATGTACCGGGCCCGGTCAGAACCTAATTGATGTGTTCAATTTAGTTCTTTGTCAAAAAAATCGGAAATCGAGAAACAAACTGCTGGACAATAAGTACGACGTTGTTCCATGTATTTGTCCGGCTGATATCATGAGAACAGAGGATTATATGATCACTTATCTAAAATGGCGCTTCATAGTTCAACAGAGTTTTCGAGAGCTACGATTGCTGGTTGGTTCCTGAAGTAACATACGCAAATACAGTTATTAGACTTATCCAAGTGGGAGACTGTTGGATAAGGTGTCTAAGTCCATAACTTATTTGGTATATACTTGACCCGACCCGGCATGGTCCATTTGGGTTGCACTTCACCCAAACTGTTTATGGATAATTTTATGAGAATTGTATACTTACGATTTATTAATATATTATAAGTTATAATATATTAATATAAAGTCATGTTATTTAATTAGTTTTAATCTTGAACTAAGTATGAATTGATTTAGTGATTAAAAGGAAGACTAATTAAATCATGGGCTATTGTATTTATATGGTGTGGGCTAATGCTCATTTGTTATTGGGCTAAGCTTATATGGAAGTCCATGGATGATCCATGGAGCTTTTAACCCATGGATCCTTGGAAGAGGAAAAGACATGGGTTATTAGGGTTTCACCCTAACCATGCACACTATATAAACAAGCTTATGTTGCATGAAATAACACCCTAGTGTGTGTGTAATAGTGGTGGCCGATTTCTAAGTGTTAGTATACTCTCTCATACATTTTTCCAAGTTTGTGGTGATTTGTGATTTCCATTTGAGGCATTCACATTATTGGTGCTTGGCTCTCAAACTCCAAGGAATCAACAATCAACAAAAGGTATGTAATTCATCTAGTCCTTTTATGTTTAAAAGTACCCCATGCCATGCTAGATAGGTTATAAACCTTGGAAATTAATATTTCGCATGTACCTTAGACAAACATAGATCCAAGGTTTATTAGGGTTGCATGTACCCAACACTCTTTTCATTAGCAAATGAATATCTAAAACCCTATCTATTCAAACCATGAAATGAAATGATGTTTTTTTCCATATCTGGCGAATAGCAACAATTATTTAAATGTAATCCTAATCCATTACTGAGCATTAAAGAGTAAACTCCGATCTTGGTGACAGGCGATGATCTTCTGTTCCCCATGATCAAATTTATCTTCCCATGCTCCACATCCCTATTTCTTCTTAGGCCCTGCAAATCAGAACAAATGTGAAAACCACATCCTGTATCAAGAACCCAAGAAATAGCATGTGATGAATCATTAGATTTAATAGTGTAAATACCTGTGTAGGATGGCTTGATCTTCCCATCCTTGATTGCTTGCAGATATTCTGGGCAGCTTCGTTTCCAATTCCCTATCTTGTGGCAGTAGTGGCACTCTGCCTCTTTGGGGTTTGAGTTGGGTTTAGCAGAACCAACTTTGGTTCCACTAGAAGAGGTACCATCTTGGGACTTTCCCTTGTGGTGGCTCTTTGAGGGAGCCTTCCTCTTCTTACCCTTCCCTTGCCCAATTGCCAGGACTGGGGCAGCAGTAGGAGTTGGAGTTGATGCAACATATTTATCTTTGAGGTTTCTCTCAGCAGTCCTCAACAGTCCTTGAAGCTTGCTCAAGGTGACCTCTTCCTTGTTCATGTGGTAGGTCATGCGGAGCTGGCTATAGCAGGGAGGCAAGGAATGAAGGATGATGTCAATTGCCAGCTCTTCATCAAAGGTCACATTCAACTTTAGCAGGCGATCGGCATATCTCTGCATCTTTTGCAGATGAGCAGTGAGGGACTCTCCATTACCCATTTTGGTAGTGATCATCGAAGTGATGATTTCGTACCTCTCTTGCCTAGCGCTTTGGTGGTATCGCTCCAGCAGATCCTGATGCATTTCATAGGGGTACATGTCCTCATAGGACTTCTAGAGTTCTGCATTCATAGTCGCTAGCATGATGCAATGGACTTTCATGGCATCACGCTTATGGGCCTCAAAGGCTGTGATCTCTTCAGCAGAGGCAGTGTTGATGTTGATTTCCTTTAGCTTCTCATCGTGGACATACTCTTTGTCCTCATAGTGAGTGACCATTCGAATGTTGCGGATCCAATCATTGAAATTGGACCCGTCAAAGATCACTCTCCCACACAAGTTAATGAGTGAGAACGAGCCAGAGGAAGTTGAACCAGAAGCGATGTTGTTGACGTTCGACATCTGAAAAGAACAAAGAACAAAGTTTGATTAGAAATGAATCCCCAATTAAACACCCAAATGAGAAATTAGGCCTAGGATCCAACAACATTATTTACAAATTAGAAGAGGGATGCCGTAATCTAACCAGTAAATAATTTGATGGTAAGTGAATGACGATTCACTAATTTCCACCATGAAAAACAAATTAAAACTATGTTTTAAATGTATTGAAAACTCCTAGATCTTTTGAGATTCATTGAACTTTTCAATGGCATGTTTAAATCTCGATATGCCCTTCAAGTTTGTGACTGGGATGCCGAGGATCACAAAGCGGGTGTGAATAACCATGCAAATGTACATGTTGCACTCATTGTTACAGTCACCTATTCGATGTGCCGGTTAACCACACACGCTCCATCGAACTATGACAAACAATGAGTCACCCTTTGCCACCTTTTCTTAGAACCCAATTAGTGTGCCGGTTAACCACACACGCTCCACTAACGTCTTAGCAAGGGTACAAAGTGTAATTTCATGGAATTGCATCAATTCACTTTTTCCTAAAGTAACTAAGAATGGGAATTTTGTAAAACATTTAGTTACTTTTATAATTTCATTATACTTTTAATGAGGAAAATGTTTGCCCTATCCTACCCGTTCGGCTAACGACCCTCCACCAATCAAGGAAGCGGTGGGTGAGAGTGGACACCCATTAAACGACCATTTTATAGGCCATAACCTTATACCCCCTTATAGACCGGCTTCGTGAATGAGGCCTACTAACGGTAAGACTAGCATTTAAGTTATATATATATAACTTGTAAAATTCTAGGGTTTGAAATTTAAATAGTTTAAATAAATAGTTTAATCAAAATTTAAATTTCAAAACTTGAGGGCTGGTTTTGAACTTTTCAAAACACAAATGATCAAATAGCAAACAACTTAAATTAATCATTTAATTTAATGATTATGTAAATTTGACCTACTCAATTTTATTTACAAGATAATTCAACAATTAATTCAAATAATCAAATATTATCAAATAAGGAATTTATTATTCAAACAATTGGTAATTATCTTTTGATTTGGTAAGGATAATCATAAAACAGTAATAAAATTCGGATTTTATTAGTAAAAAACGATTTAGGTAATTATGCTTAAGCAAAACAGCAGGAAATCCCGAAAATCTCTTTGTCTGACAGCTAAACTCGTCGAGTTCTCATTGGAACTCGTCGAGTTCATCCAACTCGTCGAGTTCATCAGACAGAAAGCCCAAAAAAACGATTTTAAAGCATGAATGAACATACAAGCTATGCTTTCAGTAGCACGCTATAGCGGTGCTATAGTGGCGCTATAGCGTTTTGCGGTGTTACTGAACCACTATTTTGAAATATCGTTCTCAAATAGCGGTGACGCTATTAGCGGCGCTATTGACCGCTATTTACCGCGAAACTCATTAGCGCTATAGCGACGCTACACCCGCTTTTACAATTTCGTACATATTTAGCTACTTTGACAAAGAAAAAAACGATTGTGTGTTACTTCAATATTAAATCTTTATTTTTTTAACTAGTCCACTACACTTTTTGTCTTAATAAGTCCAAATAATAAATATAATTAATTACAAACTACAAATCAACAAATGCCAACTTCCCTTTCTCGTCTGTTTCAGTACTTAGAAACCAAGAACGACTTGAGCTGTAATGACATTTTGACACTTTTTAGTTTCCATATAACTATATTAGAATATTATATATAGATTATGTTATGTTTTTATATGATTTTTTATGATATTAATTCCATATAGTATTAATAATCTAATATATAAATTTAGTATAAATATATAATATAAATATATAATATAAATTATACATAAATATATAAATTTAGTATAAATATATAATATAAATTATACATAATATTCAAATAGCGGCATGTGACCGCTACTGAAATTTGGACCGCGATAACTGCTTAGCATACAAGGCATCACTACAATAGAAACCAAACAAAGCTCTGATACCACTTATGGGTTTGAGCCAAAAGAACATCCTATGTGCTCATGCAAACCCTGATGCTTGGATCTAGGTTTCTCTATTGTACATGCAATTCATCCAAGACTTACAAACCCTAGATCTAGTGTATATAATTCGAAATTAGCATAACAAAACAGATCTAGATGACTACCTTGATTGTTGATTGTAGATCTTGAAGCCTTGAGAACTTTAGCACCTCACATGTTGTGCCTCTAATGAATCACAAACACCAACAACAATTGGATGAAACAAGAGAGATAGGGGAGAGAAGAAATTCGGCTCTAAGACTTCTAGGGTTAGGTGTAGCCGAATTCTCATGCCCAAGGGGTTCTTATATAGGTGTAGGAATTAGGGTTTCAGTCATTATCCTTATCTGGTTACTTAGTCAGCAAGCAGCCCATAAGATAATTCTAGAATCCCCATTATGGACGAATTCTTAAGGCCTTATCCTTAGAATTCAGCCACCCTATCATTTAGGGTTTCCTTGCCCAACCTTGTAACTATCACATAATTACAATTCAGTCCCCCCGGTTCAATTTACTTCTTTTGATCACATAATTAATTCTCAATTAATTCTTGACCAATGTTAATTACACAAATATGATTTTTCTTTTAATATATTATTATTATAATATATTAATAAACCATAATAACCTCTTTCTCTAATATTCCTCCAGTCAAGTTACTTTGGTGAAGGCAACCCAAAAGGACCATGCACAACCGGGTCAAGTACATACCAAATATAGTTATGGACTTAGACACTAGTCCAACAAAAATAGGTTGGGCCTTGGTTTTAGGCCAAGTAAAAAAGGTAAAATGGTCTTTTACCCTGGTCATTAGGCAAGTAATTTAGATTCTTGATTGTGGGTCAAGATCCAATTTATAATTGGATGTTATTTGATGGTGCTAGCATGTGGAGATTTTTGGATCAGCGGTCCCAGGATTTGTCTGATATACTTAGCGGATTCAGGTGAGTTTTCCTCACTGTACTTTCAGGTCGAAGGCACCAAGGCCAGACCATTGGATTGATATCCTACTTTACCGTATGTTGCTATGCTATAGTGATATGTTAGATCTGTATCCTAGTTTATAGGATATTGTTATGCGGTAGTCATCTGTGGATCTGCCTGTTTGTCTATTTACTTATTATATGTTTATCTATTATGTATATGTCGACATATTGTGTTGGGTTAAGGTTGTACTACTTTTTGTTGTAGTCAACAAAATTGAGAGCATTCAAGATATGAGCTGAGGGTCGATTGGCATGCCAAACTCATACTAAGGGCTCAGGTGCATTCCAAATACGAGCTGAGTGCCCGAATGGCATGCCAGACTTGTACTGAGGGCCCGAGGGTATTCCAGTCCGATGACTGAGAAGGCCCATTGTATATTGGCATTCCAGTCCAATGACTGCTTGGGCCGAGGGGTAATCCAACCCGATGGTAGTGGACCCGAGGGTATTCCAGTCTGATGACCAATTGGACCCAGCATGCTTGTTTGTATACGATATGTGCATTACATGCTGGTACTTTGGGGGAACTCACTAAGCGTTGGCTTAAAGTTTTAGTTTTGTTTTAGGTACTTCAGAGAACCGTGGAAAGGCGAATGTGTGACCGTACACATCCTAGCTTTTATGACTGATTGGATCTTGGGAGACTCTGATTTTAAATAATGTTTTGGAAACAATGGTTTTGTAAACACTTCTCTTAGTAAATGGGTTGTTTTGAAAAGTTTAAATTTGATATGACTTGTGGGATGTTACAAGTTGGTATCAGAGCCCTAGTTTGAGTGAATTTGATGAACATTCATGTGAATCCAAACTCAAACTAAGGATCTGTGAAAGTTTTCAAATTATTTTCAATTTTTTTTTTCAAAAGTAACCAAGGAAGCATGAGATGTGTACGATCAGACGGAGCAAGAAAGTTACCCCAAGTTACCACACTGTTATTTGTTATGATACGACAAAATTGCATGCTAGTTATAAGTTAGGGATCTTCAGGAATTGCATGATAGAATTGTCTGATGTATGATGCCTGATAGCATGGGAGGACTTCTTATATGCTAGTAGAAATTGACATTATTACTATGGTTGCTTAGTATGTGCATCATAGTCGTACATAACAAAGATTCTATAGCCTGATAATGTTTGATTTAGCTTTACTTCATGTTCTTGTCAGATCAAGGGATTAGGGTAGAGTCAAGTATTCGACAATCTATGGGATCTAGCGTTATGTATGATTAACATGCATGACTGGCTGCAGGGTTGGTGGAAGTTTCATGAGTGGGTGCTGTTCGTAGCAGTTTATAGTGAGGAAGGATTAGTCACTTTTGAGAGAGTGAGGGTGTTGATGCATAAAACTGAACCTCTAGCAATCCGAGCCAAACCAATTCCAAAGTTAGTACAATATGAGGTGTAATGTGTTCCGAAGTCAGTCTGCCACCGAGATGAAGACATCTCCAAAGTTAATCTTTTGATGTGATAGAGTCTATACAAGCATTAAATGATTTTTGTCTTTTTGTTGAGTGAACAGTTCTTAGCACCCAATCAAGTAAATCTTTTTTGTTCAAATTTGTCAAACACTTAGTTTTACCTAGTCCATATAATGTTCTCGGTTTGTACTATGTATATCCTTTACTATTTAAGGAGATGATGTTTCATGGATTGTTAGCAAGAAACAAAATTATGCTCTTCACATCAATTACAAATTCTCTTGCAAGTCAAATCTCTTTCAATATCATTCTTCTTGTTTCTAAATTCTTTTTACTTTTATCTTACTCTATTCCACTTACTTGAACACTTTGTTGAATATCAACTTCAAGTCTTGACTGGTTTACTAAACTTGACTGGACCAATATATTAGTAGCAAACATTGATCTTAAAAGTTAATTCAAGGTTTGATTTTTCGAATCTTGTCTGCGCATTGAATCTTGTAATCACAATTGGTATAAGAGCTTGGGTGGTTGTCCTTTGAATCCATAAGAACATATTATAGTTGATTTGAGATTACCTTGGTATCTCAGTCATTTATGTGTTCAGGATAAAAGTTCTTCTATATACCGCTTCTGCTCCAATACTTTAAATTTAATGGCCACTCCTAATCAAACTCAACAAATGTATTCAATGCAAACAAGAAATAGCGTGGGTTTCCCTTCTCGTGCCCCATTGCTAGTTGTTGAAGAGTATGATCACTGGAAATTAGGATGGAAAGATTTTTACTTGGTAAGGAAAAAGGCGAAGAAATATGGAGATATGTGAAAGAAGTTCCTCATGTTCCAGTGAGACAAATTGTAAGAGATGTAGCTGCTGGTCTCTAGGGCTAAGAAGATCAATGTCTAACACCTCTTACTGCTTCAGACATCGAAAAGCTCCATGAATACCATATTGGATTTTACGAGATGGTGTTTGGTGTTACTCCGTCTCTCTTTGAGCACATTAAGTTGTGAAAATCTGCAAAAGAGATTTGGGACACTCTTCAGGACTTGTTTGAAGGGTCCGAGAACATGAAGGATAAACATCTGACTTAGGTTTTCAATGATTTTAATACCTTCACCACAACTCCAAGTGAATATGTAGCCCCAGCTTCAAATAGGTACAAAGTTGTTATGTACAATATGACTGCACATGGTATAGTCCGAACTCCTTTTGAGTACAATCTGAAGTTTATTAATAGCCTCGAAAAAGGATGGGGAAACGACAAGTCATGTATTCAGAGTAATGGATCTCTAAAGAAACTAAAACTTTATCAACTTTTCAACGAACTATAAGGCCACGAATCTAACGTTGCTCAAACTTTAGGAGAAATGTCAGGAGGTCGTCTTGCATTAGTTAGTTGTGTTAACCCACTAATTCCAAACTTATCCGTGTCAGATCCTTTCGGTACCGTCCCACCTATTTATCCTGTTCAACCAACTATTCCTACCCCACCTACTCCACCTGTTTTGAACCGCTCATTTGAAGAAAATCATGATCTCGATCCAGCTGAGTCTGAACTTCGCTTTCAATAGGAATTTGCACTATTGTCAATGAAGTACAAATGTCCCTAGAATCCCATTCATAAACCTTATCAGAACCAATTTCAATCCCCTCATCAAAATAATCCTCAACCATTTCCTAAATTGTCAGAAAACCCACCTGTATACCGACCCAACATCTCAAATAATTCCTCGGAATCCCAAGTAATTCCGAAATTAGACAAACCCAAGATAGTTAGTCTTAAGTGTGGTCTAAGTAACCATTTTTCCAAAGACTGTTTGGCTGAAACCTCTTAGAAACTGAAAGTAAAAGATGTTGCATACTATGCCCATAGAGCCCAAGAGATGGAAGCAAGTGAAAAAGCTTTTGTTACTACTGTGTCAAGAAATGTTGATGGGTACTGGTCTTCCGGAGATGTGGATGACGTGAAAACTAGAAGGAACATGTGTCTTATGGAAAGACAATCGATCAAGTGTGATGAAGGCTATTGGTATTTAGGTTCCGAAGAAGACGATGACGATGTTGAGCCAAACTTTTGATACATGGAAACCAATGATCCATCCGACAGAAGCATCATCTAGTAGTTAAGATCCATGATCACTGAAAATAATTTTGATTTATCTGTTTGTGAACCATATCTAACTCAGATCCAATCAGATATGTCAGTCATTCTTAAAGCCTATGAGTCGGACATAGATGTTAGTGAAGAAGATGGATAGTGAACTGAATCGCCTTAGATTCCGCTTTGAAGATCGCATGCTTAAGATATAATCACTAGAAAGAGAGCTTGTAATGTCTAATGATGAATGTATCATTTTATAAGACAAATGTGAAATCAGTGTTTGTGAAAGGAATATCTTACTTTCAGATAATAAACGTCTTAATGCCAAAATTGATGCTTTGCATAACTCTATCGATATTCTTGAAGCAAATGAACGGATGACACATACTTTTCATCACACATGGTCCAAAGCACCAGGTATTGGAAGCGAGTTTCCGAAACCTGTTGCTCGTCACTTGAAGGAGCTGCAAAATCTAACGTTTGTGGGAGACGTTCCGAACCGCACTAATTCAGATACCCCTGTCTCACCATTGTCACCCCTTACTAAGACTTCAGACCAGTTCCAATCTCTGATTCCTGAGTTCCAACTTATCATTGTTAAATTTCCTGATTCCACGCCTCTTCCGCCTCTAATATCCCTGGACATGAATCAGTCTTCGGATTCATTCCCTGACGCCAACTATACTGGAGTTCCAATTCCAAACTCCGATCCACCGAACAATTGTGTTATTGAGGAAATAATTCCTGAGACAACTGGACATGACTCTGAAAAATCCGACTTCATTTGGGCGTCATTTGATAGTGACGTAGATGAAGAAATAGTGAGTGAAGATTCATCTGAGTCTTGTATCTCTAACTCTGTTGTGATTTCGAAATCAACTCTAGTGCCAATTAAGCCAAAGTTCGACAATCTATCGCCTGGACAAACTTCCAAGTCATCATCTAACTCTCGGAAGAAACCTTGGTTAAATATGAAATATATTCACTACTAGA
The DNA here is from genome assembly GCF_052849685.1 of Lactuca virosa. NCBI lineage: Eukaryota > Viridiplantae > Streptophyta > Magnoliopsida > Asterales > Asteraceae > Lactuca > Lactuca virosa. The sequence goes on along the minus strand of NC_136426.1, from coordinate 331,551,985 downwards.
AAATAGGCCTTTAATGACACGCGAACGATGATATGCAGTGATTTATGATACGCAAAAGCGTGTGTCCTAAAAATAACGTTATCTCTTCTAAAATTCAAAGGATTTAGGACACACATTTTTGTGTGCCCTTAAAATTAGTGTTAGAACAAAAAAATAAACACACGGAGGTCACTTAGCATAAACGGCATGTCATCTAAGCATGTCGTTTTATAAAATTTTCATCAAACGCGTGTTCTCCATCTTTAATAGCTAATGGGGGAAATCAAATCCAAAAAAATTAGAAGACCCCGCCTCGTCGATTTATGGTTCATTCCGTATCATTCTCTCTTTTACGGCTGCGTCCATCTCCACTCTTCATCTCCCAACTACGATTTGTCTAATCGGAAAAATAGAGAAATCCTAAAGCAAATTCCACCCTTCCCTTCTCTCAATTACCTTCAAAGGTGTTAGAATCACCAATTTTCTACGAAACCCCTTCTTCTTCGTCGCCTTATTTCCACACCACTGGAACAAGTGAAGCAAGGTCATCCATCAATGAAACCAAAGAAAACTCCACCCCCCCTTCTCTTAATTTTTCTCAGCTTAGGGTTCATGAAAGCTCTTGAATGCTCCTAAAATACTACAGAGTGATTTATGGTTCGTTCATCCTCTACATATCTCTATTATGCTTTAACCCTAATTTCAGACACTAATGTCTCTCTTTTTTTCTGGCGATTTCGTTTTCATTCCTTCTTTCCTAATCGATAAAATTCCACCATGAATATAAGTGGCAAAGAAGCTGGTTATCAACCTTCAACCTAATGACTGGTAAATAAAAACTTTTTCCATTAATGGTTCCTGGTTTTCTACTTCTATGATGATCCATGTCTACGATGCCTTAATTTACTCAAGTTCTTTACTTTCACTTTTACATTGACTTTGATACTTTGAAATTTTGAATTGTGGATTTGTAATTGTTACTGTACTACATTGGATTTGACAGAATGACATTTGAATATTTCTTTTTGGTTTTTTTTTCCTTTATTATATGTGAATTTGGAAATGAGTTTTTAATAAAATGATTGACTTGGTTTTGTTTTTTAGGGGTGATTGGGATCCATGTCTAGTAATGGTAACTATTTCATAATTTCGTGGTGAGACACACTTTGAGGTGAGATTTAAGCAGTATGGATATAAATCAGATTATTGTAGTTTTCAGTCATGATGACATGAATAATATTCAAGATTTTTCTCCAAGAACAATGATTGTATGTGAAGGACTAAATGCACGAAATAGCAAATTGCTTTCATTTAGCTATGTATGATAGGATCATACTTTTATTTTTTCTATAAAGCATTTTAATTTCATTCTCGTTTTCTTAAGGCATTTTACTTTGAAAAATCTATCCAATTATAGCATTTTATTTTCATTTTTCATTTTTCATATTTGGATGTTATGCTTGAAGAAATCTACCTACATGTAGTAGCGAAAATCTTTTGGTAAGATTATTTTGGAAACACGAGAGTAATTAATCATTATTATTAATTATGTTTATATTTATTGATTAACAATCAATCGTTACTGAGATGGGTACAAAAGACTTGGACTTTGTGCAGTTAAATCAGTTAATTAGAAGGAAGATATGTGGAATATCAGTATTACATTTCACCTCATCAAAAAGAGGGTTTGAAGCTCCTATAAGTCATATTATTGTTCTAGGCAAAGCCATGTAAGCATGCACTGAAAATCTTTTCAACCTTGTAACTCTGTTACATTTATTTAACTAAAATTTTATATATATATATATATATATATATATATATATATATATATATATATATATATATGTATGTATTGATCCAATGAGCTTATTATAACTCACTATTCTTTCAGGTCAATTATATTCTCCAAGATGTTTAGTTTGCAGATCAAAAGCGCTTCAAGCAGTTTATCTACCAATGTAAAGCTAGAATGGTGGTATTAATTGGAATCATATAATATGAAAATTATACACTTTGATTATCACAGTTCATACTAATTAATAAAATATGGTCTGAAACTTTTAATATATATTTTTGTGTATAGAATCGATTAAGGGGCAGTCGGCGTGGCATTGTAGCTGCAAGAATGGATGCAAAGTTAAACAGTGCAGGGTGGATTAGTAAACAAATGGGTGGTGTCAGGTTGGATTAGATGTATCATTTTAAATAAAATAAGTGGAAAAAAAGAAAAAGAAAATGAGTAATATTTATATTCTTTACACTTGCAGTTACTTGGATTATTTGAAAGATCTTGAAGAGAAAGTGGGACAGGACTAGAATGGAATTTCCAATTCCCTTGAAGAGATCCGCAAAGCCCTTCTATCAAAGAAGGGTTGCTTGTGAATCTCACATCAAAAAAAGTTTTTTTTTTCGGTTTCTAGAAAATAATGGCATTCACATAATATACAAAATTCTGATATTTTTTTTATCATAATATACAAAATTGTCAACGGGATCAGTTAATACCCAAATTCTCATATATTTTTTTATCAATAATATCGAACAACTAGTTTGACATTTGACTTCATAAAATGTTATTGCAGTTCTCCTCAATAGTCCACAGATATTTGAGAAAATATTTTCTGATGAACTAATCATGGACATTTTTGGGTGTCTTGAATGTAAGTTGTATCTCTATCTTAAATTATTTACTGGTCAACGTCTGTAGAATGCAAATGATCCCACATTAGGATTCTTGTTGGATGGAATGCACCACCATTGCTATCTAGTATGAAAATACATTGCAGGTGAAGGTTTAAAGGTTTAATTACCTTTTTGCCCTTGAGGCTTTTAAGGCTATATACAGAGGCATGAAGAATCACAAATAAACCTTATGTTAGCTTCATCTTTTTTCATTGAATGTAATTACTTATTTGCGATTTAAATGTATTATGCAACTAATTTTATTGAATATTTGTGATCAAGTTCAAAGAAACCATTTGTATCTAACTGATGGAAAAAAATGCAGATAAATAATTTAGGGAATCTACTAAGTTTGTGTGTGGTTCACAAGGTAGAAGAAGTTGGTGCCACAAAACGTGTCAAGGTAAAACATTTCCTTATAGCTATCTGTTTCAGATTTGAGAAGAAACATATAACCTGTTATTACCACATGTATGTGCTGAGTTTAATAATATGTTATTCATGTTTCTCAATGTTTTATTGCCTTCAGAGAATAAATGTATGAATTTGATAGAAATTTAACTAACGTGACTTTAAATCGATTTTCAAATCATACATGATGCATTGTATGGTGGGGGTATTATATGGGAAGAAAGTATACCTTTTTAGTTGTATAGAAAGTATGTAATGAATGAAAGTCACTCATAAACCTTATTATTACTTGGGTAACATAGTATACTTTGATTTCTCAATATGTGAATCTAATGGTTGCATGATACAAATTTGCAGGTCTTGTTTATGTGAGTAGTGTCAGGCAAAGTAGCTCGGATGTTGTGAAGGTGGTCAACAAGTTATTGTGCTTCTAATACTATTTGTTGACGACTTTCATCTCCTTCACACTTAATGTATTACATTTATCTACGATTGGAACGATTATGTGTCTGACATTAAATTTTGTGCAATGCATTGCATTTCTTGTATGTGGCATTTTATTTTGTCTTATGACACATTAAATGCTAATTTAATTTGAAAATTAGTAAATCTATAAATAATACTTTTTTAAACATTTAAAATTTACGACACACATTTGCGTGTCATAAATGCGTGTCGTAAGGTTACGACACGCAAATGTGTGTCGTCTTCCTTTATGACAGGGACTTCCTTGACACACAATGCATGTCATAAATGCGCTTCGTAAGTTTACGACACGCAAAAGTGTGTTGTCTTCCTTTATGACAGGGCCTTCCTTGACACTGTTGGATTAGTGTCTAAGCCCGTAACCATATTTGGTAAGTACTTGACCCGGTTGTGCATGGTCCTTTTGGGTTGCTTTCACCAAAGCAACTTGACTGGAAAAATAATAGAGAAAGAGGTTATTATGGTTTATTAATATATTATAAGAATAATATATTAAAAGAGAAATCATATTTATTTAGTTAGCATTGGTCGATAATTAATTAAGAATTAATTTTGTGATCAAAAGAAGTTAACTGAACTCGGGGGGCTGAATTGTAATTATGTGATAGTTGCAAAGTAGGGCAAAGGATGCCCTATATGATAGGGTGGACGAATTCAAGAGGATAAGGCCTTAGAATTCGTCGATGATAAGGTTTCTAGGGTTATCCTTTGGGCTGCTTGGTGGTTAAGCAACCAGATAAGGATAAGGACTGAAACCCTAATTCCTACACCTATATAAAGACCCCTTGGCATAAGAAATTCGACCACTTGATACCTAGGGTTCCTAGAGCCTAATTTCATACCTCCCCTCTCTCTCTCTTGCCTCTCCATTTGCTCTTGGTGTTTGTGAGCCATTGGAGGTACTACACTTGTGGTACTTGCTTTCAAAGAGAAGAAGATTCAAGATACAAGTTGTTATTACAACATAACAACAAGACGTATGTATTCCATTCTCCTTTATGATTTTCAAAATTACCTAGGAGCATGTTAGGTTTCTTTTGTGTTCATAATGTTGTATAACTAATAGTGAAAACATAGATCCAATTAGGGTTGCATGCACACATAGGATTGTTTGTATAAAACTCATCAGTGGTATCAGAGCCTTTGGTTTTTGTTTTCAATTAGATTTGATACAAATGTATGAATTTGACAAATTAGGGTTTATGGCTAATAAACTCTAGGGCTTGGATTTTCGAAATTAGGATTACAAAACCCTAGTTTTCGAATTGTATTAGGGTTTCCCAAACCCTTTCCTTAGCCACCAAGATTTCGAAAGTAGGGTTGTCTAACCCTTGGATTTCGAAATTTGCCTTGTACCCATGATAAGATTCCCAAATTTTAGGGATTTGGATAATGCCATATTTTGTAATTATCCCTTGATTGTTTAAATAGATAATTAAAGATCTTTTGAATTATCCCATCCCAATTTTCGAATTTTTAGGGGATTTAAGGGATTAGGTTAAATTAATTGTTAATTTAATAGATAATCCTTGAAGATTTGATAATTCAAATTAATTGTTTAATTTTGGGATAATTATTAAATCAAAGTTTTAATATTTAAAATTTCAAATTAAAAGATTTTAATTTTCAGAAATTTTAAATTTGATTAAAACCCTAATGATTTGAAATGCTTCAAAACTTGCCCTCAAGTTTTGGAATTTAAATTTTAATTAAAAGTTTAATTTTAAAATGTTAAATTCTAAAACCCTAATTTTTGAAAAGTTCAAATTGTACCCTTATGGTTTTATTAAATTAATTAAGTGTATAATTAAAAGAGAGTTAATAAATCCATAATGATATGGTTTACATTTAATTAAATTAAAAGTGTAAAATTAGACCACATAGTATTTTAAAAGTGTAAAATACACCCTTATACTATATATAAAATTAAAAGTCTAATATTATATATGTATAACTTAAATGTCAGTCTTACCGTTGGTAGGCCTCATTCACGAAGCTGGTGTATAAGGGGTGTTTACGGAAACGGCCTGTAAAATGACCGCCATTGGGTATCCACTATTACCCGCCACACTCTTGACTAGTGGAGGGTCGTTAGCCGAACGGTTAGGATAGGGTAAACCCTTTCCATTAAAAGTATAATGAATTATAAAGTCATTAAATGTTTTATAAAATTCTCAAATCTTAGTTACTTTAGGCAAAAGTGAATTTGATACAATTTCATGAAATTACACTTTCTACCCTTGCTAAGACATTAGTGGAGCGTGTGTGGTTAACCGACACACTAAATAGGTTCTAAGCAAAGGTAGCGAAGGGTGACTCGATGTTTGTCATAGTTCGGTGGAGCGTGTGTGGTTAACCGGCACATCGAATAGGTGACTGTAACATTGGAGGCACCATGTATATTTGCATGGTTATTCACACCCTGTTTTGTAATCCTCGGCATCCTAGTCACAAATCGAGGGGCATATCGAGATTTAAACATGTCATTGAAAAGTTCAATGAATCTCAAAGGATCTAGGAGTTTTCAATACATTTAAAACTTAATCTCTTTTTCGTTTTTCATGGTGGAAAATTAGTGAATCGTCATTCACTTACCTTCAAATGTTCTGTAATTTAGGTTACGACATCCCTCTACCAAGTTGTAGAGTATTGTGTTGGGTCCTAGCCTTAATATCTCGTTCGGGTGTTTTATTAAGGACTCAATCAACTGACTTGATTTTTCTCCCGTTTTGTAGATGTCTGATTCTAACTATGGTCTTCCCAAATCCTTTGGAACAAGCTTTCCACATGAAGATGATATTCCACGACTCGATCGAGGAACAAGAGATCATGCTTCACTTCCTCCACCTCCTCCTATTGTTCTCCCTAACCCACAAGTTCAAAGGATTGAAAAGTTCAAGCTCACTCAAGCCCTTTTAGCAAGTAAACATGAAGAAGGAAAGTCAGTGTGTGCACATGTATTAGAGATGAAGTCACACATTGATAGGTTAAGAATGTTGGGAGTCATTGTCTGTGAGAAGCTAGCTGTTGACTGGGTTCTTCAATCGCTTCCTGACTCATATAGTGAGTTCGTAAGAGAGTACTATATGATGGACCACGACGTGACCCTCATCGATCTCACCTATTTGCTTGTTGCTGCTGAATCAGCAATGATTTGGCACACTGGAGAAGCAAAGTTGATTGGTGGATCTACCTTCCAAACCTCCATGGACATAGGCAATGGCAACAAAAGGCATGCCATGGTCGAAAAGTTTGATCATAAGAGAAAGGCAAAGTCTGAGGTAGTTTCGTATGCTGTTCCAAAAGAGTCAATTTGCTTTTATTGCCAAGAGAAGGGGCATTAGAGACGAAGCTGCCCTGTCTACCTGAGAGATCTAAGAGATGGGAGAGTCAAGACGTATGGCTCTACTTCAGGTAAAATCCATTAACTAGCTCTATAAGTTCCTATTTTTGATTCTTGATACATTATGTGATAAGATTACATTTCTGATGTTTTGTAGAATCAAAGAAAAGAAAGGAAGCTTAAAGGAAGAAGTGAGCTGAGTCTGATCACGAAGAAATGGATTTCGATCGCATGGATTCGAAGATCGGATTTTTGAGCTGCTACTTTCAGAGTTATGATAGATTGCTTAAGAATATGTAATAGTGTAGTTTTCAATTTGAATTGCATTGTAAGGACAAGTTTTTCCGCACCTTTTATAAATAAAATAAATTTTGGTTTTGTCTTATTTATATATTTCCTTACAATGGCATGTATGAAAAATTGACGTTTGTATATTTCTAGTTTAAGCAATGTTGAAATAGATATGATTCTTAGTTATATTATTTGTGGTAATGTCGAGAATTTACAAAATAAGGAAAGATTCTTGTCACCCAAGTTTCAATTGGACAGAAACTTGGAATCATACTACCTGTATTGTATGATGAATGAGAACCTTCATATTTGGAAAATTAAGACTAATTCCTTGACAAAGAGTCAAGTGAAGGACTAGGAGAACTAGTACACAATGTTGTGAACTAGTCAAATCCACCACAAACAACAATAACATTATTCATCATGATTTACTAAAAGTCTAGTAAAGGTGATTATACTTACAAGATTAAGTGTAATTCTGAATCATTGAAAAGTTTCAATGAATGGCAGAACAAATAAGTAGAATCAATGAAGGCAGAAAGATAAAAGGTTTCTCCAATCTAAGAAGAAGGGAGAGTACTTTTGTATCGTGTTTTATGATCGTCTTGGTAATCATAGGAACCATATTACAATTCATCCTCTAAGGACACCTTAGTGCACTAGTTTGGCTAAGAAGAGGAATCGAGGATTGTTGTAGTGGTTAAGTAGTAAAATGTATCGTACTTCATTCCAAAATCAAGTTTTAGAGTTATACTCCAAGATTGTGACTTGAGTGACATAATCTTAAGTAGGAATGTTCTTACACTTGCAAATTTTGGTAAGTTGTGATGTCTTGAATAAGACAAAGGCCAACTAGTACCAATTTACGTGTAGGTTTTGTTTTGATATAGACACACACTAACTCTTGAATATTTGTTTTGTCAAGAAATGTTTCTTGATAAGAGAATCTAATATGTCAAGAGGTTAGTGGGAGTCTAAAGATCTTGAAAAGTTTCAAGAACTAATCGAGAGTAAACCTATTAAACACTAGCACACGACTTGAGGATTGTAACCTATCGTGTTGACATATTCTTGTTTCTATGTCATTCCAGTTTGGTCAACTATGCATATGAGTTCTACGAGTTCTCAATAGACTGCATAAGGCAAGCACCTTGTTCGATGAAAGTACATTGATTGGCATAGGTGAGCTGCTAAATAACTGATGGGTTTGAGCCATAAGAACTTTCCTATGTGCACACGCAAACCCTAATTCTTGGATCTAGGTTTCTCTAATTGTACATGCATTCATCCAAGACTTTCAAACCCTAGATCTATTGAGTATAATTCGAAATTAATGTGACAAATCAGATCTAGATGATTACCTCTTGTTGCTTGCTTGAATCTTCTTGTTCTTGGAGCTTAGAGTCACAATTGTCATTCCTCTAATGGCTTACAAACACCAACTAGCAAAAGGATGATTTGGAGAGATGAGAGAGGTATAGAAATCGGCCCTAGGGTTCCAAGGAATAAAGTGTAGCCGATTTCTACAACCCAAGGGATCTATTTATACTATGAGCTTCTAGGGTTTCAGCCAAAACCCTAATGGACAACTTAATCACCAAGCAGCCCATGGAACCTTCTGGAGTAAGGCCTTGGACGAAATCTTGATGGGATCCTTCCCACAATTTCGTCCACCCCTTATCCATGAGGGTTTCCTAGCCCAAAATACAACTATCACACATTTGACAGTTTAAGCCCCTTTATTCAATTAATATATTTTAGTCACCAAATTAATTCCTAATTAATCTATGACTAATATTAATTAAATAATATAATTATTTCATTAATATATTATTCTCATAATATATTAATATAATAATATCTTCTCTCTCTTCATAAATCACCCTGTCAAGTTGCTATGGTGAAGGCAACCCAAAAGGACCATCCACAACCGGGTCAAGTACTTACCAAATATAGTTACAGGCTTAAACACTAATCCAATAGTCTCCCACTTGGATAAGTCTAGTAACTACAAATGCAAACACGATCCGATTAGCAATCGTAGCTCTCAAAGACGCTTGTCAAACTCTGATCTTATCAGTAACCTTTCCTTTAGATAAGGGATCGTATGATCCTCTGTTCTAGATATCATGTGGACAATCACATGGAACATAGCATACTTATTGTCCATCAGTTAGTTTCTCGATCTCAGATTCATTTAACATAGAACTTAATTGAACACATTAATTCAGTCCTGACCGGGACCGGCACATAAGTCAAATCAAATCATTGAAGGGCCCTGATATCGCTTTTACCCTCTTAGGATAAAAGGAACAGATAAACTTCGACTTATATGCATTTACTATCCACTAATCAAATCATACACAACAATGTGTTTTATAACATCAAGTTACTGATGCGTTTACGCATTATCAATGCACAACTAATTAGCAAACAGTAAACCATATATCTAGGTTTTAAGACCATATGATATTACCGTCTTGCGATCATTCGTGATGAATTCCAAGAAGCGATTCCAGCAAGCGTGGGTTTATTCCAATGCTGAAATCAAGTTCATAAGCACTCATTAACGTTGTAGCAAACCTTTGCTATGTCTAATACATTTTAGACATTCTACACACCAATTCATAACAGTCTTCATTCATATCTACTTCCAACATATGAATGACTGTGGACCGTTCGAATAATTCGATTATTATCAAATAATTCAATTATTCAGGAAGTCAAAACATGCAAAATGAAACAATAGGTAAATGATTAACATAAGACAGTAACATTACTAATAAATAATACTCTTTTATTTAATCATCGAATGTTAATTACAATTTGTCTATTACACGTTTCTAAACTATCAAATCTAAACTAATATCGTCCTTCAGCCCGATGCTCCTAGCGTGCTACAAGTGCTTAACCCTGCTCAGTCCCTTCGTAAGCAGATCTGCTGGGTTATCCTCCGACGATACCCTCTTTACTACGAGGAGTCCTTCTTCCACCCGATGTCGAATAAAGTGATATTTTCTGTCGATATGTCGAGATCTACCGTGATCTCTTGGTTCCTTAGTGAAGGCAACCGCTCCTTCATTATCACAGAAAATCTACATGGGCTCCTTTATGGCTGGCACAACTCCAAGGTCTCCAATGAAGTTCTTCAACCATATTGCCTCCTTTGACGCTTCGCTCGCTGCAATGTACTCTGATTCGCACGTTGAATCAGCTACAGTTTCTTGTTTGGAACTTTCCAAGTCATTGCTCCTCCATTAAGGGTAAAGACCCAGCCCGACTGCGAACGGTAGTTGTCCCTGTCGTTCTGAAAACTAGCCTTACTGTACCCTCGCACCTTTAAGTCATCACTCCCACCGAAGACTAGAAACCATTCCTTGGTCCTCCGAAGGTACTTAAGAATATTCCTTACTGCGATCCAATGCGCTCTGCCAGGGTTCCCTTGATATCTGCTGACCATGATCAAAGCGAAGGCCACATCAGGGCGAGTACAAGTCATAGCATACATGATCGAGCCGACTGCAGAAGCATAAGGTACTCGGATCATCTCTGCTATCTCGACTTCAGTACTCGGACTTTGACTCTTACTCAACTTGGCATTACTTTGGATTGGTAACTCCCATTTATTTGAATTCTCCATACTAAAACGTTTTAGTACCTTGTCCAAGTGAGTATTCTGACTAAGTCCTATTAGTCTCTTACTTCTGTTTCTCACTATCCTTATTCCCAAAATATAAGAAGCCTTTCCGAGGTCCTTCATAGCGAAGCACTTCCCGAGCCACGACTTAACCTCCTGCAGTGGCGGGATGTCGTTTCCTATGAGTAGTATGTCGTCGACATACAAAACGAGGAAGCTTACTACACTCCCACTGGCTTTGACATATATACATGATTCATCTTTGCTTCGCAGAAAACCAAACTCTTTGACCTTCTCATCAAAACAAAGATTCCATCTGCGAGACGCTTGCTTAAGTCCATAAATGGACTTCTCAAGCTTACACACTCTATTGGGATGCTTTGCATTAACAAAACCCTATGGCTGAGCTATGTAAACATCCTCAGCCAACTTCCCATTAAGGAAAGCGGTTTTGACATCAATTTTCCATATTTCATAGTCATGAAATGCTGCAATGGCCAACATCACCCTGATAGACTTTATCTTCACAACTGATGAGAAGGTTTCGTCATAGTCAACTCCAGGAGTTTGAGTGAAACCCTTCGCAACCAATCGTGCCTTATAAGTGTGCACATTCCCATCCACGTCAGTCTTCTTCTTGAAGATCCACTTGCACCCGACCGTCTTACGACCTGATACATTGTCAACCAAATTCCAAACTTGGTTGTCATATATGGACTGAATCTCGCTGTCTGTAGCCTCTTTCCATTTTGCATACTCTGGGCCTGCCATGGCTTCCTTATAGCCGTTAGGTTCGTCCAGATTCACTAATGTACTATCACCAATGAACGTATCCCCTTCTGTAGTAATATGAAAACCATAAAACTGGGGTGTAACACTAACCCTTTTGGAACGTCTAAGAGGTAAGGACTCGTCAATTGGTTCAACCGGAGTTTCCTCCTTGTGACAACCGTCAAAATTCGAGTCGGTTCTAGATTTGATAATCTTAGTTGTACGTGTAGGCACGACACATACTAGACTTAGTAACTAGAAACTAAGTTATAACCTACTAGAAGCTTGGAAACAATTAGAATCAATGGATAGTATACTTAGATTTCACATTGATATGTGAATTCTACAACTACGTAACTGTAGTGAATATCCATATTTAGGTCACTCTTTGACTCGAACACATTTTCATGAATCATATACACACATTATGCACTTGACCTAGTAGTAGAAATTAGGTTGAAGCCTCATAGAAACTTAAGTCAGAGTTGAAAACTAGGACTAGTATACTTGATTCCTCAATTTCGCTTGAATCTCGAAACCACTACATAGAATGCCAATAAACCGATAAAATAAGTTACAAATATTATTTATAACTATAAAAGAGTTATAATACCGTAAGATAAATTGAAGTCTCAAAGATTCTATTGATTTTGATATCTAAAGATTTATTAAATCTCAAAACCCTAAAAGCCCTAAAACCTAAATTTTATAAAATTTGACATCAAGAATTCTATAAAAATAGTTATGAAACTTATACTATTATCTTAAAACAATTAAATTCAGGAAAATATAATCAAGGAAAATAAAAATTGAAGTCATTAACATTCATCCTTAATTTATAAGTCAAAAATCAAGGTTTCATGAATATAAACTTGATTTTAGTGCACATTTTATATAAAATTTAGATATTTTATAAAATAACTTAAAATCTATAAAACAAAATGAATGAGAAAGGGGTATTATACTAAAAATTTCGGACCCCTCTCTTTCCATATCTCTCCCTCACACTCTCATTCTCCAACACACACACATCTCTCTTCTTTCTATCTCTAGAAAACTCTCTCTACCTTCTCTCTAATTTTTTTTCTCCAAACACGACAACCACAGCCTCTTAACCACGAAATTATGGAGATTCATAAGGGTTTTTCAAGCCTCAAATAAATTTAAGGTAAAGAACATACATCTCTTGAAGATCCATAACAATGATTTAAGCCATGCATGTGCATTTTACTTCAAAAACCGACTTCTACTTCTTCATCTTCTTCAAACTTGTTTTCTTTTTGTTAAAATGGTTTTTAGAACATCATGGATGTGTTTTAACACCATGCATGTATGATAAACAAGGTTTCATGTTCATGATCTTAGTGCAAAAATCGATTTTAAGGATTAAAACATCAAACTCAAGTTAAGAGTTTTTGAGAAACAAAATTTTGTTCATAAATGAATGTATACATTTTGATAAGTTTTAATCTTTTGATGTCTGGAAACATGACTAGAATATAAGTTTATGATGATATCTTTTAAAATATTTCAAAAGATTTACTCAAAGAAATGATGAAAACTCATTTTTCTAACCAATCACCATGCATGCAATCTGCCAGATTTCTTTACCTGATTTAAACTGCTATATATCACTCATTTCTTAACCAAAATTCGAGATTCGTTTTCTGAAATATAATATTTTGAGTTAGATTTCAAACCCATCTGACCTCACTGGAAAATACAAATATTTCGATTTTTAGCAATTTTTACAAAACTGTTGCTCAATCAGCACCTTTTTGTGAATACTAATTTTGTATTGCATGTTCAAAGGTCTTATTCATCACTAAAAATCAAGGAAAAATTAATTTGAGCACTTAACATCATGTATTAAGAGGTATAATAATATCTTGATTCAAAAGCCTTTGGAACATGTTGCAAAAATTCTCAAAGTAACATCAATAATCTTTACCAAAATCACAAGAATCAAGTTTTCTCTATAATTGTTTGAGCCATTAGGCATGTTTTTCGACATCAAAAATAAGAAAACAATTTTTCATTGTTATTAAATTGTTTGAAGTTGCATTTTGGAAATTTTCAGCTCAATATATATTTTCTTTATTTTTACATGAAAATAATAAGAAAATAGAGTGTTAAAGCATATAAAATACTTACACTTGTAAATAAATTCTGGAAATATTTGTGGATGACCCATTAAGTTAATAAACATCTCTCACGAAGTTTCATCGATTTTTGTTACAGTTTAGTATGGTTTTTAATTTTCTTTTTATTTAGATCTAATAAATCATAAAACCACTATAGGGAATGTGAAAATATTCTCTCCTATTTTTCGCAGCTTGTATCCTGTATTTAAGACTCAGAAAATTGTTTTGGGAATTTTTCAAAATGTATATCTATTTTTCCATGATTTTTGTGTTTATAATGGATTAAAAACAGGAAAAATAGTTTTACTCATCCAAAATTCATGAAAATTTACCAAAACACCTTCTAGTACACTAGGATGCTACATAAAATTTTTGATGAATTGTCTCTTCTGTATACTATTTTTCTTCTATTTTCCCAAGATTAAATACACTTAAACCCAATTTTTATTAGAATAAATGCACAAAAATCATAAAATTGGGTTAAATAGTTTATAAATCAATTTTTATATTTTTCCCAGCTTAATAATGTTTAATAACAGTAATACAAAAAGTTTGGGTAATTTTGGAAACTGTTTTCTATTTATTTCAATTTTTATTAGAATAAATGCACAAAAATCATAAAATTTGGTTAAACAATTTAGAAGACCATTTTTATATTTTCCCCAGCTCAAGTATGTCTAATGGCAGTATTATAAATTTTTTGGGAATTTGTATCCTTTGAATGCTATTTTTCATAAATTTATATTGTTATGAAGGCTTAAAATCGTGAAAAATAGTTAGACAAATCAAAAATTCAAGAAAATTTATCTTAAGGTCTTTGACTTCAATTAAAACTGAAATTCAAAGTTTGGGAAATTTTAGAACTAAATAGATTTAGTTTTTGAATATTAAATCATTGAAACACCTCTTAAAATGTTAAATATTAGCATTTCAATAATGTGAATTTTCCAATTAAATTGTTATATAACAATTAATTCATCGAAATTTAATTTTCACAGAAAAATGTTTGTAACTTATCAATATTAAATTTTGACACAATATTGGCATAATTCTGTTGTAGTAGTAAAGATACTAGTGTTAGATTTCGATTAGAGACTCACTAGCGAATACCATTATTGTAGGAATCGATAGTGGTACAAGTGGAACATAGCTCAAGGCATCATTTGCATCATCTCAATGCATATTGTGAGTATTCACGCACTCCCCTATTTTCGGTTTTTATGTTTTGGAGTGGAAAAGCATGTCCGAAAAACTATTTATTGTTCGTTGTATTTAAATTGATTCGTATCAAACTTGATTGCTATATTTTACTATAATTTGCTATATTCTGCTATGTATGTCTATGCAACACGGAACATGAGAACTTATCGTCTTAAGTCCTTTCCCTTATACTTTACTCCAACCATTAACTCTTTGAGCCAATGGTCATTGTGGATAGCGCTATTAGGAATTGACAACTCCTCACTCGCCCGATTGCTTGAGTGCATGATACCATATAATCTATGGAACGATAAGCATAGATCTTGATAGGGTATCAATCATAGGCTTGGTTGGGAACTCATTCTTTGCTCATACGCATACAAACTCATTTATTGATTATAACAATGAACTTTGTTTCTCATTATAGCAATAAACTTTGTATCTCATTATAACAACGAACTTTTGTTACTAAATACTTATTTACTTGTTTTAGCAACAAACTTGGTTGCTTCTTATAGTAACAAACTTGTTTGCTCCTTGTAGCAATGAACTTGATTGCTCATTATAGCAATGAAACTTGTTTACTCATTTTAATAATAAACTTTATTTCCCATGAGAATATGAACGTTGCATCTAATTTGGGCAACATACTTTATCTCTCATGATGACAACAAACTTTGTTTATGCAAACTTATTACTCATTTTTGCAATATATTTCTATTTATGGAAACTTTATTACTCGCTTTAGCAACGAACTTCTATTCATGAAAACTTATTTACTTATTTTAGCAATGAACATTTGTTTGTGGAAACTGTTATCAATATTCAGATTATCATGAATTTCAAACTATATTATGTTATAAACTTGTGAGTACTCACAAACTATTTTTATAGTTGACGCTCGTTTTACATGCTTTTTCAGGAATCATCGAGTAAGTGGCACTTAGGGACACTTCACTTTTAGGAGCATTCGCATATGTTGTATTTCAATTTACATTGTAATTTCTTTTAAAAGTTGTTCAAACCCATTGTAAATTTGTAATGATTTTTAATACTATGGTTGGTGTTGTCTTTTAACTTTTGCTATGAAACCCTTTATACTGCCACGCCTCGTGTTTCCGCTTTAGCGGGGTGTGACACTCCTCGGGTTGAGCGTCAGTGTTAGAGGTTCCTTCATCGCTCGAATCTTGAAGCTCTTCAAGATCGATTTGCCTCCCACTGTCTCCTTGGCCTATGAGTTCTCGCTCTCGGAAAACCCCTCTCCTCGCAACGAAGACAACATTATCACTCGGTTTGTAGAAGAGATATCCAAAGGATTTTTGCGGGTAGCTGATGAAAATACATCACTCACTACGAGGTTCGAGCTTGTCGTGAGTCTCTCGTCTTACGAAAACCTCGCAACCCCAAACCTTGATATGTGCCAACGAGGGAGCCTTCCCTGTCCACATTTCGTGAGGTGTTTTGGCAACCTTCTTCGTAGGGATTAAGTTAAGGATATGGGCGGCAATCTCTAAGGCATACCCCCAGAATGAGATAGGTAGTGAAGCATGACTCATCATGGAACGAACCATGTCTAGCAAGGTTCGATTACGCCTCTCAGCTACACCATTCAACTGCGGTGTCCTAGGTGGCGTCAATTGCGAAAGTATTGCACATTCCTTGAGGTAGTCGTGGAATTCAAGACTTAGGTTGTGACAACCCGAAATTTTTTTACTTTTAAAAGCCCAGTCAATCAACTCAACGGAGTGTCAGACTCATTGGTAATGAGTTCTGGCCCGGTTAAAGGTCATTCTAAGGAGTTTTAAGCCTAAAACACTTAAGGAATAAGTGTTAGAAAGTACCTGCTAGAACCACAGTATAGAAAATCAAACCTTAACCTCATCAAAATGAGTTTACGGCCACAAGACCATGAGTTTACGGCTGTAAACTCATGTGGCCGTAAAATCAAGTGCATATATATGATACTTGGCCATTTCTAGTCATTTCTTCCTTCCTTGGCCGATTTTCCTTCAAATCCTCTCAAGTATCATCAAGACTTTCTTCCTAGATCTTCAAAAGATGTAAGTATTCTTCCTAGATTTGTTGATACATCTCTTATTCTAGTATCCTTCCATGATTTCATTCATAGAAATCACTCTTTTCTTAGATCTTCAAGTTTCACCAAGAACACCAAGAACACACACTAGTGTTCTTGGCGAATATCAACCATTTCAAGCTTCTAGATCGTAAGTAGTCTTCCCTACACTTCATATCTACTAGGAATCCTTGAATCACACCCTTGAAACATGCATTTTCCCAAGAACATCTTGAGTTTACGGCCCAAGATCTTCCTTGGCCGTAAACTTAATGTTAAGGCATGTATGGGCCATAAACCCTCCTAGATGCAAAACTAGTGACCCAGAACCCTTCCTTGATGATTGTAGGACCTTAAACAGCACTCAATTCATAATGTCCATAAGTTTACGGCCGTAAGCTCCTTGCTTGGCCGTAAACTCATCAAAAGCCTCAATGAAGGTGGTCTTTCTCATCCTTATGTAGAGAAAAAGTCCCTAAAGCTTCCCTAGCTTTCAAACTTACACTTATACATGAGTGACCATGAGTTTACAGCCGTAAACTCCCTTGGGCCGTAAACCCATGGCCGTAAACTCATGTGAGTGTCATTCTACTCTCCTTTGTTGAATCACATGTGATTCCAACACTTGGTCAAAGTGTTTCCTAGTCCCGGAAGGTGTTTCCTTTCATATAGTTGTTTATAAACACTATATTCATGTCAATATGTGTCCTTATATGTCATTTAGGACCTATTGTATCTCGGGACTTCATTCGTGGAACTTCTCATCCTTACACGCATACCCGTTTGAATCACCCACATCAGGTGAGTTCATACCCCGTAATGAATCTTTTAACTGTTTTAAATGTTTTAGGGGGGGGGGATACAAGCTGAACACAATGTTAATTGTGTAAATGTTGTGCATTTTGACCATACACTCCCTTGTATAGCCATATAACCCTTATATACAATCATATATGGTTGTAACACTTAATTCTAAGTGTTTTTATGTCCCTAAGGCGTGTCCCTAACACTTTTAGTGGTTATATACATGGAATGTATTCATATATGTGTAATTATATGTTAAATAGGATTCGTTTGTGCTCAAGACTCCAATTGACACCCAACAATCCTATATCGACCTTTCATTCGAGTTACTCACTACAGGTGAGTTCATACCCCTTAATCTATCCTTTTAAATGATTTTAAATGCTTTTATGGGGGGGGGGGGAATACAAGTAGAAAACATGAAGTTATAGGATCAATCATATGTGATTTATAACTGTGTTTTCAAACAACGGATTTCATATACTTCAAAATGTGTTTCATACATCGGATTTCAGTTACTTTATACTTTGTTATCAAATAAACTACTTTTGAATCGCTTTATAACCTGACATCAAGTCATTATTATTTATTGTTCAAAACCCTTAAATGTATTACAAAACCTCTTTCAAAACTTATTTTTAAAAACCATATCTATACACTTATGTTTCAAGTTTATATGTATTGATATGACAACTTTCATTCTTTATTCAGTTCCAACACCCTTGAGTAACAAAGGTGTATAAACCTACTTGGGCATTGAATCTACATTCTAGTAAACTATAATAGGTATAGTTTAGGAGATATTAATTACTATTCCTAGTACAAGGAATCACACAAGAGTCGGTTCATTCATGAGTCTATACAAATATACTACATACTATATGAAAAGATACTATTACATACTATACAGAGAGAAATACTACATACTATACGGGACTGACCATCCTACACCTGGCTGCTAGCTACGACGGGACCTGTTCATCGACGGATGTTCTCGGTTGTACTGTTCGGCGAGTTACCACGCCGTGATTATCCTAAGGCAAAAGGATACGATTTCAATGATTATATAATTTTCCCTATTACTTTTATTTTGTGACACATTCACATAAACGATGAGGTAGACTATATTTTTATAATAATAGTTGTTCAGGGGGAAAACCTTCATTCATACAGAGATGCAAACCTTCAAAGCATTCAGGTCTTGGTAAAAGACTACCTTTTATACTAGTAGGAAATATGGGATTTTCTAGGGTTTTCACACTTACATTAAATGTTTCATTAAACATTTACAAGTCTTTCATAACAACTTTACAAATCAATGACACTAAAATACTTATGAATTCACCAGCTTTATGCTGATCTACGCTTTCGAAATAACTTGTATTCTCAGGTCACCAGTAGACAGGTACGATGACCAGGTGATGAGAAGACGGAGCACAGACAAGACTCGTCTTTTATTTTGATTACATATTTTGGTGTCTTATTACTATGAAAGAACACTCATGTATTAAAACTTTACTTTTAATGCAATGGATGATGTTGTTGCTTGTTTACTACTTTGCACTGTTATGATACTTTACATGACGTCCTCCACCCCTGAACGTTTCCGCCGTTCTTGGTTTTGGGGTGTGACAGATTGGTATCAGAGCATTGTCTATAGTGAATTGAGTATATCAAACCATAAAAGATATACTGACTATAAATACAATGTGATTAAAATACTCTGACCAAGAGTTTATACTTTTAAATAATAAAATATTTAACTAAGTATACATGCCTGCATTCATACTAAAATCAGTGTCACAATGACAAAAACAAAAGTATTACGATTGTTGAATATCACAAGTAAGCTCGGGGATGTATGGTCAGTCCTGGGAGTGGCATAGCCTGATCAACTATGCTGGTCCGAGGAGTGATTAGCTTATGCCCAAGAATGGTTGTGGTATGGCAACAAGTCTAAAAACTTACCAACACTACCACAATGAAATACTATCGGAGTATTTGGTGTTACTATAATTACTTATCTGCGAACTAAAAGGGTCTTTATCAGCAGGTCAATAGTTGCTAAGTGGATACACTAAGGTTATATGTATCTCGGACGTCATAGACTTAGAATCTGTGAACCTTTGCTTTACTTCTTGTTCCTTGTTTGGTTGTGGGCTTAGAGTTAGGGTCACTTATTCGAAGGTCTATCCTGTTTTAAGTACATATAACTGGTATGCACTAAACAAGTATTGAAGTAACTGATAAAGATCATCTTATAATTATCTTAGTTAGTACGTCTATTAATTACTCCTTATACCCCTTTTCTCGCATAGATATCATGGCTGGGTTCCATCCCCACGGCGACCCGTACTTCCCAAACGAAGGCAATGTTGGATGGCTAGAGGATGAACCAGAAGATGATCACCCAATTCCTTTGGATGATCACCATGCGGAAGGATTTTCTGATAGTTCTGACTCAGAGCTAGAAGTCAACAACCTACCCCCGGCGGCTCAAAACCCAAACCCAAATCTCAACCCCCAACCCGCGTTTGAAGGTCCCACACCCTTGTGGGCAACAAACTTGAATCGCTGGAGCGACGAACAGGGT
The DNA here is from genome assembly GCF_052849685.1 of Lactuca virosa. Taxonomy (NCBI): domain Eukaryota; kingdom Viridiplantae; phylum Streptophyta; class Magnoliopsida; order Asterales; family Asteraceae; genus Lactuca; species Lactuca virosa. Next base: position 331,531,567 of record NC_136426.1, on the reverse strand, counting down.
CAACCCTTACCCTACTATGGGGACCGAAGCTTCTATGACCTTAGCGGAGGTGGCTCTGCGGATCGAGCTCTGCCTGTTATGATCCGTAGGATTGCTCGGAATGTCGAGCAAGGTCGAGCAGCCATCGACCGAGTCATGGAAATTGATGCCAACTCAGGCGTTAACACCGTCCGCATTCGACATCTGGAAGACGCTGTCAAAGGGACGAGGAGAACCAATGAGACTCTGCGGCAACAGTTAGCTGCATCTCGGACCGAAATCCTAGAACTTCGAGTTCGTCAGAGGGCTTACGAGCGACATCTCCAAGAAGTGGTACGTCAACTAGCGGATATGAGGATTCTCCCTAGGAATTCCCGTCGCCGGTAGAAGATGTCTAGTACATCTTTTCTTTTGATATAAGGAATAGCCTTTCCTAACTGAGCTCTAAGTAGCACTCTTCTGTAAAATATTCCTGTCTCTCAAGTACTTTATTAGACTTCTAAACTGTCGACATTTTCCTTATGGTATGATGTAAGACCTATAGTTAGGTCATATTCCCAAACTTATTTACATCTTTTATACCAGTAATTTCGGCAGTTATCTAATCTATTCAGAAATTCATACTCTCATTTGATATCGAACTATGGCGACTTAGTTCACAAGACACTTTCATTCTCTATACTATTGGATTCTTATCATTGTTTCTATCTTTTAAACTTGAAGTTAAAAGATTCCTCCTCGCAGAAATCCAAGGCGTAACAATAATAACGAAACACCAATACCACCACCACCTCCACCACCTCCTCAGTTCGACGCTGCTATGTTCCAAGCAGCTGTCATGGCGGCCGTAGCGGCTGCCATGTCACACATCAATACTCCTGTCCCTAGTGGATCGGGAACTGGGGCACCTCTTTCTAACCATGGCGAGAGTCATGGGCACCCCCGAGAATGCACTTACAAAGATTTTACGAATGCCAAACTCAGGAATTTCAATGGAACTGGAGGGGTTATGATTTTAAGGCAGTGGATAGAAAAGATAGAAGCAGTCTTTGAAATCTGCGCCTGCCCAGAGAACAATAAAGTCAAGTTTGCTACTTGTACCTTTTCTGACAGGGCTTTAACTTGGTGGAATGTCCACGTTAAGTCACTGACTCTAATAGTGGCAAATTCCATAAGCTGGGAGAACTTGAAAGCCATGCTGATGAGAGAGTACTTTCCACGAGGGGAGATTCAAAAACTCGAGCAGGAACTCTGGGTCTAGTAATGGTTGGTTCTGACATATCAACTTATACTAATAGATTCTGTGATCTGGAAATTCTTTGCCCGGATATGGTTGCTCTTGAGAGGAAGAAAATAGAGAGATATATTTGGGGAGTGTCGCCCCAGATCCAGTCAAGTGTGTTAGCATCAAGGCCTGTTACTTTTGACAGCGCTAAAGAGCTGGCATAATCTATTATCGATCACGGAAACTACCAGAACCCAACGATTACTAGACCCGAGCAACAAAAGGGAAACAACAACAACAACAACAAGAAAAAGGGGTGGAACAAGAGGAAAAGCGGGACTTCGCAAGAATCCTCAAAGAAACAACAACTAGTTACAATCAATGTTGTCACGGTAACTCCTGTTGTCCCTGATAATCCCTTACCAGCTAAGCCTTATGCCGGTAATCTTATGAAGTGCAACAAATGCACCTTCCACCACAATGGATCTTGCCGGGAAATGCAGTGCACTAACTGCAATAGAAGGGGGCATACTGCCCGTTTCTGAAGACTCCAGCAAGGCCGATCGTACAAGTTCCTAACTCCGGTGTGGGCCAAGCTTGCTACGGTTGTGGCGAAGTGGGCTACAACAAGAGGAACTGCCCTAAGGCAGGGATAGCTGGCGGAGTAGGAAGAGTTCTGGCCATAGGCCACGAGGAAGCGGTCGCCGACCCCACAGTGGTCACTGGTACGTTTCTCCTCGATAACTCTTATGCATGCATACTTTTCGACAGTGGAGCGGAGAAAAGCTTCGTAAACCAGAAATTTGCACACTTGCTTAGACAAAAACCACGTGCACTAGATGAACCATTCATTGTAGAAATGGAAAACGGGAAAACAGAAAGTACTAACTGCATATACGTAGGTTTTACTCTAACTCTAGATGGTTATACTTTCAAAATAGACCTCATGCCGGTCCCGATTAAAAGTTTCGACGTCATAATCGGCATGGATTGGTTAAGTCATCGTCGCGCCGACATCATGTGCTTTGAGAAAGCAGTTCGTCTTAACCTCCCTAACATCGAAACTCTAGTTATCTACGACGACAAAGCTAGTACGAACCTTCGCATCATTTCGTGTATCCAAGCTCAGAAGTGCTTGCGAAAGGAAAATCATGCATTCCTCGCACACATCGTCGATACGAGTCAAGAAGTGAAAGACATTCAGAACATCCTAGAAGTACGCGAATTTCCCGACATCTTTCCAGAAGAACTACCAGGATTACCACCTCAACGCCAAGTCGAGTTCAAAATCGACTTAGTGCCAGGGGCTACTCCAGTAGCCAAATCTCCATATCGACTGGCACCATCAGAGATGCAGGAACTTTCCAGTCAGCTTAACGAACTTCTCAAGAAGGGATTCATTAGGCCAAGCTTCTCACCATGGGGAGCACCGGTCTTGTTCGTCAAGAAGAAAGACGAATCGTTTCGTATGTGCATCGACTACAGGGAACTGAACAAGCTTACCATTAAAAATCGTTATCCTCTACCCCCCGTTGACAATTTATTTGATCAACTTCAAGGAGCCAACTACTTCTCGAAGATAGATCTACGATCCGGGTATCACCAACTACGAGTGTTAGAGGAGGATGTTCCCAAGACAGCCTTCCGAACTCGTTATGGACACTACGAGTTTGTAGTGATGCCATTCGGATTAAAAAACGCGCCCGCAGTATTCATGGATTTAATGAATAGGGTGTGTCGTCCTTACTTGGATCAGTTCGTCATTGTCTTCATTGATGACATACTCATCTACTCTCGAAGTAAGGAGGAACATAGTCAACACCTACGAAGAGTCTTAGAAACATTACGATCGGAGAAGCTCTATGCGAAGTTCTCTATGTGCGAATTTTGGATTCGAAGAGTCGAATTCTTGGGCCACGTAGTTAGTGAAAAGGGAATTCACATGGACCCTTCCAAAATCAAGGCCATTGAGAACTGGTCAGCACCGAAGACACCTACAGAAATTCGTCAATTTCTAGGTCTCGCTGGCTACTATCGCAGGTTCATTCAGGACTTCTCCCGAATTGTGAAACCTCTTACCACTCTGACCCAAAAGGGCGTAGCGTTTGACTGGGAAGAGAAGCAGGAGAGAGCGTTCCAAACGCTCAAGCGAGTCTTGTGCACCGCAATAATACTATCCCTCCCCGAAGGGATAGAAGACTTCGTTGTCTATTGCGATGCTTCAAATCAAGGGCTCGGCTGTGTTCTGATGCAACGAGGTAAGGTCATCGCCTACGCCTCGAGACAACTGAAGACACATGAAGTCAACTACACCACCCACGATCTTGAGCTAGGAGCAGTTGTGTTTGCTCTGAAGATCTGTACACACTACCTGTATGGTACAAAAAGCACTATCTTTACAGACCACAAAAGCCTACATCATATATTCCACCAGAAGGAGCTCAACATGAGACAACGACGGTGGGTCGAGCTACTTAGTGATTACAAATGTGAAATTCGTTATCATCCAGGTAAAGCCAACGTAGTAGCTGACGCCCTAAGTCGGAAAGAATACTCTGTCGTAGAGTCAAATCTTTGACTCTAACTATCCATTCACACTTTTCCATGCAAATTAAGGAGACTCAGCTCGACGCTTTGAAACCTGAAATTATGGCGAGTGAATCCCTGAGAGGGATGGATAAGAACTTGGAAGTTAAAGGTGGCGGAGCCTTGTATCTCATGGATCGGATCTGGACACCGAAACACGGTGGTTTCAGAGACTTAGTCATGACCGAGGCGCACAACACTCGTTATTCCGTCCACCCAGGTTCAGATAAGATGTATCTGGATCTTAAAAAGCTATACTGGTGGCCTAACATGAAAGCAAAGATTGCTACCTTCGTGAGTAAGTGCCTTACTTGCGCCAAGGTCAAGGTCGAATACCAGAAACCCTCCGGTCTACTACAGCAGCCGGAGATACCGGAATGGAAGTGGGAGCGGATCACTATGGACTTCATAACCAAGTTGCCCAAGACAACGGGTGGACTTGATACCATATGGGTCATCGTCGACAGATTGACCAAGTCTGCACACTTCCTGCCTATCAAAGAAACAGAAAAGATGGAGAAACTTACAAGAACTTACATACGGGAGATAGTACAAGTGCACGGTGTTCCCATATCCATTATCTCGGACAGAGATAGTAGATTCACTTCGAGGTTCTGGCAGTCGCTACAAAGTTCCCTAGGAACTAGGCTGGACATGAGTACAACCTACCATCCACAGACCGACGGACAAAGTGACAGGACTATCCAAACCTTGGAAGATATGTTGCGAGCCTGTGTGATCGACTTTGGGAAGGCATGGGATACTCATTTACCCCTTGTCGAATTTTCCTACAACAACAGTTATCACATGAGCATAAAGGCTGCTCCATTCGAGGCCCTCTATGGCCGAAAGTGCAGATCCCCTCTGTGCTGGGCTGAGGTGGGTGATACCCAGTTAGGTAAAGGACGAGTTCCTGACAGCACTCTCACAGATAAACGACAGAGAAGATCGCTCAGATTCGTGAACGATTGAAATCCTCTAGAGACCGACAGAAAAGCTACGCAGATAAACGAAGGAAACCATTGGAATTCCAGGTGGGCGACCGTGTTCTATTGAAGGTCTCACCCTGGAAAGGCATGATACGCTTCGGAAAGCGTGGAAAGCTAAATCCAAGATACATAGGGCCCTTCGAGATTCTCGCTAGAATCGGCCCTATAGCTTACAAACTTAACTTACCTCGTGAACTCAGTAACGTACATTCTACTTTCCACGTCTCGAACTTGAAAAAGTGTCAGTCCGACGAGACTCTTGTAATCCCACTCGACGAGATCGAGATCAACGAGAGCCTCAACTTCGTGGAAGAACCTGTAGAGATCATGGACCGAGAGGTCAAGCAAACAAAGCAAAGCCGTATCCCGATAGTGAAGGTTCGTTGGAACGCCAAGCGAGGATCTGAATTCACTTGGGAGAGAGAGGATCAGATGAAACTGAAATATCCTCGTCTTTTTACTTAGTTATTTGTAACTACTTATTTGCTTAAACTCTAATTTCGGGACGAAATTCCTTCTAACAGGGGGATGATGTGACAACCCGAAATTTCTATCTCGATCAATGGATCAATTTAATCAAAGATAGACTCGTTTCGCTAGCTTTTAGCACTGTTTGAGGTCTATTTGAGTGTTCTAAACCCAATATAATTAAGGTAGGAACCTAGAAATGGGATAACACGATGCATATCAAGCAAAATCGGGCCAAACACTCCAACACATGGAGTGTGCGGCCGCACACTTGAGTGTACGGCCACACACGGGTGTGTGCGGCCGCACACCCATCCCAACCGCACACTCCCACCTATATATTCAACACCTATCCATTTTGAACACTTTTTCCACTTCTTGAAAGCTAGAACTCATTTTCTCTCAAGTATCATCCAAAGTTTCACTTCAATCTTCAATCAAGTGAGTGATTCATCCTTTGAATAGCTAATATATGACCTTAACTAGCCTTTCTCCTTGATTTGATCCATGAAAACACCTATTTGGTGTTAGATCACCAAGAACACCAAGAACACCAAGAACACACACTAGTTTTGGACCTTAATCACCCTTTCAAGCCTCTATAACGTGTATACACTTATCATAACTTGTTATATGCTAAGAACACTTGATGATATACTAGAAAAACTTGATTTTATCATCTTCATAAAGGGTGTGCGGCCGCACACACCCTTTTTAGGTCAAAAAATGGCAATAAACTCCACATAAGGCTAAGGCATGAAGTAAGAAACCTTCCTAGATGAGTCCTAAAGCCTTAAAATACGTTTTGGCACATTTCGTAGGGAGTGTGCGGCCGCACACACATCCTGGCCGCACACCTTGGCCGCACACACATAAATGTTGTGCATTTTGACCATACACTCCCTTGTATAGCCATATAACCCTTATATACAATCATATATGGTTGTAACACTTAATTCTAAATGTTTTTATGTCCCTAAGGCGTGTCCCTAACACTTTTAGTGGTTATGTACATGGAATGTATTCATATATGTGTAATTATATGTTAAATAGGATTCGTTTGTGCTCAAGACTCCAATTGACACCCAACAATCCTATATCGATATTTCATTCGAGTTACTCACTACAGGTGAGTTCATACCCCTTAATCTATCCTTTTAAATGATTTTAAATGCTTTTATGGGGGGGGGGAATACAAGTAGAAAACATGAAGTTATAGGATCAATCATATGTGATTTATAACTGTGTTTTCAAACAACGGATTTCATATACTTCAAAATGTGTTTCATATATCGGATTTCAGTTACTTTATACTTTGTTATCAAACAAACTACTTTTGAATCGCGTTATAACCTGACATCAAGTCATTATTATTTATTGTTCAAAACCCTTAAATGTATGACAAAACCTCTTTCAAAACTTATTTTTAAAAACCATATCTATACACTTATGTTTCAAGTTTATATGTATTGATATGAGAACTTTCATTCTTTATTCAGTTCCAACACCCTTGAGTAACAAAGGTGTATAAACCTACTTGGGCATTCAATATACATTCTAGTAAACTATAATAGGTATAGTTTAGGAGATACTAATTACTATTCCTAGTACAAGGAATCACACAAGAGTCGGTTCATTCATGAGTCTATACAAATATACTACATACTATATGAAGAGATATTATTACATACTATACAGAGAGAAATACTACATACTATACAAGGAGAAATACTACATACTATACGGGACTGACCATCCTACACCTGGCTGCTAGCTACAGCGGGACCTGTTCATCGACGGATGTTCTCGGTTGTACTGTTCGGCGAGTTACCACGCCGTGATTATCCTAAGGCAAAAGGATACGATTTCAATGATTATATAATTTTCCCTAATACTTTTATTTTGTGACACATTCACATAAACGATGAGGTAGACTATATTTTTATAATAATAGTTGTTCAGGGGGAAAACCTTTATTCATACAGAGATGCAAACCTTCAAAGCATTCGGGTCTTGGTAAAAGACTACCTTTTATACTAGTAGGAAATATGGGATTTTCTAGGGTTTTCACACTTACATTAAATGTTTCATTAAACATTTACAAGTCTTTCATAACAACTTTACAAATCAATGACACTAAAATACTTATGAATTCACCAGCTTTATGCTGATCTACGCTTTCAAAATAACTTGTATTCTCAGGTCACCAGTAGACAGGTACGATGACCAGGTGATGAGAAGACGGAGCACAGACAAGACTCGTCTTCTATTTTGATTACATATTTTGGTGTCTTATTACTATGAAAGAACACTCATGTATTAAAACTTTACTTTCAATGCAATGGATGATGTTGTTGCTTGTTTACTACTTTGCACTGTTATGATACTTTACATGACGTCCTCCACCCCTGAACGTTTCTGCCGTTCTTGGTTTTGGGGTGTGACATACATGAGTCAAACACACAGTGAAGAGAAACAAACAATACCATACATAACATATAGTGAAGAGAAACAAACAATAACATACAGAGAGAACACACAATTATGAGAAACAAACAAAACGTACAACATACAGTACAAAACAAACAAGTTAGGTTGCTATAGCATGAGAACACACACACATGATCTAATTATACCAATTGATCACTAACTCATTGTTTTAAACAAAAGGTGATAGTTATATTGGGTATACATGATCATATAACAAATGTGAATTACACAGCTTGCAAGAATTTGCAGAGATCGCGTTTGGTTCCCTTAATCTCTAGACAGGGAGAACGTTTAGTAGGGGTTCTAGCCTTCACATTATGACCATAATAAAACAAACATGTTTTTAGGTCATCAGTACATCCGCATGTTATTATATACGACAACTATGTACTTACATTTCCTATTACTTTCATAAAGTGACAGTACCACTTGAAAGTCAAACTCAAACTATTTTCGAGTTAAGATAGTTATAAACTAGGGAAAACATACATTTTTACAAACGGCAAACAGAACAGTCGAGTCTAGCACATAAAGTAGATGCCTTGGTAGAAGGCTACGTTTTACAGATGATGCCTTGGTAGAAAGCTACGTTTAAAAGAAAGGACCATAATGCTAGTCTTATGACTCCTTACTGTATACATCACATGATATATATATACCAATAGGGTCCGACAGGTAATAAGATGTGTGCTCTCCGCTTCATTTCCTGTTCCTTGTTTGGTTGTGGGCTTGGAACGAAGTAACCCAATCTATTTTCTATCCGATTCTATATATATGTATGCTCAGTATACATTAAGTCATCATAAGGGTACCAGGTATGGGTTAGGTTATAGGACACAGAGTCAAAGCACAGTTTTTCTAGTACAAAACATACTTTCCAAAATCAGTACTTTTGGTATATAAAACTAGAAACTTCCCAGTAAAGGGTTCAATCCATTTTATTAAACCAGTACAATTTAAAGGACCTTAGGTGAGTAACTCTATAATACCTTAGTTTATACACCATGTTTATATATAAAACTAATACCCAATAGGTAGTTGGATGTGTGCTTTCCGCCTTACTTCCTGTTCCTCGTTTGGTTGTGGGCTTAGGGCAGATTCACCCAATTAACTTTCTATCCGATATTAGATTATATATATCAGTATAAACTAAGCTATTATAAAAGTAGTCACTGTGGTCACCATTTTATTATAAGAAATATAGGTTTTCTTAAAGAACATTTTCATTAGATATAAAGGAACCATTACAATTAACTCCATGAGTAACAAGTGAATACACCAGGGTTATATACGACGATGATCTAACAACCAATGGGATGTGTGCTATCCGCCTTAATTTATGTTCCTCGTTTGGTTGTGAGCTTCGGGCAGATGCGCACAATTGATTGTTTGTTTACTCTAAGTCTTATATAATTCGTATCCACTTAGTACCCATAGAAAGGGTTGTATTGTAATTTTACTTAAACTTCCATCAAAGTAGGAAATATAGGATTTTCTAGAGGAACAGGCGAACTTTTCAAAACCGAACTTACAACTTACAACATTTTACAACTACATGTTACAACTACATTTTTAACTACATTTTCAACAACATTTTACAACTTACTTACATCACTAAACTCTTATGAACTCACCAACTTAATTGTTGATCAACTCTTTCAAATAACTTGTATTCTCAGGAGACTATTAGACAGGTGCTCGTGCTGGCAATTCAGAAGATGGAGCATTATAGCTTTAAGTCTTGTTTTGTTATTTATGTATGAATTCTATGTTTTGTGAACACACACATTGTAAACACTTTCTTTCTAAATGAAATGGTTGTTCATTACTTGGTTACCATATACCTATCTCTTGATACTAAACATGACGTCCTCCACCCCTGAATGATTCCGCCCTTCCGGTTTTGGGGTGTGACAGATTGGTATCAGAGCATTGTTTATAGTGAACTAAGTATATCGACCGATAAAAGATATACAACTATAAATACAATGGGGCATAAGTGCTCTGGATAACGTTATATCTTTAGAATATAACTATAGGTTATAAAAATATACCTACTTGCTTATACATGTACATAATAGAACTAGTGTCACGAGGAGAACAGAACTAAAGTATTTAAAGGTTGGGCACTGTCGTCAACCTGAACAGTTATGTAACAATAGCTAGGTTCAATATAGCCTGATCAACTATATTCATTCGAGATGTGACCGACATGTGTTTGGGGAATGATGTGGTGTTGCAACAGTGTTAAAACTTACCTGAACACCAGTCAAGAGAACACCAGAACAAGTACATTTAGAGTTAGAATACTATAGGAGTATTCTATGATACGATATCGCGATAACGAGTTTAGAACATACCAAGTACATTACGTTAAAATACTATAGGAGTATCTTAGTCCATATAAATAACTTATGTGATAACTTAAAAGACCCTTACGGATAGGTCTATAATCTTGCAATGTATATTCCTAAAGTTTTATATATAATCAAGATCTTATAAACTTAGAATCTGTGGTCTACGCTTGTGACAACCCGAAAGATATTCCGTTAATATAACCCATACCGTTAATAAAATTTATTTTATTTTGGGTTTTTCCGTTCACTTTCAAATTAAATAATTCATTTAGAATTATTATTATAATTTCCTATGTGTTGAAACGAAATATTTATTTGAGTGAAAACACTCTAAATAATCTTTTGAAAATTTCTAGACTATGACTAGTGCGGGTAATGGTTATTTATGCGGGTAAAATATTAAGCTCCGTTTAATGCCGGTATTGGGTGTATTCCCACCGGGTCACTAACTCTAGTCATATATAAAGGATGAGTGGGCACTTTTGAGCCCTTTTCCCCACTTCAACTTTCTCTCTCTACTCTCTCTCTAGAAATCGAACTCTCTCAAGAAATCTTCACTTTCAAGCTCCAATTTGGTAAGTGATCCTTCCTAACTAGTTGTTTATCCTATCATGCATGCAAATCTATGTTTGAACCTCCCAAAAATCACCAAAAGTATGTGTTTACGGTTTGGGGGAGCCTCCCAAAACCGTAAACTCCTTCAATGGGGGTTTTGAAGCCCCAAAACCCTTCCAAACCTCTTCTAATGCTTAGATCCTTACATGCATGGAGTTAGAACCACAAGATCATGAATTTTTGGCCATGAACATGAGTTTACGGTTCTTGAATGTTCAAGAACCGTAAACACCCTTTCATGGGGTTTTGATGCTCCTTAACCCTTCCAATGCATGTCTAATGGCCTTGAAACTTGCTTGGATGATCTTAGAACCCTAAAACATGTCCAAATGAGCATAAACTTGAGTTTACGGTTTGGGAACATCTCCCAAAAACCGTAAACACCTTCCAAGGGTGTTTTAATGCTCCAAACACTTTGCATGGCTTGTATTTGAGTTTAGAACTTGCATGAATGGCCTACAAACCACCAAAACACATGGAAAATGGACAAACATGGACAAGGGTGGGTTTACGGCCGTAAACCCATGAGTTTACGACCGTAAACTCCCCAAGGGTGGTCCAAGAACCGTAAACCCTAATTCCTAGGCCATTTCATGTCCCGATCACTTCCTAAGCCATGGAATCAACCTTAGAACCTACCCGTGTGCAAGATAAGGTCATTGATCAACCAAGAACACATCACCCATGAGTTTACGACCGTAAACTCATGGGGGATGTGGTCTTTGGACCGTAAACTCCCCTGAGGGTTTACACTTGAAGAGTAAACACCTTATCTAGGCCCTACACTCCTTAGATACAACCCGTACCATCCCAAACACTTGAATTGAAGTGTTTTCGTGCCTCAGAGTGTATTATCCTGCTATCTTAGTAAATCAAAGTCTAATTAGATACAATTATGTATCTCTTCATGTTACATAGGAACCTCACGCGTGTTCAAACCCTAAACTGATACTTAGCATCTAAATCGGCACATTCTATCCAGGTGAGTACATACCCCTACACCATTTTCTGTGTTTTTCATGTTTTCAGGGGGGGGGGAGGGGGAATACAAGCAAAAGTACAAGGAAACTTGTACTCAAATCTATTATTTCGTATGACATAACTACATGTTCAATATCTTTTAAACATTGAAATCCGTATTAACCAACCGTCTAACTCGTGGAGTTAGTTTTCAAAACCAATTGTGAAACTCATTTATAAAATGTTACATTTTTACATTTCACAAGGATTTCATGTCATTTCATAAACCGGGATTTTCTATACTATTACTTGTAAAGTTCATTATTTTTATGATTGGAGACACGTCCTCGGTAACACTCCACATGGATACGAGAGTGGAGGACTACTCCCGTAACCAGAATCTCTTGGAGGGAGAGCGTGAATTGAGTGTATAGATCTATACGGGGCTGACTACCCCGCACCCTGCTGCTAGCTACAGTAGGATCGTCAGGTCCATGGGTGACAAAAGTCATAAAATGATGATGGACTTCTTATTGCCATATCTAGTCTAACGTATGGTTATGGAACTCGCAACTTAGATAATGGAGATTTACTGATAAAGTAATAACGAACCTAGTGAACTAACCTCCTAGTAATAACTGTCTTTGATTACTACTAGTTCACTACTTACTTATTAGTTTTGTGTACGTGTCAAAACTAACATGCTTACCATGGGATAACTAGTCATTCAGTATACTTCACTTAATCGATACAAGTATGGTAGATACTTGTACACATCATTTCAGAATCAATAACCAGCGAATGTTTTTCATAAGAAAACATAGGGTTTTCTTGGGATAACGTAACTTTTCATAAACAAGGTTGTATGGTACATCTAACGAGAAATCAAATCATGTTTTCATAAGGAAACTTGCAGGATTTTCTTAATTCAAATTGTGTAACAAAGGGTTAACCAAACTACTTTTATAAGAAAATACGGGATTTTCTTGGATATCAACTGTTCATGAAACTAAAGGAAACTGAATCTTTTTCCAGAAAACAAACCGCTTATGAACTCACCAGCTATATGCTGATATTTTAAAACTGCTTGTATTCTCAGGGCATCCATAGATAGGTACTCCTACTAACTTTTTGGAGAAGACGGAGCATATAGAAGACTCGTCTTTACTTTTGTTCTAACCAATGTATCTAAGGAAAACTCGTAGTACTTTATTTTCAAACAAATGTAAAACTTTTTCATGTAATGTAATGGTTGTGTTTATTATGCTTGCTATGTACATTGGTTGTGATACTCTACATGACGTCACTCCGCCCCGGAACGTTTCCGCCATCGGTTTCGGGGTGTGACAGATTGGTATCAGAGCCCTTGTTTATAGTGAACTAAGTATACCAAACCTTACATGGTATACAACTATAAACACTACGGGGCCTAAGTGCTCTAAACTAAAAGTATGCTTTTAAAATACGAGAATTTTTATAAAAGTATACAAGTATTCCCGAGCACCGAAATCCGTATCGCGAAGAGAACAAAGCATAAGTAATTTGGGTGTTGTGCACTGTGGTTAAACCTGGGCAGTTATGTAGTCATGTCTAGGGTCAATATAGCCTGATCAGCTATATTTATTCGAGACACGGCCAACATGTGCTTGGGAGTGACTGTGGTGTACAGCAGGCCTATAACTTACCTAATATCCATTCAACATAAAATACTATGGGAGCATTTTAGTCCGAACCAAATACCTCATGGAAATCCGTTCCGAGTGTTACTATTCATTCCTCCCTTAGCGATAGCTTACTTACTTTAAGTAATTTTCCTGTCCTATCGCTTAGTAGAACACTCTAAAATTTTTTATGACATATATCCTTGCTTCATATCTCTAAATTCTATCCTCCTTTTTCTTGGTCATTTCAGATCAAGATGCCTCCCCGAAGAAGATCTACCAGGAGAAGCAACGACACTCCTCCACCACCGCCTCCTCCCCAATTTGATCCTGTCATGTTTCAGACAGCTGTTACTGCTGCAGTGGCTGCTGCCATGTCGCAAATAAATTCCGGTGGATCTGGTGGTCAGGGAAGTGGTGTGCATCCTCAATTACAGGAAAGTGGTCAGGGACACCAAAAGGAGTGCTCCTATAAAGACTTCATGAACGTAAAACCCACATCTTTCGACGGCAAAGGAGGTGTTATTGCTCTGACTCAATGGTTTGCAAAGATTGAGTCCATATTCGAGATTTGCACAGTCTCCGAATCCAACAAAGTGAAGTACGCCGCTTTCACTTTCCTCAACAAAGCATTAACCTGGTGGAACGGCCGGGTCAAGTCCTTAACCCTGCCAGTGGCAAATTCCATGGGTTGGGACAAACTGAAGGAACTCATGATAGCCCAGTATTGCCCACGGGGCGAGATGCAGAAACTCGAACACGAACTCTGGACCCTAAAGATGAAGGGTTCTGACATTGCCTCTTACACTTCTAGGTTCGAGGACCTAGCACTCCTTTGTCCAGGAATGATATCCCCGGAAAGCAAAAAGATCGAACGATTCATTTGGGGGCTGACCCAGCCAACCAAGGGAAATGTTTTGTCTGCGGAGCCGGAAACCTTCGATAGCGCCAAGTGTTTGGCACAAATTCTGATTGATCATAGCGACGATCCCGAGGAAATAGCCACCGCCTCTGATCCGGCTAAAGGGAGCAGTGAAAACAAGAAGAAATCCTGGAACAAACGAAAGGGTCAGGGTTCGCAAGGATCCTCCAAGAAACAGCAAACTATGGCGGTCCACGCTGCTACTACCCCTGTTGCTACTCCTGCCACCCAGGCTCCTACCAGCAGGTACACTGGTACCCTTCCTCGGTGTGACAAGTGTAACTACCACCATAATCCCGGCCCGTGCCGGGAGATGTCATGCACAAGCTGTGGCAAAAAGGGGCACACGATGCGATTTTGTAGAACCCCAGCTCAACCAACAAATCAAGCCTCTGGAGCGGGTGTTGGTCGAGCCTGCTACAACTGTGGGGAGGTCGGGCATTTCAAGAGGGACTGCTCTAAAGCAGCAACAACCAACAACACCGGGAGAGTTCTAACCATGGGACAAGAAGAGGCAGTCGCTGACCCCACCGTTGTCACGGGTACGTTTCTCATCGACAACTCTTATGCATGCATTCTTTTCGATTCTGCTGCTGAAAGGAGCTTTGTTAGTCACGCATTCAAACAATTTCTTAAACAAAAATCCCAACCATTAACCGAAAAGTTTACCGTCGAAATGGCTAACGGTGAGAAAGAGAGCACTAACGAGATATACGTAGGGTGTACCCTATCCTTAAACGACCGTTCATTTCTCATTGACCTTATGCCAGTCTCCATAAAAAGCTTTGATGTCATCGTTGGCATGGATTGGTTGAGCCCCAATCGTGCAGACATCCTCTGTTTCGAAAAAGCTATCCGTCTCAATCTTCCTTCGGATGAAACTCTTGTAATCTACGGGGATAAACTCAGTTCAAACCTTCGCATCATTTCGTGCATCAAAACCCAAAAACTTCTGCGGAAGGAGTGTTATGCATTCTTAGCCCATGTCGTTAACGAAAAGCAGGAAGTTAAAGACCTCGAGAGCATCCCCGAAGTCTGCAACTTTCCTGATGTCTTTCTAGTGGATCTCCCAGGAATCCCTCCTGAACGCCCAGTGGAGTTTCGTATCGACTTAATCCCCGGAGCTACCCCCGTAGCCAAATCTCCTTATCGATTAGCTCCGGCAGAAATGCAGGAGTTATCTAGTCAGCTCAATGAGCTGCTCAGTAAAGGATTCATCAGACCGAGTTCCTCGCCGTGGGGAGCCCCGATCTTATTCGTGAAAAAGAAAGATGGATCTTTTCGAATGTGTATCGATTACCGAGAGCTGAACAAGCTCACGATCAAAAACCGCTATCCTCTTCCTCGAATAGATGACCTCTTCGATCAACTTCAAGGAGCTAGCTACTTTTCCAAAATCGATTTAAGATCAGGGTACCATCAGCTGCGAGTCCATGAGGGTGACGTTCCCAAAACAGCCTTTCAGACTCGATATGGTCACTATGAATTCGTAGTTATGCCCTTCGGTCTAACCAACGCGCCGGCGGTGTTCATGGATTTGATGAACCGGGTGTGTCGTCCATTTCTGGACAAGTTTGTTATCGTGTTCATTGACGACATACTTGTCTATTCCAAAAGCGAAGAGGATCACAAACAACACTTGAGGCTAGTGTTGGAAACTCTTAGATCGGAGAAACTGTACGCGAAATTCCCCAAATGTGAATTCTGGATCCGGAAGGTTACTTTCCTTGGTCACGTGGTAAGCAAGGAGGGCATACACGTGGATCCTTCCAAGATCAAAGCGATAGAAAACTGGTCAGCACCGAAGACACCCACCGAAATCCGTCAATTCTTGGGTCTCGCTGGCTACTATCGCAGATTTATCCAAAATTTCTCCAAAATTGCCAAACCCTTAACCACTCTAACTCAGAAAGGTGTACCCTTTTGTTGGAGCGAAAAGCAAGACGCTGCGTTCCAAACACTGAAGCGAGCCTTGTGCAGCGCACCTATCCTGTCCCTTCCCGATGGGACGGAAGACTTCGTTGTCTACTGCGATGCGTCCAATCAAGGTCTCGGTTGTGTCCTAATGCAACGAGGCAAGGTTATCGCCTATGCCTCCAGACAACTGAAAGTACACGAAGTCAACTACACGACTCACGACCTAGAATTGGGAGCAGTGGTCTTCGCATTAAAAATCTGGAGACATTATCTCTACGGAACTAAGTGCACTATCTTCACTGACCGGAAAAATCTACAGCACATCCTCGACCAAAAGGAGCTGAACATGAGACAACGGCGATGGGTTGAACTACTCAACGACTACGAGTGTGAAATCCGCTACCATCCCGGCAAGGCCAATGTGGTGGCAGATGCCCTCAGCCGGAAAGAATACTCAGGTCGTAAGGTGAAGGCACTGACTATGACTATCCATTCCCACTTATCCGCGCAAATCAAAGAGGCTCAGCTGGAAGCCTTAAGACCAGAAAACGTGTCAGGCGAAGCCCTGAGAGGAATGGATAAGAATCTTGAGATCAGAAACGACGGAGTCTATTGTTTCATGGACCGAATCTGGACCCCAAATTTCGGAGGCTTCAGAGAGGTTGTCATGAACGAAGCTCATAATACTAAATACTCCGTACACCCAGGTTCGGATAAGATGTACCTGGATCTCAAGAAATTGTACTGGTGGCCAAATATGAAGGCCGAAATCGCTACCTTCGTGGGCAAGTGCCTGACTTGCGCCAAAGTGAAGGTCGAATATCAAAAACCCTCCGGCCTACTCCAACAACCCGAAATACCTGAATGGAAATGGGAAATGATTACTATGGATTTCATTACCAAGTTACCCAAATCTCCGAGTGGGTACGACACCATTTGGGTAATTGTCGACCGACTGACCAAACCTGCTCACTTCCTTCCTATCAAGGAAAACTTCAAAATGGGGAGACTCACGCGAATCTACATCCAAGAGGTGGTCCGACTGCACGGTGTACCTGTGTCCATCATTTCCGATCGGGATAGCAAGTTCACTTCTAGGTTCTGGCAGTCACTACAGAAGGCTCTTGGAACTAAGCTGGATATGAGCACAGCTTACCATCCTCAAACAGATGGACAAAGTGAGAGAACCATCCAAACCTTGGAAGACATGTTGAGAGCCTGCGTCATCGACTTCGGCGCGTCATGGGATACTCATCTTCCTTTGGTTGAATTTTCTTATAACAACAGCTACCATACCAGCATCAAGGTTGCGCCGTTCGAAGCCCTCTATGGCCGCAAGTGCAGATCCCCTCTGTGCTGGGCTGAGGTGGGTGACACGCAGCTGGTCAAGGGACAAGTCCCTGACAGCACTCTCACTGGTCCAGAAATCATCCGCGAAACCACTGAAAAGATTGTACAAATCCGAGAACGACTTAAGGCCTCCCGAGATAGACAAAAGAGCTACGCCGATAAACGACGAAAACCCTTGGAATTCCTGGTTGGAGACCGTGTATTGTTGAAAGTCTCACCCTGGAAGGGCATGATACGCTTCGGAAAGCGTGGAAAACTTAACCCAAGGTACATAGGACCTTTCGAAATCCTAGCCAGGATTGGTCCCGTGGCTTACAGACTCCGATTACCTCATGAACTTAGCAATATTCACCCTGTCTTCCACTTCTCAAACCTTAAAAAGTGTCTTTCTGATGAGACCCTTGTGATTCCTCTGGATGAGATCGAAATCAACGAAAACCTGAACTTTGTGGAAGAGCCCATCGAAATCATGGATAGAGAGATCAAACGAACGAAACAAAGCCGCATCCCGATAGTGAAGGTTCGCTGGAACGCCAAGCGGGGACCCGAATTCACTTGGGAACGCGAAGACTCGATGAAAACGAAATACCCGCATCTCTTTCCAATTCCATGATTTGTATCTAAATTCTAAATTTCGGGACGAAATTTCCTCTAACGGGGGGGATAATGTGACAACCCGAAAGATATTCCGTTAACATAACCCATACCGTTAATAAAATTTATTTTATTTTGGGTTTTTCTGTTCACTTTCAAATTAAATAATTCATTTAGAATTATTATTATAATTTCCTATGTGTTGAAACGAAATATTTATTTGAGTGAAAACACTCTAAATAATCTTTTGAAAATTTCTAGACTATGACTAGTGCGGGTAATGGTTATTTATCCGGGTAAAATATTAAGCTCCGTTTAATGCCGGTATTGGGTGTATTCCCACCGGGTCACTAACTCTAGTCATATATAAAGGATGAGTGGGCACTTTTGAGCCCTTTTCCCCACTTCAACTTTCTCTCTCTACTCTCTCTCTAGAAATCGAACTCTCTCAAGAAATCTTCACTTTCAAGCTCTAACGGGGGGGATAATTTGAACCTCCCAAAAATCACCAAAAGTATGTGTTTACGGTTTGGGGGAGCCTCCCAAAACCGTAAACTCCTTCAATGGGGGTTTTGAAGCCCCAAAACCCTTCCAAACCTCTTCTAATGCTTAGATCCTTACATGCATGGAGTTAGAACCACAAGATCATGAATTTTTGGCCATGAACATGAGTTTACGGTTCTTGAATGTTCAAGAACCGTAAACACCCTTTCATGGGGTTTTGATGCTCCTTAACCCTTCCAATGCATGTCTAATGGCCTTGAAACTTGCTTGGATGATCTTAGAACCCTAAAACATGTCCAAATGAGCATAAACTTGAGTTTACGGTTTGGGAAAATCTCCCAAAAACCGTAAACACCTTCCAAGGGTGTTTTAATGCTCCAAACACTTTGCATGGCTTGTATTTGAGTCTAGAACTTGCATGAATGGCCTACAAACCACCAAAACACATGGAAAATGGACAAACATGGACAAGGGTGGGTTTACGGCCGTAAACTCATGAGTTTACGACCGTAAACTCCCCAAGGGTGGTCCAAGAACCGTAAACCCTAATTCCTAGGCCATTTCATGTCCCGATCACTTCCTAAGCCATGGAATCAACCTTAGAACCTACCCGTGTGCAAGATAAGGTCATTGATCAACCAAGAACACATCACCCATGAGTTTACGACCGTAAACTCATGGGGGATGTGGTCTTTGGACCGTAAACTCCCCTGAGGGTTTACACTTGAAGAGTAAACACCTTATCTAGGCCCTACACTCCTTAGATACAACCCGTACCATCCCTAACACTTGAATTGAAGTGTTTTCGTGCCTCGGAGTGTATTATCCTGCTATCTTAGTAAATCAAAGTCTAATTAGATACAATTATGTATCTCTTCATGTTACATAGGAACCTCACGCGTGTTCAAACCCTAAACTGATACTTAGCATCTAAATCGGCACATTCTCGCCAGGTGAGTTCATACCCCTACACCATTTTCTGTGTTTTTCATGTTTTCAGGGGGGGGGGGAATACAAGCAAAAGTACAAGGAAACTTGTACTCAAATCTATTATTTCGTATGACATAACTACATGTTCAATATGTTTTAAACATTGAAATCCGTATTAACCAACCGTCTAACTCGTGGAGTTAGTTTTCAAAACCAATTGTGAAACTCATTTATAAAATGTTACATTTTTACATTTCACAAGGATTTCATGTCATTTCATAAACCGGGATTTTCTATACTATTACTTGTAAAGTTCATTATTTTTATGATTGGAGACACGTCCTCGGTAACACTCCACATGGATACGAGAGTGGAGGACTACTCCCGTAACCAGAATCTCTTGGAGGGAGAGCGTGACTTGAGTGCATAGATCTATACGGGGCTGACTACCCCGCACCCTGCTGCTAGCTACAGTAGGATCGTCAGGTCCATGGGTGACAAAAGTCATAAAATGATGATGGACTTCTTATTGCCATATCTAGTCTATCGTATGGTTATGGAACTCGCAACTTAGATAATGGAGATTTACTGATAAAGTAATAACGAACCTAGTGAACTAACCTCCTAGTAATAACTGTCTTTGATTACTACTAGTTCACTACTTACTTATTAGTTTTGTGTACGTGTCAAAACTAACATGCTTACCACGGGATAACTAGTCATTCAGTATGCTTCACTTAATCAATACAAGTATGGTAGATACTTGTACACATCATTTCAGAATCAATAACCAGCGAATGTTTTTCATAAGAAAACATAGGGTTTTCTTGGGATAACGTAACTTTTCATAAACAAGGTTGTATGGTACATCTAACGAGAAATCAAATCATGTTTTCATAAGGAAACTTGCAGGATTTTCTTAATTCAAATTGTGTAACAAAGGGTTAACCAAACTACTTTTATAAGAAAATACGGGATTTTCTTGGATATCAACTGTTCATGAAACTAAAGGAAACTGAATCTTTTTCCAGAAAACAAACCGCTTATGAACTCACCAGCTATATGCTGATATTTTAAAACTGCTTGTATTCTCAGGGCATCCATAGACAGGTACTCCTACTAACTTTTTGGAGAAGACGGAGCATATAAAAGACTCGTCTTTACTTTTGTTCTAACCAATGTATCTAAGGAAAACTCGTAGTACTTTATTTTCAAACAAATGTAAAACTTTTTCATGTAATGTAATGGTTGTGTTTACTATGCTTGCTATGTACATTGGTTGTGATACTCTACATGACGTCACTCCGCCCCGGAACGTTTCCGCCATCGGTTTCGGGGTGTGACAACGTTTCGGGGTGTGACAACGCTTCGCTATACATTGTACAATTATAGGAGGACTCTGTAAGTATCACCCCATAAAGTTACCTTAAAGCTCATAGATTCTTTAGTCACTTTCATTCTCGCACGACAAGCCCACATAGATGTAACCGCTTCCTCATAGTAGACAACAGAAGAGTCCAGGAGGAACAAGAACAATTTCATGAGAAGTTTTCAAAGAGGGATCATCCAAAGTAACCAAAACGTCTTACACGTCACACTATTAAATAATAATCTTGTTAAATGAGCGAGTGGAAACACTGCTCACATTATATGTTAAGATTATTTTCTTACATGCAGCTGGTAACAGTTATTCAGGAAACAGATATTCATTCGAGGATAGTTATTTCAAATTAATAGAGTTTAGTAGGTATAGACTCTTTTATGAATTGTTTCCAGAACCCTGTGGAAGTCAGGACCCGATACATCCAGAACTAGGATAACCTTGTCTTTTCAGCTTTCGGCTTGTGCCCATTGCTTTAGACTTATTCCGTCTCATCTTTGTATTCTTTTAGCAAAGATGCCTCCTCACAGATCTAACAGACGCACTACTCCGATAACTCCAACGCCGCCTCCTACGCAAATCGGTATGGCAGCTATAAACGCTGCAGTGGCTGCGGCTGTGGCAACAGCCATGGCTCAATATCACCCGATCAGTACCAGTGGAGGTGGAACGCCTACTGATTCTACTCAGGGTGAGGTCCCCGTACGCTCGAGAAAGTTCTCCTACAAGGACTTCACCAAATGCCAGCCATTGTCCTTTAATGGGACTGAAGGAATCATTGCCCTCTTGCAATGGTTCGAGAAAACAGAGTCGATCTTCGAAATCTGTTTATGCCCAGAAGGAAGCAAAGTGAAGTTTGCTTCCTGCACCTTCTCTGGCAAGGCCCTAACATGGTGGAACAGCCATGTTAAGTCACTGACTCTATCAGTGGCTAACTCAATAGGTTGGGAAAACCTAAAAGAGTTAATGCGGGAGGAATACTGCCCGTTAGGCAAAATTCAAAAACTGGAACAAGAGCTGTGGGATCTCACTATGGTCGGCTCAGACATAGTGACCTACACAGACCGGTTCAGCGAGCTAGCAGCTCTATGCCCCGGGATGGTTACCCCGGAGAGCAAGAAGATAGAAAGATACATTTGGGGTCTGACTGCTCCGACCCAAGGAAATGTGTTGTCTTCTAACCCAGCCACGTTCGATAGTGCTAAACGCCTGGCTCAACGGCTCATCCACCACGGAGTCCGCCATGGTGTGAAAGTCCCTATTCCCGAGCCATCGAGGGAAGAGGACTATAATCAGAAGTCGGGGAACAAGATGAAGAAGAAGCGAACAACACAGGACACCCCGCAAGAGCAACGAGCGAGTACTATGTACGCTGCTACAATGCCTATTGCTTCAGCACCTGCCAGTCGCTATGCTGGAACCCTCCTGAAGTGTGGAAAGTGGAACTTTCACCACACCGGAGTATGCCGGGAAATGCAGTGTTTGACCTGCCACAGAAAGGGACACACAGTCCGTTTCTACAGGGCACCGGCTCAACCGATCTCCCAAGTCCCCTGGAGCTGACAAAAACCAAGCCTGCTATGGCTGTGGTGAGGCTGGACATTTTCAGAGAGACTGCCCGATAGTAAAGAACTCAGGCACGGATGGACGCATTCTGATGATCACCGCAGGAGAATCTACCCCAGAGTCGTGGATGAGTAGCGGTACGTTTTCGAAATAGTAATTACTTTTAAAAATTAATTTATATTCATATCAGATTAAAATTTGGGGATAACACCTAAAAGTAATTATAATAACTCACATGTTGAAATAGCTCACAGTATTCAAGAGAACTAAAAGATCCGTTTAGAGAAGCTATTATGGCTTACCATATACATCAGGGTTGTGCACAACTAAGATGTTGTAGACGTAGAGTGAGTGACTCCGCTTAGGTCCCCATTCCTTAATTGGTTGAGGATTTGAGGCAGAGTTACTCAGTTGACTGCTTGGTTCATCTTAAATATTCATAACTTGTATATGACAGGCAATTGTAGTGGTACCAAGGAGGATCATGATGTAAAGTATCCCCACCAGTTATTAGAGCACTTTCATTTATATGTATGCGCACATAGCGGTACGATACGTAGGTGTGTTAACATCAAAGAGAAAACAGGAAACACGGGAAAATTTACAAAGAGTACATTTTCGAACATACTAGGAGTACATTGTCGAACATACTAGAAGTACAGTATCGATCATACAAGGGATACATCATCGTATATCAGACGTTTCTTTCATTTGACCAAAACTTTGTTTAGTAAAGAGTCCGTTACTATCTTTCGTCATGAGTTGGCGTGGTCCTCACCATACTGAGTTCATATGTTTCTATCGCCTCGATCGGCAAGTTCTCGAAACTTTCGTCATTCGTATCGAAAGTCCGACCTAAACCTCAGTTTTATGTTTCGTATTCTAAACCCCCGAAGTACTCGTGCGAATAGTACTTTGTCCTCCGAAGCCTTATCGTCAGATGTCCGCAGACTGTCAAGAAATACCACTCGTCCAACAGACCAAGTTCGAGCACAGAGGCTATGGACGAATACAGCCCACCTATCACTATTTAGTGTATACGCAAGGGTGGTATATGATTATGATTACGCAAATTTAGTATGTGTGTTCCCGCCCTATCTCCTGTTCCTTGTTTGGTTGTGGACCTGGGGCAGAGTCGCACATCCGACTGTCTTACTAATCCTAATTATATACGACTTTTATACACGAGGTAATGATAGATGGACCAAGTACGAATCCTATCATGAACAGAAGGGCAAAGTTGCCAGGCCTACGAGTAGGTATTCTGCCAATCAGAGGAGCACAACCCCAGTAGTAATGCTAAGAAAGCTAATTTCGGGACGAAATTCCATCTAACGGGGGGATGATGTGACAACCCAAAAAAATTTTACTTTTAAAAGCCCAGTCAATCAACTCAACGGAGTGTCAGACTCATTGGTAATGAGTTCTGGCCCGGTTAAAAGTCATTCTAAGGAGTTTTAAGCCTAAAACACTTAAGGAATAAGCGTTAGAAAGTACCTGCTAGAACCACAGTATAGCAAATCAAACCTTAACCTCATCAAAATGAGTTCATGGCCACCAGACCATGAGTTTACGGCCGTAAACTCATGTGGCCGTAAACTCAAGTGCATATATATGATACTTGGCCATTTCTAGTCATTTCTTCCTTCCTTGGCCGACTTTCCTTCAAATTGTGACAACCCGAAATTTCTATTCTGTACAACCTCTCACTTCGATAAGAGTCAGAACAGTTTCTGCTAACTTTCAGGCTTTTTGGATTAAGTTCTAGTGTTTTAAAGTTAGTAATTCAGGAGATGACAAGAGAGAGGATGCCCTAGGGTTTATTGTGCAACAATAATGTCCCAAAACTCCAAAAGTTTGGAGTTTACGGCCTAAACAAATGTGTTTATGGCCGTAAACCCTAAAAAGGGGGTATAAATATGACACTTAGTCTTAATTTACCACTTTTCACATTTTCAAGATCCAAAACCAAATTCTCTCTCAAGTATCATCCAACATTTCTTCAAGATCTTCAACTTGTAAGTGTTTCTAGCCCTAATAAGTTGATATCTATCATAATCTAGTGATCTAACATGATTCCATCTGTGAAATCATTCCAAAAGTGTAGATCTTCAAGTTTCACCAAGAACACTAAGAACACACACTAGTGTTCTTGGACTTTTAGCACCTTTTCAAGCTTCTACCTAGTAAGTACTCTTACCCTAGTGTGTTATAAGTCTTGTTACACTTCTAAACATCAAGAAAACACCCATGAAACAAAGGATCAAAGGTGTTTACGGTCCAAGAACAGCTTGGACCGTAAACCCTGTTAAGGGTGCCAAAGTGTGCCCTAGTTGCTGCTAAGCCTTGGAAACTAGTCTAGACCCCTTCATTAATGTGTTTAGTACTTGAAAACATCAAAATACCATAAATCATTTGGGATTACGGCCATAAACCCAAAGACAAATGGTCAAAGGACCGTAAACTCCCTAAAGGAGTGAAATGGTGCCCTAATCTCTTCCTAAGGCTTAAACATGAAGTAGGAATGCTTCTTGTGATCTTTAAGGCTTCAAAACACAAAATGGTCAAAGAAACATGAGTTTACGGCCGTAAACTCATGGGTTTACGACCGTAAACTCAAGGAGTTATGGTCACAAAACCGTAAACTCCAAGAAAGTTTACCCTTGAACCCCAAACTTAATATCAAGGTCCTACCACCCTTAGATGCAATCCTTATGACTTATAGCACTTAAATCAAGTGTTTTACTTGTCTTAGGATGTCTTAAACTTGATTAACTAGTTGTTTTATGACTAATTGAATACATATATGTGATTATATGTTAACTAGGATCATTGTGTGTGTACAAGTCTTCACTTGACACTTAGGATCCAACATCATTCAGTTCATCCACAACCACCCACTTCAGGTGAGTTCATACCCATTAATCAATCTTTTAAATGATTTTAAATGCTTTCATGGGGGGGGGGGAATACAAGTAGAAAACAGGAAATTATAGAATCAATCACATGTGATTTATGACTGTGTTTTGAACCAACTGATTTCACATACTTCAAAATGTGATAAATACAATAGTTTTCGATTGTTTTATACTTTGTTATCAAATTAGTTACTTTTGAATTATTTTATAAACTGACATCAAGTCATCATTATTTATTGTTCAAAACTCTTAAATGTTTTACAAAACCTCCTTCAACTTATTGTTAAAAACCATATCTATACACTTATGTTTCATATACATATGTATTGATATGAGAGCTTTCATTCTTTCTTCAGTTCCAACACTCTTGTGTAGCAAGGGTGTATAAACCTACTTGGACATTCAATTTACATTCCAGTAAAATATTATAGGTATAGTTTAGGGGATACAAACTACTATTCCTATTACAAGGAATTACACAAGAGTCAGTTCATTCATGAGTCTATACTAATACATTACATACAATATGAAGAGATACTATTACATGGATACTATTACATAGATACTATATGATGAGATACTGTTACATATCATATGTATAGATACTATTATATATGTACGGGACTAACCATTCTACACCCAGCTGTTAGCTACAGAGGGAAAATGCACATCGACGGATGTCTACGGTTAATACTATTCGGCAATTACTATGCCGTGTTTATCCTAGTACCAAAGGATAATACTTAAATGATTATATAATTTCCCTTTTACTTTTATTTTGTGACACATTCACATAAACGATGAGGTAGACTATATATTTATAATAATAGTCACACATGGGAAAAACTTTCATTTATACAAAAATGCATCTTTCAAAGCATTCAGGTCTTGGTAGAAGACTACCTTTTATACTAGTAGGAAATATGGGATTTTCTAGGGTTTTCACACTTATACTAAATGTTTTATTAAACATTTACAAGTCTTTCATAACAGCTTTTCAAATCAATGACACCATAATACTTATGAATTCACAAGCTTTATGCTGATCTACGCTTTCAAAATAACTTGTATTCTCAGGTCACCAGTAGACAGGTACGATGACCAGGTTTTGAGAAGACGGAGCACAGACAAGACTCGTCTTTTATTTTGATTACATATTTGGTGTCTTATTACTATGAAAGAACACTCATGTATTAAAACTTGACTTTTAATGCAATGGATGATGTTGCTTGTTTACTACTTTGCACTGTTATGAAACTTTACATGACGTCCTCCACCCCTGAACGTTTCCGCCGTTCTTGGTTTTGGGGTCCGACAGATTGGTATCAGAGCTTTGTTTATAGTGAATTCAGTATATCAACCCATAAAAGATATACAGACTATAAATACATTGGGATTAAAATACTCTGACCAAGAGTTTATACTTTTAAATAATAAAATATTTAACTAAGTATACATGCCTACATTCATACTAAAATCAGTGTCACAATGACAAGAACAAAAGTATTACGATTGTTGAATATCACAAGTAAGCTCGGGGATGTATGGTCAGTCCTGGGAGTGGCATAGCCTGATCAACTATGCTGGTCCGAGGAGTGATTAGCATATGCCTAAGAATGGTTGTGATATGGCAACAAGTCTAAAAACTTACCAACATTACCACAATGAAATACCATAGGGGTATTTGGTGTTACTATAATTACTTATTTGAGAACTAAAGGGTCTTTATCAGTACGTCAATAGTTGCTGAGTGGATACACTAAAATTATATGTATCTAGGACGTCATAGACTTAGAATCTGTGAATCTTTGCTTTACTTCTTGTCGTTGTTTGGTTGTAGGCTTAGAGTTAGGGTCACTTATTCGAAGGTTTATCCTGTCCTGAGTACATATAACTGGTATGCACTAAACAAGCATTGGAGTAACTAATAAAGATCATCTTATAATTATCTTAGTTAGTACGTCTATTAATTTCTTCTTATATCCCTTTTCTCGCGTAGATATCATGGCTGGATTCCATCCCCACGACGACCCGTACTACCCTAACCATGGCAATGCTGGATGGCTCGGAGAAGAGCCAGAGAATGATCACCCAATCCCTTTGGATGATCACGAAGCTGAAGGTTTTTCTGATAATTCAGACTCAGAACCAGAAGTCAACAACCTACCCCCAGCTGCTCAAAACCCAAACCTGAACCCTCGTCCAACATTTCAAGGACCCACACCTCTGTGGGCCACAAACTTGAATAGATGGAGTCAGGAACAGGGTCAACCCTTTCCCTACAATGGAGACAGAAGCTTCTACAACCTCACCGAGGGAGGTTCAGCTGACAGGGTCCTGCCCATGATGGTTCGTAGGATTTCCCGGAACACCGAACAGGGTCGAGCCGCTATCGACCGAGTCATGGAGATTGACGCCAACTCTGGCGTTAACACAGTCCACATTCGCCAACTAGAGTCTGCTCATGAAAGGACTCTGGTCCACAATGCAGCTCTGCAGAGAGAACTTGCTGGAACCGAAGCTGAAGTCAGGGAACTTCGAGCTCAGCAAGTAAGATCTGACAGCCGTGTGAGGGACATAGAACGCCTTCTGTCGGAATCAAGAACTCACTCTAGTAGTTCTCGTCGCCGATAGAATCTCATCGACTTCTCTTTTGGATATAACCTAGTTATGTAAAACACTGGTCTAATTCCCTATCTTTGTAAATCTTAGACCTGTTAGGTCTTGATTAGGTCGTAGTCCTGTCGAAATTTTCCCATCTTGGTTGATGTAAGGCCTCCTAATAGGCCATTTTTCACGAACTTGTTACATCTGTAATTCCAGTAATATTGACAGGTACCTAATCTCATGGGAATTATTATCCAAATGCTATCATCTGTTAGTTCTAGATCTACATTTAATCGTGCTGTTGGACTATGGAGAGTTAGTCCATGAGTCATTTTCATCAACTTTCCTATTGAATTCTTATCAATATCTTCATCTTTCTAAGCTTATAGTTAAATGATGCCTCCTCGCAGAAATCCGAGGCGTAACAATAATAACGAAACACCGAACTGGAGGGGTTATGATCTTAAGGCAGTGGATAGAAAAGACAGAAGCAGTCTTTGAAATCTGCGCCTGCCCAGAGAACAATAAGGTCAAGTTTGCTACTTGTACCTTTTCTGACAGAGCTTTAACTTGGTGGAATGGCCACGTTAAGTCACTGACTCTAATAGTGGCAAATTCGATAAGTTGGGAAAACTTGAAAGCCATGCTGATGAGAGAGTACTCTCCACGAGGGGAAATTCAAAAACTCGAACAGGAACTCTAGGGTCTTGAAATGGTTGGTTCTGACATATCAACTTATACTAATAGATTCTGTGATCTTGCAATTCTTTGCCCTGATATGGTTGCTCTTGAGAGCAAGAAAATAGAGAGATATATTTGGGGACTGTCGCCCCAGATCCAGTCAAGTGTGCTAGCATCCAGGCCTCTTACTTTTGACAGCACCAAAGGGCTGGCACCATCTCTTATAGATCACGGAAACCACCAGAACCCAACGATTTCTACACCTGAGCAACAAAAGGGAAACAACAACAACATCAAGAAAAAGGGGTGGAACAAGAGGAAAAGCGGGGCTTCGCAAGAATCCTCAAAGAGACAACAACTAGTTACAATGAATGCTGCCACAGTAACTCCTGTTGTCCCTGCTAATCCCTTACCAGCGAAGCCTTATGCCGGTAATCTTCCGAGGTGCAACAAATGCACCTTCCATCACAACGGACCTTGCCGGGAAATTCAGTGCACTAACTGCAACAGAAGGGGGCATACTGCCCGTTTCTGCAAGACTCCAGCAAGGCCGACCGCTCAAGTTCCTAACGTCGGTATGGGCCAAGCTTGCTACGGTTGTGGCGAAGTGGGCCACTACAAGAGGAACTGCCCTAAGGCAGGGATAGCTGGCGGAGTAGGAAGAGTTCTGGCCATAGGCCAGGAGGAAGCCGTAACTGATCATACAATAGTTACTGGTACGTTTCTCCTCGATAACTCATATGCTTGCATACTTTTCGACAGTGGAGCGGAGAAAAGCTTCGTAAACCAGAAATTTGCACACTTGCTTAAACAAAAACCACGTGCACTAGATAAATCATTCACTGTAGAAATGGCAAACAAGAAAATGGAAAGTACTAACTGCACATACGTAGGTTATACTCTAACTTTAGATGGCCATACTTTTGAGATAGACCTCATGCCGATCCCAATTAAAAGTTTCGACGTCATTATCGGCATGGATTGGTTGAGTCTTCATCGCGCCGACATCTTGTGCTTTGAAAAAGCAGTTCATCTTAACCTTCCTAACAGCGAAACTCTAGTTATCTACGGCGACAAACCTAGTACGAACCTTCACATCATTTCGTGCATACAAGCTCAGAAGTGCTTGCGAAAGGAATATCATGCATTCCTCGTGCACATTGTCGATACGAGTCAAGAAGTGAAAGATATTCAGAACATCCCAGAAGTACGCGACTTTCTCGACATCTTTCCAGAAGAACTTCCAGGATTACCACCACAACGCCAAGTCGAGTTCAGAATCGACTTAGTGCCAGGGGCTACTCCAGTAGCCAAATCTCCATATCGTCTGGCACCAACAAAGATGCAGGAACTTTCCAGTCAGCTTAACGAACTTCTCCAGAAGGGATTCATTAGGCCAAGCTTCTCACCATGGGGAGCATCGGTCTTGTTCGTCAAGAAGAAAGACGGATCGTTTCGTCTGTGCATCGACTACAGGAAACTCAACAAGCTTACCATTAAAAATCGTTATCCCTTACCCCGCATTGACGATTTATTTGATCAACTTCAAGGAGCCAACTACTTCTCGAAGATAGATCTACGATCCGGATACCACCAACTATGAGTGTTAGAGGAGGATGTTCCAAAGACAGCCTTCCGAACTCGTTATGGGCACTACGAATTCGTAGTGATGCCGTTCGGATTAACAAACGCGCCCGCTGTATTCATGGATTTAATGAATAGGGTGTGTCGTCCTTACTTGGATCAGTTCGTCATTGTCTTCATCGATGACATACTCATCTACTCTCGAAGTAAGGAGGAACATAGGTAACACCTATGAAGAGTCTTAGAAACATTACGATCGGAGAAGCTCTATGCGAAGTTCTCAAAGTGCGAATTTTGGATTCGAAGAGTCGAATTCTTGGGCCACGTAGTTAGTGAAGAGGGAATTCACGTGGACCCTTCCAAAATCAAGGCCATTGAGAACTGGTCAGCACCTAAGACAGCTACAAAAATTCGTCAATTTCTAGATCTCGTTGGCTACTATCGCAGGTTCATTCAGAACTTCTCCCGCATTGAGAAACCTCTCACAACACTGACCCAGAAGGGCGTGGCCTTTGACTGGGAAGAGAAGCAAGAGAGAGCGTTCTAAATGCTCAAGCGAGCCTTGTGCACCGCACCAATACTATCCCTCCCCGAAGGGATAGAAGACTTCGTTGTCTATTGTGATGCTTCAAATCAAGGGCTCGGCTATGTTCTGATGCAACGAGGTAAGGTCATCGCCTATGCCTCGAGGCAGCTGAAGACACACGAGGTCAACTACACCATACATGATCTTGAGCTAGGAGCAGTCGTGTTTGCTCTGAAGATCTGGAGACACTACCTGTATGCTACAAAAAACATGATCTTTACAGACCACAAAAGCCTACAACATATATTCGACCAGAAGGAGCTCAACATGAGACAACGACGGTGGGTCGAGCTACATAGTGATTACGAATGTGAAATTCGTTATCATCCAGGTAAAGCCAACGTTGTAGCTGACGCCCTAAGTCGGAAAGAATACTCTGGTTGTAGAGTCAAATCTTTGACTCTAACTATCCATTCACACTTGTCCACGCAAATTAAGGAGGCTCAGCTCGACGCTTTGAAACCTGAAAATGTGGCGAGTGAAACCCTAAGAGGGATGGATAAGAATTTTGAAGTCAAGGGTGGCGGAGCCTTATACCTCATGGATTGGATCTGGACACCGAAACACGGTGGTTTCAGAGACTTGGTCGTGACCGAGGCACACAAACTCGTTATTCCGTCCACCCAGGTTCAGATAAGATGTATCTGGATCTGAAAAAGCTATACTGGTGGCCTAACATGAAAGCAGAGATTGCTACCTTCGTAAGTAAATGCCTTACTTGCGCCAAGGTCAAGGTCGAATACCAGAAACCCTCCGGTCTTCTACAACAACCAGAGATACCGGAATGGAAGTGGGAGCGGATCACTATGGACTTCATAACCAAGTTGCCCAAGACAACGGGTATACTTGATACCATATGGGTCATCGTTGACAGATTGACCAAGTCTGCACACTTCCTGCCTATCAAAGAAACCGACAAGATGGAGAAACTTACGAGAACCTACATTCGGGAGATTGTACGAGTGCACGGTGTTCCCATATCCCTTATCTCAGACAGAGATAGTAGATTCACTTCGAGGTTTTGGCAGTCGCTACAAAGTTCCCTAGGAACTAGGCTGGACATGAGTACATCCTACCATCCACAGACCGACAGACAAAGTGAGAGAACTATCCAAACCTTGGAAGATATGTTGCGAGCCTGTGTGATCGACTTTGGAAAAGCATGGGATACTCATTTACCCCTTGTAGAATTTTCCTACAACAACAGTTATCACACGAGTATAAAGGCTGCTCCATTCGAGGCCCTCTATGGCCGAAAGTGCAGATCCCCTATGTGCTGGGCTGAGGTGGGTGATACCCAGTTAGCTAAAGGACGAGTTCCTGAAAGCACTCTCACAGGTCCGGAGATCATTCGGGAAACGACAGAGAAGATCGTTCAGATTCGTGAACGATTGAAAGGCTCTAGTGACCGACAGAAAAGCTACGCTGATAAGCGAAGGAAACCGTTGGAATTCCAGGTGGGCGACCGTGTTCTATTGAAGGTCTCCGCTGAAAGGGTTTGATACGCTTCAGAAAGCGTGGAAAGCTAAATCCAAGGTACATAAGGCCTTTCGAGATTCTCGCAAGAATCGGCCCTGTAGCTTACAAACTTAACTTGCCACGCGAACTCAGTAACGTACACTCTACTTTCCACGTCTCGAACTTGAAAAAGTGTCTGTCTGACGAGACTCTTGTTATCCCACTCGACGAAATCGAGATCAACGAGAGCCTTAACTTCGTGGAAGAACCTGTAGAGATCATGGACCAGGAGGTCAAGAAAACGAAACAAAGCCGTATCCCGATAGTGAAGGTTCGCTGGAACGCCAAGCGAGGACCTGAATTCACTTGGGAGCGAGAGGATCAGATGAAACTGAAATATCCTCATCTTTTTACTTAGTTATTTGTAACTACTTATTTTCCTAAATTCTAATTTCGGGACAAAATTCCTTCTAACGGGGGGATGATGTGACAACCCGAAATTTCTATTCTGTACAACCTCTCACTTCGATAAGAGTCAGAATAGTTTCTGCTAACTTTCAGGATTTTTGGATTAAGTTCTAGTGTTTTAAAGTTAGTAATTCAGGAGATGACAGGAGAGAGGATGCCCTAGGGTTTATTGTGAAACAATAATGTTCCAAAACTCTAAAAGTTTGGAGTTTACGGCCTAAACAAATGTGTTTACGGCCGTAAACCCTAAAAAGGGGGTATAAATATGACACTTAGTCATATTTTACCACTTTTCACATTTTCAAGATCCAAAACCAAATTGTCTCTCAAGTATCATCCAACATTTCTTCAAGATCTTCAACTTGTAAGTGTTTCTAGCCCTAATAAGTTGATATCTACCCTAATCTAGTGATCTAACATGATTCCATCCGTGAAATCATTCCAACAGTGTAGATCTTCAAGTTTCACTAAGAACACCAAGAACACACACTAGTGTTCTTCGACTTTTATCACCTTTTCAAGCTTCTACCTAGTAAGTACTCCTACCCTAGTGTGTTATAAGGCTTGTTACACTTCTAAACATCAAGAAAACACCCAAGAAACAAAGGATCAAAGGTGTTTATGGTCCAAGAACACCTTGGACCGTAAACCCTATTAAGGGTGCCAAAGTGTGCCCTAGTTGCTGCTAAGCCTTGGAAACTAGTCTAGACCCCTTCATTAATGTGTTTAGTACTTGAAAACATCAAAAGACCATAAATCATTTGGGTTTACGGCCATAAACCCAAATACAAATCGTCCAAGGACCGTCAACTCCCTAAAGGAGTGAAATGGTGCCCTAATCTCTTCCTAAGGCTTAAACATGAAGTAGGAATGCTTCTTGTGATCTTTAAGGCTTCAAAAAACAAAATGGTCAAAGAAACATGAGTTTACGACCGTAAACTCATGGGTTTACGATCATAAACTCAAGGAGTTATGGTCACAAAACCGTAAACTCCAAGAGAGTTTACCCTTGAACCCGAAACTCAATAGCAAGGTCCTACCACCCTTAGATGCAATCCTTATGACTTATAGCACTTAAATCAAGTGTTTTACATGTCTTAGGATGTCTTAAACTTGATTAATTAGTTGTTTTATGACTAATTGGATACATATATGCGATTATATGTTAACTAGGATCATTGTGTGTGTACAAGTCTTGAGTTGACACTTAGGATCCAACATCATTCAGTTCATCCACAACCACCCACTTCAGGTGAGTTCATACCCCTTAATCCATCTTTTAAATGATTTTAAATGCTTTCATGGGGGGGGGGGGAATACAAGTAGAAAACAGGAAGTTATAGAATCAATCACTTGTGATTTATAACTGTGTTTTCAACCAACTGATTTCACATACTTCAAAATGTGATAAATACAATAGTTTTCGGTTGTTTTATACTTTGTTATCAAATGATTTACTTTTGAATTGTTTTATAAACTGACATCAAGTCATCATTATTTATTGTTCAAAACTCTTAAATGTTTTACAAAACCTCTTTCAACTTATTGTTAAAAACCATATCTATACACTTATGTTTCATGTACATATGTATTCATATGAGAGCTTTCATTCTTTCTTCAGTTCCAACACTCTTTTGTAGCAAGGGTGTATAAACCTACTTGGACATTCAATTTACATTCCAGTAAACTATTATAGGTATAGTTTAGGGGATACAAACTACTATTCCTATCACACGGAATTACACAAGAGTCAGTTCATTCATGAGTCTATACTAATACATTACATACAATATGAAGAGATACTATTACATGGATACTTTTACATGAATACTATTACATAGATACTATATGATGAGATACTATTACATATCATATGTGTAGATACTATTATATATGTACGGGACTAACCATTCTACACCCAACTGTTAGCTACAGAGGGAAAATGCACATCGACGGATGTCTACGGTTAATACTATTCGGCAATTACTATGTCGTGTTTATCCTAGTACCAAAGGATAATACTTAAATGATTATATAATTTCCCTTTTACTTTTATTTTGTGACACATTCACATAAACGATGAGGTAGACTATATATTTATAATAATAGTCACACATGGGAAAAACTTTCATTTATACAGAAATGCATCTTTCAAAGCATTCAGGTCTTGGTAGAAGACTACCTTTTATACTAGTAAGAAATATGGGATTTTCTAAGGTTTTCACACTTATACTAAATGTTTTATTAAACATTTACAAGTCTTTCATAACAGCTTTTCAAATCAATGACACCATAATACTTATGAATTCACCAGCTTTATGCTGATCTACGCTTTCAAAATAACTTGTATTCTCAGGTCACCAGTAGACAGGTACGATGACCAGGTTTTGAGAAGACGGGGCACAGACAAGACTCGTCTTTTATTTTGATTACATATTTTGGTGTCTTATTACTATGAAAGAACACTCATGTATTAAAACTTGACTTTTAATGCAATGGATGATGTTGTTGTTGCTTGTTTACTACTTTGCACTGTTATGATACTTTACATGACATCCTCCACCCCTGAACGTTTCCGCCGTTCTTGGTTTTGGGGTGCGACAGAAATCCTCTCAAGTATCATCAAGACTTTCTTCCTAGATCTTCAAAAGATGTAAGTATTCTTCCTAGATTTGTTGATACATCTCGTAATCTAGTATCCTTCCATGATTTCATCCATAGAAATCACTCTTTTCTTAGATCTTCAAGTTTCACCAAGAACACCAAGAACACACACTAGTGTTCTTGGCGAATATCAACCATTTCAAGCTTCTAGATCGTAAGTACTCTTCCCTACACTTTATATCTACTAGGAATCCTTGAATCACACCCCTGAAACATGCATTTTCCCAAGAACATCTTGATTTTACGGCCCAAGATCTTCCTTCGCCGTAAACTCAATGTTAAGGCATGTATGGGCCATAAACCCTCCTAGATGCAAAACTAGTGACCCATAACCCTTCCTTGATGATTGTAGGACCTTAAACCGCACTCACTTCATAATGTCAATGAGTTTACGGCCGTAAGCTCCTTGCTTGGCGGTAAACTCATCAAAAGCCTCAATGAAGGTGGTCTTTCTCATCCTTGTGTAGAGCAAAAGTCCCTAAAGCTTCCCTAGCTTTCAAACTTACACTTATACATGAGTGACCAAGAGTTTACGGCTGTAAAATCCCTTGGGCCGTAAACCCATGGCCGTAAACTCATGTGATTGTCATTCTACTATCCTTTGTTGAATCACATGTGATTCCAACACTTGATCAAAGTGTTTCCTAGTCCCGGAAGGTGTTTCCTTTCATATAGTTGTTTATAAACACTATATTCATGACAAGATGTGTCCTTATATGTCATTTAGGACCTATTGTATCTCGGGACTTCATTCGTGGAACTTCTCATCCTTACACGCATACCCGTTTGAATCACCCACATCAGGTGAGTTCATACCCCGTAATGAATCTTTTAACTGTTTTAAATGTTTTAAGGGGGGGATACAAGTTGAACATAATGTTAATTGTGCAAATTTTTGTTATAAACATCTTTTAAAATGTTACTTATGTCATTTATAAGTTGTCAAAACATTTCAAAAACTCTTTTAAACTTATGTTACTTTATAGTTATACAAAATTCCGTTTTTAAAGTACAAGCATAACTTAGTAGATAAATGAGTCTTTTCAATAACAGTTCAAGTAGAACATTAGTAAACTATAATAGGTATAGTTTAGGAGAATGGTTTTCATTACTTCTAGTACAATGAAGCTGTCACACCCCCGAACTAGACGGCGGAAACGTCTGAGGGCTCGCGTGACTTAAATTGAATATCATCACAATGATTATACATGAAACACAACATAAACTTCACCATGCATTAATACATAACGATTGACATTGTTCACATTCATTACATTGTTTAAATATTACATATCCATAGCATCAATTGTTCGAGTGTTTTCAAAACATAACATCCTAACATACTTGATATTTCCCTTCAGCTTACCTGTTACCTAAGAATACAAGCGAGTGGTGTTGATTTCCTCGAAAAACCCGATGTTTTCCGATAACATAATATAATTGTTTCAAATTGTTATACCGCCACACAAGTGATTTTGATTACTTTTCCTTGATTACTCGGATAGTATTGGATTTATTTAATTTCGTGAGTCGTTATCACCATGCATAATAATGACTAGTTCGTCTGTCTTGGCATCCTAAAGAATGTCGGAATTGATCTTAAGATTTTGTCACTCTAGACTGGCCGAGTCTAACTGTAGCGAACAGCTGAGGTGTGGGGGAGTCACCCCCGTATAGATCTATACACAAACTCTCGCTCTCCTTCCAGGAGAATTTGATTATAACTACAGACTACGAACGACACTTAGAGGTGTCGCCCGTTATTACTCACTTAATCCAAACAAAATTGATTACTATTGATTAACGACCTGAATTTGTTTACTTTGATTGCAAGTAAGCCTAACAAACGAGGAGAAGTGGATTACAAAGTCCTGCTAATTACGTGAGTTATTTTAGGCTGTTGGTTATACGAAGGACGCATTGGCCCACTTCATATTTGATTTAGTTTGGACCTTACTAGCAATGCTAATGGGCCACCAAGGCCCAATAGCACATATATGCCATTGAGGGTCCCTTAAACATGTAATTGGGTCACAGGAGGCCCAATAGACATGTGTTATTATTGTTGGGCCCAAAAGTCATGTCAATGGGTCACGAAGGCCCAATAAGCATGATTAAGATCTTTCAAGCCCAACTATTTGAATATTTACTTGTTTTAGGTATAGTATAATGGTCGGAAGTTTGATTGAACAATTGTTAAATTCTCAACGGCACGAAACTTGTCGGTTGTTTATAACGATATTTCAAAATATATGTATATTCTTCATTCTATTTTCATAAGTTGTAACTTGGTGTTCTTTTGACCCAAATATCTTAAAACCAAAATAATTGACTCAAAATATTGATTTGACCCATTCAGCCCCTTTTTAATAAAAATGACAATTTTAGTCCCTTACATAAAGAAAAAGTCATTTTAGGCCCTTAACTCATTTTCCTGACATTTTTGACCCATAGACTTGTTTAAATAAATGTTTTTAGCTCAAAATTTACTCTTTGACAGTTTCAGCCCTTCCAGCAAAGAGTCTTTCGGTTAAAGTCCAACTTTTTCGCAACTTTTACAATTTTGGCCCAAATTCCAAAAACTTTACATTTTTGATCCTTTTTGGAAAAGATAAAAATTTTAACCCTTGAAATAGTTTTGTTTACCCCTTTTATCCCCCGTTTTGGGAATTGTACCATTTCAGACCCTTAAAAATCGTATTTTTTTGCAATTTTTGGGCCTATGGGTCGAAAAGCCCAAAAATTAGCCCATTAAGCGACAATTTACATTTCAAGTCCTTTAAAGAGTATAATTTTCATAAAAACATTTGTTTTTACTGTTTTGACTCTTTTAATCCTTAGGAAAACCGTAAATGACAAATTTCAACTCAACTTTTATTTATTTTACAAATTTAGCCCAAGAATGAGTTTTATGTTGCATTTTGTTTATTATGACTTAAGATAGAAACTTTTCTTGACTTGTTCAATGAAAAGTATATTAGATCATGTTTGTTTCCTCTTTTGTGCCATAGATCTCGAGATTTCTTCCCTTTTTGTTACATTTTTACCACATAAACATATAAAATCACACATACATACATGAAATCATACATAGCATACACATACACATTGATCTACATATTTTACTTGTATTCTCCCCCATAAAACTTGTGAAAACCGAAAATAGAGGGGTATGAACTCACCTTTGCTTGTTGTTTTCGATTTGAAGAAGAAATGGAAGAAGGTTGATGCTATTCTCGGCCCTAGAAAGCTTCTTGAGAAGACTTTGGCTTAGATTGGTTCTAAGAAGCATGATCATGAACTTCCATGAGTTAGAAGGAGATTTATAACAATTTCAAGAAGCTAAACCATGGGTCTAAGCTTTAACTTACCTAGAATGATGATTTTTGTGGAAAAACCTCCTTGAAAATGCCCTAGATCTCGAAAGTTTTAATGGAGAAACAAGAGTGTTCTTTGAGAGTGTTTGGAGAGAATTTGTGAGGTGTGTGTGTTTTTCCTTTATGTTCTCAGCCGAAGAAGAAAAAGAGAGGGGAGAAGAGAGAGAGTGAGGTGATAGATGCTTGGAAGTATGAGATGGGTGCATGGATATCCCAAGTATAATTATGAGGCGTCATTCCCCCCTTAATCACCCATTATTCTTATTTCTTTTTTTTTTCTTGGGCCGAATTTATTGGGCTTAGGAGGAAGAAAATAGTTTATGTTGGTCCATTGTTTGATCTTGTTCGAAATTTATGAGGCCCAATAATTATTTTTCGGCCTATTGGGCTCCTTTGATAGCTTACGGCCCAATTTGTCAAAGAGAATGGGTTTTATGGCCCATTTAGGTTAATTAGATTTGTTATGGCCCAATGAGGCCCATTAAAGATAAACTAGTCCATTTTAGGCTTATAAGGCCCAAAAGGTTAAGTTTCATGAAAGTAGGTCCAATTAGAGCCCATACAAGAGTTCTGAGCCCAAAATAGTCAAATTGGAAGCTTATTGGTCCATTAGGCCCAATAAGAAAATCCTAGTCCGAAATGGACTTAAACCGGGATTTTTAGGGTTTCCAACTTTTGTTGACTATTTGAAAGTTTGTATAGGGTATTTGATGGAATTTTGTGATCATTGAACAAGCATCATACATGTTTTCCAAGTTTTAACTATAATGTTATCTTTGTTAAGGGTTTTACAAGGTATCAAAATTCCTGGTTGTGACAGAAGCACACAAAGAGTTAGTTCATACATGAGCCAAACACACAGTGAAGAGAAACAAACAATACCATACAAAACATACAGTGCAGAGAAACAAACAATACCCTACAGAGAGAACACACAATTATGAGAAACAAATAGAGCGTACAACATACAGTACAAAACAAACAAGTTAGGTTGCTATAGCATGAGAACACACACACGGGATCTAATTATACCAATTGATCACTAACTCATTGTTTTAAACAAAAGGTGATAGTTATATTGGGTATACATGATCATATAACAAATGTGAATTACACGGCTTGCAAGAATTTGTAGAGGTCGCGTTTGGTTCCCTTAATCTCTAGACAGGGAGAACGTTTAGTAGGGGTTCTAGCCTTCACATTATGACCATAATAAAACAAACATGTTTTTAGGTCATCAGTACATCCGCATGTCATTATATACGACAACTGTGTACTTACATTTCCTATTACTTTCATAAAGTGACAGTACCACTTGAAAGTCAAACTCAAACTATTTTCGAGTTAAGATAGTTATAAACTATGGAAAACATACATTTTTACAAACGGCAAACAGAACAGTCGAGTCTAGCACATAATAGTAGATGCCTTGGTAGAAGGCTACGTTTAAAAGAAAGGACCATAATGCTAGTCTTATGATTCCTTAATGTATACATCACAAGATATATGTATACCAATAGGGTCCGACAGGTAATAGGATGTGTGCTCTCCGCTTCATTTCCTGTTCCTTGTTTGGTTGTGGGCTT
The DNA here is from genome assembly GCF_052849685.1 of Lactuca virosa. NCBI lineage: Eukaryota > Viridiplantae > Streptophyta > Magnoliopsida > Asterales > Asteraceae > Lactuca > Lactuca virosa. Next base: position 331,491,144 of record NC_136426.1, on the reverse strand, counting down.
GGAACGAATTCACCTAATCTATTTTCTATCCGATTATATATATATATATATATATATATATATATATATATATATATGTATGCTCAGTATACATTAAGTCATCATAAGGGTACCATGTATGGGTCAGGTTATAGGATACAGAGTCAAAGCACATTTTTTCTAGTACAAAACATACTTTCCAAAATCAGTACTTTTGGTATACAAAACTAGAAACTTCCCAGTAAAGGGTTTAATCCATTTTATTAAACTAGTACAATTTAAAGGACCTTAGGTGAGTAACTCTATAATACCTTAGTTTATACACCATGTTTATATATAAAACTAATACCCAATAGGTAGTTGTATGTGTGCTTTCCGACTTACTTCCTGTTCCTCGTTTGGTTGTGGGGTTAGGGCAGATTCACCCAATTAACTTTCTAGCCGATATTAGATTATATATATCAGTATAAACTAAGCTATTAGAAAAGTAGTCACTGTGATCACCATTTTATTATAAGAAATATAGGTTTTCTTAAAGAACATTTTCATTAGATATAAAGGAACCATTACAATTAACTACATGAGTAACAAGTGAATACACCAGGGTTATATATGAAGATGATCTAACAACCAATGGGATGTGTGCTATCCGCCTTAATTTATGTTCCTCGTTCGGTTGTGAGCTTGGGGCAGATGCGCACAATCGATTGTTTGTTTACTCTGAGTCTTATATAATTCGTATCCACTTAGTACCCGAAGAAAGGGTTGTAGTGTCATTTTACTTAAACTTCCAACCAAGTAGGAAATATAGGATTTTCTAGAGGAACAGGTGAACTTTTCAAAACAGAACTTACAACTTACAACATTTTACAACTACATGTTACAACTACACTTTTAACTACATTTTCAACAACATTTTACAACTTACTTACATCACTAAACTCTTATGAACTCACCAGCTTAATTGCTGATCAACTCTTTCAAATAACTTGTATTCTCAGGAGACTATTAGACAGGTGCTCGTGCTGGGAATTCAAAAGATGGAGCATTATAGCTTCAAGTCTTGTTTTGTTATTTGTGTATGAATTCTATGTTTTGTTAACACACACATTGTAAACACTTTCTTTCTAAATGAAATGGTTGTTCATTACTTGCTTACCATATACATATCTCATGATACTAAACATGACGTCCTCCACCCCTGAACGATTCCGCCGTTCCGGTTTTGGGGTGTGACATAGGTACTCTCCACCTCGATCAGATCGAAGCATCTTGATTTTCCTGCCCAACTGATTCTCCACTTCTTGTTTAAACTCTTTGAACTTTTCAAAGGTTTCTGACTTGTGCTTGATTAAGTAGATATACCCATATCTGCTATAATCGTCTGTGAAAGTCACATAGAAGCGAATCGCATCCCTTGTGGTGGATCTAAAGGGTCCACGTACATCTGTATGTATGAGATCCAATAAACCCTCACCCCTCGCACAGGTGCCAGTAAAGGGTGACTTGGTCATCTTTCCAAGTAAACAAGACTCACACACGTCATCGTCCCTAAGGTCGAATGACTCCAACACTCCATCCTTTTGGAGTTGGGCTATGCGTTTCTTGTTGACATGTCCAAGACGACAATGCCACAAGCATGCTTTATCCATACTATTGGAAGAATCAACACACAACACATCATTTCCTAAGTTATTTACAACCATCACAGTTTCATATATTCCATTACAAGGCAATGCTTCAAAATATAAGACATTATTAAGATAAGCATAAATAGAACCCTTTTCATTATCAAATGAATATCTAAAACCTTGTCTATATAAACCATGAAATGAAATGATGTATCTAGCCATATCTGGCGAATAGCAACAATTATTCAAATCTAAATCTAATCCATTACTAAGCACTAAGGAGTATACTCCAATCTTGGTGACATGCGATGTTCTTCTATTTCCCATGATCAGATTCATCCTTTCATGCTCCACATCCCTATTTCTTCTTAGTCCCTGTAAATCAGAACAAATGTGAAAACCACATCTTGTATCAAGAACCCAAGAAGTAGCATGTGATAAACCATTAGATTTAATTGTGTAAATACCTACAAAAGATGGCTTGATCTTCCCATCCTTGATGGCCTGCAGATATTTTAGGCAGCTTCTCTTCCAATGCCCTATCTTGTGGTAGTGGTGGCACTCTGCCTCCTTAGGGTTATAGTTGGGTTTAGTAGAACCAACTTTGGTTCCACTAGAAGAGGTGCCACCTTGGGACTTTCCCTTGTGGTGGCCCCTAGAGGGAGCCTTCCTCTTCTTACCCTTCCCTTGCCCTATTGCTAAGACAGGGGCAATAGCAGGAGTTTGAGTTGATGCAACAGATTTATCCTTGAGGTTGCTCTCAGCAGTCCCCAACAAGCCCTGAAGCTTGCTCAAGGAGACCTCTTCCTTATTCATGTGGTAGATCATGCAGAACTGGCTATAGCAGGAAGGCAATGAGTGAAGGATGATGTCAATTGCCAGATCTTCATCGAAGTTCACATTTAACTTTAGCAGGCGATCGACATATCTCTGCGTCTTTTGCAGATGGGCGGTAAGGGACTCTCCATTACCCATTTTGGTAGAGATCATCGAAGTGATGATCTGGTACCTTTCTTGCCTAGCGCTCTGGTGGTAGCGTTCCAGCAGATCCTGATGCATCTCATAGGGGTACTTGTCCTCATAGGACTTCTGGAGTTCTGCAGTCATAGTCGCCAGCATGATGCAATGGACTTTCGTGGCATCACGCTCGTGGGCCTCATAGGCCGCGATCTCTTCAGCGGTAGCAGTGTCGATGTCAATCTCCTTTAGCTTCTCATCAAGGACATATTCTTTGTCCTCGTAGCGAGTGACCATACGAATGTTGTGGATCCAATTACTGAAATTGGTCCCATCAAAGATCACTTTCGCACACAAGTTCATGAGTGAGAACGAACCAGAGGAGTTTGAACCAGAAGCGTTGTTGTTTGCGTTCGACATCTGAAAAGGAAAAAGAACAAAGTTGATTAGAAACGAATTTTCCCAATTAATCACCCAAATGAGAAATTAGGGCTAGGAACCAACAACATTATTCACAAATTAGAAAAGGGATGCCGTAATCTAACAAGCAAATAATTTGAAGGCAAGTGAATGTCGATTCACTAATTCTCCACCATGAAAAACGAAAAAGAGGTTAGGTTTTAAATGTATTGAAAAACTCCTAGATACTTTGAGATTCATTGAACTTTTCAATGACGTGTTTAAATCTCGATATGCCCCTCTAGTTTGTGACTGGGATGCCGAGGATCATAAAGCGGGTGTGAATAACCATACAAATGTACATGGTGCCCTCATTGTTACATTCACCTATTCGATGTGTCGGTTAACCACACACCCTCCATCGAACTATGACAAATAATGAGTCACCCTTTTCCACCTTTGCTTAGAACCCAATTATTGTGCCGGTTAACCACACACGATCCATTAACGTCTTAGCAAGGGTACAAAGTGTAATTTCATGGAATTGCATCAAATTCACATTTTCCTAAAGTAACTAAGATTGAGAATTTTGAAAAAAACATTTAATTACTTTATATAGATTCATTATACTTTTAAATGAGGAAAGTTTGCCCTATCCTACCCGTTCGGCTAACGACCCTCCACCAATCAACGAAGCGGTGGGTGAGAATGGACACCCATTAAACGACCATTTTATAGGCCATAACCTTATACCCCCCTTATAGATCGGCTTTGTGAATGAGGCCTACTAACGGTAAGACTAGCATTTAAGTTATACATATATATTAATCTTATAATATTATAAGTATAAGGTCGAATTTTAAAACTTGTAAAATTCTAAGGTTTGAAATTTAAATAGTTCAAATTAAAACTTTTAATCACAAAACTTAAATTTCAAAACTTAAGCACAAGTGTTGAACATTTCAAAACATAAAGGATCAAATAGCAAATAATATAAATTAACCAATTAATTTAATGATTATCTAAATTTGACCTAGTCAATATTACTCGCAAGATAATTCAACAATTAATTCAAATAATCAATTATTATCAAATAAGGAAATTATTATTTAAACAAATGGTAATTATCTTTTGATTTGGTAAGTATAATCATAAAATAACATTAAAATTTGGATTTCAATAGTAAAAAATGATTTAGGTAATTATCCTTGAGAAAAACAGCAAGAAATCCAGAAAATCTCTCTGTCTGACAGCAAAACTCGTCGAGTTCACTCAGGAACTCATCGAGTTCATCAGTCAGAGAGCACAAAATTCGATTTTAAAGCAAGAATGATCATACAAGGCATCAATAGAATAGAAACCAATCAAGGCTCTGATACCACTGATGGGTTTGAGCCATAAGAACTTTCCTATGTTCACATGAAAACCCTAATGCTTGGATCTAGGTTTCTCTAATTGTACATGCATTCATCCAAGACTTTGAAACCCTAGATCTATTGAGTATAATTCGAAATTAATGTGAAAAATCAGATCTAGATGATTACCTCTTGTTGCTTGCTTGAATATTCTTGTTCTTGGAGCTTAGAGTCACAATTGTCACTCCTCTAATGGCTTACAAACACCAACAAGCAACAGGATGATTTGGAGAGAGGAGAGAGGTATAGAAATCGGCCATAGGGTTCCAAGGAATCAAGTGTAGCCGATTTCTACAACCCAGGGGATCTATTTATACTATGAGCTTCTAGGGTTTCAGCCAAAACCCTAATGGACAACTTAATCACCAAGCAGCCCATGGAACCTTCGGGAGTAAGGCCTTGGACGAAATCTTGATGGGATCCTTCCCACAATTTCGTCCACCCCTTATCCATGAGGGTTTCCTAGCCCAAAATACAACTATCACACATTTGACAGTTTAAGCCCCTTTATTCAATTAATCTCTTTTAGTCACCAAATTAATTCCTAATTAATCTATGACTAATATTAATTAAATAATATAATTATTCCTTTAATATATTATTCTCATAATATATTAATATAATAATATCTTCTCTCCCTTCATAAATCACCCTGTCAAGTTGCTATGGTGAAGGCAACGCAAAAGGACCATGCACAACCGGGTCAAGTACTTACCAAATATAGTTATGGGCTTAGACACTAATCCAAAAATAACTTGGAAGCAATGGTGGGACCCTTGATGGCAAGAAATCAAGTATGAACAAGTTTTGTCCATAAGAGTTTGGATTTGTCACAAACATTATCTTATGATTATGGTTATGACAAATTCGCATGGATAAGAACACATGCACCATAAAATCTAAGTATCATAAGGTTTCTCTCCTTCATGAAAATGATAGTGAGGAAACGCTTTTACTAAGAGAGATTTTAAGGAGATAGCGATAATGTAAATTGCATTCTCAAATTCGATTATGATTACGGCATCCCTCTTCATAGTTCGAATTATGAGATTTGGCGATTAGTCCGAACGTTTGGGACTTAGTAATATAAGTTCTGAATTAGTTTAGACACACATGTGAGCTATCTAAGGAAAGGTGTATGAGTTTGAGAAGCTTAGATAAAGGCTTATCGAAGCATGTCGTATTAGAAAAGATGAACTATGGAAGTCAATAAGTATTGTTTTCTAGAAGTTTAACTGATTTCTGAATACGTGTCAAAGCTAGTGGGAGCATAAACGTTAAGAATTTATGTCTAGATTAGAAAATTTTATGCAAGAAGGATGTTCAAAGGAATGTACTTTGAATGTGAGACTTCACATCTATGGGATTGTCTTGTAACAATCTCCAATAGAGTAATTTGTAATTTTATTGACAAAGTCTTAGTGACTTTGGCGCTGTGATATTACAAAAGGACCGTTGCATAAAATGTTAGAATCTGACATATTCTAGTAGTGGTGAGAATCTGTATTCTTACACTAATGATTAGGATTAGAAATTGTGAAATGAGCATCATTGGAAATGTTTTCATTTGATCTATTTCACAAAGTAAGGACCATAGCTAAACATAGTGTGCATGCTTGGTGCATGGGATAACTGTTGTTATAATTCAAGTAAGAAGTTGATTACTCGAAACAACAAATAATTAGTAATCAATATGGTGATTAAATAAAAGTGTTTTATTTATGCTCAAAGTTTGGGCCATATAGGATTAGTATTATTCTTGTGTTTCACTTTGTATGTTTTGACTTCTCGAATAATAAGATTATTCAAATCCTCCACAGTCGCTCATACTTTGGAAGTAGGTATGAATGAAGACTGTCATGAATCCGTCTGTAGATTGTCTAAAGTGTTTAGAAATAGAACAAGTTTGCTACAGAGTTCATGAGTGCTGCTATAAGATTAGAGTATTGGACTAAACCCACGCTTACTTGGATCGCTTCATGGATTTTATCACGAGTGATTGGTGAGACGATAATATCTTATATTATTGAAACTGAGATGTGTGAATTGTATTCTGCAAGTCGGTTGCACATTGATAATATGTAAATGCACCAGTAACTTGGTGTTATAAAACATATTGTTGTGTGTGATTTGATGAGTAGGTACAAGCGAGCATTCGAGTCGAAGTTTATCTGTTCCTTTTACCTAAAGTGGATAAAAGCGATATATGTGGGCCCCTCGATGATTTAGTGATGACACCCTAAGCGCTTGGCCAAGCCGGAACTAAGTTGATGTGTTCAATTGTAGTCTGTTGCCAGTCGTCATAAATTGGAAATCGGGAAACAACACATAGATTGAGAGAATGATTATAATCCATGTCTCATGTCTATACGATATCTAGAATGGAGGAATATATGATCCCTTATCTAAAGGACAAGTTACTGATAAGATCAGAGTTCGACAACGTCTTTGAGAGCTACGATTGCTAATCGGGTTGTACTTGCTTTTATGGTTACTAGTCTTATCCAAGTGGGAGACTGTTGGATTAGTGTCTAAAGCAACTTGACTGGAGAAATAGTAGAGAAAGAGGTTATTATGGTTTATTAATATATTTTAAGAATAATATATTAAAAGAGAGATCATATTTATTTAGTTAGCATTGGTCGAGAATTAATTAAGAATTAAATTTGTGATCAAAAGAAGTTAACTGAACTCGGGGGGCTGAACTGTAATTATGTGATAGTTGTAAAGTAGGGCAAAGGATGCCCTATATGATATGGTGGACGAATTCAAGAGGATAAGGCCTTAGAATTCGTCCATGATAAGGTTTCTAGGGTTATCCTTTGCGCTGCTTGGTGGTTAAGCAACCAGATAAGGATAAGGAATGAAACCCTAATTCCTACACCTATATAAAGACCCCTTGGCATAAGAAATTCGACCACTTGATACCTAGGATTCCTAGAGCCTAATTCCATACCTCCCCTCTCTATCTCTTGCCTCTCCATTTGCTCTTGGTGTTTGTGAGCCATTAGAGGTACTACACTTGTGGTACTTGCTTTCAAAGACAAGAAGATTCAAGATACAAGTTGTTATTACAAATAACAACAAGAGGTATGTATTCCATTCTCCTTTATGATTTTCGAAATTACCTAGGAGCATGTTAGGTTTCTTTTGTGTTCATAATGTTGTATAACTAATAATGAAAACATAGATCTAATTAGGGTTGCATGGACAAATAGGATTGTTTGTATAAAACTCATCAGACACACATTTGCGTGTCATTTGTGGCTTTTACGACATGCAATGCGTGTCATTAAAGGGTTTTTTTGTGGTAGTGATTCTTCACCCTAAGATCGAAGATAAGAATACCATTAAGAAATAAATTAGGTTAAGGCAAAATTCCTGATTCATTGAGTAATCTGAAAAGAAAGTGTCTCGAATAGATAGTGCAACCAGAAGGAGCCACAATACCTTTATGCCTGTTAAGATTCTTAAGAGGCCATCCAATCCTCCTAGTTCAGTTATTCAAATAAAATCTGTCAATCCTAATCTAAAAAATGTCACTGTTGAGACACCTTCTGTGAACACTGACGCTCCTCGAACAATTTTTTCTGTGTTTATTGCTAAACCCGATGGCACGATTTTAAAATCAAAACAACTTCCGAAACCAAATGTGCCTTTTAAAGTAGCAAGCAATGAACATGTTGCTAAGAGCACTGCTGCTCAAAAATCATCTAAAGATTCAAAACAAAAGTTTGAGTGTAAAGTAAAAAAGGTTGAAAACACATTTGTAACTTCTGTCAACACAGTGATTTCTACAACATCTCTTAAAATTGTTGGTCCGAGAAAACCAGTATCCAAACAACCTTTGATTGAATACGTTTTTTGGATAAATGAAAAGACCTTGTCATTCTGCTTCTTTCCCAAAGTATCTCGGAACAAGCCCTCCGAGATGCCCGTTGCTCAAAAGTCACAATCCAAGTCCAAAGCCCATGCCAAAGTACCTAAACCTAACTCAGAGTCTAAAAACTCCAAAACTCACTGATTTTGTAGGCACTCTATGCTTCGAAACAAGATACAATATGGTATATTGATAGTGCTTGTTCCATGCACATGATTGGGCATAAAGTCTTTCTGCATGATCTTATGCTCGCTCCTAATGTTGGTTATGTGACATATGGAAACAACTCAAATTCACAAACTCGAGGTTAGGACATCTTGACCAATGGAAATTTATTTGTATCCAATGTGGCGTATGTAGTTGATCTCAAACATAACATGATTAGTGTAGCTCAACTCACTGATGCAAACTGACGAGTTGAATTCTGAAAAAGGAATACCTATGTCATGACAGAAGACCGGAAAGAATGTCTAATAAAATCAGATCTCATCAAAAACATGTATCCATTATACATAACCATGATCATCGAAAAGCCTCAGCTTTGTCTTCTTTCAAAGGTCGTTCCTAACGTTAGGTTGTTATGGCATCGGAGGCTCGCTCATCTCAAATTCTGATACATGAATGATGGTTCGAGGTATGCTACTGCTCAACTTTCTAAAACGATCATCTCTGTGATGCATGTGAATGTGGGAAGCAATCCAAGAAAGGTCATCCTGTAATCATTGATAAATTTCGGAACCATTATAACTTCTTCACATTGATCTTTGTGGACCCTCTACCATAGAAAGTCTACATCATAAAAGGTACATTCTTTTTATAGTTTTTGACTACAAAAGGTTCACATGGGTGTGCTTCCTTTGGCTAAAATCCTAAACAACCTCGAAACTTATTTATTTCATCAAAGGAATTGAAGATCTTGTCAAACTTCCTGTTACAAGAATCCGAACTGACAATGACTTGGAATTCACCAATGTTAGCATTGGGAAATTCCTCTCCGACAAAGGCATCGACCACAATTTCTCTGCTCCCTACACTCCTCAACAAAATAGTGTGGTTGAAAGAAGAAACTAAACTCTCGTTGAAGCCGCATGATCAATGTTGAACTTTTCAAATCATCCTCTCTATCTTTGGGTTGAAATCGTGTCCGCTGCTTGCTTCACTCAAAACCGCAGTATCATTAATCGCCGTCTCAAGAGGACACCATATGAAGCCATGAATGGTCGCAACTCGAGTATCTCATTCTTACATGTTTTCGGCTGCAGATGCTTTATCAAAAACAACCGTGATCAACTCACCAAGTTTCAACCCAAAGCCGATGAAACAAGCTTTTTGGGATACTCAGCTAAATCCAAAGCCTACAGAGTTCTGAATCGTCAAACTCGTGTACTTGAAGAAAGATTGATGTCACTTCCGAAAGCTTGGAATTTGAGGCTGGTGCCCTAGATTGTGGTTGCGTAGAAGAAAGTGGGATGTTCGAAGAGACATGTGGGTGTGTTCCAGGGGGCTTCAATGAAATTTGTTCAACACCTGAACCATCTTTTTTGGAAGGTGGGGTTGGATTATGTGCAGACTCCCCGTGAGTGTGTGCTTGTGTTTTTGAAACTTCAAAGGGTACTTTATAAGAGTGGACGGTAGGGGTTATCGGATGTCCAGAGTCAGACGGAATGTCAATGTGTGATTCCTTTTTAGAGGAACCACTGTATTTAGTTCTCTTTTGGACTGGAGCTTTGTAGGGTGATGTTTTTCGTTTAGCCATCTTTTTCTTTTGGCCACCAATGGAAACCAGTTTGTTCACATCCGAGGGTTGATCATCTGAGACCGACGCATATTGTGTTGGGTCATACACAATCGATGCCTGTAAATGGTGTTTGAGAAAAACAGATTTGGATGGAAGTGTTGCCAACATGTGTTATAGAAAACGACGAATAGGTACGAAAGAAGTTTGGTTCAGAAGCCTATAGTTCCTAATGGTCTTGAAAGAAAGATATACCTATTTAGGATCGGAGTTGATGGGAATGGCTTCTCTTATTTATATGTAGAGTTGTTGGAGAGTTAGAGCCCAAAATCTCGGACTCAATATTTCATTCGGATTTATCTTGACGGCCAACTTCCGAAATTCTTGCCATAGAACCTCGATCAAATCAACAGTGTTGCTTCGTCCGTAGTAGATACTATACACAACATATAGCCAGTCCTTTCTCATGGTGTCACTTCTACCATGCTTCCCTGATAATCCTCTTAGGATTAGATGTATCAACACAGTTCATAGAACTTTTTGGCTTTGAACGCACTGTTATACCCAATTTCATTTAGAAAGGTCTGAAACTCTTCAGATAGGGTTCTTGAACTTGAAAACTCTTAGGGTTTTCTGGGATACCGATTGCTTTCAAAAATGTTTGCTTGTGTAGAGGGACGAACCTTCCACTTGTGATTTTGACTTCAAGAACACCATCTTTGATCTTGATTCTTTCAAATGTTGTGTGGAGAATGCGTAATGGGAGTTTAAGGTTGGATTTTTTGGTAAGTGGAACAACAATGGGGTGATGGGAGATAAATTTGATCATCACTCGAATGGATTCATCGTAATCCATGGGGTCAAGTGAGAAAAGCTGGGTCGTTTCCCTGAGAATCGGTTCAGTGGATGATGATGATGTTGAACCCTTTGATGATTTCTTCTTTGTTGCAGGTTAGAAGATTTCAGGGACATTTAATGAGGACGCCATTGTTGAAGGTTTGAATGCTCGAAGAACAGAATGCAGAGAGGGTTTTCAGGAAGAAGATCAATAAAGCGTAAAGTCAGAACAGTTGGCATTTGAAAACCTTTTATAGGTTGGATTTCCTCGTCGGGTTGAAAAAGAAGTAATGGTGACACGCGAAAGAGGAATGGGTCGCATTAAATGTGTTGCCAAAATTAGTATTCTTAAAAACTGAAATTGCAAAAGATGGGATGTCTATTCATGTCAAAAAGGAAAATCATCGTTTCAGTTATAGAGTAGATGTGCACTTTATCGAGACGTGTGCAAAAGCATGTTTATTGAGAATTAAAGGATAATCATAAAGAAAAATTACAGTAAATGTATCTAATAAAACGTTTCAGAATTAAAAAAACTTTAATGAAAACCTTAGAACTTTTTTTACAACTGAGTTGCTCGGAACAAGAAGATTTCGAGACGAGATGTCATAAGATGCCTTGGAAAAATATGAACATATCATTAATACATGATATAGAGTTCAAGATGGCACAATCTTAGACTGAATATCAGAGCTAAAATGCATGAAGATCTTAGAGCACAATTTTCAACAGATATCGATTCCAAGATATGAAGGATCAGATCCCGGACAAGGATAAGAGATGAACACACATTACTGATTCGGATTTGAATTTTAAGGTGAACTCCAAAACACCTCATTTTGATATAATTTCTAAGGAGAGATCAATGCAAAAACACCAATGTAACTATATTGGTTAGGAGCTTCAAAAGATGAGGAAAGTTGTACAACTTAAAACTAGAAGAAGAGGTTAGACAAAGAGACACGTAAAATGATCCTATATTTTCCGAGAGGAAATGATTCCGAGATGAAAAGATTTTTACTTCGGAATTTTTTCACTTGCTAATGTTTTCATCAGAGAGTACAAGACTTTAGGAAGAGTTCTGGATCAGGCATCATCATACCCATTTTGATCAGAAACCCATTAAATTTGGTTTCGTCTAATGCCATAATAAAGACATCAACAATTTCATCGTCAGGTGGAACAAAAATAAGTTCGATATTTCCTTTTAAAACATGATCTTTAATGAGTTGGTACCGAATATCGATGTGCTTCATCATAGAGTGCTGAATTGGATTGTGAGAAATCGCAATGGCACTTTGAGAATCACAATAGATTGGAATTTGTTGAAACTGATAACCATAATCCAAAAGCTGAGATTTCATTCAAAGAACTTGTGAAGTGCAGCTTTCAGCAGTGATGTATTCTGCTTCGACTGTTGAGAAAGCAATGCAGTTTTGCTTCTTAAATGACCAGCTAAACAGTCTTCCTCCCAAAAATTGGCAACCAACTGAGGTGCTTTTTATATCCAGTTAAAGACCTCTATAGTTTGAATCGGAGTATTCCTGAAGAAGGAAACTTTCATTTACCAGATACCAAATTCTGAGGCTCTTTGTTCCTTTGATATATAGGAATATTTTCTTGAACTCCAGAAGATGAGACATCTTCAGATTAACCTAAAATCTAGCACATATGCATCTTGAGAAAATGATGTCCGGACGACTTGCAGTAAGGTAGAGTAGTGATACAATCATTCCCCTGTACTTTTTTTGATCAACAGCAACACCTGATGGGTCTGAGAAGATCTTGTGTCCGAAACCCATAGGGACCTTTGTAGAGGCACAGGTGTCCATTGAATACTTTTTCAAAAGTTTGGAAGTGTATTTCTCTTGATGAATAAAGATTCCCTTATTGTTTTGCTTGACTTGGAGTTCGAGAAAGAAACTTAACTCACGATTAATGCACATTTGGAATCGACTAACCATTTACTTTGCGAAATCAGTAACCATTGTTGAATCTGTGGATCCAAAAATGATGTCATAAACATAGATTTGGACTAACATGAGATGGTTTCCATTTGATCTTCTGAACAAGTTAGAATCAAGAATTCCTATTTGAAAATCAAAACGTGTAAGAAAATCAGTGACAGTCTCGTACTAGGCGAGTGGAGCTTGCTTGAGGCCATAAACAACTTTTCGGAGTTTGTAACAATAGTTCAGATAAGAATGATTGACAAAACCTGGGGCTGTTGGAGATACACTTCGGTATCCAATTCACCATTGAGAAAAGCACTTTTAACGTCCATTTGGTAAACCTTAAAGCCTTTGTGAGCTTCGTAAGCAAGAAAGATTCTGATGGCTTCAAGACGAGCAACAGGAGTGAAAGTCTCGTCCTAACCAAGTCCTACGACCTGAGTGAATCCTTTTTCCACCAATCTTGCTTTGTTTCTAATAATAACTCTGGCGTCATTTAGCTTTTTTCAGAAGACCCATCTTTTGTCGACGATAGGGTGATCCTGAGGACGAGGGTCTAGAGTCCAAACTTCATTTCTATCAAATTCTGATAATTCTTCTTGCGTGGTTGTAATCCAGTCAACATGTTCTAATGCTTCCCTGATGGATTTTGGTTCAACCATTAAGATAAATGTTGAGAAGTGGCACTCATTTTGGATGTTCATAGCAGAACGAGTTTAAATACTGGCATTGAGATTTCCGATTACTTGATTTGGAGGATGATCCTTTGTCCAAATGTGTAATCTCGGAAGTTCATGTGCAGCGGATGATCCAACATTAACAATCGGGTTGTGTTGCTCACCCTGATTAGTTAAATTTGAGAATGATGCTCCCCCTGAACTTCTAAACCAGACATATTGACATTGTCTTCGATTGGAAAGTCAAAGAAGTTAGCATCGTCTACTTTTTTGTTCATAATAGGATCAAATTCAGCGAATTGATCAGTTGCATCTTGAAATCCATCCACATTTGATTCGAGGGAAATATGACCATTCTCCCCCTCAACCTGAGAAGGTTGAAACAGTTCCAAATCAAATGAAGGAAAGGTAGGGGTCGGACCAGAAACATTTTGAGAAATTATAGCTACAGTTGATGAGGACGGTCTTGATCAAGATTCCGAGTCAAGAGCAGTTTCTAAAGGTTCGAATAGGCTTTCGAAGTCAACTTCATAGATGATTTGGGATTTCGAAGATCCTGGCGATGGGGCATCAGACTCCATGATGTAAGTTGTAACATGAGTTAGGCCACAATCCCGAACAAAGTTGTCATCAAAAGTGACATCAAAGCTTTCTTCAAGTACAACTGTTTGATGATTAAGAACACTGTAGGCTTTGGATTTTATTGAGTATTCCAAAAAGATTGCTTCGTCGGCTCTGGGTTGAAACTTGGTGAGTTGATCATGGTTGTTTTTGATAAAGCGTCTACAGCCAAAAACATGTAGGAATTAGATACTCGACATGTGACCATTCATGGATTCATACGGTGTCATGTTGAGACGACGATTAATGATGCTTCGGTTTTGAGTGAAGAAAACAGTGGACACAGCTTCATCCCAGAGATAGAGAGGTAGATTAGCAAAGTTTAGCATTGATTGATCGGCTTCAACGAGAGTTCGGTTTCTTCTTTCAACCATAATGTTTTGTTGAGGAGTGTAGCGAGCAGAGAAATTATGGTCGACGCCTTTGTTGGAGAGGAATTTCTCAATGGTGACATTGGTGATTGTCACTTCAGATTCTTATTATAGGGAGTTTGACAGGAACTTCAATACCTTTGATGAAATTCATAAGTTCTGAGGTTGTTTCTGATTTTAGCCTAAGGAAGAAGACACAGGTGAACCTTGTGTAGTCATCTACAATCACAAGAATGTACTTTTTTTGATGCAGACTTTCTACGGAGGAGGGTCGACAAAGATTGATATGCAGAAGTTCTAATGGTTCTGAAACTGACTTTTCAATGATTACGCGATGACCTTTATTGGATTGCTTCCCACATTCACATGCAACACAGAGATGATCATTTTCGAACTTGAGTAGTAGCAGACTTCAGACCATTTATCCCGAAACAAGATCATTCATATATCAGAATTTTAGATGAGCAAGCCTTCGATGCCATAAACAACTAACATCAGGAATGACCTTTGAGAGAAGACATAGTTGAGGCTTACCAATGATCATGTTGATGTCTAATGGATACATTTTTTTGTTGCGATTGGATTTGATTAGACATTCTTTCCGATCTTTTGTCATGACGTAGCTGTGATTTTTACAGAACCCAACTCTTCGGTTTGCATCAGTGTGTTGAGCCACACTAATCAGTTTGTGTTTCAGGTCAGCTACATATGTGTAACATCCCGACTCCAAGGAATTTTATTTAATTATTTTTATGTTTGAGGAATGGGTGACTCGACGAGTTGGAGATCCCAACTCGCCGAGTAGGGGCAGATTTCGCTGCGTGGGTTTAGTCATCAACTCGTCGAGTTGGAGGGACCAACTCGACGAGTTGGAGCTGTTTGTGGAAAACCCTAATTTTTAGGGTTTGTGTCCTATTTAAAGGACCTTAAGCCTCATTTCCGCCTCCCTTATCATTTTACCACTCTGTGAATAATCCTAATCGAGTCATAGCCTTGTGTGTGAGAAAGAGAAGCTGATCTTGTGATTTTGGTGCACTTTTGGAGGAGAAGTGGAGAGCATCAAAGCTTGGATCGAGAGGAGGCTTTTGGATCCAGAGATTCTTCAGGGATATGCTTCAGTTGGAGGTAAAAATATGCTAACTTGATCATTTCTTTGTCAGATCTTGGTTTAGGGACGTTTTAGGGTTTTGTCCCACCCATCTTGTGTTATTGAGTCACTTGAGCATGTCTTGAGGTTGAAACCTCAGAACTGGACTGTAGATGGTCTTGTGAGTCTAAAGACCCTAGCTTTATTGAGCTAGAGGCAAGCTTTTGTGCATCAAACCCTTATTGGAGCTTGTATTGGCATTATGAGCCTAATATGGCAAGCAATAACGTAAAGCTTACAGCTTTACGTGATGTTCGAGCCTTAGGAAGATAGATCCAGAGTTTGAGGCTTCTTTTCTGCCTTAAAATGTCTGAATGAGATTGGGACTTAAGCGACTCGACGAGTCGATGAGCCGACTCGATGAGTCGGTTAGGGTTTGTCCCCATGCATCTGGATGCGATGTGACTCAACGAGTTCACAGGTCAACTCGATGAGTTGAGTTGGACTATCATGAGGTTTGTGAGGAAACAGAGGGACTCGACGAGTTGCATAGATGCACTCGACGAGTTGGGTCAACATGGACTGTTGACTCGAGTGTTGACTTCTGTTGACTTTAGGGTTTGGTCAATCATGAGTGATGGAGGTCTTGGAGGGGTAAAATGGTCGAGGCAGGGATTAGACTTTAGGGATTAGACTGTTCGAGGAATATTCGGTTTCCTTTCTTGCTTACGAGGTGAGTCTTGTCACTATACTTACCTAGAGTGGTAATTTTGTGTGACCGGAGGGTCTTATGTGCTTATTATTGAGTATTGTGATATCTTGCTTTATTTCTTTGTGATTTATGCTGTGTATTATTTGGAGCTTTACTGAGTTAGAACCGGAGGGTCCACCCGAGTTGTGGGACCGGAGGGTTCCACTGAGACATATTGACCGGAGGGTCTTATTTAAGATATAGCCATGAGAGGCTAAGGAGCTATGTGTGGAATTTTGGGGAACTCACTAAGCTTCGTGCTTACCATGTTATATGATATGTGTTTCAGGTATTTCTCAGGATCGCGGGAAGGCGCCAACTCGATTGTACACACGAGAGAAAGAGTTCTGTTTTGAGGATCCTAGATTTTTAATCAACCAATTATGTGGTTGTGTTTTATTAATTAGATACTTGGGATTTTGTGAAATGTGTTTATGAGAATTATGTGATTTTAAAATGAAAAATTTGTTTGAAAATTTACGGTGTTACAAGTTGGTATCAGAGCCTTGGTTTGAGGGATTCAGATGTACTCTCGAGTATGTCTGGACTCAATTTGAGGATTTGAGAAAAAATTTCAAAAATAAATGATTTTTCTAAAATGAGTAAGAGTTTAAAGAGAAAACGAGTTGGAGCAGTGTGTACAATCAGCCAGAGCCTGAACGGTGATTTCCTAAAATACCCATACTTATTGTGTTATGAGATATCTATGGGATGTTAGAGATGCATGCTCGAGGATAGGCTAGGTAATTCATATTTAGGGCTAGAGTTGCCTGATTTGTGATGCCTTAGCCTAGGGAATGCTATTGACTGATATTATCTGCTATTTGCTCTGTGTATGTGCTGAGTAAGAGTACATAACAAGAATCTTTTAGAGAGAGCTTTGAGTAGAGGAGTAATCTAGGAGGGATAACTAGACGTGCATTTGAGGAATCTACTAAGAGAGTAGTTAGATACCCACGAGAGGTAGGGTTGCTTGAGTTCTGTGGTGCCTTTTAGAGCTGCGAATAGAGCGAGTGGAGTTGTATGCTAGAGTGGTTTTATGTGTTGGTGGAGGTGATTCAATGCCCGAATGCTGCTTGCTTTGTGCTTTGTGGAACTCTTAATGATGGGAGACATCTACTAAGTGAATATGACGATATTCAGGAGGTAGATGGCTGGCATCACGAGGAGTTCTTCAGCAACTGATGGCAGCGAAGTGTGAGAACCTAGGAAGGGCCTAGGGAGTGACTTTTGTCAGATAAGTACGCTGGCAGAGGAGAGTATTCGCTGGAGAGAGAACATGTGTAACAGGATTGGTGTTCGAGAAGGTTGAGCAGCTATTTAGGAAATCTTGGATGATCCGTGTGGAAAGTATGGGTAGATGTGGCAGGTAGTATGGGCCCGTACTACTGAAAGAAGAGGACCCATACTCGAAACAGGAAGGATTCAAGAGGTTCTAAATAGCAGGTTACGGGGAGATAACATGGTTTGGGTAGCATGATTCGTAGCAGGGTGTGTTTCCATCTTTACCAATTATCCGACGATGGGTGTTCAGACTGAGAATGGATATGGTAAACTGTGGGGCCAGAGGGCCATGTCGGTTGAGCTTCGATAGAGTGTACCTTGTGAGGGATTTGAGTTAGATCCCGAGGATTTGACTGGTGGGCTGCCAGTTGGAGTCACAGGACTTAAGGAAAAGTGGAGGTGAGATGCTGAGCAGGATCACTGGCTGGGTTGAGTGAAAGACCGATGTTTGAGATGTCACATCCTGTTACGAGAATTACACTATTTCTGCTTCTCGTGTGAAGCGAACGAGATAACGAGCTTCCAGTTCCAGAGTTTGGAGGTAACCCCGAGGGGTAGCATATAATTGTGATATTTTCACCAGAGTAATTGTGGTATGTTTTTTGCGAGGTATTTCTTATACCGCGAGAGAGTCATCAGTGGGGAATGAGATGGATGAGGACGAGGATATACCTTAGTTGAGTAAGGCATACCTTTTAGCAGCAGTTCCAAGTGATCAAGCGTAGTATGACGGGGAGGCGGCCCTCGTTGCCTACGTTGTGTATCGACTGTGAGAGTGAGGTCTCTTGCTTCTATGATGATCTACGCGATGAAGTGTTGGTTCGGGGAATCAGAGACGAGGTGTGTGATAATGCATTATTTTCAGATTGAGAACCGTGACTAATTCGGGATAGCTGGGATATCCGACGGTGTATCGGTATGAGATTTTGGGATAACTAGAGGCAGTCACGTTGGGAGGATCCCGAGGATTCCATCTGAAATTCAGGATATTTGGAGTTCTTTGGTCTCTATCGGGAAGATCATCGAGTGGTACGTTGTACATTCCAAGAGTCAAGTGTGACGTACCTGGTGAAACAGTCTGTGGAGTAGACTTTCGGTATGCCAATTAGTGATGGTTCGAACCCTGAGTGGGGGAGAACTGGGTATTCTATTGAGAGGATCGACGATTTGTTCAAGTGCGGTTAGAGAACTGGTTATGGAGATTTGCGGTACGGACCCATGAGACTTGGGTTATTGGTGGATGAGGCAAGGTGCAGAACGAGATGATGCATGTTGTACGTGCTCAGGAAAGGATGAGTGTATCCATAGCGAGTAGCCGTTGGTAAAGGACCTTATTGTGGTTAGGAACTCTTCAAGTTTGTAGTGGGGGAGTTCGAGACGGTTGGTTCGTTGAGATCCAGTTTTGACTGTTGAGGACTTCTAGTTCGATGTATGGGTTGTTATATGCACTCCGGGAAGGGCAACATTTGATTTGGCAACCAACTCCAGAGTCGATATGAGTATTCTCGCATGGGTTTTGGAGCAGTGGAGGATGGGGTTTCAGATTGTCGTCAACATGTTTTTAGTCATTGACGATTCCTCCGTGTTTCAAATTGTGAGTTGGAGTATTTCAGAGTTACGCGTTGTGCGACAGGAAGATCAGCAGTCGAGGCAAGATATTGTGAGATTCTGAGAGGGTGCATTACGGTATACGAGTATGATGCCGTGAATGGAAGATCAGTGGTTGAGGCAAGACATCGTGAGGTTCTGTGATGGTGTACCGAGGTATCCGCGTATGATGCACTAAATTTTTTGATTATTTTGAGACTTGAGTTTGTGAGATGGCAAGTGGAGTACCGAGTGTCTATTGCTCCAGTGGGATCCCTTCAGCTAATTGTCATCGAACGGGATTATCCAAGAATGTGAATTGTAGGGAGAGAAAGTGTTTGGTTGCGACAATTGTCGTCAAGAGTAGTGATGCTTAATCTGGGTGGATCCGAGTGAGAGTAATCACTTGGGAATGTCAGGGAAAAACCGTGGGGTGAGCCCATGGTGAGTGAGAGATTATTGTGAGACTGCGAGGAGCTGTAGCTTTCACGAGTCAGTAAGAGAGTGTTGTAAGCCTGCGGGGAGCCATAGCATTCACGAGTCAGTGAGAGAGTGTCGTAAGCATGCGGGGAGCCATAGCATTCACGAGTCAGTGAGGTAGTGTCTTAAGACTACGGGGAGCCGTATCACTCATTAGTCAGTAATGAAGGATGTTGTAACTACGGGGAGCCATAGTATTCACTAGTCAGAGCATGAGGTAGAGGAGTTCTTAGGCTTGGGTAGCCTTACCAATTGAGTCTTTGGGTAACTGGAGGTCAGACCGGGGCTGAGACTGGTGTCACACCCCAAAACCGAGAATGGCGGAAACGTTTTGGGGTGGAGGACGTCATGTACAGTATCATCACAATGCATAATAGTAAAGACAAGCAACAACATCCATTGCATTAATATAATAATTGTAATACAAGCGTGTTCTGTACAGTTTGTAAGACACCAAAAGTATAATCAAAATAAAAGATGAGTCTTGTATGTACTCCATCTTCTCAAAAGCTGCATCTGTACCTGTCTACTGATGACCTGAGAATACAAGTTATTTTGAAAGCGAGTATCAGCATAAAGCTGGTGAGTTCATAAGTATTTAGTGTCATTGCTTGTATAAAAATGTTTACAACAATGTAGTATAATAACTGATTTCAATGTTTGAAAATAGTATACTCCCTAGAAAACCCTATGTTTTCCAGTAAACGTAGTCTTCTACCAAGACCCGGTTGTTTGCATGTTTGATCCTTTGAAAAGGTAAAAGCTTTCCCAGTGAAACTATCAGTATGAAAATATAGTTTTAGACTTCATTCATGTAAAGTAATTTGGAAAATAATGTTTTACCCCAGCAGTGTCACTGCCGGCTAAATGTAATGAAAACGTAGACTGTAGCTA
Organism: Lactuca virosa; assembly: GCF_052849685.1. NCBI lineage: Eukaryota > Viridiplantae > Streptophyta > Magnoliopsida > Asterales > Asteraceae > Lactuca > Lactuca virosa. The sequence goes on along the minus strand of NC_136426.1, from coordinate 331,470,607 downwards.
GCAGTCGTATGTAACCATACTGATTTGCCTTTAATTCTTAATGTGTTTATTAATGGTCTGAGTGTGAACTCGTATGTAACCATACTGATTGACGATCGAATAACTGATGACCCTCTAGGTCACACGTAGTATGGTGACATTTTGTCACCCCTGGGCCTAGTCGGCTCGGACTGTAGCTAGAAGTCGGGATGTGGGAGTGTCTGTCCCATATAGATCTATACACATAATGCCCGCTCTCCCTCCAGGAGACTCTGGTTACACAATGATAGCACAATCAAGTGTCGTATCGAGAAGTAGTATGTCACATTCTAATTATAGTATATTCTCTTGTATATTGTATAATGCATCTTCTGGTATAATGTATAGAGTGTTCTCTTGTATAGTATATAGTATTCTCTTTGGATAGTATTTAGCATGTATTGACTCATAACTGTACTGACTCTGGCAGGTGTCATTCTATTAGTAGTAACGAGTAGAAATCCTTAACTATACCTATTATAGTTAAAGAGTAATGTTGGTTGCATGACTTTGTTACACAAAGGTACTGAACTGAAGTAAAGACTTTTATATCCAACACAAATATATATGATATATAACTAAGAATTCAACGACAGTCAGACAAATAACAGAATACCCTAAGTCCACAACCAAACAAGGAACATGAAATAAGGTGAGCTATCAGTCCTAAGTCCTTCAAGTCTTACTTATATAAATATATTAGTATAGATATGGTTTTGAAGATAAAAAAAGTTTAAAAGAGTTTGAACACAACTTTGGCATTTAAAGAGTTTGATAAAAGGTTTGAAACACTTGAAAACCCAAAGTTTGATGGAAACTTGAAATTAGTAGCAAATCTTGTAGTCTGTTCTAGCTATTAATCACATGTGATTGATATAACAACTATGACAGTTCAACTTGTATTCCCCCCCCCCATAAAACCATTTAAAACCATTTAAAAGGTTAATTCAGGGGTATGAACTCACCCGTAGTGAGTGGATTGGATGAAAGTGCCGGGTAGGATGCTAGGTGTCAAGTGAGGACTTGAACACACACACGGATCCTATGTAAAATGTAGTGATACATAAATGTATCTAATTAGTTATTTAATCACTAATTAAGCAAGTAAAGACACTCTAATATATGAAAACACTTTGTTTCAAGTGCTAGGAGTGCTAAGGGTTGCATCTAAGGAGAGTATGTTCTTCACATTGGAGTTTACTCCTCAAATGGTCACCCTACATGTGTTTACGGTTGATGGACCATTTCCCCCATGAGTTTACGGCCGTAAACTCATGGTAATGGTGCATTTGAGTGTTTTAAGGTCTTATGCTTCACAAAGAAGTGCCCTAGGGTTGAATCAAAGGCTTAGGAAGTGGTTAGGGCTCGAAATGGCACACTTTTGGAGTTTGCGGTCCTTGGACCACTCCTTGGGAGTTTACGGTCGTAAACCCATGAGTTTACGGCCGTAAACTCATGACCACTTCTTCCATTTCGTTTTTGGTGGTTTCTAGTTCATGCATGCAAGGTTATAGTCTCTTATTCAAGCCATAGAAGGTGTTAGGGGCATCAAAACACCATTTGGGGGTGTTTACGGTTTTGGGAGATGCCCAAACTGTAAACACATATGTTCTTGGGGATTTTGATGATTTTCCCATGGATTAACAAGTATACTATGCAAATAACTAGCTAGGAGGAGTATACTTACTTATATGAAGCTTGTAAGAGTGTTTAGGACCCAAAAACACTAGTGTGTGTTCTTGGTGTTTTGAAGAACACTTGAAGATCTAAGTAAAAAATCAAGAATCCATGGATGAAATGATGTATAAACACTAGATTAAGTGTTATATGAACGAATCTAGGAAGGAAACACTTACATTTTGGCGGATTTGAAGAAATGAAATTATGATACTTGAGAGAAAAAGTTGGTGTTCTTGAGGTGGGAAGTGTAAAATGAGGGAAATAATGGGTAAAATCATGCTATATGCATGAGTTCTTGGAGAAATGGTGTTTACGGCCCAAACACCTCTTGTTTGGCCGTAATCACCTTGCTAAGGTGTTGTTTGTTTTGTTTGTTACATATCACTAATAAAGACACTTTCTTTTATTCAATCGTTTGACGAAAATAAAATAAAACACCCAAACGGACTTAAATCCGGCCAAAAATGTACTGAAATGTGTTTGACTATTATTTGAAGTGTTTGACTGTAGAAATTATACAAATGAAAATTTCGGGTTGTCACATCATCCCCCCGTTAGAGGGAATTTCGTCCCGAAATTAGATTTCAAGCAGCTAAGTTATTACAACATAACTAAGCAAAGAGGTGAGGATATTTAAGTTTCATTTGACCCTCGCGCTCCCAAGTGAATTTTGGTCCTCGCTTGGCGTTCCAGCAAACCTTCACTATCAGGATACGACTTTGTTTCGTTCGTTTGACCTCTCGGTCCATAATCTCTACAGGTTCTTCCACGAAGTTGAGGCTCTCGTTGATCTCGATCTCGTCGAGTGGGATTACGAGAGTCTCGTCGGATAGACACTTTTTCAAGTTTGAGACGTGGAAGGTAGGGTGTACGTTACTAAGCTCGCGGGGTAGATTGAGTTTGTAAGCTACGGGGCCGATTCTAGCGAGAATCTCAAAAGGCCCTACGTATCTTGGATTTAGCTTTCCAAGCTTTCCGAAGCGTATCAAGCCTTTCCAGGGTGAGACTTTCAAAAGGACTCGGTCTCCCACCTGGAATTCCAAAGGTTTCCTTCGTTTGTCTGCGTAGCTTTTCTGTCGGTCTCTAGAGGCTTTCAATCGTTCACGAATCTGAACGATCTTCTCTGTCGTTTCCCGAATGATCTCCGGACCCGTGAGAGTGCTGTCAGGAACTCATCCTTTAGCTAGTTGAGTGTCACCTACCTCAGCCCAGCACAGAGGGGATCTGTACTTCCGGCCGTAGAGGGCTTCAAATGGGGCAGCCTTGATGCTCGTGTGATAACTGTTGTTGTAAGAGAATTCGACGAGAGGTAAGTGGGTATCCCATGCCTTACCAAAGTCGATCACACAGGCTCGCAGCATATCTTCCAGAGTCTGGATGGTTCTCACACTTTGTCCGTCGGTCTGTGGATTGTAGGCTGTACTCATGTCCAGCCTCGTTCCTAGGGAGCTTTGTAATGACTGCCAGAACCTCGAAGTGAATCTGCTATCCCAATCGGAGATAATTGATATAGGGACCCCATGCAGTCGTACGATCTCCCTAGTGTATGTTCTTGTGAGTTTCTCCATCTTATCAGTTTCTTTGATGGGTAGGAAGTGTGCGGACTTGGTCAATCTGTCGACAATGACCCATATGGTATCAAGTCCACCCGTTGTCTTGGTTAGCTTGGTTATGAAGCCCATAGTGATCCGCTCCCACTTCCATTCAGGTACCTCCAGTTGCTGGAGTAGACCTGATGGTTTCTGGTATTCGACCTTGACCTTGGCATAGGTAAGGCACTTACTCACGAAGGTAGCAATCTCTGCTTTCATGTTAGGCCACCAGTATGACTTTTTGAGATCCAGATACATCTTATCTGAACCTGGGTGGATGGAATATCAAGTGTTGTGCGCTTCCTTCATGACCAAGTCTGTGAAGCCACCGTGACTCGGTGTCCAGATCCGGTCCGTGAGATATAAGGCTCCGTCACCCTTGGTTTCCAAGTTCTTATCCATTCCTCGCAGGGATTCTCCCGCTATATTTTCAGGTTTCAAAGCTTCGAGCTGAGCCACCTTAATTTGTGCGGATAGATGCGAATGGATAGTCATTGTTAGTGACTTGACTCTTCGGACAGAATATTCTTTCCGACTTAGGGCGTCTGCTACTACGTTCGCTTTACCCGGATGATAACGAATTTCACATCCGTAGTCATTGAGTAGCTCGACCCACCGTCGTTGCCTCATGTTGAGCTCTTTCTAGTTGAAGATGTGTTGGAGGTTTTTGTGGTCGGTATAGATGGTGCTCTTCGTACCATACTGATAGTGTCTCCAGATTTTTAGGGCGAACACAACCGCTCCTAATTCGAGGTCGTGTGTGGTGTAGTTGACCTCGTGTGTCTTCAGCTGTCTTGAGGCGTAGGCGATGACCTTACCTAGTTGCATCAGAACACAGCCGAGCCCTTGGTTAGATGCATCGCAGTATTGATGGGTTTTTTGAGCATTCTAACACTCCTATGGTGTACATGCAACCCTAGAAACCTTGGATCTATGTTTGACTATGATAAATGCAAATAATTAATCTTCCAAGGTTCTTATCCTATCTAGCATGGCATGGGGAACTTGAATCAAATAAAGTTAGTAGAATTACTTACCTTGTAGTTGTAGTTGATTGCTTGGAGTTTTAGAGCCTAGCACCAATAGTGTGGATGCCTCAAATGGAAATCACAAATCACCACAAACTTGGAACTTTGAGAGAATAGTAATCACCTTCTTGAAATCGTCCCTCTTACTTTACTCACCACAACTCGTGTGATTTCAAGAACCAAAGCCTCCTTTATATATTGTGGTGGATTAGGGTTACATCCATGTAAACCCTAATACCCATGTCTTTTCATTTCCATGAGATCCATGGGTTAAAGCTCCATGGAGTATCCATGGACTTTCCATGCAAGCCTAGCCCATTCCAAATAAGCATTAGCCCACACTATATAAATACAAGAGCCCATATTTAATTAATCATACTTTTGATCTCTAAATTAATTCTAGATTAATTATAGATCAATACTAATTAAATAATGTGATTTTATATTAATATATTAGGACTTATAATATATTAATAAATCATAACTTATACTATTCTCAAACGATTATCCACAAATTGTTCGGGTGAAGTGCAACCCAAATGGACCATGCCGGGTCGGGTCAAGTACATACCAAATATAGTTATGGACTTAGACACTATATCCAACAGTCTCCCACTTGGATAAGTCTAATAACTATAGTTGCAAGTATGACCTCAGGAACCGTTCAGCAATCGTAGCTCTTTAAACTCTGTTGAACTATGAAGCGCCATTTTAGATAAGTGATCATATAATCCTCTGTTCTAGATATCAGCCGGACAAATACATGGAACATGGTCTTGCTTATTGTCCAGCATTTGTTTCCTGATTTCCGATTTGTTTGACATAGAACTTAACTGAACACATCAATTTAGTTCTGACCGGGCCCGGTACATAGGTCAAAACAAAATCATCGAGGGGCCCATATATCGCTTCTAATCCTAGAAGGAACAGATAAACTTCGACTCATATGTTTGCTCTACTACTTGTTGAATTACACACAAAAGCACGGTTTATAACATCGAGTTACCAATGCGTTTTCGTGCAATCAATGCATAACCAACTCATAGGCAACAAATCATATCTCTAGGTTTGAAGACTTATATGATATTACCGCCTCACGATCACTCGAGATAAATTCCATGAAATGATACAAATGAGCGTGGGTTGAATCCAATACTCAGAACTTATGAGCACTCATGAGTGCTGTAGCCCCGCTTTGTCTAACATCTTAGACCTCTACAAGCCAACCCTTGACAGTCTTGATTCATATCTACTTCCAACATATGACCGATTGTGAAGAGTTTGAATAATATGATATAAACCATGACATAATTATTCTAGAAGTCAAAACATGCAAAAAGAAATAATAGTAAACGATTGACAAGAGATAGCAACACTTTACTCATAAATAACAGCTTTTATTTATCATCAAATGTCAATTACATTTTACAAATTTCAAGATTATCTAACTACTAAAACTAATATCATCCTTCAGCCCTATGCTCCGAGCATGCTGGAGATGCTTAGCCCGAGTCAGTCCCTTCGTGAGGGGATCTGTTGGGTTCTTATCCGATGATACCCTCTTTGCCACGAGGATTCCTTCTTCTATTCGATGTCTGATGAAGTGATATTTTCTGTCAATGTGTATGGATCTCCCATGATCTCTTGGTTCCTTGGCTAAGGCAACCGCACTATTGCTGTCACAGAAAATCTCCATTGGCTCCTTTATAGCTGGTACAACTCCAAGGTCTCCGATGAAGTTCTTTAGCCATATAGCCTCCTTTGCTACCTCGCTTGCTGCTATATACTCTGATTCACAAGTGGAATCAGCCACTGTCTCCTGCTTGGAATTTTTCCAAGTAATTGCCCCTCCGTTTAGAGTAAAGACCCAGCCCGACTGAGAGCGGAAATTATCCTTGTCAGTCTGAAAGCTAGCATCACTGTACCCTACAACTCTCAAGTCCTCATTGCCACCGAGGGTAAGGACCCAATCCTTAGTCCTCCGTAGGTACTTGAGGATATTCTTTACCGCAGTCCAGTGTGCCTTGCCAGGGTTCCCCTGATACCTGCTAACCATGCTCAAAGCAAAGGCTACATCAGGTTGAGTACACGTCATAGCATACATGATCGATCCTACTGTTTCTCAAAATCCTTGTCCCTAGGATATAGGCAGATTCTCCAAGGTCCTTCATAGCGAAACACTTCCCAAGCCAGGACTTTACTTCCTGCAGGGTTGGGATGTCATTTCCTATGAGTAGTATGTCATCCACATACAGTACCAAAAAGCTGACTATACTCCCACTAGCCTTGATATAGACACAAGATTCATCTTCACTCCTTGAAAAGCCAAATTCTTTGACTTTATCATCAAAGCAAAGATTCCATCTGCGAGGTGCCTATTTTAATCCATAAATGGATTTCTCGAGCTTACACACTCTACTGGGGTACTCTATACTGACAAAACCCTCTGGCTGAACCATGTAAACATCTTCAGCCAACTTTCCATTAAGGAAAGCGGTTTTGACATCCATTTGCCATATTTCATAATCATGAAATGCAACAATGGCTAACAGAACCCTAATAGACTTAATCTTGGCCACTGGTGAAAAGGTCTCATCATAATCAACTCCCGAAGTTTGAGAATAACCCTTTGCAACCAGTCGTGCCTTATAAGTGTGTACATTACCATCCATGTCGGTCTTCTTCTTGAAGATCCATTTGCACCCAACTATCTTACGATCAGGTACATTGTCAACCAAGTTCCAAACTTGATTGTCATACATGGACTGTATCTCGCTATCCATAGCCTCTTTCCATTTAGCAGCCTCAGGGCCTGCCATGGCGTCCGTGTAGCTGTTAGGCTCATCCAGATTTACCAGTGTGTTATCACTGATAAGTGTCTCACCTTCTGCAGTAATATGAAAACCATAATAATGCTCAGGTGCATTCCTAACTCTGGTGGAACGCCTCAGAGGTATAGATTCTTCAGTCGGCTCAACAGGAGTTTGCTCCTCAGGTTGAGGGCTAGGGTTTGAGGTTCCTTCACCACTTGACTCTTGAATTTCCTCAAGGTCAATTTGCCTCCCACTGTCTCCTTGGCTCATGAATTCTCTCTCTCGAAAGAATCCTCTTCTTGCTACAAAGACCACATTATCACTGGGTCTGTAGAAGATGTAACCAAAGGATTTATGTGGGTAGCCGATGAAAATACACCTTTCTCTTCGGGGTTCGAGCTTATCATGAGTCTCGCGTCTCACGAAAGCCTCGCAACCCCAAATCTTGATGTGGTCAAGATTGGGAACTTTTCCAGTCCACACCTCGTGAGGTGTTTTGGCAACCTTCTTTGTAGGGACTAGATTAAGGATATGGGCGGCAGTCTCTAAGGCATACCCCCAAAATGAGATTGGTAGCGAAGCTCGACTCATCATGGAACGAACCATGTCCAACAAGGTCCGATTGCGCCTCTCATCTACACCATTCAACTGTGGTGTCCTAGGAGGTGTCAATTGTGAGACAATCCCACATTCCTTAAGATAGTCAAGGAACTCAGTACTAAGATACTCACCACCACGATCGGATCGAAGCATCTTAATGTTCCTACCCAACTAATTCTCCACTTCTTTCTTAAACTCTTTGAATTTCTCAAAGGTTTCTGACTTATGCTTGATTAGGTAGACATATCCATATCTACTAAAATCATCAGTAAAAGTCACATAGAACCGATTAGCAACTCTTGTGGTGGTTCTGAAGGGTCCACACACATTCGTGTGTATGAGGTCCAACAAACCTTCACCCCTAGCACAAGTACCAGTAAAAGGTGACTTTGTCATTTTACCAAGCAAACAAGATTCACAACTATCATCTGACTTTAGGTCAAATGACTCCAAGACTCCATCCTTTTGGAGTTGGCCTATGCGTTTCTTGCTTACATGTCCAAGACGACAATGCCATAAGGATGCTTTATCTAAGCTAGTGGAAGAGTTAATACACAATACATTATTTCCTAGATTATCTACAACAGATACAGTTTCATACACGCCATCACAAGGTAATGCTTTAAAATAAAGAACATTATTAAAGAAAGCATCAATACTACCATTATTATTATCAAAATAAAAGGTAAAACCTTGTTTATACAATGCATGAAAGGAAATAACATTTCTTGCCATTTCTGGCGAATAATAACAGTTATTCAAATCTAATGTAAACCCACTATTTAGCACTAAGGAATAAACTCCTATCTTGGTGACAGGTGAAGCTTTCCTGTTTCCCATGATCAAGTTTATCTTTCCCAGCTCCACATTCTCACTTCTTTTTAGTCCCTGCAAATCACAACATATGTGAATACCACAACCTGTATCAAGGACCCAAGACTTAGAATGAGGTGAGTTATTAGACAATATAGTGTATATACTTGCATGGTTGGGTTTTACTTTCCCATCCTTCAAATCTTGGTGGTACTTTGGGCAGTTTCGCTTCCAGTCCAACTTTTCATGGCAATAGAAACATTCAGCCTCATTAGGGTTAGCAGAAGGAGTGACAAAACCTTTCATGGTTTTGCTTGAAGAGGAGCCTTCAAGGGTCTTACCCTTGGTACCCTTAGAAGGGTTCTTTCTCTTCTTCCCTTTGCCATGCCCGATTTCCAAGACATTGGCCGCAGTTGGAGTAGGAGTAGGAGTAGTAACAACCGACTTACCCTTTAGACCACTTTCGGCGGTCTTCAAGAGTCCTTGAAGTTTTCTGAGGGTGACTTCTTCCTTGTTCATGTGATATGTCATGCGGAATTGATCATAACACGATGGCAAGGAGTGCAAAATGATGTCTATTGTTAACTCCTCAGGAAGTTCACATTCAGCTTCAGTAAACGGTCCACATACCTTTGCATTTTCTGCATGTGGCCCGTGATGGGTTCACCATCCTTCATTCGGCTTGTTATCATAGATAAGATTATTTCATATCGCTCTTGACGAGCACTTTGATGGTAGCGGTCCATCAAGTCCTGGTGCATCTCAAAAGGATAATAGTCCTCATAGGACTTTTGGAGCTCGGCTGTCATGGTGGCCATCATGATGCATGCCACTTTTGTAGCATCTCTTTCATGTACCTCATATTCAGCAAGCTCTTCAGGAGTAGCAGTTGGCTCGGGTACCTTCAACTCCTTGTCGAGAACATATTCTTTGTTCTCATACCGAGTGACCATCCTGATGTTTCTGATCCAATCTGTAAAGTTGGACCCATCAAAGATGACTCTCCCACAAAGATTCATGAGAAAGAAGGAGCTAGTAGGGTTTGAGCCAGAAGCATTGTTATTGGAAGACATCTGAAAAGAAGAGGGAATAGATTAGATTAGATATAGAGATAGTCCTTAACAAAACACCTAAATGTAATATTAAGGCTAGGACCCAACATAATATTTTATAACTTAGAAGAGGGATGTCGTAATCTAAGCTATAAGATATTTGAAGGTAGCTGAATGACGATTCACTAATTTCCACCATGAAAAACGAAATATTTAATTAGGTTTTAATTGGTTTAGAAACTCCTAGATTCTTTGAGATTCATTGAACTTTCTTCAATGGAATGTTTCAATCTCGAGTGTGCCCTTTAAGTTTTGTGACTGGGATGCCGAGGATCACAAAACAAGGTGTGAAGTAACCATGCAAATTACTTGGTACCCTTAATGTATTACCCCTCAATCGATGTGTCGGTTAACCAAACACGCTCCATCGATACAATGATAAACATTATGTCACCCTTTACCTACCTTGTTAGGTTCAAGTTAGTGTGCCGGTTAACCACACACGCTCCACTAACGACTTAAACAAAGTGTAAAGTGTAATTTCATGGATTAGCACCTTATTCACATTTTCCTAAAATAACTAAGATTGGGAATTCAATAAAGTTTAGTTACTTTAGTATTATCATTATACTTTTAATGAGAATTTATAAGTCCTTGTCCTACCCGTTCGGCTAACGACCCTCCACCGATCAAGGAAGCGTTGGGTGAGAGTGGACACCCATTAAGTTGCCATTTTATAGGCAACAACCTTATACCCCCCTTATAGACCGGCTTCGTGAATGAGGCGTACTAGCGCTAAGACGACTTGATCTTATAGATATATATATATATATATATATATATATATATATATATATATATATATATATATATATATATTAACTTATAACATTATAAAGTATAAGGGTTGAATTTTAACTTTTAAAATTCTAAGGGTTGGAACTAAAGTTTTAATCATGACTTTACTTGTTCCAAAACTTGAGGGCAAGTTTTGTAAACTTTCAAAACTTTTCATTTCTTATAACTTATGAATTTAGTTGAGTATTAAAATGAAGCCTTTTCATTTTTCTAACTCTTGTGTTCTTTTAATGGATTTTTATTAAAGTGTGACCTTTGGTTTTCCATAACTTGAGGACAAGTTATGGATTCCATTAAAACACATAATGATCAAGAATTAAACTACCAAGTAGGTTACAAACAATTCCTATGATCATCTAATCTTCATAAGTTCAAGAACATGAATATGAACATTTCAAAAATCATAAATTACTCATAAAACTTGTAATTTTTGATAATAGCCATTGTAAATGGATTAGCATAAACATTACACCATCTAAAACAAGTTTTATAACACCAAAACAGTTTAGGGTAATGTTTCTGGTCCATTTCCAGCAGCAAAACTCGAAAAATTGGACACTGCAGCCTCTACTCGTCGAGTGCATGAATAGACTCGACGAGTAGCAAAAAAAAAACGATTTTTAAGCTATTTGCATCAAGTATCAAGTAAACAAGCCTAGGCTCTGATACTACTGATGGGTTTTTGAGCATTCGAACACTCCTATGGTGTACATGCAACCCTAGAAACCTTGGATCTATGTTTGACTATGATAAATGAAAATAATTAATCTTCCATGGTTCTTATCCTATCTAGCATGGCATGGGGAACTTGAATCAAATAAAGTTAGTAGAATTAGTTACCTTGTAGTTGTAGTTGATTGCTTGGAGTTTTAGAGCCTAGCACCAATAGTGTGGATGCCTCAAATGGAAATCACAAATCACCACAAACTTGGAACTTTGAGAGAATAGTAATCACCTTCTTGAAATCGGCCCTCTTACTTTACTCACCACAACTCGTGTGATTTCAAGAACCAAAGCCTCCTTTATATAATGTGGTGGATTAGGGTTACATCCATGTAAACCCTAATACCCATGTCTTTTCATTTCCATGAGATCCATGGGTTAAAGCTCCATGGAGTATCCATGGACTTTCCATGCAAGCCTAGCCCATTCCAAATAAGCATTAGCCCACACTATATAAATACAAGAGCCCATATTTAATTAGTCATACTTTTGATCTGTAAATTAATTCTAGATTAATTATAGATCAATACTAATTAAATAATATGATTTTATATTAATATATTAGGACTTATAATATATTAATAAATCATAACTTATACTATTATCAAACGATTATCCACAAATTGTTCGGGTGAAGTGCAACCCAAATAGACCATGTCGGGTCGGGTCAAGTAGATACCAAATATAGTTATGGACTTAGACACTATATCCAACAAGTATACCATGAAGTCTTCTATTCCTTCGGGGAGGGACAGTATCGGTGCGGTGCATAAGGCTCGCTTCAGGGTTTGGAATGCCTTCTCTTGTTTCTCTTCCCAATCAAAGGCCACGCCTTTCCGGGTCAATGTAGTCAGGGGTTTCGCGATTCGAGAGAAGTTTTGAATGAACCTGCGGTAGTAGCCAGCGAGGCCTAGAAATTGACGAATTTCCGTAGGCGTCTTCGGTGCTGACCAGTTCTCAATAGCCTTAATTTTGGATGGGTCCACATGGATTCCCTCCTTGTTAACCACGTGTCCTAAGAATTCGGCTCTTCGGATCCAAAATTTGCATTTAGAGAACTTCGCATATAGCTTCTCCGATCGTAAAGTTTCCAGGACTTGTCGCAGATGACCATTATGTTCTTCCTTACTTCGAGAGTAGATAAGTATATCATCAATGAAGACGATGACGAACTGATCCAAGTAAGGACGGCATACTCTATTCATCAAGTCCATGAATACTGCGGGCGCATTGGTCAGTCCGAATGGCATCACTACGAACTCGTAGTTTCCGTAACGAGTTCGGAAGGCTGTCTTCGGGACATCGTCCTCAAGTACTCGTAACTGGTGATACCCGGATCTTAGATCAATCTTCGAAAAGTAGCTCGCCCCTTGCAGTTTGTCAAATAAATCGTCTATGCGAGGAAGAGGGTAACGATTCTTGACCGTCAGCTTGTTGAGTTCCCTATAATCGATGCACATACGGAACGATCCGTCTTTCTTCTTTACGAACAAGACCGGTGCTCCCCAGGGTGAGAAGCTTGGTCTTATAAAGCCCTTGCTGAGCAGTTCGTTAAGTTGACCGGACAATTCTTGCATCTCAGCAGGCGCTAGACGATAGGGCGATTTGGCTACGGGGGTAGCTCCTGGGATTAAGTCGATTCGGAACTCGACTTGTCGTTGCGGAGGTAAACCCGGTAGCTCTTCCAGAAAGATGTCGGGGAAATCGCGTACTACGGGGAAGTCTTTTAGGTCTTTTGTTTTCTGGCTCGTATCGACGATGTGTGCAAGGAATGCATGATGTTTCTTACGCAAGTACTTCCGGGCTTGAATACTTGAGATGATACGGAGGCTCGTACTGGGTTTGTCTCCGTAGATCAACAAGGTTTCATTATTTGGTAGGTTCAGACGGATTGCTTTGTCGAAACACAGAATATCGGTACGATGGAGACTCAACCAGTCCATGCCCACAATGACATCGAAGCTTTGATTGCTACTGGTATGAGGTCGATTGGAAACGAATGGTTATCTAGCGTGAGGGTACAACCTATGTAGATCTCGTTAGAACTCTCTGTCTTTCCGTTAGCCATTTCTACAATGAAGGTTTCTTTTAGTGGTTGCGGTGATTGTTTAAGTAAGTGTTTAAAGTTTTGGTTTACGAAACTCCTCTCTGCCCCACTATCAAATAGGATACAAGCATAAGAGTTATCGAGAAGGAACGTACTCGTGACTACTGTGGGATCTACTACTGCTTCATTGTGGCCAATAGCAAGTAGTCTCCCTGTTCCCCCCGCATTCCCAGACTTCGGATAGTTTCTTTTGAAATGCCCTATCTCGCCACAGCCGTAGCAGGCCTGGCTTACTCCCGAACTGGGGACCTGGTAAATGGGTTTGGGTGGTGTTCGGCAAAACCGGGCGGTATGGCCCTTCCGGTCACAGTTAGTGCAGTACATTTCCCGGCAGGGACCGTTGTGATGGAAAGAGCACTTGGTGCACTTGGGTAGACTCCCTGCATATGTTTTGGCTGGTACAGGGGCAGCAGGAGTAGTGGCAGCATGGACAGCCACCGTTTGATGGTTATTTGAAGATGATTGGGATGATTTACCCTTCTTTCGGTCCCACCGCTTCCTTTTGTTGTCGGATGTCTTGGTCGGTGCAGTGGCAACCGTTGTGGTTGGTGATGGAGTGTAAGGAACTTCATGATCAATCAACCTTTGGGCCAATTCCTTGGCACTGTCAAAGGTCGTAGGGTGTGATGCTATAATGTTCCCTCGATACGGGGGCACTAAACCCCAGATGTATCGTTCAATTTTATTGCCTTCGATGGGGACCATGTTAGGACACAGAGTCACCAGGTCGCAGAACCTGGCTGTATAAGCCACTATATCGGTCCCCTTCATCTTGAGGCCCCACAGTTCCTCCTCCAGCTTCTGAATTTCGCCCCTCGGGTAGTACTCCCTCGTCAACAGGTCCTTTAGTTTATCCCAGCCCATGACGTTGGCAATCACTAAGGAGAGGGATTTGACATGGCCATTCCACCACGTCAAGGCCCTTTCGGTGAAGGTGCAAGCTGCGAACTTTATCTTGCTCTCTTCAGGGCACAAGCACATTTCGAAGATTGCCTAAGTTCTTTCGACCCATTGGGACAGTGCAATTATCACTCCGGTCCCATTGAAGTATGTTGGCTTGCAGCTCATGAAATCCTTATAGGTACACCCCTGTGTACGTGGGTGGATTTCACCATGTCTAGAGTTGGTACCCATTCCGGCTCCACTCACATCACCAGAATTTATTTGGGCCATAGCTGTGGTCACAGCTGCGGTTACAGCTGCCTGAAACATCACCGCATCGAACTGCGGAGGAGGTGGTGCTGGTGGAGTTTCACTTGCAGGCGTGTTTCTGGTCGGACGCTTGCGAGGCGGCATCTTTTACTGAAAGTTTATAGAAACGATGATAACCGTAAGAATCAATTGTAAGTACAATAAGAGTGCTTCATGGACTAAATCGCCATAGTCCAACTTTTAGGTAGTGACATGACAATAGAGTAGGGAAACAGAAGAGTAAGAATTTTCCAATAGATTAGATATCTGCCAATATTACTGGTATTACTGATGTAAAATGAGTTCAGGAAAGTTGACCTAACAGTAGGTCTGGCATCAAACCATCAGGGAAAGATGTTGGCAGTTTAAAAGTCTAGCTAGAGTACTTTTAAAAGTTAGGAATGTTTTACAGACAAGTGCTGTCTAGAGCATAGGAAAGAAAGGCAATTCCTTAATTCAAAAGTAAAGACGAGTTGAAATCTTCTACCAGCGACGGGTGTCTCTCAGACGAACCCTTAGGTCTGCCAGTTGACGTACAACTTCCTGAAGATGTCGCTCATGCGCTCTCTGACGTACTCGGAGTTCCATGACTTTGGCTCGGGATGCAGCTAGTTGCTGTTGCAGAGTCTCATTGGTCCTCCTAGTCCTATCCACCGTCTCTTCAAGTTGACGAATACGGACTGTGTTAAGGCTAGAGTTGGCATCAATTTCTACTACTCGCTCGATGGCCGCATGACCTTGCTCGACGTTCCTAGCAATCCTTCGGACCATGATGGGCAGGTCTCGGTCAGCTGATCCTCCCTCGCTTATATTGTAAAAGCTTCGGTCTCCGTCGAAGGGTAAGGGCTGACCCTGCTCATCACTCCATTGGTTCAAGGTTGTTGCCCACATGGGAACGGGTCCTTGAAATGCCGGACGGGGGTTGGGGTTTGGAACTACTGGAGGTAGGTTGTTGACTTCTGGTTCGGAGTCGGAGCCATCTGAAAAGCCTTCTGCGAGGTGATCATCCAAAGGGATTGGGTGATCATCTTCCGCACATCATCAAGCCATCCTCCAATGCCTTGGTTTGGATAGTACGGATCGCCAGGGAGATGGAAGCCAGCCATGCTATCTACACGAGAATGGGGAAAGAATAGTTAACAGACGTACTAATCTAAGATACTTATAAGATGATCGTTATTAGTTGATTCAATACTTGCATAGTGCATACCAATTACATGCAACCAAAGCAGGATAGACCTTCGAATAAGTGACCCTAACTCTAAATCCACAACCAAACAAGGAACAGGAAGTAAAGCAAAGATCACAGATTCTAAGTCTATAGCGCCTTAGTCACATGTAACCTTGGTGTACCCACTTAGCAATTATTGTCCTACTAGTAACGACCTTTTTAGTTCTCACATATGTAATTCATAGTAATGTAGAATACTCCTATAGTATTCTTGTTCTAATGCTCTTGTAGTAGTGTGGGTAAGTTTTTAGACTTGTTGTAACACCACAATCATTCTTAGGCACATGCTAGTCACTCCTCAGAAGATATAGTTGATCAGGCTATATCCCTTTAGGTTTGACCATATGGCTCTAAGCCTAATTGTGTTGTTCAACAATCGTACTACTTTTGTTCTGTTCTAGTATGATACTGACACTGGTATGGGTAAATGTATATATATACTTAGTTAAATATTTTATTATTTAGAAGTATATTTTCTTGGTCAGAGTGTTTTAATCCCGATGTGTTTATAGTTCGTATATCTTTTATGGGTTGATATACTTGATTCACTATAAACAAAGCTCTGATACCAATCTGTCACACCCCAAAACCGAGAATGGCGGAAACGTTCTGGGGTGGAGGACGTCATGTACAATATCATCACAATACATAATAGTAAAGACAAGCAACAACATCCATTGCATTAATATAATAATTGTAATACAAGCATGTTTTGTACAGTTTGTAAGACACCAAAAGTATAATCAAAATAAAAGATGAGTCTTGTATGTACTCCATCTTCTCAAAAGCTGCATCTGTACCTGTCTACTGATGACTTGAGAATACAAGTTATTTTGAAAGCGAGTATCAGCATAAAGCTGGTAAGTTCATAAGTATTTAGTGTCATTGCTTGTATAAAATTGTTTACAACAATCTAGTATAATAACTAATTTCAATGTTTGAAAATAGTATACTCCCTAGAAAACCCTATGTTTTCCAGTAAAAGTAGTCTTCTACCAAGACCCGGTTGTTTGCATGTTTGATCCTTTGAAAAGGTAAAAGTTTTCCCAGTGAAACTATCAGTATGAAAATATAGTTTTAGACTTCATTCATGTAAAGTAATTTGGAAAATAATGTTTTACCCCAGCAGTGTCACTGCCGGCTAAATGTAATGAAAACGCAGACTCCATGTAGTATTAAAAGTGCAATACACCTCGGAGAGTCTGTTTTGCCTTTAATTCTTAATGTATTAATTAAAGGTCTGAGTGTGAACTCGTATGTAACCATACTGATTGACGATCGAATAAGTGATGACCCTCCAGGTCACACGTAGTATGGTGACATTTTGTCACCCCTGGGCCTAGTTAGCTCGGACTGTAGCTAGCAGTCAGGATGTGGGAGTGTCTGTCTCGTATAGATCTATACACATAATGCCCGCTCTCCCTCCAGGAGACTCTAGTTACACAGTGATAGCACAATGAAGTGTCGTATCGAGAAGTAGTATGTCACATTCTAATTATAGTATATTCTCTTGTATATTGTATAATGCATCTTCTGGTATAATGTATAGAGTGTTCTCTTTTATAGTATATAGTATTCTCTTTGTATAGTATTTAGCATGTATTCACTCATAACTGTACTGACTCTGGCAGGTGTCATTGTAATAGTAGTAACGAGTAGAAATCCTTAACTATACCTATTATAGTTAAAGAGTAATGTTGGTTGAATGCCTTTGTTACACAAACGTACTGAACTGAAGTGAAGACTTTTATATCCAACACAAATATATTTGATATATAACTAAGAATTCAATGACAGTCGGAAAAATAACAGAATACCCTAAGTCCACAACCAAACAAGGAACAGGAAATAAGGTGAGCTATCAGTCCTAAGTCCTTCAAGTCTTACTTATATAAATATATTAGTATAGATATGGTTTTGAAGATAAAACAAGTTTAAAAGAGTTTGAACACAACTTTGGCATTTAAAGAGTTTGCTAAAAGGTTTGAAACACTTGAAAACCCAAAGTTTGATGGAAACTTGAAAGTAGTAGCAAATCTTGTAGTCTGTTCTAGCTATTAATCACATGTGATTGATATAACAACTATAACAGTTCAACTTGTATTCCCCCCCTCCATAAAAGCATTTAAAATCATTTAAAAGGTTAATTCAGGGGTATGAACTCACCCGTAGTGAGTGGATTGGATGGAAGTGCCGGGTAGGATGCTAAGTGTCAAGTGAGGACTTGAACACACACACACGGATCCTATGTAACATGTAGTGATACATAAATGTATCTAATTAGTTATTTAATCACTAATGAAGCAAGTAAAGACACTCTAATATGTGAAAACACTTTGTTTCAAGTGCTAGGAGTGCTAAGGGTTGCATCTAAGGAGAGTATGGCTTTATATTGGAGTTTACTCCACAAATGATCACCCTACATGTGTTTACGGTTGATGGACCATTTCCCCTATGATTTTACGGCCGTAAACTCATGGTAATGGTGCATTTGAGTGTTTTAAGGTCTTATGCTTCACAAAGAAGTGCCCTAGGGTTGAATCAAAGGCTTAGGAAGTGGTTAGGGCTCGAAATGGCACACTTTTGCATTTTACGGTCCTTGGGAGTTTACGGTCGTAAACCCATGAGTTTACGGCCGTAAACTCATGACCACTTCTTCCATTTCGTTTTTGGTGGTTTCTAGTTCATGCATGCAAGGTTCTAGTCTCTTATTCACGCCATACAAGGTGTTAGGGGCATCAAAACACCATTTGGGGGTGTTTACGGTTTTGGGAGATCCCCAAACCGTAAACACATATGTTCTTGGGGATTTTGATGATTTTCCCATGGATTAACAAGTATACTATGCAAATAACTAGCTAGGAGGAGTATACTTACTTATATGAAGCTTGTAAGAGTGTTTAGGACCCAAAAACATTAGTGTGTGTTCTTGGTGTTTTGAAGAACACTTGAAGATCTAAGTAAAAAATCAAGAATCCATGGATGAAATGATGTATGAACACTAGATTAAGTGTTATATGAACGAATCTAGGAAGGAAACACTTACATTTTGGCGGATTTGAAGAAATGAACTTATGATACTTGAGAGAAAAAGTTGGTGTTCTTGAGGTGGGAAGTGTAAAATGAGGGAAATAGTGGGTAAACTCATGCTATATGCATGGGTTCTTGGAGAAATGGTGTTTACGGCCCAAACACCTCTTGTTTGGCCATAAACACCTTGCTAAGGTGTTGTTTGTTTTGTTTGTTACACATCACTAATAACGACACTTCCTTTTATTAAATCGTTTGACGAAAATAAAATAAAACACCCAAACGGACTTAAATCCTGCCAAAAATGTACTGAAATGTTTTTGACTATTATTTGAAAGGTAATGGGTTCCATCTGATGTCTTAGACCTGAGTGGGTCAGTTCGTCGGTTTGGGAAGGACCACAAGACACATGGAACTAGCGAGTGGTAGACGACCGAGTTCGGAGGTAAAGCGACCTCAGATGGGGTTGTAGTATTCGCTTGAGGTAAAGAAAACTTCGTGACTTGTGTGTCACGATGGGCCGAGATAGTTGTTGTGAGAAGGAAGCCTGTAAAGTCGTTTTATTGGGTGTGTAATGGGTAGTCTTTGGAGGTTCAACTGCTGGGTCGGGAGCCGACCTGGTGCTCAGTGTTGGAAGGGATATGTAAGGGGAAGCTGAGGCTTATGTGCGTAGAAGTCCGAGGATACTTCTGAGCGGGCACAATCATTTTCTTGTATTTGAGAACAGAGTATTGAGGTTCCTTTTGTTCAGATGGGTTCTGATAGTAGTATAGTTGATGGGTCCCTGGTGAGATGTGATCCTTTCGTTCCTTGGAGTACGATCTGGATCGACTGATATGTCAGGTATGAGTATTCGACAGTTGTTATGGTCAATGATCTGATCTCATCAATCACATCAAGATAACTAGAGTTGGAATTATGATTTTGAGATCGGTTACTCGATGAGCGAATGACATGATGATATCTTGCATGGTCGGTCGTGCAAGGAGTCATAATACTAGAGTTTACAGGTTCTGAAGAGTCAGAACTGGAACCACAATGGTAGAGGGATCCGTCCTTTTTCGGGATAGAGAGTTTCTGTATGGGTTCATGTGTCTTGGGGAAGAGATCGTCATATAAAATAAGACGGCAGTGGCGCCATTGGAGGATATTCAGATTTATGACCGCCTGAAGTATATTAAGAGGCCGGTTGCGATTTTGGGTAGAAAAGTAAAGACCCTGAGGAACAAGGAGGTGCGTCTAGTTAAGGTGCAGTGGGAGCACCGCAGAGGATCAGAGTGGGCTTGGGAGCTGGGGTCTGAGATGCGCGAGCAGTACCCAGAGTTGTTTCAGGAGGATGACTTCGAGGCCGAACTGTGATTCTAGTGGGGGAGAATTGTAACATCCCGACTCCCAGGAATTTTATTTAACTATTTTCATGTTTCAGGAATGGGTAACTCGACGAGTTGGAGATCCCAACTCGCCGAGTAGGGGCGGATTTGGCCGCGGGGGTTTAGTCATCAATTCGACGAGTTGGAGCTGTTTGTGGAAAACCCTAATTTTTAGGGTTTGTGTCCTATTTAAAGGACATTAAGCCTCATTTCTGCCTCCCTTATCATTTTACCACTCTGTGAAGAACCCTAATCGAGTCATAGCCTTGTGTGTGAGAAAGAGAAGCTAATTTTGTGACTTTTGTGCACTTTTGGAGGAGATGTGGAGAGCATCAAATCTTGGATCGAGAGGAGGCTTTTGGATCCAGAGATTCTTCAGAGATTTGCTTCAGTTGGAGGTAAAAAGATGCTAACTTGATCATTTCTTTGTGAGATCTTGGTTTAGGGAGTTTTTAGGGTTTTCTCCCACCCATCTTGTGTTATTGAGTCACTTGAGCATGTCTTGACGTTGAAGCCTCATATCTAATATGTAGATGGTCTTGTGAGTCCAAAGACCCGGGCTTTATTGAGCTAGAGGCAAGCTTTTGTGCATCAAACCCTTATTGGAGCTTGTATTGGCATTATTAGCCTAATATGGCATGCAATAACGTAAAGCTTGCATCTTTATGTGCTACACGAGCCTTAGGAAGATAGATTCGGAGTTTGGGGCTTCTTTTCTTCCTTAAAACGTCTGAATGAGATTGGGACTTAAGGGAATCGACGAGTCGATGAGCCGACTCAACGAGTCAGTTAGGGTTTGTCCCGATGTGTCTGGATGCGCTGTGATTCGGCTAGTTGACAGGTCAACTCGACGAGGTGAGTCGAACATTCATGAGGTTTGTGAGGAAACAGAGGGAATCGATGAGTTGCATAGATGCACTCGACGAGTTGGGTCAACATGGACTGTTGACTCGAGTGTTAACTTTTGTTGACTTTAGGGTTTAGTCAATCATGAGTGATGGAGGTCTTGGAGGGGTAAAATGGTCTTTTACCCATCCCAAGAACTAGAGAGGGACTAGCATGAGTTTATGTAGACTTGTGGTTTTAAGTGTTAACTAGAGATGCTTATTACATGTAGGCGGGGATTAGACTGTTCGAGGAGTATTCGGTTTCTTTGCTTGCTTACAAGGTGAGGCTTCTCACTATACTTACCTAGATTGGTAATTTTGTGTGACCGGAGGGTCTTGTGTACTTATTATTGAGTATTGTGATATCCTGCATTATGTCTTTGTGATTTATGCTATGAATTATTCTAAGCTTTACTGAGTTAGGACCCGAGGGTCCACCCGAGTTGTAGGACATAAGGGTTCCATTGAGGCACATTGACCGGAGGGTTTTATTTGAGATATAGCCATCAGAGGCTAAGGAGCTATGTGTTGTATTTTGGGGTACACACTAAGCTTCGTGCTTACCGTGTTATGTGATATGTGTTTCATGTATTTCTCAGGATCGCGGGAAGGCGTCGGCTCGATTGTACACACGAGAGAAAGGGTTTTGTTTTGAGGATCCTGGATTTTTAATCAACCAATTATGGAGTTTGTGTTTTGTTAATTAGATACTTGGAATTTTGCGAAATGTTTCTATGAGAATTATGTGATTTTAAAATGAAAAATTTGTTTGAAAATTTATGGTGTTACAATATGCCACATTGGAGACAGACAAATTGTCGTTGGTGAGGATGACATAACCTCAGATCTGAGAATTTGAGTTGTTGCCATACATCACGTACCCAGCATTTGGAGCAAGTTTGAGATCACGCAGAAAGTCTTTCTGCCCCGTCATGTGCATCGAACAAGCACTATCAATATACCATATTGTATCTTGTTCCAAAGTACATAGTGCCTGCAAAATCAACGAGTTTTGGAGTTTTTAGGCTCCGAGTTTGGTTTAGGGACTTAGGCACGAGCTTTGTGTTGGGTTTTGAGCACTATAACACTCCTATGGTGCACATGCAACCCTAAATGCTTTGGATCTAAGTTTTCTCTATTATACATGCATATTTTCAACTTTTTCAAAGCATTGTCCTAACTAGCATACAAATTGCCAAATGAATAAAACATCTAGATAGATGACATACCTTTTGAAGAACTTGTAGTTCTTGACCCTTGAAAGCTTGAGCACCTCAAGTGTGATGTCTCTAATGGTTCACAAACACCAATATGCAAGAGGATGATTTATGAGAATAATCTATTTATCTCAAAGAGAAGAGGCAACCGATTTTGGTCTATGGAGGGTTCTATTTATAGTGTTAGACATGCTAGGGTTACACTTGGTAAACCCTAATAACCCATGACTTTCCACATTCTCATGCTCCATGGGTTTAACCTCCATGGACTATCCATGGATTAGTTTAGCCCATAATCATGGATCATTAGCCCATATTACAAAATTGATTGATTTACATAATCAATCCCCATATATTTAATTAGTCTCTTTTTTATCACAAAATTAATAAATTAATTCTTTATCAATACTAATTAAATAATTTCGTATTAATATATTATACTTATAATATATTAATGAACCATAAATAACCTTATTCTCAAAATTCATCCTATCAAATTTCACTGGTGAAGGAAACCCAAAAGGACCATGCTACAATCGGGTCAAGTACATACCAATTATAGTTATGGGCTTAGACACCAAATCCAACAGTCTCCCACTTGGATAAGTCTAATAGCTATTACTGCTTATGCACTTTAGGATCTGACTTAGCAATCGTAAGCTTTCAAAAGCCGTTGTCGAACTCTGACCTAGTCAGTGACGCATCCATCAGATAAGTGATTATATACTCCTCTGTTCTCAAGATATCTATGTGGACAAACACATGGAACATAGTCATACTTATTGTCATGCAATTTGTTTCCCGATTTTCGATTCTTCTGACATAGTACATAACTGAACACATCAATTTATTTCTGACCGGGCCCGTCACATAAGTCAAAACAAAATCATCGAGGGGCCCAATATATCACTTTTTATCCTCTTAGGATAAGGGGAACAAATAAACTTCAACATTATATGCTTGTACTAACTACTCATCAAATCATGCACAACGACACGTTTTATAACATCAAGTTATTGATGCGTATTCGTGCCATCAATGCACAACCAACTCGTAGTCAACAACTCATATATCTTGGTTTGAATATTATATGATATTATCGTCTCACAATCACTCGTGATAAATTCCATGAAGTTATTCAGGTGAGCACGGGTTGAATCCAATACTCAAATCTTATTTCAGGAGCACTCATGAATGGTGTAGCACACTTTTCCTATGTCTAACTCCTTAGACATTCTACAACCCAACTTATGGCAGTCTTATTTCATACTTACTTCCAACGTATGATCGACGGTGGATAGTTTGAATAATAATAATAATCATAATTTTATTATTCTGGAAGTCCAAACATGCAAAGTGAAACAATAGTAAATAATTGATACAAGATAGTAACTTTAGTTATAAATAAAACTCCTTTTATTCAATCATCAAATGTCAATTACAATTTAGCTATTACAAGTTTCGCTTTATCTAATTACTAAAACTAATATCGTCCTTTAGCCCAATGCCCCTCGCATGCTGCAAGTGCTTAACCCTAGTCAATCCCTTTGTAAGAGGATCTGCTGGGTTGTCCTCTGACGATATCCCCTTTACCATGAGGTTCCCTTCTTCTACTTGATGTCTTATGAAGTGGTATTTCTGTGACAACCCGAAACTTTGTCTGTTTCCGTTGCGCGAGTTTCGTTAATAAAATTTCGAATTTGCTAACTTTTCCGTCAAACTTTTTGGTTTAGAAAATAATCTAGTTATATTTAATTAAATTATTTACGAGTTGGAACCAAAAAACGCGTGGAAACCCGAATATCTCAAAAAAATCAAGCATTTGCGGTCTAAATGAGATTACGACCGTAAACGTGTTTACGACCGTAAACTCGTTTACAACCGTAAAGTCGTTTACGACCGTAAACCTGTTTACGGTCAGTGAAGAGTGGACCCCCCACAACACCCCTATAAATACGATGCCTCCACCTTCATTAGAACATTTCTGGCCAAAAACTCTCTCCTTCTCTCTCTAAGAACCTTAACCGTAAACACTCAAAATGCCTTCAAACTTCGGAAATCATCGAGAAACCACGTTTGGAGTCACTTGGGAACGCCTGGAAACGATTATCTCTTCGAAATCAGCAATCAGAACCATTTTCTTGAGTTTACGGTCCAACCTTCAGAAACCGTAAACTTTGTTCTTGATTTTACGGTCCAAGCCTTCAGAAACCGTAAACTCTGTTCTTGAGTTTACTGTCAAAGCCTTCAAGAACCGTAAACTCCTCTTCGACCGTAAACACCTTTCAAGTGTTGTTTTTGACTGAAAACTCACCTTCTTCGATTCGATCAAGTCCCGGTAACATTCCTCAACCGAATTCAAGTGTACCTCTAACACGTTATCTAACGAAATCTCTAATTTAGATACATATATTTATTTATTTGATAATAGGATTTCATTAAGTGTCGTGGAACAACTCGAGGATCTTCATTTTCAGTCAACGATTTCACGCAGCAACTGTGAGTTCATACCCCTACCTTTTTCCATATTTTCAATGTTTTCAGGGGGGGGGGGGGGAATACAAGCTAAACATAAATGTTTTCAAAACTTATGCAAATCTCATACTTTAACCCTTTTGTACTGTGTTGAGCATAAGGGACGTTTTCACAAAAATTTGCATAGTTTTTCGGGCACGCTATTCACTATTCATGCAAACTATAATCAGTATAGTTTGGGATTTTCTAAACATCACGAGTACAGAAACTTTCACTATTAAACATATGCACGAAGACATAAATAGTTTACAGTTACATCACCACTTTATCATGGTTTTTTTTCATAACTGTAATTATCATTATATACGGTATACATACGGATTTTCACTACGGTAGAACGCTACTACACTACATGTAAACTATATTGTACGATACTGTGAGGCGCTACTTCACTACTGTACCCTTAGGTGTACAGGGATAAATCCTACCACTGTATAACTAGAGTCTCCTGGAGGGAGAGAGTGAGATTTGTGAATAGATATATTCGGGACTGACAATCCCACATCTGGACTGCTAGCTACAGTTCGGCGGGCAGGCCTGAGATGTACAAATGTCATTTAACTCGACGCCTGAAGAACATTGGAAAGGTCACTAGTCATATCAAGCATGGTTATACGACTCACATTATGTATAAATCGCCTTTAGTTTACAAATCTGACACTCTTCAACGGTTTTATTTTTACTAAATAGATATACTGGCCAGGCCAGGGTTTTCAAACAAAACCATTTACGCTATGGCTATGCATTCAAAATATACTTCATAATTAGCTTTAGCTAGTCTCATGAGGTAGTATATTCGCTTATCACTACAGTTTTCAGTAACGAACATTCATGGTTTTATACGAAATCGATAATGCTATCTTTTCACTAAAGAAAATATCGGATTTTCTTAGAAACATACAGATATTCATGGTTTATTACAGAACTGGTAACACTACATTTTCGCTAAGGAAAATATCGGATTTTCTTGAAACTATACAAATATTTTCCGAACTCATCAACGATTTTCACTACAAACCACCGCTTATGAACTCACCAGCTTTATGCTGATACTCTTTTAAACTGCTTGTATTCTCAGGAAATCAGTAGACAGGTACCTGCTGGGTTTTTGAAGAGTTGAAGCAATAAGAGTTTAATGTTTATATTCATACAAGTTATATGATGTAATTCAAACAAGTTTCAGAACTGATGTAAACATTTTTATTTTAGTATGCATTGTACTGGTTGTGTTGCTATGATTGCTATTATTCATTGGTTGTGATGCTACACATGACATCCTCCGCCCCGGAACGTTTCGGCTATCGGTTTCGGGGTGTGACAGATTGGTATCATTGCCGTTGATTATAGCGAACTAGTATACCGAACCTTACGTGGTATACAACTATAAACACTAAGGGGCCTAAGTGCTCTACGCTAAAAATATACTTTCAAAATATAAAGTATTTTCATAAAAAGTATACGAGCATGAATACATAACAAAATTCATGTCGCTTGTAGAAAAGAACAAAAGTATTTGGATGCTGGAACACTGCGGTTAAACCTGGGCAGTTATGTAATCATGTCTAGGGTGAATATAGCCTGATCAACTATATTCAGTCGAGACATGACCGACATGTGTTTGGGAGTGACTGTGGTGCTACAGCAGGCCTAAAACTTACCAAAATCATCTCACATAAAATATTATAGGAGTATTTTCGCTAGAATCAAACTCAGTATACATATTCACTCTAAGTGTTGCTACCTCTCCTTCCTTAAGCGATAACTTACTTGTATTAGTAACCTTTTTGTGTTTATCGCTCGGTAGAATACTTTCATTATCAGGATGAGAGATATTTTGTTTTTATATCTCGAGGACTTACCATCCTCTTCTTCCTGATTGTTTCTAGAACAAGATGCCTCCTCGACCAAGACCCATCAGAAGGAACGACGACACTCCGCCACCACCACCACCTCCTCAGTTCGACCCTGTCATGTTTCAGGCTGCAGTTACCGCCGCCGTGACTGCAGCAATGGCACAAGTGAACGCTGGTGGAACTGGAGGTGGAACCGACCCCCAGAGACAAGATGGAACTCAGGGACATCAAAAAGAGTGTTCCTACAAGGACTTCATGACTGCGAAACCCAAGTCCTTTGACGGAAATGGAGGTGTCATCGCCCTAACTCGATGGTTCGAGAAGATCGAATCCATCTTCGAAATTTGCGTTTGTTCTGAAGCAAAAAAGGTGAAGTTCGCCACCTGCACCTTCACCGACAGAGCCTTGACCTGGTGGAATGGTCGAGTCAAAACCCTAACCCTGCCAGTGGCTAATGCCATGGGTTGGGAAAGATTGAAGGAGCTTGTGCCCGCTGAGTACTGCCCGAGGGGCGAAGTGCAAAGGTTGGAGCACGAACTCTGGAACTTGAAGATGAAGGGTTCCGACATCGCTGCCTACACCGCTAGATTCTGTGATCTGGTTCTCCTCTGTCCGGGAATGGTCACCCCGGAGAGCAAGAAAATCGAGAGGTACATCTGGGGACTGACACAACCAACAAAATGAAATGTCTTGGCTGCGAGGCCGACCACATTTGAAAACGCCAAGGATCTGGCACAGACTCTGATTGATCATGGAATCGATCTGGATGAAGTGGTAGCTGTCTCCAAGCCGCAAAAGGAAAGCAGTGGGAAGAAGAAGAAGTTTGGTAACAAACGAAATGGTCAGTCCTCGCAGGAGCCCTCCAAGAAACAACAAATAGTGGCAGTTCATGTTGTTACCGCTCCTGCTGCTACTCCCACTTCTTTTCCAACCACCCAATCCCCTACCGGTGGTTATGCTGGAAAACTACCTCTGTGCAACAAGTGTAACTTCCATCATCACGGACCCTGCCGTGAGCTGAGTTGCAACAACTGTGGAAGGAAGGGACACACACTTCGATACTGCAAGACACCAGCTCAACCAACCAACCAGGCTCCGGGAGCGGGCGCTGGTCAAACTTGTTATGGATGTGGAGAGGCTGGGCACTTCAGGAGAAACTGCCCCAAGGAAACAACTGGTGGCAATACAGGGAGAATTCTGGTGATGGGCCAGGAGGAAGCAGTTGCTGATCCTACCGTTGTTACGGGTACGTTCCTCCTTGACAACTCTTATGCATGCATTCTCTTCGATTCTGGTGCGGAGAGGAGTTTTGTTAGTAACGCATTCAAACAATCTATCAAATGTAAATCCCAACCTCTAACCGAAATATTTACTGTCGAGATGGCTAACGGAAAGAAGGAGAGCACTAACGACATATTCATAGGCTGTACTCTTACCCTAGACAATTATTCTTTTCCTATCGATCTTATGCCTGTGTCCATCAAGAGCTTCGATGTCATTATCGGCATGGATTGGTTGAGTCTCAATCATGCTGATATTCTTTGCTTCGAGAAGGCTATCCGCCTCAACCTTCCCTCTGGCGAAGCTCTCATGATTTACGGAGATAAGCCTAGCTCGAACCTCCGAATTATTTCATGCATCAAAGCTCGGAAGTATCTGCGAAATGAGTGCCATGCATTTCTAGCTCACGTTTTAGACGTGACGCAAGGAGTTAGAGACCTCGAGAGCATCCCCGAAGTCTGTAACTTTCCTGATGTTTTTCCCGAAGATCTCCCAGGAATCCCTCCCGAGCGCCAAGTCGAGTTTCGTATCGACTTGATCCCCGGAGCTACTCCTGTAGCTAAATCCCCTTACCGTTTAGCACCAGCGGAAATGCAGGAATTATCCAGTCAGCTCAATGAGCTGATCAGTAAGGGATTCATAAGGCCGAGTTCCTCACCCTGGGGAGCTCCGATCTTATTTGTGAAAAGAAAGATGGATCCTTTCGGATGTGCATTGACTACCGAGAGTTGAATAAGCTTACCATCAAGAACCGATATCCCTTACCCATAATCGACGATCTCTTCGACCAACTTCAGGGAGCCAGTTATTTCTCAAATATAGATCTAAGATCAGGGTACCATCAGTTGCGAGTTTATGAGAATGATGTGCCCAAAACAGCATTTTGAACTCGCTATGGACACTACGAGTTCGTAGTAATGCCCTTTGGTCTAACCAACGCACCGGCAGTATTCATGGACCTGATGAATCGGGTGTGCCACCCTTTCTTAGACAAGTTCGTGATTCTGTTCATCGACGATATACTTGTCTATTCGCGGAGTGAGGATGACCATAGACAGCACTTAAGGCAGGTGTTGGAAACATTAAGGGCAGAAAAACTATACGCGAAATTCTCGAAGTGCGAATTCTGGATCAGGAAGGTAAATTTCCTAGGACACGTGATTAGCAAGGAAGGAATACACGTGGACCCTTCCAAGATCAAGGCGATTGAGAACTGGTATGCACCGAAGACACCCACAGAAATCCGGCAATTCTTGGGTCTCGCGGGCTATTATCGCAGGTTCATCCAGAACTTCTCCAGAATCGCTAAGCCCTTAGCTACCCTGACCCACAAGGGTGTAACCTTCAGTTGGGAAGCCAAGCAAGACACTGCATTTCAAACATTGAATCGGGCCCTATGCAGCGCACCTATCTTGTCCCTGCCTGAAGGGACAGAAGACTTCGTGGTCTACTGTGATGTATCCAATCAGGGCCTAGGGTGTGTGCTCATGCAAAGAGGAAAGTTCATCGCCTATGCCTAGAGGCAGTTGAAAACACACGAGGTCAATTACACAACCCACGATTTAGAGTTGGGAGCAGTGGTCTTTGCGTTAAAGATCTGGAGACACTATCTCTATGGAACCAAATTCACTATCTTCACCGACCATAAGAGCTTGCAACATATTTTCGATCAAAAGGAGTTCAACATGAGACAACGGCGATGGGTAGAGTTACTCAGTGACTAAGAGTGCGTCTTCGCTATCATCCCGCAAAGGCCAATGTAGTAGCAGATGCCCTCAGTCGAAAGGAGTATTCAGGACGTAAGGTGAAGACACTAACAATGACCATCCATTCCCATTTAACCGCGCAAATCAGAGAGGCTCAGCTGGAAGCCATAAAACCCGAGAACGTGGCAAATGAGTCACTGCGAGGAATGGACAAGAACTTGGAGGTCAAAGGAGAGGGAGTGTACTATTTCATGAACTGGATCTGGACCCCAAAGTTCGGCGGGTACAGAGAGGTTTTCATGAATGAGGCTCACAAGACGAAATACTCTGTTCATCCAGGTTCGGAAAAGTTGTACTTGGATCTCAAACAACTTTATTCGTGGCCAAACATGAAAGCGGAAATTGCTACTTTCGTGGGCAAGTGCCTGACTTGTGCCAAGGTAAAAGTAGAATACCAAAAGCCCTCAGGTTTACTTCAGCAACCGGAAATACCTGAGTGGAAGTGGGAAAGGATAACCACATATTTTATCACCAAGTTACCCAGATGTCCGAGTGGGCACGATGCCATCTGGGTAATTGTCGATCGATTAACGAAGTCCGCCCACTTCCTGCCAATCAAAGAAAACTTCAAGATGGAGAGACTCACACGGATCTACATTCAAGAGATAGTTCGCCTTCATGGTGTACCTGCATCCATTATCTCCGATCGAGATAGCAGGTTTACATCGAGGTTCTGGCAGTCACTACAGAAAGCTCTTGGAACTAAATTGGACATGAGCATGACTTATCATACGCAGACTGATGGACAGAGTGAGAGAACAATTCAGAGCTTGGAAGACATGTTGAGAGCCTGCGTCATCGATTTCGGCGCGTCATGGGACACTCATCTTCCTTTTGTTGAATTTTCCGACAACAACAGCTACCATACCAGCATCCAGGCTGCGCCATTTGAAGCCCTCTATGGCCGTAAGTGCAGATCCCCTCTGTGCTGGGCTGAGGTGGGTGACACGCAGCTAGCCAGGGGTCAAACCCCCGACAGTACTCTCACTGGTCCTGAGATCATCAGAGAAACAACTAAGAAAATTTTACAAATCCGAGAACGACTGAAAGCCTCACGAGATAGACAAAAGAGCTACGCCGATAAGAGACGAAAACCCTTGGAGTTCCAGGTTGGTGACCGCGTTCTTCTAAAGGTCTCACCCTGGAAAGGCATGATACGTTTTGGGAAACGTGGAAATCTAAACCCAAGGTACATTGGACCGTTCGAAATCCTTGCTAGGATCGGTCCCGTGGCATACAAACTTCAGTTACCCCGAGAGCTCAGCAACATCCATCCTGTCTTCCACGTGTCGAACCTAAAGAAGTGTCTGTCCGATGAGACACTTGTGATGCCTCTCGACGAGATTGAAATCAACGAGAACCTCAACTTCGTGGAAGAACCTGTCAAAATCATGGATCGGGAAATCAAACGAACGAAACAAAGTCGCATCCCGATAGTGAAGGTTCGCTGGAATGCCAAGCGGGGACCCGAATTCACTTGGGAGCGCGAAGATCAGATGAATCAGAAATATCCGCATCTCTTTCCTAATCCATGATTTGTGTTCTGCGTTCAAATTTCGGGATGAAATTCCTTCTAGCGGGGGGATGATGTGACAACCCGAAACTTTGTCCGTTTCCGTTGCGCGAGTTTCGTTACTATAATTTTGAATTTTTAACTTTTCCGTCAAACTTTTTGGTTTAGAAAATAATCTAGTTATATTTAATTAAATTATTTACGAGTTGGAACCAAAAATCGCGAGGAAAACCGAATATCTCAAAAAAATCAAGCATTTGCGGTCTAAATGAGATTACGACCGTAAACGTGTTTACGGCCGTAAACTCGTTTACGACCGTAAACCTGTTTACGGTCAGTGAAGAGTGGACCCGCCACAACACCCCTATAAATACGATGCCTCCACCTTCATTATAACATTTCTGGCCAAAAACACTCTCCTTCTCTCTCTAAGAACCTTAACCGTAAACACTCAAAACGCCTTCAAACATCGGAAATCATCGAGAAACCACGTTTGGAGTCACTTGGGAACGCCTGGAAATGATTATCTCTTCGAAATCAGCAATCAGAACCATTTTCTTGAGTTTACGGTCCAACCTTCAGAAACCGTAACCTCTGTTCTTGAGTTTACGGTCCAAGCCTTCAAGAACCGTAAACTCCTCTTCGACCGTAAACACCTTTCAAGTGGTGTTTTTGACTGAGAACTCACCTTCTTCGATTCGATCAAGTCCCGGTAACATTCCTCAACCGAATTCAAGTATACCTCTAACACGTTATCTAACGAAATCGCTAATTTAGATACATATATGTATTTATTTGATAATAGGATTTCGTTAAGT
The DNA here is from genome assembly GCF_052849685.1 of Lactuca virosa. Taxonomy (NCBI): domain Eukaryota; kingdom Viridiplantae; phylum Streptophyta; class Magnoliopsida; order Asterales; family Asteraceae; genus Lactuca; species Lactuca virosa. Next base: position 331,438,631 of record NC_136426.1, on the reverse strand, counting down.
GTCGTGCAACAACTCGAGGATCTTCATTTTCAGTCAACGATTTCACGCAACAACTGTGAGTTCATACCCCTACCTTTTTCCATATTTTCAATGTTTTCAGGGGGGGGGGGATACAAGCTAAACATAAATGTTTTAAAAACTTATGCAAATCTCATACTTTAACCCTTTTGTACTGTGTTGAGCATAAGGGACGTTTTCACAAAAATTTGCATTGTTTTTCGGGCACGCTATTCACTATTCATCCAAACTATAATCGGTATAGTTTGGGATTCTCTAAACATCACGAGTACAAAAACTTTCACTACTAAACATATGCACGAAGACATAAATAGTTTACAGTTACATCACCACTTTATCATGGTTTTTTTTCATAACTGTAATTATCATTATATACGGTATACATACGGATTTTCACTACGGTAGAACGCTACTACACTACATGTAAACTATATTGTACGATACTGTGAGGCGCTACTTCACTACTGTACCCTTAGGTGTACAGGGATAAATCCTACCACTCTATAACCAGAGTCTCGTGGAGGGAGAGCATGAGATTTGTGAATAGATCTATTCGGCACTGACAATCCCACATCTGGACTGCTAGCTACAGTTTGGCGGGCACGCCTGAGATGTACAAATGTCATTTAACTCGACACCTGAAGAACGTTGGAAAGGTCACTAGTCATATCAAGCATGGTTATACGACTCACATTATGTATAAATCACCTTTAGTTTACAAATCTGACACTCTTCAACGGTTTTATTTTTACTAAATAGAACTAAAACACACTACGTATACTGGCCAGGCCAGGGTTTTCAAACAAAACCGTTTACACTATGGCTATGCATTCAAAATATACTTCATAATTATCTTTAGCTAGTCTCATGAGGTAGTATATTCGCTTATCACTACAGTTTTCAGTAACGAACATTCATGGTTTTATACGAAATCGATATCGCTACCTTTTCACTAAAGAAAATATCGCATTTTCTTGGAAACATACAGATATTCATGGTTTATTATAGAACTGGTAACACTACATTTTCGCTAACGAAAATATCGGATTTTCTTGAAACTATACAAATATTTTCCGAACTCATCAACAATTTTCACTACAAACCACCGCTTATGAACTCACCAGCTTTATGCTGATACTCTTTTAAACTGCTTGTATTCTCAGGAAATCAGTAGACAGGTACTTGCTGGGTTTTTGAAGAGTTGAAGCAATAAGAGTTTAATGTTTATATTCATACAAGTTATATGATGTAATTCAAACAAGTTTCAGAACTGATGTAAACATTTTTATTTTAGTATGCACTGTACTGGTTGTGTTGCTATGATTGCTATTATTCATTGGTTGTGAAGCTACACATGACGTCCACCGACCCGAAACATTTGTCACACCCCGCTAAAGCGGAAACATGAGGCGTGGCAGTATAAAGGGTTTCATAGCAAAAGTTAAAAGACAACACCAACCATAGTATTAAAAATCATTACAATTTTACAATGGGTTTGAACAACTTTTAAAAGAAATTACAATGTAAATTGAAATTGAAATACAACACATGCGAATGCTCCTAAAAGTGAAGTGTCCCTAAGTGCCACTTACTCGATGATTCCTGAAAAAACATGTAAAACGAGCGTCAACTATAAAAATAGTTGGTGAGTACTCACAAGTTTAAAAATAATATTGGTTTCATGAGTCGAAATCAAAATTTTGATATAAGTTTCCATAGATAAAAATATATTGCTAAAATGAGTAAATAAGTTTGTGTAAACAAAGTTCGTTGTCATCATGAGAAATAAAGTATGTTGCCCAAAAGAGATGCAACGTTCATATCCTCATGGGAAATAAAGTTTGTTACTAAAATGAGTAATCAAGTTTCATTGCTACAAGGAGCAAACAAGTTTGTTACTATAAGAAGCAACCAAGTTTGTTGCTAAAACAAGTAAATAAGTATTTAGTAACAAAAGTTCGTTGTTATAATGAGATACAAAGTTTATTGCTATAATGAGAAACAAAGTTCATTGCTATAATTAATAAACGAGTTTATTGCCATAATAAATAACAAGTTTGTATGTGTATGAGCAAACAATAAGTTCTCAACCAAACCTATGACTGAAGCCCTATCCATAATGACCATTGGCTCAAAGAGTTAATGGTTAGAGATAAGGGAAGGGTCTTAATACGATAAGTTCTCATGTTCCGTGTTGCATAGACATACATAGAGAGATATAGCAACAAAATAGCAATCATGTTTGATACAAATCAATTTAAATACAACGAACAAATAATAGTTTTTCGGGCATGTTTTTCCACCCCAAAACATAAAAACCGAAAATAGGGGAGTGCGTGAATACTCACAATATGCAAAATATAGCAACCAAGTTTATACGAGTCAAATAAATACAATGAATATAAATAGTTTAGGACATGCTTTTCCACCCCAAAATATTTAAAAACCGAAAATAGGGGAGTGCGTGAATACTCACAATGCATTGTGATGATGCAAATGATGCCTTGATCTACGCTCCACTCGTACCACTATCGTTTTCCTACAACGATATTACACACTAATGAGTCTCTAATTGAAATCTAATACTAGTATACTTACTACTACAATAGAATTATGCCAATAATGTGTCAAAATTTAATATTGTTAAGTTACAAACACTTTTCTGTGAAAATTAAATTTCAATGAATCAATTGTTATATAACAATTTAAGTGGAAAATTCTCATTATTGAAATGTTAATATTTAACATTTTAAGAGATGTTCTAATGATTAAATATTCAAAAACTAAATCAATTTAGTTCTAAATTTCCCAAACTTTGTATTTCAGTTTTAATTGAAGTCAAAGACCTTAAGATAAATTTTCTTAAATTTTTGATTTGTCTAACTATTTTTCACCATTTAACTCCTTGAATAATCATAAAATCATGGAAAATTAGTAAATTATCATTAAAAATTCTTATAATTTTTGTGTAACTGTTTTACAGTGTACATAATCTGGGAAAAATATTAATATGTGTTTCCAAAAAGTTTAACACAATGTTTCTGATTTTTGTGTATTTATTCTATAAAAATAGAAATAAATAGATAACAGTTTAAAAAATTCACAAAACCTTTTTTTACAAGTGTTATTACACATACTTAAGCTGGGAAAAATATAGGTTTATAAACTGTTTAACCCAATGTTATGATTTTTGTACATTTAAGTGTATTAAATCTTGGGAAAATAGAAGGAAAATAGCATACAGAAGATAAAAATCATCAAAAATTTTATGTATCATCCTAACATATTTTAAGAGTTTCTGGTAAATTGTCATGAATTTTGGATGAGCAAAACTATTTTTCCTGTTTTTAATCCATTATAAACACAAAAATAATGGAAAAATAGATATACATTTTGAAAAATTCCTGAAATATTTTTCTGAGTCTTAAACGTAAGGTACAAGCTGCGAAAAATAAGAAATAATATTTTCACATTCCCTAAAGTGGTTTTATGATTTATTATAGCTAAATAAAAAGAAAATTACAAACCATACTAAACTGTAACAAAACTCGATGAAACTTCATGAGAGATGTTTATTAACTTAAAGGGTCATCCACAAATATTTCCAGAATTTATTTACAAGTGTAAGTATTTTATATGCTTTAACACTCTATTTTCTTATTATTTTCATGTAAAAATAAAGAAAATATATATTGAGCTGAAAATTTCCAGAATGCAACTTCAAACAATTTAATAACAATGAAATTTTTTTTCTTTCTTTTGATGTCGAAAAACATGCCTAAAGGCTCAAACAATTATAGAGAAAACTTGATTCTTGTGATTTTGGTAAAGATTATTGATGTTACTTTGAGAATTTTTGCAACATGTTCCAAAGGCTTTTGAATCAAGATCTTTTTATAACTCTTAATAATGATGTTAAGTGCTCAAATAAATTTTTACTTGATTTTTAGTGATGAATAAGACCCTTGAACATGCAATACAAAACTAGCATTCACAAAAAGGTGCTGATTGAGCAACAGTTTTGTAAAAATTGCTAAAAATCGAAATATTTGAATTTTCCAGTGAGGTCAGATGGGTTTGAGAGCTAACTCAAAATATTATATTTCAGAAAAAGAATCTCGAATTTTGGTTAAGAAATGAGTGAGATATGGCAGTTTAAAGTCAGGTAAAGAAATCTGGCAGATTGCATGCATGGTGATTGGTTAGAAAAGTGAGTTTTCATCATTTCTTTGAGTAAATCTTTTGAAATATTTTAAAAGATATCATGATAAACTTATATTCTAGTGATGTTTCCAGAGATCAAAAGATTAAAACTTATCAAAATGTATACATGCATTTATGAACAAAATTTTGTTTCTCAAAAACTCTTAACTTGAGTTTGATGTTTTAATCCTTAAAATCGATTTTTGCACTATGATCATGAACATGCTACCTTGTTTATCATACATGCATGGTGTTAAAACACATCCATGATGTTCTAAAAACCATTTTAACAAAAAGAAAACAAGTTTGAAGAAGATGAAGAAGTAGAAGTCGGTTTTTGAAGTGAAATGCGCATGCATGACTTAAATCATTGTTGTGGATCTTCAAGAGATGTATGTTCTTTACCTTAAATTTATTTGTGGCTTGAAAAACCCTTATGAATCTCCATAATTTTGTGGTTAAGAGGCTGTGGTTGTGGTGTTTGGAGAAAAAAATTAGAGAGAAGGTAGAGAGAGTTTTCTAGAGAGAGAAAGAAGAGAGATGTGTGTGTGTTGGAGAATGAGAGTGTGAGAGAGAGATATGGGAAGAGAGGGGTCCGAAATTTTGAGTATAATACCCCTTTCTCATTCATTTTGTTTTATAAAATTTAAGTTATTTTATAAAATATCTAAATTTTATATAAAATGTGCACTAAAATCAAGTTTTTATTCATGAAAACTTGATTTTTTACTTATAAATTAAGGATGAATGTTAATGACTTAAATTTTTATTTCCCTTGATTATATTTCCCTGAATTAAATTGTTTTAAGATAATATTATAAGTTTCATAACTATTTTTATAGAATTCTTGATGTCAAATATTATAAAATTTAGGTTTTAGGGATTTTAGGGTGTTGAGATTTAATAAATCTTTAGATATCAAAATCAATAGAATCTTTGAGACTTCAATTTATCTTATGGTATTATAACTCTTTTATAGTTATAAATAATATTTGTAACTTATTTGATCGGTTTATTGGCATTCTATGTAGTGGTTTCGAGATTCAAGCGAAATTGAGGAATCAAGTATACTAGTCCTAGTTTTCAACTTTGACTCAAGTTTCTATGAGATTATGACCTATTTTCTATTACTAGGTCAAGTGCAAGATGGGTGTATATGATTCATGAAAAGGTGTTCGAGTCAAAGAGTGACCCAAATATGGATAGTCACTACAGTTAAGTAGTTGTGAAATCCAAGCACATTATTCATTGTTCCTAATTGTTTCCAAGTTTCTAGTAGGTTATAACTTAGCTTCTAGTTACTAAGTCTAGTATGTGTCATGCCTATACGTGCAACTAAGTTTAGTCAAATCTAAAACTAACTCGAATTTTGACGGTTGTCACAACATTTCCGCCATCGGTTTCGGGGTGTGACAATTTCCTGTAGATATGTCTAGATCTACCATGATCTCTTGGTTCCTTGGTTAAGGCAACCACCCCTTCATTATCGCAGAAAATCTCCATAGGCTCCTTTATGGATGGAATGACTCCAAGGTCTCCGATGAAGTTTTTCAACCATATCGCCTCCTTCGATGCTTCGTTTGCTGCTATGTACTCTGATTCGCACGTTGAATCAACTACAGTTTCCAACTTGGAACTTTTCCATGTCACTGCTCCTCCATTCAGGGTAAACACCCAGACCGACTGAGAGCGGAAATTATCTCTGTCGGTTTGGAAGTTGGCATTGCGATACCCTGTCACTCCCACCCCGGGTAAGGATCCAGTACTTAGTCCTCCGCAGGTAATTAAGAATGTTCTTAATTGTAGTCCAATGAGCTTTACCAGGGTTCCCTTCATATCTGCTGACCATGCTCAAAGCAAAGGCCACATCAGGTCGAGTACAAGTGATAGCATACATGATCGAACCAACTGCGGAAACATATAGTATATGACTCATTTCTACTATCTCAACCTCTATACTCGGACTCTGAGTCTTACTCAGTTTGGCATTGCCTTGGATAGGTAAATCACCTTTCTTGGAGTTCTCCATGCTGAAACATTTCAACACCTTGTCCAAGTAGATACTTTAACTAAGTCTTATTAGCCTTTTACTTCTGTCTCCCAATATCCTTATCCCTAGAATATAATCAGCTTCTCCGAGGTCCATCATAGCGAAACACTTCCCAAGCCAGGACTTGACCTCCTGCACGGTTGGGATGTCGTTTCCTATGAGAAATATGTCATCTACATACAATGCCAGAAAGCTCACTATACTCCCACTAGCTTTGACATATACACAAGACTCATCCTGGCTTCTCGAAAATCCAAACTCTTTGACTTTCTCATTAAAACAAAGATTCCATCTGTGAGATGCTTGTTTCAATCCATAAATGGATTTCTCAAGCTTACACAATCTATTAGGGTACTTTGCATTGACAAAACCCTCTGGCTGAATCATGTAAACATCTTCAGCCAACTTTCCATTAAGGAAAGCGGTTTTGACATCCATTTTCCATATTTCATAGTCATGCAATGCAGATATGGCTAGCATAACCCTTATAGATTTAATCTTCGCTACTGGTGAGAAGGTCTCATCATAGTCAACTCCCAGAGTTTGAGTAAAGCCCTTCACAACCAGTCGCACTTTATATGTGTGTACTTTCCCATCCATGTCGTTCTTCTTCTTGAAGATCCATTTGCACCTGACTGTCTTACGACCCGGTACATTATCAACCAAGTTCCAAACTTGATTGTCATACATGGACTGAATCTCGTTGTCCATAGCCTCTTTCAATTTTGCAGACTCGGGGACTGCCATGGCTTCCTTGTAGTTGTTAGGTTCATCCATATTTACCAGTGTGCTATCACTAATAAATGTATCATCTTCAGTAGTAATATGGAAACCATAAAACTCAGGTGTATTTCTAACTCTACTGGAACACCTCAGAGGTAAGGACTCATCAATTGGATTAACTGGAGTTTCCTCCTCAGGTTGATTGCTAGTGTTTGAGGTTCCTTCACCGCTTGACTCTTGAAGCTCTTCAAGTTCAATTTGCCTCCCACTGTTTCCTTGGCCTATGAGTTCTCTCTCACGAAAGACTCCTCTCCTCGCAACGAAGACACCATTGTCACTCGGTCTATAGAAGAGATATCCAAAGGATTCATGTGGGTAGCCGATGAAAATACATCGCTCACTCCGAGGTTCGAGCTTGTCATGAGTTTCCATTCTCACAAAATCCTCGCAACCCCAAACTTTGATGTGGTCTAAAGTGGGAACTTTCCCTGTCCACATCTCGTGAGGTGTTTTGGAAACCTTTTTGGTAGGGACTAGATTAAGGATATGGGCAGCAGTCTCTAAGGCATGCCCTCAGAATGAGATAGGTAACGAAGCTCGACTCATCATGGAACGAACCATGTCTAGCAAGGTTCTATTGTTCCTCTCAGCCATACCATTAAGCTGTGGTGTCCTAGGTGGCGTCAATTATGAAACAATTCCATATTCCTTAAGGTAGTCTAGGAACTCAATACTAAGATACTCTCCTCCACGATCGGATCGCATCATCTTTATCTTCCTGCCCACTTGATTCTCCACTTCTTTCTTAAACTCTTTGAACTTTTCAAAGGTTTTTGACTTATGCTTGATTGAGTAAATATACCCATATCTACTATAGTCATCAGTAAAAGTCATATAGAAGCGGTTAGCATCCTTTGTGGTGGTTCTGAATGGTCCACACACATCAGTGTGTATGAGATCCAATAGACCTTCACCCCTTTCACAAGTACCAGTGAAGGGTGACTTGGTTATCTTTCCAAGTAAACAAGATTCGCAAGTGTCATCCGACTTTAAGTCGAATGACTCTAAAACTCCATCCTTTTGGAGTTGGGCTATGCGCTTCTTGTTGATATGTCCAAGACGACAATGCCACAAGCATCCCTTATCCAAATCATTGGAAGAATCAATATTTAACACATTATTTCCTAAATTATCTACAATCATCACAGTTTCATATATACCATTGCAAGGTAATACTTCAAAATAAAATACACCATTATAGTAAGCATAAATACCACCATTTTCATTATTAAAGGAAAAGGTAAAACCTTGTCTATACAAACTGTGAAAGGATATAACATTTCTCGCCATATCGGCCGAGTAACAACAATTATTCAAATCTAAATTTAAAACATTACTAAGAAATAAATAATAAACACCAATCTTGGTCACGGGCGACACTTTCCTATTTCCCATGATTAAGTTTATCTTCCCGTGCTCCACATCCCTACTTCTTTTTAGTCCCCGCAAATCAGAACAAATGTGAATACCACAACCTGTATCAAGGACCCAAGAATTAGCATGTGATGAGTTATTAGATTGAATAGTGTAAATACCTGTAAAGGAGGGTTTGATCTTCCCATCCTTAATATCCTGCAAGTACTTGGGGCAGCTTCGTTTCCAGTGCCCTTTTCTTCAGATTGGAGGAGGGGTTAACAGAACCAACTTTGGTCCCACTTGAAGAGGATCCATCAAGAGACTTTCCCTTGCGGCTCTTGTAGGGAGCTTTCCTCTTCTTTCCTGTCACAACTAGCATTTTAGCTAGGAAATTCTATTCTCATGTAAACATCATCTATTGTAAGGCATGTACTCTAGGTGAAAATCATACTCTATGCTTAATCAAAACCATCCATTTGAATCCAAGCTCTTGATTCAAGTTCAAAACCTAATACAATACATCTCATATGGATTGAAAACCCTAGAAATCCCGGTTCAAGTTAATATGGACTAGGATCCTCTTATTGGGCCTAATTGACCAATAAACATTCAATTTGACTATTTTGGGCCAAGGAACCCTATTTGGGCTATAAGTGGACCCACATCCATGAGATTTGGGTATTTTGCGTCATTTGGGCCTAGAATAATCCATCTTACTTCTAATGGGCCATAACTAGTTTCATAAGCCCTAATTGGCCATCAACTACATCCTTGGGCACCATTGGGCCGTGAAACCTCATAAAGGCCCAATAGGCCGAAATTTTTTTATTTTGGGCCTCATAATTTCGAACTAAGTCAAGGAATGGCCCAAAACCATCTCATTTCCTTTTCTCCTAGCCCATTCTCGGCCCAATTAAAACCAAAAAAAGAGGGAGAAAATGAGGTTTATTAATAACTTGACACCTCACTAATGTATATAGTGTATCCATGCAATTGATCTCACATGTATCTAAGCTAAAACTCTTTAATCCAGCATGTAATGACCAACAAAATCCTTCTCTCTTCTCTTATTACTCTTGGCCGAGAGCACCCACAAACACACACATTTCCACCTTCAAACTCTCGCAAAATTTCCTCTCAAGCTCAAGGAAAATTCTCTCACTTCCCTTGTCATTTTCGTGACTTGGTGTGTGTTTACAAGAGGTTTTCATCATGTTTTCACATGCTTGGTAAGTTGTTATCATAAACAAATATTTACTCTCTATTTTATGATGAGAACTCTTCCTTCCATAGGTTCATTTCGTGTTCTAGCTTCCTAGGACCATCTAAGTTTCGAAACTCCTTCCAAAGAAATACTCAAGGCCGAAAACAACATCATCTCCTCTCATCTCTTCATCAAACTGAATCCAAACCCCAAAGTGAGTTCATACCCCCCTTGTTTCCGATTTTACTATGTTTTGGGGGAGAATACAAGTTATCTATGTGTTAGATCTATGTATTTGTGCATGTTTATGTGTGTTTTCTTGGTGATATTTGTAAACTAAACACTTTATACAACATACCATGAAGATGAAAGTGTTAAACATGTGAAGATTGTTGAAAAACTAAACAAAATCTTGTAAAGGGACCATTTTTGACAAATAAACGAAAAAAATTAAACTTTTTTGACATTTACGGTTTTTCAAGGACCAAAAGAGTCATTTATATATATATATATATATATATATATATATATATATATATATATATATATTTATATTTATATATATATATATATATATATATATATATATATATATGGATCTTTATGATATTCATGGTTTAAAAGGGCCAAAAGAGTAAATTCTCACAAAATGGGCTTAAATTGGGCCTTCACGGTTTTGTGGGCTAAATTTGCAAAATTTTGACTTTTGTGGATTAAATTGTCATTTTAGACAAGTTTGAGTCAAAAATGTTGTTTTCGTTTAAAAATGGGCTGAAAATGCCAATTTTATTATATTGGGCCGAATATGTAAACTTTTAATTGTAACACCCTCTTTATTTATTAGATAAATACATTAATTAATGAACAAATGGTAGCCCCAAAATAAATAATTATATATCAAAGGATAGTCTCGAAGGGCTAATTATCACAGTTTTAGAAGTCAGGGTTAAAAGTGTGGGTTGCGGACTCAATTTGTAAATATTTATGAAGACAAGGGCTCCGTGGTAATTATTTGGATTTAATTTAAAAGGAAATGAGGTGGAAGGGTTGAATATGTCATGATTAAGATATTGGGGGTTGTATAGTAAATTTTGGACCTAAATTGTAAAGGTTTTAGAGGGTAGGGTTTAAATGGTAAAATTGGGGCTGAATTTTAAAGAAAATATGAAGGGAGGGGCCATTCTTGACATTATGGAAAACTTTTGTATGAGTCGGGTATTTCAAGTCCTGTAACCCTAACCCTAGAGGGGATCTACAACCGCCACTTCTCTCCACCCTTATGCCCCCTCACCGGCGCCACCATCATTCCGGATCTCTCCTCATGCCGTTCGTCAACCTACAGCCGCACCACCCTTCTCGTTTTCTGATCGAGCAAAACCGCCAGATGATCCCGTTCCGTTCTAGGCCACCGCCTTTGCCGCCCGGATTGGATGTCTCTCAGCGTCGTCGTTCCTCTCGCCACCGGCGACGACGAGGATGGCAAACGGGAATCCTTCTGCTGCTGCTGCTAACGCTATCCGTCATAACCCTTCTCTCCATTCCTCTGTGCGTTGCTTCAGCTGGAACGTCCACCACCGCCCATGGGGTTCATTCTAGCCGCTCCGGTCAACGCCCACCACTCCGAGGGGGGGCAGTCATGTTCATCTCAGTCGGCAAGTCGCATGTATGCGCGTTCTCCTGTCGCTGTTTGTTATAGGCGTGTTGTTTGGTCGAAAACCGAGAACAACCACCATGGCAGCCGGCCATGGTGGCTGTTGCCGTCAACACCATCATTAACCGCCGTCTGCTGCCCTTTCGTCGCCACCAGCCGCCATGGAAGGTGGTCGTGTGCGTGTGTGTGTGTGTTTTGTGTGTGTGTGTTTATTTCCCTTTTAGTGTGTTTATTTTGAGTTGTAAAATGTAATTCAAAAATGGAATAATAAAAGAAATTTAAAACCACCACCTTAGGGTGGTGGCTGCCGCCACCGGCCGCCGTGTTGGGTGTCAGCGTGCTTGCCTCGTTGAGTTTGATTCGTTCGGGGAGCATGAAACCCTAATTGGCCTTGTAAGCCCTAATAGACCCAATGAAGCTTAATGGACCTAAAAGCCCAAGCATGTGACTTATGGGCTTAATGATATTCTAGTGGGCCTAATAGGCCCAATAAAGCCCTAATTGACCTAAAAGCCCATTAAATTGATAAATGGGCTAGTATTTGGGTTGGAAACCCTAATTAGGGTTTGGAAAACCCTAATGCAATGAAACCCTATTTTGGGACTTATTGGGACCGCATCGGAATTATTTACTTAATTTAAATATTAATTAATAATCATTGCAAATTAACTTAAGGCCATGTGGGACTTAATGAATTAAGTCCTTAATGGGTTAAGTAGGAAACTTAACCCTAATCATCATTTTATGTGAAACCCTAATTTCACTTGGGCCTTAAGTTGGGCCTTTCTATTGGGCTTTGATGATTGGGATAATAATGGGCCATCCAAGAACAAGCTAATGGGCTAAAATAATTTAATGGTCATAGGGTAAGGCCCGTGTAAGGGGTTTGGGCCCAATTTGGAAAATTGGGCTATAGATCGGTCATAGTTTGGGCCTTAATGATTATATGATATTGGGCCAGTAGAATATCAAAGGTTGGACTGGAATAAATGGTTCGGCCTTAGCGTGAGACCATGTAGAGGTTTGGGCCCAATTTGGAAAATTGGGCCATATGTTGGGCCTTGATTCACAGATTGACCTTTTGGGCCTTTGGATTGGGCCTGGAGCTTGAATTAAGCTAAGATGGGGGTAAAGTAGTCTTCTACCCCAAGCATGGACTTATGATTTTTGTGTTGGGACCCAATTATTAATTGGGTGTTATTTTGATGTTGACAGTTCGTTAACCTGTCATCCAACAGCTGGGGTTGGGTCAGCGGGACTTCAACAGTGTGAGGTGAGTTACCTTCCAGTAGGGGTGGGTCTACGACCACAATGCTGGCCCACCAGTAGGAGTTGTTAGATGATTGTCTTTGTGATAATTGTCTATGTTTGCTACTACCTGTTATGTTTATATGATAGTATGATATGATTTTATGTGATAGTGATAGTAGGGGGCGAAATAGTCCCCAGTTACCGGTCGACAGGACCGAAGGGGTAGACCAACACCCAGATATGCTAGGCAGTATGTGATTTATGTGTTTATGCTATGCTTTTATATGGTAGTGGTAAGGGGTAAACAGTCCCCGGTTACCGGTTGAAAGATACCGACGGGGAGGCAAGCTCCTGGTTACCGGTTGTAAGATACCGAAGGGGTAGGTCGGGCACCCAGATATGCCTCACATGGGGTAGGTCGGGCACCCTGGTATGCCTGACAATGGGGTAGGTTGAGCACCCTGATATGCTCAACAGGGTTGGTCGGGCACCCAGATATGCCTGGAAATATGTGATTGTATGGTATGTGGTATAATGGGGAAACTCACTAAGCTTCGTGCTTACGATTTTCAGTTTTGGTTTCAGGTACTTCGTTTTTAAAGGAAATGCGCCGTCTCGATCGCAGCGCATCACACTATGGTTTTCCGCACATGAGATCTTTGGGATTATACTCTGATATTGTTCTATGATAACATGTTTTGATTATTTCTACCTTGGTTTTGACATGAGATGTTATTACAGATGTTTTTATACTTATGGTTTTATAATAACTTATTTAAAAATGAAATTTTTGGCCTTGAATTTTGGGATGTTACAAGTCGGTATCAGAGCCTTGGTTTGAGGGATTCGGACATACTCTTGGGTGTGTGTGGACTCAAACTAAGGACTTGGTATGAAAAGTTTTCAAAACTCAAATCATTTTATAAAAAGAAATTGAAAAGAATTTGAAAAGGGAGAAGAACTTTGAAAAGAACAAAGTGTGTGATGCGTGCAATCAGCCGAGCTCAAGTAAGTTTTCCCTAAGATACCCATACATGTTATGATATGTTATGTTATGATATGATTCTGAGAACTGCATGCTAGATTAGGGCTGAGGAGCTAGGAGGATGCCTTATATGCCTATTGTATGTGCTTGTAGACTTGCATGCTAGTACTGACCAGTCAGTGATATGATAGCATGTTTAGGTTATTCCTGATTCTGTGAGCCTTTGAATTGCATGTATAGATTCCTAATTAGAGGATGAAATGGTTTGATTGGAATATGACGGTTAGATTTTCCATTGTCTGAATGCTGCTTGCTTGGTGCTTTGTGGGACTCTTAGTAATGTGAGCTAAGTATTAAGTGAATATGCTAAGTCACATGTGGCACAGGCTGGGTAATCTCAGAGTGATAGATTTGACCCTATTGCGCAGCTCTTGTTTGAGTCCAACCGTTCTAGGGATGGGTCTTTTTTACTCGAAGGATTATCTGATCTTTGTTGCATGTGGCTATATTCATGAGGTAGCTAGTTAACATTACTGGGAATCCTTCAGCAGCTGAGGACTGGGTGGGTTTGGGAACCTAGGAAAGCCTAGGATATGTTTCAGTGGGTTAGTAGTGAGGTTTAGTGAGACTGGGTGTACCAGTTTGAGGAAGTGACTTGGAGGATTCGGGAGGATCGCTGAGGAAAGTGTGGATAGGTGTGGAAGGTAGTATTGGGCCCGTACTACTGAAAGCACATGATCCATACTCGAATCGGTGAGAGTATTGGAGAATCTGAGAAGCTTCTGGGAGGATTTTGTGACCCGGTTTGGGGACAGAGGATGTTCCAGTTGTAGCAGCTTGACCATTGGCAAGTGAGCTAGCGAGCGTGACAGGGTGTCACACCCTGAAGGATATGATTTCCAAGAGGTTGTAGATGCGAGATTGATTTTGATCACTTTGAGAAGAGAGGTTGGTTCCAGGTGCGTATAGTAGAGGGTTTCAGGAAGAGACCATTGACTTCTGATCATCAGTTGAAAGGCCAGCAGGGTCGTAGTCAGTGCAGCATGTACGAGAAAGTACACAAGGGAGTTTGTCACTCCAAGGGTTTAGGCTGCTACAGGTGTGGCAGGGTCGATCATGACAGTTGAAGGTGATCAGTATTTCTCCAGGTGTTGCGGGTATGTCGTCTTCTACTGCTTCTACATGGACGTTGGGAATATATATCGTTTCGGAATTGTGAGCGAATTTAGATAAGTTAGATCTCGGGTAGGTTTTCTGCTAGTGTTGAGTTATCAAGGATCATATATGCCATCCTGCATGCCGAAAGGTCCTTGATGAACCCACAGAGGGACTCATCTTGTAGAGTGGGTTCCGCATGTACCGTTATCATTCCGGATTTTTGTCGGGATCTGTGCGGGAGTATTATTTAGAGGATACTCGGTGAGGAGTAGAGCGATAGTTCTCCAGTGAAGTCAGCGTTCAGTGATTCTATTATGGTTCAGGTATGGTCGACAATTGTCTATGGATGAACTTCAGAGTTCAAGGCACTACCGTTGCTAGGGTAGGACTGGTAGCATGAAGATAGTGGAGTTAGTTGCGAGTGTTAGACGCATGGGTTTTCGGTCGTTGGATGTTCAAGATAATTGCATTTCTCGCGTGGGCTATGTTCGTTTAGAGTTCAGTGGTGCTGCAAAATTGGAAGTGGGAACGAGGATTCGTCTGCCAGAGTGAATATTAAGGCCTCTAGTTGTCAGCATGGGAGGTGGATTGAGGTGTCAGACTGGATCATATTTCAAGAGTACTCATCAAGATTTCTAAGGATGGGAGATATCAAGGTTTAATCGGTGATTAATCGCTGGCATCGGTAAGCACAGGTTGTCATCAGTGGGATACTAGAAAGCTATAAGGATTAGGAATCCTTCAATTCTCGCGTACAGTGACTTAATCGAATCTAAATGGGGGAGAGACTTTTTGTAAAGTTCTCCAAATGTGAGTACTGGTTGCGCGAGGTGCAATCTTTTGGGCACCTTGTCAACCAGAAGGGTATTCTGGTCGATCCGGCCAAGATAGAGGCCGTGATGCAGTGAGTGATTCCGAGGTCTCCAACCGAGATTTGGAGTTTCCTGGGTCTAGCAGGTTATTACCAGAGATTTATACGGGACTTCTCTAAGATTAAAGTTCCTTTGACCCGACTGACCAAGAAGTCGGTGGCCTTTCGTTGAGGGCCTGAGCAGCAGACAGCCTTCGAGACTCTCAGACAATAGGTTTTGGGAACCAGATTGGAGCTTCAGTTAGGACTCAATTTCGGTTGAGTGTTAGGTCGAGTGCGTGTTCGACCCGGTTTGGAAAGTGTTGTAAGACTACGGGGGTAGCCGTAGTATTCACTAGCGATCAGGTAGTAGGGAAAGTGTTGTTAAGTCTGCAGGTGTAGCCGTACCATTCACTAGTAGCCAGATAGTGTTAGAGTGTTGTAAGTCTGCGGGTGTAGCCGTAGCATTCACTAGCAGCCAGATAGTGTTAGAGTGTTGTAAGTCTGCGGGTGTAGCCATGGCATTCACTAGCAGTCATATAGTATTAGAGTGCTGTAAGTATGCGGGTGTAGCCGTAGCATTCACTAGCAGCCTGATAGTGATAGATTGTTTTAAGTCTACGGGTGTAGCCATAGCATTCACTAGGTTCGTAGATAGCTTGAGTGCGTTGTTAGGACACAGAAAGAACAGCAACACCCAACAGTTCGGGTGTAGCAGTGAGGATATGGAAATCTACGGATTGGGTTTTGAAATTTCCCAGATGGATTAGATCTGGTTACAGTTATGAGATCAGGGAAGTAATGGACTACGTAAGGTCATTTGGTATATTAGGCTACCATTGGTCGGGTAGCAAACACTTTTAGCCTTGGATTCGGTAACGTCAGGATTCAACGCATGGACCCGATCGGTTGGATGATGAGGTTGTTAGAGCCAAAGTGGCATGATAACTAGTGGCAACTAGTTCCAGAGAAGGATGTCGTTCAGAAGTCGACTAAGTAGGGAGCCCTTTGGCTCCGCAGCCGGGACGGAACCTGGTGTTTCAGATGACTGGTGAACGAATTGAGACCAGGGAGGTTTCGTTAGATTTTGGAAAGCAGCCATGTGGCAACATACTGCTTCAGGCAGTTCAGTGTTAGGGCAGTTTCTGTGTTTGGGCAGTGTTAGTATTTGTGTTTTAGGTTGCAAGTACGGACAGAATAGCTGGTTGATTGGGAAGTGACAAGTCACTCACATCAAGATTTGCTGAGCCTTGACCAAGTATAAGTGATCTGCAGTGATAATTAGGCCTGTGATCCTGTTTTATAGTGAGAACCTCGAGCTATCAGAAGTTAAGGAGACAGTTGTGGGATAAACGGACTGGATTCGTCGATAATGATTCAGTATGAGTGGTCTGCCAGGGATCCAGACCATCTCGAGACAACAGATTCAAATCAAGTGGATGTTATCTTGTTGTGAGGAATTCATTCATCTATGGATTTTAGGGCTTCATGAATATTGGTCACGACTACCCTGGGACGGCTAGGGTGTACCCAATACGGTGACTATGTTACTAGAGTGGTTTGGCGTATAAGAAATGGTAAGGAATGATTTCGAGGACGAAATCTAATTTAAGTGGGGGAGAGTTGTAACACCCTGTTTATTTATTAGATAAATAAATTAATTAATGAACAAATGGTAGCCCTAAAATAAATAATTATATATCAAAGCATGGTCTCGAAGGGCTAATTATCACAGTTTTAGAAGTCAGGGGTTAAAAGTGTGAGTTTTAGACTCAGTTTGTAAATATTTATGAAGACAAGGGCTTCGTGGTAATTATTTGGATTTAATTTAAAAGGAAATGAGGTGGAAGGGCTGAATATGTCATGATTAAGATATTGGGGGCTGTTTAGTAAATTTAGTACCTAAATTGTAAAAGGTTTTAGAGGGTAGGGTTTAAATGGTAAAATTGGGGCTGAATTTTAAAGAAAATATGAAGGGAGGGGCCATTCTTGACATTATGGAAAACTTTTATATGAGTCGGGTATTTAAAGTCCCGTAACCCTAACCCTATAGGGGATCTACAGCCGCCACTTCTCTCCACCCTTATGCCCCCTCACCGGCGCCACCATCATTCCGGATCTCTGCTCCTGCCGTTCGTCAACCTACAGCCGCACCATCCTTCTCGTTTCCGATCGAGCAAAACCGCTAGACAATCCCGTTCCGTTCTAGGCCACCGCCTTTGCCGCAGGGACTGGTTGTCATTCAGCGCCGCCGTTCCTCTCGCTACCGGCGACAACGAGGATGGCGAACGAGAATCCTTCTGCTGCTGTTGCTAACACTCTCCGTCACAACCCTTCTCTCCATTCCTTCGTGCGATCCTTTAGCTGGAACGTCCACCACCTCCCATGCGGTTCATTCTAGCAGCTCCGGTCAACACCCACCACTCCAAAGGGGGGCTGCCATGTTCATCTCAGTCAGCAAGACGCATGTATGCGCGTTCTCTTGTCGCTGTTCGTTATAGGCGTGTTGTTCGGTCTAAAACCGAGAACAACCACCATGGCAGCCGACCATGGTGGCTGCTGCCGTCAACACCATCATTAACCGCCGTCTGCTGCCCTTTCGTCACCACCAGCCGCGATGGAAGGTGGTTGTGCGTGTGTGTGTGTTTTGTGTGTGTGTTTATTTCCCTTTTAGTGTGTTTATTTTTAGTTGTAAAATGTAATTCGAAAATGGAATTATAAAAGAAATTGAAAACCACCACCTTAGGGTGGTGGTTGCCGCCTCCTGCTGCCACCGGCCGTCGTGTCGGGTGGCGGTGTGCTTGCCTCGTTGAGTTTGATTCGTTTGGGGTGCTTGAAACCCTAATAGGCCTTGTAAGCCCTAATGGACCCAATGAAGCTTAATGGACCTAAAAGCCCAAGCATGTGACTTATGGGCTTAATGATGTTCTAGTGGGCCTAATAGGCCCAATAAAGCCCTAATTGACCTAAAAGCCCATTAAATTGATAAATGGGCTAGTAGTTGGGTTGGAAACCCTAATTAGGGTTTGGAAAACCCTAATGCAATGAAACCCTAATTTGGGACTTATCGGGACCGCATCAGAATTATTTAATGAATTTAAATATTAATTAATAATCATTGCAAATTAACCAAAGGCCATGTGGGACTTAATGGATTAAGTCCTTAATGGGTTAAGTAGGAAACTTAACCCTAATCATCATTTTATATGAAACCCTAATTTCACTTGGCCCTTAAATTGGGCCTTTCTATTGGGCTTTGATGATTGGGATGATAATGGGCCATCCAAGAACAAGCTAATGGGCTCAAATAATTTAATGGGCCTAGGGTAAGGGCTATGTAAGGGGTTTGGGCCTAATTTTCCATAGATGGGCCATAGTTTGGGCCTTAATGATTATATGATATTGGGCCAGTAGAATGTCAAAGGTTGGACTAGAATAAATGGTTCGGCCTTAGCGTGAGACCATGTAGAGGTTTGGGCCCAATTTGGAAAATTAGGCCATACGTTGGGCTTTGATTCACAGATTGACCTTTTGGGCCTTTGGATTGGGCTTGGAGCTTGAATCAGGCTAAGATGGGGGTAAAGTAGTCTTTTACCCCAATCATGGACTTATGATTTTTGTGTTGGGACCCAATTATTAATTGGATGTTATTTTGATGTTGACAGTTCGGGAACCTGTCATCCAGGAGTTGGGGTTGCGTCAGCGAGACTTCAGCAGTGTGAGGTGAGTAGGGGTGGGTCTACGGCCACAATGCCGGCCCAATAGTAGGAGTTGTTAGATGATTGTCTGTGTGATAATAGTCTATGTTTGCTACTACCTGTTATGTTTATGTGCTAGTATGATATGATTTTATGTGATAGTGATAGTAGGGGGTGAAATAGTCCCCAGTTACCGGTCGACAAGACCGAAGGGGTAGGCCAGCACTCAGATATGCTAGGCAGTATGTGATTTATGTGTTTATGCTATGCTTTTATGTGGTAGTGGTAAGGGTGAAATAGTCCCCGATTGAAAGATACCGAAGGGGAGGCAAGCTCCCAGTTACCGGTTGAAAGATACCGAAGGGGTAGGTCGGGCGCCCAGATGTGCCTGACATGGGGTAGGTCGGGCACCCCGGTATGCCTGACAATGGGGGAGGTTGAGCACCCTGGTATGCTTAGCAAGGTAGGTCGGACACCCAGATATGCGTGGCAATATGTGATTGTATGGTATGTGGTATGATGGGGGAACTCACTATGCTTCGTGCTTACGGTTTTCAGTTTTGGTTTTAGGTACTTCGTCTTTAAAGGAAATGAGCCGGCTCGATCGCAGCGCATCACACTATGGTTTTCTGTACATGAGATCTTTGGGATTATAGTATGATATTATTCTATGATAACATGTTTTGATTATTTCTACCTTGGTTTTGACATGAGATGTTATTACAGACGTTTTTATACTTATGGTTTTATAATAACTTATTTAAAAATGAAATTTTTGGCCTTGAATTTTGGGATGTTACATTAATAAATTGGGCCTAAAATGTAAACTTTAATATAATTGGGCCGAAAATGTAAATTTCTATATAAAGGGGCCGAAATTGTCTATTTATATATATTTGGGCCGAAGATGTCAATTTTCATGATATTGGGCCAAAAGTGTTATTTTTAACAATGCAATAACAAACGAACTAAATTCATCGATTACATGTTTATTGGGCCTAATACTTACAATCCATGTTATTGGGCCTTAGTGGCCCATTTACATGCTTATTGGGCCTGGATTGTACATTACATGTTTATTGGGCCTTTGTGGCCCATTTACATGCTTATTGGGCCTGGATTATACATTACATGTTTATTGGGCGTTAGTGGCCCATTTACATGCTTATTAGGCCTGGATTATACATTACATGTTTTTTGGGCCTTAGTGGTCCATTTACATGCTTATTGGGACTGAACTATACATTACATGATTATTGGGTCTTAGTGGTCCTTTTACATGTCAGTTGGGCCTCGTACATTCACATATATACTCGTTGGACTTTTCAAACATAAAACGTACACGGAAAACATTATACATAACATAATACAATATTCCGGTAAACTCAGTTAAGGATTCTAGTGAGACATGTCAGTTGACACCTCTCGAGTGTACAATCGTAGCCTGTAGTTATAACTAGAGTCTCCTGGAGGGAGAGCGGGAGTTTGTGTATAGATCTATACGGGGTGACACCCCACACCTGCGCTGTTCGCTACAGTTAGACTACGCCAGTCTAGGGTGACAAACCTTACCTTAAACAAGCCGGCGCCTGAAAAACGCCACGACAGGCGAATTCGTCATAATCAAGTATGGTTAAAACGGCTCACATAGAGATTCTCTCCAACATAATTTTATGGAACTCATATAAAATCTTGTTGATACGAAAACATACATACACTGATATTCGGTCTTAGGGTTGAGACCACAACACTCTTATAAACATAAAATATAAGATTTTCTGGGGAAGTATACAGTTAAACAATACCTTCTACTTACAACAGAAAATACATGTTTTTTATCCGGATTACATTTTTATATACATTCCAAAAACAGAAAACACACATGCATTAATACTTGATTTTGACACATCACTTTCAAACTATTTTACAGAAAATATCGGATTTTCTGGCGTTTTACAAACAATACAAAACTTTTCATTCAAATATGCTTATGAACTCACCAACATTATATATGTTGACATTTTCAAAATAACTTGAAGTCACCATCGATAGGACTCGCTCCTTAGAGGAGGAGGTTGCCACCCTTCGGCAACAACTATTAGCAACAGAGGCCCGAGCTGTACAGGCAGAGCACAAGAGGGACGAAGTCATCCGGGAGATGACCGAGATGGCTAATCTTGTGGCACGACATTTCGGCATGTGATTTCGCCACCAGGCCAATATCGTCGCAGCTAGTATCCATCGTCATGATTTTACTTATGTATTACCTTATAGATATCGACTACATGATTAAGTGACTATACTACTCATGGAGTCGTTACTCCTTCGAATTTTATTTCATTACATGTATTGTATGCCTTATATAGGCAATTTTTCATGTACTCAAAAGATTATCATTAATGAAAACGGCTATATATATTTTATCATGATGTTGTTATCTGCTATGTGTTCTATTACTTTTACTACATGCTGATTGTATTCATTTACTCACTCATACACAACCAAATCACTGACATTGTGCTATAACCAAGAAATCGTGAAACAAAATACATTGGATACTCAACATCTTGCTGTTCCATGACAGAAAGATGCCTCAAAGACCAAACCGCGGAAACAACACGACACCGACGCCACCAGAAATAAACTCAGTCGCATTCCAAGCGGCAGTGTCAGCTGCGGTCACTGTAGCACTGGCACAAATTCACCATGGAAACAACGGTGAAGCTAACGCGCAGGGAACCGGAAGCAAAAAATCAGGGAACAAATCACGGACCCACAAGAACCTGCACCTACAAAGACTTCACAAACGCCAAGCCGCAAACCTTCAACGGGACGGGAGGCATAATAACCCTGAAAAGATGGATAGAAAAGGTGGAATTAGTGTTTGAGATTTGCGGATGTCCGGAGGGGTGCAAGGTCAAGTTTGCGGCCTGCACATTCGTCGATCAAGCTCTCTCTTGGTGGAATGGTCACGTAGAGGCCATGGTGACACTTCCAGTGGCGAACGCTATGCCATGGGAGGAGCTTAAGGAAATGTTGTTGGATGAGTACTGTCCAAGGGGAGAAATCCAGAAAATGGAACAAGAGTTGTGGAACCTCACGGTTCAAAACTCTGACATCGGTGTTTAAATATCAAGGTTTAGTGAGTTGTCTCTCTTGTGTAAAGGAATGATCACATCTGAAGGGAAGAAAATTGAAAGATTTATCTGGGGATTGACTGCGCCAATCCAAGGGAATGTGATAGCAGCAAACCCGAGCACGTATGACAGTGCAAAGAGACTAGCCAAGAAACTATACGGCCATGGAAACAAAAAGGGTGTCAAAGCAGGAGAAACGAAAGTTAAGAAAGAAGGTGATAACAAGAAGGGTAAAATGTAACGCCCGGGTTCTGGGGCTAAGCATTTTTAGACGATGTAATAGTCTAGGTCAACTATTGTCACTCTTTTGATGTAATAAATATGAAATATTTGAGTATTGTGTGAATTATGTGAATTTATATGCTTATTGTTTAATTATAAATGTATAATCAATAAAGAATAAAAATAAGCGTCAAAATTAAAGTGTGAGATAAGCCCGATATCTTTACATAAAGTTGTAGTGGTCGAAACAAGGATTTCGGGGATATAAAGAACGCCGAAATCCGAGTTATAACGAAGAAGTTATGACCCGTCGAAGTTTCTCGACGGAACCGACACGATACCGGGAAGCGTAAATAGTGAATTTATGATAGAGTGACTTTTAGCCTTAGCGATCTAAACGAAAGTCGTAGAAAACGTTAAACTGAGAGCGTCTATAAAAAGAACGCCCAAATCTGACTTCGTATGAGGAAGTTATGATTTTTCGAAGTTTCGGCTTAGCAGTGTACAACCCGATGTTCGAATATTAGATCGAGCGGTTTTTAGCCGACACAACCTAAACGAGAATCAAAGATCTCGTTAATAATAGCGTAACGATAAAAAGACAGACAAAAATGGAAGTCATATGAAGGAGTTATGAATTTTTAACGGACCAATCGTGTCCCGGCCTGTTAAAAATATAACTTTTAAAATAAAATCAAAATTATCGACGAAGTCTAAGTGAAAGTTGTAGAGTACGTTCTCGCCTACGCGTGGATATAAGGAACGTCAAAAACGGAGTTCGTATGCGAGAGTTATGATTTTTAGAAGTCGGGAAGCAAAATTGCGAAGCAGTTACGAGATCGATGACGTGGCTCAATCTGGGCTGTCCGATGCTGATCACGGCGCGTACGAAACGAACGCCCAGAGTACGAAACGAACGCCCAGCGTCCGAGGAATGCCTCACGTCCAAAGGAAACGTTGCGCGTAGGGATGTCTTCTACGGTTCTGAGAGGGTCCACGTCGCTCCATCAAAAGAGTGCCACCTGTTGTACGACCGAAGCTACGCCCCGCGTAGACAAAGGGAACGAAGCGCGTACCTGCGAGGCCTCGCACCTATAAATAGGGGTGCGAGGGCAGCCAAGATTTTCACACCAATTCCTATTCTTTCTCTCACTACTTTCTCTCTCTAAGGGTTCTAACCCCCCCCCCTAAGCCTAGGTAAACCCCCTACCACCCGAAGGAAGCCCCGAGGCTCCCGGAGTCCCGAGAAAAAGGGTCTTTCGGTTCGGAAACGTTGCTCCAAGCGAAGCCCGGTTGTCTCTAAAATCCGTTGTAAGTGAGCTACGCCTATGAAAATTTTAATATAGCTTTTAAATAATTATAGCAATGTTATTAGGTCCTTAAAATAATTATTTGGGCTATTATTATGAGTTATATAGAGTGTTGTTTAACGCTTATATAATAATAATAATAATAGCTAGACTATTAATTAGTCGCGGTTAACGTTAGACTAAACCCTAGTGGTATTGATACTAGGTTTTGTCGAGTGAAAATTATTTTGAGATAACGAAACGCTATTCAAGTGCAGAGTCACCACTTTTCAGGTGAGTGCATAGTCCCTTTCATCTTACACATAGATATGAAGTATTTATTGTAAACTACGTGCTATGTGTGCATATTATTTGAATACTTGCTGTCTATGCTGATGAAATTTTTTTATACATGTTTTAAATGATTTAAACTGTATATGTATTTTATATCTACAAAAATGTTGGGGTAAAACATGGGTAGATGTAATAAGACGATGTGTGATAAAATGATGAGAGGCCTCGATGTTGTTGGTGACCCAGTCATCTAGTGGAGTATAGATGACGAGCACGGACTCTTCTAGACAGTCCAGTGGAACGCTAGCAGGCTCGCAACCTGTAGGTGTTTGTGAACGATGTGTTCACCGGTGTACTCCATCCCCCTCATGGTTTCCTTTAGGACATTTATTGCTGAGGAACCCCCTTACCAGTAGTGTCCATCACGATGATGATCCTTAGGCTAGGTCCCTTATGATAGGTGTTTAGGGACGTAAAGTGACGATAACGGGAATGGGTAATCGGGTTATTGTTGATTGATGAAATTAATAAACTTATTTATTGTGGGTTGAAAACCCTATGTGCTCACCAGGCTCCCAAGCCTGACCCACTCAGTTTCTTGTATTATAGGTAGTGGCGCATGAGCATAGATATGATGTTTGGGATGAGAGATTACGGATATAGGCCTGTAGATATGAATAAATGTAGTAAGGCTTATATTGTACTGTTTATGCTTTTGATCTGTATCAAACATGACATCCCGAAGTTTTTAATGAAATACAATTCTACGGAAATGCTTTGATAAATCTTTATTATATTTTATTTTGGGAACAAATTCCGCAACACTTTTATTTAAAATGTTACTCTGATTTTTAAACAAAGCATAAACAAAATCGGTCTTTTCTAGCCGTGAAAATGAGGATGTCACATAAAAACAACAAGCGAAAGGGGCGACAAAACACAAAGTCATCAAAGAAGCAACAGACAGTGGTCCATGCTGCTACTGAAGCTACCTCAACACCACATGCTCCAGCCTCATCCACACCAAATGCTCCCAAACAATACTCAGGGACCCTACCCAAGTGCAACAAATGTAATTTCCACCATCACGGGGAATGCAGGGAGATGCATTGTACAAGTTGCAACCGCAAGGGTCACACTGCAAGATATTATAGAACTCAGCCTCAACAGAACCAACTGTCGAACCACAACAACAACAACAACAACAATCACAACAACAGTAATAACAACAACAACAATGTTGGGGCCAGTTACACCTGCTATGGGTGTGGAGGAACCGGTCAATTCAAGCGTGACTTCCCCAAAGCAAACAACTAGGTGGAACGAACATCAGGAAGGGTACTGGCATTGGGTCAAGGTGAATCAGTTCAGGACCCAACAGTTGTTACTGGTACGTTCCTACTTAACAACACATACACATGCATTTTATTTAATAGCGGAGCTGAGCGAAGCTTCGTTAGTAAAATATTCAAACATTTACTAAATCAACAACCCCAAAAGCTCAACGAAGACTTCACGATGGAAATGGCTAATGGGAAAACAGAAACAACCAAAGATATCTATGTAGGGTGCACATTAACACTAAACAATCACTCTTTTCAAATAGATTTGATGCCAGTAAATATTAGGAGTTTTGATGTGATAATCGGCATGGATTGGTTAAGCCCCCATCATGCTGATATTATGTGTCGCGAGAAGGTCGTTCGCCTTCATCTCCCCAATCATGAAACCCTAATAATTTACGGTGATAAACCGGGCGCCAATCTTCGCCTTATCTCGTGCATCAAGGCACAAAAGTTACTACACAAGAAGAACTACGCATTCCTCGCTCATGTTGGGGATAAGACCAAATAAGAAGTAAACATTCAAGACATTCCAGTGGCATGTGACTTCCCGTATGTATTTCCAGAAGATCTTCCGGGAATACCCCCAGCAGGTCAAATTCTAAATCGGCCTAATATCAGGAGCCACATCAATTGCCAAATCACCCTACAGGTTAGCTCCCGCCGAAATGCAGGAGTTATCCTGTAAACTAAGCGAGTTGCTGAGCAAGGGATTCATCCGACCATGCTTCTCAACCTGGGGAGCTCCGGTCTTGTTTGTCAAGAAAAAGGACATATCTTTCAAAATGTGCATCGATTATAGGGAACTAAACAAGCTCACTGTCAAAAACCGATACCCACTTCCTCGGATTGACGATCTATTTGACCAGCTTCAAGGAGCTAGTTATTTTTCAAAAATAGATTTGAGGTTATCATCAACTCCGAGTTCGGGAAGAGGACATTTTAAAAACTGCCTTTCGAACGCGATACGGTCATTACGAATTTTTCGTGATGCCCTTCGGTCTAACAAATGCCCCCGCTGTATTTATGGACCTCATGAATCGAGTCTGCCACCCATTCCTTGATAAATTTGTGATTTTCTTCATCGATGATATTCTTATCTACTCTCGAAGCAAAGAAGAGCATGGTCAACAACTCCGACAAATCTTGGAAACCCTAAGAGATGAAATATTATATGTGAAGCTCTCAAAATGCGAATTCTGGATCCGCAGTGTAAACTTTTTGGGTCACGTACTCAGCGAGGAAGGGATTCACATAGATCATTCCAAGATCAAGGCCATTGAAGGCTGGGCGATTCCGAAAACACCAACAGAAATCCGTCAATTCCTGGGTCTTGCAGGCTACTACCGAAGGTTTATCCAAAATCTTTCTAAGATAGTCAAACCCCTTACCGCCTTGACACAAAAGGGTGTGTCTTTCAACTGGACGGAAAAGCAAGAAGCCGCCTTCCAAACCCTGAAGCGAGCCCTTTGTAGTGCACCAGTGCTATCCTTACCAGAGGGAACCGAAGATTTCGTGGTCTAATGCGATGCTTCGAATCAAGGGTTAGGCTGTGTCCTCATGCGGCATGGAAAGGTGATAGCTTACGAATCCAGGCAACTAAAGACGCATGAAGTAAATTACACCACTCATGATCTTGAGCTGGGAGCTATGGTCTTCGCCCTAAAGATTTGGAGGCACTACCCATACGGTACAAAGTGCACCATATTCAGCGATCACAAAAGCCTCCAACACATTCTAAACCAAAAGGAGTTAAACATGAGGCAGCGAAGATGGGTTGAGCTGCTAAATGATTACGAGTGTGAGATCAAGTACCACCTAGGCAAGGCTAACATGGTAGTCGATGCCCTGAGCAGAAAAGAATACTCAGGTCGCTGGGTGAAAACCTTATAAATAACCATCCAATCCCACGTAACCTCACAAATCAAGGGAGCCCAAACAGATGCATTGAAACAAGAGAACGTCGCAAATGAAACACTGCGTGAGATAGATAAAGATTTTGAAGCCAAAGAGGACGGAGCTTATTATTTCATGAACATAATCTGGGTCCCTAAACTTGGGGGATTCAGAGAAGTGATCATGAACGAAGCCCACAAGACGCGATATTCCATCCATCCGGGTTCGGATAAAATGTACCTGGAGAAACCCTAGAGAGCAGAGAGATCGTTTGTGGTGCAAGAGGAAGGCTAATTCACTATTTCTTGTGTGTTTTAGCAAGAAGGAAGGAGGTAGAACAAGCTAGGCGAGTTGAGGAGCTTGGATCCACTTCTATTTGATCAGAGGAAGCTGTTGGAGGTAACAATCTGTGCCATTCTCGTGTTTATTATGATTCTATTGAAATTTAGGGTTTTCTTTATGCCTCTTTTAGTTGAATCTTGAGTATGTGAGATCCCAAGGCGAGTTGGTTCATAGATCTGGACCTTAAGAGGTCCAGAGA
Source organism: Lactuca virosa (assembly GCF_052849685.1). Lineage (NCBI taxonomy): Eukaryota > Viridiplantae > Streptophyta > Magnoliopsida > Asterales > Asteraceae > Lactuca > Lactuca virosa. Next base: position 331,410,702 of record NC_136426.1, on the reverse strand, counting down.
GTCCTTACCACTCTGCTTTATGCCATACCTTTTGAGTTATGAGCCTAGGAGGCCATTTTAGAGGTGATTTCACCAAAAGAAGCTTTGGGTGTGTTGCATGTGTACCAAGATTCGACCTTTACATGTTATCATGCTTGGGAAGGTCAGATCTATAGATTAGAGAAGCAGATCTGACCTTAGAAGGTCATTTGAGTATGAACATGGAAGCAACTCGCCGAGTTCATAAGTGGACTCGACGAGTCGAGTCGGGGTTGCCCCGCGATTCGCGACAGGAGGAACCTGTCGAGTGGAAGGATGACTCAACGAGTTAAGAGAGGCTAGAAGGATTCAGAGGACCCGCATGGACTCGCCGAGTCGCCCATGTGCACTCGACGAGTCGGGTCAAAGTTTGAGCATTGACTTTCGTTGACCTTAAGGTTCTGGTCAAGACTGATTCAAGAGAGTTCAGAGAGGGGTAGAATGGCCTTCTACCCAATCTTTAGAGATGAGACTATGAGAGAATATTAATCAGGGATGTTATTTGAATAATAGGAGGACGCTAGGTCGGGACGTTGAGCACGAGAGTTTATCCGACTTCATTGAGGTGAGTCTTCTCACTATACTGTACCTGGAAGGGTACCTATGTGTGACCGGAAGGTCTTATATGCTATGAGATGTATGAGCTGTATGTTGTTATGTGTTATGTATGATAAGGACCGGAAGGTCAAGATGATATGGACCGGAAGGTCAAGAGGTTACGGACCGGAAGGTCGATACGGGTAGGACCGAAAGGTCTACCGGGATTCGGGACGGAAGTCCCCTGAGACATTTGGATCGGAAGATCCCACAGAGATATGGTCTGGAAATGCGTATGTGTTGTATGTGGTATTTTGGGGAACTCACTAAGCATTTATGCTTACAGTTGCTGTGTTATGTGTTTCAGGTACTAGTGAGGATCGTGGGAAGGCGCCGGCATGATCCGTACACACCCATAGAGATTATGTTTTGAGATTCTGGGATTTGTTTGTTATGATGACATTGAATACAGTCTGTTTGATATTGTTTTTGATGATTGAAAATGTGAATTAAAAATGAAAAAATTGTTTTGAAAATTTACGTTGTTACAAGTTGGTATCAGAGCCTTGGTTTGAGGGATTCGGATGCACCTTCGTGTGTATTTGAACTCAAACTGAGGATCTGAGGAAGTTTTTCATAAAATAAACAATTTTTCTAAAGAAGTAAAAGGATTTGAGAAAAGCAGAAGGAAGCATTGTGTACGATCAGCCAGCGCCCGAATGGTGATTTCCTAAAATACCCTTACATTATGTCTTATGAGATAGGTTATGATATGTTATGTTATGCTAAAGTAGGCTAGGTATTCATATTAGGACTAGAGTGGCCTGATTTGTGATGCCTTAGCCTAGGAAAATTTCTGCTGCTATGAGATGCTTGAGAGTGAGTAGGTAGCAGTGAGGAGCTTATGAGAGGCCTACCGAAGGGTAGCCTATGCTAGCGAGATGTAGAGTACTTGGGATCTGGGATCCAAGGAGGAGGACTTGGGGTGAATACTTATTCGGTGTGGACGGTAGTATAGGGCCCGTACTACTGAAGACACCGGATCAGTGCGCAGTCCAAGTAAGAATCCTTATGGTACTAGGGAACAAGTAGGGTTGAGTTATCGAGTGAGAGTATGCTCGAGCAAGTCTCTGATATTATTATGTTGTATTTCAGAGACATCATGGTTGGGACACGCCACAGACTTGAGACGAGCGGCGTGGGTGACGAGGAGCTTCGTCAGATGATCCACGATGAGGTGGCAGCGGCGATTCGAGCCGAGATTCCGGAGATGTTTGGGTCTATCAAGACCACATTGATTGAGACTTTTGATGAGCGGTACGCAGCGGTGACTGAGGCTGTAGCTGCTGCAGCTGTAGCTGCTGCAGCTGTGGCTGCTGCCAGGCCTCAGGGAGGTTACTCGTTGTTGTTTCGGGAGTTCAGCAACACGAAGCCACCAGAGTTTGATGGGACGCCGGATCCGATCACTGCGATGAGATGGATTTCTGATATCAAGGGATGCTTCCACACGTGTTCATGTCCGGAGCATCTGAGGGTACGGTTCGCACTGAACTAGCTTCACTTGGGAGCGAACGACTGGTGGAAGTTCGTGACGGCGAGCTTCACTCCTGCAGAGATTTCAGAGGTGACCTGGAAGAGGTTCACCACCATGTTCAGAGACGAGTATGTTCCCCCGGTGGAGAGGGAGCGGCTGGATCAGGAGTTCTTGTCCCTCAAGTAGGGCATTGATTCTGTTACTTTGATCAGCAGGAAGTTTCATGAGAGGACGATGTTCTGCCCTGAGCAGGTGTCTACCGAGCAGGCACGCATGAGCCGGTATTTGAGCGTTCTGAGGAGGGATATTCGGGAGTTCGTATCAAACTCGACTTACCGAACATTTGTTGAGCTCCAGGAAAATGCCCGGAAGAGGGAGATTGAGTTGGACACTCAGTCCAGGGAGGAGGCCGAGTCTCAGGGGATGGATCGGCGGTCGGTACAGTCTAAGCCGGCAGCCAAGCGGGCAAAGCCCGCCGATTCGAGATCTGGAGGCCAGAAGGGCCGCACTTGCGGGAAGTGCGGCAAGGGACATGACGGGGTGTATCGATCGGGTGCTTGCTACAAATGTGGCAAGGAGGGGCATATAGCCAAGGATTGTCCCAAGGGGTTCATGGTTTGCTTTCATTGCAACCAGACAGGCCATCGGAAGGCCGAGTGTCCGCAGCTGCGGGGGACAACACAGGGAGCACCGCATGGATCTGCCCCTACCACCGTCTGAGCTACTGAGTTTCGAACGATGAAGGCCAAGGCACCAAAGGCTCGCGGGAGAGCCTTCCAGTTGACATCGGAGGAGGTCCGCGCAGCGCCCGATGTCGTGGCTGGTATGTACTCTTTTATTTATTTTATGCTGAGTTTGAGATATTGTGCTTATATTATGATGTGCGTAGGTACTTTTCTTGTGAGTTATGTACCTGCTTCGGTGTTGTTTGACTCGGGTGCGAGTCGGTTATTTGTGTCGTTAGCATTTAGTCAGCACATCAGTATCCAGCGGGAGGCGATGAGTCGACCTCTACGAGTTTCCATAGCAGACGAGCGAGCGGTGTATGCTACGGATGTGATTCGAGGATGTGTACTCGAGATCTTCGGTGTTGAGTTTCCGATAGATCTAGTCCCGATTGCGATGGGGGACGTGTGTGTCATAGTGGGCATGGATTGGTTAAGCCGATTTGGGGCTGTTATAGACTGCGAGCAACAGTTGGTGACGATATGAGACCCTAGTGGGGGAGTACTTACGGTATACGGCGAGGGTACCCGATCTGGGTCAGCGTTCTGTTGGGCTGCTAGAGCGAGGCAGAGTCTACAGCAGGGCTGTAGCGGGTTTGTAGCTTATGTGATGGATACACGAGTAGCCGCAGGGAGGTCGAGTTCGGTCGATGATGTTCCGATAGTGCGTGAGTTCCCGGATGTTTTTCCCTAGGAGTTGTGGGGTGTTCCTCCCGAGAGGCAGGTGGAGTTCCGCATTTATTTGGTTCCGGGAGCGGCGCCTATCGCCAAGGCGCCCTATCGTCCTGCGCCACCAGAGATGCAGGAGTTATCCTCACAGCTTCAGGACCTGTTGGGGAAAGGATTTATCAGGCCGAGTAGTTCACCTTGGGGAGCGCCGATCCTTTTTGTCAAGAAAAATGATGGTTCACACCGGATGTGCATTGATTACCAGGAGTTGAACAAGTTAACGGTCAAGAACCGTTACCCACTACCGAGGATTGATGATCTGTTCGATCAGTTGCAGGGAGGATCTTGGTTCTCCAACATAGATTTGAGATCTGGATATCACCAGATGAGGGTGCGAGATGAGGATATCTAGAATACGGCGTTCAGGACTCGTTATGGACATCACGAGTTCGTGGTGATGCCTTTTGGGCTCACCAACGCACCGGCAGCGTTCACGGATCTCATGAACAGGGTGTGCAGACCGATGTTGGATCGTTCGGTGATCGTGTTCATCGACGATATACTGGTGTATTCAAGATCCAGAGAGCAGCATGAGGAGCATTTGAGAGAGATCCTCGGAGTATTGAGGTCGGAGAGGCTTTACGCCAAATTCTCCAAGTGCGATTTCTGGCTACGAGAAGTCCAGTTCTTGGGGCATCTCGTTAACCAGAATGGGATATTGGTCGATCCGGCCAAGATTGAGGTTGTGATGAGTTGGGAGGTGCCAAGGTCCCCCACCGAGATCAGGAGTTTTCTGGGGTTGGTCGGCTACTATCTGAGATTTATCAAGGATTTCTCCAGGATTGTCGTGCCCCTCACCAAGTTGACCCGGAAGGGCGTTGCTTTTTCGTGGGGTCCGGAGCAGCAGACCTCGTTTGAGACTCTTCGCCAGAGGTTGTGAGAAGCCCCGGTGTTATCCTTTCCAGATGGAATGGAGGATTTTGTGGTGTACTGCGATGTATCGATATCGGGGTTGGGTGCGGTGCTTATGCAGAGAGGGCATGCGATAGCGTATGCATCGAGGCAGCTGAAGCCTCATGAGACGAGGTATCCCACCCACGATTTGGAGTTGGGGGCAGTGGTGTTCGCCCTCAAGATATGTCGTCACTATATGTATGGGGTTCGGTATCCCATATACACGGACCACAAGAGTTTGAAGTATTTGATGGATCAGCCCAACCTGAATATGCACCACAGGAGATGGTTGGATGTGGTGAAGGATTACGATTGTGAGATCCTGTACCACCCGGGAAAAGCTAATGTCGTAGCTGATGCTCTGAGCCGTAGGGCAGAGAGTGCCCCGATTCGAGACATTTGTATGCGATTGACGGTGATGACTCCGGTGTTGGACACCATTCGGGAGGCCCAAGCAGAGGCCGTAATACCAGAGAACCGCAAGAGGGAGCGGGTGATCGGGCAGGTGTCTGAGTTCGTTACCGATAGCCGAGGGCTGATGACCTTTCATGGTCGGATTTGGGTGTCGTATGCAGGCGGGGCACGTACCATTCAGATGGAGGAGGCGCATAGATCGAGGTTCTCGATCCATCCCGGAGCCACTAAGATGTATTTAGATTTGAAGAAAGACTATTGGTGGCCCTGTATGAAGAGGGATGTTGCGTGGTTCGGTGAGAGGTGCTTGACATGTCACCGGGTTAAGGCTGGGCACCAGCGTCCGCATGGCAAGTTGCATCCACTTGAGGTTCCCCAGTGGAAGTGGGAACATATTTCCATGGATTTTATCACCAAATTGCCAAGGACCGCGAGGGGTGTCGATGCAATTTGGGTGATTGTTGACCGGCTGACGAAGAGCGCTCACTTCCTTGCTATCAGCGAGAGCTTTTCTGCAGAGAGGTTGGCCGAGTTGTATGTGAGAGAGGTGGTATCGCGTCATGGAGTACCGATCTCGATTATGTCAGATCGAGATGTATGTTTCACTTCCAGGTTCTGGAAGAAGTTTCATGAGGAGTTGGGTACGAGGTTGCATTTCAGTAACGCCTACCACCCCCAGACGGACGGACAGAGTGAGCGGATGATTCAGACACTCGAGGGCATGCTCTGAGCATGTGTGTTGGACTTCGGGGGAAGTTGGGACACGTATCTGCCGTTGGCTGAGTTTTCTTATAACAACAGCCACCATTCGAGTATTAGTATGCCTCCCTTCCAGTTGTTGTATGGTAGGAGATGTCGGACTCCCATTTGCTGGGGAGAGGTAGGGCAGCGCGTAATGGGCAGCACTGAGATAGTGCTTCAGACGACCGAGCAGATACAGTTGGTTAGACAGAGGTTGTTGACGGCTCAGAGTCGCCAGAAGAGTTATGCGGATAGGCGACGATCCGAGATTGAGTTCCAGGTGGGAGACTTCGTACTCCTGAAAGTGTCTCCTTGGAAAGGAGTGATTCGATTCAGGAAGAGGGGCAAGCTAGGGCCCGGTATATTGGGCCGTTCAGGGTGATCGCGAGGGTGGGCAGGGTAACATATCGGTTGGAGCTACCTGCGGAATTGAGCCAGATTCATGATACCTTCCACGTATCTCAGTTGCGGAAGTGTATAGCCGACGAGTCGGCGGTGGTGCCGCTGGAGGATATTCAGGTGGATGTGAGCCTGAATTATGCTGAGAGGCCAGTCGCGATCCGGGATCGGAAGATCAAGATTCTGAGGAACATGGAGGTGTCCCTGGTGCAGGTCCAGTGGCAACATCGGAAAGGGTCCGAGCTGACTTAGGAGCCGGAGTTGGAGATGCGGGAGCAGCATCCAGAGTTGTTTGCGGAGCAAGACTTCGAGGGCGAAGTCTGATTCTAGTGGGGGAGAATTGTAACATCCGGATTTCCAGGTATTATGTTTGATCATTTATTTTATGAGTAAAATAGAGGGACTCGACGAGTTGAGGCGTAGACTCGTCGAGTAGGACCGTAATTGCTGACTGGATTAATGAACGGACTCGACGAGTCGGAAGGGTGGACTCGACGAGTCCGCGCTGTAAATTGAAACCCTAATTCTCGGGGTCTATGCCCTATTTAAAGGCCTTTATAGCCTCCATTTGCAGCCACTTCACCCCTGAGAACCCCTAGAGAGATGAGAGATCGTTTGTGGTGCAAGAGGAAGGCTAATTCACCATTTCTTGTGTGTTTTAGCAAGAAGGAAGGAGGTAGAACAAGCTAGGTGGGTTGAGGAGCTTGAATCCACTTCTATTTGATTAGAGGAAGCTGTTGGAGGTAACAATCTGTGCCATTCTCGTGTTTATTATCATTCTAGTGAACTCTAGGGTTTTCTTTATGCCTCTTTTAGTTGAATCTTGAATATGTGAGGTCCCAATGCGAGTTGGTTCATAGATCTAGACCTTAAGAGGTCCAGAGAGTCCTTACCACTCTGCTTTATGCCATACCTTCTGAGTTATGAGCCTAGGAGGCCATTTTAGAGGTTATTTCACCAAAAGAAGCTTTGGGTGTGTTGCATGTGTACAAGATTTGAGCTTTACGTGATTATCATGCTTGGGAAGGTCAGATCTATAGATTAGAAAAGCAGATCTGACTTTAGAATGTCATTTGAGTATGAACATGGAAGCAACTCGCCGAGTTCATAAGTGGACTCGACGAGTCGAGTCAGGGTTGCGCCGCGATTCGTGACAGGAGGAACCCGTCGAGTGGAAGGGTGACTCGACGAGCCAAGAGAGGCTAGAAGGATTCAGAGGATCCGCATGGACTCGTCGAGTCGCCCATGTGCACTCGACGAGTCGGGTCAAAGTTTGACCGTTGACTTTCGTTGACCTTAAGGTTCTGGTCAAGACTGATTCAAGAGAGTTCAGAGAGGGGTAGAATGGCTTTCTACCTAATCTTTAGAGATGATACTATGAGAGAATATTGATCGGGGATGTTATTTGAATAATAGGAGGAGGCTAGGTCGGGACGTTGAGCACGAGAGTTTATCCGACTTCATTGAGGTGAGTCTTCTCACTATACTGTACCTGGAAGGGTACCTATGTGTGACCGGAAGGTCTTATATGCTATGAGATCTATGAGATGTATGCTGTTATGTGTTATGTATGTGTTATGTATGATAAGGACCGGAAGGTCAAGATGATATGGACCGGAAGGTCAAGAGGTTACAGACCGGAAGGTCGATACGGGTAGGACCGGAAGGTCTACCGGGATTCGGGACGGAAGTCCCCTGAGACATTTGGATCGGAAGATCCCGCAGAGATATGGTCTGGAAAGGCGTATGTGTTATATGTGGTATTTTGGGGAACTCACTAAGCATTTATGCTTACAGTTGTTGTGTTATGTGTTTCAGGTACTAGTGAGGATCGTGGGAAGGCGCCGGCATGATCTGTACACAGTCATAGAGATTATGTTTTGAGATTCTGGGATTTGTTTGTTATGATGACATTGAATACAGTCTGTTTGATATTGTTTTTGATGATTGAAAATGTGATTTAAAAATGAAAAAATTGTTTTGAAAATTTACGTTGTTACAAATCTACATCAAAGAGATCGTAAGACTTCATCGGGTGCCAGTGTCTATTATCTCGGATCTGTTGGATTAGGTGTCTAAGCCCATAACTATTTTGGTATGTACGTGACCCGATTGTGAGCATGGTCCTTTTGGGTTGCCTTCACCATAGCAACTGATAGGATGGACTTAGGAGAAAAAGGATTAATTATGATTTATTAATATATTATATGAATAATATATTAAAATAGAAATCATATTGTTTAATTTATATTAGTCAAGAATTAATAAGAATTAATTTTGTGCCTAAAAGACATTAATTAAATAAAGGGGACTAGAACTGTCAATTGTGTGATAGTTGAATATTGGGCTAATGGACTCCATAGAAGTTGGAGTGGACGAAATCTATGGGCAAACCCATTTGAATTCGTCCAAGGCTTCTAAGGAGGGATTCCATGGGCTGCTTAGAGCCTAAGCAATCAAATTAGGGTTTCCTAGTTGAAAACCCTAATAGCCTACCTATATAAGGAACCCCTAAGGCCCCAAAAACATGGTAAAGTAATCCCTAAAGGTTCTGGGTCGTTTTTGGTGCTCCTCCTCCTTCTCCTTGTTCATCTTGTTGCATATGGTGTTTGTGACTCTATTAGAGGTGCAACATTTGAGGCACTAGGTTTTCAGAAGTCAATTACAAGAAGGAATCAGATTGTTATTACAACATAACAATCAAGGTAATATCTAAACCCATTTATTATGATAATATCGAATTACATATGCTAGATCTAGGGTTTATGAGCTTTGGATGATTATTGCATGTTCATTAGACAAACTAAATCCAAAGCTTTAGGGTTTGCATGTACACCATAGGATTGATGTAGTGCTCAAAACCCGTCAGTGGTATTAGAGCCAGGTTGTTTGTTTGATGTAATTGATGCTTTACATAATCATTCAAGCTAAAAATCGCGAAAAACTGCATTCTGGAGCCTGAACACGCCGAGTTCATAGGTGAACTCGCCGAGTTCACTGGGAACTCGACAAGTCCATCCCTGACTCGACGAGTTTGTAGGTCTGATTGCTGTTTTTGCGGGATTTTGACCTGTTTTAGCTGTGGATAATTACCATAAACGTTTTTTATTGATAAAATCCGATTTTTATTGATATTATGTGATTATCCTTACCAAATTAGTAGATAATTGTCAAACTAATTAGATAATCATTGCCTTATGTGATAAACTTGATTTATTTGAATTATTTAATCAATTATCTTGCAAGTAATTAAATTAGGTCAAATTTAGATAATTTCTAATTATTTAATTAATTAAATTATTTGTAATTTGATCTAGATAGTTTTGAAAAGTTTCAAAACTTGCCCTCAAGTTTTGGAATTTAAATTTTTGATAAAAAAGTTTAATTTTGAAAAGTTTAAATTCTAAACCCTAAAGTTTTGAAAAGTTTCAAAACTTGCCCTCAAGTTTTGGAATTTAAATTTTTGATTAAAAGTTCTAATTTTAAAAATGTTAAATTCTAAAACCCTAGTTTTTGAAAAGTTCAAATTACACCCTTATGGTTTTATTAAGTTAATTAAATGTATAATTAAAAGAGAGTTAATAAATCCATAATGATATGGTTTATATTTAATTAAATTAAAAGGTATAATTTATTAAATTAGACCACCTAGTATTTTAAAAGTGTAAAATACACCCTTATATTATATTTAAAATTAAAAGTCTAATATTATATATGTATAAGTAAAATGTTAGTCTTACCGTTAGTAGGCCTCATTCACGAAGCTGGTCTATAAGGGGTGTTTAAGGAAGCGGCTTGTAAAATGACCGCCATTAGGTATCCACTCTTACCCATCACACTCTTGACTAGTGGAGGGTCGTTAGCCGAACGGGTAGGATAGGACACAACCTTCCATTAGAAGTATAATGAAATATGAAGTAACTAAATGTTTTATAAATTCCCAAATCTTAGTTAGTTTAGGAAAAATGTGGAGTTGGTGCTATTCAATGAAATTACACTTTATACCCTTGCTAAGACGTTAATGGAGCGTGTGTGGTTAACCGGAACACTAATTGGGCTCTAAGCAAAGATGGCAAAGGGTGACTCGATGTTTGTCATAGATCGATGGAGCGTGTGTGGTTAACCAGCATGTCGATTAGGTGACTGTAACATTGGGGGCACCATGTATATTTGCATGGTTATCCACAAATTGTTTGTGATCCTCGGCATCCCAGTCACAAACGAAGAGCACACTCGAGATTTAAACATGCCATTGAAAAGTTCAATGAATCTCAAAGGATATAGGAGTTTCAATTCATTTAAAACTTAAATTTCCTTTTCGTTTTTCATGGTGGAAATTGGTAAATCGTCATTTACCTACCTTCAAATGTTCTGCAATTTGGATTATGGCATCCCTCTTCCAAATTGTAGAATATTGTGCTGGGTCCTAGCCTTGATATTTCATTTGGGTGTTATATCAAGGATTCCAATCAACTAAATTGAATTTCTCCCGTTTTGTAGATGTCAATGTCTGACAACTATGGTCTTCCTGAATCTGTTGGAAAAAGTTTTCCACATGAATATGATGTTCCACGATTGGATTGTGGAAATGGAAATCATGCTTCACTTCCTCCACCTCCTCCGATAATTCTCCTTGACCCACGTGTTCGAAGACTTGAAAAGTTCAAGGTCACTCAAGCCCTATTGGCGAAAAGACACGAAGATGGAAAGTCGGTATGCGCTCATGTCTTGGATATGAAGTTGCATATTGATAGATTGGGAATGTTGGGCGTCGATGTCTCGGAGAAGTTGGGTGTTGAGTTGGTTCTTCACTCACTTCCCGATTCATATGGTAAGTTCGTTTCAGAGTATAATATGATGGAACACGACCTGACCCTCATTGATTGACTTATTTTCTTATTGTTGCGAAATCAGTAATGATTTGGCGCACTGGTCGAGCAAATTTTTCTGGTAAATCAATGTCCCAACCTTCTATGGGAAATGGAAACATTGGAAGTCCTATTAGTTTTCTCTACGCAAGAGAAAGGTTGAGTCTAAGATAGTCTCGTGTACCATTCCAGAAGAATCTATATGTTTCTACTGCCAAAAGAAGGGGCATTGGTTATGAAGCTGCCCTGACTACCTAAGAGATCTAAGATATGGGAGAGTCAAGATGTATGACTCTGATTCAGGTAAAAATCCACTATCTAACTCTATTAAGTTTTCTATTTTAGATTCAAAATACATGATGTGATAAGATTACATTTGGTGTTTTGTAGGATCGAAGAAAAGAAAGAAAGCTTAAAGGAAGAAGTGAATTGAGTCTGATCGCGAAGAAATGGATTTCGATCGCATGATTCGATGATCGGATTTTTGGAGCTGCTACTTAGAGAGTTATGATAGATTGCTTAGGATTATGTAATAACATAGTTTTCATTTGAATTGCATTGTAAGGACAAATTTTCCGCACCTTTATAAATAAAATAAATTTTGGTTTTTGTATTTATTTATAATTCCTTGCAATGGCATGTATGAGAATTGGTGTTTGTGTATTTCTATTTTTAGCAATGTTGAAATGGATGTGATTCTTAGTTATATTATTTGTGGAAATGTCGAGAATTTACCAAATAAGGAAAGATTCTTGTCGCCCGAGTTTTAATTGGACAGAAACTTGGAATCATACAACTTGTATTTTATGATGAATGAGAACCTTCATATTTGGAAAATTGAGACTAATTCCATGACAAAGAGTCAAGTGAAGGACTAGGAGAGTGTGTACACAATGTTGTGCACTGGTCAAGTGCAGCACAAAGAACGATAAAATATTCGTCATGATTTACTAAAAGTCTAGTAAATATGGTTATGCTTACAAGATTAAGTGTAATTCTGAATCATTGAAAAGTTTCAATAATAGCGAACGAATAAGAAGAATCAATTAGGCGGAATGATAAAAGTTTCTCCAATCTGGAAAGAAGGGAGAGTACTTTTGTATCATGTTTTATGAATGTCATATTGATTGTGAAACCATATCACAATTGATCCTCTAAGTAAATCTTAGTGCACTAGTATGGCTAAAAAGAGGAATCGAAAATTGTTGAAATGGTTAAATCAATAGGTGAATCATACTTCGTTCCAAAATCAAGTCTTAGAGTCATACTCCAACATTGTGACTTGAGTGACATATCTTAAGAAGTTTTAACACACTCATCAAATGTAGAGTAGAAATTTTTTTTTCTTACTCTTGCACGCTTGAATTTGGTAAGTTGTGATGTCTTGGGTAAGACAAAGACTAACTAAGACCAATTATGTGTAGTGGTTTGTCTTGATAAGAATCCACACTAACTCTTGAATATTTGTTTGTCAAGATGTTTCTTGACAAGAGAATCTTATATGTCAAGAGGTCAGTGGGAGTCTAAATGATCTTGAAAAGGTTCAAGAACTAATCGATAGTAAACTTATCAAACACTAGCACACGACTTGAGGTTTGTAACCTATCATGTTGACATATTCTTGTTTCTGTTCCATTCCAGTAAAGTTACTTACGCATATGAGTTCTACAAGTTCCCAATTGACTGCATAAGGGCAAGCACCCTGATCAATGGAAAGTACATTGATAGGTAGGGGTGAGCTGCTAAATATCTTGGAAGCAATGATGGGACCCTTGATGACAAGAAATTAAGAATGAACAAGTTCTGTCCATAAGAGTTTGGATTTTTAACAAACATTATCTTATGATTATGGTTATGACAAATTCACATGGATAGGAACACATACACTATAAAATCTAAGTGTCATAAGGTTTCTCTCCTTCATGAAAATGATTGTGAGGAAACGCTTTCACTAAGAGAGATTTTAAGGAGATAGCGATTGTGTAAATTGCATTCTCAAATTCGATTATGATTACGACATCCCTCTTCATAGTTCGAATTATGAGATTTGGCAATTAGTTTAAACATTCGAGACTTATTGCTATAAGTTCTAGAATTTTTTAGACACACATGTGAGTGGGAGGATGATTATTATTTAGTGGGAGGATAAAGGCTTATCGAAGCGTATCGTATTAGAAATATGAACTTTGGAAGTCAATAAGTATTGCCTTCTAGAAGTCCAATGGTTTTCTGAATACGTGTCAAAGCTAGTGGGAGCATAAAAGTTATGCTGGTATGGATATAATTATCATGTTAGTGGGAGGATGATTATTATTTTACGTATTGAAAGTTAGCAATATTAATTATAGAAAACAATAGTTTCACTTTGCAAAGTTGCAAAGGTTGAATAGTTGTTTTGCTATAATTAAGGGAGAGAATATTATACTTCGTTTGGAAATCTAAAAAGCTTGGATCGAGAAATTTTAATCAAATTTAGTCAAAGGACATATATGGATGTTGTGTTGAAAAGATTCAACTTAAAAGGATTCTATATATGGCAATATTATAGCAAGGAACTGGTAAAGTATCACGTTTTTTCATTATGAATCGTGTCCCATACGCTTCGGGTATAGGATCGATTGCATATGCTGTAATATTCAACCGTTCTAAATTTTCCAAATGTTTAGGACTAGAACTGGATTTGACTAATATAATTAAACAACTGTCAAGGACAATCTAAGGTTCTCTGAGGATTAATTGCTTGTGAGCAGTTGGAAGTATAGTAATGAATGAACCATAATGACATTATTATGATTAGATATGATTCTATTAATAATGAGTTGTCATATGGAAAATATGGAAATATTTCCATACTGGGAGTTGTATATTGAGAATCCATGTCTTGATTAGAAACTTTTATGCAAGAAGGATGTTCAAAGGAATGTACTTTGAATGTGAGACTTCATATCTATCGAATTGCCTTGTAGCAATCCCCAACAAAAGAGCTTTGTTATTTCATTGGCGAAGTCTTGGTGACTTTTGTGCAATAAGATTACTAAAGGATCATTGCATAAAATGTTCGAATCTAACGTATTCTAGTAGTGGCAAAAATTTCGTGTTATTACACTAACGATAAGGATTAGGGATTGTGAAATGAGCATCATTGGAAATGTTTTTCAATTGATCTATTTCACAAAGTATGGATCATAGGAAAACAGAATGTGCATGCTTGAAGCATGGGACAACTGTTGTTATAATTCAAGTAATAAGCTGATTATCCGAAACATTATGCAATGAATAATGTGTAATCAATATGGTGATTAAATAAAAGGAGTTTTATTTATACTCAAAAGTTTGGGGTCATATTGGATTCGATTATTCTTGTGTTTCACTTGCATGTTTTGACTTCCTGAATAATAAGATTATTCGAACGTTCCACAGTCGATCATACTTTGGAAGTAGGTATGAAAGAAGACTGTCATGAATCTGACTGTAGATTGTCTAAAGTGTTTTAGACATAGCAAAAGTTTGCTGCAGGGTTCATGAGTGCTCCTATACGATTAGAGTATTAGATTAAACCCACGCTCACTTGGATCGCTTCATGGATTTAATCACGAGTGATTGGTGAGACGATAATATATTGTATTCTTGAAACCGAGACGTGTGAGTTGTATTCTGCAACTTGATTATGTTGGATATAGTGTCTAAGTCCATAACTTTATTTGGTATGTACTTGACTCGACCCGGCATGGTCCATTTGGGTTTCATGGCATTGCAATACTTGGATAGACTAAATGAGAGAATAAGGCACTCATGATTATTAATATATTATAAGTTCTAATATATTAATAATAGTATTATTTAATTAGTATTGATCAAGTATTAATCTAGGATTAATTTGGTGATCAAAGTGAGACCAATTAAATATATAGGGTTGATTATGACAATCATCAATTCTTTTATGGTGGATTAATGATCCATGGTTTATGGGTTATGGATGTAACCAAATGGAGCTCCATGGATAGTCCATGGGAGTTACAAATCCATGGGTCATGGGAAATCAAGAGTCATGACAATTAAGGGCATTCATGTGTAAACCCTAATTGTGACAACACTATAAAAGGAACCCTATGGCTAGCAAAATGGTGACCTAGTAGAGCTAGTGGACCTAGTGTTACTAGAGAGGGCATAACCGATTTTGAGTGCTAGAAGTATTCTCTCAAGTTATTCCAAGTCTTGTGGTGTTGTGTGAAGCATTTGAGGCACAACATTTGGGGTGCTAGGCTCACAAAGTCTTGAAGGAATCCAAGCAACAACAAGGTATGTATTTCTACTAGTTTTTATGTTTTATTTAATCCCCATGCCATGCTAGTTAGGAAATAACCTTGAAAAAGAAATTTGCATGTATATAGAGAAAACATAGATTCAAGGTTATTAGGGTTGCATGTACACTTAGGAAGTGTTAGAATGCTCAAAAACCCATCAGATTACACATTGATAATATGTAAACGCACCAATAACTTGGTGTTATAAAACATATTGTTGTGTGTGATTGATGAGTAGGTACAAGAGAGCATTGAGTCAAAGTTTATCCGTTCCTTTTACTCAAAGTGGGATAAAAGCGATATATGTGGGCCCCTCGATGATTTAGTGATGACACCCTAAGCGCTTGGCCAAGCCGGGACTAAGTTGATGTGTTCGATTGTAGTCTGTTATCAGTCGTCATAAATCAGAAATCGGGAAACAACACATAGACTGAGAGAATGATTATAATCCATGTCTCGTGTCTATACGATATCTGGAATGGAGGAATATATGATCCATTATCTAAAGGACACGTTTCTAATAAGATCAGAGTTCAACAGCGGCTTTTGAAAGCTACGATTGCTGATCAGGTTCCGATGTCATACGCAATATAGTTATTAGACTTATCCAAGTGGGAGACTGTTGGATTAGGTGTCTAAGCCCATAACTATTTTGTTATGTACTTCACCCGATTGTGAGCATGGTCCTTTTAGGTTGCCTTCACCATAGCAACTGATAGGATGGACTAAGGAGAAAAAGGATTAATTCTGATTTATTAATACATTATATGAATAATATATTAAAATAGAAATCATATTGTTTAATTAATATTAGTCAAGAATTAATAAGAATTAATTTGGTGGCTAAAAGACATTAATTAAATAAAGAGGACTAGAACTGTCAATTGTGTGATAGTTGAATATTGGGCTAATGGACTCCATAGAAGTTGGAGTGGACGAAATCTATGGGGAAACCCATTAGAATTCGTCTAAGGCTTCTAAGGAAGGAGTCCATGGGCTGCTTAGAGCCTAAGCAGTCGAATTAGGGTTTCCTAGTTGAAAACCCTAATAGCCTACCTATATAAGGAACCCCTAAGGCCCCAAAAACGTGGTGAAGTAATCCCTAAGGGTTCTTGGTCGTTTTTGGTGCTCCTCCTCCTTCTCCTTGTTCATCTTGTTGCATGTGGTGTTTGTGACTCCACTAGAGGTGCAACATTTTAGGCACTAGGTTTTCAAAAGTCAATTCCATGAAGGAATTAGATTGTTATTACAACATAACAATCAAGGTAATATCTAAAGCCATTTATTATGATACTATCGAATTACATATGCTAGATCCAGGGTTTATGAGCTTTGGATGATTATTGCATGTTCATTAGACAAACTAAATCCAAAGCTTTAGGGTTTACATGCACACCATAGGATTGATGTAGTGCTCAAAACCCATCAGTGGTATCAGAGAGTAGGTTTACCTCACGATTTTGGCAGTCGCTTCAGAAGGCAATAGGAACACAGCTACACATGAGCACTGCTTACCACCCTCAAACCGATGGCCAAAGCGAATGAACCATCCAAACACTCGAAGACATGCTCCGAGTCTGTGTGATTGATTTTGGCAAGTCATGGGATACCCACTTTCCCTTGGTTGAATTCTCATACAACAACAATTATAACATTAGCATCAAGGTTGCTCCTTTTGAGGCTTTATATGGTCATAAATGCAGATCGCCTTTATGCTGGGCTGAGGTGGGTGACACCCAACTAGCAAAAGGACAATCACCAGACAGCACTCTCACAGGGCCAAAAATTGTTCTAGAAACGACCGCAAAGATAATCCAAATCAAAGCCCGACTTCAAGCATCGCGAGATCGACAAAAGAGTTGTGCTGACAAACGGCGAAAGCCTCTGGAATTCCAAGTCGGGGATCGGGTGCTATTGAAGGTCTCTCCCTAGAAAGGAATGATCCATTTTGGGAAACGGGGAAAACTGAACACGCGATACATCGGCCCGTTCGAGATCCTTGCCCGAATTGGTACGATAGCTTATAAGTTGCAGCTACCTTCAGAGCTCAGCAACGTACACCCCGTGCTCCACGTCTCGAATTTGAAAAAGTGCTTATCAGATGAAACTCTTGTCATTCTGCTAGAAGAGATCGAAATAAATGTGAATCTCCTGTTCGTCGAAGAACCAGTTGAGATAATCAATATGGAAGTGAAGCGTACGAAGCAGAGCCGTATTCCGATTGTGAAGGTTCCATGGAATGCTAAGCGTGGACCGTAATTCACATGGGAACGAGAAGATCAGATGAAGCAGAAGTACCCTCACTTATTCTCTCATTCATGATCATACCTTTCGAAATAATTTCTGGACGAAATTCCCTCTAACGGGGGCATGATGTCACAACTAGCATTTTAGCTAGGAAATTCTATTCTCATGTAAACATCATCTATTGTAAGGCATGTACTCTAGGTGAAAATCATACTCTATGCTTAATCAAAACCATCCATTTGAATCCAAACTCTTTATTTAAGTTCAAAACCTAATACAATACATCTCATATGGATTGAAAACCCTAGAAATCCCGGTTCAAGTTAATATGGACTAGAATCCTCTTATTGGGCCTAATGGACCAATAAACTTTCAATTTGACTATTTTGGGCCACGTAACCCTATTTGGGCTCTAAGTGGACCCACATCCAGGAGATTAGGGTATTTGGGTCATTTGGGCCTAGAATAATCCATCTTACTTCTAATGGGCCATGATATGCCATAACTAGTTTCATAATCCCTAATGGGCCGTAAACTACATCCTTGGGCACCATTCGGCCGTAAACCCTCATAAAGGCCCAATAGGCTGAAAAATATTTATTTTGGGCCTCATGATTTCGAACTAAGTCAAGGAATGGCCCAAAACCATCTCATTTCCTTTTCTCCTAGCCCATTCTCGGCCCAATTAAAACAAAAAAAAAGAGGGAGAAAATGAGGTTTATTAATAACTTGACACCTCACTAATGTATATAGTGTATCCATGCAACTGATCTCACACATATCTAAGCTAAAACTCTCTAATGCACCATGTAATGACCAACAAAATCCTTCTCTTTCTTCTCTTGTTACTCTCGTCCAAGAGCACCCACAAACACACACATTTCCACCTTCAAACTCACTCAAAAATTCCTCTCAAGCTCATGGAAAATTCCCTCACTCCCCTTGTCATTTTCGTGACTCGGTGTGTGTTTAGAAGAGGTTTTCATCAAGTTTTCACACTCTTGGTAAGTTGTTATCATTCACAAATATTTACTCTCCATTTTATGTTGAGAACTCTTTCTTACATAGGTTCATTTCGTGTTCTAGCTTCCTAGGACCATCTAAGTTTCGAAACCCCTTCCAAAGAAGCACTCCAGGCCAAAACAACATCATCTCCTCTCATCTCTTCATCAAAACCGAATCCAAACCCCAAAGTGAGTTCATACCCCCCTTGTTTTCGGTTTTACTATGTTTTGGGGGAGAATACAAGTTGCTTATGTGTTAGATCTATGTATTTGTGCATGTTCATGTGTGTTTTCTTGGTATAAGTTGTGAATATGTGATGAAACTTCATAAATCTCGAAAACTCTAACAAAACTTGGTGATATTTGTAAACTAAACACTTTATACAATATACCATGAAGATAAAAAGTGTTAAACATGTGAAGATTGTTAAAAAACTAAACAAAATCTTGTAAAGGGACCATTTTTGACAAATAAACGAAAAAAATGAAATTTTATGACATTTACGGTTTTTCAAAGACCAAAAGAGTCATTTATATATATATATATATATATATATATATATATATATATATATATATATATATATATATATATATATATATATATATATATATATATATATATATATATATATATATGGGTCTTTATGATATTCATGGTTTTGTGGGCCAAATTTGCAAAATTTTGACTTTTGTGGATTAAATTGTCATTTTAGACAAGTTTGAGCCAAATATGTTGTTTTCGTTTAAAAAGGGGCTGAAAATGCCAATTTTATTAAATTGGGCCGAAAATGTAAACTTTTAATAAATTGGGCCGAAAATGTAAACTTTTATATAATTGGGCAGAAAATGTAAATTTCTACATAAAGGGGCCGAAATTCTCTATTTATATATATTTGGGCCTAAGATGTCAATTTTCATGATATTGGGCCAAAAGTGTTATTTTTAACAAAAGTGCGCTAAAAATGTCATTTTATTTGAAATAAGCCCATTTATATAAATTTTGGGTCTTGAAGGACCTAAAGTGTGAATTTCATCAAAAATATGCCTAAATTGTAAATTTCGGCTTAATGGGCCAAAACTATCATCATTACACAAAGTGGGCTTCTTATGGAATTTTAGAAAACAATCAAGCTAAAACAAACAATGCAATAACAAACGAATTAAATTCATCGATTACATGTTTATTGGGCCTAATACTTACAATCCAAGTTATTAGGCCTTAGTGGCCCATTTAGATGCTTATTGGGCGTAGATTATACATTACATGTTTATTGGGCCTTAGTGGCCCATTTACATGCTTATTGGGCCTGGATTATACATTACATGTTTATTGGGCCTTAGTGGCCCATTTACATGCTTTTTGGGCCTGGATTATACATTACATGTTTATTAGGTCTTAGTGGTCCATTTACATGCTTATTGGGCCTGAACTATACATTACATGATTATTGGGCCTTAGTGGTCCTTTTACATGTCTGTTGGGCCTCGTACATTCACATACATACTTGTTGGACTTTTCAAACATAAAACGTACACATAAAACAATATACATAACATAATACAATATTCGCACAAACTCAGTTAAGGATTCTAGTGAGACATGTCGGTTGACATCTCTCGAGTGTACAATCGTAGCCTGTAGTTATAACCAGAGTCTCCTGGAGGGAGATCGAGAGTTTGTGTATAGATCTATATGGGGTGACACCCCACACCTGAGCTGTTCGCTACAGCTAGACTAGGCCAGTCTAGGGTGACAAACCTTACCTTAAACAAGTCGGCACCTGAAAAACGCCACGACAGGCGAATTCGTCATAATCAAGTATGGTTAAAACGGCTCACATAGAGATTCTCTCCAACATAATTTTATGGAACTCATATAAAATCTTGTTGATACGAAAACATACATACACTGATATTCGGTCTTAGGGTTGAGACCACGACACTCTTATAAACAGAAAATATAGGATTTTCTGGGGAAGTATACAGTTAAACAATACCTTCTACTTACAACAGAAAATACAGGATTTTTATCCGGATTACATTTTTATATACATTCCAAAAACAGAAAACACACATGCATTAATACTTGATTTTGACACATCACTTGCATATTATTTTACAGAAGATATCGGATTTTCTGGCGTTTTACAAACAATACAAAACTTTTCATTCAAACATGTTTATGAACTCACCAACATTATATATGTTCACATTTTCAAAATAACTTGTATTCTCAGGGAATCGTTAAGCGGAAAGGTCTACAAGAACATGTGGAAATTGTCGTATGTTGTTATCATCATACATTGAATATTTTGGCATGTAACTTATGATACTATACTTGATGTAAACAATGTTGGTTGTATTTTGATATGTATGATGATGGTGTTGTCTTGTTTCAATTATATACATTGTGATGATATTACAAGATGAAGTCACAAACAAGCCCCCAGACGTTTCCGCCGTTTGGTTCGGGGGTGTGATATTTCCCTTCCCATGTCCGATTGCCAGAACCGGGGCAGAAGTAGTAGTAGGAGTAGACACAACCGGCTCGCCTTTCAGGTTGCTTTCTGCAATCCTAAGAAGGCCTTGAAGCTTGATAAGAGGGACCTCCTCTTTGTTCATATGATAAGTCACACGAAACTGGTCATAACAAGAAGGTAAAGAGTGTAGGATAATATATATGGCCAACTCTTCATCAAAATTAACATTTAATTTAAGCAAGCGGTCCACGAATCTCTGCATCTTCTGCAAGTGGGCCGTGATGGGTTCACCATCCATCATTTTGGTTTTGATCATGGAGGCAATGATCTCATACCTCTCCTGCCGAGCACTTTGATGATATCTTTCCATCAAATCATGATACATTTCATAAGGATAGTAGTCCTCATAGGACTTCTGCAGCTCAGCAGTCATGTTTACAATCATAAGACACAACACCTTTGTCGCATCCCTCTCATGAGTAGTGTGTTCAGCGATTTGTTCAGGAGTAGCAGTGGTGACATCAATCTCCTTAAGATATTTATCAATGACATATTCTTTGTCCTCATAACGAATAGCCATCCTGATGTTTCGAATCCATTCATTGAAGTTCGAGCCATCGAAAATGACTCTCCCACATAGATCATTAGGGAGAAAGAGCCTGAAGGGATTGGGCTGGAAGCATTGTTTGGGATAGACATCTGTAAAGAAGAAGAACAGAGTTTAGATTAGATGATAATCCTTAACATTACAGCCAATATGAAATATAAAGGCTAGGACGCAACATAATATTCTACAATTGCGAAAAGGGATGCCGTAATCCAATTGTAAAATATTTGAAGGTAGGTAAATGACGATTTACCAATTTCCACCATGAAGAACAAAATAGATTATTAAGTTTTAATTGGATTTGAAATTCCTAGATCTTTGAGATTCATTGAACTTTTTCAATGGCATGTTTAAATCTCGATTGTGCCCTTCAAGTTTGTGACTGGGATGCCGAGGATCACAAACAAGGAGTGAATAACCATGCAAATTAGCTTGGTACACCCAATGTTACAAATCACCTAATCAATGTCCTGGTTAACCACACACGCTCCATTGATCTATGATTAACACCAAGTTACCCTTTGCCACACATTGTCAGTTCCAGATTAGTGTGCCGGTTAACCACACACGCTTCACTAACGACTTAATAAAGGTGCAAAATGTAATTTCATTGATTAGCACCATTTCACATTTTTCCTAAAGTAACTAAGATTGGGAATTTTAATAAAAGTTTAGTTACTTTATATTTTTATCATTATACTTTTAATGAGGGAGAATTAATGTCCTATCCTACCCGTTCAGCTAACGACCCTCCACCAGTCAAGCAAGCGGTGGGTGAGAGTGGACACCCATTAAACTACCATTTTATAGGAAGTAACCTTATACCCCCCCTTATAGATCGGTTTCGTGAATGAGGCCTACTAAAGGTAATACCGACTTTGTCTTATACATATATATATATATATATATATATATATATATATATATATATTATTAAACTTACAATATTATAAAGTATAAGGGTTGAATTTTAACTTTTAAAACTCTAGGGTTTGGAATTAAAGTTTCATAGTGTGACTTTACAAATTCCAAAACTTGAGGGAAAGTTTTGAAACTTGTCAAAACTCTTCACATTCATAACTTACGAGTTTAATTGGATTTTAATGTAAGAGACCTTTCATTTTCCATAACTTGAGGACAAGTTATGTAGGTCATTAAAATGCATTTAGATCATTTTTTTCTAACAACAAAAATATCACATAATCTATGATCTAACTAAACTCATAATCAAGATAATTTGTAGTCAACAATTTGAAAGCAATTTTGTCTATCATATAAAAACAACAATTATTTTAAAACTTTGACAGTTATCTTGTGGTTGGATGAGTACAAGCACTACCATATCATAAAAACATTTCCAATGATCCAAAACAGTTTTTTGGTAGTGTTCCAAATCCAAACCAGGGCAAGAAACTCGAAATTATGCATACAGAGCCTTCAACTCGTCGAGTACATGAACTGGACTCGCCGAGTTGCTCTGTTACTGAGTGGACTCGTCGAGTCTGTTCATGTACTCGACGAGTTCAGCAGTCAGGTACCAAAATTTCAACTTTTTCAGCTTTGAAAAACTACTAAGCATCAAATATAATTGAAAACAATCCTAGGCTCTGATACCACTATTGGGTTTTGAGCACTATAACACTCCTATGGTGCACATGCAACCCTAAATGCTTTGGATCTAAGTTTTCTCTATTATACATGCATATTTTCCATTTTTACAAAGCATTATCCTTACTAGCATACAAATTGCCAAATGAATAAAACATCTAGATAGATGACATACCTTTTGAAGGACTTGTAGTTCTTGACCCTTGAAAGCTTGAGCACCTCAAGTGTGATGCCTCTAATGGTTCACAAACACCAACCGATTTTGGTCTATGGAGAGTTCTATTTATAGTGTTGGACAGGCTAGGGTTACACTTGGTAAACCCTGATAACCCATGACTTTCCACATTCTCATGCTCCATGGGTTTAACCTCGATGGACTATCCATGGATTAGTTTGGCCCATAATCATGGATCATTAGCCTACACTACAAAAAAGATTGATTTATTGTCACACCCCAAAACCGGAACGGCGGAAACGTTCGGCGGTGGAGGACGTCATGTAAAGGATCATAACAGTGCAAAGTAGTAAACAAGCAACAACATCATCCATTGCATTAAAAGTAAAGTTTTAATACATGAGTGTTCTTTCATAGTAGTAAGAAACGAAAATATGTAATCAAAATAAAAGACGAGTCTTGTACGTGCTCCGTCTTCTCAAAACCTGGTCATCGTACCTGTCTACTGGTGACCTGAGAATACAAGTTATTTTGAAAGTGTAGATCAGCATAAAGCTGGTGAATTCATAAGTATTATGGTGTCATTGATTCGAAAAGCTATTATCAAAGACTTGTAAATGTTTAATAAAACACTTAGTATAAGTGTGAAAACCCTAGAAAATCTCATGTTTCCTACTAGTATAAAAAGTAGTCTTATACCAAGACCCGAATGCTTTGAAGATTTGCATTTTTGTATCAATGAAGATTTTTCCCTGTACAACTATTATTATAAAAATATAGTCTACCTCATCGTTTATGTGAATGTGTCACAAAATAAAAGTAATAGGGAAAATTATATAATCATTGAAATCGTATCCTTTTGCCTTAGGATAAACACGGCGTGGAAACTCGCCGAACAGTACAACCGAGATCATCCGTCGATGAACAGGTCCCGCTGTAGCTAACAGCCAGGTGTAGGATGGTCAGTCCCGTATAGTATATATATAGTATTTCTCTCTGTATAGATATAGTATCTCTCTCTGGATAACATGTAATAGTATCTCTTCATATAGTAGTATAGACAC
Source organism: Lactuca virosa (assembly GCF_052849685.1). Taxonomy (NCBI): domain Eukaryota; kingdom Viridiplantae; phylum Streptophyta; class Magnoliopsida; order Asterales; family Asteraceae; genus Lactuca; species Lactuca virosa. Next base: position 331,386,351 of record NC_136426.1, on the reverse strand, counting down.
ATGAATGAACTGACTCTTGTGTAATTCCTTGTAATAGTATCTCTTCTCTCTGTAAAGATCCTAGTTAACATATAATCACACATATATGTATCCAATTAGTCATAAAACAACTAATTAACCAAATTTAAGACATCCTAAGACATGTAAAACACTTGATTTAAGTGCTATAAGTCCTAAGGATTGCATCTAAGGGTGGTAGGACCTTGTAATTGAGTTTAGGGTTCAAGGGTAAACTCCTTTGGAGTTTACGGTTTTGTGACCATAACTCATTGAGTTTACGGTGGTAAACCTATGAGTTTACGGCCGTAAACTCATGGTACTTGACCATTTTGTGTTTTGAAGCCGTTAAGATCATAAGAAGCATTCCTACTTCATGTTTAAGCCTTAGGAAGATATTAGGGCACCATTTCACTCCTTTAGGGAGTTTACGGTCCTTGGACCACTTCTCCTTGGGTTTACGGACGTAAACCCAAATGGTTTATGGTCTTTTGATGTTTTCAAGTACTAAGCACATAAAGGAAGGGGTCTAGGCTAGTTTCCAAGCCTTGGTAAGGGACTAGGGCCACTTTGGCCCCTTTGTTAGGGTTTACGGTCCAAGAACATCTTGGACCGTAAACACCTTTCATCTTGATTCTTGGGTGTTTTCTTGATGATTAGATGTGTAACACGTCTTATAATACACTAGGGTAAGAGTACTTACTAGGTAGAAGCTTGAAAAGGTGCTAAAAGTCCAAGAACACTAGTGTGTGTTCTTGGTGAAACTTGAAGATCTACACTTTTGGAATGATTTCACGGATGGAATCATGTAAGATCACTAGATTAAGTAAGATATCAACTTTTTAGGGATAGCAAACACTTACAAAGTTGAAGATCTTGAAGAAAAGTTGGATGATACTTGAGAGAGAAATGGGTTTTGGATCTTGAAAATGTGAAAAGTGGTAAATAATGACTAAGTGTCATATATATACCCCCTTTTAGGGTTTACGGCCGTAAACACCTTTGTTTAGGCCGTAAAATCCAAACTCTTGGAGTTTTGGAATATTATTGTTGCACAATAAACCCTAGGGCATCCTCTCTCCTGTTATCTCCTGAAGTACTAACTTTAAAACACTCAAACTTTTTCCAAAAAGCTTTAAAGTTAGTAGAAACTGTTCTGACTTCTATTGAATCAAATGGTTGTACAGAATAGAAATTTCGGGTTGTCACATCATCCCCCCGTTAGAAGGAATTTCGTCTCGAAATTAGAGTTTAAGCAAATAAGTAGTTACAAATAACTAAGTAAAAAGACGATGATATTTCAGTTTCATCTGATCCTCTCGCTCCCAAGTGAATTCAGGTCCTCGCTTGGCGTTCCAGCGAACCTTCACTATCGGGATACGACTTTGTTTCGTTTGCTTGACCTCCCGGTCCATGATCTCTACTGGTTCTTCCACGAAGTTGAGGTTCTCGTTGATCTCGATCTCGTCGAGTGGGATTACAAGAGTCTGGTTAGACAGACACTTTTTCAAGTTCGAGACGTGGAAAGTAGAATGTGCGTTACTGAGTTCGCGTGGTAAGTTAAGTTTGTAAGCTACAGGGCCGATTCTTGCGAGAATCTCGAAAGGCCCTATGTACCTTGGATTTAGCTTTCCACGCTTTCCGAAGCGTATCAAGCCCTACCAGGGTGAGACCTTCAATAGAACACGGTCGCCCACCTGGAATTCCAACGGTTTCCTTCGCTTATCAGCGTAGCTTTTCTGTCGGTCTCTAGAGGCTTTCAATCGTTCACGAATCTGAACGATCTTCTCTGTCGTTTCCCGAATGATCTCCGGACCTGTGAGAGTGCTTTCAGGAACTCGTCCTTTAGCTAACTGGGTATCTCCCACCTCAGCCCCGCACAGAGGGGATCTGCACTTTCGGCCATGGAGAGCTTCGAATGGAGCAGCCTTTATGCTCGTGTGATAACTGTTGTTGTAGGAAAATTCGACAAGGGATAAATGAGTATCCCATGCCTTCCCAAAGTCGATCACACAGGCTCGCAACATATCTTCCAAGGTTTGGATAGTTCTCTCACTTTGTCCGTCGGTCTGTGGATGGTAGGTTGTACTCATGTCCAGCCTAGTTCCTAGGGAACTTTGTAGCGACTGCCAGAACCTCGAAGTGAATCTACTATCTCTGTCTGAGATAATGGATATGGGAACACCGTGCAGTCGTACAATCTCCCGAATGTAGGTTCTTGTAAGCTTCTCCATCTTGTCCGTTTCTTTGATAGGTAGGAAGTGTGCTGACTTGGTCAATCTGTCGACGATGACCCATATGGTATCAAGTCCACCCGTTGTCTTGGGCAACTTGGTTATGAAGTGCATAGTGATCCGCTCCCACTTCCATTCAGGTACCTCCGGCTGTTGTAGAAGACCGGAGGGTTTCTGGTATTCGACCTTGACCTTGGCGCAAGTAAGGCATTTACTTACGAAGGTAGCAATCTCTGCTTTCATGTTAGGCCACCAGTATAGCTCTTTAAGATCCAGATACATCTTATCTGAACCAGGGTGGACGGAATAACGAGTGTTGTGTGCCTCGGTCATGACCAAGTCTCTGAAGCCACCGTGTTTCGGTGTCCAGATCCGATCCATGAGGTATAAGGCTCCGCCACTCCTGACTTCCAAATTCTTATTCATCCCTCTTAGGGTTTCACTCGCCACATTTTCATGTTTCAAAGCGTCGAGTTGAGCCTCCTTAATTTGCGTGGACAAGTGTGAATGGATAGTCATAGTCAATGATTTGACTCTACGACCAGAGTATTCTTTCCGACTTAGGGCGTCGGCTACTACGTTGGCTTTACTCGGATGATAACGAATTTTACATTCGTAATCACTGAGTAGCTCGACCCACCGTCGTTGTCTCATGTTGAGCTCCTTCTGGTCGAATATATGTTGTAAGCTTCTGTGGTCTGTAAGGATAGTACTCTTTGTACCATACAGGTAGTGTCTCTAGATCTTCAGAGCAAACACAACTGCTCCTAGCTCAAGATCGTGGGTGGTGTAGTTGACCTCGTGTGTCTTCAGCTGTCTCGAGGCATAGGCGATGACCTTACCTCGTTGCATCAGAACACAGCCGAGCCCTTGATTTGAAGCATCGCAATAGACAACGAAGTCTTCTATCCCTTCGGGGAGGGATAGTATTGGTGCGGTGCACAAGGATCGCTTGAGTGTTTGGAATGCTCTCTCTTGCTTCTCTTCCCAGTCAAAGGCCACACCTTTATGGGTCAGTGTTGTAAGAGGTTTCGCAATTCGGGAGAAGTTCTGAATGAACCTGCGATAGTAGCCAGCGAGACCTAGAAATTGACGAATTTATGTAGGTGTCTTCGGTGCTGACCAGTTCTCAATGGCCTTGATTTTGGAAGGGTCCACGTGAATTCCCTCTTCACTAACTACGTGGCCCAAGAATTCGACTCTTCGAATCCAAAATTCACACTTGGAGAACTTCGCATAGAGCTTCTCCGATCGTAATGTTTCTAAGACTTGACGAAGATGTTGACTATGTTCCTCCTTACTACGAGAGTAGATGAGTATGTCATCGATGAAGATGATGACGAACTGATCCAAGTAAGGACGACACACCCTATTCATTAAATCCATGAATACTGCGGGCGCGTTAGTTAATCCGAATGGCATCACTATGAATTTGTAGTACCCATAACGAGTTTGGAAGGCTGTCTTGGGAGCATCCTCCTCTAACACTCGTAGTTGGTGGTACCCGGATCGTAGATCTATCTTCGAGAAGTAGTTGGCTCCTTGTAGTTGATCAAATAAATCGTCAATGCGGGGTAAGGGATAACGATTTTTAATGGTAAGATTGTTGAGTTCCCTGTAGTCGATGCACATACGAAGCGATCCGTCTTTCTTCTTGACGAACAAGACCGGTGCTCCCCATGGTGAGAAACTTGGCCTAATGAATCCCTTCCGAAGAAGTTCGTTAAGCTGACTGGAAAGTTCCTGCATCTCCGCTGGTGCCAGACGATATGGAGATTTGGCTACTGGAGTAGCTCCTGGCACTAAGTCGATTCTGAACTCGACTTGGCGTTGGGGTGCTAATCCCGGAAGTTCTTCCGGAAAGATGTCGAGAAAGTCGCGTACTTCTGGGATGTTCTGAATATCTTTCACTTCTTGACTCGTATCGACGATGTGTGCGAGGAATGCATGATATTCCTTTCGCAAGCACTTCTGAGCTTGTATGCACGAAATGATGCGAAGGTTCGTACTAAGTTTGTCGCCGTAGATAACTAGGGTTTCGCTATTAGGGAGGTTAAGACGAACTGCTTTTTCAAAGCACAAGATGTCGGCGCGATGAAGACTCAACCAATCCATGCCGATAATGACGTAGAAACTTTTAATTGGGACCGGCATGAGGTCTAACTTGAAAGTATGGCCATCTAAAGTTAGAGTACAACCTACGTATGTGCAATTAGTACTTTCCGTTTTCCCGTTTTCCATTTCTATGGTGAAAGATTTATCTAGTGCACGTGGTTTTTGTTTAAGCAAGTGTGCAAATTTCTGGTTTACGAAACTTTTCTCCGCTCCACTATCGAAAAGTATGCAAGCATATGAGTTATCGACGAGAAACGTACCAGTAACTATTGTAGGATCAGCTACGGCTTCCTCGTGGCCTATGGCCAGAACTCTTCCTACTCTGCCAGCTATCCCTGCCTTAGGGCAGTTCCTCTTGTAGTGGCCCACTTCGCCACAACCGTAGCAAGCTTGGCCCACACCGGCGTTAAGAACTTGAGCGGTCGGCCTTGCTGGAGTCTTGCAGAAACGGGCAGTATGCCCCCTTCTGTTGCAGTTGGTGCACTGCATTTCCCGACAAGGTCCGTTGTGATGGAAAGTGCATTTGTTGCACTTCGGAAGATTACCGGCATAAGGCTTTGCTGGTAAGGGATTAGCAAGGACAACAGGAGTTACCGTGGCAGCATTGACTGTAACTAGTTGTTGTCTCTTTGAGGATTCTTGCGAAGCCCTGCTTTTCCTCTTGTTCCACCCCTTTTTCTTGTTGTTGTTGTTGTTTCCCTTTTGTTGCTCGGGTGTAGAAATCGTTGGGTTCTGGTAGTTTCCGTGATCTATAAGAGATTGTGCCAGCTCTTTAGCGCTGTCAAAAGTAACCGGCTTTGATGCTAACACACTTGACTGGATCGGGGGCGACAGTCCCCAAATATATCTCTCTATTTTCTTGCTCTCTAGAGCAACCATATCAGGGAAAAGAATTGCCAGATCACAGAATCTATTAGTATAGGTTGATATGTCGGAACCAACCATTACAAGACCCCATAGTTCCTGCTCGAGTTTTTGAATTTCCCCTCGTGGACAGTACTCTCTTATCAGCATGGCTTTCAAGTTCTCCCAGCTTATCAAATTTGCCACTATTAGGGTCAGTGATTTAACGTGGCCATTCCACCAAGTTAAAGCCCTGTCAGAAAAGGTACAAGTAGCAAACTTGACCTTATTGTTCTCTGGGCAGGCGCAGATCTCAAAGACTGCTTCTATCTTTTCGATCCACTACCTTAAGATCATAACCCCTCCAGTTCCATTTAAATTTCTGGGTTTGGCATTCGTAAAATCCTTGTAGGTGCATTCCCAGGGGTGCCCATGGCTCTCGCCATGGTTAGAAATAGGTGCACTGTAACACCCAATTTTTCAAAACAAATTTTCATTTCAAAACATACTTTCCACCACATAAAAATCACAAAATCATAATAAATCTCTATATCATCACAAAACATGTCCCAAGATCTCGTATAAATAAATCCTCTGTGTGTGCGTACGAATCATGCCGGTGCCTTCCCGCGATCCTCGCTAGTACCTGAAACACATCACACAACAACTGTAAGCATAAAAGCTTAGTGAGTTCCCCAATATACCACATACAACACATACGCCACTCGAGGCTACAATACGACCCTCCGGTCCGATGTGTCTCAGCGGGACCCTCCAGTCCCGTAGCTCCTTGGACCCTCTGGTCCGGTCATAGCTCGTTGGACCCTTCGGTCCGGTCTGTATCGTTGGACCCTTCGGTCCGGTCTATATCGTTGGACCCTTCGGTCCGGTCTATATCGTTGGACCCTTCGGTCCGGTCTATACAATGGACATAATCTCATACATACACATAGCATACAAGACCCTCTAGTCTACACATAAATACCACTCTAGGTAATGTATAGTGAGAAGACTCACCTCAGGTATCTCGTATGATCTCGCACACGAATCTACTGATCTATCCCCCGCCTAATCACATACGAAATATCCTCAATAAGTAATGGCTCTCAAAGGCTAGATTAAACCCCCTTCTACGATCTCTCAGAAGGTTAAGAGACCATTTTACCCCTCCTTGACTCAAAAGTCCAACTGTTGACCGAAACCCTAAAAGTCAACGGAAGTCAACGGTCACAGTTGACCCTACTCGCCGAGTGCACTAAGGTGACTCGGCGAGTACACGCATGCCCTCTTCGCCCCTGGTTCTCTCTTGACTCACTGAGTCAACCCCATAGTCCACGGGTCGTCACAGATCGCGAGTCGCGGGGCAACCCGACTCAACTCGTCGAGTCCTCTCATGGACTCGGCGAGTACATTCCATGCTCACACTCAAACGACTTTCTGAGGTCAGATCTGTTCCTCTAATCCATAGATCTGGCCTTTCCAACCACTATAATCATGTAAAGTCTCAATCTTGATGCACATACAACATCCATATGACCATATATGATTATTTGGCCCCAAATACCTTAACCCAAGGTCATGACCTCCATTGTTCTTCATAAAGCTTGATGAGTAAGGCTCTCTGGACCTCTATGGATCCAGATCCAAAGCCTCATCACCAGAAGGGACTATTTGGACATCAAATCAACCTAGGAAAGGGCACAAGAAACCCTAAATCCATATATTCTTTATAAAACAGAAGAAGAGCCGAAGTAATACCTCAAATGCAATGATCTAAGCTTCAAATCCTCAGAATAGCAACCTCTTTTGCTTTCTCTTGGCTAGGACCTCCTTCTTCTTGCTAAACAACACCACAAAGGTCAAGAATGGCTTCCCTTCTCTCTCAAAACGCTCAAGCACTCTAGGGTTTCTCTCTATGGACTGGTAGCCGCAATTAGAGGCCATAAGGGCCTTTAAATAGGTCACAAACCTGAGAAATTAGGGTTTCATTAAACAGCGTACTCGCCGAGTCCACATATGGACTCGCCGAGTCCCTCCTTAGTCAGGGCACTCGTATCGCGATCCAACTCGGCGAGTCGGGGTTCCTACTCGCTGAGTCCCTCTCTAAACTTCAATATAATGAATAATATCATATACCTGGGAATCCGGATGTTACAATTCTCCCCCACTAGAATCAGACTTCGCCCTCGAAGTCTCACTCCGCAAACAAGTCTGGATGCTAATCACGCATCTCTCGCTCCGGCTCCCAAGTCAGCTCGGACCCTCTCCGATGTTGCCACTGGACCTGCACCAGGGGCACTTCCTTGTTCCTCAGAACCTTGATCTTTCGATCCAAGATCGCAACCAGTCTCTCAACATAGTTCAGGCTCGCATCTACCTGAATATCCTCCAGGGGTACTTCCGCCGACTCGTCGGCTATACACTTCCTCGACTGGGACACGTGGAAGGTATCATGAATCTGGCTCAACTCCGCAGGTAGCTCTAACCGATGAGCTACCTTGCCCACTCTCACGGTCACCCTGAACGGACCGATGTACCGGGGCCCCAGCTTGCCCCTCTTCCTGAATCGGATCACTCCTTTCCAAGGAGATACTTTCAGGAGTACGAAGTCCCCCACCTGGAACTCCAGCTCGGATCGTCGTTGATCCGCATAATTCTTCTGACAACTCTGAGCCGTCAGTAGTCTCTGTTTAACCTGCTGTATCTGCTCTGTCGTCTGCAGCACTATCTCAGTGCTACCCATCACACGCTGTTCTACCTCTCCCCAGTAAACGGGAGTCCGACACCTCCTCCCATACAACAGCTCAAAGGGTGGCATACCAATGCTCGAATGATGGCTGTTGTTATAGGAAAACTCAGCCAATGGTAAATACGTGTCCCAACTGGAGATCGGCTCAACCCCGACCTCTATCATCTAATGCTCATCATTGGACCCTTCGGTCCGGTCTATTCCACACACCACCAGGACTCAACTCAACTCAAGAGTTTGGTCCGACCCGTAGTTGGAATCGCTCGTTCCAATGACTCATTCAACTCATAGCTTGTGACCCGCAACCCATGCGTACTTCACTTATCCAATCCCTTCGGATTGGATGTCCACACTTACTTAGAATATAATGATTCCCAATCATTGACGAGACCCCGATCTCACCCCTGTTCCGACCACCAGGCTCCCAAAACTCATGCGTAGGGCTTTTCAAGCCTAAAACCCTCCTGTGTCATACTCTGATCAAGAAGGCTTCCTCATAACAACCTCTCGCTAACTAGTGCATATTACGGCTCCCCATAACATCACCACAACCTCCCACTGACTAGTGAGTACTACGGCTCCCCGTAGCATCACAATGCCCTGCTCTGACTAGTGAGTACTACGGCTCCCCGTAGCATCACGACACCCTCTCTCTGACTGGTGAGTACTACGGCTCCCCGTAGCATCACGACACCCTCTCTCTGACTGGTGAGTACTACGGCTCCCCGTAGCATCACAACACCCTCTCTCTGACTGGTGAGTACTATGACTCCCCGTAGCATCACAACACCCTCTCTCTAACTAGTGAGTACTATGGCTCCCCATAGCATCACAACACCCTCTCTCTGACTAGTGAGTACTACGGCTCCCCATAGCATCACAATGCCCTCCTCTGACTGGTGAGTACTACGGCTCCCCGTAGCATCACAACAACCTTTGAGTACTACGGCTTCCCGTAGTATCACAACACTCTCTCTCTGACTGGTGAGTACTACGGCTCCACGTAGCATCACAACACCCTTCCCCAGCAGCTCCTGAAGCTGCGAGGATAACTACTACGTCTCTGGCGGCGCAAGGCGATAAGGCGCCTTGGCGATAGGCGCTGCCCCCGGAACCAACTCGATGCGAAACTCTACTTGCCTCTCGGGAGGCACCCCCGGCAACTCCTCGGGAAAAACATCCGGGAACTCACGCACTATCAGAACGTCATCCATTGAACTTGGCCTCCCAACGGCCTCTCGTGTGCCCATCACATAGGCTACAAAACCGCTGCAGCCCTGCTGTAAACTCTGTCTCACTCTGGCGGCTGAACAAAACACCGACCCACATCGGGTACCCTTGCCGTACACCGTGAGTACTCCCCCATTGCGGTCTCGTATCGTCACCAACTGTCGCTCGCAATCTATGACAGCCCCAAATTGGCTCAACCAATCCATGCCCCCCTCATAACACATGCGTCCCCCATCGCTATCGGGACCAGATCTATCGGGAACTCAACATCGAAGATCTCGAGTACACATCCCCGAATCACCTCCGTAGCATACTCCGCTCGCTCGTCAGCTATGGAAACTCGTAGAGGTCGACTCAACGCCTCTCGTCGGCTACTGATATGTCGACCAAACGCTATTGACACAAATGATCGACTCGCTCCCGAGTCAAATATCACTAAAGCAGGTACATAACCCACAAAAAGTACCAGCCGCAACATCGGGCGATGCGCGGAACTCCTCCGCTGTCAACTGTAAAGCTCTCCCGCGAGCCTTCGGTGCCTCGACCTTCGCTGGCCGAACCTCGGTAACTCTAGCAGCAGGTGCAGATTCCTCAAATAAAATACTCGGTTCTTCCCCTCTTGGGGTTCGAACCATCACCAATTGGTGCACCAACACTCTATCCCCCAGGCTGTCTCCACCAGTAACATCGCACCTAATTCCGCAAGGTGCTACGCAACGCTCGATGATCTCTCTGACAAGGATCAAACAACTCTAGATACCAGGGTCTCGTATGCAACCTTCAGAACTTACCATCATGACTGCCTCTAGTCATTCAGGATCTCGCACTATACCTTCACCGGACCTCCCAACTATCCCGTGTTAACACTAACTCTGGATCTGGAAATAATGAACCATCATACTCCTCATCCTTGACTCCTTGCCCAACGTTCCAACATGCCCCTTATCATAAGAGCAGAAACCATATTTCCACCCCTTATACCTCTCAAAAACAATAGGAGTCACTGCCCTGATATACCCTTCTTGATCGCCCAACACTACAGCTAACACCTGCCCTATTATACTCAAATAGGGTGTATCCTGATCCTTGACCATTTCAGTCTCCACTGTCAACCTGCTCAAGCTATATCACTTCCTCGCGACAGACCTACTGTCGGATACTCTGATTGAAAAGTCACCATCCGTGCGATCCCACAGGGCTCACCCCAACTCAGAAACCGAAATCTCATCACCCCTTACGTCTCCCGCAAGAAAAGGAAATGGCACCGCTCGGGTCACGGAAAGTGACATCTCTACTATCGGTCGGCTCTCCAGCTCAGACTGTACCCCTCCATAACGCACCGTCCTTACTCATCTCTTAGTCTTGTGACTCCACTGGCATATCACCAACAATCCCTTAGAGCTAACTCGTTTTCCCTATCAAGGGATGCTCCACTAAAACTCGTTCTCCCTGGCCTTCTGGGCCCATACTCCTTCACATCCGACCTTGGACTAGATAATCGCTGCGGAATAACCGGCAAAACCAGAAGCACTCACCGCCACATTTCATGGAACTCGAACCATATCCTCTCTTCTCAACCCGCCTCAAATCATGGTACTCGAACCACGAAATCACCCCTCGATCTGCCACCAATCATGGTACTCGAACCATGACATCACCTCTCGATCTGCTACCATTCATGGTACTCGAACCATGTCATCACCTCTCGATCTACCACCAATCATGGTACTCGAACCATGACATCACCTCTCGATCTGCTACCATTCATGGTACTCGAACCATGACATCACCTCTCGATCTGCTACCATTCATGGTACTCGAACCATGACATCAACTCTCGATCTGCCATCAATCATGGTACTCGAACCATGACATCACCTCTTGATCTGCTACCATTCATGGTACTCGAACCATGACATCAACTCTCGATTTGCCATCAATCATGGTACTCGAACCATGACATCAACTCTCGATCTGCCATCAATCATGGTACTCGAACCATGACATCACCTCTCAATCCGCTACTTATCATGGCACTCAAACCATGACATCACTACTCAATCCGCTACTTATCATGGTACTCGAACCATGACATCACTCCTCAATTCGCTACTCAAAATCCTCCGGATAGCCTTCCGGATCGCCGCGGTCATTTCGTCATAGTCATACTGCGAATCTCATCATTGCTAATACCGCTGCCCTCCGGCGTGTGTGGTGTACCAACCATGATGTGTCTGAAACACAACATGAAGATACCAGAGACTCGATTGAGTATACTCGCACTCGATAAATCAACCCTACTTGTTCCTGAGTACCCAATGGATTCTTACTTAGGGTGCGCGCTGCTCCGGTGTCTTCAGTAGTACGGGCCCTATACTACCGTCCACACCGCATCAGCATTCACTCTAAGTCCTCCTCCTTGGATCCCAGATCACAAGTACACTATATCTCACTGGCATAGGCTACCCTTCGGTAGACCTCTCAACAGCTCCTCACTGCTACCTATTCGCTCTCAAGCATCACATAGCAGCAAAATCATTCCTAGGCTAAGGCATCACAAATCAGGCCACTCTAGTCCTAATATGATTACCTAGCCTACTCTAGCATGCATATCATATCACATCATATCTCATAACACATAATGTAAGGGTATTTTGGGAAATCACCGTTCGGGCGCTAGCTGATCGTACACACTGCTTCCTTCTGCCTTTCTCAAAATCTTTTATTCTTTTAGAAAAATTGTTTATTTTATGAAAACTTTCTCATCTCCTCAGTTTGAGTTCGCATTCATCCGAAGATGCACCCGAATCCCTCAAACCAAGGCTCTGATACCAACTTGTAACACCCAATTTTTCAAAACAATTTTTCATTTCAAAACATACTTTCCACCACATAAAAATCACAAAATCATAATAAATCTCTGTATCATCACAAAACATGTCCCAAGATCTCGTATAAATAAATCCTCTGTATGTGCGTACGAATCATGCCGGCGCCTTCTCGCGATCCTCACTAGTACCTGAAACACATCACACAACAACTGTAAGCATAAAAGCTTAGTGAGTTCCCCAATATACCACATACAACACATATGCCACTCGAGGCTACAATACGACCCTCCGGTCCGATGTGTCTCAGCGGGACCCTCCAGTCCCGTAGCTCGTTGGACCCTCTGGTCCAGTCATAGCTCGTTGGACCCTTCGGTCCGGTCTGTATCGTTGGACCCTTCGGTCCGGTCTATACAATGCACATAATCTCATACATACACATAGCATACAAGACCCTCTGGTCTACAGATAAATACCACTCTAGGTAATGTATAGTGAGAAGACTCACCTCGGGTATCTCGGATGATCTCGCACACGAATCTACTGATCTAGCCCCCGCCTAATCACATACGAAATATCCTCAATAAGTAATGGCTCTCAAAGGCTAGATTAAACCCCCTTCTACGATCTCTCAGAAGGGTAAGAGACCATTTTACCCCTCCTTGACTCAAAAGTCCAACTGTTGACCGAAACCCTAAAAGTCAACGGAAGTCAACGGTCACAGTTGACCCTACTCGCCGAGTGCACTAAGGTGACTCGGCGAGTACACGCATGCCCTCTTTGCCACTGGTCCTCTCTTGACTCACTGAGTCAACCCCATACTCCACGGGTCGTCACAGATCGCGAGTCGCGGGGCAACCCGACTCAACTCGTCGAGTCCTCTCATGGACTCGGCGAGTACATTCCATGCTCACACTCAAACGACTTTCTGAGGTCAGATCTGTTCCTCTAATCCATAGATCTGGCCTTTCCAACCACTATAATCACGTAAAGTCTCAATCTTGATGCACATACAACATCCATATGACCATATATGATGATTTGGCCCCAAATACCTTAACCCAAGGTCATGACCTCCATTGTTCTTCATAAAGCTTGATGAGTAAGGCTCTCTAGACCTTTATGGATCCAGATCCAAAGCCTCATCACCAGAAGGGACTATTTGGACATCAAATCAACCTAGCAAAGGGCACAAGAAACCCTAAATCCATATATTCTTCATAAAATAGAAGAAGAGCCGAAGTAATACTTCAAATGCAATGATCTAAGCTTCAAATCCTCAGAATAGCAACCTCCTTTGCTTTCTCTTGGCTAGGACCTGTCAATATTACTGGAATTACAGATGTAACAAGTTCGGGAAAAATGGCCTAGTAGGAGGCCTTACATCAACCAAGATAGAAAATTTCGACAGGACTACGACCTAATCAAGACCTAACAGGTCTAAGATTTACAAAGATAGGAAATTAGACCAGAGTTTTACATAACTAGGTTATATACAAAAGAGAAGTGAATGAGATTCTATCGGCGACGAGAACTACTAGAGTGAGTTCTTGATCCCGACAGAAGGCGTTCTATGTCCCTCACACGCCTGTCAGATCTTACTTGCTGAGCTCGAAGTTCCCTGACTTTAGCTTGGGTTCCAGCAAGTTCTCTCTGCAGAGCTGCATTGTGGACCAGAGCCCTTTCATGAGCAGACTCTAGTTGGCGAATGCAGACTATGTTAACACCAGAGTTGGCTTCAATCTCCATGACTCCGTCGATAGCGGCTCGACCCTGTTCGGTGTTCCGGGAAATCCTACGAACCATGATGGGTAGGACCCTGTCAGCTGAACCTCCCTCAGTGAGGTTGTAGAAGCTTCTGTCTCCATTGTAGGGGATGGGTTGACTCTATTCCTGACTCCATCTATTCAAGTTTGTGGCCCACATAGGTGTGGGTCCTTGAAATGTTGGACGAGGGTTTGGGTCATGAGCAGCTGGGGGTAGATTGTTGACTTCTGGTTCTGAGTCTGAACTATCAGAAAATCCTTCAGCTTCGTGATCATCCAAAGGAATTGGGTGATCATTCTCTGGCTCTTCTCCGAGCCATCCAGCATTGCCGTGGTTAGGGTAGTACGGGTCGCCGTGGGGATGGAATCCAGCCATGATATCTACGCGAGAAAATGGATATAAGAAGAAATTAATAGACGTACTAACTAAGATAATTATAAGATGATCTTTATCAGTTACTTCAATACTTGTTTAGTGCATACCAGTTATATGTACTCAGGACAGGATAGACCTTCGAATAAGTGACCCTAACTCTAAGCCCACAACCAAACAAGGAACAAGAAGTAAAGCAAAGATTCACAGATTCTAAGTCTATGACGTCCTAGGTGCATATAACCTTAGTGTATCCACTCAGCAACTATTGACCTACTGATAAAGACCTTTTAGTTCTCAGATAAGTAATTATAGTAACACCAAATACCCCTACGGTATTTCATTGTGGTAATGTTGGTAAGTTTTTAGACTTGTTGCCATATCACAACCATTCTTGGGCATATGCTAATCACTCCTCGGACCAGCATAGTTGATCAGGCTATGCCACTCCCAGGACTGACCATATATCCCCGAGCTTACTTGTGATATTCAACAATCGTAATACTTTTGTTCTTGTCATTGTGACACTGATTTTAGTATGAATGCAGGCATGTATACTTAGTTAAATATTTTATTATTTAAAAGTATAAACTCTTGGTTAGAGTATTTTAATCCCATTGTATTTATAGTTAGTATATCTTTTATGGGTTGATATACTCAATTCACTATAAACAAAGCTCTGATACCAATTTGTCACACCCCAAAACCGGAACGGCGGAAACGTTCGGGGGTGGAGGACGTCATGTAAAGTATCATAACAGTGCAAAGTAGTAAACAAGCAACAACATCATCCATTGCATTAAAAGTAAAGTTTTAATACATGAGTGTTCTTTCATAGTAATAAGACACCAAAATATGTAATCAAAATAAAAGACGAGTCTTGTCTGTGCTCCGTCTTCTCAAAATCTGGTCATCGTACCTGTCTACTGGTGACCTGAGTATACAAGTTATTTTGAAAGTGTAGATCAGCATAAAGCTGGTGAATTCATAAGTATTATGGTGTCATTGATTTGAAAAGCTGTTATGAAAGACTTGTAAATGTTTAATAAAACGTTTAGTATAAGTGTGAAAACCCTAGAAAATCCCATGTTTCCTACTAGTATAAAAAGTAGTCTTCTACCAAGACCCGAATGCTTTGAAGGTTTGCATTTTTGTATGAATGAAGATTTTTCCCTGTACAACTATTATTATAAAAACATAGTCTACCTTATTGTTTATGTGAATGTGTCACAAAATAAAAGTAATAGGGAAAATTATATAATCATTGAAATCGTATCCTTTTGCCTTAGGATAAACACGACGTGGAAACTCGCCGAACAGTACAACCGAGATCATCCGTCGATGAACAGGTCCCGCTGTAGCTAGCAGCCAGGTGTAGGATGGTCAGTCCCGTATAGTATATATATAGTGTTTCTCTCTGTATAGATATAGTATCTCTCTCTGGATAACATGTAATAGTATCTCTTCATATAGTAGTATAGACTCATGAATGAACTGACTCTTGTGTAATTCCTTGTAATAGGAGTAGTAATTTGTATCCCCTAAACTATACCTATAATAGTTTACTGGAATGTAAATTGAATGTCCAAGTAGGTTTATACACCCTTGCTACTCAAGAGTGTTGGAACTGAAGAAAGAATGAAAGCTCTCATATCAATACATATATACATGAAACATAAGTGTATAGATATGGTTTTTAACAGTAAATAGAAAGAGGTTTTGTAAAACATTTAGGAGTTTTGAACAATAAATAATAATGACTTGATGTCAGTTTATAAAATAATTGAAAAGCAATTTGTTGATAACAAAGTAAAAATAACCGAAAAGCATTGTAGTTATCACATTTTGAAGTAGGTGTAATCAGTTGTTTGAAAACACAGTTATAAATCACATGTGATTGATTCTATACCTTCCTGTTTTCTACTCGTATTCACCCCCCCCCCCATGAAAGCATTTAAAATCATTTAAAAGATTGATTAAGGGGGTATGAACTCACCTGTAGTGAGTGGTTTGGATGAACGGAATGGATATGATGCTAGGTGTCAAGTGAAGACTTGTACACACACAAAGATCCTAGTTAACATATAATCACACATATATGTATCCAATTAGTCATAAAACAACTAATTAACCAAATTTAAGACATCCTAATACATGTAAAACACTTGATTTAAGTGCTATAAGTCCTAGGGATTACATCTAAGGGTGGTAGGACCTTGTAATTGAGTTTAGGGTTCAAGGGTAAACTCCTTTGGAGTTTACGGTTTTGTGACCATAACTCATTGAGTTTATGGTCGTAAACCCATGAGTTTACAGCTGTAAACTCATGGTACTTGACCATTTTGTGTTTTGAAGCCATTAAGATCATAAGAAGCATTCCTACTTCATGTTTAAGCCTTAGGAAGATATTAGGGCACCATTTCACTCCTTTAGGGAGTTTACGGTCCTTGGACCACTTCTCCTTGGGTTTACGGCCGTAAACCCAAATGGTTTATGGTATTTTGATGTTTTCAAGTACTAAGCACATCAAGGAAGGGGTCTAGGCTAGTTTCCAAGGCTTGGTAAGGGACTAGGGCCACTTTGGCCCCTTTGTTAGGGTTTACGGTCCAAGAACATCTTTGACCGTAAACACCTTTGATCTTGATTCTTGGGTGTTTTCTTGATGATTAGATGTGTAACAAGTCTTATAATACACTAGGGTAAGAGTACTTACTAGGTAGAAGCTTGAAAAGGTGCTAAAAGTCCAAGAACACTAGTGTGTGTTCTTGGTGTTCTTGGTGAAACTTGAAGATCTACACTTTTGGAATGATTTCACGGATGGAATCATGTAAGATCACTAGATTAAGTAAGATATCAAATTTTTAGGGATAGCAAACACTTACAAAGTTGAAGATCTTGAAGAAAATTCGGATGATACTTGAGAGAGAAATGGGTTTTGGATCTTGAAAATGTGAAAAGTGGTAAATAATGACTAAGTGTCATATTTATACCCCCTTTTAGGGTTTACGGCCGTAAACACCTTTGTTTAGGCCGTAAACTCCAAAGTCTTGGAGTTTTGGAATAATATTGTTGCACAATAAACCCTAGGGCATCCTCTCTCCTGTTATCTCCTGAAGTACTAACTTTAAAACACTCAAACTTTTTCCAAAAAGCTTGAAAGTTAGTAGAAACTGTTCTGACTTCTATTGAATCGAATGGTTGTACAGAATGGAAATTTCGGGTTGTCACATTTACATAGTCAATCCCCATATATTTTGTCACAACTGGAAAATTTTCAAGTCTAGAAATCAAGCCAAATGAGTCCCGTATATGCAATAGTTGTAGCTATGCTATTATTATGCTTGGGTAAGGTAATTTTTTAGAATTACACTACCCAAAAGCCTCCTAAGTAAATGTGAACAATAAGAAATGAAAGTTACGTCAAGATATTAGTCATATTACATAAAACAAATACATTAAAGTTTTATATACACCTAGACCATAAACACTTCCCTAGGAAGCACCATGGCCGTGAACACCTCAAGAAATGAAAATTTAGACCATAAACTCTTATTCTTGGACATGTTGGCCGTGAACACACCCCAAGAAGCCACTATGGCCGTAAACCACCTCAAAACACCAAGCCTTGGCCGTTAACACTACCCTAGGAAAGCTTTTGCCAGTGAACTCTAAAGGGAATCACTTTAAGGGCGTAAACACTTTAAGGATATGATGTATTTGACCGTGAACACCTCCCTAGGAGGCATCTTGGCCGTGAACCATAGTTTATGGTCCATTTAGACCATAAACTCCTCTCAACTCAAATGAGTTTACGGTGGTTATTAGCTGTAAGTGGCTATTTCCAATACAATCTCAGTAATTCATGAAATACCCAATAGTAAACCAAGCAAACATCTCATCAAATCCTTATCCCCATATGTTAGAGCGTAAACCCCTTTTTCCCCATTCCACAAACTCAAGTCGCTCTCTGTAAACTCCTTATCGTATCCCATTATTCATATTCACATTCTGTGAACTCATAACTTACTCTCAAATGGATTCAAGCCTCAAGCTTTAATTCTTCTAAGCACTATTTGGATCCTAGTAAGTATTTCTAGTTTTTGTTAGTGATTCTATATATATATATTATCTTGCTTAATTCCTCATATTTACACATAAAGCTATGTGTTAATATTCTTAGGAAGTTAAAAGGTTCAAAGAGTTATCAAACTCTTCAAGTGTTAGGACTTGAACACTTCTCATCACCACTCAAAAAATCACCCACCAAATCAAACCAAGGTGAGCTTCATACCCCTATCTTTTGATATTTTTCATGGTTTTTGGGGGAGGATACAAGTCAAGGGTCTTGTGAAATCTTAGTATATTTCCTTGTTTATGCATGCATGTTATGATTTATATGCTTAAAGTTATGAACTCCATCTAATGGTTCAAGAACTCGAGATTTTAGCAAGTCTCAAGGTTTTAAACTATATATCACCAGTTATATGTTAGAACACAAAAACTAGTATGTTTATGGATTATTGATCATAAATTGTTATGTCAAGAACCTTAAGGATTTGCTTCAAAAATGTGCTTAAACAAGTTATTGAAAAAAATATTTTGAAAGTGGGTAAAATATGGAAATAATAATATTTTGGGGACCATTTTCGACCATATATATATATATATATATATATATATATATATATATATATATATATATATATATATATATATATATATATATATATATATAAGGACCATTTTGGAAAATGGAATAAAACTGAACAATTATTAAACATCTCAATTTTTAAAGGACCAAAATGAAATTTTTGGACAAACAAGGGCCTTTTTGAGTATTTTCATAAATATAAGTCTAAAATGAACATTTTAGAAGAAAAGGGCCATTTTCAATAATTCACCTAGTTTTGAACCACTTATGACACCTTTTGACAAATATGGGTCTTATTTGATAATTTATAAAAAGAAGGGCCATTTTTGCCAGTGCCAATAATTTTGGGTCATTTTTGATAATTATGATTCTAAGTGGATTATCCTCAATAAACGAAAACGATAAACCTAGTCAACTAGCATAAGCAATGTTATGTATTAAATAACGGATCTTATCGATTGCTCAAAAACCAGTTGGTATTCTAGTGAAGACGAGTCTCAAAAGTACCTAAATATAAATATATTAGTGTACGTCTAAAGTCCTGTAAGGAGTTATAACCAGAGTCTCCTGGAGGGAGAGCGGGAATTTATGTATAGATCTATACGGGGTTGACACCCCGCACCCTTGTTGTTCGCTACAGCTAGACCGGCCAGTCTAGGGTGACAAATGTCTTTAATCGATTTGGGCGCCTGAGAAACACCAAGATAGGTCTCCGTCATATTAGTATGTTATAGCGGCTCACTAGAATATGTTAATGTATCTAGAAATTTATGTAAGGAAAACCTCATAAATAAATTGGAACATTATGTTGACTGCCCCTATGCATGGTAGTGATGGTCCGCATTTTGTTGTGTTGACCGTCCACTTAACTTGCGTGGAATGTCCACAATCGCCTGTTGATTTTTCACACCTCTCCAGTCTTAGGGTTTTTAAGACAACCATTTTATATATCAGAAAATATAGGCTTTTCTGGAGAAAAACAATTGTATACGATTTTGAAAACGATAAACTATCACACACATATGCAAGTACACACAATTGGAAACAGAACTTACGATTACTTTATACAAGAAAATATAAGATTTCGAAAACGATAAACTAAAACACACACTCAAATATACCTGGTAAGAAAACAAGATTTCCAACTATTTTCTTTTTAGAAAACAGGGGATTTTCTGAAAACTATTTGTTATTACTAAGCAAAAGAACTACTCTCAAATACAGCTCGCATTTATAAATTATATTACTTTCCAAAAATCACTCCCTATAAGGATGAATAAAAAGTAATGACATGCATGCATATATCCCTAATTTCAAAGCAAGACTTCAAACGATTTTATAGAAAATATCGGATTTTCTGAAAGTATAACGAGAACAATTCTAAACAAGTGTAAAACTATTTTTATACAAAAATGCTTATGAACTCACCAACTTTTTAGTTGACGCTTTTTGTCACAACTAGCATTTTGGGCTAGGAAATTCCGCCTTCATGTAAGCAATAACTATTGTGAGACTCGTGCTAACACATTAAAAGTGTACTCTATGGTTCCTAATGAACCAAGAAAAGATAGAACGCAAATCTCTCCATGTATCTCAAATCGCTCCCAAATCTCTCCAAGTATATGAAATCTCTCCCAAATCTCTCCAAGAATATGAAATCTCTCCCAAATCTCTCAAAGTATGTGAAATCTCTCCAAGTATATGAAATCTCTCCCAAATCTCTCCAAGAATATGAAATCTCTCCCAAATCTCTCCAATAATATGAAATCTCTCCCAAATCTCTTCAAGAATATGAAATCTCTCCCAAATCTCTCCAAGTATGTGAAATCTCTCCCAAATCTCTCCAAGTATGTGAAATGTAGCACCCGATTCCTGGTACGTATTTAAATTCAAGAAATATGGCAATTTACTCTGGGACTCGGCGAGTTGGGGGCCAACTCGTCGAGTAGACTCGACTGTTGGATCGGGGGTTTAAGTGACCTACTCGACAAGTCGGAAGACTGACTCGACGAGTAGGAGCTGTCTGGACAAAACCCTAAATATTTAGGGTTTGCACCTATTTAAACAACTTAACTCGTCCCAAACCAGCCTTCATCGTCCCTCTCACTTCCAGAATACCCTAACTCGAAACCCTAGCCCTTATTGTGTGTTCTTGAGCCTTTTGGTGCCTTTTGTGTGTGTGTTTGAAGTTGAAGGAAGAAGTGGAAGCTTGGGTGTTCTTGAGGAAGCAAGTGGATCCAGAGATTTTGCTCCATTTCTAGTTCATTCAAGGTAAAAAGCTTGAACCTTGACTTATCATTTGATAGATCTCCTTTAAGACTTGGATCTTGCCATTTTTTGGGACATTTCTAAGCCATCTTTGGTTTTGGCTCATATTGAGTAGTGTTAGCTTCAGATCTGGAACCATTGAGGGTTCCCATGGCATAAACGTGCCAACTTTATGGTCATGGGAAGCCTATGCATCTTATAAACCCCATTTTATAGCCTTTTGAGCCAAAAACCCCATGCATGGACATCAAGTTCGTAGCTTTACATATAAAAGGGGCCCTAGGAGATTAGATCTATGATTTGGATGCATTAAGACCCAGTATAATCGACTGTTTAGTCTTGGACAAAGAGGGACTCGGCGAGTCACTTGGGTGACTCGGCGAATCGGGACGCTTTTTCCCCCAAAACGTCTTCTGGGAATGGTTTTGGTTGAGTAGAAGGAACACTCAGCCTGCTAGGGGTTTGTCTTGGACCTGGAAATCATAGGACTCGGCGAGTGTATGAACAGACTCGGCGAGTCCAAGGCAATCTCCCAACTTATGAAGACGGACTCGGCGAGTTCAATGGAAACTTGGCGAGACATAGACTGAACATCTTCTTATGGATGGAGATGAACTCGGCGAGTCGGTTCAAGATTGTCCGATGTGTTGTTGAAGGCGAACTCATCGACCTCTTGCCAGACTCGACGAGTAGGAACGGGGTTATGGCACTTTATGGATGTGGGAACTCGACGAGTTGGCGGGCCAACTCGGCGAGTCGAGTCAACCAGATGTTGACTTTGACCAAAAGTTGACTTTGACCATGGATTTGACTTTAACATGGACTGGGATTGAGTGACCCTTGTAAGGGTTACGAGTATGAGTTGATAACTTAGAAGAGTTTTCGTGTAGGGATTGAGGAGCCGGGGAGGGTCGATTTCCATACCGAGATCAGTGCAGACACTACGCGACAGTGAGGTGGGTTACCTTCCAGTAGCGGTGGGTCTACGGCCACAATGTCGGCCCACCAGTAGGAGTTGTATGTTAGATGATTGTCTTTGTGATATTCATCTAGGTTTGCTACTACCTGATATGTTTATGCTATGATGTTATGTGGTAGTAGTAGGAGGTGAAATAGTCCCCGGAGTTCGGTTGTTAGGACCGAAGGGTAGGTCAGCACCCTAGAATGGCTTGACATAGGTAGGTCAACACCACATAATGGCTTGACATGGGTAGGTCAGCACCCCAGAATGGCTTGACATGGGTAGGTCAGCACCCCATAACTGCTTGACAGGGTAGGTCGGCACCCCAGAATGGCCGGACCGGGTAGGTCGGGCACCCCAGAATTGCCCTACAGTATGTATGCTATGTGATTGTATGGTATGTGGTATGATGGGGGAACTCACTAAGCTTGGTGGTTACAGTTTTCAGTTATGTTTCAGGTACCTCTTCAGCGAAGGGGAAGGAGCCGGCGCGGTAGCGGCACATCACACTCACACATGATTCCGCATCGAGCTTTCTGGGATTGTACTCTGATTTTCATTACTTTTGGTGATTTGGTTTTGAGATACGATATTATGGTTTTGTGGATTGATGTAACAATGGCGATGTTTTGGTTAACTATTTTATAAATTACTTAATTAAAATGAAATTTTTGGCCTTGAAAATTAAGATGTTACAAGTTGGTATCAGAGCCTTGGTTTGAGGGATTCGGACATACCTCCGGGGGTGTCTGGACTCAAATCGATGGAGATGCCTTATGTGCCTCTTATATGTGCTTATTGGATTATATGTTAGAGCTGATTGGTCAATAGTGTGATGGCCTGAATAGGACATGTTTGGTATGGTTACTCAATGCTCGAATGCTGCTAGCTTCGTGCTTTCAGGAGTTCTAGTTATATTTAGCTAACTAGTACACGAATACGTTAAGTTAAATATTGCGAGGACTACATAATTTCAGAAGGTTAGGTCTAGCCCTATTGCGCAACTCTTGTTTGAGTCTAACCGTTGTAGGGTAGGACCTCTCATTCGAATAATTATCTGGTCTTAGTGATATGTAATGGTATTCGCGAGCTAGTTAGGTAAAGGTAGCAGTAATTCCTTATGCAGCTCATGGCGGAGGGTAGGCCGGAGATTTACCCTAGGGTAAGCCTAGGATGGGATTAGCAAAGAGAGCAGCAGTAGTAGAAGGGACTTGGTGAAGTCGAAGCAATCCTTGAGGAAAGTACGAATAGATGTGGAAGGTAGTATGGGCCCGTACTACTGAAAGCAGAGGATTCGTACTCGAGTCAAGGAGGGCCGAGATGGAACCCGAAAACTTGTAGAGTGTACGAAACCTCCCGAGGTTTATGTATGATTCTGACGATTGTGTATTATGTTTCAGAATGGTGATGGTCACACGTCATGGAGGGGGAGGTTCAAGATCAGGATCAGGTTCGGGTGCAGGTTCCGAGCCAGTGGATGAGGGATTATGCGAGTTCATCGCGTCTGAGATCACGAGAGGTATCCTTGAGTCGACCCTGGTGATTTTCGGGTCGATCAAGGAATGGATCATTGAGCTGATGGAGGATCGTCTCAGGGCATTCAGGAGCGATATGGCGTTCAGTCAGTCAGGATCACACACAATGTCCTTCAAGGACTTCAGGGGCAGTGGTGCGCCGGATTTTCATGGGGCTAAGGACCCCATCGTAGCCAGGAGATGGATTGCAGACATTGAGTCTGCACAGTTGACGAGCTTCTGCCCTGAGGGGTCGAAGGTGTGATATGTCGTAGGCCGTTTGAGATATAGGGCCAGGGATTGGTGGGGGTCGGTTGGCGACTCGTTGGGAGCCTCGGCTATTGAGGCTATGACTTGGTCAGACTTTGTGACCTGGTTCAGGGCTAAGTTTGCACCAGCTGTGGAGCTTCAGCAGTTGGCCAGGGATTTCCTTGATATGAGGCAGACGACAGAGACGGTGGCGGAGATTACCGCCAAGTTCCGGGAGAGGGCATTGTTGGTGCCCCAGTATGCGGGAGATGAGGATGTGGGGAGGACCCGCTATCAGAAAATGTTGAGAGCTGACATTCGGGAGCATCTCAGCTTATCAGCATGTCCGACCCTGGAATCCATAATTTCCAGGGCGAGGGAGAGGGAGATTGATCTGGAGCACATCCGGAAGAGGAAGGCTGAGACAGAGCAGACTACTGGGGCTTCGGGGAAGAAGCCTGAGGGAGCAGATACTAGGTCGAAGGGCCAGGGCCGCTGCACGAAATGCGGCATACCACATGAGGGAGCTTGTAGGTTGGGAGCGTCTGGCTGATACAAGTGCGGCAAGACGGGGCACTTCAGCAGGGATTGTAGCAGGGATTGTACCGCCCCTGCGCCCATTTTCCAGACATCAGAGTTGATGTGTTTCCACTGCAACCAGCGAGGCCATAAAAAGGCCAATTGGCCTCAGTTGACAGCAGCAGCGCCAGTGAAGGCGCCAGCTCCAGCGACCCTGTGGATTAATGATGGCCGGCAGGGCAAGACAGAGGCTCCAGTGGTGAGGAGCCGAGCCTTCCAGTTGACTACCGAGGAGGCACGCGCCGCACCCGATGTGATGACGGGTATGATTCCTTCTCCCTAGCTTTTATTTTATGTTGCTTATGATATTGATGTGTCATATGATGTGTCTTGTTTAGGATCGTTCCATGTGAATGGTATCCCAGTTCAGGTGTTGTTTGATTCGGGTGCTAGCCGATCATTTGTCTCTCTTGCGCTTAGCAAGTGGTTCCCTGAGTCTTCGGGCATGTTGGATTGCCCTCTAGAGGTCGAGATTGCGGATGATCGATCAGTGCGAGCGTCAGAGATTTTCAGGGACTGTGTTTTGAGGTTGTTCGAGGAGCGTTATTTGGTAGACTTGGTTCCCATTCCGTTGCGTGGGGACAAGGTGATTATGGGCATGGATTGGTTGAGCCCCAACGGGGCAGTGATCGACTGCGCGTAGGGGTGGTAATTCGGGCAGTCGTTTCGTGTTTTCACCTAACATGACACGACAAGAATTTCTTTTCCATAACCCGAACACGACACGACACGATATCGTGTTTTTTTTGCTGACACGAACACGAACCAAATAAAACACGAAAAAACACGACAACACGACAAAAAACATAAATTAATCAAATTAATCATTTCATCCATAGTGTTTCCAAAAAAAATCATTTCATCCATAAGTTCTCTTAAAAAAAGTCAGCAAAACACGACAAACACGACTAAAATAAACCCAAAACAACACGACAAACATGACATAAACTAGTACTAAAATGTTTCAAACTTGTGACATCAAAAAATCCATTAAAACCTATGCCTCCATCGATTCATGCTTATTGTTCTTGCTAGCATCTTCCAAAATATCATCGGTAAGCTCTTGTAAACACAATTCTTCATCGCCTACAAAACAATCATATATATATATATATATATATATATATATATATATATATATATATATATATATATATATATTAAAAACGGTTAAAAACTAAACAAAAAGTTTTCAACATGTGCAAGTTCATACAAATCTGATTAAAAGGCAAGACCATACAACTTCTTAAAAGCATATGTAGATAATTAAAAAAAACAATGTTTGAAGTAGTAAAACAGATGCCATTTTTTCTATAAAGCATAATAGCATACATATCTTGTAACCGATTTAAGAGGAAAGAAAGTTCATAAATACATAAACTGATGAAAAAAGAACTAAGAAAGTGAGAAGTCGGAATTCAGATGCAAAGGATGACTAAAAACTTCATAACAGTGAATAAGAATATACAGACAATAAACACATAAACAGATATTGTATTCAATTTCTGAAAATTACCAATGAAAAAAAAACATGAGCTAGTTTCTATAATCGATTTCTTGAAAAGTAGAGCATACATATCAACAACAAGAAAAGGGAAACAAGCCAGCATCGAATGAGGAACGATAAGCAAGAACATACAACTACAATCAATTTCAATAATCGATTTCTTGAATATCAGAGCATACAGACAATGACGAATAGCAACAACAACAAAATAGGGGTTAAAAAACAAAAAACTTACCAATCGGTAATGATAAACAAGAGCAGCAAGCCAACAACGATTATTTAGCAACGAAGAAGGAAAACAGGCACTTCTTACTTCTTAGGCATCGATTCTTTTGATACAACAGTGAGGAGAAATTAACTTGAGGAGAGCAATTAAAAATGGGGAAGAAACAATGGTGTTTATTTAAGGTTGAGGAGTTCTCATCGAATCCAGTTAAAAGAAGAAGTAATAGCAGGCTCATTGGAATCATGTGATAGAGGCAAGACTCGAGATGCCGGTTGAGTTCTCAAAGGAGATTTGGAATTAATTTTAAGCACTGAACGTTCTATCCTTCTAGGTTCCCAATACATGAAAAGTTTGTATTTAATTTATTAGTTTTATATATAATATATAAATATTATTAATATATTATTAAAAAGTTGTAAGTGATAATTTTGTGTAAATATCGGTTTAATTTCTTGTCGGGTTACTATCGTTTTAATTTCGTGTTATTGTCGGGTTAGTTTCGTTCTGAATTTTGAACACGAACACGACACGACACGACTTCGGGTTTTTAATAAACAACACGGAAACGACACGAACACGAATTCGAAATTCGATTTCGTCCCAATTTCGTTTCGTGTCGTGTATTTTTGTCGTGCTGTATCAGCTTTTGCCACCCCTAACTACGCGCAGCAGTTGGTTCGGATCAGAACCCCGAGTGGGGGAGTGCTGGTGATTCAGGGCGAGAGGCCACAACGCGAACCAACGCTATGTTCAGCAGCGAGGGCTAGGCGCTATCTTCAGAAGGGCTACGCTGGGTATGTCGCCTATGTTATGGATACCCGGGAGGCGGGTAAGACGACGATGACAGATGTTCCGGTGGTGCGAGATTACGCGGATGTATTCCCAGAGGAGCTGCCTGGGATACCTCCGAAGCGACAGGTGAAGTTCAGGATCGACGTAGTCCCTGGTGCAGCTCCGATAGCCAAGGCACCATATCGGTTGGCTCCTCCCGAGATGCAGGAGTTGTCTACGTAGCTGCAGGAGCTGTTAGACAAGGGATTTATCAGGCCAAGTAGTTCGCCTTGGGGAGCCCCGATCCTGTTTTCAAGAAGAAGGACGGGTCGCATCGCATGTGCATAGATTACCGGGAGCTGAACAAGGTAACGATGAAGAACCGTTACCTACTCCCAAGGATAGATGATTTGTTCGACCAGCTTCAGGGAGCGTCTTGGTTTTCCAAGATAAACTTGCGGTTAGGATACCACCGGATGAGGGTCAGAGAGGAGGATGTACAGAAGACTGTTTTTCGAATTCGGTATGGCCATTACGAGTTCGTGGTGATGCCCTTCAGGCTCACCAACGCTCCTGCCGCATTCATCGATCTCATGAACCGCGTGTGCAGGCCGATGTTGGATCGGTCTGTGATAGTTTTCATTGACGATATCTTGGTTTATTCCAAGACGCAGGAGCAGCATGAGGAGCACTTGCGAGAGGTGCTAGATACCCTGAGGAGGGAGAGCTCGTATGCCAAGTTCTCCAAGTGCGAGTTCTGGTTGCGCGAGGTGCAGTTCCTTGGGCACCTTGTGTGACAACCGTCAAAATTCGAGTCGGTTCTAGATTTGAATAAACTTAGTTGCACATATACGCACGACACATACTGGACTTAGTGACTAGAAGCTCAGTTATAACCTACTAGAAACTTGGAAGCAACTAGAAACAATGGATAATGTACTTAGATTTCACATTGATATGTGAATTCTACAACTACTTAACTGTAGAGGCTATCCATATTCGGGTCACTCTTTGACTCGAACACCTTTTCATGAATCATATACACACATCATGCACTTGACCTAGAAGTAGAAATTAGGTCAAAGTCTCATAGAAACTTACGTCAAAGTTGAAGACTAGGACTAGTATACTTGATTCCTCAATTTCGCTTGAATCTCGGAATCACTACATAGAATGCCAATAAACCGATAAAAATAAATTACAAACATTATTTATAACTATAAAAGAGTTATAATACCATAAGATAATTTAAAGTCTCAAATATTCTATTTATTTTGATATCCAAATTTTTACAAACTCTCAAAAACCCTAAAAACCCTAAAACTTAAATTTTATAAGGTTTAACATCAAGAATTCTATAAAAATAGTTATGAACTTATAATATTATCTTAAAACAATTAAATTCAGGGAAATATAATCAAGGAAAATAAAAATTTAAGTCATTAACATTCATCCTTAATTTATAAGTCAAAAATCAAGGTTTCATGAATAAAAACTTGATTTTAGTGCACATTTTATATAAAATTTAGATATTTTATAAAATAACTTAAATTTTATAAAACAAAATGAATGAGAAAGGGTTATTATACTTAAAATTTCGGACCCCTCTCTTCCCATATCTCTCTCTCACACTCTCATTCTCCAACACACACACATCTCTCTTCTTTCTCTCTCTAGAAAACTCTCTCTACCTTCTCTCTAATTTTTTTTCTCCAAACACCACAACCACAGCCTCTTAACCACGAAATTATGGAGATTCATAAGGGTTTTTCAAGCCACAAATAAATTTAAGGTAAAGAACATACATCTCTTGAAGATCCACAACAATGATTTAAGCCATGCATGTGCATTTTACTTCAAAAACTGACTTCTACTTCTTCATCTTCTTCAAACTTGTTTTCTTTTTGTTAAAATAGTTTTTAGAACATCATGGATGTGTTTTAACACCATGCATGTATGATAAACAAGGTTGCATGTTCATGATCTTAGTGCAAAAATCGATTTTAAGGATTAAAACATCAAACTCAAGTTAAGAGTTTTTGAGAAACAAAATTTTGTTCATAAATGAATGTATACATTTTGATAAGTTTTAATCTTTTAATCTCTGGAAACATGACTAGAATATAAGTTTATCATGATATCTTTTAAAATATTTCAAAAGATTTACTCAAAGAAATGATGAAAACTCATTTTTCTAACCAATCACCATGCATGCAATCTGCCAGATTTCTTTACCTGACTTTAAACTGTCACATCTCACTCATTTCTTAACCAAAATTCGGGATTCTTTTTCTGAAATATAATATTTTGAGTTAGCTTTCAAACCTATCTAACCTCACTGGAAAATTCAAATATTTCGATTTTTAGCAATTTTTACAAAACTGTTGCTCAATCAGCACCTTTTTGTGAATACTAGTTTTGTATTGCATGTTCAAAGATCTTATTCATCACTAAAAATCAAGGAAACATTAATTTGAGCACTTAACATCATGTATTAAGAGGTATAAAAATATCTTGATTCAAAAGCCTTTAGAACATGTTGCAAAAATTCTCAAAGTAACATCAATAATTTTTACCAAAATCACAAGAATCAAGTTTTCTCTATAATTGTTTGAGCCTTTAGGCATGTTTTTCGACATCAAAAATAAGAAAACAATTTTTCATTGTTATTAAATTGTTTGAAGTTGCATTCTGGAAATTTTCAGCTCAATATATATTTTCTTTATTTTTACATGAAAATAATAATAAAATAGAGTGTTAAAGCATATAAAATACTTAAACTTGTAAATAAATTCTGGAAATATTTGTGGATACCCTTTAAGTTAATAATCATCTCTCATGAAGTTTCATCGATTTTTGTTACTGTTTAGTATGGTTTTTAATTTTCTTTTTATTTAGCTCTAATAAATCATAAAACCACTTTAGGGAATGTGAAAATATTATTTCTTATTTTTCGCAGCTTGTACCTTATATTTAAGACTCCAAAAAATATTTTGGGAATTTTTGAAAATGTATATCTACTTTTCTTGAATTTTTGTGTTTATAATGGACTAAAAACAGGAAAAATAGTTTTGCTCATCCAAAATTCATGAAAAGTTACCAGAAACTCTTATAATATGTTAGGATGATACATAAAAATTTTGATGATTTTTATCTTCTGTATGCTATTTTTCTTCTATTTTCCCAAGATTTAATACACTTAAATGTACAAAAATCAGAAAAATTGTGTTAAACTTTTTGAAAACACATATTAATATTTTTCCTAGATTATGTACACTGTAAAATAGTTACAAAAAAATTACAATAATTTTTCATGATAATTTACTATTTTTCCATGGTTTTATGATTATTCATGGAATTAAATGGTGAAAAATAGTTAGACAAATCAAAAATTTAAGAAAATTTATCTTAAGGTGTTTGACTTCAATTAAAAACGAAATACAAAGTTTGGGAAAGTTTAGAACTAAATTGATTTCGTTTTGAATATTTAATCATTGGAACACCTCTAAAATGTTAAATATTAACATTTCAATAATGGAAATTTTCCACTTAAATTGTTATATAACAATTGATTCTTTGAAAATTAATTTCCACAGAAAAATGTTTGTAACTTATCAATATTAAATTTTGACACATTATTGGCATAATTCTATTGTAGTAGTAAGTATACTAGTATTAGATTTCAATTAGAGACTCATTAGTGTGTAACATCGTTGTAGGAAAACGATGGTGGTACGAGTGGAGCGTAGATCAAGGCATCATTGCATTGTGAGTATTCACGCACTCCCCTATTTTCAGTTTTTATGTTTTGGGGTGGAAAAGCATGTCCCGAAAAACTATTATTTGAATGTTTTATTTAAATTGATTTGTATCAAACATGATTGCTATTTTATTGCTATAACTCTCTATGTATGTCTATGCAACACGAAACATGAGAACTTATCGTATTAAGGCCCTTCCCTTATCTCTAACCATTAACTCTTTGAGCCAATGGTCATTATGGATAGCGCTATTAGGAATTGACAACTCTTCACTCGCCCTATTGCTGGAGTGCATGATACCATATTAATCTATGGAACGATAAACATAGATCTTGATAGGGCTTCAGTCATAGGTTTGGTTGAGAACTCATTGTTTGCTCATACACATACAAACTCGTTACTTATTATAGCAATAAACTTGTCTATTATTTATAGCAATGAACTTTGTTTCTCATTACAACAACGAACTTTTATTACTGAAAACTTATATACATGTTTTAGCAATGAAATTGTTTGCTCCTTCTAGCAACGAAATTGATTGCTCATTTTAGCAATGAAACTTGTTTACTCGTTTGAGTAACGAACTTTATCTTCCATGAGAATATGAATGTTGCATCTTATTTGGGCAACATACTTTAACTCTCATGATGACAAAGAACTTTGTTTTTTTTTACAAACTTATTTACTCATTTTAACAATATACTTTTATTATTGGAAACTTTTATCAAAACTTTGATTTCAATTCATGGAACCAATATTATTTTGTTTATTTGTGAGTACTCACCAACTATTTTTATAGTTGACGCTCGTTTTACATGTTTTTTCAGGAATCATCGAGTAAGTGGCACTTAGGGACACTTCACTTTTAGGAGCATTGGCATGTGTTGTATTTCAATTTACATTGTAATTTCTTTTAAAAGTTGTTCAAACCCATTGTAAAATTGTAATGATTTTTAATACTATGGTTGGTGTTGTCTTTTAACTTTTGCTATGAAACCCGTTATACTGCCACGCCTCGTGTTTCCGCTTTAGCGGGGTGTGACAGGAAATGGTATCAGAGCCGAATGTTATAGAGAATACCGGTTTTCCTTTTGAGAACCACAACTATAGCCAAAAATTTTCAAAATGTTTTTAAAATACCGAACATACTACTAGTATAACTAATTCGAGTATGCATTATTGGACTTTAACTAAGTATAGCCTGGCCAACTATGCTTAATTAAGGAAACTTAATGCGAGGCTTGAAACGGTTATAGTAGAATTATGTTCAAAACAATTTTCAACTTAAACTTTTGAAAAACAAAATTTTTGGTGTGCGTACGGGCATTGCATATTATAGGCATTCATCTAGATACACTTAGAAACTAAGTGCACTTTTATAACAATGCCTTTATTTAGAAATAATCTTATCCCTTATCAAGTAATAGGTTAACCACTTAGGTTATATCACTAGCCACTCTAGGAGCAATGCACTTAGTACTGAGAATGAGTATTCCTCGGTAGCTGTTGACTTTAGATGTAAGGTTAGTAGCTAGATACACACTAGTAATAATCTTTAGTCGAAACCTATATCAATTATACCTCAGTACCTCTTCATCGTCTTTGTACCATAGTTACAACTAGGAAAGCTTTCCGATACCGACACAGATGAAAACTGGAGCATCACGTAAAGAGGTAGATGAGTCGCCACTAAGTAATCACTTGGATACCATTGGCAGGCATTCCGGGTTCGACTCATGAGGAGACATGGAGGTTTAACCCATACGTGAGACTTCTCTACTACGCTACGAATTTAGCTTTAGGTTGTTTCCACCTTGAGCTTAACACTTAACATAGGATATCCCTTTGGCATCTATATTAAAAATATTTTTCAAACAATTTTTCTTGTCCTTTATTTTGGGGAAAAGACATCGGCACTCGCCTTATACTCGTTTTGTACTCGCCTTAGTATTTAGGTACGATCAACTACACTAACATACTTTCTCCTTACTTCTTAATCTTCCATCGAAAAATTATTTCGCTTCATCGGTTTTATTTATCATCGATAAAATATTTTATAACCACTTCATTCAACTTAGTAGACATTTCCTAACAATGTAAGCCATATTCTCGCTAAAAATCTTTTGACAACTTGCTTTAACTTAACACTTTTCTTCAAAACTCAATTTAACCAATATTTGTTTTAACCTTGCTATTTTAATTTCATTTCAAATCCATTTCAATGGATAAATGTGTTTCTAAGGGCATGTAAACCATTTTAATCCTTGCTTACCATTTTGACACGTTTTCGAAAAACTTAGAAACATTTTCTTTTATAAAAGTGTTTAAAATCTATGCTATAAAAATTAAACATATGATATTGAAGTTCGTAATATGTGAAAAAGTTTCATCGAATCTTCAAAACACTTTTGTTTTGACACTTTTTACAGCTTTCTCATTTCGACATTGTAATTTACGTTAATGTGTTTTCTTGAAACCCAACATGATATTTATGCAAATTTCTACTTCAAACATGTTTATAACAATTCTCTAATGCTTGTATTTCAAAACATACCTTATTTGTGTACTTTGCTTCAATATGGTTTTATAATCTATAAAGTTTTTAAAATTTATAGCATTTGAAAACTTAGTGTTCACTTTTAAATTTCCAGTGATACACTCTCAACAATGTATAATTACTCTTCTAAATCTATTGAGTCTTTACCTTATATGTTTTAACTATTATTGAACTCCATTCTAAAAAGTCAAATTGTCAGATTTTCAACTACCGTTTGTAGTGCTTCTTCTTTTTCACAAATGGAGTTTAACTTAATAAGGTAACTCGTGATTATTAGAAAACATTCTAAGACTCTCACATGTCTATTTAATCATCAATATACATCAAATATTAAAGTTTGAAATATATCTCAACCTGGTTTTAATCTACCTATAGGTATTGTTCTTATAATTTTAACAATAACAATCATTGCCGCCACTACCTTCCTTTTTCTTTCCCCCGCACTTGATTTCTTGCTCTCCTTATGACTTTAGATCTCGCACACCCATAATAGTAACATAATACATTGTCTAACTTTGTTTCTGTCTATTTTTGCTTCTCCTGGTATCATGTTTGTACTCATACATACTAGAAGTCTATCCTTTCGTTTTGAGCGATTAATACATGTATAGCCGTGAGGAATAATTTTTATTTAGTCAACTTTGATATATTCAATTACGCCTTTTTATCATATACATCTTGTTTTTATTTTGAAATCTCTATAAACAAGTGATCCTTATTTACATTTGCTCTTTCGTTCTAAATTCAGAAACTTGATATAAAATGCAATTTTCATTGTATTTTTCCTTATAATTAATACACAAGATGAATACTCTTATGCTTATAATTTTTCTATATCCATAAAATATATGTGAAGGATATGTATCCTTATGTTTCTTCTTTTCTTTAAATACATCAAGAATTTTGAATTTTACGATTATCTATTCTCTAAATGATTGTTTTTGTAGAAACACTAAACTACGAATGCCCTATTTTGAAGATTGACATTTTTACACCTTTCTTAAAATAGTAATTTACTTTGCAATTTTCAGTGAGTTCCTAAACTCTCAAGCTTGTTTTCATAAGTATTTTGACTCCTCGTAAACTTAGATTTGTCCTGACTTAGACAATTAGTCAATTTTTCAAATAGCGTAATATCAATAATTTCAATAAAAAAAATTTCCCTTAATGACGACTTAAACCTTTAACTTTAATTAATCTTTATATTATTTTACTACTTTGTTGGATCGTCACACATGTATCTTCATTATCTTGGAATTATTACACATTTTGATAATAGTGAGATTAATTATCATTTCTAAACAGACATTTTGATAACAATGAGATTTTTAATCACTTCTAAACACTTAAAATGCTATATACACAATGTGATTTAATTTATCATAAATTTTCATCGCCTCCATTTGCACCAATGACTCTCTAAATATATTTATTCTTCGAATAAGGTTTTATTATTGTAAGAGTAACCGTAGTAGTAATTATAGCCGCGGAGATGCTCAATCATTCGTAATTTATTTTGTCGACGACACTTAATTAGCCTTTACATTTGAGATGTACCAAAACTTCGTTGCCTACCCTTAGTACGTATTTTTAGGAACTTACCCTCAATCGCTTCTCTTTCATTCGTGCTACCCCTTCTTATTTCAAAATATATCCTTTCCAGATGTAGTAGCCAACCCGGAAGTGAACAAATTGTTCCTAATCTCTTCTTTATTAGGCGGCGAATTTACACTTAGTGCTAATTTAGAACGCGACTTAAGAATCAATGCGGATTTAACGCTCAGTGCAGTTAGTGCTTCAGCAAAACTTATAGCTCTCTTAATTCAGATAATATCTAACTAGATGATCTTTTTCGACTAGGTCGCCATGTTTGGATCATGATTTCCATGATCCTAATTTCTCGCAATCTAAATTGTAGAACTCGAATTAAGGAAACATTAATTTGACTATAGCTAAAGAATTGGGCTTTTCCCTTGAGGAAATAAACCCGAAATAATCAAAGAACATTGCAAGTCACCACCTCTCCAACTATATAATTGTATTCGAGTGAGTTCTAATTTTGGGGCGAAATTCTTTCAACCGGGGGAGAATGTGACAACCGTCAAAATTCGAGTCGTTTCTAGATTTGAATAAACTTAGTTGCACATATACGCACGACACATACTGGACTTAGTGACTACAAGCTCAGTTATAACCTACTAGAAACTTGGAAGCAACTAGAAACAATGGATAATGTACTTAGATTTCACATTGATATGTGAATTCTACAACTACTTAACTGTAGAGGCTATCCATATTTGGGTCACTCTTTGACTCGAACACCTTTTCATGAATCATATACACACATCATGCACTTGACCTAGAAGTAGAAATTAGGTCAAAGTCTCATAGAAACTTAAGTCAAAGTTGAAGACTAGGACTAGTATACTTGATTCCTCAATTTCGCTTGAATCTCGGCATCACTACATAGAATGCCAATAAACCGATAAAAATAAATTACAAACATTATTTATAACTATAAAAGAGTTATAATACCATAAGATAATTTAAAGTCTCAAATATTCTATTTATTTTGATATCCAAATTTTTACAAACTCTCAAAAACCCTAAAAACCCTAAAACTTAAATTTTATAAAGTTTAATATCAAGAATTCTATAAAAATAGTTATGAACTTATAATATTATCTTAAAACAATTAAATTCAGGGAAATATAATCAAGGAAAATAAAATTTTAAGTCATTAACATTCATCCTAATTTATAAGTCAAAAATCAAGGTTTCATGAATAAAAACTTGATTTTAGTGCACATTTTATATAAAATTTAGATATTTTTATAAAATAACTTAAATTTTATAAAACAAAATGAATGAGAAAGGGTTATTATACTCAAAATTTCGGACCCCTCTCTTCCCATATCTCTCTCTCACACTCTCATTCTCCAACACACACACATCTCTCTTCTTTCTCTCTCTAGAAAACTCTCTCTACCTTCTCTCTAATTTTTTTTCTCCAAACACCATAACCATAGCCTCTTAACCACGAAATTATGGAGATTCATAAGGGTTTTTCAAGCCACAAATAAATTTAAGGTAAAGAACATACATCTCTTGAAGATCCACAACAATGATTTAAGCCATGCATGTGCATTTTACTTCAAAAACCGACTTCTACTTCTTCATCTTCTTCAAACTTGTTTTCTTTTTGTTAAAATGGTTTTTAGAACATCATGGATGTGTTTTAACACCATGCATGTATGATAAACAAGGTTGCATGTTCATGATCTTAGTGCAAAAATCGATTTTAAGGATTAAAACATCAAACTCAAGTTAAGAGTTTTTTAGAAACAAAATTTTGTTCATAAATGAATGTATACATTTTGATAAGTTTTAATCTTTTGATCTCTGGAAAACATGACTAGAATATAAGTTTATCATGATATCTTTTAAAATATTTCAAAAGATTTACTCAAAGAAATGATGAAAACTCATTTTTCTAACCAATCACCATGCATGCAATCTGCCAGATTTCTTTACCTGACTTTAAACTGTCACATCTCACTCATTTCTTAACCAAAATTCGGGATTCGTTTTCTGAAATATAATATTTTGAGTTAGCTTTCAAACCCATCTGACCTCACTGGAAAATTCAAATATTTCGATTTTTAGCTATTTTTACAAAACTGTTGCTCAATCAGCACCTTTTTGTGAATACTAGTTTTGTATTGCATGTTCAAAGATCTTATTCATCACTAAAAATCAAGGAAAAATTAATTTGAGCACTTAACATCATGTATTAAGAGGTATAAAAATATCTTGATTCAAAAGCCTTTGGAACATGTTGCAAAAATTCTCAAATTAACATCAATAATTTTTACCAAAATCACAAGAATCAAGTTTTCTCTATAATTGTTTGAGCCTTTAGGCATGTTTTTCGACATCAAAAATAAGAAAAAAAAATTTCATTGTTATTAAATTGTTTGAAGTTGCATTCTGGAAATTTTCAGCTCAATATATATTTTCTTTATTTTTACATGAAAATAATAATAAAATAGAGTGTTAAAGCATATAAAATACTTAAACTTGTAAATAAATTCTGGAAATATTTGTGGATGCCCTTTAAGTTAATAATCATCTCTCATGAAGTTTCATCGATTTTTGTTACTGTTTAGTATGGTTTTTAATTTTCTTTTTATTTAGCTCTAATAAATCATAAAACCACTTTAGGGAATGTGAAAATATTATTTATTATTTTTCGCAGCTTGTACCTTATATTTAAGACTCCGAAAAATATTTTGGGAATTTTTGAAAATGTATATCTATTTTTCTTGAATTTTTGTGTTTATAATAGACTAAAAACAGGAAAAATAGTTTTACTCATCCAAAATTCATGAAAAGTTACCAGAAACTCTTATAATATGTTAGGATGATACATAAAAATTTTGATGATTTTTATCTTCTGTATGCTATTTTTCTTCTATTTTCCCAAGATTTAATACACTTAAATGTACAAAAATCAAAAAAATTGTGTTAAACTTTTTGAAAACACATATTAATATTTTCCCTAGATTATGTATACTGTAAAATAGCTACAAAAAAATTACAAGAATTTTTCATGATAATTTACTATTTTTCCATGATTTTATGATTATTCATGGAATTAAATGGTGAAAAATAGTTAGACAAATTAAAAATTCAAGAAAATTTATCTTAAGGTGTTTGACTTCAATTAAAAATGAAATACAAAGTTTGGGAAAGTTTAGAACTAAATTGATTTCGTTTTGAATATTTAATCATTGGAACACCTCTAAAATGTTAAATATTAACATTTCAATAATGGAAATTTTCCACTTAAATTGTTATATAACAATTGATTCTTTGAAACTTAATTTCCACAGAAAAATGTTTGTAACTTATCAATATTAAATTTTGACACATTATTGGCATAATTCTATTGTAGTAGTAAGTATACTAGTATTAGATTTCAATTAGAGACTCATTAGTGTGTAACATCGTTGTAGGAAAACGATAGTGGTACGAGTGGAGCGTAGATCAAGGCATCATTTTCATCATCTCAATGCATTGTGAGTATTCACGCACTCCCCTATTTTCAGTTTTTATGTTTTGGGGGTGGAAAAGCATGTCCCGAAAAACTATTATTTGAATGTTGTATTTAAATTGATTTGTATCAAACATGATTGCTATTTTCTTGCTATATCTCTCTATGTATGTCTATGCAACACGGAACATGAGAACTTATCGTATTAAGGCCCTTCCCTTATCTCTAACCATTAACTCTTTGAGCCAATGGTCATTATGGATAGCGCTATTAGGAATTGATAACTCTTCACTCGCCCTATTGCTGGAGTGCATGATACCATATTAATCTATGGAACGATAAGCATAGATCTTGATAGGGCTTCAGTCATAGGTTTGGTTGAGAACTCATTGTTTGCTCATACACATACAAACTCGTTACTTATTATAGCAATAAACTTGTCTATTATTTATAGCAATGAACTTTGTTTCTCATTACAACAACGAACTTTTATTACTGAAAACTTATATACATGTTTTAGCAATGAAATTGTTTGCTCCTTTTAGCAACGAAATTGATTGCTCATTTTAGCAATGAAACTTGTTTACTCGTTTGAGTAACGACCTTTATCTTCCATGAGAATATGAATGTTGCATCTTATTTGGGCAACATACTTTAACTCTCATGATGACAAAGAACTTTGTTTTTTTTTACAAACTTATTTACTCATTTTAACAATATACTTTTATTATTGGAAACTTTTATCAAAACTTTGATTTCAATTCATGGAACCAATATTATTTTGTTTATTTGTGAGTACTCACCAACTATTTTTATATTTGACGCTCGTTTTACATGTTTTTTCAGGAATCATCGAGTAAGTGGCACTTAGGGACACTTCACTTTTAGGAGCATTGGTATGTGTTGTATTTCAATTTACATTGTAATTTCTTTTAAAAGTTGTTCAAACCCATTGTAAAATTGTAATGATTTTTAATACTATGGTTGGTGTTGTCTTTTAACTTTTGCTATGAAACACTTTATACTGCCACGGCTCGTGTTTCCGCTTTAGCGGGGTGTGACACCTTGTCAACCAGAACGAGATATTGGTTGACCCGGCCAAGGTGGAGGCCATGATGAGATGGGAGGTTCCGAAGTCTCCATATGAGATTCGGAGTTTCCTCAGACTGGCAGGCTATTGTCGGAGATTCATTCAGGACTTCTCCAAGATAGTCGTACCCTTGACCCGGCTGACGAAGAAGGCCGTTGTTTTTCGCTTGGGGCCTGAGCAGCAGGCAGCGATTGAGACGTTGAGACAGAGACTATGCGAGGCGCCGATCCTCGCCCTGCCCGAGGGTGTGGAGGATTTTGTGGTATATTGTGTTGGGTTATGAGCATTCTAACACTCCTAAGTGTACATGCAACCCTAAATACCTTGGATCTATGTTTTCTCTATTATACATACAATTATGAACATCCAAGGTATTATCCTAATCTAGCATACAAAATAATAAATATAACAAGATAGAATACATACCTCTTTGATGTAGAATGTCTTCATGAAGCTTGAGTGCCTAGTGCCCCAAGTGTGACACCTCAAATGGTTCACACAACACCAAATACACTTGGAATAACTTGAGAGAAACTTGAACATTCCTTGAAATCGTCTAGCCCTCACACTCACACATTAGTGCACGATTTCTTGAGCCATGGGATTCTTTTATATGGTGGCTATTAGGGTTACACCATGTAACTCATAACTTTACCCATTCCTTATGCTCCATGGATTTTAACCTCCATGGAGTATCCATGGGTCACCCCATGGACTTAGTCCAACATAAGGAATCTTGGATCACAAGCCCACATATATAAGAATGAATGATTTACACAATCAACCCATATATTTAATTAGTCTACTTTTGATCACTTAATTAATTCCAAATTAATTGTTGATCAATACTAATTAAATAACCTTATTAATATATTAGAACTTATAATATATTAACCAACCTTAAGTGTTATTTCTCTCATTATAGTCTATCCAAATGCATGATGCCATGCAACCCAAATGGACCATGCCGGGTCGGGTCAAGTCTTACCAATTATAGTTATGGACTTCGACATTAATCCAACAGTCTCCCACTTGGATAAGTCTAAAACTATTATTGTGTATGACTTTAGGAACCGATCAGCAATCGTAGCTCTCAAAAGCTTCTGTCGAACTCTGACCTTGTCGATGAACTCTGACCTTTGTCAATGACTTGTCCATTAGATAAGGTATCATATATTCCTCCATTCTAGATATCATATGGACTGAGACATGGATTATCAATCATTCTCTCTGTCCATTTGTTGTTTCCCGATTTCCGATTCATGATGACTGACTGATTGAACAAATCAAATCAGTCCTGGCTTGGCCAAGCACTCACATGTATCATCTTTAAATCATCGAGGGGCCCACAGATATCGCTTTTATCCCGAAGGTAAAAGGAATGGATAAACTTCGACTCATATGGCTTGTTCTACTACTTGTTGAATCATACACAAAGGCACGTTTTATAACATCGAGTTACCAATGCGTTTTCGTGCAATCAATGTATAACCAACTCATAGTAACAACTCATATCTCTAGGTTTGAAGAATATAAGATATTATCGTCTCATGATCACTCGTGATAAAATCCATGAATTGATTCAAATGAGCGCGGGTTGAATCCAATACTCAAAACTTATGAGCACTCATGAGTGTTGTAGCACCACTTTGTCCACCAACTTGGACCTCTACAAACCAACCCATGACAGTCTTGATTCATATCTACTTCCAACATATGACCGACTGTGGATGGTTTGAATAACTTAATCATTCAGGAAGAGCGACTTAGTTATTCTGCAGTCAAAACATGCAAAGTGAAACACAAGAATAAATGAATCAAATATGGTATCAAACCCTATGAATATAAATAAACACTTTTATTTATCACCATACTAATTACTCATTATTCATTGTTTCGGTTTTATCAACTTCATACTTGAATTTAAAACAATAGTTGTCCCATGCTCCAAGCATGTACACTATGTTTTCTAAATACTAGTCATGCCATACACCAAGTATGCATACTATGTTTGTCTATGATCTTTACTTTGTAAAATAGATCAATTGAACATCACTCCAATGATCCTCTTTTCACAGTCCCAAATCCTTACTGCAAATGCAAGAATTCCAAATTCATGCCATTTACTGAAATCTGTTAGATTCTAAACTTATATGCATTGATCCTCTTAATGATTATGCACAAAGTCAGAAAGACTTGACAACAATCATTACAGAGCATTCCAAAGGAGATCAGCTCCTTGGAAACATCCTTCTTTCATTAAGTTTCCTAATCTTACACAGATTGAATAATTTCTAACTTTGAAAAATTTCCATATTCCATTTTGACTATCACTTCTGAACAAGAGTTGCCTCCTTACAGATTATGTCAATATGGTCCTTCCAGAATTAACATTATACTTCCAACTGTCCTTGAGCAACCAATCTTTGGTAAACCTTAGATTGTCCTCGACAATTGCTTAATCATTTTAGTCATATCCAATTCTAGACCTTTTCCCTTCTTAATGCCTCTGGGCATTTGGCAAAATTTAGAAATGACAAATATTATAGCACATGCAATCGATCCTGTACCCAAAGCAAATGGTACACGATTCATGATGTCTCACATAAAGACATGATTCTAGACTAGTCTTTTGCTACAATATTTTTATTTGCCATGTTTTCAAAATTTGACTATGAAGAGGGATGCCGTAATCATAATCGAATTTTGAGAACGCAATATATAGAATTTCCTTAAGTTGAACCAATCCAACATGAAATTCATATATATATTCTTGACTAAAGATGATTAAGGTCTCAATCTAAGCCTTTAGAACTGAAATGAAGTATATACTCTCCCTTAATTATAGCAAAACAACTTTTTCAATCCCTGCAGCCTCACGAATTGAAACTTTTGTTTTCTATAATTAACATTGCTAACTTGCAACACTAACAATAATTATCATGCTCCCACTAACATGATGATTATTAGCATAACACTTATGCTCCCACTAGCTTTGACATGTACTCAGAAATCAGCTGGACTTCTAGAAATCAATACTTTATTGACTTTCTTACCAAAGTTCAGATTTCTGATACGAGATGCTTTGATAAAACTTTATCAAAATCATACACCTTTCCTTAGATAGCATGCATGTGTGTCTAAACAATTTCAGAACTATGAAAAGGGATGTCGTAATCATAGTCTCAATTGTTTAGACCTTTTGCCATCTGCTTCAAATCTATTTGGTGGAAGTGTTTCCTCACCATCATTTTCATGAATCGGAGAGAAACCTTATGACCCTTAGATTTTATGGTGTATGTGTTCTTATCCATGTGAATCGTCAAAACCATAGTCACAAGACAAGGATAATGACAAATCCAAACTCATATGGACTGAACTTATGCAATCTTAACTTCTTGCCACCTGGCAGTACAGGGCCTGCCATTGCTTCCAAGTTGTTATGCAACCAATTGAGAACTTTCAGAACTCCTATGCAAAGCCAACATTAACTGGAATGGGCACAATATATGTCAACACGATAGGTTATAAACCTCATGTCGTGTGCTAGTGAAGAACCTCAGGTTTTATTCTTGATTAGTTCTTGAAATTCTTTTTAGGATCTTTAAGACTCCCACTATCCTCTTGACATATAAGACTATCTTGCCAAATATTCAAGAGATAGTGCGGATTCTTTATCAAGACAAACACTTCACACAATTGGCCTTAGTTGGTCTTTGTTTTATCCAAAACATCACAACTTACCAATTTCAAATGTACAAGAGTAGGACACTTTTACTCTTACATTTGACAAGTGTTTTAAACCTTTCTTTAAGATATGTCACTCAAGTTACAATCTTGGAGTATGACTCTAAGAATTGTTTTGGAACGAAGTATGACTCATCTTCCTGATCTAACCATTTCAACAATTCATGACTCCTCTTCTTAGTCATAAGAATGCACTAAGATGACCTTTAGAGGACTAATTGTGATATGATTTCTAAATCATTAAGATGATCACAAACATGATACTAAAGTACTCTCCTATCTTTTCAGATTTGA
Source organism: Lactuca virosa (assembly GCF_052849685.1). NCBI lineage: Eukaryota > Viridiplantae > Streptophyta > Magnoliopsida > Asterales > Asteraceae > Lactuca > Lactuca virosa. The sequence goes on along the minus strand of NC_136426.1, from coordinate 331,342,985 downwards.
GAAACTTTTATCTTTCTGCCTAATTTGATTCTTCCCATTCGTTCTGCCATACATTGAGCCTTTTCCAATGTTTCAGAATTATACTTAAACTTGTAAGTATAACCATATTTACTAAACTTTAGTAAATTAAATAGTCTTAACGAGCTTTGTGGTGGACATGACCAGTGCACAAGAATGTGTACTCGATCCCTTTAGTCCTTCACTTGACTCACACATCCATGTGAACAAGTAATTATTCTTGATTTTCCAATGCTTGAAAGTTCTCATTCATCATACTATTCAACTTGCATGATTCCAAGTTTCGGTCCAATTGAAACTTGGGCGATGAGGAACTTTCCTGATTTGGTAAATTTAGACACTACCACAAATGAAAGAATCAAATCCATTTTCCAATATTGCTGTCAGTGGAATCATATAAGCAACAATTTTCCACAAATGCCATTGTAAGGATACTTCAAATAAATAAAATGAAACAATTTTCTTTTATTTTAAAACTTTGCGGAAAAACTTATCCTTACAATCCACATGGAAAATTGTTGTTATCTATTCCTTAGCAATATATCATAACTTCTTAAGCAACTGCTCAAAATTCTGATGCGATCGAAATCCACCTTCGCGATCAGAATCAGCATATAATTCCTTTAAGATTTCTCTCTATTCTTTGATTCTTAAAACATCAACATGTGACCCAGTCACATCATGTAATGAGGATCTCAGAATAGAACTTAACAGAGTTAGATAATGGGCTCTACCTGATGTAGAGTCAAACTTATTGACTTTAACATCCGTAGGTAAATTTGGCAGCTTTGCAATCAACGCCCCTTCCTTTGGCAAAATAAACATATGGACCCTTTGGTAATAGGACTATCTCAGACTTAGCCTTTCTCTTTACCATTTGGTCAACCGGGTTGAATATGGCCAATCCCTTTCCATTGGGAAGAGAATGCTTTTTCTGGATTTCCAGTGTCACCATTGTCACTGTCCATAAAGTTTTTGGGAAGTTGATCTTCTAATCAAATTTGCTTTACTATCTTTCCAAATCATTGTTGATTCAGCAGCACCAAGCAAATAGATATGATCATTAAGGTTCATGTCATAGTCTGTTTCATAGTAGTCCCAAAGGAACTCACTATGTGACTTAGAAAGTGATTGAACATCCAACTTTCTCAAGACTTTGACACCCAACTCTCCCAACTTGTCAATATGTGACTTCATCTCTAAGATGTGATCACACATAGACCTTGCTTGCCATTAGGGCTTGAGTGACCTTGAACTTGTGGGTTAGGGAGAATAATTGGAGGAGGTGGAGGAAGTAAAGTTCCAAGAGATTTGGGAAGATCATAGATGTCTGAACTAGACATCTTTTGGGAGATATTCAAGATAGTTGATCTAAAGTCCTTAATATAACACCCAATATGAAATATGAAGGCTAGGATCCAACAACCTATTTATAACTGGAAGAGGGATGCCGTAATCCGAGTTATAAAATAGTTGAAGGTAGGTAAATGACGATTTACCAATTTCCACCATGAAAAACGAAATAATGTAATTAGGTTTTTAATTGGATTTGAAACTCCTAGATCTTTTGAGATTCATTGAACTTTTCAATGGAATGTTTCAATCTCGAGTGTGCCCTTCAGGTTTTGTGACCGGGATGCCGAGGATCACTAACATACTTTCTCCTTACTTCTTAATCTTCCATCGAAAAATTATTTCGCTTCATCGGTTTTATTTATCATCGATAAAATATTTTATAACCACTTCTTTCAACTTAGTAGACATTTCCTAACAATGTAAGCCATATTCTCGCTAAAAATCTTTTGACAACTTGCTTTAACTTAACACTTTTCTTCAAAACTCAATTTAACCAATATTTGTTTTAACCTTGCTATTTTAATTTCATTTCAAATCCATTTCAATGGATAAATGTGTTTTTAAGGGCATGTAAACCATTTTAATCCTTGCTTACCATTTTGACACGTTTTCGAAAAACTTAGAAACATTTTCTTTTATAAAAGTGTTTAAAATCTATGCTATAAAAATTAAACATATGATATTGAAGTTCGTAATATGTGAAAAAGTTTCATCGAATCTTCAAAACACTTTTGTTTTGACACTTTTTACAGCTTTCTCATTTAGACATTGTAATTTACGTTAATGTGTTTTCTCGAAACCCAACATGATATTTATGCAAATTTCTACTTCAAACATGTTTATAAGAATTCTCTAATGCTTGTATTTCAAAACATACCTTATTTGTGTACTTTGCTTCAATATGGTTTTATAATCTATAAAGTTTTTAAAATTTATAGCATTTGAAAACTTAGTGTTCACTTTTAAATTTCCAGTGATACACTCTCAACAATGTATAATTACTCTTCTAAATCTATTGAGTCTTTACCTTATATGTTTTAACTATTATTGAACTCCATTCTAAAAAGTCAAATTGTCAGATTTTCAACTACCGTTTGTAGTGCTTCTTCTTTTTCACAAATGGAGTTTAACTTAATAAGGTAACTCGTGATTATTAGAAAACATTCTAAGACTCTCACATGTCTATTTAATCATCAATATACATCAAATATTAAAGTTTGAAATATATCTCAACCTGGTTTTAATCTACCTATAGGTATTGTTCTTATAATTTTAACAATAACAATCATTGCCGCCGCTACCTTCCTTTTTCTTTCCCCCGCACTTGATTTCTTGCTCTCCTTATGACTTTAGATCTCGCACACCCATAATAGTAACATAATACATTGTCTAACTTTGTTTCCGTCTATTTTTGCTTCTCCTGGTATCATGTTTGTACACATACATACTAGAAGTCTATCCTTTCGTTTTGAGCGATTAATACATGTATAGCCGTGAGGAATAATTTTTATTTAGTCAACTTTGATATATTCAGTTACGCCTTTTTATCATATACATCTTGTTTTTATTTTGAAATCTCTATAAACAAGTGATCCTTATTTACATTTGCTCTTTCGTTCTAAATTCAGAAACTTGATATAAAATACAATTTTCATTGTATTTTTCCTTATAATTAATACACAAGATGAATACTCTTATGCTTATAATTTTTCTATATCCGGAAAATATATGTGAAGGATATGTATCCTTATGTTTATTCTTTTCTTTAAATACATCAAGAATTTTGAATTTTACGATTATCTATTCTCTAAATGATTGTTTTTGTAGAAACACTAAACTATGAATGCCCTATTTTGAAGATTGACATTTTTACACCTTTCTTAAAATAGTAATTTACTTTGCAATTTTCAGTGAGTTCCTAAACTCTCAAGCTTGTTTTCATAAGTATTTTGACTCCTCGTAAACTTAGATTTGTCCTGACTTAGACAATTAGTCAATTTTTCAAATAGCGTAATATCAATAATTTCAATAAAAAAAAATTTCCCTTAATGACGACTTAAACCTTTAACTTTAATTAATCTTTATATTATTTTACTACTTTGTTGGATCGTCACACATGTATCTTCATTATCTTGGAATTATTACACATTTTGATAATAGTGAGATTAATTATCATTTCTAAACAGACATTTTGATAACAATGAGATTTTTAATCACTTCTAAACACTTAAAATGCTATATACACAATGTGATTTAATTTATCATAAATTTTCATCGCCTCCATTTGCACCAATGACTCTCTAAATATATTTATTCTTCGAATAAGGTTTTATTATTGTAAGAGTAACCGTAGTAGTAATTATAGCCGCGGAGATGCTCAATCATTCGTAATTTATTTTGTCGACGACACTTAATTAGCCTTTACATTTGAGATGTACCAAAACTTCGTTGCCTACCCTTAGTACGTATTTTTAGGAACTTACCCTCAATCGCTTCTCTTTCATTCGTGCTACCCCTTCTTATTTCAAAATATATCCTTTCCAGATGTAGTAGCCAACCCGGAAGTGAACAAATTGTTCCTAATCTCTTCTTTATTAGGCGGTGAATTTACACTTAGTGCTAATTTAGAACGCGACTTAAGAATCAATGCGGATTTAACGCTCAGTGCAGTTAGTGCTTCAGCAAAACTTATAGCTCTCTTAATTCAGATAATATCTAACTAGATGATCTTTTTCGACTAGGTCGCCATGTTTGGATCATGATTTCCATGATCCTAATTTCTCGCAATCTAAATTTTAGAACTCGAATTAAGGAAACATTAATTTGACTATAGCTAAAGAATTGGGCTTTTCCCTTGAGGAAATAAACCCGAAATAATCAAAGAACATTGCAAGTCACCACCTCTCCAACTATATAATTGTATTCGACTGAGTTCTAATTTTGGGGCGAAATTCTTTCAACCGGGGGAGAATGTGACAACCGTCAAAATTCGAGTCGGTTCTAGATTTGAATAAACTTAGTTGCACATATACGCACGACACATACTGGACTTAGTGACTAGAAGCTCAGTTATAACCTACTAGAAACTTGGAAGCAACTAGAAACAATGGATAATGTACTTAGATTTCACATTGATATGTGAATTCTACAACTACTTAACTGTAGAGGCTATCCATATTTGGGTCACTCTTTGACTCGAACACGTTTTCATGAATCATATACACACATCATGCACTTGACCTAGAAGTAGAAATTAGGTCAAAGTCTCATAGAAACTTAAGTCAAAGTTGAAGACTAGGACTAGTATACTTGATTCCTCAATTTCGCTTGAATCTCGGCATCACTACATAGAATGCCAATAAACCGATAAAAATAAATTACAAACATTATTTATAACTATAAAAGAGTTATAATACCATAAGATAATTTAAAGTCTCAAATATTCTATTTATTTTGATATCCAAATTTTTACAAACTCTCAAAAACCCTAAAAACCCTAAAACTTAAATTTTATAAAGTTTAATATCAAGAATTCTATAAAAATAGTTATGAACTTATAATATTATCTTAAAACAATTAAATTCAGGGAAATATAATCAAGGAAAATAAAATTTTAAGTCATTAACATTCATCCTAATTTATAAGTCAAAAATCAAGGTTTCATGAATAAAAACTTGATTTTAGTGCACATTTTATATAAAATTTAGATATTTTTATAAAATAACTTAAATTTTATAAAACAAAATGAATGAGAAAGGGTTATTATACTCAAAATTTCGGACCCCTCTCTTCCCATATCTCTCTCTCACACTCTCATTCTCCAACACACACACATCTCTCTTCTTTCTCTCTCTAGAAAACTCTCTCTACCTTCTCTCTAATTTTTTTTCTCCAAACACCACAACCATAGCCTCTTAACCACGAAATTATGGAGATTCATAAGGGTTTTTCAAGCCACAAATAAATTTAAGGTAAAGAACATACATCTCTTGAAGATCCACAACAATGATTTAAGCCATGCATGTGCATTTTACTTCAAAAACCGACTTCTACTTCTTCATCTTCTTCAAACTTGTTTTCTTTTTGTTAAAATGGTTTTTAGAACATCATGGATGTGTTTTAACACCATGCATGTATGATAAACAAGGTTGCATGTTCATGATCTTAGTGCAAAAATCGATTTTAAGGATTAAAACATCAAACTCAAGTTAAGAGTTTTTTAGAAACAAAATTTTGTTCATAAATGAATGTATACATTTTGATAAGTTTTAATCTTTTGATCTCTGGAAAACATGACTAGAATATAAGTTTATCATGATATTTTTTAAAATATTTCAAAAGATTTACTCAAAGAAATGATGAAAACTCATTTTTCTAACCAATCACCATGCATGCAATCTGCCAGATTTCTTTACCTGACTTTAAACTGTCAGCTCTCACTCATTTCTTAACCAAAATTCGGGATTCGTTTTCTGAAATATAATATTTTGAGTTAGCTTTCAAACCCATCTGACCTCACTGGAAAATTCAAATATTTCGATTTTTAGCTATTTTTACAAAACTGTTGCTCAATCAGCACCTTTTTGTGAATACTAGTTTTGTATTGCATGTTCAAAGATCTTATTCATCACTAAAAATCAAGGAAAAATTAATTTGAGCACTTAACATCATGTATTAAGAGGTATAAAAATATCTTGATTCAAAAGCCTTTGGAACATGTTGCAAAAATTCTCAAAGTAACATCAATAATTTTTACCAAAATCACAAGAATCAAGTTTTCTCTATAATTGTTTGAGCCTTTAGGCATGTTTTTCGACATCAAAAATAAGAAAAAAAAATTTCATTGTTATTAAATTGTTTGAAGTTGCATTTTGGAAATTTTCAGCTCAATATATATTTTCTTTATTTTTACATGAAAATAATAATAAAATAGAGTGTTAAAGCATATAAAATACTTAAACTTGTAAATAAATTCTGGAAATATTTGTGGATGCCCTTTAAGTTAATAATCATCTCTCATGAAGTTTCATCGATTTTTGTTACTGTTTAGTATGGTTTTTAATTTTCTTTTTATTTAGCTCTAATAAATCATAAAACCACTTTAGGGAATGTGAAAATATTATTTATTATTTTTCGCAGCTTGTACCTTATATTTAAGACTCCGAAAAATATTTTGGGAATTTTTGAAAATGTATATCTATTTTTCTTGAATTTTTGTGTTTATAATGGACTAAAAACAGGAAAAATAGTTTTACTCATCCAAAATTCATGAAAAGTTACCAGAAACTCTTATAATATGTTAGGATGATACATAAAAATTTTGATGATTTTTATCTTCTGTATGCTATTTTTCTTCTATTTTCCCAAGATTTAATACACTTAAATGTACAAAAATCAAAAAAATTGTGTTAAACTTTTTGAAAACACATATTAATATTTTTCCTAGATTATGTACACTGTAAAATAGCTACAAAAAAATTACAAGAATTTTTCATGATAATTTACTATTTTTCCATGATTTTATGATTATTCATGGAATTAAATGGTGAAAAATAGTTAGACAAATTAAAAATTCAAGAAAATTTATCTTAAGGTGTTTGACTTCAATTAAAAATGAAATACAAAGTTTGGGAAAGTTTAGAACTAAATTGATTTCGTTTTGAATATTTAATCATTGGAACACCTCTAAAATGTTAAATATTAACATTTCAATAATGGAAATTTTCCACTTAAATTGTTATATAACAATTGATTCTTTGAAACTTAATTTCCACAGAAAAATGTTTGTAACTTATCAATATTAAATTTTGACACATTATTGGCATAATTCTATTGTAGTAGTAAGTATACTAGTATTAGATTTCAATTAGAGACTCATTAGTGTGTAACATCGTTGTAGGAAACGATAGTGGTACGAGTGGAGCGTTGATCAAGGCATCATTTTCATCATCTCAATGCATTGTGAGTATTCACGCACTCCCCTATTTTCAGTTTTTATGTTTTGGGGTGGAAAAGCATGTCCCGAAAAACTATTATTTGAATGTTGTATTTAAATTGATTTGTATCAAACATGATTGCTATTTTCTTGCTATATCTCTCTATGTATGTCTATGCAACACGGAACATGAGAACTTATCGTATTAAGGCCCTTCCCTTATCTCTAACCATTAACTCTTTGAGCGAATGGTCATTATGGATAGCGCTATTAGGAATTGATAACTCTTCACTCGCCCTATTGCTGGAGTGCATGATACCATATTAATCTATGGAACGATAAGCATAGATCTTGATAGGGCTTCAGTCATAGGTTTGGTTGAGAACTCATTGTTTGCTCATACACATACAAACTCGTTACTTATTATAGCAATAAACTTGTCTATTATTTATAGCAATGAACTTTGTTTCTCATTACAACAACGAACTTTTATTACTGAAAACTTATATACATGTTTTAGCAATGAAATTGTTTGCTCCTTTTAGCAACGAAATTGATTGCTCATTTTAGCAATGAAACTTGTTTACTCCTTTGAGTAACGAACTTTATCTTCCATGAGAATATGAATGTTGCATCTTATTTGGGCAACATACTTTAACTCTCATGATGACAAAGAACTTTGTTTTTTTTTACAAACTTATTTACTCATTTTAACAATATACTTTTATTATTGGAAACTTTTATCAAAACTTTGATTTCAATTCATGGAACCAATATTATTTTGTTTATTTGTGAGTACTCACCAACTATTTTTATAGTTGACGCTCGTTTTACATGTTTTTTCAGGAATCATCGAGTAAGTGGCACTTAGGGACACTTCACTTTTAGGAGCATTGGTATGTGTTGTATTTCAATTTACATTGTAATTTCTTTTAAAAGTTGTTCAAACCCATTGTAAAATTGTAATGATTTTTAATACTATGGTTGGTGTTGTCTTTTAACTTTTGCTATGAAACACTTTATACTGCCACGGCTCGTGTTTCCGCTTTAGCGGGGTGTGACACCTTGTCAACCAGAACGAGATATTGGTTAACCCGGCCAAGGTGGAGGCCATGATGAGATGGGAGGTTCCGAAGTCTCCATATGAGATTCGGAGTTTCCTCAGACTGGCAGGCTATTGTCGGAGATTCATTCAGGACTTCTCCAAGATAGTCGTACCCTTGACCCGGCTGACGAAGAAGGCCGTTGTTTTTCGCTTGGGGCCTGAGCAGCAGGCAGCGATTGAGACGTTGAGACAGAGACTATGCGAGGCGCCGATCCTCGCCCTGCCCGAGGGTGTGGAGGATTTTGTGGTATATTGTGTTGGGTTATGAGCATTCTAACACTCCTAAGTGTACATGCAACCCTAAATACCTTGGATCTATGTTTTCTCTATTATACATACAATTATGAACATCCAAGGTATTATCCTAATCTAGCATACAAAATAATAAATATAACAAGATAGAATACATACCTCTTTGATGTAGAATGTCTTCATGAAGCTTGAGTGCCTAGTGCCCCAAGTGTGACACCTCAAATGGTTCACACAACACCAAATACACTTGGAATAACTTGAGAGAAACTTGAACATTCCTTGAAATCGTCTAGCCCTCACACTCACACATTAGTGCACGATTTCTTGAGCCATGGGATTCTTTTATATGGTGGCTATTAGGGTTACACCATGTAACTCATAACTTTACCCATTCCTTATGCTCCATGGATTTTAACCTCCATGGAGTATCCATGGGTCACCCCATGGACTTAGTCCAACATAAAGAATCTTGGATCACAAGCCCACATATATAAGAATGAATGATTTACACAATCAACCCATATATTTAATTAGTCTCCTTTTGATCACTTAATTAATTCCAAATTAATTGTTGATCAATACTAATTAAATAACCTTATTAATATATTAGAACTTATAATATATTAACCAACCTTAAGTGTTATTTCTCTCATTATAGTCTATCCAAAATGCATGATGCCATGCAACCCAAATGGACCATGCCGGGTCGGGTCAAGTCTTACCAATTATAGTTATGGACTTCGACATTAATCCAACAGTCTCCCACTTGGATAAGTCTAAAACTATTATTGTGTATGACTTTAGGAACCGATCAGCAATCATAGCTCTCAAAAGCTTCTGTCGAACTCTGACCTTGTCGATGAACTCTGACCTTTGTCAATGACTTGTCCATTAGATAAGGGATCATATATTCCTCCATTCTAGATATCATATGGACTGAGACATGGATTATCAATCATTCTCTCTGTCCATTTGTTGTTTCCCGATTTCCGATTCATGATGACTGACTGATTAAACAAATCAAATCAGTCCTAGCTTGGCCAAGCACTCACATGTATCATCTTTAAATCATCGAGGGGCCCACAGATATCGCTTTTATCCCGAAGGTAAAAGGAATGGATAAACTTCGACTCATATGGCTTGTTCTACTACTTGTTGAATCATACACAAAGGCACGTTTTATAACATCGAGTTACCAATGCGTTTTCGTGCAATCAATGTATAACCAACTCATAGTAACAACTCATATCTCTAGGTTTGAAGAATATAAGATATTATCGTCTCATGATCACTCGTGATAAAATCCATGAATTGATTCAAATGAGCGCGGGTTGAATCCAATACTCAAAACTTATGAGCACTCATGAGTGTTGTAGCACCACTTTGTCCACCAACTTGGACCTCTACAAACCAACCCATGACAGTCTTGATTCATATCTACTTCCAACATATGACCGACTGTGGATGGTTTGAATAACTTAATCATTCAGGAAGAGCGACTTAGTTATTCTGCAGTCAAAACATGCAAAGTGAAACACAAGAATAAATGAATCAAATATGGTATCAAACCCTATGAATATAAATAAACACTTTTATTTATCACCATACTAATTACTCATTATTCATTGTTTCGGTTTTATCAACTTCATACTTGAATTTAAAACAATAGTTGTCCCATGCTCCAAGCATGTACACTATGTTTTCTAAATACTAGTCATGCCATACACCAAGTATGCATACTATGTTTGTCTATGATCTTTACTTTGTAAAATAGATCAATTGAACATCACTCCAATGATCCTCTTTTCACAGTCCCAAATCCTTACTGCAAATGCAAGAATTCCAAATTCATGCCATTTACTGAAATCTGTTAGATTCTAAACTTATATGCATTGATCCTCTTAATGATTATGCACAAAGTCAGAAAGACTTGACAACAATCATTACAGAGCATTCCAAAGGAGATCAGCTCCTTGGAAACATCCTTCTTTCATTAAGTTTCCTAATCTTACACAGATTGAATAATTTCTAACTTTGAAAAATTTCCATATTCCATTTTGACTATCACTTCTGAACAAGAGTTGCCTCCTTACAGATTATGTCAATATGGTCCTTCCAGAATTAACATTATACTTCCAACTGTCCTTGAGCAACCAATCTTTGGTAAACCTTAGATTGTCCTCGACAATTGCTTAATCATTTTAGTCATATCCAATTCTAGACCTTTTCCCTTCTTAATGCCTCTGGGCATTTGGCAAAATTTAGAAATGACAAATATTATAGCACATGCAATCGATCCTGTACCCAAAGCAAATGGTACACGATTCATGATGTCTCACATAAAGACATGATTCTAGACTAGTCTTTTGCTACAATATTTTTATTTGCCATGTTTTCAAAATTTGACTATGAAGAGGGATGCCGTAATCATAATCGAATTTTGAGAACGCAATATATAGAATTTCCTTAAGTTGAACCAATCCAACATGAAATTCATATATATATTCTTGACTAAAGATGATTAAGGTCTCAATCTAAGCCTTTAGAACTGAAATGAAGTATATCCTCTCCCTTAATTATAGCAAAACAACTTTTTCAATCCCTGCAGCCTCACGAATTGAAACTTTTGTTTTCTATAATTAACATTGCTAACTTGCAACACTAACAATAATTATCATGCTCCCACTAACATGATGATTATTAGCATAACACTTATGCTCCCACTAGCTTTGACATGTACTCAGAAATCAGCTGGACTTCTAGAAATCAATACTTTATTGACTTTCTTACCAAAGTTCAGATTTCTGATACGAGATGCTTTGATAAAACTTTATCAAAATCATACACCTTTCCTTAGATAGCATGCATGTGTGTCTAAACAATTTCAGAACTATGAAAAGGGATGTCGTAATCATAGTCTCAATTGTTTAGACCTTTTGCCATCTGCTTCAAATCTATTTGGTGGAAGTGTTTCCTCACCATCATTTTCATGAATCGGAGAGAAACCTTATGACCCTTAGATTTTATGGTGTATGTGTTCTTATCCATGTGAATCGTCAAAACCATAGTCACAAGACAAGGATAATGACAAATCCAAACTCATATGGACTGAACTTATGCAATCTTAACTTCTTGCCACCTGGCAGTACAGGGCCTGCCATTGCTTCCAAGTTGTTATGCAACCAATTGAGAACTTTCAGAACTCCTATGCAAAGCCAACTTTAACTGGAATGGGCACAATATATGTCAACACGATAGGTTATAAACCTCATGTCGTGTGCTAGTGAAGAACCTCAGGTTTTATTCTTGATTAGTTCTTGAAATTCTTTTTAGGATCTTTAAGACTCCCACTATCCTCTTGACATATAAGACTATCTTGCCAAATATTCAAGAGATAGTGCGGATTCTTTATCAAGACAAACACTTCACACAATTGGCCTTAGTTGGTCTTTGTTTTATCCAAAACATCACAACTTACCAATTTCAAATGTACAAGAGTAGGACACTTTTACTCTTACATTTGACAAGTGTTTTAAACCTTTCTTTAAGATATGTCACTCAAGTTACAATCTTGGAGTATGACTCTAAGAATTGTTTTGGAACGAAGTATGACTCATCTTCCTGATCTAACCATTTCAACAATTCATGACTCCTCTTCTTAGTCATAAGAATGCACTAAGATGACCTTTAGAGGACTAATTGTGATATGATTTCTAAATCATTAAGATGATCACAAACATGATACTAAAGTACTCTCCTATCTTTTCAGATTTGAGAAACTTTTATCTTTCTGCCTAATTTGATTCTTCCCATTCGTTCTGCCATACATTGAGCCTTTTCCAATGTTTCAGAATTATACTTAAACTTGTAAGTATAACCATATTTACTAAACTTTAGTAAATTAAATAGTCTTAACGAGCTTTGTGGTGGACATGACCAGTGCACAAGAATGTGTACTCGATCCTTTTAGTCCTTCACTTGACTCACACATCCATGTGAACAAGTAATTATTCTTGATTTTCCAATGCTTGAAAGTTCTCATTCATCATACTATTCAACTTGCATGATTCCAAGTTTCGGTCCAATTGAAACTTGGGCGATGAGGAACTTTCCTGATTTGGTAAATTTAGACACTACCACAAATGAAAGAATCAAATCCATTTTCCAATATTGCTGTCAGTGGAATCATATAAGCAACAATTTTCCACAAATGCCATTGTAAGGATACTTCAAATAAATAAAATTAAACAATTTTCTTTTATTTTAAAACTTTGCGGAAAAACTTATCCTTACAATCCACATGGAAAATTGTTGTTATCTATTCCTTAGCAATATATCATAACTTCTTAAGTAACTGCTCAAAATTCTGATGCGATCGAAATCCACCTTCGCGATCAGAATCAGCATATAATTCCTTTAAGATTTCTCTCTATTCTTTGATTCTTAAAACATCAACATGTGACCCAGTCACATCATGTAATGAGGATCTCAGAATAGAACTTAACAGAGTTAGATAATGGGCTCTACCTGATGTAGAGTCAAACTTATTGACTTTAACATCCGTAGGTAAATTTGGCAGCTTTGCAATCAACGCCCCTTCCTTTGGCAAAATAAACATATGGACCCTTTGGTAATGGGACTATCTCAGACTTAGCCTTTCTCTTTACCATTTGGTCAACCGGGTTGAATATGGCCAATCCCTTTCCATTGGGAAGAGAATGCTTTTTCTGGATTTCCAGTGTCACCATTGTCACTGTCCATAAAGTTTTTGGGAAGTTGATCTTCTAATCAAATTTGCTTTACTATCTTTCCAAATCATTGTTGATTCAGCAGCACCAAGCAAATAGATATGATCATTAAGGTTCATGTCATAGTCTGTTTCATAGTAGTCCCAAAGGAACTCACTATGTGACTTAGAAAGTGATTGAACATCCAACTTTCTCAAGACTTTGACACCCAACTCTCCCAACTTGTCAATATGTGACTTCATCTCTAAGATGTGATCACACATAGACCTTGCTTGCCATTAGGGCTTGAGTGACCTTGAACTTGTGGGTTAGGGAGAATAATTGGAGGAGGTGGAGGAAGTAAAGTTCCAAGATATTTGGGAAGATCATAGATGTCTGAACTAGACATCTTTTGGGAGATATTCAAGATAGTTGATCTAAAGTCCTTAATATAACACCCAATATGAAATATTAAGGCTAGGATCCAACAACCTATTTATAACTGGAAGAGGGATGCCGTAATCCGAGTTATAAAATAGTTGAAGGTAGGTAAATGACGATTTACCAATTTCCACCATGAAAAACGAAATAATGTAATTAGGTTTTTAATTGGATTTGAAACTCCTAGATCTTTTGAGATTCATTGAACTTTTCAATGGAATGTTTCAATCTCGAGTGTGCCCTTCAGGTTTTGTGACCGGGATGCCGAGGATCACAAAACAAGGTGTGAAGTAACCATGCAAATATACTTGGTACCCTTAGTATTTACCCCTCAATCGATGTGCCGGTTAACCACACGAGCTCCACCGATACTATGATAAATATTAAGTTACCCTTTGCCTACTTTGTTAAATCCAGGTTAGTGTGTCGGTTAACCACACACGCTCCACTAACGGTTTAAACAAAGTGCAAAATGTAATTTCATGGATTAGCACCTTATTCACATTTTCCTAAGTAACTAAGATTAGGAATTTATAAGTGTTTAGTTACTTAGTATTTATCATTAATACTTTTAATGAAGGGAGAATTATAGTCCTTGTCCTACCCGTTCGGCTAACAACCCTCCACCAGTCAAGGAAGCGGTGGGTGAGAGTGGACACCCATTAAACTGCCATTTTATAGGCAGTAACCTTATACCCCTTATAGACCGGCTTCGTGAATGAGGCCTACTAACGGTAAGACTAACTTGCTCTTATACATATATTTATTATTAACTTATAATACTATAAAGTATAAGGGTTGAATTTTAACTTTTAAAATTCTAAGGGCTAACTTGGAATTAAAGTATTCATGGGGAAAACTTTACAAATTCCAAAACTTGACGGCAAGTTTTGAAAATATTCAAAACTAATTAATTCCATAACTTATGTGTTTAAAGTAGTTTTAATTAAAAAAAACTCTTCAAGTTCCATAACTTGATGACAAGTTATGGAAGACTTTAAACTAATAAAAGAATGTAACTTTTCTTTATTTTTGTAACTTATGGAACTAATTAAGGTTACACATTTTATCATTTAATGAAGTGACTCTTGAACCTCCATAACTTGAGGACAAGTTATGAAGTCATAAAACCATTTAATGAGGACAAGACTCTTCATTTTTGTAACCATTGCCAACTTTTTATGAGTTTTATGAAACTTAAATGTGACTTTTCATATAACTTGAGGACAAGTTACAAAAACACATTTTAGAATCAACTCTTAGATTAAAATGGATTGAAAACACATAATCAATTAAATTTTCTATTAATCTAATAAACTCATATGAACAAAGATAATTCACATCAAATTTTTTTCAAGTAATTAGCATAACTTTTAAACTAATACAATTCGATTTTTCAGCTAATTTTGCAAGTATAACAAGAAAACAAGCCTTGGCTCTGATACCACTGATGGGTTATGAGCATTCTAACACTTCTAAGTGTACATGCAACCCTAAATACCTTGGATCTATGTTTTCTCTATTATACATACAATTATGAACATCCAAGGTATTATCCTAATCTAGCATACAAAATAATAAATATAACAAGATAGAATACATACCACTTTGATGTAGAATGTCTTCATGAAGCTTGAGTGCCTAGTGCCCCAAGTGTGACACCTTAAATGGTTCACACAACACCAAATACACTTGGAATAACTTGAGAGAAACTTGAACACTCCTTGAAACCGTCTAGCCCTCACACTCACACATTAGTGCACGATTTCTTGAGCCATGGGATTCTTTTATATGGTGGCTATTTAGGTTACACCATGTAACTCATAACTTTACCCATTCCTTATGCTCCATGGATTTTAACCTCCATGGAGTATCCATGGGTCACCCCATGGACTTAGTCCAACATAAGGAATCTTGGATCACAAGCCCACATATATAAGAATGAATGATTTACACAATCAACCCATATATTTAATTAGTCTCCTTTTGATCACTTAATTAATTCCAAATTAATTCTTGATCAATACTAATTAAATAACCTTATTAATATATTAGAACTTATAATATATTAACCAACCTTAAGTGTTATTTCTCTCATTATAGTCTATCCAAATGCATGATGCCATGCAACCCAAATGGACCATGCCGGGTCGGGTCAAGTATTACCAATTATAGTGATGGACTTAGACAATAATCCAACATATTGTGATGTGTCCATCTCAGGGTTGGGCGTGGTATTGATGCAGAGAGGGCACGTTATCGCTTACGCTTCGAGACAGATGAAGCCTCACGAAGCGAACTACCCGACGCATGATTTGGAGTTGGGGGCGGTCGTCTTCACCCTCAAGATTTGGCGACACTACCTCTATGGGGTCCGATGTACCATCTACACGGACCACAAGATTCTGAGGTACCTCATGGATCAGCCGATTCTGAACATGAGGCAGCGTCGTTGGTTAGATGTGGTGAAGGATTACGATTGCGAGATCCTTTACCACCCGGGGAAGGACAATGTGGTGGCCGATGCTCTTAGCCGCAAGGCTTCCCCGATCAGAGACATTTGCTTGCGGATGACGGTGGTGACTCTGCTTTTGGAGTAGATCCGAGAGGCCCAGCAGGAGGCTATGAATGAGGAACATCGGAAGCGCGAGCGTATTGTGGGCCAGGTTTCCTCCTTCGATTACGACATCCGATGGTTATTGAAACTACACCGTAGGGTGTGGGTTCCATAACACGGGGGTGTGCGCCAGGTTCTGATGGAGGAGGCACACAAATCCCGATTCTCGATTCATCCTGGGGCGACGAAGATGTACAGAGATCTTCGTCCCGATTATTGGTGGCCCTCCATGAAGCAGGATGTAGCCTGGTATGTCGAGATATGCCTGACCTGTAGGAAGGTCAAGGCCGAGCACTAGAGGCCTCACGGCAAGATGCAGCGGTTGGATATCCCTATGTGGAAATGGGAAGATATTACTATGGATTTCATCACAAAGCTTCCCAGGACTGCACAGGGAGTGGATTCGATTTGGGTCATCGTAGATCGGTTGACCAAGAGTGCTCACTTCATACCGATCCAGGAGATCATCTCGGGCGAGAAATTAGCCGATATCTACATCCGAGAGGTAGTAGATCGACACGGGGTGCCAGTTTCGGTGATTTCGGACTGAGACATGCGGTTTACTTCCAGATTCTGGAAGAAGTTCCATGACGAGTTGGGTACTCGTCTGCTCTTTACCACCGCTTTTCATTCGTAGACGGATGGTCAGAGTGAGAGGACTATCCAAACTTTAGAGGATATGCTATGGGCATGTGTTCTAGACTTCGGTGGTAGATGGGATACTTACCTCCCTTTGGCTGCGTTTTCCTATAATAACAGCTATCATGCGAGTATCGACCGTCCTCCCTTTGAGATGTTGTATCGGAGGAAGTGCAGGACCCCGATATGTTGGGGTAAAGTCGGACAGAGGGTCATGGGGAGCACCGAGGTGGTGCTCAAGACGACAGAGAGGATTCAGCAGGTTAGGAGTAGGCTTCAGACTGCTCAGAGTCGGCAGAAAAGTTATGCCGACAAGCGCCGTTCGGACTTGGAATTCCAGGTCGGGGATATGGTCCTTCTAAAGGTGTCACCTTGGAAAGGCATCATTCGATTCAGGAAGCGGGGCAATTTGGGCCCCAGGTATATTAGACCTTTCGAGGTTGTCGCCCGGGTGGGCAAGGTGGCGTATAGGCTGGACCTGCCAGCCGAACTCAGTCAGATACGTAGCATGTTTCACGTCTCCCAGTTACGGAAGTGCCTGGTGGACGACTCGTCAGTGGTGCCCTTGGAGGATATTTAGGTGGATGACAGCCTGAACTACATCGAGCACCGCAAGGGGTCGGAATGGACTTGGGAGCCGGAAGAAGAGATGAGGGAGCACTACCCTGAGCTTTTTCCTGATTCAGCAGCAGACTTCGAGGACGAAGTCTAAAATAAGTGGGGGGGGATTTGTAGCACCCGATTCCTGGTACGTATTTAAATTCAAGAAATATGGAAATTTACTCTGGGACTCGGCGAGTTGGGGGCCAACTCGTCAACTAGACTCGATTGTTGGATCGGGGTTTTAAGTGACCAACTCGACGAGTCGGAAGACCGACTCGACGAGTAGGAGCTGTCTGGACAAAACCCTAAATATTTAGGGTTTGCACCCAATTTAAACAACTTAACTCGTCCCAAACCAGCCTCCATCGTCCCTCTCACTTCCAGAATACCCTAACTCGAAACCCTAGCCCTTATTATGTGTTCTTGAGCCTTTTGGTGCCTTTGGTGTGTATGTTTGAAGTTGAAGGAAGAAGTGGAAGCTTGGGTGTTCTTGAGGAAGCAAGTGGATCCAGAGATTTTGCTCCATTTCTAGTTCATTCAAGGTAAAAAGCTTGAACCTTGACTTATCATTTCATAGATCTCCTTTAAGACTTGGATCTTGCCATTTTTGGGACATTTCTAAGCCATCTTTGGGTTTGGCTCATATTGAGTAGTGTTAGCTTCAGATCTGGAACCATTGAGGGTTCCCATGACATAAAGGTGCCAACTTTATGGCCATGGTGTAATGCCCGTGTTTCTAGGCTAGGCATTAATATTGATATGATAGTCTAGGTTAACCTTTGTAACTCATTTTGAAGAAATGAAAAGGAATTATGTCAATATTATGTGTTTTATGTGTTTTATGCTTAATTACTAGGAGTTAATTAATTAAGAATAAAAATGAGCGTCGAAAATAAATATTAGATAAAGCCGATATCTATTAAGAAAGTTGTAGTGGTCGTGACAAGGATTACGGATATATAAGGAATACCAAAATCCGAGTTATAACAAAAAAGTTATGACCTGTCGAAGTTTCACGACAAAACCGGCACGGTGTCGAATGTCATAAAAAGTGAGTTTTTGATAAACTACCTTTTGGCCTTAGTGATCTAAACGAAAGTCGTAGTGTTCATTAAACCGAGAGTATGTATAAAAAGAACGCCCAAATCTGACTTCGTATGAGGAAGTTATGATTTTTCGAAGTTTCAGCTTAGTAGTAGACAGCTAAAAACTCGAATTTTAGATCGAGTGATTTTTAGCCAACACAACCTAAACGAGAATTGAAGGTCTCGTCAATAGTAGCACAACGGTAAAAAGACAGACGAAAACGGACATCGGATGAAGAAGTTATGAATTTTTAACGGATTTCCTATCCCGGTCTGTTAAAAATAATAATATAAAAATTAAACTCAAAATTAGCCGACTAAGTCTAAATGAAAGTTGTAGAGCGTAATTTTACCTACGCGTGCATATAAAGAACATCAAAAACGGAGCTCGTATGCAAAAGTTATGGATTTTAGAAGTTTTGGCGCGAAAATCGAGAAATAATGTCAAAACCGAGAAAATTCGCATACGTGGACTTCGGCCACCCCACCCTCGCTTAAATCATGCCACGTGTCCGAAATTGCTGTGTCATCAGAAGCGTGTCCGAACCGGAGAAGCCATCCGAAATGGTCCAATAAGAATGCGACGCGTGCCTTCTGATGGTCCATCGGAGCTTCGCAGGGTGCCACAGACCCCCCCCCCTCCTCGGACCCAGACTTCGGTCCACTTAGAAGCTGCCACCGAGCCCCTCGCATGCGCAGCCCACGTGACCCCTTCTCGCATCTTATGCCACCTGGAAGCCTCTCAGCCGTCCGATCAGCAGCCTCGGCCCCTATAAATAGGAGGGTGCGAGAGCTCCCGGGTATATTTTGGAAAATTGTCACTTTTAGCCCCTTTTTCATATTTCTTTCATTTTAACATCCCCCAAAGCCCCGGTATCAATTATAACCCCCGGAATACGCCACGAAGTGCCCGAGAAGCCCGAAAAATTTATCTTTTCGGTTTCGAAGCCCGACCTTCGCAGAGCCCGGTTTCTCAATAAAACTTCCGGTTTTATTAGAAACGAACGTTTTAGGAAACGAATTGCTGCCCGATTTTCATCAAATCATGTGAGTGTGTAGTCACTTTCATCTTACACCTAGATATGAATTATTTTCTATAAAATACGTGCTATGTGTAATTATATTAAGTGTTTATTTGAGGTGACGGTTGAACATATGTTTTATACAAGTTTTAAACTGTATATGTATTTTATCTACAAATATGTTGGGTAGATGAAATATTCGATGTGTGTTAAAATAGTGAGAGGCCTCGATGTTGTTGTTGTTGTAGTCGTCTAGTGGAGTATAGATGACGACCACGGACCTTTCTAGACAGTCCAGTAGCACACTAGCAGGTTCGCAACTTGTAGGTGTTGATGAACTAAATGTTCATTGGCGTACTCCATCCCCCTCATGGTTGCCTTTAGGACATATACGGCTGAGGAGTCCCCTTAGCAGTAGTGTCCATCCAGATGATATTCCTTAGGCTAGGTTCCTTGTGATAGGTGTTTAGGGACGTAAAGTGAGGACAACGGGAATGGGTAATCAGGGTTATTGTTGATTGGTGAACTTAATAAGTTTATTATTATTGTGGGTTGAAAACCCTATATGCTCACCAGGCTCCCAAGCCTGACCCACTCAGCTTTTTATGTTACAGGTAGTGGACCCCGAGCATAGTTGGAGGACGATGAGAGATTTTTGATTATAAGCCAGTAGTTGTAAATAACTGTTGTAAGGCTTATATTGCCTTGTTTATGCTTTTGATCTGTATCAGAACATGACATCCCGAGGTTTTGATATGAAATGAAACTATACATTTCTTAAAGAAAGGTTTTGATAAACTTTTATCATGTTTTGTTTTGGGGACCAATTCCGCAACATCTTTTAAAAAGATTTCTCTGATTTTATTTTAAAAAGCATAAATTAAATCGGTCTTTTCTGGCCGAGAAATTAGGGGATGTCACAGTTGGTATCAGAGCATTAGTTTAAGCGAACTAAGAAATTGTAGGATTTCTAGAATTAAACTTTGAATGCTAAGTGATGATTGTGAGATGAGTGTCTACCATATTTTAGACACGAGCACTAGTTTATTTTAGGAAAGATGCCTAAAATGCTTTTATGTGCTAAATGTTATATGTTTGCCATATATGCCATTAATTGTTTGGATCTATGGTCTGTTGCCGACCGGATCTGGAAACCTTATGTGTGTAGGATTCTAAGCGTATGATTACGAGATTAGAACTAACATGTAAACGTTTCGGAGTGATAAGGGAATTGAAATATCTATTAAGGATAAAGACCTAAATTCGCCTTATTCAGTATATAGATTATAATGGCAAGAACTCGGAGTGGACCGGGAAATGCAAACAGAAACCAACAACCTCAACTTCAAGTGGTGGAACAGGTGCCTATAGTAGGAGCTGCACCCGAACCCATCACCATGGCTAGAGTACGAACTATGATTCAGACCATGATGGCTTTACAGAGGGAAGAATTGAGGCAAATGTTACTGAACAACAGGGATGAACCTTCAGTTCCTGTTGAACAACGTGAATTGAATGACGATCGATCTGAAGAAGGAAACAACAGTAGAACGGTTGGTCATAGAGAACCGCTTGTGGTTGGGAGAAATAACCACGAGGTTAGGGTGGAGAGAAATGGGTGCAAGTATAAGGACTTTATGACTTGCAAGCCATCGACCTTCACTGGAAAAGAAGATCCTGTCGGAGTAATGGACTGGATCTCGGAATTGGAATTGGCTTTCATGACTTGTGGTTGCCAAGGCAAGTTACAAACCACATTTGCAGTACGTGTAACGCCCGTGTTTCTAGCCTAGACATTAATATTGACATAATAGTCTAGGTTAACCTTTGTAACTCATTTAGAAGAAATGAAAAGGAATTATGTGAATATTATGTGAAAATTATGTGTTTTATGCTTAATTATTAGGGTTTAATTAATTAAGAATAAAAATGAGCGTCGAAAATAAATATTAGATAAAGCCGATATCTATTAAGAAAGTTGTAGTGGTCGTGACAAGGATTACGGATATATAAAGAATGCCGAAATCCGAGTTATAACGAAGAAGTTATGACCTGTCGAAGTTTCGCGACAAAACCGACACGGTGCCGAATCTAGTAAAAAGTGAGTTTTTGAAAAACTACTTTTTAGCCTTAGTTATCTAAACAAAATTCGTAGTGTTCATCAAACCGAGAGAATATATAAAAAGAACGCCCAAATCTGACTTCGTATGAGGAAGTTATGATTTTTCTAAGTTTCAGCTTAGTAGTAGACAACTAAAAACTCGAATTTTAGATCGAGTGATTTTTAGCCGAGACGACCTAAACGAGAATCGAAGGTCTCGTCAATAGTAGCACAATGGTAAAAAGACAGACGAAAACAGACGTCGGATGAAGAAGTTATGAATTTTTAACGGATTTATCCTGTCCCGGTCTGTTAAAAATAATAATATAAAAATTAAATTCAAAATTAGCCGACGAAGTCTAAACGAAAGTTGTAGAGCACAATTTTACCTACGCGTGCATATATAGAACTTCAAAAACGGAGCTCGTATGCGAAAGTTATGGATTTTAGAAGCTTTTACACAAAAATCGAGAAATTTCGCATAGTTGGCTTCGGCCACGTCACCCTCACCCAAAATGTGCCACGTGTCCGAAATGGCTGAGTCATCCGAGCAGCTGGCAGCCGCGTGTTGCTTCCGGATTCGACCGAAGTCTCAGCCCTCGCACATCCGACGCGTGTGGACCCCCATGTCCGAGCAGCTTAGTCACCGGTGATAAGGCTCGTCCGAAGCTTGACGCGTGGCCTCGCATGCGAGACGTGTCCGAGCCTCCTGCTGCCACGTGTACTCGGTGCTGACTCCCTTCTCTCGGCCGACTTCGGACCTCGCCTATAAATAGGAGGCTTGCGAGCCTTCCCGGATACTTTTGGAAAATTGGCACTTTTCACCCATTTTTCAATATTTTCAACATTTTAACATCCCCCGAAGCCCCGGTATCGATTATAGCACCCGAAACACAGACCGAAGTGCCCGAGAAGCCCGAGAAATTTATCTTTTCGGTTTCAAAGCCCGACCCTTGCAGAGCCCGGTTTCTCAATAAAACTCTCGATTTTATTAGAAACGATCGTTTTAGGAAACGAAGTGCTGCCCGTTTATCATTAAATCATGTGAGTGTGTAGTCACTTTCACCTTACACATAGATACGAAGTATTTTATATAAAATACGTGTTGTGTGAGTATATATTGTTTGTTTATTTGAGATGGATATTGAAGGAATGATTTATACAGATTTTTAAATAATTTAAACTGTATATCTATTTTTATCTACAAAAATGTTGGGTAAAACATGGGTAGATGAAATAGTGGGTGTGTGATGAAATGTGAGTTGGGTAGATGAAATAGTGGGTGTGTGATGAAAGGTGAGTTGGACAAATGAGATGATCAGTGATATAGATCATGAGTTGAGGGTGAGTGGTGAAATATGAGAAAAGCCCTTACCCAAATGTTGGCCCCCGTCATTCAGCAGAGTAGGGATGACAACCATGGACTATTCTAGACGGTCTGTGGAACACTAGCAGACTTGCAACCTGTAGGTGTGTGAACTATATGTTCATCAGTTGTACTCTAAAAACCCATTGACATGTATTGCGGGGGGGGGGGGGGGGATTCCCGTGGGAAATATTGTCGATAAATAAGAGCTATGGACTTAGCACATGGCGACAATGTGATTTCGTGCCTATTTGACATAAATTGCTGAGGGAAAGCAGTGTTGTCACCCCTAGTGAATTTCCTTAGGCTAGGTCCCTTGTGATAGTTGTTTTAGGGATATAAAGTGAGGATAATGGGAATGGGTAATTAAGGTTATTTTTGGTTGATAAAATTAATAAATTTATTGTTGATTGAGAACTTAATAAGTTTATTATGGGTTGAAAACCCTATATGCTCACCAGGCTTCCAAGCCTGACCCACTCAGCTTTTTATATTACAGGTAGTGGACCCCGAGCATAGTCGAATGATGATGATGAGTGATTTTTGGATTATAGGCCAGTAGTTGTAAATAACTGTTGTAAGGCTTATAATGTCTTGTTTATGCTTTTCATCTATATCGGAACATGACATCCCGAGGTTTTGATATGAAATGAAACTATACATTTCTTAAAGAAAGGTTTTGATAAACTTTTATCATGTTTTGTTTTGGGGACCAATTCCGCAACATCTTTTAAAAGATTTCTCTGATTTTATTTTGAAAAGCATAAATTAAATCGGTCTTTTCTGGCCGAGAAATTAGGGGATGTCACAGTACGTCAGTTCAGGGGTAGTGCTGCTCGATGGTGGAACACTTTGGGGAAAACCCTAAGCCCTAATGAGCCACTGAAACTGATTCGGGCAGAGTTCTTGGTGCACTTCAAGCGCAAGTACTGCTCGGCCCAAAACGTACTTGAGTTAGAAAACCAATTTCCAACGTTGAAGAAGGGGAGTATGACCGTTGACGAATATACGAATAACTTCACAGACAAAATGGAGTTTGCTTTGCGTATTGTCCTAGATGAGCTGGCAAAAATTGACAGGTACGCGAAGGGACTTCCATGGGAGTATGCGGTGCCAGTACGTCAGGCACTTACTTTGGAGGCAGTTATCTGGGTTGCCAAGTATGTTGAAGATATGATAAAGGGGAGAGCCGCGAGCAAGGTTGAAGTTGGCGAAAAGAGAAAGTTTGAAGGAACTTCAGGTTCCAATAAGAAGAACAAGTTCTCGAAGACTGGTTCGAGAAAATTCGGAGGAGGAGCCGAAGCCAAGTGGTGTGACAAGTGCAAGAAGAAACATGTTGGGAAGTGCAGCGTGGAAGTCACTTGTTACAAGTGTGGAAAGCCAGGGCATTATGCCAATGAATGCACCTTCGATAAGAATATTTGTTTTGGGTTCCATGAAGAAGGGCATATTTTGAGGGATTGTCCGAAGAAGAACGATGCATCAAAGCCCAATCTTCCACCAAAGCCGAAGGCGAGAGCCTTTCAAATGATACTCGAAGCTGCGAAAGAAGAAGCCGATGTCGCTTCAGGTACCTTTCTCGTAAACGAATTGCCTGCCCAAATTTTGTTTGATTCTGGAGCCAATTACTCCTTTATTTCGCATGAATTTGGTAGAAAACTAGCTTTGCCTGTAGATAGACTAGTTAATGCTATAATAGTCGAGATTGCTAGTGGCAAGTTTGTACCTGTTAGCCATCGTATGAAAAAACATCCTCATTGACTTGGATGGGAATAAGTTCCATGAGGATTTATTTCCTATCGAGTTAAATGGATTCGACATAGTTTTAGGAATGGATTGGCTTAGCGCCAATGATGCGGAAATATTGTGTAGGAAGAAGATAGTAAAAGTAAACCCGCCAGGGAAAGAGTCATTTATGGTGTATGGAGACAAACGCAGAGTAAACTCTGGAATCATTTCCCTAATGAAAGCCAGAAAGTGTTTGGCCAAGGGATGTACATCATACCGAGCGTTCGTGATCGATGCTAAGAAGGAAAAGAAGGAGGTGCATAATATTTCGGTGGTGTGTGATTATCTGGAAGTCTTTCCAGAAGATCTTCCCGGATTGCCCCCTGATCGACAAGTAGAATTCCGTATCGACTTGTTACCAGGAACGACGCCGATAACAAAAGCACCGTATCGATTAGCACCAACAGAGATGAAAGAACTTATGACACAACTTCAGGAGTTAATGGACAAAGGTTTCATTCGACCTAGTTCATCACCCTGGGGAGCCCCTGTGTTATTTGTAAAGAAGAAAGACGGGAGCATGAGAATGTGCATTGATTACAGAGAGCTGAAGAAAGCAACAATAAAGAACAAGTACCTGTTGCCGAGGATCGATGACCTGTTCGACCAGTTGCAAGGTTCGAGCTATGATCGATCTTAGGTCAGGATACCATCAACTAAAGGTGAGAGAGCAGGATATCGAAAAGACTGCGTTCAGAACAAGATATGGAGACTATGAATGTTTGGTTATGTTGTTCGGACTAACCAATGCCCCAGCAGCTTTCATGGATTTGATGAACATGGTTTGTAAACCATACCTTGATAGATCGGTGATAGTATTCATAGATGACATCTTGATTTATTCAAAAAGCAAGCAGGAGCATGAAAAGCATCTGCAGGAAGTGCTAGAAGTTCTGAAAAAGGAGAAGTTGTATGCAAAGTTCTCCAAATGTGAATTTTGGATTCAGGAAGTCCAATTTTTAGGTCATGTGGTTAACCAAGAAGGAATAATTGTTGATCCAGCAAAGATTGAAGTTGTGATGAAGTGGGAACAACCAAAAAGTCCTATGGAGATTCGAAGCTTTTTAGGATTAGCCGGATATTATCGCCGATTTATCCAAGGCTTTTCTTCGATCGCTACTCCATTAACAGTGTAACATCCGGATACCCAGGTATCATATTTTATGTATTTTGTTGAATTTTAGAAAGGGACTCGGCGAGTAGGCGCTCAGACTCGCCAAGTGGAATCGCGTTTCTGCCAGCCTGGATTTAATGAAGGGACTCGGCGAGTCCACGCTGTTAAATGAAGCCCTAATTTTCGGGGCTTGTGCCCTATTTAAAGGCCCTTATGGCCGTCATTTGAGGCCACCTTGTTCCAAAGAAACCCTAGAGAGAGTGAGGAAGGCTTGAGTGCAAGAAAGGGGTTATAATCTTCATTTTGGGGTGATTTTTGCTAGAGAAAGAAGAGAGGATCCATCTAGAAAGTGAAGGGAGCTTGGATTGGAGCTAATCATCTTTAGATATTGTCTCTGTAGGTATAATCCCTTCTATTTCGTATTGATATGATAGATTTCATGATTTTAGGGTTTTTACCTCCCTTTTTTATAAGATCTAGTGAGTATGAGGTCCCCTTTGTGTTGATGATATCAGATCTGGACCTTGAGAGGTCCATAGAGTCACTACCTTCTAGCTTTTTGCAAGCAAATAAGCAATTGGAGACTAGGTTGCCATTTCTAGTGATATTTCTCCATTTGAGGCTTGATATGGGTTGCATGCACGTAAAGGTTGCACCTTTACGTGACTTTTGAATGTTAGAAGGATGGATCTACTGTTTGGTGAAGCAGATCTGACCTCAAGAGATCTTTTGAGAGTTTTCATGGGAGGAACTCGCCAAGTCCATAAGGGACTCGACGAGTCGAGTCGGGTTGCCCCGTGACTCGCGATCTGTAACGACCCGGGAGTATAGGGTTGACTCAGTAAGTCAAGTGAGGACCAGGGACGAGGAGGCAGGCATGTACTCGCCGAGTCACTCTAGTACACTCGGTGAGTCTGGTCAATGTTGACTGTTGACTTCTGTTGACTTTTAGGGATTAGTCAGTGTTTGGACTTATGAGCCATTAGAGGGGCAGAATGGTCTTTTACCCTTCTTAGAGAACTTATAGAGAGGAGTTGGCCTAGCCTTTAGAAGTTGTATTAATTAGAGAATTTATTTATGTGATTAGGTGAAGGCTAGTGTAATATTTCAGAGTTCGAGGTTTACCGAGTTACTCGAGGTGAGTCTTCTCACTATACTTTATCTAGGGTGGTAATTAGAGTTATGTGACAGAGTATATTGTATGCTTTTTCATGATGTGATTTCTATGTGATTTATGCTATGTATGTTACAGAGTTTACAGAGTTAGGACCGGAAGGTCCACAGAGTTAGGGCCAGAGGGCCCACAGAGTTATGGGACTGGAGGGTCCCACTGAGACACATTGACCAGAGGGTCAAACAGAGTTATAGCCTCGAGTGGCTAATATGTGTTGTGTGTGGTATTTTGGGGAACTCACTAAGCATTTATGCTTACAGTGTTTTGTGTTATGTGTTTCAGGTACCAGTGAGGATCGCAGGAAGGCGCCGGCATGATCAGTACACACTATTGGAGTTTTATATATTATGATCTTGGGATGTGTTTTTATGGATTTGATATGTGATACATTGGAATTCGAGAATATTTATGAATGAAATTATATTTTAAAAAGTGAAAAAATTGTTTTGAAATTGACGGTGTTACAAGTTGGTATCAGAGCCTTGGTTTGAGGGATTCGGGTGCATCTTCGGATGAATCTGAACTCAAACTGAGGAATTGAGAAAGTTTTCATAAAATAAACAAATTTTCTAAAAGAGTAAAAAGATTTTGAAAAGAGCAGAGCAGAGCAGTGTGTACGATCAGCTAGCGCCTGAACGGTGATTTCCCAAAATACCCTTACATTATGTGTTATAAGATGTGTTATGATATGATATGCATGCTAGAGTAGGCTATGTATTACTATTAGGACTAGAGTGGCCTGATATGTGATGCCTTAGCCTAGGAGTTACTGCTACTATGAGATGCTTCGAGAGTAAGTAGGTAGCAGCGAGGAACTTATGAGTGGTTTACTAGAGAGTAGCCTGAGTTTAGTGAGATATGGAGTACTGGTCACCTGGGATCCACGAAGGAGGACTTAGGGTGAATACTGATGCGGTGTGGACAGTAGTATAGGGCCCGTACTACTGAACACACCGGAGCAGTGCGCACTCTAAGTAAGAATCCTTTGGGTACTAAGAGAGCAAGTAGGGTCGAGTATCGATTGCGAATATACTCGAGCGAGTCTCTGATTCCTTTTGTGTTGTATTTCAGAGACATCATGGTTGGGACGCGCCATCACCCAGGGGGCAGTGGCACCAGTGGTACCAGTGATGAGGAGATCCGTAGGCTGATTCACGAGGAGGTGGGCGTGGCCATCCGAGCTGAGATACCAGAGATGTTCGGGTCTATCAAGACCACGTTGATCGAGACTTTTGATGAGCGGTACGCTGCTCTCACTAAGGCTGCTGTTGCTGCGGCCACTGTAGCCGTCGCTGCTGGCAGGCCGCAGGAGGGTGACTCGTTGCTGTACCGAGAGTTCAGCAACACGAAGCCACCAGAGTTTGATGGGACGCAGGATCCAATTGCTGCGATGAGATGGGTTTCTGATATTGAGGGATGCTTTTATACGTGTTCTTGTCCGGAGCATCTGAGAGTTCGGTTAGTGCTGAACCAGATTCGCTTGGGAGCGAAGGACTGGTGGAAGTTTGTGACAGCGCACTACACACCTGCAGAGTCTGCCGCAGTGACCTGGGAGAGGTTCACCGCTATGTTTCGTGATGAGTATGTTCCCCCGGTGGAGAGGGAACGTTTGGCCCAGGAGTTTCTGACCCTCAAGCAGGGTACTGAGTCTGTTACTGTGATCACCAGGATGTTCCATGAGAGGGCGATGTTTTGCCCTGAGCACGTGTCTACCGAGCAGGCACGTATGAGTCGGTATCTGAGTATTCTGAGGAGGGACATATGAGAGTTCGTGGCGAACTCGTCATACCGGACATTTGCTGAGCTTCAGGAAAATGCCCGGAAGAGGGAGATAGAGCTAGAGACTCAGGCTAGAGAGGAGGTGGAGTCTCAGGGGAGAGATCGGCGACCGGCACAGTTCCAGCCGGCAGCCAAGCGGGCCAAGCCCACCGATTCGAGATCAGGGAACCAGAAGGGCCGCACTTGTGGCAACTGCGGCAAGGGTCACGAGGGAGTTTGTAGAGCAGGGTCTTGCTACAAGTGTGGCAAGGAGGGGCACATGGCCAAGGATTGCCCCAAGGGGTTTGCAGTTTGTTTTCACTGCAACCAGACCGGACACCGGAAGGCAGAGTGTCCGCAGTTGCGAGGGTCAGCTCAGGGAGCTTCTCAGGGATCTGTCCCTGCTGCCGTGCGAGCTACGGAGAGTCGGCCAGTGAAGGCCGAGGCACCAAAGGCTCGCGGGAGAGCCTTCCAGTTGACAGCCGAGGAGGTCCGCGCAGCGCCCGATGTCGTGGCTGGTATGTATTCTTTCATCTCCTTATTTTTGGATTGTGGTGTTATGCTTATATTGTGTTATGCGTAGGTACATTTCTTGTGTGTTCTGTACCTGCTTTGTGTTATTTGACTCGGGTGCGAGTCGGTCTTTTGTGTCGTTCGCCTTTAGTCAGCACATCAGTACTCGTCGAGAGGCGTTGAGTCGACCTTTGCGAGTTTCCATAGCTGACGAGAGAGCAGTGTATGCCACTGATGTGATTCGACGATGTGTACTCGAGATCTTCCCCGTTGAGTTCCCG
Source organism: Lactuca virosa (assembly GCF_052849685.1). NCBI lineage: Eukaryota > Viridiplantae > Streptophyta > Magnoliopsida > Asterales > Asteraceae > Lactuca > Lactuca virosa. The sequence continues at coordinate 331,313,090 of NC_136426.1, read as the reverse complement.
GTTGATTTGGTCCCGATTGCTATGGGAGATGTCTGTGTCATCGTGGGCATGGACTGGTTGAGCAGATTTGGAGCAGTTATCGACTGCGAGCGACAACTGTTCACCATACGAGACCCTAGTGGGGGAGTTCTTACAGTTTATGAAGAGGATACCCGTTCTGGGTCGGCATTTTGTTCAGCCGCAAGAGCGAGGCAGAGTCTACGGCAGGGCTGTAGTGGGTTTGTGGCTTATGTGGTGGATACGAGAGTAGGTGCAGAGAGACCGAGGTCGGTCGATGAGGTCCCGATAGTGCATGAGTTCCCGGATGTTTTCCCCGAGGAGTTGCCGGGTATGCCTCCCGAGAGGCAGGTGGAGTTCCGTATCGATTTGGTTCTGGGGGCAGCGCCTATCCCCAAGGCGCCCTATCGCCTTGCACCTCCAGAGATGCAGGAGTTATCCTCGCAGCTTCAGGAGCTGCTGGGAAAGGGGTTTATATGGCCCAGTAGCTCGCCGTGGGGAGCGCCGATCCTTTTTGTCAAGAAAAAGGATGGTTCACACCGGATGTGCATTGACTACCGGGAGTTGAACAAGTTAACGGTCAAGAATCGTTACCCATTGCCGAGGATCGATGATCTGTTCGATTAGTTGCAGGGAGCGTCTTGGTTCTCCAAGATTGATCTGAGGTCTGGATATCATCAGATGAGAGTGCGAGATGAGGATATCCAGAAGACGGCGTTTAGGACTCGTTATGGGCATTACGAGTTCGTGGTGATGCCCTTCGGGCTCACCAATGCACCAGCAGCATTCATGGATCTCATGAACAGGGTGTGTAGACCGATGTTGGATCGATCGGTGATCGTGTTCATCGATGACATATTGGTGTATTCGAGATCCAGAGAGCAACATGAGGAGCATTTGAGGGAGATCCTCGGATTTCTGAGATCGGAGAGGCTTTACGCTAAATTCTCCAAGTGTGATTTCTGGTTGCGAGAGGTCCAGTTCCTGGGACATCTCCTTAATCAGAATGGGATATTGGTCGATTCGGCCAAGATTGAGGCGGTAATGAGCTGGGAGGTGCCGAGGACCCCCACCGAGATCAGGAGTTTTCTAGGGTTGGCCGGCTATTATAGGATATTTATTAAAGATTTCTCTAAGATCGCCGTGCCTCTCACCAGGTTGACCCGGAAGGGCGTTACATTTTCGTGGGGTCCTGAGCAGCAGGCCTCGTTTGAGACTCTTCGCCAGAGGTTGTACGAAGCCCCGGTGTTATCCCTTCGAGAGGGAATGGAGGATTTTGTGGTATATTGTGACGCATCGATATCAGGGTTGGGTGCAGTGCTTATGTAGAGGGGGCATGTGATAGCATACGCATCGAGGCATCTAAAGCCTCATGAGACGAGGTATCTCACTCATGACCTGGAGTTGGGGGCTGTGGTGTTCGCTCTCAAGATCTAGCGTCACTATCTGTATGGGGTTCGGTGTACCATATACACGGACCATAAGAGCTTGAAGTATTTGATGGATCAGCCCAACCTGAATATGCGCCAGAGGAGTTGGTTGGACGTGGTAAAGGATTACGATTGTGAGATCCTGTACCACCCGGGCAAAGCTAACGTTGTAGCTGATGCCCTGAGCCGTAGGGCGGAGAGTGCCCCGATACGAGATGTTTGCTTGAGATTGACAGTGATGACTCCGGTGCTGGACACCATTCGGGAGGCCCAGGCAGAGGCCGTGAGACCAGAGAACCGCAAGAAGGAGCGGGTGATTGGGCAGGCACCTGAGTTCGTTACCGATAGCCGTGGGCTTATGACCTTTCAGGGTCGGGTTTGGGTGTCATATACGGGCGGAACTCGCATCACTTTGATGGAGGAGACGCACATATCGAGGTTCTCGATCCATCCCGGGGCCACTAAGATGTATTTGTACCAAAAGAAAGATTATTGGTGGCCCTGTATGAAGAGGGATGCCGCGTGGTTTGTGGAGAGGTGCTTGACCTGTCGCAAGGTTAAGGCCGAGCACCAGCGTCCGCATGGCAAGTTGCAGCCGCTTGATATTCCCCAGTGGAAGTGGGAACATATTCCATGGATTTCATCACCAAATTGTCGAGGACCGCGAGGGGTGTCGATGCAATTTGGGTGACCGTCGATCGGCTGACGAAGAGCGCGCATTTTCTTGCCATCAGTGAGAGCTCTTCTGCTGAGAGGTTGGCAGAGTCATATGTGCGGGAGGTGGTATCGCGTCATGGAGTACCGATCTCGATTGTGTCAGATCGAGATGTACGTTTCACTTCCAGGTTCTGGAAGAAGTTCCACAAGGAATTGGGTACGAGATTGCATTTTAGTACCGCCTATCACCCCCAGACGGACGGACAGAGTGAGCGGACGATTCAAACGCTCGAGGACATGCTCCGAGCATGTGTGTTAGACTTCGGAGGAAGTTGGGACACATATCTTCCGTTGGCTGAGTTTTCCTACAACAACAGCCACCATTCGAGTATTGGTATGCCTCCCTTCGAGTTGTTGTATGGGAGGAGGTGTCGGACTCCCATTTGCTGGGGAGAGGTTGGCCAGCGTGTGATGGGTAGCACTGAGATAGTGCTTCGGAAGACAGAGAAGATACAGCAGGTTAGACAGAGGTTACTGACGGCCCAGAGTCGTCAGAAGAGTTACGCGGATAGGCGACGATCCGATCTTGAGTTCCAGGTGGGACACTTCGTACTCCTGAAGGTATCTCCTTAGAAAGGAGTGATCCGATTCAGGAAGAGGGGCAAGCTGGGGCCCCGGCACATCGGTCCGTTCCGGGTGACCGCGAGGGTGGGCAGGGTAGCATATCAGTTGGAGCTACCTGCGGAGTTGAGCCAGATTCATGATACTTTCCACGTGTCTCAGTTGAGGAAGTGTATAGCCGATGAGTCGGCGGTGGTGCCACTGGAGGATATTCAGGTGGATACGAGCCTGAATTATGCGGAGAGGCCAATCGCAATTCGGGATCGGGAGATCAAGGTTCTGAGGAACAAGGAGGTGTCACTGGTGCAGGTCCAGTGGCAACATCGGAAGGGGTCCGAGCTGACCTGGGAGCTGGAGTCGGAGATGCGGGAGCAGCATCCAGAGTTGTTTGCCGAGCAGGACTTCGAGGGCGAAGTATGATTCTAGTGGGGGAGAATTGTAACATCCGGATACCCAGGTATCTTATTTTAAGTATTTTGTTGAATTTTAGAAAGGGACTCGGCGAGTAGGCGCTCAGACTCGCCGAGTGGAATCGCGCTTCTGCCAGCCTGGATTTAATGAAGGGACTCGGCGAGTCCATCTGTGGACTCGGCGAGTCCACGCTGTTAAATGAAGCCCTAATTTTCGGGGCTTGTGCCCTATTTAAAGGCCCTTATGGTCGTCATTTGAGGCCACCTTGTTCCAGAGAAACCCTAGAGAGAGTGAGGAAGGCTTGAGTGCAAGAAAGGGGTTATAATCTTCATTTTGGGGTGATTTTTGCTAGAGAAAGAAGAGAGGATCCATCTAGAACGTGAAGGGAGCTTGGATTGGAGCTAATCATCTTGAGATATTGTCTCTGGAGGTATAATCCCTTCTATTTCGTATTGATATGATAAATTTCATGATTTTAGGGTTTTTACCTCCCTTTTTTATAAGATCTAGTGAGTATGAGGTCCCCTTTGTGTTGATGATATTAGATCTGGACCTTGAGAGGTCCATAGAGTCACTACCTTCTAGCTTTTTGCAAGCAAATAAGCAATTGGAGACTAGGTTGCCATTTCTAGTGATATTTCTCCATTTGAGGCTTGATATGGGTTGTATGCACGTAAAGGTTGCACCTTTACGTGACTTTTGAATGTTAGAAGGATGGATCTACTGTTTGGTGAAGCAGATATGACCTCAAGTGATCTTTTGAGAGTTTTCATGGGAGGAACTCACCGAGTCCATAAGGGACTCGACGAGTCAAGTCGGGTTACCCCGTGACTCGCGATCTGTAACGACCCGGGGAGTATAGGGTTGACTCAGTGAGTCAAGTGAGGACCAGGGATGAGGAGGTAGGCATGTACTCGCCGAGTCACTCTAGTGCACTCAGCGAGTCTGGTCAATGTTGACTGTTGACTTCTGTTGACTTTTAGGGAATAGTCAATGTTTGGACTTATGAGCCATTAGAGGGGAAGAATAGTCTTTTACCCTTCTTAGAGAACTTATAGTGAGGAGTTGGCCTAGCCTTTAGAAGTTGTATTAATTAGAGAATTTATTTATGTGATTAGGTGAAGGCTAGTGCAGTATTTCAGAGTTCGAGGTTTACCGAGTTACTCGAGGTGAGTCTTCTCACTATACTTTACCTAGGGTGGTAATTAGAGTTATGTGACAGAGTATTTTGTATGCTTTTGCATGATGTGATTTTTATGTGATTTATGCTATGTATGTTGCAGAGTTTATAGAGTTAGGACCGGAAGGTCCACAGAGTTAGGGCCAGAGGGCCCACAGAGTTATGGGACTGGGGGGTCCCACTGAGACACATTGACCAGAGGGTCAAACAGAGTTATAGCCTCGAGTGGCTAATATGTGTTGTGTGTGGTATTTTGGGGAACTCACTAAGCATTTATGCTTACAGTGTTTTGTGTTATGTGTTTCAGGTACCAGTGAGGATCGCGGGAAGGCGCCAGCATGATCAGTACACACTATTGGAGTTTTATATATTATGATCTTGGGATGTGTTTTTATGGAGTTGATATGTGATACATTGGAATTCGAGAATATTTATGAATGAAATTATATTTTTAAAAGTGAAAAAATTGTTTTGAAATTTACGGTGTTACAAACAGCGTTGACCCACAAAGGAGCTACTTATGCTTGGAATGAGAAGCATAAGGAAGCCTTTGAGAAGTTGAAGAAGAGATTGTGTGAAGCACCGATTGTTTCGTTACCCGAAGGAGTTGATGACTTCGCAGTCTATAGTGATGCCTCTGGAGTTCGGTTAGGATGTGTTCTGACCCAAAGGGATAAAGTGATAGCTTATGCATCGAGGCAATTGAAAGAGCATGAAAAGAACTACCCCATTCATGGTGTGGAGTTGGCAGCGGTAGTATTCGCCTTAAAGATATGGACGCACTATCTTTATGGTACTAAATGCAAACTTTTCACTGATCATAAGAGTCTTCAATATCTCTTTAATCATAAGGAATTGAACATGAGGCAACGGCGCTGGCTAGAATTACTCAAGGACTACGACTGTGAGATACTTTACCACCCTGGTAAAGCAAATGTTGTTGCTGATGCTCTTAGTCGGAAGGTAAATCTTGAAAAGAAAAGGCCAAGAGCGTTGAAAATTGAAGTTGTCTCTACAATTGTGGAAAGTATAAAGAAAGCTCAAGAGGAAGCTTTAGAGAAAAATGACCGGAAGGAGGAACGTTTGGGTAAAACGTTGGTGTTTGATACAAACGGTCAAGGACTGAAGGTATTCAAAGATAGGATTTGGGTACCTAAGACGGGAGGAGTAAGAGATCTTCTGATGGAAGAAGCTCACAACACCATGTACTCGATTCATCCCGGCAGTATGAAAATGTATAGCGATCTAAAACCCTATTACTGGTGGCCGACGATGAAGCTCGATGTTGCTAAGTATGTGGCCGAGTGTGTAACTTGTGCTAGGGTTAAGTCACAACATCAGAAACTGTATGGGAGTTTAAAACCTTTACATGTACCCATGGGTAAATGGGAAGATATTACCATGTATTTTGTGACTAAACTTCCAAGAACAAGGAACGGTCACGACATGATTTGGGTGGTCGTTGAGCGCTTCACTAAGAGTGCGCATTTCATAACAGCCAACGAGAAATTGTCTATGGATAAACTTGCGAATTCTTACGTGAAGGAAATTGTGAGGCTTCACGGTGTTCCGTTAACGATTGTATCTGATCGTGACAGCCGTTTTACCTCAAGGTTTTGGAGGAGTCTACAAGAGGAATTGGGTACCAAGTTGTGTTTGAGTACAGCTTACCATCTGCAAACTGATGGTTAGAGCGAACGAATAATTCACACAGTGGAGGATATGCTGACAGCATGTACCCGGGAATTCCAAGGTAACTGGGATGAACACTTACCTCTAGTATAATTTTCCTATAATAATAGTTTCCACTCAAGCATCAAGATGGCACCTTATCTCGCTTTGTATGGCGAAAAGTGTCGAACGCCGTCATGTTGGCTGGAAGTTGGGGAAAAGCAGTTTATGGGACCTGAAATAGTCCATCAGACTGCCGAAAAGTTGAAAGTGATTAGGGAAAGGATGTTAGCAGCTCAAGCTCGACAAAAGAGTTATGCTGACAAGAAAAGACAACCGATATCCTTCGAAGTTGGACATTCGGTTTTACTTAAAGTCTCGCCGTGGAAGGGACTTATAAGATTTGGTAAAAGGGGAAAGTTGAGTCCAAGGTTTATTGGACCATTTAAAGTTCTTCAGAGGATCGGGAATCAAGCTTACAAGCTAGAATTACCGGAAGAACTGGAGGGTATTCATAACACCTTTCATGTGTGTTATTTGAGAAAGTTCACGGGAGATGTACCCGACATAATTCCCATTTTTGAATTAAGGTTGGATGAAAACAAGAGGTTGATTGAAGAACCTGAGGCAATCGTTAACCGTAAGACTAAGAAGTTGCGACGCAAGATGGTCGATTTAGTGCTTGTGCGTTGGAAACATACGAATGGGCCAAATCTCACCTGGGAAACGGAGAGTGACATGATGAGTCGCTACCCGCAGTTGTTTGTTGATGTGTGATTCTGGGGACGGAATCATCCTAAGGGGGAGAGAATTGTAAGGCCCGTGTTTCTAGGATAGGCATTAATATTGATATGATAGTCTAGGTTAATCTTTGTAACTCATTTTGAAGAAATGAAAAGGAATTATGTGAGTATTATGTGTTTTATGTGTTTTATGCTTAATTACTAGGAGTTAATTAATTAAGAATAAAAATGAGCGTCGAAAATAAATATTAGATAAAGTCGATATCTATTAAGAAAGTTGTAGTGGTCGTGACAAGGATTACAGATATATAAAGAATACCAAGATCCGAGTTATAACGAAGAAGTTATGACCTGTCGAAGTTTCACGACAAAACCGACACGGTGCCGAATGTCGTAAAAAGTGAGTTTTTGATAAACTACTTTTTGGCCTTAGTGATCTAAACGAAAGTCGTAGTGTTCGTTAAACCGAGAGTATGTATAAAAAGAACGCCCAAATCTGACTTCGTATGAGGAAGTTATGATTTTTCGAAGTTTTAACTTAGTAGTAGACAACTAAAAACTCGAATTTAGATCGAGTGATATTTAGCCGACACGACCTAAACGAGAATCGAAGGTCTCGTCAATAGTAGCACAACGGTAAAAAGACAGACGAAAACGGACGTCGGATGAAGAAGTTATGAATTTTTAACGGATTTCATGTCCCGGTCTGTTAAAAATAATAATATAAAAATTAAAGTCAAAATTAGCCGACTAAGTATAAACGAAAGTTGTAGAGCGTAATTTTAGAAGTTTTGGCACGAAAATCGAGAAATAATGTCAAAACCGAGAAAATTCGCATACGTGGACTTCGGCCACCTCATCCTTGCTTAAATCATGCCACGTGTCCGAAATTGTTGTGTAATCAGAAGCGTGTCCGAACCGGAGAAGCCATCCGAAGTGGTCCAATAAGAATGCGACGCGTGCCTTCTGATGGTCCATCTGAGCTTCGCAGGGTGCCACGGACCCCCCCTCCTCGGACCCAGACTTTGGTCCACTTAGAAGCTACCACCGAGCCCCTCGCATGCGCAGCCCACGTGACCCCTTCACGTATCTAATGCCACCGGGAAGCCTCTCAGCCGTCCGATCAGCAGCCTCGGCCCCTATAAATAGGAGGGTGCGAGACCTCGCAGGTATATTTTGGAAAATTGTCACTTTTAGCCCCTTTCTTCATATTTCATTCATTTTAACATCCCCCAAAGCCCCGGTATCAATTATAACCCCCGGAATACGCCACGAAGTGCTCGAGAAGCCCAAAAAATTTATCTTTTCGGTTTCGAAGCCCGACCTTCGCAGAGCCCGGTTTCTCAATAAAACTCCTGGTTTTATTAGAAACGAACGTTTTAGGAAACGAATTGCTGCCCGATTTTCATGAAATCATGTGAGTGTGTAGTCACTTTCATCTTACACCTAGATATGAAGTATTTTCTATAAAATACGTGTTATGTGTAATTATATTAAGTGTTTATTTGAGGTGACGGTTGAGCAGATGTTTTATACAAGTTTTAAACTGTATATATGTATTTTATCTACAAATATGTTGGGTAGAACACGGGTAGATGAAATAGTCGATGTGTGTTAAAATGGTGAGAGGCCTCGATGTTGTTGTTGTTGTTGTTGTAGTCGTCTAGCGGAGTATAGATGACGACCACAGACCTTTCTATACAGTCCAGTGGCACACTAGCAGGTTCACAACTTGTAGGTGTTGATGAACTAAATGTTCATTGGCGTACTCCATCCCCCTCATGGTTGCCTTTAGGACATGTACGGCTGAGGAGTCCCCTTAGCAGTAGTGTCCATCCCGATGATATTTCTTAGGCTAGGTCCCTTGTGATAGGTGTTTAGGGACGTAAAGTGAGGACAACGGGAATGGGTAATCAGGGTTATTATTGATTGGTGAACTTAATAAGTTTATTATTATTGTGGGTTGAAAACCCTATATGCTTACCAGGCTCCAAAGCCTGACCCACTCAGCTTTTTATGTTACAGGTAGTGGACCCCGAGCATAGTTGGAGGACGATGAGAGATTTTTGATTATAGGCCAGTAGTTGTAAATAACTGTTGTAAGGCTTATAATGTCTTGTTTATGATTTTGATCTGTATCGGAACATGACATCCCGAGGTTTTGATATGAAATGAAACTATACATTCCTAAAGAAAGGTTTTGATAAACTTTTATCATGTTTTGTTTTGGGGACGAATTCCGCAACATCTTTTAAAAAGATTTCTCTGATTTTATTTTAAAAAGCATAAATTAAATCGGTCTTTTCTGGCCGAGAAATTAGGGGATGTCACACATGGTAAGCCCATGCATCTTATAAACCCCATTTTATAGCCTTTTGAGCCAAAAACCCCATGCATGGACATCAAGTTCGTAGGTTTACGTATAAAAGGGGCCCTAGGAGGTTAGATCTATGATTTGGATGCATTAAGACCCAGTATAATCGACTGTTTCGTCTTGGACAAAGAGGGACTCGACAAGTCACTTGGGTGACTCGGCAAGTCGGGATGCTTTTTCCCCCAAAACGTCTTCTGGGAATGGTTTTGGTTCAGTAGAAGGAACACTCAGCCTGCTAGGGGTTTGTCTTGGACCTGGAAATCATAGGACTTGGCGAGTGTATGAACAGACTCGGCGAGTCCAAGGCAATCTCCCAACTTATGAAGACGGACTCGACGAGTTCAATGGGAACTCGGCGAGTCATAGACTGAACATCTTCTTATGGATGAAGATGAACTCGGTGAGTTCAAGAACGAACTCGGCGATTCGGTTGAAGATAGTCCTATGTGTTGTTGAAGGCGAACTCGTCGACCTCTTGCCAGACTCGACGAGTAGGAACGGGGTTATGGCATTTTGTGTGTCACATCCCCTAATTTCTCGGCCAGAAAAGACCGATTTAATTTATGTTTTTTAAAATAAAATCAGAGAAATCTTTTCAAAAGATATTGCGGAATAGGTCCCCAATATAAAACATGATAATGTTTATCAAAACCTTTCTTTAAGAAATATATAATTTCCTTTTATATTAAAACCTCGGGATGTCATGTTCCGATACAGATCAAAAGCATAAACAAGACATTATAAGCCTTACAACAGTTATTTATAACTACTGGCCTATAATCCATAAATCACTCATCATCATCATCCGACTATGCTCGGGGTCCTCTACCTGTAATCATAAAAAGCTGAGTGGGTCGGGCTTGGAAGCCTGGTGAGCATATAGGGTTTTCAACCCACAATAAATAAATTTATTGTACTTAAACATCAATCAATCAACCAAATTACCCCAACCCCATTATCTTATTAATTTCTTAAGGGTTTACCCTAAGATTCAACTATCATTCCTTCCTAAGGATTCATCCTAAGGAATAGGCACAAGGTCACACCATCACCAAGGTTTATACAACAGGGGCTAAATTCATAGCTATTATTTATTAACAGTATTCACCCCTGTCATACATGTCAATGGGTTTTTAGAGTACTCCAAATGAACATATAGTTCATTACACCTACAGGTTGCGGGCCTGCTAGTGTTCCACAGACCATCTAGAATAGTCCATGGTTGTCATCCCTACTCTGCTGAATGATGGGGGCCAACATTTTGGGTAAGTGATTCTCTCAAATTTCACCACTCACCCTCAACTCATGATCAATATTACTGACCATCTTCTTTATCCAACTCACCTATCATCACAAACCCATTATTTCATCTACCCATGTTTTACCCAACATTTTTGTAGATAAAAATACATATACAGTTTAAATTATTTAAAAACATGTATAAATCACACCTTCAACATCCAACTCAAATAAACAAACAATAAATATTCACACATCACATATTTTATGTAAAATACTTCGTATCTATGTGTAAGGTGAAAGTAACTACACACTCACCTGATTTAATGAAAATCGGGTAGCAATTCGTTTCTTAAAACGATCGTTTCTAATAAAACCAGGAGTTTTATTGAGAAACCGGGCTCTGCGAAGGGTCGGGCTTCGAAACCGAAAAGATAAATTTTCCGGGCTTCACGGGCACTTCGTGGCGTATTTCGGGGGTTATAATCGATATCGGGGCTTCGGGGGAAGTTAGAATGAAAGAAATATGGGTTTAGGGGCTAAAATTGACAAGTTTTCAAAATACCCCCGGGAGGTCTCGCACCCTTCTATTTATAGGGGCGAGCCTCCTGATCCAACGGCTGAGAAGCCTCCAGGTGTGCTGATCCGAGGACTCGTAGGGGATGGCTCGCATATGGCTCGCACATGGCTCGCACCTGCGAAGGCTTGCTGGCAGCTCCTTACTGGACCGAGGTCTAGGGTCCGAAGTAGAGGCATCGTGGCATGCTGCGAGGTTTCGGTCTCGTGCAAGAAGGTACGTGTCGCACCGCTATTGGACCACTTCGGATCAGATCAGGTGCTCGGATGACTCAGCAGCTCAGACACGTGGCTTGCCTGATTCACCCATTTCAGACACGTGGCACGTTCTAAGCGAGGGTGACGTGGCAAATCGTGACTATGCGAATTTTCTCGGTTTTTGTGCAAAAACTTCTAAAATCCATAACTTTCGCATACGAGCTCCGTTTTTGACGTTCTGTATGTGCACGCGTAGGTAAAATTACGCTCTACAACTTCCGTTTAGACTTCGTCGGCTAATTTTGATTTAATTTTTATATTATTATTTTTAACAGAACGGGACTGGAAATCCGTTAAAAATTCATAACTTCTTCATCCGACGTCCGTTTTCGTCAGACTTTTTACCGTTGTGCTACTATTTATGAGACCTTCGATTCTTGTTTAGGTCGTGTCGGCTAAAAATCACTCGATCTAAAATTCGAGTTTTTAGCTGTCTACTGCTAAGCTGAAATTTCGAAAAATAATAACTTCCTCATACGAAGTCAGATTTGGGTGTTCTTGTTATACCTACTCTCGGTTTAACGAACACTACAAATTTTGTTTAGATTACTAAGGCTAAAAAGTAGTTTATCAAAAACTCACTTTATACGACATTCGGCACCGTGCCGGTTTGTTGCGAAACTTCGACAGGTCATAACTTCTTCGTTATAACTCGGATTTCGGCATTCTTTATATATCTGTAATCCTTGTCACGCCCACCACAAGTTTCTTAATAGATATCGGCTTTATCTAAAATTTAATTTTTGACGCTCATTTTTATTCTTAATTATTTAAACCCTAATAATTAAGCATAAAACACATAATATTCACATAATTCCTTTTCATTTCTCCAAAATGAGTCACAAAGGTTAACCTAGACCATTATGTTAATATTAATGCCTAGCCTAGAAACACGGGCGTTACAACTCTCTCCCCCTTTGGATGATTCCGTCCCCGGAATCACACAACGACAAACAACTACGGGTAGCGACTCACCATGTCACTCTCCGATTCCCAGGTGAGATTTGGCCCATTTATGTGTTTCCAACGCACAAGCACTAAATCGACTATCTTACGTTACAACTTCTTAGTCTTACGGTCAACGATTGCCTCAGGTTCTCCAATTAACCTCTTGCTCTCATCCAACCTTAATTCAGAAATGGGAATTATGTCGGGCACACCTCCCGTGAACTTCCTCAAATAACACACATGAAATGTGTTATGAATACCCTCCAGTTCTTCCGGTAATTCTAGCTTGTAAGCTTGATTCCCGATCCTCCGAAGAACTTTAAATGTTCCAATAAACCTTGGACTCAACTTTCCCCTTCTACCAAACCTTATAAGTCCCTTCCATGACGAGACTTTAAGTAAAACCGAATCTCCAACTTCGAATGATATCGGTTGTCTTTTCTTGTCAGCATAGCTCTTTTGAGCAGCTAACATCCTTTCCCTAATCTCCAGCAGTCTGATGGACTATTTCAAGTCCCATAAGCTGCTTTTCCCCAGCTTCCAGTCACCATGACGACATTCAACACTTTTCCCCATACAAAGCGTGATAAGGTTCCATCTTGATGCTTGAGTGGAAACTATTACCCTAGAAAAATTCTACTAAAGGCAAATGTTCATCCCAGTTACCTTGGAATTCCGGGGTATAGGTTCTCAGCATATCCTTCAACGTTTGAATCATTTATTCGCTCTGACCATCGGTTTGCGGATGGTAAGCCGTATTCAAACACAACTTGGTACCCAATTCCTCTTACAGACTCCTCCAATACCTTGAGGTAAAACGGCTGTTACAATCGGATACAATCGTTAACGGAACACCGTGAAGCCTCACAATTTCCTTCACGTAAGAATTCGCAAGTTTATCCATAGACCATTTCTCGTTAGCGGCTATGAAATGCGCATTCTTAGTGAAGCGATCAACGACCACCTAAATCATGTCGTGACCGTTCCTTGTTCTGGGCAGTTTAGTCACAAAATCCATAGTGATGTCTTCCCATTTGCCCATAGGTATAGGCAAGGGTTCTAAACTCCCATATGGTTTCTGATGTTGTGCCTTAACCCTAGCACAAGTTACACACACTCGACCACATACTTTGCAACATCGAGCTTCATCGCCGGCCACTAGTAATAGGGTTTTAGATCCCTATACATTTTTGTACTGCCGGGATGAATCGAGTACATGGTTTTGTGAGCTTCTTCCATCAGAAGACCTCTTACTCCTCCCGCCTTAGGTACCCAAATCCTATCTTTGAATACCTTCAGTCCTTGACCGTTTGTATCAAACACCAACGTTTTGCCCAAACGTTCCTCCTTTCGGTCATTTCTCTCTAAATCTTCCTCTTGAGCTTTCACAATTGTCGAGACAACTTTAATTCTCAACACTCTTGGCCTTTTCTTTTCAAGATTTACCTTCCGACTGAGAGCATTAGCAACAACATTTGCTTTACCAGGGTGGTAAAGTATCTCACAGTCGTAATCCTTGAGTAACTCTAGCCAGCGCCGTTGCCAACTCCAGACCTTTAAGGCGAATACTACCGCTGCCAACTCCAGACCATGAGTGGAGTAGTTCTTTTAATGCTCCTTCAATTGCCTCAATGCATACGCTATCACTTTATTCCCTTTGGGTCAGAACACAACCTAACCCAACTTCTTTAACAACGAATGCGTTACTTCTATTGATCGCTTTGATCAGCTTTTACTTCAATTCGGCTTAAGTCAACTGCTACATCGAACTTGGTTCTCTGAACCACATAACAAACTCATCGTAGTGGGACTCAATTCGATATGACCACTAGGGTCGGAATAACAATCATCTTCTTAGTCATTACCGAAACGATGGTAACGATAGACTAGAATAAGAAGGAATCAATTACGAGTTCCTTGGTAACCTTGTGACTTTCCCTGATCCAAGTGTGAGTCCTGTGCTTCCAGTAGTATAGATCTCTACTACTATTCACACCTACTCATACTCGTCCCAAGTACTGTCTCGCAGTCCCCAAGTCCTAAAATCACGAAACAATTTAACACATAAGAATGTGTCCAATTAATCATAAAATTTTCCTAGACTCTACTAGGACTTCTTCCATGCGTATCTTCAATCATCAATTCTTCTTCAACTTGGTTGGTGATGGAAATTCCAGACGATTGGGACAACTTCAAAAATTACACCAACCATTCCATTCATCAGATGACAAAACTAGGGTTTATATTATTTCCTTGAAACGATTACACAAAGGTTCAAGTTTACCCTATACTATGCCTCTAATAGGATAAACTACAAGTTACTAACTACATTGCTACTTTATGTCTTAGTTTTGGGAACATAAGGTCCTTACTCATGATCCCTTATATTTCCATCTGCTTCATTAAGGATCATTTGGAATGACTTTGGTTTTGGTTTTGGTGGAACATTGGGCATTGCTGCCTCCTTCTTCTTTGGGCAATCCCTCAAAATATGCCCTTCTTCATGGCACCCATGACAGACATTATTAGTGCAGGTGCATTTATTGGAATAATGCCCTGGCTTTCCACATTTGTAACAAGTGAGTTCCACGCTGCATTTCCCAGCATGTTTCTTCTTGCACCTGTCACACCACTTGGCTTCGGCTTCACCTCCGAATTTTCTCGAACCAGCCTTCAAGAATTTGTTCTTCTTATTGGAACCTGAAGTTCCTTCAAACTTTCTCTTTTCACCAACTTCAGCCTTGCTGGCGGCTCTCCCCTTTATCATATCTTCAACAAACTTGGCAGCCCAGATAGCTGCCTCCAAAGTAAGTGCCTGACGTATTGGCACCGCATACTCCCATGGAAGTCCCTTTGCGTACCTGTCAATTTTCGCCAGCTCATCTGGGACAATACGCAAAGCAAACTCCATTTTGTCTGTGAAGTTATTCGTATACTCGTCAACGGTCATACTCTCCTTCTTCAACGTTAGAAATTGGTTTTCTAACTCAAGTACTTGCGCTTAAAGTGCACCAAGAACTCTGCCCAAGTCATTTGCAATGGCTCATTAGGGCTTAAGGTTTTCTCCAATGTATTCCACGAACGAGCAGAACTACCCCTGAACTGACGCACTGCAAAGGTAGTTTGTAACTTGCCTTGGCAATCACAAGTCATGAAAGCCAACTCCATTTCCGAGATGCAGTCCATTACTCCGACAGGATCTTCTTTTCCAGTGAAGGTCGATGGCTTGCAAGTCATAAAGTCCTTATACTTGCACCCATTTCCCTCCACTCTACCCTCATGGTTATTCCTTCCAACCATGAGCGGTTCACTATGACCAACCGATCTGCTGTTGTTCCCTTCTTCATATCGATCGTCATTTAGTTCACGTTGTTCAACAGGAACTGAAGGTTCATCCCTGTTGTTCAGCAACATTTGCCTCAACTCCTCCCTCTGTTCAGCCATCATGGTCTGAATCACAGCTCGTACTCTAGCCATGGTGATGGGTTCGGGTGCAGTTCCTACTATAGGCACCTGTTCCACCACTTGAGGTTGAGGTTGTTGGTTTCTGTTTGCATTTCCTGCTCCACTTTGAGTTCTTGCCATTACAATCTATATACCGAATAAGGCGAATTTAGGTATTTATCCTTGTTAGACGTGTCAATTCCCTTATCACTCCGAAACGTTTACATGTTAGTTCTAATCTCGTAATCATACGCTTAGAATCCTATACACATAAGGTTCCCAGATCCGGTCGGCAACAGACCATAGATCCGAACAAATAATGGCATAAATGGCAACATATAGCATTTAGCACATAAAGGCATTTTAGGCACCTTTCCTAAAATAAACTAGTGCTCGTGTCTAAAATATGGTAGACACTCATCTCACAATCATCACTTAGCATTCTAAGTTTAAGTCTAGAAATCCTACAATTTCTTAGTTCGCTTAAACTAATGCTCTGATACCAACTGTGACATCCCCCAATTTCTCGGCCAGAAAAGACCGATTTAATTTATGCTTTTTAAAATAAAATCAGAGAAATCTTTTCAAAAGATATTGCGGAATAGGTCCCCAATATAAAACATGATAATGTTTATCAAAACCTTTCTTTAAGAAATATATAATTTCCTTTTATATTAAAACCTCGGGATGTCATGTTCCGATACAGATCAAAAGCATAAACAAGACATTATAAGCCTTACAACAGTTATTTATAACTACTGGCCTATAATCCATAAATCACTCATCATCATCATCCGACTATGCTCGGGGTCCACTACCTGTAATCATAAAAAGCTGAGTGGGTCAGGCTTGGAAGCCTGGTGAGCATATAGGGTTTCAACCCACAATAAATAAATTTATTGTACTTAAACATCAAGCAATCAACCAAATTACCCCAACCCCATTATCTTATTAATTTCTTAAGGGTTTACCCTAAGATTCAACTATCACTCCTTCCTAAGGATTCATCCTAAGGAATAGGCACAAGGTCACACCATCACCAGGGTTTATACAACAGGGGCTAAATTCATAGCTCTTATTTATTGACAGTATTCACCCCTGTCATACATGTCAATGGGGTTTTAGTGTACTCCAAACGAACATATAGTTCATTACACCTACAGGTTGCGGGCCTGCTAGTGTTCCACAGACCATCTAGAATAGTCCATGGTTGTCATACCTACTCTGCTGAATGACGGGGGCCAACATTTTGGGTAAGTGATTCTCTCAAATTTCACCACTCACCCTCAACTCATGATCAATATTACTGATCATCTCCTTTATCCAACTCACCTATCATCACACACCCATTATTTCATCTACCCATGTTTTACCCAACATTTTTGTAGATAAAAATACATATACAGTTTAAATTATTTAAAAACATGTATAAATCACACCTTCAACATCCAACTCAAATAAACAAACAATAAATATTCACACAGCACGTATTTTATGTAAAATACTTCATATCTATGTGTAAGGTGAAAGTAACTACACACTCACCTGATTTAATGAAAATCGGGCAGCAATTCGTTTCCTAAAACGATCGTTTCTAATAAAACCGGGAGTTTTATTGAGAAATCGGGCTCTGCGAAGGGTCGGGCTTCGAAACCGAAAAGATAAATTTTCCGGGCTTCACAGGCACTTCGTGGCGTATTCCGGGGGTTATAATCGATACCGGGGCTTCGGGGGAAGATAGAATGAAATAAATATGGGTTTAGGGGCTAAAATTGACAAGTTTTCAAAATACCCCCGGGAGGTCTCGCACCCTTCTATTTATAGGGGCGAGCCTCCTGATCCAACGGTTGAGAAGCCTCCAGGTGTGCTGATCTGAGGACTCGCAGGGGATGGCTCGCACATGGCTCGCACCTGCGAAGGCTTGCTGGCAGCTCCTTACTGGACCGAGGTCTAGGGTCCGAAGTTGAGGCATCGTGACATGCTGCGAGGTTTCGGTCTCGTGCAAGAAGGTACGTGTCGCACCGCTATTGGACCACTTCTGATCAGATCAGGTGCTCGGATGACTCAGCAGCTCGGACACGTGGCTCGCCTGACTCACCCATTTCGGACACGTGGCACGTTCTAAGCGAGGGTGACGTGGCAAATCGTGACTATGCGAATTTTCTCGGTTTTTGTGCAAAAACTTCTAAAATCTATAACTTTCGCATACGAGCTCCGTTTTTGACATTATTTATATGCACACGTAGGTAAAATTACGCTCTACAATTTCCGTTTAGACTTCGTCGGCTAATTTTGATTTTAATTTTTATATTATTATTTTTAACAGACCGGGACAGGAAATCCGTTAAAAATTCATAACTTCTTCATCCGACGTCCGTTTTTGTCAGACTTTTTACCGTTGTGATACTATTTACGAGACCTTCGATTCTCGTTTAGGTCGTGTCGGCTAAAAATCACTCGATCTAAAATTCGAGTTTTTAGCTGTCTACTGCTAAGCTGAAACTTCGAAAAATCATAACTTCATCATACGAAATCAGATTTGGGCGTTCTTGTTATACCTACTCTCGGTTTAACGAACACTACAAGTTTCGTTCAGATTACTAAGGCTAAAAAGTAGTTTATCAAAAACTCACTTTTTACGACATTCGGCACCGTGCCGGTTTGTTGCGAAACTGCGACAGGTCATAACTTCTTCGTTATAACTCGGATGTCGGCATTCTTTATATATCTGTAATCCTTGTGACGCCCACCACAAGTTTCTTAATAGATATCGACTTTATCTAAAAATTAATTTTTGATGCTCATTTTTATTCTTAATTATTTAAACCCTAATAATTAAGCATAAAACACATAAAACACATAATATTCACATAATTCCTTTTCATTTCTTCAAAATGAGTCACAAAGGTTAACCTAGACCATTATGTCAGTATTAATGTCTAGCCTAGAAACACGGGCGTTACATTGTGGATGTGGGAACTCGACGAGTTGGCGGGCCAACTCGGCGAGTCGAGTCAACCAGATGTTGACTTTAACCAAAAGTTGAATTTGACCATGGATTTGACTTTGATATTGATTGGGATTTAGTGACCCTTGTAAGGGTTACGAGTATGAGTTGATAACTTAGAAGAGTTTTCGTGTAGGGATTGAGGAGTCGGGGAGGGTCGATTTTCATACCGAGATCAGTGCAGACACTACGCGATAGTGAGGTGAGTTACCTTCCAGTAGCGGTCGGTCTACGGTCACAATGCCGGCCCACCAGAAGGAGCTGTATATTAGATTAATGTCTTTGTGATATTCATCTAGGTTTGCTACTACCTGATATGTTAATGATATGATGTTATGTGGTAGTAGTAGGAGGTGAAATAGTCCTCGTATCTCGGTCGTTAGGACCGAAGGATAGGTCGGGCACCCCAGACATGCCTGACAGTATGATTATGTTATGATATGTGTGATAGTAGTAGTAGGGGGTGAAATAGTTCCCGGAGTTCGGTTGTTAGGAACGAAGGGTAGGTCAGCACCCTAGAATGGCTTGACATGGTTAGGTCAGCACCCCATAATGGCTTGACATGGGTAGGTCAGCACCTCAGAATGGCTTCACATGGGTAGGTCAGCACTCCAGAACTGCTTGACAGGGTAGGTCGGCACCCCAGAATGGTCGGACCGGGTAGGTCGGGCACTCCAGAATTGCCCGATAGTATGTATGCTATGTGATTGTATGGTATGTGGTATGATGGGGGAACTTACAAAGCTTCGTGCTTATAGTTTTCAGTTTTGTTTCAGGTACCTCTTCAGCGAAGGGGAAGGAACCGGCGCGGTAGCGACACATCACACTCACACATGATTCTGCATCGAGTTTTCTGGAATTGTACTCTGATTTTCATTACTTTTGGTGATTTGGTTTTGAGATACGATATTATGGTTTGATGGATTGATTTAACAATGGCGATGTTTTGGTTAACTATTTTATAAATTACTTAATTAAAATGAAATTTTTGGCCTTGAAAATTGGGATGTTACATGAAATCTCTCCCAAATTTCTCCAAGTATGTGAAATCTCTCCCAAATCTCTCTATGTACCTTCCTCAGTCGAAAACAGCCCAAAACCGAAGGAGAAAACCCAAAAGGACCCTCTTGGTCCGAAATGCCCTAGTCATTTCGGAACTCCTCTTACTTCGGATAATCTCAAAAGCAAGATGTAACATCCGGATTTCCAGGGACATTATCGTGTATGTTAATCTTTACATTTGAGGAGGGACTCGATGAGTTGAGGGACTAACTCGCCGATTCGAGTCGAGTTGATCGCGTGAATTTAATGAAGGACTCGACGAGTCCGAGGAGGGACTCGCCGAGTAGGTGCTGGGCAAAGAGACCCTAATTTCCCGGGTTTGAGACCTATTTAAAGGAACTTATAGCCTTATTTACGGCTACCCTTCCCTGAGAGCAAACCCTAAACGTGTATGGAGAGCTATGAGAGTCTTAGAAGCTAAAACTTGGAGTAAGCTAGTGCATCTCTTGAGGAAAAGAGGAGATCACCCATCAAGGGAGCTAGAGAATCAGTGGATCTGGTGTAACTTCGTGCAAGGGCTTGAGTAAGAGGTAAAAGCTTGCACCTTTCTTGTTATTTGGCTTAGATCTTGTAGATATGGAAGATTAGGGTTTCTTCCACCATTTTTGGGACTTTGTATGCATAAGGTCTCTCATGAGGCCTAGACTTCAGATCTGGACCTTGTGAGGTCCAGAGAGTCCAAAGATTATAGCTTTAGTTAACCATAAAAGAGTTATTGTGGTTAATCATCCTTGTTAGAGTTATATTGGCATTATGAGCCTTATATGCCATGTTTAAACGTAAAGCTTGCAGCTTTACGTGACAATCGACCCTCAGGATGGTAGATCTAGTGTTTGGGGTGATGGATCTGCCTTAAATCGTCTGAATGAACATTTTATCTGAATGAACTCGCAGAGTCGATGAGCCGACTCGACGAGTTGGTTAGGGTTTGTCCCGAGGAACCGAATCAGGCGATAGCTCGACGAGTTGGGGGTCAACTCGACGAGCTGAGCTGGACTGTCATGAGCTTTCTGAGGAAAGTAAGTGGACTCGACGAGTCGCAAGGGTGCACTCGGCGAGTCGGGTCAGACATGGACTGTTGACTCGAGTTTGACCTCGGTTGACTTTGGGGCTTTGATCAACATAAGTAGTAGAGACCATGGAGGGATAAAATGGTCTTTTATCCACTTCAAAGAGTTAAAGAGAGGAAGAATAGCCTTTGGTCATTAGAGTTGTGATTAGAGTATCACTTAGAGATATTCATCCCTTGTGTTAGGTGGAGGCTAGTTCGAAATCCGGGAGCGGGGTCTTTACTTGCTGCTGGTCAGGTGAGTCTTCTCACTATACTTTACCATGAGTGGTAATTAGAGTTATGTGACAGAGTATCGTGTATGCTATGTATGTGATGTGCTGCACTACATTATTTCTATGTGATTTATGCTGTGTGTATTCCAGAGTTTACAGAGTTAGGACCGGAAGGTCCACAGAGTTAGGACCAGAGGGTCCACAGAGTTAGGACCAGAGGGTCCACAGAGTTAGGGCCAGTGGGCCCACAGAGTTATAGCCTCGAGTGGCTAATATGTGTTATATGTGGTATTTTAGGGAACTCACTAAGCTTCGTGCTTACCGTGTTATATGTTATGTGTTGCAGGTATCTTAGAGGATCGCGGGAAGGCACCGGCTTGATTGTACACACCAGAGAAAGAGTTATGTTTTGAGGATCCTGGCTTTTTAATGGATTTGTGTTTTGTAATTTGAATAAACGATATTTCCATACAATTTGTTATGAAAAGTATGCGATTTTAAAATGAAAAATCTGTTCGAAAAATTACGGTGTTACAAGTTGGTATCAGAGCCTTGGTTTGAGGGATTCGGATGCACCTTCAGGTAGATCTGGACTCAAACTGAGGATTTTAGAAAAAATTTCAAGGAAATGATTTTTCTAAAACGAGCAAGAGTTTCTAAAAGAGTACGAGTTGGAGCAGTGTGTACAATCAGCTAGAGCCCGAACGGTGATTTCCCAAAATACCCTTACGTTTGTATTATGAGATATTTATGAGATATGCTATGAGATATTATGCATGCTAGCTATAGTGTAGGTATTTCATATGTTAGGACTAAAGTGGCCTGATTTGTGATGCCTTAGCCTAGGAGTTATTGTTATTTGTGATGTGCTTTTGAGCATGTGTTGAGTAAGAGTATCCAGCAGGAATCCTCTAGAGAGGGATTTGAGTAGAGGAGTAATCTAGGAGAGATACCTAGATGATCATATGAGGAGTCTACTGAGAGAGTAGTCAGATGCCCGCGTGGGGTAAAGTTGCTTGAGTTCGGTGGTATCCTTTGAGTATGAGGAGAGCAAGTGGGTAATAACCTATAGTGGTTTTGCATGTTGGTAGAGATTATTCGATGCTCGAATGCTGCTTGCTTCGTGCTTTGTGGAACTCTTGATGATGAGAGTCAGCTACTAAGTGAATATGACGATATTCAGGAGGTAGATGGCTGGCATCATAAGGAGTTCTTCAGCAGCTGATGGCGGAGAAGTATGAGAATCTAGGAAGAGCCTAGGAAAGGGTGACCTTAGTCAGATGAGTACGCTGACAGAGTTGGATATTTCACAAGAGGAGCGAACACGCATGACGGGGCTAGTGATTGAGAAGGCCGAGCAGCTACTTAGGAACTCGGGGATGGTCCGTGTGGAAAGTATGGGTAGATGTGGCAGGTAGTATGGGCCCGTACTACTGAAAGCAGAGGACCCATACTCGATACAGGGAACATTCCGGAGGTTTTAAGTAGCAGATCGAGAGGTGATTTCATGGTTTGAGTACCATGATTTGTAGCAGATCGAGAGGTGATTTCATGGTTTGAGTACCATGATTTGTAGCAGATCGAGAGGTGATTTCATGGTTTGAGTACCATGATTTGTAGTAGATCGAGAGGTGATTTCATGGTTCTAGTACCATGATTTGTAGCAGATCGAGAAGTGATGTCATGGGTCGAGTACCATGACTCGTAGCAGGTTGAGAAGAGATAACATGGTTCGGGTACCAGGATTCATAGCAGATCGAGAGGTGGCCACATGGTTCGAGTACCATGACCCGTGGCGGTTAGTGTTACTGGTTCTACCAGTTATTCCATTGAAATTGGTTAGACTGAGATCAGATGTGAAAGAGTATGGGGCCAGAGGGCCATGATGAACGAGTTTAGTGGAGCATCCCTTGAGAGGGAAATTGAGTTAGCTCTGAGTGATTGTTGGTGAGATGCCAATTGGAGTCGCAAGACTCAAGAATGAGTAGAGATGGCGGTTATGGAGGATTACGGCATGAGTTGAGCAATCAGCCGATAACGGAGATGTCACCTTCTGTGACATGGATGGTATTATTTCCGTTTCCTGTGGGAAACATAAGAGGTGTTGAGAATTTGGTTTCCGAGATTGGGGGTAGAACCCTACGGGTTAGCATTGATGGTGACCTTCCATCAGAGTATTTGGGCAGTATGTCTGCCGAGAGGTAATGTTAGAGCAAGAGCAGGTTGTGAGTCGGGACAGAGATGGTTAAGGACCAGGATACACCCTATTTGAGCATAGTAGGGCATGTATTAGCTGGAGCGGCGGACGATCAAGAAGAGGATATTGGGGCGGTGGCTCTTATTGTCTATGATGAGTATTGAGTGTGGTAATGAGGACTCCACTCTTATTACAACCCATGTGATGGAACGTTGGTTGAAGAGTCGAGGATGAGGAATATGATAGTTCATTATTTTCAGACTGAGAGTCAGGGCTACGACTGGACAGTTGAGATGTCCGGTAGTGGGATAATACGAGGTTCGGAATGACTAGAGGTAGTCATGATGAGAGGTTTCTGAGGACTTCATCGGAGATTCGGGGTATTTGGAATTGCTCGATCCCATTCGGGGAGATCATCGAGCATTGCGTATCACCTTCCAAGAGTAGGTGCGATGGTAGTGGTAAAAGTAGTATGTGTGTTAGATTGTTGGCGAACCAATTGGTGATGGTTCGAACCCTGAGTGGGGGAGAACCGGGTACTTTTGAGGAGATCCGAGATTTGTTCAATAGCGATTAGAGAACTGGATAGAGAGGTCTGCGGTGCGGATTCCTAAAGACCAGGGTTTTTGGTGGTCAAGGAGAGGTGCAGAGTGAAATAGTGCATGTGGCACGTGTTTGAGAAAGGATGAGAGTCTCCACGGCAAGTGGCCGTTGGTTGGAGACCTTGTGGTGGTTAGGAATCCTTCAAGGTTAAAATGGTGAATTCGAGGTGGTTGGCTTGTGAGGTTAGTTCGGTGGTTGAGAATTTCTGGTTCAGAGTATGGTCTATTATATGCAGTATGGGAAGAGAAGAAGTTGATTGGGCAACCAACTTCAGGGTCGTTATGAGTATTCTTGCATGAGTTTTGAGCAATAGAGGAGGAAGTTTCGGATTGTCATGTACGTGTTCTGAGTCGTTGGTAAATTCTCCGTGTTTTAATTTGGGAGATAGAGTATTCCGGGGTTACAAGAGACACGAGAGAAAGACCGGTTGCGAGATTCCGAGGAAGCAATGCGATATCTGAGTATGGGATCAGTGGTAGAGTCAAGATACGACGAGGCGTTGTGATGGTATTCCGGGGTATCCAAGTTCAATGTCCTAAATCTCGGATTATTTTGAGTTTGAGTTTAAGGTGACGAGTGGTGTATCAAGTGTCTATGGTTCCGGTGGGGGGCCCTTCAGCTAATTGACATCAAATGGATTTATTTGAGAAAGTGAATTGCAGTGAGACAGAGAGGTTTTGTCACGACAATGGTCGTCCGAAGTAGTGATGCTTAGCCCGGATGGGTGTGTGTGTACCTATCTATGCTGGGCTGCAGAGCATGAGTTAATGATCGCAGTATGGTGTCAACCTGAGGATGAGATTGTGAAGTGGTAAGAGTAAGTGCGGTAAGACTTCATGGAGCTGCAGTTTCAATGAGTCAGTGCAGAGAGGTGTGGTGATGCTACGGGGAGCCGTAGTACTCACTATTCAGTGAAAGGGTGTGGTGATGCTACGGGGAGCCGTAGTACTCACTATTCAGTGAAAGGTTATGGTGATGCTACGAGGAGCCGTAGTACTCACTATTCAGTGAAAGGTTGTGGTGATGCTATGAGGAGCCGTAGTACTCACTATTCAGTGAGAGGTTGTGGTGATGCTACGGGGAGCTGTAGTACTCACTATTCAGTGAGAGGTGTGGTGATGCTATGGGGAGCCGTAGTACTCATTATTCAGTAAGAGGTTGTGGTGATGCTACGGGGAGCCGTAGTACTCACTATTCAGTGAGAGGTTGTGGTGTTGCTACGGGGAGCCGTAGTACTCACTATTCAGTGATAGGTCGTTGTGATACTGCGGGGAGCCGTAGTACCCACTAGTCAGCTTAGTCAGCGAGAGAATGTTGTGATGAAGTGCTCTCTGATCAGAGCTTGACGCAGAAGAGTTTTAGGCTTGGGTAGCCCTAATATTTGAGTGTGTGGAAGCCTGGGGTCGAACCAGGGGCGAGACTGGGGTCTCCATGTTTGTCGGAATTCGTTATATTCTGAATTGAGTAGTGGTTTTCGTGGCCAAAGAGAAGTGGATCAGTGAGGTTCGCATGGGTTGCGGGTCATGAGTCATGAGTTGAGTGGTTCGTTGGGGCGAGTGGTTCCAGCTCTGGGTCAGATTGAACTCACGAGTTTGAGTTTGGCTCTGGTAGTGCATTGAGTAGGCAGAATGAGATTCCGGATTCAGAGCTGAATTTCATTTGGAAAGGGGTATTGCTCCTATCTGGTGCCTTAGACCTGAGTGGGTCAATTCGTTGGGGTGAGAAAACCGTGAAATGCATGGAACTAATGAGTAGTAGACGACAGAGGTCGAGATTGAAACCTTTGGAGGTTCGTGACTTGTGTGTCACACTGGGCCGAGATAGCTAGTGTGAGGAAAAGCGAACTTCGTGACTTGTGTGTCACACTGGGCCGAGATAGTTAGTGTGGGAATGAAGTCAGTGAGGCATCTTGAGCTGTGTAATGGGTAACCTTTGGAGGTTCAACTGTGGAGTCAGAAGTTGACCTTGTGCTCAGTATCAAAAAGGGGTATGAAGAATGAAGCTGGGACTTGTGATTGTGATGTCTCAGGACACTTCTGAGCGAGCCTGGTTATTCTCTTGTGTTTGAAGGGCAGAGTGTTGAGGATTCTTTGTTCGGATGGGTTCTGATAGCAGTCTAGTGTATGATCCCTGGTGGGGTGTGGACCCTTCCGTTTCTTGGAGCGTGATTTGGATCATTAGCATGATTATATGAGTGAGCGGTAGCCGATTGTTGAATTTGGTCTTGTGAGAATCAGAGGTTCAGTGAGTTATCAGGGTTTGATATTCGAGGAGCGAATATCATGGTGATCGCTGGAGTAGGCGGTATGGCGGCGGTTCAGGCCACTAGAGCTTCCGGATAGTGGGAATGAGTATATTAGCGACGGGAGAGTTGGTTCAGTTATGGTCTTGGGAGTTTTGTGTGGTTTCGGGTGTCCATAGAGAAAGATATCGGTGTAGTATGAGATCCTTTCGGTGGTGCCTTTTTGGGTTGATGATTTCATTATGTGAGTGGTTAAGGAGTGATTTCGAGGGCGAAATCTAATTCAAGTGGGGGAGAATTGTAACATCCGGATTTCCAGGGACATTATCGTGTATGTTAATCTTGAAATTTGAGGAGGGACTCGACGAGTTGAGGGACCAACTCGCCGAGTTGAGTCGAGTTGATCGCATGAATTTAATGAAGGACTCAACGAGTCTGAGGAGGGACTCGTCGAGTAGGTGCTGGGCAGAGAAACCCTAATTTCCCGGGATTGAGACCTATTTAAAGGAACTTATAGCCTCATTTGCGGCTACCCTTCCTTGAGAGCAAACCCTAAACGTGTATGGAGAGCCATGAGAGTCTTAAAAGCTAAAACTTGGAGTAAGCTAGTGCATCTCTTGAGGAGAAGAGGAGATCACCCATCAAGGGAGCTAGAGAATCAGTGGATCTGGTGTAACTTCATGCAAGGTCTTGAGTAAGAGGTAAAAGCTTGCACCTTTCTTGTTATTTGGCTTAGATCTTGTAGATATGGAAGATTAGGGTTTCTTCCACCGTTTTTGGGACTTTCTATGCATAAGGTCTTTCATGAGGCCTAGACTTCAGATCTGGACCTTGTGAGGTCCAGAGAGTCCAAAGATTATAGTTTTAGTTAACCATAGAAGAGTTATTGTGGTTAATCATCCTTGTTAGAGTTATATTGGCATTATGAGCCTTATATGTCATGTTTAAACGTAAAGCTTGCAGCTTTACGTGACAATCGACCCTCAGGATGGTAGATCTAGTGTTTGGGGTGATGGATCTGCCTTAAATCGTCTGAATGAACATTTTGTCTGAATGAACTCGCCGAGTCGATGAGCCGACTCGACGAGTTCGTTAGGGTTTGTCCCGAGGAACCGAATCAGGCGATAGCTCGATGAGTTGGGGGTCAACTCGACGAGTTGAGCTGGACTGTCACGAGATTTCTGAGGAAAGTAAGTGGACTCGACGAGTCGCAACGGTGCACTCGGCGAGTCGGATCAAACATGGACTGTTGACTCGAGTTTGACTTCGGTTGACTTTGGGGCTTTGATCAACATAAGTAGTAGAGACCATGGGGGGGTAAACTGGTCTTTTATCCACTTCAAAGAGTTAAAGAGAGGAAGAATAGCCTTTGGTCATTAGAGTTGTGATTAGAGTATCACTTAGAGATATTCATCCCTTGTGTTAGGTGGAGGCTAGTTCGAAATCCGGGAGTAGGGTCTTTACTTGCTGCTGGTCAGGTGAGTCTTCTCACTATACTTTACCATGAGTGGTAATTAGAGTTATGTGACAGAGTATCTTGTATGCTATGTATGTGATGTGTTGCACTGCATTATTTCTATGTGATTTATGCTGTGTGTATTCCAGAGTTTATAGAGTTAGGACCGGAAGGTCCACAAAGTTAGGACCAGAGGGTCCACAAAGTTAGGACTAGAGGGTCCACAGAGTTAGGGCCAATGGGCCAACAGAGTTATAGCCTCGAGTGGCTAATATGTGTTATATGTGGTATTTTGGGGAACTCACTAAGCTTCGTGCTTACCGTGTTATATGTTATGTGTTTCAGGTATCTCAGAGGATCGCGGGAAGGCACCGGCTTGATTGTACACACCAGAGAAAGAGTTATGTTTTGAGGATCCTGGATTTTTAATGGAGTTGTGTTTTGTAATTTGAATAAACTAGATTTCCATACAATTTGTTATGAAAAGTGTGCGATTTTAAAATGAAAAATATGTTTGAAAAATTACGGTGTTACACAAGAACAAGATCTGGTTGAAAACTAAATTCTCAACTTCTCTCTAGAGTTTTAAGTAAGTTTCTCCACTCGTCTAATTTTTATACAATTTCCAAAATGAATCCATATTATTTTACTCATAATAATATGTGGTGATCACCTTTAGGACAACATTCCACCCAGGAAGTTCCTCATCTCAGCCAAAAGCTTAGGCTTGAAAGCTTCACTCCATCACTCCAAACAACTCATCAACCAACCCAAGGTGAGCTTCATACCCATATTTTTTCTAGATTTCTATTGTTTTTGGGGGAGAATACAAGTCAAAGTCTTGTGTAAATCATGATCTATTTGCTTTTGTGTATGCATGCCATCTTTCATATGCTTAAGTATGAAAACCCTTATAAATAGTCCAAAAACTCGAGATTTTGGTTATGTCTCAAGCGTTTGGATTATACCTAACAAATCACGTCTGGAATCAAGAACTACCATGTTACCAAGTATAAGTCACGAAATTTCATAACAACGATTATAGGGATTTGCTTCAATATTTGCCTGAACAAGTTGTTGGACAAAATATTTTGAAAAATGATTAAAATATGGGAATAATAATATTTTAGATCATTTTTGGCCAAACATAAATACAAGGGTTATCTTGGAATATTATGTCATACTCATGACTTTTTACCAGATTAACAAACTATTTGTGATTATTTATAATTATTTGATATAAATAATTTTATCAAGGAAAATATACGAAACCAGAGTTTCCGTGACAAAAAATTTTGATGGGTTTTATGTACAACAAATAAACTAGAAAACAATTCCTAAGTTCACATGCAACCTACTTTGGATCTAGGTTTTAACTATTGAACATACAACTTTGAATTGCAAAACAAGAACCCTAGAGGAGAGAGGCTAATTTCGAAATTAACAAACTAGGGTTTAGGGTTTACATACCTTTCAATTGTTATAGCAAACAATTGATATTCCTTTGGTCTTGATCTTGATCTTCTTGGAAGCTTTAGCACCACAAGTGTAATGCCTCTAATGGAATCACACCCAAACTAGCAAGAAGGAAATTAGAAGAGAGAGGGGAGAGGGAGTATGCAAAATCTCGGCCTTAGGGTTTCTTCAAAAGAAAGAGTGACCAAAAACATGAACCAGGAGGCTCCTTATATAGCTGAGGGATCTAGGGTTTAAGGGAAACCCTAGTTATCCTTTGCTTAGGGCCTAAGCAAATCCAAAGGCCTTATCCAAGCCCCTATGGACGAAATTATTAGGGTTTCCCCTAAAGATTTCGTCCACCCTCTTCCAAGGGGGTTCTAGAGCCTTCCACTCAACTATTAGATAATTGCAAACTAGTCCCTGCACCTTATAATTAATTCTTTTAACCCCAAAATCAATTTTGATTAATTTCTGGCTAACAATTAATTAAACATAATGATTTCTAATTAATATATTAATCCATTAACATATTAATAAATCATTTATATATATATATATATATATATATATATATATATATATTAATTTATTAATCTTATAAATTAATATCTCTCCTTTCATAATTTCCTTGTCCAGTTGCTAGGTTGAGGGCAACCCAAAAGGATTGTGCTGCTATCAATTCAAGTACATACCAATTATAGTTATGGGCTTAGACACCTAATCCAACAAATTTTGCATGTCATAAACTGCTGTCGTAAAACATTCAGGAACATAAGTAATGTTCTATATGTCATAAAACAGAAAATGCGTGTCATAGTCTGCAGTCATAAATTTACACAAATTATAACTTGACACTTTTTCTCTTGACTAATATGGGCCTAAGCCGACAATTTATAGAAAGGAAAGACCATTTTTATCGATTCCGATAATGTTGGGTCATTTTGATAAACGTTCAAAATGACTTATTTCTCAATAAACGAAACGGAACGAACACGAGCACCCAGTTAACAAGCACAATAAACGATATGGAACGAGAACCATATTTCTATTCAATGAGCACGAATTTCATTATTTATCTAACAAATAATGGATTACAAACGATTGCTCAAAAGGTTGTTAATATTCTAGTCAGACAAATCTCAAAAGTACCTAAATATAAAAATATTAGTGTACATCTAAAGTCCTGTAAGGAGTTATAGCTAGAGTCTCCTGGAGGGAGAGCGGGAATTTGTGTATAGATTTATACGGGGTTGACACCCCGCACCTTCGTTGTTCGCTACATCTAGACAGGCCGGTCTAGGGTGACAAATGTCTTTTCCAAAACGAGGGCGTCTGAGAAATGCCAAAACAGGCTTTCGTCATATTAGTATGGTTTTTACGACTCACTAGAATATGTTATGTTATCTAGAAATTTATGCAAGGAAAAACCTAATCAATAAATTTTGGAACGTTGTGTCTCCTGTCCTACACATGATAAGTGATGGTCTGCATTTGTTGCGTTGACTGTCCTTTTTCATGGCGTAGAACGTCCACAATTGCCATGTTGATTCTTTCATCTAACAAGTATTGAGTCCTAATACTGCTATTTTACAAATCAGAAAACGTAGGACTTATTAGAAAATGTTTGTAAACGATTTTTGAAAACGATAAACTAACACACACACACATATGCAAGTTTACACAGTTGGAAACAGAACTTACGATGTTTATTAGCAGAAAATATAGGATTTTTTGGAGAAAACAATTTTATACGATTCCGATAATGATAAACTAGAATGCACACTCGATTTTACTCGACAAGAAAAACAAGATTTACAACTATATTCTCTTTTGAAAATAGGGGATTTTCTGGAAACGGTTGACTATTACTATTCAAAAGAAATATTCTCGAACACAGCTCGCCTTCACAAATATCACTACTTTTCAAAATCACTCCTTATAAGGAGGAACAAAAGTAACGACATGCACATATATATCCATGATTTTCAAAGCAAGGCTTCAAACAATTTCATAGAAAATATCGGATTTTCTGAAAGTATAATAAGAACGATTCTAAGCAAGTGTAAACGATTTTATAAAAAAATTCTTATGAACTCACCAACTTTTTAGTTGACGCTTTTCAAAACGACTTGTATTCTCAGGGATCTATAAGCAGGTAACAAGGGACGCGGATGCAGGACTATTTAGCTGTAGTTTGGAATTTTCTGCTTATGTCTCTTTTGTATAACTCGAAGAACAAATACAATATGTAAATAATGTAAGTTGGTTATCTCAATGTATGATGTTTGGATTGCTTTGTTTCATTTATATTCAATTGTTATGATACTGCACAATGAAATCACCCGCCTTCGGACGTTTCCGCCGTCTGGTCCGGGGGTGTGACAGATTGGTATCAGAGCATTTTTTATAGTGAACTGGTATATCTAGCCATACAAGATATACAACTATAAACACAATGGGAGTAAAACACACTCTACCTGAAAGTATACTTTAAAAAGACAAGTATTCTATAAAAGTATACATACCTACTAACACAGTATCATAACGAGGAGAAAACAAAAGTAACTAAAGGTTGAACATTACAGTCAAACCTAGGCAGTTATATAATCATATCTAGGATAAATATAGCATGATCAACTATATTTATTTGAGATACGGCCAACATGTTCTTGGGAGTGATGGTGGTGTTGCAACAAACCTAAAACCTACCAACTATGAGTACAAGAGAATATTAGAATCGAATATAAAGTTTAAAATACTATAGGAGTATTTTAGGATACTATAAACCCCTCCCACACCTAAAACTTTCCCCGTATATCTCGTACCTCGATTCTCGCACAAACAACGTAGTTGAAATTCCTCGCCGAGACTTCTACTACCCTGTCACGGTAAATTGCGGATGGGGCAAGGAGAGACCAAAAGAAGTCCATGAGGAAAAACCCAGAAGTGGATCATAAGGAATACCAAGAGATGAATTGTGAAAGGGAGGATTTCGACAAAGGGCCAAACAACGATGAAAGCGCCAAGGGAACTCATAGCAAGCTTATTCCTATTGGCAGAAGACCCTTTCACCTTTCTCTTCCCAGATACATAAACACCCCATATATGTACTCCTGGAATAGACATACCTAGAAACAAAACGATACCCACGCAAAAACGAGTTGAGTAATTAACTCCTATCCAATTCAGGGCGCACCTTCGCGAAAGACACCCCGATCGACAATCGACATGCACCGAACTCCGATAGCCAACACCCTCATGAATCAAGCATCACCTCCGTTTGGGCCACGGGTAATGCAAATTGACTCCTGGTTTCCAACTCTCTGTCATGGAATAATGGAGACCGTAAACAAAGCCCAGTATGCAACAATGTAAATCCGATCCCCCACAAGTAATAAGAACGACATTCCAAATACCTTGTGAAACCCACAAGTAGAACCAGAAAACTATGTAGACCATCTACACTTCTTAAAAGAGGAGGTGGTCATTTAGAGACCACAACTCATTGTAATCAAGGCTAGGGCAGCCTTAGCAGTGTAAAGAACACAAAAAAGCACTCAGGATATAAGTAAAAAGGCCAAGCACCTTGTGCGCCATGTCGATAAAAAAGAATCACCGCACTACTCGCCTTAGATTCATAATGCTTTTAATCGCAACCAGTAGTAGTAAACCAAGAGGAGTACACCCTCCAAGAATCCATACAACCAAATCCATTAACTATATTGCTAACTATGTGCTATTTTGACAAAATTAACGTCATGCAATATCTGTTTCCACTCTCTACCATAACTGCATCGTGGGGATGTAGGTTGACACGATTAACACCAGTACGTTAAGATTATACGAGTAAACCCACATGGAATTAACTACGAATACTTACAAGCTCACTTTTCGTGTGCAACAGATTCATGTCTTCCCATGAAGATAACCAGTACCCCAATAGTGCACCGGCCCGACGAATAGACTCCACCATTTTCCAAGCCACTGTAACAGCTACCGTGGCAGCTGTCATCGCATACTTCAATGCCAACAACACGAACGAAAATGGAAGCAGTATCGATAAATTCAACCGTAACAACAACCAAGGAAACCAACGGAGGACAACTCGCCAGTGCATCCTAAAACCTAAACCTAAGCTCAAGAAACGAAAGTTCAGAACCGAAAAAGGAGGCAGTTCGACTCAGAGGCTTACTAAAAGACAACAAACGGGATCAGTTCCTACCCCTACTAACCCTACTCCTCCCACATCGAGACAACCATACATTGGGAACAATCCACCCTGCAACAAGTGCAAATACCATCATTAGGGAGCCTTCCGGAAATTTCGTTGCAAAAGGTGCCACAAGATGGGGCACACCTCCCGTTACTTTAAGGCCCTGGCCCCATGCGTCACTGCAACCCTCGACCCAGGAGTAAGTTCAGTTTGTCATAAGTACGGTGCAATAGGACATTTCAAGAGAGATTCTCCAACGGAGATGACTAACGAAGGAGTCGACAACTAGACAGGAAGAGACGACAAGAGACCCTACCGAGATTTCTGGTACGTTTCAAACAATAAACTTTATGTATCGAATTTTCACATAAAGGTTTTGCCAATTAAAAACATAACCGAAAACTATTTCCCCATTCGAGCAAATCATGTAAGTCACAGAGAGACTAGAAACCCTAGCGAATGGACCATGATGGTTCCATACGAATGATAGTATCATATGTAGTTAGGATTCCACAAACTAAGAGCGTGCGATTTAACTTATTTTCCTGTCCCTGGGATGCATAAGTGATTAGGACAGCACCCCAAAATCAATTTAAAAATCCTAAGTATGTACGGTTAGGTCATATCCGTGTATAGTGGAAAAACCTGGCAGAATTCGGATTACGAATTCCCTTGCCTTAAAGCAGCACCTTTATGTCGCAAGAACACCTAACAAGCAGAAACAAGATAGACCCAATGGTAACCACGAAAACGAAACTAGCAACGATAAGAACATAAACATCAGAACACCTAACAAGCAGAAACAAGATAGACCCAATGGTAACCACGAAAACGAAACTAGCAACGATAAGAACATAAACATCAGAACACCTAACAAGCAGAAACAAGATAGACCCAATAGTAACAACGAAAACGAAACTAGCAACGATAAGAACATGAACACAGAACATCCTGTCATTCCTAGCAACCAATACTCCCCAAATCGACGTAACGCCTGATGTAACAAGGAGTCCAATGCCATCAGTCGGCACGGACAAGCTTGATTCTCACCTTACAAACCCCGAGCATTACAAATAGACTTTCGTCCTACTTCACCGGGTAACGAAACTCTTTCAGCCGATAATGACGAATCCCTAGGAACCAGACACCTAAGTCCTGGTGTAAGAAATACCACACCCTTCCCTAGCCCCAATAAATATGGAAAAATCAAGAAGCAACATGCATCAAGGGAATCCGAAAGGCTTCCAACCTTTCTCCAGAGATTCCCAAGGATTCCCTTGGAAACCTCAACCAAGTGGTAAACATAAATAAAATCGCTCCGACTCCTGGAACCACCCCAATAATCAAGCACCCGATACTACTTAGCACAGTTACAAAAACAGATAGTATCTGATCATAAGATCGACATAGTAGACAAGGAAACATCAGACCCAGTCCCTAACCACAGGAAACACCTATCTAACTCATAAGGAAGAAAGACGAGACTACCATCAGCACCACCGACTACGAATAAGCCAAACAAACCCATCCTCAAGGATTGATACTCCCTACCCCGAATCGGAGACATGTTCAACCGACAACGAGGAACTGGCTAAGGCCGACCTACCATTAGCTCGGAAAATTGTAGAAAGAAAACTCCCAAGATAGTCTAGGACTCATAAGGTTAACTACACCACACGCAAACTCCACCTTGGTGACCATAGTACCAACTCTTAATGCTCAGAAAACCCTACTCCTAGGACACCAGGATCCCGATCCCTAGGAGACAATTCAAAAGGTCTTGCCAAGATAGGCCCGATAACTCATAGTCTCTGATTAATCAAAGGACCCAGGCTTAAACATTCACATTCCATGTATTCAACGCTCATAAGTGTCAGACCACCGAAATTCTAGAAATTCCACCTGACGAGGTCAAGGTAAACAAGAACCCACATCCCGAAGAGAAGCATGTGTAATGGACATTTACCAAGTTTGGGATACCCACATGCCTCTAATCGAGTATTCATATAACAACAACTACCACTCGAGCGTAGGAGTTGCACCCCTCGAGGCCCTGTGTGGCCAGAGGTGCAGATCATCCTCTGTTGGGCTGAGGTGGGAGATACCCAGCCGACAAGATGACAAACGCCCAATAGCACACTTACTAAACCCGAGATTATTAGAGATACCACAGAAAGGATAGTCCAAACCCGAACACGACCCCAAGCATCGTAACGCCGACAAAAGAGCTATGCAAATAGCAGATTTAAAAGCCTTGGAATCCCAAGTAGAGGATCAGCGTATTATTAAAGATCTTCCCTCGGGGAAGGATGACACGATTTGAAAGAGAAGGTAAACTAAATCCCTGATGCATCAGACCATTCGAGATCCTTGCACGGATCGGTCTGGTAGCCTACAAAATCCAACTACCCTCCGAGCTTAGTGGTGTACACCCTATATTCCATGTGTCAAACCTAGAAAGTGTCTATCGGACAACCCTCCCGGTTCCATTAAACAAGACTAAAGGGAACTAGAACCTACTAATCATTGATTAGCCTATCAACTCAATGAACGGAAAGGTTAAGTACACAAAACGAAGCCATATCCTGATTGTGAAGGTTCGAGAGAACGCTAGACGTGAGTCGGAATTCACTTGGGAACGCGAAGACCAAATAAATTAGTACCTTCACTTATTCCCATATTCAGGACCCTATCTATCGAAAGAATTTCGGGACAAAATTCCCTCTAACGGGGGGATGATGTCACAACTAGCATTTTGGGCTAGGAAATTCCGCCCTCATGTAAGCAATAACTATTGTGAGACTTGTGCTAACACATTAAAAGTGTACTCTATGGTTCCTAATGGACCATGAAAAGATAGAATGCAAATCTCTCCATGTATCTCAAATCTCTCCCAAATCTCTCCAAGTATGTGAAATCTCTCCCAAATCTCTCCAAGAATATGAAATCTCTCCCTAATCTCTACAAGTATATAAAATCTCTCCCAAATATCTCCAAGAATATGAAATCTCTCCCAAATCTCTTTAAGTATGTGAAATCTCTCCCAAATCTCTCTAAGTATGTGAAATCTCTTCCAAATCTCTCCAAGTATGTGAAATCTCTCCCAAATCTCTCTATATACCTTCCTTAGTCGAAAAAAACCCAAAACCAAAGGAGAAAACCTAAAAGGACCCTCTTGGTCCGGAATGCCCTAGTCATTTCGGAACTCCTCTTACTTCGGACAATCTCGCGAGCCCGGAAGGGTGACTCCAGAATAAGCCTCTCATCCGGAAGGACTAGCCCCGCTTTGGAAATCCAAGTCGGCTTTGGAACCCTCCGGTCCGGTCCTCCGGAATTACGCAACAGACTTTGGAAGCTCGTCTGTTGACTCCGGATCTTGGAGAATGACTCCGGATTTTTGCTAAGAGGCTCCGAAACTCCTTTAAGTACTTCGGACCCTCGCAGGAGCAAGGCTACACTCCGGATTTTTGTCCATTTCAGACTTTTTCATCATTTTAAGACATTTTGATGTCGGGTATTCCTCTAAACTCGTATTTTTCATATCTTAGACCCCTTAAACCCCCATTTTATGCCAAAATTTATTATTTAAACATATTATATTAAATAACACCCAAGATTTTTAAAGGGATTCTAAGAGATAAGAGAGTTGACTCTATGATGCAACATTTCAACAAATTCCAAGATAATCACGGATAAACAAGCAATATCCTCCAGTGTCACAACCAGGAAATTCTATGCTTTTGTAAAGATTAACAAGGACAAAATTGTAAACAAAATCTGGAAGCATGCATGATGTTTATTCAATGACAACAAAATTACATCAAAAACTTTATACAAACACTTCAAATGGTCAACAAAAGATTGGAAACCCTAAAAATCCCGGTTTAAGTCCATTATGGACTAAGATTTCCTTATTGGGCCTAATGGACCAATAAGTTTCCACTTTGACTATTTTGGGCTTAGAACCCTTAAATGGGCTCTAATTGGACCCACTTTCATGAAACTTAACATTTTGAACCAAAATGGATCCAGAATGAATTGATTTACCTTAATGGGCCTAATTGGGCCATAATTAACCTAATTAGCTTTAATGGTCCATAAAACCCATTCTTTTATGCTAATTGGGCCGTGAACCATCCAAAGAAGTCCAATGGGCCGAAAAGTAATTATGGGCCTATGAAATTCGAACAAAGCTATGAATGGCCCAAGAAAACCCATTCTTCCCTTTTAAATCCCAACAAAAATCGGCCCATATATATATATATATATATATATATATATATATATATATATATATATATATATATATATATATATATATATATATATATATATATATATATATTTATGCAAAACAAAAAAAAAAGGAAATGAAGTGAATTATGTGCATGAGACACCTCACTATTGCATGGAGGGTATCCATGAACATCACCTCACCCTCTCTCTCCCCCCCCTCTCTTCTTATCCTCGGCCAAAGATAACACACACACACACACACATTTTCAAATCCTCTCCAAACCACCTTCAAGATCATCCTCCATCTTCCATCAAGATATCTCGAATTTTGCTTGAGTTTTTAAGGATCTTCATCAAGTTTTTTTCAACCTTTGGTAAGTTGGTATCAAACACAAACATCTACTTCCATCTTAATACTAAAACTCCTTCTTACATAGCTTTGTTTCATGATCTAATTCACTAGAATCCATCTAAGTTCGAAAGTCCCTCAAGGAGCTTGTTAGGGCCAAAAACAACACCATCTTCTTCCATTCTTCTTCAAAATCGAGAACAACAAGCAAAGGTGAGTTCATACCTCCTTGTTTTCGGTTTTTACGTTTTTCTGGGGGGAGAATACAAGTGTTATGTGTTGATCTATGTGTGTTTGCATGTTATATGTGATATCTTTGTTTTATGTTGTGAAAATGATGTTATTACATGTTATCTCTCGAGAATATATAGCTAAGGTGTGAAAGATTTATAAACAAAACACATAATAAACAACATACTTCATAGATCTAAGAGTCTTTGTGTGTAAGAAGTGAAAAACAAAGCAAAAGACTTTCATAAGTGTCATTTTTGCAAAAATAACAAAGATTTGGTTAAAAGATGTTAATTTCGGTTTTATAACGGTTATATGGTATCTATTTAAATAAAAACTGATTTTTATGAAAATAATACTTTTCAAAGGGTCAAAAACATAAAATTTTGTTTATTGGGCCAACATTTGGGCCTTACGGATTTTGGGCCCATATTTGCGAAAAATGAAGGTTTTGGGCTAAAAATGTAACATTATTTAAAGATCAAGCCATAACAGTAAATAAATAAAAAATGGGGCATAAAATAACATTTGTTTTAAATTTGGAACTATAAATGTAAAGTTTTTGGATTTTCGGCCAAAATTGTAAAGCTTGCGAAGTTTGGGTCAAAATTGTAAACTTTTTGCAAACAAGGGTCGAAAATGTGCAAGGATATAATTTCGGGCTGAAATCACAATTTAAATAATGATTAGGCCGAAAATGTCAAGAAAAATGAATTAAGGACCAAAAACATCAATTTTCATTAAAAAGGACTAAAAATGTCATTTTTATTTAAAAGGGGCTGAAATTGTAACATTTTGTGAAAATGGGACTGAAACGTTCAAATAAAGATTTTTGGTCAAAAATGTCACGAATATAAGGATTTATAATATATGGATATAAAAATTTATATTTCTTTTATAAAGCCATAATATCGTTATGAATCAAACGTCAGATGTTTTAGCTTCGTAATTAAACACCAAGTGTAAAACAAACTCAATACTTCATATATATATATATATATATATATATATATATATATATATATATATATATATATATATATATATATATATATATATATATATATATATATATCGATAAACGGAGAAATAATACAAAGGATTGGGCCTAATGTTACTCATTGTGCTTATTGGGCCTTCGTGGGCCAATTTCACGATTATTGGGCCCAATATAAAGAAAACATGTTTATTGGGCCTTGGTGACCCAATTACATGCCCAATGCGCCTTTATCAGCTTAAACATGCTATTGGGCCTTAGTGGCCCATTTGCATTGCTAATATGGCCCTAAACTTTTATCATATGCTCAATGGGCTATAACGCGTCTGTAGCATACTCGACTGCCTATAATAACATACATGATTAGTGGGTCACCGTTGTCCTCTTTCGTGTCTGTTAGGGTTACTTCATATTCACGTAAACATCAATCGGGTTGTAAAACAATGTTATTCAATTTCATTAGGATTTAGTGAGAAATAACGGGTGGCACCAATAAGTGTCGGCCGTAGCCTGTAGTTATAATCAGAGTCTCCTGGAGTGAGAGCGAGAGTTTGTGTATAGATCTATACGGGGGTGACTCCCCCACACCTGAGCTGTTCGCTACAGTTAGACTCGGCCAGTCTAGGGTGACAAAATCTTTAGCAAAACCGGGGTTTGGAAAAATGCCAAGACAGGTGAAATAGTCAGTATCATGCATGGTTATAATGACTCACATAGAGATCCATTACCATATCATCATTCATGGGAAATCAAATTCATACATGGCGGCTATACAATGTGATTTTATGCGATAATACAAATTACCATACTATTTTAAATCGGAAAATATCGGATTTTCCGGGAAATAACTTTATTCATTTAACATACATCAAATGCTATACAAAGAACTCTTTTGAAAGTCAGTCATTTATACATGTTTTGAAATCACGCATACACATACATGTATTGGATCATCACATCATATTGTGAACAGTTTTTATTACAAAAAATATCGGATTTTCTGGGTTATACAAACAATACAAACCATTTTATTTCAAACATGCTTATGAACTCACCACCATTATATATGTTGACCGTTTTCAAAATAACTTGTATTCTCAGGTAACAGATAAGCTGAAGAAAATTATCAAGTGTGTTAGGATATTATGTTTTGTGACTTTCAAACAATTCATGTTATGAATATGTAATATTTATACAATGTACTTGATGTGAACAATGACAGTTGTACTATGTAATGTTGGTGATGTATGTGTTTAGTTTCATGTATATTCATTGTGATGATATTTCAGTTTAAGTCACACGAGCCCTCAGACGTTTCCGCCGTCTGGTTCGGGGTGTGACAGGTTGGTATCAGAGCTTTGTTTATAGTAAACTAGCATATCTAACCATACATGATATGCAACAATAAACATAATGGGAATAAATAACTATGAACAAAAATGAAATTTCATACTTATGTGCTTATATTAAAAACAACAATATAACAACATTTAAAAGTCTTTGGAGGATTCGAACATTTTCGATTGTGCTCGGACAGTTATGAAGCCGTAATAGGGGTAAATGTAGCCTGATCAACTACATTCACCTAAAGTACGACTGTCATGTGCCCGGGTGTGATTGTGATGATCGATGAAACAATAACTCAAATTTTATGCCAAGAAGAGAAAGCATATAAAAACCAACGTAAACTAACTAAAATACTAAAGGAATAGTCTATGTGTAAATACTTATGCACTTTCGTACAGACGCTATGGCATGATTTCATCTTCCCGGGGACCCCTACTTCCCCAGACAAGGGAATACAGGATGGCTCGAACCCGAAGAAGACCTCGAGGAGGAGTCTGAAGAAGAACCCGAAGAAGACCCCGAGGAGGAGTCTGAAGAAGAACCTGAAATGGAAGTCCAGGGCTGACCTGTCGCGCCAGTGGTAGACTTGGAGGAAGAAGAACCCAGTGATGACGACGATGGTGATTCGGACGCGGAATCCGAAGTCATCAACACACCTTACCCGATTAGGGTGCCCACTCATCGGATGGGCCCAAATGGCCCCACGCCTCCATGGGGTGTTGATATTTGGAGATGGAGCAGGAAGCAGGGGCAGCGACCCCCATATGGGATGGCCAGGGAATTCTATGATCTGAGAGACGGAGGGCCAGTCGACCGGGAACTTCCTATCATGGTGAGGCGGTTACGGAACACTGGCAACCTAGCGCAGGACACAGTTGAGCAACTGAATCAGATGTGAGCCGCAGTGGCAAAAGCGGAACGAGAAACTCAGGAAGTAATCCATAACTTTCATGTACGTCAAGGAATTTGGGAGGATCGACTACGAGCCACAGAACGACAGGTGGCACGTCTTCAGGGCGCATCCACGTCATCAGCCCCACCACCCGACACATCTCGGAGCACTCCGGATCAGTAGACCTCCCTACTAGTGTTATGTTTCTTTTATGAGCACTACATTATGTATTGTCGACTCTATGTTTAAGTGATCACACTACTCATAGAGTCGTTATGCTGCCAAACTTTGTACCCTTATGTATGCCCTTTCGGGCAAATTTTCATGTATCAAAGGCGGATATTATTAGGGGAAAATATTATGTGTTTTATCGTGATGTTGTTATCTGCTATGTGTTTTATATTCTTATTATTTGGTGTAAATCTATGGAACCACTTAGATGCACAATCGATTCACGGAATTCCCAACTTAAATACGATGCGTACTCAACATCTTTCTGTTCCATGACAGCAAGATGCCGCAAAGACCAAACTGTGGAAACAATCAACCACCGCCCCCACCAGAAATCAACTCAGTTGCATTTCAAGCAGCTGTATCTGCTGCAGTCACAGCAGCGCTGGCGCAGTTTCACAATGGAAACAATGGTGGAGGCAACGGACAGGGGGCCGGAAGTTCAAACAACGGAATGAACCAGGGGCCTACCAAGACATGCTCCTACAAAGATTTCACCAACGCCAAACTGCGAACCTTTAATGGCACAGGGGGAGTAATAACCCTGAAAAGATGGATTGAAAAGGTGGAATCGGTGTTCGAGATATGCGGATGCCCTGAAGAATTCAAGGTGAAGTTTGCATCATGTACATTTGTTGATCAAGCCCTCACCTGGTGGAATGGACATGTGGAGGCTATGACTCTTCCGGTGGCTAATGCCATGCCATGGGCGGAATTGAAAGAAATGCTAATGGCTTAATCTTGCCCGCGTGGCGAGGTTCAGAAAATGGAGCAAGGTTATGGAACCTCACAGTCCGAAACTCCGACATCGATGCCTACATATCCAGGTTTAGTGAACTGTCTCTGTTGTGCCCTGGCATGATTACCTCGGAAGGAAAGAATATCGAAGGATTCATGTGGGGATTAACCTCCCCAATTCAAGGAAACATGATAGCCGCAAATCCTGAAACCTTTGACAGCGCCAAGAGGTTGGCCAAGAAGCTGTACGACCACAACAACAAGAAGGGCGAAAAAGCAGGGGAAACTGAAAGCAAGAAGGAGAGTGATAACAAGAAGGGAAAGAATAACAAGCGGAAGGGACGACAAGGCACAAAGTCGTCAAAGAAACAAGAAACAGTGACAGTTCATGCTGCAACCACCCAAGTCCCCTCCACACCACATGCTCCAGCCTCATCCACTCCAAGTGCCCCTAAGCAGTATTCCGGAAATCTCCCAAAGTGCAATAAATTCAATCTCCATCATAATGGTGAATGCAGGGAGATGCATTGTACCAGTTGCAACCGAAAGGGTCATACGGCAAGATACTGTAGGACCTATCCTCCCCAGAACCAGCAACAGGGAAACAACAACAACAACAACAACAACAACCGCAACAACAAAAACAACAACAACAACAACAACAACAACAACAACAACAATAACAACAACAACAACACCAACAACAACAACGGCAACAATGTTGGGGCTAGCCACACTTGTTATGGATGTGGACGGACTGGGCATTTCCGGAGAAACTGCCCTAATGTCAACAATCAAGGAAATGGAGGATTAGGAAGGGTTTTGACTCTGGGACAAGGCGAAGCAGTCCAAGACCCTACCGTTGTCACCGATACGTTCCTACTTAACAACACATATGCATGCATCTTATTCGATAGTGGAGCGGAGCGAAGCTTCGTTAGTAACAAGTTTAAACAATTACTAAATTGACAACCCCATAAGCTCAATGAAGCCTTCACGGTGGAAATGGCTAATGGGAAAATAGAGTCAACTAGGGATATCTATGTAGGGTGCACGTTAACATTTAACCACCACACTTTCCAAATAAACTTGATGCCTGTAAATATTAGGAGTTTCGATGTGATCATCGGCATGGATTGGTTGAGCCCCCATCATGCCGATATTATGTGCCGCGAGAAGGTCGTTCGCCTTCATCTCCCTAACCACGAAACCCTAATCATATACGGAGACAAACCCGGTACGAACCTTCGTCTTATCTCATGTATTAAGGCAAAAAAGTGTCTACAAAAGAAGGACTCTGCGTTTCTGGCTCACATTGTGGATAAATCCAAGGAAGTGGTTAATATTCAAGACAACCCAGTGGCTTGCGATTTCCCTGACATCTTTCCTGAAGATCTTCCGGGGATACCCCCAGAAATACAGGTCGAGTTCCGAATCGACCTTGTGCCAGGAGCTACTCCCATCGCCAAATCACCCTATAGGTTGGCTCTTGCGGAAATGCAGGAACTGTCAAGCCAACTCAGCGAACTCTTGAACAAAGGATTCATCAGACACAACTTCTCGCCTTGGGGAGCTCCGGTCCTTTTTGTTAAGAAGAAGGACGGATCCTTTAGGATGTGTATCGACTATAGAGAGCTGAATAAGCTCACTATCAAGAATCGCTACCCACTTCCACGAATCGACGATCTATTCGACCAACTTCAAGGAGCAAATTATTTCTCTAAGATAGATCTGCGATCCGGCTATCATCAACTCAAGGTCCGAGAGGAGGATATTTCCAAGACAGCTTTCTGAACTCGCTATGGACATTATGAATTTGTTGTAATGCCCTTCAGTCTAACGAATACCCCTGCCGCATTTATGGACCTGATGAATCGAGTTTGCCGTCCATTCCTTGACAACTTTGTAATCGTTTTATCGACGATATCCTGGTCTATTCTCGAAGCGAAGAAGAACATAGTCGACATCTCCGACAAATTTTGGAAACCCTGCGAGCCGAAAAGTTGTACATGAAACTCTCTAAGTGTGAGTTCTGGCTCCGTAGCGTAAACTTTTTAGGTCATGTTGTCAGCCAAGAAGGGATACATGTGGACCCTTCCAAGGTTAAAGCCATTGAAGGATGGGCAGTCCCCACGACACCCATAGAAATTCGTCAATTTTTGGGTCTCGCAGGCTATTATAGAAGATTCATCCAGAACTTCTCCAGGATAGCCATGCCTCTTACCACACTTACACAAAAAGGCGTACCATTCGAATCGACAGAGAAGCAGGAAGTTGCCTTCCAAACCCTGAAGAAAGCCCTCTGCAGTGCACCTATACTATCATTACCAGAGGGAACCGAGGACTTTGTAGTTTACTGTGACGCTTCGAATCAGGGTTTAGGTTGTGTACTCATGCAGCATGGGAAGGTGATAGCTTATGCATCCCGACAACTAAAGACACATGAGGTGAATTATACCACCCATGATTTCGAATTGGGAGCTGTGGTCTTTGCTTTGAAGATTTGGAGGCACTACCTTTATGGTACAAAGTGCACCATTTTCACTGACCACAAAAGCCTCCAACATATTTTAAATCAAA
The DNA here is from genome assembly GCF_052849685.1 of Lactuca virosa. Classification (NCBI taxonomy): domain Eukaryota; kingdom Viridiplantae; phylum Streptophyta; class Magnoliopsida; order Asterales; family Asteraceae; genus Lactuca; species Lactuca virosa. The sequence goes on along the minus strand of NC_136426.1, from coordinate 331,268,418 downwards.
AAGAGTTAAACATGAGGCAGCGAAGATGGGTTGAGCTGCTAAATGAGTATGAGTGTGAAATCAAGTACCACCCAGGAAAGGATAACGTGGTAGCTGATGCCTTGAGTCGAAAAGAATACTCGAATCGTCGTGTGAAAACTCTTTCGATAACCATTCAATCCCATCTATTCTCACAAATCAATGAAGCCCAGTTTGATGCCATGAAGACAGAAAACAAAACAAGCGAAGCGTTACATGGAATGGAAAAGAACTTCGAAGTCAAGGAGAATGGAACATATTATTTCATGAATCGAATTTGGGTCCCTAAACTTGGGGGATTCAGAGAGGTAGTCATGAATGAGGCTCATAAGACACGATACTCCATCCATCCGGGTTCAGATAACATGTACCTATTGGGTTTTGAACATTCTAACACTCCTATGGTGTACATGCAACCCTATAAACCTTGGATCTATGTTTTCTCTATTATACATGCAAATATTAACTAGTCCAAGGTTTCATCCTAACTAGCATATTATGAAGCACCTATACTACAAAGTTCTAGTTAGATGACATACCTTTTGATGTAGCTTGATGTCTTCAAGCTTTAAGAGTTAGCCCCAATAGTGTGGAAGCCTCAAATGGAATCACAAATCACCAAAACACCTTGGAAGAACTTGAGAGAATATGTATGCACACTAAAATCGCCCCACTCTTATTTTCACACACTTGTGCCAATTTTGTGAGCCAAGGACCCCTTTATATATTATGGAGGATTAGGGTTACATCCATGTAAACCCTAATACCCATGACCTTTCATTTACATAGGATCAATGGGTTAAAAGCTCCATGGACCATCCATGAAAGCTTAGCCCAACCTAAATGAACTTGGCCCATTCCATATATATAAGAGTCCATATTTAATTAGTTCTTTTTGATCACTTAATTAATTCTAAATTAATTCTTGATCAATACTAATTAAATAATATGATTCCATATTAATATATTAGAACTTATAATATATTAATATAAATCATAAATATACTATTCTCAAAAGACTATCCATATAAATTGTGTCGGTGAAGTGCAACCCAAATGGACCATGCCGGGTCGGGTCAAGTACATACCAAATATAGTTATGGACTTAGACATTAATCCAACAGTCTCCCACTTGGATAAGTCTAAAACAATTATTGAGTATGACTTCAAAAACCAACTGGCAATCGTAGCTCTTAAAGCCGCTGTCGAACTCTGATCTTGTCAATGAACTCTGACATTTGTCAATGACTTGTCCATTAGATAAGGGATCATATATTCCTCCATTCTAGATATCATATGGATTGAGACATGGATTATTAATCATTCTCTCTGTCCATTTGTTGTTTCCTGATTTCCGATTTATGATGACTGACTGATTGAACAAATCAAATCAGTCCTGGCTTGGCCAAGCACTCACATGTGTCATCGCTAAATCATCGAGGGGCCCACAGATATCGCTTTTATCCCGAAAGTAAAAGGAATGGATAAACTTCGACTCATATGGCTTGTTCTACTACTTGTTGAATCATACACAAAGGCACGTTTTATAACATCGAGTTACCAATGCGTTTTCGTGCAATCAATGTATAACCAACTCATAGTAATAACTCATATCTCTAGGTTTGAAGAATATAAGATATTATCGTCTCATGATCACTCGTGATAAAATCCATGAAGTGATTCAAATGAGCGCGGGTTGAATCCAATACTCAGAACTTATGAGCATTCATGAGTGTTGTAGCACCACTTTGTCCACCAACTTGGACCTCTACAAACCAACCCATGACAGTCTTGATTCATATCTACTTCCAACATATGACCGACTGTAGATGGTTTGAATAACTTAATCATTCAGGAAGAGCGACTTAGTTATTCTGGAAGTCAAAACATGCAAAGTGAAACACAAGAATAAATCAATCAAATATGGTATCATACCCTATGAATATAAATAAACACTTTTATTTATCACCATACTGATTACTCATTATTCATTGTTTCGGTTTTATCAACTTTATACTTGAATTAAAAACACTAGTTGTCCCATGCTCCAAGCATGTACACTATGTTTTTCTTAAACAATAGCTTTGCCATACACCAAGTATGCACTCTATGTTTGTCTATGATCCTTACTTTGTGAAATAAACCAATTGAACATAATTTCAATGATTCTAATTTCACACTCCCAAATCCTTATCGAAAAATGTGAGAATTTCAAATTCCTATCATTTATCGAAATCTGTTTAGATTTTAAACTTATATGCACTGACCCTCCTGTAATAAATATGTACAAAGTCACAAACACTTGTCAACAGTCATTATAAGGTATTCCAATGGAGATCAACTCCATGGAAACTAAGTCTCATATTCAAAGTACATTGCTTTGGACATGCTTCTTGCATTAAGTTTTCTAATCTTACACAGATAACTTCCACCTATGGAGACAACTCTATATTCCCATTTTGACTACCAATTCTGAACAAGAGTTGCCTCTTTTCAGACTATGTCAATATGGTCCTTCCAATATTAACAGTATACTTCCAACTGTCCTTGAGCAACCAATCTTTGGTAAACCTTAGATTGTCCTCGACAATTGCTTAATCACTTTAGTCATATCCAATTCTAGACATTTTCCTCCTTAATGCCGCAAGGCATTTGGAAAATTCAAAAAAGGATAAATATTATAGCACATGTAATCGATCTTTTACCCAAAGCAAATGGGACACGATTCATGATGTCTCACATAAAGACATGATTCTACACCAGTCTTTTGCTACAAAAAAAATTTATTTGCCATGTTCTCTAAATTTGACTATGAAGAGGGATGCCGTAATCCTAATCGAATTTTGAGAACGCAATATATGGAATTTCCTTAAGTTGAACCAATCCAACATGAAATTCATATATATATTCTTGACTAAAGATGATTAAGGTCTCAATCTAAGCCTTTAGAACTGAAATGAAGTATATCCTCTCCCTTAATTATAGCAAAACAACTTTTTCAATCCCTGCAGCCTCACGAATTAAAACTTTTGTTTTCTATAATTAACATTGCTAACTTGCAACACTAATAATAATTATCATGCTCCCACTAACATGATGATTATTAACATAACACTTATGCTCCCACTAGCTTTGACATGTACTCAGAAATTAGCTGGACTTCTAGAAATCAATACGTTATTGACTTTCTTACCAAAGTTCAGATTTCTGATACGGGATGCTTTGATAAAACTTTATCAAAATCATACACCTTTCCTTAGATAGCATGCATGTGTGTCTAAACAATTTCAGAACTATGAAAAGGGATGCCGTAATCATAGTCTCAATTGTTTAGACCTTTTGCCATCTGCTTCAAATCTACTTGGTGGAAGTGTTTCCTCACCATTATTTTCATGAATCGGAGAGAAACCTATGACCCTTAGATTTTATGGTGTATGTGTTCTTATCCATGTGAATCGTCAAAACCATAGTCACAAGACAAGGATAATGACAAATCCAAACTCATATGGACTGAACTTATGCAATCTTAACTTCTTGCCACCTGACAGTACATGGCCTGCCATTGCTTCCAAGTTGTTATGCAACCAATTGAGAACTTTCAGAACTCCTATGCAAAACCAACTTTAACTGGAATGGGCACAGAATATGTCAACACGATAGGTTATAAACCTCAAGTAGTGTGCTAGTGAAGAACCTCAGGTTTTATTCTTGATTAGTTCTTGAAATGCTTTTAAGGATCTTTAAGACTCCCACTATCCTCTTGACATATAAGACTATCTTGCCAAATATTCAAGAGATAGTGCGGATTCTTTATCAAGACAAACACTTCACACAATTGGCCTTAGTTGGTCTTTGTTTTATCCAAAACATCACAACTTACCAATTTCAAATGTACAAGAGTAGGACACTTTTACTCTTACATTTGACAAGTGTTTTAAACCTTTCTTTAAGATATGTCACTCAACTTACAGTCTTGGAGTATGACTCTAAGACTTGTTTTGAAACGAAGTATGACTCATCTTCTTGATTTAACCATTTCAATAATTCATGACTCCTCTTCTTAGTCATAAGAATGCACTAAGATGTCCTTAGAAGACCAATTGTGATGTGGTTCTTTAATCATTAAGATAATCACAAAACATGATACTAAAGTACTCTCCCATCTTTTCAGATTTGAAAAACTTTTATCTTTCTGGCTAATTTGATTCTTCCCATTCGTTCTGCCATACATTGAGACTTTTCCAATGTTTCAGAATTATACTTAAACTTGTAAGTATAACCATATTTACTAAACTATAGTAAATCAAATAGTCTTAACGAGCTTTGTGGTGGACATGACCAGTGCACAAGAATGTGTACTCGATCCCTTTAGTCCTTCACTTGACTCACACATCCATGTGAACAAGTAATTAGTCTTGATTTTCCAATGCTTGAAAGTTCTCACTCATCTTACTATTCAACTTGCATGATTCCAAGTTTCGGTCCAATTGAAACTTGGGCAATGAGGAACTTTCCTGATTTGGTAAATTTAGACACTACCACAAATGAAAGAATCAAATCCATTTTCCAATATTGCTATCAGTGGAATCATATAAGCAACAATTTTCCACAAATGCCATTGTAAGGATACTTCAAATAAATAAAATTAAACAATTTTCTTTTATTTTAAAACTTTGCGGAAAAACTTATCCTTACAATCCACATGGAAAATTGTTGTTATCTATTCCTTAGCAATATATCATAACTTCTTAAGCAACTGCTCAAAATTCTGATGCGATCGAAATCCACTTTCGCGATCAGAATCAACATATACTTCCTTTAAGATTTCTCTCAATTCTTTGATTCTTAAAACATCAACATGTGACTCAGTCACATTATGTAATAAGAATCTCCAAATAGGAGCATAACAGAGTTAGACAATGGACTTTACCTGAAGTAGAGTCAAACTTATTGACTTTAACATCCTTAGGTAAATTTGGCAGCTTCGCAAATAGTGCCCCTTTCCTTTGGCAATTTTAACAAATGGACCCTTTGGTAATGGTACATGGGACTGTCACAGACTTAGCTTTTCTCTTTACCATTTGGTTAACCGAGTTGACTATGGCTGATCCCTTCCATTGGGAAGAGAATGCTTTTTCTGGATTTCCAGTGTCATCATTGTCAATGTCCATAAAGTTTTGGGAAGTCGATCTTCTAATCAAATTTGCTTTACTAGCCTTCCAAATCATAGCTGATTCAGTAGTACCAAGCAAATAGATAAGATCGGGTCTTGTCATAGTCTGTTTCATAGGAGTCCCAAAGGAACTCACTATGTGACTTAGAAAGTGATTGAACCACCAACTTTCTCAAGACTTTGACACCTAACTCTCCCGACTTGTCAATATGTGACTTCATCTCTAAGATGTGATCACACCTAGACCTTGCCTTGCCAATAGGGCTTGAGTGACCTTTAACTTGTGGGTTAGGGAGAATAATTGGAGGAGGTGGAGGAAGTGAAGTTCCAAGAGATTTGGGAAGATCATAGATGTCTGAACTAGATATCTTTTGGGAGATATTCAAGTTTAGTTGATTTAAAGTTCTTAATATAACACCCAATATGAAATATTAAGGCTATGACCCAACAACCTATTTATAACTGGAAGAGGGATGCCGTAATCCAAGTTATAAAATAGTTGAAGGTAGGTAAATGACGATTTACCAATTTCCACCATGAAAAACGAAATATAATTAAGTTTTAATTGGATTTGAAACTCCTAGATCTTTTGAGATACATTGAACTTTTAATGGCATGTTTGAATCTCAAGTGTGCCCTTCAGGTTTTGTGACTGGGATGTCGAGGATCACAAAACAAGGTGTGAATAACCATGCAAATATACTTGGTACCTTTAATATTTACCCCTCAATCGATGTGCCGGTTAACCACACACGCTCCACCGATACTATGATAAACATTAAGTTACCCTTTTCATACCTTGTTAAATCAAGCTAGTGTGCCGGTTAACCACACATGCTCCACTAACTGACTTAAGAAAGTGCAAAGTGTAATTTCATGGGTTAGCACCAAATTCACATTTTCCTAAGTAACTAAGATTGGGAATTTATAAATGTTTAGTTACTTAGTATTTGTCATTAATAATTTTAATGAAGGGAGAATTATAGTCCTTGTCCTACCCGTTCGGCTAACGACCCTCCACCGATCAAGGAAGCGGTGGGTGAGAGTGGACACCCATTAAACTGTCATTTTATAGGCAGTAACCTTATACCCCCCTTATAGACCGGCTTCGTGAATGAGGCCTACTAATGGTAAGACGACTTGCTCTTATACATATATATAAATATTATTAACTTATAATATTATAAAGTATAAGGGTTGAATTTTAACTTTTAAAATTCTAAGGGCTTAACTTGGAATTAAAGTATTCATGGGAAAACTTTACAAATTCCAAAACTTGAGGGCAAGTTTTTGAAACTATTAAAAAAATTTCATTTCATAACTTATAAGTTTAATGGTTCATTAAAATGAAGACTCTTCATTTTTTATGTAACCTCTTATTCTTTAATAACACTTTTAAAGAAGTGACTCTTAAACATCCATAACTTGAGGACAAGTTATGGAGTCATAATACTATTTAATGAAAAAGACTCTTCATTTTTTTTATGTAACCTATGATACTTTTATGAGTTTTAAGATTCATAAATGTGACCTTTTATGTAACTTGAGGACAACTTACAAAAACACATTTTATGAACTACCTCTAGATTAATTAGGATTGAAAACAACTAAAACACAAATTTTTTTTCATTAATCTAAACTAACTCATAAATCAAGGAAACACAAAAAAAATAACTTTTGGATTCCATAACTTATGGAGTTTAATGTTTTGTTTTATGATGAAACTTTTCATGTTCCATAACTTAAGAACAAGTTATGGAATTCTTTAAAACATTACGACCAAGTTTTGTAACTCCATAAAAAATTTTGAATCAATTTTTTTTAAACCTTTTCATATCCATAACCTTTTCATATCCATAACTTATGGAGGTTTTAAAAAACTCTTTAGATCAAACTTTTAAAACTAATAAAATAATCATATCATTTTATCTTTTACTAAATTTGACAAAATTCAACTCATATAGCAAATGATTCAAATTTTACAAATAATTAGTTTTTCACAAAAACAAGTAATTATCTTAAAATTTGACAAACGTTGTGTTTTTTTTCCCTTTTTTTTCCAACTTGAAAATAAAACATTTGCATCAATATAACAGAAAACAACCTGGGGCTCTGATACCACTATTGGGTTTTGAACATTCTAACACTCCTATGGTGTACATGCAACCCTATAAACCTTGGATCTATGTTTTCTCTATTATACATGCAAATATTAACTATTCCAAGGTTTCATCCTAACTAGCATATTATGAAGCACCTATACTACAAAGTTCTAGTTAGATGACATACCTTTTGATGTAGCTTGATGTCTTCAAGCTTTAAGAGCTTAGCCCCAATAGTATGGAAGCCTCAAATGGAATCACAAATCACCAAAACACCTTGGAAGAACTTGAGAGAATATGTATGCACACTAAAATCGGCCCACTCTTATTTTCACACACTTGTGCCAATTTTGTGAGCCAAGGACCCCTTTATATATTATGGAGGATTAGGGTTACATCCATGTAAACCCTAATACCCATGACCTTTCATTTACATAGGATCCATGGGTTAAAAGCTCCATGGACCATCCATGAAAGCTTAGCCCAACCTAAATGAACTTGGCCCATTCCATATATATAAGAGTCCATATTTAATTAGTTTTTTTTTTATCACTTAATTAATTCTAAATTAATTCTTTATCAATACTAATTAAATAATATGATTCCATATTAATATATTAGAACTTATAATATATTAATATAAATCATAAATATACTATTCTCAAAAGACTATCCATATAAATTGTGTCGGTGAAGTGCAACCCAAATGGACCATGCCGGGTCGTGTCAAGTATATATCAAATATAGTTATGGACTTAAACATTAATCCGACAGTACCTGGATATCAAGCAACATTATTGGTGGCCTAACATGAAGTCATAAATTGCCACGTACGTTAGCAAGTGCCTCACTTGCGCTAAAGTGAAGGTAGAATATCAAAAGCCCTTGGGAATATTACAACAGCCGGTAATACCCGAGTGTAAATGGGAAAGGATTACCATGGACTTTGTGACCAAATTACCCAAGACAACTGATGGATTGGATGCCATATGGGTGATAGTCGATAGGTTGACAAAATCTGCCCATTTCCTGCCGATAAAGGAATCATACAAGATGGAACGATTGACTAGAATCTACATCAAGGAAATTATAAGACTCCATGGAGTGCCAATATCTATCATCTCAGTTCGAGATAGTAGATTCACTTCACGCTTTTAGCAATCACTTCAAAAGGCTATGGGAACACAACTCGACATGAGCACTGCTTACCACCCACAGACGGATGGTCAAAGTGAGCGAACCATTCAAGCTCTTGAAGATACGCTTCAAGCATATGTGATAGACTTTGGAAGGTCGTGGGATACCCACTTACCTTTAATTGAGTTTTGGTACAATAACAGTTATCACACAAGCATCAAACTTGCTCCTTTTGAAGCATTATATAGGCGTAAATGTGGATCACCGTTGTGCTGGGCTGAGGTAGGAGACACTCAGCTAGCAAGAGGACAGACACCAAACAACGCTTTAATAGCGCCAGAAATCATACGTGAAACAACAGAAAAGATAGTTCAAATCAGAGCTCGAATTCAAGCATCACGAGACCGACAGAAGAGCTATGCTGATAAACGGCGAAAACCCCTGGAATTTCAAGTCGGGGATCGGGTGTTATTAAAGGTCTCTCCCTGGAAAGGGGTGATTCGTTTTGGTAAACGGGGGAAACTAAACCCACGATACATTGGGCCATTCGAGATTCTAGCCCGAATCGGTCCAGTGGCCTATAGGTTGCAGCTAACTGCCGAGCTCAGCAGCGTACACCCCGTGTTCCATGTTTCCAATTTGAAAAAGTGCTTATCCGATGAAACTCTAGTCATCTCATTAGAAGAAATCGAAATCAACAAGAATCTCCTGTTCATCGAGGAACCAGTTGAAATCATGGACAGGGAAGTGAAGCGTACTAAGCAAAGTCGCATTCCGATTGTGAAAGTTCGATGGAACGCAAAGCGTGGACCGAAATTCACATGGGAATGCGAAGATCAGATGACGCAAAAGTACCCTCAATTATTCTCGCATTCTCAAATCTAGCTTCGAAAAGAATTTCGGGACGAAATTCCCTCTAACGGGGGGATGATGTGACAACCAGGAAATTCTATTCTTTTATAAACATTAACAACGACAAAATTGTAAACAAAATCTGGAAGCATGCATGATGTTTATTCAATGACAACAAAATTACATCAAAAACTCTATACAAACACTTCAAATGGTCAACGAAAGATTGGAAACCCTAAAAATCACGGTTTAAGTCCATTATGGACTAGGATTTCCTTATTGGGCCTAATGGACCAATAAGTTTCCACTTTGACTATTTTGGGCTTAGAACCCTTAAATGGGCTCTAATTGGACCCACTTTCATGAAACTTAACATTTTGAACCAAAATGGATCCAAAATGAATTGGTTTACCTTAATGGGCCTTATTGGGCCATAATTGACCTAATTAGCTTTAATGGGCCATAAAACCCATTATTTTATGCTAATTGGGCCGTGAACCATCCAAAGAAGTCCAATGGGCCGAAAAGTAATTATGGGCCTATGAAATTCGAACAAAGCTGTGAAAGGCCCAAGAAAACCCATTCTTCCCTTTTAAATCCCAACAAAATTCGGCCCATATACATACATATATATATATATATATATACACACATTCATACATATATACATATATATATATATATATATATATATATATATATATATATATATATATATATGCAAAACAAAAAAAAGGGAAATGAAGTGATTATGTGCATGAGACACCTCACTATTTCATGGAGGGTATCCATACACATCACCTCACCCTCTGACTTCCCCCTTCTCTTCTTATCCTCGGCCGAAGATAACACACACACACACATTTTCAAATCCTCTCCAAACCACCTTCAAGATCATCCTCCATCTTCCATCAAGATATCTCGAATTTTGCTTGAGTTTTTAAGGATCTTCATCAAGTTTTTTTCAACCTTTGGTAAGTTGGTATCAAACATGAACATCTACTTCCATCTTAATACTAACACTCCTTCTTACATAGCTTTGTTTGATGATCTAATTCACTAGAACCCATCTAAGTTCGAAATTACCTCAAGGAGCTTGTTAGGGCCAAAAACAACACCATCTTCTTCCATTCTTCTTCAAAATCGAGAACAACAAGTAAAGGTGAGTTCATACCCCCTTTCTTTCGGGTTTTACTTGTTTTTGGGGGGAGAATACAAGTGTTATGTGTTGATCTATATGTGTTTGCATGTTATATGTGATTTCTTTGTTTTATGTTGTGAAAATGATGTTACTACATGTTATATCTCGAGAATATATAGCTAAAGTGTGAAAGATTTATAAAAAAAAGATATAATAAACAACATACTTCATAGATCTAAGAGTCTTTATGTGTAAGAAATGAAAAACAAAGCCAAAGACTTTCATAAGTGTCATTTATACAAAAATAACAAAGATTTGGTTAAAAGATATTAATTTCGGTTTTATAAGGGTTATATGGTATTTATTTAAATAAAAACTGATTTTTATGAAAATAATACTTTTCAAAGGGTCACAAACATAAAATTTTGTTTATTGGGCCAACATTTGGGCTTTACGGATTTTGGGCCGATATTTGCGAAAAATGAAGGTTTTTGGCTAAAAATGTAATATTACTCAAAGATCGAGCCATAACAGTAAATAAATCAAAAATGGGGCAGAAAATAACATTTGTTTTAAATTTGGAACTGAAAATGTAAAGTTTTTGGATTTTGGGCCAAAATTGTAAAGCTTGCGAAGTTTGGGTCAAAATTGTAAAGTTTTTGCAAACAGAGGCTGAAAATGTGCAAGGATATAATTTTGGGCTGAAATCACAATTTAAATAATGATTAGGTCGAAAATGTCAAGAAAAATGAATTAAGGACCAAAAACGTCAATTTTCATTAAAAAGGACTAAAAATGTCATTTTTATTAAAAAGGGGTTGAAATTGTAACATTTTGTGAAAATGGGACTGAAACGGTCAAATAAACATTTTTGGTCAAATATGTCACGAATATAAGGATTTATAATATATGGATATAAAAATTTATATTTCTTTTATAAAGCCATAATGTCGTTATGAATCAAACGTCGGATGTTGTAGCTTCGTAATTAAACACCAAGTGTAAAACAAACCCGATACTTCATATATATATATATATATATATATATATATATATATATCGATAAACAGAGAAATAATACAAAGGATTGGGCCTAATGTTACTTATTGTGCTTATTGGGCCTTCGTGGGCCAATTTCACGATTATTGGGTCCAATATAATCAAAACATGTTTATTAGGCCTTGGTGACCCAGTTACATGCCCAATGGGCCTTCATCAGCTTAAACATGCTATTGGGCCTTAGTGGCCCATTTGTATTACTAATAGGACCCTAAACTTTTATCATATGCTCAATGGGCTATAACGTGTCCGTAGCATATTCGACAGCCTATAATAACATACATGATTAGTGGGTCACCGTTGTCCTCTTTCGTGTCTGTTAGGCTTACTTCATATTCACGTAAATATCAATCGGGTTGTAAAACAATGTTATTCAATTTCATTAGGATTTAGTGAGAAATAACGGGTGGCACCAATAAGTGTCGGCCGTAGCCTGTAGTTATAATTAGAGTCTCCTGGAGGGAGAGCGAGAGTTTGTGTATAGATCTATACGAGGGTGACTCCCCCACACCTGAGTTGTTCGCTACAGTTAGACTCGGCCAGTCTAGGGTGACAAAATCTTTAGCAAAACCGGCGTTTGAAAAAATGCCAAGACAGGTGAAATAGTCAGTATCATGCATGGTTATAACGACTCACATAGAGATCCATTACCATATCATCATTAATGGGAAATCAAATTCATACATGGCGGCTATAGAATGTTATTTATGCGATAATACAAATTACCATACTATTTTAAATCGGAAAATATCAGATTTTCCGGGAAATAACTTTATTCATTTAACATACATCAAATGCTATACAAAGAACTCTTTTGAAAGTCGGTCATTTATACATGTTTTGAAATCACGCATACACATACATGTATTGGATCATCACATCATATTGTGAACCGTTTTTATTACAGAAAATATCGGATTTTCTGGGTTATACAAACAATACAAACCATTTTATTTCAAACATGCTTATGAACTCACGAACATTATATATGTTGACCGTGTTCAAAAAAACTTGTATTCTCAGGTAACAGATAAGCTGAAGAAAATTATCAAGTGTGTTAGGATATTATGTTTTGTGACTTTCAAACAATTCATGTTATGAATATGTAATAATTATACAATGTACTTGATGTGAACAATGACAGTTGTACTATGTAATGTTGGTGATGTATGTGTTTAGTTTCATGTATATTCATTGTGATGATATTTCAATTTAAGTCACACGAGCCCTCGGACGTTTCCGCCGTCTGGTGCGAGGGTGTGACATCCAGATATCCAAGCACACATCAAATCAACTTATTTTCGTTTATTCGAAAGAAATAGAATTCCATCTTACTATCTTCACTTTTACTCCATCTTTCCCCTAGAGGTTTCATCTTTCTTCAAGATCTTTTCCTTCACAAACTCCTCTCATTTTCTCTCAAGAACTCATCTCACAAGCAAGAACTAGATCTGGTTGAAAACTAAATTCTCAACTTCTGTCTAGAGTTTTAAGTAAGTTTCTCCACTCATCTAATTTTTATATAATTTCCAACATGAATCCATATTATTTTACTCGTAATAATATGTAATGATCACCTTTAGGACAACATTCCACCCAAGAAGTTCCTCATCTCAGCCAAAAGTTTAGGCTTGAAAGCTTCACTCCATCACTCCAAACAACTCATCAACCAAGTCAAGGTGAGCTTCATACCCCTATTTTTTTTTTCGAGATTTCTATTGTTTTTGGGGGAGAATACAAGTCAAAGTCTTGTGTAAATCATGATCTATTTGCTTTTGTGTATGCATGCCATCTTTCATATGCTTAATTATGAAAACCCTTATAAATAGTCCAAAAACTCGAGATTTTGGTTAAGTCTCAAGAGTTTGGATTATACCTCACAAATCACGTCTGGAATCAAGAATTACCATGTTACCAAGTATAAGTCACGAAATTTTATAACAACGATTATAAGGATTTGCTACAATATTTGCTTAAACAAGTTGTTGGACAAAATATTTTGAAAAATGATTAAAATATGGGAATAATAATATTTTAGATCATTTTTGGCCAAACATAAATACAAGGGTTATCTTGGAATATTATGTCATACTCATGACTTTTTACCAGATTAACAAACTATTTGTGATTATTTATAATTATTTGATATAAATAATTTTATCAAGGAAAATATACGAAAACAGAGTTTCCGTGACAAAAAATTTTGCATGTCATAAACTGATGTCGTAAAACCTTCAGGAACATAAGTAATGTTCTATATGTCATAAAACAGAAAATGTGTGTCATAGTCTGCACCATAAATTTAAACAAATTATAACTTGACACTTTTTCTCTTGACTAATATGGGCCTGAGCCGACAATTTATAAAAAGGAAAGACCATTTTTGTCGATTCCGATAATGTTGGGTCATTTTGCTAAACGTTCAAAATTACTTATTTCTCAATAAACGAAACGGAACGAACACGAGCACCCAGTTAACAAGCACAATAAACGATATGGAACGAGAACGGTATTTCTATTCAATGAGCACGAATTTGATTATTTATCTAACAAATAATAGATCACAAACGATTGCTCAAAAGGTTGTTAATATTCTAGTCAGCCAAATCTCAAAAGTACCTAAATATAAAAATATTAGTGTACATCTAAAGTCCTGTAAGGACTTATAGTCAGAGTCTCCTGGAGGGAGAGAGGGAATTTGTGTATAGATCTATACGGGGTTGATACCCCGCACCTTTGCTGTTCGCTACAGCTAGACAGGCCGGTCTAGGGTGACAAATGTCTTTTCCAAAATGAGGGCGCCTAAGAAACGCCAAAACAGGCTTCCGTCATATTAGTATGGTTACAATGACTCACTATAATATGTTATGTTATCTAGAAATGTATGCAAGGAAAAACCTCATAAATAAATATTGGCACGTTGTGTCGACTGTCCTACACATGATAAGTGATGGTCCGCATTTGTTGCGTTGACTGTCCTTTTTCATCACGTAGAACGTCCACAATTGCCATGTTGATTATTTCATCTAACAAGTATGGAGTCCTAATACTGCTATTTCACAAATCAGAAAACGTAGGACTTATTGGAAAATGTTTGTAAACGATTTTTGAAAACGATAAACTAACACACACACATATATGCAAGTTTACACAGTTGAAAACAGAACTTACGAATATTTATTAGCAGAAAATATAGGATTTTCTGGAGAAAACGATTTTATACGATTCCGATAATGATAAACTAGAACGCACACTCGATTTTAATCGACAAGAAAAACAAGATTTACAACTATATTTTATTTTGAAAATTGAGGATTTTCTGGAAACGGTTGACTATTACTATTCAAAAGAACTATTCTCGAACACATCTCTCCTTTACAAATTTCACTACTTTTCAAAATCACTCCTTATAAGGAGGAACAAAAGTAACGACATGCACACATATATCCATGATTTTCAAAGCAAGGCTTCAAACGATTTCATAGAAAATATCGGAGTTTCTGAAAGTACAATAAGAACGATTCTAAACAAGTGTAAACGATTTTATACAAAAATGTGTATGAACTCACAAACTTTTTAGTTGACGCTTTTCAAAACGACTTGTATTCTCAGGGATCTAGTAAGCAGGTAACAAGGGACGCGGATGCAGGACTATTTAGCTGTAGTTTGGAATTTTCTGCTTATGTCTCTTTTGTATAACTCGAAGAACAAATACAATATGTAAACAATGTAAGTTTGTTATCTCAATGTATGATGTTTGGATTGCTCTGTTTCATTTATATTCAATTGTTATGATACTGCGCAATGAAGTCACCCGCCTCCGGACGTTTCCGCCGTCTGGTCCGGGGGTGTGACACTTTTCAAAACGACTTGTCTTCTCAGGGGTCTAGTAAGCAGGTTAAAGGGACGTGGATTCAGGATTATTATGCTGTAGTTTGGAATTTATTTACTTATGTCTCTTTTCTATAATTTGAAGAACAAATACAATATGTAAACAATTTAAGTTTGTTATCTCAATGTATGATGTTTGGATTTGCTATGTTTCATTTATATTCAGTTGTTATGATACTACACAATGAAGTCACCCGCTTCCGGACGTTGTCGCCGTCTGGTCCGTGGGTGTGACATATTTAATTAGTCTCTTTTTTATCACAAAATTAATAAATTAATTATTGATCAATACTAATTAAATAATTCTGTATTAATATATTATACTTATAATATATTAATAAACCATAAATAACCTTATTCTCAAAATTCATCCTATCAAAGTGCACTGGTGAAAGCAACCCTAAACGACCATGCTACAATCTGTTTAAGTACATACCAGTTATAGTTATGGGCTTAGACACCAAATCGAACACTTTGGACTTAGACCGTGACTTTGGAACATGTCACACCCCGAACCCGATGGCGGAAACGTTCCGGGGCGGAGGACGTCATGTGTAGCATCACAACCAATGAAAAATAGCAATCATAGCAGCTCAACCAGTACAGTGAATACCAAAATAAAAATGTTTACATCAGTTTGAAACTTTGTTTGAATTACATTCAATAGCTTTGTATAGTATAAACTTAAAAGTCTTATTGCTCCATTTCATCGAAAATCCAGCAAGTACCTGTCTACTGATTTCCTAAGAATACAAGCAGTTTAAAAGAGTATCAGCATAAAGCTGGTGAGTTCATAAGCGGTGGTTTGTAGTGAAAATCGTTGATGAGTTCGTAAAATATTTGTATAGTTCCAAGAAAATCCGATATTTTCTTTAGTGAGAAAGTAGTGCTTTCAATTCTGTATAAAACCATGAATGTTTGTCACAGAAAACTGTAGTGATATGCGAAATTATTACTTCATGTGACTAGCTAATGCTAATCCTGATGTAATAGTATTTCGTGCGTGACACCATTGCATGCTCGTTTCTGTTTGAAAACCCTGAAAGTTCTCCAGTTGTAGTGTGTATTAGTTCTATTTAATGTAAATAAAACTGTTGAAGAGTGTTAAGTTGTAAACTAAAGGTGATTTATACATATTGTGAGTCGTATAACCCGGCTTTATATGACTAGAGACCTTTCCAACGTTCTTCAGGCGTCGCGTTAAATGACATTTGTACATCTCAGGCGTGCCCACCTAACTGTAGCAAGCAGTCCAGATGTGGGATTGTCAGTGCCGAATAGATCTATTCACAAATCTCATGCTCTCCCTCCAAGAGACTCTGGTTATACTATGATAGGATTTATCCCTGTACACCTAAGGGTACAGTAGTGAAGTAGCACCTCACAGTATCGTACAATCTAGTTTACATGTAGTGTAGTAGTGTTCTACCATAGTGAAAATCCGTATGTATACCGTATGTAGTGATAATTATAGTTATGAAAACCATGATAAGGTAGTGAGGTAACTGTAAACTGTTTCTGTCATAGCGCATATGTTTAGTAGTGAAAGTTTTTGTACTTGTTATGTTTAGAAGAATCCCAAACTATACCGATTATAGTTTACATGTATAGTGAATAGCGTGTCCAGAAAACTATGCCATTTTAGTGAAAACGCCCCTTATGCTCAACAGAGTACAAAAGGGTTAAAGTATGAGAATTGCATGAGTTTTGAAAGCATTTATGTTTTGCATTGTATTCCCCCCTGAAAACATTAAAAAAATGGAAAATGTAGTGGTATGAACTCAGAGTTGTTGCGTGAAAACGTTGACTGAAATGAAGATCCTTGAGTTGTTGCACGTGACACTTAACGGAATCCTATTATCAAATCAATACATATATGTATCTAAATTAGCGATTTCGTTAGATAATGTGTTAGAGCAACACTTGTATTCGGTAGAGGAATGTTACCGGGACTTGATCGAATCGATGAAAGTGGGTTTTCAGCCAAATGCACCACTTAAAATGTGTTTACGGCCGTGAACAAGAGTTTACGGTCGACTGATAGTTTACGGTTTCTGAAGGCTTGGTGAGTTTACGGCCGTAAACTCAAGAACAGGGTTTACGGTCTTTGAAGATGGACCGCAAACTCAAGAACAGGGTTTACGGTCTTTGAAGATGGACCGTAAACTCAAGAACAACGGTGTTGTTTTCGAAGAGATAAGTGCTCCAGAAGTTCCGAAGTGACTCCAAACAGTGTTTTTCGATGTTTCCCGAAGTTTGAAGGTGTTTTTAGGTGTTTACGGTCAAGGTTCTTAGAGAGAGAAGGAGAGAGTTTTCGGCCAGAAGTGTTCAAATGAAGGTGGAGGTCTCGTATTGTAACGCCCGTAGATCCGGGCTAGTCAATTTAGAGACGATAAGCATCAACAATGACTTTTTGATGGAAGATTATTTAGAAGGATTAATCTTAACCAAGTTGTAGTATATGTCTCAAGGTTTCCGGATATATAAAGAATGCCGAAATCCGAGTTATAACGAAAAAGTTATGACCTGTAGAAGTTTCGTGACAAACCGGCACGGTGCCGAATGTCGTAAAAAGTGAGTTTTTGATAAACTACTTTTTAGCCTTAGTAATCTAAACGAAACTCGTAGTATTCGTTAAACCGAGAAGTTCGATAAAAAGAACGCCCAAATCTGACTTCGTATTAGGAAGTTATGATTTTTCTAAGTTTCAGCGTAGCAGTAGACAGCTAAAAACTCGAATTTTAGATCGAGTGATTTTTAGCCGACACGACCTAAACGAGAATCGAAGGTCTCGTAAATAGTTGCACAACGGTAAAAAGTCTGACGAAAACGGACGTCGGATGAAGAAGTTATGAATTTTTAACGGATTTCCTGTCCCGGTCTATTAAAAATAATAATATCAAAATTAATAACAAAATTAGCCGACGAAGTCTAAACAAAAGTTGTAGAGCGTAATTTTACCTACGCGTGCATATAAAGAACGTCAAAAACGGAGCTCGTATACGAAAGTTATGGATTTTAGAAGTTTTGGCGCGAAAACCGAGAAATTTCGCATAGGTGGCTTTGGCCACGTCACCTTCGCTTAGAGCATGCCACGTGTCCGAAAATGTGTTGAGTCATCCGAGCTGCTGAGCAAATCCGAAGTGGTCCAATGCCTGTCCGACGCGTGTCCCATTCCTCGTGTCCGAGTCTCGCAGGAGGAGCCACGAACCCCCCTACTTCGGACCCTAGGCCGCGGTCCAATCAGAGACTGACACCGAGCCCTCGCACGCGCAGCCCATGTGCAGCCACCTGCGCGCCTTTGCCTCCTGCTACCGCGTGTCCCTCGCTGTTGACTCCCCTTCTCGGCCGACCTTCGGATCTTCCCTATAAATAGAGGGCATGCGAGATTGCCCGGGTACTTTTGGAAATTAGCCATTTTTCACCCCTTTTGCAACATTTTAGCCATTTCCACTTCCCCCAAAGCCCCGGTATCAATTATAACCCCCGGAATACGCCACGGAGTGCCCGAGAAGCCCGGAAAATTTATTTTTTCGGTTTCGAAGCCCGACCCTTCGCAGAGCCCGGTTTCTCAATAAAACTCCCGGTTTTATTAGAAACGATCGTTTTAGGAAGCGAATTGCTGCCCGATTTTCATTAAATCAGGTGAGTGTGTAGTCACTTTCATCTTACACATAGATATGAAGTATTTTATATAAAATATGTGATATGTGTATATATTATTTTATATAAAATACGTGATATGTGTATATATTATTTTATATAAAATACGTGATATGTGTATATATGTTGTTTGTTTATTTGAGATGGATGTTGAATGAATGTTTTATACATGTTTAAAATGATTTAAAATGTATATATATTTTATCTTCAAATATGTTGGGTAAAACACAGGTAGATAAAGTATCAGGTATAGAAGTACAGTATAGATGTACGTTGGTAGCTATGAATTTAGTACAGTATAGATGTACGTTAGTAGCTATGAATTTAGTACAGTATTAGATAAACCTTGGCGACGATGTGACTTCGTGCCTATTAGATAAACCCTGGCGACTATGAGACGTAGTGCCTATTGTATAAACCCTGGCGACTATGTGACGTAGTGCCTGTTGTATAAACCTTGGCGACGATGTGACTTCGTGCCTATTTGACATAAATTGCTGAGGGAAAGGAATGTTGTCACCCCGGTGTTTGTTTTATTTGACATAAATTGCTGAGGAAAAGCAATGTTGTCACCCTTTTGACATAAATTACTGAGAGAAAAGCAATGTTGTCACCTCGATGTTTGTTTGACATAAATTGCTGAGGAAAGCAATGTTGTCACCATTTTGGTTGTTTATTTGACATAAATTGCTGAAAGAAAGCAATGTTGTCACCTTATTGGTTGTTTTATGTTAGGTTGTTTTGTTTGACATAAATTGCTGAGGGAAAGCAATGTTGTCACCCTGATGTTTGTCTTGTTTGACATAATTTGCTGAGGAAAGCAAAGTTGTCACCTTATTGGTTGTCTTGTTTGACATAAATTGTTGAGGAAAACAATGTTGTCACCCCTAATGAAAATCCTTAGGCTAGGTCCCTTGTGATAGTTGTTTTAGGGACGTAAGGTGAGGATAACGGGAACGGGTAATTAGGGTTGTTTTTGGTTGATGAAATTAATAAATTATTTGTTGATTGATAAACTTAAAGAGTTTATTATTTATTGTGGGTTGAAAACCCTATATGCTCACCAGGCTTCCAAGCCTGACCCACTCAGCTTTTTATATTACAGGTAGTGGACCCTGAGCATAGTCGGATGATGACAATGAGTATTTTTTGATTATAGGCCAGTAGTTGTAAATAACTATGTAAGGCTTATAATGTCTTGTTTATGCTTTTGATCTGTATCGGAACATGACATCCCGAGGTTTTGTTATGAAATAAAAATATATATTTCTTAAAGAAAGGTTTTGATAAACTTTTATCATGTTTTGTTTTGGGGACCAATTCCGCAACATATTTTAAAAAGATTTCTCTGATTTTATTTTAAAAAGCATAAACGAAATCGGTCTTTTCTGGCCGTGAAATTGGGGATGTCACACGTATTTATAGGGGTTTTGTGGTCGGTGGTGGGGTCCACTCTTTTCTAGCCGTAAACGGGTTTACGGCCATAAACGAGTTTACGGTCGTAAACTAGTTTACGGTCGTAACCCTACTTAGGCCGAAATTGTTTGGTTTTCGAGATATTCAGGTTTCCGCGCGACTTTTGGTTCTGACTCGTAAATAATTTAATTATATATAACTAGATCATTTTCTAAACCAAGAAGTTTGACAGGAAAAGTTAATGAATTCGAAATTTTATTAACAGAAATCACGTAACGGAAACGGACAAAGTTTTGGGTTGTCACATCATCCCTCCGTTAGAGGGAATTTCGTCCCGAAATTCGAACATAGAATGCAAATCATGGATTAGGAAAGACATGCGGATATTTCTGTTTCATCTGATCTTCGAGCTCCCAAGTGAATTCAGGTCCCCGCTTGGCATTCCAGCGAACCTTCACTATCGGGATGCGACTTTATTTCGTTCGTTTGATCTATCTGTCCGTGATTTCGACCGGTTCTTCCACGAAGTTGAGGTTCTCGTTGATTTCAATCTCATCGAGAGGAATCACAAGTGTCTCATCGGACACACACTTCTTTAGGTTCGATACGTGGAAAACAGGGTGGATGTTGCTGAGCTCTCGCGGTAATTGGAGTTTGTATGCTACGGGACCGATCCTAGCAAGGATTTCAAACAGTCCAATGTACCTTGGGTTTAGCTTTCCACGCTTCCCAAAGCGTATCATGCCTTTCCAGGGTGAGACCTTCAAAAGGACGTGGTCACCAACCTGTAACTCCAAGAGTTTTCGTCTCTTATCGGCGTAGCTCTTTTGTCTATCTCGTGAGGCTTTCAGTCGTTCCCGGATTTGTACAATCTTCTCAGTTGTCTCTCGGATGATCTCAGGACCAGTGAGAGTACTGTCGGGGACTTAACCCCTGGCTAGCTGCGTGTCACCCACCTCAGCCCAGCACAGAGGGGATCTGCACTTACGGCCATAGAGGGCTTCAAACGGCGCGACCTTGATGCTGGTATGGTAGTTGTTGTTGTAGGAAAATTCAACCAAAGGAAGATGAGTGTCCCATGATGCGCCGAAATCGATGACGCAGGCTCTCAACATGTCTTCCAATGTTTGAATTGTTCTCTCACTCTGTCCATCAGTCTGCGGATGATAAGCCGTGCTCATCTCCAATTTAGTTCCAAGAGCTTTCTATAGTGACTGCCAGAACCTCGATGTAAACCTGATATCTCGATCGGAGATAATGGATGCAGGTACACCATGAAGGCGAACTATCTCTTGAAGGTAGATCCGTGTGAGTCTCTCCATCTTGAAGCTTTCTTTGATTGGCAGGAAGTGGGCGAACTTCGTCAACCGATCGACAATTACCCAGATGGCATCGTGCCCAATCGGAGATATGGGTAACTTGGTGATAAAATCCATGGTTATCCTTTCCCACTTCCACTCAGGTATTTCCAGCTGTTGAAGTAGACCTGAGGGATTCTGATATTCGCCCTTCACCTTGGCGCAAGTCAGGCACTTGCCCACGAAGGTAGCGATCTCTGCTTTCATGTTTGGCCACCAATAAAGCTGTTTGAGATCCAAGTACATCTTATCCGACCCTGGGTGAACGGAGTATTTCGTCCTGTGAGTTTCGTTCATTACAACCTCTCTATAACCGCCGAACTTTGGGGTCCAGATCCGGTCCATGAAATAATAAACTCCGTCTCCCTTGATCTCTAGGTTCTTTTCCCTTCCTCTCAAGGCTTCACCCGACATGTTCTCTGGTTTTAAGGCTTCCAGTTGAGCCTCCTTGATTTGTGCGGATAAATGGGAATGGATGGTCATTGTTAGTGCCTTTGATGGGTTTAGGTACAATAAATAAACTAGAAAACAATTCCTAAGTTCACATGCAACCTACTTTGGATCTATGTTTTAACTATTGAACATACAACTTTGAATTGCAAAACAAGAACCCAAGAGGAGAGAGGCTAATTTCAAAATTAACAAACTAGGGTTTAGGGTTTACATACCTTTCAATTGCTATAGCAAACAATTGATATTCCCTTGATCTTGATCTTGATCTTCTTGGAAGCTTTAGCACCACAAGTGTAATGCCTCTAATGGAATCACACCCAAACTAGCAAGAAGGAAAGTAGAAGAAGAGAGGGGAGAGGGAGTATGCAAAATCTCGGCCTTAGGGTTTCTTCAAAAGAAAGAGTGACCAAAAACATGAACCAGGAGGCTCCTTATATAGCTGAGGGATCTAGGGTTTAAGGGAAACCCTAGTTATCCTTTGCTTAGGGCCTAAGCAAACCCAAGGGCCTTATCCAAGCCCCTATGGACGAAATTATTAGGGTTTCCCCTAAAGATTTCGTCCACCCTCTTCCAAGGGGGTTCTAGAGCCTTCCACTCAACTATTAGATAATTGCAAACTAGTCCCTGCACCTTATAATTAATTCTTTTAACCCCAAAATCAATTCTGATTAATTTCTGGTTAACAATTAATTAAACATAATGATTTCTTATTAATATATTAATCTTTTAACATATTAATAAATCATTTATATTAATTCATTAATCTTATAAATTAATATCTCTCCTTTCATAATTTCCTTGTCCAGTTGCTAGGTTGAGGGCAACCCAAAAGGACTGTGCTGCTATCAATTCAAGTACATACCAATTATAGTTATGGGCTTAGACACCTAATCCAACAGTCTCCCACTTGGATAAGTCTGTAACTATAATTGCTAGTATGCCTTCTAAATTTGACCAGCAAATTGTAGCTTCCAAAAAGCTGCTGCCGAACTCTGACCCAGTCAGTTACGTGTCCTAAGATAAGTGATCATATAACCCTTCGTTCTGCTTGATATCCCCAGACAAAAGACATGGAATGTAATCAATCTGTTTGTCCAGAATCTATGTTTCCCGATTCCTGATTTGTGATGATGTAGGACTTCTAATCGAACACATCAATTTAGTCCTGGCTGGGCCCAGCACATAAGTCAACACCAAATCATCGAGGGGCCCACAGATATCGCTTTTCCTGTTAGGGCAAAAGGAACGAATAAACGTTGACTCATATGCTTGTATCTTTTACTCATCAAATTATGCATGACAATACGTTTTATAACACCAAGTTACTGATGCGTTTTCGTATCACCAATACACAACTGACTTGTAAATTACAACTCATATATCTTCGTTTCAAGATTATAAGATATTATCGTCTCAGTATTACTCGTGATGAATTCCATGAAGTAATACTCTGAGCGAGGGTTTATCCAATACTCAAATCTCAATTTCTGAGTACTCATGAACGTTGCAGCAATTCCATTGCCATGTCTATCCTTAGACAATCTGCAATCCAATTCATGACAGTCTTAATTCACTACTTACTTCCAAGAGTACGAGCGACTGTGGAGTTTGAATAATCTCATTATTCAGGAAGTAAAACATGCAAAATATGAAACACAATAATAAACAATTGACAAAAGGTAGTAGCCAAACTTATAAATAATACTTTATTATTTAATCACCAAAAGTCAATTACATTTACTTTGTTACAAGTTTCAAAAACTAATCTAACTACTAAAACTAATATCATCTTTCAGTCCTATGCTCCGAGCATGCTGAATATGCTTAGCCCTACTCAGACCCTTTGTGAGGGGATCTGCTGGGTTATCTTCAGATGACACCCTCTTTACTATAAGATGGCCTTCTTCAACTCTATGTCTAATGAAATGGTACTTTCTGTCGATATGTCTGGTCTTACCATGATCTCTCGGTTCCTTTGTCAAGGCAACCGCTCCTTCATTATCGCAGAACAGTTCCATAGGCTCCTGGATGGTTGGAACAACTCCGAGATCCCCGATGAAGTTCCTCAACCAAGCTGCTTCTTTCGACGCTTCACTTGCTGCAATGTACTCTGATTCACAACTAGAATCAGCCACCGTATTTTGCTTGGAACTCTTCCAAGTAACTGCTCCTCCATTCAGTAAAAACACCCAGCCTGACTGAGAACGGAAGTTATCTCTATCCGTCTGAAAGCTGGCATCACTGTAACCATCTACTCTCAAAGTATCACTGCCACCAAGCACAAGGACCCAGTCCTTTGTCCTTCGCAAATACTTGAGTATATTCTTAACTGCTATCCAATGAGCTCTACCTGGGTTTCCCTGATAGCGACTGACCATGCTCAAAGCAAATGCCACATCAGGACGAGTACATGTCATAGCGTACATGATCGATCCGACAGCGGAAGCATAAGGTACACGACTCATGTCATCTATTTCAACATCTGTACTCGGGCATTGAGTCTTACTCAATTTGGTATTGCTCAGGATAGGTAGCTCTCCCTTCTTGGAATTTTCCATACTAAACCTTTTTAGTACCTTATCCAAGTATGTGCTCTGACTAAGTCCAATTAGTCTCTTCTTTCTATCTCTCAATATTCTAATCCCAAGAATATAGGCAGCTTCTCCAAGGTCTTTCATGGCAAAACACTTTCCAAGCCAAGACTTAACTTCTTTCAAGGTTGGAACGTCGTTACCAATGAGTAATATGTCATCGACATACAACACCAGAAAAGTTACTATACTCCCACTAGCCTTGATATACACACAGAACTCATCTTCACTTCTAGAGAAACCAAACTCTTTGACTTTCTCATGGAAGCAAAGATTCCAACTGCGAGATGCTTGTTTCAATCCATAAATGGATTTCTCAAGCTTGCACACTCTATTGAGGAACTTTGCATCAACAAAACCCTCTGGCTGACTCATGAAAACATCTTCAGCCAACTTCCCATTAAGGAAAGCAGTTTTGACATCCATCTGCCAGATTTCATAATCATGAAAGGCAGCTATGGCGAGCAATATCCTAATAGATTTAATCTTAGCCACTGGCGAGAAGGTCTCATCATAGTCAACCCCTGGGGTTTGAGTGAAACCTTTTGCAACCAGTCGAGCCTTGAATGTGTGCACATTTCCATCCATGTCTGTCTTCTTCTTGAAGATCCATTTGCACCCAACTGTCTTACGACCTGGTGCACTATCAACCAAATTCCAAACTTGGTTGTCATACATGGACTTAATCTCGCTGTCCATTGCCTCTTTCCACTTGGAAGCCTCTGGGCCTGCCATTGCTTCCTTATAAGTGACTGGTTCATCTAAGTTTACCAGTGTTCTGTCACTTATGAATGTGTCACCATCTGAAGTAATATGAAAACCATACAACTCAGGTGGCACACTCACCCTAGTGGATCTTCTAAGAGGTAATGAGTTATCGATTGGTTCAACAGGAACTGTTTCCTCTGGTTGAGTGCTAGTGTCATCTAAGGTTCCTTCATTGGCTGACTCTTGAATTTCTTCAAGATCAATAGTGCTCCCACTGTCCTCTTTGAATATGAGCTCTCTTTCAAGAAAGACTCCTCTTCGTGCTACAAAGACCACGTTCTCACTAGGCCTGTAGAACAAATAACCAAAAGACTGCTTTGGGTAACCAATGAAAACACATTTCTCACTTCTAGCTGCTAGCTTGTCGTGAGTCTCTCGTCTTACAAAAGCTTCACAACCCCAGACTTTAATATGTGCTAACGAGGGAACTTTCCCTGTCCACATTTCGTGAGGTGTTTTGGCAACCTTCTTTGTAGGGACAAGATTGAGGATGTGGGCGGCTGTCTCTAAGGCATACCCCCAGAAGTGAATAGGAAGCGAAGCCCGACTCATCATAGAACGAACCATGTCTAACAAGGTTCGATTGCGCCTCTGAGCTACACCATTTAACTGTGGTGTCCTAGGAGGAGTCAATTGTGAGACTATCCCACATTCTTTCAGATAGTCGTTAAACTCGATACTAAGATACTCCCCGCCTCTATCGGATCTAAGTATCTTTATCTTTCTGCCTAATTGATTTTCGACTTCATGCTTGAATTCTTTGAACTTTTCAAAAGTTTCTGACTTATGCTTGATCAAGTAGATATATCCATATCTGCTATAATCGTCAGTGAAAGTCACATAGAATCGATTAGCATCTCTTGTAGTTGATCTGAAGGGCCCACACACATCTGTGTGTATGAGATCCAACAGACCTTCACCTCTTTCACAAGACCCTGTGAATGGTGATTTTGTCATCTTTCCCAAAAGACAAGATTCACACATATCATCTGATTTTAGGTCAAATGATTCCAACACTCCATTCTTTTGGAGTTAGGCTATGCGTTTCTTGTTAATGTGTCCAAGACGACAATGCCACAAGCATGCCTTGTCTACACTATTAGACAAGTCAATATTAAGTACACTATTTCCTAGGCTATCAACACAAGTCACTGTTTCATACACACCATTACAAGGCAAAGCTTCAAACATAAAAACACCATTCTTATAAACAGAAATTGAACCATTCAAATCATTAAAAGAATATGTAAAACCTTGTCTGAACAATGCATGAAATGAAATAATGTTTCTCGTCATCTCAGACGAATAGCAACAATTTATTAAATCTAATCTAACATCATTACTAAGCAGAAGCTGATAAACTCCGATCTTGGTTACTGGTGAAGACTTTCTGTTTCCCATGATCAGGTTTATCCTTCCTCGCTCTATCTCCTCACTTTCCTTTAGACCCTGCAAATCAGAACAGATATGAAAACCACATCCTGTATCAAGGACCCATTAACGAGAAGATAATGAGTTATTAGCAGAAATAATGTAAATACCTGCCGAAGATGGCTTCACTTTGCCATCCTTGATATCTTGCAGATATTGTGGGCAAGATCTCTTCCAATGCCCCTTTTGGTTGCAGTAAAAGCAAACTGCCTCTTTTGGATCAGAAACATGGGGAGTGGAACCATTGGGCTTAGCCTTTGGGCCATTACTAGATGACCCAGCTTGAGCCTTGCTCTTCCAGTTTTGCTTGGGAGGACCTTTCCTCTTTTTCCCCTTTCCCTGTCCAATAGCCAAAATAGGGGCACTCATAGGTGTGGAGGGTATACTTTTACCCTTCATCCCTGCCTCAGCTGTCTGCAACAAGTTGTGCAATTGGGCCAAGGTCTGCTCAGTATTGTTCAAATGGTAAGTTAGAATAAACTGACCATAACATTCAGGAAGTGAGTTCAAGACCATGTCAATGGCCAATTCCTCATCAAAGTGAATGTTGAGCTTGACCAAACGCTCTATGTAGCGTTGCATTCTTTGCATATGTGACACCACCGACTCCCCATCTTTCATCTTGCAAGCCATGAGTGACTTGACTACTTCAAACTTTTCTTGACGAGCTCGCTTATGGTACTTTTCCATAAGGTCCTTGTTCATCTCGAAAGGCCAGTAGTCCTCATAGTACCTCTG
This sequence comes from Lactuca virosa, assembly GCF_052849685.1. Classification (NCBI taxonomy): domain Eukaryota; kingdom Viridiplantae; phylum Streptophyta; class Magnoliopsida; order Asterales; family Asteraceae; genus Lactuca; species Lactuca virosa. Next base: position 331,240,627 of record NC_136426.1, on the reverse strand, counting down.
CAGTTCTGGGGACATAGTTGCCACCATGATGCATGCCACTTTGGTAGCATCATCGTAATGTTTCTTGTAGGCAGCAAGATCTTCAGGAGTAGCCTCATTCTCATCAAGCTCTTTGAGCTCCTTTTCAAGAACATATTCTTTGTTCTCGAAACGAAGAGCCATCTTGATGTTGCGCATCCAATCGTTATAGTTTGAGCCATCCATAACGACTTTGGAGCAGATATTGAGCAAAGAGAAGTTTTGGTTGGAGGAGGACGAAGCAGAAGTGTTTCCAGGAGTAGACATCTGAAAAGAAAGAAAGTTTTAGTTAGATTTCAAGATACCTTAATAAAATAACCCAAAGATATAATATCAAGGTTAGGATCCAACTATGAAGATTCACAACTTAGAAATGGGATGCCGAGATCCAAGTGCAAATTTCATAAAGGTAGGTGAATGACGATTCACCAATTCCACCATTAGACGAAACAAACGAAGTGAAATTCCTAATTCTTTTGAGATACATTGAAACTATTCAATGGCATGTTTTGATCTCAGATTATGCTCTTCTATTTGTGACTGGGATGCCGAGGATCACAAACAAGATGTGAATAACCATGCAAATGTGCTTGGTAACCTCATTGTCTTTATCATTAACTATTGATGTGCTGGTAAACCACACACGCTCCATCAAAATGACAATTGTGAGATACCCATTACTACTCTTTATTAGTGCCTTTTAGTGTGCTGGTTAACCACACACGCTCCACTAACGACCAATAAAGCATAATGTGCAATTTCATGGATTAGCATACTTTTCACATTTTTCCTAAAGTAACTAGAGTTGGGATTTTGAAAAATAATGTTCTAGTACTTTCTTTAATATCATTATACTTTTAATGAGAAGTAGTTGTCCTATCAAATCCGTTCTGCTAACGACCCTCCACTAATCAAGGAAGCGGTGGGTGAGAGTGGACACCCATTCAACTACCATTTTATAGGCAGTTTCCTTATACCCCCCTTATAGATTAGCTTCGTGAATGAGGCATACTAGCGATTTGACTGACCATATTCTTATACATATATAATATTAAACTTTTAATTATAATATATATATAAGGTGTGTTTTAAAACATTTTAAAACTTCAAGGGTTTATAAATTTCGAAATTTAAGCTATTAAATTTAAATTTAAATAAACCAATTAACTAGATTTAATATTTATCTTTTAATTAACTATTAATCAAATTATTAAATCTTGTAAGGATTATCTAATTAAATTAATCCATTAATTTAATCCTAATCCTTATCCCTCTAAATTTCGAAAAATAGGGTAAGGATAATTATCCAATTAATCTAATTAAGTAACAATTATCCAAAACAAGAAACCCTAAAACTTCTAAGCAAATTTCGAAATTTACAAGGGAGGAGGCTAGGGTTTTCAAAACCCTAACCCTAATTTCGATTAGGGTTCTTTGGAGGCTAGGGTTTTCGAAAAAAACCCTTTGATCCAAAACCCTAGAAATCGAAAATTTGGCCTTTAGGGTTTAATAGCTATAAACCCTAATTTGCAATTCAACAATTGTAGCAATTCAATTTAAAACAACAATGGCTCTGATACCACTGATGGGTTTAGGTACAATAAATAAACTAGAAAACAATTCCTAAGTTCACATGCAACCTACTTTGGATCTATGTTTTAACTATTGAACATACAACTTTGAATTGCAAAACAAGAACCCTAGAGGAGAGAGGCTAATTTCAAAATTAACAAACTAGGGTTTAGGGTTTACATACCTTTCAATTGCTATAGCAAACAATTGATATTCCCTTGATCTTGATCTTGATCTTCTTGGAAGCTTTAGCACCACAAGTGTAATGCCTCTAATGGAATCACACCCAAACTAGCAAGAAGGAAAGTAGAAGAAGAGAGGGGAGAGGGAGTATGCAAAATCTCGGCCTTAGGGTTTCTTCAAAAGAAAGAGTGACCAAAAACATGAACCAGGAGGCTCCTTATATAGCTGAGGGATCTAGGGTTTAAGGGAAACCCTAGTTATCCTTTGCTTAGGGCCTAAGCAAACCTAAGGGCCTTATCCAAGCCCCTATGGACGAAATTATTAGGGTTTCCCCTAAAGATTTCGTCCACCCTCTTCCAAGGGGGTTCTAGAGCCTTCCACTCAACTATTAGATAATTGCAAACTAGTCCCTGCACCTTATAATTAATTCTTTTAACCCCAAAATCAATTCTGATTAATTTCTGGTTAACAATTAATTAAACATAATGATTTCTTATTAATATATTAATCTTTTAACATATTAATAAATCATTTATATTAATTCATTAATCTTATAAATTAATATCTCTCCTTTCATAATTTCCTTGTCCAGTTGCTAGGTTGAGGGCAACCCAAAAGGACTGTGCTGCTATCAATTCAAGTACATACCAATTATAGTTATGGGCTTAGACACCTAATCCAACAGCCTTCACCATACGTCCTGAATACTCCTTTCGACTGAGGGCATCTGCTACCACATTGGCCTTGCCAGGATGATAGCGAATTTCGCACTCGTAGTCACTGAGTAGCTCTACCCATCGCCGTTGTCTCATGTTTAACTCCTTTTGATCAAAAATATGTTGCAAGCTCTTATGGTCGGTGAAGATAGTGCACTTGGTTCCATAGAGATAGTGTCTCCAAATCTTTAACGCAAAGACCACTGCTCCCAACTCCAAATCATGAGTTGTGTAATTGACCTCGTGTGTTTTCAACTGCCTCGAGGCATAGGCGATGACCTTTCCCCTCTGCATGAGCACACACCCTAGGCCCTGATTGGATGCATCACAATAGACTACGAAGTCTTCCGTTCCTTCGGCCAGGGACAAGATAGGTGCGCTGCATAGGTCCTGTTTCAAGGTTTGAAACGCAGTGTCTTCTTTAACTACTCAACTAAAGGTTACACCCTTTTGTTTCAGGGTAGTTAAAGGCTTTGCGATTTTGGAAAATTCTGAATAAACCGGCGATAATAGCCCGCGAGACCCAAGAATTGTCGGATTTCTGTGGGTGTCTTTGGTGCAGAACAATTCTCTATCGCTTTGATCTTGGAAGGGTCCACGTGTATTCCTTCCTTGCTAATCACGTGTCCAAGGAAAATTACCTTCCTGATCCAGAATTCGCACTTCGAGAATTTCGCGTATAGCTTTTCTGCCCTTAATGTTTCCAACACCTGCCTTAAGTGCTGTTTATGATCATTCTCACTCCGCGAATAGACAAGTATATCGTCGATGAACACAATCATGAACTTGTCTAAGAATGGGCGGCACACCCAATTCATCAGGTCCATGAATACTGCCAGTGCGTTGGTTAGACCAAAAGGCATTACTACAAACTCGTAGTGTCCATAGCGAGTTCGGAATGCTGTTTTGGGCACATCATTCTCATGAACTCGCAACTGATGGTACCCTGATCTTAGATCTATCTTTGAGAAATAACTGGCTCCCTGAAGTTGGTCGAAGAGATCGTCGATTCTGGGTAAGGGATATCGGTTCTTGATGGTAAGCTTATTCAGCTCTCGGTAGTCAATGCACATCCGAAAGGATCCATCTTTCTTTTTCATGAATAAGATCGGAGCTCCCCAGGGTGAGGAACTCGGCCTTATGAACCCTTTGCTGATCAGTTCATTGAGCTGACTGGATAATTCTTGCATTTCTGCTGGCGCTAAACGGTAAGGAGATTTAGCTACAGGAGTAGCTCCGGGGATTAAGTCGATACGAAACTCGACTTGGCGCTCGGGAGGGATTCCTGGGAGATCTTCGGGGAATACCTCAGGAACGTTACAGATTTCGGGGATGCTCTCGAGGTCTCTAACTTTTTGCATCTCGTCAACAACATGAGCTAGGAATGCATGACATTCCTTCCGCAGATACTTCTGAGCTTTGATGCACGAAATGATACGGAGGTTCGAACTGAGCTTATCACCATAAATCATAAGGGTTTCGCCAGAGGGAAGATTGAGACGGATAACCTTCTCGAAGCAAAGAATATCAGCACGATTGGAACTCAACCAATCCATGCTGATAATGACATCGAAGCTCTTGATGGACACAGGCATAAGATCGATGGGAAAAGAATAATTGACTAGAGTAAGAGTACATCCTATGAATATGTCGTTAGTGCTCTCCTTCTTTCCGTTAGCCATCTCGACAGTAAATGTTTCGGTTAGAGGTTGGGATTTACATTTGATTAGATGTTTGAATGTATGACTAACAAAATTCTCTCCGCACCAGAGTCGAAGAGAATGCATGCATAAGAGTTGTCAAGGAGGAACGTACCCGTAATAACGGTAGGATCAGCAACTGCTTCCTCCTGGCCCATCACGAGAACTCTCCCTGTATTGCCACCAGTTGTTGCCTTGGGGCAGTTTCTCCTGAAGTGCCCAACCTCTCCACATCCATAACAAGTTTGACCAGCGCCCGCTCCCGGAGCCTGGTTGGTTGGTTGAGCCGGTGTCTTGCAGTATCGAATTGTGTGTCCTTTCTTTCCACAGCTATTGCAACTCAACTCACGGCAGGGTCCGTGATGATGGAAGTTACACTTGTTGCACAGGGGTAGTTTTCCAGCATAACCACTGGTAGGAGATTGAGTGGTTGGGACAGTGACTGGAGCAGCAGCAGGAGCAGTAACAGTATGAATTGCCACTGTTTGTTGTTTCTTGGAGGGCTCCTGCGAAGACTGGCCCTTTCGTTTGTTACCAAACTTCTTCTTCCCACCGCTTTCCTTTTGTGGCTCGGAGATAGCTGCCACCTCATCCAGATCGATTCCATGATCGATCAGAGTCTGTGCCAGATCCTTGGCGCTTTCAAAAGTAATCGGTCTAGCAGCCAAGACATTCCCTTTTGTTGGTTGTGTCAGTCCCCAGATGTACCTTTCAATTTTCTTGCTTTCCGGGGTGACCATTCCCGGACAGAGGAGAGCCAGATCGCAGAATCTAGCGGTGTAGGCAGCGATGTCGGAACCCTTCATCTTCAAGTTCCAGAGTTCGTGCTCCAACTTTTGCACTTCGCCCCTCGGGCAGTACTCCGCGAGCATGAGCTCCTTCAGTCTTTCCCAACCCATGGCATTAGCCACTGGCAGGGTTAGGGTTTTGACTCGACCATTCCACCAGGTCAAGGCTCTGTCGGTGAAGGTGCAGGCGGCGAACTTCACCTTGTTTGCTTCAGAACAGACGCAAATTTCGAAGATGGATTCGATCTTCTCGAACTATCGAGTCAGGGCGATGACACCTCCATTTCCGTCGAAGGACATGGGTTTCGCAGTCATGAAGTCCTTGTAGGAACATTCTTTTTGATGTCCCTGACTTCCACCTAGTCTCTGTGGGTCGGTTCCACCTCCAGCCCCACCAGAGTTCACTTGTGCCATTGCTGCAGTCACGGCGGCGGTAATTGCTGCTTGAAACATAACAGGGTCGAACTGAGGAGGTGGTGGTGGTGGCGGAGTGTCGTCGTTCCTTCTGATGGGTCTTGGTCGAGGAGGCATCTCGTTCTAGTAAACAGTCAGGAAGAAGAGGACGGTAAGTCCTCGAGATATATATAAAACAAAATATATCTCATCCTGAAAATAAAAGTATACTACCAAGCGATAAGCACAGAAAGGTTACTAACACAAGTAAGTTATCGCTCAAGGAAGAAGAGGTAGCAACGCTTAGAGTGAATCTGTATACTGAGTTTGGCTCTAGCTAAAATACTCCTATAGTATTTTATGTGAGATGATTTTAGTAAGTTTTAGGCCTGCTGTAACACCACAGTCACTCCCAAGCACATGTTGGTCATGTCTCGACTGAATATAGTTGATCAGGCTATATTCACCCTAGACATGATTACATAACTGCCCAGGTTTAACCGCAGCGTTCCAACATCCAAATATTTTTTGTTTTGTTCTACTAGCTACACGAATTTTGTTATGTATGCATGCTCGTATACTTTTATAAAAATACTTATATTTTTGAAAGTATACTTTTAGCGTAGAGCACTTAGGCCCCTTAGTGTTTATAGTTGTATACCACGTAAGGTTTGGTATACTAGTTCGCTATAAACAAGGGCTCTGATACCAATCTGTCACACCCCGAAACCGATGGCGGAAACGTTCCGGGGCGGAGGACGTCATGTGTAGCATCACAACCAATGAATAATAGCAATCATAGCAGCTCAACCAGTACAGTGAATACTAAAATAAAAATGTTTACATCAGTTTGAAACTTTGTTTGAATTACATTCAATAGCTTTGTATAGTATAAACTTAAAACTCTTATTGCTCCAGTTCCTCGAAAATCCAGCAAGTACCTGTCTACTGATTTCCTGAGAATACAAGCAGTTTGAAAGAGTATCAGCATAAAGCTGGTGAGTTCATAAGCGGTGGTTTGTAGTGAAAATCGTTGATGAGTTTGTAAAATATTTGTATAGTTCCAAGAAAATCCGATAATTTCTTTAGTGAGAAAGTAGTGTTATCAATTCTGTATAAAACCATGAATGTTTGTCACAGAAAACTGTAGTGATATGCAAAATTATTACTTCATGTGACTAGCTAATGCTAATCCTGATGTAATAGTATTTTGTGCGTGAAACCATTGCATGCTCGTTTCTGTTTGAAAACCCTGAAAGTTCTCCAGTTGTAGTGTGTACTAGTTCTATTTAATGTAAATAAAACTGTTGAAGAGTGTTAAGTTGTAAACTAAAGGTGATTTATACATATTGTGAGTCGTATAAACCTGCTTGATATGACTAGAGACCTTTCCAACGTTCTTCAGGCGTCTCGTTAAATGACATTTGTACATCTCAGGCGTGCCCGCCTAACTGTAGCTAGCAGTCCAGATGTGGGATTGTCAGTCCCGAATAGATCTATTCACAAATCTCACGCTCTCCCTCCAGGATACTCTGGTTATACTATGATAGGATTTATCCCTGTACACCTAAGGGTACATTAGTGAAGTAGCGCCTCACAGTATCGTACAATCTAGTTTACATGTAGTGTAGTAGTGTTCTACCATAGTGAAAATCCGTATGTATACCGTATGTAGTGATAATTATAGTTATGAAAACCATGATAAGGTAGTGAGGTAACTGTAAACTGTTTCTATCTTAGCGCATATGTTTAGTAGTGAAAGTTTACGTACTTGTTATGTTTAGAAGAATCCCAAACTATACCGATTATAGTTTGCATGTATAGTGAATAACGTGTCCAGAAAACTATGCCATTTTAGTGAAAACGCCCCTTATGCTCAACACAGTACAAAATGGTTAAAGTATGAGAATTGCATGAGTTTTGAAAGCATTTATGTCACACCCCCGAACCAGACGGCGGAAACGTCTGGGGGCTTGTGCGTGACTTCATCTTGGAATATCATTACAGTGAATATAAATGAAACATAACATCATCATCATCACACATCTAATATAACAACATTCATTGTTCACATAGAGTATTGTACTTGAATATTACATGCCAAAATAGTAAGAGTATGATGAAACAAAATATAACACAATATCCATTAGTTTGTTTCGTTCATCCTACTTCAACGGTTTCCTGAGAATACAAGTTATTTTTAAAACGGTCAACATAAAATGTTGGTGAGTTCATAAGCATGTTTGTGAAAATGATTTGTATAATTTTGAAACCACCAGAAAATCCGATATTTTCTGCAAACTGTTTAGTATGTTTGTGTCAAATCTTGAATTAACGCATGTATATTATTGTTTATTTGACAAAAAGGGTAAAGAGAATGTATAGAGAATGTAAAGAGCATGTAAAGAGAATGTTCCCAGACAACCCGATGTTGTCTGTAAAAGAGAAAGTTGCCATACCAACCCTCGAGGTTGAGCACCAGTACGAGAATGTTTCCGAGTAATCCAAAATAAAAGAGAATGGTCTTCCGTAAACTTCATAACGTTAATTCCTCTAAGTGAGCCGTCATAACCATACTAAATAATGACAATTTTGCCTGTCTTGGCGTTGTTGGACGCCGGTTTTGATTTTGATTATAAGGTTTTCGTCACCCTACACTGAGTTAGTCTAACTGTAGCGAACAGCTCAGGTGTGGGGTGTCATCCCCGTATTTACACAAATCCTCGCTCTCCCTCCAAGAGACTCTGGTTATAACTACAGGCTACGATCGTACACTTAATAGGTGCCAACCGACAAAACTCACTAGATCCTTAATCGAATTTACGCGAAGAAAGGTATAACCTCATTACAGGCCCAATGAACCATGAAAGTGAACCACAAAGGCATCGCTAAACATGTAAATCATTTAAAGGCCCAAATTACAATGGTATGGTGGTGTTTAAAGATGTAGTGAATCAACTTAGGTTGTGAGATCTTACCAAGGATGATGATCTTTGATGCAAACTCCTCTTGAAACACAACCAAAATCTCAAAACTTTGGTGGAAGAAGGAGAAGTTTTGAGAGGTCTTCTTGAGAGTGTCTGAAGGGAAAAATATGAGAATGGTATGGTGGTGTTTCGGCCAAGAGACAATAAGAAGGGAGGAGAGAAAGTTTGAGGTGATGTTTGCATGGATATCCACCATGCAAACATGAGGTGTCATAAGCACAAATTTCCTCAATTTTCCTTTTTTTTTTGTCAACTAAGCATTGTGGGCCGAGAATTGGGCTTATGAGAGATAGGAATGAAGTAATTTGGCCCATTTTTGGTTTTGTCTAATTTTTATGGAACCCAAGAATTATTTTTCGGCCCATTGGGCTCTTAAGGAGGCTCACGGTCCAAATTGGTAAAAGAAATTGGTTTAGGGCCCTTTAGGGCCAATTAAATCCTTTATGGCCCATCATGGCCCAAAATGCTAAAGTTTTATGAATGTCGACCATTTGGAACCCAATTAGGGTTTCTAGGCCCAAAGTAGTCAAGTGGAAGGTTTATTGGTCCATTAGGCCCAATAAAGAATTCCTAGTCTATAATGAATTTGAGCCGGGATTTCTGGGGTTTCCAACCCTTATTTGAACATATGAGATGTATTTGAACGAGCATAGAGTATAGTATTCACTTAGAGTACAAGCTTTTACAACGGATGATGTTTACATGAGAATAGAATTTCCTAGCAAAATGCCAGTTGTGACATCATCCCCCCGTTAGAGGGAATTTCGTCCCGAAATTCTTTCAAAGGATAGGTTCATGAATGAAAGAATAGGTGAGGGTACTTCTGCTTCATCTGGTCTTCGCGTTCCCATGTGAATTCCGGTCCACGCTTAGCGTTCCATCGAACCTTCACAATCGGAATGCGGCTCTGCTTCGTACACTTCACTTCTGTATTCATTATCTCGACTGGTTCTTCGACGAACAGAAGATTCTCGTTTATTTCAATCTCTTCTAAAGGAATGATAAGAGTTTCATAAGATAAGCACTTCATCAAGTTCGAGGCGTGGAACACGGGGTGTACCTTGCTGAGCTTAGCAGGTAGCTGCAGCTTATAAGCCACTGGGCCAATTCGGCAATAATCTCGAATGGTCCAATATAGCGCCAGTTCAGTTTTTCCCCGTTTCCCAAAACGGATCATCCATTTCTTGGGAGAGACCTTCAATAGCACCCGATCTCCGACTTGAAATTGTAGAGATTTTCATCGATTGTCCGCATAGCTCTTTTGTCGGTCTCGCAATGTTTGAAGACGGGCTTTGATTTTGGATTATTTTCTCGGTATTCTCTCGGATGATTTCTGGTCCTGTGAGAGTGTTGTCTGGTGATCGTCCTTTTGCTAGTTAGATGTCACTCACCTCAGTCCAACATAGAGGCGATTTACGTTTACGACCATAAAGAGCCTCGAAAAGAGCTACCTTGATGCTCGTGTGATAGTGGTTGTTGCATGAGAATTCAATCAAAGGCAACTGGGTATCCCATGACTTGTTGAATTCAAATTCCCAGACTTGGAGCATGACTTCGAGTGGTTGAATGGTCCGTTCGCTTTGGCTATTGGTTCGAGGGTAGTAAGCAATACTCATGACAAGCTGCGTTCCCATAGCCTTCCAGAGTGACTGTCAAAATCGTGAGGTAAATCTACTTTCCCGATCCGAGATTATAGGCACTGACACTCCATGGAGTCTCACGATCTCTTTGATATAGATTTGTGTTAATCTTTCCATCTTGTATAATTCTTTTATTTAAAGGAAATGAGCAGATTTGATTAACCTATCGACGATTACCATGTTAGTGCTCAATCCAATTATTGTAATAATAAGCTTCATCTTTTTGTCTTTGAGAGTTTTATCCAATCCATGAAGTGCTTCTTTTGCGATATTCTCCGGCTTTGATGTCTCCAAAGTCGGTCGTAGGTGTTGACAGTGTTTGTTCTTGTTTCATGAGCAAACGAGTATGTTATTTATGAAAATAATTAAAAGGCTGACTAGAAATGGTTGGAAAAACTCGGTTCGCAGGGTCCATGAGTACCTTGGGAGCATTTGTTAGGTCGAGGGGTATCACACGAATTTGAAATGGTCGCGACAAGTTTGGAAAGCAGTTTTTGGAATGTCCTCTTCTCGGACTCGAAGTTGATGATAACCGGTTCTTAGATCTATTTTAGAGAAGTAACTAGCTCCTTGGAGCTGGCCAAATAGGTCGTCAATCCGAGGAAGTGAGTATCGGTTTTTGTTAATGAGCTTATTCAGTTCTCTAAAATTGATGAATATTCTGAAGGATCCGTCTTTTTGGCGAATGAGACTGGAGCTCCCTAGGGTGAGATGCTGGGTCTGATGAATCCTTTGCTCAACCATTCTCTTAGTTTGACTGGATAACTTGTAAATTTCGGCAGGAGCTAACCTATAGGGTGAATTGGCAATTGATGTGGTTCCCGGTATGAGGTCGATTCGAAATTCGACCTGTCTCTCTGGGATATTCCCGGGAGTTCTTCGGGAAATACATCAGGAAAAATCGCATGCTACTGGAATACCTTGTATGTTTACTTCTTCCTTGGTTTTGTCCACAGCAAGAGCGAGGAAAACGTAGTTCTTCTGGTGCAGGCACTTCTGTGCCTTGATGCACGAGATATGACGAGGATTGGTGCCAGGTTTATCACCATGGATTATTAGAGTTTCGTGATTGGGAAGGTGAAGGCAAACGGCCTTCTCGTGACACATAGTATCAGCACGGTGGGGGCTTAACCCAACCATGCCAATTATCACATCAAAACTCCTAATATTTACTGGCATTAAATTTTATTTGAAATGAATGGTTGTTTAGTGTTAAGGTGTACCCTATACAAATATATTTGGTTGATTTGGTTTTCCCATTAGTCATCTCCACCGTTAAGGCTTAGTTTAGCCTATGGGGTTGTTGTTTTAGTAAGTGTTTGAATATGTTACTAACGAAGCTTCGCTCAGCTTCACTATTAAATAAGTGGTAAGCGAAAGAGTTGTTAAGTGGGAACGTACCAGTAACAACCGTCGGGTCTTGGACTGCTTCGCCTCGACCCAAGGTCAGGGCCATTTCTGATCCTTCTGCTCCTAGATTATTATCCTTGGGGCAATTGCACCTGGAGTGACCGGTTCCTCCACACCCATAGCAGGTGTGACTGGTCTCATCATTGGTGTTGTTGTTAAGGTTGTTGCAATTGTTGTTGTTTTCGTTTAGCTGACGATTTTGTTGTGGATAAGTTCTACAGTATTTGGTGGTGTGATTCTTTCTGTTGCATTTCTTACAATCCAGCTCCAGGCAGGCTCCCTTATGATGGAAATTGCACTGGTTGCATTTTGGAAGGCTTCCGGCATATGGTGTCGCTGATGTTGGTGTAATAGGGGTCATGGTTGCATGAACAGCAACAACATGTTGCTTCTTTGAGAACCCTTGAGTAGGTTGTCCCTTTCTCTTACTTCCAGACTTCCGCTTCCTGCTCTTAAGCTTGGGGTTTGGAGTTCCTTGATAAGCTGTTACTTGTTGGTTTCCATGTTCGTTCCCTCGGCTGGAGTTGTTGATGCTATTTCCACCTGTATTGGTGTTGTTTGCGTTGAGTTGTGTCATAGCAGCGGTTACTGTCGCTGTTACAGCAGCTTGGAATGTAGCAAAGTCCATCCGCATGATTGGTGTCTTACGGGCATGCTTGTTATCTTGGTGGGATGACATTTTCCTGCTGCACGTTGATAAGCCGGATCGTAAGTAATGATCGTCATTCCTGGTTGTACTCTATAAATTTTGCATCTTTTTGTATAATTCTCACTGCTTCCATCTACATCCGTATGATGTATTTACGGTAGTAGGTAATCGCAGATTTGGCACGATCGTTACGTCTATCCCTAGAGTATATGGGTTGTCTCGGTTTCGAGATCCTTAAGAGTCTAGCGGTTTTGAGGGTTCGGTTGTGCATATAATTAAGTTTATGAAATAAAGATAGCACACAATTGTTCCATTGGTAAGTACCATCTTAGTACACGAAAGAGAGTAATATCGGATAGTAGGGGGGGGGAAGAAAAGGTTGATCCTAATTGTGGCGGAAAGTGTCTGGTGGTGGTGCTGATGAAGTGGATGCACCTCGGAGACGAGCTACTTGTTGCTCGGTATCTCGTAGTCGTACCTCCCAAACTAACTGTCTCGCTCAGGAGTCTCCGTTCACTTCCTGTGTTTATCTCTCATCTCTCTCAATAGCAAACCGCATTTGTTCCGTTCGATTTGGGGTGTCCTGAGCTTGGTTATCAATACCTCGGGTGCGCCGGACCATGACTAGGAGGGCCCGGTCAGCTGGTCCTCTATGACAAAGGTCGAAGAGACCTCGGTTCCTACCGTAGTGTGGTCGTATCCCCTGCTGGTGACTCTATCTCCAAATATCGTGTGCCTAAGGGGGCATGGGGCCATCGGGGCCCACACGATAAGTCGGTACTCTGGCCCTACATGGAGGATTGACGACATCGGATTCTGCATCCGGGTCATCATCATCATTGCCCTCGGGCTCTTCCTCTTCGAGGTCCACTATTGAATCGGCGGGTCCACTACAAGTTCTACTTCGTGTTCCTCCTCTGGTTCTTCCTTTGAGTCACCTTCTGGATCTTCCTCTGGGTCGAGCCACCCTGCTATTCCCTGACTAGGGAGATAGGGGTTTCCTGGCTAATAATACTCGTATATAGTGTATTGTACGAAGGGGTATAAATACTAGAAACGAATAACATACCAATTACTCCTATAGTAATTTAATTTTATTTAGGTTTGGTTCTATGAGCTCTTTGGATAATTAAATGGTATGTTTTTGATTCATTGTCCATCACAATTACTCCGAACACATGTTGGTCGTATTTTGAATGAATGTAGTTAATCAGGCTACATTCACCCCCAATACGACTACATAACTGCCCGAGTTTAATAGCGATGTTCAAATCCTCCAAAGACTTTTACTGTTCTTGTTGTGTTATTATTCTAAAATGCACACAAAGGTATGTATTTTAAATTATTATGTTCAGAGTTGTTTAGTCCCATTGTATTTATAGTTCCATATCCTGTATGATTAGATATGCTAGTTCACTACAAACAATGCGCTGATACCAATCTGTCACACCCACGAACCAGACGGCGGAAACGTCCGCGGGCTTGTGCGTGACTTCATCTTGAAATATCATTACAGTGAATATAAATGAAACATAACATCATCATCATCATCACACATGTAATATAACAACATTCATTGTTCACATCGAGTATTGTATTTGAATATTACATGCCAAAATAGTAAGAATATGATGAAACAAAATATAACACAATATCCATTAGTTTGTTTCGTTCATCCTGCTTCAACGGTTTCCTGAGAATACAAGTTATTTTGAAAACGGTCAACATAAAATGTTGGTGAGTTCATAAGCATGTTTGTGAAAATGATTTGTATAACTTTGAAACCACCAGAAAATCCGATATTTTCTGCAAACTGTTTAGTATGTTTGTGTCAGATCTTGTATTAACGCATGTATATTATTGTTTATTTGACAAAAAGGGTAAATAGAATGTAGAGAGAATGTAAAGAGCATGTAAAGATAATGTTCCCAGACAACCCGATGTTTTCTGTAAAAGAGAAAGCTGCCATACCAACCCTCGAGGTTGAGTACCAGTACGAGAATGTTTCCGAGTAATCCAAAAGAAAAGAGAATGGTCTTCCGTAAACTTCATAACGTTAATTCCTCTAAGTGAGCCGTCATAACCATACTAAATAATGACAATTTTGCCTGTCTTAGCGTTGTTGGACGCTAGTTTTGATTTTGATTATAAGGTTTTCGTCACCCTAGACTGAGTTAGTCTAACTGTAGCGAACAGCTCAGGTGTGGGGTGTCATCCCCGTATATACACAAATCCACGCTCTCCCTCCAAGAGACTCTGGTTATAACTACAGGCTACGATCGTACACTTAATAGGTGCCAACCGACAAAACTCACTAGATCCTTAATCGAATTTACGCCAAGAAAGGTATAACCTCATTAAAGGCCCAATGAACCATGAAAGTGAACCACAAAGGCATCGCTAAACATGTAAATCATTTAAAGGCCCAAATTGGAATGAAATTATATAACATGGGCCCGAAATATATATATGAAAGGACAACTAAGGCCCATTTCACATGTAAGGTATTTACAGGCCCAAATAACACACAAATAGTATCCAAGGTCCGTCGCACATGTTAATGGGTCAATGAGGCCCAATAAACATATAAATAGTATACAGGACCTATCACACATAAAAATGGGTCACTAAGACCCAATAACCTAGAAAATGATCAAATTAATCCGTTTGTTAGTTTATCGTTGGTTTTGGTTCAAGTATTTACTTAAAATAGCATAAAAGCCTACTTTTGTAAAAATGACGTTCTTGGCCCAATAAGCCAAAAATTTATAATTAAGGCCCAATTTTTGTAAGAATAACACTTTAGTCTCCATTTTGTTCAAAACTTGTGTTGATGACTAGTTTGTGGTAAAAATAACATTTTAAATCCATTTTTGTCAAAACTATCATTTTTGGCTTGATTTTTGTGAAAATACACATTTTCTGGTTTTGGGCTTTTCCGACCTATTTTTTGGAAAATTTGTAGAAAAATCATCGTAAATTGAAATTTGGATCCGTAAATTCTGGAAGTTTGGAAATTTTGTCTACTTTTTTCACAATTTTTCTCATAATTTTTGATGACCTCAAACTAGTGTGAAATTACTCACTTTCACAGGTTGGTCAGAAATTATTTCAAATATGATAGGAAGTTTTGTAAAATTTGCCAAAAATTGTAGAAAAATCGTATGAAAACGTGAGAGTAGTTTTGAAAACTTTATCCATGTAAAACAGTTTTGAAAAATATTTCCATTAAGAGGGTCAAAACAGTTCGAGATTGGGCTAAAACTTTCCTGTCAAAAGCTGATTTTTGAGTATAAGTTATAGATCTTTGAGCACAACACTCATTTTTGCTATTTTAAGTGTATAATTCCCAGATCTACAAGTTTATATGTAATATATGTGATAAAACATACTTTTCTCAAGGTTCTTATGAAGATCCAAGTGTTAAACTTCAAGTTCTTAACATATTTTGAGATTAATGAAGTAATCAACACATAATCACCAAATAATTCATGGAAAACACACATAGTCATGCATATACACATAGATCTACACAAAGCAACTTGTATTCTCCCCCAAAATCATATGAAAACCGAAAACAAGGGGTATGAACTCACCTTGAGGTGTTGGATTCAGTTTTTGGTGAAGAGATGAGTAGATCTCGGCCTTAGCAAACTCCTTGAGGATGTTTTCGAACTTAAAGGGTTCTAGGGATCATGATCCACGAAAATATGGTGTAAGTGGAGTGATTTGAGTTTAAAGATGTAGTGAATCAACTTAGGTTGTGAGATCTTACCAAGGATGATGATCTTTGATGCAAACTCCTCTTGAAACACAACCAAAATCTCGAAACTTTGGTGGAAGAAGGAGAAGTTTTGAGAGGTTTTCTTGAGAGTGTTTGAAGGGAAAAATATGAGAGTAGTATGGTGGTGTTTCGGCCAAGAAACAATAAGAAGGGAGGAGAGAAAGGTTGAGGTGATGTTGCATGGATATCCACCATGCAAACATGAGGTGTCATAAGCACAAATTTCCTCATTTTTCCTTTTTTTTGTCAACTAAGCGTGGTGGGCCGAGAATTGGGCGTATGAGAGATGGGAATGAAGTAATTTGGCCCATTTTTGGTTTTGTCTAATTTTTATGGAGCCCAAGAATTATTTTTCGTCCCATTGGGCTCTTAAGGAGGCTCACGGCCCAAATTGGTAAAAGAAATTGGTTTAGGGCCCTTTAGGGCTAATTAAATCCTTTATGGCCCATCATGGCCCAAAATGCTAAAGTTTTATGAATGTGGTCCATTTGGAACCCAATTAGGGTTTCTAGGCCCAAAGTAGTCAAGTGGAAGGTTTACTGGTCCATTAGGCTCAATAAAGAATTCCTAGTCTATAATGAATTTGAGCCGGGATTTCTAGGGTTTCCAACCCTTATTTGAACATATGAGATGTATTTGAACGAGCATAGAGTATAGTATTCACTTAGAGTACAAGCTTTTACAACGGATGATGTTTACATGAGAATATAATTTCCTAGCAAAATGCCAGTTGTGACAATTTATGTTTTGCATTGTATTCCCCCCCTGAAAACATTAAAAACATGGAAAAATGTAGGGGTATGAACTCACAGTTGTTGCGTGAAAACGTTGACTGAAATGAAGATCCTCGAGTTGTTGCACGTGACACTTAACGGAATCCTATTATCAAATCAATACATATATGTATCTAAATTAGCGATTTCGTTAGATAACGTGTTAGAGGAACACTTGTATTCGGTTGAGGAATGTTACCGGGACTTGATCGAATCGATGAAAGTAGGTTTTCAGCCAAATGCACCACTTAAAATGTGTTTGCGGCCGTGAACAAGAGTTTACGGTCGACTGATAGTTTACGGTTTCTGAAGGCTTGGTGAGTTTACGGCCGTAAACTCAAGAACAGGGTTTACGGTCTTTGAAGATGGACCGCAAACTCAAGAACAGGGTTTACGGTCTTTGAAGATGGACCGTAAACTCAAGAACAACGGTGCTGTTTTCGAAGAGATAAGTGCTCCAGACGTTTCGAAGTGACTCCAAACAGTGTTTCTCGATGTTTCCCGAAGTTTGAAGGTGTTTTTAGGTGTTTACGGTCAGGGTTCTTAGAGGGAGAAGGAGAGAGTTTTCGGCCAGAAGTGTTCAAATGAAGGTGGAGGTCTCGTATTTATAGGGGTTTTGAGGTCGGTGGTGGGGTCCACTCTTTACTGGCCGTAAACGGGTTTACGGTCGTAAACGGGTTTACGGTCGTAAAGTAGTTTACGGTCGTAACCCTACTTAGGCCGGAATTGTTTGGTTTTCGAGATATTCGGGTTTCCCCGCGAGTTTTGGTTCCGACTCGTAAATAATTTAATTATATATAACTAGATCATTTTCTAAACCAAGAAGTTTGACGGGAAAAGTTAATGAATTCGAAATTTTATTAACGGAAATCACGTAACGGAAACGGACAAAGTTTTGGGTTGTCACAGAACAACTGGCGTCTCGGAGAGTTTGTTCTGAGAAACTTTGGGAAAGATGCAGAATACCATGGTCTTTTCATTAATCCATAAATCGTATTCAACCAAAGGCTGTTTGATCACTGCTTTTCTCGGACCAACAATTTTCTGAGATGTAGGAATCACTGTGTTAACAGAAGCTACTCATATGTTTTAAACATTTTTAATTTTCCACAAAAAATTTTGTTTTGAATCTTTTGAAGATTTCTGACAAACAGTGTTCTTACCAACTCGTTCTTTGCTTGCTGCTTTTGATGGTACATTTGGTTTCGAAAATTGTTGTGGTTTGAAAATAGTACCATCAGATTTAGCAATAAATACAGACGAAGCAGTCCCGAAAGAGTAAGTTTTCACATAATGAGTCTCAACAGCAACATTTTTTGGATTAGGACTGATAAACTTGTTTGAGCGACTGAACTATGAGGATTTGATGGCCTTTTAAGAATCTTAACAGGCGCAAAGGTATTATGGTTCCTAGTGGTTGGACTAACTGTCTGGGACACTTTCTTTTCAGATTTCTCAATAAATCTGGAATCTTGTCTTGACCTAATTTCCATTTTCAGGGAATTTTTGGCTTCGATCTTAGGGTTGACAACATCTTTCTTATTTAACCAAGGTTTCTTCCGAGAGTCAGATGATGACTTAGAAGTTTGTCCAGATGATGGATTGTCAAACTTAGGCTTAATTGGCACTACATTTGTTTTTGAAATTACCTCAGAGTTTGAGATACAGGAATCAGATGAATCGTAACATATAATTTCTTTATCAACGTCACTATCTAATGATGCCCAAACGAGGTCTGATTTATCAGAGCAGTTGTCTCAGGAATTATTTCCTTAATAACACAATTGTTTGGAGGACCGAAGTTCAAAATTTGAACTCCAGTACAGATGATGGTAGGGAATGAATTCGAAGACTGATTCAGGTCCAGGGGTATCAGAGGCGGAAGAGGCGTCGAATCAGGACATTTGACATGTATAGGTTGGAACTTAGGAATCAAAGATTGGAACTGGTCTGAAGTCTCAGGAAGGGGCGACAGTGGCGAGACAGGGGTATCCGAATGTTTGATGTTTGGAACGTCTCCCGTAAAAGTTAGATTTTGAAACTCCTTCAAGAGACGAGCAACAGGTTTCAGAAACTCGCTTCCGGGGCCTGGTGCTTTGGATGATGGATGACGAAAATTATGAGTCATCCGTTCGTTTGCTTCAAAAATATCAATTGGATGATGTAAAGCATCAATTTTGGCGTTAAGACATTTGTTATCAGAAACTAAGACATTTCTTTCAGAAAAAAATGATTTCACATTTTTATTTTAAAATGATACATTCATCTTGAGACATTACAAGCTCTCTTTCTACTGATTCTATCTTAAGCATTCGATCTTCAAAGCGTAATATAAGGAAAGTCAGTTCACTTTCCATCTTCTCACTTACTTCTATGGTAGACTCATACGCTTTATGGATAATGGTCATATCTGATTGGATGTGGGTTAAATATGGTTCACAAAGAGATAAGTCAAAAATATTTTCAGTGATCATAGATCTTACCTGTTGAACGATGCTTCTGCATGGTGGATCATTGGTTGCCATGTAGCAAAAGTTCGACTCAACGTTTTCATCGTCTTCTTCTGATCCGAATGATCAGTAGCCTTCATCACATTCGATCGACTGTCTTGCCATAAGAAACATATTCGTTCCTGTACTCACATCATCATCGTCTCCAAAAGACCAGTACCCTTCAACATCTCTTGACACAGTAGTAACAAAAGCTTTCTTACTAGCCGCCAACTCTTGAGCTCCACGAGCATAGTATGTAGAATATTTAACCTTCGGCTTCTGAGAGGTTTCGGCCAAACAATCTTTGGAAAAATGGTTACCATGTCCACACTTATGACAAACTATCTTGGGTTTCTCTGACTTCGGAATTTCATGGGATTCCGAGGGGTGACTTGATGACAAGATGTTGGGTATGTAAGCATGTGGGTTCTCTGAAGGTTTAGGAAATGGTTGAGGATTATTTTGATGAAGGGTTTGGAATCGGTTTTGATAAGGTAATCTCATATCAATAGAAATGATTGAAATACCAAGGTAATCTCATATCAACTATAATATGTTCTTATGGATTCAAAAGACAACCACTCAAGCTCTGATACCAATTGTGAGAACAAGATTCAATGTGCGGACAAGGTTTGAAAACTCAAACCTTAAATTAACTCTTTAAGATCAATGTCTGCTTCTAATAAGTTGGTCCAATCAAGTCTGGTAAACCAGTCAAGACTTGAAGATAATATTCAACAAAGTATTCAAGTGAGTAAATTGAAGTAAGATCGAGTATAATCAAAGTAAAGACAATTTAGAACAATTAGAATGTAAGTGAAAGAAATTTGACTTGAAAAAGAGTAATAAATTGAAATAAAGAGAATATTGATTGATTGCTATTCTTGGTGTGTTTTCATGAAAAATCTACACCTTAATTAGTAAATGTGGGATATGGTATAAACCAAGATACATTCTAAGGACTAGTTAAAACTAAGAGTTTGAAAAATCTGACACTTAAAAGATTTGCTGAAATTGTCCTGAGAACTGTTACATCAACAAAAGCCAAAAAACATTAAATGCTTTTACAGACTCATACTTCGGAACATCTTCATCTCAGATACAAAAGGACTTCGAAGCTTCTTCAGATCTTGGACTTAAGTGACTTCGGATTTGCTTTGAATTTCTAGAGGTTCATTTTTTATGCATTAAGAGATCGAGGTGAGTCCTCTCACTATACTTGCTTGTGTGGTAGTATGTATGCATGTTGACCAGCTGGGTCTTACTTGATATTTGTTGTTATGTGCTTTCCGGAGTTGTTGATAACTCCCGGGTTTGCTGTTAGCCCACTGAGACTGCTGATAGTCTCTTGGGTTGCTGATAACCCATTGGACGTGCTGTCAGCCCACTGAGACTACTGATAGTCTCTAGGGTTACTGATAATCCACCGGACGTGCTGTTTGCCCATTGGGATTATTGATATTCCCCAAGGTTGCTGATAACCCATAGTTGTTTATTTTATATTGTGTTGTATGTAATTTTGGGGAACTCGCTAAGCTTTGTGCTTACGATTTGTGGTTTATATGTTTTCAGGTTTTCTTATATTAAAGGAGGGGCACGACTCGATTGCATCGTATCCATTGGAGATTTCCGCACCTAATAACTTTTGACGTTACTCTGATACATGTTTTTGAATCAAATGGTTTATCCAGATCTTTGAAGTTGTAATTTGAAAATACTTTTATTTTTAAATGAAAATTTTGGTTTGAAATTTAAGACATTACATCATCTCTTATCCAAGTAAATCGTGAGGGTTTTCTATGGCTATATTCCTTTTATGTATGAAGAGGGCACTCATTATGTTATATGTGAGAATTACCACCTAAAATGTCTTAAAATTTATAGTCTTTCAAATAGTAAAAATAGTGATTCTTTGGACTTTTTGGTGGTTTTTTCTACTTTAAATGCTAAAAATGTAATAAAAAAAGCACATATAATTTACATGGAAAACAATAATTTTCCTTTTCTCTTTTATGTTCTTATTAAAGATATTACTAAAAATATGAAAGTTTCTTTTATATAAATAAATTGATTTTTTTTGGTTTTGAGATTTTCATAAAAATAGAAGTTTTGCACGGAAAAGAAAAATCATGTGTGAAGTGGAGGGTTATAAATTTTGAGATTTTGATTTTTTTTTTTTTTGATAAAAGTAAGAAAGTATTTGATGGTTTAGAATGTAGAGGTTATTTATGGAAGTTCCTAATTTTGCTTTTTATATTCACACTTCATTAGTCATTTTAATTACAATTTATTGTGTTGTGTTATCGATTACAATTACCATCATGTTTAATTTGTCCTATATCAATGTCATTCCATAATTTATTGTGCGTTTTTTTATTATACTCAAATGTATATTTTATAGTACAAACTCATGATTTTATCAAATATCTAAACTTACAAAACATAAATTGGATTCATAACGGTATATATATTTATTTTAAAACAAAATAATGACCTTAACGACTAAACTTCTATCTATGTAAATTAATAAATATTTTGCAAATATTTAATTAGTCGTTACGATTTCGAATTATGAGTATTGTTTTTTCTTTCTCAACCATGATTTTCACAGGTTTAAACCTATTAAGGAATATATATGCCGCATAAGAACTTGTTAAGATGCATATATTTTACTCGAAGGAGATCTAGAGATGCAAATTAACCATCGATCTTTATTAAGGGTGCTGATTATTCCACAACATTTTTTCATCCTTCCATGGCATTTTATAGTTAATTGACATATATGTCCCTCAACTTTAATACTTAAATGTTTATTCATGGAAACTGGATCATGCTACCATCTTAGACCGGGACTGACAACGAGTAAACATTAAAGACTGGACTGATTGCAGTAACTATGGATGGTGCAGTTTTCGTCTTCCAATGGAGGAATTCTTCGTTGCCAGGTTCTTCATTTCCGACACAGGAAACTGATCGTACACCTGTTCAAACCCTTAAAAGATTTCAATTCTAGGAATTGCGTTTCGCCAAGGATGGAGTTAATCCAGTTTGTACAAAAATTGATGAATTTTTTAAGTTTGTCAGTGGAAAGTGATGGTGGGGCTGCAGATCTATGGTGATGAGAAGGAAGAACAATAAACACAAAGCAAACGAGTCGCTTAAAAAAATTTGCGCCGAATTAGACTAGGTATCCTTTTATGTTTAGTATAAACCAGAGAAGAAACCTCGTTTTGCGGGGTTAGAAAAGGTAAAGGGCAGAAAAGAGGTCGACTTTATTAAGGTCTAAATAGACGTTTTAAATGACCACAATAAATGAAAAAGTAACATGATTAATACATTAAATTGAACAAAATAATAATAAGCTCCATTACATATGTTAAACCCAAAATTTAACATGATTAATAGATAAGTCTCAAAGAGTTAAGTCTCAAAGAGTTAGGTTAAAGGATAGCTTTGAAAAAATAAAGTCTTAATGAATAAAGACACTTTTTCTATCAGTTAACCCGTCAAACCCGTTTGTTTATATTAAGGTGAAAAGAAACACGATTTTATATCTGTCAAATCCCTGCTCCATTGAATCAACTTCGTCCTCCATTGAATCAGTTAACATGAATATAAACGCCGTATTCAAATATCATAACAAATATAAACGCCACAAAACAGATTTAAGGTGTTCCTGCAAAATAGATAACAAATTAAGAACAATTTATGTAGTTTGAACATATACATAGCAACTGTAGCATGCAAACTCACACCAGATTCAAAACACATCACATATATAAACCTCACAAAGATTGTTTTAGAGCCTTTGTTGTGTCATTATCACCTCCTATGAGATGGTATTTCCAATTTTACCCCTATTAACAAATTAAGAAAGATATGTAACTTTCATGTCTGAATATTACCACCGATTTTTTCTCACCTCTACAGTTTACTTCCTTTTCATTTATTTTAGATATGTAATAATTTTATTGAATATAATTGAGTGGAAATAGGAAAAGGATGTCATTATAAATCTGGTAGCTTGAGAAAGTTGTCTGCAACAGGATGGGCATCAGAGGGACCTGAATAAAGCAAAAAAGTAGTCTCAGATCATCTTTCATCTCTAGCAGCAGGGTAGAATAGTAATTTACCAATCTTTGTGTTGGTATGAACTATAACAGGGTATATAAACTCAATTCATAATTAAATAATCATAATACTTGAGGTGGGATTGAATGTCATCTAAAGGTTATATGTTAATATCAATTATCAAATTCCAATTAGAAATAGTCTGTAGTCAATTAGTGAACGGATCTGTTTGATTCAATCCTAATCCCAGTTCATCCTTGCATTCAGAAAACAGACATAAAGATAATTGTTACCACAGTTAGTTAGTCAAGAAAGTTTATTGATAGAACCCCAATCCCAGTTCATATCTAAAGCAGTGAAGATTTTGGGAATAGAATAAAGGTAACCTAAAGGGGATTCAGTTGAAGATCTACTAATCTTTTGTTCAAAGAGCTAGGTTACATGCATTTTGTTTTCCTTGCATCCCCCGTACGTATACTATTAAGTCTTCGACACTGTAAAAACATTCAGTTTTCAGTAACCTTTACCAAAATCGGGGGTATATCGACTATAAGATTCTATCTTTTATAGCAAATGATTCTGCAATATTTTCAGTTTTTCCAATTTGACAATTACATTTCTATTGCTGATTCTTATCAACTAAAAGCTTGTTTTTGATTCTTACAGGGAAAAAAAGAAACAGAGTTTATGGTTTGATTTCTTGGAGGTAATAGATGCATTTGAAAAGAAAGAGAATGGAACTTGTATCATATAATTAACATATATATACGTACACATGGAATCACACATAGACACGGAAACATAGGTTGTGAAGGTTATATTTCAATACTTAGAAAATTAACATGAAATCAGAAACATACATAATAATACACGTGAAGATTATAATTCGATACACATGAAATCATATGATTTGAAGATTATCTTGGGATCTTTTGGAAACCAATCATGTGCGTTAGCCTCGAGTGAAGGAGGAAGAACGAGGAATAAGGAAACATATCAACCCCTAAACTAAAATACATTATATATTTAAATGAGGGGTATATATGGATGAGAAAATTTTATGAAAGAATCATCACCCTTTATTTATTTATGACTAAGAATTTATTCATATAATTAACAAAATGTGTATCCATGTATATTTGGATGTTGTCTTATATATATATAATCATAGGCATTTATATAATTATTTGTATAGAAAAGGAAAAGATTGTAGAAAATCGTGGAGAAATAGTAGTTTTCCTTAAGGTAGCTAGGATCTATATATGTATAACATATTTTAATACTTTTTCTCATCATCAATTACTACCTTGAAAAATGAATAACACTGTAATCGATGTCCCAGAAAAAAGTTGTTCACCTAGGAAAGACAAAAACAAAGATGCTGATCTCGACAAGAATGCGATGGATTCTGCAGATGAACCAAAAAAGAAGAAGAAAAATCCGATGGATTCTGCAGATGAACCAAAAAAGAAGAATAACAGGATGTCAGAAAAGTCTTTGGAAGAAGAAAATGGGAAGAGGAGACAGCCTATAATGAGCGAACGAGATTTCCGTGCCAAGTATCCCCGTACTGATGCAGGTCTAAATGAGATCGAACTATTTGAGGATTTGACAAGAGATGAAAAGAAAATGATGAGAAAATGCATGGTTTATAATTCTGAAAAGGAACTCGATGATATGGAAGATGAATGGAATGAGTATCATCTTGAAGAGATAAGGCGTACTAAGAAACGGGTACACTTATTTCACAAACAGTCTCAACTAATTCAGAAAGCCATCACATCCATGAGATCAGCAGCAGGATCAAAGTGAAGGGGATCAAAGTGAAGGGGAGTAATTAAAAGGGTATCTTAAAATTTTTTCCTAAAAAGATTACACTACTGAAAAAATTTCTTTGTTTAATTAGTTTATAATTTATATATCAACCCGCTCGCATGATTCTTTCTTTCTTATAATCTTATTCTTAGTTTTGTTCGCCTTTCTTCCATGTTCTAGATTCCGGTATCTGTTTTTCATAGTGGTTCAACAAGTATGAAACTTTTGTTTTTGCCCTTTGTGACTTTTTTTTTTTTTTTTAATCTTATGTTAATTTGTTTACCTTTAAGAAAACATACCATTTTGTCAAAATCGTTGGAACGGCACGTCAATTGAAGGTTTAATCAAATATTGTTGACAATATTTGCATTTAATTTTACATATTAATATTTTTTCTATCGAGTTATAACCAAATCCAAAAGATAGTCAAGGGTATAATAAGATTATTCACATATTATTTTGTACAAATAACTAAGGTTTTGAAATAAATCTAAGAAAATATACTACAATAGATGTGATAGATACTCTTTATTTGGGGTTTAACAATATATTTATATATAAATAAGAAAAAACATTATAAATGGTCCGTGTGGTTTCTCCAGATTTGAAGTTTAGTTCTTAGGTTTCAAAAATTTGATAGATGATCCATGTGCTTTCAAAACTGTTGACGCTTAGTCATTAACTCTCGCACCATTAGAACCCAATCGTTAACTCTTATTTTATTAAAATAATAGAAGGGTAAATTGGTCGTTTCACTTGTACCCTCTTCTTTATAACCAAATGCATGTTTGGTCATTTTGAAAACCCTTCTCGCACCCTCATCTATTCTCACTCTACTGTGTATCCATTTGGAAAACTCTTTTGCAGGTGTCGAAGATGGCGATTTGTAGATGTGGAATCGAAACAACGAAGGTGACCTTGTGGATGGAGCGTAACCCTGGCAGACAATTTTTGAATTGTTCAAGATGTGGTTGTGTAAGGTGGGTTGACCCTTCAATGTGTGCTGGGGAATTGGTGGTGATTCCAGGTTTGATAACATCAATGAATCGATTGGAAGAGAGGGTTGCGATTACAAGTGCAGAACTGTGGAACTACCGCCTAATGTTGTTATGTTCGTGGATGTTTTTTTTTTTTGGTTTTTTTTAACCAGTAAGGTCATTGTAGGATTTGGATGGTAATGGGATGGGGTTTTTGGTTTCTTTTGTAACCATCTAACTAGTTTAGGGATTTTTGGATTATGATGGAATGAGGATATTTTGTTTCATTTACATATATGAAGGTTTATGTAACACATTAAGTCAATGGAAGTTTAATGTAATGTAGTCTGTTATAAATTAGTAGTTTTCATGTTCGCTTCCGTAAATGCATTGCTATAACTGCATCTATTTGAATGCTTAGGAATGGTATTTCAAAATGTACATTGTTATACATGCATCTTTTTTAGAATGGTTTGGAGATGGTAATTCATAAGCACATTGTTGATAAAACCATTACATGCCAAAGTTTAAACATGAGACTTAGTTTCAAAATACTTAATGTTGGAAGGTCTTAACCCATACAGACATTACAAATTTAAACAACCAAACCATAATTTAAGTTTCAAAACACCTAATTACACAAACATCCAACTAACTACTTAACAAAATTTCCAGCCCTCTTCCCATTTCTCTGTGTCTTCCTCTTTCCTAGTGTCTTCCCTTTTCCTCCAACTTCATCAATGCCTCCCCGCCCTTTACATGTTCTGGACTTGTGCCCCTTGTTATGACACTTTGAACATGTGACTACAAGAAATTTCCTGCTGAATTTAGTGGTTTGGCTGTTGGGCTCATCAACGCCTCTCTTTCTCTTCTTTTTTTCCCTCCCAACCTACACATATGCATATATTGTAGTTAAAACATAAACATACATGTTGACATTCAAAGTAGATATTTATCCTAGTTGAAATAACAACCTTTGTGTGATGTTTTGGTGGAGTTAAAGTGAATGGACAGTCACTTTTTTGCACATTGAACGACTATTTATTGGGTAAATTTTTTTCAGATGCATGACTCTCTATGTTGATAACCTATCGCAAGGATGGACTCAATCCTCAACATCAATGGCATCTTCTCCATTTTCAATTTTCTTCCATATAGCAAAAACAACATGTCTACATGGAAAACCTATAATCTCCCAGAACCTACAAGTGCAACTTCTTTCATTTAAGTTTACCACATATTGATCCTGCCATGTGCTTGCAACTTGGTACTTTCCTTCCTCGTTATACTTAGCTACATGCTTCGTTGCTTCAGTCTTCATCTCTTCTAAAATTATAGTTATATTAGTACTTAGTTCCCCTTGACACTTATCTATTTCCTTTTACACAACACATAATCTCTTCGTGATATACTCTCTAATATACTCTAAGCAGGTAATGATTGGTTTTTCCCTACCTTCATCTATCTTAGCATTGAATACCTCACAAAGATTATTCAACAAACAATCAGTGTGTGCCCTACCTGTGTAAAACATATTAAAAAAGAAAATTACACATTTTATATTAAAAAAACTTTAAACTCAACAACTTCTTAGTGACATACCACTGAAGTGAAATTTCGACCATGTGTTTATAGGAATCTTACACAACCAAGCAAGAGCTTCATCATTAATTTTCTTCAAACTATCCATTGTATATTGAAGGTGATTTGATGTTGTTGCTCTACCACATTCCCAAAGTGTAACATCCCGACTCCCAGGTATAATATTAATATATTTATTTTTGGGGTTGATTGAGTCACTCGACGAGTAGAGTCGGATTGGCCACGTGGGTTTAATGACCAACTCGACGAGTGTAACATACGGATTCCCAGGTATCTTATTTTAAGTAGTTATATTGAATTTTAGAGAGGGACTCGGCGAGTAGGCGCTCAGACTCGCTGAGTGGGATCGCGCATTTCTGGTCTGATTTAATGAAGGACTCGATGAGTTGATGCGTGGACTCGGCGAGTCCGCACTGTTAAGTGAAACCCTAATTCTTGGGGCCTGTGCCCTATTTAAAGGCCTTTATAGCCTCCATTGCGGCCACTTCACCCCTCAGAAACCCTAGAGAGAGAAAGAGAACGTTTGTGGTGCAAGAGGAAGGCTAATTCACCATTTCTTGTGTGTTTTAGCAAAAGAGAAGTAGTTTCCAACAAGAGGAGGTCAAGGGAGCTGTGGATCCATGGTTTTCAAGTTCAGATCTACACTATTGAGGTATCAAATCAAACTTCCCTTCTGTTTCGGGTTAAGATCTATGACTTAGGGTTTTCTATAAACCTTTTTAGGCTTGAAAGGTTGAGGTTATGGTCCCTTGCTGGGTTAGACCTCAGATCTGGACCCATAGAGGTCCAGAGAACCTTTCCCATTCTGCTTTATGCTTGTTCATGGAGGATTGGAGACTAGGTTGTCATTTTTAGAGTTATTTCTCCATTTATGACTTGATGTGGGTTGCATGCACGTAAAGGTTGCACCTTTACGTGACCCTTGAGCACTTGAAGGCCAAATCTATAGTTTTGAGAAGCAGATATGACCTCAGAAGGTCATTGAGAGTTGTTATGGGAACAACTCGCCGAGTCCATAAGTGGACTCGACGAGTCGAGTCGGGGTTGCCCTGCGATTCGTGACAGGTGTAACCCGTCGAGTGGAAGGATGACTCGACGAGCCAAGATAGGCTGAAAGGATTCAGAGGACCCGCATGGACTCGCCGAGTCGCCCTTGTGGACTCGACGAGTCGGGTCAAAGTTTGACTGTTGACTTTCGTTGACCGTAGGGTTCTGGTCAAGACTGATTCAAGAGAGTTCAGGGAAGGGTAGAATGGCCTTCTACCCAATCTGTAGAGATGAGATCACGAGAGAATATTGCTCGGGGATGTTATTTGAATAATAGGAGGAGGCTAAGTCGGGACGTTAAGCATGAAAGTTTATCCGACTTCATTGAGGTGAGTCTTCTCACTATACTGTACCTGGAAGGGTACCTATGTGTGACCGGAAGGTCTTATATGCTATGAGATGTATGAGCTGTATGTTGTTATGTGATATGTATGTTATGTACGATAAGGACCGGAAGGTCAAGATGATATGGACCGGAAGGTCAAGTGGTTACGGACCGGAAGGTCGATACGGGTAGGACCGGAAGGTCTACCGGGATTCAGGACGGAAGTCCCCTGAGACACATGGATCGGAAGATCCTACAGAGTTATGGCCTGGAAAGGCGTATGTGTTGTATGTGGTATCTTGGGGAACTCACTAAGCATTTATGCTTACAGTTGTTATATTATGTGTTTTAGGTACTAGTGATGATCGCGGGAAGGCGCCGGCATGATCCGTACACACTTATAGAGTTTATGTTATTGAGATTCCGGGACATGTTTTATTATGACACAGTGGATACATTATGTTTTGTGATTATCGTGTGATTGAAAGTACGATTTAAAAATGAAAAATTGTTTTGGAAATTTACGTCGTTACAAGTTGGTATCAGAGCCTTGGTTTGAGGGATTCGGGTGCATCTTCGGATGAATCTGAACTCAAACTGAGGAATTGAGAAAGTTTTTCTTAAAATAAACAATTTTTTTAAGAGAGTAAAAGATTTTGAGAAAGGCAGAAGGAAGCAGTGTGTACGATCAGCCAGCGCCTGAACGGTGATTTCCCAAAATACCCTTACATTATGTGTTATGAGATATGTTATGATATGATATGCATGATAGAGTTGGCTAGGTATTCATATTAGGACTAGAGTGGCCTGATTTTGTGATGCCTTAGCCTAGGAAGGATTTTGTTGCTATGTGATGCTTGAGAGCGAGTAGGTAGCAGTGAGGAGCTGATGAGGGGTCTACCAAGGGTAGCCTATGCCAGTAAGATATAGAGTACTTGTGATCTGGGATCCAAGGAGGAGGACTTAGGGTGAATACTGATGCGGTGTGGACGGTAGTATAGGGCCCGTACTACTGAAGACACCGGAGCAGTGCGCACTCTAAGTAAGAATCCTTTGGGTACTAAGGAACAAGTAGGGTTGAGTTATCGAGTGCAAGTATGCTCGAGCGAGTCTCTGATATTTTTATGTTGTATTTCAAAGACATCATGGTTGGGACACGTCACAGACCTGAGCCGAGTGGCGTGAGTGACGAGGAGCTTCGTCAGATGATCCACGATGAGGTGGGAGCGGCGATTCGAGCCGAGATTCCGGAGATGTTTGGGTCTATCAAGACCACATTGATTGAGACTTTTGATGAGCGGTACGCAGCGGTGACTGAGGCTACGGCTGCTGCAGCTACTGTAGCTGTAGCTGCTGCCAGACCTCAGGGAGGTGACTCGTTGTTGCTTCGAGAGTTCAGCAACACGAAGCCACCAGAGTTTGATGGGACGCAGGATTCGATCGCTACGATGAGATGGATTTCTGATATCGAGGGATGCTTCTACATGTGTTCATGTCTGGAGCATCTGAGGGTACGGTTCGCGTTGAACCAGCTTCGCTTGGGAGTGAAGGATTGGTGGAAGTTTGTGACGGCGAGCTTCACCCTTGCAGAGATTTCAGCGGTGACCTGGGAGAGGTTCACCACCATGTTCAGAGACGAGTATGTTCCCCCGGTGGAGAGGGAACGGTTGGTTCAGGAGTTCTTGACCCTCAAGCAGGGTACTGATTCGGTTACTATGGTTACCAGGAAGTTTCATGAGAGGGCGATGTTCTGCCCTGAGCAGGTGTCTACTGAACAGGCACACATGAGCCGGTATTTGGGCGTTTTGAGGAGGGATATTCGGGAGTTCGTGTCGAACTCGACTTACCAGACATTTTCTGAGCTCCAGGAAAATGCCCGGAAGAGGGAGATTGAGTTGGAGACTCAGGCCAGGGAGGAGGCCGAGTCTCAGAGGATGGATCGGCGGCCGGCACAGTCTCAGCCGGCAGCCAAGCGGGCAAAGTCCGCTGATACGAGATCTGGAGGCCAGAAGGATCGCAATTATGGGAAGTGCGGCAAGGGACATGATGGGGTCTGTCGATCAGGTGCTTGCTACAAATGTGGCAAGGAGGGGCATATCGCCAAGGATTGCCCCAAGGGATTTATGGTTTGCTTTCATTGCAACCAAACTGGCCATCGGAAGGCCGAGTGCCCGCAGTTACATCAGGGATCAGCACAGGGATCTGCCCCTGCTGCTAGGGTTACCGAGGTTCGGCCAGCGAAGGCCGAGGCACCAAAGGCTCGCGGGAGAGCTTTCCAGTTGACAGCGGAGGAGGTCCGCGCAGTGCCCGATGTAGTGGCTGGTATGTATTCTTATTTATTTATGCTGAGTTGAGATATTGTGCTTATATGATGATAAGCGTAGGTACTTTTCTTATGAGTTCTGTACCTGCCTTAGTGTTATTTGACTCGGGTGCGAGTCAATCATTTGTGTCGATAGCGTTTAGTCGACACATCAGTAGCAGACGAGAGGCGTTGAGTCGACCTCTGCGAGTTTCCATAGCTGACGAGCGAGCGGTGTATGCTACGGATGTGATACAAGGATGTGTACTCGAGATCTTCGGTGTTGAGTTCCCGATAGATCTGGTCCCGATAGCGATGGGGGACGTGTGTGTCATAGTGGGCATGGATTGGTTGAGCCGATTTGGGGCTGTTATAGACTGCGAGCGACAGTTGGTGACGATACGAGACCCTAGTGGGGGAGTACTTACGGTGTACGGCGAGGGTACCCGATGTGGGTCGGCGATTTGTTCGGCTGCCAGAGCGAGACAGAGTTTACAGCAGGGCTGCAACGGGTTTGTAGCCTATGTGATGGACGCACGAGAGGCCGCTGGGAGGCCAAGTTCGATGGATGACGTTCCGATAGTGCGTGAGTTCCCGGATGTTTTTCCCGAGGAGTTGCCGGGTGTGCCTCCCGAGAGGCAGGTAGAGTTCCGCATCGATTTGGTTCCGGGGGCAGCGCCTATCGCCAAGGCGCCTTATCGCCTTGCGCCGCCAGAGATGCAGGAGTTATCCTCGCAGCTTCAGGAGCTGCTGGGGAAGGGGTTTATTAGACTGAGTAGTTCCCCTTGGGGAGCACCGATCCTTTTTGTCAAGAAAAAGGATGGTTTACACGGGGTGTGTATTGATTACCGGGAGTTGAACAAGTTGACGGTCAAGAACCGTTACCCATTACTGAGGATCGACGATTTGTTCGATCAGTTGCAGGGAGTGTCTTGGTTCTCCAAGATTGATCTGGGGTCTGGATATCATCAGATGAGAGTGCGTGATGAGGATATCCAGAAGACGGCATTCAGGACTCGTTATGGGCATTACGAGTTCGTGGTGATGCCTTTCGGGCTCACCAATGCACCAGCAGCGTTCATGGATCTCATGAACAGGGTGTGTAGACCGATGTTGGATCGTTCGGTGATCGTGTTCATCGACTATATACTGGTGTATTCGAGATCTAGAGAGCAGCACGAGGAGCATTTGAGAGAGATCCTCGGGGTATTGAGGGCGGAGAGGCTTTATGCCAAATTCTCCAAGTGCGAGTTCTGGTTACGGGAGGTCCAGTTCTTGGGGCATCTCGTCAACCAGGATGGGGTTTTGGTCGATCCGGCCAAGATTGAGGCAGTGATGAGCTGGGAGGTGCCGAGATCTCCCACCGAGATCCGGGGTTTCCTAGGATTGGCCGGTTACTATCGGAGATTTATCAGAGATATCTCCAAGATCGCCGTGCCTCTCACCAGGTTGACCCGGAAGGGTGTTGCTTTTTCATGGGGTCTGGAGCAGCAGACCTCGTTTGAGACACTTCGCCAGAAGTTATGCGAAGCCCCTGTGTTAGCCCTCCCGGAAGGGATGGAGGTTTTTGTGGTGTATTGTGACGCATCGATATCAGGGTTGGGTACGGTGCTTATGCTGATAGGGCATGTGATAGCGTATGCATCGAGGCCGCTGAAGCCTCATGAGACGAGGTATCCCACCCACGATCTAGAGTTGGGGGCAGTGGTGTTTGCCCTCAAGATATGGCGTCATTATTTATATGGGGTTCGGTGTACCATATACACGGACCACAAGAGCTTGAAGTATTTGATGGATCAGCCCAATCTGAATATGCGCCAGAGGAGATGGTTGGACGTGGTAAAGGATTACGATTGTGAGATCCTGCACCACCCGGGCAAAGCTAATGTCGTAGCTGACGCCCTGAGCCGTAGGGCGGAGAGTGGCCCGATTCGAGACATTTGCATGCGACTGACAGTGATGACTCCGGTGTTGGACACCATTCGGGAGGCCCAGGCAGAGGCCGTGATACCGGAGAACCGCAAGAGGAAACGGGTGATCGGGCAGGTGTCCCAGTTCGTTACCGGTAGTCGAGGGCTGATGACCTTTCAAGGTCAGATTTGGGTGCCGTATGCAGGCGGGGCACGTACCATTCTGATGGAGGAGGCGCATAGATCGAGGTTCTCGATCCATCCCGGGGCCACTAAGATGTATTTGGACATGAAGAAAGATTATTGGTGGCCCTGTATGAAAAGGGATGTCGCGTGGTTTGTCGTGAGGTGCTTGACCTGTCGCAAGGTTAAGGCCGAGCACCAGCGTCCGCATGGCAAGTTGCAGCCGCTTGAGGTTCCCCAGTGGAAGTGGGAATAGATTTCCATGGATTTGATCACCAAATTGCCGAGGACCGCAAGGGGTGTCGA
Organism: Lactuca virosa; assembly: GCF_052849685.1. NCBI lineage: Eukaryota > Viridiplantae > Streptophyta > Magnoliopsida > Asterales > Asteraceae > Lactuca > Lactuca virosa. The sequence continues at coordinate 331,206,984 of NC_136426.1, read as the reverse complement.
TGCAATTTGGGTGATCGTCGACCGGCTGACGAAGAGCGCACATTTTCTTGCTATCAGTGAGAGCTCTTCTGCTGAGAGTTTGGCAGAGTTGTATGTGAGGGAGGTGGTTTCGCGTCATGGAGTACCGATCTCGATTGTGTCAGATCGAGATGTACGTTTCACTTCCAGGTTCTGGAAGAAGTTCCACGAGGAGTTGGGTACGAGGTTGCATTTCAGTACCGCCTACCACCCCCAGACGGACGGACAGAGTGAGCGGACGATTCAGACACTCGAGGACATGCTTCGAGCATCTGTGTTGGACTTCGGAGGAAGTTGGGACACGTACTTGCCGTTGGCTGAGTTTTCCTACAACAACAGCCACCATTCGAGTATTGGTATGCCTCCCTTCGAGTTGTTGTATGGTAGGAGGTGTCGGACTCCCATTTGCTGGGGAGAGGTAGGACAGCGTGTGATGGGTAGCACTGAGATAGTGCTTCAGATGACAGAGCAGATACAACAGGTTAGACAAAGGTTATTGACGGCTCAGAGTTGTCAGAAGAGTTATGCGGATAGGCGACGATCCGAGCTTGAGTTCCAAGTGGGAGATTTCGTACTCCTGAAAGTGTCTCCTTGGAAAGGAGTGATCCGATTCAGGAAGAGGGGCAAGCTGGGTCCCTAGTATATCGGGTCATTTAGGGTGACCGCGAGGGTGGGCAGGGTAGCTTATCGGTTGGAGCTACCTGAGGAGCTGAGACAGATTCATGATACCTTTCACGTGTCTCAGTTGAGGAAGTGTATAGCTGACGAATCGGCGGTGGTACCGCTGGAGGATATTCAGGTGGATGCGAGCCTGAATTATGCTGAGAGACCAATCGCGATCCGGGATCGGAAGATCAAGGTTCTGAGGAACAAGGAAGTGTCCCTGGTGCAGGTCCAGTGGCAACATCGGAAAGGGTCCGAGCTGACCTGGGAGCCGAAGTTGGAGATGCGGGAGCAGCATCCAGAGTTGTTTGCCGAGCAGCACTTCGAGGGCGAAGTCTGATTCTAGTGGGGGAGAATTGTAACATCCGGATTCCCGGGTATCTTATTTTAAGTATTTATATTGAATTTTAGAGAGGGACTCGGCGAGTAGGCACTCAGACTCGCCGAGTGGGATCGCGCATTTCTGGTCTGATTTAATGAAGGACTCGATGAGTCGATGCGTGGACTCGGCGAGTCCGCGCTGTTAAGTGAAACCCTAATTCTCGGGGCCTGTGCCCCATTTAAAGGCCTTTATAGCCTCCATTGCGGCCACTTCACCCCTCAGAAACCCTAGAGAGAGAAAGAGAACGTTTGTGGTGCAAGAGGAAGGCTAATTCACCATTTCTTGTGTGTTTTAGCAAAAGAGAAGTAGTTTCTAACAAGAAGAGGTCAAGGGAGCTGTGGATCCAGGGTTTTCAAGTTCAGATCTACACTATTGAGGTATCAAATCGAACTTCCCTTCTGTTTCGGGTTAAGATCTATGATTTAGGGTTTTCTATAAACCTTTTTAGGCTTGAAAGGTTGAGGTTATGGTCCCTTGCTGGGTTAGACCTCAGATCTGGACCCATAGAGGTCCAGAGAACCTTTCCCATTCTGCTTTATGCTTGTTCATGGAGGATTGGAGACTAGGTTGCCATTTTTAGAGTTATTTCTCCATTTATGACTTGATGTGGGTTGCATGCACGTAAAGGTTGCACCTCTACGTGACCTTTGAGCACTTGAAGGCCAGATCTATAGCTTAGAGAAGCAGATCTGACCTCAGAAGGTCATTTGAGAGTTGTTATGGGAACAACTCGCCGAGTCCATAAGTGGACTCGACGAGTCGAGTCGGGGTTGCCCCGCGATTCGTGACAGGTGTAACCCGTCGAGTGGAAGGATGACTCGACGAGCCAAGAGAGGCTGAAAGGATTCACAGGACCCGCATGGACTCGCTGAGTCGCCCTTGTGGACTCGACGAGTCGGGTCAAAGTTTGACTGTTGACTTTCGTTGACCTTAGGGTTCTGGTCAAGACTGATTCAAGAGAGTTCAGGGAAGGGTAGAATGGCCTTCTACCCAATCTATAGAGATGAGATCACGAGAGAATATTGATCGGGGATGTTATTTGAATAATAGGAGGAGGCTAAGCCGGGACGTTGAGCACGAAAGTTTATCCGACTTCATTGAGGTGAGTCTTCTCATTATACTGTACCTGGAAGGGTACCTATGTGTGACCGGAAGGTCTTATATGCTATGAGATGTATGAGCTGTATGTTGTTTTGTGATATGTATGTGTTATGTATGTTATGTACGATAAGGACCGGAAGGTCAAGATGATATGGACCGGAAGGTCAAGATGATATGGACCGGAAGGTCAAGTGGTTACGGACCGGAAGGTAGATACGGGTAGGACCGGAAGGTCTACCGGGATTCGGGATGGAAGTCCCCTGAGACACATGGATCGGAAGATCCTACAGAGTTATGGCCTGGAAAGGCGTATGTGTTGTATGTGGTATCTTGGGGAACTCACTAAGCATTTATGCTTACAGTTGTTATATTATGTGTTTCAGGTACTAGTGATGATCGCGGGAAGGCGCCGACATGATCCTTACACACTTATAGAGTTTATGTTATTGAGATTCCGGGACTTGTTTTATTATGACACAGTGGATACATTATGTTTTGTGATTATCGTGTGATTGAAAGTATGATTTAAAAATGAAAAATTGTTTTGGAAATTTACGTCGTTACAACGAGTCAGAGAGCCGACTCGCCGAGTTGGCGCTGTGTGAAGAAACCCTAAATCTCCAGGGTTGGGTCCTATTTAAAGGACCTTAAGCCCTTATTTCCGCCTCACCAGCTACCTTACTCCCTAGAGTGAAACCCTAATCGCCTAGAGTGAGCTAAGAGAGAAAAGAGAGTTAATCTTGGAAATTTTTTGATCTTTGGAAAGAGAAATGGAGAGCATCAAAGCTTGGATCAAGTTAAGTTGGGTTTTCGCGATGTTCTGAGGAACAAAGGGGACTCGGCGAGTCACATAGGTGCACCCGGCGAGTCAGGTCAACATGGACAGTTGACTCGGGTGTTGACTTCTGTTGACTTTAGGGTTTGGTCAAGGCAGGGATTATGTGTTGGGTTATGAGCATTCTAACACTCCTAAGTGTACATGCAACCCTAAATACCTTGGATCTATGTTTTCTCTATTATACATACAATTATGAACATCCAAGGTATTATCCTAATCTAGCATACAAAATAATAAATATAACAAGATAGAATACATACCTCTTTGATGTAGAATGTCTTCATGAAGCTTGAGTTCCTAGTGCCCCAAGTGTGACACCTCAAATGGTTCACACAACACCAAATACACTTGGAATAACTTGAGAGAAACTTGAACACTCCTTGAAATCGTCTAGCCCTCACACTCACACATTAGTGCACGATTTCTTGAGCCATGGGATTCTTTTATATGGTGGCTATTAGGGTTACACCATGTAACTCATAACTTTACCCATTCCTTATGCTCCATGGATTTTAACCTCCATGGAGTATCCATGGGTCACCCCATGGACTTAGTCCAACATAAGGAATCTTGGATCACAAGCCACATATATAAGAATGAATGATTTACACAATCAACCCATATATTTAATTAGTCTCCTTTTGATCACTTAATTAATTCCAAATTAATTCTTGATCAATACTAATTAAATAACCTTATTAATATATTAGAACTTATAATATATTAACCAACCTTAAGTGTTATTTCTCTCATTATAGTCTATCCAAATGCATGATGCCATGCAACCCAAATGGACCATGCCGGGTCGGGTCAAGTCTTACCAATTATAGTTATGGACTTAGACATTAATCCAACAGTCTCCCACTTGGATAAGTCTAAAACTATTATTGCGTATGACTTCAGGAACCGATCAACAATCGTAGCTCTCAAAAGCTTCTGTCGAACTCTGACCTTGTCGATGAACTCTGACCTTTGTCAATGACTTGTCCATTAGATAAGGGATCATATATTCCTCTATTCTAGATATCATATGGACTGAGACATGGATTATCAATCATTCTCTCTGTCCATTTGTTGTTTCCCGATTTCCGATTCATGATGACTGACTGATTGAACAAATCAAATCAGTCCTGGCTTGGCCAAGCACTCACATGTATCATCTTTAAATCATCGAGGGGCCCACAGATATCGCTTTTATCCCGAAGGTAAAAGGAATGGATAAACTTCGACTCATATGGCTTGTTCTACTACTTGTTGAATCATACATAAAGGCACGTTTTATAACATCGAGTTACCAATGCGTTTTCGTGCAATCAATGTATAACCAACGCATAGTAATAACTCATATCTCTAGGTTTGAAGAATATAAGATATTATCGTCTCATGATCACTCGTGATAAAATCCATGAATTGATTCAAATGAGCGCGGGTTGAATCCAATACTCAGAACTTATGAGCACTCATGAGTGTTGTACCACCACTTTGTCCACCAACTTGGACCTCTACAAACCAACCCATGACAGTCTTGATTCATATCTACTTCCAACATATGACCGACTGTGGATGGTTTGAATAACTTAATCATTCAGGAAGAGCGACTTAGTTATTCTGGAAGTCAAAACATGCAAAGTGAAACACAAGAATAAATGAATCAAATATGGTATCAAACCCTATGAATATAAATAAACACTTTTATTTATCACCATACTAATTACTCATTATTCATTGTTTCGGTTTTATCAACTTTATACTTGAATTTAAAACAATAGTTGTCCCATACTCCAAGCATGTACACTATGTTTTCTAAATACTAGTCATGCCATACACCAAGTATGCATACTATGTTTGTCTATGATCTTTACTTTGTAAAATAGATCAATTGAACATCACTCCAATGATCCTCTTTTCACAGTCCCAAATCCTGACTGCAAATGCAAGAATTCCAAATTCAAGCCATTTACTGAAATCTGTTAGATTCTAAACTTATATGCATTGATCCTCTTAATGATTATGCACAAAGTCAGAAAGACTTGACAACAATCATTACAGAGCATTCCAAAGGAGACCAGTTCCTTGGAAACATCATTCTTTCATTAAGTTTCCTAATCTTACACAGATTGAATAATTTCTAACTTTGAAACATTTCCATATTCCATTTTGACTATCACTTCTGAACAAGAGTTGCCTCCTTACAGATTATATCAATATGGTCCTTCCAGAATTAACATTATACTTCCAACTGTCCTTGAGCAACCAGTCTTTGGTAAACCTTAGATTGTCTTCGACAATTGCTTAATCATTTTAGTCATATCCAATTCTAGACCTTTTCCCTTCATAATGCCCCAGGCATTTGGAAAATTTTAGAAAGGATGAATATAGCACATGTAATCGATCCTATATCTGAAGCATATGGGACACGATTCATGATGTCTCACATAAAGACTAAACCAGTCTTTTGCTATAATATTTCCATTTCAATTTGCCAAGTTCTCAAAATTCAGATTATGAAAAGGGATGCCGTAATCATAATCGAATTTTAGAACGCAAATAATGGACCCATATATAGAATTTCCTTATGTTGAGCCACTCCAACATGAAATTCATATATATATATCCTTGATTAAAATCTCAATCTAAGCTTTTAGAATTGAAATGAAGTATAATTTCCTCTCCCTTAATTATAGCAAAACAGCTTTTTCAACCCCTGCAACCTCACGAATTGAAACTTTTATTTTCTATAATTAACATTGCTAACTTGCAACCTTTGTCATAATTATCATGCTCCCACTAACATGATGATTATTAGCATAACACTTATGCTCCCACTAGCTTTGACATATACTCAGAAATCAGCTGACTTTCTTACCAAAGTTCAGATTTCTGATACTAGATTGTTTTGATAAAACTTTATCAAAATCATACACCTCTCTTAGATAGCTCACATGTGTGTCTAAACAATTTTAGAACTATGAAAAGGGATGCCGTAAGCATAGTCTCAATTGTTTAGACCTTTGCCACTTCTCACAAGTCCATGTTAGTGTGCCGGTAAACCACACACGCTCCACTAACGACTTTGAGAATGCAAATATCACAATTGCTATCTAGCTAAAATCTACTTAGTGAAAGTGTTCCCTCACCATCATTTTCATGAATCGGAGAGAAACCTTATGACACTTAGGTTTAATAGTGTATGTGTTCTTATCCATGTGAATTTGTCAAAACCATAATCACAAGACAAGGTTAGTGACAAATCCAAACTCATATTGATTAAACTTGTGCAATCTTAAATTCTTGCCATTTGGCAGCTCAGGTGCCTGCCATTGCTTCCAAGTAGTTGTGCAACCAATTGAGAACTCTCAGAACTCCTATGCAAAGCCAACTTGAATAGGCACAAAAATTTCAACACGATAGGTTATAAACCTCAAGTCGTGTGCTAGTGAAGGATTTTAGGTTTTATTCTTGATTAAGTCTTGAAACTTTCAAGAGCTTTAAGACTCCCACTGTCCTCTTGACATATAAGACTCCCTTGTCAAATATTCAAGAGATAGTGTGGATTCTTTATCAAGACTAACACTTTACACAATTGGCCTAAGTTGGTCTCTGTTTTATCCAAAACATCACAACTTACCAATTTCAAATGTACAAGAGTAGATAACCTTTTACTCTTACATTTGACTAGTGTTAACAAACCCTCTTTAAGATATGTCACTCAAGTTACAATCTTGGAGTATGACTCTAAGAATTGTTTTGGAACGAAGTATGACTCATCTTTTTGATTTAACCATTTCAACAATTCATGACTCCTCTTTTTAGTCATAAGAATGCACTAAGATGACTTTAGAGGACCAATTGTGATATGGTATCTTAATCATTAATATGATCATAAACATGATACTAAAGTACTCTCCCATCTTTTCAGATTTGAGAAACGTTTATCTTTCTGCCATACTTTGATTCTTCTTATTCGTTCTGTCTCACATTGAAACTTCTCCAATGCTACACACTTATACTTAAACTTATAAGTATAACCATATTTACTGAACTTAAGTAAATCATGACGAATAGTCTTCTTGATCTTTTGTGGTGGACTTGACCAGTGCACAAGAATGTGTACTCGATCCCTTAGTCCTTTCCTTATTCACATAAGGAATTAGTCTTAATTTTCCAAGCTGAAAGTTCTCATTCATCATACTATACAACTTGCATGATTCCAAGTTTCGGTCCAATTGAACCTTGGGTGATAAGAATCTTTCCTTATTTGGTAATATTAGACACTACCACAACCGAAAGAATCAAATCCATTTTTCCAATATTGCTATCAATGGAATCTTATAAGCAACAACTTTTCACAAATGCCATTGTAAGGATACTTAAAATAAATAAAATCAAAACCTTTTTCTTTTATTTTAAAACTTTGCGGAAAAACTTATCCTTACAATCCATATGAAAACCTTGTTGTTATCTATTCCTAAGCAATATAAATATCATAACTCTTAAGTAATAGCCCAAAATTCTGATCACCGAACCATGCGATTGAAATCCATCTTCGCGATCAGAATCAGCATGTACTTAATAGAGTTAGACAATGGACTTTACCTGAAGTAGAGCCAAACTTATTGACTTTAACATCCTTAGGTAAATTTGGCAGCTTCGTAACCAATGCCCCTTCCTTTGACAATAGTTACATATGGACCCTTGATAATGGGACTATCTCAGACTTCGCCTCTCTCTTTACCATTGAGTCAACCGAGTTGACTATGGCCGATCCCTTTCCATTGGGAAGAGAGAGCTTTACTGGATATCCAATGTCATCATTGTCAATGTCCATAGCGTTTTAGGAAGTTGATCTTAGCAAATAGATAAGATAATTAAGGGTCTTGTCTTAGTCTGTTTCATAGGATTCCCAAAAGAACTCACTATGTGACTTAGAAAGTAGTTGAGCCACCAACTTTCTCAAGACTTTGACACCCAACTCTCCCGGCTTGTCAATATGTGACTACATCTCCAAGATGTGATTACACCTAGACCTTGCCTTGCCAATAGGGCTTGAGTGACCTTAAACTTTTTAGGAACTTGTGGGTTAGGGAGAATAATTGGAGGAGGTGAAAGAAGTATGATATCCATGGGACATCATCTTCATTTAGGAAAGCTTGTTTCAAGAGATTTGGGAAGATCATAAATGTCTAGACCAGACATCTTTTTGGGAGATATTCAAGACAATTGATTTAAAGTCCTTAATATGACACCCAATATGAAATATTAAGGCTAGGACCCAACAAACTATTTTATAACTTAGAAGAGGGATGCCGTAATCCAAGCTATAAAATATTTGAAGGTAGGTGAATGACGATTCACCAATTTCCACCATGAAAAACGAAATAATTCATTAGGTTTTAATTGGATTTGAAAGTCCTAGATCTTTGAGATTCATTGAACTGTTCAAAGGCATGTTTCAATCTCGAGTGTGCCCTTCAGGTTTTGTGACTGGGATGCCGAGGATCACAAAACAAGGTGTGAATAACCATGCAAATATACTTGGTACCCTTAATATTTACCCCTTAATCAGTGTGCCGGTTAACCACACACGCTCCACCGATACTATGATAAATATTAAGTTACCCTTTGCCTACCTTGTTAAGTCCACGTTAGTGTGCCGGTTAACCACACACGCTCCACTAACGACTTAAGCAAAGTGCAAAGTGTAATTTCATGGGTTAGCACCAAATTCACATTTTCCTAAGTAACTAAGATTGGGTATTAATAAGAGTTTAGTTACTTAGTATTTATCATTAATACTTTTAATGAAAGGAGAATTATAGTCCTTGTCCTACCCGTTCGGCTAACGATCCTCCACCAGTCAAGGAAGCGGTGGGTGAGAGTGGACACCCATTAAACTGCCATTTTATAGGCAGTAACCTTATACCCCCCTTATAGACCGGCTTCGTGAATGAGGCCTACTAACGGTAAGACTGACTTTACTCTTATACATAAATATAAATATTATAAGGGTTGAATTTTAACTTTTAAAATTCTAAGGGCTAACTTGGAATTAAAGTATTCATAAGTGAAAACTTTTCAAATTCCAAAACTTGAGGACAAGTTTTGAAACTATTCAAAACTAATTAATTCCATAACTTATGAGTTTAAAGTAGTTTTAATTTTAAAAAAAAAAAAAAACCTCTTCAAGTTCCATAACTTGAGGACAAGTTATGGAAGACTTTAAACTAATTAATAAAAAAATAACTTTTTTTTATTGTAACTTATGGAACTAATTAACGTTACACTTTTTTTTTAATTTAATGAAGAGACTCTTGAACCTCCATAACTTGAGGACAAGTTATGGAGTCATAAAACCATTTAATTAGAACTAGACTCTTCATTTTGTAACCTTTGCCAACTTTTATGAGCTTTATGATTCTTAAATGTGACTTTTCATATAACTTGAGAACAAGTTACAAAAACACACTTTGGAATCAACTCTTAGATTAAAATGGATTGAAAACAACTATTTCACACAACTTTTCTATTAATCTAAGAACCTCATAAGAACAAGATAATTCAAATCATCAATCTTCAAGAACTTAGCATGAACATACAAACTAATACAAATCTTGAAATTATGACAATTATCTTAGAAATTGGATTAGCATGAACATTACCACATCAAAAACAAGTTTATAAGTCCAAAAACATCTTAGGGTAATGTACCTAGTCCAATTCCAGCCAAAGCAATCGAATATATGCATCCAACTCGATTTTTCAGCTACTTTTGCAAGTATAACAAGAAAAAAAACCAGTCTCTGATACCACTGTTGGGTTATGAGCATTCTAACACTCCTAAGTGTACATGCAACCCTAAATACCTTGGATCTATGTTTTCTCTATTATACATACAATTATGAACATCCAAGGTATTATCCTAATCTAGCATACAAAATAATAAATATAACAAGATAGAATACATACCTCTTTGATGTAGAATGTCTTCATGAAGCTTGAGTGCCTAGTGCCCAAAGTGTGACACCTCAAATGGTTCACACAACACCAAATACACTTGGAATAACTTGAGAGAAACTTGAACACTCCTTGAAATCGTCTAGCCCTCACACTCACACATTAGTGCACGATTTCTTGAGCCATGGGATTCTTTTATATGGTGGCTATTAGGGTTACACCATGTAACTCATAACTTTACCCATTCCTTATGCTCCATGGATTTTAACCTCCATGGAGTATCCATGGGTCACCCCATGGACTTAGTCCAACATAAGGAATCTTGGATCACAAGCCCACATATATAAGAATGAATGATTTACACAATCAACCCATATATTTAATTAGTCTCCTTTCGATCACTTAATTAATTCCAAATTAATTCTTGATCAATACTAATTAAATAACCTTATTAATATATTAGAACTTATAATATATTAACCAACCTTAAGTGTTATTTCTCTCATTATAGTCTATCCAAATGCATGATGCCATGCAACCCAAATGGACCATGCCGGGTCGGGTCAAGTCTTACCAATTATAGTTATGGACTTACACATTAATCCAACATTATGGGGACCATGAAGGGGTAAAATGGTCTTTTACCCATCCCAGGAGTTAAAGAGGGACTATCATGAATTTATTTAGAGTTGTGATCTTTAAGTGTTAATTAGAGATGCTTATTACATGTAGGCGGGTGTTAGACTGTTCGAGGGGTATTCAGTTTCCTTGTTTGCTTACGAGGTGAGTCTTCTCACTATACTTACCTGAATGGTAATACCGAGTGACCGGAGGGTCTCATTTGAGCTATGACCAGAGGGTCCTATGTGCTTATATTAAGTTATGTGATATTGTGCATTTCTATCTTTGTGATATATGCTATGTTATTCCGTGTTTTACTGAGATCGGACCGGAGGGTCCAAACCGAGCTGTGAGACTGGAGGGTCTTCACTGAGATATAGGACTGGAGGGTCCAACCCGAGCTGTGAGATCGGAGGGTCCTCACCGAGACACATGACCGGAGGGTCCACACCGAGACGCATGAGACTGGAGGGTCCATGCCGAGTATAGCCATGAGAGGCTTATTATTTGTGTATGTGGTATTTTGGGGAACTCACTAAGTTCCGTGCTTACCGTGTTATGTGTTATGTGTTTCAAGTACTTCTCAGGATCGCGGGAAGGCACTGGCTTGATTGTACGCACGAGTTGGAGATGTTTTTTGGAGGATCCTGGATTGTGATTTAATCAACTTATGAACGTGTGACTTTGATAATTTGACATTTTTGGAGATTCTGAGATTGTGTTAATGATATTAAATGTGATTTTTAAATGAAAAATTTGTTTGAAAATTTACGGTGTTACAAGTTGGTATCAGAGCCTTGGTTTGAGGGATTCAGATGTACCTTCGGGTGTGTCTGGACTCAAAGGATTTGAGAAATTTTTTTTCAAAAGAAATGATTTTTCTAAAATGAGAAAGAGTTTTAAGAGAAAACGAGTTGGAGCAGTGTGTACAATCAGCCAGAGCCCGAACGGTGATTTACCAAAATACCCTTACTCATTTGTGTTATAAGATATTATTGATGCATGCTAGAGGATAGGCTAGGTATTTCATATTTTAGGGCTAGAGTTGCCTGACTTGTGATGCCTTAGCCTAAGAGTTGTTGCTATCTGTTATGTGTCTTGAGTATGTGCTGAGGAGGAGTATCTAGCATGAATCTTTTAGAGAGAGCTTTGATTAGTGGAGTAATCTAAGAGAGATACCTAGATCTGCTATTGGAGGAATCTACTGAGAGGGTAGTTAGATGCCACGAGAGGTAGGGCTGCCTGAGTCGGCGATGCCTTTTGAGTTGTGGACAGAGTGAGAGGATTTATATGCCATAGTGGTTTTACGTGCTGGTGGAGATTATTTGATGCCCGAATGCTACTTGCTTTGTGATTTGTGGAACTCTTGATGATGGGAGTCAGCTACCGAGTGAATATGATGATATTTTGGAGGTAGATGGTTGGCATCATGAGGAGTTCTTCAGCAGCTGATGGCAGAGAAGTGTGAGAAGCTAGGAAGAGCCTGGGGAGTGACTTTAGTCAGATGAGTACGCTGATAGAGGAGAGTATTCGCCGGATAGCGACCATCTGTAACGGGATTGGTGATCGAGGAGGTTGAGCAGCTATTTAGGAAATTTGGGACGATCCGTGTGGAAAGTATGGGTAGATGTGGCAGGTAGTATGGGCCCGTACTACTGAAAGCAGAGGACCCATACTCGAAGCAGGGAGAATCCCAGAGGCTCTAAATAGAAGGTTAAGGGGAGATAGCACGGTTCATGTACCATGATTCGTAGTAGAGGGTATTTTCATCTTTACCAGTTATCCGACAATAGGTGTTCGGATTGAGAGAGAGGATATGGTAAACTGTGGGGCCAGAAGGCCATGTCGACCGGGATTCGATGGAGTGTACCTTGTAAGGGAATTGAGTTTAGATCCCGAGGAGTTGACCGGTGGGCTGCCAGTTGGAGCCGCAGGGCTTGAGGAAAAGTAGAGGTGATATGTTGAGGAGAATTTCAGTCTGGGTTGAGCGATCGACCGATGGTTGAGATGCCACATCCTGTGACGAAGATTACACTATTTTCCTCTTCTTATGTGGAGCAAAAGAGATAACGAGCTTCCGGTTCCAGAGTTTGGAGGTAATTATGTGGGGTATCATTTAGTTGCGATATTTTCACCAGAGTAATTGTGATTTGTTGCTACGAGGTATTTCTAATACTGTGAAAGAGTCATTGGTGGGGACTGAGATAGATGAGGACAAGGAGATGCCTTGGTCGAGTAAGGCATACTTTTTAGTAGCAGATTTAGGTGATCAAGAGGAGTATACCGGGGCAGCGGCCCTCGTTGCCTACGTTGTGTATCGACTGTGAGAGTGAGGTCTCTTGTTTCTATGATGATCCACGTGATGGAATGTTGGTTGAGGGATCGGAGACACGGTGTGTGATAGTGCATTACTTCCATGTTGAGAGTCTTGACTAGTTCAAGACAGTTGGGATGTCCGATGGTGTGTCGGTATGAGATTTCGGGATGACTAGAGGTAGTCACGTTGGGAGGGTTCTGAGGATTTCATCTGAGATTCAGGATATCTGGAGTTGCTTGGTCTCTATCGGGAAGATCATCGAGTGTTACTTTGTACGATTCCAAGAGTCAAATATGATGTACCTGGTGAAACAGTCTATGGAGTAGACTGTTGGTATGCCATTTGGTAATGGTTCGAACCCTGAGTGGGGGGGGGGAGAACTGGGTATTCTATTGAGAGGATAAGTGATCTGTTCAAGGACGGTTGGAGAACTTCTTGTGGAGATCTACGGTATGGACACATGAGGCTCGGGTTATTGGTGGATGAGGAGAGGTGCAAAGCGAGATGATGCATGTTGCACAAATTCAGGAAAGGATGAGTTTATCCACAGTGAGTAGCAGTTGGCCAGAGACCTTATTGTGGTTATGAACTCATCGTGTTCAGTTTGTAGTGATTGAGTTCGAGGCGGTTGGCTCGTTGACGTCCAGTTTCGACTATTGAGAATTTCTAGTTCGATGTGTAGGTTGTTATATGCACTCCAGGAAGGGCAGCAGTTGTTTTGGCAACCAACTTCAGAGTCGGTAGGAGTACTCTCGCATGGGTTTTGAACAGTAGAGGATGGAGTTTCGGATTGTTGTCAACGTGTTCTTAGTCATTGATGTTTCCTCCGTGTTTCAAGTTGTGAGTTAGAGTATTTCGAGGTCACGAGTTGTGCGAGTGGAAGATTACTATCGAGGCAATACATGGTGATATTCTGAGAGGGTGTATTACGGTACCCGAGTATGATGTCATGAGTGGAAGATCAATGGTTGAGGCGAGACATCGTGAGATTCTGTGATGGTGTACCGGGGTATCCGACTGTGGCGCCCAAATTTTTTGGATTATTTTGAGACTTGAGTTTGTGAGATGGCAAGTGGAGTACCTGTTGGATTAGTGTCTAAGTCCATAACTATAATTGGTATGTACTTCACCCGATTTGGCATGGTCCATTTGGGTTGCATGACATCGGAACAATTTGGATAGACTTTTGTGAGTAAAGGATATTTATGATTTATTAATATATTATAAGTTCTAATATATTAATATGAAATCATATTATTTAATTAGTATTGATCAAGAATTAATTTGGAATTAATTTTGTGATCAAAAGAGACTAACTAAATATATGGGGATTGATTATGTAAATCATTCATTCTTATATATGTGGGCTTATGATCCATAGTTCTCCATGTTGGGCAAAACGCATGGAGTAACCCATAGATACTCCAAGGAGGTTAAAACCCATGGATCATGAGGAATATGGAAAGTCATGAGTTACATGGTGTAACCCTAATAGCCACAATATATAAAGACTCCATAGCTCAAGAAATCGGCCCTAAGGATTGATATGAGTGGGCTACCCATTTTTTAGCATAAGAACTTTTCTCTCAAGTTATTCCAAGTTGTTGGTGGTGTTGTGTGAACCATTTGAGGTGTCACACTTGGGGCACTAGGCTCTTACGCTCCTTGGAATCAAGCTACAACAAAGAGGTATGTTATCCTAACTAGTGTCTTATATTGTTTATGTCAAAATGCATGCTAGTTATAGGTTTAATGCCTTGGAAACCGTTTGCATGTATAATTAGTGAAAACATAGATCCAAGGTATTTAGGGTTGTATGTGCACCATAGGATGTTGTAGTATACTAAAACCCATCAGTGGTATCAGAGACAAGGCTCGTTTTCAATTATACTTGATGCAAATGGCTGAAAATCGAAGTTTTTTGCTGTCTGGACAGGGGATTGGACTAGTCCATTGAGGGACTCGACGAGTCCATGAACAAACTCATCCAACTCGTCGAGTTTGTTCTTGCACTCGGCGAGTTGGAGCCCCTGACAACAGATTTTCGAGGTTTTTGGCTGGAATTGGACTAGGAACATTACCCTAAGCTGTTTTTGAACTTATAAACCTGTTTTTGATGTGGTAATGTTCATGCTAATCCAATTTCAAAGATAATTGTCATAATTTCAAGATTTGTATTAGTTTATATGTTCATGTTAATTTCTTGAAGATTGATGATTTGAATTATCTTGTTCTTATGAGTTAGTTTAGATTAATAGAAAAATTATGTGATAATTTGTTTTCGATCCAAATTGATATAAAAGTTGTTCATAAAATGTGTTTTTGTAACTTCTCCTCAAGTTATATGAAAAGGCTCATTTATGATTTTTAAAACTCATAAGATTTCCATAAGTTATGAAAATGAAGAGTCTCATTTTTAAATGTTTTAAAGTCTTCCATAACTTGTCCTCAAGTTATGGAACTTGAAGAGTTCTTTCATTAAAACTACTTTAAACTCATAAGTTATGGAAACCAAAAGATTTTGAATTGTTCAAAACTTGCCCTCAAGTTTTGGAATTTGTAAAGTTACAGTTTTGAATACTTTAGTTCCAATTCCTAGAAATTTAAATAGTTTAAAGTTCAACCCTTATACTATTATAATATTATAGGTTTAATATTTATATATATGTATAAGAGTAAAAGTCAATCTTACCGTTAGTAGGCCTCATTCATGAAGCCGGCTATAAGGGGGTATAAGGTTATTGCCTATAAAATGGCAGTTTAATGGGTGTCCACTCTCACCCACCGCTTCCTTGACTGGTGGAGGGTCGTTATCCGAACGGGTAGGACAAGGACTATAATTTTCATTAAAAGTATAATGATAAATACTAAGTAACTAAACACTTATAAACTCCCAACCTTAGTTACTTAGGAAAATGTGAAATTGGTGCTAACCCATGAAATTACACTTTGTACCTTACCAAGTCGTTGGTGGAACGTGTGTGGGTAACCGACACACTAACATGGACTAGTAAGAGTGGTAAATGGTGACTTAATGTTTATCATAGATCGTTGGAGCGCATGTGGGTAACCGACACATCGATTAGGTGATAAAATTAAGGGTACCATGTTAATTTGCATTGTTATTCACACCTTGTTTGTGATCCTCGACATCCCAATCACAAACTTGAGAGGGCACAATCGAGATTTAAACATGCCATTGAAAAGTTCAATGAACCTCAAAAGATCTAGGAGTTTCAATCCAATAAAAACCTAATACCTATTTCATTTTTCATGGTGGAAATTGGTGAATCGTCATTCGCCTACGGCATCCCTCTTCCAAGTTATAAAGTATTGTGTTGGGTCCTTGCCTTATTATTTCATATTGGATGTTATATTAAGGACCTAAATCAACTAACTTGAATTTCTCCAATTGTAGATGTCTGGTTCAGACAACTATGATCTTCCCAAATCTCTTGGAACAAGCTTTCCTAAATGAAGATGATGTCCCGCGATTGGATCATGGAAATCATACTTCTATTACTCCACCTCCTCAAATTATTCTCCTTAACCCACAAGTTCTTGAAAAAGTTGAAGGTCGCTCAATCCCTATTGGCAAGCAAAGTCTATATGTGCTTACATCTTGGAGATGAAGTTACATATTAACATGCTGGGAGAGTTGGGTGTCAAAGTCTCGAAGAAGTTGGCTGTTGACTGGGTTCCTTAGTCACTTCCTGATGACAGATCACGGCATGACCCTTAATGATCTTACCTATTTGCTTGTTGCTACTGAATCATCAATGATTTGGAGCATTGGTAAAGCAAATTTGATTGGAAGATCTACTTCCCAAACTTCTATGGACATTGACAATGGTGACATTGGAAATCCAGAAAAGCTTTTCTCTTCCCAATGGAAAGGGATCGGCCATAGTCAACTCGGTTGACCAAATGGTAAAGAGAAAGGCCAAGTCTGAGATAGTACCGTGTACCATTCCCAAAGAGTCCATATGTTTCTATTGCCAAAAAGAAGGGATATATGTTTCGAAGATGCCCTATTTACCTGAAGAATCATAAAGATTGTAAAGTCAGAATGTATGACTCTACTTCAGGTAAGTCCTCTATCTAACTTTGTTAAGTTCCTATTTTGAGATTCTTATTACATGATGTGACTAGGTCGCATTTTGATGTTTTAAGAATCAAAGAAAAAAGAGGAAGATTAAAAGAAGAATATTTTGATTCTGATCGCGAAGATGGATTTCGATCGCATGGTTCGATGATCAGAATTTTGAGCTGCTGCTTAAGAGTTATGACAGATTGCTTAGGAATGCATAATAACATAATCTTCGTATGTATTTCCATCGTAAGGATAAGTTTTTCCACAAGTTTTAAATAAAAGAAAAGTTTTTGATTTTATTTATTTTAAGTATCATTACAATGGCATTTGTGAAAATTGTTGTTTATATGATTCCATTGATAGCAATATTGGAAAATGGATTTGATTCTTTTGTTTGTGGTAGTGTCATAATTTACAAAATAAGGAAAGATTCTCATCACCCAAGTTTCAGTTGGATATAAACTTGGAATCATGCAACTTGTATTGTATGATGAATGAGAATTTTCATCTTTGGGAAATTAAGACTAATTCCTTGTTCACATGTATATGTGAGTCAAGTGAAGGACTAGGAGATTGGGTACACTTGGTTGTGCACTGGTCAAGTCCACCACAAAGATGGATGAGACTATTCGTCATGATTTACTAATGTTTAGTAAATATGGTTATGCTTACAAGTTTAAGTGTAATTCTGAAACATTGGAAAAGTTTCAATGTAAGGCAGAACGGATGAGAAGAATCAAAGTAGGCAGAAAGATAAAAGTTTCTCCAATCTGAAAAGATGGAAGAGTACTTAAGTATCTTGTTTATGGTTATCTTAATGATTATGGAACCATATCACAATTGATTCTCTAAGGACATCTTTGTGCATTTGTTTGGCTAATAAGAGGAATCGTGAATTGTTGAAATGGTTAGATCAAGAAGATGAATCATACTTCGTTCCAAAACAATTCTTAGAGTGATGCTCCAAAATTGTAACTTGAGTGACATAATCCTTAGAAGATTTATAACACTTTTCAAATGTAGAGGAAAATGTTTTCTTACTCTTGTACATTTGAAATTGGTAACTTGTGATGTTTTGGATAAATCAAAGACCAACTAAGACCAATTGTGTGAAGTGTTTATCTTGATAAGTATCCGCACTAACTCTTGAATATTTGTTTTGTCAAGGAATGGTTCTTGACAAGAGAATCTTATATGTCAAGAGGTCAGTGGGAGTCTTAAAGATCTTGAAAAGTTTCAAGAACTAATCAAGAATAAAACCTGTTGTTTAACACCAGCACACGACTTGAGGTTTGCAACCTATCGTGTTCACATATTCTTATTTATGTGCCCATTCCAGTTAAAAGTTGAATATGCATGTGAGTTCTATGAGTTCTCAGTTGTTTTCATAACTACTTGGAAGCAATGGTAGGACCTTGTGCTGCCAAGTGGAAAGAAGTTAAGATTGAAACAAGTTCAATCCATATGAGTTTGGATTTGTCACTAACCTCCTCTTGTGGTTATGACAAATTTACATGGATAGGAACACATACACCGTAAAAATCGAAGTGTCATAATTTTTCTCTTCGATTCATGAAAATGATGGTGAAGAAAAGATTTCACTAAGTATATTTTAAGTATATAGTAATTGTGATATTTGCATTCTCAAAGTCGTTAGTGGAGCGTGTGTGGTTAACCGACACACTAACATGGACTTGTGAGAAATGGAAAAGGTCTAAACAATTGAGACTATGATTACGGCATCCCTTTTCATAGTTCTAAAAATTATTTAGACACACATATGAGCTATCTAAAGAAAGGTGTATGATATTAATAAAGTCTTATCAAAGCATCTCGTATCAGAAATCTGAACTTTGGTAAGAAAGTCAATAAAGTATTGATTTCTAGAAGTCCAACTGATTTGTGGACACATGTCAAAGCTAGTGGGAGCATAATTGTTATGCTAGTAATTATTATGCTAGTGGGAGCATAATCAATTATGATAAGTGTTGCAAGTTAGCAATGTTAATTATAGAAAACAAAAAGTTTCAATTGGGAAAAGTTGTTTTGCTTTAAGGGAGAGGAAATTATACTTCATTTCAATTCTAAAAGCATAGATTGAGATTTTAATCATCTTTAGTCAAGGATATATATATGAATTTTATGTTGGAATGGTTCAACATAAGGAAATTCTATATATATTGCGTTCTCAAAATTCGATTATGATTACGGCATCCCTCTTCATAGTCGAATTATGAAAACATGGCAAATAAAAAATATTGTAGCAAAAGACTGGTCTAGGATCATGTCTTTATGTGAGACATCATGAATCGTATCCCATATGCTTCGGGTATAGGATCGATTACATGTGCTATAATATTTATCCTTTCTAAATTTTTCCAAATGCCTATAGCATTAAGAGGGAAAAAGTACTAGAACTGGATATGACTAAAATGATTAAGCAATTGTCGAGGACAATCTGAGGTTTACTAAAGATTGGTTGCTCATGGACAATTCGAAGTATAGTCTTAATTTTGGAAGGACCATATTGACATATTCTGAAAGGAGGCAACTCTTGTTCAGAAGTGATAGTCAAAATGGGTATGTGGAAATGTTTCCATAGGTGGAAGTTATTCATTAAATATGGGTAAGATTAGAAAACTTAATTCAAGAAGGATGTTCAAAGGAATGTACTTTAAATTTGAGACTTCGTTCCCATGGAATTGCTCTCCATTGGAATATTTTGTAAATATCCGTTGCCAAGTCTTTGTGACCTTTGTGTATAGTCATTACAAGAGGATAAATGCATATAAGTTTAGAATCTAACAGATTTCGGTAAATGGCAAAGAATCTTGTATTCTTACATTTGCGGTAAGGATTTGGGATTGTGAAATGAGCATCATTGGGATCATGTTCAATTGATCTATTTCACAAAGTAAGGATCATAGACAAACATAGTGTGCATACTTGGAGTATGGCGTAACTATTGATTAGAAAACATGGTGTGCATGCTTGGAGCATGGGACAACTATTGTTTTAATTCAAGTATTAAGTTGATTATTTGAAACATTATGCAATGAATAACGTGCAATAAATATGGTGATAAATAAAAGGTGTTTTATTTATATTTATAAGTTCTGAGACCATATTGGATTCGATTGTTCTTGTGTTTCACTTTGCATGTTTTGACTTCCTGAATAACTAGGTTATTCAAACTCTCCACAGTCAATCATACTTTGGAAGTAGGTATGAATCAAGACTATCATGAATTGGGCTTGTAGATGTCTAAAGTGTTTAGACATAGCAAAAGTTGCTGTAACATTCATGAGTGCTCCTGGAATGAGATTCGAGTATTGGATTAAACACACGCTCATTTGAATCTCTTCATGAATTTTATCACGAGTGATCATGAGATGATAATATATTATATTCTTCAAACGGAGACATGTTAGTTGTAGTTGCGCGTCGGTTACACATTGACATATGTAAACGCAACCAGTAACTTGGTTGTTATAAAACATATCGTTGTGTGTAATTTGATGAGTAAGTACAAGCGAACATTTGGGTCGAAGTTTATCCATTCCTTTTACCCTTGGATGGATAAAATCGATATCTGTGGGCCTCTCAATGATTTAGTGGTGACAAACGTAAGTGCTCGGCTGGGCCTAGACTGATTTGATTTGTTAAATTAGTCGGTCGTCATAAATCAGAAATCAGGAAACAACAAATGGAAAAAGAGAATGATTATAATCCATGTCTCAGTCCATGTGATATCTAGAATGGAGGAATATATGATCATGTCACACCCCCGAACCAGACGGCAGAAACGTCCGGGGGCTCGTGTGACTAACAATTGAATAATCATCACAATGAATATACATGAAACATAACACATTCATCACCAACATTACATAATACAACTAGCATTGTTCACATCAAGTACATTGTTAAAATACATCAGTTCCAATTGTTAAAAGTACGATAAGTGTTGTTACATAAAACGAAACCATACACACTTGCATATCTTCCAGCTTAACGATTACCTGATAATACAAGTTATTTTGAAAACGGTCAACATATATAATGTTGGTGAGTTCATAAGTATGTTTGAGTAAAAGTCTTTGTATCTGTCACACCCCGAAACCAGAATGGCAGAAACGTTCCGGGGTGGAGGACGTCATGCGTAGTATCACAACGATTGTATAGCAAGCATAGTAAACACAACCAAACATTGAATACAAATATGAAAAAGTGTTTACATCAGTTTAAAACTTGTTTTAAGTACATCAAAAGTATGTAATCATATAAAAATATAACTCTTATTGCTCCGGCTCCTCAAAATCCAGCAGGTACCTGTCTACTGATTCCCTGAGAGTACAAGCGGTTTGAAAGAATATCAGCATAAAGATGGTGAGTTCATAAGCATTTAGTTTTGGTGAAAAATGTTCCTTCGAAATCCTTTTGAAAAGTGTTCCTTAAGAAAATCCCATATTTTCTTATGAAAAGTAGTGTTGAAAGAGTATCTAGCGGTAGAAAGTAAACCATCAGTTTTAGAAATACTAGTGTTATCCTGGGAAAATCCTATATTTTCCCTAAAAACAGGTTATCTGTACTAGAGGTAGAGATGCCAGTCTACAGATCCCTGATTACTATTAGTATACATAAAAGTAGTTTTATTACTCAAAATAAAACAAATGAAGATTAGAGTCCGTAGACCAAAAATAGTTTATACTTGTTTTGTGAGTCGTATAACCATACTTGATATGACCGAGAGACCTTTATAACGTTCTTCAGGCGTTAAGCTAAATGACATTTGTTCACCCCAGGCGTGCCCGCCTAACTGTAGCTAGCAGTTCAGGTGTGGGATTGTCAGTCCCGAATAGATCTATTCACAAATCTCACGCTCTCCCTCCAGGAGACTCTGGTTATACTAAAAGGATTTATCATTGTACACCTAAGAGAAACAGTATTGAAGTAGAGCCTTACAATTCTGTATAATCTAGTTTACTAGCGTGAAAGAGTATGAAACAGTAATTATCCTTGAATAAATGTACCTTATACTTCTGAGAAAACATATATAACATAAACTAAATCTGCCATAGTTTATATATATTCATCCATGAAATCTGATTTAGTAGAGACTGTCTAGAGGGTTATCCCAAACTATACCCATTATAATTTATTAGAGTTGATGTGGAGATGCTTTGTAAAACCTTTCTGAAAGCCGTGAAGTTAAATTTCCAAAATAACAGTTTCCCATATGCTCAACGTATTACAAAAGGGATTAAGTATACGAGTATGTTATTAAACGTGGAAATCGTTGGACTGTATTAATAAGTTTAAAACTAAATAAAATACTTTGAGTTTAGCTTGTATTCCCCCTCCTGAAAACATTAAAACCATGGAAAAAGGTAGGGGTATGAACTCACAGTTTGACGTAAGACCCGAGCGTAAGGTCGGTGTGAATGCCGAGTGTCAACTGATGTTTCGTACGCAAGTGGATCCTATTAACATATGATAATACATATATGCATTAGATGGGGACATAACACTATTTGTTATGGAAGGAAACCACATTTGGGACTAGGAAAACACTTGAAAAAAAGTGTTAGAATCACACGTGATTGAAGATGGGGAGTTTGCGGCCGTAATCAGGAGTATACGGTCAGGGGTTTGCGGCCCAACCAGGTTTACGGCCCACAAGTTTGCGGCCCAAGTGTTTGCGGTCCATGGGTTTACGGCCCATGAGTTTTCGGCCGTAAACACTTGGTGAAAGGTGCGATTTTTGGTGTTTCAAGGTCCTTTCTAGCCTCTTGGAAGTGTTCTAAGCCTTGTGCCCAGCTCAAGGAAGAGCTTAAAGGCCAATAATCGACCAAAAAGGGAGTTTACGACCATTGAAGGGATTACGGCCGTAAACTCATTTCGTGTTCATGATTTGGTTCGATTTTTAGGCGAAAATCGATGGTTTCTAGCGGATATCAAGTACAGATGGTAGTTACTTACTGTTAAGGAGCTTGGAATGAGGTTTTTAGCCACCAAGAACTAGTATGTGTTCTTGGTGTTCTTGGTGAGAGAGAAAATCTAGACAAAGATGAGATTTAATGAGATAGGAACATTGATTTACCACTAAATAGAGGAATGAAGCAACAATTAGAGGTGAAAAACACTTACCACTTAGAGATCTTGAAGAATTTTCGATGAAGGTAGAGAGAGAGTAGAGAGAGAAAGCCTTTAGAGTGCTTAAAGCTTGAAATGAAGGCCACTCATCCCTTATATAGGGGTGAGTTTAAGGCCAAGGGGTGGGGGGTTTACGGCCGTGAACATGGTTTACGGTCGTAAACAGGGTTTACGGTCGTAAACTGAGTTTGCGGCCGTAAACTCCTCTCGAAGCGGGTGTTTGGCCCGGATGCTATGCTTTGACTTAGAAACCTCGATTTTGAACCCAAAACTTAATTGGACCGAGCCTAGAATATTTAATTAAGCTTAAAATAATGACAGCAAGAGCAGAAATAAATTCCAGAATGATTTATTTTTAACGATTTTGAACGAAAGAAATTTCGGGTTCTCACAGTATCTTTCATAAAAACCCAGAAAATCCGATATTTTCTGTAAAATGTTTGAAAATGATGTGTAATCAGGTATAAATGCATGTGTGAATTTCGTAGTTAAAACTTGTATGAGTGTAGTTTAGATTCATTGTATTTTGAATAAATGATAAGTGTATATGAATAATTTCCCCAGAAAATCCGATATTTTCTGTTTTATAACATCGTCTAGATTCTTGTATCGTTAAATAAGTCGTTTTGCATTGACACAATTAAAGAGTTTATCTTCAAAAGGTTAAACTTTTGGTATTGAATCCCTATATGAGCCGTTATAACCATGCATGATAATGACTAGGTCGCCCGTCTTGGTATTTTTCCAAAAGCCGGTCTTGCTAAGGATTTTTGTTGCCCTAGACTGGCCTAGTCTAGTTGTAACGAACAGTTAAGGCGTGGGGGGTCACCCCGTATAGATCTATACACAAACTCCCGCTTTCCTACCAAGAAACTCTGATTATAACTACAGGCTACGATTGTACACTCGGAGGTGCCAACCGACATGTCTCACTAGATTCTCAACCCCTTTTTGTTCTACATTTAATGTTTACGTATATGTGGTATGTTTTTGTATTCGAAAGGTACATATAAAAGTATACGAAGTTTAATGATTACGCAAAGGTATAGTTACGGCCTACTAACATGTGAAATTTCCATTTCCAAGCCCTATTAGCGTGTAATAAGACCACAAAGGCCCGATAACATATAAGAGAGTAATTTAGGCCCACTAGGCACGCAAATGGGCCACAAAAGCCCAATAACATGTAATCCATGACTTAGGCCCAAATTAACATGTAAGTGGGTCGCAAGACCCAATAAACACATCATGGAAAACATTGGGCTCAATATACACTTAATTGGGCCCTTAGGGTCCAATGGCCAAGTAACGTGTATATTAGGCCTAATAAATAGTTATCGATGTATTCCGTTCGTTTGTATTATTCCGTTGTTCGTTTTAGCTCGGGGTTTAATAGATTGATGATAAAATCCTACTTTTTTGTAAAAATGACGTTTTTGGCCAATAATCCTCCAATTCTTAATTAAGGCCCAAAGTTTTGTAAAAATGACACTTTAATCCATAATTTATAAAAATTTGCAATTTTGTCCCAAATTTCTAAAAATTTATGGTTTTACCCCAAAAATTTATATTTTCACATTTAGAACCCTGTTTTGTAGAAAAGTGCATTTTCAGCCCCTTGTTTGTAAAAATTTACACTTTCGGTCCAATTTTGGAAAATTTTACATTCTTGGTCCAATTTGAAAATAAATGTTATTTTCACCCCTAAATTTGGTTTATTTACATTTATGACTCAAACTTTGGCCAAATAACATTTTTAACCCCAAAACTTCATTTTTTTTAGCAAATTGGGCCCAAAACCGTGAGGCCCAAAAGTTTTGGCCCATTAAGCTTAAATTTGCATTTTTGGCCCTTTTTAAAGTATGTTTAACATAAACACACCTTTTTATACATGTAGGATCTGTTTGGCCCTTATAAAAACATAAATGTCACTTTTAGCCCTTACCTTTTGTTTTCTTGACAATTTTGACCTCTAACAA
The DNA here is from genome assembly GCF_052849685.1 of Lactuca virosa. Taxonomy (NCBI): domain Eukaryota; kingdom Viridiplantae; phylum Streptophyta; class Magnoliopsida; order Asterales; family Asteraceae; genus Lactuca; species Lactuca virosa. Next base: position 331,181,862 of record NC_136426.1, on the reverse strand, counting down.
GGTTTTTGTTGAAATCTTTTGTATCTTAAACATGTAATCACTTTTGGCTTGATAATGTGATGTATATAATGTCATAGTTCATAGATATTTGCTAACTAATACTTAAAATTTCGATATTTGCTAAGATCTAACACATTATTACCAAATAAACTAAGAATTCACACAATACATGCATATAACACATAGATCTACACATTTTACTTGCATTCTCCCCCAAAAATCATATGAAAAACCGAAAAAAAGGGGGTATGAACTCACCTTAGCTTAATGTTTCAGTTTGTGAAGAAGAATGGAGAGAGATGAAGTGATTTTCGGCCCTAGCAACTCCCTTGAGTAGTTTTCGAACTTAGGGGCTTGTAATGAGTTAGAGCATGAAAGAATGTTATGTAAGAAAAGATTTTTAGCATTAAGATGGATAATATGTGTTTATATATAATAAACACTTACCAATAAGTTGAAACCTTGAAGATTACTTTTGAAGCACAAACAAAACCTTGTGATCTTTGATGAAAGAAGAGGATGATTTTAGAGATGTTTGGAGAGGATTTTTGAGTGTGTGTGTGTGTGTGTTGTGGCTCTCGGCCGAGAGTAGAAGAAGAGAGGGGAGAAAGAGAGGTGAGGTGACTAGCATGGGAACACGAGAAACCATGTCTTGATACATGGTGTGTATTATGGAGGTGGCACCTCCAAAGTCAACCTCCCCCCGTTTTACTTTTTTTTTTGAATTATACATGGGCCGAGTTTTTTTGGGCCAAGAAGAAAGGGTGGAGTAGTTTGGGCCCATTAACTTTAGTTAGGATTTTTGGGTCCTAAACATAAAAATTTTCGGCCCATTGGGCTCTTGGAAGCATTCACAGCCCAAATAGAATAAAAAGAATGGGCTTATGGCTCACTATGGTTAATTGGATTAGTTATGGCCCAATAAGGCCCATTAGGGTTAGAATGAATCATTCTAGACCCAAATGGTCCAAAATGTTTTATATTTATGAATTGGGTCCAATTAGGATCCAATTAGGGCTTCTAAGTCCAATAAAGTTGAATTGGGTGCTTATTGGTCCATTAGGCCTAATAAGAAATTTCTAGTCCAATATGGACTCAAACCATGGTTCTTAGGACTTCAGACTCTTTGAGGAACATAATTGATGCATCTAAATGAGCATTGAGTGAGATTTACTTAGAGTATAAGATTTACAATAGTTGAATGGTTACATAGGAATAGAATTTCCTAGCTAAAATGCTAGTTGTGACATCATCCCCCCGTTAGAGGGAATTTCGTCCCAAAATTCTTTTGAAAACTAGGATTGTGAAGGAAAGAATAGGTGAGGGTACTTCTGCTTCATCTGATCTTCACGTTCCCACGTGAATTCTGGTCTGCGTTTCGCGCTCCATCGAACCTTCACGATCGGGATGCGACTTTGCTTTGTACGCTTCACCTCCATATCCATAATCTCGACTGGTTCTTCGACGAACAGGAGGTTCTCGTTTATCTCAGTCTCTTCCAAAGGGATGATAAGGGTTTCATCTAATAGACACTTTTTCAGATTTGAGACGTGGAACTCTGGGTGTACGTTGCTGAGCTCGGCGGTTAGCTGCAGCTTTGTTGGGTATTATTGTGTTGCGTCATGGGCTTGTTTTGTATATTCGGATTGGGCCTGTCCATCTGTGATTATCTAGTACGGTTTAACTATAAATAGTGCATGCATGTATGCATTAGATACGATCTTGATTATCATTATTATTGTTTTGTAACCCTAAACACCTCTATAGTCGAAGTTCTTAATCGAGCTCTTCTGAGGTGTTAAAGTTTTAATCATACGACATCTTTAAAGCCATTCTTGTGTTCATAATTACGTTCTTAATTGTTTGCCTGCATAGAATCTATCGATCCTAATAGAACTTTGTTCTAACAATTGGTATCAGAGCAGGAGATTGTGTGATCAATACACATTCCTTCTGTGTTAAGAATTCTTTAGGGTTTCCGCTTTTATCGAATATATAGAAGTCGTCTTCTTCCTATCAACGTTAACTCTTGTTTCCGATAAAACCCTAATCTCAAGTTTACATGTCTGATTCCAGCGGCTCACCATGTCTCACGAAGATTCTCAAACAAATCCCATCAACATCTGTAACAGCATTGGATCCACTACCAGGATTCCCATTCTTTACACTCAAGACTATGAAGTATGGGAACATCACTTTGAAGATTATGTGGTCGGATCTGAAGATAATGGTTATCTCATCTGGGAAGCCATCACGCTTGGGCCGTTTGTTCATTCTGGAACGAACACGACTGTTAAGACCTAAAAAGAATATAACAAGCTGGTGGCGGACGTAGACAAGATGCCACAGGATGAGAAGGACAGGTTGCTGTGTAATGTGAAGGCCATGAGAATGATCAGATTCGCCTTGCAATCTGACACTTTTCGGTTAGTTGGTTCATGCACAACGGCCAAAGAAATCTGGGATAGGTTGAAAGAAATTTACTCAATCGATGAAGATCTAGAACAATCTATTCAAACCATGCTGCTCTCAGAATTTGGAGTTTTCGAACGGAAACCTGAAGAAAAACTGATACAAACTTTCGACCGGTTCAATCATCTCCTAAGTAAGATGATCAAGCATGGAATAGAAAGAAAGTTGATCGAGCAGAAGGTAACCTTCATGAACGGTCTGAGACCATAATGGATGGCTGTGGTTTCAACAGTGAAAGCACATGAACAGTTTAAATCTTACTCACTAGCGAAACTTGTGGGAATACTTAAGTCCCATGAGAATGTGGTAACCAAGGAGGCGAAGGTAGTTTCGGGTGTGGGATCATTGGCCCTTGTTTGAAAAGGAAAAAGTGTTGCAGAAGATGAAGAGGATTCAGATATGTCTGAATGTGACCTTACAAGCGAAGAATACGCTATGATGGTCACCAATCCAAAGAAGTTTGGCAGAAGGAAATTTCCTGTCAATAAGAACCGAAACTGGTAGGGAAGTTACAGTTCTGAGAAGGTGAAAGATGAACCGAAAATTACTTCTCAAAAGGATGATGACAAGAAGGAGAGCAAGCTTGCAGGAGACTCTGGATTCAACTGCAATTACTGCCATGGCAAGAACCACTTTTCCAAAGATTGCATGCTGAGGAAGATGGCTGAGAAAAGAGATGGTGAAGACGATGAGGTGTACTACATGCGAAAGTTAGAAGAGATCAAGAAAAAGAAGGCATCTAACAGTTCAATGAATGCCTTGATTGTGCAGGAGAATACAGATGAAGATGAGTTCGGTAGCGTTGAAGTTTAGTCAACCGATTCTGAGGATGAAGAGGTGAGAAAGCCCACTCATGGAAGAGCTTATGTGGCAAAGGAAGCAGGTTCGGCTGGAAGATGTTTGATGGTCACAGCTGGTGGATCAACCGAAAGTGCAAGTAAGGAGCCGAACCTAACTGAGGACAAGTGCTTTGCAGCCAAGCCCGTGAGTGAGAAGATCGACGAATGTGATCGGCTGATCAAAAAGGTACAATCCATCCTTGAATCACTTAAAGTTCTAGTAACAAATTATGAAGAAGAATTAAACGAATTAAAATTTAAATTTTCTAACTTAAGTGGAAGTCTCATGCAAACTCGCTTAGCGAATTCTAACCTAACTGACCAACTCAGCAGGGTGTCTTCAAAGGGTGAGGAGAGAAGGATGTGGATTGAGCTGAAGGAGTCGGAGTTAAATAGGGCTAGGGATGAAAGTATTTATTTGCAACGAGACAATTTAAATTTTTTGAAACAAAGGAATGTTTTTTGTTTAATTGCAAAGCTCTTATATACTAATATTACTCAATTGCATTTAAATTGTGAAATAGGGAAAAAGATTCATAAAATGATTTTACCCTTCCTTGAATTTAAGGAGGATGAAGTCATAGGTGAATGTGAATCAATTGTGTCCTCAGAAGAGACATCCATCCATTACAACATCGGACTGGACAAAATAGAAACCTTCATCGACTCTAAGGAACATAAATGTATGCTCAAAGATCTTTTAGATGAAAATGATAGGTTAAAAATTAAGTCCGAAACTATTCAATCGTTTGATTCGTCTAACGCCAAATTAATTTCAGAAAATAAAATGAACATAGAAAATACGTCTGAATTTGATGAGGAAAGTGAGATCAGTGAAATCTCAGTAGAAGACGTGGTTGATTGCTCAGAGTTTATGAAGAGCGAAACCGAGAATGAGAAACCCCTCATTTCTGAAAATTCGGTTGAATACGCTCGCCTGTCAAAAGACAAGCCACAGAAACTTAAAGAGAAAGCAATGGTTTATCATAAGGTTCAAACTGTGCCGAATCAGGTATATGCTGTTACAGGGGTCACTGCAAAACAAACAGCAGAATTGAAAATCTTGGTTGACAAAGACAATGCTGAAGGGTGCGATGATTATTTCTGGTCAACCCCTATTGATAACGCAGACGAAACCATCGGCTTGTCTAAGCAAACCTCCTGGAGGGTAAAAGGAAGATATGTTGCTGAACCTATCAACAAACCCTTGAGTTTTGACAAACCAAGCACAAGTGGAACAAAAGAAATCCCTGAAGAACCAAAGAGAACATCGATTGTTCCTACTAAGTCAACCGAAACTCAAAAGGAAAAGCCAAAGGCTAGCTTCAATATCCACATATCTCAGAAGGAGTTAGCTGAACAGAAACGCCAAAGAAATCAAAGATACATGAAAAATCTGAATGAGCGAAAACGTTATTGGCAATCTCAAAACCCCAACTACGTTCCTTCCAAGAAAGAATCAATTGACAAAGGAAAGGAAAAGCTAAAAGGAAAAGAAAATTTCAGTCCAAATTCCTACTATTCCAAAGCTCAGAACCGAACGTCTACTTTCGGTTCCAAAACTAGCGCGCATAACCGAACGTCTATTTTTTGTCCAAATGTCAAGGCTACCAAGCAAACGTCTACTTTCGGTTCCAACACCGGCGCTCAGAACCGAAAGTCAAGTTTCAGTCCCAAGTCAAGTTTCGGTCCCAAGACAAGTTTCGGTCCCAAGTCGAGTTTCGGTCCTTCCAACTCCCAAAGAAAATCAAATTCAGTGAAGGACATCAAAGGATAGGGAAAGCTTGATTCTGCATTTGATAATAAGAAAAAGTCAGCTAACCCTAGGATTCAAAAGAAAACACCAAAACCATCTAACAACACACCATCTAATACACCAAAAGTTAAACAAGATAAAACTAAAATCAAGGTGTACACCATCAAAAGAAAAGATCAATCCACTCTAATAAAAAGAACTTATTTGGTTGATATTTCTACTACAATTCCTCTTTCTGTGAAAGACTTACCAGGACCCAAGAAACTTTGGGTTCCTAAATCTGCTTGAATTTGCAGGTGTTAAGTGACGAGCAGTTCGATGATGAATGGTATATAGACAGTGGCTACTCGCGTCACATGACAGGAAGGAAGGAAGAGCTGAGGGAGTTTCGGTCCCTAAAGGATGGTGGATGTGTGAAGTATGGCAATAACTCGTATGGCACAATCAAAGGATATGGCATGATAACCAACGGAGACTTCTCGATTCGAAAAGTAGCTTATGTGGAAGGGTTGCAGCATAACCTCATAAGTGTATCATAATTAGTTGTAGGAATAGGATTGAAGGTTTCATTCGATGATGAGGGCTCAGAAATAATTGAGAAGCAATCTAAAAAGGTTCTGTTGAAGTCTGAATGCAAGGGAGAGATGTATCCTTTAAATCTCAACCCAATTAAAGGAAAACCAGCGATATGCCTGCTATCAAAGGTGAACACTGATGAAAGCTGGTTATGGCATCGACGTCTATCACACCTGAACTTCAAAGACATTAATAAGTTGGTGCTTGGTGATCACGTTCGAGGCCTTCCTCTTCTCAAGTTTGATAAGAAACATCTGTGTGCAGCGCGTGAGATGGGCAAACAAAGCAGAAAGAGCCATCCTACACGAATCAATACAAAGATTGTTGAAGCTCTTGAACTTCTGCACATTGACTTATGTGGACCTTCGGCTATCGAAAGCTTCGGTGGTAGTAAGTTCATTCTTGTCATAGTAGATGATTTTTCACGCTTCACCTGGGTTTTCTTTCTTAAACAGAAATCAGATGCAACTCCCAAGTTGAAGACGTTCATCAAGCAAGTGGAAGTGCAGCTGCGAAAGACAGTGAGGAATATCAGAAGCGACAATGGGCTGGAATTCAAGAATAAAGATTTTGAAGATTTTCTGGCTGACAAGGGGATATCTCACAACTTTTCGGCCCCCTATACACCACAGCAGAACGGAATTGTTGAAAGATGAAACCGTTCGTTATGTGAGGCTGCCAGAACCATGCTTAGCTTCGCTTCTCTACCGCTATATTTCTGGGCTGATGCAGTTGCAACCGCGTGCTACACTCAGAACCGATCCTTGCTCAACAAAAGATTCTCAATCACTCCATATGAGATTCTGAACAATCAAAAGCCCAATGTCAAATTTTCCCATGTGTTCGGTTCAAGGTGTTTCATCTTTAATTCAAAAGAGAACCAAAACAAGTTGGACGTCAAAGCTGATGAGGGAATTTTTCTTGGTTATTCACTTACTTCAAAGGCATATAGAGTTTTGAACAAACGCTCCAAACGAATTGAAGAAACATATTATGTAACCTTTGACGATAATTACATGAAGAAAGTTCAAAGGAGCGAAAGTGCCTTGGGGGAAATATTTCCTGAATCAGGACAAGTCTCGGTTCCTATATCCAACTTGTTTGAAGAGTACATTTGGCTATTTGATGAACCAGAGAAAGCTGCACACTCAGAGGCGAAAGCAGCAGACCACAAAATCGACAATCTCAAAAAGATCATAGATGAAGCTGCAAAAGAGATGGCAAATGAACCTCCTAAACCGACTGGTGGTCAACCCTCAACCGACTCTCCAAACAACAACTCAATGTTCAAGGGGGAGAGTTCTTCTGCACCAAAGACAACCAAAATGTCTTTAGAGGGGGAGAAGCCTACACCATCCCCAACCCGTAAAGGTCCAGCTGAGGGGGAGAATCCAAGTCCAACACCACCCAATGATAGTCCAGTCAAGGGGGAGAATCCAACTCCAACACCACCCAATGATAGTCCAATCGAGGGGGAGAATCCAACTCCCACAGAAGAGGAAAACTCTGAACCTGACAAGGGATACACTTTGTCATTTGAGGGGGAGAAAGAGAACACAACTGACGAAGGTGATCAATCAGAGCTTGAAGAAGAAGTAAACGCTGAGTTGGATCCAGCTTATGATCCGAATTACCCTCCTTTAACGAAATGGACTAAGGACCATCCAAAAACACAAATAATTGGTGAATCATCTGAGAAAGTTCTAACACGTTCTCAATTGAAAGCGAAACAAACTGCATTATTCTGTAATGTTGAATTCTGTATGTTTAATTCGTTTGTCTCCAAAGTCGAACCAAAAACAGTTAATGCTGCACTTGATCATTCTGATTGGGTTCAAGCAATCGAGTTTGGAGGATGATTCCCACACCAAAGGATGCTTCAGTGGTTGGCTTGAAATGGGTCTTCAGGAATAAATTGGACAAAGAGGGGAACGTTATTCGAAACAAGGCTCGGTTGGTGGTGAAAGGATATGGCCAAGAGGAAGGGATTGATTATGAGGAAACCTTCGCTCCTGTAGCAAGGTTGGAATCAGTTAGAATTTTTCTGGCATATGCTGCTCACAAAAACTTCGAAGTTTTCCAAATGGAAGTAAAATGCGCTTTCTTGAATGGAGAACTAGAAGAAACAGTGTATGTTGAGCAACTACCTGGGTTCGTGAACGAGAAATTCCCTGATCATTGCTATGTGCTGGATAAAGCTGTATATGGTTTGAAGCAAGCACCGAGGGCCTGGTATGAAACTTTAACTCGCTTTCTGAAAATGTCGAAATTTAAGCAAGGTTTGGTTGACCCAACCTTCTTCCGAAAGAAAGAAGGCGAACATCTAATGATAGTTCAAATTTATGTCGATGATATCATCTTCGGTTCCATGAATCCTAGCTTAACGGCTGAATTCAGGAAGTTGATGGAGACTAAATTTGAAATGTGCGCAATGGGTCCGATTAATTTTTTCCTTGGTTTGAATAATAGACAGGGACCAGAAGGTATCTTTATCAACCAGGAGGCCTACACAAAGAACTTGCTGGCAAAATTCGGTATGATGGGAGATTCGAAAGAGAAGGTTCCTATGGCATTTGGCACTAAGTTAACACCATCTCTGGAAAAACCTGTTGTTGACATAACACTATATCGTCAAATGATAGGGTCCCTTATGTATCTAATAGATAGTAGACCGGACATTATGTTTTCTGTTTGTTATTGTGCCAGGTTTCAAGCTAATCCAAGAGAACCTCACATGGTGGCAGTGAAAAATATTTTCCGTTACCTGAAGCGAACCTCGTCTCTCGGTCTTTGGTACCCTGCTAGATCTGGATTTTTTATTCGAGCTTTTTCTGACGCTGATCATGGAGAATGTGGTATGGACCGAAAGAGCACTACTGGTGGATGCCAATTCCTCGACGGTAAACTTGTTAGCTAGCAGTCCAAGAAGCAAACATGTGCGTCACTTTCAACAGCCGAAGCTGAGTATATAGCTGCAACATCCTGTACCTCTCAAGTAATATGGATACAAAGCCAACTAAGAGACTATGGGCTAAGTATGAAGAAGATTCAACTCTATTGTGACTCAGAAAGTGCGATAAGGATATGTCACAATGTCACACCCCCGAACCAGACGGCGGAAACGTCTGAGGGCTCGCGTGACTTAAATTGAATATCATCACAATGATTATACATGAAACACAACATAAACTTCACCATGCATTAATACATAACGATTGAAATTGTTCACATCCAGTACATTGTTTAAATATTACATATCCATAACATCAATTGTTCGAGTGTTTTCAAAACATAACATCCTAACATACTTGATATTACCCTTCAGCTTACCTGTTACCTGAGAATACAAGTTATTTTGAAAACGTCAACATATGAAATATTGGTGAGTTCATAAGCAGGGTGTGATAAAAATGATTTGTGTAGTTTATAAAACCCAGAAAATCCGATATTTTCTGAAAAGACAAATGTTTATACCGAAGTGTGAAGATCCATAAGTTGGTGCATGAATGATTTCAAAACGTGTATAAATGGGAAGTTTTGCATTATAGTTATTGAAAATACAAGCGAGTGGCGTTGATTTTCCTCGAAAAACCCGATGTTTTCCGATAACATAATATAATTGTTTCAAATTGTAAACCGCCACACAAGTGATTTTGATTACTTTTCCTTGATTACTCGGATAGTATTGGATTTATTTAATTTCGTGAGTCGTTATAACCATGCATAATAATGACTAGTTCGCCTGTCTTGGCATCCTAAAGAACGCCAAAATTGATCTTAAGATTTTGTCACCCTAGACTGGCCGAGTCTAACTATAGCGAACAGCTGAGGTGTGGCGGAGTCACCCCCGTATAGATCTATACACAAACTCTCGCTCTCCTTCCAGGAGACTTTGATTATAACTACAGACTACGAACGACACTTAGAGGTGTCGCCCGTTATTACTCACTTAATCCAAACAAAATTGATTACTATTGATTAACGACCTGAATTTGTTTACTTTGCTTGCAAGTAAGCATAACAAACGAGGAGAAGAGGATTACAAAGTCTTGCTAATTACGTGAGTTATTTTAGGCTGTTGGTTATACGAAGGACGCGTTGGCCCATTTCATATTTGATTTAGTTTGGACCTTACTAGCAATGCTAATGGGCCACCAAGGCCCAATAGCACATATATGCCATTGAGGGTCCCTTAAACATGTAATTGGGTCACAGGAGGCCCAATAGACATGTGTTATTATTGTTGGGCCCAAAAGTCATGTCAATGGGTCACGAAGTCCCAATAAGCATGATTAAGATCTTTCAAGCCCAACTATTTGAATATTTACTTGTTTTAGGTATAGTATAATGGTCGGAAGTTTGATTGAACAATTGTTAAATTCTAAACGGCACGAAACCTGTCGGTTGTTTATAACGATATTTGAAAATATATGTATATTCTTCATTCTATTTTCATAAGTTGTAATTTGGTGTTCTTTTGACCCAAATATCTTAAAACCAAAATAATTGACTCAAAATATTGATTTGACCCATTCAGCCCCTTTTTAATAAAAATGACAATTTTAGTCCCTTACATAAAGAAAAAGACATTTTAGGCCCTTAACTCATTATCCTGACATTTTTGACCCATAGACTTGTTTAAATAAATGTTTTTAGCTCAAAATTTACTCTTTGACAGTTTCAGCGCTTCCAGCAAAGAGTCTTTCGGTTAAAGTCCAACTTTTTTGCAACTTTTACAATTTTGGCCCAAATTCCAAAAACTTTACATTTTTTATCCTTTTTGGAAAAGAAAAACATTTTAACCCTTGAAATAGTTTTGTTTACCCCTTTTATCCCCTGTTTTGGGAATTGTACCATTTCAGCTCCTTAAAAATCGTATTTTTTTGCAATTTTTGGGCCTATGGGTCGAAAATCCCAAAAATTAGCCCATTAAGCTACAATTTACATTTCAAGTCCTTTAAAGAGTATAAGTTTCATAAAAACATTTGTTTTTACTGTTTTGACTCTTTTAATCATTAAGAAAACCGTAAATGATAAATTTCAACTCAACTTTTATTTATTTTACAAATTTAGCCCAAGAATGAGTTTTATGTTGCATTTTGTTTATAATGACATAGGTTAGAAACTTTTCTTGACTTGTTCAATGAAAAGTATATTAGATCATGTTTGTTTCCTCTTTTGTGCCATAGATCTCGAGATTTCTTCCCTTTTTGTTACATTTTTACCACATAAACACATAAAATCACACATATATACATGAAATCATACATAACATACACATACACATAGATCTACACATTTTACTTGTATTCTCCCCCATAAAACTTGTGAAAACCGAAAATAGAGGGGTATGAACTCACCTTTGCTTGTTGTTTTCGATTTGAAGAAGAAATGGAAGAAGTTTGATGCTATTCTCGGCCCTAGAAAGCTTCTTGAGAAGACTTTGGCTTAGATAGGTTCTAAGAAGCATGATCATGAACTTTCATGAGTTAGAAGGAGATTTATAACAATTTCAAGAAGCTAACCCATGGATCTAAGCATTAACTTACCTAGAATGATGATTTTTGTGGAAAAACCTCCTTGAAATGCCCTAGATCTCGAAAGTTTTGATGGAGAAACAAGAGTGTTCTTTGAGAGTGTTTGGAGAGAATTTGTGAGGTGTGTGTGTTTTTCCTTTGTGTTCTCGGCCGAAGAAGAAAAAGAGAGGGGAGAAGAGAGAGAGTGAAGTGATAGATGCTTGGAAGTATGAGATGGGTGCATGGATATCCAAAGTATAATTATGAGGTGTCACTCCCCCCTTAATCACCCTTTATTCTTATTTCTTTTTTTTATCTTGGGCCGAATTTATTCTGCTTAGGAGGAAGGAAATAGTTTATGTTGGGCCATTGTTTGATCTTGTTCTAAATTTATGAGGCCCAATAATTATTTTTCGGCCTATTGGGCTCCTTTGACAGCTTACGACCCAATTTGTCAAAGTGAATGGGTTTTGTGGCCCATTTAGGTTAATTAGATTTGTTATGGCCCAATGAGGCCCATTAAAGATAAACTAGTCCATTTTAGGCTTATAAGGCCCAAAAGTTTAAGTTTCATGAAAGTGGGTCCAATTAGAGCCCATACAAGAGTTCTGAGCCCAAAATAGTCAAATTGGAAGCTTAGTGGTCCATTAGGCCCAATAAGAAAATCCTAGTCCAAAATGGACTTGAACCGGGATTTTTAAGGTGTCCAACCTTTGTTGACTACTTGAATGTTTGTGTAGAGTATTTGATGGAATTTGGTGATCATTGAACAAGCATCATACATGTTTTCCAAGCTTTAACTACAATGTTATCTTTGTTAAGGGTTTTACAAGGTATCCGAATTCCAGGTTGTGACATCATCCCCCCGTTAGCGGGAATTTCGTCCCGAAATTCTTTTTAAAGCTAAATTCGAGAATGCACGAATAGGTGAGGGTACTTCTGTTTCATCTGGTCTTCACGTTCCCATGTGAATTCTGGTCCACGTTTCGCATTCCACCGAACTTTAACAATCGGAATGCGACTTTGCTTAGTACGCTTCACTTCCCTGTCCATGATTTCGACTGGTTCTTCGATGAACAGGAGATTCTCGTTGATTTCGATTTCTTCTAATGGAGTGACGAGAGTTTCGTCGGATAAGCACTTCTTTAAATTGGAAACATGGAACACGGCGTGTACACTGTTGAGCTCAGCGGGTAGCTGCAGTCTATAAGCCACTGGACCTATTCGGGCAAGGATCTCGAAGGGTCTAATGTATCGAGGGTTTAGTTTTCCCCGCTTCCCAAAACGAATCACCCCTTTCCAGGGAGAGACCTTTAATAACACCCTATCCCCGACTTTAAATTCCAAGGGCTTTCGCTGCTTATCGGCGTAGCTCTTTTGTCTGTCTCGTGATGATTGCAGTCAGGCCCTGATCTGAATTATCTTCTCGGTCGTTTTGCGTATGGTTTCCGGTCCTGTTAATGCATTGTCTGGTGTTTGTCCTTTTGCTAGCTGAGTGTCTCCTACCTCAGCCCAACACAACGGTGATCTATATTTACGCCCGAACAATGCCTCGAAAGGAGCGACTTTGATGCTTGAGTGATAACTGTTATTGTACGAGAATTCGATCAAAGGAAAGTGGCTATCCCACGACCTTCCAAAGTCTATCACACATGCGCGAAGCATATCTTCTAGCGTTTGAATGGTTCGCTTGCTTTGACCATCCGTTTGTGGGTGGTAGGCAGTGCTCATGTCAAGTTGTGTTCCCATAGCTTTCTGAAGCGATTGCCAAAAGCGTGAAGTAAACCTACTATCTCTATCTGAGATGATAGATATTGGCACTCCGTGGAGTCTCAAGATTTCCTTGATATAGATCCTTGTCAATCATTCCATCTTGTATGATTCTTTTATTGGCAGGAAATGAGTGGATTTTGTCAACCTATCAACTATTACCCATATGGTATCCAAACCATCAGTCGTCTTGGGTAGTTTGGTCACAAAGTCCATAGTAATCCTTTCCTATTTCCACTCGGGAATTACTGGTTGCTATAGTAATCCCGAGGGTTTCTGACATTCCACCTTTACTTTAGCACATGTGAGGCACTTGCTAACGTAAGTGGCAATTTCTGCCTTCATGTTAGGCCACCAATAATGTTGCTTGACATCCGAGTACATTTTATCCGAACCCGGATGGATGGAGTATTGTGTCTTGTGGGCTTCATTCAAGACTACTTCTCTGAATCCCCCAAGTTTAGGGACCCAAATGCGGTTCATGAAGTAATATGCTCCGTCCTCCTTCACTTCGAAATTCTTTTCCATTCCACGTAACGCTTCGCTTGTTTTGTTTTCTGCCTTCATGGCATCGAACTGGGCTGCTCTGATTTGAGAGGTCAGGTGGGATTGGATGGTTATGGAGAGAGTCTTCAAACGACGATTCGAATATTCTTTTCGACTCAAGGCATCAGCTACTACGTTAGCTTTACCTGGGTGGTACTTGATCTCGCACTCATAATCGTTCAACAATTCAACCCATCTTCGTTGCTTCATGTTTAACTCCTTTTGATTTAAAATATGTTGGAGACTCTTATGGTCAGTGAAAATGGTGCACTTTGTACCGTAAAGGTAGTGCCTCAAAATCTTCAAGGCGAAGACCACAGCTCCTAATTCAAGATCATGGGTGGCATAATTCACCTCGTGGGTCTTTAGTTGTCGGGACGCATAAGCTATCACCTTTCCACGCTGCATGAGTACACAGCCTAAACCCTGATTCGACGCATCACAGTAAACTACAAAGTCCTCTGTTCTCTCTGGTAGTGATAGCACTGGTGCACTGCAGAGTGCTTGCTTCAGAGTTTGGAATGCAGCTTCTTGCTTATTCATCCATTCAAAGGGTACGCCCTTTTGCGTAAGCAAGGTAAGTGGCTTGGCTGTTTTGGAGAAGTTCTGAATGAACCTCCTGTAGTAGCCTGCGACGCCTAAAAATTGGCGAATTTCTGCGGGTGTTGTTGTGATCGCCCATCCTTCAACGGCTTTGACCTTAGAAGGATCCACATGTATCCCTTCCTGACTAACAACATGACCCAAAAAGTTCACACTACGAAGCCAGAACTCACACTTAGAGAGTTTTGCATATAACTTTTCAGTTCGCAGGGTTTCCAGGATTTATCGGAGATGTCGGCCGTGTTCCTCTTCGCTTCGAGAATAGACTAGGATATCGTCGATGAAAACGATGACAAAGTTGTCAAGGAATGGTCGGCAGATTCGATTCATTAGGTCCATGAATGCGACAGGGACATTCTTTAGACCGAAGGGCATTACAACAAATTCATAATGTCCATAACGAGTTCGGAAGGCGGTTTTGGGGATATCCTCCTCCCGGACTTTGAGTTGATGTTATCCGGATGGCATATCTATCTTAGAGAAGTAACTTGCTCCTTGGAGTTGGTCAAATAGATCGTCGATTCTCGGAAGTGGATAGCGATTTTTGATAGTGAGCTTATTAAGTTCCCTGTAGTTAATACACATCTTAAAGGTACCGTCTTTCTTCTAAACAAGGAGAACCGGAGCTCCCCAAGGTGAGAAACTGGGTCGGATGAATCCTTTGTCCAAAAGTTCGCTGATTTGGCTGGACAACTCTTGCATTTCTGCAGGAGCCAATCTGTAGGACGATTTGGTGATGGGGGTATCCCCGGAAGGTCTTCAGGAAATACATCCGGGAATTCACAAGCCACCGGGATGTCTCGAATATGGACCTCTTCTATGGACTTATCCACTATGTGAGCCAGAAACGTCAAGTCCTTCTTTCGTAGAGACTTTTGTGCCTTAATGCACGAAATGAGACGAAGGTTCGTGCTGGGTTTGTCTCCGTATATAGTTATGGTTTCATGATTTGGGAGGTAAAGGCGAACGGCCTTCTCGTGACACATAATTTCAGTATGGTGGGGGCTTAACCAGTCCATGCCGATAATCACATCAAAATTCCTAATGGATACAAACATTAAGTTTATTTGAAAGACGTGATGGTTCAAGGTCAGGGTACATCCGATGTAGATTTCCCCAGTGGATTCTGTTTTCCCATTAGCCATTTCCACCGTAAAGGTTTCATTAAGCTTCTGGGGTTGTTGTTTTAACAAGTGTTTGAATTTATTACTCACAAAACTTCGTTCTGCCCTGGTATCAAATAGGATACATGCATAAGTGTGGTTTAGGAGAAACGTACCGGTAACAACAACGGGATCATGAACCGCTTCTCCGTGTCCCATGGTCAACAATCTTCCTGCTCCTCCAATCCCAGGGTTGTTGATGTTGGGGCAGTTTCGACGGATATGCTCAGTCTTTCCACATCCATAGCAGGTGGGGCTTGATCCTGCATTATTACCGATATTGTTGATGTTGTTGGTGTTGTTGTTGTTGTTGTTGCGGTTGTTGTTGTTGTTGTTTCCTTGCTGCTGGTTCTGGGGAGGATAGGTCCTGCAATATTTTGCCGTGTGACCCTTCCGATTGCAACTGATACAATGTATCTCCCTGCATTCGCCATTATTATGGAGACTGCACTTGTTGCACTTTGGGAGATTCCCGGAATACTGCCTAGGGGCACTTGGGTTAGCTGAGACTGGAGCATGTGGTGTGGAGGGAACTTGGGTGGTTGCAACATTGACTGTCACTGTTTGTTGCTTCTTTGACAACTCTGAGCCTTGTCGCCCTTTTCTCTTGCTGTTCTTTCCTTTCTTGTTGTCACTCTCCTTCTTGCCTTCAGTTTCCACTGGCTTCTCGCCCTTCTTGTTGTTGTGGTCGTACAGTTTCTTGGCCAACCTCTTGGCACTGTCAAAGGTTTCGACATTTGCAGATATCACATTTCCTTGAATTGGGGAGGTTAATCCCCAGATGAATCGTTCGATTTTCTTTCCCTCTGAAGTAATCATGCCAGGGCACAACAGTGACAGTTCGCTAAACCTTGATATGTATGCATCTATGTCGGAGTTTCGGACGGTGAGATTCCATAACTCTTGCTCCATTTTCTGGATTTCGCCTCGCGGGCAGTACTCGGCCATCCGTATTTCTTTCAACTCCGCCCATGGCATGGCGTTGGCTACGGGGAGAGTCATGGCCTCTACATGTCCATTCCACCAGGTGAGAGCTTGGTCAACGAATGTGGATGCAGCAAACTTCACTTTCATCTCCTCGGGGCATTCGCATATCTCAAATACCAATTCCACCTTCTCAATCCATCTCTTTAGGGTTATCATTCCACCCATACCATTAAAGGTTCGTGGCTTGGTATTGGTGAAATCCTTATAAGAGCACGTCTTGGTAGGTCCTTGATTTATTCCGTTGTTCGAACTTCCAGCCCCTTGTCCATTGCCTCCACCATTGTTCCCTTGGTGGATTTGCGCCATGGCTGCAGTAACCGCAGCAGATACAGCTGCTTGGAATGCAGCTGAGTTGACTTCGGGTGGGGTTGGTCCAGGGTTTCCATGGGTTGGTCGTTGAGGCATCTTTCTGTCATTGAACGGAAAGATGTTGAGTGCCTATGATTTTTGTGAGTTTGTGGTCCTATAAACTAGGTGTATTACGTGTACTTAAGTAGTTTCACATGTTAACATGCAATCATGGATACATAACACATAACAACATCACAATAGAGCACATAAAATTTTCCATTAATAATATCCGTACTTTGATACATGAAAATTTGCTCGAAGGAGCATACATAAGTGGTGCAAGTTCGACAGCATAACGACTCCATGAGTAGTGTAATCACTTAAACATAGAGTCGATGGTACATAGCATAGATCATATAAGCATAATACTAAAGATAGATATGATTAGCCCTAGTCATGGTGGGATGCGCCAGGGGGGTGGTGCTGAGGAAGTGGACGCTCCCTAATGGCGAGCCACCTGTCGTTCCGCGTCTGAGAGTCGAGTCTCCCACCTAACCTGCCTCATGTGGAACTCTCGGATAACCTCTCGCGTCTCCTGTTCTGCACGCTCGACTCTAGTCCGTATCTGGTGCATCTGATCGGCGGTGCTCTGAGCTAGGTCGCCAGTGTTCCGCAATCGTCGCACCATGACCGGAAGCACGCGATCAGCCGGTCCTCCCTCCTTCGAGTCGTAGAACTCGCGTGCCATGCCAAATGGGAGTCGATGTCCCTGCTGTCTGCTCCACCTCCAAAGATCGATACCCCAGGGGGGTGTAGGGCCAGTCGGGCCCATCCGATGAGCGGGCACCCTAGTTGGGTAAGGGGGGTTGATGACTTCGGACTCCGCGTCTGAATCACCATCATCGCTAAGTTCCTCCTCGAAGTCCTATTCGGCTTCTTCTTCTTCCAGGTCCACCACTGGCTCAGCAGGTCCGCCCTCGACTTCCGCCTCAGGTTCCTCTTCAGACCCCTCCTCAGGGTCTTCTTCAGGTTCCTCCTCCAGCCATCCGTTATTCCCCTGATTAGGGAAATACGGATCTCCGGGGCGATGGAAGCCGGCCATACTGTCTGCGAGAGTGTATAAATGTACTAATATTATTCCTAAGATGTTTTAATTATTATGTAAATTGAGTTGATGTTCTCTTCTTGGTAACAAAGGGGTATGTTTTTAGGTTTACCGACCATCGAGGTTTCCCCGGGGCATGTGATAGTTGTACCTTGGAGAAAAATGTAGTTGATCAGGCTACATATATCCCCTTAATACAACTAGGAACAGTCCCGACTCAACCGAGATGTCGGTATCATCTTATTTGATTGGGTATTATGTTCTTTTTCCTACATCGCACAAGTAAAGATGTTTTATCGTTGTGTTTTATTTGTTTTGTTCAGAGTTGTTTTTGTCCCTCTTTGGTTTATAGTGGCATATCAATGTGTGGTTAGATATGCTAGTTCACTATAAACAGAGCTCTGATACCAACCTGTCACACCCCCGAACCAGACGGCGGAAACGTCCGAGGGCTCGCGTGACTTAAATTGAATATCATCACAATGATTATACATTAAACACAACATAAACTTCACCATGCATTAATACATAACGATTGAAATTGTTCACATCAGTACATTGTTTAAATATTACATATCCATAGCATCTACTGTTCGAGTGTTTTCAAAACATAACATCCTAACATACTTGATATTACCCTTCAGCTTACCTGTTACCTGAGAATACAAGTTATTTTAAAAACATCAACATATGAAATGTTGGTGAGTTCATAAGCAGGGTGTGATAAAAATGATTTGTGTAGTTTATAAAACCCAGAAAATCCGATATTTTCTGAAAAGACAATTGTTTATACCGAAGTGTGAAGATCTATAAGTTGGTGCATGAATGATTTCAAAACGTGTATAAATGGGAAGTTTTGCATTATAGTTATTGAAAATACAAGCGAGTGGTGTTGATTTCCTCGAAAAACCCGATGTTTTCCGATAACATAATATAATTGTTTCAAATTGTAAACCGCCACACAAGTGATTTTGATTACTTTTCCTTGATTACTCGGATAGTATTGGATTTATTTAATTTTGTGAGTCGTTATAACCATGCATAATAATGACTAGTTCGTCTGTCTTGGCATCCTAAAGAACGCCGAAATTGATCTTAAGATTTTGTCACCCTAGACTGGCCGAGTCTAACTATAGCGAACAGCTGAGGTGTGGCGGAGTCACCCCCGTATAGATCTATACACAAACTCTCGCTCTCCTTCCAGGAGACTTTGATTATAACTACAGACTACGAACAACACTTAGAGGTGTCGCCCGTTATTACTCACTTAATCCAAACAAAATTGATTAATATTGATTAACGACCTGAATTTGTTTACTTTGATTGCAAGTAAGCCTAACAAACGAGGAGAAGAGGATTACAAAGTCCTGCTAATTATGTGAGTTATTTTAGGCTGTTGGTTATACGAAGGACGCGTTGACCCATTTCATATTTGATTTAGTTTTGACCTTACTAGCAATGCTAATGGGCCACCAAGGCCCAATAGCACATATATGCCATTGAGGGTCCCTTAAACATGTAATTGGGTCACAGGAGGCACAATAGACATGTGTTATTATTGTTGGGCCCAAAAGTCATGTCAATGGGTCACGAAGGCCCAATAGACATGTGTTATTATTTTTGGGCCCAAAAGACATGTGTTATTTGAATATTTACTTGTTTTAGGTATAGTATAATGGTCGGAAGTTTGATTGAACAATTGTTTAATTCTCAACGGCACGAAACTTGTCAGTTGTTTATAACGGTATTTGAAAATATATGTATATTCTTCATTCTATTTTCATAAGTTGTAATTTGGTATTCTTTTGACCCAAATATCTTAAAACCAAAATAATTGACTCAAAATATTGATTTGACCCATTCAGCCCCTTTTTAATAAAAATGACAATTTTAGTCCCTTACATAAAGAAAAAGACATTTTAGGCCCTTAACTCATTTTCCTGACATTTTTGACCCATAGACTTGTTTAAATAAATGTTTTTAGCTCAAAATTTACTCTTTGACAGTTTCAGCCCTTCCAGCAAAGAGTCTTTCGGTTAAAGTCCAACTTTTTCGCAACTTTTACAATTTTGGCCCAAATTCCAAAAACTTTACATTTTAATCCTTTTTGGAAAAGAAAAACATTTTAACCCTTGAAATAGTTTTGTTTACCCCTTTTATCCCCTGTTTTCGGAATTGTACCATTTCAGCCCCTTAAAAATCGTATGTTTTTGCAATTTTTAGGCCTATGGGTCGAAAAGCCCAAAAATTAGCCCATTAAGCTACAATTTACATTTCAAGTCCTTTAAAGAGTATAATTTTCATAAAAACATTTGTTTTTACTGTTTTGACTCTTTTAATCCTTAGGAAAAGCGTAAATGACAAATTTCAACTCAACTTTTATTTATTTTACAAATTTAGCCCAAGAATGTGTTTTATGTTGCATTTTGTTTATTATGACTTAAGCTAGAAACTTTTCTTGACTTGTTCAATGAAAAGTATATTAGATCATGTTTGTTTCCTCTTTTGTACAATAGATCTCGAGATTTCTTCTCTTTTTGTTACATTTTTACCACATAAACATATAAAATCACACATATATACATGAAATCATACATAACATACACATACACATAGATCTACACATTTTACTTGTATTCTCCCCCATAAAACTTGTGAAAACCGAAAATAGAGGGGTATGAACTCACCTTTGCTTGTTGTTTTCGATTTGAAGAAGAAATGGAAGAAGTTTGATGCTATTCTCGGCCCTAGAAAGCTTCTTGAGAAGACTTTGGCTTAGATAGGTTCTAAGAAGCATGATCATGAACTTTCATGAGTTAGAAGGAGATTTATAACAATTTCAAGAAGCTAACCCATGGATCTAAGCATTAACTTACCTAGAATGATGATTTTTGTGGAAAAACCTCCTTGAAATGCCCTAGATCTCGAAAGTTTTGATGGAGAAACAAGAGTGTTCTTTGAGAGTGTTTGGAGAGAATTTGTGAGGTGTGTGTGTTTTTCCTTTGTGTTCTCGGCCGAAGAAGAAAAAGAGAGGGGAGAAGAGAGAGAGTGAAGTGATAGATGCTTGGAAGTATGAGATGGGTGCATGGATATCCAAAGTATAATTATGAGGTGTCACTCCCCCCTTAATCACCCTTTATTCTTATTTCTTTTTTTTATCTTGGGCCGAATTTATTCTGCTTAGGAGGAAGGAAATAGTTTATGTTGGGCCATTGTTTGATCTTGTTCGAAATTTATGAGGCCCAATAATTATTTTTCGGCTTATTGGGCTCCTTTGATAGCTTACGACCCAATTTGTCAAAGAGAATGGGTTTTATGGCCCATTTAGGTTAATTAGATTTGTTATGTCCCAATGAGGCCCATTAAAGATAAACTAGTCCATTTTAGGCTTATAAGGCCCAAAAGGTTAAGTTTCATGAAAGTGGGTCCAATTAGAGCCCATACAAGAGTTCTGAGCCCAAAATAGTCAAATTGGAAGCTTATTGGTCGATTAGGCCCAATAAGAAAATCCTAGTCCAAAATGGACTTGAACCGGGATTTTTAAGGTTTCCAACCTTTGTTGACTACTTGAATGTTTGTGTAGAGTATTTGATGGAATTTGGTGATCATTGAACAAGCATCATACATGTTTTCCAGGCTTTAACTACAATGTTATCTTTGTTAAGGGTTTTACAAGGTATTAGAATTCCTGGTTGTGACACACAATCCAGTGCAACACTCAAAGACTAAGCATATTGCACTTAGATATCATTTCATCAAGGACCATGTAGAAGATGGGAACGTGGAAGTACATTTCGTTCGGTTCTCTGATCAACTGGCTGACATATTCACTAAAGCCTTACCGGAAGCAAGCTTCAATAAAATTTTACAAGGTTTGGGAATGATGGAAGCAGAGTCAGTACCGAATCCTCAAATCTCTCTCTAAAAATTAGACAAGCGAAATAGAGCGAACGCTCGGTCTATTTCGGTTCCGGATTTTTCGGGAACCGAAATGAACCGAACGCTCGGTCTATTTCGGCTCCATAATTTTCGGGAACCGAAATGAACCGAATGCTCGGTCTATTTCGGCTCCATAATTTTCGGGAACCGAAATGAACCGAATGCTCGGTCTATTTCGGCTCTGGAATTTTAAGGAATCGAAATGAACCGAACGCTCGGCTTATTTCGATTCATTCTTTTAAGATTTGGTTTCGGTTGTACACTTTGTTTATTCTTTTAAGTGTTTTTCTTACTCTATTTTATTTTTTTAAAGAGTGTTGTGTGTTAATTTATTTTTCTGTTTTTATTATTTTTCAGAAAACTTCAAAAATCCAAAAATATTTTATTATTCAGAAAATCTCAAAACTCCAAAAATATTTTTCTAAACGTTTTTTTTGTTTTGTTTTGTTTTGTTTGTGTGGTGTGTTTGTTTGATTGTTCTTCTAATTAGGTCCGAAGTATATCAGTACAACATAATTTGGAGCTAAGGCAGATATGATTCTTTCCATCTGAACTAGTTAAGAGTCTCTAGAAGCATGCTGATGCATGTCGACCAAAGCCTCTACGACTCAGAGAAAGGTCTTAATGACTCGATCTATACCTATCACGTCTTCCCAATCAGGTTGTTCCAATCAACTCAAGTCAAGAGCTACCTCACTCTTCTTAAATAAGTTAAGAGTTTTCTGCTTTGTCACGTTTATATAGCAGAGGTACTTTCGGTTCTTTAACCACCCTTCTTACTTTCTCCATCAACTTTCGGTTCACCACTGTAACCCTTGAGACTCTCGGTCTTTACCACTGAGGTTTATGGTTGCATAAAATCTGTGTTTATGATCTTAGATACGTACACCACGTGTTGAGTGAAACCCACAATCCAACACCAACAATGAATTGACGTTGAATCATTGTATTCAAGTTTTTACTGGTTACCTAATGAAATCTCATTTTATTTTTGAGCGGTCTTTTATGAAATTGTCTAACACCAAGGCATTTCTACCCAAAAAGATCCAGTTTGTTTTTGTTTTTGAGATTTCTATCACATCTTTCGTCACATCATATTATATCCAACGTACTTGTTCAACAGACCACATTTGTCTCACAAGTACTTCTTCCAACGTTCGGTCTTATGTTGAGAATCGACGTTCGGTTGAAGCTAAGCCACCCTTAGCCGATTAACTAAAAGAAGCCTTTCGGTGTTTCTTTACAAGCACTCGATCCTATTTTCTCGGGAAACCACGCAAGCACTTCAAGTCTCTCCTTACCTTGAAGGAAGCGATTCTTGCCCGAAATCATCTGCTTTATGTCTTCTAATAGACATCACTTACATCCTATACACATTTTGCTTTATTTCTTTATCTTTTGTTACACTATTGCACGAAAATTCTTTGTGATTTTCCAACATTCTGGTTGCTGTTGGTTCATTTACCTTTTGGAACAACAGGGGTTATCCTAACTTTTGGAACGAAGCTGAATTTCAAACGATGAATTGAGGATAAGATTTTGAGCGCGTGAATTTGAACGGTTCCTAAACCCACGCGTGCTGACGTATACCTGGGAGTAACCAACCTGTCACATCGTGCTTTTTCAGGCGACGTTTCAGTGACCGCGTCATTATCATGATGATTTTTCTCTCTGCTGGCAACGGTATATAAAGGGTTTCTAATTACATTTGTCTCTTTTACCAGCAACAAAACTCTCTCAATATACAAGGCGTTTTGCAACTGTTCATCTTCTTCCTTCACTCAACAATGGCGACTTCTTCATCGGCTCACGATCAAACCGCTTTGTCCACATTGCTCTCGATCAAGCCAAACCATAACATGATCATTCATCTCAATCCTTTTCTGTATGATTCGTATATGCTACAAGTGGTTGAGTGTTTGAAGTATTCACCTCTGGTTCTAGCCCTAACACAGGTGGAATCCGTTCCAATGTCACTCCTATCGTAAGTCTACACTACTGCTTCATATGATAAGAACAAGGAGAGGATCTACTTCCAAATCTTCTCTCACAAGGCTTCGATTTCAAAAGGGAGATTTTGTTCACTGTTACAACTTGCTGTGGATTCGTCTGTGATCTAACCGGACTTCATCACCACTACTCAACTGCTCTCGATGCTCTACGAGATGGGCTACACTGATGTGCTTACCACTGTTACAAAGGTTAAGAAATCATGCTTACCACCCCAATGGAATGGATTGCTTACTTTTCTCATCAAGAGTTTTGCGCAGAGGAGTGGTGGGTCTGATGGTACCAGCAAGGGTTTTCCAGACCCTTCTATACGGTCTTCACAATGGTATAAATCTCGACTATGGGTCGATTATCTGGTCACAAGTCGTGCAAAGCCTCAACACTTCAACGAGGTACTCTGAAATTTTGTGTGGTCGATTCTGGACTCTCATTACACGAAGGGCGATTGATACTTTGCAGATTCCGGTAATGAAGGATGCCCTAGTCGCGTTTGTGTTTACTTTTCACACAAAGAAGATTATCTTCTCCGATCCTACAAAGTTCCCTCACAATGGCTCTATACCGGAGACAATGTACAGGTGTGTCTCAGCTGACAGTAAAGTCATGGCTGATTATCGCAAAATTCCTCCCAAGGAACCGAGAGTACTATCTCCTGAACAGCAGGCTACCTTGGATGCTGTGGAGAAACCTGCAAACAGAGGAAAAAGGGCTACTACAAAGAAAGGAACAACCGAGGATGATTCTTCTAAGCCTTCCAAGTCTAGGAAGCGAAAGTCTGCAAAAGGAGATTCTTCTAAGCCCAAGAAGATCAAGAAGATGGCGAAGAAATCCAAGAGTCCTTCTCCTTCCAGTTCAACCAATGATGAGGAGGATGAAGAAGAGCATCATGAGTCACCGAGAGGTAACACACCTCCTCGATCACCGACTCCAACCGAACCTCATCATGACAATATTCCAACACCACCTCCATCACCGAAAACGACTGTTCTAGTTTCGGTTGCTCTAATTCCACCCCCTACCACCTCTCAAACAACAAGTTCTATTCCACCACCACCACCACCAGTTAGCACCATACCTATTTCTACCTCTCCAATCCCTCCTACTATTATTTCACAATCAACATCCACCACTATCCCAGAACCGACAGTAAGAGTCAACGTATCTGATACGGGGGTGACTACTGCAACCGAACCTCCAGTTACTTCTAAACCTCTTTCACCCTCACCTTCAACCGATTCCGGTGCCACTCTCGGTGGTGCTAATGATGAGTTTGATTCAACCTACTACAGTCCCTTTCGGCTTCCTGCAGATGATGATGATGAAGCTCCAGTCACACGCCAACAATTACGGAGCATTGATGAGAAACTTGATAAATTGCTTGATGCCAACAAGTCATACAATAATGTTGTGCTCAAAGCTTTTATGGATACTGCCCTTGAGCAATATACTGAGGCTATTGACAAATCCACGAAGGCTGTTAACGCTGCTACTTCTTCTTGCAAGAAGGCTACTGTTGATGTTACATAAATTGTTCACAGTACTCAGATCTTTCTCGAATCACTCAAAGGCATGCTGATTCCAATGCAGCCAAAGTGACCACCTCCGTGGATTCCTTATCCAAGTCCCTTCAAGAAGACCAAACTAAGTTTGAGGCTGTTCGTTCTTCAATGCAAGTAGAGAACACTTCACTTATCAGTTCTGTGAATTCTCGGCTTGAATCTCTCCAAGCTGATTTAGCAAAGGAGAGTGCTCTAAAGGAAGATCTTGCCCGCCAAGCTTCAACAATTGAAGTTCAGAAGGTGCAGTTGGCTGAGGCTGAAAAGGAGATCTCATTATTGAAAACTGAGCGTGTAGTATTCAGAAGTTGTGCTGGAGATGTCAAGGATATGCTTACCAACCTTCTTGGTGCTCATGATCCTATCTTTACTCTCACTATAAGGAATCATCTGAATTCAAAAATTCTTCCTGCCCTTGCAATGTTACATGAGATGAAGGGTGTTTCGGAGAAATTCATCCCTCCAAAACAAGGGGGAGAAGGTGCTCAACCGAAGGCAACTGTGAAAACTCAAACTGAAACTTCTCAACCGAAAGTCACAGTTAAAACCGAACCGAAGGGTAATGAAGCTTCGGGTTCCGGGAACAAAGAAAAGAAGAAGGGGATTGATGATGATAGTGATGAGGAAGAACAAGAGACTATAGATGAGGCCCTAAAATGAAAGAAGAGGGACAGAGAATTGGATGAAACCTTAAGGGTTGTGAAGGAGGCCGAGGAAAGGGAAAGGAGGAACAAGGAAGAACAAGATGCCTTAGATTGCAAAAAGGCCTTGTTTCCTCTCTGGACAAGGGAAATACTCATCAAAGAGGCAATAGAGTTTCCAAGCGTCTACTGGCTGGAACCTGTCGCTTCTTTTTATTGTGAAAATTCAAAAGACTCACAGTTCGATATGCCTATAACATGAAAGGCATTTACATTTCATTGTTTTGATTCGACTGTTGAAGTTCCTTTCCCTCATCCGAAAGTTGATCGCGAACTAATTGATTTTATTTGAAGTTCGGTCAGCCGCAGTACTTGACATGGAGTGCACAGAAGATAGTTACTGTCAAGGTACTAAAACCTTCGCCTGCCGGGAAGTTCTTAAATGTTAGTTTCAAAATCACCCGAGGATCAGCAAACTCAGTGTCAGTTATTTCCCTGCCAGATCTTCCAAATTTGAATCCTCATGATTGGATCCTGTTGTTTAACATTCTGCTCACCAATCCGAAAGAATATGAGCCGATCCTGGATCATTTGAAGAGGATGTTGGCTTCTTACATCCATGAGGTTGCTGCTATGGATCAGGAGATAGAAAAAGTGATGAATAAGAAACCGACTGTCAAGCCAACAGCGAAACCAGGAGATGTGAACAAAATGAGGATGGGCCAAATCGACTCTACACATCTAACTGTAATTTTCACAAGAGGCGAAGCCAATCGTTTTTTGTTCGCTCTTGTTGACAAACATTTGTTCTCAACAGACTGCTTAGAGCACATTATCAATATTATTCATCGGTGCAAGCAGAATTCTGATGCAGATAAGAAGAACTTCACGGACATGCTTCGGTGGTACATTACTTTTCGTCAT
Organism: Lactuca virosa; assembly: GCF_052849685.1. Lineage (NCBI taxonomy): Eukaryota > Viridiplantae > Streptophyta > Magnoliopsida > Asterales > Asteraceae > Lactuca > Lactuca virosa. The sequence goes on along the minus strand of NC_136426.1, from coordinate 331,155,168 downwards.
CATCTATTGGCCATCATACCGAAGGTGCTCAAGACAGTCAAGAAGTCTTCTGCAGCTCAACCGAAGTGAGCTTTCGGCTCCATTGACGCAAAGGGGGAGATTGTTGGGTATTATTGTGTTGCGTCATGGGCTTATTTTGTATATCCGGATTGGGCCTATCCATCCGTGATTATCTAGTAGGGTTTCACTATAAATAGTGCATGCATGTATGCATTAGATACGATCTTGATTATCATTATTATTGTTTTGTAACCCTAAACACCTCTATAGTCGAAGTTCTTAATCGAGCTCTTCTGAGGTGTTAAAGTTTTAATCATACGACATCTTTAAAGCCATTCTTGTGTTCATAATTACGTTCTTAATTGTTTTCCTGCATAGAATCTATCGATCCGAATAGAACTTTTTTCTAACAAGCTTGTAAGCCACTGGACCAATCCAGGCAAGAATCTCGAACGGTCCAATGTACCGCGGGTTCAATTTTCCTCTTTTCCCAAATCGAATCATTCCCTTCCATGGAGAGACCTTTAATAGCACACGATCCCCGACTTGAAATTCTACTTTCATGGTTCAATTTTCCTCTTTTCCCAAATCGAATCGTTGCTTGTCCGCATAGCTCTCTTGTCGGTCTCGCGATGTCTGAAGTCGAGCTTTGAGTTGGACTATCTTCTCGGTTGTTTCACGAATGATTTCGGGTCCTGTAAGAGCACTGTTTGGCGATTGCCCATTTGCTAGTTGAGTGTCACCCACCTCGGCCCAGCATAGGGGTGATCTACATTTACGACCATAGAGAGCCTCGAAGGGAGCAACCTTGATGCTCGTATGGTAACTGTTGTTGTAGGAGAGAACTCGATCAGAGGCAAGTGGCTATCCCATGACTTGTCAAAGTCAATCACGCAAGCTCGGAGCATATCCTCGAGTGTCTGGATGGTACGCTCACTTTGACCATCCGTCTGTGGGTAGTAGGCAGTGCTCATATCTAGCTGTGTTCCCATTGCCTTCTGAAGAGATTGCCAGAATCTTGAAGTGAATCTGCTATCTCGATCCGAGATAATAGACACTGGCACTCCATGGAGTCTCACAACCTCCTTGAGGTAGATTCAGGTCAGCTTTTCCATCTTGTAGGATTCTTTTATTGGCAGGAAATGAGCGGATTTTGTTAATCAATCGACGATTACCCAGATAGCATCCAATCCGTCTGCCGTCTTTGGAAATTTGGTCACGAAGTCCATAGTAATCCTTTCCCCTTTCCACTTGGGTATCACTGGTTGTTGCAGTAGTCCCGAGGGCTTTTGATATTCTACTTTCACCTTGGCGCAAGTAAGGCACTTATATTCTGCCTTCATATTAGGCCACCAATATTGCTGCTTGATATCCAAATACATTTTGTCTGACCCCGGATGAATTGAATACCGCGTCCTGTGGGCTTCATGCATTACTACCTCTCTAAATCCCCCAATTTTGGGAATCCAGATTCTATTCATGAAGTAGTGGGTTCCGTCGTCTTTAACTTCGAGCTCCTTCTCCATTCCTCGTAACGATTCACTAGATACATTCTCTGGCTTCAATGCGTCCAATTGGGATTCCTTGATCTGTGAGACTAGATAAGATTGGATGGTGATTGACAGGGTCTTCACATGACGACTTGAATACTCCTTTCGGCTCAGGGCATCGGCTACTACGTTAGCCTTGCCTGGGTGGTATTTGATTTCACACTCATAATCATTTAACAGTTCAACCCATCTCCATTGCCTCATGTTTAGTTCCTTTTGATTTAGAATATGCTGGAGGCTCTTGTGGTCCGTAAAGATGGTGCACTTGGTACCATAGAGGTAGTGCCTCCAAATTTTTAAGGAGAAGACCACCGCCCCCAGTTCAAGATCATGCGTGGTGTAATTTACTTCATGAGTTTTCAGTTGTCTGGATGCGTAAGCAATTACCTTCTCTCGTTGCATGAGGACACAACCTAATCCTTGATTCGAATCATCACAATAAAATATGAAGTCTTCGGTTCCCTCCAGTAAGGATAGCACTGGAGCACTACAGAGGGCTTGCTTCAAGGATTGGAAGGAAACTTCTTGCTTCTTGGTCCAGTTGAAAGGTACGCCTTTCTGAGTCAATGTGGTGAGGGGCTTGGCTATCTTGGAGAAGTTCTGAATGAATCTTCGGTAGTAGCCTGCGAGGCCCAAGAATTGGCGAATTTCTGTTGGCGTTGCCGGAATTGCCCAGTTTTCGATTGCTTTGATCTTGGAGGGGTCCACATGTATTCCTTCCTGACTGACTACATGCCCTAAGAAGTTTACACTGCGGAGCCAAAACTCACACTTGGAGAGTTTCGTATATAACGTTTCAGCTCGAAGGGTCTCTAAGATCTGTAGAAGATGTTGACTATGCTCCTCTTTGCTTCGAGAGTATACGAGAATATCATCGATGAATACGATCATGAATTTGTCAAGGAATGGGTGGCAGACTCGGTTCATGAGGTCCATAAATGCAGTGGGGGCATTTGTTAGACCGAAGGGAATTACGACGAATTCATAATGACCGTATCAAGTTTGGAAAGCAGTCTTAGGAATGTCCTCATCTCGGACTTTGAGTTGATGATAACCGGATCACGGATCTATCTTTAAAAAGTAACTAGCTCCTTGAAGCTGGTCAAATAGATCATCGATTCGTGGAAGTGGATGCCGGTTTTTGTTGGTGAGCTTATTTAATTCCCTATAGTCGATGCACATCCTGAAGGATCCGTCTTTCTTTTTAACGAAAAGAACCGGAGCTCCTCACGGCGAGAAGATGGGTCTGATAAATCCTTTATTCAGGAGTTCGCTCAGTTGGCTTGATAATTCTTGCATTTCTGCAGGAGCCAACCTATAGGGTGATTTGGCGATTGGAGTGGCTCCAGGCACTAGGTCGATTCGGAATTCGATTTGTCGTTCTGGGGGTATTCCTAGAAGATCTTCTGGAAACACATCCGGGTAATCACACACCACTGGGATGTTGTGAATGCTCGCTTCCTCTTTGGTTTTATCCACCACATGAGCAAGGAGCACATAGTTTTTCTTTTGTAGACACTTTTGCGCCTTGATACTCGAGATAAGGTGAAGGTTTGCGTCAGGTTTATCTCCGAAGATTATTAGGGTTTCGTGGTTAGGAAGATGAAGGCGAACGACCTTCTCGTGACACATAATATCGGCATGATGGGGGCTTAACCAATCCATGCCGATGATCACATCAAAACTCCTAATATTTACAGGCATTAAGTTTATTTGGAAGGTGTGATTGTTTAGAGTTAGTGTACACCCCACATAGATATCCTTAGTTGATTCAATCTTCCCATTAGCTATTTCCACCGTCAAGGCTTCATTAAGCTTTTGGGGTTGTTGTTTTAGTAAGTATTTGAACTTATTACTAACAAAACTTCGTTCCGCTCCGCTATCAATTAAGATGCATGCATATGAGTCGTTAAGTAGGAACGTACCGGTGACAACGGCTGGGTCCTGCACTGTTTCGCCCTGACCCATTGTCCGTACTCTCCCTGCTGCTCCTGTCCCTTGGTTGTTCGCGTTGGGGAAGTTTCGCCTGATATGCCCAGTTTTCCCACATCCGTAACAGGTATAGCTAGCTCCAACATTGGTGGTGTTGTTGTTGTTGTTGTTATTGTTGTTGTTGTTGTGGTTGTTGTTGTTTGTCATCTGGTTCAGTTTTAGCTGAGTCCTACAATATTTCGCTGTGTGGCCCTTCCGGTTGCACCTTGTGGAACTCATCTCTCTGCACTCCCCGTGATGGTGGAAGTTGCTGTTGGATAAGGTGTCTAAGTCCATAACTATTTCTGGTATGTACTTGACCCGACCCGGCATGGTCCATTTGGGTTGCATGGCACCATGCAATTGGATAAACTAAAATGAGAGAAATAACAATTATGGTTTATTAATAAATTATAAGTTCTAATATATTAATAATATTAGTTAATTAGTTTGATCAAGAATTAATTTAGAATTAATTAAGTGATCAAATGATAACTAATTAAATATATGGGTAGATTATGTAAATCTTCCATATCTTATATAGTGGGCTAAGAGGCTCCATGGATTATCAAGTTGGGTTCCACCCATAGGATGCTCCATGGATGCTCCATGGGAGTTACAAACCCATGGGTCATGGAAATGAAGAGTCATGACACATTAGGGTTTACATGGTGTAACCCTAGATGTGTCAACACTATATAAGAAACCCATTCTCCACCAAAATTGGCGACACATAAGAAACAAGAGGGCTAGAGCCGATTTTGCAAGTGTAAGATTCTCTCAAAGTTTACTCCTTTGCATTTGGTGTTGTGTGAAGCATTTGAGGCATCACACTTGGGGTGCTAGGCTCACAAGGTTTCAAGGATCATAATCAACAACAAGGTAAGTTATTCTATCTTTCATTCAAGTTAAAAATGTTCCCCATGTATGCTAGATAGGAATATAACCTTGGAATTCAACTTTGCATGATTATTAGACAAACATAGATCCAAGGTTATTAGGGTTGCATGTACACTTAGGAAGTGTTAGAATGCTCAAAACCCATCAGTGGTATCAGAGCCTAGGTTTGTTTGTTGTTTTTTTTTTTGTGTGCAAACAGCTTGAAAAAAAAAATTGTTTTTCTGTTTTCTGCTCGTATGAAAGTTTGCACATTTGTTGCTGGAAATGGACTAGAAACATTACCCTAAACTGTTTTGATGTTTTAAAGCTTGTTTTAGATGGTGTAATGTTTATGCTAATCCATTTACAATGGCAATTATTAAAATTACAAGTTTTTTTTAAGTGTAATTTTTGATTCTTGAAAATGTTCATATTCATGTTCTTGAACTTATGAAGATTAGATGATCATAGGAATTGTTTGTAACCTTCATGGTAGTTTAATTCATGATCATAATGTGTTTTAATGGAGTCCATAACTTGTCCTCAAGTTATGGAAAACCAAAAGTCTCACTTTTATTAAAGCCATTAAAAAAACACAAGAGTTATAAAAATGAAGAGTCTTCATTTTTATTACTCAATTAATTCATAAGTTATAAGAAATGAAAAGTTTTGGAAGTTTACAAAACTTGCCCTTAAGTTTTGGAACATGTAAAGTCTTGATTAAAACTTTAGTTCCAACCCTTAGAATTTTAAAAGTTAAAATTCAACCCTTATACTTTATAATATTATAAGTTACTAATATATATATGTATAACGTCAAGTCGTCTTACCGCTAGTACGCCTCATTCACGAAGCCGGTCTATAAGGGGGTATAAGGTTGTTGCTTATAAAATGATAACTTAATGGGTGTCCACTCTCACCCACCGCTTCCTTGATCGGTGGAGGGTCGTTAGCCGAACGGGTAGGACAAGGACTTATAAATTCTCATTAAAAGTATGATGAATATTATAAAGTAACTAAATGCTTTTATGAAATTCCCAATCTTAGTTACTTTAGGAAAATGTGAATAAGGTGCTAATCCATGAAATTACACTTTACACTTTGTTTAAGTCGTTAGTGGAGCTCGTGTGGTTAACCGGCACACTAACTTGGAGTTAACAAGGAAGGTAAAGGGTGACTTAAAGTTTATTATAGGTCGGTGGAGCTCGTGTGGTTAACCGGCATATCGATTGAGTAATAAACATTAAGTGTACCAAGTGATTTGCATGGTTACTTCACACCTCGTTTTGTGATCCTCGGTATCCCAGTCACAAAACTTGGAGGGCACACTCGAGATTGAAACATGCCTTTGAAAAGTTCATTGAATCTCAAAAGAATCTAGGAATTTCTAAGAACCAATTAAAAACCTAATATCTATATTTCGTTTTTCATGGTGGAAATTGGTGAATCGTCATTCACCTACCTTTCAAATATGTTATAGCTTGGATTACGGCATACCTCTTCTAAGTTATAATATATTATGATTGGATCCTAGCCTTAATATTACATTTGGGTGTTTTATTAAGGACTCTCTTAATATCTAAACTAATCTTGTTCTCTTCTTTCAGATGTCTTCAAACAATGCTGCTTCTGGCTCTAATCCTAATGGCTCCTTTACCCTTATGAACTTGTGTGGGAAAGTCACTTTTGATGGATCCAACTTCAATGAATGGATCAGAAACATCAGGATGATTACCCGCTACGAGGACAAAGAATATGTACTTGACAAGGAGCTTAAGGAGATTGATGAGACCACTGCAACTCCCCAGGTGATCACTGACTTCCGGGCACATGAAAGGGATGCTACAAAAGTGGCATGCATCATGTTGGCCACCATGATAGCGGAACTCCAAAAGTCCTATGAGGACTTCTACGCTTTTGAAATGCACCAAGATCTGATGGAAAGATACCATCAAAGTGCACGACAAAAGAGGTATGAAATCATATGCTCTATCATAACAACCATGATGAAGGACGGGGAATCCGTCACGAGCCACATGCAGAAAATGCAAAGGTATGTGGATCGCTTGCTGAAGCTTAATGTGAACTTCCCTGAGGAGCTTGCAATAGATATCATTTTGCACTCCTTACCATCGTGCTATGATCAATTCCGCATGACATATCACATGAATAAGGAAGAGGTCACACTCAGCAAACTTCAGGTACTCCTCAAGACCGCAGAAACAGGTCTTAATGGTAAGTCGGTTGTTAACACTCCTACTCCAAACTCCGCCCCGGTTTTGGCAATCGGGAAAGGTAGAGGGAAGAAGAGGAAGAGCTCTTCGAAGGGTACCAAGGCTAGGACCCTTGATGGCTCTTCCAAGTGGAACCAAGAAAGGTTTTGTCACTCCTTCTTCTGACCCTAAAGAGGCTGAATGCTTCTATTGCCATGAAAAGTCACGTTAGAACCGGAACTGCCCAAAGTACCAGCAAGATGTGAAGGATTGGAAAGTTAAACCCAACCATGCAGGTATTTACACTATCTTATCTAATAACTCACCCCATTCTAACTCTTGGGTCCTTGATACCGGTTGCGGTATTCATATCTGTTCTGATTTGCAGGGACTAAGAAGAAGTGAGAATGTGGAGCATGGAAGAATAAACTTAATCATGGGGAATAGGAAAGCTTTACCTGTCACCAAGATTGGAGTTTATACTTTATCGCTAAGTAGTGGGTTTAGTTTAGATTTGAATAAATGTTGTTATTCGCCAGAAATGGCAAGAAATATTATTTTCTTTCATGCATTGTATAAACAAGGTTTCACCTTTTCATTTGATAATGAAGTTGGTTCGATTAATGCTTTCTTTAATAATGTTCTTTATTTTAAAGCATTACCTTGTGATGGTGTGTATGAAACTGTATTTGTGGTTGATAACTTAGGAAATAATGTATTGTGTATTGATTCTGTTAATGATAATAACTTGGATAAAGCATCATTATGGCATTGTCGTCTTGGACATATAAGCAAGAAACACATAGGCCAACTCCAAAAGGATGGAGTATTGGAGTCATTTGACCTAAAGTCAGATGATAGTTGCGAATCATGCTTACTTGGAAAAATGACAAAGTCACCCTTCACAGGTTCTTGTGAAAGGGGTGAAGGTTTGTTGGATCTTATACACACGGATGTGTGTGGGCCCTTCAAACATGCCACAAGGGATGCTAATCGTTATTATTTGACTTTTATTGATGATTACAGTAGATATGGATATGTCTACTTAATCAAGCATAAGTCAGAGACTTTTGAGAGGTTTAAAGAGTTTAAACAGGAAGTCGAGAATCAATTGGGCAGGAACATTAAGATGCTTCGATCCGATCGAGGTGGTGAGTATCTTAGTTCAGAGTTCCTCGACTATCTTAGGGAATGTGGGATTGTCTCACAATTGACACCTCCCAGGACACCGCAGTTGAATGGTGTAGCTGAGAGGCGTAATCGAACCTTGTTGGATATGGTTCGTTCCATGATGAGTCGAGCTTCGCTACCAATCTCATTTTGGGGGTATGCCTTAGAGACTGCCGCCCATATCCTTAATCTAGTTCCCACAAAGAAAGTTGCCAAAACTCCTCATGAGATGTGGACTGGTAAAGTACCCAAACTAGACCACATTAAGATTTGGGGTTGCGAGGCTTTCGTGAGACGCGAGACTCATGATAAGATCGAACCTCAAAGTGAGAGGTGTATTTTCATCGGCTACCCACATAAATCCTTTGGTTACCTCTTCTACAGACCTAGTGAGAATGTGGTCTTTGTAGCTAGGAGGGCTTTCTTTCGAGAGAGAGAGAGTTCATAAGCCAAGTAGACAGTGGGAGGCAAGTTGACCTTGAAGAAATTCAAGAGTCAAGTGGTGAAGGAACTTCAAACCATAGCACTCAACTTGAGGAGGAAACTTCTGTTGAGCCAATTGACAAGTCTATACCTCTGAGGCGTTCCACAAGGGTTAGGAATGCACCTGAGCATTACTATGGATTCCATATTACTGCGGAAGGTGATACACTTATCAGTGATGAGACACTGATAGGTCTGGATGAACCTAACAGTTATGCGGAAGCCATGGCAGGCCCTGCGTCAGCCAAGTGGAAAGAGGCAATGGACAGCGAGATACAGTCCATGTATGACAATCAAGTTTGGAACTTGGTTGAGAATGTACCAGGTCGTAAGACTGTAGGGTGCAAATGGATCTTCAAGAAGAAGACCGACATGGATGGTAATGTACACACTTATAAGGCACGACTGGTTGCAAAGGGTTTCTCACAAACTCCAGGAGTTGATTATGATGAGACCTTTTCTCCAGTGGCCAAGATTAAGTCTATTAGGGTTCTGTTAGCCATATCCGCATTTCATGACTATGAAATATGGCAAATGGATGTCAAAACCGCTTTCCTTAATGGAAAGTTGGCTGAGGATGTTTACATGAGTCAGCCAGAGGGTTTTGTCAACACAGAGTACCCTAATAGAGTGTGTAAGCTTGAGAAATCCATTTATGGGTTAAAGCAAGCACCTCGCAGATGGAATCTTTGCTTTGATGAGAAAGTCAAGGAATTTGGCTTTTCTAGGAGTGAAGATGAATCTTGTGTATATGTCAAGGCTAGTGGGAGTATAGTTAGCTTTTTGGTATTGTATGTGGATGACATACTACTCATAGGAAATGACATCCCAACTCTGCAGGAAGTTAAGTCCTGGCTTGGGAAGTGTTTCTCTATGAAGGACCTAGGAGAAGCTGCCTATATTCTAGGGATAAGGATCTTGAGAGACCGGAGTAAAAGACTAATTGGACTTAGTCAGAGTACTTACTTGGATAAGGTGTTGAAGAGATTCGGCATGCAGGACTCCAAGAAAGGAGAGTTACCCATCCAGAGTAATGCCAGATTGAGTAAGACACAAAGCCCTAGTACTGAGGCTGAGATAGCAGAAATGAGTCGAATACCTTATGCTTCGGCTGTAGGATCGATCATGTATGCTATGACGTGTACTCGACCTGATGTAGCCTTTGCTTTGAGCATGGTTAGCAGGTATCAGGGGAACCCTGGCAAGGCACACTGGACTGCGGTAAAGAATATCCTCAAGTACCTACGGAGGACTAAGGACTGGGTCCTTACCCTGGGTGGGAGTGAAGACTTGAGAGTTGTAGGGTATAGTGATGCTAGCTTTCAGAATGATAGGGATAATTTCCGCTCTCAGTCAGGCTGGGTCTTTACCTTAAATGGAGGAGCAATTTCTTGGAAGAGTTCCAAGCAAGAGAAAGTGGTTGATTCAACTTGCGAATCAGAGTATATAGCAGCTAGCGAGGCAACAAAGGAGGCGATATGGCTGAAGAACTTCATTGGAGACCTTGGAGTTGTACCAGCTATGAAAGAGCCAATGGAAATTTTCTGTGATAGTGAAAGTGCAGTTGCCTTAGCCAAGGAACCAAGGGATCACGGGAGATCCAGACACATCGACAGAAAATACCATTTCATCAGACATCGAATAGAAGAAGGACTCCTCGTGGCAAAGAGGGTATCATCGGATGAGAATCCAGCAGATCCCCTCACGAAAGGACTGACTCGGGTTAAGCATCTCCAGCATGCTCGGAGCATAGGGCTGAAGGATGATATTAGATTTAGTAGTTAGATAACCTTGAAATTTGTAAAGTGTAATTGACATTAGATGATGAATAAAAGGTGTTTTATTTATGAGTAAAGTGTTGCTATCTCTTGTCGATCGTTTACTATATTTCTTTTGCATGTTTTGTAAGTAGGTATGAATCAAGACTGTCATGATTGGTTGCAGAGGTCTAAGTTGTTGGACATGGCTACAACACTCATGAGTGCTCATAAGTTCTGAGCATTGGACTCAACCCACGCTCACTGGAATCACTTCATGGAATTTATCTCGAGTGATCGTGAGACGGTAATATCATATAAGTCTTCAAACCTAGATATATGATTTGTTACTTATGAGTTGGTTATGCATTGATTGTACGAAAACGCATTGGTAACTCGATGTTATAAAATGTGCTCTTGTGTATAATTCAATGAGTAGTAGAACAAACATATGAGTCGAAGTTTATCTGTTCCTTCTTGGATTAGAAGCTGATATCTGGGCCCCTCGATGATTTTGTTTTGACCTATGTACCGGGCCCGGTCAGAACTAAGTTGATGTGTTCAATTGAGTTCTATGTCAAACAAATCGGAAATCGGGAAACAAACTGCTGGACACAAAGACACTATTCCATGTATTTATCCGGCTGATATCTAGAACAGAGGATTATATGATCACTTATCTTAAATGGCGTATCATCATCTTCTCAGTTCCGAGAGACCTTGAAAGAGCTACGATTGTCGATCGGTTCCTGAAGTATTGCAGTTATAGTTATTAGACTTATCCAAGTGGGAGACTGTTGGATAAGGTGTCTAAGTCCATAACTATTTCTGGTATGTACTTGACCTGACCCGGCATGGTCCATTTGGGTTGCATGGCACCATGCAATTGGATAAACTAAAATGAGAGAAATAACACTTATGGTTTATTAATATATTATAAGTTCTAATATATTAATAATATTATTTAATTAGTTTGATCAAGAATTAATTTAGAATTAATTAAGTGATCAAAAGATAACTAATTAAATATATTGGTAGATTATGTAAATCTTCCATATCTTATATAGTGGGCTAAGAGGCTCCATGGATTATCAAGTTGGGTTCCACCCATAGGATGCTCCATGGATGCTAAATGGGAGTTACAAACCCATGGGTCATGGAAATGAAGAGTCATGACACATTAAGGTTTACATGGTGTAACCCTAGATGTGTCAACACTATATAAGAAACCCATTCTCCACCAAAATTGGCGACACATAAGAAACAAGAGGGCTAGAGCCGATTTTGCAAGTGTAAGATTCTCTCAAAGTTTACTCCTTTACATTTGGGGTTGTGTGAAGCATTTGAGGCATCACACTTGGGGTGCTAGGCTCACAAGGTTTCAAGGATCATAATCAACAACAAGGTAAGTTATTCTATCTTTCATTCAAGTTAAAAATGTTCCCCATGTATGCTAGATAGGAATATAACCTTGGAATTCAACTTTGCATGATTATTAGACAAACATAGATCCAAGGTTATTAGGGTAGCATGTACACTTAGGAAGTGTTAGAATGCTCAAAACCCATCAGTTGCATTTGCCACACTTGGGGAGATTTCCCGAGTACTGCTTGGAACCATTTGGCGTGGATGAGACTGGAGCATGTGGTGTGGCAGTAGCTTGTGTTGCAGCATGGATAGACACCGTTTGTTGCTTCTTAGACGATTCTGAGTTTTGCTTTCCTTTTAGTTTGTTGTTTTTCCCCTTCTTGTTCTCTTCTTCCTTCTTAACCTCCGTTTCCACTGTTTTGGCACCCTTCTTATTGCCATGATCATACAGTTTCTTGGCCAGTCTCTTGGCGTTGTCAAACGTCGCAGGGTTTGCCGCAATGACATTCCCTTGGATAGGTGCAGTCAATCCCCAGATAAACCTCTCGATCCTTTTCCCTTATGAGGTGATCATTCCGGGACACAGAAGAGATATCTCACTAAACCGGGATATGTATGTGTCGATATTGGAGTTATGAACCGTGAGGTTCCACAACACTTGTTCCATCTTCTGAATCTCACCTCCATGACAGTATTCTGCTAACATCATCTCCTTTAGCTCTTCCCAGGGCATCGCGTTTGCCACGGGAGTGTCATGGTCTCTACGTGGCCATTCCACCAGGAGAGGGCTTGGTCAATGAACGTGCAGGCTGCGAAATTGACCTTACACTCATCCGGACACCCGCAGATTTCAAAAATGGACTCTACTTTCTCAATCCATCTCTTCATGGCTATGACGCCTTCTGTCCCATTAAAGGTCTGAGGTTTGGCGTTGGCGAAGTCCTTGTAGGTGCATGTTCGAGCGACTCCGTGGTTCGTCCCTTGATTGGTGCTCCCGGCTCCCTGTCCATTGCCTTCTCCATTGTTTCCATTGCGAATCTACACAAGTGCTGCAGTGACCACAGCGGACACTGCTGCCGGGAATGCAACCGAGTTTATCTCAGGTGGGGTCGGTGTTGCATTGTTTCCACGGTTGGGTATTTGAGGCATCTTTCTGTCATGGAATGGAAACATGTTGAGTGCCTATGGTTTTTGCGAGTTTGTGATCCTATAGACTAGGCGTATAGTGTGTGTATTTAGGTAATTTCATGCATTAACATAAAACAAGAAAGTAAAACACATAGCAGATAACAATGTCATGATAAAACATAAAGCATTTTCATTAATACTAAGAGTTTTGATACATGAAAATTTGCCAAAAGGCATACAGTACATGGAAATATAAAATCCGGCAGCATGACGACTCTATGAGTAATGTGATCACTTAAACATAGAGGCGATAGTACATAGCATAGATCACATAACATAATACTGAAGAAAGATACGGCTGGTCCTAGTCATGGTGGGATGCGTCAGGGGGTGGTGCTGAGGAAGTGGATGCTTCCTGAAGGAGAGCCACCTGTCGCTCTGCGTCTCAGAGTCGAGTCTCCCACCTCACCTGCCTCATGTGGAACTCTCGGATAACCTATCGCGTTTCTTGCTCCGCCCGCTCAACCCTAGTTCACATCTGGTGCATCTGATCGGCGGTGCTCTGAGCCAGATCGCCGGTATCCCTCAATCGTCTCACCACTACTGGAAGAGCTCGATCAGCCGGTCCTCCCTCCCTCAAGTCATAGAACTCACGTGCCATGCCAAACGGGGGTTGCTGTCCCTGTTGCCCGCTCCATCTACAAATGTCGATACCCCAGGGAGGTGTAGGGCCACTCGGGCCCATTCGGTAAGCCGGCACCCTCACCGAGTATGGTGGGTCGATGACTTCGGACTCTGCGTCCGAATCATCATCGCTGTCGTCACCAGACTCTTCTTCCCCATCGTCTGACATGGGTTCCGTAGGTCCCTCTTCAGGCTCCTCTTCAGGTTCCTCGTCGGATTCCTCTAGCCATCCGTTATTTCCCTGATTGGGAAAGTAGGGATCTTCAGGGTGGTGGAAACCAGCGATACTGACTACACAAGAGTGCATATATAAGTCATATTTTAATTACTCTCATAGTATTTTTAATTATTTGTGTTTGGGTTCCCTAGAGTTATTGGAGAGTGGGGTAGGCTTGTGGATTCATTTCCCGCTGTGATTACTCCCGAACACATGTTGGTCATATTCTGAATAAATATAGTTGATCATGCTATATTCATCCCTAATATGACTACATAACTGCCTAGGTTTAATCATAGCGTTCAATCTCCTCCAGAAGCTTTTATTAGATGTTGTTAGATTATTATCCTAGTGTACGCACATAAGTGTGAAACTTTTATTTTGTTTAGAGTTATTTAGTCCCATTGTGTTTATAGTTTCATATCATGTGTGGTTAGATATGCTAGTTCACTATAAACATTGCTCTAATACCAACCTATCACACCCCTAAACCAGACGGCAGAAACATCAGGGGGCTCGTGTGACTAACAATTGAATAATCATCACAATGAATATACATGAAACATAACACATTCATCACCAACATTACATAATTCCAAGCATTGTTCACATCAAGTACATTGTTAAAATACGTAAGTTTCAATTGTTAAAAGTACGATAAGTGCTGTTACATAAAACGAAACCATACACACTTGCATATCTTCCAGCTTAACGATTACCTGAGAATACAAGTTATGTTGAAAACGGTCAACATATATAATGTTGGTGAGTTCATAAGTATGTTTGAGTAAAAGTCTTTGTATCTTTCATAAAAACCCAGAAAATCCGATATTTTCTGTAAAATGTTTGAAAATGATGTGGAAATCAGGTATAAATGCATGTGTGAATTTCATAGTTAAAACTTGTATGAGTGTAGTTTAGATTCATTGTATTTTGAATAAATGATAAGTGTATATGAATAATTTCCCCAGAAAATCCGATATTTTCTGTTTTATAACATCGTCTAGATTCTTGTATCGTTAAATAAGTCGTTTTGCATTGACACAATTAAAGAGTTTATCTTCAAAAGGTTAAACTTTTGGTATTGAATCCCTATATGAGCCCTTATAACCATGCATGATAATGACTAGGTCGTCCGTCTTGGTATTTTTCCAAATGCCGGTCTTGCTAAGGATTTTAGTCGCCCTAGACTGGCCTAGTCTAGCTGTAGCGAACAACTAAGGCGTGGGGGGTCACCCTGTATAGATCTATACACAAACTCCCGCTTTCCTACCAGGAAACTCTGATTATAACTACATGCTATGATTGTACACTCGGAGGTGCCAACCGACATGTCTCACTAGATTCTCAACCCCTTTTTGTTCTATGTTTAATGTTTACGTATATGTGGTATGTTTTTGTATTCGAAAGGTACATATAAAAGTATACGAAGTTTAATGATTATGCAAAGGTATAGTTACGGCCTACTAACATGTGAAATTTCCATTTCCAAGCCCTATTAGCGTGTAATTAGACTACAAAGGCCTAATAACATATAAGAGGGTAATTTAGGCCGAATAGGCATGTAAATGGGCCACAAAAGCCCAATAACATGTAATTCATGACTTAGGCCCAAATTAACATGTAAGTGGGTCGCAAGACCCAATAAACACATCATGGAAAACATTGGGCTCAATATACACTTAATTGGGCCCTTAGGGTCCAATGGCCAAGTAACGTGTATATTAGGCCCAATAAATAGTTATCGACGTATTCCCTTCGTTTGTATTATTCTGTTGTTCGTTTTAGCTCGGGGTTTAATAGATTGATGATAAAAATCCTCCTTTTTGTAAAAATGATGTTTTTGGCCAATAATCCTCCAATTCTTAATTAAGGCCCAAAGTTTTGTAAAAATGACACTTTAGTCCATAATTTAAAAAAATTTGCAATTTTGTCCCAAATGTCTAAAAATTTACGGTTTTAGCCCAAAAAGTTATATTTTGACATTTAGACTCCTGTTTTGCAGAAAAGTGCATTTTCAGCCCCTTGTTTGTAAAAATTTACACTTTCGGCCCAATTTTGGAAAATTTTACATTTTTGGTCCAATTTGAAAATAAATGTTATTTTCACCTCTAAATTTGGCTTATTTACATTTATGACTCAAACTTTGGCCAAATAACATTTTTAACCCCAAAACTTCATTTTTTTGCAAATTGGGCCCAAAACTGTGAGGCCCAAAAGTTTTGGCCCATTAAGCTTAAATTTGCATTTTTGGCCCTTTTTAAAGTATGTTTAACATAAAAACACCTTTTTATACATGTAGGATCTGTTTGGCCCTTATAAAAACATAAATGTCACTTTTATCTTTTGTTTTCTTGACAATTTTGACCTCTAACAAAGTTTTTGTTGAAATCTTTTGTATCTTAAACATGTAATCACTTTTGGCTTGATAATGTGATGTATATAATGTCATAGTTCATAGATCTTTGCCAACTAATACTTAAAATGTCGAGATTTTCTAAGATCTAATACCTTATTACCAAATAAACTAAGAATTCACACAATACATGCATATAACACATAGATCTAGACATTTTACTTGCATTCTCCCCCAAAATTACATATGAAAAACCGAAAACAAGGGGGTATGAACTCACCTTAGCTTGATGTTTCGGTTTGTGAAGAAGAATGGAAAGAGATAAAGTGATTTTCGGCCCTGGCAACTCCCTTGAGTAGTTTTCGAACTTAGAGGCTTCTAATGAGTTAGAGCATGAAAGAAGGTTATGTAAGAAAAGATTTTTAGCATTAATATGGATAATATGTGTGTATATATAATAAACACTTACCAAGAATTTGAAACCTTGAAGATTACTCTTGAAGCACAAACAAAACCTTGTGATCTTTGATGAAAGAAGAGGATGATTTTAGAGATGTTTGGAGACGATTTTTGAGTGTGTGTGTGTGTGTGTTGTGGCTCTCGGCCGAGAGTAGAAGAAGAGAGGGGAGAGAGAGAGGTGAGGTGACTAGCATGGGAACATGAGAAACCATGTCTTGATACATGGTGTGTATTATGGAGGTGACACCTCCAAAGTCAACCCTCCCCCCCATTTTACTTCTTTTTTTTTTATTTATACATGGGCCGATTTTGTTTGGGCCAAGAAGAAAGGGTGGAGTAGTTTGGGCCCATTAAGTTTAGTTAGGATCTTTGGGTCCTAAACATAAAAATTTTCAGCCCATTGGGCTCTTGGAAGCATTCACGGCCCAAACCGAATAAAAAGAATGGGCTTCTGGCTCACTATGGTTAATTGGATTAGTTATGGCCAAATAAGGCCCATTAGGGTTAAAATGAATCATTCTAGACCCAAATGGTCCAAAATGTTTTAGATTTATGAATTGGGTCCAATTAGGATCCAATTAGGGCTTCTAAGTCCATTAAAGTTGAATTGGGTGCTTATTGGTCCATTAGGCCCAATAAGAAATTTCTAGTCCAATATGGACTCACACCATGGTTCTTAGAACTTTAGACTCTTTGAGGAACATAATTGATGCATCTAAATGAGCATTGAGTAAGATTTACTTAGAGTATAAGATTTACAATAGTTGAATGGTTACACATGAATAGAATTTCCTAGCTAAAATGCTAGTTGTGACAGATCGCTTATCTATTGGACGCGTCATTGATTTGTTCAGAGTTCGACATCGGCTTTTAAGAGCTACGATTGCTAGTCGGGCTGCAGAGTCATTCTTGCAATAATAGTTATTAGACTTATCCAAGTGGGAGACTGTTGGATTAGTTTCTAAGTCCATAACTATAATTGGTATGTACTTGACCCGATTTGGCATAGTCCATTTGGGTTGCATGGCATCGGAACAATTTGGATAGAATTTTGTGAGAAAAGGATATTTATGATTTATTAATATAGTAAGTTCTAATATATTAATATGTAATCATATTATTTAATTAGTATTGATCAAGAATTAATTTGGAATTAATTCTGTGATCAAAAGAGACTATCTAAATATATGGGGATTGATTATGAAAATCATTCATTCTTATATATGTGGGATTATGATCCATAGTTCTCTATGTTGGGCTAAGCCCATGGGGTAACCCATCGATACTCCATGGAGGTTAAAACCCATGGATCATGAGGAATATGGAAAGTCATGAGTTACATGGTGTAACCCTAATAGCCACAATATATAAAGACCCCATAGCTCAAGAAATCGGCCCTAAGGATTATTATGAGAGGGCTAGCCGTTTTTGAGCATAAGAACTTTTCTCTCAAGTTATTCAAAGTTGTTGGTGGTGTTGTGTGAACCATTTGAGGTGTCACACTTAGGGCACTAGTCTCTTAAAATCCATGGAATCAAGCTACAACAAAGAGGTATGTTATCCTAACTAGTTTCTTATATGGTTTATGTCAAAATGCATGCTAGTTATAGGTTTAATGCCTTGGAAACCATTTGCATGTATAATTAGTGAAAACATAGATCCAAGGTATTTAGGGTTGTATGTGCACCATAGGATGTTGTAGTATACTAAAACCCATTAGTACCGAGTGACTATTGTTCCAGTGGGAGCTCTTCAGCTAATAGTCATCAGACGGGATTATCCGAGAGTGTGAAATGTAGCAGGAGAAAGTGTTTTGTTGCAACGATTGTTGTCAGGAGTAGTGATGCTTAATCTGGGTGGGTGTATGTACCTATATATGATTGGACCATGGAGAATGTGTTAGTGAACTCATTAGGGTGATAAGAGAGCGAGTGGATCCGGGTGAGAGAAATCACCTAGGACTGTCAGGGGAGACCGTGGAGTGAGACCATGAAGATAGAGAGAGAGAGAGAGAGAAAGAGAAAGAGAGAGTATCATAATACTACGGGGAGCCGTAGCATTCACAATGTCAGTACGAGAGAGTATCGTATGACTGCGGGGAGCCGTAGCATACGTGAGTCAGTGAGAGAGTGTGTCGTAAGCCTGCGGGGAGCCGTAGCTTTCACGAGTCAGCGAGGTAGTGTCTTAAGACTACGGGGAGCCGTAGCACTCATTAGTCAATAAGAAAGGATGTCGTAACTATGGGGCGCCGTAGTATTCACTAGTCAGAGCATGATGCAGAGGGGTTCTTAGGCTTAGGGTAGCCTTACCAATTGATGTTGGATTAGGTGTCTAAGTTCATACCTATTCCTGGAATGTAATTGACCCGGTTAGCATGGTCCATTTGGGTTGCATGGCATTGCAACACTTGGATAGACTAAATGAGAGAAAGGACACTTAAGGATTATTAATATATTATATGTTCTAATGTATTAATAATATTATTTAATTAGTATTGATCAAAGAATTAATTTAGAATTAATTAAGTGATCAAAATGAGATTAATTAAATATATGGGGTTGATTGTGTAAATCATCTATTCTTGTATGGTGGGCTAATGATCCATGGTTTGTATGGATTGGGCTAAAACCCATAAGGTGCTCCACGGATAGTCCATGGAGGTTACAAACCCATGGATCATGGAATATGGAAAGCCATGACAATTAGGGTTTACATGGTGTAACCCTACTTGTGTCACAACTATATAAAGACCTCTTGTCTAGAAAAATTGGCACTTTTACAAGCAAGTAAAGAGTGCTATCCGATTTTGAGGTGTTAGTGAACTTCTCTCAAGGTTATTCCAAGTGTTGTGGTGTTGTGTGAGATATTTGAGGCATCACACTTGAGGTGCTAGGCTCACAAGGTTTTCAAGGAATCCAAACAACAAAAGGTATGTTCTTCTTCTATCATTTATGTTTAAAAGTTCCCCATGCTATGCTAGATAGGTTAAGAACCTTGGAAATAAATTTGCATGTATCTTAGTAAAACATAGATCCAAGGTTTCTAGGGTTGCATGTACACCTTAGGAGTGTTAGAATGCTCAAAACCCTTTAGTGGTATCAGAGCCTAGGCTTGTTTACTTGATACTTGATGCAAACTTGTTTTTCAAAAGCCAAAACTGCCCAGACAAGAAAACTCGACGAGGTCTGGCCAAAAACTCGCCGAGTTCATGAGTTAATCCATGAACTCGATGAGTTCCATTGAGAACTCGAGGAGTTTGTCATCCAGTGAGCAGTTTTTCGTGTTGTGCTGCTGGAAATGGACTAGAAACATTACCCTAAACTGTTTTGGTCTTATAAACCTTGTTTTAGATGGTGAAATGGTGATGCTAATCCTTTTTCAATGGCTATTATCAAAATTTCAAGTTTTATATGGTTTATTTATGATTCTTGCAATTGTTGATATGGATGTTCATGAACTTATGAGTTTAGAAGATCATAGGAATTGTTTGTAACTTGCTTGTTAGTTTAATTCTTGATCATTACGTGTTTTAATGGAATCCATAATTTGTCCTCAAGTTATGGATTACCAAAAGTCACTCTTTTAAAGTCCATTATGAAACACATAGGTTACATAAAATGAAAAGTCTCTCATTTTAATAAACCATTTAACTCATAAGTTATGAAAGATGAAAAGTTTTGAAAGTTAAAAACTTGCCCTCAAGTTTTGGAACATGTAAAGTCACTTTAAAAACTTTAGTTCCAACCCCTAGAATTTTAAAAGTTAAAATTCAACCCTTATACTTTATAATATTATAAGTTTAATAATATATATATATATATATATATACATATATATATATATATATATATATATATATATATATATATATATATATATATATATATATATATATATATATGTATGTATAAGAACAAGTCGTTTTACCGTTAGTAGGCCTCAGTTACGAAGCCGGTCTATAAGGGGGGTATAAGGTTCTTGCCTATAAAATGGCAGCTTAATGGGTGTCCACTCTCACCCACCGCTTCCTTGATCAGTGGAGGGTCGTTAACCGAACGGGTAGGACAAGGGCTTTAAATCCTCATTAAAAGTATGATGAATGTAAAGTAACTAAATGTTTTATAAATTCCCAATCTTAGTTACTTTAGGAAAATGTGAATAAGGTACTAACCCCTGAAATTACACTTTGCACTTTGCTTAAGTCGTTAGTGGAGCGTGTGTGGTTAACCGTCACACTAACCTGGACTTAACAATGTAGGAAAATGGTGACTTAAGGTTTATCATAGGTCGGTGGAGCGTGTGTGGTTAACCGACACATCGATTGAGTGATAAACATTAAGGGTACAAAGTAATTTGCATGGTTACTTCACACCTTGTTTTGTGATCCTCGGCATCCCAGTCACAAAACCTGAAGGGCACACTCGAGATTGAAACATGCCATTGAAAAGTTCAATGAATCTCAAAGAATCTAGGAGTTTCAAAACCAATTAAAACCTAATAATTTATTTCGTTTTTCATGGTGGAAATTGGTGAATCGTCATTCACCTACCTTCAAATATTTTATAGCTTGAATTATGGTATCCCTCTTCTAAGTTATAAAATATTGTGTTGGGTCCTAGCCTTAATATTACATTTGGGTGTCTTATTAAGGACTATGTTTATATCTAATCTAAACTTGTCTTTCTTCTTTTCAGATGTCTTCCAACAATGCTGCTTCTGGCTCAAACCCTACCGACTCCTTCTCTCTCATGAACCTTTGTGGGAGAGTCATCTTCGATGGATCCAACTTTATGGATTGGATCAGGAACATCAGGATGGTCACTCGGTATGAGGACAAGGAATATGTTCTCGACAAGGAGCTTAACGAACTTGAGTCGTCTGCTACTCCTGAGGAGATCGCTGAATACCAGGCACATGAGAGAGATACTACCAAAGTGGCATGGATCATGTTGGCCATAATGACAGTTGAGCTCCAAAAGTTCTATGAGGACTACTACCCTTTGCGATGCACTAGGACATGATGGACCGCTACCATCAGAGTGCTCGTTAAGAGCGGTATGAAATCATCTCCTCCATGATAACAACCCGGATGAAGGATGGTGAACCCATCACGGGCCACATGCAGAAAATGCAAAGGTATGTGGACCGTTTGCTGAAACTGAATGTGAACTTCCCCGAGGAGTTGGCAATTGACATCATTTTGCACTCCTTACCTTCGTGATATGATCAATTCTAAATGACATACCACATGAACAAGGAGGAAGTTACACTTAGCAAACTTCAAGGACTCTTGAAGACCGCAGAAACTGGTCTTAAGAGTAAATCGATTGTTACCATTCCTACTCCTACCGCGCCCCTGTCTTGGCTATCGGGCAAGGCAAAGGAAAGAAGAGGAAGAGCCCTTGGAAGGGTACCAAGGGAAAGTCTCTTGATGGCTCCTCTTCAAATGGAACCAAGAAAGGTTTCGTCACTCCTTCTGCTAACCCTAAAGAGGCTGAATGCTTATATTGCCATGAAAAGTCGCACTGGAAGCGAAACTGCCCAAAGTACCTGCAAGATGTTAAGGATGGGAAAGTAAAACCCAACCATGCAGGTATATACACTATATTGTCTAATAAATCACCCCATTCTAATTCTTGGGTCCTTGGTACAGGTTGTGGTATTCACATATGTACTGATTTGCAGGGACTAAGAAGAAGTGAGAATGTGGAGCACGGGAAGATAAACTTGATCATGGGGAATAGGAAAGCTTCATCTGTCACCAAGATTGGAGTTTATTCTTTGTTTCTAAGTAGTGGGTTGTCACACCCCAAAACCGAGAACGGCGGAATACGTTCTGGGGTGGAGGACGTCATGTACAGTATCATAGCAAAGCATAATAGTAAAGACAAGCAACAACATCCATTGCATTAAGATAATAATTGTAATACAAACGTGTTCAGTACAAATGTTAGACACCAAAAATACAATCAAAATAAAGTGGAGTCTTATGTGTGCTCCGTCTTCTCAAAAGCGGCATCCGTACCTGTCTACTGATGACCTGAGAATACAAGTTATTTTGAAAACGTTTATCAGCATAAAGCTGGTGAGTTCATAAGTATTTAGTGTCATTTCCTGTATAAGAATATTCACAATTATACATTTGTAAAAGAAAGTTTCGGTGTTTGAAAATAGTATGAGCCCTAGAAAACCCTATGTTTTCCAGAAAAAGTAGTCTTCACTAAGACCCGATGGTTTGTTTGTTCCTTTGATAATGTACAAGTTTTCCCAGTAGTTATTTGTTTGAAAATATAGTTTGACTTTATCCATGTATAGTAATGAGAAAAATGTTTTACCCCAACAGTATCACTGTCGGCCATATGTAATGAAATGCAGGCTCTAGGTAGTATTGAATGTACAATACTCCTCAGGGAGTCTGTTGCCTTTAATTTTTAAAGTATTAGTTAAAGGTTTGAATGTGAACTCGTACGTAACCATGCTGATTGACGATCGAATCCCTTTGACCCTCCGAGTCATATGTAGATGTGACATTTTGTCACCCCTAGGCCTAGACGGCTCGGACTGTAGCTAGCAGTCGGGATGTGGGAGTGTCTGTCCCGTATAGATCTATACACATAATGCCCGCTCTCCCTCCAGGAGACTCTGGTTACGCGGTGATAGCACAAAGATGTGTCGTATCGAGAAATAGTATGTCACATTCTATTTTAGTAAGTTCTCTTGTATAGTATGTAGTGTTCTCTTTGTATAGTACATAATGTTCTCCTTGTATAGTATATAGTGTTCTCTTGTATAGTATATAGTGTATATTGACTCACAACTGAACTGACTCTAGTAGTTGTCATGGAAATAGTAGCATTGAGTAGTGTCCCTTAACTATACCTATTATAGTTAAGATATGAAGACTTTTATATCTGACACAAATATATAAGATATATAACTAAGAATTCAACGAGAGTCGGACTAATAACAAAATACCCTAAGCCCACAATCAAACAAGAACAGGAAGTAAGGTGAGCTATTAGTCCTAAGTCCATCAAGTCTTACTTATATAAATATATTGGTGTAGATACCTATTATAGTTAAATAGTGTTGTTGGTTGCATGTCTTTGATATCCAAAGGCATTGAGCTGATATGAAAACTTTTATATCTGACACAAATATATAAGATATATAACTAAGAATTCAACGAGAGTCGGACTAATAACAAAATACCCTAAGCCCACAATCAAACAAGAACAGGAAGTAAGGTGAGTTATTAGTCCTAAGTCCTTCAAGTCTTACTTATATAAATATATTGGTGTAGATATGGGTTGAGAATAAAAATTAGTTTAAACGAATTTTGGAAAATAGTTTTATAGTGATTTAACACGAAAATGAATTTGGTAAGCATTTGAAAACAGTTTAATTGGCAATATAGTTGAAAACATAGAAAATCCCTTTTTGATGGTAAAAACAGTTAATAGTGTAGAAAATCCTTTTGGTTGCAAGTTATAATTCACATGCGATTGTTACTATAACTTAGTTGGTTCAACTTGTATTCCCCCCCCCCATAAAACAGTTAAAAACATTTAAAAAGGTTCATTTAGGGGTATGAACTCACCTGTAGTGAGTGAAGTGGATGGAAACGCCGGGTAGGATGCTAGGTGTCAAGTGAGGACTTGAACACACACACGGATCCTATGTAACATGTAGTGATGTATAAAGTATCTAATTAGTTGTGTAATCACTAATTAAGTGAGTAAGGGTAATTTAATGTATGCAAACACTTTGTTTCAAGTGTTAGGAGTGCTAAAGGTGGCATCTAAGGAGTGTATGGCCTCACTATGGAGTTTACACTTCACTTGGCCACACTTAAGTGTGTTTACGGTTGGGAGACCATTTCCCCCATGAGTTTACGGCCGTAAACTCATGGAAATGGTGAGTTTGTGTGTCTAAAGGTCTCATGCATCGCAAGGAAGGTTCCTAGGATCAATTCGAAGGCTTGGGAAGTGATTAGGGTTCAATTGGGTACTCCCTTGGAGTTTACGGTCGTTGGACCACTCCTTGGGAGTTTACGGTCGTAAACTCTAGGAGTTTACGGCCGTAAACCCTTGACCACTTCAACCATTTCATGTTTCAAGGTCCTAAGCTCATTTACACTAGTTTCTAGTTCATCAAACAAGCTAAGGAAGGGTTTAGGGGCATCAAAACACCATTTGAGGTGTTTACGGTTTTTGGGTTTACGGTTCTTGAATGTCCCAGAACCGTAAACTCAAGTTTATGGCTAAAAAGTCATGATCTTGGGTTCCTTTGCCCATGCATGCAAGTATCTAAGCTATATCTAAGCATTAGAGAAGGTTTGGAAGTGTTTTTGGGGCTTCTAAACCCCTTTTTGGGAGTTCACGGTTTTGGGAGGCTCCCCAAACCGTAAACACATGCATGTTAAGGCATTTGGATGATTCAACTCGAAATAGCATGAATACCAAGCTAGAAAATCAAGTTAGGAAGATTACCTTTGATTTTTGAGGCTTGAAAGTGGTGTTCTTGAGCCAAACCCGATTTTAGAGAGAGAAAGTAGAGAGAGAAAGCTCCAAGGTGGGAAAAGGCTCTAAAGGTGGACACTCCTCCCTTATATATGGCTGCCTAGTGGGGACCCACCATACACTGTCGTTTAAACGGAGCTAAATGTTTTTACCGTGTAAACTAACCGTAACCCGACTTAGTTGTTTTTTTTATTCCGTCATTATATATTATTTATTTTAATAACTCAAAATGAATTATTTTAATAAATAAAAGTTAACGGAAAATTTTAATAGAACTAACTTTTATTAACGGAAACGGGTTATAGTGACGGAGTAAATTTCGGGTTGTCACATCATCCCCCCGTTAGAGGGAATTTCGTCCCGAAATTCAGAATTCGAGTAGTTACGTTATTACAACACAACTAAGCAAAGAGATGAGGATAGTTAAGTTTCATTTGATCCTCGCGCTCCCAAGTGAACTCTGGTCCTCGTTTGGCGTTCCAACGAACCTTCACAATCGGGATGCGGCTTTGCTTCGTTCGTTTGACCTCTCGGTCCATGATCTCCACAGGTTCTTCCACGAAATTGAGGCTCTTATTGATCTCGATTTCATCGAGTGGAATTATGAGAGTCTCATCGGATAGGCACTTTTTCAAGTTCGAGACGTGGAAGGTAGGATGCACATTACTAAGTTCGCGGGGTAGATTGAGTTTGTAAGCTACGGGGCCGATTCTAGCGAGAATCTCAAAAGGCCCTATGTATCTTGGATTCAGCTTTCCGCGCTTTCCGAAGCGTATCAAGCCTTTCCAGGGTGAGACTTTCAAAAGGACTCGGTCTCCCACCTGGAATTCCAAGGGTTTCCTCCGTTTGTCTGCGTAGCTTTTCTGTCGGTCTCTTGAGGCTTTAAGTCGTGCTCGGATTTGTACGATCTTTTCGGTGGTTTCGCGGATGATTTCTGGACCGGTGAGAGTGTTGTCAGGAACTCGTCCCTTAGCTAATTGAGTGTCACCTACCTCGGCCCAGCACAGAGGGGATCTGCACTTCCGGCCGTATAGGGCTTCGAATGGGGCAGCTTTGATGCTTGTGTGATAACTGTTGTTGTAGGAAAACTCGACTAGGGGTAAGTGGGTATCCCACGCCTTACCGAAGTCGATTACACAGGCTCGCAGCATATCCTCCAAGGTTTGAATAGTTCTCTCACTCTGTCCATCGGTTTGAGGATGGTAAGCTGTGCTCATATCCAGCTTAGTTCCAAGAGCCTTCTGTAGTGACTGCCAGAACCTCAAGGTGAACCTGCTATCCCGATCGGAAATAATGGACACAGGTACACCGTGCAGTCGGACTACCTCTTGGATGTAAATTCGCGTAAGTCTCTCCATTTTGAAATTTTCCTTGATAGGAAGGAAGTGGGCGGATTTGGTTAGCCGGTCGACAATTACCCAAATGGTGTCGTACCCACTCGGAGATTTGGGCAATTTGGTAATGAAATCCATAGTAATTCTCTCCCACTTCCATTCAGGTATCTCTGGCTGTTGGAGAAGACCCGAGGGTTTCTGGTATTCGGCCTTGACCTTAGCGCAAGTAAGGCACTTATTCACGAAGGTAGCGATTTCCGCTTTCATGTTAGGCCACCAGTACGATCTCTTGAGATCCAGGTACATCTTATCTGAACCTGGGTGAATGGAATATCGAGTGTTGTGCGCTTCTTTCATGACCAAGTCTCTGAAGCCACCGTGACGTGGTGTCCAGATCCGGTCCATGAGGTAGTAAGCTCCATCATCCTTGACTACCAGATTTTTATCCATTCCTCGCAGGGCCTCTCCCGCCACATTTTCCGGTTTCAAAGCTTCAAGCTGTGCTCCCTTAATTTGTGCGGGTAGATGCGAATGGATAGTCATGGTTAGGGACTTGACTCTTCGCCCAGAATATTCCTTCCGACTTAGGGCGTCTGCTACTACATTGGCTCTACCCGGGTGGTAACGAATTTCACATTCGTAGTCATTGAGTAGCTCGACCCACCGTCGTTGTCTCATGTTGAGCTCCTTCTGGTTGAAGATGTGCTGGAGGCTTTTGTGGTCGGTATAGATGGTGCTCTTTGTACCATACAGATAGTGTCTCCATATTTTTAGGGCGAACACGACCGCTCCTAGCTCGAGGTCGTGCGTGGTGTAGTTGACTTCGTGTGTTTTCAGCTGTCTTGAGGCGTAGGCGATGACCTTACCTCGTTGCATCAGAACATAGCCGAGCCCCTGATTGGATGCATCGCAATATACTACGAAGTCTTCTGTCCCTTCGGGGAGGGACAGTATTGGCGCAGTGCACAAGGCTCGCTTCAGGGTTCGGAATGCCTTCTCTTGTTTTTCTTCCCAGTCAAAGGCCACGCCTTTCTGGGTCAATGTCGTAAGAGGCTTCGCAATCCGAGAGAAATTCTGAATGAATCTTCGGTAGTAGCCAGCGAGTCCTAGAAATTGGCGAATTTCTGTAGGCGTCTTCGGTGCTGACCAGTTCTCAATAGCTTTAATCTTGGATGGGTCCATGTGGATTCCTTCTTTGCTAACCACGTGTCCTAAGAATTCGACTCTTCGGATCCAAAATTCGCACTTTGAGAACTTTGCGTAAAGCTTCTCCGATCGTAGAGTTTCTAGGACCTGTCGCAGATGATCGCTATGCTCTTCCTCACTTCTAGAGTAGATAAGTATATCATCAATGAAGACGATGACGAACTGATCCAAGTAAGGGCGACATACTCTATTCATCAAGTCCATGAAGAGTGCGGGCGCATTGGTCAGTCCGAACGGCATCACCACGAACTCGTAGTGCCCGTAACGAGTCCGGAAGGCTGTCTTCGGAACATCCTCCTCGAGCACTCGCAACTGGTGATACCCGGACCTTAGATCAATTTTGGAAAAGTAACTCGCCCCTTGCAGTTGATCAAATAAATCGTCTATACGAGGAAGGGGATAACGGTTCTTGATTGTCAGCTTGTTGAGTTCTCTGTAGTCGATGCACATACGGAACGATCCGTCTTTCTTCTTTACGAACAAGACTGGTGCTCCCCAGGGTGAGAAGCTTGGTCTTATAAAGCCCTTGCTGAGCAGTTCGTTAAGTTGGCCGGATAGTTCTTGCATCTCAGCAGGCGCTAGACGATAAGGCGATTTAGCTACGGGGGTAGCTCCTGGAATTAAATCGATTCTGAACTCGACTTGACGTTTGGGAGGTAGGCCTGGCAGTTCCTCTGGAAAGATGTCAGGGAAGTCGCATACGACGGGGAAATCTTTGAGTTCTTTCGTTTTCCGGCTCGTGTCGACAACGTGTGCAAGGAATGTGCGATATTCCTTGCGCAAGTATTTCTGAGCTTGAATGCTCGAGATGATGCGAAGGCTCGTACTGGGTTTGTCTCCGTAGATCATCAATGTTTCATTGTTGGGCAAATTCAAACAGATGGCTTTGTCGAAACACAGAATGTCGGTACGGTGGAGACTCAACCAGTCCATGCCTATGATGACATCAAAGCTCTTGATCGCTACTGGTATGAGATCGATAGGAAACGAATGATTATCTAGCGTGAGGGTACAACATATGTAGATTTCATTAGAACTTTCCGTCTTGCCGTTAGCCATTTCTACGACGAAGGTTTCTTTCAGTGATTGCGGTGATTGTTTGAGTAAGTGTTTAAAGTTTTGATTTACGAAACTTCTTTCTGCCCCACTATCGAATAGAATACAAGCATAAGAGTTATCAAGAAGGAACGTACCCGTGACTACGGTGGGGTCTGCTACAGCCTCATTATGGCCAATAGCAAGTAGTCTACCTGCTCCTCCCGCGTTGCCAGCCTTTGGACAATCTCTTTTGAAATGTCCGACTTCGCCACAGCCATAGCAGGCCTGGCTCGCTCCCGAGCTGGGAATTTGGGAAATAGGTTTGGGAGGTGCTCTGCAGAACCGGATGGTGTGGCCCTTCCGGTCGCAATTGGTGCAGTGTATTTCACGGCATGGGCCGTTATGATGGAAGGCGCACTTATCGCACTTGGGTAGATTCCCCGCATATGTTTTGGCGGGCACAGGGGCAGTAGGAGTAGTGGCAGCATGGACAGCCACTATTTGCTGGTTACTGGAAGAGGATTTGACTGATTTCCCTTTCTTTCGATCTCCCCGTTTTCTCTTGTTGTCGGATGCGTGAGTTGGAGCAGTTGTGATGGTTGTAGTTGTTGATAGAGCACGGGGAACTTCATGATCGATAAGCATTTGGGCCAACTCCTTGGCACTTTCAAAGGTCGTTGGTCTTGATGATAGAACGTTCCCATGATACGGAGGCACTAGGCCCCCGATGTATCGCTCAATCTTCTTAGCTTCCGAGGGGATCATGTTAGGGCATAGGGCTACCAGCTCGCAGTACCAGGTTGTGTAAGCTACTATATCGGAACCCTGCATTTTGAGACTCCAGAGTTCCTCCTCCAATTTCTGAATTTCTCCCTTTGGGCAGTACTCTGTCATCATTAGGTCTTTCAGTGTATCCCAACCCATGACGTTAGCTGCTACCAGGGAGAGGGCTTTGACATGGCCATTCCACCATGTTAGGGCCCTTTCGGTAAGGGTACAAGTAGCAAACTTTATCTTGCTCCCTTCGGGGCAGGAGCACATTTCGAATACTGCTTCGGTTCTTTCGAACCATTGGGTTAGGGCAAGGATTCCCCCGGTCCCATTGAAGTAGGTAGGCTTGCAACTGATGAAATCTTTGTAGGTGCATTCCCGAGCACGGGGGTGGGTTTCACCCTGGCTAGAGATAGTTCCCAGTCCACCTCCACTGGCACCACCGGAATTGACTTGCGCCAGAGCGGCGGTCACGGCAGCAGTCACGGCTGTTTGGAGCAACATTGGGTCGAACTGCGGAGGAACCGGCGGTGTAGGTGGTGGTGGTGGAGCTTGACTTGCAGGAGTTCTCCTGGTTGGACGCTTGCGAGGCGGCATCCTGTATTGAAAGGTTACGAAAACGATGACAATAGTAAGAATCGATTTGTAAACATGATAAGAGTGTTTCTTGGACTAACTCTCTATAGTCTAACAAACAAAGGGAAATGTACTGCTAGGTTAGGGACACCCAAAAGTACAACTTCCCCATCGATTAGATACTGCCAATATTACTGGTATTACTGACGTATAATGAGTTCGGGAAAGGGAATGACCTAGCAGGAGGTCTTACATCAAACCATTAAGGAAAATGTTGGCAGTTTAGTAGTCTAGTTAGAGTACTTCCAAAGTTAGGAATGTTTACAAGCATGTACTCTATTGACTATAGAAAAGAAAGCTATTCCTTAATCAAAAGGGAAGGATGAGTTGGCATCTTTTACTGGCGACGGGGATCCTTTGGGGCAAACCCTAAGATCATCCAGTTGGCGCACAACTCCCTGATGATGTCGCTCGTGCGTCCTCTGACGTGCTCGGAGTTTCATGACTTCCGCTCGTGATGCGGTTATGCCATTTACGCGAGAATGGGGAAAGAAAATTGATAGGCGCTAATCTATGATACTTATAAGATGATCGTTATTAGTCGACCCAATATTTGCATAGTGCATACCAATTACATGTAATCGAAGCAGAATAGACCTTCGAATAAGTGACCCTAACTCCAAGCCCACAATCAAACAAGAACAGGAAATGAAGCAAAGGTCACAGATTCTAAGTCTATAACGCCTTAGTCACATGTAACCGTGGTGTATCCACTTAGCAACTATTGCCCTACTAGTAACGACCCTTTTAGTTCTCACATATGTTGTAACTAGAATGCAGAATACTCCTATAGTATTCTTGTTCTGATGTTCTTGTAGTAGTATTGGTAAGTTTTAGACTTGTTGCAACACCACAACCATTCTTGGGCACATGCTAGCCACTCCTAGGAAAATGTAGTTGATCAGGCTACATCCGCCTAGTTTTGGCCATATGTCTCTAAGCCTAACTGTGCTGTTCAACAATCTTAATACTTTTGTTCTGTTCTAGTATGATACTGACCCTTTGTATGAATGAACGTATATATATATACTTTGTTAAATATTTTATTATTTAAAAGTATATATTCTTGTTCAGAGTGTTTTAGTCCCGATGTGCTTATAGTTTGTATATCTTTTATGGGTTGATATACTTGATTCACTATAAACAGTGCTCTGATACCAATCTGTCACACCCCAAAACCGAGAACGGCGGAATACGTTCTGGGGTGGAGGACGTCATGTACAGTATCATAACAAAGCATAATAGTAAAGACAAGCAACAACATCCATTGCATTAAGATAATAATTGTAATACAAACGTGTTCAGTACAAATGTTAGACTCCAAAAATACAATCAAAATAAAGTGGAGTCTTATGTGTGCTCCGTCTTCTCAAAAGCGGCATCCGTACCTGTCTACTGATGACCTGAGAATACAAGTTATTTTGAAAACGTTTATCAGCATAAAGTTGGTGAGTTCATAAGTATTTAGTGTTATTTCCTGTATAAGAATATTCACAATTATACATTTGTAAAAGAAAGTTTCGGTGTTTGAAAATAGTATGAGCCCTAGAAAACCCTATGTTTTCCAGAAAAAGTAGTCTTCACTAAGACCTGATGGTTTGTTTGTTCCTTTGATAATATACAAGTTTTCCCAGTAGTTACTTGTTTGAAAATATAGTTTGACTTTATCCATGTATAGTAATGAGAAAAATGTTTTACCCCAACAGTATCACTGTCGGCCATATGTAATGAAATGCAGGCTCCAGGTAGTATTAAATGTACAATACTCCTCAGGGAGTCTGTTTCCTTTAATTTTTAAAGTATTAATTAAAGGTTTGAATGTGAACTCGTACGTAACCATGCTGATTGACGATCGAATCCCTTTGACCCTCCGAGTCATATGTAGATGTGACATTTTGTCACCCCTGGGCCTAGACGGCTCGGACTGTAGCTAGCAGTCGGGATGTGGGAGTGTCTGTCCCGTATAGATCTATACACATAATGCCCGCTCTCCCTCCAGGAGACTCTGGTTACGCGGTGATAGCACAAAGATGTGTCGTATCGAGAAATAGTATGTCACATTCTATTTTAGTAAGTTCTCTTGTATAGTATGTAGTGTTCTCTTTGTATAGTACATAATGTTCTCCTTGTATAGTATATAGTGTTCTCTTGTATAGTATATAGTGTATATTGACTCACAACTGAACTGACTCTAGTAGTTGTCATGGCAATAGTAGCATTGAGTAGTGTCCCTTAACTATACCTATTATAGTTAAGATATGAAGACTTTTATATCTGATACACAAATATATAAGATATATAACTAAGAATTCAACGAGAGTCGGACTAATAACAAAATACCCTAAGCCCACAATCAAACAAGAACAGGAAGTAAGGTGAGCTATTAGTCCTAAGTCCATCAAGTCTTACTTATATAAATATATTGGTGTAGATACCTATTATAGTTAAATAGTGTTGTTGGTTGCGTGTCTTTGATATCCAAAGGCATTGAACTGATATGAAAACTTTTATATCTGACACAAATATATAAGATATATAACTAAGAATTCAACGAGAGTCGGACTAATAACAAAATACCCTAAGCCCACAATCAAACAAGAACAGGAAGTAAGGTGAGTTATTAGTCCTAAGTCCTTCAAGTCTTACTTATATAAATATATTGGTGTAGATATGGTTTGAGAATAAAAATTAGTTTAAACGAATTTTGGAAAATAGTTTTATAGTGATTTAACACGAAAATGAATTTGGTAAGCATTTGAAAACAGTTTAATTGGCAATATAGTTGAAAACATAGAAAATCCCTTTTTGATGGTAAAAACAGTTAATAGTGTAGAAAATCCTTTTGGTTGCAAGTTATAATTCACATGCGATTGTTACTATAACTTAGTTGGTTCAACTTGTATTCCCCCCCATAAAACAGTTAAAAACATTTAAAAAGGTTCATTTAGGGGTATGAACTCACCTGTAGTGAGTGAAGTGGATGGAAACGCCGGGTAGGATGCTAGGTGTCAAGTGAGGACTTGAACACACACACGGATCCTATGTAACATGTAGTGATGTATAAAGTATCTAATTAGTTGTGTAATCACTAATTAAGTGAGTAAGGGTACTTTAATGTATGCAAACACTTTGTTTCAAGTGTTAGGAGTGCTAAAGGTGGCATCTAAGGAGTGTATGGCCTCACTATGGAGTTTACACTTCACTTGGCCACACTTAAGTGTGTTTACGGTTGGGAGACCATTTCCCCCATGAGTTTACGGCCGTAAACTCATGGAAATGGTGAGTTTGTGTGTCTAAAGGTCTCATGCATCGCAAGGAAGGTTCCTAGGATCAATTCGAAGGCTTGGGAAGTGATTAGGGTTCAATTGGGTACTCCCTTGGAGTTTACGGTCCTTGGACCACTCCTTGGGAGTTTACGGTCGTAAACTCTAGGAGTTTACGGCCGTAAACCCTTGACCACTTCAACCATTTCATGTTTCAAGGTCCTAAGCTCATTTACACTAGTTTCTAGTTCATCAAACAAGCTAAGGAAGGGTTTAGGGGCATCAAAACACCATTTGAGGTGTTTACGGTTTTTGGGTTTACGGTTCTTGAATGTCCCAGAACCGTAAACTCAAGTTTATGGCTAAAAAGTCATGATCTTGGGTTCCTTTGTCCATGCATGCAAGTATCTAAGCTATATCTAAGCATTAGAGAAGGTTTGGAAGTGTTTTTGGGGCTTCTAAACCCCTTTTTGGGAGTTCACGGTTTTGGGAGGCTCCCCAAACCGTAAACACATGCATGTTAAGGCATTTGGATGATTCAACTCGAAATAGCATGAATACCAAGCTAGAAAATCAAGTTAGGAAGATTACCTTTGATTTTTGAGGCTTGAAAGTGGTATTCTTGAGCCAAACCCGATTTTAGAGAGAGAAAGTAGAGAGAGAAAGCTCCAAGGTGGGAAAAGGCTCTAAAGGTGGACACTCCTCCCTTATATATGGCTGCCTAGTGGGGACCCACCATACACTGTCGTTTAAACGGAGCTAAATGTTTTTACCGGGTAAACTAACCGTAACCCGACTTAGTTGTTTTTTTATTCCGTCATTATATATTATTTATTTTAATAACTCAAAATGAATTATTTTAATAAATAAAAGTTAACGGAAAATTTTAATAGAACTAACTTTTATTAACGGAAACGGGTTACAGTGACGGAGTAAATTTCGGGTTGTCACATGGGTTAACATTATATTTGAATAAATGTTGTTAGTCGCCTGAAATGGCAAGAAATATTATTTCCTTTCATGGTTTGTACAAACAAGGTTTTACCTTTTCGTTTGATAATGAAGGTGGTGGTATTAATGCTTTCTTTAATAATGTTCTTTATTTTAAAGCATTACCTTGTGATGGTGTGTATGAAACTGTGTCGGTTGTAGATAACCTAGGAAATAATGTGTTGTGTATCGATTCTTCCACTAGCTTGGATAAAGCATCATTATGGCATTGTCGTCTTGGACATGTAAGCAAGAAACGCATAGGCCAACTCCAAAAGGATGGAGTCTTGGAGTCATTTGACCTAAAGTCGGATGATAGTTGTGAATCTTGTTTACTTGGAAAAATGAAAAAGTCACCCTTCACTGGTACTTGTGCTAGGGATGAGGGTTTGTTGGATCTCATACATACTGATGGGTGTGGACCCTTCAGAACCGCCATAAGAGATGCTAATCGCTTCAATGTGACTTTTACTGATGATTATCGTAGATATGGATATGTCTACTTAATCAAGCATAAGTCAGAGACCTTTGAAAGATTCAAAGAGTTTAAACAGGAAGTGGAGAATCAGTTGAGCAGGAACATTAAGATGCTTCGATCCGATCGAGGTGGTGAGTATCTTAGTATAGAGTTCCTTGACTATCTTAAGGAATGTGAGATTATCTCACAAATGACACCTCCCAGGACACCACAACTTAATGGTGTGGCTGAGAGGCGTAATCGAACCTTGTTGGATATGGTTCGTTCCATGATGAGTCTAGCTTCGCTACCAATCTCATTTTGGGGGTATGCCTTAGTGACTGCCGCCCATATCCTTAATCTAGTCCCTGCAAAGAAGGTTGCCAAAAATCCTCATGAGATGTGGACCGGAAAAGTTCCCAATCTGGACCACATCAAGATATAGGGTTGCGAGGCTTTTGTGAGGCGCGAGTCTCACGATAAGCTCGAACCTCGAAGTGAGAGGTGTATTTTCATCGGCTACCCACATAGATCCTTTTGTTACCTCTTCTACAGACCCAGTGATAATGTGGTCTTTGTCTTTCGCGAGAGAGAATTCATGAGCCAAGGAAACAGTGGGAGGCAAATTGACCTTGAAGAAATTCAAGAGTCAAGTGGTGAAGGAACCTCAAACCCTAGCAATCAACCTGAGGAGAAAACTCTTGTTGATCCGACAGATGAGTCTGTACCTCTGAGGCGTTCCACGAGAGTTAGTAATGCACCTGAGCATTACTATGGTTTCCATATTACTGCGGAAGGTGGCTTATCAGTGATAGCACACTGGTTAGTCTGGGTGAACCTAACAGTTAGACGGAAGCCATGACAGGCCCTGAGGCTGCTAAATGGAAAGAGGCTATGGACAGCGAGATACAATCAATGTAGGACAATCAAGTTTGGAACATGGTTGACAATGTACCCGGTCGCAAGACAGTCGGGTGCAAATGGATCTTCAAGAAGAAGACCGACATGGATGGTAATGTACACACTTATAAGGTGCGACTGGTTGCAAAGGGCTTTTCTCAAACTCCGGGTGTTGCTTATGATGAGACCTTTTCACAAGTAGCGAAGATTAAGTCTATTAGGGTTATGTTAGCCATTGTTGCATTTCATGATTATGAAATATGGCAAATGGATGACAAAACTGCTTTCCTTAATGGAAAGTTAGCTGAGGATGTTTACATGTGTCAACCAGAGGGTTTTGTCAGTACAGAGTACCCTAATAGAGTGTGTAATCTTGAGAAATCCATCTATGGATTAAAGCAAGCACCTCGCAGATGGAATCTTTGTTTAGATGAGAAAGTCAAAGAGTTTGGCTTTTCGAGGAGTGAAGATGAATCTTGTGTATATGTCAAGGCTGGTGGGAGTATAGTTAGCTTTTTGGTATTGTATGTGGATGACATACTACTCATAGGAAATGACATCCCAACTCTGCAGGAAGTGAAGTCCTGGCTTGGGAAGTGTTTCGCTATGAAGGACCTTGGAGAAGCTACCTATATCCTTGGGATAAGGACTTTAAGAGACAAGAGTAAACGACTAATTGGACTTAGTCAGAGTACCTACTTGGAGAAGGTGCTGAATAGGTTTAGCATGTAGAATTCCAAGAAAGGAGAGTTACCGATCCAGAGTAACGCCAGACTGAGAAAAACTCAGAGCCCGAGTACAGAGGATGAGATAGCAGAAATGAGTCGAGTACCGTATGCTTCCGCTGTAGGCTCGATCATGTATGCTATGACTTGTACTCGTCCTGATGTGGCCGTTGCATTGAACCTGGTCAGCAGATATCAAGGAAACCCTGGCAAGGCTCACTGGACTGCGGTAAAGAACATTCCCATGTACCTGCGGAGGACTAAGGACTGGGTGCTTACCCTCAGTGGGAGTGATGACTTGAGAGTATTAGGGTATAGTGATGCTAGCTTCCAGACTGATAGGGATAATTTCTGCTCTCAGTCAGGCTGGATCTTTACCTTAATCGAAGGATCAATTTCTTGGAAAAGTTCCAAGCAGGAGATAGTGGCTGATTCAACTTGCGAATCAGAGTATATAGCAGCAAGCGAGGCAGCAAAGAAGGCTATATGGCTAAAGAACTTCATTGGAGACCTTGGAGTTGTACCAGCTATAAATAAGCCTATAGAGATTTTTTGTGATAGTGAAAGTGCAGTTGCCTTAGCCAAGGAACCAAGGGATCACGGGAGATCCAGACACATCGACAGAAAATACCATTTCATCAAATATCGTATAGAAGAAGGACTCCTCGTGGCAAAGAGGGTATCATCGGATGAGAACCCGACAGATCCCCTCACGAAGGGACTGGGTAGGGTTAAGCATCTCCAGCATGTGAGGCGCATACGGCTGAAGGATGATATTAGTTTTAGAAGTTAGATAGCTTTGAAATGTGTAAAGTGTAATTGAGATTTGACGATAAATAAAAGTTGTTTTTTATTTATGCGTAAAGTGTTCCTATCTTTTGTTAATCGTTTACTATCGTTTCATTTTGTATGTTTTGACTTCCATAATAATTATGTTATGGTATTTCATATTATTCAAATTTTCCACAGTCGGTCATATATTGGAAGTAGATATGAATCAAGACTGTCTTGTAGTTGGTTGTAGATGTCTAAGATGTTGGACAAAGCAAAGTGTTGCTATAACACTCATGAGTGCTCATAAGTTCTGAGTATTGGATTCAACCCACGCTCACTGGTATCACTTCATGGAATTTACCTCGAGTGATCGTGAGACGGTAATATTATATAAGTCTTCAAACCTAGACATATGATTTGTTGCCTATGAGTTGGTTATACATTGATTGTACGAAAACACATTGGTAACTCGATGTTATAAAACGCGCCTTTGTGTATGATTCAAAAAGTAGTAGAACAAGCATATGAGTCGAAGTTTATCTGTTCCTTCTTGGATTAGAAGCGATATTTGGGCCCCTCGATGATTTTGTGTTGACCCATGTACCGGGCCCGGTCAGAACTAAGTTGATGTGTTGCATTAAGTTCTATGTCAAACAAATCGGAAATCGGGAAACAAACTGTTGGACAATAAGTAAGACATTGTTACATATATTTGTCCGGTTGATATATAGAACAGAGGATTATATGATCACTTATCTTAAATAGCGTATCATCATCATCTCAGTTCTGCGATACCTTGAAAGAACTACGATTGCTGATCAGTTCCTGAAGTCATTCTTGCAGTTATAGTTATTAGACTTATCCAAGTGGGAGACTGTTGGATTAGGTGTCTAAGTTCATAACTATTCCTCGAATGTACTTGACCCGGTTAGCACGGTCCATTTGGGTTGCATGGCATTGCATCACTTGGATAGACTAAATGAGAGAAAGGACACTTAAGTATTATTAATATATTATAAGTTCTAATATATTAATAATATTATTTAATTCGTATTAATCAAAGAATTAATTTGGAATTAATTAAGTGATCAAAAAGAGACTAATTAAATATATGGGGTTGATTGTGTAAATCATCTATTCTTGTATAGTGGGCTAATGATCCATGGTTTGAATGGATTGGGCTAAAACCCATAATGTGCTCCATGTATAGTCCATGGAGGTTAAAAACCCATGGATCATGGAATATGGAAAGCCATGACAATTAGGGTTTACATGGTGTAACCCTACTTGTGTCAGAACTATATAAGGACCCGGTGTCTAGCAAAATTGGCACTATTACAAGCAATTAAAGAGGGCTAGCCGATTTTGAGGTGTTAGTGAATTTCTCTCAAGGTTATTCCAAGTGTTGTGGTGTTGTGTGAGATATTTGAGGCATCACACTTGAGGTGCTAGGCTCACAAGGTTCTCAAGGAATCCAAACAACAAAAGGTATGTTCTTCTTCTAGCATTTATGTTTAAAAGTTCCCCATGCTATGCTAGATAGGTTAAGAACCTTGGAAATCAAATTTGCATGTATCTTAGTAAAACATAGATCCAAGGTTTCTAGGGTTGCATGTACACCTTAGGAGTGTTAGAATGCTCAAAACCCTTCAATTGAGTCTTTGGGAAACTGGAGACTAGACCAGGGGCGAGTCTGGGTCTCCGTGATGGTTGAAAATCATTACATCCCGATTGGAGAAGTGGTGTACACATAGATTTGTGGATCACGGGGCGTGAATTGAGTATAAGATAGGAGATGAGTGGTTCCAAATTTTTTTTTCTGTTGAATCAGACTTTCGAGCTTGAGTTTGGCCATATTTGTGTAATGAGTAGGCAGGATGAGATTCTGAATTTCCGGATGAGTATCCTTTTGAGAGGTAACGGGTTCCATCTGACGTTTTAGACCTGTGCACGTCAGTTCGTTGGTTTGGGGAAGGAGCACGAGACGCATGGAAATAGTAGGTGGTAGACGACAAAGGTCGGAGGTGAGACGACCTCAGATGGGGTTGTAGTGATTCGCTTGAGGTGGAGCGAACTTCGTGACTTTGGGTGTCATGACAGGTTGAGATAGCTATTGTGAGAATGAGTCTGTAAGTCGTTTTAATGAGTGTGCAAGGATAGCTTTGGAGGTTCAGCTTTCGGGTCAAGAGCTGACCTGGTGCCCGACATTGGGAGAGATATTTGAGAGGAAGCGGGGGTTTATGATTATAGATGTCAGAGGATAGTTCCGAGCGGGCATGAGCATTTTCTTGTGTCTGAGGACTGAGTATTGAGGTTCATTTTCCAGACGATTTCTGATAGCTGTGCAGGCGGTAGGTCCTTGGTGGGATGTGACCCTTCCGTTCCTTTTCAGCTATGATCTGGATTAATTGGTATATCTGGCATGAGTGACCGGTAACCAATTGTTGGTTAACGGCTTGTTTCCATCGATCGAAACAAGAAAACTAGAGTTGGCAGTGTGTATCGAGGTCCGTTATTCGCTGAGCGAGTAACATGATGGTATCTTTCATGGGCGGCCTAGTAGGGAGACAGACCACTAGAGTTTCCAGGTTCTGGAGAGTCAAAACTGGTACGCAGCGGCATAGGGGTCCATCCTGTTTCGGGATTAGCAGTTCCTGATTAGGTTCGGGTGTCTTGGAAGGAAGGTTGCAGTATGATATGAGATTTTTGGTGGTGCTTCTTAAGTTATTGGGTTTGATCTATGTGTTGTCAAGGAGCAATTTCGAGGGTGAAATCTAATTCAAGTGGGGGAGAATTGTAACATCCCGACTCCCAAGTATAATATTCATATATTTATTTTTGGGGTTGACTGAGTGACTCGACGAGCTGTATGCCCAACTCGTCAAGTAGAGCTGACTTGGTTTGTAACATCCCGTCTCCCAAGTATAATATTCATATATTTATTCAATTAGCCACATGGGTTTAATGACCAACTCGACGAGTCAGAGAGCCGACTCGCAGTGTGGGCACTGATGGGTTTTGAGCATTCTAACACTTCCTAAGTGTACATGCAACCCTAATAACCTTGAATCTATGTTTTCTCTATATACATGCAAATTTCTTTTTCAAGGTTATTTCCTAACTAGCATGGCATGGGGATTACATAAAACATAAAAACTAGTAGAAATACATACCTTGTTGTTGCTTGGATTCCTTCAAGACTTTGTGAGCCTAGCACCCCAAATGTTGTGCCTCAAATGCTTCACACAACACCACAAGACTTGGAATAACTTGAGAGAATACTTCTAGCACTCAAAACCGGTTATGCCCTCTCTAGTAACACTAGGTCACGATTTTGCTAGCCATAGGGTTCCTTTTATAGTGTTGTCACAATTAGGGTTTACACATGAATGCCCTTAATTGTCATGACTCTTGATTTCTCATGACCTATGGGTTTGTAACTCCCATGGACTATCCATGGAGCTCCATATGGTTATAACCAAACCCATAAACCATGGATCATTAATCCACCATAAAAGAATTGATGATTGTCATAATCAACCCTATATATTTAATTAGTCTCACTTTGATCACCAAATTAATACTAGATTAATACTTGATCAATACTAATTAAATAATACTATTATTAATATATTAGAACTTATAATATATTAATAATCATAAGTGCCTTATTCTCTCATCTAGTCTATCCAAGTATTGCAATGCCATGCAACCCAAACGGACCATGTCGGGTCGGGTCAAGTACATACCAAATAAAGTTATGGACTTAGACACTATATCCAACAGTCTCCCACTTGGATAAGTCTAATAACTATATTTGCAAATATGACTTCAAAATCCGACTAGCAATCGTATTTCTTTCAAAGTCTCTCGGAACTGAGATGATGATGATACGCCATTTAAGATAAGTGATCATATAATCCTCTGTTCTAATGATATCAGCCGGACAAACACATGGAACATGGTCTTACTTATTGTCCAACATTTGTTTCTCGATCTCTGATTTGTTTCGACATAGAACTAAATTAAACACATCAATTAGGTTCTGACCGGGCCCGGTACATAAGTCAAAACCAAATCATCGAGGGGCCCATATATCGCTTCTATTTCTAGAAGGAACAGATAAACTTCGACTGATATGCTTGTACTAACTACTTGTTGAATTATTCACAAAGGCACGTTTTATGACATCGAGTTACCAATGCGTTTTCGTGCAATCAATGAATAACCAACTCATAGTCAACAACTCATATCTCTAGGTTTGAAGATTTATATGATATTACCGTCTCACGATCACTCGAGATAAATTCCATGAAGTGATGCAAGTGAGCGTGGGTTGGATCCAATACTCAGCCCTTATGAGTACTCATGAATGTTGTAGCAACCATTGCATTGTCTAAAGCACTTTCACACAAATCATACAAGCCAAATTCATGACAGTCTTAAATCAATACTTACTTCCAAAGTTTGACTGACTGTGGATGGTTTGAATAATAACATAATTATTCTGGAAGTAAAAACATGCAAAATTGAAACATAGTAAACAATCAACACAAGATAGTAACACCTTACTCATAAATAAATAACAACTTTTATTTATCATCAAATGTCAATTACATTTTACAAGTTTCAGGAATTTAATTATTGAAACTAATATCATCCTTCAGCCCAATGCGCCTCGCATGCTGTAAATGCTTAACCCTGCTCAGTCCCTTCGTGAGGGGATCTACCGGGTTCTCATCTGATGATACCTTCTTAGCCACGAGGAGTCCTTCTTCTATTCGATGTCTGATGAAATGGTATTTTCTGTCAATGTGCCTAGATCTCTCGTGATCTCTCGGTTCCTTAGCCAAAGCAACCGCACTTTCGCTGTCACAGAAAATTTCCATTGGCTCCTTTATAGCTGGTACAACTCCAAGGTCTCCGATGAAGTTCTTTAGCCATATCGCCTCCTTAACTGCTTCACTTGCTGCTATGTACTCTGATTCACAAGTAGAATCAGCTACTGTCTCCTGCTTGGAACTTTTCCAAGTAATTGCCCCTCCATTTAGGATAAAGACGCAGCCTGACTGAGAGTAGAAATTATCCCTATCAGTCTGGAAGCTAGCATCGCTATATCCTTCCACTCTCAAGTCATCACTACCTCCGAGGGTAAGGACCCAATCTTTAGTCCTCCGCAGATACTTGAGAATGTTCTTTACCGCTGTCCAGTGTGCTTTGCCAGGGTTCCCTTGATATCTACTGACCATGCTCAAAGCAAAAGCCACATCAGGGCGAGTACAAGTCATAGCATACATGATCGAGCCCACAGCGGAAGCATATGGTATATGACTCATCTCAGCTATCTCAGCCTCTGTACTCGGACTCTGAGTCTTACTCAGCTTGGCATTACTCTGGATGGGTAATTCCCCTTTCTTGGATTCTTGCATGCTGAACCTCTTCAGCACCTTATCCAAGTAAGTACTTTGATTAAGTCCAATTAGTCTCTTACTCCTATCTCTCAATATCCTTATCCCTAGGATATAGGCAGCTTCCCCAAGGTCCTTCATAGGGAAACACTTCCCAAGCCAGGACTTAACCTCCTGCAAGATTGGGACGTCGTTTCCTATGAGAAGTATGTCATCCACATACAACACCAAGAAGCTAACTATGCTCCCACTAGCCCTGACATACACACAAGACTCATCCTCACTCCTAGAAAAGCCAAACTCTTTGACCTTCTCATCAAAGCAAAGATTCCATCTGCGAGATGCTTGTTTCAATCCATAAATGGATTTATCAAGCTTACACACTCTATTAGGGTATCTTGTATCGACAAAACCCTCTGGTTGAGCCATGTAAACATCCTCAGCCAACTTTCCATTAAGGAAAGTGGTTTTGACATCCATTTGCCATATTTCATAATCATGAAATGCAGATATGGCTAACAATACTCTAATAGACTTAATCTTAGCTACTGGTGAGAAGGTCTCATCATAGTTAACTCCTGGAGTTTGAGTAAAGCCCTTTGCAACCAGTCGCGCTTTGTAAGTATGTACCTTCCCATCCATATCGGTCTTCTTCTTGAAGATCCATTTGCACCCAACTGTCTTACGACCTGGTACATTGTCAACCAAGTTCCAAACTTGATTCTCATACATGGACTGAATCTCGCTGTCCATAGCCTCCTTCCATTTAGCAGACTCAGGGCCTGCCATGGCTTCCCTGTAATTATTAGGTTCATCCAAATCTATTAGTGTACTATCACTAATAAATGTATCACGTTCAGTGGTGATGTGATAACCATAATAAAAATCAGGCGTGTTCCTCACCCTAGTGGAACGTCTTGGAGGTACAGACTCATCTATCGGATCAACAGGAGTTTCCTCCTCAGGTTGGTCGATAGCATTTTAGGTTCCTTCACCACTTGACTCTTGAAGCTCTTCAAGGTCAATTTGCCTCCTACTATCCCCTTGGCTTATGACTTCTCTCTCACGAAAGACTCCTCTTCTTGCTACAAAAACCACATTATCACTGGGTCTGTAGAAGAGGTAACTAAAGGATCTCTGTGGGTAGCCGATGAAAATACACCTCTCACTTCGAGGTTCAAGCTTATCATGAGTCTCACGCCTCACGAAAGCTTCACAACCCCAAATCTTGATGTGGTCCAAATTGGGAACTTTCCCAGTCTACATCTCGTGAGGTGTTTTGGCAACCTTTTTAGTAGGGACTAGATTAAGGATATGGGCGGCAGTCTCTAAGGCATACCCCCAGAAAGAGATTGGTAACGAAGCTCGACTCATCATGGAACGAACCATATCCAACAAGGTTCGATTGCGCCTCTCAGCTACACCATTCAACTGTGGTGTTCTGGGAGGTGTCAATTGTGAGACAATCCCACATTCCTTAAGATAGTCAAGGAACTCAATGCTAAGATACTCTCCTCCCCGATCGGATCGGAGCATCTTGATGTTCCTGCCCAATTGATTCTCCACTTCCTGCTTAAACTCTTTGAACTTTTCAAAGGTTTCTGACTTATGCTTGATTAAGTAAATATATCCATATCTACTGTAATCATCAGTGAAAGTCACATAATAGCGATTAGCATCCCTTGTAGCAACTCTGAAGGGCCCACACACATCCGTGTGTACAAGGTCCAACAAACCTTCACCCCTATCACAAGTACCTGTGAAGGGTGACTTTGTCATTTTTCCAAGTAAACAAGACTCACAACTATCATCTGACTTGAGGTCAAATGATTCCAAGACTCCAGCCTTTTGGAGTTGGCCTATGCGCTTCTTGTTAACATGTCCAAGACGACAATGCCACAAGGATGCTTTATCCAAGCTATCTGAAGAATCAATATACAACACATTATTTCCTAGATTGTCTACAACATTCACAGCTTCATATACACCATCACAAGGTAATGCTTTAAAGTAAAATACATCATTGTAATAAACATTAATAGCACCATTTTTATTATCAAATGAAAATGAAAACCCTTGTTTGTACAAGCCATGA
Source organism: Lactuca virosa (assembly GCF_052849685.1). Classification (NCBI taxonomy): domain Eukaryota; kingdom Viridiplantae; phylum Streptophyta; class Magnoliopsida; order Asterales; family Asteraceae; genus Lactuca; species Lactuca virosa. The sequence goes on along the minus strand of NC_136426.1, from coordinate 331,110,814 downwards.
AAAGAAATAATATTTCTCGCCATTTCGGGCGAGTAACAACACTTATTCAAATCTAACATTAACCCATTATTAAGCAATAAAGAATAAACTCCTATCTTGGTAACAGGTGATGCTTTCCTGTTGCCCATGACTAAGTTTATCTTCCCGTGCTCCACTTGCTCACTTCTTCTTAGTGCCTGCAAATCAGTACAGATGTGAATACCACAACCTGTATCAAGCACCCAAGAATTAGCATTAGATGAGTTATTAGACAATATTGTGTAAATACCTGCATGGGTGGGTTTAACCTTCCCATCCTTTACATCTTGCAGATATTTAGGGCAGCTTCGCTTGAAGTGTCCCTTATCCTGGCAATAGAAGCACTGTGCTTCCTTTGGGTTTGAAGGAGTAATGGGACCTTTCTTTGTCCCACTTGAAGAGGAACCATCAAGAGTCTTACGCTTGGTACCCTTCGAAGGGTTTTTCCTCTTCTTACCCTTTCCCTGCCCAATAGCCAGAACAGGGGCTGTTGAAGAAGTAGAAGTAGCAACCGCTTTACCCTTAAGGCCATTTTCAGCTGTCCTTAAGAGTCCTTGAAGTTTGCTAAGTGTGACTTCCTCCTTGTTCATATGATAAGTCATACGAAACTGATCATAACTTGGAGGTAAGGAATGGAGAATGATGTCAATCGCCATTTCCTCAGGAAAGTCAACATTTAGCTTCAGCAACCGGTCAACGAACCTTTGCATCTTCTGCAAGTGACCGGTGATGGGTTCACCATCCTTCATCCTTGCGGTTATCATGGAGGAGATGATTTCATACCTCTCCTGACGCGCGCTCTGATGGTACCTTTCCATCAGATCCAGGTGCATCTCATAGGGGTAGAAATATTCATAGGATTTTTGAAGTTCAGGAGTCATGGTGGCCATCATGATGCATGCTACTTTAGTAGCATCCTTTTCATGTGCAACAAACTCCGCAAACTCTTCAGGAGTAGCAGTGGCTTCATTCACAACCTTAAGCTCCCTATCGAGGACATATTCTTTGTCCTCATAGCGGGTAATCATTCTGATGTTTCTGATCCACTCATTGAAATTGGATCCATCAAAGATGACCTTACCACACAAGTTTATAAGGGAAAAGGAGCTTGTTGGGTTTGAGCCAGAAGCATTGTTGGAAGACATCTGAAAGGAAAGAAATACAAGTTTCATTAGATTAGGAATCCTTAATAATTCACCCAAATGAAATACTAAGGCTAGGACCCAACAAACTATTTATAGTTGGAAGAGGGATGCCGTAATCCATACTATAAAATATTTGAAGGTAGGTAAATGACGATTTACCAATTTCCACCATAAGAACGAAATATTTTATTATTAGGTTTTATTGGTTTTGAAACTCCTAGATCTTTTGAGATACATTGAACTTTTCAATGGCATGTTTGAATCTCGATTGTGCCCTCTCAAGTTTGTGATTGGGATGCCGAGGATCACAAACAAGGTGTGAATAACCATACAAATTGACTTGGTACCCTCAACAATATTACCTAATCGATGTGCCGGTTAATCACACACGCTCCACCGATCTATAATAAGGTCAAGTTACCCTTTGCCACTCTTACTAGTCCATGTTAGTGTGTCGGTTAACCACACACGCTCCACTAACGACTTGGTAAGGTACAAAGTGTAATTTTATGGGCTAGCACCAATTTCACATTTTCCTAAAGTAACTAAGATTGGGAATTTATAATGTATAGTTACTTTATAATTCATTATACTTTTAACGAGTATTTAAAGTCGTATCCTACCCGTTCGGCTAATGACCCTCCACCGATCAAGGAAGCGGTGGGTGAGAGTGGACACCCATTAAGTCACCATTTTATAGGCAACAACCTTATACCCCCCTTATAGACCGGCTTCGTGAATGAGGCCTACTAACGGTAAGAATGACATATTCTTATACATATCTATATAATAAAATTATAATAATAGTATAAGTGTTGATTTTTAAACTTTTTAAAAATCTAAGGTTTAATTTGGAATTAAAGTATTAAAGTGTAAGACTTTTCAAATTCCAAAACTTGAGGGCAAGATTTGAAACTATTCCAAGTCTCTTCAATTTGTAACTTATGAGTTTTAATGGTTCATAAAAAATGAAGACTCTTCATTTTATGAAACCTCTTTAGTTCTTTAATCATAATTAAAAGAAGTGACTTTTGGTTATCCATAACTTGAGGACAAGTTATGGACACCATCATAGCCATTAAGATCATGAGTTAAACACACATGGAGGTTACACATAATTCCTATGATCTTCTTAACTCATATGGACACAAATTCATGTCAAGCAATTTCAAGAAAATCATATAAACATATACAATCTTGAAAATTGACAAAAGTCATGTAAAATGGGTTAACATAATCATTATCATTTTGAAAAACAGATTTTACAAGTCCAAAACAGATTGGGATAATGATCTTAATCCATTTCCAGCAACAAAACTCGAAAAAACTGCCCAGCACGCTCCTACTCGCCGAGTGCATTATTCTACTCGTCGAGTAGGATGAATTTGTTCATGGACTCGGCGAGTCCTCCCCATGGACTCGGCGAGTCCAGTCGTCAGAGTGCATAATTTTCGGTTTTTAAGCAGTTTTGCATCAAGTATACAGAAAACAAACCTGGCTCTGATACCAATGATGGGTTTTGAGCATTCTAACACTTCCTAAGTGTACATGCAACCCTAATAACCTTGAATCTATGTTTTCTCTATATACATGCAAATTTCTTTTTCAAGGTTATTTCCTAACTAGCATGGCATAGGGATTACATAAAACATAAAAACTAGTAGAAATACATACCTTGTTGTTGCTTGGATTCCTTCAAGACTTTGTGAGCCTAGCACCCCAAATGTTGTGCCTCAAATGCTTCACACAACACCACAACACTTGGAATAACTTGAGAGAATACTTCTAGCACTCAAAATCGGTTATGCCCTCTCTAGTAACACTAGGTCACGATTTTGCTAGCCATAGGGTTCCTTTTATAGTGTTGTCACAATTAGGGTTTACACATGAATGCCCTTAATTGTCATGACTCTTGATTTCTCATGACCCATGGGTTTGTAACTCCCATGGACTATCCATGGAGCTCCATATGGTTATAACCAAACCCATAAACCATGGATCATTAATCCACCATAAAAGAGTTGATGATTGTCATAATCAACCCTATATATTTAATTAGTCTCACTTTGATCACCAAATTAATACGAGATTAATACTTGATCAATACTAATTAAATAATACTATTATTAATATATTAGAACTTATAATATATTAATAATCATAAGTGCCTTATTCTCTCATCTAGTCTATCCAAGTATTGCAATGCCATGCAACCCAAATGGACCATGCCGGGTCGGGTCAAGTACATACCAAATAAAGTTATGGACTTAGACACTATATCCAACAGGCACTGTGTGAAGAAAGCCTAAATCTCTGGGGCTGGGTCCTATTTAAAGGACCTTAAGCCCTTATTTCCGCCTCACCAGCTACCTTACTCCCCAGAGTGAAACCCTAATCGGCTAGAGTGAGCTAAGAGAGAAAAGATAGTTAATCTTGGGAATTTTGTGATCTTTGGAAAGAGAAGTAGAGAGCGTCAAATCTTGGATCAAGAGGAGGCTTTGGATCTAGAGGTTCATCAGGGTTTTGCTTCAGTTGGAGGTAAAAAGATGCTAACTTGATCATTTCCTTATGAGATCTTGGTTTACGGAGTTTCTAGGGTTTTCTCCCATCCTTTTTGGGTCACTGAGTCCCTTGAGCATGATTTGAGGTTGAAACCTCAGATCTAGATTGTGGGAGGTCTTGTGAGTCCAAAGACCCGAACTTCATTGAGCTAGAGACAAGATCTTGTGCATCTAACCCTTGTTGGAGCTTGTATTGGCACTATGGAGCAAATATGCCATGCATGGACGTAAAGATCGAAGATTTACATGACATTCGAGCCTTAGGAGACTAGATCTAGAGTTTGGAGTGGTGGATATGCCTTAAAACGTCTGAATAAGAATACAGACTGAATGGACTCGCCGAGTCAATGAGCTGACTCGACGAGTCAGCTAGGGTTTTCCCCGATGAGTCTGGCCAAGGGTAACTCGGCGAGTTGATGAGACAACTCAACAAGTTAAGTTGGGTTTTTGCGATGTTCTAAGGAACAAAGAGGACTCAGCGAGTCACATAGGTGCACCCGGCGAGTCAGGTCAACATGGACAGTTGACTCGGGTGTTGACTTGTGTTGACTTTAGGGTTTGGTCAAGACAGGGATTATGGGGACCATGGAGGGGTAAAATGGTATTTTACCCATCCTAGGAGTTAAAGAGGGACTATCATGAGTTTATTTAGAGTTGTGATCTTTAAGTTTTAATTAGAGATGCTTATTACATGTAGGCGGGGGTTAGACTGTTCGAGGGGTATTCAGTTTCCTTGCTTGCTTACGAGGTGAGTCTTCTCACTATACTTACCTGAGTGGTAAGATCGAGTGACCGGAGGGTCTCATTTGAGCTATTGACCAAAGGGTCCTATGTGCTTATATTGAGTTATGTGATATTGTGCATTTCTCTCTTTGTGATTTATGCTATGTTATTTTGTGTTTTACTGAGACCGGACAGGAGGGTCCAAACCGATCTGTAAGACTGGAGGGTCTTCACTGAGATATAGGACTGGAGGGTCCAACACGAGCTGTGAGATCGGAGGGTCCTCACCGAGACACATGACGGAAGGGTCCACACCGAGACGCATGAGACTGGAGGGTCCATGCCGAGTATAGCCATGAGAGGCTTATTATTTGTGTATGTGGTATTTTGGGGAACTCACTAAGTTTCGTGCTTACCGTGTTATGTGTTATGTGTTTCAAATACTTCTCAGGATCACAGGAAGGCACCGGCTTGATTGTACACACGAGTTGGATACGTCTTTTGGAGGATCCTGGATTATGATTTAATCAACTTATGAACGTGTGACTTTGATAATTTGACATTTTTGGAGATTTTGAGATTGTGTTAATGATATTAAATGTGATTTTTCAATGAAATTTTTTTTTGAAAATTTACAGTGGTACACAGAGCTTGTCACTGATCAACTATTTTCCTTTCCACTGTTTCTTCATATTCTCCTAAATTTTGAAAATTGGGCCATTGATTAGTTAATTGGCCTTTTGGGCCTTTCAGATTACAGTTTGGGCCATAGTTTTGGTCAAGGCTAGGTTATCGGTAGAATGGTCTTTTTATCCCAGGTTTGAAGTTATGATTATGGTTTAGGACCCGATTGTTAATTGGGTATTATTTTTTTACTGGTAGTTGAGGGTCTGTCAGCCAGCAGCCAAGGGTTTTGTGTATGTTTCAGCAGTGCGAGGTGAGTCTCCTGCAACATCCCGTTATTTTCTACTAGTAAAGTCAACCCTAGTCAAACTTGGGTAAACTAAAGTCCTATTTGTTATATTGGATTTTATTAAGGTTAGTAAAATAACCTTTACATGTTTAAAACGCTAAGAATATTAAATATATGTGAAGGAAATAAGTGAACCCTCGCAGCCGTGATCATACCAACCGACTTCGAACCGTGTACGAGGTTCATGGCCGTGAACCCTCGGACCGTGAACCCTCGCATACATATACTTTTCAGCCTACTTTTAACTCATTTCTTCACTTTCAAACAGGTTTTCAACCCTTTTCTCTCAAGTATCATCAAGCTAGAACACCCTCTCTACTCAAGAACATGCTAGGATCATCCTTTCTTATCATTTCAAGTGATAGTCACTAGTTTTTCACAAGATCTAACAATTTACACGAAGAACACACGAAGAACACGAAGAACACCCATCAGAAAACCTTTGAATCTTCTTAGAAACGTGCTTAGGATCATCAAGTGTTCATCATTCTTCAAGAACTCAGGGCCATGAACACCTTCAGGATCGTGAACCCTTCATGAGTCTTGTGCCGTGAACACCCCTCCTGGCCGTGAACACCTATCAGCTTCCATTTTAGCTTCTAACACTCCTATTTGACTTGTTTTGCTACGAGATTACACTTATGGAAACTAAACATCCAATATCAAATCATCATTTGAATCACCCTCCAAAAGGTGAGTTCATACCCCCGTATTTTCATAGTTTTTACCGTTTTAAAAGGAGGGGGGATACAAGTCTAACACAAGGATATTTGTGTTACAAGCAAATGGTTTCGAAATATATTACCAAAATGAATTTCTATTGTCATCAAATCAAATGATTTTAAATTGTGTTAAAATGACATTAAGTCATCAAAAAGTATTTCGAAATATTAAACTCTTTAAATAATTTTATAAACTTATATTTTTCCCCAAAAATCACATATATATATATATATATATATATATATATATATATATATATAAGATTTAAAAGGCTTAGGACTGATAACTCACTTTGGTTCCTTTTCCTTGTTTGGATGTGGGCTTATAGTATCGGTTATTTGTCCGAATGTCATTTAAATTTTACTTATATATATTTGTATATGTATATAAATATAAAAGTTATTTCATTCAGTTCAAATACCCTTTGTAACATGTTGAGCAAGGGGTTGCATTCATGAACAGTTTGTAACAATTCAGAAAATACATATAAATTATAATAGGTATAATTTATGATTCAAGAACAATAATTCATGAGTCAAGTATACAAGAGTACACCATTTTACAAGAATAAGGGTTATATTCAAAACTAAACAAGAGTATACAAATTACAAATACATTTTAAGTATACTAAATAAGGAACATACTATCAATCATTTATTTCAGAATGATTGGGTTTTCATTATTATTATACATGTAACGTCTATATGCTTTTTATGAGTCAATAGATTCAGGTTGTTTAATTCACTTAAACAACATAGTTAAAGTGCTGATATTATAACCAAAATCTCCAGTTGGGGATCGAAACAAGTGTGTATAGATCTATATTGGGATTGACAACCCCACACTCAGAGTTCTAGCTACAGCCGGGCATACACGCCTACGAGTGACAGTTGTTATCAACAGTTTTAACGCCTTCAATGCGTTGTTTCAGGCCATCTAATCTCAATATGGTTATAATAACTCATTAAAAAGATATTAACTATACGTTAGTGTATAATTAACTAAACATATGTACATTTTCAATGCATTAGTTTACAAAAACAGCTGGTGGAGCCAGGCACACTCACTTTTACAGTTTAATAAAGGAATACGTAAACATAACATTGGTTTACAAATAGAACGGTTTTATGAGATTAAAACTACTTTACATGTACAACATAAAATATTGGATTTTCTGGAACAGTTTACATATTCAAAGAACAGAAAACGTACTTTCAAACATAAATACTTATGCTCTCACTCAACTTTATGTTGATACTCTCGTTTCAAATTACTTGTATTCTCAAGTAAATCAGTAAGCAGGTACTCCCCGAGCTTTTGAGAAGATGAAGCTGTTATGAGTCATGTCTTCTTCTTTTTGTATAACTATTTTGGTGTCAACACACTTTGATTGAATACATGTAAAAACTTATACTTATTAATGCAATGGTTGTTTGTACTTTGATTACTATAATGCATGTGTTGTGATACTACGAATGAAGTCATCCACCCCCGGACGTTTCCGCCGTCTGGTTTGGGGGTGTGACAGATTGGTATCAGAGCATTGTTTATAGTGAACTCAGTATATCAATCCATGAAAAATATACAAACTATAAATACATTGGGGATGAGAGCTCTTACTACAAGTATACTTTTAAAATATAAGTATTTTTACAAGAAGCATACTAACACTCATACATACAAGAACAGTATCATAGTCGTAACAACATAAAAGTATTTGGATGTTGAACACCGCAGTCAAACCTGGGTAGTTATGTAATCATATCTGGGATTAATATAGCCTGATCAACTATAATGGTTTAAGATATGACCAACATGTGTTTGGAAGTGATGGTAGTGTTGCAACAAGTCTAAAACTTACCAACTATACATATACAGAAGAACTCTAGAACAAAACATAAAATTAAAATATTATAGAAGTATTTTAGGCACTGTATACTAAGAACAAATTACATGAAAACAAATGACTCCTGCAGGTAAATCTATAAATACTAAGTATATATATTACGGTTATATATAATTAAGGTTATATATATAGACTTAGAATGTGTGATTTAGCTTAACTTCCATTTTCCTTGTTTGGATGTGGGGGTAGGGTAGAATAATTTATTCGAAGGTCTATTAGACTCAAGTTATATATAATTGGTTTAAACTTTGTAATTATAGATAGACCCAGTAGGAGTTATACCATACAAAATTCATTACTTGTTAACTGTAAGTTTATCTCGTAGAAACTTGTATTTGCAAATTATCTTTACTAATTATTCTAGATATTACTTACATCCATATTCTCTCTTAGATAACAATGGCTGGATTCCATCTACCTGGAGACCCGTACTTTCCTGGTCGGGAAAATGGAGGATGGCTCGATGAAGAGTAAGAAGAGAATCCTGAAATTCCCTTAGATGAAGATTTTGCAGAAAATTTTCCTGAAGACACTGATTCAGAATCAGAAGTCTATAACCCACCACCAGTTGTTCAAAATCCCAATACACGAAAAAACTTCCAAGGCCCGACGCCTCTGTGGGCGATAAACTTAGACAGGTGGAGTGACGAACAATGTCAGAACAATCCTTATCAAGGAGACTGAAGCTTCTACAATTTGGACACAGGAGGCTCAGCAGACAGAGCCCTTCCGGTGTTAGTCCGTCGTGTGGCGCGTTACGATGAGCAGGGAAGAGATGCTATCGACCGAGTCATACAGGTTGAAGCTGCTACTGGAGTCAACACCGTTCGCATTCGTAACTATAGCATCGCATTTAAAATATAATAATTAAATAATAAACCCGGAACCCCGAGAAGTAATTTTTATTATTGTTTTATATTATTATTGTCCAAAATTAATTAACAATTAGTGGGTTGTTGGTTTTGGGAAGCCAAATGACAATAATTGAATCTCCAGAGGTTAAAATGTAATTTTGGGATTTATTTTGAAAAGAAATTATGGAAGCAGGGGTCAAAGAGTAAATATTGGACTCATTTTGTAAGGATTTTAGAAGGTAGGATGGAAATGGTAATTTCTGGATCGAAATTGAAAGAAGAAGGGTAAGGAGGGACTAATGTTGTCATTATGGGATAAAACTTAAGGAGTCGGGTATATAGCCTCACTACCGTCAAACCCTAACCCTAAACCATTCATGTTCCAGCCGTCACCTCTCCCCCTTATTCCTCCCATTGCCGGCCGCCACCTTCTCCTCTATAACTTCCGGCGCCGCAGGAGTGCAGGAGTGCCACCACCCGCAGGAGTGCCACCACCCTTATGCCCCCCTCTCCAGCCGTCGTCGCTGGCCACAGTCGGGAAGGAAGAAACTCTTGGGTGTTGGTCGATGTTACTGCTCTCGGCGACGGATCTCCTCTCCTCTCTTCTCCTCTCCGTTCTGTTTGCTGATACGTCGCCACCACCGCTCGAGCGGCTGCCCTCCGCCGCTTGTTCCTTCGCGGTTGGATTGACGTGGCCGTCGTCGCCACGTTGTTGTTCCATGGTGGCCGATATTCTCCACCGCTGTTAGTGCGGGTGTGTGTGTGTTTCAGTCGTGTCTCACAAGCTTGAGGGTCTCGGATTGCTGCTGCCAGAAAACCAAGGAAAAACCACCACGGCTGCCGGCCATGGTGGCTGCCAGCATGTACAGCCGCCTGCCGCCACAAGGTGGCCATGTGTGTGTGTGTAATTTTATTGTTGTGTGTGTTTATGTGTTTAGCTTAGTGTATGTGTGTTTACGGTTATTGGTGATCGTGTTGTAATATTGTATTGATCGGAATAATAAAAAGGAAATCTGTCACCACCACCGTTAGGTGGTGGCCGCCGCCGTGAGCCGCCGTTGACCACCACTACCCGAGGTGGTAGTGGGTGCTGCCCCACTAGCAAAACCATAATTGACCTAATAAAACCCTAATGGCCCAATAAGGCCCAAAGCGACCTAGAAGCCCAACCAATTGACTAATGGGCTAGTACTGGGTAGGAAACCCTAATGACATAAAACCCTAATTTTTGAGAATTAATCGGGACACACACGGGAATTATTTAATAACTTGAAATATTAAATAATAATCATTTCCGAATTAACCTAAGTCAATATTAGACTTATTGGATTAAGTCCTTAATGGGTTAAGTAAGAAACAGTTAAGCTTAATCATCATTTTATGTGAAACCCTAATTTCACGTGGACTTTGTGTTGGGCCTTTCTATCGGGCTTTGGCGATTGGACTATTAATGGGCTTTCCAAGAATAAGCAAATGGACTAAATAATTATATGGGTTTTAGGACAAGGCCCATGTGAGAGTCTTGGGCCCAATTTGGAAAATTGGGCCATAGATGGGCCATAACTGTGCCTTTTTATGATTATGTGATATTGGGCCATGCGAATACAAATAGTTTGGACCAGAATAATTGAACGGGCCTTAAGGAAAGACCATGTAGAGGTCTGGGCCCAATTTGGAAAATTGGGCCATATGTTGGGCTTTAGCCCATTGGTTGACTATTGGGCCTTTGGAGTTTGAGTTGGACCATGGGCTTGGAACCCAATTACTAAGTGGGTGTTGTTTGATGCTGACAGCTTGGGAATCTGTCAACCAGCAGCTGGAGTTTTGTCTGCAGGACTTCAGCAGTGCGCCAGGTGAGTTATCCTCACTATACTCTAGGGTCTAAGGCACCAAGGCCGACCCTTTGAATTGTTATTGGTTATGTTATGCTAGTATGATCTGTTAGATAGATATCCTAGAGGGTAGGATAATATTATATGTTATGTGGTATGATCCGATAGATCAGTTTGTTGTCTATAGACTGCTATGTGATTATCTGTTATATGTGCACATGTTTGTTTGGCGGTTAAGGCTTATCTGCTTTGTGCGAAAGCCAATAGACCTGTACATTCCAACCTGTTGGTTGTGGGCCGTCAGTATTCCATCCCGAGGATGATTGGACTCATAGTATGTGGGCATTCCAACCGGTTGGTTGTGGGCCTGGAGTATTCCAACCTGATGGTTGATTGGACCCATAGTGTGTTGGCATTCCAACCTGTTGGTTGAGGGCCTGGGGTATTCCAACCCGATGGTTGATTGGACCCATAGTATGCTGTTTATGATTATGTGTGTATTGTTGTGGGTATGGGTATTTTGGGGGAACTCACTAAGCTTTCGGGCTTAAAGTTTCAGTTTATTGTTTCAGGTGCATCAGGGGATCGTTGTAACAACGTAAATTTTCAAAACAAAATTTTCATTTTTAAATCATATTTTCAATCATCAAAACAATATCAAACAACTGTATCCAATGTTATCATAACAAACAAATCCCAGAATCTCAAAAGATTTCAAATACATAAATCCTCTCAGTGTATACGGATCATGCCGGCGCCTTCCCACGGTCCTCGCTAGTACCTGAAACACCCAACACAACAACTGTAAGCATAAATGCTTAGTGAGTTCCCCAAATACCACATACAACACATACTCCTTTCCAGGCCATAACTCCGTGGGACCTTCCGGTCTAAGTGTCTCAGGGGACGTCCGTCCCAAATCCCAGTAGACCTTCCGGTCCTACCCGTATCGACCTTCCGGTCCGTAACCTCCTGACCTTCCGGTCCATGTCCTCTTGACCTTCCGGTCCTTATCATACATAGCATACATAACACATACATATCACATATCAGCATATAGTACATACATCTCATAGCATATAAGACCTTCTGGTCACACATAGGTACCCTTCCAGGTACAGTATAGTGAGAAGACTCACCTCGGCTATCTCGGATAATCTCGCACACGTATACACTGATCTAGCCTCCGCCTAAACACATAAACAATTATCTCAAATCAATAACGGCTCTCCAGGCTAGATTAGTCTCTTCCATCTCCTCTAAGAAGGCTAAAAGAACATTTTACCCTTCAAATGGTCCACAAGTCCAATTGTTGACCAAACCCTAAAAGTCAACAAAAGTCAACAGTCAAACTTTGACCAGACTCGTCGAGTGCACTCATGTGACTCGGCGAGTCCATGCATGTCCTCTTCGCCCCTGGTCCTTACTCGACTCGCTGAGTCAACCCTACGCTAAACGGGTTATCACAGGTCGCGAATCGATGGGCAACCCGACTCGACTCGTCGAGTCCCTTATGGACTCGGCGAGTTCCTCCCATGAAAACATTCAAACGATCTTTTGAGGTCAGATCTGCTTCACCAACCAGTAGATCTAACCTTCTAACACTCGAGAGTCACGTAAAGGTTCAAACTTTACGTTCATGCAATGCTTATAAGACCAAAAATGGAGAAATAACCTTTAAAATGGGGTTCTACTCTCAAGGCTCACATGAAACCTCATAAAGTTGGAAGCTTGGGAACTTTTGGACCTCTCAAGGTCCAGATCTATCATCTATACCCAAAGGGACCTCATATGCTTCACAATCTAACTCAAAATTGTGCAAAGGAAACCCTAGATTCAAGGAATCTATCAAATACACGAAATGGGAAGGAACTTGTACCTCAAAACGTGAATCTCAGTGTGAACAACACAGATCCAAGCTCCACAATCGATCTAGCTTGGATTTTCCCACTCCTTCTTGCAAGATCACACCAAAGGATGAAGAATTAGCCTCCAAATTGCTCTATAAGCTCTCTTTGCTCTCTAGGGTTTTCACAGGGGAGTAGTGGCCGTAAATGACGGCCATAAGGGCCTTTAAATAGGGCTCAGGCCCTGAGATTTAGGGTTTCACTTTATAGCACGGACTCGCCGAGTCCACTCATCGACTCGTCGAGTCCAGTCATTAATCCAGACAAGAACTCGCGATCCTACTCGGCGAGTCTGAGCGTCTACTCGCCGAGTCCCTCCATAAAACTCAAGCTAAAAATTAAAATAAGATACCTGGGAATCCGGATGTTACAATTATCCCCCACTAGAATCATACTTCGCCCACGAAGTCTCATTCTACAAACAGCTTTGGGTGTAGCTTCCGCATCTCCGCCTCCGGCTCCCAAGTCAGCTCGAACCCTTTTCGATGATGCCACTGAACCAGAACCAGTGGCACTTCCTTGTTTCTGAAAACCTTGATCTTCTGATCCACCACCGCGACTGGCCTCTCAACCTAATTCAGGCTCGTATCCACCTGAATATCCTCCAATGGTACCACCACCGACTAGTCGGCTATGCACTTTCTCAACTGGGACACATGGAAGGTATCATGTATGTGACTCAACTCCGCAGGTAGCTCCAACCGGTATGCTACCCTGCCCACCCTCGCGGTCACCCTGAACGGCCCAATATACCGGGGCCCCAGTTTGCCCCTCTTCCTAAATCGAATCACTCATTTCCAAGGAGACACTTTCAGGAGTACGAAGTCTCCGACCTGAAACTCGAGCTCGGATCGTCGCCTATCCGCGTAACTCTTCTGGCGACTCTAAGCTGTCAACAACCTCTGTCTGACCTGCTGTATCTGCTCTATCGTCCGAAGCACTATCTCAGTGTTGCCCATCACTCGCTGCCCTACCTCTCCCCAAGATATGGGAGTCCGACACCTCCTCCCATACAACAACTCGAAGGGAGGCATACCAATGCTCTAATGGTGACTGTTGTTATAGGAAAACTCAGCCAACGGAAAATACGTGTCCCAACTCCCCCCGAAGTCCAACACACATGCCCAAAGCATGTCCTCGAGCGTCTGGATCGTCCGATCACTCTGTCCATCCGTCTGTGGGTGGTAAGCGGTACTGAAATGCAGCCTCGTGCCCAAATCCTCGTGGAACTTCTTCCAGCTCCCTCACATACAACTCTGTCAGCCTCTCAACAAAAGAGCTCTCACTGATAGCAAGAAAATGCGCGCTCTTCGTCAGCCGGTCGACGATCACCCAAATTGCATCGACACCCCTCGCGGTCCTCGACAATTTGGTGATGAAATCCATAGAAATCTGTTCCCACTTCCATTGGGGAACCTCAAGTGGCTGCAACTTGCCATGCGGACGTTGGTGCTCGGCCTTAACCCTACAACAGGTCAAGCACCTCTCAACAAACCATGCTACATCCCTCTTCATACAGGGCCACCAATAATCTTTCTTCAGATCCAAATACATCTTAGTGGCCCCGGGATGGATCGAGAATCTCGATCTATGCGCCTCCTCCATGAAGGTGGTGCGCGCCCCGCCTGCATACGGCACCCAAATCTGACCCTGAAAGGTCATAAGCCCGCGACTATCGGTAACAAACTCAGGTACCTGCCCAATCACCCGCTCTCTGTTACGGTTCTCCGGTCTCACGGCCTCTGCCTGGGCCTCCCGAATGGTGTCTATCACCGGAGTCATCACTGTCAACCGCATACAAATGTCTCGAATCGGGGCACTCTCCGCCCTACGGCTCAGGGCATCACCTACAACATTAGCTTTGCCCGGGTGGTACAGGATCTCACAATCGTAATCCTTTACCACGTCCAACCATCTCCTCTGGAGCATATTCAGATTGGGCTGATCCATCAAATACTTCAAGCTCTTGTGGTCCGTGTATATGGTACACCGAACCCCATACAAATAGTGACGCCATATCTTGAGCGCGAACACCACTGCCCCCAACTCCAGATCGTGGGTAGGATACCTCGTCTCATGAGGCTTCAGCTGCCTCGATGTATACGCTATCACATGCCCCCTCTGCATAAGTACTGCACCCAACCCTGATATCGATGCGTCACAATACACCACAAAATCCTCCATCCTTTCCAGGAGGGCTAACACCGGGGCTTCGCATAATCTCTGGCGAAGTGTCTCAAATGAGGTCTGCTGCTCCGGACCCCATTAAAAAGCAACACCCTTCCGGGTCAACCTGGTGAGAGGCACGGCGATCTTGGAGAAATCCCTGATAAATCTCCGATAATAGCCGGCCAATCCTAGAAAACTCCTGATCTCGGTGTGTGATCTCGGCACCTCCCATCTCATAACTGCCTCAATCTTGGCCGGATCGACCAATATCCCATTCTGGTTAACGAGGTGCCCCAAGAACTAGAACTCTCGTAACCAAAAATCACACTTGGAGAATTTGGCAAAAAGCCTCTCCGACCTCAATACCCCGAGAATCTCTCTCAGATGCTCCTCCTGCTGCTCTCTAGATCTCGAATACGCCAAAATATCATCAATGAACACGATCACCGACCGATCCAGCATCGGTCTGCACACCCTGTTTATGAGATCCGTGAACGTTGCCGGTGCATTAGTGAGCCCAAAAGGCATCACCACGAACTCGTAATGCCCATAACGAGTTCTGAACGCCGTCTTCTGGATATCTTCATCCTGCACTCTCATCTGATGATATCCCGACCTCAAGTCTATCTTGGAGAACCAAGACGCTCCCTGCAACTGATCGAACAGGTCATCGATCCTCGGTAAAGGATAACGGTTCTTGACCGTCAACTTGTTCAACTCCCGTTAATCAATGTACATCCGGTGTGAACCATCCTTTTTCTTGACAAAAAGGATCGGCGCTCCCCAAGGGGAACTACTCGGTCTAATAAACCCCTTCCCCAGCAGCTCTTGAAGTTGCGAGGATAACTCCTGCATCTCTGGCGGCGCAAGGCGATAAGGCGCCTTTGCGATAGGCGCTGCCCCCAGAACCAAATCGATACGGAACTCTACCTGCCTCTCGGGAGGCACACCCGGCAGCTCCTCGGGAAAAACATCCAGGAACTCGCGCACTATCGGAACCTCATCAATCAAACTTGGCCTCCCAGCGGCCATTCGTGTGTCCATCACATAGGCTACAAACCCGCTGCAGCCCTGCTGTAAACTCTGTCTCGCTCTGGCAGTCGAACAAAACGCTGACCCACATTGGGTACCCTCGCCGTACACCGTAAGTACTCCCCCACTTGGGTCACCTATCGTCACCAACTGACGCTCTCAGTCTATAACATCCCCAAATCGGCTCAACCAATCCTTGCCCACTTTGACACACACATCCCCCATTGCAATCGGGACCAGATCTATCGGGAACTCCACACCGAAGATCTCGAGTACACATCCTCGAATCACATCCGTAGCATACACCGCTCGCTCGTCAGCTATAGAATCTCGCAGAGGTCGACTCAGCGCCTCTCGTCGGATACTGATGTGCTGACTAAACGCTAAGGAAAAAAATGACTGACTCGCACCCGAGTCAAATAACACCAAAGCAGGTATAAAATTCACAAGAAAAGTACCTACGCATATCATAATATAAGCACAACACCTCAAACTCAACATAAATAAATGAAAGAATACATACCAGCCACGACATCGGGCGCTGCGCGGACCTCCTCCGCTGTCAAATGGAAGGCTCTCCCGCGAGCCTTCGGTGCCTCGGCCTTCACCGGCCGAACCTCAGTAGCTCGCACGGCGGCAGGGGCAGATCCCTGCTGTGCTCCCTATGATGTCCCCCGCAGCTGCGGACACTCGGCCTTCCGATGCCCCGTTTGGTTGCAATGAAAGCAAACCATGAATCCCTTGGGGCAATCCTTGGCTATATGCCCCTCCTTGCCACATTTGTAGCAAGCACCCGATCGACAAACCCCCTCATGTCCCTTGCCGCACTTTCCGCAAGTGCGGCCCTTCTGCCCTCCAGATCTCGAATCGGCGGGCTTTGCCCGCTTGGCTGCGGGCTGAGACTGTACCGGCCGCCGATCCATCCCCCGAGACTCGGCTTCCTCCCTGGCCTGAGTCTCCAACTCAATCTCCCTCTTCCGGGCATTTGCCTGGAGCTCGGCAAATGTCCGGTAAGTCGAGTTCGATACGAGCTCCCGGATATCTCTCCTGAGAATACCCAAGTACCGGCTCATGCGTGCCTGCTCAGTAGACACCTACTCAGGGCAGAACATCGCCCTCTCATGAAACTTCCTGGTAACCACAGTAACAAAATTAGTACCCTGCTTGTGGGTCAAGAACTCCTGAACCAACCGTTCCCTCTCCACTGGGGGAACATACTCGTCTCTGAACATGGTGGTGAACCTCTCCCAAGTCACCTCTGAAATCTCTGCAAGAGTGAAGCTCTCCGTCACGAACTTCCACCAGTCCTTCGCTCCCAAGCGAAGCTGGTTCAGCGCGAACCGTACCCTCAGATGCTCCGGACATGAACACGTGTAGAAGCATCCCTCAATATCAGAAATCCATCTCATCGCAGCGATCGGATCCTGTGTCCCGTAAAACTCTGGTGGCTTCGTGTTGGTGAACTCTCAAAACAACAATGAGTCACCTCCCTGAGGCCTGGAAGCAGCCACAGCTGCAGTAGCTGCAGCAGCCGCAGCCTCAGTCACCGCTGCATACCGCTCATCAAAAGTCTCAATCAATGTGGTCTTGATAGACCCAAACATCTCCGGAATCTCGACTCGAATCGCCGCTGCCACCTCATCTGACGAAGCTCCTCGACACTTACGCCATTCGTCTCAGGTCTGTGGCGTGTCCCAACCATGATGTCTCTGAAATGCAACATAATAATATCAGAGACTTGCTCGAGCATACTCGCACTCGATAACTCAACCCTACTTGTTCCCTAGTACCCTAAGGATTCTTACTTGGACTGCGCACTGATCCGGTGTCTTCAGTAGTACGGGCCCTATACTACTGTCCACACCGCATCAGTATTCACCCCAAATCCTCCTCCTAGGATCCCAGATCACAAGTACTCCACATCTCGCTGGCATAGGCTACTCTTCGGTAGACCTCTCAAAAGCTCCTAACTGCTACCTACTCACTCTCAAGCATCACCTAGCAGCATAAATCTTCCTAGGCTAAGGCATCACAAATCAGGGCACTCTAGTTCTAATATGAATACCTAGCCTACTCTAACATGCATATCATATCATATCATATCATATCTCATAATACATAATGTAAGGGTATTTTGGTAAATCACCGTTCGGGCGCTGGCTGATCGTACACACTGCTCCGTTCTGCCTTTCTCAAAATCTTTTACCCTCTTAGAAAAATTGTTTATTTTATTAAAAACTTTCTCAAATCCTCAGTTTGAGTTTAGATACATCCGAAGATGCACCCAAATCCCTCAAACCAAGGCTCTGATACCAACTTGTAACAACGTAAATTTTCAAAACAAAATTTTCATTTTTAAATCATATTTTCAATCATCAAAACAATATCAAACAACTGTATCCAATGTTATCATAACAAACAAATCCTAGAATCTCAAAAGATTTCAAATACATAAATCCTCTCAGTCTGTACGGATCATGCCGGCGCCTTCCCACGGTCCTCACTAATACCTGAAACACCCAACTCAACAACTGTAAGCATAAATGCTTAGTGAGTTCCCCAAATACCACATACAACACATACGCCTTTCCAGGCCATAACTATGTGGGACCTTCCGGTCCAAGTGTCTCAGGGAACTTCCGTCCCAAATCCCAGTAGACCTTCCGGTCCTACCCGTATCGACCTTCCGGTCCGTAACTTCCTGACCTTCTAGTCCATGTCCTCTTGACCTTCCGGTCCTTATCATACATAACATACATAACACATACATATCACATATCAGCATATAGTACATACATCTCATAGCATATAAGACCTTCTGGTCACACATAGGTACCCTTCCAAGTACAGTATAGTGAGAAGACTCACCTCGGCTATCTCGGATAATCTCACACACGTATACACTGATCTAGCCTCCGCCTAAAGACATAAACAATTATCTCAAATCAATAACGGCTCTCCAGGCTAGACTAGTCTCTTCCATCTCCTCTAAGAAGGCTAAAAGACCATTTTACCCTTCAAATGGTCCACAATTCCAATTGTTGACCAAACCCTAAAAGTCAACAAAAGTCAACGGTCAAACTTTGACCAGACTCGTCGAGTGCACTCGTGTGACTCGGCAAGTCCATGCATGTCCTCTTTGCCCCTGGTCCTTACTCGACTCGCTGAGTCAACCCTACGCTCAACGGGTTATCACAGGTCGCGAATCGTTGGGCAACCTGACTCGACTCGTCGAGTCCCTTATGGACTCGGCGAGTTCCTCCCATGAAAACATTCAAACGATCTTTTGAGGTTAGATCTGCTTCACCAACCAGTAGATCTAACCTTCTAACACTCGAAAGTCACGTAAAGGTTCAAACTTTATGTTCATGCAATGCTTATAAGACCAAAAACGGAGAAATAACCTTTAAAATGGGGTTCTACTCTCAAGGCTCATATGAAACCTCATAAAGTTGGAAGCTTGGGAACTTTTGGACCTCTCAAGGTCCAGATCTATCATCTATACCCAAAGGGACCTCATATGCTTCACAATCTAACTCAAAATTGTGCAAAGGAAACCCTAGATTCAAGGAATCTATCAAATACACGAAATGGGAAGGAACTTGTACCTCAAAACGTGAATCTCAGTGTGAAAAACACAGATCCAAGCTCCACAATCTGTATAACTTGGATTTTCCGACTCCTTCTTGCAAGATCACACCAAAGGATGATGAATTAGCCTCCAAATTGATCTCTTAGGTCTCTTTGCTATCTAGGGTTTTCACAGGGGAGTAGTGGCCGCAAATGACGGCCATAAGGGCCTTTAAATAGGGCTCAGGCCCTGAGATTTAGGGTTTCACTTTACAGCGCGGACTCGCCGAGTCCACTCATCGACTCGTCGAGTCCAGTCATTAATCCACACAAGAACTCGCGATCCTACTCGGCGAGTCTGAGCGTCTACTCCCCGAGTCCCTCCATAAAACTCAAGATAAAAATTAAAATAAGATACCTGGGAATCCGAATGTTACAATTCTCCCCCACTAGAATCAGACTTCGCCCACGAAGTCGCATTCTACAAACAGCTCTGGGTGTAGCATCCGCATCTCCGCCTCTGGTTCCCAAGTCAGCTCGGACCCTTTTCGATGCTGCCACTGAACCAGAACCAGTGGCATTTCCTTGTTTCTCAAAACCTTGATCTTCCGATCCACCACCGCTACTGGCCTCTCAACCTAATTCAAGCTCGCATCCACCTGAATATCCTCCAATAGTACCACCGCCGACTCGTCGGCTATGCACTTTCTCAACTGGGACACATGTAAGGTATCATGTATCTAACTCAACTCCGCAGGTAGCTCCAACCGGTATGCTACCCTGCCCACCCTCGTGGTCACCCTCCCAGTTTGCCCCTCTTCCTAAATCGAATCACTCCTTTCCAAGGAGACACTTTCAGGAGTACGAAGTCTCCGACCTGAAACTCGAGCTCGTATAGTCGCCTATCCGCGTAACTCTTCTGGCGACTCTAAGCTGTCAACAACCTCTGCCTGACCTGCTCTATCTGCTCTGTCGTCTGAAGCACTATCTCAGTGATGCCCATCACTCGTTGCCCTACCTCTCCCCAACATATGGGAGTCCGACACCTCCTCCCATACAACAACTCAAAGGGAGGCATACCAATGCTCTAATGGTGACTGTTGTTATAGGAAAACTCAGTCAACGGCAAATACATGTCCCAACTCCCCCCGAAGTCCAACACACATGCCCGAAGCATGTCCTCGAGCGTCTGGATCGTCCGCTCACTCTGTCCGTCCGTATGTGGGTGGTAAGCGATACTGAAATGCATCCTTATGCCCAACTCCTCGTGGAACTTCTTCCAGAACCTGGAAGTGAAACGTACATCCCGATCTGACAGAATCGAGATCGGCACTCCATGCCGCGATACCACCTCCCTCACATATAACTCTGCCAGCCTCTCAGCAGAAGAGCTCTCACTGATAGCAAGAAAATACGCGCTCTTCGTCAGCCGGTCAACGATCGCCCAAATTGCATCGACACCCCTCGCGGTCCTTCGCAATTTGGTGATGAAATCCATAGAAATCTGTTCCCACTTCCATTGGGGAACCTCAAGTGGCTGCAACTTCCCATGCGGACGCTAGTGCTCGACCTTAAGCCTACGACAGGTCAAGCACCTCTCAACAAACCATGCTACATCCCTCTTCATACAGGGCCACCAATAATCTTTCTTTAGATCCAAATACATCTTAGTGGCCCCGAGATGGATCAAGAATCTCGATCTATGCGCCTCCTCCATCAAGGTTGTGCGCGCCCCGCCTGCATACGACACCCAAATCTGACCCTGAATGGTCATAAGCTCGCGACTATCGGTAACGAACTCAGGTACCTGCCCAATCACCCGCTCTCTCTTACGGTTCTCCGGTCTCACGGCCTCTGCCTGGGCCTCTCGAATGGTGTCCATCACCGGAGTCATCACTGTCAACCGCATACAAATGTATCGAATCGGGGCACTCTCCGCCCTACGACTCAGGGCATCAGCTACAACATTATCTTTTCCCGGGTGGTACAGGATCTCACAATCGTAATCCTTTACCACGTCCAACCATCTCCTCTGGCGCATATTCAGATTGGGCTGATCCATCAAATCCTTCAAGCTCTTGTGGTCTGTGTATATGGTACCCCGAACCCCATACAAATAGTGACGCCAGATCTTGAGGGCGAACACCACTGCCCCTAACTCCAGATTGTGGGTGGGATACCTCGTCTCATGAGGCTTCAGCTGCCTCGATGCATACGTTATCACATGCCCCCTCTGCATAAGTACTGCACCCAACCCTGATATCGATGCGTCACAATACACCACAAAATCCTCCATCCCTTCCGGGAGGCTAACACCGGGGCTTCGCATAGTCTCTGGCGAAGTGTCTCAATTGAGGTCTGCTGCTCTAGACCCCATGAAAAAGCAACACCCTTCTGGGTCAACCTGCTGAGAGGCACGACGATCTTAGAGAAATCCCTGATAAATCTCCGATAATAGCCGACGAATCCTAGAAAACTCCTGATCTCGGTGGGTGATCTCGGCACCTCCCATCTCATAACTGCCTCAATCTTGGTCGGATCGACCAATATCCCATTCTGGTTAACGAGGTGCCCCAAGAACTAGACCTCTCGTAACCAAAAATCACACTTGGAGAATTTGGCGAAAAGCCTCTCCGACCTCAATACCCCAAGAATCTCTCTCAGATGCTCCTCGTGCTGCTCTCTAGATCTCGAATACACCAAAATATCATCAATGAACACGATCACCGACCGATCCAGCATCGGTCTACACACCCTGTTCATGAGATCCATGAACGCTGCCGGTGTATTGGTGAGCCCAAAAGGCATCGCCACGAACTCGTAATGCCCATAACAAGTTCTGAACGCCGTCTTCTAGATATATTCATCCCGCACTCTCATCTGATCATATCCCGACCTCAAGTCTATCTTGGAAAACCAAGACGCTCCCTGCAACTGATCGAACATCTCATCGATCCTCAGTAAAGGATAACGGTTCTTGACCGTCAACTTGTCCAACTCCCGGTAATCAATGCACATCCGGTGTGAACCATCCTTTTTCTTGACAAAAAGGATCGGTGCTCCCCAAGGGGAACTACTCGGTCTAATAAACCCCTTCCCCAGCAGCTCCTGAAGCTGCGAGGATAACTCCTGCATCTCTGGCGGCACAAGGCGATAAGTCGCCTTGGCGATAGGCGCTGCCCCCGGAACCAAATCGATACGGAACTCTACCTGCCTCTCGAGAGGCACACCCGGCAGCTCTTCGGGAAAAACATCCGGGAACTCGCGCACTATCGGAACCTCGTCAATCGAACTTGGCCACCCAGTGGCCATTCGTGTGTCCATCACATAGGCTACAAACCCGCTGCAGCCCTGCTGTAAACTTTGTCTTGCTCTGGAAGCCGAACAAAACGCTGACCCACATCGGGTACCCTCGCCATACACCGTAAGTACTCCCCCACTAGGGTCTCGTATCGTCACCAACTGACGCTCGCAGTCTATAACAACCCCAAATCGGCTCAACCAATCCATGCCCACTATGACACACATATCCCCTATTGCAATCGGGACCAGATCTATCGGGAACTCCACATCGAAGATCTCGAGTACACATCCTCGAATCACATCTGTAGCATACACCTCTCGCTCGTCAGCTATAGAAACTCGCAGAGGTCGACTCAGCGCCTCTCGTCGGATACTGATGTGCTGACTAAACGCTAAGGAAACAAGTGACCGACTCGCACCCGAGTCAAATAACACCAAAGCAGGTACAAAATTTATAAGAAAAGTACCTGCGCATATCATAATATAAGCACAACACCTCAAACTCAACATAAATAAATGAAAAAATACATACCAGCCACGACATCAGGCGTTGTGCGGACCTCCTCCGCTGTCAACTGGAAGGCTCTCCCGCGAGCCTTCGGTGCCTCGGCCTTCCCAGTCCGAACCTCAGTAGCTCGTACGGCGGCAGGGGCAGATCCCTGTTGTGCTCCCTGTGATGTCCCCCGCAGCTGCGGACACTCGGCCTTCCGATAGCCCGTCTGGTTGCAATGAAAGCAAACCATGAATCCCTTGGGGAAATCCTTGGCTATATGCCGCTCCCTGCCACATTTGTAGCAAGCACCCGATCGACAAACCCCCTCATGTCGCTTGCCGTACTTTCCGCAAGTGCGGCCCTTCTGGCCTCCAGATCTCGAATCGGTGGGCTTTGCCCGCTTGGCTGCCGGCTGAGACTGTGCCGGCCGCCGATCCATCCTCCGAGACCCGGCCTCCTCCCTGGCCTGAGTCTCCAACTCAATCTTCCTCTTCTGGGCATTTTCCTGGAGCCCGGTAAATGTCCGGTAAGTCGAGTTCGATACGAACTCCCGAATATCTCTCCTCAGAATGCCCAAGTACCGGCTCACGCGTGCCTGCTCAGTAGACACCTGCTCAGGGCAGAACATCTCCCTCTCATGAAACTTCCTGGTAACTACAGTAACAGAATCAGTACCCTGCTTGAGGGTCAAGAACTCCTGAACCAACCGTTCCCTCTCCACTGGGTGAACATACTCGTCTCTGAACATGGTGGTGAACCTCTCCCAAGTCACCTCTGAAATCTCTACAAGAGTGAAGCTCGCCGTCACGAACTTCCACCAGTCCTTTGCTCCCAAGCGAAGCTGGTTCAGCACGAACCGTACTATCAGATGCTCCGGACATGAACACGTGTAGAAGCATCCCTCAATATCAGAAATCCATCTCATCGCAGCGATCGGATCCTGCGTCCCGTCAAACTCTGGTGGCTTCGTGTTGCTGAACTCTCGAAACAACAACGAGTCACCTCCCTGAGGCCTGACAGCAGCCACAGCTGCAGTAGCTACAGCAGCCGCAGCCTCAGTCACCGCTGCGTACCGCTCATCATCAGTCTCAATCAATTTGGTCCTGATACACCCAAACATCTCCGGAATCTCGGCTCGAATCGCCGCTGCCACCTCATCGTGGATCATCTGACGAAGCTCCTCGTCACTCACGCCACTCGTCTCAGGTCTGTGGCGTGTCCCAACCGTGATGTCTCTGAAATGCAACATAATAATATCAGAGATTTGCTCGAGCATACTCGCACTCGATAACTCAACCCTACTTGTTCCCTAGTACCCTAAGGATTCTTACTTGGACTGCGCACTAATCCGGTGTCTTCAGTAGTACGGGCCCTATACTACCGTCCACACCGCATCAGTATTCACCCCAAGTCCTCCTCCTAGGATCCCAGATCACAAGTACTCTACATCTAGCTGGCATAGGCTACCCTTCGGTAGACCTCTCAAAAGCTCCTCACTGCTACCTACTCACTCTCAAGCATCACATAGCAGCATAAATCTTCCTAGACTAAGGCATCACAAATCAGGCCACTCTAGTCCTAATATGAATACCTATCATACTCTAACATGCATATCATATCATATCATATCTCATAATACATAATGTAAGGGTATTTTGGGAAATCACCGTTCGGGCGCTGGCTGATCGTACACACTGCTCCGTTCTGCCTTTCTCAAAATCTTTTACTCTCTTGGAAAAATTGTTTATTTTATTAAAAACTTCCCCAAATCCTCAGTTTGAGTTCAGATACATCCGAAGATGCACCCAAATCCCTCAAACCAAGGCTCTGATACCAACTTGTAACAACGTAAATTTTCAAAACAAATTTTTCATTTTTAAATCATATTTTCAATCACCAAAACAATATCAAACAACTGTATCCAATGTTATCATAACAACCAAATCCCAGAATCTCAAAAGATTTCAAATACATAAATCCTCTCAGTGTGTACGGATCATGCCGGCGCCTTCCCACGGTCCTCGCTAGTACCTGAAACACCCAACACAACAACTGTAAGCATAAATGCTTAGTGAGTTCCCCAAATACCACATACAACACATACGCCTTTCCAGGCCATAACTCTGTGGGACCTTCCGGTCTAAGTGTCTCAGGGGACTTCCGTCCCAAATCCCAGTAGACCTTCCGGTCCTACCCGTATCGACCTTCCGGTCCGTAACCTCCTGACCTTCCGGTCCATGTCCTCTTGACCTTCCGGTCCTTATCATACATAGCATACATAACACATACATATCACATATCACCATATAGTACATACATCTCATAGCATATAAGACCTTCTGGTCACACATAGGTACCCTTCCAGGTACAGTATAGTGAGAATACTCACCTCGGCTATCTCGGATAAACTCGCACACATATACACTGATCTAGCCTCCGCCTAAACACATAAACAATTATCTCAAATCAATAACGGCTCTCCAGGATAGACTAGTCTCTTCCATCTCCTCTAAGAATGCTAAAAGACCATTTTACCCTTCAAATGGTCCACAAGTCCAATTGTTGACCAAACCCTAAAAGTCAACAAAAGTCAACGGTCAAACTTTGACCAGACTCGTCGAGTGCACTCGTGTGACTCGGCGAGTCGATGCATGTCCTCTTCGCCCCTGGTCCTTACTCGACTCGCTGAGTTAATACTACGCTCAACGGGTTATCACAGGTCGCGAATCGCTGGGCAACCCGACTCGACTCGTCGAGTCCCTTATGGACTCGGCGAGTTCCTCACATTAAAACATTCAAATGATCTTTTGAGGTCAGATCTGCTTCACTAACCAGTAGATCTAACCTTCTAACACTCGAAAGTCACGTAAAGGTTCAAACTTTACGTTCATGCAATGCTTATAAGACCAAAAACGGAAAAATAACCTTTAAAATGGGGTTCTACTCTCAAGGCTCACATGAAACCTCATAAAGCTGGAAGCCTGGGACCTTTTGGACCTCTCAAGGTCCATATCTATCATCTATACCCAAAGGGACCTTATATGCTTCACAATCTAACTCAAAATTGTGCAAAGGAAACCCTAGATTCAAGGAATCTATCAAATACACGAAATGGGAAGGAACTTGTACCTCAAAACGTGAATCTCAGTGTTAACAACACAAATCCAAGCTCCACAATCGATCTAGCTTGGATTTTCCCACTCCTTCTTGCAAGATCACACCAAAGGATGAAGAATTAGCCTCCAAATTGCTCTCTAAGCTCTCTTTGCTCTCTAGGGTTTTCACAGGGGAGTAGTGGCCACAAATGACGGCCATAACGGCCTTTAAATAGGGCTCAGGCCCTGAGATTTAGGGTTTCACTTTACAGCACGGACTCGCCGAGTCCACTCATCGACTCGTCGAGTCCAGTCATTAATCCAGACAAGAACTCGTGATCCTACTCGGCGAGTCTGAGCGTCTACTCACCGAGTCCCTCCATAAAACTCAAGATAAAAATTAAAATAAGATACCTGTGAATCCGGATGTTACAATCGTGGCAAGGCAAAGGTGTGATCGTACAGCTCCTCACTTTTTATGACTTTGTTTCTGGGATAGTCTGATATGATACATTTTGAAACAAGTTTTGTAATGGTTAATAGATCTGAAATGTTTTTAAAAGTTTAAATTTGGCATGATTTTTATGGTTGTTACAAGTTGGTATCAGAGCCTTTGTTTGAGTGAATTGGAGGAACAGTCATGTGACTCCAGTCTCAAATCAAGGAAAAGATTTTCAAATGGTTTTCAAAATAAGTAAAGGAGGATGCAGGGTGTACTATCGGCCAAAGCCAGTAAGTTGACCCCAAAATACCATACAGTTATTTGATTATGTGATATGTTAGAACAACATGCTAGTGCTAGGCTAGGGATCTTCAGGAATTGCATGATAGAATTTCCCGATTACATGATGCCTGGTTGCCTAGGATTTTCCTTATATGAGATTGACATCATTACTGTAGTTGCTTAGTGTATGCATCACGGTCGTACATAACTAAGATCTTATAGCCTGAGAATGTTTTTTTGGCCTTATTTCCTGTTCTTGTTTGATGAAGGGCTTAGGGTAGGATCAAGTATTCGAAAGTCTATAGGGTCCAACGTTATGTATGACTAGCATACACTAGTGTTGCAGGGTTGGTGGAAGTTTCATAGGTGGGTGGGTTGTGTGAGACCGGTAGGTCAGTTGTGAGACGACTAGCATTCCTCTAGGAGTGAGGTTGGGCGACCACCATGATTATGTATATTGTTAGGGCGTTATGATTATACTCGAGACAAATATGTGTAGGTGTGGAAGGTAGTATGGGCCCGTACTACTGAAAGTACAAGACCTATACGCATAACAAGGAAGTCACAACCCCTAGGGTTTGGTTGAGAGTTGGTCACCTGTCATCATATAGGTTATTAGAGATCTTTCTGGTGTATTATCAAATGGGTCATCATATGGGTTATACGAGACGTCTTGAGACTGGATCCGGGTCAGGATCGGGAGTTGGCAGCCAGGATAGGCCAGTATTGTCAGTGGATCGTGTCAGTGAGATCATCCAGGAGATGGTGATCAAAGTTGTCCAGGGACAGTTTCCAGAGAGGTTCGGGTCTATTAGGACTGCAATGGTTGAGTATTCCGTCGAGCGCTATGCAGCCATTGCCGAGACGGTTGTCGCGGCAGCTATAGCAGCTGTAACAACGGCAAGGGAAGGAGCTGGTCGAGCTTTCCAGTACCGGGACTTGTTACTGGGACATATTCTGATGAGCACATGGCTATAGGTATCTGGGATCAGGAAGATGTTCCGTACTCGTTATATTTCTACGGGTTGACCGGGAGAGGATAACACGTGAGTTTCTAGATTTGAGGCTTGGGGGTTTTACTCGAGGCCGGAATGTGAATCGCGGGGACTCCGAAAAGGAGTGATGATTATATTCAGCTGGGGTTTTGTAGCTGGAAGTAGAATGGTTAATTGATGGATTGGAATGTCATTTTCCAGGGCAAGGATTGTGCCCTTTCAGTTTACGAGCTCGAAGGATTGAGCAGGCTTGTGACCCAGGATCAGGTTGTATTCCAGCTCGAGGTCAGTTGGTCGCTGGGATTGGCGACAGTAGTTCAGCGCTGGTGAACGCGGGTGAGTCGAGGTGGCATAAGTATCTTGTGAGATCCGATTCGCCTTGGATCTCTTGCATCTGACGGTAAGGATTGATTGTGCGATCTATTGCACTTTTGGGATTGAAGACTATGTCTTGGGAGTAGTTTATAGCCCGGTTTAGGGCAGAGGTTGTTTCAGTTACTGAAGTTTAGCTATGGACGATTGAGCTGGTGAGTGAGTCAGGGTGCGAAACTTGAATGAAATGATTTCTAGAGCGAGAGTGGGAGATTTGTTGGAGCACTTTGGGAAAGAAGGGTATTATATGGGAGGTCTGCGGACAGGGTCCCACAGGATGGTTATTTAGCATTGTCAGGATTTAGTGGTTTTAGTAACCGTTATTGATTGGCGGAGGAAGGCGCCAAGGGAAGCAACTCGTTGTTGAGACATTAGTTGGAGCATATATCTTGGGACTTCAAGATTTGTGAGTGGGATCATTCGAGCATTAAGGACTGTTAGTTTCCCGGGGATTCAGGAAGTGTTCATCTAGTTATTAAAAGTGTGTGGTCATTTGTGGTTGGCTAGTAAAGGAGTACTAGTTGGAAAGGTATGGTTGTCATCAGATCGATTGTTGGAAAGTGAGAAGGATTTGGAATTCTCAAAATTTCATGTATTGCGAAGACTTAGTTGAATCTAAGTGGGGGAGAATCGTCCCGGAATGCAAAAGCAAGATCGGTTTTGAAACTGGGATAGGTTTCACATCATTTTCAGGAAGGATGACAACCCTAGTGGTTGTTTGGTTTGAGTGTTGTGTGAGTTAGGAGTTCGGTAAAACTCCCCAGCATGTGGATCGCGTCTTCTCGGTGCTTGATACCAGAACTTTGGGAAATCAGGTTGGGATTCTAGCCATGAATTGAGTTTAGTTGTGTGTTAGTTCGAGTGCGTGTTCGACCAGTATGGAAAGTGTTGTAAGACTATGGGGGTAGCCGTAGCATTCACTAGCGATCAGTTAGTATGGGAAATATTGTAAGACTGTGGGGGTAACCGTAGCATTCACTAGCGATCAGTTAGTATGGGAAGTGTTGTAAAACTGCAGGGGGTAGCCGTAACATTCACCAGGTTGGCAGATAGTGTGAGAAGTGTTGTAAATTTGTGGGTGTAGCCGTAGTTCACAAGGTTACCAGATAGTGCTAAAGTGATGTAAGTCTGGGGGTGTAGCCACAGCATTCTCTAGGTTGGTAGATAGTATGAGCGTGTTGCTAGGATGCGGAAGGGACAGTAGTAACCACCAGTTGGAGTGTAGCAGTGAGGATATGGAAATCCACGGATTGGTTTATGGGTTTCCCCAGAGGGATTAGACCTGGTTAAGCCAGTGATAAGACTGTAGGAACGTGACTACAGTTATGAGACCAAGGAAACAATGGATTGCTGAAGGTTGCCTGTGATGTAAGGCTACCATTAGTCAAGTAGCAATCACTTTTAGCCATGGATTAGGTAACGATAGGATTCGACACATGGATCCGATCGGTTGGATCAGAAAGTTGTTAGAGTCGCAGTGGCATGATAACTTGTAGCAATTAGTTCCAGGGAAGGATTTCATTCGGAAGTCGTGTGAAGCAACTATGTGGGAGTCCTTTAGCTCCGCGACCGGGCCGGAACCCGGTATTTCAGATGACTGTTACTCGGTTGTGAAGAATCAGAGGATTTTGGATGAGATGCAAGGATAGGTCCTTGGATTTCAAGTTATGGGTTTGACCGAGTTATGTATATAATGGTATTCCAATCTAGGGTATTCCATCGTGAGGATAATCGGACCCTACGATTGAGTGGAACTGACGTGTTTGGTATTCCAACCCGAGGGTTGATTAGACCAAACATGTGCGTGATACGAGGGTATTCCATCCTAGGGATGACTGGACCCGTCGTAGGCATGCCTAGTATTCCAGCCCAAGGCTGATTGGGCCAGGTATCAGTATTTGTGCTTATGAGCCGGTTATTATATGTATGTGGTTCGGGAACTAAAGTGTCACACCCCGAAACCGGAATGGCGGAATCGTTCCGGGGTGGAGGACGTCATGTTTAGCATCACAACCAATGCATAACAGGAATCATAGCAACACAACCAATACAGTGGATACATATATGAGTAAAATTGTTTACATCAGTTTGAAACTTGTTTTAAATTCATCAAAAGTATGTAAAATATAAAAACATGACTCTTATTGCTCCGGCTCCTCTAAATCCAAGAAGTACCTATCTACTTATTCCCTGAGAATACAAGCAGTTTGAAAGAATATCAGCATAAAGCTGGTGAGTTCATAAGCATTTAGTTTTTGGTGGAAAAATGTTCTTTGATCCTTTTGAAAAGTGTTCCTCAAGAAAATCCTATATTTTCTTATGAAAAGCGTGTTTGAAAACCCATTCCATCCATGACTTCCAGATTCATACAAGATATGTACAATCCAAGGAGCTATGGAATGAATATGAATATCCATTAGTTACCTGTTAAACAATCTGTTTATGAAAAGCCGAGTTATACCGGGAAAATCCTATATTCTCCCTAAAGTTGATCAATGATTATCCGTTCTAAACTGAGGTGTACAAGTATCTACCATACTTATATCGATAAACGTAGTTTTCTTTTAAAAACCCTGGTTACTCCCAGTGAGGTATATTAGCCTTATTACATAAATAAAACTAAATAAAAGAAAACGTGGTGAACTAAATCCTGAAGGCATTGCTAATACCCTCCAGTAATAATTTGGTTATTACTTTGAGGTTAGTTCACTTGACCCATTATTACAAAAGTAAATCTTCGTTATCTATATTGTGAGTTTTATTACCATACTTGACTGGACCTGGCACATAACGGGGCCGGTATCCTTTATGAATTTATCACCCGTAGACCTGCCGGTCCGACTGTAGCTAGCAGCAACGTGCGGGATTGTCAGTCCCATATAAATCTATACACAATAGTCACGCTCTCCCTGCAAGAGATTCTGGTCACAAGTGCTAGTCCTACGCTCTGATTCTGTGGGAGTGTTACCAAGGACGTGTCTCCAACTTAGACTAACAAATTTACAAGTAATAATATAGAAAATCCTTTTGTGATTAACATGAATCCTTTATAAAATGATACATTTTACTACATGATTCATAAGTTCATTGCTCTAGTTTTGAAAACTGTTTCTACGAGTTGATTTCTTAATCGTTTGGTAAACCTGTTTTCCGCGTTAAAAGCATACTGAAAATATAATTATCTTAAACAAAATAATATACTTTGAACACAAGTTTCCTTGTAATTTTCCTTATATTCCCCCCCTGAAAACATGAAAAACTCGGAAAAAAACGTAGGGGTATTAACTCACCTCGGCTAAGTGGTTTGAAGGAAGGATCGATACAGAATTCTGGATGTGTAAGTGAAGCCTTGAACATGATTTGATCCTAATTAACATGTAATGACACATAAAGGAGTCAAATGAAGGTATTTCACCACTAGATGTGATGGAGAACCACTCTAGGGACTTGGAACTACTTGCACTAAGTGTTAGAACCTTAAAGGATTGCATGAGGGAGGTGTATGGCCACCTTAAAGGTGTGTGCGGCCATGGGTGTGCGTCCGGACACTCATGTTAGAAAGTGTATTTGAGGTGTTTCAAGGTCCATACTTGCATCCATGAAGTGTTTTAGGTGTATACTCAATTTTCGTGCAAGTTAAGGGTCCTAGAAGTGGGTTTGCGGACCTAGGATGAGTTTGTGGTCGCACACGGGAGTGTGCTGCCGCACACAAGGAGTGTGCTACCGTACAAGGGTGTGTGCAGCCGTACACATGTGTGTGCGGTCGTACACCCTACATGATGATGTCCAAAATGCCAATTCTAAGGTGTAGCAAAGCTAGGGTCATGTCTAACTCGAATATGGAAGTATAACTGTCACTTTGGAGGGTATTTTAAGAGTGTGCGGCGACCTTATAGGGGTGTGCGGCCGTACTAACTTCCAAACACGAAGAACATGACGAATATTGCACACTTAAGGCTTAGATAGAGTGGTCTTCAAGCACAACAAGCTAAGGGATGGATTACTCACGATTTTGAAGCTTTAGAGGGTTTGTGGTTGAAGAAGCTTGAGAGAAATGGAGTGGTGTGTTGCCAAGGTGTTAAAGGAATGAAAGGAAAGGGGTCTACCCTTTATATAAAGGTGGGTGTGCTACCTAGAAGTGAGTGTGCGGCCAAAAGGTGAGTGTGCGGCCGCACACCCATGTGTACGGCTGTACACTCCCCCTAAGGGTGTGTATGGCACGGTTTTGTCACCCTACGGCTTGCTGACTCATTCCTAACCTCAACCTTGGCTATACTCAAGCTTAGAACGCTTAAATGGACCCTTAAACAGTACAAGAAGTCAATAGAACAAGTTTAACATTGATTTTATTGACTAAGTGTACAAGATAAAAGTTTCGGGTTGTCACATCATCCCCCTTGGATTACAAATCATGGACTAGGAAAGAGATGAGGGTACTTCTGCTTCATTTAATCCTCGCGCTCCCAAGTGAATTCAGGTCCCCGCTTGGCCTTCCAGCGAATCTTCACTATCGGGATGCGGCTCTGCTTCGTGCGTTTGACCTCTCGGTCCATGATTTCGACAGGTTCTTCCACAAAACGTAGACTTTCGTCTATCTCGATCTCCTCGAGGGGAATTACAGGTGTCTCATCGGACATACACTTCTTTAGGTTCGACACGTGGAAGACAGGATGGACGTTGCTGAGTTCTCGTGGTAACTGGAGTTTGTATGCTACGGGGCCGATCCTAGAAAGGATCTCGAATGGTCCAATGTACCTTGGATTTAGCTTTCCACGCTTTCCGAAACATATCATGCCTTTCCAGGGTGAAACCTTCAGAAGGACACGGTCACCAACCTGGAATTCCAAGGGTTTCTGTCTCTTATCGGCGTAGCTCTTTTGTCTATCTCGTGAGGCTTTCAGTCGTTCTTGGATTTGTACGATCTTTTCAGTCGTCTCTCGGATGATTTCAGGACCAGTGAGAGTGTCGTCGGGGACTTGACCCTTGGCTAGCTGCGTGTCACCCACTTCAGTCCAGCACATAGGGGATCTGCACTTGAGGCCATAGAGGGCTTCAAACGGCGCAACCTTGATGCTGGTATGGTAGCTGTTGTTGTAGGAAAATTCAACCAAAGGAAGATGAGTGTCCCATGATGTGCCGAAGTCGATGACGTAGGATCTTAACATATCTTCCAATGTCTGAATTGTTCTCTCACTCTGTCCATCTGTCTGAGGATGATAAGTTGTGCTCATATCCAACTTAGTTCCAAGAGTGTTCTGCAGCGATTGCTAGAATCTCGAGGTAAACCTGCTATCTCGGTCGGAGATAATGGATACAGGTACCCCATGGAGGCGAACTATTTCTCGAAGGTATATTCGTGTGAGTCTCTCCATCTTGAAGTTTTCTTTGATTGGCAGGAAGTGGGCGGATTTGGTCAACCGATCAACAATTAACCAGATGGCGTCGTGCCCACTCGGAGATCTGGGTAACTTGGTGATAAAATCCATGGTGATCATTTCCCACTTCCACTCAGGTATTTCCGGCTGCTGAAGCAAACCTGAGGGCTTTTGATATTCTACTTTCACCTTGGAACAAGTCAAACACTTGCCCACGAAGGTAGCAATTTCTGCTTTCATGTTCGGCCACCAATAGAGTTGTTTGAGATCCATATACATTTTATCTGAACCTGGGTGAACGGAGTATCTAGACTTGTGAGCCTCATCCATGACAACCTCCCTGTACCCGCCATACTTTGGGGTCTAGATCTGGTTCATGAAATGGTAAACTCCGTCTCCCTTGATCTCGAAGTTCTTGTCCATTCCTCGCATCGCTTCATCTGCCAGGTTCTCTGGTTTCAAGGCTTCCAGCTGAGCCTCTCTGATCTGCGCGGACAGATGGGAATGGATGGTCATTGTTAGTGCCTTCACCTTACGCCCTGAATACTCCTTTCGACTGAGGGCATCCGCTACCACATTGGCCTTGTCGGGATGGTAGCAAATTTCGCACTCGTAGTCATTGAGTAGCTCTACCCATCGTCGTTGTCTCATGTTTAACTCCTTCTGATCAAAGATATGTTGTAAGATTTTATGGTCGGTGAAGATAGTGCACTTGGTTCCGTAGAGATAGTGTCTCCAGATCTTTAACGCAAAGACCACTGCTCCCAACTCTAGATCATGAGTTGTGTAATTGAATTCGTGTGTTTTCAACTGCCTTGAAGCATAGGCGATAACCTTTCCTCGTTTCATGAGCACACAGCCTAGGCGCTGATTGGATGCGTCACAGTAGACAACGAAGTCTTCTGTCCCTTCGGGGAGGGACAAGATTGGTGCGTTACATAAGGCCTGCTTCAATGTTTGAAACCCTGTGTCTTGCTTGCCTCCCCAACTAAAGGTTACACCTTTCTGTGTCAGGGTAGTTAAAGGCTTAGCGATTCTGGAGAAGTTCTGGATGAACCTGTGATAATAACCCGCGAGACCCAAGAATTGCCAGATTCCTGTGGGTGTCTTTGGTGCAGACCAATTCTCAATCGCTTTGATTTTGGAAGGGTCCACGTGTATGCCTTCCTTGCTAACCACATGACCAAGGAAAGTTACGTTCGTGATCCAGAACTCACACTTTGATAATTTTGCATATAGCTTCTCCGCTCTTAATGTTTCGAGCACCTGCCTCAAGTGTTGTTTATGATCGTTCTCGCTCTGCGAATAGACAAGTATATCGTCGATGAACACGATCATGAACTTGTCCAGGAAAGGGCGGCACACCCAATTCATCAGATCCATGAATAATGTCGGTGCGTTGGTCAGACCAAAGTGAATTACTACAAACTCGTAGTGACCATAGCGACTTTGGAACGCTGTCTTGGGCACATCATTCTCGTGAACTCGCAACTGATGGTACCCTGATCTTAGATCTATCTTCGAAAAGTAACTGGCTCCCTGAGGTTGATGGAAGAGGTCGTCGATTCTGGGTAAGGGATATCGGTTCTTGATGGTCAGCTTGTTCAGTTCTAGGTAGTCAATGCACATCCGGAAGGTTCCGTCTTTCTTCTTCACGAATAAGATCGGAGCTCCCCAGGGTGAGGAACTCGGCCTTATGAATCCTTTGCTGATCAGCTCATTGAGCTGGCTGGATAACTCTTGCATTTCCGCTAGCGCTAAACGGTAAGGAGACTTAGCTACAGGAGTAGCTCCGGGGACTAAGTCGATACGAAACTCAACTTGACGCTCGGGAGGAATTCCTGGGAGATCTTCGGGGAAGACATCAGGAAAGTTGCAGACTTCGGGGATGCTCTCGAGGTCTTTAACCTTTTGTGTCTCATCAACAACATGAGCTAGAAACCTATGGCACTCCATCCGCAGATATTTCTGGACTTTGATGCATGAAATGATATGAAGGTTCGAACTAGGATTATCACCGTAAATCATGAGAGCTTCACTAGAGGGAAAGTTGAGACGGATCGCTTTCTCAAAGCAAAGGATATCAGCACGATTGGGGCTTAACCAATCCATGCCGATAATGACATCGAAACTCTTAATGGATACAGGCATAAGATCGATGGTAAAGGAATGATTGTCTAAGGTAAGAGTACATCCTATGAATATGTCGTTCGTGCTCTCTTTCTTTCCGTTAGCCATCTCGACGGTGAATGTTTCAGTTAAAGGTTGAGATTTACATTTGATTAGATGTTTGAATGCATGACTAACAAAACTCCTTTCCGCACCAGAATCGAAAAGAATGCATGCATAAGAGTTGTCAAGGAGGAACGTACCCATAACAACGGTAGGATCAGTGACCGCTTCCTCCTGGCCCATTGCCAGCACCCTCCCTACATTTCCACCTGTTGTTGCCTTAGTACAATCTCTCTTGAAGTGCCCAACCTCTCCACAGCCATAATAGGCTTGACCAGCACCCGCTCCAGGAGACTGATTGGTTGGTTGGACTGGTCCTTTGCAGAATCGGGCTGTGTGTCCCTTCCTTCCACAGCTGGTGCACGACATCTCCCGGCACTGTCCCTGATGATGGTAGTTGAACTTGTTGCACAGAAGTAGTTTTCCAGCATAGCGACTGGGGTTCGTTCGAGTAACGGGAAGTGCTGCAGGAGTAATAGCAGCGTGGACTGCCACTGTTTGTTGTTTCTTGGAGGGCTCCTGAGAAGACTGGCCCTTGCGTTTGTTCCAAAAAAATTTCTTCTTCCCACCACTCTCCTTTTGTGGCTCGGCGACCACTGCTGCCTCATCTAGATCGACTCCATGATCGATCAGAGTCTGCGCCAGATCCTGGGCGCTTTCAAATGTAGTCGGTCTAGCGGCCAAGACATTTCCTTTGGTTGGGGCCGTCATTCCCCAGATGTACCTCTCCATTTTCTTGCTTTCCGGGGTAACCATTCCCAGACAGAGGAGAGCCAGATCACAGAATCTAGCGTTGTAGGCAGCGATGTTAGTACCCTTCATCTTCATGTTCCAGAGTTCGTGCTCCAACTTTTGCACCTCGCCCCTCGGGCAGTATTCCGCAAACATGAGTTCCTTCAGTCTTTCCTAACCCATGGCATTAGCCAGTGGCAGGGTTAGGGTTTTGACTTGACCATTCCACCAGGTCAAAGCTCTGTCAGTGAAGGTGCAGGCGGCAAACTTCATCTTCTTGGCTTCGGAACTAGCACAAATTTCGAAGATGGATTCGATCTTCTCAAACCATCGAGTCAGGGCGATAACACCTCCATTTCTGTCGAAGGGATTGGGTTTTGCGGTCATGAAGTCCTTGTAGGAACACTCCTTTTGATGTCCTTTACTTCCGTCTGGTCGTTGGGGGTCGGTTCCACCTCCAGCCCCACCAGATTTCACTTGTGCCATTGCTGCAGTAACAGCGGCGGTAACTGCTGCCTGGAACATGGCATGATCGAATTGTGGAGGTGGCGGTGGCAGGGTGTCGTCGTTCCTTCTGATGGGTCTTCTTCGGGGAGGCATCTTGTTCTAGAATAATCAGGAAGAAGAGGATGATAAGTCCCCTAAATTTAAATCAAGATATATGAAACAAGATATATCTCATCCTGATAATAAAAGTGTTCTACCAAGCGATAAGCAAAGAAAGGTTACTAACGCAAGTAAGTTATCGCTTAAGAAAGAAGAGGTAGCAACACTTGGAATCTATATATTAAATTTGGCTCTAGCTAAAATACTCCTATAGTATTTTATGTTGAATATATTTGTTCTTGGTAAGTTTTAGGCTTGCTGCAACACCACAATCACTCCCAAGCACATGTTGGTCATGTCTCGAATGAATATAGTTGATCAGGCTATATTGATCCTAGGCATGATTACATAACTGCCTAGGTTTAACCGCGATGTCCAACATCCAAATACTTTTGTTTTGTTCTACTTATGACACTGATTCCTGTACCTAGGTATACTTGTATACTTTTTATAAAGATACTTATACTGTTGAAAGTATATTTTTAGTTTTAGAGCACTTAGGCCCTTAGTATTTATAGTTGTATACCATGTAAGGTTCGGTATACTTAGTTCGCTATAAACAAGGGCTCTGATACCAATCTGTCCCACCCCGTGTAACATCCCGAAATTCAGGAACAACTATTTAACCCTTCTTTTTTGTCAAGTTGTCAAGATTAGCCCTTGAGTGGAAATTGTAGCAAATGAGTACGCTGCGCGTACTCATGCGCTTATTTTGGACGCGGACTCGCCTAGGTATGCTGGGCGTACCCAGGGTTATGCTGGGCGTAGTTGGACCAGGTGCAAAACCCTAATTGTGGCTTGAGGGCTATAAAAGGAATGAGATGGTCTTCTCCCCAGCCACCATCCCTCAGAGAGAAACCCTAGAAGAGCAACTTTATCGTTCTAAAGCTAGTGTGTGTGTTCTTGAGCAAGAAATTGCCTTTGTGTGTTAGTAAAGAAGAAGAGGAGGTTCTTGTGGAGGCTAGAAGTTGGAGTACAAACTTGGATCTGAGTTCTACAGAGGGAGGAGCTTCACTTGGAGGTATAAAGCTCAAAGCTTTCCTTGTTATTTTTGATTTGTGCTTTATGGACCATTTCTAGGGTTAAAGTCCCAAAGGTGGAGACTTTATGAGCATAAAGGACTCCATGGACCTAGATCTGTCCCATTTCAGTGATATTTGTGTTATAGATCCATAAAGTTTCCATCTTGGTCGTTGATATGAGGTCATGCTTGAATTATGAGCTTTCTAGAGTTGGGAAATGGAATGTTATGGGTGTTGGTGACTTGTCCAGCCATGCAAAGGCTTAAAGTCACCAACTTTATGGATTAAGAGGCTTAGAAATGGTCAGATCTAAAAGTTGGACGTGGGTCTTAACTGTTTAAGACCTCAAGAGCTAAGGAGTCTGACACTGGGAGTTACGCTGGGCGTAATCCAAGTACGTGCGGCGTAGGGGGTCGCATTCCCCATTTCTGTGAGGTCGCCGGATACGCCCAGCGTACAGGCTTGGTACGCGCAGCGTAACCCGGAGAGTTGACTTTTGTTGAGTTTTAGGGTTTGGTCAACAATTGGACTTTTGGGACCATTGAGGGGTAAAATGGTCTTTTAACCTTCTTAGAGGACATAGGAAGGGATTAGTCTAGCCTTGAGAGTTGTTAATGATTTGAAATAATTACTTTATGTGATTAGGCGGGGCTAGGTCGTTGTTTCGAGATTCAGGGATATCGAGTACGTGAGTTACTAGACATCACACGAGGTGAGTCTTCTCACTATACTGTACCTGGAAGGGTACTTATGTGTGACCGGAAGGTCTTGTATGCTATGATGTATGTGCTATATGCGGTTATGTGATATGTAGATGCTATGTATGATTATATATGATATGGACCGGAAGGTCAAGAGGTTACGGACCGAAAGGTCGATATGGGTAGGACCGGAAGGTCTACCGGGATTTGGGACGGGAGTCCCCTGAGACACATGGATCGGAAGATCCTACAGAGTTGTGGCCTGGAAAGGTGTATGTGTGGCATGTGGTATTTTGGGGAACTCACTAAGCATTTATGCTTACAGTTGTTATGATATGTGTTTCAGGTACTAGCGAGGACTGTGGGAAGGCGCCGACATGATCCGTACACACTTATGGAATTTATGTTATTGAGATTCTGGGACATGTTTTTGTTATGACACAGTGACACATTATGTTTTGTGATTATCATGTGAATGAAAGTATGATTTAAAAATGAAAAATTGTTTTGAAAATTTTCGTTGTTACAAGATGGTATTAGAGCCTTGGTTTGAGGGATTCGGGTGCATCTTCGGATGGATTTGAACTCAAACTGAGGAATTGAGAAAGTTTTTCATAAAATAAACAATTTTTCTAAAAGTGTAAAAGATTTTGAGAAAGGCAGAAGGAAGCAGTGTGTACGATCAGCCAGCGCCTGAACGGTGATTTCCCAAAATACCCTTACATTACGTGTTATGAGACATGTTATGTTATGATATGCATGCTTGAGTTGGCTAGGTATTCATATTAGTACTAGAGTGGCCTAATTTTTGGATGCCTTAGCCTAGGAAGATTTTTGCTGCTATGTGATGCTTGAGAGTGAGTAGATAGCAGTGAGGAGCTTATAAGAGGTCTACCGAAGGGTAGCCTATGCCAGCGAGATGTAGGGTACTTGTGATCTGGGATCCATGGAGGAGGACTTAGAGTGAATGCTGATGCGGTGTGGACGGTAGTATAGGGCCCGTACTACAACTTAGACTAACAAATTTACAACAGTGACGATCTCCCTGCAAGAGATTCTGGTCACAAGTGCTAGTCCTACACTCTGATTCTGTGGGAGTGTTACCAAGGACGTGTCTCCAACTTAGACTAACAAATTTACAAGTAAAAATATTAAAAATCCTTTTGTCATTAACATGAATCCTTTATAAAATGATACATTTTACTACATGATTCATAAGTTCATTGCTCTAGTTTTGAAAACTGTTTCTACGAGATGATTTCTTAATCATTTGGTAAAACTGTTTTCCGCGTTAAAAGCATACTGAAAATATAATTATCTTAAACAAAATAATATACATTGAGCACAAGTTTCCTTCTACATTTTCTTGTATTCCCCCCCCCCTGAAAACATGAAAAACTCGGAAAAAGCGTAGGGGTATGAACTCACCTCGGGTAAGTGGTTTGAAGGAAGGATCGATACGGAAAGCTGGATGTTCAAGTGAAGCCTTGAACATGATTTGATCCTAATTAACACGTAATGACACATAAAGGAGTCAAATGAAGGTATTTCACCACTAGATGTGATGGAGAACCACTCTAGGGACTTGGAACTACTTGCACTAAGTGTTAGGACCTTAAAGGATTGCATGAGGGAGGTGTATGGCCACCTTAAAGGTGGGTGCGGCCATGGGTGTGCGGCCCAAGGGGTGTGCGGCAGGACACTCATGTCAGAAAGTGTCTTTGAGGTGTTTCAAGGTCCATACTTGCATCCATCAAGTGTTCTAGGTCTATACTCAATTGTAGTGCAAGTTAAGGGTCCTAGAAGTGGGTTTGCGGCCCTAGGATGAGTGTGTGGTCGCACACGGGAGTGTGCTGCCTTGGGGTGTGTGCGGCCGTACACAGGTGTGTACGGTCGTACACCCTATATGATGATGTCAAAAATGCCAATTCTAAGGTGTAGCAAAGCTAGGGTCATGTCCAACTCGAATATGGAAGTCAGACTCTCACTTTGGAGGGTATTTTAAGAGTGTGCGGCCACCTTATGGGGGTGTCCGGCCGCACTCACTTCCAAACACGCAGAACATGGCGAATATTATGTTGGATATAGTGTCTAAGTCCATAACTTTATTTGGTATGTACTTGACCCGACCCGGCATGGTCCATTTGGGTTGCATGGCATTGCAATACTTGGATAAACTAGATGAGAGAACAAGGCACTTATGGTTATTAATATATTATAAGTTCTAATATATTAATAATAGTATTATTTAATTAGTATTGATCAAGTATTAATCTAGTATTAATTTGGTGATCAAAGTGAGACTAATTAAATATATAGGGTTGATTATGACAATCATCAATTCTTTTCTGGTGGATTAATGATCCATGGTTTATGGGTTTGGTTATAACCATATGGAGCTCCATGGATAGTCCATGGGAGTTACAAACCCATGGGTCATGAGAAATCAAGAATCATGACAATTAAGGGCATTCATGTGTAAACCCTAATTGTGACAACACTGTAAAAGGAACCCTATGGCTAGCAAAATCGTGACCTAGTGTTACTAGAGAGGGCATAACCGATTTTGAGTGCTAGAAGTATTCTCTCAAGTTATTCCAAGTCTTGTGGTGTTGTGTGAAGCATTTGAGGCACAACATTTGGGGTGCTAGGCTCACAAAGTCTTGAAGGAATCCAAGCAACAACAAGGTATGTATTTCTACTAGTTTTATGTTCTATGTAATCCCCATGCCATGCTAGTTAGGAAATAACCTTGAAAAAGTAAATTTGCATGTATATAGAGAAAACATAGATTCAAGGTTATTAGGGTTGCATGTACACTTAGGAAGTGTTAGAATGCTCAAAAACCCATCAGTGGTATCCGAGCCTAGGATTGTTTTCTGTATACTTGATGCAAAACTGCTTAAAAATCGAAAATTTTGCACTCTGACGACTGGACTCGCCGAGTCCATGGGGAGGACTCGCCGAGTCCATGAACAAATTCATCCTACTCGACGAGTAGAATTATGCACTCGGCGAGTAGGAGCGTGCTGGGCAGTTTTTTCGAGTTTTGTTGCTGGAAATGGATTAAGATCATTATCCCAATCTGTTTTGGACTTGTAAAATCTATTTTTCAAAATGATAATGATTATGTTAAACCATTTTACATGACTTTTATCAATTTTCAAGTATTGTATATGTTTATATGATTTTCTTGAAATTGCTTGACATGAATTTGTGTTCATATGAGTTTAGAAGATCATAGGAATTATGTGTGTTTAATTCATGATCTTAATGGCTATGATGGTGTCCATAACTTGTCCTCAAGTTATGGATAACCAAAAGTCACTTCTTTTAATTATGATTAAAGAACTAAAGAGGTTTCATAAAATGAAGAGTCTTCATTTTTATGAACCATTAAAACTCATAAGTTACAAATTGAAGAGACTTGGAATAGTTTCAAATCTTGCCCTCAAGTTTTGGAATTTGAAAAGTCTTACACTTTAGTACTTTAATTCCAAATTAAACCTTACATTTTTAAAAAGTTTAAAAATCAACACTTATACTATTATTATAATTTTATTATATATATATGTATAAGAATATGTCATTCTTACCGTTAGTAGGCCTCATTCACGAAGCCGGTCTATAAGGGGGGTATAAGGTTGTTGCCTATAAAATGGTGACTTAATGGGTGTCCACTCTCACCCACCGCTTCCTTGATCGGTGGAGGGTCGTTAGCCGAACGGGTAGGATACGACTTTAAATACTTGTTAAAAGTATAATGAATTATAAAGTAATTATACATTATAAATTCCCAATCTTAGTTACTTTAGGAAAATGTGAAATTGGTGCTAGCCCATAAAATTACACTTTGTACCTTACCAAGTCGTTAGTGGAGCGTGTGTGGTTAACCGGCACACTAACATGGACTAGTAAGAGTGGCAAAGGGTAACTTGACTTTATTATAGATCGGTGGAGCGTGTGTGGTTAACCGGCACATCGATTTGGTAATATTGTTGAGGGTACCAAGTCAATTTGTATGGTTATTCACACCTTGTTTGTGATCCTCGGCATCCCAGTCACAAACTTGAGAGGGCACAATCGAGATTCAAACATGCCATTGAAAAGTTCAATGTATCTCAAAACATCTAGGAGTTTCAAAACCAATAAAACCTAATAATAAAATATTTCGTTCTTATGGTGGAAATTGGTAAATCGTCATTTACCTACCTTCAAATATTTTATAGTATGGATTACGGCATCCCTCTTCCAACTATAAATAGTTTGTTGGATCCTAGCCTTAATATTTCATTTGGGTGAATTATTAAGGATTCCTAATCTAATTAAACTTGTCCTTCTTTCCTTTCAGATGTCTTCCAACAATGCTTCTGGCTCAAACCCAACAGGCTCCTTTTCCCTTATGAACTTGTGTGGTAAGGTCATCTTTGATGGATCCAATTTCAATGAGTGGATCAGAAACATCAGAATGATTACCCGCTATGAGGACAAAGAATATGTCCTCGATAAGGAGCTTAAGGTTGTGAATGAAGCCACTGCTAGTCCTGAAGAGTTTGCGGAGTTTGTTGCACATGAAAAGGATGCTACTAAAGTAGCATGCATCATGATGGCCACCATGACTCCTGAACTTCAAAAATCCTATGAAGATTTCTACCCCTATGAGATGCACCTGGATCTGATGGAAAGGTACCATCAGAGCGCGCGTCAGGAGAGGTATGAAATCATCTCCTCTATGATAACCGCAAGGATGAAGGATGGTGAACCCATCACTGGTCACTTGCAGAAGATGCAAAGGTTCGTTGACCGGTTGCTGAAGCTAAATGTTGACTTTCCTGAGGAAATGGCGATTGACATCATTATCCATTCCTTACCTCCAAGTTATGATCAGTTTCGTATGACTTATCATATG
This sequence comes from Lactuca virosa, assembly GCF_052849685.1. NCBI lineage: Eukaryota > Viridiplantae > Streptophyta > Magnoliopsida > Asterales > Asteraceae > Lactuca > Lactuca virosa. The sequence continues at coordinate 331,066,842 of NC_136426.1, read as the reverse complement.
AACAAGGAGGAAGTCACACTTAGCAAACTTCAAGGACTCTTAAGGACAGCTGAAAATGGCCTTAAGGGTAAAGCGGTTGCTACTTCTACTCCTTCAACAGCCCCTGTTCTGGCTATTGGGCAGGGAAAGGGTAAGAAGAGGAAAAACCCTTCGAAGGGTACCAAGGGTAAGACTCTTGATGGTTCCTCTTCAAGTGGGACAAAGAAAGGTCCCATTACTCCTTCTTCAAACCCAAAGGAAGCACAGTGTTTCTATTGCAAAGATAAGGGACACTTCAAGCGAAGCTGCCCTAAATATTTGCAAGATGTAAAGGATGGGAAGGTTAAACCCACCCATGCAGGTATTTACACAATATTGTCTAATAACTCATCTAATGCTAATTCTTGGGTGCTTGATACAGGTTGTGGTATTCACATCTGTACTGATTTGCAGGCACTAAGAAGAAGTGAGCAGGTGGAGCACGGGAAGATAAACTTAGTCATGGGCAACAGGAAAGCATCACCTGTTACCAAGATAGGAGTTTATTCTTTATTGCTTAATAATGGGTTAATGTTAGATTTGAATAAGTGTTGTTACTCACCCGAAATGGCGAGAAATATTATTTCTTTTCATGGCTTGTACAAACAAGGTTTTTCATTTTCATTTGATAATAAAAATGGTGCTATTAATGTTTATTACAATGATGTATTTTACTTTAAAGCATTACCTTGTGATGGTGTATATGAAGCCGTGAATGTTGTAGACAATCTAGGAAATAATGTGTTGTATATTGATTCTTCAGATAGCTTGGATAAAGCATCCTTGTGGCATTGTCGTCTTGGACATGTTAACAAGAAGCGCATAGGCCAACTCCAAAAGGCTGGAGTCTTGGAATCATTTGACCTCAAGTAAGATGATAGTTGCGAGTCTTGTTTACTTGGAAAAATGACAAAGTCACCCTTCACAGGTACTTGTCATAGGGGTGAAGGTTTGTTGGACCTTGTACACACGGATGTGTGTGGGCCCTTCAGAGTTGCTACAAGGGATGCTAATCGCTATTATGTGACTTTCACTGATGAATACAGTAGATATGGATATATTTACTTAATCAAGCATAATTCAGAAACCTTTGAAAAGTTCAAAGAGTTTAAGCAGGAAGTGGAGAATCAATTGTGCAGGAACATCAAGATGCTCCGATCCGATCGGGGAGGAGAGTATCTTAGCATTGAGTTCCTTGACTATCTTAAGGAATGTGGGATTGTCTCACAATTGACACCTCCCAGAACACCACAGTTGAATGGTGTAGCTGAGAGGCGCAATCGAACCTTGTTGGATATGGTTCGTTCCATGATGAGTCGAGCTTCGTCACCAATCTCTTTCTGGGGGTATGCCTTAGAGACTGCCGCCCATATCCTTAATCTAGTCTCTACTAAAAAGGTTGCCAAAACACCTCACGAGATGTGGACTGGGAAAGTTCCCAATTTGGACCACATCAAAATTTGGGGTTGTGAAGCTTTCGTGAGGCGTGAGACTCATGATAAGCTTGAACCTCGAAGTGAGAGGTGTATTTTCATCGGCTACCCACAGAGATCCTTTGGTTACCTCTTCTACAGACCCAGTGATAATGTGGTCTTTATAGCAAGAAGAGGAGTCTTTCGTGAGAGAGAATTCATAAGACAAGGGGAAAGTGGGAGGCAAATTGACCTTGAAGAGCTTCAAGAGTCAAGTGGTGAAGGAACCTCAAATGCTATCGACCAACCTGAGGACGAAACTCCTGTTGATCCGATAGATGAGTCTGTACCTCCAAGACGTTCCACTAGGGTGAGGAACACACCTGATTTTTATTATGGTTATCACATCACCACTGAAGGTGATACATTTATTAGTGATAGTACACTAATAGATTTGGATGAACCTAATAATTACAGGGAAGCCATGGCAGGCCCTGAGTCTGCTAAATGGAAGGAGGCTATGGACAGCGAGATTCAGTCCATGTATGACAATCAAGTTTGGAACTTGGTTGACAATGTACCAGGTCGTAAGACAGTTGGGTGCAAATGGATCTTCAAGAAGAAGACCAACATGGATGGGAAGGGACATACTTACAAAGCGCGACTAGTTGCGAAGGGCTTTACTCAAACTCCGGGAGTTGACTATGATGAGACCTTCTCACCAGTAGCTAAGAGTAAGTCTATTAGAGTATTGTTAGCCATAGTTGCATTTCATGATTATGAAATATGGCAAATGGATGTCAAAACCGCTTTCCTTAATGGAAAGTTGGTTGAGGATGTTTACATGGCTCAACCAGAGGGTTTTGTCGATACAAGATACCCTAATAGAGTGTGTAATCTTGATAAATCCATTTATGGATTGAAACAAGCATCTCGTAGATGGAATCTTTGCTTTGATGAGAAAGTCAAAGAGTTTGGCTTTTCTAGGAGTGAGGATGAGTCTTGTGTGTATGTCAGGGCTAGTGGGAGCATAGTTAGCTTCTTGGTGTTGTATGTGGATGACATACTTCTCATAGGAAACGACGTCCTAACCTTGCAGGAGGTTAAGTCCTTGCTTGGGAAGTGCTTCGCTATGAAGGACCTTGGGGAAGCTGCCAATATCCTAGGGATAAGGATATTGAGAGATAGGAGTAAGAGACTAATTGGACTTAGTCAGAGTACTTATGTGGATAAGGTACTGAAGAGGTTCAGTATGCAAGATTCCAAGAAAGGATAATTACCAATCTAGAGTAATGCCAAGCTAAGTAAGACTCAGAGTCCGAGTACAGAGGCTGAGATAGCTGAGATGAGTCATATACCATATGCTTCCGCTGTGGGCTCGATCATGTACGCTATGACTTGTACTCGCCCTGATGTGGCCTTTGCTTTGAGCATGGTCAGTAATATCAAGGGAACCCTGGCAAGGCACACTGGACAGCGGTAAAGAACATTCTCAAGTATCTGCGGAGGACTAAGGACTGGGTCCTTACCCTCGGAGGCAGTGATGACTTGAGAGTGGAAGGATATAGCGATGATAGCTTCCAGACTGATAGGGATAATTTCCGCTCTCAGTCAGGCTGGGTCTTTATCCTAAATAGAGGGGCAATTACTTGGAAAAGTTCCAAGCAGGAGACAGTAGCTGATTCTACTTGTGAATCAGAGTACATAGCAGCAAGTGAAGTAGCTAAGGAGGCGATATGGCTAAAAAACTTCATCGGAGACCTTGGAGTTGTACCAGCTATAAAGGAGCCAATGGAAATTTTCTGTGACAGCGAAAGTGCGGTTGCTTTGGCTAAGGAACCGAGAGATCACGGGAGATCTAGGCACATTGACAGAAAATACCATTTCATCAGACATCGAATAGAAGAAGGACTCCTCGTGGCTAAGAGGGTATCATCAGATGAGAACCCGGCAGATCCCCTCACGAAGGGACTGAGCAGGGTTAAGCATTTACAGCATGCGAGGCGCATTGGGCTGAAGGATGATACTAGTTTCAATAATTAGATTCCTGAAACTTGTAAAATGTAATTGACATTTGATGATAAATAAAAGTTGTTATTTATTTATGAGTAAGGTGTTACTATCTTGTGTTGATTGTTTACTATGTTTCAATTTTGCATGTTTTTACTTCCAGAATAATTATGTTATTATTCAAACCATCCACAGTCAGTCAAACTTTGGAAGTAAGTATTGATTTAAGACTGTCATGAATTTGGCTTGTATGATTTGTCTAAAAGTGCTTTGGACAATGCAATGGTTGCTACAACATTCATGAGTACTCATAAGGGCTGAGTATTGGATCCAACCCACGCTCACTTGCATCACTTCATGGAATTTATCTCGAGTGATCGTGAGACGGTAATATCATATAAATCTTCAAACCTAGAGATATGAGTTGTTGACTATGAGTTGGTAACTCGATGTCATAAAACGTGCCTTTGTGAATAATTCAACAAGTAGTTAGTACAAGCATATCAGTCGAAGTTTATCTGTTCCTTCTAGAAATAGAAGCGATATCTGGGCCCCTCGATGATTTGGTTTTGACCTATGTACCGGGCCCGGTCAGAACCTAATTGATGTGTTCAATTTAGTTCTATGTCGAAACAAATCAGAGATCGAGAAACAAATGCTGGACAATAAGTAAGACCATGTTCCATGTGTTTGTCCGGCTGATATCATGAGAATAGAGGATTATATGATCACTTATCTTAAATGGCGTATCATCATCATCTCAGTTCCGAGAGACTTTGAAAGAGCTACGATTGCTAGTCGGATTTTGAAGTCATATTTGCAAATATAGTTATTAGACTTATCCAAGTGGGAGACTGTTGGATATAGTGTCTAAGTCCATAACTTTATTTGGTATGTACTTGACCCGACCAGGCATGGTCAATTTGGGTTGCATGGCATTGCAATACTTGGATAGACTAGATGATAGAATAAGGCACTTATGGTTATTAATATATTATAAGTTCTAATATATTAATAATAGTATTATTTAATTAGTATTGATCAAGTATTAATCTAGTATTAATTTGGTGATCAAAGTGAGACTAATTAAATATATAGGGTTGATTATGACAATCATCAATTCTTTTATGGTGGATTAATGATCCATGGTTTATGGGTTTGGTTATAACCATATGGAGCACCATGGATAGTCCATGGGAGTTACAAACCCATGGGTCATGAGAAATCAAGAGTCATGACAATTAAGGGCATTCATGTGTAAACCCTAATTATGACAACACTATAAAAGGAAGCCTATGGCTAGCAAAATCGTGACCTAGTGTTACTAGAGAGGGCATAACCGATTTTGAGTGCTAGAAGTATTCTCTCAAGTTATTCCAAGTCTTGTGGTGTTGTGTGAAGCATTTGAGGCACAACATTTGGGGTGCTAGGCTCACAAAGTCTTGAAGGAATCCAAGCAACAACAAGGTATGTATTTCTACTAGTTTTATGTTCTATGTAATCCCCATGCCATGCTAGTTACGAAATAACCTTGAAAAAGGAAATTTGCATGTATATAGAGAAAACATAGATTCAAGGTTATTAGGGTTGCATGTACACTTAGGAAGTGTTAGAATGCTCAAAAACCCATCATATTACACACTTAAGGCTTAGATAAAGTGGTCTTCAAGCATAACAAGCTAAGGGATGGATTACTCACGTTTTCGAAGCTTTGGAGGGTTTGTTGTTGAAGAAGCTTGAGAGCAATGGAGTGGTGTGCTGGCAAGGTGTTAAAGGAATGAAAGGAAAGGGGTCTACCCTTTATATAAGGGTGGGTGTGCTGCCTAGAAGTGAGTGTGCGGCCAAGAGGTGAGTGTGCGGCCGCACACCAATGTGTACGGTCGTACACTCCCCCTAAGGGTGTGTATGGCCCGGTTTTGTCACCCTACGGCTTGCTGACTCATTCCTAACCTCAACCTTGGCTATACACAAGCTTAGAATGCTTAAATGGAACCTTAAACAGTACAAGAAGTCAGCAGAAGAAGTTTAACATTGATTGAATTGACTAAGTGTACAGGATAAAAGTTCCGGGTTGTCACATAAAGGATCATAGTTTGCAGTGTAGGATTTGTGATTCTATTTTCTGGTGGGAACCTCAGGTTATCAGAAGTTGAGTAGCCATTTAGGAGTTAAGTGCAATGCATTCGACAAAGATCCAATGTGTGCAGTCTGTCAGGGAGCCAGACCATCTCGAGAGTTCAGATTACAGATTGAGTAAATGTGATCATATTGCAAGGGATTCGTTTATTTTCAGGTTTTAGAACCCTGCGAGGGTTGGTTACGGTTGTCGTGCAAAGGCTAGGGTTATGCTCGGGATTGTAGTCCAAGTTGTTTGGCATGTAAGGAATGAGAATAAACGATTTCGAGGACGAAATCAAATTTAAGTGGGGGAGAGTTGTAACATCCCATTTAAAATATAATAATTAAATAATAAACCCGGAACCCCGACAAGTAATTTTTATTATTGTTTTATATTATTATTGTCCAAAATTAATTAACAATTAGTGGGTTGTTGGTTTCGTGAAGCCAAATGACAAGAATGGAATCTCCAGGGGTTAAAATGTAATTTCGGGATTTATTTTGAAAAGAAATTATGGAAGCAGGGGTCAACAAGTAAATATTGGACTCATTTTGTAAGGATTGTAGAAGGTAGGGTGGAAATGGTAATTTTTGGATCGAAATTGAAAGAAGAAGGGTAAGGAGGGACTAATGTTGTCATTATGGGATAAAACTTAAGGAGTCGGGTATATAGCCTCACTACCGTCAAACCCTAACCCTAAACCATTCATGTTCCAGCCGTCACCTCTCCCCCTTATGCCTCCCATTACCGGCCGCCACCTTCTCCTCTACAACTTCCGGCGCCGCACCACCTTGTGACTCCCCAACTGCCACTTCATCTAGTTTTTCCGATCAGCGAATGGCCAAGAATGACCGCAGGACTGCCGCCACCCTTATACCCCCTCTCCAGCCACCGTCGTTGGCCACTGTCGGGAAGAAAGAAACTCTTGGGTGTTGGTCTATGTTACTGCTCCCGGCGACGGATCTCCTCTCATCTCTTCTCCTCTCCGTTCTGCTTGCTGATACGTCGCCACCACCGCTCGAGCGGCTGCCCTCCGCCGCTAGTTCCTTCGCGGTTTGATTGACGTGGCCGTCGTCGCCACGTTGTTGCTCCACGGTGGCCGGTACTCTCCACCATGGTTAGTTCGGGTGTGTGTGTGTGTTTCAGTCGTGTCTCACAAGCTTGAGGGTCTCGGATTACTGCTGCCGGAAAACCAAGGAAAAACCACCATGGCTGCCGGCCATGGTGGCTGCCGCCATGTACAGCCGCCTGCCGCCACAAGGTGGGTATGTGTGTGTGTAATTTTATTGTTGTGTGTGTATGTGTTTAGCTTAGTGTATGTGTGTGTACGGTTATTGGTTATCGTGTTGTAATATTGTATTGATCGGAATAATAAAAAGGAAATCCGTCACCACCACCGTTAGGTGGTTGCCGCCGCCGTGAGCCGCCGTTGACCACCACTACCCGAGGTGGTAGTTGGTGGTGCCACACTAGCAAAACCATAATTGACCTAATAAAACCCTTGTTGAGAGAAAAACTTGAGACACTTGAACAAACGTTAGAACAAGTATAGTTGTGGAATAGTTTATCTCAAAGGATCTAAAAGCTCAACAATAATAATAAGTTAACGAGTTAGATAGTTAGAGAGTTAGTTGTGGAAATGTAAGGAAACAAAAATGACAGCAGATGATATATCAAGTATACACATAAGTTAATTCATAACATGGAATGCATTCAGACCACGTTAGTAAGTGAGATCAAACTTAGTGATTAAGTGATGAATGACTTGATCCGAAGAGTAATAGTATTCAGTAAGGATCTAGTGAATTTTGATAGTAAGGAAAGATTTAATTTGTGTAATCAGATAGAGATGAGAGATAGATTTGATAGCATAGAAGTTGCACTAGATTATAGAAGCGTTTTTTAATGAGAAAGATTGAGCTCTTTATATAGAGACTCATGGATTACATTGGATCAAATCTCTAAGAGTAGCTATGCAAGGCATACTGGACAATAGAGAGTATTACAACAAAAGTAGATAAAGTAAAGTAATCGTCTAAGTAAGAATGAATGATTGCGGTTGATGATGACTTCGGGTGAGGTTGCTGATGAAAATCTGATTGTGGAATCTTGAGGGATGCGGTAGCTGAAGTTCAAGAGGGTCCCTTTTATGATTCAACAATTTCCCCCTAAGTGACCTCTTTAACTTCTCTTCAGTTATCAAGTTTTAAGAACTTGATCAGAATCCACGAAAACTTTCTGATATTTTCCAACCATGTGATCCTTCTTAAAATTTCGAACTTGACTTCGGCAGTCGTGTGTTTTGATATTTCAACTGCGGTTCGACAGATTTCAAGTTGCTTCCTTGTAAGACGATTCATGGCAGTCATAGGAATGAAGTATTTGATTTTATCGACTTTCCTTTTGAAAATGACTCCGAGCTCAGGGAAGTTTGTTGCACCTATGGATCTTTCTTGATAACCTTCAGTAGGCATCGGTTCAGGATCAAGTGGTGGTAGATCGAACTTTTTACCAATTGTGGGGTAGATGTCTGCATCTATCTTTGCAAAGTCACAAACGGTTTCCCTCAGAAATGTGCTTGCCCTTTCAAGTGCTATTTTCATTTTCGGATACTTCTCGCTTTTGTTTTTAAACACCTTTGCTATCAGGAAGACTTCTTCTGGATTCATACATGGGAAGTCAGCTTGGGTGCGGACATAGTCCTGATTCCTTCTTGTAAGCGTGTACTGAATGAAGTTAGCTTTCATGAATTTTCGGGGCTTAGAGCTCTTGACTGCGGATGGTCTATCATTAGACCAGATTTTCTCTATGGAAGAAGCATGTTTGGCATAGAAACGGTTAAGTCTTTCGAATTCCATAGGCAGGCTCTTGTGATCGGGTAGGCTACGGTCAAATTGCTCAAATACAGTGAAGTATTTAGCATTTGGGGAGATTGGAACATCCCAGTAGCCATCAGAAGGGGGTTCAGCTTAGGTAAGGTAAGGTTTGTAGTCATCATCCAGCAGTCTTCGGTGGGGATTGATCCAGGAATTGATTAAGGATTCATCCATAGTGAAGTCGAGTCCGTTCTCTCTCTCCAGATGAGTTCAGCAAACTTGGCTGCTTTCCAATCTGCTTTCTTTTGTTTCGTAGTGGGAGAGTCGTCGGAGTGTTCGAATGACATATTGGATGCAAGATTCTTGAAGTGGGGAGGAGTCTCCGATCGCTCAGAAGAACTTTCTTGAATGATTTTGTGTTGTGGTGGAGACTGATGTGGTGGGGTCTGATGAGGTGGTGTTTGATGCGGTGGTGTTTGATGCGGAGATGGTTGCCGTGAGGGAATTTTTTCAGTTATGATGCGGGGGCTCCTTTGGTGAGAGATGATGTTTGAGTGATGGTCTTCATCACTTCCCCCTCTTGAGGAATGCAACACCGGAGCATCCTCAAGGCATTGTTTGAGACCATAAACTTTGGCACACACCTCCTGGAATTGAGCTTTCAGAGTATCAGCCAGTTGCTGATTGTCTGGGATGGCGGTGTTGAAGAGTAGTCGATGAATCTCCTTTGTCAGTTGAAGAATCTCCGGGCCATGAAGATTTGACGATAAAGATCGTTGAAGTCTGTTGATTGTGGATTGAAGGACTGAGATGGTGGACTCATAAGCAGTGTGAGTCTCTGCTATCAGCTTGTGGGAGTGAGTTGATTGGTCCGCAATGGCATTTTGTAAGTCTTCCTTGAGTGCGGATACCTCAGACATGAGGCGCTCCGCAGCAGCCATGAATTGTTTGTGATCAGCCTGGCGACTTGTATCTAGGGATCTGATTCCCATTTCAACTTTCATGGAAATGCATTCAGTAGCCAATCTTTCACGGGTTTCCAGTCTTTTAATTCTTTCAATTAAGGACTGCGGTCCTAGAACGTCTTCAGGTTGCGGTTGAGTGGGCTTGACTACAACTAGGATCTGGTCTACTTTGGCTTGTAGACTCAGAAACTCTTTCCTGGACACAGCCATCTTCTTTTTCTTCTTTTTCTCTTTTGGCTTGGAGGTTGAATGGTGAGAGCCACTAGATTCTTCTTCTTCATCAAACATCATCAAATCATCATCAGAAGGGTTAGGCTTGTTTACCTCATTGAGATCGACATCGTCGAATCCGAAGGTAGGTGCAGAGCTAACTTCGATTGCGGTTCCCTATTCTTGAGAATCTCGAACAGTTGGAGTTGGAGTTGGAGGGAGCTTAGATGTACCTTCACCACCATGAGTGGACTGAGTGTTGCGGATCGTCTCAACCATTTCGGTCATCCACTCTTGTACTTTCAGAATGGTGGCTATGGTATTAGCATTGTTGATTGCGTCCGCCCAGTACTTGGCTATGGATTGGATCTCCTGTTGTTTCTGTTGAAGTTGCTTGATTTGCTGATCCTTCCTTGCTTGAAATGTCCTACGGAAAGCGGCATATTTCTTGACATCGGAGTAAGATACCGGAGTGTAATGTAACCATGAGTCATTCGCCTCATCACCGTCAAATCCTGGGAAACGCACCGAGGTGTCCCTCGGGTCCGCGGATCCTTGCACATTGGTGCTCACCGTGCCTAAACCACCTATAAAAGATGTCAGCAGAGTAGGATTTCCTGAGCTTCCTCGGTCTCCTTGACCAGTGGTCAAGTCTGGCCTCGGCTCAGTTCTGGCAAAGGCAGAAGAATCACCTTGCGGTTGGGAAGGTGTTTGCAGTGTTTGGGTGATAGACAAAAGTATGGAGTTCAACTCCTCAGGGGAAAAGAAGTGTAGACGGGAAGCCCTGGAGACCTTAGGGCGAGAACTAGTTCCATCCCCTTTGGAGTGAGCTGGGGGTGAGTCTCCACGTTGAGATGAAACAGACTCACTTTCTGTGTCTAAGTGGAATTTGATTGTGGTATTGAATGGGTATGCGGCCACCCCAAGGACAACCGGAGCCTTTTAAGAGGCTTCAGTATTAGTCCGGTCACGCATTTGGTCTGTGGGATTGGTTTTTCTTTTCTTATGGATGGAGATGGGTTGTGCATCCTCATCAGAATCACTCACAGAGGAAGAGTGAGGTTGATGTTCGGATGATTCTTCATCTGAGGGCACAGTTTGTAGGATCTTTCTTTTCTTTGAGGGTTCAGCTTGTTTGGGAGTATCTTTCTTCTTTGGAGTTCTTTGTTTCTTGGAGACGTTGCGGGGGCCTTGATGGGCTGAGGCTAACTTCTTTCGTCTTTGTGATAAATTGGATAGAGTGGTGGAGGATGGGACTGCGGTACTACCAGGAGTGGTGAGTGCGGTTGTGGCTTATAGAGGCAGGGTAGAAAGGTATGGGCTAATACCTTCCGTAGCCTCTATATGGTCTGTGACTTCAGGGGTTACAAGACCAAGGGAAGATAGAATGTGGACTGGTAGTCGTTTGATGGGTCCAAAAATAGATTGATCAGTAGAGGGATTGTACCTTTTCAGATCTTTGGTGATGAAGAGATTGGTGTCGTTGCCCATGCTAACTCCTGCATCCGCATGAAGATCTGAGATGCAAAGAGACCGAAACCTAGCAATAGTGAGTTCGGTAGGGTTTCTCTTGGACTCTCTTTGGGAATGTACTGCAAGAAGTCATCCCATAGTATCTGACCGTAATTGACATCATGGCCAGTGAAGATACTCCATACCAGCTCCAGTAGCTTGAGAACCATATTATCAGTGCCTCCGGTTTGGCCTGGCAGACTGAGGATGACAAAGTGGCAAACGAATTGCCACACCGCAGGCAGCTGATTTTTCTTGAACTCGCCTATTCCTTTGATTTTCTTCTGGTTACCCATCTGGTATAGAGTAGAGAGAATGTCCGCCATGCTTGGAGTAAAAACCTTGGTGGAAGGATGAACAAGCAGATTGATGGCATTGAGAAATTTTTCTTTGTTCAGAATGAACAAAGAATCATTCACCAAATTGAGATGCACCTCTTGTAAATTCTCGAGGGGTCGATATGAAGAAAAGGCACATTTGAATAAAGTTGAAAGAGGAACCACATCTGTAAATGAATCGAAGGGGCGAAATAGAGGGTGATTGTTCAGGAACTTGATCATTAGCTTGATCGGAGCATTATAGGAGGAATGCTCTTCAAACACAGCCCTAAAATTGCTTGAGGCAATCGTTGGTATTTGGTTCCTTGTTGCAGAGTCTGAACCAGTAGGGTTTGCTGAGGCAGAAGCCTTGGACTGTTTCTTTGAAATGTTGGATTTCACCATTGTTGAGAAGTTGAAGAAAGTTGCAGAAACAGAGTGCAAGAAAGATGGAGAGTAAGTTCGATTGTTCAGAAAGCGTAAACCTTGCTTGGGGAAGAAGAAGGGGTTTTATAGTGGTGGAATGGGAACGGTAATTGTTTTTTACCCTAGGTGAAATTAGATAAGGTAACAAACGTTTGGGTGTTTTCTTCGATTGGGAGATGAAATCTCAGCCACAGATTAATAAAAGGTTTAATCTATTTTTTTGATTTTCAAAAAAAGGGTTGGCATTTAATGAAGTGTCAGTCAAAAAATGTCACGTCTGAAGAACGTGTGGTGAGGATGAGTTTAATCTATTGTGAAAAGGGGAAGGTGTAACAGATTGGACGTGTTGGGGGTATAGGAAGGGACAGCTTAAAATGATTTGTTTATGGAAAAACATTCTTTCTGTCATCATACCTAAAATAGGCCAGACACAAGGTTTATTCAAAAAGGGAAATGGGACAGTTACACAAAGAATGTTTTTTTAAATGATTTTCATATTTAATGAAGGATCATTAAATAGGACACCATGAATCAAGAATTAATGAAACAGTTGATAAAACAATCAATGTGGTTGCAGATTGAGATTTCATTGCAGACGGAAAATTTGTCATTGCGAATGGACGGTTTGTCATTGCGGATGGATGGTTGAATGACTGTAGTAGAAGAACTGAGGAGAATACTTGAACAAAAATTAGTAACAACAAACAATAAGGACCATTGAGAGATAAATATGATATATGGTTGCGGTACATAGACTGCGGTGCACAGGATATACTAAAACCATCTATCATAAGTAACTTCAGTTAGGACCGCAACGGAGACCAAGGATGGTCTGCAGTACCTATCAATTCAAAAAGAATTGTGGGTCCGGATTCATCATTCCTAACATTTGTAAGAAACTGTTGAGTTTTGTAGAGTCAAGTGCCTTTGTGAATACATCAGCAATCTCTTCATGAGTATGGACAAAAATTAGTTCAATGTTACCTTTTAGGATGTGGTCTTTGATGAAGTGATACCGTAGTTCAATATGCTTTGTCTTGGAGTGCTGAATTGGATTGTGAGAAATCCCTATAGCACTTTCAGAGTCACAGTAAATTGGTATCCGCAGCATTCTGTATCCGTAGCCCATGAGTTCTGTTTTCATCCATAAGACTTGTGAACAACAGCTGGCTGCGGCCATATATTCAGCTTCTGCGGTAGACAATGATACACAACTTTGTTTCCTTGATGACCAGCTAACGAGTCTTCACCCAGAAATTGACATCCACCGGAGGTAGTTTTTCGATCTAGTCTGCATCCGGCATGATCTGCATCAGTAAATGCATGTAGGCTGAAGTCATTCCCTGCGGGGTACCATAAGCCAAGAGTCTTGCTACCCTTTAAGTATCTTAGAATTTGCTTGGCTGCGGTCATATGTGACATTTTTGGTTCAGCCTGGTACATTGCGCATACACCTGTTGCAAAAACAATATCTGGTCGGCTTGCGGTGAGGTACATCAATGAGCCAATGATTCCTCTATAAGTCTTTTGATCCACTGATTCAACGAAGGGATTAGCAGATATCTTATATCCGAAGGCCATGGGGACCTTAGCCGGAGAACAGTTGTCCATTGAATATTTCTTTAACAATTCAGTGGTGTATTTCTCCTGATGAATGAATATCTCTTAAGGAACTTGTTTCACTTGAAGTCCTAGAAAGAAGTTAATCTCTCTATTCATGCTCATTTGGAACTTCTTGGTCATGAGCTTAGCGAATTCATTCACCATCTTTTGATCAGTTGATCCGAAGATGATATCATCCACATATATTTGTACAAGCATAAGGTGATCAGCATTTGCTTTTCTAAATAAAGTGGGATCAATCAATCCTCTTTTGTATCCGGACGAGAAAAGAAATTCAGAGAGAGTCTCGTACCATGCTCTTGGGGCTTGCTTTAGACCGTAGACTGCTTTTTCAAGCTTGTAAAAGTGGTCTGGGAATTCAAGACTTTCAAAGCCCGGAGGTTGCTAAAGATAAACCTCCTCTTTTAATTCACCGTTGAGAAAAGCACTTTTCACATCCATTTGATGAACCTTGATGTTTTTGTGAGCTGCGTATGCTAAGAAGATTCAGATGGCTTCCATCCGTGCTACCGGAGCATACCTTTCATCATAGTCAATACCTTCAAGTTGACTATATCCCTTGGCAACTAGCCTTGCCTTGTTTCTGACGACCGCACCGGATTCATCCAACTTATTCTTGTACACCCATCTAGTACCAACAATGGTGTGACCTTGCGGCTTCGTAACGAGCTGCCATACTTTGTTTCTTTTGAATTCTTCTAGCTCTTCTTGCATTGCGGATATCCAGTCTGGTTCTAGTAATGCTTCTTTGATTGTTCGGGGCTCGATCGAGGACATAAACACTGCGTAGTGACAATGATCAGATAAATCCTTGGAAGATCGGGTTTGAATACCTGCGGATGGTTGCCAATGATTTGACCTGGTGGGTGGTCCTTCGTCCATATGTGTAGATGGGGTTGCAGATGATCAGCAGCTGCGGTTGAGGGAATGTCTTCAATATCGGAAGACTATGCGGTTGGAGATGGCAGTTCCCCTGGACTTGAGAACATCCTGCTGAATTGTCTTGAACTGGAAAGGTGGGATCAGAGTTTTCTTGGGCAGATGGTGAAGGTTCCCCCTGGGGTGCAGACGGGAGTTCCTCTTGAACCTGAAAAGGTTCCCCCTGGATTGCGGATGGGAGTGTGATAATCCTCGAGTCTGTTCTTGTGTCAATGTTCTCTATGATTTCATCATCCGAGTCCGAAGAAACGTTTGATGGTAGAAAGTCTCTGCGGATAGGGATTGGAGCTGCATCTTCTAGTACTGGAACCTCGATGATTATTGTATGGTCCGGAGTTGAGTTTTCCCCCTCAACTGGCGAGGTGGAAGTATTTAGTGATACCTCATCGGACGGTGTAGGACCAGATACGTCAGCATGCTGCTGTTGAGCTTCCGGGGACACAAGAACTTCGGATAACTTGGCTGTTTCTACAGGGTCAAATATATCATCATAGTTTACTTCAACTAGGTTGAGTGGACCCAAAGAAGCAGGAATATCACTTTCTAGGATTTCTGTGGTTTCGGTTGATGGAGCGGTGTTGCGGATGTGATAGTCATCAAATTTCACATCGAAGCTTTCAATTATCAGCCTTGTGCGTCTAATGAGAACCCTATAAGCAACTTTGTTAGTGGAGGAGCCAAGGAAGATGCCTTCATCAGACTTCAGTGCAAATTTGTTGAGTTGGTCTTTGTTTCTTATTACGAAACATCTACACCCAAATATTTGAAAGAATCAGACATTTGGCTTACAGTTGTTGAGGCCTTCATATGGTGTTTTGCTGAGACGTTTTCCCACAATGCTTCGGTTCTGAACAAAACAGGCTGTGGCCACTGCTTTGGCCCAGAAGTAGAGAGGAAGGTGTGCGAAGTTGAGCATAGATCTAGCAGGTTCTACTAGAGTGCGGTTCCTTCGCTCTACTACCCCATTTTGTTGTAGTGTGAAAAGAGCTGAGAAGTTGTGAGTGATGCCCTTTGAAACCAAGAAACTATTTAGGAGATGATTAGTAAACTCGGTTCCATTATCACTTCTGATACGTCGCACTGGTAGTTTGATTTGAAGTTCAATTTCCTTGATGAAATTGATCACGATCTGCGGAGTTTCTGATTTGAGTCTTAAGAAAAAGACCCAGGTGAACCGTGTGAAGTCATCAACTATAACCAGTATATATTTCCTATGGTGAAGACTGGCTACGGTAGACGGACCGCAGAGATCAATGTGCAATAGTTCCAATGGTTCAGAAATTGAGGAGTCAATCACCATGGGGTGACTTGCTTTGGATTGCTTTCCACATTAACATGCAGGACAGAGAGTATCATTGCGGAACTTGAGGATTGGAAGACCACTGACTAGTTCTCCGGTGACCAAATTGTTGATGTATCTGAAGTTGAGATGAGCTAACTTGCGGTGCCATAGCCAGCTGACTTCGGATACTGCTTTGGATAGGAAGCATAACTGCGGTTTGCCTATGATCAGAGATACATCCAGAGGATACATAGTACCTTCGGATCGGGACTTGATCAGACACGTGCTCCTATCACTTGTCATTACATAGCAAAAATGGTCATCAAATTCAACTCGATGGCCTGCCTTACATAGTTGACCAACACTGATGAGATTGTGTTTAAGGCTTTCTACATAAGCAACCTTTTGAATAGAGAAGTTTCCTGTAGTAAGAACACCATAACCTCGGATAATCCCATTCGCATTGTTGCCGAATGCGACATTTCCACCGTTGCAAGTTGGCCTGAAATCCCGAAGGTATTCTAACCTTCTGGTCATGTGCAAGGAGCAGGAACTGTCAATTAACCATTCTTCTTCTTGTTCCTCCTTGCACAAAGCCTAAGAATTACACGGTTAGTTTAGGCATCCAAACTAGTTTGGATCCTAGGCCAAAAGCTGAATTTCTAAATGATGCATGAACCGAGGTTGCAGGGACTGGTTTCGTATCAACTTTTAATCCTAGTCCTGGGTGTTTGTGAGTTTTTGGAGTGTTGCGTTTTTTTGGAAAAGTTACGAGGTGTCTGAAACGGATTAGATTTGACATGAGATGAACCATTTTGACAACTACACGGACATTGATATGCTGAAATTTTTTCTTTTGTTCTGACACTTGATTTGGTCAACGGTCTAAAGGATGAAGTAGACTTGTGACCGGTCCGAGGTTGGTAAAATCTGACATTGGTGTTGTTGGAATTTGAAAAAGTTTGTTTCGACAGAGATTTAGCACGTGTAGAGTCTTTGGACCTTTTTATTGGATTTGATAAAATGCCCTTCCACTTGTTAAAATTTTGATGTGATTTTAAAAGTATTGGAGTGGGTAAGATACCCTTCCATTTTGGATCATCTGAGGAATAGATTTGAAAACCATTGCTTCGAAAAGACCTTACACCTTTTTGGGTTGTGTCAGATGATTTAGGAATGACTGTTGAAACTGTACATTCCTTTTTGCTTGTTTTCTTGATGGGAGAGTTTTTTGAAAAATAGTGAGAGAAAACAAACTTTTATGGACTCTTAGATTTTGGAAATCTGATATGTCTTTTGTTTTTAGAAATGTTTTGTCGATTTGTGCCTCGGGATCGAATTTCGTCTTTGAAAGCCTTTTTTGCTAAAGTTTTTGGAGATCCGCAGTCATTAGTGTTCAGATGCGGTTTCCTGGAAGCCTTTGAAAATTTTTGAAAACGAGGACTTGATTCATCCGAACTCGAAGATTCAGGATTTTGAGAGCATTGACCCACTTCAAAGTTCTCTATGGGTAATTCATGATGAATTGGCTGAAGAGTCACAAAACCTTTTATTGAGGACTGCGGTAGGGATGATTTGACTACCGCAGAGTAAGTCTGAGTTGGGACTTCAGTGGGACTTTTGTGGGACTTTTGTGGTTTATGACTACAGTGAGAGACACTGCGGTCTGAGGGCAGAGATGGAAAGTCCTGTGAGACTTCGGAACTCTCTATGAAAATTTCTTCATTAACAACTGATGTGGTCTGAGAATTTGGATAGATTGTCCCACAGATAGGAGTTTGATCACTTGTGTGACCCGAAACCTCAGGCACGATTTCGTCTGTGACACAGTTATTACTTAGATTATGAAGTCTACCGAAGTGTGTTCTGATATCTTCGGGAAAGGTCTTTTCATTGACTGGGAAATGAAATTCTTGGTCCGGAGGGACATACAGTCGATCTTTGTTAAACCGGAGTGAGGAATCCTTTGCGGTAGGATATCCATTGGACCAACCCCAATTGTATGTATTGTCCACGGTTCCATTATTCACCAAATTTTCGATAGCTTCACTTTCATCGAACAATTTTTCTATTAAAAGATTTAAGCG
Source organism: Lactuca virosa (assembly GCF_052849685.1). Taxonomy (NCBI): domain Eukaryota; kingdom Viridiplantae; phylum Streptophyta; class Magnoliopsida; order Asterales; family Asteraceae; genus Lactuca; species Lactuca virosa. The sequence continues at coordinate 331,049,106 of NC_136426.1, read as the reverse complement.
TACAATCTCACTCTGAGCTAAATCTCTTTGGTTCAAAGCTATCTCTAGTTGTGTTTCACTCAACATTCTTGCATCTTTTTCTAACTCTAAGTCCTTTTCTAACATAGCCATTTTGAGTCTTTTGTTGTCCAGTCGTCCTCTTACATGAAACATCTCTTGGGACGCTATGTTCTTCTCATCTAAGGCTTTGTTATAGTCTGTAAGAACGGCAACACATGTGTCATTAAGGTTGTCAATGAAGGGTTAACAGTCATGCATGTTATAGTTTAGAGTTTGAATCATGAGTTTTACCTGTTCGACGATGCTTAGAGTTCCATCATTTGCCATGTAGCAGTAGTTCTTTTCCAGCTTTGTAGACCCAACATCATTCGCAGTTACCAACATGCAGATTTTGCCTTTTCCTTTGACATTGTTGAAGGCTTCCTCTTCATCTCCGGATGACCAAACTTGATGGTCTCTTTTGACATGGGCTACGTGTGCCCTAGCCTTTTCTTTTTCTTCCAATTCTTGATCCATTCTAAGGTAGAATGCTCTGTCTTTTACTACATTTTCCTTGCAATCTCTTGCAAAATGATTCTCTTTGTTGCACTTGTGACAAATCACAACATCAGTTTTGTCTTCTGAGGGAGTACCGGGGTCAGTGGTTTGAATGAGCTGCGGTGCCTCCTTTGGTTGGGTATTTTGAGATTGCGGTGGTGGATGAGAACTTTTGGGATAACGAGAATGGTTGTTCTATAGGTTGAAGTTACGGTTGAATGGAGGTTTGCTGAACTGTTGATTTTTACAGAAAGAAGGAGGTGGTAGTTGGTTGAACTGTGGACTAACAAGAGCAATAGCCTTCTGAAATTCTTCTTCATCATCATACTCTGAGTCAGCTTCATATGACTGCGGTGTAGTTTCATACGAGGAAGAGTAGGATTGATTATGTGGAGCTTGTGCTATAAGAGCAAGTGGTCCTCCGAAGTCAGCACAGTCTTTGAGTACGGTTGATTCTTGTGCTTGCAGTTCCCCGTAGAGCTTGTAGAGAGACAAAGAATGAATATTTCTATCTTCTTGAACTATCATCTTAGAAGTAGTCCAATGTCTTCCTAAACCGTTGAGAAACTGAAGGTTTGTTTCACGGTTACTGCGGATGGTGCCAACATTTGACAACTTGGTGACTATCAGGTTGAACCTTTTAAAGGAGACTTCTAGGCTTTCACGAGTATGAGCTCTGAAATTGTTGAACTCATTGAGTGCAATTGTGAGCTTCTTATCTTGAGCTTGTTCTGAGCCTTCGTACAAGTTCTTGAGAACTTCCCAGATCTGTTTTGCTGATTTGCAGTTTATGATAATGTCGAAGTTGTCGGGAGCAACTCCACAAGAGATTTCATAAAAGGCAACATCATCATTTTCCATTTTATCGAGATCATCTTTGGTGGGACGGTTCATGGCTGGTTCTGTAACGACCAAAAATTTCAACCAATTTAAAACTTTTTATTTCATTTAAAAGCCATTAAGTTTATACATCTTGTTTTCAAAATAGTTTAGACATCAGCGTATCCCCCAGAACCATATCACATAAATCATAAAACATGAGGAGCGGTACGATCACGCCTTCGCCTTGCCACGATCTCCTGAAGTACCTGAAACAATAAACCACAACTGTAAGCCCGAAAGCTTAGTGAGTTCCCCCAAAGTACCCATACACACATAAACATACGCATACAACAAAGAACAACATACTATGAGTCCAATCAACCTTCCGGTTGGAATACCCCTGGTCCTCAACCATCGGGTTGGAATGCCTACATACTACTAGCCCAATCATCCTGCCGGGATGGAATACTCTCGGCCCACAACCATCGGGTTGGAATGCCCATACACCTATACATACAACAATAACTACTATGGGTCCAATCATCTCGCAAGATGGAATACCCCAGGCCCCTCAACCATCGGGTTGGAATGCCAACATACTATGAGTCCAATCATCCTACCGGGATGGAATACTCCTGGCCCACAACCATCGGCTTGGAATGCCCCACTTCCTATACATACAATAACTACTACTATAGGTCCAATCATCCCTTGGGATGGAATACCCCAGGCCCCTCAACCATCGGGTTGGAATGCCAACCTACTACGAGTCCAATCATCCCACCTGGATGGAATACTCCTGGCCCACAACCATCGGGTTGGAATGCCCCTACACTAGTAAACATGCACACATAACAGGCAACCAGATAACACTCTACAGAACCAACATACTAGGGCCCTATCATCCTACCGGGATGGAATACCTTCTGCTACTGCTCAACATACATATCCCGCAGGTAACCTCCTACCAACATACATAAGGCAAGACTAACTACAGGTCTATAAATATAACCACTACCCAACTAGCAGGGTGCTGATCCAACAAAACTTACCATCACTTAACTACCTTATCCTCCAGGATAATAAGCTAACAGAGCATAACATCATATCATTATCCTATCTACCAGGATACTAGCAAGCATATCATCACATAAGCATAACAAGCTCTAAACAACAATTCAAAGGCCCGGCCTTGGTGCCTTAGACCCTTGAGTACAGTGAGGATAACTCACCTGAAACGAAGAACCGAACCACGAAAGCACACTCCCGAAGCACTGCTCCAAAGTCAAACACCTATTGCCATCAATGGACCATTGACATAAATAACCAATTACCATATCACCCATGAAGGTCAAAGTCAAAGTCCAGGCCAAAGTCAAACTTCATGACTGACTCTACTCGCCGAGTCAACCGGTTGACTCATCGAGTCCTTATACTCTGAACACTCTTAGAACACGACTCAACTCGCCGAGTCACCCCAAGACTCGTCGAGTCCAACGATCTCCGAGTCCCATCCTGCTCAACTCACCAAGTCACCTCCCGAATCACTGCTTCGAGGTTTAACCAGAAGAGATTGGGGTTTTGCGACCAGACTCGCCGAGTCCAAGAACAGTCTCGTCGAGTCCAAGAACAGACTCGCCGAGTCCAAGAACAGACTCACCGAGTCCAAGGCAATCTTCAACAGACTCGCCGAGTTGTTCTTCCAACTCGCCGAGTCCATGCACATGTTCATACAACTCGTCGAGTACACCCATGTGACTCGTCGAGTATCTCCAGTTCTCAATCCGTACAATGGCTTTTCGAACCATGCAGGGGCTCCAATCCATATATCCACTCTTCTACAGTGTAACCCTCACATAAAGTGGCAAACTTTACATGAAACCAAGGAGATATAGTGTCACACCCCGCTAAAGCGGAAACACGAGGCGTGGCAGTATAAAGGGTTTCATAGCAAAAGTTAAAAGACAACACCAACCATAGTATTAAAAATCATTACAATTTTACAATGGGTTTGAACAACTTTTAAAAGAAATTACAATGTAAATTGAAATACAACACATGCGAATGCTCCTAAAACTGAAGTGTCCCTAAGTGCCACTTACTCGATGATTCCTGAAAAAGCATGTAAAACGAGCGTCAACTATAAAAATAGTTGGTGAGTACTCACAAGTTTAAAAATAATATTGGTTTCATGAATCGAAATCAAATTTTGATATAAGTTTCCATAGATAAAAATATATTGCTAAAATGAGTAAATAAGTTTGTGTAAACAAAGTTCGTTGTCATCATGAGAAATAAAGTATGTTGCCCAAAAGAGATGCAACGTTCATATCCTCATGGGAAATAAAGTTTGTTACTAAAATGAGTAATCAAGTTTCATTGCTACAAGGAGCAAACAAGTTTGTTACTATAAGAAGCAACCAATTTTGTTGCTAAAACAAGTAAATAAGTATTTAGTAACAAAAGTTCGTTGTTATAATGAGATACAAAGTTTATTGCTATAATAAGAAACAAAGTTGATTGCTATAATTGATAAACGAGTTTATTGCCATAATAAATAACAAGTTTGTATGTGTATGAGCAAACAATGAGTCTCAACCAAACCTATGACTGAAGCCCTATCAAGATCTATGCTTATCGTTCCATAGATGAATATGGTATCATGCACTCCAGCAATAGGGCGAGTGAGGAGTTGTCAATTCCTAATAGCGCTATCCATAATGACCATTGGCTCAAAGAGTTAATGGTTAGAGATAAGGGAAGGGCCTTAATACGATACGTTCTCATGTTTCGTGTTGCATAGACATACATAGAGAGATATAGCAATAAAATAGCAATCATGTTTGATACAAATCAATTTAAATACAACATTCAAATAATAGTTTTTCGGGACATGCTTTTCCACCCCAAAACATAAAAACTGAAAATAGGGGAGTGCGTGAATACTCACAATGCATTGAGATGATGCAAATGATGCCTTGATCTACGCTCCACTCGTACCACTATCGTTTTCCTACAACGATGTTACACACTAATGAGTCTCTAATTGAAATCTAATACTAGTATACTTACTACTACAATAGAATTATGCCAATAATGTGTCAAAATTTGCATGAATTTTGGATGAGAATAACTATTTTTCCTGTTTTTAGTCCATTATAAACACAAAAATTCAAGAAAAATAGATATACATTTTCAAAAATTCCCAAAATATTTTTCGGAGTCTTAAATATAAGGTACAAGCTGCAAAAAATAAGAAATAATATTTTCCCATTCCCTAAAGTGGTTTTATGATTTATTAGAGCTAAATAAAAAGAAAATTAAAAACCATACTAAACAGTAACAAAAATTGATGAAACTTCATGAGAGATGTTTATTAACTTAAAGGGTCATCTACAAATATTTCCATTATTTATTTACAAGTTTAAGTATTTTATATGCTTTAACACTCTATTTTATTATTATTTTCATGTAAAAATAAAGAAACTATATATTGAGCTGAAAATTTCCAGAATGCAACTTCAAACATATTAATAACAATGAAATTTTTTTTTCTTATTTTTCATGTCGAAAAACATGCCTAAAGGCTCAAACAATTATAGAGAAAACTTGATTCTTGTGATTTTGGTAAAAATTATTGATGTTACTTTGAGAATTTTTGCAACATGTTCCAAAGGCTTTTGAATCAAGATATTTTTATACCTCTTAATACATGATGTTAAGTGCTCAAGTTAATTTTTCCTTGATTTTTAGTGATGAATAAGATCTTTGAACATGCAATACAAAACTAGTATTCACAAAAAGGTGCTGATTGAGCAACAGTTTTGTAAACATTTCTAAAAATCGAAATATTTGAATTTTCCAGTGAGGTCAGATGGGTTTGAAAGCTAAGTCAAAATATTATATTTCAGAAAAAGAATCCCGAATTTTGGCTAAGAAATGAGTGAGATATGACAGTTTAAAGTCAGGTAAAGAAATCTGGCAGATTGCATGCATGGTGATTGGTTAGAAAAATGAGTTTTCATCATTTCTTTGAGTAAATCTTTTGAACTATTTTAAAAGATATCATGATAAACTTATATTCTAGTCATGTTTCCAGAGATCAAAAGATTAAAACTTATCAAAATGTATACATTCATTTATGAACAAAATTTTGTTTCTCAAAAACTCTTAACTTGAGTTTGATGTTTTAATCCTTAAAATCGATTTTTGCTCTAAGATTGTAACACCGGGTTCATGGTATGATTTTATTTAAGTTTTTATCTTATTTTTGCCACGAACTCGGCGAGTCTGCGTCCCGACTCGCCGAGTAGCAGCAGGGTGGACACGGGATTTGAGCGGTGAACTCGGCGAGTCGATGCATGGACTCGGCGAGTCCACCTGTCTGGATGAAACTCTATTTACAGACATTGCACCCTATTTTACCCATTCTAAAACACCCATTTCGTCCCTTTCTCTTCCACAAGAACTGTAGAGCGAAACCCTAGCCCATTTTGATCCTTGTGAGTGATTTTGGCTTGGTGAAGGAAGTTTGAAGCTTAAGAGAAGAAGGAGGAAGTTGGAGGGTGCAAGGAAGTGTGGTAGATCCGAAATCTACCCTGGGAGAAGCTCCTAACCAGGTAAGAAAGCTCCTTCTTGATCTTTAGTATAATAGATTTCCTTTTTGTCCCTTATATGAGGATTGCAAGCCCTTAAACCTCCCAAACTCCGTGTGTTTATGCCCTAGGAGCTTAGATTTATGGTTTGGAACCATTGCATGTCTCAAATTGGGCCAGAATGGGTGAAGAGTCGAAGGGTACTCAGCGAGTGCCAAAGTGCACTCGGCGAGTTCCATAAAGATGGCCTTAGGCTCGGCGAGTTGGATAAACAACTCGGCGAGTCCTATGAAGATTGTCTGGTACTCGGCGAGTCGTTCCTCAAACTCGGCGAGTCCCTTGATTATAGCCTTGAACTCGACGAGTTGTTCCTCCAACTCGGCGAGTCATATGACTAGTCACTAGGATAAGAAGGGTTTAAGTGTAGGAGGTCCAACCCTCCGTAGTCGCACGTGGAATTAGCAATTTAACGTGTAGCTATAGTCCCCAAATCTCAAAACCTCCAAGGTTGATGTTCTGATGGAAGATTGGAACGATTTGTGAGATCTGTTCGTCGGACTCGGCGAGTCACCCCCTTGGACTCGGCGAGTCCAGTCGCGGGTTTGTTAGTTGTCCCCGTCTAGCGAGTCAGGCTGACTCAGTGAGTGGGAATAGGGACCCGATGAGTCAGAGTCGGGCTAGACATAGAAGGACTCGGCGAGTCGCCATATGGACTCGGCGAGTCCAATCAATCAGAAGGTTGACTTTGACCAAGGAGTTGACTTTGACCAGTCATTTGACCTTAGGGGTATTTATGAGTACCTAATCCATGTTTACGAATTTATAGCCGGAGGGATTACCGGTGCGGCAGCCAGGCGTAGTCTGAGCAGGTTTTCGACAGCTACTCTCGAGGTGAGCTTCCTTCCAGTAGGGACGGGTCTAAGGCACCAAGGCCGGCCCGTATAGACGATATGTTAGTATCAGAGTGTGGGCGGAGCCCGTATCTCATAGCCGAGTTTGATTGTGTTACATGCTAGTATGATAGAATTGCTTATACTTGTTGTCTGTGTGATACTTGTATGTTATGGGTTAGTAGGGGAGTGTGGGCGAGGCCCGTATCTCCATGGATAGCAGAGTGTGGGCGAGGCCCGTATCTCTATGGGTGTGGGCGAGGCCCGTATCCCTTAGTTACTCATTATATGATTGCATGGTATGTGGCATTATGGGGGAACTCACTAAGCTTCGTGCTTACATTTTATAGTTTTGTTTCAGGTATCTCTTCAGCTAGGGAAAAGGAGTTGGCGCGGTAGCGGCATATCACACACATTCTTGTTTCCGCACTATGGATTTTCTGGGATGTACTTTGAATATTTTACTATGATGTTACCGGTTTTCAGACATAAATTAATATTATGAATGTTTTGTAACGATGTTTTTATGTATTAACCTAATTTAAAAATGAAATTTTTAGTTGGTATTTTTCGGATGTTACAAAGATCATGAACATGCAACCTTGTTTATCATACATGCATGGTGTTAAAACACATCCATGATGTTCTAAAAGCCATTTTAACAAAAAGAAAACAAGTTTGAAGAAGATGAAGAAGTAGAAGTCGATTTTTGAAGTAAAATGCACATGCATGGTTTAAATCATTGTTGTGGATCTTCAAGAGATGTATGTTCTTTACCTTAAATTTATTTGTGGCTTGAAAAACCCTTATGAATCTCCATAATTTTGTGGTTAATAGGCTGTGGTTGTGGTGTTTGGAGAAAAAAAATTAGAGAGAAGGTAGAGAGAGTTTTTTAGAGAGAGAAAGAAGAGAGATGTGTGTGTGTTGGAGAATGAGAGTGTGAGAGAGAGATATGGGAAGAGAGGGGTCCGAAATTTTGAGTATAATAACCCTTTCTCATTCATTTTTTTTTATAAAATTTAAGTTATTTTATAAAATATCTAAATTTTATATAAAATGTGCACTAAAATCAAGTTTTTATTCATGAAACCTTGATTTTTGACTTATAAATTAAGGATGAATGTTAATGACTTAAATTTTTATTTTCCTTGATTATATTTCCCTGAATTTAATTGTTTTAAGATAATATTATAAGTTTCATAACTATTTTTATAGAATTCTTGATGTTAAACTTTATAAAATTTAAGTTTTAGGGTTTTTAGGGTTTTTGAGAGTTTGTAAAAATTTGGATATCAAAATAAATAGAATATTTGAGACTTTAAATTATCTTATGGTATTATAACTCTTTTATAGTTATAAATAATGTTTGTAATTTATTTTTATCGGTTTATTGGCATTCTATGTAGTGATTCCGAGATTCAAGCGAAATTGAGGAATCAAGTATACTAGTCCTACTCTTCAACTTTGACTTAAGTTTCTATGAGACTTTGAACTAACCACTACTTCTAGGTCAAGGGCATGATGTGTGTATATGATTCATGAAATGTTGTTCGAGTCAAAGAGTGACCCAAATATGGATAGTCACTACAGCTCAGTAGATGTAGAATTCACATATCAATGTGAAATCTAAGTACACTATCCATTGATTCTAATTGTTCCCAAGTTTCTAGTAGGTTATAACCTAGCTTCTAATTACTAAGTCTAATATGTGTTCTGCCTATATGTGCAACTAAGTCTAGTCAACTCTAGAACTGACTCGAATTTTGACGGTTGTCACAGTCTCCCCCGGTTGAAAGAATTTCGTCCCGAAATTCAATTCGTGACGAATTTTATTAGAACTCAACCGGATGCAATTGTATCGTTCGGGAGGTGGTGACTTGAAGTGTTCTTTGATTATTTTGGGTTTATTTCCTCAAAGGAAGAGCCCAATTCTTTAGCTATAGTCAAATTAATGTTTCCTTAATTCGAGTTCTACAATTTAGATTGCGAGAAATTAGGATCATGGAAATCATGATCCAAACATGGCGACCTAGTCGAAAAAGATCATCTAGTTAGATATTATCTGAATTAAGAGAGCTATAAGTTTTGCTGAAGCACTAACTGCACTGAGCGTTAAATCCCCATTGATCCTTAAGTCACGTTCTAAATTAGCACTAAGTGTAAATTCGCCGCCTAATAAAGAAGAGATTAGGAACAATTTGTTCACTTCCGGGTTGGCTACTTCATCTGGAAAGGATATATTTTGAAATAAGAAGGGCTAGCACGAATGAAAGAGAAGCGATTGAGGGTAAGTTCCTAAAAATACATACTAAGGGTAGGCAACGAAGTTTTGGTACATCTCAAATGTAAAGGCTAATTAAGTGTCGTCGACAAAATAAATTACGAATGATTGAGCATCTCCGAGGCTATAATTACTACTACGGTTACTCTTACAATAATAAAACCTTATTCGAAGAATAAATATATTTAGAGAGTCATTGGTGCAAATGGAGGCGATGAAAATTTATGATAAATTAAATCACATTGTATATATAGCATTTTAAGTGTTTAGAAGTGATTAAAAATCTCATTGTTATCAAAATGTCTGTTTAGAAATGATAATTAATCTCACTATTATCAAAATGTGTAATAATTTCAAGATAATGAAGATACATGCGTGGCGATCCAACAAAGTAGTAAAATAATATAAAGATTAATTAAAGTTAAAGGTTTAAGTCGTCATTAAGGGAAATTTTTTTTTATTGAAATTATTGATATTACGCTATTTGAAAAATTGACTAATTGTCTAAGTCAGGACAAATCTAAGTTTACGAGGAGTCAAAATACTTATGAAAACAAGCTTGAGAGTTTAGGAACTCACTGAAAATTGCAAAGTAAATTACTATTTTAAGAAAGGTGTAAAAATGTCAATCTTCAAAATAGGACATTCATAGTTTAGTGTTTCTACAAAAACAATCATTTAGAGAATAGATAATCGTAAAATTCAAAATTCTTGATGTATTTAAAGAAAAGAAGAAACATAAGGATACATATCCTTCACATATATTTTCCGTATATAGAAAAATTATAAGCATAAGAGTATTCATCTTGTGTATTAATTATAAGGAAAAATACAATGAAAATTGCATTTTATATCAAGTTTCTGAATTTAGAACGAAAGAGCAAATGTAAATAAGGATCACTTGTTTATAGAGATTTCAAAATAAAAAAACAAGATGTATATGATAAAAAGGCGTAATTGAATATATCAAAGTTGACTAAATAAAAATTATTCCTCACGGCTATACATGTATTAATCGCTCAAAACGAAAGGATAGACTTCTAGTATGTATGTGTACAAACATGATACCAGGAGAAGCAAAATAGACAGAAACAAAGTTAGACAATATATTATGTTACTATTATGGGTGTGCGTGATCTAAAGTCATAAGGAGAGCAAGAAATCAAGTGCGGGGGAAAGAAAAAGGAAGGTAGCGGCGACAATGATTGTTATTGTTAAAATTATAAGAACAATACGTATAGGTAGATTAAAACCAGGTTGAGATATATTTCAAACTTTAATATTTGATATATATTGATGATTAAATAGACATGTGAGAGTCTTAGAATGTTTGCTAATAATCACGAGTTACCTTATTAAGTTAAACTCCATTTGTGAAAAAGAAGAAGCACTACAAACGGTAGTTGAAAATCTGACAATTTGACTTTTTAGAATGGAGTTCAATAATAGTTAAAACATATAAGGTAAAGACTCAATAGATTTAGAAGAGTAATTATACATTGTTGAAGGTGTCACTGGAAATTTAAAAGTGAACACTAAGTTTTGCAATGTTGTAAGTTTTATAAACACAGATTATAAAACTAATTTGAAATAAAATAAACAAATAAGGTGTGTTTTGAAATGTAGGCATCAGTGATGTCTTGTAAACACATTTGGATTAGAAAGTTGTAAACATACCATGTTGGGTTTCAAGAAAACACATTTAAGTAAAGTACGATGCCTAAATGGGGAAGTAGTCAAAAGTCTTAAAACAAAAGTGGTTTGAAGATCCGATGAAGCTTTTACACATAATATGAACTTTAACGTCATATGTTTAAGTTTTATAGTAAAGAGTTTAAACACGATTATAAAAGAAAATGTTTCTAGTTTTTCGAAGACGTGTCAAAATGGTAAGCAATGTTTAAAATGGTTTATATGCCCTTAAATGCACATCAATCCATTGAAATGAATTTGAAATGAAATTGAAATAGCAAGGTTAAAACCAATATTGGTTAAATTGAGTTTTGAAGAAAAGTGTTAAATTAAAGCAAGTTGTCAAAATAATTTTTTTAGCGAGAATATGGCTTACATTGTTAGGAAATGTCTACTAAGTTGACTCAAGTGGTTATAAAATATTTTATCGATGATAAATAAAACCGATGAAGCGAAATAATTTTTCGATGGAAGATTAAGAAGTAAGGAGAAAGTATGTTAGTGTAGTTGATCGTACCTAAATACTAAGGCGAGTATAAGGGGAGTACCGATGTCTTTTTCCCCAAGATAAAGGACAAGAAAATTTGTTTGAAAAACATTTTATGGTGTCAATGCAGTTGACGACCTTTTATAGAGGTCAAAGGGATATCCTATGTTAAGTTTTAACCTCGAGGTGGAAACAACCTAGAGCTAAATCGTAGCGTAGAAATAAGATCTCACATATAGGTTAAACCTCTGTGTCTCCTTGTGAGTCAAATCCGGAATGCCCGCCAATGGTATCCAAGTGATTACTTAGTGGCGAATCATCTACCTCCTTACGCGATGCTCCAATTATCATTCGTGTCGGTATCGAAACGTTTTTTCCTAGTTGTAACTCTAGTACGAAGACGATGAAGAGGTATTGAGGAATAATTGGAATAGGTTTCGACTTAAGATTATTACTTGTGTATATCTAACTACTAACCTTACATCTAAAGTCAACAGCTACCGAGGAATACTTATTCTCAGTACTAAGTGCATTGCTCCTAGAGTGACTAGTGATATAACCAAAGTGGTTAACCTAGCACTTGATAAGGGGTAAGAATATTTCTAAATAAAGGCATTGTTATAAAAGTGCACTTAGTTTCTAAGTGTATCCAGATGAATGCCTATAATATGCAATGCATGTACGCACACCGAAAAATTTTGTTTTTCAAAAGTTTAAGTTGAAAATTGTTTGGAACATAATTCTAGTATAACCGTTTCCAGCCTCACATTAACCTTCCTTAATTAAGCATAGTTGGCCAGGCTATACTTAATTAAAGTCCAATAATGCGTACTCGAATTAGTTATACCAGGAGTATGTTCGGTGTTTTAAAAACATTTTGAAAATTTTTGGCTATAGTTGTGGTTCTCCAAAGGAAAACCGGTATTCTCTATAACCTTCGGCTCTGATACCATTTCCTGTCACACTCCACTAAAGCGGAAACACGAGGCGTGGCAGTATAAAGGGTTTCATAACAAAAGTTAAAAGACAACACCAACCATAGTATTAAAAATCATTACAATTTTACAATGGGTTTGAACAACTTTTAAAAGAAATTACAATGTAAATTGAAATAAAACACATGCGAATGCTCCTAAAACTGAAGTGTCCCTAAGTGCCACTTACTCGATGATTCCTGAAAAAGCATGTAAAACGAGCGTCAACTATAAAAATAGTTGGTGAGTACTCACAAGTTTAAAAATAATATTGGTTTCATGAATCGAAATCAAATTTTGATATAAGTTTCCATAGATAAAAATATATTGCTAAAATGAGTAAATAAGTTTGTGTAAACAAAGTTCGTTGTCATCATGAGAAATAAAGTATGTTGCCTAAAAGAGATGCAACGTTCATATCCTCATGGGAAATAAAGTTTGTTACTAAAATGAGTAATCAAGTTTCATTGCTACAAGGAGCAAACAAGTTTGTGACTATAAGAAGCAACCAATTTTGTTGCTAAAACAAGTAAATAAGTATTTAGTAACAAAAGTTTGTTGTTATAATGAGATACAAAGTTTATTGCTATAATAAGAAACAAAGTTGATTGCTATAATTGATAAACGTGTTTATTGCCATAATAAATAACAAGTTTGTATGTGTATGAGAAAACAATGAGTCTCAACCAAACCTATGACTGAAGCCCTATCAAGATCTATGCTTATCGTTCCATAGATGAATATGGTATCATGCACTCCAGCAATAGGGCGAGTGAGGAGTTGTCAATTCCTAATAGCGCTATCCATAATGACCATTTGCTCAAAGAGTTAATGGTTAGAGATAAGGGAAGGGCCTTAATACGATAAGTTCTCATGTTCCGTGTTGCATAGACATACATAGAGAGATATAGCAATAAAATAGCAATCATGTTTGATACAAATCAATTTAAATACAACATTCAAATAATAGTTTTTCGGGACATGCTTTTCCACCCCAAAACATAAAAACTGAAAATAGGGGAGTGCGTGAATACTCATAATGCATTGAGATGATGCAAATGATGCCTTGATCTACGCTCCACTCGTACCACTATCGTTTTCCTACAACGATGTTACACACTAATGAGTCTCTAATTGAAATCTAATACTAGTATACTTACTACTACAATAGAATTATGCCAATAATGTGTCAAAAGTTAATATTGATAAGTTACAAACATTTTTCTGTGGAAATTAAGTTTCAAAGAATCAATTGTTATATAACAATTTAAGTGGAAAATTTCCATTATTGAAATGTTAATATTTAACATTTTAGAGGTGTTCCAATGATTAAATATTCAAAACGAAATCAATTTAGTTCTAAACTTTCCCAAACTTTGTATTTCATTTTTAATTGAAGTCAAACACCTTAAGATAAATTTTCTTGAATTTTTGATTTGTCTAACTATTTTTCACCTTTTAATTCCATGAATAATCATAAAATCATGGAAAAATAGTAAATTATCATGAAAAATTCTTGTCATTTTTGTGCAACTATTTTACAGTGTACATAATCTAGGAAAAATATTAATATGTGTTTTCAAAAAGTTTAACACAATTTTTTTGATTTTTGTACATTTAAGTGTATTAAATCTTGGGAAAATAGAAGAAAAATAGCATACAGAAGATAAAAATCATCAAAATTTTTATGTATCATCCTAACATATTATAAGAGTTTCTGGTAAATTTTCATGAGTTTTGGATGAGTATAATTATTTTTCCTGTTTTTAGTCCATTATAAACACAAAAATTCAAGAAAAATAGATATACATTTTCAAAAATTCCCAAAATATTTTTCGGAGTCTTAAATATAACGTACAAGCTGCGAAAAATAGGAAATAATATTTTCTCATTCCCTAAACTGGTTTTATGATTTATTAGAGCTAAATAAAAAGAAAATTAAAAACCATACTAAACAGTAAGAAAAATCGATGAAACTTCATGAGAGATGTTTATTAACTTAAAGGGTCATCCACAAATATTTCCACTATTTATTTACAAGTTTAAGTATTTTATATGCTTTAACACTCTATTTTATTATTATTTTCATGTAAAAATAAAGAAAATATATATTGAGCTGAAAATTTCCAGAATGCAACTTCAAACATATTAATAACAATGAAAAATTGTTTTCTTATTTTTGATTTCGAAAAACATGCCTAAAAGCTCAAACAATTATAGAGAAAACTTGATTCTTGTGATTTTGGTAAAAATTATTGATGTTACTTTGAGAATTTTTGCAACATGTTCCAAAGGCTTTTGAATCAAGATATTTTTATACCTCTTAATACATGATGTTAAGTGCTCAAGTTAATTTTTCCTTGATTTTTAGTGATGAATAAGATCTTTGAACATGCAATACAAAACTAGTATTCACAAAAAGGTGCTGATTGAGCAACAGTTTTGTAAAAATTTCTAAAAATCGAAATATTTGAATTTTCCAGTGAGGTCAGATGGGTTTGAAAGCTAACTCAAAATATTATATTTCAGAATAAGAATCCCGAATTTTGGTTAAGAAATGAGTGAGATATGACAGTTTAAAGTCAGGTAAAGAAATCTGGCAGATTGCATGCATGGTGATTGGTTAGAAAAATGAGTTTTCATCATTTCTTTGAGTAAATCTTTTGAAATATTTTAAAAGATATCATGATAAACTTATATTCTAGTCATGTTTCCGGAGATCAAAAGATTAAAACTTATCAAAATGTATACATTCATTTATGAACAAAATTTTGTTTCTCAAAAACTCTTAACTTGAGTTTGATGTTTTAATCCTTAAAATCGATTTTTGCTCTAAGATCATGAACATACAACCTTGTTTATCATACATGCATGGTGTTAAAACACATCCATGATGTTCTAAATGCCATTTTAACAAAAAGAAAACAAGTTTGAAGAAGATGAAGAAGTAGAAGTCGATTTTTGAAGTAAAATGCACATGCATGGTTTAAATCATTGTTGTGGATCTTCAAGAGATGTATGTTCTTTACCTTAAATTTATTTGTGGCTTGAAAAACCCTTATGAATCTCCATAATTTCGTGGTTAATAGGCTGTGGTTGTGGTGTTTGGAGAAAAAAAATTAGAGAGAAGGTAGAGAGAGTTTTTTAGAGAGAGAAAGAAGAGAGATGTGTGTGTGTTGGAGAATGAGAGTGTGAGAGAGAGATATGGGAAGAGAGGGTCCGAAATTTTGAGTATAATAACCCTTTCTCATTCATTTTGTTTTATAAAATTTAAGTTATTTTATAAAATATCTAAATTTTATATAAAATGTGCACTAAAATCAAGTTTTTATTCATGAAACCTTGATTTTTGACATATAAATTAAGGATGAATGTTAATGACTTAAATTTTTATTTTCCTTGATTATATTTCCCTGAATTTAATTGTTTTAAGATAATATTATAAGTTTCATAACTATTTTTATAGAATTCTTGATGTTAAACTTTATAAAATTTAAGTTTTAGGGTTTTTAGGGTTTTTGAGAGTTTGTAAAAATTTGGATATCAAAATAAATAGAATATTTGAGACTTTAAATTATCTTATGGTATTATAACTCTTTTATAGTTGTAATTTATTTTTATCGGTTTATTGGCATTCTATGTAGTGATTCCGAGATTCAAGCGAAATTGAGGAATCAAGTATACTAGTCCTACTCTTCAACTTTAACTTAAGTTTCTATGAGACTTTGAACTAACCTCTACTTCTAGGTCAAGTGCATGATGTGTGTATATGATTCATGAAATGTTGTTCGAGTCAAAGAGTGACCCAAATATGGATAGTCACAACAGCTTAGTAGATGTAGAATTCACATATCAATGTGAAATCTAAGTACACTATCCATTGATTCTAATTGTTTCCAAGTTTCTAGTAGGTTATAACCTAGCTTCTAATTACTAAGTCTAATATGTGTTATTCCTATATGTGCAACTAAGTCTAGTCAACTCTAGAACTGACTCGAATTTTGACGGTTGTCACATATAGGCCCAAAACACTCTAGGGCTAGGGTTAAGGACTAGGGGGCTTCACCAACAACTCTTAGACATGAGCTTTATGGCATTTTGGACCATCACAAGCCTAGATCTGAGGTAGCAACCTCAGATCTAAGCCTCTAACTCGAAATAGCTCTCAATCATACCAAAAATGCCCCAAATCTCAAATGATAAAAGATCTAGATGCAAAAGAGCCCAAGCAACAGATTATTACCTCCAATATAAGCTCCAACTGAAGTAGATCCGGGATCTACACCACTCCTTTGCAGCAAGCCTCTTGATCTTCAAGCCCCTTTCCAAGATTTCCTCCTCCAAAGCTCTATTCTCTCTATTAATGGAGACTCACTCGATTTTAGGGTTTCTGGATCTCAAAAGGGTAGTAAAGAGGCTAAGGGTGGGTTATAATGTTCTTTATATAGGGCACAACCCCCGGGATTAGGGTTTTCTCTCTACAGCACCAACTCGTCGAGTCCAAGCCGCCGACTCGGCGAGTTGGCCACTTAAACCGCGATAGAATCCCGCTCCGATTCGGCGAGTAAGCAGACCTACTCGTCGAGTCCCTTCTTTTATTTACACTTTTGGTCCTTCATTGAACTTCTGAAATTTCGGGATGTTACAACTCTCCCCCACTTAAATTAGGCTTCGTCCTCGAAGCCTACTGCAGCATACGCTTCAGAACAAACCCCTTGCACTGCAGACCCCGATTTCTCAATCAACTCAGGTTCTTACAAACCCTACTTCTGCATCTCTCTTAAAATGGCTTATTCTCGCGTGGCATCCTTGCCACTACTCCAAGCCGACCATTGGCCTTTCAACTCAAAAGCACCACCTATCAATCACGAATCACCCGATAATACTAACCCTTCATATCAGGGGCACACTTCCACGCCCTGCAAATGCTAGATTCTACAAACACCCACTGTGCTCTACTAAGACACTAATCCATCTTCCTTCGCCCAATGTTGGCGATAACCCTGATAACTTGCAACCTGGAACGAACCCTGTTCCCCTTTTTGATTCTATCCCTTACGCGGTGACAGGATACTGCATCCTTCCGCTCCCATAACCCATCAACCAACCATATCGCGTAACCACTCGTACCTGGCCCAATCAGCCTCGGGCTGGAATACCAGGCACGCCTATAACGGGTCCAGTCATCCCCAGGATGGTATACCCATGCATCCTTATGTATGTTTGGCCCAATCAACCCTCGGGTTGGAATACCAAACACACCAGGTCCAACCAATCATAGGGTCCAGTCATCCTCATGATGGAATACCCTAGATTGGAATACCTCCACATACAAGACCCAAACCTACAACCATGCTCGGGACCCAAGGACCTTGTCCTTGCGTCACCCTCGAACCCTTCGGTTTGACACAACTGAGTGTAACCCACTCACACCTCCTTATCACGATCTCTAGGTCCTCGCCCTCCGACTGCAATATCCTTATACAGTCCTCATCACCAGTCCAAACTACTCCCGAGTCTGTCAACCTGCCATCTCACTTTCCTCTGTCCAAATCTCCAATCTGGAATTACTATCCTTCTCCTCTTCCAAGGAGACTGAAATCATGTCTACATATCATCCAATCATTGTCACAACGACAACACCTCACTATACATCACCCCTTAGCGGCGCACACCGCTATCGCATAACATGCATACATACCCAAAGACTGATCGCATAACCAGCAATCCATACATAGCCTGCCGCATTTCCTCAGCATTTCCACTATTCGGGGACAACCCCACCGGCCGCTATCACATAGCAGCATCCTCCCTACTTGCTCCAAGATCCATGATACATGCCAAATCCTTACTACAACTGAACTGCCTCATTGCACCACTCCAATGATCAACATTCAAACCGCGACAGGTAACACTCTACACCCAGCAACTCATCCGAGAATTTCCAATTCTCCCCCACTTAGAGCACTAGCTATTATACACAGGCGGCGAGGCTGACATGCTGCTCAATCGAACCCCACTAATACACCGAACTTCAAAGAACCTAAGTTCCTGCTAAAAGTTTCCTATTCCCCTAATCATGACCATCCGTTCTCATGAATTCCACACCGTATACTATCTCTGTAAAAACTCTCAATACTAACTCTTCTATAACACATACAACACTTTATATCTCATGCAAGAAGCAACAACACATAATCATAACATAAACGAGATAAAGCAGAAAAACATACCGGCTGACACCTCTGGCGCTGACCTGATCTCCTAGGTCACAAGCTGATAAACACGCCCTAGAGCCTTCGGAGGCTCTGATCGACCCTGACTCCCGTCAGTAAGTCTCAAAGTGGCTGGCGCTGGGGCCTGCACTGACCTGGCAGCCAGCAGAGGACACTGGGCCTTCATATGGCCCACCTGATCACAATGATAACAAAATCGGACTCCTGCAGTTGGAGTCGACTGCCTGCAATCTCTGGCTATGTGGCCCTCCTTGCCACACTTGTGGCACCCCGAACAAGAACGACAACTTCCCTCGTGCACCTTGCCGCACTTCCCGCAAGTGCGACTCCTCTGATCTCCCTGTCGATAATCAGCGGGCCTCATCCGCTTCGGTGCAGACTGCGACTGCACTGGGGCCTGCCTCTGCTCTCTCAACTGGAGCTCAATCTCTAACTCGCGCCGCCTAGCGGCCTCCTGCAACTCCAACAAGGTACTACACCTCTGCTTGGATACGAACTGCCTGATGTTCGTCTTGAGCATGCTCAGATATCGAGTCATCTGAGCCTGCTCCGAAGCAAACTCAGGGCAAAACATCGCCCTCTCCGTGAACATCTTGGTGATCTCAGTCACCGACTCAGAATCCTGCTTCAGCTCCAAAAACTCTTGAGCTAATCTCTCCCGCTCCACCCGCGGAACATAACGAGTACTGAACATGTCTCTACGCATCAGAATACGATCTTGTGGTCAACCTCCACCAATCCTTCGCCCCAAGCCTCAACAGGTTCAGAGCACACCTCACCCTCTGATCAGCAGGGCATGAACATGTGAAGAAACATCCCTCCACATCTGACAACCATCTCATAACTACAATCGGATCCTGAACTCCATCAAAAGTAGGGGGCTTCATATTGTCGAAATCCCGATACTGAAAGCCCCGACTGGCTCCTCCCCCTGTCGCTGCCACAGCCGATGCGGCTGCCGCGGCCGCTGTCTCTGCCAGAGCTGCATAGCGCTCATCAAAATACTCAACCATGGCGGTCTTGATCGACCCAAACAGTTTCGGTAACTCGGCCCGAAACATAGCAGCAACCTCCTCATGTAGGATCTCCTGAATTCTAGCATCCAACTCATCCGTCCTCATCTGACCAATAACCTCGGGTGGTGCTGATCCATCCTGACCACCCTCTCCCGATCCCGAACCGGATCCTAACTCGAAACGTCTCGCATCCGCCCTACTACAATAAACCACAAGAACCTCAGATACCTCGCATAACCGCCGCGAACTAACCTCTAACCAACAACCTAGGGGTTGTGACTTCCTTGACACGCGTATGGGTCCTGTGCTTTCAGTAGTATGGGCCCATACTACCTTCCACACCTATCCATATTTGTCTCAAGTATCACCACAACGCCCTAAGCACAAACATACATAGCAAGCACTCAATCCTCACCCCTAGAGGAATACCGAATATCTCATATCAAGAAAACCCTAGGCTAGCAGGCATCACAAATCATGCAATTCTATCATGCAATTCCTGAAGATCCCTAGCCTAGTACTAGCATGATGTTCTAACATATCACATAAACAAATAACTTGTATGGTATTTTGGGGTAACTTACTGGCTCCGGCTGATCGTACCCTCTGCGTCCTCCCTTACTTATTTTGAAAACCATTTGAAAACTATTTGTGAAAATCTCTCCTTGATTTGAGATTGGATTCACACGAATGTTCCTCCAATTCACTCAAACCAAGGCTCTGATACCAACTTGTAACGAACAAAAATTTCAACCAATTTAAAACATTTTATTTCATTCAAAAACCATTAAGTTCATACATCTTGTTTTCAAAATAGTTTAGACATCAGAGTATCCCCCAGAACCATATCACATAAATCATAAAACATGAGGAGCAGTACGATCACGCCTTCACCTTGCCACGATCTCCTGAAGTACCTGAAACAATAAACCACAACTGTAAGCCCGGAAGCTTAGTGAGTTCCCCAAAGTACCCATACACACATAAACATACGCATACAACAAAGAACAACATACTATGGGTCCAATCAACCTTCTGGTTGGAATACCCCTGGCCCTCAACCATCAGGGTTGGAATGCCTACATACCACGAGCCCAATCATCCTGCCGGGATGGAATACTCTCGGCCCACAACCATTGGATTGGAATGCACATACACCTATACGTACAACAATAACTACTATACGTCCAATCATCTCGCAAGATGGAATACCCCAGGCCCCTCAACCATCGGGTTGGAATGCCAACATACTATGAGTCCAATCATCCTACCAGGATGGAATACTCCTGGCCCACAACCATCGGGTTGGAATTCCCCACTTCCTATACATACAATAACTACTACTATGGGTCCAATCATCCCTCGGGATGGAATACCCCAGGCCCCTCAACCATCGGGTTGGAATGCCAACCTACTACGAGTCCAATCTGTTGGATTAATGTCTAAGTCCATAACTATATTTGGTATGTACTTGACCCGACCCGGCATGGTCCATTTGGGTTGCACTTCACCGGCACAATTTATATGGATGGTCTTTTGAGAATAGTATATTTATGATTTATATTAATATATTATAAGTTCTAATATATTAATATGGAATCATATTATTTAATTAGTATTGATCAAGAATTAATTTAGAATTAATTAAGTGATCAAAAAGAACTAATTAAATATGGACTCTTATATATATGGAATGGGCCAAGTTCATTTAGGTTGGGGTAAGCTTTCATGGATGGTCCATGGAGCTTTTAACCCATGGATCCTATGTAAATGAAAGGTCATGGGTATTAGGGTTTACATAGATGTAACCCTAATCCTCCATAATATATAAAGGGGTCCTTGGCTCACAAAATTGGCACAAGTGTGTGAAAATAAGAGTGGGCCGATTTTAGTGTGCATACATATTCTTTCAAGTTCTTCCAAGGTGTTTTGGTGATTTGTGATTCCATTTGAGGCTTCCACACTATTGGGGCTAAGCTCTAAAAGCTTGAAGACATCAAGCTACATCAAAAGGTATGTCATCTAACTAGAACTTTGTAGTATAGGTGCTTCATAATATGCTACTTAGGATGAAACCTTGGAATAGTTAATATTTGCATGTATAATAGAGAAAACATAGATCCAAGGTTTATAGGGTTGCATGTACACCATAGATCCAAGGTTTATATTTGCAAATGTTTTATTTTCAAAGTTGGAAAAAAAGAAAAAAAAACATGACGTTTGTCAAATTTTAAGATAATTACTTGTTTTTGTGAAAAACTAATTATTTGAAAATTTTGAATCATTTGCTATATGAGTTGAATTAGGTCAAATTTAGTAAAATATAAAATGATATGATTATTTTATTAGTTTTAAAAGTTTGATCTAAATGTTTTAAGGAGTTACATATTTTGTCATAAAACTTTGGACCTCAAAAGTTTTTTTTTACAGTTGTGATCTTAAGGGTTTTTGAAACTTCCATAAGTTATGGATATGAAAGTTTTTTTTTAAAAAAAAAAATTTGATTCAAAGTTTTTATGGAGTTACAAAATTTGGTGTTGATGTTTTAAAGAATTCCATAACTTGTTCTTAAGTTATGGAACATGGAAAGTTTCATCATAAAACACCATTAATTCCATAAGTTATGGAATCCAAAGGTTTTCAAGAATTACAAAACTTGCCCTCAAGTTTTGGAATTTGAGAAAAGTTCTTTTATGAAAAAAAGAATTGAATTCTAAAGCTCTTGGGTTCATAACTTAAACAATTAATTAAATGGTTTTAATTTTGTGTTTAATAATTGGAATTATGATGTTTTGTTGAATAGTTCAAATTAACTATTATGGACTTTATTAATAGTTAATTAAAGCGTTTAATTAAAAGAGTATTATTAATCCATAAATATATGGTTTGAGTTTAATTAAATTAAAAGTCTAGCTTAATTAATAGATTAAACCACCAAGTATTTTAAATGTCTAAAATACACCCTTATACTATTATAATATTAAAAGTTTAGTGTATTATATGTATAAGAGCAAGTCGTCTTACCATTAGTAGGCCTCATTCACGAAGCCGGTGTATAAGGGGGGTATAAGGTTACTGCCTATAAAATGGCAGTTTAATGGGTGTCCACTCTCACTCACCGCTTCCTTGACCGGTGGAGGGTCGTTAGCCGAACAGGTAGGACAAGGACTATAATTCTCCCTTCGTTATAAGTATAATGATAAATACTAAGTAACTAAACACTTATAAATTCCCAATCTTAGTTACATAGGAAAATGTGAATAAGGTGCTAATCTATGAAATTACACTTTGCACTTTGTTTAAGCTGTTAGTGAAGCGTGTGTGGTTAACCGGCACACTAACCTGGACTTAACAAGGTAGGCAAAGGGTAACTTAATGTTTATCATAGTATCGTTGGAGCGTGTGTGGTTAACTGGCACATCGATTGAGGGGTAAATATTAAGGGTACCAAGTATATTTGCATGGTTACTTCACACCTTGTTTTGTGATCCTCGGCATCCCAGTCACAAAACCTGAAGGGCACATTCGAGATTGAAACATGCCATTGAAAAGTTCAAAGAATCTCAAAAGAATCTAGGAGTTTCAAAACCAATTAAAACCTAATAATACATTTCGTTTATCTTGGTGGAAATTGGTGAATCGTCATTCACCTACCTTCAAATATTTTATAGCTTGGATTACGGCATCCCTCTTCCAAGTTATAAAATAGTTTGTTGGGTCCTAGCCTTAATATATCATATTGGGTGTTATATTAAGGACTTAAATCAACTTTACGTGAATTTCTCCCATTGTTGATGTCTGGTTTAGACAACAATGATCTTCCCAAACCAAGCTTTCCTAATGAATATGACTTCCCGAGTTTGGCTCATGGAAGTCTTACTTCTCTTCCTCCGCTTCCTCCAATTATTCTCCCTGACCCACAAGCTTAAAGACTTGAAAAGTTCAAGATCACTCAATACCTACTCACAATAAAACATCAAATTGGAAGTCCTGTGTGCACTCATGTCTTAGGACTGAAGTCACACAGTGACAGGTTAAGAATGTTGGGTGTCGTTGTCCCAAGGAAGTTGGCTATTGACTGGGTGTTTCAGTCACTTCCTGAGTCATATAGAAAGACTACCATGTGACAGATCACGACATGACCCTAATGGATCTTTCTTATTTTCTTATTGCTGCTGAATCAGAAATGATTTAGTGCAATAGTCAAGCAAATATGGATGGAAGGTCTATTTCTCAAACTTCCATGGACATGGACAACGGGAACATTAGAAGTCCAGAAAAGCTTTCTCTTCCCAATGGAAAGGGCCCGGCCTTGGTCAACCCGGTTGACCGGAAGGTAAAGTGAAAGTCTAAGTCTGGAATAGCCTTTTGTACCATTCCCAAAGAGTCTATATGTTTTCAGTGTGAAGAAAAGGATCATTGGAAGCGAAGCTGCCCAAGCTACCTGAAAGAAAGAAGAATCAATAGTTTGACTCTGCTTCAGGTAGCTCCACTATCTAACTCTATTAAGTTACCAGTTGATGATTCTTAATACAAAATGTGACTCGGTTGAATTTTGATATTTAGTAGGATCAAGCAAAGGGAAGGAAACTTAAAGAAAAGAGTATGCTGAATCTGATCGCGAATATGGATTTCTATCGCTTGGTTGAAGATCGGATTCTTGAGCTACTTCTTAGGAGTTATGATAGATTGCTAGGAAACATGTAATAGCATAGTTTTCATTTCAAGTTGCATTATAAGGAAAAGTTTTTCCGCATTTTTATAAATAAATAAAAGTTTTACTTTATTTTATATCTCCTTGCAATGGCATTTATGAAAACTTGATGTTTGTATGTTTCTAGCAACATTGGAAAAATGAATTTGATTCTTTCATTTGTGGTAGTGTCTAAATTTACCAAGTAAGGAAAGATTCTCATCACCCAAGTTTCAATTGGACCGAAACTTGGAATCATGCAAGTTGTATAGTATGATGAATGAGAAGTTTCATTTTTGGAAAAATTTAAGACTAGTTCCTTGTTCACATGTATATGTGAGTCAAGTGAAGGACTAAGGGATCAAGTACACATCCTTGTACACTGATCAGAGTCCACCACAAAAGATCGATAAGACTACTCATCATGATTTACTAAATTTTAGTAAATATGGTTATACTTACAAGCTTAAGTATAAGTCTAAGACATTGGAAAAGTTCCAATGTATATCAGAACGAATAAGAAGAATCAAATTAGGTAGAAGGATAAAAGTTTCTCAAATCTGAAAAGGTGGGAGAGTACTTTAGTATCATGTTTAATGGTCATCTTAAAGATTATGAGACCATATCATAATTCATCCTCTAAGTGCATTCTGATAGCTAAGAAGAAAAGTCATGAATTGTTGAAGTGGTCAAATCAAGAAGATGAGTCATACTTCGTTCCAAAACAAATCTTAGAGACATACTCCAAGATTGTAATTTGAGTGACACATCTTAAAGAAGGTTTATAACACTTGTCAAATGTAAGAGTAAAAGTTTTCTACTCTTGTACATTTGAAATTGGTAAGTTGTGATGTTTTGGATAAAACAAAGACCAACTAAGGCCAATTGTGTGAAGTGTTTGTCTTTATTAAGAATCCACACTACTTCTTGAATATTTTGCAAGAAAGTCTTATTGGTCAAGAAGACAGTGGGAGTCTAAAAGATCCTGAAATGGTTTCAAGAACTAATCAAAAATAAAACCTGTATTTCATCACTAGCACACAACTAGAGGTTTATAACCTATCGTGTTGACATTTCTGTGCCCATTCCATTTAAGTTGGCTATAACATTTGAGTTCTACATATTCTCAATTGTTTGCATAACTACTTGGAAGCAATGGCAGACCCTTGTGCTGCCAGGTGGCAAGAGGTTAAGATTGCACAAGTTCAATCCATATGAGTTAGGATTTGTCACTAACCTAGTCTTGTGATTATGGTTTTGACAAATTCACGTGGATAAGAACACATACACCATAAAATCTAAGGGTCATAAGGTTTCTCTCCGATTCATGAAAATGATGGTGAGGAAACACTTCCACCAAGTAGATTTGAAGCAGATGGCAAAAGGTCTAAACAATTGAGGCTATGATTACGGCATCCCTTTTCATAGTTCTGAAATTGTTTAGACACACATGCTTGCTATCTAAGGAAAGGTGTATGATTTTGATAAAGTTTTATCAAAGCATCTCGTATCAAAAATCTGAACTTTGGTAAGAAAGTCAATAAAGTATTGATTTCTAGAAGTCCAGCTGATTTCTGAGTACATGTCAAAGCTAGTGGGAGCATAAGTGTTATGCTAATAATCATCATGTTAGTGGGAGTATGATAATTATTGTTAGTGTTGCAAGTTACCAATGTTAATTATAGAAAACAAAAGTTTCAATTCGTGAGGCTGCAGGG
This sequence comes from Lactuca virosa, assembly GCF_052849685.1. Taxonomy (NCBI): domain Eukaryota; kingdom Viridiplantae; phylum Streptophyta; class Magnoliopsida; order Asterales; family Asteraceae; genus Lactuca; species Lactuca virosa. Next base: position 331,023,165 of record NC_136426.1, on the reverse strand, counting down.
ATTGAAAAAGTTGTTTTGCTATAATTAAGGGAGAGGATATACTTCATTTCAGTTCTAAAGGCTTAGATTGAGACCTTAATCATCTTTAGTCAAGAATATATATATGAATTTCGTGTTGGATTGGTTCAACTTAAGGAAATTCTATATATTGCGTTCTCAAAATTCGATTATGATTACGGCATCCCTCTTCATAGTCAAATTTTGAAAACATGGCAAATAAAAATATTGTAGCAAAAGACTGGTCTAGAATCATGTCTTTATGTGAGATATCATGAATCGTGTACCATTTGCTTTGGGTACAGGATCGATTGCATGTGCTATAATATTTGTCATTTCTAAATTTTTCCAAATGCCCAGAGGCATTAAGAAGGGAAAAGGTCTAGAATTTGATATGACTAAAATGATTAAGCAATTGTCCAGGACAATCTGAGGTTTACCAAAGATTGGTTGCTCAGGGACAGTTGGAAGTATAGTGCTAATTTTGGAAGGACCATATCGAAATATTCTGAAAAGAGGCATCTCTTATTCAGAAGTGATAGTCAAAATGAGAATATGGAGTTGTCTCCATAGGTGGAAGTTATCTGTGTAAGATTAGAAAACTTAATGCAAGAAGCATGTCCAAAGCAATGTACATTGAATATGAGACTTAGTTTGAATGGAGTTGATCTCCATTGGAATACCTTATAATGACTGTTAACAAGTCTTTGTGACTTTGTACATATTCATTACAGGAGGGTCAGTGCATATAAGTTTAAAATCTAAACAGATTTCGATAAATGATAGGAATTTTAAATTCTCACATTTTTCGATAAGGATTTGGGAGTGTGAAATTAGAATCATTGAAATTATGTTCAATTGGTTTATTTCACAAAGTAAGGATCATAGACAAACATAGAGCGCATACTTGGTGTATGGCAGAGCTATTGTTTAAGAAAAACATAGTGTACATGCTTGGAGCATGGGACAACTAGTGTCTTTAATTCAAGTATAAAGTTGATAAAACCGAAACAATGAATAATGAGTAATCAGTATGGTGATAAATAAAAGTGTTTATTTATATTCATAGGGTTTGATACCATATTTGATTCATTTATTCTTGTGTTTCACTTTGCATGTTTTGACTTCCAAAATAACTAAGTCGCACTTCCTGAATGATTAAGTTATTCAAAGCATCCACAGTCGGTCATATGTTGGAAGTAGATATGAATCAAGACTGTCATGGGTTGGTTTGTAGAGGTCCAAGTTGGTGGACAAAGTGGTGCTACAACACTCATGAGTGCTCATAAGTTCTGAGTATTGGATTCAACCGACGCTCATTTGAATCACTTCATGGATTTTATCACGAGTGATCATGAGACGATAATATCTTATATTCTTCAAACCTAGAGATATGAGTTGTTACTATGAGTTGGTTATACATTGATTGCACGAAAATGCATTTGGTAACTCGATGTTATAAAACGTGCCTTTGTGTATGATTCAACAAGTAGTAGAACAAGCCATATGAGTCGAAGTTTATCCATTCCTTTTACCTTCGGGATAAAAGCGATATTTGTGGGCCCCTCGATGATTTAGCGATGACACATGTGAGTGCTTGGCCAAGCCAGGACTGATTTGATTTGTTCAATCAGTTAGTCATCATAAATCGAAAATCAGGAAACAACAAATGGACAGAGAGAATGATTATAATCCATGTCTCAGTCCATATGATATCTAGAATGGAGGAATATATTATCCCTTATCTAATGGACAAGTTATTGACAAGGTCAGAGTTCGACAGCGGCTTTAAGAGCTACGATTGCCAGTTAGGTTTTGAAGTCATACTCAATAATAGTTTTAGACTTATCCAAGTGGGAGACTGTTGGATTAATGTCTAAGTTCATAACTATATTTGGTATGTACTTGACCCGACCCGGCATGGTCCATTTGGGTTGCACTTCACCGACACAATTTATATGGATAGACTTTTGAGAATAGTATATTTATGATTTATATTAATATATTATAAGTTCTAATATATTAATATGGAATCATATTATTTAATTAGTATTGATCAAGAATTAATTAAGTGATCAAAAAGAACTAATTAAATATGGACTCTTATATATATATATGGAATGGGCCAAGTTCATTTAGGTTGGGGTAAGCTTTCATGGATGGTCCATGGAGCTTTTAACCCATGGATCCTATGTAAATGAAAGGTCATGGGTATTAGGGTTTACATGGATGTAACCCTAATCCTCCATAATATATAAAGGGGTCCTTGGCTCACAAAATTGGCACAAGTGTGTGAAAATAAGAGTGGGCCGATTTTAGTGTGCATACATATTCTCTCAAGTTCTTCCAAGGTGTTTTGGTGATTTGTGATTCCATTTGACGCTTCCACACTATTGGGGCTAAGCTCTTAAAGCTTGAAGACATCAAGCTACATCAAAAGGTATGTCATCTAACTAGAACTTTGTAGTATAGGTGCTTCATAATATGCTAGTTAGGATGAAACCTTGGAATAGTTAATATTTGCATGTATAATAGAGAAAACATAGATCCAAGGTTTATAGGGTTGCATGTACACCATAGGAGTGTTAGAATGCTCAAAACCCAACACAATCATCCCACCTGGATGGAATACTCCTGGCCCACAACCATCGGGTTGGAATGCCCCTACACTAGCAAACATGCACACATAACAGGCAACCACATAACACTCTACAGAACCAACATACTAGGGCCCTATCATCCTACCGGGATGGAATACCTTCTGCTACTGCTCAACATACATATCCCGCAGGTAACCTCCTACCAGCATACATAAGGCAAGACCAACAATAGGTCTATAAATATAACCACTACCCAGCTACCAGGGTGCTGATCCAACAAAACTTACCATCACTTAACTACCTTATCCTCCAGGATACTAAGCTAACAGACCATAACATCATATCATTATCCTATCTACCAGGATACTAGCAAGCATATGATCACATAAGCATAATAAGCTCTAAACAACAATTCAAATGGCCGGCCTTGGTGCCTTAGACCCTTGAGTACAGTGAGGATAACTCACCTGAAACGAAGAACTGAACCACGAAAGCAAACTCCCCAAGCACTACTCCAAACTCCAACACCTATTGCCATCAATGGACCATTGACATAAATAACTAATTACCATATCACCCATGAAGGTCAAAGTCAAAGTCCAGGCCAAAGTCAAACTTCATGACTGACTCTACTCGCCGAGTCAACCCGTTGACTCGTCGAGTCCTTATACTCTGAAAACTCTTAGAACACGACTCAACTCGCCGAGTCACCCAAAGACTCGTCGAGTCCAACGATCTATGAGTCCCATCCTGATCAACTCACCGAGTCACCTCCCGACTCACTGCTTCGAGGTTTAACCAGAAGAGATTGGGGTTCTGCGACCAGACTTTCTGAGTCCAAGGCAATCTTCAACAGACTCGCAGAGTTGTTCTTCCAACTCGCCGAGTCCATGCACATGTTCATGCAACTCGTAAAGTACACCCATGTGACTCGCCGAGTCTCTCCAGTTCTCAATCCATACAGTGGCTTTTCGAACCATCAGAGGCTCCAATCCATAGATCCACTCTTCTACAGTCTAACCCTCACATAAAGCGGCAAACTTTACGTGAAACCAAGGAGATATAGGCCCAAAACACTCTAGGGCTAGGGTTAAGGACTAGGGGGCTTCACCAACAACTCTTAGACAGGAGCTTTATGACATTTTGGACCATCACAAGCCTAGATCTGAGGTAGCAACCTCAGATCTAAGCCTCTAACTCGAAATAGCTCTCAATCATACCAAAAATGCCCCAAATCTCAAATGATAAAAGATCTAGATGCAAAAGAGCCCAAGCAACAGATTATTACTTCCAATATAAGCTCCAACTGAAGTAGATCCCGGATCTACACCACTCCTTTGCACCAAGCCTCTTGATCTTCAAGCCCCTTTCCAAGATTTCCTCCTCCAAAGCTCTATTCTCTCTATTAATGGAGGCTCACTCGATTTTAGGGTTTCTGGATCTCAAAAGGGTAGTAAAGAGGCTAAGGGTGGGTTATAATGTTCTTTATATAGGGCACAACCCACAGGATTAGGGTTTTCTCTCTACAACACCAACTCGTCGAGTCAAAGCCGCCGACTCGGCGAGTTGGCCACTTAAACCGCGACAGAATCCCGCTCCAACTCGGCGAGTAAGCAGACGTACTCGTCGAGTCCCTTCTTTTATTTACACTTTTGTCCCTTCATTGAACTTCTGAAATTTCGGGATGTTACAGGTTGTCCTCCTCCTAGTCTGGCTGTGGCGCCATCGGTTTGAAATGGTGTAAGAACAGGGACATGTGGTCCTACTTCTACGGATCGCCATACATCTCTACCAAGTCTCCTTAAATATCTTTCCAGTCTCTGAGACCGGTGATGATATTCATTTGCAACCAGTATTGGGGCTCGATTCGAACCACCAACACTGTTGGAAACATTCAGAGATAGTGCTTGTGCCATTTTTCCTTGTTTTTAAAGTTTTTTTGAGAAATGAGCTTCAGTGGTATAGAAGGCCCTTTGAAAATCAGAGTTTTGTATTTCAAAAATCAACCACTATGGCTCTGATACCAATTGTTGAGAGAAAAACTTGAGACACTTGAACAAAAGTTAGAACAAATATAGTTGCGGAATAGTTTATCTCAAAGGATCTAAAAGCTCAACAATAATAATAAGTTAACGAGTTAGATAGTTAGAGAGTTAGTTTCGGAAATGTAAGGAAACAAAAATAACAACAGATGATATATCAAGTATACACATAAGTTGATTCATAACATGGAATGCATTCAGACCACGTTAGTAAGTGAGATCAAACTTAGTGATTAAGTCATGAATGACTTGCTCCGAAGAGTAATAGTATTCAGTAAAGATCTAGTGAATTTTGAGAGTAAGGAGAGATTTAAGGTGTGTAATCAGATAGAGATGAGAGATATATTTGATAGCATAGAAGTTGCACTAGATTATAGAAGCGTTTTTTAATGAGAAATATTGAGCTCTTTATATAGAGACTCATGGATTACATTGGATCAAATCTCTAAGAGTAGCTATGCAAGGCATACTGGACAATAGAGAGTATTACAACAAAAGTAGATAAAGTAAAGTAATCGTCTAAGTAAGAATGAATGATTGCGGTTAATGATGACTTCGGGTGAGGTTGCTGATGAAAATCTGACTGAGGATTCTTGAGGGCTGCGGTAGCTGAAGTTTAAGAGGGTCACTTTTATAATTTAACAACCCTAATGGCCCAATAAGGCCCAAAGAGACCTAGAAGCCCAACCAATTGACTAATGGGCTAGTATTGGGTAGGAAACCCTAATTAGGGTTTGGAAAACCCTAATGGCATAAAACCCTAATTTTTTAGAATTAATCGGGACACACACGGGAATTATTTAATAACTTGAAATATTAAATAATAATCATTGGAAAATTAACCTAAGTCAATATTAGACTTATTGGATTAAGTCCTTAATGGGTTAAGTAAGAAACACTTAACCCTAATCATTATTTTATGTGAAACCCTAATTTCACGTGGACTTTGTGTTGGGCCTTTCTATCGGGCTTTGGTGATTGGACTATTAATGGGCTTTCCAAGAATAAGCAAATGGACTAAATAATTAAATGGGTTTTAGGACAAAGCCCATGTGAGAGTCTTGGGCCTAATTTGGAAAATTGGGCCATAGATGGACCATAATTGGGCCTTTATGATTATGTGATATTGGGCCATGGGAATACAAATAGTTTGGACCAGAATAATTGAACGGGCCTTAAGGAAAGACCATGTAGAGGTCTGGGCCCAATTTGGCAAATTGGGACATATGTTGGGCTTTAGCCCATTTGTTGACTATTGGGCCTTTGGAATTTGAGTTGGACCTTGGGCTTGGAACCCAATTATTAATTGGGTGTTGTTTGATGTTGACAGCTTCGGAATCTGTCAACCAGCAGCTGGAGTTTTGTCTGCGGGACTTCAGCAGTGCGCCAGGTGAGTTATCCTCACTATACTCAAGGGTCAAAGGCACCAAGGTTGGACCTTTTAATTGTTATTGGTTATGCTATGCTAGTATGATCTATTAGATCGGTATCCTAGAGGGTAGGATGATAATATGTGATATGTGGTATGACCTGTTAGATAGATATCCTAAAGGGTAAGATAATATTATATGTTATGTGGTATGATCTGGTAGATCAGTTTGTTGTCTATACACTGTTATGTGATTATTTGTTATATGTGGACATGTTTGTTTGGCGGTTGAGGCTTATCTACTTTGTGCGAAAGCCAATAGACCTGGGCATTCCAACCTGTTGGTTGTGCGACGTGAGTATTCCATCCCGAGGATGATTGGACTCATAGTATGTGGGCATTCTAACCTGTTGGTTGTGGTCCTGGCTATTCCAACCTGATGGTTGATTGGACCCATAGTGTGTTGGCATTCCAACCTGTTGGTTGAGGGCCTAGGGTATTCGAACCCAATGGTTGATTGGACCCATAGTATGTTGTTTATGATTATGTGTGTATTGTTGTGGGTATGGGTATTTTGGGGAACTCACTAAGATTTCGGGCTTACAGTTTCAGTTTATTGTTTCAGGTGCATCAGGGGATCGTGGCAAGGCAAATGTGTGATCGTACAACTCCTCACTTTTTATGACTTTGTTTCTTGGATACTCTGATATGATACATTTTGAAAACAAGTTTTGTAATGGTTAATAGATCTGAAATGTTTTTAAAAGTTTAAATTTGGCATGATTTTTATGGGTGTTACAGTAACTTAGAAGACAATCATAATACGACAGGGGATCGTACTAATTTCTTGCTGAGAGAACTAGCGGCATCCCAAGCCGAAGTTAGAGAACTGCAAGAAAGACAAATATCACAAGACAGGCGTATGTACGAAATAGAAAGCCAGTTAGCCAAATCCAGGGCCAGATCCAGTAGGAAGTAGATTATACTCTACTCGCTCTCTGTTTACTCTTTTGGTTATAGTCCAAGTCTTCAGATATGTTCTAGTGTTATTTTTCATGTATTTCAGTACGACCGCAAAAATTTAATTTTCGGTAGGTCGGTTTGATGTCGATGTTTTCCCAGTATTTTGGTGTATTTTAGACATGTTTAGGGTCAAGTTTTCCAGACTCTATGTATTCAATATGCCAATACAATTGTCATGCATTTTCATACTCTTTGAAAAATAACCACTCAAATTCATATTATCCTGTTGCAAGTTGTACTTGTAGTAGACTTCTATTTCCAATTACTTACAAGATTCATATTGAACTAAGTGTTTTAGTTCAGAGATATCATATTCATGTTCATTCTTGATATCTGATTTTCTCTTCATCTTTTATTTCTTAAAGTGAAAGATGCCTCCACGGAGAAACCCAAGGCGTGGCAATGTTAATGAAGCGCCAACACCACCTCCGCCACCAACTCCACAATTTGACGCTGCCATGTTTCAGGCGGCGGTCATGGCAGCTGTTACAACTGCTATGTCTCATATAAACACCATTGGCGCTAGTGGATCAGGAGTTGGTGCGCATCCCTCCAACCACGGTGAGAGACACGGACACTCACGAGAGTGTACCTACAAAGAATTTTCAAACGCTAAACCCATGACCTTTAACGAGACTGGGGGAGTTATGGCGTTAAGGCAATGGATTGAGAAAACAAAGGCAATCTTCGACATCTGCTCCTGCCCAGAGGGTAGCAAAGTTAAATTCGCTGCCTTTACTTTTGCTGATAGAGCCCTAACATGGTGGAACGGCCATGTTAAGTCACTGACATTAGTAGTGGCTAACTCAATAAGTTGGGAGAACTTGAAGACAATGCTGATGCGGGAGAATTTCCGCGGGGTGAAAATCAAAAGCTCGAGCAAGGGCTGTGGGGTTTTACTATGGTTGGTTTAGACATAACAACCTACACAAATAGGTTTCGCGACATAGCAATTCTATGTCCAGATATGGTAGCTCTGGAGAGCAAAAAGATTGAAAGTTACATCTGCGGGCTGACACCTCAGATTTAGGGAAGTGTTATTGCTTCGAGGTTTGTTACCTTTGACAGTGCCAAAGAGTTGGCACAGTCGCTTATTGACCATGGAGCCTGTCAAAACTCTGTGGTTGCTGCTCCAGAACAGCCCAAGGGAAACAACAGCAACAACAAGAAGAAGAAAGGCTGGAATAAAAGGAAGGGCAAATCTTCTTAGGAACCATCGAAAAAGCAACAGTTAGTGGCGGTTCATGCTGCTACTGTACCTGCTGCTGTTCCTGCTAACCCGACACCAGCTAAGCCTTATGTTGATAATCTCCATAAATGTAACAAGTGCAATTACCACTACAATGAAAATTGCCAAGAATTATAGTGTTGAAACTGTAACAGGAAAGGGCATACTGCCCGATTCTGTAAATCACCACCGCAACCGATTACCTAAGTATCTGCTGCAGGAGTGAGCTGTGACATCCCATTTTCATGGCCATAAAAGACCGATTTTGTTTATGCTTTATTTTGAAAATCAGAGTAACCTTTTAAAGAAAGTGTTGCAGAATTAGTTCCTTGAAAAAAAAAACATGATAAATACGTAATCAAGCATTTCCGAAGAAATGTGTTTTATTCATTCTCAAAACATTGGGAGGTCATCGTCAATACATAAACATAAGCATAAACAGAACTTACATTCATTATCACTGGTGATTTACATCTCCTTAATCTTTCAGTTTAATGTAACTTCATATGGACACCTGTGATACAAATAAACTGAGTAGGTCAGGTTGGGAAACCTGGTGAGTACATAGGGTTTTCAACCCACAATTATATAATTATTATATTTAAACATAAAATAATCAACCCAATTACCCATCCCCATTATGTTCTTTACCCATAAGGATCTACCCTAAGAATCAGCTATTCCTCGTATTCATTCCTAAGAATCATCCTAAGAAATCGGCACGAAGTCCATCGTTGCCGCAGCTTACACAACGGGCACTAAGTCTGCATAGTCGCGAGGGTTTAGGCACCAAGTCCGCATGGTCACTAGGGTTTAGGCACCAAGTCTGCATGATCGCCAAGGTTTAGGCAAAAAGTCTGCATGATCGCCAAGGTTTAGGCACCAAGTCTGCATGATCGCCAAGGTTTGAGTACACCGGGTGAACATATCGTTCACAACACCTACGGGTTGCGAGCATGTTAGTATTCCACTGGACTGTCTAGAATAGTCTGTGGTTGTCATTCGTACTCTGCTAGATGACGGGGCCACACTTGGGTAAAAGGTTTCTCTCATTATTCACCTCTCACCCTTATCTCATGGTCTATATCACCTCTTATCTCAATATTCAATTCATATTTCATCTACCCATGTTTTACCCAACATATTTTGTAGATATAAAATACATATACAGTTTAAATCTTTTAAAACATGTATAAAATCTTTCATTCAGCCTAGACAACAAGTATTCAGACAATATGCACACATAGCACGTAATTTATATTAATATACTTCATATCTATGTATAAGATGAAAGTAACTATGCACTCACTTAACAAGATGGTGACTCGGTACTCGGACAGCACTTCGTTATCTCAAAACAATTTTCCATTGAAAAAACCTAGTATCAATACCACTAGGGTTTAGTCTGACGTTAACCACGACTTATTAATAGTGTAACTATTATTACTATTATATAAGCGTTAAGCAACACTCTTATATAACTCATAATAATAGCCCAAATAATTATTTTAAGGTCCTAATAATGTTAGTATAATTATTTACAAACTATATTAAAAATAGCGTAGGCGTAGCTCACTTACAGCGGATTTTCTCGAGAACCGGGCTTCACTTGGAGCAGCGTTTCCAAACCGAAAGACCGTTTTTCTCAGGACTCCGGGAGTCATGGGGCTTCCTTCGGGTGCTAGGGGGTTTACCTAGACTTTAGGGGGGTTTAGGGGCTAGAGAGAGAAAGTAGAGAGAGAGAAAGGTTTGAAAGGTGTGAAGGAAGTGGCTACCTTCGCAGCCTTTTTATAGGCCCAGCCTCGGACGTACGCTGGGCGTAGTCCTCGGCTACGCTGGGCGTAGTTCGGATAAGAGCCACAGCTGGCTTCGTACGAGGCACGTGTCCGGAATAGCTTGGTGCGACGTGGCCATCTCTCGGACCACACAAGACCGAAGTACGTTGGACGTACTCAACCTTGGACGCGGGGCGTAATGCGAAGCGACATGTCACACATCCGAAGTTGGTACCAAGATCAGCAATGGATGGCTAGGATTTTGCCACGTCATCGATATCGCAACAGATTTCGCAAATTCATTTTCCGACTTCTAAAAATCATAACTCTCGCATACGAGCTCCATTTTCGACGTTCTTTATATCCATGCGTAGGCGGGAACGTATCCACAACTTTCGTTTAGTCTCCGTTGGCTAATTTTGACTTTATTTTAAAAGTTATATTTTTAACAGGCCGGGACAGGATTGGTCCGTTAAAAATTCATAACTCCTTCATCCGACGTCCATTTTCATCTGTCTTTTTATCGTTACGCTACTATTAACGAGATCTTCGATTCACGTTTAGGTTGTGTCGGTTAAAACCACTTGATCTAATATTTGAACTTCGGGCTGTAGACTACTAAGCTGAAACTTCAAAAAATCATAACTTCCTCATACGAAGTCAGATTTGGGCGTTCTTTTTATGGACACTCTCGGTTTAACATATTTTATAGCTTTCGTTAAGATCGCTAAGGCTAAAAGTCGCTCTATCGTAAATTCACTATTTACGCTTCCCGGTGTGGTGCCGGTTTTGCCGTAAAACTTCGACGGGCCATAACTTCTTCGTTATAAATTGGATTTCGGCATTCTTTATATGTACAGAACCCTTGTAACATATACTACCACTTGGTTAAGATTATTCCTTCTAAATAATCTTCAATCAAAGACTCATTTTTGATGCTCGTTGTCTCTAAATTGACTAGCCCAGATCTACGAGCGTTATAATTATCTCCCCCTTAGGATGATTACGTCCCGGAAGCATCAACGAAACAGGGTTGTATAATGACTTCATGCGTTATCTCTTCATCCTAGGTAATAATCGTAACTCCTATGTTCCTTCAAATTAACGTTTTTAACTGCAGGCGGTGCTCGATCTTGAATCCGCTCTCTGTCTCATGTTAGACTCCAAATTATGACCTTCAACTCACAATATCGATCCTTACTAGAGACTCCTTCTTCTTCTTAACAAACTTTAGATAAGTTGTTTGATTTCCATAATCGACCGATGGATCACGTTCCAATGACCTCTCATCGTGTGTCGCAACGCTTAGACTCAGGTCTCTTAGAGTCAAATTCTAGAATGGAATATACTTTTCTTCATGTTCTAATGTGATATAATCACATTTCAACATGTAGAATTTCTAGCTACCAACTTCTTTAACTATGAGCGCGATACTGCTTCGATTAACTTTTACTTCAATCTTCTTGGCTTAAGTCAGATGCTACATCGAACTTGGTTCTCTGAACCATGTAACATACTCATCGTAGCCGGAATCAATTTGATATGACCACTAGGTTCGAGATAACGATCATCTTCTAAGTCATTACCGAAACGATGGTAACGACATACTCGAATAAAACGGAATCAATTACTAGCTCCTTGGTAACCTTATGACTTTCCCTGATCCAAGTGCGAGTCCTGTGCTTCCGGTAGTATAGGCCTCTACTACCATTCACACCTACTCATACTCGTCCCAAGTATTGTCTCATAGTTTTCCAAGTCACCATACAAGAAGATCACATAACAATTTAACACACCAGATAACAAAACGAAGGTTTTATATTATTCCTTGAAATGATTACATAGGTGTTCAAGTTTACCCTAAACTATGCCTCTAGTAGGCTACATCATACGTTACTATGCCTACTGCATAACTTGATCATCGGATACGAACTCCTCATCCTCGATTTCTCGCGTCGTTTTCTGCCTCGTCGAGGATCATGTGGAATGCCCTTGGCCTTGGTGGCGTTTCTGGCCTTGTTGCCTCGTTTTTCTTCTGGCAGTCTTTAAAAACATGCCCTTCTTTGTTACATCTGTAGCACACCCTCTTGTTGGATGTACACTTGCTGGTGTAATGCACTGTCTTTCCATATTTGTAGCAAGTCACCTCCTCGCTACATTTCCCGAAGTGTTTCTTTTTACACTTCTTGCACCACTTAGCTTCACCTCCTCCTCCTCCTTCAGTCTTTTAGAATTTCCTTTCTTTGTTGGATTTTCAAGATCCTTCGTACTTCCTTTTCTCGCCAACTTCAGCTCTCTCCAATACTTTTTCCTTAATCCGGGTCTCAACATTCCTGGCTGCTCTAACGGCTGTTTTCAAGGTAGTTTCCATTTTGACTGTTGGGCAGTCCGTTAGCAAACCTATCGATCTTGGATAATTCAGTAGGCAGCAAGTAGGGGAATAGCTTCATCCTCTCGGTGAATGTGGTGGCATACTCATCCACATTAATCTTTCCTTTCTTCAGGTTCTGAAATTCGTTGTTTAGATCTATCAGATCTATCTCTGAGCAGTACTGGATTTTCAACTACTCCACGAATGCTTCCCAAGACATTCGCATGGCTTCTCCTCATGGCATTGTATCTGCCAACAACTTCCACCAACTTAGCACTCCAGTATTTAGTTGTCTAACTGCAGAGACGGACTTTTGCTTGTCGCTACAGTCACAACTCTCAAACACCATCTCCATTTCGGAGATCCAGTCCATAATCTCAACCGTCTTCGGTCTTCCAGAAAGGCTTGGTGGCTTGGCTCCCAAGAAGTTCTTATACATTCGTCCATCCTTGTCATTTCCCCTCTCCGGGCCATTCCTTCGTTCTCCTTGAATCCCACCTTGACTCACAGGGCGGCTATAATTCACTTCCTCCGATTGCTTGGGAATCAGCTCAGGTTGCTCAATGGGCATGGTAGGTTCGTCCGTATTTTCACGTAACATCCTCCTCATTTCTTCCCTTTGTTCAGCTAACATAGCCCGAATCATGGCTTGTACTCCAGCCATGGTGATTGGTTCAGGTGCAGCTTCTACTACAACAGGTATTTAATCAATCACTGGGGGCTATTGATTCCTATTTCCATTTGCGTTCCCGACTCCACTTCGGGTTCTTGCCATTTCGATCTATACACCAATTTAGACGTTCGGTGTGTAATGACGAGAATTAAGATAGGAAAGATTTTATTTACGATCGACATGTAAATTTCCCTATCACTCAGAAAAGTTACATGCCAGTTCTAATACCGTAATTATACGTTTAGAAATCTGAACACATAAAGTTTCCAGATCCGGTCGGCAATAGACCATAGATTCGATCATATAATGCATATCATAAATCATTTAGCACATAAAAGCATATTAGGCATTTTCCCTAGATAAGCTAGTGCTTGTGTCTATTCAGGTGTATTACCTAAATTTTATTAGACACACTCCTCACAATCATTGCTTAGCATTCTAAGTTTAAGTCTAGAAATAAATCCATATTCCTAGTTCGCTTAAACTAATGCTCTGATACCAACTGTGACATCCCCATTTTCACGGCCAGAAAAGACCGATTTTGTTTATGCTTTATTTTGAAAATCAGAGTAACCTTTTAAAGAAAAGTGTTGTGGAATTTGTTCCCAGAAAAAAAAACATGATAAATACTGTTGGATTAATGTCTAAGTCCATAACTATATTTGGTATGTACTTGACCCGACCCGGCATGGTCCATTTGGGTTGCACTTCACCGGCACAATTTATATGGATAGTCTTTTGAGAATAGTATATTTATGATTGATATTAATATATTATAAGTTCTAATATATTAATATGGAATCATATTATTTAATTAGTATTGATCAAAAATTAATTTAGAATTAATTAAGTGATCAAAAAGAACTAAGTAAATATGGACTCTTATATATATGGAATGGGCCAAGTTCATTTAGGTTGGGCTAAGCTTTCATGGATGGTCCATGGAGCTTTTAACCCATGGATCCTATGTAAATGAAAGGTCATGGGTATTAGGGTTTACATGGATGTAACCCTAATCCTCCATAATATATAAAGGGGTCCTTGGCTCACAAAATTGGCACAAGTGTGTGAAAATAAGAGTGGGCCGATTTTAGTGTGCATACATATTCTCTCAAGTTCTTCCAAGGTGTTTTTGGTGATTTGTGATTCCATTTGAGGCTTCCACACTATTGGGGCTAAGCTCTTAAAGCTTGAAGACATCAAGCTACATCAAAAGGTATGTCATCTAACTAGAACTTTGTAGTATAGGTGCTTCATAATATGCTAGTTAGGATGAAACCTTGGAATAGTTAATATTTGCATGTATAATAGAGAAAACATAGATCCAAGGTTTATAGGGTTGCATGTACACCATAGGAGTGTTAGAATGCTCAAAACCCAACAGTAGTATCAGAGCCATGGGTTGTTTTCTGTTATATTGATGCAAATGTTTTATTTTCAAGTTGAAAAAAAAAGGAAAAAAAAATGACGTTTGTCAAATTTTAAGATAATTACTTGTTTTGTGAAAAACGAATTATTTGTAAAATTTGAATCATTTGTTATATGAGTTGAATTAGGTCAAATTTAGTAAAAGATAAAATGATATGATTATTTTATTAGTTTTAAAAGTTTGATCTAAATGTTTTAAGGAGTTACATATTTTGTCATAAATTTTGGAGCTCAAAAGTTTTTTTAAAGTTGTGATCTTAAGGGTTTTTGAAACTTCCATAAGTTATGGATATGAAAGTTTTTTTTTTTTAAGATCTTAAGGGTTTTTGAAACTTCCATAAGTTATGGATATGAAAGTTTTTTTTTTTTAAAAAAAAAAAAATTTGATTTAAAGTTTTTATGGAGTTACAAAATTTGGTGTTAATGTTTTAAAGAATTCCATAACTTGTTCTTAAGTTATGGAACATGGAAAGTTTCATCATAAAACACCATTAATTCCATAAGTTATGGAATCCAAAGATTTTCAAGAATTACAAAACTTGCCCTCAAGTTTTGGAATTTGAGAAAAGTTCTTTTATGAAAAAAAGAATTGAATTCTAAAGCTCTTGGGTTCATAACTTAAACAATTAATTAAATGGTTTTAATTTTGTGTTTAATAATTGGAATTATGATGTTTTGTTGAATAGTTCAAATTAACTATTATGGACTTTATTAATAGTTAATTAAAGCGTTTAATTAAAAGAGTATTATTAATCCATAAATATATGGTTTGAGTTTAATTAAATTAAAAGTCTAGCTTAATTAATAGATTAAACCACCAAGTATTTTAAATGTCTAAAATACACCCTTATACTATTATAATATTAAAAGTTTAGTGTATTATATGTATAAGAGCAAGTCGTCTTACCATTAGTAGGCCTCATTCACGAAGCCGGTGTATAAGGGGGGTATAAGGTTACTGCCTATAAAATGGCAGTTTAATGGGTGTCCACTCTCACTCACCGCTTCCTTGACCGGTGGAGGGTCGTTAGCCGAACAGGTAGGACAAGGACTATAATTCTCCCTTCATTATAAGTATAATGATAAATACTAAGTAACTAAACACTTATAAATTCCCAATCTTAGTTACTTAGGAAAATGTGAATAAGGTGCTAATCCATAAAATTACACTTTGCACTTTGTTTAAGCTGTTAGTGAAGCGTGTGTGGTTAACCGGTACACTAACCTGGACTTAACAAGGTAGGCAAAGGGTAACTTAATGTTTATCATAGTATCGTTGGAGCGTGTGTGGTTAATTGGCACATCGATTGAGGGGTAAATATTAAGGGTACCAAGTATATTTGCATGGTTACTTCACACCTTGTTTTGTGATCCTCGGCATCCCAGTCACAAAACCTGAAGGGCACACTCGAGATTGAAACATGCCATTGAAAAGTTCAATGAATCTCAAAAGAATCTAGGAGTTTCAAAACCAATTAAAACCTAATAATACATTTCGTTTATCTTGGTGGAAATTGGTGAATCGTCATTCACCTACCTTCAAATATTTTATAGCTTGGATTACGGCATCCCTCTTCCAAGTTATAAAATAGTTTGTTGGGTCCTAGCCTTAATATATCATATTGGGTGTTATATTAAGGACTTAAATCAACTTTACGTGAATTTCCCCCATTGTTTAGACAACAATGATCTTCCCAAACCAAGCTTTCCTAATGAATATGACTTCCCGAGTTTGGCTCATGGAAGTCATACTTCTCTTCCTCCACCTCCTCCAATTATTCTCCCTAACCCACAAGTTCAAGGTCACTCAATCCCTAATGGCAAACAAGGTCTATGTGTGATCACATCTTAGAGATGAAGTCACATATTGACAAGTCGGGAGAGTTGGGTGTCAAAGTCTTGAGAAAGTTGGATGTTCAATCACTTTCTAAGTCACATAGTGAGTTCCTTTGGGACTACTATGAAACAGACTATGACATGAACCTTAATGATCATATCTATTTGCTTGGTGCTGCTGAATCAGCAATGATTTGGAACGATAGTAAAGCAAATTTGATTATAAGATCAACTTCCAAAAAACTTTATGGACAGTGACAATGGTGACACTGGAAATCCAGAAAAATCATTCTCTTCCCAATGGAAAGGGATTGGCCATAGTCAACCCGGTTGACCAAATGGTAAAGAGAAAGGCTAAGTCTGAGATAGTCCCATTACCAAAGGGTCCATATGTTTATTTTGCCAAAGGAAGGGGCGTTGATTGCAAAGCTGCCAAATTTACCTAAGGATGTTAAAGTCAATAAGTTTGACTCTACATCAGGTAGAGCCCATTATCTAACTCTGTTAAGTTCTATTCTGAGATCCTCATTACATGATGTGACTGGGTCACATGTTGATGTTTTAAGAATCAAAGAATAGAGAGAAATCTTAAAGGAAGTATATGCTGATTCTGACCGCGAAGGTGGATTTCGATCGCATCAAAATTTTGAGCAGTTGCTTAAGAAGTTATGATATATTGCTAAGGAATAGATAACAACAATTTTCCATGTGGATTGTAAGGATAAGTTTTTCCGTAAAGTTTTAAAATTAAAGAAAATTGTTTAATTTTATTTATTTGAAGTATCCTTACAATGGCATTTGTGGAAAATTGTTGCTTATATGATTCCACTGACAACAATATTGGAAAATGGATTTGATTCTTTCATTTGTGGTAGTGTCTAAATTTACCAAATCAGGAAAGTTCCTCATCGCCCAAGTTTCAATTGGACCGAAACTTGGAATCATGCAAGTTGAATAGTATGATGAATGAGAACTTTCAAGCATTGGAAAATCAAGACTAATTACTTGTTCACATGGATGTGTGAGTCAAGTGAAGGACTAAAGGGATCGAGTACACATTCTTGTGCACTGGTCATGTCCACCACAAAGCTCGTTAAGACTATTTGATTTACTAAAGTTTAGTAAATACGGTTATACTTACAAGTTTAAGTATAATTCTGAAACATTGGAAAAGTCTCAATGTATGGCAGAACGAATGGGAAGAATCAAATTAGGCAGAAAGATAAAAGTTTCTCAAATCTGAAAAGATGGGAGAGTACTTTAGTATCATGTTTGTGATCATCTTAATGATTTAGAAATCATATGACAATTAGTCCTCTAAAGGTCATCTTAGGGCATTCTTATGACTAAGAAGAGGAGTCATGAATTGTTGAAATGGTTAGATCAGGAAGATGAGTCATACTTCGTTCCAAAACAATTCTTAGAGTCATACTCCAAGATTGTAACTTGAGTGACATATCTTAAAGAAAGGTTTAAAACACTTGTCAAATGTAAGTGTAAAAGTGTCCTACTCTTGTACATTTGAAATTGGTAAGTTGTGATGTTTCGGATAAAACAAAGACCAACTAAGGCCAATTGTGTGAAGTGTTTGTCTTGATAAAGAATCCGCACTATCTCTTGAATATTTGGTAAGATAGTCTTATATTTCAAGAGGATAGTGGGAGTCTTAAAGATCCTAAAAAGAATTTCAAGAACTAATCAAGAATAAAACCTGAGGTTCTTCACTAGCACACGACTTGAGGTTTATAACCTATCGTGTTGACATATTTTGTGTCCATTCCAGTTAAAGTTGGCTTTGCATAGGAGTTCTGAAAGTTCTCAATTGGTTGCATAACAACTTGGAAGCAATGGCAGGCCCTGTACTGCCAGGTGGCAAGAAGTTAAGATTGCATAAGTTCAGTCCATATGAGTTTGGATTTGTCATTATCCTTGTCTTGTGACTATGGTTTTGATGATTCACATGGATAAGAACACATAATGCGACAAATAAGAGAAATTTACAAATTTGGACCTCGTGAAATACTATTTTTTTTTTCAGTTTTGGTCCAAGGGTAAAACGGCCATTTAAAAAAATCTAACAGCTATGCTGTTTACTTACAGGTCACATGGACCAAAATCTTTATGAAACTTCAACTACACTCACTACTCAGGGACCAAAGCTGTAACCTCTTTGAGGGACTAAAGATGCTATGTATTAAGTTCTCACCAAACGAATGCCTTCATCAATCACATTTTTATAACCTCTTTGAGGGACTGAAGATGCTATGAGTCAGTAAACAAGAACTATATGTTGGTTGAAAACAATCACATGACATGTATTGGACTAACCACACCACCCCTCCCCCCCTCGGTAAAGATACTACAGAGTGACCGGACTTTTGGGGCCATACAAGGAGTGGGAGACGGAGGCCACTCTTACTTTTTTGGTTTTAAAATGTGTTCTTGTCAATAAGAATTACAGCCAACTGCCAGCCACTCTAACTTTGTTGTACAAATTTGGTGAGTGTAGTTGAAGTTTCATAAAGATTTTGGTCCATGTGACCTGTAAGTAAACAGCATAGCTGTTAGATTTTTTTAAATGACCGTTTTACCCTTGGACCAAAACTGAAAAAAACAGTATTTCACGAGGTCCAAATTTGTAAATTTCTCTTATTTGGTCATAATGAAAAATTCAACAGCAAGGTTGAAGCTTCTACTGGAGTCAACACCGTTCACATTCGTAACTTAGAAGACAATCATAATGCGACAAGGGATCGTACTAATTTCTTGCTGAGAGAACTGGCGGCATCCCAAGCCAAAGTTAGAGAACTGCGAGAAAGACAAATATCACAAGACAGGCGTATGTACGAAATAGAACGTCAGTTAGCCAAATCCAGGGCCGGATCCAGTAGGAAGTAGATTATACTCTACTCGCCCTCTGTTTACTCTTTTGGTTATAGTCTAAGTCTTTGGATATGTTCTAGTGTTATATTTCATGTTTTTCAGTACGACCGCAAAAATTTCATTTTTGGTAGGTCGGTTTTGATGTCGATGTTTTCCCAGTATTTTGGTGTATTCTAGACCTATTTAGGGTCAAGTTTTCCAGACTCTATGTATTCAATATGCCAATACAATCGTCATGCATTTTCATACTCTTTGAAAAATAACCACTCAAATTCATATTATCCTGTTGCATGTTGTACTTGTAGTAGACTTCTATTTCCAATTCCTTACAAGATTCATATTGAACTAAGTGTTTTAGTTTAGAGATATCATATTCATGTTCATTCTTGATATATGATTGTCTCTTCATCTTTTATTTCTTAAAGTGAAAGATGATGGGTTTCGAGCAATACATCAATCCTATGGTGTACATGCAAACCCTAATAGCTTTGGATCTAGTTTGTCTAATGAACATGAAATTGATAATCCAAAGCCATAAACCCTAGATCTAATAAACTATAACTTGAATTAGGGTTTAGATCTTACCTTTGATTGTTATATAGCAATAACAATCAATCCTTGGCTTCAGAAAGCTTAGTGCCTCATGTGTTGCACCTCTAATGGAGTCACAAACACCACTAGGAAATTGGATGAAGGAGAGAAGAGAGAGGAGGCACCAAAAACGGCTGGAAACCCTAATCCAAGTGTTCACCACGTTTTGGGGGCATAAGGGTCCTTTATATACATGTAGGCTATTAGGGTTTTCAACTAGGAAACCCTAATCTGATTGCTTAGGCCTTAAGCAGTCCAATGGACCATTCCAGAAGGCCCTTGGACGATTTCTTTATGGTCCTCCATATAGAATTCGTCCATTGCCATCTAATGGATCCTAAGCCCAACTTTGTAACTATCTTATAATTACAATATCAGTCCCTTTAATTTAATTAATCTCTTTTAGCCACAAAATTAAATCTTAATTAATTCTTGACTAATATTAATTAAAAAATATGATTTCTCCTTTAATATATTATTCTCATAATATATTAATAAATCATAATTAAACCTTTCTCTCCTTAATTCATCCTACATATTGCTATGGTGAAGGCAACCTAAAAGGACCATGCTCATAATCAGGTCAAGTACATACCAAAATAGTTATGGACTTAGACACTAATCCAACAGTCTCCCACTTGGATAAGTCTAATAACTATTTTGCATAACTTCAGAACCTGATCAGCAATCGTAGCTTTCAAAAGCCGTTGTCAACTCTGATCTTATCATATATGCGTGTCCTTTAGATAAGGGATCATATATTCCTCCATTCTCAAGATATCGTATAGACACAGGATATGAATTTGATCATTCTCTCTATACTGTTTCCCGACTTCCGATTTATGACGACTGACAACAGACTACAATTGAACACAACAACTTAGTCCCGGCTTGGCCAAGCGCTTAGGGTGTCATCACTAAATCATCGAGGGGCCCATATATATCGCTTTTATCCCACTTTGGGTAAAAGTAATAGATAAACTTTGACTCAAATGATTGCTTGCACCTACTAATCGAATCACACACAACAATAAATTTTATAACACCAAGTTACTGGTGCGTTTACTTATCATCAATGTGGAACCGACCAGCAAATAACAACTCACACGCCTCGGTTTCAAGAATATACAATGTTATCGTCTCACTAATCACCCGTGATAAATCCATGAAGTGATTCAAGTGAGCGTGGGTTTAATCCAATACTTTAATCTTATCAAAGCACTCATGAACTCTGCAGCAAACTTGTGCTATGTCTAAACACTTTAGACAATCTATAGACAAATTCATGACAGTCTTCCTTCATACCTACTTCCAACGTATGACCGACTGTGGAGGTTCGAATAACCCAGTTATTCTGGAAGACAAAACATGCAAAGTGAAATGCAATAATAATATTAATCCTATATGGCCCCAAAACTTTTGAGCATAAATAAAAACACTTTTATTTAAACACCATATTGATTACTCATTATTCATTGCTTATTGCTTCAAAAAATCAACTTACTACTCGAATTATAACCACAATTGTCCTATGCTCCAAGCATGCACACTTTGGTTTCCTATGGTCCATACTTTGTGAAATAGATCAATTGAAAAACCTTTCCAATGAAACTCATTTCACAATCCCCAATCCTTATTATTAGTATAAGAATACCAAATTCTTGCCACTTTTAGAATATGTCAGATTCTAACATTTTATGCAATGATTCTTTCGTAATGTCATAGAACAAAAGTTACCAAGACTCGGCTAATGAAATTACAAGGTATTCTATCGGAAATTGTTACAAGACAATTCCATAGACGTGAAGTCTCACATTCAAAGTACATTCCTTTGAACATCCTTCTCGCATAAAAGTTTCTAATCTAGACATATTTCTTAATATCCAACTCCCATTAATGGAAACATTTCCATATTTGCCATATGACAACTCATTCTTAATAGAATCTTATCTATTCATAATAATGTCAATATAGTCCATCCAGTACTATACTTCCAACTACTCACAAGTGACAAATCCTCAGTGAACCTCAGATCGTCCTTTGATAGTTGTTTAATTATTTTAGTCAAAACCGATTCTAGTCCCTTTTCCCCTCTTAATGCCCTAGGCATTTGGAAAATTTTAGAACAGTCAAATATTATAGCATATGCAATCGATCCTATACTCGAAGCGTATTGGACACGATGCATAATGTCTCACATAAAGACGTGATACTTTATCATCCTTCTGCCATAATATTTTATGTGCCATGTTCCCACAATTCGAACTATGAAGAGGGATGCCGTAATCATAATTGAATTTTGAGAATGCACTATGTATCCTTGACTAAATCTATTAACATTTCTCGATCTAAGCTTTAGAATTTTGAAACGAAGTATAATATTCTCTCCCTTAATTATAGCAAAACAACTTTTCAACCTTTGCAACTTTGTAAAGTGAATCTTTGTTTTCTATAATTAATATTGCTAACTTGCAATACTTACCATAATAATCATGCTCCCACTAACATGATGATTATTTTCTTACCAGCATAACACTTATGCTCCTACTAGCTTTGACATGTATTCAGAAAACAATTGAACTTCCAGAAAACAATGCTTATTGAATTCCTTAAGTTCATATTTCTAATATCTAATGCTTTGATAAGCCTTTATCTAAGCTTTTTAAGCTCATACACCTATGCCTTAGATAGCTCACATGTGTGTCTAAACAATTCAGAATTTATGTTACTAAGTCCCAAATGTTCAGACCAATTGCCAAATTTCACAATTCGAACTTTGAAAAGGGATGCCGTAATCATAATCGAATTTGAGAATACAATTTTCACAATTGCTATCTACTTAAAATCTCTCTTAGTGAAAGCATTTCCTTACAATCATTTTCATGAAGGAGGAAAACCTTATGACACTTAGATTTTATGATGTATGTGTTCCTATCCATGTGAATTTGTCAAACCGAAGGTTTGCGACAAATCCAAAACCATATGGACTGAACTTGTTCAATCTTGATTTCTTGCCTCATGGTAACACGAGTGCCCACCATGTCTTCCAAGCAACTCACCCTTTCATATCAATGTACTTTCCATTGATCAAGGTGCTTTGTCTTTATGCATTCAAATGAGAACTCATAGAACTCACATGCATAATTAACTCAATTGGAATGGCACAGAAAAAGAGTATGTCATCCACGATAGGCTTTAAACCTCAAGTCGTGTGCTAGTGATGATCAACTAGGTTTAACTCTTGATTTGTTCTTGAAACCTTTCAAGACCATTAAGACTCCCACTGACTCCTTGACATATAAGATTCTCTTGTCAAGAAACATTCCTTGACAAAACAAATATTCAAGAGTTAGTGTAGTTTTTATCAATACTATCACTTCACATAATTGGTTCTAGTTGGTCTTTGTCTTATCCAAGACATCACAACTTACCAATCTCAAATGTGCAGGAATAAGAATACTTTTTCCAATTCCACATTTGTTGAGTGTTATAAACCTACTAAAGACTTGTCACTCATGTTACAATCTTGACTCTAAGACTTGATATTGGAACGAAGTATGATTGACTTCTTGATTTAACCATTTCTACAATTCTCGATTCCTCTTCTTAGACATGCAATTGCACTAAGACTCACTTAGAGGATCAATTGAGACATGGTTCTTAATCATTAAGACCTATCATAAAACACAATAAAAGTTACTCTCCCTTCTTCTTGGAATAGAGAAACTTTTATCTTTCTGCCTACTAGATTCTTCTTATTCGTTCTGCTATTGATTGAAACTCTTTCAATCAACGCAGAATTATACTCAATCTTATAAGTATAACCATATTTACTAAACTTTAGTAAATCATGACGAATATCTTTATTACTCTTATGGTGGACTTGATCGATGCACAACCTAGTGTACTCGATCTCTTAGTCCTTCTCTTGACACTTTGTCAAAAATAGTCTAATTTCCAAATATGAATTTTCTCATTCATCACGCAACCTAGTTGTATGATTCCAAGTTTCTGTCCAATTGAAACTTGGGCGATGAGAATCTTCCCTTATTTGGAAAATTCTCGACATTTCCACAAATAACATAATTAAGAATCAAATCTATTATTGATAATAGAAACAATTAAACATCAATTTTTCATACACACCATTGCAAGGATAAATAAATAAGACAAAATCAAAATTTATTTTATTGCAGAAATATTTGTCCTTACAATGCAATTCAATTAAAAAACTATGCTATTTCATATTTCTTATCATTCTATCCTAACTCTAGAGTAGCAGCTCAAAAAATCTGATCTTCGAATCCATGCGATCGAAATCCATTTCTTCATGATCAGATTCAACACACTTCTTCCTTAAGCTTCCTCTCTTTTCTTTGATCCTGCAAAACATCAAAATGTAATCTTATCACATCATGTATTAAGAATCAAAAATAGGAGCTTACAGAGTTCGATAATGGATTTTACCTAAAGTAGAGCCATATTACTTGACTCTCCCATCTCTTAGATCTCTCAGGTAGTTTGGGCAGCTTCGTCTCCAATGCCCCTTCTCTAGGCAATAAAAGCAAATGAACTCCTTTGGCACAGCACGTGGGACAATCTCATGCTTAGTCCTTTCTGGACTTCCAATGTTGCCAGTGTCCTTTGAAGTTTGGGAGTTTGATTCACCAGACAAATTTGCTTGACCAGCACGCCAAATCATTGCTGATTCAGCAGCTATAAGCAAATAGGTGAGATCAATGAGGTTCACGTCGTGGTCCATCATATAGTACTCTCTAACGAACTCACTATATGATTCAGGAAGCGACTGAAGAACCCAGTCAATAACCAACATCTCTGAGATATCGACACCCATCATCCTTAACCTATCAATGTGTGACTTTATCTCCAAGATGTGTGCACACATAGGTTTCCCATCTTCATGTTTACTTTCCAATAGGGATTGAGTGAGCTTGAACTTTTCAAGCCTTTGAAATTGTGGGTTAGGGGGAATAATTGGAGGAGGTGGAGGAAGTGAAGCATGACTCTCATTTCCTTGATCGTATCGTGGAACGTCATCTTCATTTGGAAAGCTTGTTCCAAGGGACTTGGGAAGACCATTGTAAGATTCAGACATCTACAAAACGGGAAAAATTCAAGTCAGGTTGATTAGAGTCCTTGATGTAACACCCAAAAGAAACATCAAGGCTAGGATCCAACACAATACTCTACAACCTAGAAGAGGGATGCCGTAATCTAGTTGCAGAATATTTGAAGGTAGGTAAATGACGATTTACCAATTCCTACTATGAAAAACAAAAATGAAGTTTAAGTTTTAAATGAATTGAAACTCCTAGATCTTTTGAGATTCATTGAACTTTTCAATGGCATGTTTAATCTCGATTATGCCCTTCTATTTGTGACCGGGATGCCGAGGATCACAAATAAAGTGTGAATAACCATACGAATCTACGTGATGCACTCAATGATATTATCACCTAATCAATGTGCCGGTTAACCACACACGCTCCATTGATCTATGATAAACATCAAGCCACCCTTCACTACCAATGTCAACCCCAAATTAGTGTGCCGGTTAACCACACATGCTCCACTAACGTTTGACAAGGGTACAAAGTGTAATTTCATGGATTAGCATACAATTTCACATTTTGCCTAAAGTAACTAGAATTTGGGAATTTGTAAAGCATGTAGTTACTTTGTACTTCATTATACTTATAATGGAAGGTTTCGTCCTATCCTACCCGTTCGGCTAACGACCCTCCACTAGTCAAGAGTGCGGTGGGTAAGAGTGGATACCCATTCAATCGCCATTTTATAGGCAATTTCCTTAAACACCCCTTATAGACCAGCTTCGTGAATGAGGCCTACTAACGGTAAGACTGACTGTTTACTCATACATATATATAATATGAGACTTTTAATGTTATATATAGTATAGGGTGTATTTTACACTTTTAAAATACTAGGTGGTCTAATTTAATAAATTATACTTTTAATTTATTTAAATGTAAACCAAAACTTTATGGATTTATTAACTCTCTTTTAATTATACACTTAAATTAATTAACAAAACCATAAGGGTGTAATTTGAACTTTTCAAAATGCGAGGGTTTTAGAATTTAACATTTCAAAATCAAACTTTTAATCAACTTTTAAATTCCAAAACTTGAGGGCAAGTTTTGAAACTTTTCAAAACATTTGGGATTAGAACTTAAATATTTCAAAATTAACTTTTAATCAAAAATTTAAATTCCAAAACTTGAGGGCAAGTTTTGAAACTTTTCAAAACATAAGGGTTTAACTATTCAAATTTCAAAAACAAAACTTTTAAGTTCAAATTTAAACTATAAAACCTAAAGGGAAAAATTGAAACTTTTTCACAAGATAATTCAAATCTAAGTTACAAATAATCAATCTTTATCTAATAAAACAAAAGATTATCTAAATTTTGACAATTATCTTCTATTTTGGCAAGGATAATCTCCAAATATTGATAAAAATCGGATTTTATTAATAAAAAACGTTTTAGGCAATTATCCACAGCCAAAACAGGTCAAAATCCTGAAATCTGCTCCATCCGCGACTCTGACTCGTCGAATCTAGCTTGGACTCGTCGAGTTCACTACGGGCTCGGCGAGTTCAGCCATGGACTCGGCGAGTCCAGCCCCCAAAAACCAAAAATTTTCGATTTTAAGCATGAAAAATCAACTATAGCATCAAATACATCAAATAAACAGCCCTAGTCTTTGATACCACTGATGGGTTTCGAGCAATACATCAATCCTATGGTGTACATGCAAACCCTAATAGCTTTGGATCTACTTTGTCTAATGAACATGCAATTGATAATCCAAAGCCATAAACCCTAGATCTAATAAACTATAACTGAAATTAGGGTTTAGATCTTACCTTTGATTGTTATATAGCAATAACAATCAATCCTTTGCTTCAGAAAGCTTAGTGCCTCAAGTATTGCACCTCTAATGAAGTCACAAACACCACTAAGCAAATGGATGAAGGAGAGAAGAGAGAGGAGGCACGAAAAACGGCTGGAAACCCTAATCCAAGTGTTCACCACGTTTTTGGGGCATAAGGATCCTTTATATACATGTAGGCTATTAGGGTTTTCAACTAGGAAACCCTAATATGATTGCTTAGGTCTTAAGCAGTCCAATGGACCATTCCAGAAGGCCCTTGGACGATTTCTTTATGGACCTCCATATAGAATTCGTCCATTGCCATCTAATGGATCCTAAGCCCAACTTTGTAACTATCTTATAATTACAATATCAGTCCCTTTAATTTAATTAATCTCTTTTAGCCACAAAATTACTTCTTGACTAATATTAATTAAACAATATGATTTCTCCTTTAATATGTTATTCTCATAATATATTAATAAATCATAATTAAACCTTTCTCTCCTTAATTCATCCTACATATTGCTATGGTGAAGGCAACCCAAAAGGACCATGCTCATAATCGGGTCAAGTACATACCAAAATAGTTATGGACTTAGACACTAATCCAACAAAAGATGCCTCCACGGAGAAACCCAAGGCGTGTCAATGTTAATGAAGCGCCAACACCACCTCCGCCACCACCTCCTCAATTTGACGCTGCCATGTTTCAGGCGGCAGTCATGGCAGCTGTTGCAACTGCTATGTCTCATATAAATACCACTGGCGCTAATGGATCAGGAGTTGGTGCACATCCCTCCAACCACGGTGAGAGTCACGGGCACTCACGAGAGTGTACCTACAAAGACTTTTCAAATGCTAAACGCAGGTGTTGAAAATTATTTTTGTATGTGACCATCACTGAAATAATACGAACTGTTTTTATATTATCTAACAAATATTATCAGTTATTTCAGGTTGTATGGATTCGTGCTTAATTATGAAATACAAAAATACGCAAAGACGGAAAAATAGCCGCATATTTGATCGTTTGAAGACAAAACAAATCAAGAGATAAAAATGTCAAGACTTCAAAAACTCAAGGGTCAAATATGAAAATTCAATTCATTAATTGAATTTAAAACTCATATCTCTCGGTGGAGAATTAAAAATGAAAAAGCAAAACCCACTCCCACGTTCTTACCTCCTACCCTACTACAACTTGCAGCCACTACTTTCAACAAACACTCAAGTGAAGAAGATTCTTGTTCTCTCATATATGTATACATGTGTATGTATAGAGAATAAGTGAGCTATAGTTTGTGAGTGTTTTTTTTTCCTTTGTAATATATCTCCATACATCTTACATCTCTCCCAACCAAGAACACCTCCAACCTTCACCACCTTATATCAAATTCCTTACAACCTCCAAATACCTTTCAAAACACCCTCAAAGTAATCTCCAAACACCCTCCAAATACCCTCCTTAAACCTCCTCCAAAAACCCTTTCAAATCACCACAACCATCACCACCTTGCTGTTTTTCGACATCAGAATTTGCAAGTTAAGAAAAAATTCACCGAGCACAACTCAACAAGATAATACAGGAGAGATTTTCACCGCAAATTATTCAGGACCTTACCTACATCCAGGAATTTTCCTCGATTTTTTTGACCACTGCAAACCCCAGAGAGACGCGAGAGAGAATTGGCTATCCATAGAGATTTACTACGAAAATCTATATTCATAACCACCCAAAGCTCTTTCAACATCACCCTCTTTGTTACCTTATATCACCAAAACTACAACCTTATTCCACCTTCTACCACCCTCCAAATACCCACTTCAACCTCATCAAATCACCTTAAAAAAACTCATACCCACATACAAAAAAACATTACCCGTGTATTTTATATCGTTTTGTAAACAATTCATTGTTACATAAAAAGAACTTATTGTTACTTACCGGATTGAACTTTGAACAAATAGAGACACAGTCTATTAAGATCCAGTCCAATTCTAAACCAGTTCAGTTAATTTATTGACGAACCGACTTTATATATATTTATATATTTATATATCTTATTACAGCTTTACGTCATTTAAATACTGTCATTTATTTCATTTATAGCTTTCAGTCATTTATAGCTTTCCAGTTTATATTTATTCCGCACTTCTTATTTTTTTTTTTTCGCATCTTATCTCCTTAAATATATATATCTGTCACCCAGTAACTGGTATCCGAGCCTTTATTCGTGGTAATCAGATCGTATATTTTCAACAATTGGTATCAGAGCTTGTGTGATTTACCTTGAAATTTTTGTCGAAAACTTTTGGTTAGCGTTTATAAACCTTCCATAAGCTTTTCTTTAAAAATTTCATTTTAATATCACTTGTTCAAAATCCTTAAAAAAAAATTAAAAAAAAAATCTTAAACAAAAAAATTCAGAGCTTGTGTGATTTACTTTGAAATTTTTGTCGAAAACCTTTAGTTAGCGTTTTTTTTAAAAACCTTCCATTAGCGTTTCTTTAAAAATTTCATTTTAATATCACTTGTTCAAAATCCTTTCAAAAACAAAAAAATTATTATGTCTTCTGCTAATTATTCCAACATGAACTCTGTTTCTATTGCTAACAGCTTGGGTTCTGGTTCACGGGCACCCATACTTATTCCCGAAGAGTATAATTCATGGGTTGGCCGTATGAATCTTCATCTCAACTCCATAAATGAAAATGTCTGGAATTATGTAGAAGGAACATATATTACTCCAGAAGACATGGCTACTCTTGTTACAAATCAAGCAACTCTTGCTGAAACCGAAAAAAGGCTGCAACTCCAAGCCAAAAAGGAACTTGTGTCTAGAATTCCCCACAGTATTCTAAGTCAAATGGATGACATAATACTGTTGACTGCAAATCAAATCTGGGAAAATTTAAAAAATCGTTTTTGTGGAAATCAAAGAATTATTGGAAACAAAAGAACATCTGTTTTAAATGAATTCGATAATTTCAAGATGCTTTCATCAGAAACCATCCATGATGCTCATGATAGGTTCAATTTTATCATGGTAAAAATGAACAATTTGGGCATCAAAAAGACACAACACGAGATAAATCTCAAGTTTCTAAACAATCTTTACGAAAGCTGGAAGATGGTTAAACTCATCATTCAGGGAAATCCAGCCATTCATACTGAAACTTTATACAATTTGTATGGAGAACTTCAATCGTATGAATCCTCGATTGACCCACCAACCACTACAGCTTTTGGAGGACCACTTGCTCTCGTTTCCACATCTTCTCAAAACCAAACACCTTTTAATGAACAAAACTTCAATCATTTTAATCAGACCTCTTTTCAAAACCAACCCTTTTTGAACAATTCTTTTGATTAATCTGATTTAAATGATGAAGCAGACTACCAACAACTGTGTGCTTTGGTAGCAAACACAAACCTCCAGAGATTTATTCCAAATCACGGTCAATCGAATTTTAAACCAAATTTTCAAAACCGACCATCATTTGGACAAAATAATTCTGGATTTCAACCAAGACCTCAACCTGTTCAAAACAACTCAGGTTTTCAACCAAGACCTTATTTTGGACAAAATTTTCAAAGACCTTCCTTCCAAAACAATTCAAACCAAGGTTTTCAAAACCAGGGATTTCAAAACAATCCCAACTCAAGTCATCATAACAATAACCAAAACAACAGTTTTCAAAACCAAAACAGAGGATTCCAAAATCAAGGTTACACTAATCAAAACAATGGCTTTCAAAACAACCAAAATTTTGGATTCCAACAGAACCCTTCCCAATCTTCCCAACAAATCCAAACTCAAGCTCCTGAAAGACTTCCGATTAAAAGTCAAAAGGATGACAGTGATGAAGAAGTGATCATTTGTCACAACTGCAAAGGAACTAATCACTATGCCAGAGAATGTCGAGCCAAAAACAAAACCAAAGTCAAAGAATCAGCATACTACGCTCAAAAAGCCGATGAATTAAAGAAACAGGAAAATCAAGATAAGCAAAGAGCATTGATGGCAATCCATGAACCAAACGTGGAATACTGGCCAACTTCTGAAGACGAAGCTGACAATGAACCAACATAATCAAACTTTTGTTTCGTAGTTGGTGTTGATAGACCTTCAAGAGCTCCAAACGTCATAGAACAGGTATGGTCTATGATCTCTGAACTTGGTCTTTCGAAATCAATTTTTGAGTCCCATATAACCAGGATTGAGAAAAGTCTAGAAGCTGATCTCAAAAAATATCATGACACAATGATCAATTCCGATATCTGCAAATCTGAGTTACAAACCTTGCAACTCAAATTTGGAGAATCAACAAGGATAAAGAACAAATTGGAAAGAGACGTTGAAAGAAAATCAGAAGATTATAATCACGTCTTGGAACAATTAAATCAAACCCTAATTCAGAAAAAGGATTTGGAACAAAAAAATCAGTCAGTCATTTCCTCTGAAACAAAAGATGTTTTAGAAAAGGAAATCCTTCAGTTGAAACAAAACTTTCAAGAATCAACTGAAAAATACAAAACTTTAAATGAAAAACTGACTGATTCTTTAAACCAAACCAATTTTCTTGAATCTGAAAACAAAAGATTGATATGGAATATGAATTCTATCAAAATTGCTAGAAAACTAAGTGATGATGTTTTCACCAAAGCAAACACCTTAGGAACTGGCAAAATTGATACGAATTACAGACCAGGAATTGGAAGAGAATCCTTTGAAAATGAACTAGCTAAACAAGAAAACATGACAATTTGTGAAAACTCTGAATCCACTCTTCCAGATCTTTTCACATCTGCTAATGAGGAAGATTCAGATGACGAAACAGTTATCAACTGTAGCCCAGATGACACTGCTTTCACTGTTTCCAAAAAGTCTATCAAAAGAGTTGTTAAATCTGAAACAAACTTTGCTAGTTCTTCAACAAACCAAATCAAACATACCAATGAAGCAACCATAACCCCACTTAACAAACCAAAGGCTTTTGAAAATAAACCAAAGAAACCTGTTAAACCATACGTCATACCTCAAAAACAGGTTTCCAAACAAAAACCAAAACCTTTTCAAAAACCTTTTGAAAACCGCTTTCAAGAGATCACCTTTAAAAATTCAATGAACTTTCAAAAACGACCAAATCCGAAAGTTTCAAAACATCATCTTCAAAAAGCCTTTCATAACCGCCAATCACATCCCAGATATGAAGAGAACTTTTCAAAAAAAAATTCACATCTAGGATATCATTCACCAAATCACAGATTTTATCAACCAACGAATTTTCAGAAACAAATCACTTTTTGGGAAAATTTGATAAATAAAATCAAACCTCAACCATTCCATCCTTAAACCAAACTCTTATAGCAATATGAAGTCAAATGCTACAAGAAGTTCAGTAAACAAAAAACCCAAAATAAAAACAACTAACAAACCAGGACCCATTCAGATTTGGGTACCTAAATCTTCTGTCTAAATTGCAGGTATCTAATGTTGGAGAACCCAAGGATGATACATGGTATATTGATAGTGGCTGCTCCAAGCATATGACAGGAAACCGAAACTACCTTCGTGACTTCAAACCCACCCAAACCAATCAAGACGTTACCTTCGGCAACAACATGACGGCAAAAATCAAGGGTTATGGAAACATAACAAATGGTAACTTCACCATAAAGAAAGTTGCCTATGTCGATGACCTGAAACACAACCTCATCAGTGTTTCTCAACTGTGTGATAACAATCTTGAAGTCCTATTCACCAAACAAAGAAGCTTGATCATGGAAGCTAAAACCAAAGAAATCATTGTTGATTCTTACCGTGCCGGAAATATGTATCCACTTGACATGGATCTTATCTATGGTAAACCCGATATATGTCTACTATCAAAAGCCCCAGCAGATATCAGTTGGTTATGGCACCGTCGCCTTTCCCATCTAAACTTTGGGTACATCAACAAACTGATCGGCGATGATCTTGTTCGAGGGCTACCACTTTTGAAGCTCGATAACGAAACTCTTTGTGCCGCATGTGAAAAAGGAAAACTTTCCAAATCAACTCACAAAAGCATCTCAGAATCTAGTGTATCCGAACCACTAGAATTGTTGCACATAGACCTTTGTGGCCCTGCCAAAACCCAAACCATACAAGGGAAGAAGTACATTCTTGTTGTCGTTGATGGCTTCTTGCGCTTTACTTGGGTCTTCTTCTTAAGACTAAAATCAGAAGCACCTGAAGAGATGATCAACTTCATAAAACAAATCGAACTGAAGCTCAAACGACCTGTTCGAAGAATCCGAAGTGATAATGGTTTAGAGTTCAAAAACAAGACTCTAGATTCATTTCTCAAAGACAAAGGAATTGAACATAACTTCTCAGCCCCATACACTCCACAACAGAACGGAGTTGTCGAAAGAAGGAACAGAACTCTATGTGAAGCTGCAAGATCAATGCTTATCTTCGCTGATCTGCCACAATACTTCTGGGCAGAAGTAATAGCCACAGCTTGCTACACTCAAAATCCTTCCTTAATCCATAAACATCTTCATAAAACACCATATGAAGTCATTAACAACCGAAAACCAAACATCAAATTTTTCCATATTTTTGGTTGTCGATGCTTCATAAAGAACAATAAAGATCACCTTTCAAAATTTGAATCAAGGTCGGACGAAGGAATTTTCCTTGGTTACTCGTTTTCCTCAGCTGCTTATCGTGTACTGAACAAACGTACCAGAGTAATTGAAGAAAGTACCGATGTTCATTTCGATGAATTTTATGTTAGAAAATTGGATCGTGAACATTTTGGTTCTAAAATGATTGATAATATTTTTCAAAAACCAATTCAACAAACACCTTCTCCTGACATAGACATTGAAATCGATCTTGATTTACTTTTTGAACAACCCAAAACCGCTTACAATTCTGAACTTCTAACTACTTCTATTGATTCTACAGGAACGACCACTGAAGGAACTCCACAAACAAACCGAAATGATGCAGATTAATTCAAGGGGGAACCACCTACACATACTTCTTCATTGGAACAAACACCAAATCCTCCTTTAAATACCCCATCCCCAAATATCCAAAACAATCCCGATGCATCATTTATGGGGGAACCTTCAAACCTATTCCAAGATGAAACTCCCGGAGAAGAACAATGGGATACTGAAATTCCAATTATTATAGGGGAAGAGAATCGCTTAATAAAATGGACCAGAAATCACCCAACTGACCAAATCAGCGGAGATCCAAACTCAGGCATCCAAACTAGAGTCGCAACTTCTAATGATTGTTTATTTGGAGCCTTCTTATCCATGACTGAACCCAAAACCATACATTCTGCTCTCAAAGATCCAGACTGGGTAAAAGCTATGCAAGAAGAGCTAGAAGAATTTGAAAGAAATGACGTATGGAATCTTGTCCCTACCCCACCCGATGTTTCTGTTATAGGTTCAAGATGGGTATTCAGAAACAAAACTGACGATCAAGGAATCGTTTGTCGAAACAAGGCACGTCTCGTAGTCAAAGGATATTCACAACAAGAAGGAATCGACTACGATGAAACATATGCTCCAGTTGCCAGAATTGAAGCAATTCGCATCTTTCTTGCATATGCTGCACATAAGAACTTCAAAGTATTCCAAATGGATGTTAAATGTGCATTCCTACATGGAGAGTTAGATCGCGATGTATACATCCAACAACCACCAGGTTTCGAAGATCCCAAATTTCCTGATCACAGCTTCAAATTGCAGAAAGCTGTCTATGGCTTGAAACAAGCACCCCGAGCCTGGTATGCCACATTGACAACCTTTCTCGAAGAATCAGGTTTTAAAAGAGGTTCAATCGATCAAACCCTCTTTCGTCAAATCTATAATAAACATCTTTTAATCGTACAAATATATGTTGATGACATTATTTTCGGTTCTACTGATGAATCTTTGAGTATTAAGTTTGCAGATCTAATGAAGAGCAAATTTGAAATGAGCATGATTGGGGAGATGACTACTTTTCTCGGACTTCAAATCAAACAGTCAACTGATGGCATTTTCATCAACCAAGAGAATTATGTCAAAAACCTACTCACTCGCTTTTCAATGGACAAATCCAATACCGCAAAAACCCCAATGGCTTTTGGATACAAAATCGATGCAGACTTAAATGGCAAACCTGTTGATCAGAAAAGATATCGTGGAATGATCGGATCACTCTTATACCTCACTTCCAGCAGACCTGACATCATGTTTTCTACATGTGTCTGTGCCAGATACCAAGCAAATCCTATGGAATCCCATGTAGTTGCTGTGAAACGCATCTTCAAATACCTAAAAGGCACTCCCAAACTTGGCCTTTGGTATCCAGCTAAATCCGATTTTCAGCTGAACGCTTTCACCGACTCAGACTATGGAGGATGCAAGTTAGATAGAAAGAGTACATCTGGTAGCTGTCAATTCCTAGGAGGTAGACTAGTGAGTTGGACTTCAAAGAAACAGACTTGTGTATCCACATCAACAGCAGAAGCTGAATACGTCGCTGCCGCCAGCTGTTGTTCGCAAGTCATATGGATGCAAACTCAACTGCGAGACTATGGCTTCAAAATTTCACAAATTCCCATATTTTGTGACTCAACCAGTGCAATTGCCATTTCTCACAATCCTGTTCACCATTCCATGACAAAGCACATCGACATTCGATATCATTTCATCAAAGATAACATTCAAAAGGGTCATATCGAATTGCACTTCATCAACACCGAAGATCAAATTGCCGATGTCTTCACTAAGGCTCTCGATGAAACAAAGTTTCAATACTTCCTAGGCCGTCTAGGAATGTTAAATCCAGATAACATCTATCCTTAAACTTTTACTTTTTGTTTGTACAAAAGTGTGTTTACTTTCATTCAAAAGGAAAATTCAAAAACAATTGAAAATTGCTTTCCTTTTAAAAATTACCAAAAACATTCAAATAACCAATATTTCCAAAAACATTCAGAAAAACAAATCTTCAAAAAAATTAATAAAAGACTTGCCATAATAAGCTTTTATAGAACCCTGTGATTAATCTTCTATTGACTTAATTTTCAGATGCTTATGCTCGATGAAGATTTTAAGTCATATTGATTCTCAATTGGAGTGAAGGTTCAAATATCTTACTTTTCATAATGTATATAACTTTATTTCCTTCAATTTTATTTCATTATTGACGATTTTAAACAATCAAGGGACATAAGGTTAGGAGGTTCAGATGAAAACAAAAACCCATGTGAGAATTTGTGCCTCGTCGATCTAAATCATTGTGGAAATCATTTCTTGTGAGCTTAGGTGTGTTACTATTGCTTATAAGGTATACCCAATTATACCTTGTCACGGTCTCATTTTTGCTTAGATATCAAAATGACCAGGGACGATACATTCATTTCTTACATACTAGACAAACTGTCTTTTATGCCACCTATCCCTACCTAGATAAAAGCCAACCAAAAATGAAGACTTGCGATCCCATGATCCATCAAGCAAACAACGACATATCCTTACAAGAAAACCAAAGGAGAAACAAATATCTATCAACATCCAATCCTCAAAGACAAATCAACAAGAAAACAAATGGATTCAATAAAGATATACCAAACAAAACAAAAAAAATATTCTATATTTGGTATTTTCAAACAAACTTTCAACCAAATGGTTATTTCAAAACAAAAATCATAAAATCTCGCGATTTGTTTTAACCATTTTTTCACAAAAGAAGATATCTCAATCACTCAAGTCAAATACTCTTAAAAAGGTCTCAAATGTAGCAAATTCTCAATGCTAAAACAAAATATCTTTTTACAATAAATCGATATTGATCAACAAACAGGATACTATCAAAGAAGAAGCTGCAACAACAATGGATTTCCCGGGATACTATAGCCTTCATCACTGAAGAATCTTAGTTGCAAACTGCACTATGAAAATTGCTAAACCCCTCTACATGTATTTCCCGACGGAGAGAGAGTGAACTTTAATGGCATGAATGAAGAAACCCGCTGAGTAATGCCGAAACCAGTCTTATGTGATTGATTATCTAATAATGCGACTAAGTGACTTTACAGGAAAAGCATAGCTGAACACCTCCGATATGAGTGTGAGCCGTCAGAGAGAGATATCACTCATTTTTAGTGATCATTAACTTGTTCTGCTGCCAGAACAACCAAACACCCAAGTGAAGTGTGAGCTATATCTATGAGCGTTCATCTGAATCGACCTGTTAGACCACTTGTCGTCGTTAATAATGTTATAAAATCTAAAGAAATTTCTTTAGATACATATATAGCTACCCTTTGATAACCGAACCCGAGACTTTGATTCGGAAACAAATTTTCGAAAATCTTTTACATAAGATATGTTAAACAAAGTCACAAACTCTCAAAACAATCACTATGTTTTATATATCTTATCTATTGACAAATATTTTATCTTGAATCTTCAAAAGTTCAGAACTGTCAATATAATTATATCATACCTGTCCTTATTTCAGTAATGATCACATAGGGGGAAATTGTTGAAAATTATTTTTGTATGTGACAATCACTGAAATAATACGAACTGTTTTTATATTATCTAACAAATATTATCAGTTATTTCAGGTTGTATGGATTCGTGCTTAATTATGAAATACAAAAATACGCAAAGACGGAAAAATAGCCGCATATTTGATCGTTTGAAGACAAAACAAATCAAGAGATAAAAATGTCAAGACTTCAAAAACTCAAGGGTCAAATATGAAAATTCAATTCATTAATTGAATTTAAAACTCAGATCTCTCGGTGGAGAATTAAAAATGAAAAAGCAAAACCCACTCCCACGTTCTTACCTCCTACCCTACTACAACTTGCAGCCACTACTTTCAACAAACACTCAAGTGAAGAAGATTCTTGTTCTCTCATATATGTATACATGTGTATGTATAGAGAATAAGTGAGCTATAGTTTGTGAGTGTTTTTTTTTCCTTTGTAATATATCTCCATACATCTTACATCTCTCCCAACCAAGAACACCTCCAACCTTCACCACCTTATATCAAATTCCTTACAACCTCCAAATACCTTTCAAAACACCCTCAAAATAATCTCCAAACACCCTCCAAATACCCTCCTTAAACCTCCTCCAAAAACCCTTTCAAATCACCACAACCATCACCACCTTGCTGTTTTTCGACATCAGAATTTGCAAGTTAAGAAAAAATTCACCGAGCACAACTCAACAAGATAATACGGGAGAGATTTTCACCGCAAATTATTCAGGACCTTACCTACATCCAGGAATTTTCCTCGATTTTTTTGACCACTGCAAACCCCAGAGAGACGCGAGAGAGAATTGGCTATCCATAGAGATTTACTACGAAAATCTATATTCATAACCACCCAAAGCTCTTTCAACATCACCCTCTTTGTTACCTTATATCACCAAAACTACAACCTTATTCCACCTTCTACCACCCTCCAAATACCCACTTCAACCTCATCAAATCACCTTAAAAAAACTCATACCCACATACAAAAAAACATTACCCGTGTATTTTATATCGTTTTGTAAACAATTCATTGTTACATAAAAAGAACTTATTGTTACTTACCGGATTGAACTTTGAACAAATAGAGACACAGTCTATTAAGATCCAGTCCAATTCTAAACCAGTTCAGTTAATTTATTGACGAACCGACTTTATATATATTTATATATTTATATATCTTATTACAGCTTTACGTCATTTAAATACTGTCATTTATTTCATTTATAGCTTTCAGTCATTTATAGCTTTCCAGTTTATATTTATTCCGCACTTCTTATTTTTTTTTTCGCATCTTATCTCCTTAAATATATATATCTGTCACCCAGTAACTGGTATCCGAGCCTTTATTCGTGGTAATCAGATCGTATATTTTCAACAGCAGGACCTTTAACGAGACTGGGGGAGTTTTGGTATTAAGGCAATGGATTAAGAAAACAGAGGCAATCTTCGAGATCTGCTCTTGCCCAGAGGGTAGCAAAGTTAAATTCGTTGCCTGTACTTTTGCTGATAGAGCCCTAACATGGTGGAACGGCCATATTAAGTCACTAACATTAGCAGTGGCTAACTCAATAAGTTGGGAGAACTTGAAGACAATGCTCATGCGGGAGTACTGTCTGCGGGGTGAAATTCAGAAGCTCGAGCAAGAGCTGTGGGGTCTTACTATGGTTGGTTTGGACATCACAACCTAAATAAATAGGTTCTACGACTTAGCAATTCTATGTCCAGATATGGTAGCTCTGGAGAGCAAAAAGATTGAAAGGTACGTCTGCGGGCTGACACCTCAGATTCAGGGAAGTGTTATTGCTTCCAGGTCTGTTACCTTTGACAGTGCCAAAGAGTTGGCACAGTCGCTTATTGACCATGGAGCCCATCAAAACTCTGTGGTTGCTGCTCCAGAACAGCCCAAGGGAAACAACAACAACAACAACAAGAAAGGCTGGAATAAAAGGAAGGGCAAATCTTCTCAGCAACCCTCGAAAAAGCAACAGTTAGTGGCGGTTCATGCTGCTACTGTACCTGCTACTCTACCTGCTGCTGTTCCTGCTAACCCCACACTAGCTAAGCCTCATGCTGATAATCTCCCTAAATGTAACAAGTGCAATTACCACCACAACGAAAATTGCCGAGAAATACAGTGTCGAAACTGTAACAGGAAAGGGCATACTGCCCGATTCTGTAAATCACCACCTCAACCGATTAACCAAGTACCTACTGCAGGAGTGAGCTGTGACATCCCCATTTTCATGGCCAGAAAATACCGATTTTGTTTATGCTTTATTTTTAAAATCAGAGTAACCTTTTAAAGAAAAGTGTTGTGGAATTTGTTCCCAGAAAAAAAAACATGATAAATACGTTATCAAGCATTTCCGAAGAAATGTGTTTTATTCATTTTCAAAACATTGGGATGTCATCGTCAATACAGAAACATAAGCATAAACAGAACTTACATTCATTATCACTAGTGATTTACATTTTCTTAATCTTTCAGTGTAATGTAACTTCATATGGACACCTGTGATACAAATAAACTGAGTGGGTCAGGTTGGGAAACCTGGTGAGTACATAGGGTTTTCAACCCACAATAATATAATTATTATGTTTAAACATCAAACAATCAACCCAATTACCCATGCCCATTATGTTCTTTACTCTTAAGGATCTACCCTAAGAATCAGCTATTCCTTGTTCTTTCATTCCTAAGAATCATCGTAAGGAATCGGCGCGAAGTCCATCGTTGCCACGGCTTACAGAACGGGCACTAAGGATGCATAATCGCCAGGCTTTAGGCACCAAGTCCGCATGGTCGCCAGGGTTTAGGCACCAAGTCTACATGATCGCCAAGGTTTAGGCACCAAGTTTGCATGATCGCCAAGGTTTAGGCACCAAGTCTGCATGATCGCCAAGGTTTAGAGTACACTGCGTGAACACATCGTTCACAACACCTACAGGTTGCGAGCCTGCTAGTGTTCCACTGGACTGTCTAGAATAGTCTGTGGTTGTCATCCATACCCTGCTAGATGACGGGGCCACGCTTGGGTAAAACGCTTCTCTCGTTGTTCACCTCTCACCCTTATCTCATGGTCTATATCACCTCTTATCTCAACATTCAATTCATATATCATCTACCCATGTTTTACCCAACATATTTTGTACATATAAAATACATATACAGTTTAAATCTTTTAAAACATGTATAAAATCTTTCATTCAGTATAGACAACAAGTATTCAGACAATATGCACACATAGCACGTAATTTATACTAAAATAGTTCATATCTATGTATAAGATGAAAGTAATTATGCACTCACTTGATAAGGTGGTGACTCGGTACTCGGACAGCACCTCGTTATCTCAAAACAATTTTCCCTTGACAAAACCTAGTATCAATACCACTAGGGTTTAGTCTAACGTTAACCGCGACTAATTGATAGTCTAACTATTATTACTATTATATAAGTGTTAAGCAACACTCCTATATAACTCATAATAATAGCCCAAATAATTATTTTAAGGTCCTAATAATGTTACTATAATTAATTAGAAGCCATATTAAAAATAGCGTAGGCGTAGCTCATTTACAGCGGGTTTTCTCGAAAACCGGGCTTCGCTTGGAGCAGCGTTTCCGAACCGAAAGACCCTTTTTCTCGGGACTCCGGGAGCCTTGGGGCTTCCTTCGGGTGCTAGGGGGTTTACCTAGACTTTAGGGGGGTTTAGGGGCTAGAGAGAGAAAGTAGAAGGAGATAGAGAAAGCTTTGAAAGGTGTGAAGGAAGTGGCTCCCTTCGCAGCCTTTTTATAGGCCCAGCCTCGGACGTACGCTGGGCGTAGTCCTCGGCTACGCTGGGCGTAGTTCGGATAAGAGCCACAGCTGGCTTCGTACGAGGCACGTGTCCAGAATAGCTTGGTGCGACGTGGCCATCTCTCGGACCACACAAGACCGAAGTACGTTGGGCGTACTCGACCTCGGACGCGGGGCGTGATGCAAAGCGACGTGTCACACATCCGAAGTTGGTACCGAGATCAGCAATGGATGGCTAGGATTTTGCCACGTCATCGATATCACAACAGATTTCGCAAATTCATTTTCCGACTTCTAAAAATCATAACTCTCGCATACGAGCTCCATTTTCAACGTTCTTTATATCCACGCGTAGGCGGGAACGTACTCTTCAACTTTCGTTTAGACTCCGTTGGCTAAGTTCGACTTTATTTTAAAAGTTATATTTTTAACAGGCCGGGACAAGATTGGTCAGTTAAAAATTCATAACTCCTTCATCCGACGTCCGTTTTCATCTGTCTTTTTATCGTTAAGCTGCTATTAACGAGATCTTCGATTCTCGTTTAGGTTGTGTCGGTTAAAAACGGCTTGATCTAATATTCGAACTTCGGACTATACACTGCTAAGCCGAAACTTCATAAAATCATAACTTCCTCATACAAAGTCAGATTTGGGCGTTCTTTTTATGGACGCTCTCGGTTTAACATATTCTATGACTTTCGTTTAGATCGCAAAGGCTAAAAGTCGTTCTATCGTTAATTCACTATTTACGCTTCTTGGTGTCGTGCCGGTTTTGCCGTAAAACTTCGACGGGCCATAACTTCTTCGTTATAACTCGGATTTCGGCGTTGTTTATATGTACGGAACCCTTGTACCATATACTACCACTTGGTTAAGATTATTCCTTCTAAATAATATTCCATCAAAAACTCATTTTTGATGCTCGTTGTGTCTAAATTGACTAGCCCAGATCTACGGGCGTTACATGAGCCAAGCCTGCTATGAATGTGGAGAAGTAGGGAATTTCAAGAAGAATTGTCCTGAGTTAAAGAATGCTGGTGGTATTGGAAGAGTCTTGGCGATTGGTTATGAAGAAGCAGTAGCGGATCCTAATGTGGTGACCGGTACGTTCCTTCTCAACGACTCTTACACATGCATTCTTTTCGAAACCGGTGCAGAGAAAAGTTTCGTAAGCGATAAGTTCAAACATATTCTAAAACAAAATCCCAAAGCATTAAAAGATACATTCACCGTTC
The DNA here is from genome assembly GCF_052849685.1 of Lactuca virosa. Taxonomy (NCBI): domain Eukaryota; kingdom Viridiplantae; phylum Streptophyta; class Magnoliopsida; order Asterales; family Asteraceae; genus Lactuca; species Lactuca virosa. The sequence goes on along the minus strand of NC_136426.1, from coordinate 330,980,827 downwards.
ACATGGGCCACGGAAAAACCGAAATTACCAATGATATTTACATAGGATGCACACTTACTTTAAATAACCATTCATTCCAATTTGACCTTATGCTGGTCTCAATTAAAAGTTTTGACATCATAATCGGCATGGATTGGTTAAGTCTTCATCGTGCTGATATCCTATGTTTCGAGAAAGCTATCCATCTTAATCTACCAAGTAACGAATCTCTCGTTATCTATGGCGACAAATGTAGTGCGAAGCTTCAAATTATTTTGTTGCGTCAAGTCTTAGAAATATCTTCGCAAGGATTACTGCGCCTTCTTAGCTCACATTGCTGATAAGACACAAGAAGTGAAAAGCATCAAGGATATCCCTGAAGTCTGTGATTTCCCTGATGTGTTCCCTAAAGATATCTCAGGAGTCCCTCCTGAACGCCAAGTCGAATTCCGAATCGACCTGACTCCCGGAGCTACCCCAGTAGCTAAAGCTCCATATCGTCTTGCACCTTCATAAATGCAAGAACTGTCCAGCCATTTGAACGAAATACTCAGCAAGGGCTTCATTAGACCAAGCTTCTCACCCTGGGGAGCGTCGGTCTTATTCGTGAAAAAGAAGTACGGATCATTTTGTATGTGCATAGACTACCGGTAATTAGAAAAACTTACCGTTAAAAATCGATACCCTTTTCCACAGATAGATGACCTCTTTGATCAACTCCAAGGAGCTAGTTTCTTCTCTAAGATTGACCTTAGATCAGGATACCATCAGTTACGAGTCCAGGAGTCCGACATTCCAAAGACTTCTTTCAGAACTCGTTAGGGTCACTACGAATTCGTAGTAATGCCCTTTGGTTTAACGAATGCACCAGCAGTATTCATGGACCTGATGAATCGAGTGCGTCGACCTTACTTAGATAAGTTCGTTATAGTCTTTACTGACGATATACTAGTCTATTCTCAGAGTAAGGAAGAACACCGCCAACACTTGTGACAAGTATTAGAAACTTTGAGGGCAGAGAAATTGTATGCGAAGTTCTCTAAATGTGAATTCTAGATTCGAAAAGTGGAGTTCCTTGGTCATGTAGTCAGCAAGGATGGAATACATGTTGATCCCTCCAAAATCAAGGCTATCAAAAGTTGGGAGACCCCTCGAACCCCAACAGAAATTCAACAATTTTTAGGTCTCGCTGGCTACTACAGGAGATTCATTCAGAACTTCTCAAAGATAGCGAAGCCACTCACCACTTTGACTTAAAAAGGTGTGTCATTCAAATGGGAGGAGAAACAATAAACTGCTTTCAAAACCCTAAAAAAAAGCCCTCTGTAATGCACCAGTCTTGTCCCTCCCAGAAGGGACAGAAGATTTTGTAGTCTACTGTGACGCATCAAATCAAGGGCTAGGTTGTGTTCTTATGCAACGTGGAAAGGTTATATCCTATGCCTCGAGACAGCTTAAGAACCACGAAGTCAACTATACCACCTACGATCTCGAACTGGGAGCAGTGGTTTTTGCCTTGAAGATCTAAAGGCATTACCTGTATGGTACAAAGTGCACAGTCTTTACTGATCATAAAATCCTTCAACATATCTTTGATCAGAAAGAACTCAACATGAGGCAACGAAGATGGGTAGAACTACTAAATGATTACGAATGTGAGATTCGTTATCACCCCAGAAAATCCAATGTAGTATCAGATGCCCTTATGTCACACCCCAAAACCGGAACGTCAGAAACATTCAGGGATGGAGGACGTCATGTAAAGTATCATAACAGTGCAAAGTAGTAAACAAGCATCAACATCATCCATTGCATTAAAAGTAAAGTTTTAATACATGAGTGTTCTTTCATAGTAATAAGACACCAAAATATGTAATCAAAATAAAAGACGAGTCTTGCCTGTGCTCCGTCTTCTCAAAACCTGGTCATCGTACCTGTCTACTGGTGACCTGAGAATACAAGTTATTTTGAAAGTGCAGATCAACATAAATCTGGTGAATTCATAAGTATTATGGTGCCATTGATTTGAAAATCTGTTATGAAAGACTTGTAAATATTTGATGAAACATTTAGTATAAGTGTGAAAACCCTAGAAAATCCCATATTTCCTACTAGTATAAAAGGTAGTCTTCTACCAAGACCTGAATGCTTTGAAAGTTGCATTTCTGTATCAATGAAAGTTTTTCCCATGTGCGACTATTATTATAAATATATAGTCTACCTCATTGTTTATGTGAATGTGTCACAAAATAAAAGTAAAAGGGAAATTATATAATCATTTAAGTATTATCCTTTGGTACTAGGATAAACACGGCATAGTAATTGTCGAATAGTATTAACCGTAGACATCCGTCGATGTGCATTTTCCCTCTGTAGCTAACAGCTGGGTGTAGAATGGTTAGTCCCGTACATATATAATAGTATCTACACATATAATATGTAATAGTATCTCATCATATAGTATCTATGTAACAGAATCCATGTAAAAGTATCCATGTAATGATATCCAGGTAATAGTATCTCTTCATATTGCATGTAAGGTATTAGTATAGACTCATGAATGAACTGACTCTTGTGTAATTCCTTGTAATAGGAATAGTAGTTTGTATCCCCTAAACTATACCTATAATAGTTTACTAGAATGTAAATTGAATGTGCAAGTAGGTTTATACACCCTTGCTACACAAGAGTGTTGGAACTGAAGAAATAATGAAAGCTCTCATATCAATACATATGTATATGAAACATAATTGTATAGATATGGTTTTTAACAGTAAGTTGAAAGAGGTTTTGTAAAAACATTTAAGAGTTTTGAACAATAAATAATAATGACTTGATGTCAGTTTATAAAAGATTCAAAAGTAAATCATTTGATAACAAAGTATAAAACAGCCGAAAACTATTGTATTTATCACATTTTGAAGTATGCGAAATCAGTTGGTTGAAAACATAGTTATAAATCACATGTGATTGATTTTATAACTTCCTGTTTTCTACTTGTATTCCCCCCCCCCCATGAAAGCATTTAAAATCATTTAAAAGATTGATTAACGGGTATGAACTCACCTGTAGTTGGTGGTTGTGGATGAACTGAATGATGTAGGATCCTAAGTGTCAAGTGAAGACTTGTACACACACAATGATCCTAGTTAACATATAATCACATATAGTCATAAAACAACTAATTAACCAAGTTTAAGACATCCTAAGACATGTAAAACACTTGATTTAAGTGCTATAAGTCATAAGGATTGCATCTAAGGGTGGGAGGACCTTGCTATTGAGTTTGGGGTTCAAGGGTAAACTTCCTTGGAGTTTACGGTTTTGTGACCATAACTCCTTGAGTTTACGATCGTAAACCCATGAGTTTACGACCGTAAACTCATGTTTCTTGACCATTTTGTGTTCTGAAGCCTTAATGATCACAAGAAGCATTCCTACCTCATGTTTAAGCCTTAGGAAGAGGTTAGGGCACCATTTAACTCCTTTTTAGGAGTTTACGGTCCTGGGACCATTTCCCTTTGGGTTTACGGCCGTAAACCCAAATGGTTTGTGGTCTTTTGATGTTTTCAAGTCCTAAACACATTAAGGAAGGGATCTAGGCTAGTTTCCAAGGCTTAGAAGGGACTAGGGCACACTTTGGCACCCTTTTTAGGGTTTACGGTCCAAGGTGTTCTTGGACCGTAAACACCTTTGATCCTTGGTTTCCTTGGTGTTTTCTTAATGTATTGAAGTGTAACAAGCCTTATTCTACTCTAGGATAGAAGTACTTACAAGATAGAGGCTTGAAAAGGTGCTAAAAGTCCAAGAACACTAGTGTGTGTTCTTGGTGTTCTTGGTGAAACTTGAAGATCTAACCTTTTGGAATGATTTCACGGATGGAAGTGTGTTAAATCACTAGATTAAGTAATATATCAACTTATTAGGGCTAGAAAAACTTACAAGTTTAAGATCTTGAAGAATTGTTGGATGATACTTGAGAGAGAATTTGATTTTGGATCTTGAAAATGTGAAAAGTGGTAAAATATGACTAAGTGTCATATTTATACCCCCTTTTAGGGTTTACGGCCGTAAACACCCTTGTTTAGGCCGTAAACTCCAAACTCTTGGAGTTTTGGAATATAATTGTTGCACAATAAACCCTAGGGCATCCTCTCTCCTGATATCTCCTGAAGTACTAACTTAAAAACACTCAAACTTATTCCTAAAAGCTTGAAAGTTAGCAGAAACAGTTCTGACTTTTATTGAAGTGAATGGTTGTACAGAATAGAAATTTCGGGTTGTCACACCTTATTCGGAAAGAGTACTCGGGCCGCCGAGTAAAGTCTGTTACTATGACTATCTATTCCCACTTATCCGCACAAATCAAGGAGACTCAATTAGAAGCCTTGAAACCTTAGAACATGGCAGGTGAAGCCTTGAGGGGAACATAAAAGAATTTGGATATCAAGGGTGATGGAGTTCGTTATTTCATGAATCAAATCTGGACAATGAAGTACGGTGGCTACGAATATGTTGTCATGAACGAAGCCCATAAAAGTCGATACTCTGTTCACCCGGGTTCAGACAAGATGTATCTAGACCTAAAGAAGCTCTATTGGGGGCCAAACATGAAAGCCAAAATAGCTACTTTTGTGGGCAAGTGTCTAACTTGCGCCAAAGTTAAAGTAGATAATCAAAAGCCCTCATGTTTACTTCAACAGCCAGAAATACCTGAGTGGAAGTGGGAGCAAATTACAATGGATTTCATAGCCTTGTTACCCAGAACAACGGGTGGTCATGATACCATTTGGGTTATTGTCGATAGATTAACCAAATCCGCCCACTTCCTGCCAATAAAAGAAATAGATAAAATGGATAAATTAACAAGGACGTACTTAAAAAAAATAGTACGGTTGCATGTTGTGCCAATATCTATTATCTCTGACCGAGATAGTAGATTTACCTCATGGTTTTGGCAATCATTGCAAAAATCCTTGGGAACAAATCTTGACATGAGTACAGCGTACCATCCTTAGACTGATGGGATAAGTGAGAGAAAAATTCAAACGCTGGAAGACATGTTAAGAGCCTGTGTGATAGATTTCGGTAAAGCTTGGGATACCCATTTACCACTTGTTGAATTCACCTACAACAACAGCTATCACACTAGCGTTAAAGTCGCACCCTTTGAAGCTCTCTATGGTCGTAAGTGCAGATCCCCTCTGTGCTGGGCTGAAGTAGGCGATACGCAACTAGCCAAGAACCAGATACCTGATTGTAATCTAACCGGTCCCGAGATCATTCGTGAAACCACAGAAAAGATTGTTCAAATCCGGGAACGATTGAAAGCTTCTCGAGATAGACAGAAGAGTTATGCGGATAAACGACGAAAACCCTTGGAATTCCAGGTTGGTGATCGCATTCTATTGAAGGTCTCACCCTGGAAAGGATTGATACATTTTGGTAAACGTGGTAAGCTAAATCCAAGGTACATTGGACCATTCCAGATCATTGCTAGAATTGGTCCTGTTGCTTACAAACTCAATCTACCACATGAACTCAGTAACATTCATCCCGTATTTCATGTCTCAAATCTCAAGAAGTGTTTGTCCAGATGAGACTCTTGTTATTCCACTCGATGAAATCGAATTAAATAAGAGTCTCAACTTCATAGAACAACCCATAGAAATCCTAGACAGGGAAGTAAAGAGAACAAAACAAATATGTATCCCGATAGTGAAGGTTTGTTGGAATGCAAAACGAGGACCTGAATTCACTTGGGAGCGGGAGGATCAAATGCAATAGAAGTATCCACCTCTTTTTCCCTAGTCTTTCTGTATCTCTTTAATCCAAATTTCAGAACGAAATTCTCTCTAACGGGGGGATAATGTAACGTCCCGTTATTTTCTACTTGTAAAGTCAACCCTAGTCAAATTTGGGTCAACTAAAGTCCTCTTTGTTATATTGGATTTTATTAAGGTTAGTAAAATAACCTTTACATGTTTAAAACTCTAAGAATATTAAATATACGTGAAGGAAATAAGTGAACCCTCGCAGCCATGATCATACCAACCGACTTCGAACCGTGAACGAAGCCATGAACGGCTTTGGGCCGTGATCGCTTCGGACCGTGTACGAGGTTTACGACTGTGAACCCTCAGACCGTGAACCCTCGCATACATATACTTTTCAGCCGACTTTTAGCTCATTTCTTCACTTTCAAACAAGATTTCAACCCTTTTCTCTCAAGTATCATCAAGCTAGAACACCCTCTCTCCTCAAGAACATGCTAGGATCATCCTTTCTTTTCATTTCAAGTGATAGTCACTAGGTTTTCACAAGATCTAACAACTTACACGAAGAACATGAAGAACACCCATCAGAAAACCTTTGAATCTTCTTAGAAATGTGCTTAGGATCATCAAGTGTTCATCATTCTTCAAGAACTCAGGGCCATGAACACCTTCAGGGCCGTGAACCCTTCCTGAGTCTTGGGCCGTGAACACCCCTCCTGGCCGTGAACACCTATCAGCTTCCATTTTAGCTTCTAACACTCTTATTTGACTTATTTTGCTACGGGTTTACACTTGTGGAAACTAAACGTCCTATATCAAATCATCATTTGAATCACCCTCTAAAAGGTGAGATTGACAACCCCACACTCAGACTTCTAGCTACAGCCGGTCATACACGCCTACGAGTGACAGTTGTTATCAACAGTTTTGATGCCTTCAATGCGTTGTTTTAGGCCATCTAGTCTCAGTATGGTTATAATAACTCATTAAAAAGATATTAACAATACATTAGTGTATAATTAACTAAACATATGTACATTTTCAATGAATTAGTTTACAAAAACAGTTGGTGAAGCTAGGCACACTCACTTTTACAGTTTAATAAAGGAATACATAAACAGAACATTGGTTTACAAATAGAACGGTTTTATGAGATTAAAACTACTTTACATATACAGCAGAAAATATAGGATTTTCTGGAACAGTTTACATATTCAATGAATAGAAAACATACTTTCAAATATAAATACTTATGCACTCACTCAACTTTATGTTGATACTCTCTTTTCAAATTACTTGTATTCTCAGGGAATCAGTAAGCAGGTACTCCCTGAGATTTTGAGAAGATGAAGCTGTTATGAGTCATGTCTTCTTCTTTTTGTATAACTATTTTGGTGTCAACACACTTTGATTGAACACATGTAAAAACTTATACTTATTAATGCAATGGTTGTTTGTACTTTGATTACTATAATGCATGTGTTGTGATACTACGAATGAAGTCATCCACCCCCGTACGTTTCCGCCGTCTGGATTGGGGGTGTGACAGATTGGTATCAGAGCATTGTTTATAGTGAACTCAGTATATCAATCCATAAAAGATATACAAACTATAAATACATTGGGGATGAGAGCTCTTACTACAAGTATACTTTTAAAATTTAAGTATTTTTACAAGAAGTATACTAACACTCATACGTACAAGAACAGTATCACAGTCGTAACAACATAAAAGTATTTGGATGTTGAACACCGCAGTCAAATCTGGGCAGTTATGTAATCATATCAGGGATTAATATAGCCTGATCAACTATATTGGTTTAAGATATGACCAACATGTGTTTGGGAGTGATGGTAGTGTTGCAGCAAGTCTAAAACTTACCAACTATACATATACAGAAGAACTCTAGAACAGAACATAAAATTACAATACTACAGAAGTATTTTAGGCACTGTATACTAAGAACATTAGAATGTGTGATTTAGCTTAACTTCCATTTTCCTTGTTTGGATGTGGGGGTAGGGTAGAATCATTTATTCGAAGGTCTATTAGACTCAAGTTATATATAATTGGTATATACATTGTAACTATAGATGGACCCAGTAGGAGTTATACCATACAAAATACATTACTTGTTAACTGTAAGCTTCTCTTGTTGAAACTTGTATTTGCAAATTATCTTTCCTAATTATTCTAGATATTACTTACATCCCTATTCTCGCGTAAATAACAATGGCTGGATTCCATCTACCTGGAGACCCATACTTTCCTGGTCAGGAAAATGGAGGAGGGCTCGATGAAGAGCCATAAGAGAATTATAAAATTCCCTTAGTTGACGATTTTGCAGAAAATTTTCCTGAAGACACTGATTCAGTTGTAGAAGTCTATAACACACCGCCAGTTGTTAAAAATCCCAATCCACGACAAAACATCCAAGGCCCGACGCCTCTATGGGCGATAAACTTAGACAGGTGGAGTGACAAACAAGGTCAGAACAATCCTTATCAAGGAGACCGAAGCTTCTACAATTTGGACACAGGAGGCTCAGCAGATAGAGCCCTTCCGGTGTTAGTCCGTCGTGTGGCGCGTAACGATGAACAGGGAAGAGCTGCTATCGACCGAGTCATACAGGTTGAAGCTTCTACTAGAGTCAACACCGTTCACATTCGTAACTTAGAAGACAATCATAATGCGACAAGGGATCGTACTAATTTCTTGCTGAGAGAACTGGCGGCATCCCAAGCCGAAGTTAGAGAACTGCAAGAAAGACAAATATCACAAGACAGGCGTATGTACGAAATAGAACGTCAGTTAGCCAAATCCAGGGCCGGATCCAGTAGGAAGTAGATTATACTCTACTCGCCCTCTGTTTACTCTTTTGGTTATAGTCTAAGTCTTCGGGTATGTTCTAGTGTTATTTTTCATGTTTTTCAGTACGACCGCAAAATTTTCATTTTCGGTAGGTCGGTTTGATGTCGATGTTTTCCCAGTATTTTGGTGTATTCTAGACTTGTTTAGGGTCAAGTTTTCCAGACTCTATGTATCCAATATGCCAATACAATCGTCATGCATTTTCATACTCTTTGAAAATTAACCACTCAAATTCATATTATGCTGTTGCAAGTTGTACTTGTAGTAGACTTCTATTTCCAATTCCTTACAATATTCATATTGAACTAAGTGTTTTAGTTCAGAGATATCATATTCATGTTCATTCTTGATATCTGATTGTCTCTTCATCTTTTATTTCTTAAAGTGAAAGATGCCTCCACGGAGAAACCCAAGGCGTGCCAATGTTAATGAAGCACCAACACCACCACCGCCACCGCCGCCACCACCTCCTCAATTTGACGTTGCCATGTTTCAGGCGGTGGTCATGGCAGCTGTTGCAACTGCTATGTCTCATATAAACACCACTGGCGCTAGTGGATCAGGAGTTGGTGTGCATCCCTCCAACCACGGTGAGAGTCACGGGCACTCACGAGAGTGTACCTACAAAGACTTTTCAAACGCTAAACCCATGACCTTTAACGGGACTGGGGGAGTTATGGCGTTAAGGCAATGGATTGAGAAAACAGAGGCAATCTTCGAGATCTGCTCCTGCCCAGAGGGTAGCAAAGTTAAATTCGCTGCCTGTACTTTTGCTGATAGAGCCCTAACATGGTGGAACGGCCATGTTAAGTCACTGACATTAGTAGTGGCTAACTCAATAAGTTGGGAGAACTTGAAGACAATGCTGATGCGGGAGTACTATCTGCGGGGTGAAATTCAGAAGCTCAAGCATGAGCTGTGGGGTCTTACTATGGTTGGTTCGGACATAACAACCTACACAAATAGGTTCTACGACTTAGCAATTCTATGTCCAGCTATGGCAGCTCTGGAGAGCAAAACGATTGAAAGGTACATTTGCGTGCCGACACCTCTGATTCAGGGAAGTGTTATTGCTTCCAGGTTTGTTACCTTTGACAGTGCCAAAGAGTTGACACAGTCGCTTATTGACCATGGAGCCTATCAAAACTTTGTGGTTGCTGCTCCAGAACAGCCCAAGGGAAACAACAACAACAACAACAACAAAGGCTGGAATAAAAGGAAGGGCAAATATTCTCAGGAACCCTCGAAAAAGAAACGGTTAGTGGCGGTTCATGCTGCTACTGTACCTACTGCTGTTCCTGCTAACCGCACACCAGCTAAGCCTTTTGTTGATAATCTCCCTAAATGTAACAAGTGCAATTACCACCACAACGAAAATTGCTGAGAATTACAGTGTCAAAACTGTAACAGGAAAGAGCATACTGCCCGATTCTGTAAATCACCACCTCAACCGATTACCCTAGTACCTGCTGCAGGAGTGAGCCAAGCCTGCTATGAATGTGGAGAAGTAGGGAATTTCAAGAAGAATTGTCCTAAGTTAAAGAATGCTACTATTATTGGAAGAGTCTTGGGGATTGGTTATGAAGAAGCGGTAGCGGATCCTAATGTGGTGACCGATACGTTCCTTCTCAACGACTCTTACACATGCATTCTTTTCGATACCGGTGCAGAGAAAAGTTTCGAAAGCGATAAGTTCAAACATCTTCTAAAACAAAATCCCAATGCATTAAAAGATACATTCACCGTTGAGATGGCCAACGGAAAAATTGAAAGTACCAATGATATTTACATAGGATGCACACCTACTTTAAATAACCATTCATTCGAAATTGACCTTATGTTGGTCTCAATTAAAAGTTTTGACATCATAATCGGCATGGATTGATTAAGTCTCCATCGTGCTGATATCCTATGTTTCGAGAAAGCTATCCATCTTAATCTACCAAGTAACAAATCTCTCGTTATCTATGGCGACAAATCTAGTGCGGATCTTCAAATTATTTCTTGCGTCAAGGCTTAGAAATATCTTCGCAAGGATTATTGCGCCTTCTTAGCTCACATTGTTGATAAGACACAAGAAGTGAAAAGCATCAAGGATATCCCTGAAGTCTGTAATTTCCCCGATGTGTTCCCTGAAGATATCTCAGGAGTCCCTCCTGAACGCCAAGTCGAATTCCGAATCGACTTGATTCCCGGAGCTACCCCTGTAGACGAAGCTCCATATCATCTTGCACCTTCAGAAATGCAAGAACTGTCTAGCCAGTTGAACGAATTACTCAGCAAGGGCTTCATTAGACCAAGTTTCTCAACCTGGGGAGCGCCGGTCTTATTCGTGAAAAAGAAGGACGGATCATTTTGTATGTGCATAGACTACCAAGGATTTCTTCTCTAAGATTGACCTTAGATCAGGATACCATCAGTTACGAGTCCAGGAGTCCGACATTCCAAAGACTGCTTTCAGAACTCGCTACGGTCACTACGAATTCATAGTGATGCCCTTTGGTTTAACGAATGCACCAGCAATATTCATGGACCTAATGAATCGAGTGTGTCGACCTTACTTAGACAAGTTTGTCATATTCTTTATTGACGATATACTTGTCTATTCTCAGAGTAAGGAAGAACACCGGCAACACTTGCGACAAGTATTATAAACTTTGACGGCAGAGAAATTGTATGCGAAGTTCTCTAAATGTGAATTCTAAATTCGAAAAGTGGAGTTCCTTGTTCATGTAGTCAGCAAGGATGGAATACATGTTGATCCCTCCAAAATGAAGGCTATCGAAAGTTTGGAGACCACTCGAACCCCAACAGAAATTCGACAATTTTTAGGTCTCGCTGGCTACTACAGGAGATTCATTCAGAACTTCTCAAAGATAGCGAAGCCACTAACCACCTTCACTCAAAAAGGTGTGTCATTTAAATGGGAGGAGAAACAAGAAACTACTTTCCAAACCTTAAAAAAGCCCTCTGAAGTGCGCCAATCTTGTCCCTCCCAGAAGGGACATAAGATTTTGTAGTCTACTGTGACGCATCAAATCAAGGGCTAGGTTGTGTTCTTATGCAACGAGGAAATGTTATATCCTATGCCTCGAGACAACTTAAGAACCACGAAGTCAACTATACCACCCACGATCTCGAACTGAGATCAGTGGTTTTTGCCTTGAAGATCTGGAGGCATTACCTGTATGGTACAAAGTGCACAGTCTTTACTGATCATAAAAGCCTTCAACATATCTTTGATTATAAAGAACTCAACATGAGGCAACGACGATGGGTAGAACTACTAAATGATTACGAATGTGAGATTCGTTATCACCTCGGCAAAGCCAATGTGGTAGCAGATGTCCTTAGTCGGAAAGAGTACTCAGGCCGCCGAGTAAAGTCTCTTACTATGACTATCCATTCCCACTTATCCGCACAAATCAAGGAGGCTTAGTTAGAAGCCTTGAAACCTGAGAACATGACAGGTGAAGCCTTGAGGGGAATGAAAAAGAATTTGGAAATCAAGGGTGATGGAGTTTGTTATTTCATGAATCAAATATGGACAACGAAGTACGGTGGCTATAGAGATGTTGTCATGAACGAAGCCCATAAAACTCGATACTCTGTTCACCCGGGTTCAGACAAGATGTATCTAGACCTAAAGAAGCTCTATTGGTGGCCAAGCATGAAAGCCGAAATAGCTACTTTTGTGGGAAAATGTCTAACTTGTGCGAAAGTTAAAGTAGATAATCAAAAGCCCACAGGTTTACTTCGACAGCCAGAAATACCTGAGTGGAAGTGGGAGCGAATTACAATGGATTTCATAACCAAGTTACCCAAAACAACGGGTGGTCATGATACCATTTGGGTTATTGCCGATAGATTAACCAAATCCGCCCACTTCCTGCCAATAAAAGAAATAGATAAAATGGATAAATTAACAAGGACGTACATAAAAGAAATAGTACGGTTGCATGGTGTGCCAATATCTATTTTCTCTGACCGAGATAGTAGATTTACCTCACGGTTTTGGCAATCATTGCAAAAATACTTGGGAACAAATCTTGACATGAGTACAACATACCATCCTCAGACTGATGGGAAAAGTGAGAGAACAATTCAAATGCTGGAAGACATGTTAAGAGCCTGTGTGATAGATTTCGGTAAAGCTTGGGATACCCATTTACCACTTGTTGAATTCTCCTACAACAACAGCTATCACACTAGCATTAAAGTCACACCCTTTGAAGCTCTCTATAGCCGTAAGTGCAGATCCCCTCTGTGCTGGGCTGAAGTAGGCGATACGCAACTAGCCAAGAACCAAATACCTGATAGTACTCTAACCGGTCCCGAGATCATTCGTGAAACCACAGAAAAGATTGTTCAAATCAGGGAACGGTTGAAAGCTTCTCGAGATAGACAGAAGAGTTATGCGGATAAACGACGAAAACCCTTGGGATTCTAGGTTGGTGATCGCATTCTATTGAAGGTCACACCATGGAAAAGATTGATACGTTTTGGTAAACGTGGTAAGCTAAATCCAAGGTACATTGGACCATTCCAGATCATTGCTAGAATTGGTCCTGTTGCTTACAAACTCAATCTACCGCATGAACTCAGTAACATTCATCCCGTATTTCATGTCTCAAATATCAAGAAGTGTTTGTCTGATGAGACTCTTGGTATTCCACTCGACGAAATCGAATTAAATCAGAGTCTCAACTTCATAGAACAACCCGTAGAAATCCTAGACAGGAAGAAAAGAGAACAAAACAAAGCCGTATCCCGATAGTGAAGGTTCGTTGGAATGCAAAACGAGGACCTGAATTCACTTGGGAGCGGGAGGATTAAATGCAACAGAAGTATCCACATCTTTTTCCCTAGTCTTTCTGTATCTCTTTAATCCAAATTTCGGAACGAAATTCTCTCTAACGGGGGGATAATGTAACATCCCGTTATTTTTCTACTTGTAAAGTCAACCCTAGTCAAACTTGGGTCAACTAAAGTCCTCTTTGTTATATTGGATTTTATTAAGGTTAGTAAAATAACCTTTACATGTTTAAAACTCTAAGAATATTAAATATATGTGAAGGAAATAAGTGAACCCTCGCAGCCATGATCATACCAACCGATTTCGGACCGTGAACGAATCCGTGAATGGCTTCGGGCCGTGATCGCTTCGGACCGTGTACGAGGTTCACGGCCGTGAACCCTCGGACCGTGAACCCTCGCATACATATATTTTTCAGCCGACTTTTAGCTCATTTCTTCACTTTCAAACAAGATTTCAACCCTTTTCTCTCAAGTATCATCAAGCTAGAACACCCTCTCTCCTCAAGAACATGCTAGGATCATCCTTTCTTATCATTTCAAGTGATAGTCACTAGTTTTTCACAAGATCTAACAGTTTACACGAAGAACACGCGAAGAATACGAAGAACACCCATCAGAAAACCTTTGAATCTTCTTAGAAACGTGCTTAGGATCATCAAGTGTTCATCATTCTTAAAGAACTCAGGGTCGTGAACACCTTCAGGGCCGTGAACCCTTCATGAGTCTTGGGCCATGAACACCTATCAGCTTCCATCTTAGCTTCTAACACTCCGATTTGACTTGTTTTGCTACGAGATTACACTTGTGGAAACTAAACATCGTATATCAAATCATCATTTGAATCACCCTCCAAAAGGTGAGTTCATACCCCCCGTATTCATAGTTTTTACTATTTTAGGGGGGGGGGAATACAAGTCTAACACAAGAATATTTGTGGTACAATCAAATGGTTTCAAAATATATTACCAAAATGAATTTCAATTGTCATCCAATCAAATGATTTTAAATTGTGTTAAAACGACATTAAGTCATCAAAAAGTATTTCAAAATGTTAAACTCTTTAAATGATTTTATAAACTTATATTTTTCCCCAAATCATATATATATATATATATATATATATATATATATATATATATATATATATATATATATATATATATATATATATATATATATATATAAGATTTAAAAGGCTTAGGATTGATAACTCACTTTGGTTCCTTTTCCTTGTTTGGATGTGGGCTTATAGTATATGTTATTTGTCCGAATGTCATTTAAATTTTACTTATATATATTTGTATATGTATATAAATATAAAAGTTATTTCATTCAGTTCAAATACCCTTTGTAACAGGTTGAGCAAGGGGTTGCATTCATGAACAGTTAGTAACAATTCAGTAAGTACATATAAATTATAATAGGTATAATTTATGATTCAAGAACAGTAATTCACGAGTCAAGTAAACTAGAGTACACCGTTTTACAAGAATAAGGGTTATATTCAAAAATAAACAAGAGTATACAACTTACAAATACATTGCAAGTATATTAAATAAGGAACATACTATCAATCATTTATTTCAGAATGATTGAGTTTTCATTATTATTATACATGTAACGTCTATATGCTTTTTATGAGTCAATAGATTCAGGTTGTTTAATTCACTTAAACAACATAGTTAAAGTCCTGATATTATAACCAAAATCTCCAGTTGGGGATCGAAACAAGTGTGTATAGATCTATATTGGGATTGACAACCCCACACTCAGACTTCTAGCTATAGCCGGGCATACACGCCTACGAGTGACAGTTCTTATCAACAGTATTGACGCCTTCAATGCGTTGTTTCAGGCCATCTAGTCGCAGTATCGTTATAAATAACTAAACATATGTACATTTTCAATGCATTAGTTTACAAAAACAGCTGGTGGAGCCAGGCACACTCACTTTTACAGTTTAATAAAGGAATACATAAACAAAATATTGGTTTACAAATAGAACGGTTTTTTGAGATTAAAACTTCTTTACATATACAGCAGAAAATATAGGATTTTCTGGAACAATTTACATATTCAAAGAACTGAAAACATACCTTCAAATATAAATACTTATGCACTCACTCAACTTTATGTTGATACTCTCTTTTCAAATTACTTGTATTCTCAGGGAATCAGTAAGCAGGTACTCCCCGAGCTTTTGAGAAGATGGAGCTGTTATGAGTCATGTCTTCTTCTTTTTGTATAACTATTTTGGTGTCAACACACTTTGATTGAATATATGTAAAAACTTATATTTATTAATGCAATGGTTGTTTGTACTTTGATTACTATAATGCATGTGTTGTGATACTACGAATGAAGTCATCCACCCCCGGACGTTTCTGCCGTCTGGTTTGGGGGCGTGACATCTCCTCACTATATCCATGGGTCGAAGGCACCAATGCCGGCCCATTATGTGTTATGTGGTATGCTAATTATTTCTATGATATGTGGTATGGTAGTTGACTTTGTGTTGCTTGCATGGAAGACCCCGGGGGGGGGGGGGGGAGGGGGAGGGCACTTGGAAGTCAGACCATATGGGGAAGCCCATGGCATTCCAGGTCAAGACCATGGGGGGAGCCCATGGTAGCGGGTTAAGACCATATGGGGGTTCCCATGGCACCCGGAGTAAGACCATGGAGGGTTTCCATGGCATCCTTATATGTTTGAATGCATGGCTTGTGTGGTTTTATGTTTGGTATGTGATATTTTGGGGAAGTCACTAAGCTTTGTGCTTACGGTTTTCAATTTATGTTTTAGTTACTCTGGTTTTTAAAATGGAAGGGCTCGGGATGATTGTAGGGCGCACACCGCATGTTTCCGTTTTCTGTGAAATACTCTAATTTGTCAAAGCTTTGTTAAAAGTTAATTACTCTGGTTTTCTTGGGAAGTCATGTATTAACGATTTATCAATCTAAAAACAAAAAAAAGTTAGCACCAAATTCACATTTTCCTAAGTAACTAAGATTGGGTATTAATAAGAGTTTAGTTACTTAGTATTTATCATTAATACTTTTAAAGAAAGGAGAATTATAGTCCTTGTCCTACCCGTTCGGCTAACGACCCTCCACCAGTCAAGGAAGCGGTGGGTGAGAGTGGACACCCATTAAACTGCCATTTTATAGGCAGTAACCTTATACCCCCCTTATAGACCGGCTTCGTGAATGAGGCCTACTAACGGTAAGACTGACTTTACTCTTATACATATATATAAATATTATTAACTTATATTATTATAAAGTATAAGGGTTGAATTTCAACTTTTAAAATTCTAAGGGCTAACTTGGAATTAAAGTATTCATAAGTGAAAACTTTTCAAATTCCAAAACTTGAGGGCAAGTTTTGAAACTATTCAAAACTAATTAATTCTATAACTTATGAGTTTAAAGTAGTTTTAATTAAAAAAAAAAAAAAAAAAAAAAAAAAAAAAAAACTCTTCAAGTTTCATAACTTGAGGACAAGTTATGGAAGACTTTAAACTAATTAATAAAAAAAATAACTTTTTTTTATTGTAACTTATGGAACTAATTTAGGTTACACCTTTTTTTTTAATTTAATGAAGAGACTCTTGAACCTCCATAACTTGAGGACAAGTTATGGAGTCATAAAACCATTTAATTAGAACTAGACTCTTCATTTTGTAACCTTTGCCAACTTTTATGAGTTTTATGATTCTTAAATGTGACTTTTCAAATAACTTGAGGACAAGTTACAAAAACACACTTTGGAATCAACTCTTAGATTAAAATGGATTGAAAACAACTATTTCACACAACTTTTCTATTAATCTAAGAACCTCATAAGAACAAGATAATTCAAATCATCAATCTTCAAGAAATTAGCATGAACATACAAACTAACAAATCTTGAAATTATGACAATTATCTTAGAAATTGGATTAGCATGAACATTACCACATCAAAAACAAGTTTATAAGTCCAAAAACATCTTAGGGTAATGTTCCTAGTCCAATTCCAGCCAAAACAATCGAATATATGCATCCAACTCGATTTTTCAGCTACTTTTGCAAGTATAACAAGAAAAAAAACCAGTCTCTGATACCACTGTTGGGTTATGAGCATTCTAACACTCCTAAGTGTACATGCAACCCTAAATACCTTGGATCTATGTTTTCTCTATTATACATACAATTATGAACATCCAAGGTATTATCCTAATCTAGCATACAAAATAATAAATATAACAAGATAGAATACATACCTCTTTGATGTAGAATGTCTTCATGAAGCTTGAGTGCCTAGTGACCCAAGTGTGACACCTCAAATGGTTCACACAACACCAAATACACTTGGAATAACTTGAGAGAAACTTGAACACTCCTTGAAATCGTCTAGCCCTCACACTCACACATTAGTGCACGATTTCTTGAGCCATGGGATTCTTTTATATGGTGGCTATTAGGGTTACACCATGTAACTCATAACTTTAACCATTCCTTATGCTCCATGGATTTTAACCTCCATGGAGTATCCATGGGTCACCCCATGGACTTAGTCCAACATAAGGAATCTTGGATCACAAGCCCACATATATAAGAATGAATGATTTACACAATCAACCCATATATTTAATTAGTCTCCTTTTGATCACTTAATTAATTCCAAATTAATTCTTGATCAATACTAATTAAATAACCTTATTAATATATTAGAACTTATAATATATTAACCAACCTTAAGTGTTATTTCTCTCATTATAGTCTATCCAAATGCATGATGCCATGCAACCCAAATGGACCATGTCGGGTCGGGTCAAGTCTTACCAATTATAGTTATGGACTTAGACATTAATCCAACAGTCTCCCACTTGGATAAGTCTAAAACTATTATTGCGTATGACTTCAGGAACCGATCAGCAATCGCAGCTCTCAAAAGCTTCTGTCGAACTCTAACCTTGTCGATGAACTCTGACCTTTGTCAATGACTTGTCCATTAGATAAGGGATCATATATTCCTCTATTCTAGATATCATATGGACTGAGACATGGATTATCAATCATTCTCTCTGTCCATTTGTTGTTTCCCGATTTCCGATTCATGATGACTGACTGATTGAACAAATCAAATCAGTCCTGGCTTGGCCAAGCACTCACATGTATCATCTTTAAATCATCGAGGGGCCCACAGATATCGCTTTTATCCCGAAGGTAAAAGGAATGGATAAACTTCAACTCATATGGCTTGTTCTACTACTTGTTGAATCATACACAAAGGCACGTTTTATAACATCGAGTTACCAATGCGTTTTCGTGCAATCAATGTATAACCAACTCATAGTAACAACTCATATCTCTAGGTTTGAAGAATATAAGATATTATCGTCTCATGATCACTCGTGATAAAATCCATGAAGTGATTCAAATGAGCGCGGGTTGAATCCAATACTCAGAACTTATGAGCACTCATGAGTGTTGTAGCACCACTTTGTCCACCAACTTGGACCTCTACAAACCAACCCATGACAGTCTTGATTCATATCTACTTCCAACATATGACCGACTGTCGATGGTTTGAATAACTTAATCATTCAGGAAGAGCGACTTAGTTATTCTGGAAGTCAAAACATGCAAAGTGAAACACAAGAATAAATAAATCAAATATGGTATCAAACCCTATGAATATAAATAAACACTTTTATTTATCACCATACTGATTACTCATTATTCATTGTTTCGGTTTTATCAACATTATACTTGAATTTAAAACAATAGTTGTCCCATGCTCCAAGCATGTACACTATGTTTTCTAAACACTAGTCATGCCATACACCAAGTATGCATACTATGTTTGTCTATGATCTTTACTTTGTAAAATAGATCAATTGAACATCACTCCAATGATCCTCTTTTCACAGTCCCAAATCCTTACTGCAAATGCAAGAATTCGAAATTCATGCCATTTACTGAAATCTGTTAGATTCTAAACTTATATGCATTGATCCTCTTAATGATTATGCACGAAGTCAGAAAGACTTGACAACAATCATTACAGAGCATTCCAAAGGAGATCAGCTCCTTGGAAACATCCTTCTTTCATTAAGTTTCCTAATCTTACACAGATTGAATAATTTCTAACTTTGAAACATTTCCATATTCCATTTTGACTATTACTTCTGAACAAGAGTTGCCTCCTTACAGATTATGTCAATATGGTCCTTCCAGAATTAACATTATACTTCCAACTATCCTTGAGCAACCAATCTTTGGTAAACCTTAGATTGTCCTCGACAATTGCTTAATCATTTTAGTCATATCCAATTCTAGACCTTTTCCCTTCATAATGCCCCAGGCATTTGGAAAATTTTAGAAAGGATGAATATAGCACATGTAATCGATCCTATATCCGAAGCATATGGGACACGATTCATGATGTCTCACATAAAGACTAAACCAGTCTTTTGCTATAATATTTACATTTCAATTTGCCAAGTTCTCAAAATTCAGATTATGAAAAGGGATGCCGTAATCATAATCGAATTTTAGAACGCAAATAATGGACCCATATATAGAATTTCCTTATGTTGAGCCATTCCAACATGAAATTCATATATATATCATTGATTAAATACGATTAAAATCTCAATCTAAGCTTTAAGAATTGAAATGAAGTATAATTTCCTCTCCCTTAAGTATAGCAAAACAACTTTTTCAACCCCTGCAACCTCACGAATTGAAACTTTTGTTTTCTATAATTAACATTGCTAACTTGCAACCTTTGTCATAATTATCATGCTCCCACTAACATGATGATTATTAGCATAACACTTATGCTCCCACTAGCTTTGACATGTACTCAGAAATCAGCTGACTTTCTTACCAAAGTTCAGATTTCTGATACTAGATTGTTTTGATAAAACTTTATCAAAATCATACACCTCTCTTAGATAGCTCATAAGTGTGTCTAAACAATTTTAGAACTATGAAAAGGGATGTCGTAATCATAGTCTCAATTGTTTAGACCTTTGCCACTTCTCACAAGTCCATGTTAGTGTACCGGTAAACCACACACGCTCCACTAACGACTTTGAGAATGCAAATATTACAATTGCTATCTAGCTAAAATCTACTTAGTGAAAGTGTTTCCTCACCATCATTTTCATGAATCGGAGAGAAACCTTATGACACTTAGATTTAATAGTGTATGTGTTCTTATCCATGTGAATTTGTCAAAACCATAATCACAAGACAAGGTTAGTGACAAATCCAAAGTCATATTGCTTAAACTTGTGCAATCTTAAATTCTTGCCATTTGGCAGCTCGGGTGCCTGCCATTGCTTCCAAGTAGTTATGCAACCAATTGAGATCTCTCAGAACTCCTATGCAAAGCCAACTTGAATAGGCACAAAAATTTCAACACGATAGGTTATAAACCTCAAGTCGTGTGCTAGTGAAGGACTTTAGGTTTTATTCTTGATTAAGTCTTGAAACTTTCAAGAGCTTTAAGACTCCCACTGTCCTCTTGACATATAAGACTCCCTTGTCAAATATTCAAGAGATAGTGTGGATTCTTTATCAAGACTAACACTTTACACAATTGGCCTAAGTTGGTCTCTATTTTATCCAAAACATCACAACTTACCAATTTCAAATGTACAAGAGTAGATAACCTTTTACTCTTACATTTGACTAGTGTTAACAAACCCTCTTTAAGATATGTCACTCAAGTTACAATCTTGGAGTATGACTCTAAGAATTGTTTTGGAACGAAGTATGACTCATCTTTTTTATTTAACCATTTCAACAATTCATGACTCCTCTTCTTGACTTTAGAGGACCAATTGTGATATGGTATCTTAATCATTAAGATGATCATAAACATGATACTAAAGTACTCTCCCATCTTTTCAGATTTGAGAAACTTTTATCTTTCTGCCATACTTTGATTCTTCTTATTCGTTCTGTCTCACATTGAAACTTCTCCAATGCTACAGACTTATACTTAAACTTATAAGTATAACCATATTTACTGAACTTAAGTAAATAATGACGAATAGTCTTCTTCATCTTTTGTGGTGGACTTGACCAGTGCACAAGAATGTGTACTCGATCCCTTAGTCCTTTCCTTATTCACATAAGGAATTAGTCTTAATTTTCCAAGCTGAAAGTTCTTATTCATCATACTATACAACTTGCATGATTCCAAGTTTCGGTCCAATTGAACCTTGGGTGATGAGAATCTTTCCTTATTTGGTAATATTAGACACTACCACAACCGAAAGAATCAAATCCATTTTTCCAATATTCCTATCAATGGAATCTTATAAGCAACAACTTTTCACAAATGCCATTGTAAGGATACTTAAAATAAATAAAATCAAAACCTTTTTCTTTTATTTTAAAACTTTGCAGAAAAACTTATCCTTACAATCCATATGAAAACCTTGTTGTTATCTATTCCTAAGCAAAATAAATATCATAACTCTTAAGTAATAGCCCAAAATTCTGATCACCGAACCATGCGATTGAAATCCATCTTCGCGATCAGAATCAGCATGTACTTAATAGAGTTAGACAATGGACTTTACCTGAAGTAGAGCCAAACTTATTGACTTTAACATCCTTAGGTAAATTTGGCAGCTTCGTAACCAATGCCCCTTCCTTTGGCAATAGTTACCTATGGACCCTTGATAATGGGATTATCTCAGACTTCGCCTCTCTCTTTACCATTGGGTCAACCGAGTTGACTATGGCCCATCCCTTTCCATTGGGAAGAGAGAGCTTTACTGGATATCCAATGTCATCATTGTCAATGTCCATAGCGTTTTAGGAAGTTGATCTTAGCAAATAGATAAGATCATTAAGGGTCTTGTCTTAGTCTGTTTCATAGGATTCCCAAAAGAACTCACTATGTGACTTAGAAAGTAGTTGAGCCACCAACTTTCTCAATACTTTGACACCCAACTCTCCCGGCTTGTCAATATGTGACTACATCTCCAAGATGTGATCACACCTAGACCTTGCCTTGCCAATAGGGCTTGAGTGACCTTAAACTTTTTAGGAACTTGTGAGTTAGGGAGAATAATTAGAGGAGGTGAAAGAAGTATGATATCCATGGGACATCATCTTCATTTAGGAAAGCTTGTTTCAAGAGATTTGGGAAGATCATAAATGTCTAGACCAGACATCTTTTTGGGAGATATTCAAGATAGTTGATTTAAAGTCCTTAATATGACACCCAATATGAAATATTAAGGCTAGGACCCAACAAACTATTTTATAACTTAGAAGAGGGATGCCGTAATCCAAGCTATAAAATATTTAAAGGTAGGTGAATGACGATTCACCAATTTCCACCATGAAAAACGAAATAATTTATTAGGTTTTAATTGGATTTGAAAGTCCTAGATCTTTGAGATTCACTGAACTGTTCAAAGGCATGTTTCAATCTCGAGTGTGCCCTTCAGATTTTGTGATTGGGATGCCGAGGATCACAAAACAAGGTGTGAATAACCATGCAAATATACTTGGTACCCTTAATATTTACCCCTTAATCAGTGTGCCGGTTAACCACACACGCTCCACCGATACTATGATAAATATTAAGTTACCCTTTGCCTACCTTGTTAAGTCCATGTTAGTGTGTCGGTTAACCACACACGCTCCACTAACGACTTAAGCAAAGTGCAAAGTGTAATTTCATGGGTTAGCACCAAATTCACATTTTCCTAAGTAACTAAGATTGGGTATTAATAAGAGTTTAGTTACTTAGTATTTATCATTAATACTTTTAAAGAAAGGAGAATTATAGTCCTTGTCCTACCCGTTCGGCTAACGACCCTCCACCAGTCAAGGAAGCGGTGGGTGAGAGTGGACACCCATTAAACTGCCATTTTATAGGCAGTAACCTTATACCCCCCTTATAGACCGGCTTCGTGAATGAGGCCTACTAACGGTAAGACTGACTTTACTCTTATACATATATATAAATATTATTAACTTATAATATTATAAAGTATAAGGGTTGAATTTTAACATTTAAAATTCTAAGGGCTAACCTGGAATTAAAGTATTCATAAGTGAAAACTTTTCAAATTCCAAAACTTGAGGGCAAGTTTTGAAACTATTCAAAACTAATTAATTCCATAACTTATGAGTTTAAAGTAGTTTTAATTAAAAAAAAACAAAAAAAAAAACAAAAAACTCTTCAAGTTCCATAACTTGAGGACAAGTTATGGAAGACTTTAAACTAATTAATAAAAAAATAACTTTTTTTTATTGTAACTTATGGAACTAATTTAGGTTACACCTTTTTTTTTAATTTAATGAAGAGACTCTTGAACCTCCATAACTTGAGGACAAGTTATGGAGTCATAAAACCATTTAATTAGAACTAGACTCTTCATTTTGTAACCTTTGCCAACTTTTATGAGTTTTATGATTCTTAAATGTGACTTTTCATAGAACTTGAGGACAAGTTACAAAATCACACTTTGGAATCAACTCTTAGATTAAAATGGATTGAAAACAACTATTTCACACAACTTTTCTATTAATCTAAGAACCTCATAAGAACAAGATAATTCAAATCATCAATCTTCAAGAAATTAGCATGAACATACAAACTAATACAAATCTTGAAATTATGACATTTATCTTAGAAATTGGATTAGCATGAACATTACCACATCAAAAACAAGTTTATAAGTCCAAAAACATCTTAGGGTAATGTTCCTAGTCCAATTCCAGCCAAAACAATTGAATATATGCATCCAACTCGATTTTTTCAGCTACTTTTGCAAGTATAACAAGAAAACAAGCCTAGGCTCTGATACCACTATTGGGTTATGAGCATTCTAACACTCCTAAGTGTACATGCAACCCTAAATACCTTGGATCTATGTTTTCTCTATTATACATATAATTATGAACATCCAAGGTATTATCCTAATCTAGCATACAAAATAATAAATATAACAAGATAGAATACATACCTCTTTGATGTAGAATGTCTTCATGAAGCTTGAGTGCCTAGTGCCCCAAGTGTGACACCTCAAATGGTTCACACAACACCAAATACACTTGGAATAACTTGAGAGAAACTTGAACACTCCTTGAAATCGTCTAGCCCTCACACTCACACATTAGTGCACGATTTCTTGAGCCATGGGATTCTTTTATATGGTGGCTATTAGGGTTACACCATGTAACTCATAACTTTACCCATTCCTTATGCTCCATGGATTTTAACCTCCATGGAGTATCCATGGGTCACCTCATGGACTTAGTCCAACATAAGGAATCTTGGATCACAAGCCCACATATATAAGAATGAATGATTTACACAATCAACCCATATATTTAATTAGTCTCCTTTTGATCACTTAATTAATTCCAAATTAATTCTTGATCAATACTAATTAAATAACCTTATTAATATATTAGAACTTATAATATATTAACCAACCTTAAGTGTTATTTCTCTCATTATAGTCTATCCAAATGCATGATACCATGCAACCCAAATGGACCATGCCGGGTCGGGTCAAGTCTTACCAATTATAGTTATGGACTTAGACATTAATCCAACATATATTAATTGAGGAATCATATTATTTAATTAGTATTGATCAAGAATTAATTTGGAATTAATTTAGTGATCAAAAGATACTAATTAAATCTACAGGGACTGATTGTGTAAATCAATGATATATATAAGTTGGGATAATATTCCATGATTGATTAGTGATGGGTTAAGCTTATGTAAGTACCCATATAGTGCTATTCCATTACAAGGCCAAGTCTAAGAATTAGGGTTTACACATAACCCTTGGAATTCTACACTATATATATATATGTAACCCATTGGACTAAAACTGTACACACTAGTGGTCTTAGAGACACTATAGCTGATTTTGAGTGCCTAACCTCTCTCTCAAGTTCTCCAATTGTTGGTGGTGATTTGTGAACCATTTGAGGCATCACACTTGAGGTGCTAAGTTCTTAAAGGCCAAATACAACAAGCTACAACAAAAAGGTAATCTTGTAACTAGTTTTATGATTCATATATCAAGTTGTATGTTAGTTTAGACTTTATGCTTTGGAAAATCGTTTATTGCATGTATAACTAGAGAAAACTTAGATCTAAAGCATTAGGGTTGTATGTGCACCATAGGGATGTTATAGTGCTCACAACCCATCAGTGGTATCAGCGCCTAGGATTGTTTCTGTTATATTTGTGCTTGGTTGTTTTCTCAAAGCTAAAAAAGTCACTTTTCTGGCCTCTACTGATGAACTCGACGAGTCCAATGATCTGACTCGACGAGTTCACTTACAAACTGGCAACTCGACGAGTCCAATTCAAGCACTCGTCGAGTAGAACCTTTTACTAGCAGAATTTCGAGCCTTTTGGCCAGCATTGAATTAAGATCATCACCACAAACTATTTTGTATCATAAAATTCGTTTTTTCTGATATGGTGATGTTTGTCCTCATCCAATTAAAGGACAATGATCAAATTTTAAGATAATAAGTTGATTAGTTGTATTATTTGATTTGAATTGCCTTGCCTTATGATTTAGATTAGATCAATGATAAAGTTATATGATAATGTTATTAATTAAAATTGATCTAAACGTTTTTTAAAGAAATCCATAACTTGTCCTCAAGTTATGGAACTTCAAGAGTCTTATTCATTAAAATACATTAACTCATAAGTTATGGAAACCCATAAGTTTTGAAGAGTTTCAAAACTTTCCCTCAAGTTTTGGAATATGTAAAGTCTCACTAATGAAACATTTAATTCCAAACCTTAGAATTTTAAAAGTTTGAAATTCAACCCTTATACTATTATAATATTATGAGTTTAATAATTATATATATGTATAAGACAAGTCAGTCTTACCGTTATTAGGCCTCATTCACAAAGCCGGTCTATAAGGGGTATAAGGATACTGCCTATAAAATGGTGGTTTAATGGGTGTCCACTCTCACCCACCACTTCCTTGACTGGTGGAGGGTCGTTAGCCGAACGGGTAGGATAAGACATTAATTCTCATTAAAAGTATAATGATAATTATAAAGTAACTAAATGTTTTACTAAATTCCCAATCTTAGTTACTTAAGGAAAAATGTGAAAATGATGCTATTCCATGAAATTGCACTTTGCACCTTGCCAAGTCGTTAATGGAACATGTGTGGTTAATCGACACATTAACTTGGACTAGTAAGCGTGGCAAAGGGTAGCTTGATGTTTGTCATAGATCAATGGAGCGTGTGTGGTTAACCGGCATATTTGATTAGGTGGTAACTGACATCAAGAGTACCAAGTATATTTGCATGGTTATTCACACTTTGTTTGTGATCCTCGGTATCCCAGTCACAAACTTGAAGGGCATAATCGAGATTTAAACATTTCATTGAAAAGTTCAATGAATCTCAAAAGAATCTAGGAATTTCAATTCATTTAAAACTTAATAATCAATTTCGTTTTTCATGGTGGAAATTGGTAAATCGTCATTTTCCTACCTTCAAATATTTTGCAATTGGATTATGGCATCCCTCTTCCGAATTGTAAAATATTGTGTTGGGTCCTAGCCTTAATATTTCATTTGGGTGTTATATTAAGGATTCTTATCTAATCTAAACTTTGTATTTCTTTTCAGATGTCTTCCAACACCGCTTCTGGCTCAACCCCTTCGGGTCTTTCTCCCTCATTAACTTGTGTGGGAGGGTCATCTTTGATGGTTCGAACTTCAATGATTGGATTCAGAACTTTAGGATGGTCACTCGCTACGAGGACAAGTAATATGTCCTCAACAAAGAGCTTAAGGAGATTGATGAAGCCACTGCTACTCCTGAAGAGTTTGCTGAGTATAGCACACATGAGAAGGATGCCACATAGGTTTCTTGTATCATGCTTACCACTATGACAGTTGAACTTCAAAAGTCCTATGAGGACTACTACCCTTTCGAGATGCGCCAAGACTTGATGGAAAGATACCATCAAAGTGCTCATCTAGGAAAGGTATGAAATCATTGCCTCCATGATTACAAAAAATATGAAGGATGGAGAGTCCATCACGTCCCACTTGTAGAAAATGCAAAGGTTTGTGGACCGCTTGCTGAGTTGAATGTTAACTTAGATGAAGAGTTGGCCATTGATATTATCCTACACTCTTTGCCTCCTTGTTATGATCAGTTTCGTATGACTTATCATATGAACAAGGAGGAGATCACTCTTAGAAAACTTCAAGGCTTTTAGAGAACTATTGAAAGTAGTCTAAAAGGAAAATTTGTTGTATCTACTCCTACTCCTACTGCTGCTTCCCCAGTCCTGGCAATTGTATATGGGAAAGGGAAGAAGAGGAAGACTCCTTCTAAGAGCCGCAAGGTAAAGTCTCATGATGGATCCTCTTCTAGTGGGACCAAAGCTGGTTCTGCTAATCCCTCTACCAATCCAAAGAAGCAGGAGTGCTTCTATAGTCATGATAAAGGGCACTAG
This sequence comes from Lactuca virosa, assembly GCF_052849685.1. Classification (NCBI taxonomy): domain Eukaryota; kingdom Viridiplantae; phylum Streptophyta; class Magnoliopsida; order Asterales; family Asteraceae; genus Lactuca; species Lactuca virosa. The sequence goes on along the minus strand of NC_136426.1, from coordinate 330,952,880 downwards.
AAGCAAAGTTGCCCCAAATACTTGTAGGATGTCAAAGATGGGAAGATAAAGCCCACCCATTCAGGTATTTACACTATTCTATATAATAACTCATCACATTCCAGTTCTTGGGTCCTTGATACAGGTTGTGGTTTCCACATTTGTTCTGATTTGCAGGGACTAAGAAGAAGTAGGGATGTGGAGGACGGGAAGATGAACTTGATCATGGGGAATAGGAAAATGTCGCCTGCCACCAAGATTGGAGGTTATTCTTTATTTCTTAGTAGTGGGTTGGAATTAGATTTGAATAATTGTTGCTACATGTCTGATATGGTGAGAAACTTTATTTCCTTTCATGGTTTGTACAAATAAGGTTTTAGATTTTCATTTGATAATGAAATTGGTTCTATTAATACTTTTTATATTGGTGTATTTTATTTTAAAGCATTGCCTTGTAATGGTGTATATGAAACCGTGATGGTTGCAGACAACTTAGGAAATAAGGTGTTGCACATTGATTCTTCCAATCGTTTGGATAAGGCATCCTTGTGGCATTGTCGTCTTGGACATGTCAACAAGAAGCGCAAAGCCCAACTCGAAAAGGATGGAGTCTTGGATTCATCCGACTTAAAGATGGATGACACTTGCGAATTTTGTTTGCTTGGAAAGATGACCAAGTCATCCTTCACTGGTACTTGTGAAAGGGGTGAGGGTCTTTTGGATCTCATACACACCGATGTGTATGGACACTTCAGATCCGCCACAAGGGATGCTAACCGCTTTTATGTGACTTTTACTAATGATTACAACAGATATGGATATATCTACTTAATCAAGCATAAGTCAGAAACCTTTGAAAAGTTCAAAGAGTTTAAACAAGAATTGGAGACTCAGTTGGGCAGGAAGATAAAGATGCTCCGATCCGATCGAGGTGGTGAGTATCTTTGATAGGTCATATTTATGTGGTTTGGGCTAGGTTCTTCATGTATAAGTCTTGGTAGGGTTTGTCTTGTTGCTTTTGTGTGTTTATGGCTGTGCAGGTGTTCACGACCGTGAACCATGTTTGTGGTTGCTCTGTTCCTATAAATAGGTGTCTGTTAGAATGTGTCAGTAGAGTTGTCAGATAGAGTTCACGGTGTATGTATGTATGGTCAAGGTGCACCTGACGTGTTTGCGGCCCAACTATAATATGTGTGCATTGCTTGATTAATTCTCTCTTCTTCTTGTTCTTGTGCTTGATTGTTCATCATCTTGATCCAATTGTTTGATCACTGGTTTGGTTCCTGGATTTGGGACTTAGAATTGGTATCAGAGCCAATCCGGTGTCAAACTTGTTTTTGGTGTTTACGGCTCAAGGTTTTTCATCATTTTCGTGTGTGATTCGAGCTTGATCTGGAGGATTGATCGTTGGATTTTCTACATTTGTTCGAGGATTCAAGGCTATCAGGATCAAAATCTGTTGTTTTCATCGAAATCTAAGTGTTTACGGTTGCAACAGTTGAAGTGATTACGGTCGTGATCTAATATACGGTGGTGAACCATTCAAAGATATTGACCGTGAACTAATTTTTGACCGTGATCCATCCTTGAACGAGAAACCTTCATTCGTTGACCATAAAACTTCATCTTTGACCGTGTACGGCCGTGAACTGTTGTATACAGCCGTGAAGAGTGTACGGCCGTGATCCATATACGGTCGTAAACCCCCTTTGGTCATTGAACAATTTCAATTGTATTTTCCTTGTTAGTTTGGTTGTTTACAAAATTAAAAAAAAATCATCAGAAAAACAAAAACAATGGAATCTCAAAACACCACCATTCATCAAGAACTTGACTCCATTGTGGGAACAACTATACGCATTCCAAGACTGTTATCTGCTGAGGGTTTCCCAGAATGGAAATATCGAATGGAGAAATACATAAAAATGAAAGACTTCAAAATCTGGAGAAGTATCTTAAAAGCACCCGTCCGGATCACCCCAACTTTAGAGAATGGAACAATTCTTGATAAGGATATTCAAGACCATACTGAAGAAGATTTTGAGAGAGTTAAACAGCAAGAGAAAGCACTTGCCACACTCACTATTGCCCTATCACCAGAGATTGCTCAGGGTTTCCGAGAGTATACTTCTGCAAAATCTCTATGGGAGGCACTAATCGAGGTTTATGAAGGCAATGAGGACATGAAACAAAGTCGCCAGGATATGCTCAGGCAAAAATTCAGTATGTTCAACTACATTCTTGGATAAACCCTGGAAGCTCAAATTCAACGATTCATCACATTGACCACTGAAATGAGTTCGGTTGGGATCTCATTACCGAGATTTGAAATCAATAAGAAACTATTGAATTCTCTCCCAAAGGCATGGGATTTGAATGTTTCTATCATCAAGAAAACAAAAGATCTTAACCGACTTAGTCTGGCTGAAACAATGGCCATTATCAAAGCATGTGATCTTGACGACAAGCAAAGGGAGATTAATCATGTGAATTCATACTCAACTGCCAACCTTAGGATTCAATCCAACAATGCAGTCTCATCCTTCACTACCCCACAAGTTCAACCGTTTGTTGTTTCTCAACCACCATCTTATGTCACTCCACCCATGCAAAATGTCCAATCGTCTATGTCTTATCCACAAGCTGCATCTTCTTCGAAAGCATCTATTCCAGCTCCTGCTCCCAAAGAAAGTGATGAAAACATGGCTTTAGCTACTGGCCTTGTCAACTGCAACAATGCTTTCGTGGCTGGCGAGCTACCTCCTCAACTATCCTTTACTGAGTTGGATCAAATACATCCAGAGGATGTTGAAGAGATGGATATCACATGTCAGATCGTTATGGACGTGTTCAGAGCAAAGAAATTTTCCAAGAAGACAGGCAAAAACAATTGGGGAATGAATACTGAAAAGAAGGTGGGCTTCAGTAAGGGAAAACTTAGATGCTTCAATTTCCATGAGCCTGGTCATTTTGCCAGAGATTGCCCGAAGCCAGACAGGAGGGAAAATAGCGAAAGAACAATGGTGCCCGTGGGAAGCAGCAGGGGAGCTACCATCAACAACCAAACCACGAGTCTTGTTGTGGTGGCTCAGTCGTTTAACTGGGAAGACCAGATACAGGCCCTAAACCTTTCAGGACCTGAAAATGCACATCTTGCACAGATCAATGACATTCCAGAAGGAGAAACTGAAGTGGACCCAGAGGCGGAGATGATGGAACTGCAATTCGTGTTTATGGTGCAGACCACTCCAGAGCCTGCAAAGCCAGAGGTCAGTGAAATTTCTTGTTCTCAAACTTGTATTAACACTGTCAAATTTTTACGTGAATAAATTGAATTAATAAAGAGGGAGAATGAGGAACTTAAGTATGAGCGGTACACCCTTAGGAAAGGCCAGAAACCATTGAAAGAACAGTTAGAGGCAAGGACTAAGAACTTTAGAAAATTGCAAGAGGATTACAGCAACAAGTGTGTCAACTATAAATACCTTCAGAATGAACTTGATGTTGTAACTGAAGAACTTGACACATTGAAAAATTGTTTTGAAAATGTTGATTTTCATTTTAAAAAATATGATGTGTCAAGTGATAAAGTTGCAAAAATGATTGAGAAACAAATGAAGTGGAAGGATCAAAAGAAAGTAGGAATAGGTTATGAGAGTGTCCCTCCCCCATTCAATCACAATTACACTGCTAAACCTTTGACTCATGAGGAGATTAACCGGGAGCCATCTATGGTTTATGGTAAACCAGTTGCTGAACAGGTAACAGAATGTAGTGCTAGGGAGTTAGATACTAACATTTCAACTTCCTGTGCAGATTCGTCTTTAAGTCAGGAAAAGCAAGAGGCTGGAGAGAAAGTGTCTGAAAATAATTTTGTATCAAAATTTGGCGTTCCTATTTTGAACAATGTTGATTCTGTGTCTGTAGTTAAAATTGATATTTTGGTTTGTGATGATTTGGTGTCTACGTCTAATGTTTCTGATAAATGTGATGTTGCCTTTGTTAAAACTGTTGAATCTGAAACTAGCACATCCACTCCATCTACACCTATCACACAACCAGACTCATGCACTTGCACATGTGGGAAAGTTAGAAGAGTCAATAAGAGTACAAAAACTGAAAAAGAGGGTAGAAGTTTTCATGATAAAAAAACAAATATGTTTTAACTGTGGAACTGTCGGCCACATTGCTCGCAATTGTCCTAATAGGGCATTTGTACATTTTTCTGCACCGAGAAGAGAAAATGAGTCTCGAGGAAGGTCTTTAACGAGAAAATCTTCGAGATCTCGTCTTCGTGATGATGATAGGAAAGTTTATAATGATAAGAAAAGGGTTGATTTTAAAATGAACAAACAGGTTTTCACTAAACCAGCCACATGTGCTTTGCCGAAATCGAATGCGGCTAAGCCAAGGTCCATATCATCAAAGACTGTGTCTGGATCTTCGACTAATCTTAGCCGAAAATCTAAACGCCCAAAGCAAAAGAAAAATATTTCTAAATCACCTGAGAATTCTTCAAAACCAAATTATCAGTGGGTGCTCAAATCTACACTTGTCCAATCATCGTCATCTTATAACGGTGCATCTGATTGTAATTAAAATTTGAAAAATCAAAAGGATAAATCTATGAATGTTAAGGGTAAAACCAGGGTTGTAATAACCTGGGTCCCCAAATCTAAATGATTCTGCTCATTGTGCAGGAACAACTGCGGAGGAATGTCGCCATACCATGGTATGTCGACAGCGGTTGTTCCCGGCACATGACAGAAGACATCTCCCAATTGCACAACATTCAAAATTTTAATGGGGGATATGTCTCCTTCGCAGGAGGAGATGGATGAAAGATCACGAAGAGAGGAACCGTTACAAATGGAGTGCTGAGCTTTGAGAACGTCAACTACGCACCTGAGTTAAAGCACAGTTTGTTGAGCGTCTCTCCAATTTGTGACAAGGGCTACTCGACGCATTTCACCGATAAAGAATGTCTAATTTTGAAGCCAGGCACTATCATCCCAGATGAATGGATTCTTGTGAAATCAAAACGTGATGGCAATGCATATATCAGTGACATGAACAACGATCTTCCTGAACAAGTCACCTGTCTCTTCTCAAAGGTTTCTGAGCACAATGCTATGTTGTGGCACCGTCGGCTCGGACATGCTAACGCAAAGAACCGGAATCGACTTCCAAAGAATGAAATGGTGCGCGGGCTTCCTGTCAAAGATTTCATCATGTTTGAAAAGTGTGTGGTTTGCGCTCAAGGAAAACATCACAGAAAGCTACACCTGCCAAAACAGGTAAATTCGATCAATCAGGTGCTCCAATTATTGCATATGGACTTATTGAAGGGTTTTGAGCATTCTAACACTCCTAAAGTGTACATGCAACCCTAGAAACCTTGGATCTATGTTTTACTAAGATACATGCAAATTTGATTTTTCCAAGGTTCTTAACCTAACTAGCATGACATGGGGAGCTTGAAACATAAAAGATAGTAGAATAACTTACCTTTCTTGTTGCTTGGATTCCTTAAGAACTTTGTGAGCCTAGCACCCCAAATGTGATGCCTCAAGTATTTCACACAACACCACAATTCTTGGAATAACTTTGAGAGAAGTACACAAACACTCAAAATCGGCTAGCCCTCTTGTTCTTCACTTAGTGCCGATTGTGGTAGTCCATGGGGTCCTTTTATAGTGTGTCACAAGTAGGGTTGCACCATGTAAACCCAACTTGACATGGCTTTTCATTTCCTCCATGATCAATGGGTTTTAACCTCCATGGACCATCCATGGAGCACCCTATGGGTTTTAGCCCAATTCAATAAACCATGGATCACTAGCCCGTTATATAAGAATGGATGATTTACACAATCAACCCCATATATTTAATTAGTCTCTTTTTGATCACCAAATTAATTCCAAATTAATTCCTGATCAATACTAATTAAACAATATTATTAATATATTAGAACTTATAATATATTAATAAACCATAGGTGTCCTTTTATCATTTGTCTATCCAAGTGTCATGATGCGATGCAACCCAAATGGACCATGCCAATCGGGTCAAGTACATACCAGAAATAGTTATGAACTTAGACACCTAATCCAACAGTCTCCCACTTGGATAAGTCTAATAACTATAACTGCAAGTATGACTTCAGGAATCGATCAGCAATCGTAGCTCTTTCAAAATCTCGCAGAACTAAGATGACGTGCCATTTAAGATAAGTGATCATATAATCCTCTGCTCTCAAGATATCATCCGGACAAATACGTGGAACAATGTCGTATTTAGTTCTGACCGGACCCGCTACATAGGTCAAAACAAAATCATCGAGGGGCCCAGATATCGCTTTTAATCCTCCAAGGACTAAAAGGAATAGATAAAATTTGACTCATATGCTTGCTCTACAACTTGTTGAATCATACACAAAAGCACGTTTTATAACATCGAGTTACCAATCCGTTTTCGTACAATCAATGTATAAACAACTCATATCTCTAGGTTTGAAGACTTATATGATATTACCGTCTCACGATCACTCGAGATAAATTCCATGAAGTGATGCAAGTGAGCGTGGGTTGAATCCAATACTCGAATCGTTATTCCAGGAGTACTCATGAACACTGCAGCGACTTTGTCCCAGACAAACTGCAGACCCTTCATGACAGTCTTGCCTCATTACCTACTTCCTAAGTATGATTGACTGTGGATGGTTTCAATAATATGATATACCATAACATAATTATTCTGGAAGTCAAAACATGCAAAATTGAAATGATAGTAAATGATTGACAGAAGATAGCAACACTTTACTTATAAATAAATAACAACTTTTATTTATCATCAAATGTCAATTACACTTTACAAAATTCAAAAGCTATCTAATTTCTAAAACTAATATCATCCTTTAGCCTGATGCGCCTCTCATGCTGAAGATGCTTAACCCTACCCAGTCCCTTCGTGAGGGGATCTGCTGGGTTCTCATCTGATGATACCCTCTTTTCCACGAGGAGTCCTTCTTCTATTCGATGTCTAATGAAATGGTATTTTCTGTCGATGTGTCTGGATCTCCCGTGATCCCTTGGTTCCTTGGCTAAGGCAACTGCACTTTCACTATCACATAAAATCTCCATAGGCTCCTTTATAGCTGGTACTACTCCAAGGTCTCCAATGAAGTTCTTCAACCATATCGCCTCCTTTGTTGCCTCGCTTGCTGCTATATACTCTGATTCGCAAGTTGAATCAGCCACTGTCTCCTGCTTGGAACTTTTCCAAGTAATTGCTCCTCCGTTTAAGGTAAAGACCCAGCCAGACTGAGAGCGGAAATTATCCCTATCACTCTGGAAGCTAGCATCACTATACCCTACTACTCTCAAGTCATCACTCCCACCGAGGGTAAGCACCCAGCCCTTAGTCCTCCGCAAGTACTTGAGAATGTTCTCTACTGCAGTCCAGTGAGCCTTGCCAGGGTTCCCCTGATATCTGCTGACCATGCTCAAAGCAAAGGCCACATCAGGACGAGTACAAGTCATAGCATACATGATCGAGCCTACAGCGGAAGCATACGGTACTCGACTCATCTCAGCTATCTCAGCCTTTGTACTCGGGCTATGCATCTTACTCAGTCTGGCGTTACTCTAGATCGGTAACTCTCCTTTCTTGGAATCCTGCATGCTGAACCTATTCAGCACCTTATCCAAGTAGGTACTTTGATTAAGTCCAATTAGTCTCTTACTCCTGTCTCTCAAAATCCTTATCCCTAGGATATAGGCAGCTTCTCCAAGGTCCTTCATAGCGAAACACTTCCCAAGCCAGGACTTTACTTCCTGCAGAGTTGGGATGTCATTTCCTATGAGTAGTATGTCATCCACATACAGTACCAAAAAGCTAACTATACTCCCACTAGCCTTGACATATACACAGGACTCATCTTCGCTCCTCAAAAAGCCAAACTCTTTGACTTTCTCATCGAAACAAAGATTCCATCTGCGAGGTGCTTGCTTCAATCCATAGATGGATTTCTCAAGCTTACACACTCTATTATGGTACTCTGTACTGACAAAACCCTCTGGCTGACTCATGTAAACATCCTCAGCCAACTTTCCATTAGGGAAAGTGGTTTTGACATCCATTTTCCATATTTCATAGTCATGAAATGCAGCAATGGCTAGCATAACCCTAATAGACTTAATCTTCGCTACTGGTGAAAAGGTCTCATCATAGTCAACTCCCGGAGTTTGAGAAAAACCCTTTGCAACCAGTCGCGCCTTATAAGTGTGTACATTCCCATCCATTTCGGTATTCTTCTTGAAGATCCATTTGCACCCGACTGTCTTTCGACCTGGTACATTGTCAACCAAGTTCCAAACTTGATTGGCGTACATGGACTGTATCTCGCTGTCCATAGCCTCTTTCCATTTAGCAGACTCGGGGCCTACCATGGCTTCCGCGTAGCTGTTAGGTTCATCCAAACTTACCAGTATACTATCACTGATGAGTGTATCACCTTCCGCAGTTATATGGAAACCATAGTAATGCTCAGGTGCATTCCTAACTCTCGTGGAACGCCTCAGAGGTACAAACTCGTCAGTTGGATCAACAGGAGTTTCCTCCTCAGGTTAATTGCTAGTGTTTGAGGTTCCTTCACCGCTTGACTCTTGAATTTCTTCAAGGTCAATTTGCCTCCCACTGTCTCCTTGGCTTATGAACTCTCTCTCGCGAAAGACTCCTCTCCTTGCCACAAAGACCACATTATTACTGGGTCTATAGAAGAGGTAACCGAAGGATTTTTGTGGGTAGCCGATGAAAATACACCGCTCACTCCGAGGTTCGAGCTTATCGTGAGTCGCGCGTCTCACGAAAGCCTCACCACCCCAAATCTTAATGTGGTCCAAATTGGGAACTTTCCCAGTCCACATCTCGTGAGGTGTTTTGGCAACCTTTTTGGTGGGGACTAGATTAACGAGATGGGCGGTAGTCTTTAAGGCATACCCCCAGAATGCGATTGGTAGCGAAGCTCTACTCATCATGGAACGAACTATGTCTAACAAGGTTCGATTACGCCTCTCAGCCACACCATTAAGTTGTGGTGTTCTGGGAGGTGTCAATTATGAGACAATCCCACATTCCTTAAGATAGTGAAGGAACTCTGTACTAAGATACTCACCACCTCGATCGGATCGCAGCATCTTAATGTTCATGCCCAGTTGATTCTCCACTTCCTGTTTAAACTCTTTGAACTTTTCAAAGGTTTCTGACATATGCTTGATTAAGTAGACATAACCATATCTACTGTAATCATCAGTAAAAGTCACATAGAGACGGTTAGCATCCCTTGTGGCGGTTCTAAAGGGTCCACACACATCTGTGTGTATGAGATCCAACAAATCTCCACCCCTAGCACATGTACCAGTGAAGGGTGACTTTGTCATTTTTCCAAATAAACAAGATTCACAACTATCATCTGACTTTAGATCAAATGACTCCTAGAGTCCATCCTTTTGGAGTTGGCCTATGTGTTTCTTGCTAACATGTCCAAGACGACAATGCTATAATGATGCTTTATCTAAGCTAGTGGAAGAATCAATACACAACACATTATTTACTAGGTTATCTACAACCGACACAATTTCATCTACACCATCAGAAGGTAATGCTTTATAATAAAGAACATTATTATAAAAAGCATTAATACCACCACATTCATTATCAAATGAAAAAGTAAATCCTTGTTTGTACAAACCGTGAAAGGAAATAATATTTCTCTCCATTTCAGACGAGTAACAACATTTATTCAAATCTAACACTAACCCACTACTTACCAACAAAGAATAAACTCCAATCTTGGTGACAGGTGTAACTTTCCTATTCCCCATGATCAAGTTTATCTTCCCACGCTCCACATTCTCACTTCTTCTTAGTCCCTGCAAATCAGAACATATGTGAATACCACAACCTGTATCAAGGACCCAAGAATTAGAATATGGTGAGTTACTAGACAATATAGTGTAAATACCTCCATGGTTGGGTTTCACTTTCCCATCCTTAACATCTTGCAAGTACTTTGCGCAGTTTCGCTTCCAGTGCGCCTTTTCATGACAATAGAAGCATTCAGCCTCTTTAGGGTTGGCAGAAGGAGTGACAGAACAACTTTTGGTTCTACTTGAAGAGGAGCCATTAAGAGACTTTCCCTTGGTACCCTTAAAAGGGCTCTTCCTCTTCTTCCCTTTATGTTGCCCGATAGCCACAACAGGGACGGTGGTAGGAGTAGAAGTAGTAACAACCGATTTACCTTTAAGACCACTTTAGGCGGTCTTCAGAAGTCCTTGAATTTTGCTGAGTGTGACCTCCTCCTTGTTCATATGATAGGTCATTCGTAATTGATCAAAACAAGAAGGTAAGGAGTGCAATATGATGTCAATTTCCAACTCCTTGGGAAAGTTCACATTCAACTTCAACAGACGGTCCACAAACCTTTGCATTTTCTGCATGTGGCCTGTGATGGGTTCACCATCTTTCATTCGGGTTGTTATCATGGAGGAGATTATTTCATATCGCTCTTGACGAGCACTCTGATGGTATCTTTCCATCAGATCTTGGTGCATCTCAAAAGGATAAAAGTCCTCATAGGACTTTTGGAGCTCGGATGTCATCGTGGCCAGCATGATACATGCCACTTCCGTGGCATCTCTTTCATGAGTCCTAAAGTCAGCGATCTCCTCGGGAGTAGCAGAAGACTCATCAAGTTCCTTCAGCTCCTTGTCGAGGACATATTCTTTGTCCGCATAGCGAGTGACCATCCTTATGTTCCTAATCCAATCATTGAAATTAGTCCCATCAAAGATGACTCTCCCACAAAGGTTCATGAGAGAGAAGGAGCCAGTAGGGTTTGAGCCAGAAGCAGCATTGTTGGAAGACGTCTGAAAAGTAAGAAAGACAAGTTTAGATTAGATATATAGATAGTCCTTAATAAGACACCCAAATGTAATATTAAGGCTAGGACCCAACACAATATTTTGTAACTTAGAAGAGGGAAGTCGTAATCCAAGCTATAAAATATTTGAAGGTAGGTGAATGACGATTCACCAATTTCCATCATGAAAACGATATGTATTATTAGGTTTTAATTAGTTTTGAAACTCCTAGATTCTTTTTAGATTCATTGAACTTTTCAATGGCATGTTTCAATCTCGATTGTGCCCTTCAAGTTTTGTGACTGGGATGCCGAGGATCACAAAACAAGGTGTGAATAACCATGCAACGTAACTTAGTACTCTTAATGTTTATCACCTAATCGATGTGCGGGTTAACCACACACGATCCACCGATCTATGATAAACCTTAAGCCAACCTTGTTAAATCCAAGTTAGTGTGACGGTTAACCACACACGCTCCACTAACGACTTAATCAAGGTGCAAAGTGTAATTTCATGGGTTAGCACCAAATTCACATTTTCCTAAAGTAACTAAGATTGGGAATTTATAAAACATTTAGTTACTTTATAATTATCATTATACTTTAATGAGAATTAAAGTCAATCTCCTACCCGCTCGGCTAACGACCCTCCACCAGTCAAGGAAGCGGTGGGTGAGAGTGGACATCCATTAAGTTGCCATTTTATAGGCAACAACTTTATACCCCCCTTTCAGACCGGCTTCGAAATGAGGCCTACTAACGGTAAAACGACTTGTTCTTATATATATGTATATATATATATATATATATATATATATATAATTAACTTATAATATTATAAAGTATAACGGTTGAATTTTAACTTTTAAAATTCTAGGGGTTGGAACTAAAGTTTTCTAAAGTGACTTTACATGTTCCAAAACTTGAGGGCAAGTTTTGTAACTATTCAAAACTTTTCAACTTCATAACTTATGAGTTAATGGTTTATTAAAATGAAGACTCCTCATTTTATGTAACCTATGTGTTCTTTAATGGACTTTAAAAGAAAGACTTTTGGTAATCCATAACTTGAGGACAAATTATGGATTCCATTAAAAACATTTAGATCAAGAATTAAACTAACAAACAATTTTGCAAATAATTCCTATGATCTACCAACCTCATAAGTGTATGAACATTCATATCAACAATTTCAAGAATCATATAAACACATAAAAAACTTGAAATTTTGATAATAACCATTAAAAATGGATTTGCATAATCATTACCACACCAAAACAGGTTTTACAAGTCCAAAACAGTTTAGGGTAATGATTCTAGTCCATTTCCAGCAGCAAAACTCGAAAAACTGCACACAAGGCCTTCTACTCGTCGAGTGCAAGAACCTACTCGACGAGTACGATGCTTTTATACTTGAACTTGTCGAGTCCCCCCATGGACTCCGCGAGTTCACTCAGCAGAATGCAGATTTTTCGACTTTCTTCAACAATTTGCATCAAGTATCAAGAAAACAAACCTAGGCTCTGATACCACTGAAGGGTTTTGAGCATTCTAACACTCCCAAAGTGTACATGCAACCCTAGAAACCTTGGATCTATATTTTACTAAGATACATGCAAATTTGATTTTTCCAAGGTTCTTAACCTAACTAGCATGGCATGGGGAACTTGAAACATAAAAGCTAGTAGAAGAACTTACATTTCTTGTTGCTTGGATTCCATAAGAACTTTGTGAGCATAGCACCCCAAATGTGATGCCTCAAGTGTTTCACACAACACCACAATTCTTGGAATAACTTTGAGAGAAGTACACAAACACTCAAAATCGGCTAGCCCTCTTGTTCTTCACTTAGTGTCGATTTTGGTAGTCCATGGGGTCCTTTTATAGTGTGTCACAAGTAGGGTTGCACCATGTAAACCCTAGTTGACATGGCTTTTCATTTCCTCCATGATCCATGGGTTTTAACCTCCATGGACCATCCATGGAGCATCCTATGGGTTTTAGCCCAATTTAATAAACCATGGATCATTAGCCCACTATATAAGAATGGATGATTTACACAATCAACCCCATATATTTAATTAGTCTCTTTTTGATCACCAGATTAATTCTTGATCAATACTAATTAAACAATATTATTAATATATTAGAACTTATAATATATTAATAAACCATAAGTGTCCTTTTATCATTTTGTCTATCCAAGTGTCATGATGCCATGCAACCCAAATGGACCATGCCAACCGGTCAACGTCCTCAGCATCAACAAAAATTCATACTGCTTGGTAGTGATAGATGATTTCTCGCGGTTCACGTGGGTCTTCTTCTTGTCCAACAAGGTTGGGATTGCTGACCTGATTAAGAAGTTTGTTGTGATGATAGAGAACCAGACCAATCACCGGGTGAAGGCGCTCAGAACTGACAACGGGATGGAATTCAAGAATGTTGTTCTCGATCATTTTTGTGTGGAAAAAAGGATAGTGCGTCAATACAGTGCCGTTCGCACACCGCAACAAAATGGTGTTGCTGAGCGGCGGAACCGAACACTGCAAGACGCCGCAAGGACGATGTTCTGTGACTCTAAACTTCCGGTTTTCTTTTGGACTGAGGCAATAAACACGGCGTGCTATGTTCAAAATTGTGTCCTGATAAACAAAGCTCAAATGAAGACCGCGTACAAGATTCTCTGCGGTCATAAGCCATCTGTTAGTCATTTATGTATCTTTGGTTGTCCTTGCACCCTCCTTCATCTGGAATCCAACCCCAAATTCAACGCCATAGCTGATGATTGTTATTTTGTGGGTTATGCTGCTAGCATGGCGTACAGGGTCTACAACAAGAAGACAAAGCAAATTGTTGAATCCGTCGACGTGCGCTGGTTGGAGGAGAACGAAACGGACGCCAGAGTCGGTCCGGATTGGTTATTTGATTACACATCTCTTTTCAAATCGTTCAATGTGTCTTCAAATGATTTGTCTGGTTCCTGATCCGGTTCGAAGGAAGTTATTAAAGATGAAGAAGAAGATGTTGTGCACAGACCACCATTGGTGCCTTCTACGACTCCTGCGGTGGATGAAGCTGTTACAAGTACTTCCTTAGGTTCGCCATGCCAAAGAACTGATCCCGACGCTGAAACCACTCCTCTTACACTTGTAGAAAGAGACTTAATGACCAGAGACACTTCCGCTGCAACTCAGACTTTCATGGAATTACTCTTTCCGTAGACGATTGCTAACGAGTATGTGGCCAGCACTTCTAATGATTCCAGATCATCTGAGGTGTCTGAGACAGCAAATGACGGGCATATCAACATCAACAACCTTCTTGTATCGCTCAATGACATCAGCCAGGAGATTCCCACCAGAATTCAATGCGATCACCCGATCGAAAACATCACCAGTCGGCTGGATGACGATGTTAGAACGCGAAATCAGAGTGGAGACGTCAACACGTGTCTCTATTCTTGCTTTATCTCTCAAATAGAGCCAAAGAATGTTGATATGGCGCTGAATGAGCCCAGCTAGGTTGATGCAATGCATGAAGAGATGAATCAGTTCGAAAAGTTGGGGGTTTGCAAACTGGTTGAATTACCTAAAGGAAAGAAGTCCCTCGGCATGCGCTGGGCTTATCGAAACAAGCAAGATGATTCAGGGGTTATTGTGCGGAATAAGGCACGATTGGTTGTCCGTGGATTTCGGCAAATAGAGGGTCTAGACTACACCGAATTTTATGCATCGATTTCTCGCTTGGAAGTTATTCGCATTTTCCTTACGTATGCTTCTTACATGAACTTCACGGTTTACCAGATGGACGTCAAGATTACCTTCCTGTATGGTGCTGTGAAGGAAGAAATCTACGTTGATCAACCTCCTGGGTTTGTCAACTCAAAGTTTCCGAATCACGTCTACAAGTTGGACAAGGCTTTATACGGGTTACATCAAGCTCCAAGGGAGTGGTATGCAATTCTTACAAAGCACTTGCTCGAGCATGGATATACACGGGGGACAATCGATCAAACCCTGTTCATTAAGCATGTTGGTGCCAATCAGATTCTTGTGCAAATATACGTCGATGACATTATATTCGGGTCAACATGTCCACAGTTGTGCAAGGAGTTCAAAGTCGTTATGAAGAAGAGATTCGAGATGAGTTCTCTTGGGGAGATGACCATGTTTTTGAGGCTTCAGGTCAAACAAGATTCAACCAGAATCCTGATCCATCAAGCCAAGTATCTTGACGATATGCTAGAGAAGTTCAGGTTCAGAGACACAAAACCTACCTTAACGTCGATGGCCGAGCGACCCCTGTTGACTCCAGATCCTGAAGGCGCATCCGTAGATCAGACTGAATACAGATTGATCATAGGATCGCTGATGTATCTGACCGTGAGTAGGCCAGACATCATGTTCGCGGTCTGTCAGTGCGCACGTTACCAGGCTAATCCTAAACTCTCCCATTTAATTGTTGTCAAATGAATTTTTCGGTATCTCAAAGGAAGCCCACAATTGGGTCTTTGGTACCCGAAAAATTCTGAATTTGATTTATAAGTTTTTGCTGATAGTAATTATGGAGGTTGTGAGCTTGACAGGAAATCAACTTCTGGGGGAAGTTAGTTTCTGGGAGATCGGGTGGTGTCATGGCAGTGCAAGAAACAGCATACAGTCTCAACCTCAACGGCGGAGGCGGAATATGTCGCTGCTTCTGCCTGTTATTCTCAAGTTATATGGATCCAACATCAGCTGTTGGATTACGGTTTGAACTTTCTAGAAACCCCTATTTTTTGTGACAACGAAGCTGCAATTGAAATTGCTAAAAATCCATTCCAACACTCAAATACCAAGCACATCGACATCAAAGTGCATTTTATCATAGGTTGTTATGAGTGTTCACTCATTCGGTTGGAACATGTTCCCACTACTAATAATGTGGCGGATCTGTTCACAAAACCGTTTAACAAATCTCGATTCGATGTGCTTGTTGGATTTTTGAAAATGATACGCTTTGAAGACTGATTTTTGTTTTAGGTTAGTTTAAATTTGCGCATTTAGTTTTCATTCTCTCCTATGCACAAATTTAGGGGGAGAAATAAAAACAAAACAAAAATTCATAAAATTCAAAAATTATAAAAATCAGAAAAATTAGAAAATCCAAAAATAGCTGTTTGTAGGTGATGTGATGGGAAGTGATATAAATATGTGATAACAGGCAATTTGAATCTGTGTAAGGTACCAAAATTTGAATTGTCTAGGCTTTTTGTTCGATTCGTTGGTAGACACGAAAGATTTAAATGGACTTGACTAGGTACAGATGAACTTAAGGAATCTAGAGACTTGAAAAATCTTGACCTAGATAGATCCGTTTAGCCTGACAAAATGACGTTCGGGTAGGTTGAGTAGGGAGATATACATGGGAATTTGCGGATTACACTAAATAATATGTATCTAGAACCGTGGTCTAACTTTTCCTCGATGTGCGTCCTTTGTCCTTAATTCCGGTATTGACGGGGTGACCGGGGAATTCCGATAAATTAGGTATGTAGAAGGTTATTTTCTTGCTTTCTTTCTGTTAGTCATATGTTGCCTCCTCTGCGTGATTGAAATACATCTGACCTGGACTACAACATATGCAATTTTATCTCAATGCATCTTCTATCTATACAATTCTTCATGTATGTTAGTCATATGTTGTCTCCTCTGCGAGATTGAAATACATCCGACCTGGTACACAACATATGCACCATTCTACTTCTCAATCCCTCTAAATCTGGTTAGTCATATGTTTCACCCTCTGCGTGATTGGAAGAGATCTGACCTGGGTGCATAACATATGCATTCGAAATCTGTCTTCTCCCATAATAATTGTTTGCTCATCTAAAGTAAGGAGTATTTTGGAAGTCCCTAATTAGGTGGACAACAATATCCTTGGCCGTCGTCAGATGAATGGTCCTTAGGAATTTTATCTATGAACACCAGGTCACAACGTCTTGTCACTTGTAGTATGTCCTAATTTTGTCACAATCCTTCGTGTTTAAGTGGACCACAATACCGGTGATTGGCCAGAACTATTCATGAAGAGGGAGGTACCGATGGATTAAGGCTGTCTAATAACTTTGATCCCTATATCACAAAATATTATTAGCATTGGTAAAAGAGAAATTAGTGGTAATTCATTTAAATTTAAATTTTATTTCCTTTTACTTTTATTTTTTATTTTTTATTTTTTTATTTTGTTTTGCTAAAAATCAAAAAATTAAAAATATATATAATTTAAAATTTTTAGATTTTATTTTATTTTATTTTTATTTTATTTTTAAAGTCTTCAAAATGTTTTATTGTTGAAATAATTGATGTATTGGGCTTGGATTTCAAGCCTTTTGAATTTGCTATCCATGGGTATTGGACCGAGTCTTGGATCCTGGTATAAATACTCCTGTTCTCGGCCGTACTCCTCTTCTCACTCTCATTTTCTCTTTGCGGCCGTGAACACATCCAGACTCTCTCTCTCTCTTCACTGTTCATCGATTCATCTTAATTCGTGTTTTTCATCCAAAATCGTTTACTGATTCGTGTAGGTATCTTCATGGCTATCACTATTATGCTAAACTTACTTGAAATCGACCGTGTAGGTATCTTCACGGCCGATGAAGGGTTCACGGCCGATGAAGGGTTCACGGCCGATGAAGGGTTCACGACCCTTGAAGTGTTCACGACCGTGAACCTTCTTTGACCGTGAACACTTATTTTGACCGTGAACCTATTTTTGAACTTAATCTAAATGTTTACTTTTAATTCAATTCCAATAAAAGCCTAATTAAATTGTTTAATCAGTAAAACCTAATCTTAATTGTTTAAATCATTTGGTTTTCTCACTTGGCTCGGTTCGTGTAGATCAAAATGGTTGACTTGAAATTTGTTGATGTCCACAACTTGGCTATTTTCTTGGTTGATCCACTTGCAGCCCACACTTGTCACACCCCAAAATCGGAACGGCGGAAACATTCTGGGGTGGAGGACGTCATGTCAAGTATCACAACATATGCAGTATAGTAATCAAAGTACAACAACCATTGCATTAATAGTATAAGTTTTACATAGGTTACATTTAACAACAACATCAATGTAGATATAGAAAATAACATAAGCTGCAGCTTGGTACTAGGCTGACTTCGCAAAAGCTCCTGGAGTGTACTTGTCTACTGATGACCTGAGAATACAAGTTATTTTGAAAGCGAGTATCAGCATTTTAATGCTGGTGAGTTCATAAGTATTTAATGACATTGATATAAATACATGTTTTTCTTCAAAATAATCTCACTAGATGATGGTGATTTGAGTTTACGGGGTATTAGAATCCTTTCCAGAAAATCCTATATTTTCTAATAAAAGTAGTCTTCTACCAAGACCCAATTGTTTTATGTTTAAACGAATGAGTTTCTCTACTAGGAGCAGTCTTCTACCAAGACCCAACTGTTTTATGTTTAAGGAGTATTTTTCCCCAAAAGTAACTATCATTATCAAAATATAGCTTATACTTTTAATAATTATTTGAGAAGGTCACAAGTAAAAGTAATAGGGAAAATAATACTTTTCTTCAGCAATGACGTTGATGTTTATAAAGGGATACAATACAAACTCCCGGTAGTATTAAATGAACAATACACCTCGGGGAGTCTAAAGAAGGAAAATGCAGACTCCAGGTAGTATTAAATGAACAATACGCCTCGGAGAGTCTAAGTGAATGAAATATAGACTCCAGGTAGTATTAAATGAACAATACGCCTCGGAGAGTCTAAGTGAATGAAATATAGACTCCAGGTAGCATTAAATGAACAATACGCCTCGGAGAGTCTAAGTGAATGAAATATAGACTCCAGGTAGTATTAAATGAACAATACGCCTCGGAGAGTCTAAGTGAATGAAATATAGACTCCAGGTAGTATTAAGTGAACAATACGCCTCGGGGAGTCTAAAGTAGCCTTTAATCCTAGGTAGGTTAGTTAAAGGTTTAAACTGTGGCCTAGTGTATAACTAGGAAAATATATCATGAGGGTTTTATATGTAGAAAATACCGTGATAACACTTATTACCGTAAAGCCATGAATTATAAGGTAAATGTAAAGATACTCGTAACCATACTGATTTACGGATGTAAACATGACGACCTGCTGGCGTCGGAATGAATGTGACATTTGTCACCCTTTGGCTTGGTCGGCCGGGACTGTAGCTAACAGTCAGGATGTGAGATGGTCTGTCCTGTATAGATCTATACACACAATGTCCGCTCTCCCTCCAGGAGACTTTGGTTACCACTCGACAACGGTGAAATCCGCGTCATTAGGATGTATCTCGTGTTTTGATTTCTATAAACCTTTCTTTTTACTAAAAGTATAAGTTTTCAGAATATAGATATAATTAAGTTCTCCTTCATGAAAGTTATAGTTGGTTTCTAAACTATACCTATTATAGTTTACTCGAGAGGTTATCTAGATACCTTTGCTACCCAAAGGTGTTGAAATGGAATAAGAGTATTAACATCTAACCAGATATACATAATATATAACTAGGATTTCAACGACACTCGGACAAATAATCGGATGCTCTAAGTCCACAACCAAACAACGAACATGAAATAAAGCGGGTTATCAGTCCTAAGTCCTTCAAATCCTACTTATATAACTATATCTATATAGACATGAATCTATCAAGAATATAAGTTTAAAAGACTTTGATAAAAGCTTGGTAATTTAAAAGAGATTTTGGTACTTAAAAGAGATTTGAAAACAAGATATGAAAACCTTTAGCCGGATAAAACAGTTTAACATGCAAAAATCTATTTGATTGACAGTTATTAATCACATGTGATTGATATAATAACTTATCAATTCAACTTGTATTCCCCCCCCCCCATAAAAGCATTTAAAATCATTTAAAAGGTTGATTAAGGGGTATGAACTCACCTGAAGTGGGTGATTCGGATGAACGGATGGTATAGGATGCTAAGTGTCAAGTGAGGACTTGAACACACACGCGGATCCTATTTAACATGCAATGATACATTTTATGTATCTAATTAGTCATTTAATAACTAATTAAGCAAGTAAAGACACCCTAATACATGGAAACACTTTGCTACAAGTGCTAGGAGTACCAAGGGTTGCATTTAAAGAGAGTATGACCTCACATTGGAGTTTACTCCCCATATGGTAGCACCATATGGGTTTACGGTTCTTGGACCATTTCCCCCATGAGTTTACGGCCGTAAACTCATGGTAATGGTACCATTGGGTGTTTTAAGGTCTTATACCACACAAGGAAGTAATCTAGACTCGAATCCAAGGCTTAGGAAGTGACTAGTGCTCGAAATGGCCTTTCTTTGGAGTTTACGGTCCTTGGACCACTCCTTGGGATTTTACGGTCGTAAACACATGTGTTTACGGTCGTAAACCCATGCGTTTACGGCCGTAAACTCATGGTTACCCACCCATTTCGTGTTTTGGTGTCTTTAACTCATGCATGCAAGGTTCTAGTCCTTTATACAAGCAATAGAAGGTGTTAGGGGCACCTAAACCCCACTTGAAGGTGTTTACGGTCCAAGGAGATCTTCTTGAACCGTAAACACATATGTTCTTGGGGATTTTGATGTTCTTCAAGGGTTTAACATGTATTCTAAGCAAACAACTAGTTAGGAGGAGTGTACTTACTTATAGGAGGCTTGTAGGAGTGTTTAAGGGCCAAAAACACTAGTGTGTGTTCTTGGTGTTCTTGGTGTTTTGAAGAACACTTGAAGATCTAAGAAAAGAGGAGATTTCCATGGATGAAATCGAGCATCAACACTAGATAAAGTGTTATATGAACGAATCAAGGAAGGAAATACTTACATTTTTGGAGGATTGGAAGAAATGTGATATGATACTTGAGAGAGAATCTTGGTGTTCTTGAGTTAGGAAGTGAAAAATGAAGAATGAAGGGTAAACTCATGCTATATGCATGACTCCATGGTCAAAGGGAGTTTACGGCCCAAACTCCCTTGTTTGGCCATAAACACCTAGTCAAGGTGTTAATCGTTTATTTGTTTCACAACACTCCTAACGGGTACTTCCATTTATTTGTTCGTTTGACGAAAAATTAAAATAAAATATCCAAACGGACTTAAAACCGGCCAAAAATGTACTGAGATGAATTTGACCATTATTTGATGTGCTTGACTGCGGGGTTTATACAAATGAAAATTTCGGGTTGTCACATCATCCCCCCGTTAGAGGGAATTTCGTCCCGAAATTAGAGTTCAAGCCACTAAGTTATCACAAAATAACTAAGCAAAAAGATGGGGACGTTTAAGTTTCAATTGCTCTTCGCACTCCCAAGTGAACTCCGGTACTCGCTTGGCATTCCAGCGAACCTTCACAATTGGGATGCGAATTTGTTTCGTTTCCCTTGACCTCTCGGTCCATGATCTTTACAGGTTCCTACACGAAGTTGGGGCTCTCATTGATTTCGATCTTGACGAGTGGGATTTCAAGAGTCACGTCGGACAAGCACTTTTTCAAGTTTGAGACGTGGGATAGATTCGGATGGAAGTTTTGGAATCCCTAAGGTAGTCGAGGTCTGACGGATGCTGGACCCATTCTTATCAAGAATCTATGATGGTCCTAGGTTTTTGGGAAGATAGAATGTTTCAGTACTTAGAACATAATGTACTTCCATGGTTAGGTCATCACTAGGCGTGATCGCCATTCTGGAGTTCCAAAAGTTCTCTCTTACTGGGGGTGTAGTCCCCGGGTTGGTTCTTAGAAGGCTCAGGTCGTCTTCGGATTCGTATTTCCTACTGATTGGTTTTCGGAGGTTTTCTGGATCATTGGAGGTATTGGATGTATACTGGCATCTATTGGTTACGTGGCATCTATCTTGACCTTGTGCAAAATGGACCTGCACTTCTGACTCTCGAGGTGTTTCTAACAGAAACTCTCAAAGTCAGCGAGATAGAGGGTTTTACCAGATGTTGCTTAGAAAATTCCAACTTTTGTCACCGTCCAATAGATGTTTTCACAGTATGATTCCTAATTGGAAAGAATCATTCTCTTACTCGCTTTGCTGTTTCATGGATAGCAGTCTCTGTTCGGGGCTAGCTTCGCCCTTAGAGATTTTCTGAAGTGATTGACTATATCGGGAGGTGGTTCTACTACCTCTTCAGGGATAGTATCCTTTGGAACACCTAGTAGTCTAACAAATCTCTAAGACTTGCTCCATTCTCCATCGCGTCTGCTCCCTCCAGTTTGTAGGAAGTGCGTGTTCTTGTATAACCCATCGACTAACACCTAGACTGGTGTCGAGTCTACAATCTCTTTATGACCTGGGTTATAAAGCTTAATGCAACTTACCATCTACTTTATTCAAGTATTCTTGGTTGCGGAGGTAGTCATGTGGTTCTTAGCATCCTAGTATAAACTTTGGAGAATGCATCCTATCGTCTATAGGGCGACGGTGACTTTTCTGGCATGTGGAGGCATTGTCCTAGGCACTACTCGTCTGTATATGGATGGACGAAGTGCCTGAGTAGTGCGGGAATCCCTTGCAACTACTCTTCCGGTGTTACTGAGTTTCTCTATCTAGATTAAATCTAGATAGAAATGGATTCTGCTACACAGGACCTCAAATTTCTGATGGGTTTTGCGCATTCTAACACTCCTAAGTGTACATGCAACCCTAAATACCTTGGATCTATGTTTTCTCTATTATACATGCAATTATGAACTTTCCAAGGTATTACCCTATCTAGCATACAATACTTGATACTTGGATAATCAAATTGATAGAATACATACCTTTGTTTGATGTAGCTTGTCTCCATCAAGCTTGAGTGCCTAGTGCCCCAAGTGTGACACCTCAAATGGTTCACACAACACCAAATGCACATGGAATGACTTGAGAGAAATGGAACACTCCTTGAAATCGTCTAGCCCTCATATTCACACATTAGTGCACGATTTCTTGAGCCATGGGATTCTTTTATATGGTGGCTATTAGGGTTACACCATGTAACTCATAACTTTACCCATTCCTTATGCTCCATGGATTTTAACCTCCATGGAGTATCCATGGGTCACCCCATGGACTTAGTCCAACATAAGGAATCTTGGATCACAAGCCCACATATATAAGAATGAATGATTTACACAATCAACCCATATATTTAATTAGTCTCCTTTTGATCACTTAATTAATTCCAAATTAATTCTTGATCAATACTAATTAAATAACCTTATTAATATATTAGAACTTATAATATATTAACCAACCTTAAGTGTTATTTCTCTCATTATAGTCTATCCAAATGCATGATGCCATGCAACCCAAATGGACCATGCCGGGTCGGGTCAAGTCTTACCAATTATAGTTATGGACTTAGACATTAATCC
This sequence comes from Lactuca virosa, assembly GCF_052849685.1. Classification (NCBI taxonomy): domain Eukaryota; kingdom Viridiplantae; phylum Streptophyta; class Magnoliopsida; order Asterales; family Asteraceae; genus Lactuca; species Lactuca virosa. Next base: position 330,929,562 of record NC_136426.1, on the reverse strand, counting down.
AACAGTCTCCCGCTTGGATAAGTCTAAAACTATTATTGCGTATGACTTCAGGAACCGATCAGCAATCATAGCTCTCAAAAGCTTCTGTCGAACTCTGACCTTGTCGATGAACTCTGACCTTTGTCAATGACTTGTCCATTAGATAAGGGATCATATATTCCTCCATTCTAGATATCATATGGACTGAGACATGGATTATCAATCATTCTCTCTGTCCATTTGTTGTTTCCCGATTTCCGATTCATGATGACTGACTGATTGAACAAATCAAATCAGTCATGGCTTGGCCAAGCACTCACATGTATCATCTTTAAATCATCGAGGGGCCCACAGATATCGCTTTTATCCCGAAGGTAAAAGGAATGGATAAACTTCGACTCATATGGCTTGTTCTACTACTTGTTGAATCATACACAAAGGCACGTTTTATAACATCGAGTTACCGAATGCGTTTTCGTGCAATCAATGTACAACCAACTCATAGTAACAACTCATATCTCTAGGTTTGAAGAATATAAGATATTATCGTCTCATGATCACTCGTGATAAAATCCATGAAGTGATTCAAATGAGCGCGGGTTGAATCCAATACTCAGAACTTATGAGCACTCATGAGTGTTGTAGCACCACTTTGTCCACCAACTTGGACCTCTACAAACCAACCCATGACAGTCTTGATTCATATCTACTTCCAACATATGACCGACTGTGGATGGTTTGAATAACTTAGTCATTCAGGAAGAATGACCTAGTTTATTCTGGAAGTCAAAACATGCAAAATGAAACACAAGAATAAATGAATCAAATATGGTATCAAACCCTATGAATATAAATAGACCACTTTTATTTATCACCATACTGATTACTCATTATTTCATTGTTTCGGTTTTATCAACTTTATACCTGAATTAAAAACACTAGTTGTCCCATGCTCCAAGCATGTACACTATGTTTTTCTAAACAATAGTTTTGCCATACACCAAGTATGCACTCTATGTTTGTCTATGATCCTTACTTTGTGAAATAAACCAATTGAACATAATTTCAATGATTCTAATTTCACACTCCCAAATCCTTATCGAAAAATGTGAGAATTTCAAATTCCTATCATTTATCGAAATCTGTTTAGATTTTAAACTTATATGCACTGACCCTCCTGTAATGAATATGTACAAAGTCACAAAGACTTGTCAACAGTCATTATAAGGTATTCCAATGGAGATCAACTCCATGGAAACTAAGTCTCATATTCAAAGTACATTGCTTTGGACATGCTTCTTGCATTAAGTTTTCTAATCTTACATAGATAACTTCCACCTATGGAGACAACTCCATATTCTCATTTTGACTATCACTTCTGAATAAGAGATGCCTCTTTTCAGAATATGTCAATATGGTCCTTCTAAAATTAGCACTATACTTCCAACTGTCCCTGAGCAACCAATCTTTGGTAAACCTCAGATTGTCCTCGACAATTGCTTAATCATTTTAGTCATATCTAATTCTAGACCTTTTCCCTTCTTAATGCCTCTGGCCATTTGGAAAAATTTAGAAATGACAAATATTATAGCACATGCAATCGATCCTGTACCCAAAGCAAATGGTGCACGATTCATGATGTCTCACATAAAGACATGATTCTAGACCAGTCTTTTGCTACAATATTTTTATTTGCCATGTTTTCAAAATTTGACTATGAAGAGGGATGCCGTAATCATAATCGAATTTTGAGAACGCAATATATAGAATTTCCTTAAGTTGAACCAATCCAACATGAAACTCATATATATATTCTTGACTAAAGATGATTAAGGTCTCAATCTGAGCCTTTAGAACTGAAATGAAGTATATCCTCTCCCTTAATTATAGCAAAACAACTTTTTCAATCCCTGCAGCCTCACGAATTGAAACTTTTGTTTTCTATAATTAACATTGCTAACTTGCAACACTAACAATAATTATCATGCTCTCACTAACATGATGATTATTAGCATAACACTTATGCTCCCACTAGCTTTGACATGTACTCAGAAAGCACCTGGACTTCTAGAAATCAATACTTTATTGACTTCCTTACCAAAGTTCAGATTTCTAATACGAGATGCTTTGATAAAACTTTATCAAAATCATACACCTTTCCTTAGATAGCATGCATGTGTGTCTAAAAAATTTCAGAACTATGAAAAGGGATGTCGTAATCATAGTCTCAATTGTTTAGACCTTTTGCCATCTGCTTCAAATCTACTTGGTGGAAGTGTTTCCTCACCATCATTTTCATGAATCGGAGAGAAACCTTATGACCCTTAGATTTTATGGTGTATGTGTTCTTATCCATGTGAATCGTCAAAACCATAGTCACAAGACAAGGATAATGACAAATCTAAACTCATATGGACTGAACTTATGCAATCTTAACTTCTTGCCACCTGGCAGTACAGGGCCTGCCATTGCTTCCAAGTTGTTATGCAACCAATTGAGAACTTTCAGAACTCCTATGCAAAGCCAACTTTAACTGGAATGGGCACATAATATGTCAACATGATAGGTTATAAACCTCAAGTCGTGTGCTAGTGAAGAACCTCAGGTTTTATTCTTGATTAGTTCTTGAAATTCTTTTTAGGATCTTTAAGACGCCCACTGTCCTCTTGACATATAAGACTATCTTGCCAAATATTCAAGAGATAGTGCGGATTCTTTATCAAGACAAACACTTCACACAATTGGCCTTAGTTGGTCTTTGTTTAATCCAAAACATCACAACTTACCAACTTCAAATGTACAAGAGTAGGACACTTTTACTCTTACATTTGACAAGTGTTATAAACCTTTCTTTAAGATATGCCACTCAACTTATAGTCTTGGAGTATGACTCTAAGACTTGTTTTGAAACGAAGTATGACTCATCTCCTTGATTTAACCATTTCAACAATTCATGACTCCTCTTCTTAGTCATAAGAATGCACTAAGATGTCCTTAGAAGACCAATTGTGATGTGGTTCTTAAATCATTAATATGATCACAAAACATGATACTAAAGTACTCTCCCATCTTTCAGATTTGAGAAAACTTTTATCTTTCTGCCTAATTTGATTATTCTCATTCGTTCTGCCATACATTGAGACTTTTCCAATGTTTCAGAATTATACTTAAACTTGTAAGTATAACCATATTTACTAAACTTTAGTAAATCAAATAGTCTTAACGAGCTTTGTGGTGGACATGACCAGTGCACAAGAATGTGTACTCGATCCCTTTAGTCCTTCACTTGACTCACACATCCATGTGAACAAGTAATTAGTCTTGATTTTCCAATGCTTGAAAGTTCTCATTCATTATACTATTCAACTTGCATGATTCCAAGTTTCGGTCCAATTAAAACTTGGGCGATGAGGAACTTTCCTGATTTGGTAAATTTAGACACTACCACAAATGAAAGAATCAAATCCATTTTCCAATATTGCTGTCAGTGGAATCATATAAGCAACAATTTTCCACAAATACCATTGTAAGGATACTTCAAATAAATAAAATTAAACAATTTTCTTTTATTTTAAAACTTTGCGGAAAAACTTATCCTTACAATCCACATGGAAAATTGTTGTTATCTATTCCTTGCTCAAAATTCTGATGCGATCGAAATCCACCTTCGCGATCAGAATCAACATATACTTCCTTTAAGATTTCTCTCTATTCTTTGATTCTTAAAACATCAACATGTGACCCAGTCACATCATGTAATGAGGATCTCAGAATAGAACTTAACAGAGTTAGATAATGGGCTCTACCTGATGTAGAGTCAAACTTATTGACTTTAACATCCTTAGGTAAATTTGGCAGCTTTGCAATCAACGCCCCTTCCTTTGGCAAAATAAACATATGGACCCTTTGGTAATGGGACTATCTCAGACTTAGCCTTTCTCTTTACCATTTGGTCAACCGGGTTGACTATGGCCAATCCCTTTCCATTGGGAAGAGAATGCTTTTTCTGGATTTCCAGTGTCACCATTGTCACTGTCCATAAAGTTTTTGCGAAGTTGATCTTCTAATCAAATTTGCTTTACTATCGTTCCAAATCATTGCTGATTCAGCAGCACCAAGCAAATAGATATGATCATTAAGGTTCATGTCATAGTCTGTTTCATAGTAGTCCCAAAGGAACTCACTATGTGACTTAGAAAGTGATTGAACATCCAACTTTCTCAAGACTTTGACACCCAACTCTCCCAGCTTGTCAATATGTGACTTCATCTCTAAGATGTGATCACACATAGACCTTGCTTGCCATTAGGGCTTGAGTGACCTTGAACTTGTGGGTTAGGGAGAATAATTGGAGGAGGTGGAGGAAGTAAAGTTCCAAGAGATTTGGGAAGATTATAGATGTCTGAACTAGACATCTTTTAGGAGATATTCAAGATAGTTGATCTAAAGTCCTTAATATAACACCCAATATGAAATATTAAGCCTGGATCCAACAACCTATTTATAACTGGAAGAGGGATGCCGTAATCCGAGTTATAAAATAGTTGAAGGTAGGTAAATGACGATTTACCAATTTCCACCATGAAAAACGAAATAATGTAATTAGGTTTTTAATTGGATTTGAAACTCCTAGATCTTTTGAGATTCATTGAACTTTTCAATGGCATGTTTCAATCTCGAGTGTGCCCTTCAGGTTTTGTGACTGTGATGCCGAGGATCACAAAAGAAGGTGTGAAGTAACCATGCAAATATACTTGGTACCCTTAATATTTACCCCTCAATCGATGTGCCGGTTAACCACACGAGCTCCACCGATACTATGATAAATATTAAGTTACCCTTTGCCTACTTTGTTAAATCCAGGTTAGTGTGCCGGTTAACCACACACGCTCCACTAACGGTTTAAACAAAGTGCAAAGTGTAATTTCATGGATTAGCACCTTATTCACATTTTCCTAAGTAACTAAGATTGGGAATTTACAAGTGTTTAGTTACTTAGTATTTATCATTAATACTTTTAATGAAGGGAGAATTATAGTCCTTGTCCTACCCGTTCGGCTAACGACCCTCCACCAGTCAAGGAAGCGGTGGGTGAGAGTGGGCACCCATTAAACTGTCATTTTATAGGCAGTAACCTTATACCCCCCTTATAGACCGGCTTCGTGAATGAGGCCTACTAACGGTAAGACTGACTTGCTCTTATACATATATTTATTATTAACTTATAATACTATAAAGTATAAGGGTTGAATTTTAACTTTTAAAATTCTAAGGGCTAACTTGGAATTAAAGTATTCATGGGGAAAACTTTACAAATTCAAAAACTTGAGGGCAAGTTTTGAAAATATTCAAAACTAATTAATTCCATAACTTATGTGTTTAAACTAGTTTTAATTAAAAAAAACTCTTCAAGTTCCATAACTTGAGGACAAGTTATGGAAGACTTTAAACTAATAAAAGAATGTAACTTTTCTTTATTTTTGTAACTTATGGAACTAATTAAGGTTACACATTTTATCATTTAATGAAGTGACTCTTGAACCTCCATAACTTGAGGACAAGTTATGGAGTCATAAAACCATTTAATGAGGACAAGACTCTTCATTTTTGAAACCATTGCCAACTTTTTATGAGTTTTATGAAACTTAAATGTGACTTTTCATATAACTTGAGGACAAGTTACAAAAACACATTTTAGAATCAACTCTTAGATTAAAATGGATTGAAAACACATAATCAATTAACTTTTCTATTAATCTAATAAACTCATATGAACAAATATAATTCACATCAAATTTTTTTTCAAGTAATTAACATAACTTTTAAACTAATACAATTCGATTTTTCAGCTAATTTTGCAAGTATAACAAGAAAACAAGCCTTGGCTTTGATACCACTGATGGGTTTTGCGCATTCTAACACTCCTAAGTGTACATGCAACCCTAAATACCTTGGATCTATGTTTTCTCTATTATACATGCAATTATGAACTTTCCAAGGTATTACCCTATCTAGCATACAATACTTGATACTTGGGTAATCAAATGGATAGAATACATACCTTTGTTTGATGTAGCTTGTCTCCATGAAGCTTGAGTGCCTAGTGCCCCAAGTGTGACACCTCAAATGGTTCACACAACACCAAATGCACATGGAATGACTTGAGAGAAATGGAACACTCCTTGAAATCGTCTAGCCCTCATATTCACACATTAGTGCACGATTTCTTGAGCCATGGGATTCTTTTATATGGTGGCTATTAGGGTTACACCATGTAACTCATAACTTTACCTATTCCTTATGCTCCATGGATTTTAACCTCCATGGAGTATCCATGGGTCACCCCATGGACTTAGTCCAACATAAGGAATCTTGGATCACAAGCCCACATATATAAGAATGAATGATTTACACAATCAACCCATATATTTAATTAGTCTCCTTTTGATCACTTAATTAATTCCAAATTAATTCTTGATCAATACTAATTAAATAACCTTATTAATATATTAGAACTTATAATATATTAACCAACCTTAAGTGTTATTTCTCTCATTATAGTCTATCCAAATGCATGATGCCATGCAACCCAAATGGACCATGCCGGGTCGGGTCAAGTCTTACCAATTATAGTTATGGACTTAGACATTAATCCAACAATTTCTTCATCCATTCATCTCAGAGTTTAACCTGTCATAGCTTTTCAGGTTTCTTGGCCTACTACTGAGATGCTTAATCCGTGGGATTTGGCGTGAATGGATGGTTGTAGTCAATGTTTTCGACTCTTACAACTTGAGTTACTTCTCCTAACTGAGGGTGTTAGCTGCTATGTTGGCTTAACCGGGATGACAACAAATTTCGAATTTGTGGTCATTTTAGTAGCTCGACCCATAGTGGTTCTCTTGACTCCAACTCCTTTTCTATGGGATAGGATGAAGGGTCTTATTATAAGGTTCGTGGTAGACCTCGTACTTGGCTCAATCACTATTACTCAGTGTATGCAAGTCGTATATAATTGAGATTGACAGGATGTTCAGATATGTGGCCCCACCCCAAACCCACAACCAAACAAGGAACATGGAGTAGGGAGGAAGCACACATCTTAAATTTCATTAATCTAAATTATATACCACTCTAATGCCAATACTCAGTAGTAGTGATTTAATCCCACGAGTTCTTTTCTCTTGATTCACGAATTGGTTGTGCGGTGCAAATGGCCTTTATGGAGGACCTATTGAGTGGGCCCTCGGGCGTTTATTGTCTTCCGGAATATCTGCAGTGCCTTTCGCTTCTGGTTTTAATGTCTAATGGAGGGGTTGGTTAACCGCGCGGGGTTCCCCTCTCCTGGGTACTTCTGAAGGTTGGATAAGAGAGACTACTGACGGTTCGTGTTAGTTTTTCTCATTAGGTTCGGAAGAACCTTTATTTGACGCTTAGGATAGGGTGAAAGTTCTTTTACACAGCACCAGGAACTCTCGCATGGTTGAACCAAGTCAAGCCATGGCTGACGGTAGTGTCGAAATTTACAACCACCGACACGATATGGAATGAAGATCGATAGGACCGTGTGCTGAACAGGGCACACAAGTTCTTAGCGTCTCGGGTTTTGTCCATGGTATCACTATCGTGGATACTTGGACCGACATGGTTGACGCTGAACTTTAAGGTTCCTGATGTTTCGGAATAATGTACTTTTCATGAACGGATTTCTCACGAGGCCTCTCTATAACCGCCTAGTATACACTAGTCATGTATAATTAAGATTAAAAGGACTGTTGACCGAGCGACTCCGCCCTAAATCCAAAACCAAACAAGGAACAGGAGATAAGGCAGCATCACTCACTCGAGGTCTATCAATCTTAATTATAAATGGCCTTAACGTCTATACTAAGCCATCATAGCTTTACCTGATGGGTTTTTAAGTGTTACAACAGTGCTGCGACTTTCGCCTTAACGAGGGAGTAATTACAATTAGAATGGATTATTTTAAGTTTCCGATTAGCTACTTAAGGTTTGAGAAACGTACCAAAATTCTACCGGGTTCCTTGATGTTTCCTCTAGGCATTAGGGTTAAACTCCTCCTGCTCCCTTGTCCTTTCTTTCAGTTGGGCAGTCCCTCTTGAAGTGCCCAATTTCACCACATAGGTGACATATTGGACTGGTCCCAACATTGGTGGTTGATGTAATAAACTCAACCGGAGTTCTGCAGTTGCGAGCGGTACGCCCCTTCATGTTGCACCTAACACAAAAGGGTTCTCGACAGATTCCATAATGATGGTAGTCACACTTGCTGTAGCGGGGAAGGTTTCCTAGGTATGGTCTTCTTGGAGTCGAGGCAGAAGGGTTGACAGAGGCATTGACCACTTCAGCTCGTTGTCCTTTGGAAGGTCCTTGAGTCGAGGTACTTCCTTCCTCGTTCTCAAACTTCCTTTTCAGTGGGTTAGGTTAGAGTTCTTGGGTGGCTTTACACACCGGTGCTGGTTGCTGCTGTCCATTGCTATGATCGGGATTCCCGATAGGGCTCCTGCTAACATTGGCGTTGTTAGCGTTCAGGGGAGCCATGACAGCTGCTACGGCTGCTGAAACTGCAGCTTGAAACATAGCTTCATCGATTTGAAGAATCGGTGTCTTACCAGTGGGTTGGTTACGTTTCTTTGGAGGCATGGTTTTTCCTACACGAAAAGGAACACCATCTGATGAGAAACGATGGTTAATCCTAGACGTATCTTTCTTTACTATGATAGGCATAAATTTTTCCCGCGCCTTGATTTATGGTTATCTGAGTGTCGACCTACATCCCTATGATGCAGTCTGGGTAACAGAATAGGAGTAAGTGTATCGGAAAGCCATAAAATGGGTGTCGTTCCTACTAAGTTATCTTTATATTGGAGAGGTTCACTTTTCGGTTTTGAAAAGATTTGAGAGAAGTTCGGAACGAAGATCACGGAAGAAAAGGCTCATGAAAACTTATGGCTAATGTCACACCCCGCTAAAGCGGAAACATAGGGTGTGGCAGTACAAAGGGTTTCATCGCAAAAGTTAAAAGACAACACCAACCATAGTATTAAAAATCATTACAAATTCACAATGGGTTTGAACAACTTTTAAAAGAAATTACAATGTAAATTGAAATACAACACATGCGAATGCTCCTAAAAGTGAAGTGTCCCTAAGTGCCACTTACTCGATGATTCCTGAAAAAGCATGTAAAACGAGCGTCAACTATAAAAATAGTTGGTAAGTACTCACAAGTTTAACAAAATAATATTGGTTCATGAATTAAAATCAAAGTTTTGATAAAATTTTCCAATAATAAAAGTATATTGTTAAAAGGAGTAAATAAGTTTGTAAAAACAAAGTTCTTTGTCATCATGAGAGATAAAGTACGTTGCCCGAATAAGATGCAACATTCATATTCTCATGGAAGATAAAGTTCGTTACTCAAACGAGTAAACAAGTTTCATTGCTAAAATGAGCAATCAATTTTGTTGCTACAAGAATCAAACAATTTCATTGCTGAAACATGTATATAAGTTTTCAGTAATAAAAGTTCGTTGTTGTAATGAGAAACAAAGTTCAGTGCTATAATTAATAAACAAGTTTATTGCTATAATAAGTAACGAGTTTGTATGTGTATGAGCAAACAATGAGTCTCAACCAAACCTATGACTGAAGCCCTATCAAGATCTATGCTTATCGTTCCATAGATGAATATGGTATCATGCACTCCAGCAATAGGGCGAGTGAGGAGTTGTCAATTCCTAATAGTGCTATCCATAATGACCATTGGCTCAAAGAGTTAATGGTTAGAGATAAGGGAAGGGCCTTAGTACGATAAGTTCTCATGTTCCGTGTTGCATAGACATACATAGAGAGACATAGCAATAAAATAGCAATCATGTTTGATACAAATCAATTTAAATACAACATTCAAATAATAGTTTTTCGAGACATGCTTTTCCACCCCAAAACATAAAAACTAAAAATAGGGGAGTGCGTGAATACTCACTATGCATTGAGATGATGCAAATGATGCCTTGAACTACGTTCCACGTGTACCACTACCGATTCCTACAATAATGGTATTCGCTAGTGAGTCTCTAATCGAAATCTAACACTAGTATACTTACTACTACAATAGAATTATGCCAATAACGTGTCGAAATTTAATATTGACAAGTTACAAACATTTTTCTGTGAAAATTTAATTTCAATGAATCAATTGTTATATAACAATTTAAGTGGAAATTTCCCATTATTGAAATGCTAATATTTAACATTTTAAGAGGTGTTCCAATGATTAAATATTCAAAAACTAAATTAATTTAGTTCTAAAATTTCCCAAAGTTTTCATTTTAGTTTTAATTGAAGTCAAAGACCTTAAGATAAATTTTCTTTAATTTTTGATTTGTCTGACTATTTTTCACGATTTTAGTTTCTTGAATAACCATAAAATCATGAAAAATACTAAACAGTTAATAAAAATTACCAAACTTCAGGTTTTGGTTCTAAATGTACTAAAAGACTTCTAGATAAATTTTCATGGATTATGAATATGTATAACCATTTTTCACATATTTAATTATCTAAATAGATACAAATTCATGAAAAATAGAAATCAGTTATGAAAATACCCCAAACTTTTTATAACAATGTCATTACACATGCTTAAGCTGGGAAAAATATAAAAATGGGTTTCTAAACTGTTGAACCCAATTTTATGATTTTTATGCATTTATTCTAATAAAAATAGGGATAAATAGAAAACAGTTTCCAAAATTACCCAAACTTTTTGTGATATTGTTATTAAACATTCTTAAGTTGGGAAAAATATAAAAATTGATTTCTAAACTGTTTAACCCAATTTTATGATTTTTGAGCATTTACTCTAATTAAAATTGAAATAAATAGAAAACAGTTTCTAAAATTACTCAAACTTTTTATTTTACTGTTATTATACATATAGGAGCTGGGAAAAATATAAAAGATATTTTTCAGTTGGTATTTCTATTTTTCTTTGTTTTATCCCCTTAAATAATCATTAATTGAAGAATAAATAATAAAGAGTTAAAATAAATTCCCAAAAAATTTTGTAACATCATTTACAGTGTAAGTAATCTGGGAAAAATACAAAAGGTGGTTTTCATATTGTATAATCCGGTTTTGGGTATTTAAGTGTATTTAAGTGTATTTAAGTGTATTTAACCTTAGAAAATAGGAGAAAAATAGTATACAAAAGAGAAAAATCATCAAATTTTTTATGTAGGCTCCTAATGTACAACAAGAGATGCTAGTAATTTTTCATGAATTTTGGATGATCAGAAATATTTTTTCTATTTTTAGGCCATTATAATTACAAAAATTGGGGAAAAATAGAAATGTATTATGAAAAATCTTGAAATTAGTTTTCTGAGTCTTCCACCTCTGGTAAGTGGTGCGAAAATTGCTAGATGGCATTTTCACACTCTCTAAAGTGGTTTTGTGATTTATTGGAACCACACAAAAAGAAAATCAAAAGACACATCAAACAGTAACAAAAATCGATGACATTTTATGAGGGGTCATTATTCACCATAAGGGTCATCCACGGATTTTTCTAAGATTTATAGACCTCAGAAAGTATTTTATGTGATTTATGCCCTTGTTTTCTTGTAACAAATTTAATAAATCAAAGAAATGGTAAAAACTCGTGGGATTTTCCAGATATTCATATTATCTTAATGGGAATCTGGGAAAATTTTTATTTCGAACAGAAAAAACTTTTAGATATTTTTTATAAATAAAATCATTTACATGCACTATTAACAATGTACTTTAATCATCAAGCTCTTTAGCTTGGTGTTCATCACATGCATCACGGTTTGAAGACCATGCATGGACATATGTTGGTCATAGTGATGTTTTCAAAGGAAATACTTGAATGCATAAGGTATATGAACCTTCAAAACTTGTAAAAATCTGTATTTTAGTGTTTGACATAGGTTTTGGTCCTTGGATTTCACCATTTACAACATGCATGTTGTTTTTGGTTGAAATCCTACCACCATCATCATCAAAACCATGAGTTTGTGTGTGTGTATGTTTATGTGTTCATGATCTTTCATTAGAATGGTGTAGAAGAACAAAGAAATGCAAGAAAATCCATGAAAACTTGAAGGAAAATGAAAGGAAATCGTGTTCTACCTTAATGAACACCATTAGATGATGAAGATTTTGAGTATCTTGAGTGTTCTTGGACATGTTGGCTGTAAAATTTCGTGGTTCATAGTGGGAGGAAGAGAGAAAATGTGTGTGAGAGTGTGAGAGAGAAATGAGAGAAAATGAGGGAATATGGAGTGTGAGAGAGAAGAAGAATCATTTTGTGTTGGGAAGAGGAGAGGCATCTTGGGAGGAGGGAGTCCGACTTTGGAGTGGAGAGAGGGTCTCCCTCTCTTAAATTTTATAAAATTATAACTTTATTTTATAAAAATATCAAGTTTTTATAAAATATGCACCTTATTTTAATTTTCATTCACAAAACCTTGATTTTTTTTTGCTTAGAAAATAAGGTTAAATACTAATGACTTAAATTTTATTTTTTTTTTAAATGCATTCTCATAATTTTTATTATTATAAGATCATATTATAAGTTTCATAATTATTTTTATAGAAATTTTTAAGGTTAAAGTTTATAAATATGAGTTTTTATGGCTTTTAGGGTTTTGGAGTTTAATAAACTTTGAATATCAAAATAAATAGAATATTTGAGACTTGAAATTATCTTATGGTATTATAACTCTTTTATAGTTATAAATAATGTTTGTAATTTATTTTTATCGGTTTATTGGCATTCTATGTAGTGACTCCGAGATTCAAGCGAAATTGAGGAATCAAGTATACTAGTCCTAGTCTACAACTTTGACTTAAGTTTCTATGAGACTCCGACCTAATTTCTACTACTAGGTCAAGTGCATAATGTGTGTATATGATTCATGAAAAGGTGTTCGAGTCAAAGAGTGGCCCGAATAAGGATAGTCACTACCGTTCAGTAGATGCAGAATTCACATATCAATGTGAAATCTAAGCACATTATCCATTGTTTCTAATTGTTTCCAAGTTTCTAGTAGGTCATAACTTAGCTTCTAGTTACTAAGTCTAGTATGTGTCATGCCTATATGTGCAACTAAGTTTATTCAAATCTAGAACTAACTCGAATTTTGACGGTTGTCACAGCTAAACACTCTCAATCGAGGTTTTGTGATCCGATCTATTTACATTAATCGCGACGGGAAAGACGAATTTGCCTAACACATAGTGTGAGCAGTGTAATCACTAGCTCACTAAATTGTATTATTTTATGGATTATTAGCGTGACGTTTAAAGTGGTAGAAACATTTCTCGGGTTCCATGCATTGGCTCCCTCTGTCCACCTCTTATCCCTGACTGGAACAAGCGTTGGTTTCCTCCGGGTATCTAGATAGGGTTCTCTGCCCTCGTAAACATATTGAATTTCTGCTCCGCCTTACTTTTGATTCTGATTCTAAGTGTCATCACTTCATAATGGATAACTGGAATCTCAGAAGTTCAGGCGAATTCCCCACCGATGTCCCTAAAAGGTATAGGCACAATGTGATTTCAATAGCCTCACCACTGTTCGTTTACTTCCTACTTGGAAATCTTTCTTAATGAACCTCTTCTGGGTCTTTATCGACTCCTCTGCTGATTACTGAAGTGGATAAGGTATCCTAAAAGGGTTCGTGCGAGAATGGGAATGTCTAAAGAATCTTAAGAGATTATTAAAACATTTTACTGGGTGACCCATATCGAGTCCTGCTATAATTACAAAGTGTACACAAATCATATATCACTTAGATCTGATAGGCCTTCGAATATGTGATACTACTCTATATCCACATCCAAACAAGGAAAAGGAAGTAGAGCGAAACCACACATTCTTAGTCTATGAGGTCCTCACTATATATAACCTTGGGAGTATACACTCTGTAATCATAGGTCTATCAATAAGGATCTCTTTTAGTTTTCACGCAAGGTTATTTATGGTTCCTAAAATACCCCTATAGTATTTTAATTACATGTTTGATTCTTAACTTCTGAACATGCTTTTGGGTTTATTGAGAGTCTTTTAGTATCCTAAAATACTCCTATAGTATTTTAAACTTTATGTTTGGCTCTAGCATTCCTATTTGGTAAGTTTCAGATTCATTGCAACACCATCATCACTCCCAGACACACGTTAGTCGCATCTCGAATAAATATAGTTGATCAGGTTATATTTATTCCAGCTTACGATTACATAACTGCCCAGGTTTGACGGTAATGATCAACATCCAAAGACTTTTATTCTTGCTCTTTTTGTGATACTTGTTTGAGTTTTTATATTCTGGATGTTCTTATACTTTTGTAAAATATGGTTATATTTTAAAGTATAATTCTTGGTCAGAGTGTTTTTATCCCATTGTATTTATATGTGACAACCGTCAAAATTCGAGTCGGTTCTAGATTTGACTAGACTTAGTTGCACATATAGGCACTACACATACTAGACTTAGTAACTAGAAGCTAAGTTAAAACCTACTAGAAACTTGGAAACACTTAGAATCAATGGATAGTGTACATAGATTTCACATTGATATGTGAATTCTACAACTACTTAATTGTAATGACTATCCATATTCGGGTCGCTCCTTGACTCGAACACCTTTTCATGAATCATATACACACATCATGCACTTGACCTAGTAGTAAAAGTTAGGTCAGAGTCTCATAGAAACTTAAGTCAAAGTTGAAGACTAGGACTAGTATACTTGATTCCTCAATTTCGCTTGAATCTCGGAATCACTACATAGAATGCCAATAAACCGATAAAAATAAATTACAAACATTATTTATAACTATAAAAGAGTTATAATACCATAAGATAATTTAAAGTCTCAAATATTCTATTTATTTTGATATCCAAAGATTTACAAACTCTCAAAAACCCTAAATGCCCTAAGAACTCACATTTATAAACATTAACATTAAAAATTCTATAAAAATAATTATGAAGCTTCTAATATTATCTTATAATAATTAAAATTATATAAATGCATTTAAGGAAATAAAATTGAACTCATTAACATTTACCCTTAATTTATAAATCAAAAATCAACACTTTTATGCATAAAAAACTTGGTTAAGTTGCATCTTTTATAAATATTTGATATTTTTATAAAATATTTAAAATTTATAAAGACAAATGAAAGAGAGAGGGATATTATACCCTCAAAAGTCGGATTCCTCTCTCTCTCCTCTTTCCAACACACTCAATCAATTCCCCTCTACACTCCATTTCTCCATACTTCACTTTCTCTCACACACTCCCTCACTTCATTTTCTCTCTATTCTCTCTTCCTCTCTCCATCAACCACGAAATTCTCCAGAAAATGGGTCATAGAACACACCTTGAACTCTAAATCTTAATCATCTTGAGGTGTTCTTAAAGGTAAACTCGGAAATCATTCATTTTCCTTCTCTTTTCCTTCAACTTTTACTTGTTTTCATGGATTTTCTCCATCTTCTACTCCATTCTATGGTAAAATCATGAACACTTGCTCAAACTCACGGTTTTTATGATGATGGTGGTAGGATTTCACCCAAAAACAACATGCATGTTGTAAATGGTGAAATCCAAGGACCAAAACCTAAGTCGAAATCAACATAATGCACTTTTTCTACAAGTTTTGGGTGAAAAACACCACATGCATCCAAAGTTTTCTATCAAAAACGATTTTTGAACATTTCAAACTCATGAATGGTCTTCAATCAAACATACATGTGATGATCTTCAAGCTTATATGCTAGATCATCAAAGTATGTTGTTAAAAGCTTTCAAATATGTTCATGAAAGATTTATTTACAACTAAATATCTAAAACTCCTTTTCTGACCAAATCCGATTTTTCCCAGATTCCCATCAACAAAATAAGATGTTCAACAAATTTTCAGAAAATAATTCATTTTTCTCGAATTATTATAATTATTGAAATAAAATAGGGCAATAAATCATATAAAATACTTTCTGGGGTCTATAAATCCTAGTTAAATTCGTGGATGACCCATATGCTAAATAATGATCCCTCATTAAGTGTCATCGATTTTTGTTACTGTTTAGTGTGGTTTTGAATTTTCTTTTTGTTTAGTCTCAATAAATCATAAAACCACTTTAGAGAATGTGGAAATGATATCTAACAATTTTCGCAACTTCTACCAGAGGTCCAAGACTCAGAAACATATTTTCAGAATTTTTCATAATGAATTCCTATTTTTCCTCTATTTTTGTATTTATAATGGCCTAAAAATAGAAAAAATAGTTCTGCTCATCCAAAATTCATTAAAATTTACCCGAACACCTTGTAGTACATTAGGAGGCTACATAAACTT
Organism: Lactuca virosa; assembly: GCF_052849685.1. Taxonomy (NCBI): domain Eukaryota; kingdom Viridiplantae; phylum Streptophyta; class Magnoliopsida; order Asterales; family Asteraceae; genus Lactuca; species Lactuca virosa. Next base: position 330,913,162 of record NC_136426.1, on the reverse strand, counting down.
TTTGGTGATTTTTCTCTTCTGTATACTATTTTTCTCCTATTTTCTAAGATTAAATACACTTAAATACACAAAATCGGATTCCAATAGATAAAAACCACCTTTGAGATTTTTCCCAGATTATATACACTATAAATGAACTTTACAAAAATTTTGGTAATTTACTTTAACTGTTTAATAATTATTCTCCAATTAATGATTATTTAAGAGGATAAAACAAAGAAAAATAGAAAGACTAATTGAAAAATATCTTTTATATTTTCCACAGCTTCTACATGTATAATAAAAGTGTTACAAAAATGTTGGGCAATTTTTGGAAACTGTTTTCTATTTATCTCAATTTTTATTAGAATAAATGCACAAAAATCATAAAAATTGGTTAAACAGTTTAGAAACTCATTTTTATATTTTTCCCAGATTAAGTATGTGTAATAACACTTGTAAAAAAAGTTTGGTGAATTTTTGAATTTGTTATCTATTTATTTCTATTTTTATAGAATAAATACACAAAAATTAGAAAAATTGTGTTAAACTTTTTGAAAACACATATTAATATTTTTCCTAGATTATGTACACTGTAAAATAGTTACACAAAAATTATAAGAATTTTTCATGATAATTTACTATTTTTCCATGATTTTATGATTATTCATGGAATTAAATGGTGAAAAAATAGTTAGACAAATCAAAAATTCAAAAAAGTTTATCTTAAGGTCTTTAACTTCAATTAAAACTGAAATGCAAAGTTTGGGAAAGTTTAGAACTAAATTGATTTAGTTTTGAATATTTAATCATTGGAACACCTCTAAAATGTTAAATATTAACATTTCAATAATGGAAATTTTGCACTTAAATTGTTATATAACAATTGATTCTTTGAAACTTAATTTCCATAGAAAAATGTTTGTAACTTATCAATATTAAATTTTGACACATTATTGGCATAATTCTATTATAGTAGTAAGTATACTAGTATTAGATTTCAATTAGATACTCATTAGTGTGTAACATCGTTGTAGGATTCGATAGTGGTACGAGTGGAGCGTAGTCAAGGCACCATTTGCATCATCTCAATGCATTGCGAGTATTCACGCACTCCCCTATTTTCAGTTTTTATGTTTTGGGGTGGAAAAACATGTCCTAAACTATTTATATTCGTTGTATTTATTTAACTCGTATAAACTTGGTTGCTATGTTTTGCATATTGTGAGTATTCACGCACTCCCCTATTTTCAGTTTTTATGTTTTGGGGTGGAAAAGCATGTCCCGAAAAACTATTATTTGTTCGTTGTATTTAAATTGATTTGTATCAAACATGATTGCTATTTTATTGCTATATCTCTCTATGTATGTCTATGCAACACGGAACATGAGAACTTAATCAACTTATCGTCTTAAGGCCCTTCCTTACACTTTTCTCTAACCATTAACTCTTTGAGCCAATGGTCATTGTGGATAGCGCTATTAGGAATTGACAACTCCTCACTCGCCCTATTGTTGGAGTGCATGATACCATATTAATCTATGGAACGATAAGCATAGATCTTGATAGGGCTTCAGTCATAGGTTTGGCTGAGAACTCATTGTTTGCTCATACACATACAAACTCGTTACTTGTTATAGCAATAAACTTGTTTATTAATTATAGCAATGAACTTTGTTTCTCATTACAAAACGAACTTTTATTACTGAAAACTTATATACATGTTTTAGCAATGAAATTGTTTGCTCCTTGTAGCAACGAAATTGAGTGCTCATTTTAGCAATGAAACTTGTTTACTCGTTTGAGTAACGAACTTTATCTTCCATGAGAATATGAATGTTGCATCTTATTTGGGCAACATACTTTATCTCTCATGATGACAAAGAACTTTGTTTTTTTTTACAAACTTATTTACTCATTTTAACAATATACTTTTATTATTGGAAACTTTTATCAAAACTTTGGTTTCAGTTCATGGAACCAATATTATTTTGTTTATCTGTGAGTACTCACCAACTATTTTTATAGTTGACGCTCGTTTTACATGCTTTTTCAGGAATCATCGAGTAAGTGACACTTGGGGACACTTCACTTTTAGGAGCATTCGCATGTGTTGTATTTCAATTTATATTGTAATTTCTTTTAAAAGTTGTTCAAACCCATTGTAAATTTGTAATGCTTTTTAATACTATGGTTGGTGTTGTCTTTTAACTTTTGCTATGAAACCCTTTGTACTGCCACGCCCTGTGTTTCCGCTTTACCGGGGTGTGACATTATAGGTTGTATATCTTTTATGATTTGATATACTGAGCTCACTATAAACAATGCTCTGATACCAATCTGTCACACCCCAGAACGTTTCCGCCGTTCCGGTTTTGGGGTGTGACAACACTGATTTCAAGTTCATGGTTCATGGATTGAAGAAGTGCTGTCTCGTTCATGCTCTCACATCCAGTCCTATTATCTATCAAGGCTTAATCAAGGAATTTTGGAGCAATGATGTGGTGCTAAGAGGTGAAGATGATTATGTATCCCTAGAAGCAACAGTTAAAGGAAAGAAGATTTTTGTGATGGAACAGATCATTCGAGAGGTTCTGCAAATTGATGACCAGCCAGGTTTTCCGACTGAGATTTTAATGGATCAAACTGAAACTATCATTGAACAGATGGGCTATAAAGGGGTGTTTCCTCCAACTATCAAAAAGCTTCTGCCACCCTACTGGAGATACTTAGCTCATGTGTTCGTGAGTTGCATTTCTAGTCGGAGAGCTAGGGCTGATGAAATTTCCTTACTGAATACGGGTGCAATCGCAGCTCTTGCTATGGGTCTAGAATTCAACTTTTCCAAATTCATTCTGAATGAAATGGTTGGGAATGTTGAAGGGAAGAAAAAGGAGAGGTTTCTCATGTACCCAAGATTTTTGCAACTGATTTTAAACATCAAGCACCCAGAAATTGAAAGAAGAGGATAAACCCTTGATGTCAACTCTCTTGGCTCCAACACATTTGGGCTGATGAAGAAAAATAGAAAGGGGAAGTTTATGTTTCAGGGCATCTTCCCATTGGTAAAGTTTGGAAATTTTTCTAAAGTTAGTGATGCATCAGCGACCGAAAGCTCCTCAGATCATATGGAAACGGAAGATGATGTTATCACTGCTTCTGAAAAGGAAGAAGAGCTCGTTATTCCTGTTGCTATAGTTGTTGAGGAACATGTTCCTGTATCAAATGAAATAGCAAATGATGGTGATGATGATGATGATGATGATGATGATGATGATGATGATGATGATGATGATCTTGAGAAAGGATTGATGGAAAATATTGTAGAGGAAGATTATGAAGAAGATACAGGCTTAGGTGGTGATTTATCTGGCTTTGATAATGATGACATTTCACTCAGTTTTGAGCATGACGAGTTTAGCCCAACAAATGTGTTGGATTAATGTCTAAGTCCATAACTATATTTGGTATGTACTTGACCCGACCCGGCATGGTCCATTTGGGTTGCACTTTACTGGCACAATTTATATGGATAGTCTTTTGAAAATAGTATATTTATGATTTATATTAATATATTATAAGTTCTAATATATTAATATGGAATCATATTATTTAATTAGTATTGATCAAGAATTAATTTAGAATTAATTAAGTGATCAAAAAGAACTAATTAAATATGGACTCTTATATATATGGAATGGGCCAAGTTCATTTAGGTTGGGCTAAGCTTTCATGGATGGTCCATGGAGCTTTTAACCCATGGATCCTATGTAAATGAAAGGTCATGGGTATTAGGGTTTACATGGATGTAACCCTAATCCTCCATAATATATAAAGGGGTCCTTGGCTCACAAAATGGGAACAAGTGTGTGAAAATAAGAGTGGGCCGATTTTAGTGTGCATACATATTCTCTCAAGTTCTTCCAAGGTGTTTTGGTGATTTGTGATTCCATTTGAGGCTTCCACACTATTGGGGCTAAGCTCTTAAAGCTTGAAGACATCAAGCTACATCAAAATGTATGTCATCTAACTAGAACTTTGTAGTATAGGTGCTTCATAATATGCTAGTTAGGATGAAACCTTGGAATAGTTAATATTTGCATGTATAATAGAGAAAACATAGATCCAAGGTTTATAGGGTTGCATATACACCATAGGAGTGTTAGAATGCTCAAAACCCAACAGTGGTATCAGAGTCATGAGTTGTTTTCTGTTATATTGATGCAAATGTTTTATTTTCAAGTTGAAAAAAAAAAGAAAAAAAAACATGACGTTTGTCAAATTTTAAGATAATTACTTGTTTTGTGAAAAACGAATTATTTGTAAAATTTGAATCATTTGTTATATGAGTTGAATTAGGTCAAATTTAGTAAAAGATAAAATGATATGATTATTTTATTAGTTTTAAAAGTTTGATCTAAATGTTTTAAGGAGTTACATATTTTGTCACAAAATTTTGGAGCTCAAAAGTTTTTTTTAAAGTTGTGATCTTAAGGGTTTTTGAAACTTCCATAAGTTATGGATATGAAAGTTTTTTTTAAAAAAAAATTGATTCAAAGTTTTTATGGAGTTACAAAATTTGGTGTTAATGTTTTAAAGAATTCCATAACTTGTTCTTAAGTTATGGAACATGGAAAGTTTCATCATAAAACACCATTAATTCCATAAGTTATGGAATCCAAAGGTTTTCAAGAATTACAAAACTTGCCCTCAAGTTTTGGAATTTTAGAAAAGTTTTTTATGAAAAAAAGAATTGAATTCTAAAACTATTGGGTTCATAACTTAAACAATTAATTAAATGGTTTTAATTTTGAGTTTAATAATTGGAATTATGATGTTTTGTTGAATAGTTCAAATTAACTCTTATGGACTTTATTAATAGTTAATTAAAGCGTTTAATTAAAAGAGTATTATTAAATCCATAAATATATGGTTTGAGTTTAATTAAATTAAAAGTCTAGTTTAATTAATAGATTAAACCATCAAGTATTTTAAATGTCTAAAATACACCCTTATACTATTATAATATTAAAAGTTTAATATATTATATGTATAAGAGCAAGTCGTCTTACCATTAGTAGGCCCCATTCACGAAGTCGGTCTATAAGGGGGGTATAAGGTTGTTGCCTATAAAATGGCAGCTTAATGGGTGTCCACTCTCACCCACCGCTTCCTTGACTGGAGGAGGGTCGTTAGCCGAACAGGTAGGACAAGGACTATAATTCTCCCTTCATTAAAAGTATTAATGATAAATACTAAGTAACTAAACACTTATAAATTCCCAATCTTAGTTACTTAGGAAAATGTGAATAAGATGCTAATCCATGAAATTACACTTTGCACTTTGTTTAAGCTGTTAGTGGAGCGTGTGTGGTTAACCGGCACACTAACCTGGACTTAACAAAGTAGGCAAAGGGTAACTTAATGTTTATCATAGTATCGTTGGATCGTGTGTGGTTAACCGGCACATCGATTGAGGGGTAAATATTAAGGGTACCAAGTATATTTGCATGGTTACTTCACATCTTGTTTTGTGATCCTCGGCATCCCAGTCACAAAACCTAAAGGGCACACTCGAGATTGAAACATGCCATTGAAAAGTTCAATGAATCTCAAAAGATCTAGGAGTTTCAAATCCAATTAAAACTTAATTATATTTCGTTTTTTCATGGTGGAAATTGGTAAATCGTCATTTACCTACCTTCAAATATTTTATAGCTTGGGTTACGGCATCCCTCTTCCAAGTTATAAAATAGTTTGTTGGGTCCTAGCCTTAATATATCATATTGGGTGTTATATTAAGGACTTAAATCAACTTTACGTGAATTTCTCCCATTGTTGATGTCTGGTTTAGACAACAATGATCTTCCCAAACCAAGCTTTCCTAATGAATATGACTTCCCGAGTTTGGCTCATGGAAGTCATACTTCTCTTCCTCCACCTCCTCCAATTATTCTCCCTAACCCACAAGTTCAAGGTCACTCAAGCCCTAATGGCAAGCAAGGTCTATGTGTGATCACATCTTAGAGATGAAGTCACATATTGACAAGTCGGGAGAGTCGGGTGTCAAAGTCTTGAGAAAGTTGGATGTTCAATCTGATGGGTTTAGGCCATAAGAACATCCTATGTGCTCATGCAAACCCTAATGCTTGGATCTAGGTTTCTCTATTGTACATGCATTCATCCAAGACTATAAACCCTAGATCTAGCATGTGATAATCAATATTAACATATGAATTAGGGTTTAGATCATACCTTGATTGTTATGTAGCAATAACAATCTCAAATCCTCCTTGTAATGGCTTTAGAAAGCTTAGAGTCACAAGTGTCACTCCTCTAATGGCTCACAAACACCAAGAGCAAGAGGATGAAGAGGAGAAGAGAAGGAGGCTCTCAAAACGTATGGAAACCCTAGAAGGAAGCTTGTCCACGTTTTTGAGGCATAAGGGCTCTATATATAGTGAGGCTATTAGGGTTATCTAACAAGGAAACCCTAATTTGGATGCTTAAGCCCTAAGCAACCCATGGACTCCTTTCCTTAAGGGCTTTGGACGATTTCTAATGGGTTTCCCCATAGAATTCGTCTACTCCTTAATATAAGGCAATCCATAGCCCAAATTGCAATTATCTTATAATTATAATTCCAGTCCCTTAAGTTTAATTAATCTCTTTTAGTCACAAAACTAATTACTAATTAATTCTTAACTAATATTAATTAAACAATATGATTTCTCCTTTAATATATTATTCTCATAATATATTAATAAATCATAATTAATCCTTTCTCTCCACAGTTCATCCTATCAAGTTGCTTTGGTGAAGGCAACCCAAAAGGACCATGCACCATCGGGTCAAGTACATACCAAAATAGTTATGGACTTAGACACTAATCCAACAGTCTCCCACTTGGATAAGTCTAATAACTATTCTGCGTATGACTTCAGATCCTGATCTGCAATCGTAGCTTTCAAAAAACCGCTGTCAACTCTGATCCTATCAGAAGCGTGTCCTTTAGATAAGGGATCATATATTCCTCCATTCTAGATATCGTATAGACTGAGACATGGATTTAAATCATTCTCTATGTCTATGTGTTGTTTCCCGATTTCCGATTTATGACGACTGACAACAGACTACAATTGAACACATCAAATTAGTCCCGGCTTGGCCAAGCGCTTAGGTGTCATCACTAAATCATCGAGGGGCCCACAGATATCGCTTTCATCCTACTTTGGATAAAAGGAACGGATAAACTTTGACTTAATGCTCGCTTGCACTCACTCACCGAATCACACACAACAATATGTTTTATAACACCAAGTTACTGGTGCGTTTACATATTATCAATGTGTAACCGACTCGTAAGATACAACTCACACATCTCGGTTTCAAGAATATAAGATATTATCGTCTCACCAATCACTCGTGATAAAATCCATGAAGTGATCCAAGTGAGCGTGGGTTTAATCCAATGCTCAAATCATATTCATAAGCACTCATGAACGTTGCAGCAAACATTTGCTTATGTCTAATACACTTTAGACAATCCACACACCAATTCACGACAGTCTTCATTCATACCTACTTCCAACATATGAACGACTGTGGTCCGTTCGAATAATTTGATTGTTCTGAACCAATTTAATTATTCAGGAAGTCAAAACATGCAAAGTGAAACACAAGAATAATACTAATCCTATATGGTCCCAAACATTTGGGTATAAATAAAACACCTTTTATTTATCACCATATCGATTACTCATTATTTGTTGTTTCGGGTAATCAACTTCTTACTTGAATTATTACTACACTTGTCCCATGCTCTCAGCATGCACACAATGTTTACCTACGGTCCTTTCTTTGTGAAATATATCAAATGAACACATTTCCAATCATACTCATTTCACAACTTCCAATCCTTTTCATAAGTATAAGAATATCAAATTCTTGTTACTTATGCTAGATCTTAGCATTTTATGCAATGATTCTTTCATAAAGTCATAGCTCAAAATCATCAAGACTTGGCTAATTTCTATTAGAAACAATTATATAGATATGATGTCTCTCACTCAAAGTACATTCCTTTGAACATCCTTCTTGCATAAAAGTTTCTAATCTAGACATAGATTCTCAATATCCAACTCCCAATATGGAAACATTTACATATTTGCCATATGACAACTCATTCTTAATAGAATCATATCTATTCATAATAATGTCATCCAATACCATACTTCCAACTACTCACAAGCGACCAATCCTCAGCGAGCTTTGGATCGTCCTTTGATAGTTGTTTAATTATTTTAGTCAAAACCGATTCTAGTCCTTTTTCCCTCTAAATGCGCTAGACATTTTGAAAATTTTAGAATGGTCAAATATTATAGCACTTGCAATCGATCCTATACCCGAAGCGTATGGAACACGATGCATAATGTATTACATAAAGATATGATGCTTTATCCATATTCTGCCATAATATTTTATGTGTCTCGTTCTTACAATTCGAACTATGAAGAGGGATGCCGTAATCATAATCGAAATTTAAGAACACACTATGTATCCTTTGACTAAATTTATTAAAATTTCTCAATCTAAGCTTTAGATTTTGAAACGAAGTACAATATTCTCTCCCTTAATTATAGCAAAACAATTATTCAATCCTTACGACTTTGCAAAGTATAACTCTTGTTTTCTATAATTAATATTTATGCTCCCACTATCATGATGATTATTATCATATAAGCATAAAACTTATGCTCCCACTAGCTTTGACATGTTTTAGAAAACAACTGAACTTCCAGAAAACAATACTTATTGAATTTCTGAAGTTCATATTTCTAATACCTAATGCTTTGATAATCCTTTATCAAAGCTTCTTAAACTTATACACCTTTGCCTTAGATAGCTCATATGTGTGTCTAAACAATCCAGACTAATTGCCAAATCTCACAATCGAATTATGGAAAGGGATGACGTAACCATAATCGAATTCGAGAATACAATTTCACAATCACTATCTTCTTAAAATCTCTCTTAGTGAAAGCATTTCCTCACAGTCATTTTCATGAAGGAGGGAATCTTATGACACTTAGATTTTAATGGTGTATGTGTTCCTATCCATGCGAATGTGTCAAAACCAAAGTTTGCGACAAATCCAAACTCATATGGACTGAACTTTCTCAATCTTGATTTCTTGCCTTATGGTAACACGAGTGCCCACCTTGTCTTCCAAGTAGTTAAGCAACTCACCCTTTCATATCAATGTACTTTTCATTGATCAAGGTCCTTGCCTTTTATGCGTTCAAATGTGAACTCATGGAACTCACGTGCATAATTAACTTAATTGGAATGGCACAGAAACAAAATAATGTCAACACGATAGGTTGTAAACCTCAAGTCGTGTGCTAGTGATGATCGATAAGGTTTATTCTCGATTAGTTCTTGAAACTTTTCAAGACCATTAAGACTCCCACTGACTCCTTGACATATAAGATTCTTTTGTCAATAAACATTTCTCGACAAACAAATATTCAAGAGTTAGTGTAGTTTTTATCAAGACAAAACACTTCACTAAATTGGCCCTAGTTGGTCTTTGTCTTATCCAAGACATCACAACTTTCCAATTGTGCAAGAATAAGAAAACCTTTTCAAATTTCACATTTGATGAATGTTATAAACCTTCTTAAGACTTGTCACTCAATTCACAATCTTAACTCTAAGACTTGGTTTTGGAACGAAGTATGATTGACTTCTTGATTTAACCATTTCTTCAATTCTTGATTCCTCTTCTCAGACATACAATTGCACTAAGACTCACTTAGAGGATCAATTGAGATATGGTTCTTAATCATTAAGATCTATCATAAAACATAATAAAAAGGTACTCTCCCTTCTTCCTAGAATAGAGAAACTTTTATCTTTCTGCCTACTTGATTCTTCTTATTCGTTCTGCTATTTATTGAAACTCTTTCAATCAATTGAGAATTACACTTAATCTCATAAGTATAATCATATTTACTTAACCTTAGTAAATCATGACGAATATCTTTGTTACTCTTGTGGTGGACTTAATCAACACACAACATTGTGTACTCGATCTCCTAGTCCTTCACTTGACACTTTGTCAATGAATTAGTCTAATTTCCAAATATGAAATTTCTCATTCATCATGCAACCAAGTTGTATGATTCCAAGTTTCTGTCCAATTGAAACTTGGGCGATGAGAAACTTTCCCTTTTTGGTAAATTCTTGACCTTTCCACAAATAACATAATTAAGAATCAAATCCATTATTGCTAATAATAGAAACTTACATCAATTTTTCATACACGCCATTGCAAGGATAAATAAATAATATAAAATCAAAATTTATATTATTGCGGAAAAATTTGTCCTTACAATGCAATTCAACTGAAAAACTATGTTGTTAAATATTAATAAGCAATCTATTCTAACTCCAAGTAGTAGCTTAAGATTCTAATCTTCAAGTAATGCGATCGAAATCCATTTCTTCACGATTAGATTTCGCTCACTTCTTCCCTTAAGATTCCTCTCTTTTCTTCGATCCTACAAAACATCGAAATGTAATCTTATCACATTATGTATTAAGAATCTAGAATGGGAACTTAAAAGAGTTAGTTAATGGATTTTACCTAAAGTAGAGCCATACGTTTTGACTCTCCCATCTCTTAGATCTCTTAGGTAAATAGGGCAGCTTCGTCTCCAATGCCCCTTCTCTTGGCAATAAAAGCAAATTGACTCTTTTGGAACAACACACGGAACTACTTCTGACTTTGCCTTTCTCTTATGATCAAACTTTTCGATCATGGCATGCCTTTCGTTGCCATTGCCTATATCCATAGAGGTCTGGAAGGCAGATCCACCAATCAACTTTGCTTTTCCAGTGCGCCAAATCATTGCTGATTCAGCAGCAATAAGCATATAGGTGAGATCGATGAGGGTTACGTCGTGGTTCATCATATAGTACTCTCTTACGAACTCACTATATGAGTCAGGAAGTGACTGAAGAACTCAGTCAACAGCCAGCTCCTCACAGACAACAGATCCTAACATTCTTAACCTATCAATGTGCGACTTCATCTCTAGGACGTGTGTACACACTGACTTTCCTTCTTCATGTTTACTTGCCAAAAGGGCTTGAGTGAGTTTGAACTTTTCAACCTTTTGAACTTGTGGGTTAGGGAGAACAATAGGAGGAGGTGGAGGAAGTGAAGCATGATCTCGTGTTCCTCGATCGAATCGTGGAATATCATCTTCATGTGAAAAGCTTTTTCCACGGGATTTGGGAAGACCATAGTTGTCATACTTTGACATCTACAAAACGGGAGAAAAATTCAAGTTAGTTGATTGATTGAGTCCTTAATAAATCACCCAAATGAGATATTAAGGCTAGGACCCAACACAATACTCTACAACTTGGGAGAGGGATGTCGTAACCCAAATTGCAGAACATTTGAAGGTAAGTGAATGACGATTCACTAATTTCCACCATGAAAAACGAAAAAAAAAATTTAAGTTTTAAATCTATTGAAAATTCCTAGATCTTTTGAGATTCGTTGAACATTTCAATGGCATGTTTAAATCTCGATATGCACCTCGATTTGTGACTGGGATGCCGAGGATCACAAAACAGGGTGTGAATAACCATGCAAACTTACATGGTGCCCTCAAATGTTACAGTCACCTATTCGATGTGCCGGTTAACCACACACGCTCCACCGAACTATGACAAACAATGAGTCACCCTTTGCTACCTTTGCTTAGAACCATTTAGTGTGCCGGTTAACCACACACGCTCCACTAACGTCTTCGCAAGGGCACAAAGTGTAATTTTATGGAATTGCATCAATTCACTTTTGCCTAAAGTAACTAAGATTGGGAATTTTGTAAAAGCATTTAGTTACTTTTGTACTTCATTATACTTATAATGGAAGGTTTCTGTCCTATCCTACCCGTTCGGCTAACGACCCTCCACCAGTCAAGAGTGCGGTGGGTAAGAGTGGATACCCATTCAATCGCCATTTTATAGGCAATTTCCTTAAACACCCCTTATAGACCAGCTTCGTGAATGAGGCCTACTAACGGTAAGACTGATTGTTTACTCATACATATATAATACTAGACTTTTAATGTTATATATAGTATAGGGTGTATTTTATACTTTTAAAATACTTGGTGGTCAAATTTAATAATTACACTTTTAATTTAATTAAATTGTAAACCAAAACTTTTATGGATTTATTAAATCTCTCTTAATTATACACTTCAATTAATTAATAAAACCATAAGGGTGTGAATTGAACTTTTCAAAACAATACTAGGGTTTTAGAATTTAACATTTCTAAATTAAACTTTTAATCAACTTTTAAATTCCAAAACTTGAGGGCAAGTTTGGAAACATTTCAAAACATTAGGGTTTAGAATTTAAATATTTCAAATCAAACCTTTTAATCAAAATTTAAATTCCAAAACTTGAGGGCAAGTATTTGAAACATTTCAAAAAACACAAGGATCAAATAGCAAATAATTTAAATTAAACAATTAATTTAATGATTATCTAAATTTGACCTAATTTCAATTTCTTGCAAGATAAGTTACCCAATTAATACAAATAATTAATCTTTAATCATATAAGGAAGTTATTATCTAATCAATTGGTAATTATCTTTTGTTTAATCAAGGATATTCTCAAATATAAGATAAAATTCGAATATTAAAGATCCAAAACAATTAAGGCAAGTATCCTCAAGCAAAACAACAAGAAACCCCGAATTTCCCTCTTTCTGACGCTCGAACTCGCCGAGTTCCTCTATGGACTCGCCGAGTTGGAGCAACTCGCCGAGTCCACATTGGAACTCGCCGAGTTCATTAGTCAGGGAGCCAAAAAATCGATTTTGAAGCTTGAACAAATAACCAAGGCATCAATACAATAGAAACCAATCATGGCTCTGATACCACTGATGGGTTTAGGCCATAAGAACATCCTATGTGCTCATGCAAACCCTAATGCTTGGATCTAGGTTTCTCTATTGTACATGCATTCATCCAAGACTATAAACCCTAGATCTAGCATGTGATAATCAATATTAACATATGAATTAGGGTTTAGATCATACCTTGATTGTTATGTAGCAATAACAATCTCAAATCCTCCTTGTAATGGCTTTAGAAAGCTTAGAGTCACAAGTGTCACTCCTCTAATGGCTCACAAACACCAAGAGCAAGAGGATGAAGAGGAGAAGAGAAGAAGGCTCTAAAAACGTATGGAAACCCTAGAAGGAAGCTTGTCCACGTTTTTTAGGCATAAGGGCTCTATATATAGTGAGGCTATTAGGGTTATCTAACAAGGAAACCCTAATTTGGATGCTTAAGCCCTAAGCAACCCATGGACTCCTTTCCTTAAGGGCTTTGGACGATTTCTAATGGGTTTCCCCATAGAATTCGTCCACTCCTTAATATAAGGCAATCCATAGCCCAAATTGCAATTATCTTATAATTATAATTCCAGTCCCTTAAGTTTAATTAATCTCTTTTAGTCACAAAACTAATTACTAATTAATTCTTAACTAATATTAATTAAACAATATGATTTCTCCTTTAATATATTATTCTCATAATATATTAATAAATCATAATTAATCCTTTCTCTCCACAGTTCATCCTATCAAGTTGCTTTGGTGAAGGCAACCCAAAAGGACCATGCACCATCGGGTCAAGTACATACCAAAATAGTTATGGACTTAGACACTAATCCAACACAATCACTTTCTAAGTCACATAGTGAGTTCCTTTGGGACTACTATGAAACAGACTATGACATGAACCTTAATGATCATATCTATTTGCTTGGTGCTGCTGAATCAGCAATGATTTGGAACGATAGTAAAGCAAATTTGATTAGAAGATCAACTTCCCAAAAACTTTATGGACAGTGACAATGGTGACACTGGAAATTCGGAAAAAGCATTCTCTTCCCAATGGAAAGGGATTGGCCATAGTCAACCCGGTTGACCAAATGGTAAAGAGAAAGGCTAAGTCTGAGATAGTCCCATTACCAAAGAGTCCATATGTTTACCTTACCAAAGGAAAGGGGCATTGATTGCGAAGCTGCCTATTTACCTGAAAGATCAAAAGGTTGATCAAGTCAAGAAGTTTGACTCTTCTTCAGGTAAAAGTCCACTATCTAACTATGTTAAGTTTCTGTTATGAGATTCTCATTACATGATGTGACTGGGTTACATGTTGATGCTTTAAGAATCAAAGAAAAGTGAAGAAACTTAAAGGAAGTACATGCTGATTCTGATCACGAAGATGGATTTCGATCGCATCAGAATTTGAGCTGTTGCTTAGGAGTTATGATATATTGCTTAGGAATAGATAACAACAAGTTTTTCATATGCATTTGCACTGTAAGGATAAGTTTTTTCCGCAAAGTTTTGAAATAAAATAAAAGGTTTTAATTTTATATTTATTTTAAATATCCTTACAGTGGCATTTGTGAAAAATGGTTGTTTATATGATTCCATTGATAGCAATATTGGAAAAATGGATTTAATTCTTCTGTTTGTGGTAGTGTCATAATTTACCAAATAAGGAAAGATTCTCATTCCTAAGGCTTCAGTTGGATAGAAACTTGGAATCATGCAAGTTGAATAGTATGATGAATGAGAACTTTCAAGCATTGGAAAATTAAGACTTGTTCACATGGATGTGTGAATCAAGTGAAGGACTAAAGGGATCGAGTACACATTCTTGTGCACTGGTCATGTCCACCACAAATCTCATTAAGACTATTTGATTTACTAAAGTATAGTAAATATGGTTATACTTACAAGTTTAAGTATAATTCTGAAACATTGGAAAAGTCTCAATGTATGGCAGAACGAATGGGAAGAATCAAATTAGGCAGAAAGATTAAAGTTTCTCAAATCTGAAAAGATGGGAGAGTACTTTAGTATAATGTTTTGTGATCATCTTAATGATTAAAGAACCACATCACAATTGGTCTTCTAAGGACATCTTAGTACATTCTTATGGCTAAGAAGAGGAGTCATGAATTGTTAAAATGGTTAAATCAAGAAGATGAGTCATACCTCGTTCCAAAACAAGTCTTAGAGTCATACTCCAAGACTATAAGTTGAGTGACATATCTTAAAGAAAGGTTTATAACACTTGTCAAATGTAAGAGTAAAAGTGTCCTACTCTTGTACATTTGAAATTGGTAAGTTGTGATGTTTTGGGTTAAACAAAGACCAACTTAGGCCAAGTGTGTGAAGTGTTTGTCTTGATAAAGAATCCGCACTATCTCTTGTATATTTGGCAAGTGAGTCTTATATGTCAAGAGGACAGTGGGAGCCCTAAAGCTCTTGAAAGTTTCAAGACCTAATCAAGAATAAAACCTGGAATTCTTCACTAGCACACGACTTGAGGTTTATAACCTATCGTGTTGACATATTATGTGCCCATTCCAGTTAAAGTTGGCTTTGCATAGGAGTTTTGAAAGTTCTCAATTGGTTGCATAACAACTTGGAAGCAATGGCAGGCCCTGTACTGCCAGGTGGCAAGAAGTTAAGATTGAATAAGTTTAGTCCATATGAGTTTGGATTTGTCATTATCCTTGTCTTGTGACTATGGTTTTGACGATTTACATGGATAAGAACACATACACCATAAAATCTAAGGGTCATAAGGTTTCTCTCCGATTCATGAAAATGATGGTGAGGAAACACTTCCACCAAGTAGATTTGAAGCAGATGGCAAAAGGTCTAAACAATTGAGACTATGATTACGACATCCCTTTTCATAGTTCTGAAATTGTTTAGACACACATGCATGCTATCTAAGGCAAGGTGTATGATTTTGATAAAGTATTATCAAAGCAATCTAGTATCAGAAATCTGAACTTTGGTAAGAATGTCAATAAAGTATTGACTTCTAGAGGTCCAGCTGTTTTCTGGATACATGTCAAAGCTAGTGGGAGCATAAGTGTTATGCTAATAATCATCATGTTAGTGGGAGCATGATAATTATGATAAGTATTGCAATTTAGCAATATTAATTATAGAAAACAAAAGTTTCAATTCGTGAGGTTGCAGGGGTTGAAAAAGTTGTTTTACTATAATTAAGGGAGAGGAAATTATACTTCATTTCAATTCTAAAAAGCTTAGATTGAGTTTATAATCATTCTAAAGAGCTTATATTGAGATTTTAATCACCTTTAGTCAAGAATATATATATGAATTTCATGTTGGATTGGTTCAACTTAAGAAAATTCTATATATTGCATTCTTAAAATTTGATTATGATTACGGCATCCCTTTTCATCGTCAAATTTTGAGAATATGGAAAATAAAAATATTGTAGCAAAAGACTGGTCTAGAATCATGTCTTTATGTGAGATATCATGAATCATGTACCATTTGCTTTGGGTACAGGATCGATTGCATGTGCTATAATATTTGTCATTTCTAAATTTTTCCAAATGCCCAGAGGAATTAAGAAGGGAAAAGGTCTAGAATTGGATATGACTAAAATGATTAAGCAATTGTCGAGGACAATCTGAGGTTTACCAAAGATTGGTTGCTCAGGGACAGTTGGAAGTATAGTGCTAATTTTGGAAGGACCATATTGACATATTCTGAAAAGAGGCATCTATTATTCAGAAGTGATAGTCAAAATGAGAATATGGAGTTGTCTCCATAGGTGGAAGTTATCTGTGTAAGATTAGAAAACTTAATGCAAGAAGCATGTCCAAAGCAATGTACTTTGAATATGAGACTTAGTTTCCATGGAGTTGATCTCCATTGGAATACCTTATAATGACTGTTGACAAGTCTTTATGACTTTGTACATATTCATTACAGGAGGGTCAGTGCATATAAGTTTAAAATCTAAACAGATTTCGATAAATGATAGGAATTTGAAATTCTCACATTTTTCGATAAGGATTTGGGAGTGTGAAATTAGAATCATTGAAATTATGTTCAATTGGTTTATTTCACAAAGTAAGGATCATAGACAAACATAGAGTGCATACTTGGTGTATGGCAAAGCTATTGTTTAAGAAAAACATAGTGTACATGCTTGGAGCATGGGACAACTAGTGTTTTTAATTCAAGTATAAAGTTGATAAAACCGAAACAATGAATAATGAGTAATCAGTATGGTGATAAATAAAAGTGTTTATTTATATTCATAGGGTTTGATACCATATTTGATTCATTTATTCTTGTGTTTCACTTTGCATGTTTTGACTTCCAGAATAACTAAGTCGCTCTTCCTGAATGATTAAGTTATTCAAACCATCGACAGTCGGTCATATGTTGGAAGTAGATATGAATCAAGACTGTCATGCGTTGGTTTGTAGAGGTCCAAGTTGGTGGACAGAGTGGTGCTACAAAACTCATGAGTGCTCATAAGTTCTGAGTATTGGATTCAACCCGTGCTCATTTGAATCACTTCATGGATTTTATCACGAGTGATCATGAGACGATAATATATTATATTCTTCAAACCTAGAGATATGAGTTGTTACTATGAGTTGGTTATACATTGATTGCACGAAAACGCATTGGTAACTCGATGTTATAAAACGTGCCTTTGTGTATGATTCAACAAGTAGTAGAACAAGCCATATGAGTCGAAGTTTATCCATTCCTTTTACCTTTGGGATAAAAGCGATATCTGTGGGCCCCTCGATGATTTAGCGATGACACATGTGAGTGCTTGGCCAAGCCAGGACTGATTTGATTTGTTCAATCAGTCAGTCATCATAAATCGAAAATCGGGAAACAACAAATGGACAGAGAGAATGATTATAATCCATGTCTCAGTCCATATGATATCTAGAATGGAAGAATATATGATCCCTTATCTAATGGACAAGTCATTGACAAGGTCAGAGTTCGACAGCGGCTTTAAGAGCTACGATTACCAGTTAGGTTTTGAAGTCATACTCAATAATAGTTTTACACTTATCCAAGTGGGAGACTGTTGGATTAATGTCTAAGTCCATAACTATATTTGGTATGTACTTGACCCGACCCGGCATGGTCCATTTGGGTTGCACTTCACTAGCACAATTTATATGGATAGTCTTTTGAGAATAGTATATTTATGATTTATATTAATATATTATAAGTTCTAATATATTAATATGGAATCATATTATTTAATTAGTATTGATCAAGAATTAATTTAGAATTAATTAAGTGATCAAAAAGAACTAATTAAATATGGACTCTTATATATATGGAATGGGCCAAGTTCATTTAGGTTGGGCTAAGCTTTCATGGATGGTCCATGGAGCTTTTAACCCATGGATCCTATGTAAATGAAAGGTCATGGGTATTAGGGTTTACATGGATGTAACCCTAATCCTCCATAATATATAAAGGGGTCCTTGGCTCACAAAATGGGAACAAGTGTGTGAAAATAAGAGTGGGCCGATTTTAGTATGCATACATATTCTCTCAAGTTCTTCCAAGGTGTTTTGGTGATTTGTGATTCCATTTGAGGCTTCCACACTATTGGGGCTAAGCTCTTAAAGCTTGAAGACATCAAGCTACATCAAAAGGTATGTCATCTAACTAGAACTTTGTAGTATAGGTGCTTCATAATATGCTAGTTAGGATGAAACCTTGGAATAGTTAATATTTGCATGTATAATAGAGAAAACATAGATCCAAGGTTTATAGGGTTGCATATACACCATAGGAGTGTTAGAATGCCCAAAACCCAACAAAATGAAGATCTCGATTCCTTCTTTGACTTTGTCAATGAAGTTGCTCAACCGGTTACAGAGACAGGGGGAGTTTGTGACGTCCAAAAAGCACTGTCTCCTACCTCTTCAGAACAGATGGCCGGTGCTACAATTGATATGGATGCAGCGTCAAGGATTCATCCCTTTCATGTTGCTATTCCAACCTCTTTGCCATCTAAGAGTGATCTTGTGATGACATTTGCCTCCCAGCCTCCATTGAAAAGGAGACGACATGATCCGAGGCCGGGAGTGTTTATTCAGGAACAGGCCCCGTCAACACAGCCTGCAACCACAACAACAACTGCCACACCAACCGTTCCTACCCAAGAAGGTCCAATCACCATGTTTGAAACCGGGATCTCTTCAGCTCCCGGAGGTTCCTCCCCCCCAAGTCCTGCGCACAACATCACATCTGAGAGGCTTGCAAGGGTCTTCGCTGAACAAGAAGCAACGGGCCTTCCTCCTCGCGGAAAAGGCATATAAATTGAGGATGGCAACTCAGGGGTAGTGGACCCATATGTCCAAGAGCTCAGGGAAGAAATGGGAGTGTTTAATCAGAGAATCATTGAGAGAGATGTTATGATTGATAAACTCCAAATCCAAGTCTCAGAGCTTAAAGCTGACAATTCTCTGAAGACTACACAAATCACTGATTTACAAAACTCATGTTGGAGCTGTGACTGCCTATTACTTCGACCTCAAGAATAAACTGGCTATGGAATTTGGTGACAAATTAAAATCATCAGTCGGAGAACCAGGTGGTGCTGAGACCTCTTCCATTGATCCTGCCCAAGCTTCACAACAAGGCCCCCCTGTTGATCCTCCCGCTGTAAGAACAACCCGAATAGTTAATCGATTTGAACGTGAGCCAGGTCAAGCTCCACACTTAGTTGCTTTAAAGCGAGCTCAACAAGCTTCATCTTCTAATAAACAAAGGTGGATGTTCAAAAAAGAGTTCAGATCAGAACGCTCGCGAAGGTCAACCCTGACTCACCGTAACGGAACTCAAAAAGAAACGATTTGGCTCAAAGTATGGTGATCGGTCATGGATTGTTTCGTGGGGTTTTCATGACAAGATGAATATGTGGCTTGTGAAGCACAAAAGTTCAAATGTGGAGTATTACAAGGACAAACATGACTTTTGTTCATGGACAAGAGTTGATCTGTCTGAACTTGCCAATGCTCCCTTTGCTAATCCATCCAATCATCCACAGGCAACAGATTTCAAGCTTTTTCTTGAAGATCAAGTGAAAAAGGGCTTTACTGATTTGAAGACAGTTGAATCCTTCATCAAGAGCTTCCTAGATGTACTGGATCCAAAGTCCAACGAGCCTTTCAAAACGGTGATGTGGCCTCCCACTAACCAATTGAAACAGATTCCTATTGTGCAGAACTTTAGTGATGGTTCTCTAAAAAGTATGCTTTACTGGGTCTATGATGAAACCACAACTTCTGCTGTCATCAGATTTCCTGAAGGTGTATTTCGGTTATTTGACAAGAAGGATCTACTTTAGTTTGGAAAATGGGATATACATTATCTGGCTCAACATCAAATCCAGGTTGTTGAAGATATTTTTGAAGCTACTTCTAAAGAGTATACCGCGATGATTGCTGAGATTATCGAGAAGCAGATGTGGCTTGGGTCAATGGGGAGGTCTGATGTGCTCATTATCGAGAAAGACTGAATCAATGCTAGCCCCAAACCAAGGGGGAGATTATTAGGTCATATTTATGTGATTTGGGCTAGGTTCATCATGTATAAGTCTTGGTAGGGTTTGGTCTTGTTGCTTTTGTGTGTTTACGGTTGTGTAGGTTTTCATGGCTGTGAACCTGTTCACGGCCGTGAACCATGTTTGCGGTTGGTCTGTTCCTATAAATAGGTGTCTGTCAGAGTGTGTCAGTAGAGTTGTCAGATAGATTTCATGATGTATGTGTGTATTGTCAAGGTGTACCTGACGTGTTTGCGGCCCAGCTATAATACGTGTGCATTGCTTTATTAATTCTCTCTTCTTCTTGTTCTTGTGCTTGATTGTTCATCATCTTGATCCAATTGTTTGATCACTGGTTTGGTTCCTGGATTTGGGACTTACAATCTTAGTATCGAGTTCCTAGACTATCTTATGGAATGTGGAATTGTTTCACAATTGACGCCACTTAGTACACCACAGCTTAATGGTGTGGCTGAGAGGTGCAATCGAACCTTTTTGGACATGGTTCGTTCCATGATGAGTAAAGCTTCGTTACCTATCTCATTTTTGGGGTATGCCTTAGAGACTTCCGCCCATATCTTTAATCTAGTCCAAACCAAAAAGGTTTCCAAAACACCTTACGAGATGTGGACAGGGAAGGTTCCCTCGTTAGCACACATCAAGGTTTGGGATTGCGAGACATTCATGAGGCGTGAGACTCATGACAAGCTCGAACCTCGTAGTGAGCGATGTATTTTCATTGGCTACCCACATAAGTCCTTTGGATATCTCTTTTATAGATCGAGTGACAATGTTGTCTTCGTTGCGAGGAGGGGGTTTTTCGAGAGAGAGAACTCATATGCCAAGAGGACAGTGGGAGGCAAATTGACCTTGAAGAGCTTCAAGAGTTAAGTGATGAAGGAACCTCAAACACTAGCGCTCAACCTGAGGAGGAAACTCCTGTTGAACCAGTTGACGAGTCCTTACCTCTGAGGCATTCCAATAGAGTTAGTGTTCCACCAGTGTTATTGTTGGATTAGGTGTCACACCCCGCTAAAGCGAAAACACGAGGCGTGGCAGTATAAAGGGTTTCATAGCAAAAGTTAAAAGACTACACCAACCATAGTATTAAAAATCATTACAATTTTACAATGGGTTTGAACAACTTTTAAAAGAAATTACAATGTAAATTGAAATACAACACATGCGAATGCTCCTAAAAGTGAAGTGTCCCTAAGTGCCACTTACTCGATGATTCCTGAAAAAGCATGTAAAACGAGCGTCAACTATAAAAATAGTTGGTGAGTACTCACATATTAAAAATAATATAAGTTTCATGAATCAAAATCAAAGTTTTGATAGAGTTTTCCATAAATAAAAATATATTGCAAAAATGAGTAAATAAGTTTGTATAAACAAAGTTTGTTGCCATCGTGAGAAATAAAGTTACGTTGCCCAAATGAGATGCAACGTTCATATCCTCATGGAAATAAAGTTCGTTGCTAAAAATGAGTAAACAAGTTTCATTGCTATAATGAGCAATCAATTTCGTTGCTAAAACATGTATATAAGTTTTCAGTAATAAAAGTTCGTTGTTGTAATGAGAAACAAAGTTCATTGCTATAATGAGATACAAAGTTGATTGCTATAACTGATAAACGAGTTTATTGCCATAATAAATAACAAGTTTATTGCTATAATGAGTAACAAGTTTGTATGTGTATGAGCAAACAATGAGTTCTCAACCAAACCTATGACTGAAGCCCTATCAAGATCTATGCTTATCGTTCCATAGATGAATATGGTATCATGCACTCCAGCAATAGGGCGAGTGAGGAGTTGTCAATTCCTAATAGCGCTATCCATAATGACCATTGGCTCAAAGAGTTAATGGTTAGAGATAAGGGAAGGGCCTTAATACGATAAGTTCTCATGTTCCGTGTTGCATAGACATACATAGAGAGACATAGCAATAAAATAGCAATCATGTTTGATACAAATCAATTTAAATACAACATTCAAATAATAGTTTTTCGGGACATGCTTTTCCACCCCAAAACATAAAAAAACTGAAAATAGGGGAGTGCGTGAATACTCACAATATGCAAAATATAGCAACCAAGTTTATACGAGTCAAATAAATACAACGAATATAAATAGTTTAGGACATGCTTTTCCACCCCAAAACATTTGAAAACCGAAAATAGGGGATTGGTGAATACTCACAATATGCATTGAGATGATGCAAATGGTGCCTTGACTACGCTCCACACGTACCACTATCGATTCCTACAATAATGGTATTCGCTAGTGAGTCTCTAATCGAAATCTAACACTAGTATACTTACTACTACAATAGAATTATGCCAATAATGTGTTAAAATTTAATATTGATAAGTTATAAACATTTTTCTGTGAAAATTAAATTTCAATGAATCAATTGTTATATAACAATTTAAGCGTAATTTCTCACTATTAAAATGTTAATATTTAACATTTTAAGAGGCGTTCTAATGGTTAAATATTCAAAAACTAAATCAATTTAGTTCTAAAATTTCCCAAACTTTTCATTTCAGTTTTAATTGAAGTCAAATACCTCAAGATAAATTTTCTTGAATTTTTGATTTGTCTAACTATTTTTCACCATTTTAGTTTCTTGATTTGTCTAACCTGGCTCTGATACCATTTTCTGTCACACCCCGCTAAAGCGGAAACACGAGGCGTGGCAGTATAAAGGGTTTCATAGCAAAAGTTAAAAGACAACACCAACCATAGTATTAAAAATCATTACAAATTTACAATGGGTTTGAACAACTTTTAAAAGAAATTACAATGTAAATTGAAATACAACACATGCGAATGCTCCTAAAAGTGAAGTGCCACTTACTCGATGAATCCTGAAAAAGCATGTAAAACGAGCATCAACTATAAAAATAGTTGGTGAGTACTCACAGATAAACAAAATAATATTGGTTCCATGAATTGAAATCAAAGTTTTGATAAAAGTTTCCAATAGTAAAAGTATATTGTTAAAATGAGTAAATAAGTTTGTAAAAAAAACAAAGTTCTTTGTCATCATGAGAGATAAAGTATGTTGCCCAAATAAGATGCAACGTTCATATTCTCATGGAAGATAAAGTTCGTTACTCAAACGAGTAAACAAGTTTCATTGCTAAAATGAGAAACAAAGTTGATTGCTATAATTGATAAACGAGTTTATTGCCATAATGAATAACAAGTTTGTATGTGTATGAGCAAACAATGAGTCTCAACCAAACCTATGATTGAAGCCCTATCAAGATCTACGCTTATCGTTCCATAGATGAATATGGTATCATGCACTCCAGCAATAGGGCGAGTGAGGAGTTGTCAATTCCTAATAGCGCTATCCATAATGACCATTGGCTCAAAGAGTTAATGGTTAGAGATAAGGGAAGGGCCTTAGTACGATAAGTTCTCATGTTCCGTGTTGCATAGACATACATAGAGAGACATAGCAATAAAATAGCAATCATGTTTGATACAAATCAATTTAAATACAACATTCAAATAATAGTTTTTCGGGACATGCTTTTCCACCCCAAAACATAAAAACTGAAAATAGGGGAGTGCGTGAATACTCACTATATATAAAATATAGTAACCAAGTTTATACGAGTCAAATAAATACAACAAATATAAATAGTTTAGGACATGCTTTTCCACCCCAAAATATTTAAAAACCGAAAATAGGGGAGTGGTGAATACTCACATAGCATTGAGATGATGCAAATGGTGCCTTGAACTACGCTCCACTCGTACCACTATCGTTTCCTACAATAATGGTATTCGTTAGTGAGTCTCTAATCGAAATCTAACACTAGTATACTTACTACTACAATAGAATTATGCCAATAGTGTGTCAAAATTTAATATTGACAAGTTACAAACATTTTTCTGTGAAAATTTAATTTCAATGAATCAATTGTTATATAACAATTTAAGTGGAAATTTCCCATTATTGAAATGCTAATATTTAACATTTTAAGAGGTGTTCCAATGATTAAATATTCAAAAACTAAATTAATTTAGTTCTAAAATTTCCCAAAGTTTTCATTTTAGTTTTAATTGAAGTCAAAGACCTCAAGATAAATTTTCTTGAATTTTTGATTTGTCTGACTATTTTTCACGATTTTAGTTTCTTGAATAACCATAAAATCATGAAAAATACTAAACAGTTAATAAAAATTACCAAACTTCAGATTTTGGTTCTACATGTACTAAAAGACTTCTAGATAAATTTTCATGGATTATGAATATGTATAACCATTTTTCATATATTTAATTCTCTAAATAGATACAAATTCATGAAAAATAGAAATCAGTTTCCAAAATTACCCAAACTTTTTGTATTACTGTTATTAAATATTATTAAGCTGGAAAAAATATAAAATTTGATTTCTAAACTGTTTAACCAAATTTTATGATTTTTGAGCATTTATTCTAATAAAAATTGAAATAAATAGGAAACATTTTCCAAAATTGCCCAAAATTTTTGTAACACATTTATTATACATGTAGAAGCTGTGAAAAATATAAAAGATATTTTTCAGTTAGTGTTGCTATTTTTTCTTGTTTAATCCTCTTAAATAATCATTAATTGAATAATAATTATTAAACAGTTAAAGTAAATTACCAAAAATTTTGTACACTTCATTTACAGAGTAAATAATCTGGGAAAAATACCAAATGTGATTTTTATATGCTGAAATCTGATTTTGTTTATTTAAGTGTATTTAATCTTAGAAAATAGGGGAAAATTAGTATACAGAAGAGAAAAATCATCAAAAAATTTATGTAGCATTCTAATGTACTACAAGGTGTTCTGGTAAATTTTTATGAATTTTGGATAAGCAGAACTATTTTTCCTGTTTTTAGTCCATAATATACACAAAAATCGGGGAAAAATAGGAATACATTATGAAAAATTCTGAAAATATTTTTCTAAGTCTTCCACAGAGAGTATAAGCTGCGAAAATTATTATATAACCTTTTCAGATTATCTAAAGCAGTTTTATGATTTATTGGGGCTAAACAAAAAGAAAATTCAAAACCATACTAAACAGTAACAAAAATCGATGAAACTTAATGAGCGATAATTATTTAGCATAGGGGTCATCCACGAATTTAACTAGGATTTATAGACCCCAGAAAGTGTTTTATATGATTTATTGCCCTATTTTCTTGCATTAATTATAGTAATTGGAGATAAATGAGTTATCTTCTGGAAATTTACAGAGCATCTTATTTTGTTGATGGGAATCTGGGAAAAATCGGATTTGGTCAGAAAAGGAGTTTTAGATATTTATTTGGAAATAAATCCTTCATGAACATATTTGAAAGCTTTTAACAACATACTTTGATGATCTAGCATCTAAGCTTGAAGATCATCACATGCATGTTTGTTTGAAGACCATTCATGACTTTGAAATGTTCAAAAATCATTTTTGAAAGAAAACTTAGAGTGCATGTGGTGATTTTACACCAAAACTTGTAGAAAAGTGCATTTTCATGATCTTGACTTAGGTTT
The DNA here is from genome assembly GCF_052849685.1 of Lactuca virosa. Classification (NCBI taxonomy): domain Eukaryota; kingdom Viridiplantae; phylum Streptophyta; class Magnoliopsida; order Asterales; family Asteraceae; genus Lactuca; species Lactuca virosa. Next base: position 330,887,145 of record NC_136426.1, on the reverse strand, counting down.
AGGTCCTTGGATTTCACCATTTACAACATGCATGTTGTTTTTGGATGAAATCCTACCACCATTATTATCAAAATGTGTAATAATTCCAAAATGTGTGTTTAGAAATGATAACTAATCTCACTGTTATCAAAATGTGTGTTTAGAAATGATAACTAATCTCATTATTATCAAAATGTGTAACAATTCCAAGATAATGAAGATATATGTGTGGCGATCAAACGAAGTAGTAAAAAAAAGATAATTTAAAGTTAAATGTTTAAGTCGTCATTAAGGGAATTTTTTTTATGGCAATATTGATATTATGCTTTTTGTAAAAATTGACTAATTGTCTAACTCATGACAAATACAAGTTTAAGAGGAGTCGGAATACTTATGAAAAAAAAGTTTAAGAGTTAGGAACTCACTGAAAATTGCAAAGTAGAATACTATTTTAAGAAAGGTGTAAAAAAAATGTCAATCTTTGGAAATAGTGCATTCATAGTTTAGCGTTTCTACAAAAACAATCATTTAGAGAATAGATAATCGTAAAATTCAAAACTTTTGATTTATTTAAAGAAAAGAAGAAACATAAGGATACATATCCTCCACATATATTTTCTAGATATAGAAAAATTATAAGCATAAAGGTATTCATCTTGTGTATTACTTATAAGGAAAAATACAATGAAACTTGCATTTTAAATCAAGTTTCCGAATTTAGAACGAAAGAGTAAATATAAATAAGGATCACTTGTTTATAGTAGATTTCAAAATAAAAACAAGATGTATATGATGAAAGGCGTAATTGAATATATTAAAGTTGACTAAAATTAAAGTATGCCTCATGACTATACATGTATTAATCGCTCAAAACGAAAGGGTAGACTTCTAGTCTGTATGTGTACGAACATGGTACCAAGAGAAGCAAAATAGATAGAAACAAAGTTAGACGATGTATTATGTTACTATTATGGCCGTGCGAGATCTAAAATCAGAAGGAGATCGAGAAATCAAGTGTCGGGGAAAGAAAAAGAAGGTAGCAACGATGATTGCTATTGTTAAAATTTTAAGATCAATAATTATATGTAGATTTAAAACTTAGGTTGAGATATATTTCAAACTTAAATATTTGATGTATATTGATGGTTACATAGAAATGATGAAGTTTTAAAGTGTTTGCTAAAAATTCATGAGTTATCTATTAAGTTAAACTCCATTTGTGAAAAAGAAGAAACACTAAAACTTGTAATTGAAAATCTGACAGTTTTGACCTTTTTGACTGGGGTCCAACAATGGTTAAAACGGATAAGGTAAAGACTTAACATATTTAGATGAATAATTCATAAATACATCTCTTTCTAGTCCTAGTCTTCATCGATTTATGTTTCTGTTTAGTATGACTTTTGATTTTCTTTTTGTTTGGTTCCAAAAAATCGCAAAACCACTTTAGAGAGTGTTAAAATTGTATCTAACAATTTTTGCAGCTCTTACCAGAGGTGGGAGACTCAGAAAAATAATTTCAAAATTTTTCATAATGCATTTCTATTTTTCCCTGATTTTTGTATTTATAATGGCCTAAAAATAGAAAAAATAGTTCTGCTCATCCAAAATTCATGAAAATTTACCATAACACCTTTTAGTAAAGTAGGAGGCTACATAAAAATTTTGATGATTTTTCTCTTCTGTATACTATTTTTCTCCTATTTTCTAAGATTAAATGCACTTAAATACACAAAATCGGATTACACTATATGAAAACCACTTTTGGTATTTTTCCCAGATTATTTACACTGTAAATGAAGTTTACAAAAATTTTGGTAATTTACTTTAACTATTTATTATTTATTCTCCAATTAATGATTATTTAAGAGGATAAAACAAAGAAAAATAGAAAGACCAACTGAAAAATATCTTTTATATTTTTCGCAGCTTTTATATGTACAACAGTGATAAAAAAAATTTCGGTAATTTTGGAAACTGTTTTCTATTTATTTCAATTTTTATTAGAATAAATGCTCAAAAATCATAAAATTGGGTTAAACAGGTGGGAGACTCAGAAAAATAATTTCAGAATTTTTCATAATGCATTTCTATTTTTTCCCGATTTTTTTATTTATAATGGCCTAAAAATAGAAAAAATAGTTCTGCTCATCCAAAATTCATGAAAATTTACTAGAACACCTTTTAGTAAAGTAGGAGGCTACATAAAAATTTTGATGATTTTTCTCTTCTGTATACTATTTTTCTCCTATTTTCTAAGATTAAATGCACTTAAATACACAAAATCGGATTACACTATATGAAAACCACTTTTGGTATTTTTCCCAGATTATTTACACTGTAAATGAAGTTTACAAAAATTTTGGTAATTTACTTTAACTGTTTATTATTTATTCTCCAATTAATGATTATTTAAGAGGATAAAACAAAGAAAAATAGAAAAACCAACTGAAAAATATCTTTTATATTTTTCGCAGCTTTTATATGTACAATAACAGTGATAAAACAGTTTTGGGTAATTTTGGAAACTGTTTTCTATTTATTTCAATTTTTATTAGAATAAATGCTCAAAAATCATAAAATTGGGTTAAACAGTTTAGAAATCCATTTTTATATTTTTCCTAGTTTAATAATGCTTAATAACAGTAATAGAAAAAGTTTGGGTAATTTTGGAAACTGTTTTCTATTTATTTCAATTTTTATTAGAATAAATGCACAAAAATCATAAAATTGGGTTAAACAGTTTAGAAATCCATCTTTATATTTTTCCCAGCTCAAGTATGTCTAATGGCAGTATTATAAAAAGTTTGGGAATTTTTATGCTTTTAATACTATTTTTCATGAATTTATGTTGTTATGAAGGCTTAAAAATTTAGAAAAATAGTTAATCATATCAAAAATTCAGGAAAATTTTTCTAGAAGACCTCTACTGTATTTAGAATGAAAATACAAGGTTTGACAATTTTTGGAAACTGTTTGATAATATTTTACATTTTTAGGAGTTTAAAACACCTTTAAATGTGTTGAAATACCCTAAATTAATATTACTAAATCTGGAAAATTAATATCCAAAATTGTCTTAATCACATGAGTTATAGAATTTCACCATTTCAGAAAAATTGTAACCAATTAATATAAAACAAATATTAGAACATAAATTTGGCATTTCTCTATATGTAGAGTTTAGTATATTAGCATTAGATTTCGACATGGAAACTCATTAGTGTGTGTTTGATGTCGTAGGATCCCGGTAGTAAGGCCTTGGTGTATTCCGAGGCACCACTTGTACCTACTCGAAACATTGTGAGTATTCACCACTCCCCTATTTTCGGTTTTTAAATGTTTTGGGGTGGAAAAGCATGTCCTAAACTATTTATATTCGTTGTATTTATTTGACTCGTATAAACTTGGTTACTATATTTTATATATAGTGAGTATTCACGCACTCCCCTATTTTCAGTTTTTATGTTTTGGGGTGGAAAATCATGTCCCGAAAAACTATTATTTGAATGTTGTATTTAAATTGATTTGTATCAAACATGATTGCTATTTTATTGCTATGTCTCTCTATGTATGTCTATGCAACACGGAACATGAGAACTTATCGTACTAAGGCCCTTCCCTTATCTCTAACCATTAACTCTTTGAGCCAATGGTCATTATGGATAGCGCTATTAGGAATTGACAACTCCTCACTCGCCCTATTGCTGGAGTGCATGATACCATATTCATCTATGGAACAATAAGCATAGATCTTGATAGGGCTTCAGTCATAGGTTTGGTTGAGACTCATTGTTTGCTCATACACATACAAACTCGTTTATCGTTATAGCAATAAACTTGTTATCAATCATAGCAATCAACTTTGTATCTCATTAAAGCAATGTACCTGTATTTATGAAAAGCCTTATTCCAAATCTTGATTTTATAAACTTGTGAACTCACCAACTATTTTCATAGTTGACGCTCGTTTTACATGCTTTTTCAGGAAATAATTAGTAAGTGGATATAAAGATTCATCATCATAGAGCATGCTGCATCGTGTTGAAGTTATTTATGAAGTTATATTTTGAACAATGTTATTTTGGAAAAACTTGAACTTGTTTCTATTAAGCTATGGGTTGTAAACTTTTGAATATTGCTATGGTGATAGTATTAAAAATCATTACAAATTTACAATGGGTTTGGACAACTTTTAAAAGAAATTACAATGTAAATTGAAATACAACACATGCGAATGCTCCTAAAAGTGAAGTGTCCCTAAGTGCCACTTACTCGATGATTCCTGAAAAAGCATGTAAAACGAGCGTCAGCTATAAAAATAGTTGGTGAGTACTCACAGATAAACCAAATAATATTGGTTCCATGAATTGAAACCAAAGTTTTGATAAAAGTTTCCAATAATAAAAGTATATTGTTAAAATGAGTAAATAAGTTTGTAAAAAAAAACAAAGTTCTTTGTCATCATGAGAGATAAAGTATGTTGCCCAAATAAGATGCAACATTCATATTCTCATGGAAGATAAAGTTCGTTACTCAAACGAGTAAACAAGTTTCATTGCTAAAATGAGCACTCAATTTCGTTGCTACAAGGAGCAAACAATTTCATTGCTAAAACATGTATATAAGTTTTCAGTAATAAAAGTTCGTTGTTGTAATGAGAAACAAAGTTCATTGCTATAATTAATAAACAAGTTTATTGCTATAACAAGTAACGAGTTTGTATGTGTATGAGCAAACAATGAGTTCTCAACCAAACCTATGACTGAAGCCCTATCAAGATCTATACTTATCGTTCCATAGATTATATGGTATCATGCACTCCAGCAATCGGGCGAGTGAGGAGTTGTCAATTCCTAATAGCGCTATCCATAATGACCATTGGCTCAAAGAGTTAATGGTTAGAGATAAGGGAAGGGCCTTAATACGATAAGTTCTCATGTTCCGTGTTGCATAGACATACATAGAGAGATATAGCAATAAAATAGCAATCATGTTTGATACAAATCAATTTAAATACAACATTCAAATAATAGTTTTTCGGGACATGATTTTCCACCCCAAAACATAAAAACTGAAAATAGGGGAGTGCGTGAATACTCACAATGTGCAAAATATAGCAACCAAGTTTATACGAGTCAAATAAATACAACGAATATAAATAGTTTAGGACATGCTTTTCCACCCCAAAACATTTAAAAACCAAAAATAGAGGAGTGGTGAATACTCACTATATACAAAATATAGTTATCAAGTTTATACGAGTCAACTAAATATAATGAACATAAATAGTTTAGGACATGCTTTTCCACCCCAAAACATAAAAACCGAAAATAGGGGAGTGGTGAATACTCACAATGCATTGAGATGATGCAAATGGTGCCTTGACTACGCTCCACTCGTACCACTATCGCTTCCTACAACGATGTTACACACTAATGAGTCTCTAATTGAAATCTAATACTAGTATACTTACTACTACAATAGAATTATGCCAATAATGTGTCAAAATTTAATATTGATAAGTTACAAACATTTTTCTGTGGAAATTAAGTTTCAAAGAATCAATTGTTATATAACAATTTAAGTGCAAAATTTCCATTATTGAAATGTTAATATTTAACATTTTAGAGGTGTTCCAATGATTAAATATTCAAAACTAAATCAATTTAGTTCTAAACTTTCCCAAACTTTGCATTTCAGTTTTAATTGAAGTCAAAGACCTTAAGATAAATTATTTTGAATTTTTGATTTGTCTAACTATTTTTTACCATTTAATTCCATGAATAATCATAAAATAATGGAAAAATAGTAAATTATCATGAAAAAATCTTATAATTTTTGCGTAACTATTTTGTAGTGTACATAATCTAGGAAAAATATTAATATGAGTTTTCAAAAAGTTTAACACAATTTTTCTAATTTTTGTGTATTTATTCTATTAAAATAGAAATAAATAAATAACAGTTTCAAAAATTCACCAAACTTTTTTTACAAGTGTTATTACACATACTTAATCTGGGAAAAATATAAAAATGGGTTTCTAAACTGTTTAACCAATTTTTATGATTTTTGTGCATTTATTCTAATAAAAATTGAAATAAATAGAAAACAGTTTCCAAAAATTGCCCAACATTTTGTAACAATTTTATTATACATGTAGAAGCTGTGAAAAATATAAAAGATATTTTTCAATTAGTCTTTCTAGTTTTCTTTCTTTTATCCTCTTAAATAATCATTAATTGGAGAATAATTATTAAACAGTTAAAGTAAATTACCAAAATTTTTGTAAAGTTCATTTACAGTGTATATAATCTGAGAAAAATCTCAAAGGTGGTTTTTATCTACTGGAATCCGATTTTGTGTATTTAAGTGTATTTAATCTTAGAAAATAGGAGAAAAATAGTATAAAGAAGAGAAAAATCATCAAAAATTTTATGTAGCCTCCTAATGTACTACAAGGTGTTCTAGTAAATTTTAATGAATTTTGGATGATCAGAACTATTTTTTCTATTTTTAGGCCATTATAAATACAACAATCGGGGAAAAATAGGAATGCATTATGAAAAATTATGAAAATATTTTTCTTAGTCTTTTACCTCTGGTAGCAACTGCGAAAATTGTTATATATCGTTTTAAGATTCTCTAAAGTGCTTTTATGATTTATTGGAGCCAAACAAAAAGAAAATTCAAAACCATATTAAACAGTAACAAAAACCGATGAAATTTAATGTGGGCTCATTGTTTAGCATAGGGCTCATCCACAAATTTACCTAGGATTTATAGACCCCATAAAGTATTTTATATGACTTATTGCCCTATTTTCTTGCATTAATTATAATAATTCGAGAAAAACGAATTATTTTCTGAAAATTTACATATCATCTTATATTGTTGGTTGGATTCTGGACAAAATATCATTTGAACAGAAAAGAAGTTTTAGGTATTTATTTGGGAATAAATCTTTTATGAACATATTTGAAAGCTTTTAACAACATACTTTGATGATCTAGCTTCTAAGCTTGAAGATCATCACATGCATGTTTGTTTGAAGTTCATTCATGAGTTTGAAATGTTTAAAATTCGTTTTTGAAAGAAAACTTTGGATGCATGTGGTGATTTTCCACCAAAACGTGTAGAAAAGTGCATTTCCATGGTTTTGACTTAGGTTTAGGTCATGGATCTTCACCATTTTGTAACATGGAAGATGTTTTTGGTGAAAATCTACCACCATCATCATCAAAACTGAAGTGAATGAACATTCACACAAATTTTCTAAGAGAATGGTGTAGAAGAACAAGGAAATGCAAGAAAAACCTTTAAAACTAGAAAGAAAAGTGAAGGAGATTAAAGGATTTTCGTGATTACCATGAAGAACAACCCTAGAAGATGAAGATTTGAAGGTTAAGAGATGTTCTTGGCTGGAGAATTTCGTGGTTTTAGAGAGGGAAAGAGAGAGTTTGAGTGTGGTAAATGGTGGAGTGTGAGAGAGAGTGTAGAGAGAGAGAGAGAGAAGTGAAGCATGTCAGACAAATCAAAAATTCAAGAAAATTTATCTTGAGGTCTTTGACTTCAATTAAAACTGAAATGCAAACTTTGGGAAATTTTAGAACTAAATTGATTTAGTTTTTGAATATTTAATCATTGGAACACCTCTTAAAATGTTAAATATTAGCATTTCAATAATGGAAAATTTCCACTTAAATTGTTATATAACAATTGATTCATTGAAATTTAATTTTCACAGAAAAATGTTTGTAACTTATCAATATTAAATTTTGACACATTATTGGCATAATTCTATTGTAGTAGTAAGTATACTAGTGTTAGATTTCGATTAGAGACTCACTAGCGAATACCATTATTGTAGGAATCAATAGTGGTACGAGTGGAGCGTAGTCAAGGCACCATTTGCATCATCTCAATGCATTGTGAGTATTCATGCACTCCCCTATTTTCAGTTTTTATGTTTTGGGGTGGAAAAGCATGTCCCGGAAAACTATTATTTGACACTTTTCCCCCAACTATAGCCAAAAAAAATTTCAAAACGTTTTTAAAATACTGAACATACTAATGGTATAACTAATTCGAGTACGCATTATTGGACTTTAATTAAGTATAGCCTGGCCAACTATGCTTAATTAAGGAAAGTTAATGTGAGGCTGGAAACGGTTATAGTAGAATTATGTTCAAAACAATTTTCAACTTAAACTTTTGAAAAACAAAATTTTTCGGTGTGCGTACGGGCATTGCATATTATAGGCATTCATCTAGATACACTTAGAAACTAAGTGCACTTTTATAACAATGCCTTTATTTAGAAATACTCTTATCCCTTATCAAGTGCTAGGTTAACCACTTAGGTTATATCACTAGCCACTCTAGGAGCAATGCACTTAGTACTGAGAATGAGTATTCATTGGTAGCTATTGACTTTAGATGTAAGGTTAGTAGCTAGATATACACTAGTAATAATCATAAGTCGAAACCTATACCAATTATTCCTCAATACCTCTTCATCGTCTTCGTACTAGAGTTACAACAATGAAAAAGTGTTTCGATATCGACACGAATGATAATTGGAGCATCGCGTAAGGAGGTAGATGAGTCGCCACTAAGTAATCACTTGTATACCATTGGTGGGCATTCCGGATTCGACTCACGAGGAGACACGAAAGTTTAACCCATACGTGAGACCTTATTACTACGCCATGATTTAGCTCTACGTTGTTTCCACCTTGAGCCTAAAACTTAACATAGGATGTCCCTTTGACCTCTATAAAAGGTCGTAAATTGTATTGAGACCATAAAACGTTTTTCAAACAATTTTTCTTGTCCTTTATCTTGGGGGAAAAGACATCGGCACTCGCCTTAGACTCGCCTTAGTATTTAGGTACGATCAGCTACACTAACATACTTATTCCTTACTTCTTAACCTTCCATCGAAAATTTATTTCGCTTCATCGGTTTTATTTATCATCGATAAAATATTTTATATCCACTTCATTCAACTTAGTAGACATTTCCTAACAATTTAAGCCATATTCTCGCTAAAACTCTTTTGACAACTTGCTTTAACTTAACGTTTTTCTTCAAAACTCAACTTAACCAATATTAGTTTTTACCTTGCTATTTCAATTTCATTTCAAATCCATTTCAATGGATAGATGTGCTTTTAAAGGGAATAGAAACCATTTTAAACCTTGATTACCATTTTGGCACGTTTTCGAAAAACTTAGAAACGTTTTCTTTTATAAAAGTGTTTAAATTCTATGCTATAAAACATAGACATATGACATTGAAGTTCATATTACGTGTAAAAGCTTCATCGGATCTTTCAAACCACTTTTGTTTTGACTCTTTTGACCACTTTCTGATTTAGGCATTGTACCTTACTTAAATGTGTTTTCTTGAACCCCAACATGATATTTTCACAACTTTCTACTTCACACATGTTTCTAAGATATATCTAATTCCTAAATTTCCAACACACATCATTTGTTTATTTTATTTCAAATTAGTTTTATAATCCGTGTTTATAAAACTTACAACATTGCAAAACTTAGTGTTCACTTTTAAACTTCCAGCGACGCACTTTCGACAATGCACAATTATTCATCTAAATATGTTAAGTATTTACCTTATCTGTTTTAACCATTGTTGGACCCCAATCAAAAAGGTCAGAACTGTCTGATTTTCAAGTACAAGTTTTAGTGTTTCTTCTTATTCACAAATGGAGTTTAACTTAATAGATAACTCATAAATTTTTGGGAAATACTTTAAAACTCCCACATGTCTATTTAATCATCAACATACATCAAATATTTAAGTTTGAAATATATCTCAACCTGGTTTTAAATCTACCTATATGTATTGTTCTTACATTTTTAACAATAACAATCATTGCCGCCGCTACCTTCCTTTTTCTTTCCCCCAAACTTTATTTCTCGCTCTCCTTCTGATTTTAGATCTCGCACGCCATAATATTAACATAATACATTGTCTAACTTTGTTTCTGTCTATTTTGCTTCTCCTGGTATCATGTTCGTATACATAAAGACTAGAAGTCTACCCTTTCGTTTCGAGCGATTAATACGGGTATAGTCGTGAGGCATAATTTTGATTTAGTCAATTTTGATATATTCAAATACGTCATTTATCATATACTTCTTATTTTTATTTTGAAATCTACTGTAAAACAAGTGATCATTATTTACATTTTCTCTTTCGTTCTAAATTCTGAAACTTGATTTAAAATGCAAGTTTCATTGTATTTTTCCTTATAATTAATACACAAGATGAATACCATTGTTCTTATCATTTTTCTAAATCCATAAAATATATGTGAAAGAATACATTTTCTTATGCTTCTTCTTTTCTTTAAATACATCAAAAGTTTTAAATTTTACTATTATATATTCTCTAAATGATTGTCTATGTAGAAACACTAAATTAAGAATCCACTATTTTCAATGATCGATATTTTTACACCTTTCTTAAAATAGCATTCTAATTTGTAATTTTCATTGAGTTCCTATATTCTTAACTTTGTTTTCATAAATATTCTGACTTGTAAGCTTGAATTTGTCCTGACATAGACAATTGGACAATTTCTCAAAAATTTAATACAAATATTTCTATATAAATTCCTTTAATGACGACTTAAACCTTTAATCTTAATTAATCTTTATATTATTTTACTACTTCGTTGGATCGCCACACATGTATCTTCATTATGTTGGAATTATGACACATTTTGATAATAGTGAGATTAATTATCATTTCTAAACACACATTTTGATAACAGTGAGATGTTTATCACTTCTAAGTACTTAAAATGCTATCTACACAATGTGATTTTATTTATCATAAACTTTCACCGCCTTCATTAGAAACAATGACTCTCTAATTATATATACTCTTCGAATATAGTTCTATTATTGTAAGAGTAACCGTAGTAGTAATTATAGCCTCGGAGATCCTCAATCATTTCGTAATTTATTTTGTATACGACACTTAAATAGCCTTTACATTTGAGATGTACCAAAACTTCATTGCCTACCCTTAGTACGTATTTTTAGGAACTTACCCTCGATCGCTTCCCTTTCATTTGTGCTACCCCTTCTTATTTCGAAATATATCTTTTCCAGAGGTAATAGCCAACCCGGAAGTGAACAAATTGTTCCTAATCTCTTCTTCATTAGGCGGCGAATTTACACTTAGTGCTAATTTAGAATGCAACTTAAGGATCAATGCGGATTTAACGCTCAGTGCAGTTGGTGCTTCAGCAAAACTTATACCGCTCTCTTAATTCAGATAATATCTAACTAGATGATCCTTTTCGACTAGGTCGCCATGGTTGGATCATGATTCCATGAACCAAATTTTCCATAATCTAGACGAAAGAACTCGAATTAAGGAAACACGAATTTGACTATAGCTAAAGAATTGGGTTCTTCCTTTGAGGAAATAAACCCAAAATAATCAAAGAACACTTCAAGTCACCACCTCTCCAGCTATACAATTGTATTCGGCTGATTTCTAATAGAATACGTCACGAATTGAATTTCGGGGTGAAATTCTTTCAACCGGGGGAGACTGTGACAACCATCAAAATTCGAGTCGGTTCTAGATTTGACTAGACTTAGTTGCACATATAGGCACTACACATACTAGACTTAGTAACTAGAAGCTAAGTTATAACCTACTAGAAACTTGGAAACAATTAGAATCAATGGATAATGTACTTAGATTTCATATTGATATGTGAATTCTACATCTACTGAGCTGTTGTGACTATCCATATTTGGGTCACTCTTTGACTCGAACAACATTTCATGAATCATATACGCACATCATGCACTTGACCTAGAAGTAGAAGTTAGTTCAAAGTCTCATAGAAACTTAAGTCAAAGTTGAAGAGTAGGACTAGTATACTTGATTCCTCAATTTCGCTTGAATCTCGGAATCACTACATAGAATGCCAATAAACCGCTAAAAATAAATTACAAACATTATTTATAACTATAAAAGAGTTATAATACCATAAAATAATTTGAAGTCTCAAAAATACAATTCACTTTGATATCCAAATATTTATTAAACTCCAAAAACCCTAAAAACCCTAAAACCTAAATTTTATAAAGTTTAACATCAAGAATTATATAAAAATTTTTATGAAACTTATAATATTATCTTAAAATAATCAAGTTGGGAAATATAACCAAGGAGAAATAAAATTTAAGTCATTAGTATTTAACCTTATTTTCTAAGCCAAAAATCAAGGTTTTGTGAAGGAAAATTAGGATAAAGCACATATTTTATAAAAACTTGATATTTTTATAAAATAAAGCTATATTTTATAAAATTTAAAAGAGGGAGACCCTCTCTCCATTCAAAAGTCGGATTCCTCTCTCTCTCTCTCTCCTCTCTCCCCTCTTCCCAAAACACTCAATCAATTCCCCTCCACACTCCATTTCTCCATACTTCACTTTCTCTCTCATACTCCCTCACTTTATTTTCTCTCTATTCTCTCTTCCTCTCTCTAGGAACCACAAAAACTTCCAAAAAACAAGTCCAAGAACACACCTCAAACACAAAATCTTCATCATCTAGTGGTGTTCATTAAGGTAGAACACGATTTCCTTTCATTTTCCTTCAAGTTTTTAAGGTTTTTCTTGCATTTCCTTCTTCTTCTACACCTTTCTCTTAGAAAATTTGTGTGAATATTCATTCACTTCAGTTTTGATGATGATGGTGGTAGGATTTCATCCAAAAACAACATGCATGTTGTAGATGGTGAAGTCCCATGACCTAAACCTAAGTCAAAATCAAGGAAATGCACTTTTCTATATGTTTTGGTGGAAAAACACCACATGCATCCAAAGTTTTCTTTCAAAAACGAATTTTGAACATTTCAAACTCATGAATGGTCTTCAAACAAACATGCATGTGATTATCTTCAAGCTTAGAAGCTAGATCATCAAAGTATGTTGTTAAAAGCTTTCAAAAATGTTCATGAAGGATTTATTTCCAAATAAATATCTAAAACTCCTTTTCTGACCAAATCCGATTTTTCCCTGATTCCCACCAGCAAAATGAGATGTTCTACAAATTTTCAGAAAATAATTCATTTTTCTCGAATTACTATAATTAATGCAATAAATTAGGGCAATAATTCATATAAAATACTTTCTAAGGTCTATAAATCCTAGGTAAATTCGTGGATGACCCCTATGCTAAATCACGACTTCTCATTAAGTTTCATCGGTTTTTGTTACTGATTAGCGTGGTTTTGAATTTTCTTTTTGTTTAGCCCCAATAAATCATAAAACCACTTTAGACAAGTTGAAAAGGCTATCTAATAATTTTCGCAGATCTTACCCTATTATTAAGACTCAGCAAAATATTTTCAGAATTTTTCATAATGCATTCCTATTTTTCCTTGAATTTTGTATTTATAATGGCCTAAAAATAGAAAAAATAGTTCTGCTCATCCGAAATTCATGAAACTTTACTAGAACACCTTGTAATACATTTTGATGCTACATACAAATTTTTATGATTTTTCTCTTCTGTATACTATTTTTCTCCTATTTTCTAAGATTAAATACACTTAAATACACAAAATCGGATTCCAGAAGATAAAAACCACCTTTGGGATTTTTCCCAGATTATTTACACTGTAAATGAACTTTACAAAAATTTTGGTAATTTACTTTAACTGTTTAATAATTATTCTCCAATTAATGATTATTTAAGAGGATTAAACAAGGAAAAATAGCAACACTAATTGAAAAATATCTTTTATATTTTTCAGAGCTTCTATATATTTAATAACAGTGTTACAAAAACTTTTGGACAATTTTGGAAACTGTTTTCTATTTATCTCCATTTTTATTAGAATAAATGCACAAAAATCATAATATTGAGTTAAACAGTTTATAAATCCATTTTTATATGTTTCCCAGATTAAGTATGTGTAATGGCAGTAATATAAGAAGTTTGGGAATTTTCTTAACTGATTGCTATTTTTCATGAATTTATCTCTATTTAGAGAATTAAATATAAGAAAATTGGTTATACATATCTATAAACCATGAAAATTTATATGGAAGTCTTTTAATGTAGTTAGAACCAAAATCTGAAATTTGGTAATTTTTATTAACTTTTTACTATTTTTCCATGATTTTATGATTATTCAAGGAATTAAATGGTGAAAAATAATTAGACAAATCAAAAAGTCAAGAAAATTTATCTTAAGGTCTTTGACTTTATTTAAAACTGTAATGCAAAGTTTGAGAAAGTTTAGAACTAAATTGATTTAGTTTTTGAATATTTAATCATTGGAATACCTCTTAAAATGTTAAATATTAACATTTCAATAATGGGAATTTTCCACTTAAATTGTTATATAACAATTGATTCTTTGAAACTTAATTTCCATAGAAAAATGTTTGTAACTTGTCAATATTAAATTTTGACACACTATTGGCATAATTCTATTGTACTAGTAAGTATACTAGTGTTAGATTTCGATTAGAGACTCACTAGTGAATACCATTATTGTAGGAAACGATAGTGGTACGAGTGGAGCGTAGTTCAAGGCACCATTTGCATCATCTCAATGCATTGTGAGTATTCACCACTCCCCTATTTTCGGTTTTTAAATGTTTTGGGGTGGAAAAGCATGTCCTAAACTATTTATATTCGTTGTATTTATTTGACTCGTATAAACGTGGTTACTATATTTTATATATAGTGAGTATTCACGCACTCCCTTATTTTCAGTTTTTATGTTTTGGGGTGGAAAAGCATGTCCCGAAAAACTATTATTTGAATGTTGTATTTAAATTGATTTGTATCAAACATGATTGCTATTTTATTGTTATGTCTCTCTATGTATGTCTATGCAACACGGAACATGAGAACTTATCGTACTAAGGCCCTTCCCTTATCTCTAACCATTAACTCTTTGAGCCAATGATCATTATGGATAGCGCTATTAGGAATTGACAACTCCTCACTCGCCCTATTGCTGGAGTGCATGATACCATATCATCTATGGAACGATAAGCATAGATCTTGATAGGGCTTCAGTCATAGGTTTGTTATTGTACATATAAAAGCTGCGAAAAATATAAAAGATATTTTTCAGTTGGTCTTTCTATTTTTCTTTGTTTTATCCTCTTAAATAATCATTAATTGGAGAATAAATAATAAACAGTTAAAGTAAATTACCAAAATTTTTGTAAACTTCATTTACAGTGTAAATAATCTGGGAAAAATACCAAAAGTGGTTTTCATATATTGTAATCCGATTTTGTGTATTTAAGTGCATTTAATCTTAGAAAATAGGAGAAAAATAGTATACAGAAGAGAAAAATCATCAAAATTTTTATGTAGCCTCCTAATGTACTAAACGGTGTTCTGGTAATTTTTCATGAATTTTGGATGAGCAGAACTATTTTTCCTACTTTTAGGCCATTATAAATACAAAAATCGGGGAAAAATAGAAATGCATTATGAAAAATTCTGAAATTATTTTTCTGAGTCTCCCACCTCTGGTAAGAGCTGCGCAAGTTGTTAGATACAATTTTCACACTCTCTAAAGTGGTTTTACGATTTATTAGAACCAAACAAAAAGAAAATCAAAAGTCATACTAAACAGAAACATAAATCGATGAAACTTAATGAGAGGTCATTATTCACCATAGGGGTCATCCAAGAATTTATTCAGGATTTATAGACCTCTGGAAGTATTTTATGTGATTTATGCCCTTGTTTTCTTGTAACAATTTTAATAAATCAAGGAAATGATAAAAACTCTTGGGATTTTCCAGATGTTCATATTACCTTAATGGGAATCTGGAAAATTTTTTATTTTGAACAGAAAAGAACTTTTAGATATTTTTATAGACAAAATCATTTACATGCACTATTAACAATGTACTTTGATCATCAAGCTCTTTAGCTTGGTGTTCATCACATGCATCACGGTTTGAAGACCATGCATGGACATATGTTTGTCATAGTGATGTTTTTAAAGGAAATACTTGAATGCATAAGGTGTATGAGCCTTTAAAACTTGTAAAAATCCGAACTTTAGTGTTTGACATAGGTTTTGGTCCTTGGATTTCACCATTAAACAACATGCATGTTGTTCTTGGGTGAAACCCTACCACCATCATCATCAAACTCGACATTCATGAACATGTTCATGAATGTTCATAAAGAATGGTGTAGAAGGAAGAGAAGTACAAGAAAACCCTTTAAAACAAGAAGGAAAAGTAAGGGAGGGTGAAAGATTTTCGTGAATACCTTGAAGAATAGCCTTAGAAGAAGAAGATTTGAGTGTGGAGAGGTGTTCTTGACTGAATATTTTCGTGAGTTTAGAGAGAGAGGAGGAGAGTTTGAGAGTTGAAAGGGTGGAGTGTGAGAGAGAGTGAAGAGAGAAGTGGAAGAGTGGGGATTGTGTTTTAATGATTGAAGTTTTGGGAAGAGAGAGCATGTGGGAGAGGGGGTGCCGGATTTTTGAGTATATTAAAGGCCCTCTCTCTCCTAATTCAAATTAAATTATAAAAGATATTTTTCAGTTGGTTTTTCTATTTTTCTTTGTTTTATCCTCTTAAATAATCATTAATTGGAGAATAAATAATAAACAGTTAAAGTAAATTACCAAAATTTTTGTAAACTTCATTTACAGTGTAAATAATCTGGGAAAAATATCAAAAGTGGTTTTCATATAGTGTAATCCGATTTTGTGTATTTAAGTGCATTTAATCTTAGAAAATAGGAGAAAAATAGTATACAGAAGAGAAAAATCATCAAAAATTTTATGTAGCCTCCTAATGTACTAAAAGTTGTTCTGGTAAATTTTCATGAATTTTGGATGAGCAGAACTATTTTTTCTATTTTTAGGCCATTATAAATATAAAAATCGGGGAAAAATAGAAATGCATTATTAAAAATTCTGAAATTATTTTTCTGAGTCTCCCACCTCTGGTAAGAGCTGCGAAAATTGTTAGATACAATTTTTACACTCTCTAAAGTGGTTTTGCGATTTATTGGAACCAAACAAAAAGAAAATCAAAAGTCATACTAAACAGAAACATAAATCGATGAAACTTAATGAGAGGTCATTATTCACCATATGGGTCATCCACGAATTTATTCAGGATTTATAGACCTCTAGAAGTATTTTATGTGATTTATGCCCTTGTTTTCTTGTAACAATTTTAATAAATCAACAAAATGATAAAAACTCTTGGGATTTTCCAGATGTTCATATTACCTTAATGGGAATCTGGAAAAAAAAATTATTTTGAACAGAAAAGAACTTTTAGATATTTTATAGACAAAATCATTTACATGCACTATTAACAATGTACTTTGATCATCAAGCTCTTTAGCTTGGTGTTCATCACATGCATCACGGTTTGAAGACCATGCATGGACATATGTTTGTCGTAGTGATGTTTTTAAAGGAAATACTTGAATGCATAAGGTGTATGAGCCTTTAAAACTTGTAAAAATCCGAACTTTAGTGTTTGACATAGGTTTTGGTCCTTGGATTTCACCATTAAACAACATGCATGTTGTTCTTGGGTGCACCATCATCATCAAACTCGATGTTTAATGGTATGAGCTGTTAATGCGAGGCTGGAAAATTAATGTTTGGTTAACTTTTCCCAAACTCGATGTATGGTAGGAAAAGCATGTCCTATTGGTTGAGACCCAGAGGTACTATCAACCTCTCTCTCCTAATTCAAATAGAATTATATCAAAATTTTGATATAAGTTTCCATAGATAAAAATATATTGCTAAAATGAGTAAATAAGTTTGTGTAAACAAAGTTCGTTGTCATCATGAGAAATAAAGTATGTTGCCCAAAAGAGATGCAACGTTCATATCCTCATGGGAAATAAAGTTTGTTACTAAAATGTGTAATCAAGTTTCATTGCTACAAGGAGCAAACAAGTTTGTTACTATAAGAAGCAACCAAGTTTGTTGCTAAAACAAGTAAATAAGTATTTAGTAACAAAAGTTTGTTGTTATAATGATATACAAAGTTTATTGCTATAATAAGTAACGAGTTTGTATGTGTATGAGCAAACAATGAGTTCTCAACAAAGCCTATGACTGAAGCCCTATCAAGATCTATGCTTATCGTTCCATAGATTATATGGTATCATGCACTCCAGCAATCGGGCGAGTGAGGAGTTGTCAATTCCTAATAGCGCTATCCACAATGACCATTGGCTCAAAGAGTTAATGGTTACAGAAAAGTGTAAGGGAAGGGCCTTAAGACGATAAGTTCTCATGTTCCGTGTTACATAGACATACATAGAAAGATATAGCAATAAAATAGCAATCATGTTTGATACAAATCAATTTAAATACAACGAACAAATAATAGTTTTCCGGGACATGCTTTTCCACCCCAAAACATAAAAACTGAAAATAGGGGAGTGCATGAATACTCACAATATATAAAATATAGTAACCAAGTTTATACGAGTCAAATAAATACAACGAATATAAATAGTTTAGGACATGCTTTTCCACCCCAAAACATTTAAAAACCGAAAATAGGGGAGTGGTATCTACTACTAAGTCATAAAATTGGGTTAGATGGAGGCTGCTGACACTACTAGTGCTGCTAGACGAGTGGCAGGTCGTGCGATGACCGCATATTATGTGCTTGGAGGGCTATTACTGATTGTGGTGTTGATGTTTCTTGTTGGGATAGCGATTAGTATTTGGTTCTGATTTCAGTATTTTATTTTATTTTGTCATGAAACGAAAACCCATGTTGGGTGTCTTTTGGGGAAAAACATTTAAAACTTTATTTTGGGAATTGATGTATTGCTTTGGTTTTAAGACTATTTCAAATGGTGATGAGAAGTTTATTTTATGTTTGAAAACTTTTACTATGAGGTCAAACCCTAGAATTTTCTTAGTCAATGGTCGAATAAAAAGATTTTTCTTTTCTTTCCTTTCTAAAATCTATATGCCTAGTATTAATGCAAACCATTAATTTGACAACACTTACGGTTTTCAAAATAGTAGTGAACTAAATATTATACATTATTTTATGTATTTATACGTATTTCTTCTCTTGTGTCTTAGAACCATGTCAGGAAGGCCTAATTGCGGGCGCCCACAGAACGAAACACCCGATGTTGCTCAAATTGTAGCACAACAGCTCTTGGAAGCAATCCCAAACATTGTTACTCAAGTAACTGCGGGACTTAATGCTAACAAAGGAAGTAGTGGAGGAAACCGGGGAAACAATGAAAGAGAATGCAACTACAAGTCCTTTATGGCCTGTAAACCTAAGGAGTTCCACGGAAAGGAAGGTGCGGTCGGGTTGCTGAAATGGATTGACAGCATGGAGTCGGTCCTTCACATTAGCAAATGCCTCGAGCGCAACAAAGTTGAGTATGCAACTTGTCTACTCCAAGATAGGGCATTGACCTGGTGGAATACTCTAGTGCAAACCCGAGGTCGTGCAGCGGCGTATCAGCTAACTTGGGAAGACCTGAAGAAGCTACTGATAGAGGAGTCTTGTCCCAAGGATGAAATTCAGAAGCTTGAATCTGAGTTCTGGAACCATTCTATGGTTGGAACACAAATAGAGAAGTACTCAGTCCGATTTCATGAACTAGCAAAACTAGTACCTCACATGGTTACTCCTGAGGAGAAACGGATAGATCGTTACATCTGGGGTCTGGCACCAGAGATTCGGGGAATGGTTACTTCAGCAAACCCAAGTACCATTCAAAGTGCAATAAGTCTAGCAAATCGACTAACCAATGATGTGATAAGGATGGGAACATCGACAAAGGAAAACTCTAGTAGCAAGAGGAAGCCAGCAGATCAGGGAGAGAAGAAGTATGGAGGCAAGTCAGGGAGGAAGCAGAAAGTCTCAAGAAACTTTATGGTAAGATCCCAGGAGCAAGAACCAGTGAAAACTCAGGAACCGGAAGTCATGGAAGTGCAGGAGCGAAAGCAGTACTCAGGACCGCTTCCGAAGTGCAATAAGTGTAACTTCCATCACAAGGGAGCTTGCCCAGTGTGCCAAAACTGTAAACAAACAGGCCATTACTCGAAGTATTGTAAGCTGAATAAGGATGGAAAAAGGGCATGTTACGAGTGCGGGAGTGCTGATCATCTCCGTAGAGCATGTCCCAAACTGAACAAGGGGCCTGGTAACAATGGACAAGGCCAAGCCAGGCAAAACTTCCAAGGAAATCAAGGTGGGCGGCTAAGGGGTGTAGCCTTTGTGATTGGTGCAGAAGAAGCTCGTCAGAACCCTGAGGTGATAACAGGTACGTTTCTCCTGAACAACCATTTTGCATCAGTAATATTCGATGCGGGAGCAGAAAGGAGTTTTGTTTCTTTAGCATTTAGACTGTTAATTGACTTGAAATCGAGAAAGATGAGGAATACTTATGCTATTGAACTTTCTGATGGGTATGAAATTAGGGCTAATGAAATAATTCCTGGCTGTACTCTGAATTTAGCTGATAAACTCTTTAGCATTGACCTAATTCCTATAGAGCTAGGTAGTTTTGATGTAATAGTAGGAATGGATTGGTTATCCAAAAATAGAGCGGACATTGGTTGTTACGAGAAAGTCATCAGGGTACCTCTCCCTAATGGAGAAACCCTTATCATACATGGTGAGAAGCCAGGAAGAAGTTTAAACATCTATGCTTATCGTTCCATAGATTAATATGGTATCATGCACTCCAGCAATAGGGTGAGTGAGGAGTTGTCAATTCCTAATAGCGCTATCCATAATGACCATTGGCTCAAAGAGTTAATGGTTAGAGATAAGGGAAGGGCCTTAATACGATAAGTTCTCATGTTCCGTGTTGCATAGACATACATAGAGAGACATAGCAATAAAATAGCAATCATGTTTGATACAAATCAATTTAAATACAACATTCAAATAATAGTTTTTCGGGACATGCTTTTCCACCCCAAAACATAAAAAAACTGAAGATAGGGGAGTGCGTGAATACTCACAATATGCAAAATATAGCAACCAAGTTTATACGAGTCAAATAAATACAACGAATATAAATAGTTTAGGACATGCTTTTCCACCCCAAAACATTTAAAAACCGAAAATAGGGGATTGGTGAATACTCACAATATGCATTGAGATGATGCAAATGGTGCCTTGACTACGCTCCACACGTACCACTATCGATTCCTACAATAATGGTATTCGCTAGTGAGTCTCTAACCGAAATCTAACACTAGTATACTTACTACTACAATAGAATTATGCCAATAATGTGTTAAAATTTAATATTGATAAGTTATAAACATTTTTCTGTGAAAATTAAATTTCAATGAATCAATTGTTATATAACAATTTAAGCGTAATTTCTCACTATTAAAATGTTAATATTTAACATTTTAAGAGGCGTTCTAATGGTTAAATATTCAAAACCTAAATCAATTTAGTTCTAAAATTTCCCAAACTTTTCATTTCAGTTTTAATTGAAGTCAAATACCTCAAGATAAATTTTCTTGAATTTTTGATTTGTCTAACTATTTTTCACCATTTTAGTTTCTTGAATAACCATAAAATCATGAAAAATACTAAACAATTAATAAAAATTACCAAACTTCAGATTTTGGTTCTAAATGTATTAAAAGACTTCTAGATAAATTTTCATGGATTATGGATATGTATAACCATTTTTCATATATTTAATTCTCTAAATAGATACAAATTCATGAAAAATAGAAATCAGTTTCCAAAATTACCCAAACTTTTTGTATTACTGTTATTAAACATTATTAAGCTGGGAAAAATATAAAAATTGATTTCTAAACTGATTAACCAAATTTTATGAGTTTTGAGCATTTATTCTAATAAAAATTGAAATAAATAGGAAACAGTTTCCAAAATTGCCCAAAATTTGTGTAACACTTTTACTATACATGTAAAAGTGTGAGAGAGAGATATGGGAAGAGAGGGGTCCGAAATTTTGAGTATAATAACCATTTCTCATTCATTTTGTTTTATAAAATTTAAGTTATTTTATAAAATATCTAAATTTTATATAAAATGTGCACTAAAATCAAGTTTTTATTCATGATACCTTGATTTTTGACTTATAAATTAAGGATGAATGTTAATGACTTAAATTTTTATTTTCCTTGATTATATTTCCCTGAATTTAATTGTTTTAAGATAATATTATAAGTTTCATAACTATTTTTATAGAATTCTTGATGTTAAACTTTATAAAATTTAAGTTTTAGTGTTTTTAGGGTTTTTGAGAGTTTGTAAAAATTTGGATATCAATGTAAATAGAATATTTGAGACTTTAAATTATCTTATGGTATTATAACTCTTTTATAGTTATAAATA
Source organism: Lactuca virosa (assembly GCF_052849685.1). Taxonomy (NCBI): domain Eukaryota; kingdom Viridiplantae; phylum Streptophyta; class Magnoliopsida; order Asterales; family Asteraceae; genus Lactuca; species Lactuca virosa. The sequence continues at coordinate 330,864,763 of NC_136426.1, read as the reverse complement.
ATGTTTGTAATTTATATTTATCGGTTTATTGGCACATTTTAAGAAAACACAACCTATAACCAAAACTTATAAAAATTCTTTTTTACATCAAACATATTACTAATATAATTAGGTCGGGAATTGTATCGTTGGACCTCAATTAAACATAGCCTGATCACCCATGTTTAATTAAGGAAAGATTTATACAAAGCTTGAGCTAATTATAATGGGAATATGTTCAACAAAATTTTTGAGAAAACTTTATTTCAAAAATTCAAAAAGGTTAATTTTGGTGTGTGTAAGCATTGCATATTATAGGCATGCATTGTCATTTATTTCATAGCTCATTGAATCTATGTCTCAGTCCACTATGTCGACATCGTCATCTTCTCGCGCTACCCCCTCGGCTGATGAGTCCGGCTATGTCACCGTTATCCCTCGACGTGATCCCCCCGCCTCGGTGGAGGAAGACCCCTCGGAAGACACAGAAGATACAGGAAACTCGGTGGAGATCAACAACGACAACGCCCCGAGTCAGCAACGCGACGCATCGCCTGCATCGGTGTTGCCACAACCACCACTTTATGGGCTTCGTATTCGGAGGACGGCGAGGAAGAGTGTTCCTATTCCAGGAAGGATAGCAACCAGTACAGCAGGACTTGGCACGGCAGGACCCAGTAGGGTAGGACCCAGCAATACAGGACCGAGAGCACCCCCACCACAGCGAGTCATAGGGATACCTGTCAGGCAGCCAGGTATGACCCCGGAGGAGTCCCGGAGAATGCAGTCGATGGCAGCGGGCCTACGTCACAGTCTCGCTGTGATAGCTGGGCATCGGGAAGTTTTGGATGAAGTGTTGACAAGGATGGAAATCCTGTTTCAGCATTCGATGGAGGCTGCTGACACTGCTAGTGCTGCTAGACGAGTGGCAGGTCGTGCGATGACCGCATATTATGTGCTTGGAGGGCTATTACTGATTGTGGTGTTGATGTTTCTTGTTGGGATAGCGATTAGTATTTGTTTCTGATTTCAGTATTTTATTTTATTTTGTCATGAAACGAAAACCCATGTTGGGTGTCTTTTGGGGAAAAACATTTAAAACTTTATTTTGGGAATTGATGTATTGCTTTGGTTTTAAGACTATTTCAAATGGTGATGAGAAGTTTATTTTATGTTTGAAAACTTTTACTATGAGGTAAAACCCTAGAATTTTCTTAGTCAATGGTCGAATAAAAAGATTTTTCTTTTCTTTCCTTTCTAAAATCTATATGCCTAGCATTAATGCAAACCATTAATTTGACAACACTTACGGTTTTCAAAATAGTAGTGAACTAAATATTATACATTATTTTATGTATTTATACGTATTTCTTCTCTTGTGTCTTAGAACCATGTCAGGAAGGCCTAATTGCGGGCGCCCACAGAACGAAACACCCGATGTTGCTCAAATTGTAGCACAACAGCTCTTGGAAGCAATCCCAAACATTGTTACTCAAGTAACTGCGGGACTTAATGCTAACCAAGGAAGTAGTGGAGGAAACTGGGGAAATAATGAAAGAAATTGCAACTACAAGTCCTTTATGGCCTGTAAACCTAAGGAGTTCCACGGAAAGGAAGGTGCAGTCGGGTTGCTGAAATGGATTGACAGCATGGAGTCGGTCCTTCACATTAGCAAATGCCTCGAGCGCAACAAAGTTGAGTATGCAACTTGTCTACTCCAAGATAGGGCATTGACCTGGTGGAATACTCTAGTGCAAACCCGAGGTCGTGCAGCGGCATATCAGCTAACTTGGGAAGACCTGAAGAAGCTACTGATAGAGGAGTATTGTCCCAAGGATGAAATTCAGAAGCTTGAATCTGAGTTCTGGAACCATTCTATGGTTGGAACACAAATAGAGAAGTACTCAGTCCGATTTCATGAACTAGCAAAACTGGTACCTCACATGGTTACTCCTGAGGAGAAACGGATAGATCGTTACATCTGGGGTCTGGCACCAGAGATTTGGGGAATGGTTACTTCAGCAAACCCAACTACCATTCAAAGTGCAGTAAGTCTAGCAAATCGACTAACCAATGATGTGATAAAGATGGGAGCATCGACAAAGGAAAACTCTAGTAGCAAGAGGAAGCCAGCAGATCAGGGAGAGAAGAAGTATGGAGGCAAGTCAGGGAGGAAGCAGAAAGTCTCAAGAAACTTTATGGTAAGAGCCCAGGAGCAAGAACCAGTGAAAACTCAGGAACCGGAAGTCATGGAAGTGCAGGAGCGAAAGCAGTACTCAGGACCGCTTCCGAAGTGCAATAAGTGTAACTTCCATCACAAGGGAGCTTGCCCAGTGTGCCAAAACTGTAAACAAACAGGCCATTACTCGAAGTATTGTAAGCTGAATAAGGATGGAAAAAGGGCATGTTACGAGTGCGGGAGTGCTGATCATCTCCGTAGAGCATGTCCCAAACTGAACAAGGGGCCTGGTAACAATGGACAAGGCCAAGCCAGGCAAAACTTCCAAGGAAATCAAGGTGGGCGGCCAAGGGGTGTAACCTTTGTGATTGGTGCAGAAGAAGCTCGTCAGAACCCTGAGGTGATAACAGGTACGTTTCTCCTGAACAACCATTTTACATCAGTAATATTCGATGCGGGAGCAGAAAGGAGTTTTGTTTCTTTAGCATTTAGACCGTTAATTGACTTGAAATCGAGAAAGATGAGGAATACTTATGCTATTGAACTTTCTGATGGGTATGAAATTAGGGCTAATGAAATAATTCCTGGCTGTACTCTGAATTTAGCTGATAAACTCTTTAGCATTGACCTAATTCCTATAGAGCTAGGTAGTTTTGATGTAATAGTAGGAATGGATTGGTTATCCAAAAATAGGGCGGATATTGGTTGTTACGAGAAAGTCATCAGGGTACCTCTCCCTAATGGAGAAACCCTTATCATACATGGTGAGAAGCCAGGAAGAAGTTTAAACATTGTATCAAGCATGAAGATTCACAAGTACCTGAAGAAGAATTGTATTGCATTCATGGCCCACGTGTTAGAAAGAGAACCTGAAGCTAAGCAACTCAAGGAGATTCCAGTGGTTCAAAACTATCCCGAAGTGTTTCCGGAGGAATTACCCGGTCTACCCCCTCACAGGCAGGTCGAATTTCGGATCGACTTAATTCCCGGAGCGGCACCGGTAGCAAAAGCACCATATCGCCTCGCGCCATCCGAGATGCAAGAACTGTCCGGACAACTTCAAGAACTTCTAGACAAAGGGTTTATATGACCAAGTTCTTCACCTTGGGGAGCCCCCGTGTTATTCGTCAAAAAGAAAGACGGGTCATTCCGAATGTGTATTCATTACAGAGAATTGAACAACTTGACAATCAAGAATCGATATCCTCTTCCTCGAATTGATGACTTGTTCGATCAGTTGCAGGGCGCTTCATACTTCTCAAAGATCGACCTCCGATCAGGATATCATCAACTAAGAGTTCACGAAGGAGACATTCATAAAACAGCATTTAGAACCCATTATGGACATTATGAGTTCTTAGTCATGCCTTTTGGACTAACGAACGCGCCAGCTGTTTTCATGGATTTGATGAATAGGGTCTGTAGACCATACCTAGACAAGTTTGTAATTGTATTTATCGATGACATACTTGTTTACTAGCAAACCAGAGAAGATAATGAGAGACATCTGAAGCTAGTGTTGGAGCTATTGAAGGAGCAGAAATTGTATGCCAAGTTCACTAAGTGTGAATTCTGGATTCGAGAAGTACATTTCCTTGGTCATGTGGTCGGCGAAAGAGGAATTCATGTAGATCCAGCTAAGATCGAGGCAATCAAGAAGTGGGAAGCCCCCAAAACCCCGACAGAAATACGACAGTTCCTAGGATTAGCTGGGTACTACAGACGCTTCATTGAGAATTTCTCTAGGATTGCTCAACCATTAACATCTTTGACCCAAAAGGACAGAAAATTTCTCTAGGAAGAGAAACACGAAGAAGCGTTTCGAATCCTGAAAAACAAGTTGTGCAATGCACCAATTCTGGCCTTACCAGAGGGATCAGAGAACTTTGTAGTGTATTGTGATACGTCTCATCAAGGATTAGGATGTGTGTTAATGCAAAAAGATAAGGTCATTGCGTATGCTTCCAGACAACTCAAACCGCATGAGAAGAATTATACAACCCATGATCTAGAACTAGGAACAATAGTTTTCGCTCTAAAGATATGGAGGCATTATTTGTATGGAACCAAGTGCACCATTTATACCGATCACAAAAGCCTTCAGCATATCCTAGATCAGAAAATGTTAAACATGCGGCAGAGGAGATGGGTAGAGTTGTTTAGTGATTATGACTGTGAGATACGATATCACCCAGGGAAGGCTAACGTAGTAGCCGACGCTCTAAGTAGGAAAGAAAGAGTGAAACCTTCCCGTGTGAGAGCTTTGGGAATGGTAATTCAGACAAGCTTGAAATCTCAAATCATTGATGCCCAGGAGAAAGCGCTATTCAAGGAACATCTTCCAGGCGAAACCTTACATGGTTTGGAAGTGAGATTTGAAACCAAACCTGATGGAGTTCGTTATTTTAAGGACAGGGTCTGGATTCCGAGGGTTAACGATCTGAGAGACATGGTACTAGAGGAGTCTCATCGATCTAAATACTCAATCCACCTTGGAGCGGATAAAATGTACAAGGATCTTAAAGAGTACTATTGGTGGCCTGGAATGAAAAGGGATATTGCCTTATATGTTGGGAAGTGTTTAACTTGCTCAATAGTCAAAGTTGAACATCAAAAACCATTCGGCTTATTGCAACAACCTGAAATTCCCCAATGGAAATGGGAGCAGATATCCATGGATTTCGTTACCAAACATCCTAGAACTGCTAAAGGTCATGACTCAATTTGGGTCATAGTGGATCGACTGACGAAATCTGCTCACTTTCTCCCCCATTCGGGAAGACTTCAAGATGGAATAATTGGCCCAAATCTACATCGACAAAATTGTTTCTCTGCATGGTGTACCCCTATCCATCATTTCTGATAGAGATAGTCGTTTTACATCACGATTTTGGTGGATGTTACAGAAGGCACTAGGGACCAAGATAGATTTGAGCACAGCTTACCACCCTCAGACAGATGGGCAAACAGAGAGAACAATACAAACATTAGAAGACATGCTACGGGCGTGTGTCATTGAGTTCAAAGGAAATTGGGATACTCATTTGCACTGAAGCCCTATCAAGATCTATGCTTATCGTTCCATAGATGAATATGGTATCATGCACTCCAGCAATAGGGCGAGTGAGGAGTTGTCAATTCCTAATAGCGCTATCCATAATGACCATTGGCTCAAAGAGTTAATGGTTACAGATAAGGGAAGGGCCTTAATACGATAAGTTCTCATGTTCCGTGTTGCATAGACATACATAGAGAGACATAGCAATAAAATAGCAATCATGTTTGATACAAATCAATTTAAATACAACATTCAAAACCACTCCAGAGGTATATTTTTAGCAATATATTGCTAGGTAATCGGTCCTGTATTGCTGGGTCCTACCCCTCTCTTCCAAAGGAAAACCGGAGTACACCTGGGAGCGTGAGGACTTCATGAAGGAAAAGTATCCACAACTTTTCCCATGCGATGACAAACGATGACATAGAATGAATTTCGGGACGAAATTCTTTTTGAGTGGGGGATACTGTGACAACTGTCAATTCAGGTCATTCTCGGACTCATGCATCTTTTTATAAAAACCATACATGCACAACATGCCATGGCCTATTAGTATAAATTAGGTCAAAATCTTGCATGAACTAGGATCCAACTAAAATCTAGGACTAATATACTTGACTCTTACGATTCTAGTAAGTTGTTTAACTACAATAGGAAATGCCAATACCCGAATTAGAATAAAACTTCAAACTTTGTTACAATTGAAAAAGGGTATAAAACCCTAAAAATAAATTAAAATATTCTAATTTCATCCCAATATGATGGTGAATATCAAACAATGTTCCAAAAAAAACTCTAAAGAGCCCAAAAATCCAAATTTATAAACTTTAAAACTTAAAAACTCTATAAAATTTGCTATAAACTTCCTAATATCAAATTTTAATAATCAAATTATGGGATATAATCAAAGACATAAAAATTTAAATTATCAAACATTAATCATAATTTATTAGTTAAAAACAAAGATTTTTAAATAAATCAAGAATTACATAAAGAAGCATTTTTATAAAAATTAGAGTTTTATAAAAATTGAAGAGGGAAATTATTTAATTTGAATTAGGAGAGAGAGGGCCTTTAATATACTCAAAAAATCCGGCACCCCCTCTCCCCCATGCTCTCTCTTCCCAAAAACTTCAATCATTAAACTCATTCTTACACTTCAACTTCCCTCTTCATTCTCTCTCTCACACTCCACCCTTTCAACTCTCAAACTCTCCTCCTCTCTCTCTAAACTCACGAAAATATTCAGTCAAGAACACCTCTCCACACTCAAATCTTCATCTTCTAAGGCTATTCTTCAAGGTATTCACGAAAATCTTTCACCCTCCCTTACTTTTCCTTCTTGTTTTAAAGGGTTTTCTTGTACTTCTCTTCCTTCTACACCATTCTTTATGAACATTCATGAACATGTTCATGAATGTCGAGTTTGATGATGATGGTGGTAGGGTTTCACCCAAGAACAACATGCATGTTGTTTAATGGTGAAATCCAAGGACCAAAACCTATGTCAAACACTAAAGTTCGGATTTTTACAAGTTTTAAAGGCTCATACACCTTATGCATTCAAGTATTTCCTTTAAAAACATCACTATGACAAACATATGTCCATGCATGGTCTTCAAACCGTGATGCATGTGATGAACACCAAGCTAAAGAGCTTGATGATCAAAGTACATTGTTAATAGTGCATGTAAATGATTTTGTCTATAAAAATATCTAAAAGTTCTTTTCTGTTCAAAATAAAAAATTTTCCAGATTCCCATTAAGGTAATATGAACATCTGGAAAATCCCAAGAGTTTTTATCATTTCCTTGATTTATTAAAATTGTTACAAGAAAACAAGGGCATAAATCACATAAAATACTTCCAGAGGTCTATAAATCCTGAATAAATTCTTGGATGACCCCTATGGTGAATAATGACCTCTCATTAAGTTTCATCGATTTATGTTTCTGTTTAGTATGACTTTTGATTTTCTTTTTGTTTGGTTCTAATAAATCGTAAAACCACTTTAGAGAGTGTGAAAATTGTATCTAACAACTTGCGCAGCTCTTACCAGAGGTGGGAGACTCAGAAAAATAATTTCAGAATTTTTCATAATGCATTTCTATTTTTCCCCGATTTTTGTACTTATAATGGCCTAAAAGTAGGAAAAATAGTTCTGCTCATCCAAAATTCATGAAAAATTACCAGAACACCGTTTAGTACATTAGGAGGCTACATAAAAATTTTGATGATTTTTCTCTTCTGTATACTATTTTTCTCCTATTTTCTAAGATTAAATGCACTTAAATACACAAAATCGGATTACACTATATGAAAACCACTTTTGGTATTTTTCCCAGATTATTTACACTGTAAATGAAGTTTACAAAAATTTTGGTAATTTACTTTAACTGTTTATTATTTATTCTCCAATTAATGATTATTTAAGAGGATAAAACAAATAAAAATAGAAAGACCAACTGAAAAATATATTTTATATTTTTCGCAGCTTTTATATGTATAATAACAGTGATAAATTTTTTTTGGGTAATTTTGGAAACTGTTTTCTATTTATTTCAATTTTTATTAGAATAAATGCTCAAAAATAATAAAATTGGGTTAAACAGTTTAGAAATCTATTTTTATATTTTTCCTAGTTTAATAATGCTTAATAACAGTAATAGAAAAGGTTTGGGTAATTTGGGAAACTGTTTTCTATTTATTTCAATTTTTATTAGAATAAATGCACAAAAATCATAAAATTGGGTTAAACAGTTTAGAAATCCATTTTTATATTTTTCCCAGCTCAAGTATGTCTAATGGCAGTATTATAAAAAGTTTTGGAATTTTTATGCTTTTAATACTATTTTTCATGAATTTATGTTGTTATGAAGGCATAAAAATTTAGAAAAATAGTTAATCATATCAAAAATTCAAGGGAAATTTTCTGGAAGACCTCTACTATATTTAGAATGAAAATACAAGGTTTGACAATTTTTGGAAACTGTTTGATAATATTTTACATTTTTAGGAGTTTAAAACACCTTTAAATGTGTTGAAATACCCTAAATTAATATTACTAAATCTGGAAAATTAATATCCAAAATTGTCTTAATCACATGAGTTATAGAATTTCACCATTTCAGAAAAATTGTAACCAATTAATATAAAACCAATATTAGAACATAAATTTGGCATTTCTCTATATGTAGAGTTTAGTATATTAGCATTAGATTTCGACATGGAAACTCACTAGTGTGTGTTTGATGTCGTAGGATCCCGGTAGTAAGGCGTTGGTGTATTTCGAGGCACCACTTGTACCTACTCGAAACATTGTGAGTATTCACCACTCCCCTATTTTCGGTTTTTAAATGTTTTGGGGTGGAAAAGCATGTCCTAAACTATTTATATTCGTTGTATTTATTTGACTCGTATAAACTTGGTTACTATATTTTATATATAGTGAGTATTCACGCACTCCCCTATTTTCAATTTTTATGTTTTGGGGTGGAAAAGCATGTCCCGAAAAACTATTATTTGTTTGTTGTATTTAAATTGATTTGTATCAAACATGATTGCTATTTTATTGCTATATCTCTCTATGTATGTCTATGCAACACGGAACATGAGAACTTATCGTCTTAAGGCCCTTCCCTTACACTTTTCTCTAACCATTAACTCTTTGAGCCAATGGTCATTGTGGATAGCGCTATTAGGAATTGACAACTCCTCACTCGCCCTATTGCTGGAGTGCATGATACCATATTCATCTATGGAACGATAAACATAGATCTTGATAGGGCTTCAGTCATAGGTTTGGTTGACACTCATTGTTTGCTCATACACATACAAACTCGTTTCTCGTTATAGCAATAAACTTGTTATCAACCTCTCTCTCCTAATTCAAATAGAATTATATCAAAATTTTGATATAAGTTTCTATAGATAAAAATATATTGCTAAAATGAGTAAATAACCCTTGCTAAAAAATATATTGCTAAAAATATATTTTTAGCAAACCTATGGAGGAAATGTTTAACCGACGAAGCATTGATAGTACCTCTGGAGGAAATTAAGATCAATGATAAGCTAAACTTTGTTGAGGAACCGATAGAAATCCTTGACAGAGAGGTGAAACAACTTAAGCGGAGTAGGATTCCGATTGTGAAAGTTCGATGGAACTCAAAGCGCGGGCCGGAGTACACCTGGGAGCGTGACGACTTCATGAAGGAAAAGTATCCACAACTTTTCCCATACGATGACATAGAATGAATTTCGGGACGAAATTCTTTTTGAGTGGGGGATACTGTGACAACTGTCAAATTCAGGTCATTCTCGGACTCATGCATCTTTTTATAAAAACCATACATGCACAACATGCCATGGCCTATTAGTATAAATTAGGTCAAAATCTTGCATGAACGAGGATCCAACTAAAATCTAGGACTAATATACTTGACTCTTACGATTCTAGTAAGTTGTTTAGCTACTGTAGGAAATGTCGATATCCGAATTAGAATAAACTCCAAACATTTGTTACAATTGAAAAAGAGTATCAAAACCTTAAAAATAAATTAAAATTTTCTAATTTCATTTCATTATGATGGTAAATATCTAACAAAGTTCCAAAAGCCCTAAAGAGCCCAAAAATCCAAATTTATAAACTTTAAAACCTAAAAACTATATAAAATTTGTTATGAACCTCATTATATCAAATTTAAATAATTAAGTTATGGGATATAATGAAAGACATAAAAATTTAATTATCAAACATTAATCATAATTTATTAGTTAAAAACAAAGATTTTTAAATAAATCAAGAATTACATAAAGAAGCATTTTTATAAAAATTAGAGTTTTATAAAAATTGAAGAGGGAAATTATTTAATTTGAATTAGGAGAGAGAGGGCCTTTAATATACTCAAAAAATCCGGCACCCCCTCTCCCCCATGCTCTCTCTTCCCAAAAACTTCAATCATTAAACTCATTCTTACACTTCAACTTCCCTCTTCATTCTCTCTCTCACACTCCACCCTTTCAACTCTCAAACTCTCCTCCTCTCTCTCTAAACTCACGAAAATATTCAGTCAAGAACACCTCTCCACACTCAAATCTTCATCTTCTAAGGCTATTCTTCAAGGTATTCACGAAAATCTTTCACCCTCCCTTACTTTTCCTTCTTGTTTTAAAGGGTTTTCTTGTACTTCTCTTCCTTCTACACCATTCTTTATGAACATTCATGAACATGTTCATGAATGTCGAGTTTGATGATGATGGTGGTACGGTTTCACCCAAGAACAACATGCATGTTGTTTAATGGTGAAATCCAAGGACCAAAACCTATGTCAAACACTAAAGTTCGGATTTTTACAAGTTTTAAAGGCTCATACACCTTATGCATTCAAGTATTTCCTTTAAAAACATCACTATGACAAACATATGTCCATGCATGGTCTTCAAACCGTGATGCATGTGATGAACACCAAGCTAAAGAGCTTGATGATCAAAGTACATTGTTAATAGTGCATGTAAATGATTTTGTCTATAAAAATATCTAAAAGTTCTTTTCTGTTCAAAATAAAAAATTTTCCAGATTCCCATTAAGGTAATATGAACATCTGGAAAATCCCAAGAGTTTTTATCATTTCCTTGATTTATTAAAATTGTTACAAGAAAACAAGGGCATAAATCACATAAAATACTTCCAGAGGTCTATAAATCCTGAATAAATTCTTGGATGACCCCTATGGTGAATAATGACCTCTCATTAAGTTTCATCGATTTATGTTTCTGTTTAGTATGACTTTTGATTTTCTTTTTGTTTGGTTCTAATAAATCGTAAAACCACTTTAGAGAGTGTGAAAATTGTATCTAACAACTTGCGCAGCTCTTACCAGAGGTGGGAGACTCAGAAAAATAATTTCAGAATTTTTCATAATGCATTTCTATTTTTCCCCGATTTTTGTATTTATAATGGCCTAAAAGTAGGAAAAATAGTTCTGCTCATCCAAAATTCATGAAAAATTACCAGAACACCGTTTAGTACATTAGGAGGCTACATAAAAATTTTGATGATTTTTCTCTTCTGTATACTATTTTTCTCCTATTTTCTAAGATTAAATGCACTTAAATACACAAAATCGGATTACACTATATGAAAACCACTTTTGGTATTTTTCCCAGATTATTTACACTGTAAATGAAGTTTACAAAAATTTTGGTAATTTACTTTAACTGTTTATTATTTATTCTCCAATTAATGATTATTTAAGAGGATAAAACAAAGAAAAATAGAAAGACCAACTGAAAAATATATTTTATATTTTTCGCAGCTTTTATATGTATAATAACAGTGATAAAATTTTTTTGGGTAATTTTGGAAACTGTTTTCTATTTATTTCAATTTTTATTAGAATAAATGCTCAAAAATAATAAAATTGGGTTAAACAGTTTAGAAATCTATTTTTATATTTTTCCTAGTTTAATAATGCTTAATAACAGTAATAGAAAAGGTTTGGGTAATTTTGGAAACTGTTTTCTATTTATTTCAATTTTTATTAGAATAAATGCACAAAAATCATAAAATTGGGTTAAACAGTTTAGAAATCCATTTTTATATTTTTCCCAACTCAAGTATGTCTAATGGCAGTATTATAAAAAGTTTTGGAATTTTTATGCTTTTAATACTATTTTTCATGAATTTATGTTGTTATGAAGGCATAAAAATTTAGAAAAATAGTTAATCATATCAAAAATTCAAGGGAAATTCTCTGGAAGGCCTCTACTATATTTAGAATGAAAATACAAGGTTTGACAATTTTTGGAAACTGTTTGATAATATTTTACATTTTTAGGAGTTTAAAACACCTTTAAATGTGTTGAAATACCCTAAATTAATATTACTAAATCTGGAAAATTAATATCCAAAATTGTCTTAATCACATGAGTTATAGAATTTCACCATTTTCAGAAAAATTGTAACCAATTAATATAAAACCAATATTAGAACATAAATTTGGCATTTCTCTATATGTAGAGTTTAGTATATTAGCATTAGATTTCGACATGGAAACTCACTAGTGTGTGTTTGATGTCGTAGGATCCCGGTAGTAAGGCGTTTGTGTATTCCGAGGCACCACTTGTACCTACTCGAAACATTGTGAGTATTCACCACTCCCCTATTTTCGGTTTTTAAATGTTTTGGGGTGGAAAAGCATGTCCTAAACTATTTATATTCGTTGTATTTATTTGACTCGTATAAACTTGGTTACTATATTTTATATATAGTGAGTATTCACGCACTCCCCTATTTTCAATTTTTATGTTTTGGGGTGGAAAAGCATGTCCCGAAAAACTATTATTTGTTTGTTGTATTTAAATTGATTTGTATCAAACATGATTGCTATTTTATTGCTATATCTCTCTATGTATGTCTATGCAACACGGAACATGAGAACTTATCGTCTTGAGGCCCTTCCCTTACACTTTTCTCTAACCATTAACTCTTTGAGCCAATGGTCATTGTGGATAGCGCTATTAGGAATTGACAACTCCTCACTCGCCCTATTGCTGGAGTGCATGATACCATATTCATCTATGGAACGATAAACATAGATCTTGATAGGGCTTCAGTCATAGGTTTGGTTGACACTCATTGTTTGCTCATACACATACAAACTCGTTTCTCGTTATAGCAATAAACTTGTTATCAACCTCTCTCTCCTAATTCAAATAGAATTATATCAAAATTTTGATATAAGTTTCCATAGATAAAAATATATTGCTAAAATGAGTAAATAACCCTTGCTAAAAAATATATTGCTAAAAATATATTTTTAGCAAACCTATGGAGGAAATGTTTAACCGACGAAGCATTGATAGTACCTCTGGAGGAAATTAAGATCAATGATAAGCTAAACTTTGTTGAGGAACCGATAGAAATCCTTGACAGAGAGGTGAAACAACTTAAGCGGAGTAGGATTCCGATTGTGAAAGTTCGATGGAACTCAAAGCGCGGGCCGGAGTACACCTGGGAGCGTGACGACTTCATGAAGGAAAAGTATCCACAACTTTTCCCATACGATGACATAGAATGAATTTCGGGACGAAATTCTTTTTGAGTGGGGGATACTGTGACAACTGTCAAATTCAGGTCATTCTCGGACTCATGCATCTTTTTATAAAAACCATACATGCACAACATGCCATGGCCTATTAGTATAAATTAGGTCAAAATCTTGCATGAACGAGGATCCAACTAAAATCTAGGACTAATATACTTGACTCTTACGATTCTAGTAAGTTGTTTAGCTACTGTAGGAAATGCCGATATCCGAATTAGAATAAACTCCAAACATTTGTTACAATTGAAAAAGAGTATCAAAACCTTAAAAATAAATTAAAATTTTCTAATTTCATTTCATTATGATGGTAAATATCTAACAAAGTTCCAAAAGCCCTAAAGAGCCCAAAAATCCAAATTTATAAACTTTAAAACCTAAAAACTATATAAAATTTGTTATGAACCTCATTATATCAAATTTAAATAATTAAGTTATGGGATATAATGAAAGACATAAAAATTTAATTATCAAACATTAATCATAATTTATTAGTTAAAAACAAAGATTTTTAAATAAATCAAGAATTACATAAAGAAGCATTTTTATAAAAATTAGAGTTTTATAAAAAATGAAGAGGGAAATTATTTAATTTGAATTAGGAGAGAGAGGGCCTTTAATATACTCAAAAAATCCGGCACCCCCTCTCCCCTATGCTCTCTCTTCCCAAAAACTTCAATCATTAAACTCATTCTTACACTTCAACTTCCCTCTTCATTCTCTCTCTCACACTCCACCCTTTCAACTCTCAAACTCTCCTCCTCTCTCTCTAAACTCACGAAAATATTCAGTCAAGAACACCTCTCCACACTCAAATCTTCATCTTCTAAGGCTATTCTTCAAGGTATTCACGAAAATCTTTCACCCTCCCTTACTTTTCCTTCTTGTTTTAAAGGGTTTTCTTGTACTTCTCTTCCTTCTACACCATTCTTTATGAACATTCATGAACATGTTCATGAATGTCGAGTTTGATGATGATGGTGGTAGGGTTTCACCCAAGAACAACATGCATGTTGTTTAATGGTGAAATCCAAGGACCAAAACCTATGTCAAACACTAAAGTTCGGATTTTTACAAGTTTTAAAGGCTCATACACCTTATGCATTCAAGTATTTCCTTTAAAAACATCACTATGACAAACATATGACCATGCATGGTCTTCAAACCGTGATGCATGTGATGAACACCAAGCTAAAGAGCTTGATGATCAAAGTACATTGTTAATAGTGCATGTAAATGATTTTGTCTATAAAAATATCTAAAAGTTCTTTTCTGTTCAAAATAAAAAATTTTCCAGATTCCCATTAAGGTAATATGAACATCTGGAAAATCCCAAGAGTTTTTATCATTTCCTTGATTTATTAAAATTGTTACAAGAAAACAAGGGCATAAATCACATAAAATACTTCCAGAGGTCTATAAATCCTGAATAAATTCGTGGATGACCCCTATGGTGAATAATGACCTCTCATTAAGTTTGATCGATTTATGTTTCTGTTTAGTATGACTTTTGATTTTCTTTTTGTTTGGTTCCAATAAATCGCAAAACCACTTTAGAGAGTGAAAATTGTATCTAACAATTTTCGCAGCTCTTACCAGAGGTGGGAGACTCAGAAAACTAATTTCAGAATTTTTCATCATGCCTGTCTATTTTTCCCCAATTTTTGTAATTATAATGGCCTAAAAATAGAAAAAATAGTTCTGATCATCCAAAATTCATGAAAATTTACCAGAACGTCTTGTTGTACATTAGGAGGCTACATACGAACTTTGATGATTTTTCTCTTCTGTATACTATTTTTCTCCTATTTTCTAAGGTTACATACACTTAAATACACTTAAATACCCAAAACCGGATTATACAATATGAAAACCACCTTTGGTATTTTTCCCAGATTACTTACACTGTAAATGATGTTACAAAAGTTTTTGGTATTTACTTTAACTGTTTATTATTTATTCTCCAATTAATGATTATTTAAGAGGATAAAACAAAGAAAAATAGAAAGACCAACTGAAAAATATCTTTTATATTTTTCGCAGCTTTTATATGTAAAATAACAGTGATAAAATTTTTTTGGGTAATTTTGGAAACTGTTTTCTATTTATTTCAATTTTTATTAGAATAAATGCTCAAAAATCATAAAATTGGGTTAAACAGTTTAGAAATCTATTTTTATATTTTTCCTAGTTTAATAATGCTTAATAACAGTAATAGAAAAAGTTTGATTAATTTTGGAAACTGTTTTCTATTTATTTCAATTTTTATTAGAATAAATGCACAAAAATCATAAAATTGGGTTAAACAGTTTAGAAATCCATTTTTATATTTTTCCCAGCTCAAGAATGTCTAATGGCAGTATTATAAAAAGTTTGGGAATTTTTATGCTTTTAATACTATTTTTCATGAATTTATGTTGTTATGAAGGCTTAAAAATTTAGAAAAATAGTTAATCATATCAAAAATTCAAGGGAAATTTTCTGGAAGACCTCTACTGTATTTAGAATGAAAATACAAGGTTTGACAATTTTTGGAAACTGTTTGATAATATTTTACATTTTTAGGAGTTTAAAACACCTTTAAATGTGTTGAAATACCCTAAATTAATATTACTAAATCTGGAAAATTAATATCCAAAATTGTCTTAATCACATGAGTTATAGAATTTCACCATTTTCAGAAAAATTGTAACCAATTAATATAAAACCAATATTAGAACATAAATTTGGCATTTCTCTATATGTAGAGTTTAGTATATTACCATTAGATTTCGACATGGAAACTCACTAGTATGTGTTTGATGTCGTAGGATCCCGGTAGTAAGGCGTTGGTGTATTCCGAGGCACCACTTGTACCTACTCGAAACATTGTGAGTATTCACCACTCCCCTATTTTCGGTTTTTAAATGTTTTGGGGTGGAAAAGCATGTCCTAAACTATTTATATTCGTTGTATTTATTTGACTCGTATAAACTTGGTTACTATATTTTATATATAGTGAGTATTCACGCACTCCCCTATTTTCAGTTTTTATGTTTTGGGGTGGAAAAGCATGTCCCGGAAAACTATTATTTGTTCGTTGTATTTAAATTGATTTGTATCAAACATGATTGCTATTTTATTGCTATATCTCTCTACGTATGTCTATGCAACACGGAACATGAGAACTTATCGTCTTAAGGCCCTTCCCTTACACTTTTCTCAAACCATTAACTCTTTGAGCCAATGGTCATTGTGGATAACATTATTAGGAATTGACAACTCGTCACTCGCCCTATTGCTGGAGTGCATGATACCATATTCATCTATGGAACGATAAGCATAGATCTTGATAGGGCTTCAGTCATAGGTTTGGTTGAGACTCATTGTTTGCTCATACACATACAAACTCGTTTCTCGTTATAGCAATAAACTTGTTATCAATCATAGCAATCAACTTTGTTTCTCATTAAAGCAATGTACTTGTATTTATGAAAAGCCTTATTCCAAATCTTGATTTTATAAACTTGTAAACTCACCAACTATCACACCCCGCTAAAGCGGAAACACGAGGCGTGGCAGTATAAAGGGTTTCATAGCAAAAGTTAAAAGACAACACCAACCATAGTATTAAAAATCATTACAATTTTACAATGGGTTTGAACAACTTTTAAAAGAAATTACAATGTAAATTGAAATACAACACATGCGAATGCTCCTAAAAGTGAAGTGTCCCTAAGTGCCACTTACTCGATGATTCCTGAAAAAGCATGTAAAACGAGCGTCAACTATAAAAATAGTTGGTGAGTACTCACAGATTAAAAATAATATAAGTTTCATGAATCAAAATCAAAGTTTTGATAGAGTTTTACATAAATAAAAATATATTGCAAAAATGAGTAAATAAGTTTGTATAAACAAAGTTTGTTGCCATCGTGAGAAATAAAGTTACGTTGCCCAAATGAGATACAACGTTCATATCCTCATGGAAATAAAGTTTGTTGCTAAAAACGAGTAAACAAGTTTCATTGCTATAATGAGCAATCAATTTCGTTGCTAAAACATGTATATAAGTTTTCAGTAATAAAAGTTCGTTGTTGTAATGAGAAACAAAGTTCATTGCTATAATGAGATACAAAGTTGATTGCTATAACTGATAAACGAGTTTATTGCCATAATAAATAACAAGTTTATTGCTATAATGAGTAACAAGTTTGTATGTGTATGAGCAAACAATGAGTTCTCAACCAAACCTATGACTGAAGCCCTATCAAGATCTATGCTTATCGTTCCATAGATGAATATGGTATCATGCACTCCAGCAATAGGGCGAGTGAGGAGTTGTCAATTCCTAATAGCGCTATTCATAATGACCATTGGCTCAAAGAGTTAATGGTTGGAGTAAAGTATAAGGGAAGGGACTTAAGACGATAAGGCCTCATGTTTCAAGATGCATAAACATACATAGCATAATATAGCACAATTTAGCAATCAAGTTTGATACATTTCACTTTTAAATACAATGAATAATAAATAGCTTTTCGGACATGCTTTTCCACCCCAAAACATAAAAACCAAAAATAGGGGAGTGCGTGAATACTCACAATATGCAAAATATAGCATAGGGGTCATCCACGAATTTACCTAGATTTTATAGACCTCAGAAAGTATTTTATATGATTTATTGCCCTATTTTATTTCAATAATTATAATAATTCAAGATAAATGAATTATTTTTTGGAAATTTGTAGAACATCTCATTTTGTTGGTAGAAATCTGGGAAAATCGGATTTGGTCAGAAAAGGAGTTTTAGATATTTATTTGGAAATAAATCCTTCATGAACATATTTGAAAGCTTTTAACAACATACTTTGATGATCTAGCATCTAAGGTTGAAGATCATCACATGCATGTTTGTTTGAAGACCATTCATGAGTTTGAAATGTTCAAAAATCGTTTTTTTAAAGAAAACTTAGAGTGCATGTGGTGATTTTCCACCAAAACTTGTAGAAAAGTGCATTTTCATGATCTTGACTTAGGTTTAGGTCCTTGGATTTCATCATTTACAACATGCATGTTGTTTTTGGGTGAAATCCTACCACCATCATCATCAAAACTGAAGTGAATGAACATGAACACATATTTTCTAATAGAAAGGTGTAGAAGAAGAAGGAAATGCAAGAAAAATCTTAAAAACTTGAAGGAAAATGAAAGGAAATCGTGTTTTACCTTAATGAACACCACTACATGATGAAGATTTTGTGTTTGAGGTGTGTTCTTGGACTTGTTTTCTGGACAATTTCGTGGTTGAGGGGGAGAGGAAGAGAGAGTAGAGAGAAAATGAAGTGAGGGAGTGTGAGAGAGAAAGAGATGGAGTGGGTGTGTTGGGAAAGTGATTGAGTGTGTTGGGAAGAGGAGAGAGAGAGAGGGAAAGAGAAATCCGACTTTTGAGGTTATAATATCCCTCTCCCTTTCATGCATCTTTTATAAATAATTGATACTTTAACATACCCAAATAAGATGCAACATTCATATTCTCATGGAAGATAAAGTTCGTTACTCAAACGAGTAAACAAGTTTCATTGCTAAAATGAGAAACGAAGTTGATTGCTATAATTGATAAACGAGTTTATTGCCATAATGAATAACAAGTTTGTATGTGTATGAGCAAACACTGAGTCTCAACCAAACCTATGACTGAAGCCCTATCAAGATCTATGCTCATCGTTCCATAGATGAATATGGTATCATGCACTCCAGCAATAGGGCGAGTGAGGAGTTGTCAATTCCTAATAGCTCTATCCATAATGACCATTGGCTCAAAGAGTTAATGGTTAGAGATAAGGGAAGGGCCTTAGTACGATAACTTCTCATGTTCCGTGTTGCATAGACATACATAGAGAGACATAGCAATAAAATAGCAATCATGTTTGATACAAATCAATTTAAATACAACATTCAAATAATAGTTTTTCGGGACATGCCTTTCCACCCCAAAACATAAAATCTGAAAATAGGGGAGTGCGTGAATACTCACTATATATAAAATATAGTAACCAAGTTTATACGAGTCAAATAAATACAACGAATATAAATAGTTTAGGACAAATGCTTTTCCACCCCAAAACATTTAAAAACCAAAAATAGGGGAGTGGTGAATACTCACAATGCATTGAGATGATGCAAATGGTGCCTTGAACTACGCTCCACTCGTACCACTATCATTTCCTACAATAATGGTATTCGCTAGTGAGTCTCTAATCGAAATCTAACACTAGTATACTTACTAGTAGAATAGAATTATGCCAATAGTGTGTCAAAATTTAATATTGACAAGTTACAAACATTTTTCTATGAAAAATTAATTTCAATGAATCAATTGTTATATAACAATTTAAGTGGAAATTTCTCATTATTGAAATGCTAATATTTAACATTTTAAGAGGTGTTCCAATGATTAAATATTCAAAACTAAATTAATTTAGTTCTAAAATTTCCCAAAGTTTTCATTTTAGTTTTAATTGAAGTCAAAGACCTCAAGATAAATTTTCTTGAATTTTTTATTTGTCTGACTATTTTTCACGATTTTAGTTTCTTGAATAACCATAAAATCATGAAAAATACTAAACAGTTAATAAAAACTACCAAACTTCAGATTTTGGTTCTAAATGTGTAAAAAGACTTCTAGATAAATTTTCATGGATTATGGATATGTATAACCATTTTTCATATATTTAATTCTCTAAATAGATACAAATTCATGAAAAATAGAAATCAGTTTCCAAAATTACCCAAACTTTTTGTATTACTGTTATTAAATATTATTAAGCTGGAAAAAATATAAAATTTGATTTCTAAACTGTTTAACCAAATTTTATGATTTTTGAGCATTTATTCTAATAAAAATTGAAATAAATAGGAAACATTTTCCAAAATTGCCCAAAATTTTTGTAACACATTTATTATACATGTAGAAGCTGTGAAAAATATAAAAGATATTTTTCAGTTAGTGTTGCTATTTTTTCTTGTTTAATCCTCTTAAATAATCATTAATTGAATAATAATTATTAAACAGTTAAAGTAAATTACCAAAAATTTTGTACACTTCATTCACAGAATAAATAATCTGCGAAAAATACCAAATGTGGTTTTTATATACTGAAATCCGATTTTGTGTATTTAAGTGTATTTAATTTTAGAAAACAGGAGAAAAATAGTATACAGAAGAGAAAAATCATCAAAAATTTTATGTAGCATCCTAATGTACTACAAGGTGTTCTGGTAAATTTTTATGAATTTTGGATAAGCATAACTATTTTTCCTGTTTTAGTCCATAATATACACAAAAATCGGGGAAAAATAGGAATACATTATGAAAAATTCTGAAAATATTTTTCTAAGTCTTCCGCAGAGAGTATAAGCTGCGAAAATTATTATATAACCTTTTCAAATTATCTAAAGCGGTTTTATGATTTATTGGGGCTAAACAAAATTCAAAACCATATTAAACAATAGCAAAAACCGATGAAATTTAATGTGGGATCATTATGTAGCATAGGGGTCATCCACGAATTTACCTAGAATTTATAGACCTCAGAAAGTATTTTATATGATTTATTGCCCTATTTTATTTCAATAATTATAATAATTCAAGATAAATGAATTATTTTCTGGAAATTTGTAGAACATCTCATTTTGTTGGTAGAAATCTGGGAAAAATCGGATTTGGTCAGAAAAGGAGTTTTAGATATTTATTTGGAAATAAATCCTTCATGAACATATTTGAAAGCTTTTAACAACATACTTTGATGATCTAGCATCTAAGCTTGAAGATCATCACATGCATGTTTGTTTGAAGACCATTCATGAGTTTGAAATGTTCAAAAATTGTTTTTGAAAGAAAACTTAGAGTGCATGTGGTGATTTTACACCAAAACTTGTAGAAAAGTGCATTTTCATGATCTTGACTTAGGTTTAGGTCCTTGGATTTCACCATTTACAACATGCATGTTGTTTTTGGATGAAATCCTACCACCATCATCATCAAAACCGTGAGTAGGTGCAAGTGTTCATGATTTTACAATAGAATGGAGTAGAAGAAAAAGAAAGTGTGTGAAAAATAACAAAACTTTGAAGGAAAATGAAGGGAAATCGATTTTACCTTCAAGAACACTACAATATGATGAAGATTTCGAGTTTGAGGAGTGTTATTGGGTTTGTTTTCTGGAAATTTTCGTGAGTGTAGAGAGATGAAGAGAGAAATGGATTGGTGGTGATGAAGAGTGTGAGAGAGAATGAAAGGTAGAGTGAGAGAGAAGATAGAGTGTGAGAGAGAAGAAGTCATTTAGTATGTTGGAAAGATGAATTTTGAAGGAGGAGAGAGGATGTCCGATTTTAGGGGAATAAGATAGGGTTTCCCCCTCTTCCATTTTTGTAAAATTCAAATATTTTATAAAAATATCAAACCTTTCATAAAATGTGCACCTTAACTTAGTTTTTATGCATAAAAGTGTTGATTTTTGATTTATAAATTAAGGGTAAATGTTAATGAGTTAAATTTTATTTTCCTTAAATGCATTTTCATAATTTTGATTATTATAAGATAATATTAGAAGCTTCATAATTATTTTTATAGAATTTTTAAGGTTAAAGTTTATAAATGTGAGTTTTTAAGGCATTTAGGGTTTTTGAGAGTAAGTAAGTCTTTGGATATCAAAATTAATTAAATATTTGAGACTTGAAATTATCTTATGGTATTATAACTCTTTTATAGTTATAAATAATGTTTGTAATTTATTTTTATCGGTTTATTGGCATTCTATGTAGTGATTCCGAGATTCAAGCGAAATTGAGGAATCAAGTATACTAGTCCTAGTCTTCAACTTTGACTTAAGTTTCTATGAGACTTTGACCTAACTTCTACTTCTAGGTCAAGTGCATGATGTGTGTATATGATTCATGAAATGTTGTTCGAGTCAAAGAGTGACCCAAATATGGATAGTCACTACAGCTCAGTAGATGTAGAATTCACATATCAATGTGAAATCTAAGTACACTATCCATTGATTCTAATTGTTTCCAAGTTTCTAGTAGGTTATAACTTAGCTTCTAGTTACTAAGTCTAGTATGTGTAGTGCCTATATATGCAACTAAGTCTAGTCAAATCTAGAACTGACTCGAATTTTGACGGTTGTCACAGTCTCCCCCAGTTGAAAGAATTTCGTCCCGAAATTCAATTCGTGACGTATTCTATTAGAACTCAGCCGAATACTATTGTATAGTTGGAGAGGTGGTGACTTGAAGAGCTCTTTGATTATTTTGGGTTAATTCCTCAAGGGAAAAGCCCAATTCTTTTTGCTATCAACAATTTAGTGTTTCCTTAATTCGAGTTCTACAGCCTAGATTGCGAGAAATTAGGATCATGGAAATCATGATCCGACCATGGCGACCTAGTTGAAAAGATTATCTAGTTAGATATTATCTGAATTAAGAGAGCGGTATAAGTTTCGATGATGCACCAACTGCACTGAGCGTTAAATCCGCATTGATCTTTAAGTTGCATTCTAAATTAGCACTACGTGTAACTTCGCCGCTTAAAAAAAGAAGAGATTAGGAACAATTTGTTCACTTCCGGGTTGGCTACTACATCTGGAAAATATATATTCCGAAATAAGAAGAGGTAGCACGAATGGAAATAAATGATCAAGGGTAAGTTCGTAAAGATACGTACTAAGGGTAGGCAACGAAGTTTTGGTACCTCTCGAATGTAAAGGCTTTTTAAGTGTCGTCTACAAAATAAGTTACGAAATGATTGAGGATCTCCGAGGCTATAATTACTACTACGGTTACTCTTACAATAATAGAACTATATTCGAAAAATATATATAATTAGAGAGTCATTGTCTCTAATGAAGGCGGTGAAAGTTTACCATATTTTAAATCACATTGTGTAGATAGCATTTTAAGTGTTTAGAAGTGATAGAAATCTCACTGTTATCAAAATGTGTGTTTAGAAAGGATAACTAATCTCATTATTATCAAAATGTGTAATAATTCCAAGATAATGAAGATATATGTGTGGCGATCAAACGAAGTAGTAAAAAAAAGATAATTTAAAGTTAAATGTTTAAGTCGTCATTAAGGGAATTTTTTTTATAGAAATTTTGATATTATGCTTTTTGTAAAAATTGACTAATTGTCTAAGTCAGGACAAATACAAGTTTAAGAGGAGTCGGAATACTTATGAAAAAAAAAGTTTAAGAGTTAGGAACTCATTGAAAATTGCAAAGTAGAATACTATTTTAAGAAAGATGTAAAAAAAATGTCAATCTTTGGAAATAGTGCATTCATAGTTTAGTGTTTCTACAAAAACAATCATTTAGAGAATAGATAATCGTAAAATTCAAAACTTTTGATGTATTTAAAGAAAAGAAGAAACATAAGGATACCTATCCTCCACATATATTTTTCGGATATAGAAAAATTATAAGCATAAAGGTATTCATCTTGTGTATTACTTATAACGAAAAATACAATGAAACTTGAATTTTAAATCAAGTTTCCAAATTTAGAACGAAAGAGCAAATGTAAATAAGGATTACTTGTTTATTGTAGATTTCAAAATAAAAACAAGATGTATATGGAAAAAGGCATAATTGAATATATCAAAGTTGACTAAATCCAAATTATGACTCACAACTATACACGTATTAATCGCTCAAAACGAAAGGGTAGACTTCTAGTCTATATGTGTACGAACATGGTACCAAGAGAAGCAAAATAGATAGAAACAAAGTTAGACGATGTATTATGTTACTATTATGGCCGTGCGAGATCTAAAATCAGAAGGAGATCGAGAAATCAACTGTCGGGGAAAGAAAAAGAAGGTGGCAGCGATGATTGCTATTGTTAAAATTTTAAGATCAATAATTATATGTAGATTTAAAACTTAGGTTGAGATATATTTCAAACTTAAATATTTGATGTATATTGATGGTTACATAGAAATGATGAGGTTTTAAAGTGTTTGCTAAAAATTCATGATTTATCTATTAAGTTAAACTCCATTTGTGAAAAAGAAGAAACACTAAAACTTGTAATTGAAAATCTGACAGTTTTGACCTTTTTGACTGGGGTCCAACAATGGTTAAAACGGATAAGGTAAAGACTTAACATATTTAGATGAATAATTGTGCAATGTCAAAAGTACGTCGCTGGAAGTTTAAAAGTGAACACTAAGTTTTGCAATGTTGTAAGTTTTATAAACACGGATTATAAAACTAATTTGAAATAAAATAAACAAATGATGTGTGTTGGAAATTTAGGAATTAGATATATCTTAGAAACATGTGTGAAGTAGAAAGTTGTGAAAATATCATGTTGGGATTCAAGAAAACACATTTAAGTAAGGTACAATGCCTAAATCAGAAAGTGGTCAAAAGAGTCAAAACAAAAGTGGTTTGAAAGATCCGATGAAGCTTTTACTCGTAATATGAACTTCAATGTCATATGTCTATGTTTTATAGCATAGAATTTAAACACTTTTATAAAAGAAAACGTTTCTAAGTTTTTCGAAAACGTGCCAAAATGGTAATCAAGGTTTAAAATGGTTTCTATTCCCTTTAAAAGCACATCTATCCATTGAAATGGATTTGAAATGAAATTGAAATAACAAGGTAAAAACTAATATTGGTTAAGTTGAGTTTTGAAGAAAAACGTTAAGTTAAAGCAAGTTGTCAAAAGAGTTTTAGCGAGAATATGACTTAAATTGTTAGGAAATGTCTACTAAGTTGAATGAAGTGGATATAAAATATTTTATCGATGATAAATAAAACCGATGAAGCGAAATAATTTTTCGATGGAAGATTAAGAAATAAGGAATAAGTATGTTAGTGTAGCTGATCGTACCTAAATACTAAGGCGAGTCTAAGGCGAGTGCCGGTGTCTTTTCCCCCAAGATAAAGGACAAGAAAAATTGTTTGAAAAACGTTTTATGGTCTCAATACAGTTTACGACCTTTTATAGAGGTCAAAGGGACATCCTATGTTAAGTTTTAGGCTCAAGGTGGAAACAACGTAGAGCTAAATCGTAGCGTAGTAATAAGGTCTCACGTATGGGTTAAACTTTCGTGTCTCCTTGTGAGTCGAATCCGGAATGCCCACCAATGGTATACAAGTGATTACTTAGTGGCGACTCATCTACCTCCTTATGCGATGCTCCAATTATCATTCGTGTCGATATCGAAACACTTTTTCATTGTTGTAACTCTAGTACGAAGACGATGAAGAGGTATTGAGGAATAAATGGTATAGGTTTCGACTTATGATTATTACTAGTGTATATCTAGCTACTAACCTTACATCTAAAGTCAATAGCTACTGAGGAATACCCATTCGTAGTACTATGTGCATTGCTCCTAGAGTGGCTAGTGATATAACCTAAGTGGTTAACCTAGCACTTGATAAGGGACATGAACATTTCTAAATAAAGGCATTTTTATAAAAGTGCACTTAGTTTCTAAGTGTATCTAGATGAATGCCTATAATATGCAATGCCCGTACACACACAGAAAAATTTAGTTTTTCAAAAGTTTAAGTTGAAAATTGTTTTGAACATAATTCTACAATAACCGTTTCCAGCCTCACATTAACTTTCCTTAATTAAGCATAGTTGGCCAGGCTATACTTAATTAAGACTCTCCCCTATTTTCGGTTTTTAAATGTTTTGGGGTGGAAAAGCATGTCCTAAACTGTTTATGCTCATTGTATTTATTTGACTCGTATAAACTTGGTTGCTATATTTTGCATATTGTGAGTATTCACGCACTCCCCTATTTTCGGTTTTTATGTTTTGGGGTGGAAAAGCATGTCCTAAACTATTTATGTTCGTTATATTTAGTTGACTCGTATAAACTTGATTACTATATTTTGCATATTGTAAGTATTCACGCACTCCCCTATTTTCAGTTTTTATGTTTTGGGGTGGAAAAGCATGTCCCGAAAAACTATTATTTGTTCGTTGTATTTAAATTGATTTGTATCAAACATGATTGCTATTTTATTGCTATATCTCTCTATGTATGTCTATGCAACACGGAACATGAGAACTTATCGTATTAAGGCCCTTCCCTTATCTCTAACCATTAACTCTTTGAGCCAATGGTCATTATGGATAGCGCTATTAGGAATTGACAACTCCTCACTCGCCCGATTGCTGGAGTGCATGATACCATATTAATCTATGGAACGATAAGCATAGATCTTGATAGGGCTTCAGTCATAGGCTTGGTTGAGAACTCATTGTTTGCTCACACACACACAAACTCGTTACTTATTATAGCAATAAACTTGTTTATTAATTATAGCAATGAACTTTGTTTCTCATTACAACAACGAACTTTTATTACTGAAAACTTATATACATGTTTTAGCAATGAAATTGTTTGCTCCTTGTAGCAACAAAATTGATTGCTCATTTTAGAAATGAAACTTTTTTACTCGTTTGAGTAACGAACTTTATCTTCCATGAGAATATGAATGTTGCATCTTATTCGGGCAACATACTTTATCTCTCATGATGACAAAGAACTTTGTTTTTACAAACTTATTTACTCTTTTTGTTAAAAAAATAAGTTTAATTAGGTCGGGAATTCTATTTGAATTTTTATCGATGGAAACTTATTTAAAAGACATTCATGGATGTATCTTAATTAAGGAAAATTAATGCGAGGCTGGAAACGGTTATAGTAGAATTATGTTCAAAACAATTTTCAACTTAAACTTTTGAAAAACAAATATTTTCGGTGTGCGTACGGGCATTGCATATTATAGGCATTCATCTAGATACACTTAGAAACTAAGTGCACTTCTATAACAACGCCTTTATTTAGAAATACTCTTATCCCTTATCAAGTGATAGGTTAACCACTTAGGCTGTATCACTAGCCACTCTAGGAGCAATGCACTTAGTACTGATAATGGGTATTCCTCGGTAGCTATTGACTTTAGATGTAAGGTTAGTAGCTAGATATACACTAGTAATAATCTTAAGTCGAAACCTATACTAATTATTCCTCAATACCTATTCATCGTCTTCGTACTAGAGTTACAACTAGGAAAGCGTTCTGATACTGACACGGATGAAAATTGGAGCATCGCGTAAGGAGGTAGATGAGTCGTTTTTAAGTAATCACTTGGATACCATTGGTGGGCATTCCGGATTCGACTCACAAGGAGACACGGAGGTTTAACCCATACGTGAGACCTTATTACTACGTTACGACTTAGCTCTAGGTTGTTTCCACCTTGAGCTTAAAACTTAACATAAGATGTCCCTTTGACCTCTATAAAAGGCTACGAAACTGCATTGGCACCATAAAATGTTTTACAAACAATTTTTCTTGTCCTTTATCCTAGGAAAAAGACATCGGTACTCGCCTTATACTCGTCTTATACTCGCCTTAGTATTTAGGTACGATCAGCTACACTAACATACTTATTCCTTACTTCTTAATCTTCCATCGAAAAATTATTTCGCTTCATCGGTTTTATTTATCATCAATAAAATATTTCATAACCACTTCAATCAAATTAGTATACATTTCTTAACAATGTAAGCCATATTCTTGCTAAAAATCTTCTGACAACTTGCTTTAACTTAACACTTTTCTTCAAAACTCAATTTAACCATTATTGGTTTTAACCTTGCTATTTCAATTTTATTTCAAATCCATTTCAAATCCATTTCAATGGATAGATGTGTTTTTAAGGGCATATAAACCATTTTAAACCTTGCTTACCATTTTGACACGTTTTCGAAAAACTTAGAAACATTTTCATTTATAAAAGTGTTTAAACTCTATGCTATAAAATTTAAACATATAACATTGAAGTTCATATTACGTGTAAAAGCTTCATCGGATCTTTCAAACCACTTTTGTTTTGACTCTTTTGACCACTTTCTCATTTAGGCATTGTACCTTACTTAAATGTGTTTTCTTGCATCCCAACATGATATTTTCACAACTTTCTACTTCACACATGTTTCTAAGATATCTCTAATTCCTAAATTTCCAACACACATCATTTGTTTATTTTATTTCAAATTAGTTTTATAATCCGTGTTTATAAAACTTACAGCATTGCAAAACTTAGTGTTCACTTTTAAACTTCCAGCGACGTACTTTTGACAATGCACGATTACTCATCTAAATATGTTAAGTCTTTACCTTATCCGTTTTAACCATTGTTGGACCCCAGTCAAAAAGGTCAAAACTGTCAGATTTTCAATTACAAGTTTTAGTGTTTCTTCTTTTTCACAAATGGAGTTTAACTTAATAGATAAATCGTGAATTTTTAGCAAACCTTATATAACACTTTAAAACTTCTTCATTTCTATTTAATCATCAATATACATCAAATATTGAAGTTTGAAATATATCTCAACCTGGTTTTAAATCTACCTATATGTATTGTTCTTATAATTTTAACAATATCAATCATTGCCGCCGCTATCTTCCTTTTTCTTTCCCCCGAACTTTATTTCTCGCTCTCCTTCCGATTTTAGATCTCGCACGCCATAATATTAACATAATACATTGTCTAACTTTATTTCTGTCTATTTTGCCCCTCCTGGTATCATGTTCGTACACATAAAGACTAGAAGTCTACCCTTCCGTTTTGAGCGATTAATACGTGTATAGTCATGAGGCATACTTTAATTTTAGTCAACTTTGATATATTAAATTACGCCTTTTATCATATACATCTTGTTTTTATTTTGAAATCTACTATAAACAAGCGATCCTTATTTACATTTGCTGTTTCGTTCTAAATTCAAAAACTTGATATAAAATGCAATTTTCATTGTATTTTTCCTTATAATTAATACACAAGATGAATATTCTTATGCTTACCATTTTTTCTATATCCGAAAAATATATGTGGAGGATATGTATTCTTATGCTTCTTCTTTTCTTTAAATACATCAAAAGTCTTGAATTTTACTATTACATATTCTCTAAATGATTGTTTTTGTAGAAACACTAAATTAAGAATCCACTATTTTCAATTATCGATATTTTTACACGTTTCTTAAAATAGCATTCTACTTTGTAATTTTCATTGAGTTCCTAAACTCTCAACTTTGTTTTTATAAATATTCTGACTCATAAGCTTGAATTTGTCCTGACTTAGAGAATTAGACAATTTTTCAAAAGAGTAATCAAAATATTTGTATAAATTCCCTTATTGATGACTTAAACCTATAACCTTAATTAATCTTTATATTATTTTACTACTTCGTTTGATCGCCACACATGTATTTTCGTTATCTTGGAATTATTACATATTTTGATAATAGTGAGATTAATTATCATTTCTAAACACACATTTTGATAACAGTGAGATTTTTATCACTTCTAAACACCTAAAATGCTATCTACACAATGTGATTTAATCGCCTCCATTTACAACATTGACTCTCTAAATATATATATTCTTCGAATATAGATCTATTATTGTAAGAGTAACCATAGTAGTAATTATAGCCTCGGAGATCCTCAATCATTTCGTAATTTATTTTGTAGCCGACACTTAAATAGCCTTTACATTGGAGATGTACCAAAACTTCGTTGCCTACCCTTAGTACGTTTTTTTTGGGACTTACCCTCGATCACTTCCCTTTCATTCGTGCTACCCCTTCTTATTTCGAAATATATCTTTTCCAGAGGTAATAGCCAACCCGGAAGTGAACAAATTGTTCCTAATCTCTTCTTCATTAGGCGGCGAATTTACACTTAGTGCTAATTTAGAATGCAACTTAAGGATCAATGCGAATTTAACGCTCAGTGCAGTTGGTGCTTCAGCAAAACTTATACCGCTCTCTTAATTCAGATAATATCTAACTAGATGATCCTTTTCGACTAGGTCGCCATGGTTGGATCATGATTTCCATGATCCTAATTTCTCGCAATCTAGACTGTAGAACTCGAATTAGGGAAACATTAATTTGATTATAGCTAAAGAGTTGGGCTCTTCCCTTGAGGAATTAACCCAAAATAATCAAAGAGCTCTTCAAGTCACCACCTCTCCAACTATACAATAGTATTCGGCTGAGTTCTAATAGAATACGTCACGAATTGAATTTCGGGACGAAATTCTTTCAACCGGGAGAGACTGTGACAACCGTCAAAATTCGAGTCAGTTCTAGATTTGACTAGACTTAGTTGCATATATAGGCACTACACATACTAGACTTAGTAACTAGAAGCTAAGTTATAACCTACTAGAAACTTGGAAACAATTAGAATCAATGGATAGTGTACTTAGATTTCACATTGATATGTGAATTCTACATCTACTGAGCTGTAGTGACTATCCATATTTGGGTCACTCTTTGACTCGAACAACATTTCATGAATCATATACACACATCATGCACTTAACCTAGAAGTAGAAGTTAGTTCAAAGTCTCATAGAAACTTAAGTCAAAGTTGAAGAGTAGGACTAGTATACTTGATTCCTCAATTTCGCTTGAATCTCAGAATCACTACATAGAGTGCCAATAAACCGGTAAAAATAAATTAGAAGCATTATTTCTAATTTGAATAAGAGTTATGAAACTCTAAGATAGTTTGAAGTCTCAAAATTCAAGTAATTTTGATATCCAAAGATTTACAAACTCTCAAAAACCCTAAATGCCCTAAAAACTCATATTTACAAACTTTAACCTTAAAAATTCTATAAAAATAATTATAAACATTGTAATATTATCTTATAATAATTAAAATTAGTATAATATATTCAAGGCAAATAAAATTTAACTCATTAACATTACCCTTAATTTATAAATCAAAAATAAAGGTTTTATGAATAAAAACTTGATTTTAGTGTATATTTTATAATAAGTTTGATATTTTTATAAAAGATTTAAATTTTTATAAAAGAAACAAGAGAGAGGGAGCCTCTCTCACCCAAAATCTCGGCCTCCCCTTTCCCAAGACCCTCCTCCTCTTCCCAAAACACATAATCATTTCTCTCTTCTCCACACTCTTCACCTCTTCATTCTCTCTCTCACACACTCTACCATCATTCATTGAATTCTCTCTTCTTTCTCCCTCTAAACTCACGAAAATCTCAGAAAAGTTCAGCCATTTCTACTAAAAAAAACCTCAACATTTGATGTTATTCTTAAAGGTAAACCCGAAAATCATTCATTCCCCTTCTCTTTTCCTTCATGTTTTATTTGTTTTTCATGGATTTTCTCCATCTTCTACACCATTCTATTGTAAAATCATGAACACTTGCACCTACTCACGGTTTTGATGATGATGGTGGTAGGATTTCACCCAAAAACAACATGCCATGTTGTAAATGGTGAAATCCAAGGACCTAAACCTAAGTCAAAATCAAGGAAATGCACTTTTCTACATGTTTTGGTGGAAAAACACCACATGCACCCTATGTTTTCTATCAAAAACGATTTTTGAACATATGAAACTCATTAATGATCTTCAAACCAACATGCATGTGATGATCTTCAAGCTTAGATGCTTGATGATCAAAGTTTGTTGTTAAAAGCTTTCAAATATGTTCATAAAAGATTTATTCCCAAATAAATACCTAAAACTTTTTTTCTGTTCAAATGATATTTTTCCCAGAATCCAACCAACAATATAAGATGATCTGTAAATTTTCAGAAAATAATTCCTTTTTCTCGAATTATTATAATTAATGCAAGAAAATAGGGCAATAAATCATATAAAATACTTTCTAGGGTCTATAAATCCTAGTTAAATTCGTGGATGACCCCTATGCTAAATAATGATCCCTCATTAAATTTCATTGGTTTTTGTTACTGTTTAATATGGTTTTGAATTTTCTTTTTGTTTGGCTCCAATAAATCATAAAAGCACTTTAGAGAATCTTAAAATGATATATAACAATTTTCTCTGTTGCTACCAGAGGTATAAGACTCAGAAAAATATTTTCAGAATTTTTCATAATGTATTCCTATTTTTCCCCGATTTTTGTATTTATAATGGCCTAAAAATAGAAAAAATAGTTCTCTTCATCCAAAATTCGTGAAAATGTATCAGAACACCTTGTAGTACATTAGGAGGCTACATAAAAATTTTGATGATTTTTCTCATCTGTATATTATATTTCTCCTATTTTCTAAGATTAAATACACTTAAATACACAAAATCGGATTTCAGTATATAAAAACCACATTTGGTATTTTTCCCAGATTATTTACTCTATAAATGAACTTTACAAAAATTTTGGTAATTTACTTTAACTGTTTAATAATTATTCTCCAATTAATGATTATTTAAGAGGATAAAACAAAGAAAAATAGAAAGACTAATTGAAAAATATCTTTTATATTTTTCACAGCTTCTACATGTATAATAAAAGTGTTACAAAAATTTTGGGCAATTTTGGAAACTGTTTTCTATTTATTTCAATTTTTATTAGAATAAATGCTCAAAAATGAATGAGAAATGGTTATTATACTCAAAATTTCGGACCCCTCTCTTCCCATATCTCTCTCTCACACTTTTACATGTATAGTAAAAGTGTTACACAAATTTTGGGCAATTTTGGAAACTGTTTCCTATTTATTTCAATTTTTATTAGAATAAATGCTCAAAACTCATAAAATTTGGTTAATCAGTTTAGAAATCAATTTTTATATTTTTCCCAGCTTAATAATGTTTAATAACAGTAATACAAAAAGTTTGGGTAATTTTGGAAACAGTTTTCTATTTATTTCAATTTTTATTAGAACAAATGCACAAAAATCATAAAATTAGGTTAAACAATTTAGAAGACCATTTTTATATTTTTTCCAGCTCAAGTATGTCTAAGGGAAGTACTATAAAAATTTTGGGAATTTTTATCCTTTGAATGTTATTTTTCATGAATTTATATTGTTATGAAGGCTTAAAATCGTGAAAAATAGTTAGACAAATCAAAAATTCAAGAAAATTTATCTTAAGGTCTTTGACTTCAATTAAAACTGAAATACAAAGTTTGGGAAATTTTAGAACTAAATTGATTTAGTTTTTGAATATTAAATCATTGGAACACCTCTTAAAATGTTAAATATTAGCATTTCAATAATGTGAATTTTCCAATTAAATTGTTATATAACAATTGATTTATTGAAATTTAATTTTCACAGAAAAATGTTTGTAACTTATCAATATTAAATTTTGACACAATATTGGCATAATTCTATTGTAGTAGTAAGTATACTAGTGTTAGATTTCGATTAGAGACTCAATAGCGAATACCATTATTGTAGGAATCGATAGTGGTACTCCGTTTTAACCATTGTTGGACCCCAGTCAAAAAGGTCAAAACTGTCAGATTTTCAATTACAAGTTTTAGTGTTTCTTCTTTTTCACAAAGGGAGTTTAACTTAATAGATAACTCGTGAATTTTTAGCAAATCTTAGAAAACACTTTAAAACTTCTTCATTTCTATTTAATCATCAATATACATCAAATATTGAAGTTTGAAATATATCTCAACCTGGTTTTAATCTACCTATAGGTATTGTTCTTATAATTTTAACAATAACAATCATTGCCGCCGCCGCTACCTTCCTTTTTCTTTCCCCCGCACTTGATTTCTTGCTCTCCTTATGATTTTAGATCACGCACGCCCATAATAGTAACATAATACATTGTCTAATTTTGTTTCTTTCTATTTTGCTTCTCCTAGTATCATGTTCGTACACATACAGACTAGAAGTCTACCCTTTTCGTTTTGAGCAATTTATATGTGTATAGTCGTGAGACATAATTTTGATTTAGTCAACTTTGATATATTCAATTACGCCTTGTACCATATACATCTTGTTTTTATTTTGAAATCTACAATAAACAAGTATTCCTTATTTACATTTGCCCTTTCGTTCTAAATTCGGAAACTTGATTTAAAATGCAAGTTTCATTGTATTTTTCCTTATAAGTAATACAAAGATGAATACCCTTATGCTTATAATTTTTCTATATCTGAAAAATATATGTGAAGGATATGTATCCTTATGTTTCTCATTTTCTTTAAATACATCAAAAGTTTTGAATTTTACGATTATCTATTTTCTAAATGATTGTTTTTGTAGAAACACTAAACTAAGAATGCATTATTTTCAATGAGCGGTATTTTTATTCATTTCTTAAAAATAGCATTCTACTTTGCTATTTTCAGTAAATTCCTAAACTCTCAAACTTGTTTTCATAAATATTCTGACTCCTCTTAAACTTGTATTTGTCTTGACTTAGACAATTAGTCAATTTTACAAAAAGCCAAATATTAATATTTCTATAAAAAAAATTCCCCTTAATGACGACTTAAACATTTAACTTTAATTTATCTTTTTATTATTTTACTACTTCGTTTGATCGCCACACATGTATTTTCATTATCTTGGAATTATTACACATTTTGATAATAGTGAGATTACTTATCATTTCTAATCACTCAAATTGTTATCTAGTCAAGGTGGTTTAATTTATCATAAACTTGCATCGCCTCCATTTGCGACAATGACTCTCTAAATATATATATTCTTCGAATATTGTTTTATTATAGTAAGAGTAATCGTGGTAGTAAATATTGCTTCGGAAATCCTCGATCGTTTCGTAACTTATTTTATAGACGACACTTAAATAGCCTTTACATTTGAGATGTCACAAAACTTCGTTGTCTACCCTTAGTACGTATTTTTAGGAACGTACTCTCGATCGCTTCCCCTTTCATTCGTGCTACATCTTCTTATTTCGGAATATATATTTTCCAGATGTAGTAGCCAACCCGGAAGTGAACAAATTGTTCCTAATCTCTTCTTTTTTTAAGCGGCGAAGTTACACGTAGTGCTAATTTAGAATGCAACTTAAAGATCAATGCGGATTTAACGCTCAGTGCAGTTGGTGCATCATCGAAACTTATACCGCTCTCTTAATTCAGATAATATCTAACTAGATAATCTTTTCAACTAGGTCGCCATGGTCGGATCATTATTTCCATGATCCTAATTTCTCGCAATCTAGGCTGTAGAACTCGAATTAAGGAAACACTAAATTGTTGATAGCAAAAAGAATTGGGCTTTTCCCTTGAGGAATTAACCCAAAATAATCAAAGAGCTCTTCAAGTCACCACCTCTCCAACTATACAATAGTATTCGGCTGAGTTCTAATAGAATACGTCACGAATTGAATTTCGGGACGAAATTCTTTCAACCGGGGGAGACTGTGACAACCGTCAAAATTCGAGTCAGTTCTAGATTTGACTAGACTTAGTTGCATATATAGGCACTACACATACTAGACTTAGTAACTAGAAGCTAAGTTATAACCTACTAGAAACTTGGAAACAATTAGAATCAATGGATAGTGTACTTAGATTTCACATTGATATGTGAATTCTACATCTACTGAGCTGTAGTGACTATCCATATTTGGGTCACTCTTTGACTCGAACAACATTTCATGAATCATATACACACATCATGCACTTGACCTAGAAGTAGAAGTTAGGTCAAAGTCTCATAGAAACTTAAGTCAAAGTTGAAGACTAGGACTAGTATACTTGATTCCTCAATTTCGCTTGAATCTCGGAATCACTACATAGAATGCCAATAAACCGATAAAAATAAATTACAAACATTATTTATAACTATAAAAGAGTTATAATACCATAAGATAATTTCAAGTCTCAAATATTTAATTAATTTTGATATCCAAAGACTTACATACTCTCAAAAACCCTAAATGCCCTAAAAACTCACATTTATAAACTTTAACCTTAAAAATTCTATAAAAATAATTATGAAGCTTCT
The DNA here is from genome assembly GCF_052849685.1 of Lactuca virosa. Taxonomy (NCBI): domain Eukaryota; kingdom Viridiplantae; phylum Streptophyta; class Magnoliopsida; order Asterales; family Asteraceae; genus Lactuca; species Lactuca virosa. The sequence goes on along the minus strand of NC_136426.1, from coordinate 330,828,612 downwards.
AATATTATCTTATAATAATTAAAATTATGAAAATGCATTTAAGGAAAATAAAATTTAACTCATTAACATTTACCCTTAATTTATAAATCAAAAATCAACACTTTTATGCATAAAAACTAAGTTAAGGTGCACATTTTATGAAAGGTTTGATATTTTTATAAAATATTTGAATTTTATAAAAATGGAAGAGGGGGAAACCCTATCTTATTCCCCTAAAATCGGACACCCTCTCTCCTCCTTCAAAATTCATCTTTCCAACACACTAAATGACTTCTTCTCTCTCACACTCCATCTTCTCTCTCACTCTACCTCTCATTCTCTCTTACACTCTTCATCACCACCACTCCATTTCTCTCTTCATCTCTCTACACTCACGAAAATTTCCAGAAAACAAACACAATAACACTCCTCAAACTCGAAATCTTCATCATATTGTAGTGTTCTTGAAGGTAAAATCGATTTCCCTTCATTTTCCTTCAAAGTTTTGTTATTTTTCACACACTTTCTTTTTCTTCTACTCCATTCTATTGTAAAATCATGAACACTTGCACCTACTCACGGTTTTGATGATGATGGTGGTAGGATTTCATCCAAAAACAACATGCATGTTGTAAATGGTGAAATCCAAGGACCTAAACCTAAGTCAAGATCATGAAAATGCACTTTTCTACAAGTTTTGGTGCAAACTCACCACATGCACTCTAAGTTTTCTTTCAAAACGGTTTTTGAACATTTCAAACTCATGAATGGTCTTCAAACAAACATGCATGTGATGATCTTCAAGCTTAGATGCTAGATCATCAAAGTATGTTGTTAAAAGCTTTCAAATATGTTCATGAAGGATTTATTTCCAAATAAATATCTAAAACTCCTTTTCTGACCAAATCCGATTTTTCTCAGATTTCTACCAACAAAATGAGATGTTCTACAAATTTCCAGAAAATAATTCATTTATCTTGAATTATTATAATTATTGAAATAAAATAGGGCAATAAATCATATAAAATACTTTCTAAGGTCTATAAATTCTAGGTAAATTCGTGGATGACCCCTATGCTACATAATGATCCCACATTAAATTTCATCGGTTTTTGCTATTGTTTAATATGGTTTTGAATTTTGTTTAGCCCCAATAAATCATAAAACCGCTTTAGATAATTTGAAAAGGTTATATAATAATTTTCGCAGCTTATACTCTCTGTGGAAGACTTAGAAAAATATTTTCAGAATTTTTCATAATGTATTCCTATTTTTCCCCGATTTTTGTGTATGTTATGGACTAAAAACAGGAAAAATAGTTCTGCTTATCCAAAATTCATAAAAATTTACCAGAACACCTTGTAGTACATTAGGATGCTACATAAAATTTTTGATGATTTTTCTCTTCTGTATACTATTTTTCTCCTCTTCTCTAAAATTAAATACACTTAAATACACAAAATCGGATTTCAGTATATAAAAACCACATTTGGTATTTTTCCCAGATTATTTATTCTGTGAATGAAGTGTACAAAATTTTTGGTAATTTACTTTAACTGTTTAATAATTATTATTCAATTAATGATTATTTAAGAGGATTAAACAAGGAAAAATAGAAAGACTAATTGAAAAATATCTTTTATATTTTTCACAGTTTCTACATGTATAGTAAAAGTGTTACACAAAATTTGGTCAATTTTGGAAACTGTTTCCTATTTATTTCAATTTTTATTAGAATCAATGCTCAAAACTCATAAAATTTGGTTAATCACTTTAGAAATCAATTTTTATATTTTTCCCAGCTTAATAATGTTTAATAACAGTAATACAAAAAGTTTAGGTAATTTTGGAAACTGATTTCTATTTTTCATGAATTTGTATCTATTTAGAGAATTAAATATATGAAAAATGGTTATACATATCCATAATCCATGAAAATTTATCTAGAAGTCTTTTAACACATTTAGAACCAAAATCTGAAGTTTGGTAATTTTTATTAGCCGTTTAGTATTTTTCATGATTTTATGGTTATTCAAGAAACTAAAATGGTGAAAAATAGTTAGACAAATCAAAAATTCAAGAAAATTTATCTTGAGGTATTTGACTTCAATTAAAACTGAAATGAAAAGTTTGGGAAATTTTAGAACTAAATTGATTTAGTTTTTGAATACTTAACCATTAGAACGCCTCTTAAAATGTTAAATATTAACTTTTTAATAGTGAGAAATTACGCTTAAATTGTTATATAACAATTGATTCATTGAAATTTAATTTTCACAGAAAAATGTTTATAACTTATCAATATTAAATTTTAACACATTATTGGCATAATTCTATTGTAGTAGTAAGTATACTAGTGTTAGATTTCGATTAGAGACTCACTAGCGAATACCATTATTGTAGGAATCGATAGTGGTACGTGTGGAGCGTAGTCAAGGCACCATTTGCATCATCTCAATGCATATTGTGAGTATTCACCAATCCCCTATTTTCGGTTTTTAAATGTTTTGGGGTGGAAAAGCATGTCCTAAACTATTTATATTAGTTGTATTTATTTGACTCGTATAAACTTGGTTGCTATATTTTGCATATTGTGAGTATTCACGCACTCCCCTATTTTCAGTTTTTTTATGTTTTGGGGTGGAAAAGCATGTCCCGAAAAACTATTATTTGAATGTTGTATTTAAATTGATTTGTATCAAACATGATTGCTATTTTATTGCTATGTCTCTCTATGTATGTCTATGCAACACGGAACATGAGAACTTATCGTATTAAGGCCCTTCCCTTATCTCTAACCATTAACTCTTTGAGCCAATGGTCATTATGGATAGCGCTATTAGGAATTGACAACTCCTCACTCGCCCTATTGCTGGAGTGCATGATACCATATTCATCTATGGAACGATAAGCATAGATCTTGATAGGGCTTCAGTCATAGGTTTGGTTGAGAACTCATTGTTTGCTCATACACATACAAACTTGTTACTCATTATAGCAATAAACTTGTTATTTATTATGGCAATAAACTCGTTTATCAGTTATAGCAATCAACTTTGTATCTCATTATAGCAATGGACTTTGTTTCTCATTACAACAACGAACTTATATTACTGAAAACTTATATACATGTTTTAGCAACGAAATTGATTGCTCATTATAGCAATGAAACTTGTTTACTCGTTTTTAGCAACGAACTTTATTTCCATGAGGATATGAACGTTGCATCTCATTTGGGCAACGTAACTTTATTTCTCACGATGGCAACAAACTTTGTTTATACAAACTTATTTACTCATTTTTGCAATATATTTTTATTTATGGAAAACTCTATCAAAACTTTGATTTTGATTCATGAAACTTATATTATTTTTAATCTGTGAGTACTCACCAACTATTTTTATTGTTGACGCTCGTTTTACATGCTTTTTCAGGAATCATCGAGTAAGTGGCACTTAGGGACACTTCACTTTTCGGAGCATTCGCATGTGTTGTATTTCAATTTACATTGTAATTTCTTTTAAAAGTTGTTCAAACCCATTGTAAAATTGTAATGATTTTTAATACTATGGTTGGTGTAGTCTTTTAACTTTTGCTATGAAACCCTTTATACTGCCACGCCTCGTGTTTCCGCTTTAGCGGGGTGTGACAGAAAATGGTATCAGAGCCAGACAGTATAAAGGGTTTCATAGCAAAAGTTAAAAGACTACACCAACCATAGTATTAAAAATTATTACAATTTTACAATGAGTTTGAACAACTTTTAAAAGAAATTACAATGTAATTATTTGGCTCGTATAAACCTGGCTCTGATACCATTTTCTGTCACACCCCGCTAAAGCGGAAACACGAGGCGTGGCAGTATAAAGGGTTTCATAGCAAAAGTTAAAAGACTACACCAACCATAGTATTAAAAATCATTACAATTTTACAATGGGTTTGAACAACTTTTAAAAGAAATTACAATGTAAATTGAAATACAACATATGCGAATGCTCCTAAAAGTGAAGTGTCCCTAAGTGCCACTTACTCGATGATTCCTGAAAAAGCATGTAAAACGAGCGTCAACTATAAAAATAGTTGGTGAGTACTCACAGATTAAAAATAATATAAGTTTCATGAATCAAAATCAAAGTTTTGATAGAGTTTTCCATTAAAAAAAATATATTGCAAAAATGAGTAAATAAGTTTGTATAAACAAAGTTTGTTGCCATCGTGAGAAATAAAGTTACGTTGCCCAAATGAGATGCAACGTTCATATCCTCATGGAAATAAAGTTCGTTGCTAAAAACGAGTAAACAAGTTTCATTGCTATAATGAGCAATCAATTTCGTTGCTAAAACATGTATATAAGTTTTCAGTAATAAAAGTTCGTTGTTGTAATGAGAAACAAAGTTCATTGCTATAATGAGATACAAAGTTGATTGCTATAACTGATAAACGAGTTTATTGCCATAATAAATAACAAGTTTATTGCTATAATGAGTAACAAGTTTGTATGTGTATGAGCAAACAATGAGTTCTCAACCAAACCTATGACTGAAGCCCTATCAAGATCTATGCTTATCGTTCCATAGATGAAAATGGTATCAGAGCCGAAGGTTATGGAGAATACCGGTTTTCCTTTGGAAAACCACAACTATAGCCAAAAAATTTCTAAACGTTTTTAAAATAATGAACATACTACTAGTATAACTAATTCGAGTACACATTATTGGACTTTAATTAAGTATAGCCTGTCCAACTATGCTTAGTTAAGGAAAGTTAATGTGAGGCTGGAAATGGTTATAGTAGAATTATGTTCAAAACAATTTTCAACTTAAACTTTTGAAAAACAAAATTTTTTGGTGAGCGTACGGGCATTGCATATTATAGGCATTCATCTAGATACACTTAGAAACTAAGTGCACTTTTATAACAATGCCTTTATTTAGAAATATTTTTATCCCTTATCAAGTGCTAGGTTAACCACTTAGGTTATATCACTAGCCACTCTAGGAGCAATGCACTTAGTACTGAGAATGAGTATTCCTTGGTAGCTATTGACTTTAGATGTAAGGTTAGTAGTTAGATATACACTAGTAATAATCATAAGTCGAAACCTATACTAATTATTCCTCAATACCTCTTCATCGTCTTCGTACTAGAGTTACAACTATGAAAAAGTGTTTCGATATCGACACGAATGATAATTGGAGCATCGCGTAAGGAGGTAGATGAGTCGCCACTAAGTAATCATTTGGATACCATTGGTGGGCATTCCGGATTCGACTCACGAGGAGACACGGAGGTTTAACCCATACGTGAGACCTTACTACTACGCTACGATTTAGCTCTAGGTTGTTTCCACCTTGAGCTTAAAACTTAACATTGGATATCCATTTGACCTCTATAAAAGGTCGTAAACTATATTGAGACCATAAAACGTTTTTCAAACAATTTTTCTTGTCCTTTATCTTCGGGGAAAAGACATCGGCACTCGCCTTAGACTCGCATTAGTATTTAGGTACGATCAGCTACACTAACATACTTATTCCTTACTTCTTAATCTTCCATCGAAAAATTATTTCGCTTCATCGTTTTTATTTATCATCGATAAAATATTTTATAACCACTTCATTCAACTTAGTATACATTTCCTAACAATTTAAGCCATATTCTCGCTAAAACTCTTTTGACAACTTGCTTTAACTTAACGCTTTTCTTCAAAACTCAATTTAACCAATATTGGTTTTTAACATTGCTATTTCAATTTCAATTCAAATCCATTTCAATGGATAGATATGCTTTTAAGGCCATATATACCATTTTAAACCTTGCTTACCATTTTGACACGTTTTCGAAAAACTTAGAAACATTTTCTTTTATAAAAGTGTTTAAACTATATGCTATTAAACTTAAACATATGACATTGAAGTTCATATTATGTGAAAAAGTTTCATCGGATCTTCAAACCACTTTTATTTAACTTTTTAATAACTTTCTCATTTAGACATTGTAATTTACTTTAATGTGTTTTCTCGAAACCCAACATGATATTTATGAAAATTTCTACTTCAAACATGTTTATAAGACATCTCTAATGCTTGTATTTCAAAACATAGCTTATTTGCGTACTTTGCTTCAATATGGTTTTATAATCTATAACGTTTTTAAAATTTATAGCATTTGAAAACTTAGTGCTCACTTTTAAAATTCCAGTGACGCACTTTCGACAATGCACAATTATTCATTCAAAATATGTAAGTTTTTACCTTATCCGTTTTAACCATTGTTGGACCCCAGTCAAAAAAGGTCAAAACTGTCAGATTTTCAATTACAAGTTTTAGTGTTTCTTCTTTTTCACAAAGGGAGTTTAACTTAATAGATAACTCGTGAATTTTTAGCAAATCTTAGAAAACACTTTAAAACTTCTTCATTTCTATTTAATCATCAATATACATCAAATATTGAAGTTTGAAATATATCTCAACCTGGTTTTAATCTACCTATAGGTATTGTTCTTATAATTTTAACAATAACAATCATTGCCGCCGCTACCTTCCTTTTTCTTTCCCCCGCACTTGATTTCTTGCTCTCCTTATGATTTTAGATCTCGCACGCCCATAATAGTAACATAATACATTGTCTAATTTTGTTTCTTTCTATTTTGTTTCTCCTAGTATCATGTTCGTAGACATACAGACTAGAAGTCTACCCTTTTCGTTTTGAGCAATTTATACGTGTATAGTCGTGAGACATAATTTTGATTTAGTCAACTTTGATATATTCAATTACGCCTTTTACCATATACATCTTGTTTTTATTTTGAAATCTACAATAAACAAGTATTCCTTATTTACATTTGCCCTTTCGTTCTAAATTCGGAAACTTGATTTAAAATGCAAGTTTCATTGTATTTTTCCTTATAAGTAATACAAAGATGAATACCCTTATGCTTATAATTTTTCTATATATGAAAAATATATGTGAAGGATATGTATCCTTATATTTCTCCTTTTCTTTAAATACATCAAAAGTTTTGAATTTTACGATTATCTATTTTCTAAATGATTGTTTTTGTAGAAACACTAAACTAAGAATGCACTATTTTCAATGAGCGGTATTTTTATTCATTTCTTAAAAATAGCATTCTACTTTGCTATTTTCAGTAAATTCCTAAACTCTCAAACTTGTTTTCATAAATATTCTGACTCCTCTTAAACTTGTATTTGTCTTGACTTAGACAATTAGTCAATTTTACAAAAACCCTAATATTAATATTTCTATAAAAAAAAAAATTTCCCTTAATGACGACTTAAACATTTAACTTTAATTTATCTTTTTATTATTTTACTACTTCGTTTGATCGCCACACACGTATTTTCATTATCTTGGAATTATTACACATTTTGATAATAGTGAGATTACTTATCATTTCTAATCACTCAAATTGTTATCTAGACAAGGTGGTTTAATTTATCATAAACTTGCATCGCCTCCATTTGCGACAATGACTCTCTAAATATATATATATTCTTCGAATATTGTTTTATTATAGTAAGAGTAGCCGTGGTAGTAAATATTGCTTCGGAAATCCTCGATCGTTTCGTAACTTATTTTATAGACGACACTTAAATAGCCTTTACATTTGAGAGGTAACAAAACTTCGTTGTCTACCCTTAGTACGTAGTTTTAGGAACGTACTCTCGATCGCTTCCCCTTTCATTCGTGTTACCTCTTCTTATTTCGGAATATATATTTTTCAGATATAGTAGCCAACCCGGAAGTGAACAAATTGTTCCTAATCTCTTCTTTATTAGGGGGCGAATTTACACTTAGTGCTAATTTAGAATGCGACTTGAGGATCAATGTGGATTTAATGCCCAATGCAGTTGGTGCTTAAGAAAAACTTATAACGTTCTTTTAATTTAGATAATATCTAACTATATAATCTTTTTCAACTAGGTCACCATGGTTGGATCATGATTTCCATGATCCTAATTTCTCGCAATTTAGACTGTAGAACTCGAATTAGGGAAACATTAATTTGATTATAGCTAAAGAATTGGGCTCTTCCCTTGAGGAATTAACCCAAAATAATCAAAGAGCTCTTCAAGTCACCATCTCTCCAATTATACAATTGTATTCGGCTGAGTTCTAATAGAATGTGTCACGAATTGAATTTCGGGACGAAATTCTTTCAACTGGGGGAGACTGTGACAACCGTCAAAATTCGAGTCGGTTCTAGATTTGACTAGACTTAGTTGCACATATAGGCACAACACATATTAGACTTAGTAACTAGAAGCTAAGTTATAACTTAGTAGAAACTTGGAAACAAATAGAAACAATGGATGGTGAACTTATATTTCACATTGATATGTGAATTCTACTACTACTTAAGTGTAGTGACTATCCATATTTGGGTCACTCTTTGACTCGAACACCATTTCATGAATCATATTCACACATTATGCACTTGACCTAGAAGTAGAAATTAGGTCAAAGTCTCATAGAAACTTAAGTCAAAGTTGAAGAGTAGGACTAGTATACTTGATTCCTCAATTTCGTTTGAATCTCGGAATCACTACATAGAATGCCAATAAACCGCTAAAAATAAATTACAAACAATATTTCTCATTTGAATAAGAGTTATGAAACTCTAAAATAGTTTGAAGTCTCAAAATTCAAGTAATTTTGATATCCAAAGATTTACAAACTCTCAAAAACCCTAAATGCCCTAAAAACTCACATTTATAAACTTTAACCTTAAAAATTCTATAAAAATAATCATGAACCTTATAATATGATCTTATAACAATTAAAATTATGAAAATGCATTCAAGGAAAATGAAATTTAACTCATTAACATTTACCCTTAATTTATAAACCAAAAATCAACACTTTTATGCATACAAACTTGGTTAAGTTGCATCTTTTATAAATAATTGATATTTTTATAAAATATTTAAAATTTATAAAGACAAATGAAAGGGAGAGGGATATTATAACCTCAAAAGTCGGATTTCTCTTTCCCTCTCTCTCTCTCTCCTCTTCCCAACACACTCAATCACTTTCCCAACACACCCACTCCATCTCTTTCTCTCTCACACTCCCTCACTTCATTTTCTCTCTACTCTCTCTTCCTCTCTCCCTCAACCACGAAATTGTCCAGAAAACAAGTCCAAGAACACACCTCAAACACAAAATCTTCATCATGTAGTGGTGTTCATTAAGGTAGAACACGATTTCCTTTCATTTAATAATTATTATTCAATTAATGATTATTTAAGAGGATTAAACAAGGAAAAATAGAAAGACTAATTTTCTGTCACACCCCACTAAAGCGGAAACACGAGGCGTGGCAGTATAAAGGGTTTCATAGCAAAAGTTAAAAGACTACACCAACCATAGTATTAAAAATCATTACAATTTTACAATGGGTTTGAACAACTTTTAAAAGAAATTACAATGTAAATTGAAATACAACACATGCGAATGCTCCTAAAAGTGAAGTGTCCCTAAGTGCCACTTACTCGATGATTCCTGAAAAAGCATGTAAAACGAGCGTCAACTATAAAAATAGTTGGTGAGTACTCACAGATTAAAAATAATATAAGTTTCATGAATCAAAATCAAAGTTTTGATAGAGTTTTCCATAAATAAAAATATATTGCAAAAATGAGTAAATAAGTTTGTATAAACAAAGTTTGTTGCCATCGTGAGAAATAAAGTTATGTTGCCCAAATGAGATGCAACGTTCATATCCTCATGGAAATAAAGTTCGTTGCTAAAAACGAGTAAACAAGTTTCATTGCTATAATGAGCAATCAATTTCGTTGCTAAAACATGTATATAAGTTTTCAGTAATAAAAGTTCATTGTTGTAATGAGAAACAAAGTTCATTGCTATAATGAGATACAAAGTTGATTGCTATAACTGATAAACGAGTTTATTGCCATAATAAATAACAAGTTTATTGCTATAATGAGTAACAAGTTTGTATATGTATGAGCAAACAATGAGTTCTCAACCAAACCTATGACTGAAGCCCTATCAAGATCTATGCTTATCGTTCCATAGATGAATATGGTATCATGCACTCCAGCAATAGGGCGAGTGAGGAGTTGTCAATTCCTAATAGCGCTATCCATAATGAGCATTGGCTCAAAGAGTTAATGGTTAGAGATAAGGGAAGGGCCTTAGTACGATAAGTTCTCATGTTCCGTGTTGCATAGACATACATAGAGAGACATAGCAATAAAATAGCAATCATGTTTGATACAAATCAATTTAAATACAACATTCAAATAATAGTTTTTCGGGACATGCTTTTCCACCCCAAAACATAAAAACTGAAAATAGGGGAGTGCGTGAATACTCACTATATATAAAATATAGTAACCAAGTTTATACGAGTCAAATAAATACAACGAATATAAATAGTTTAGGACATGCTTTTCCACCCCAAAACGTAAAAACTGAAAATAGGGGAGTGGTGAATACACACTATATATAAAATATAGTAACCAAGTTTATACGAGTCAAATAAATACAACGAATATAAATAGTTTAGGACATGCTTTTCCACCCCAAAACATTTAAAAACCGGAAATAGGGGAGTGGTGAATACTCACAATATGCAAAATATAGCAACCAAGTTTATGCGAGTAAAAAAAATACAACGAATAATAAATGGTTTTTGGACATGCTTTTCCACCCCAAAACATAAAAACTGAAAATAGGGGAGTGCGTGAATACTCACAATATGCAAAATATAGCAACCAAGTTTATACGAGTCAAATAAATACAACGAATATAAATAGTTTAGGACATGCTTTTCCACCCCAAAACATTTAAAAACCGAAAATAGGGGATTGGTGAATACTCACAATATGCAAAATATAGCAACCAAGTTTATACGAGTCAAATAAATACAACGAATATAAATAGTTTAGGACATGCTTTTCCACCCCAAAACAATTAAAAACCGAAAATAGGGGATTGGTGAATACTGACAATATGCATTGAGATGATGCAAATGGTGCCTTGACTACGCTCCACACGTACCACTATCGATTCCTACAATAATGGTATTCGCTAGTGAGTCTCTAATCGAAATCTAACACTAGTATACTTACTACTACAATAGAATTATGCCAATAATGTGTTAAAATTTAATATTGATAAGTTATAAACATTTTTCTGTGAAAATTAAATTTCAATGAATCAATTGTTATATAACAATTTAAGCGTAATTTCTCACTATTAAAATGTTAATATTTAACATTTTAAGAGGCGTTCTAATGGTTAAATATTCAAAAACTAAATCAATTTAGTTCTAAAATTTCCCAAACTTTTCATTTCCGTTTTAATTGAAGTCAAATACCTCAAGATAAATTTTCTTGAATTTTTGATTTGTCTAACTATTTTTCACCATTTTAGTTTCTTGAATAACCATAAAATCATGAAAAATACTAAACAGTTAATAAAAATTACCAAACTTCAGATTTTGGTTCTAAATGTGTTAAAAGACTTCTAGATAAATTTTCATGGATTATGGATATGCATAACCATTTTTCATATATTTAATTCTCTAAATAGATACAAATTCATGAAATATATAAATCAGTTTCCAAAATTACCCAAACTTTTTGTATTACTGTTATTAAACATTATTAAGCTGGAAAAAATATAAAAATTGATTTCTAAACTGATTAACCAAATTTTATGAGTTTTGAGCATTTATTCTAATAAAAATTGAAATAAATAGGAAACGGTTTCCAAAATTGCCCAAAATTTGTGTAACACTTTTACTATACATGTTGAAGCTGTGAAAAATATAAAAGATATTTTTCAATTAGTCTTTCTATTTTTCCTTGTTTAATCCTCTAAAATAATCATTAATTGAATAATAATTATTAAACAGTTAAAGTAAATTACCAAAAATTTTGTACACTTCATTCACAGAATAAATAATCTGGGAAAAATACCAAATGTGGTTTTTATATACTAAAATCCGATTTTGTGTATTTAAGTGTATTTAATTTTAGAAAATAGGAGAAAAATAGTATACAAAAGAGAAAAATCATCAAAATTTTTATGTAGCCTCCTAATGTACTATAAGGTGTTTTGGTAAATTTTCATAATTTTTGGATAATTAAAACTATTTTTCGTGTTTTTAGTCCATTATAAATACAAAAATCGGAGAAAAATAGGACTACATTATGAAAAATTCTGAAAATAGTTTTCTAAGTCTTCCACAGAGAGTATAAGCGGCGAAAATTATTATATACCCTTTTCAAATTATCTAAAGCGGTTTTATGATTTATTGGGGCTAAACAAAAAGAAAATTCAAAACCATATTAAACAATAGCAAAAACCGAAGAAATTAAATGTGGGATCATTATGTAGCATAGGGGTCATCCATGAATTACCTAGAATTTATAGACATCAGAAAGTATTTTATATGATTTATTGCCCTATTTTATTTCAATAATTATAATAATTCAAGATAAATGAACTATTTTCTGGAAATTTGTAGAACATCTCATTTTGTTGGTAGAAATCTGAGAAAAATCGGATTTGGTCAGAAAAAGAGTTTTAGATATTTATTTGGAAATAAATCCTTCATGAACATATTTGAAAGCTTTTAACAACATACTTTGATGATCTAGCATCTAAGCTTGAAGATCATCACATGCATGTTTGTTTGAAGACCATTCATGAGTTTGAAATGTTCAAAAATCGTTTTTTTAAAGAAAACTTAGAGTGCATGTGGTGATTTTCCACCAAAACTTGTAGAAAAGTGCATTTTCATGATCTTGACTTAGGTTTAGGTCCTTGGATTTCATCATTTACAACATGCATGTTGTTTTTGGGTGAAATCCTACCACCATCATCATTAAAACTGAAGTGAATGAACATGCACACATATTTTCTAATAGAAAGGTGTAGAAGAAGAAGGAAATGCAAGAAAAATCTTAAAAATTGATTTCTAAACTGATTAACCAAATTTTATGAGTTTTGAGCATTTATTCTATTAAAAATTGAAATAAATAGGAAACGGTTTCCAAAATTGCCCAAAATTTGTGTAACACTTTTACTATACATGTTGAAGCTGTGAAAAATATAAAAGATATTTTTCAATTAGTCTTTCTATTTTTCCTTGTTTAATCCTCTTAAATAATCATTAATTGAATAATAATTATTAAACAGTTAAAGTAAATTACCAAAAATTTTGTACACTTCATTCACAGAATAAATAATCTGGGAAAAATACCAAATGTGGTTTTTATATACTGAAATCCGATTTTGTGTATTTAAGTGTATTTAATTTTAGAAAATAGGAGAAAAATAGTATACAAAAGAGAAAAATCATCAAAATTTTTATGTAGCCTCCTAATGTACTACAAGGTGTTTTGGTAAATTTTCATAATTTTTGGATGAGTAAAACTAATTTTCGTGTTTTTAGTCCATTATAAATACAAAAATCGGAGAAAAATAGGAATACATTATGAAAAATTCTGAAAATATTTTTCTAAGTCTTCCACAGAGAGTATAAGCTGCGAAAATTATTATATACCCTTTTCAAATTATCTAAAGCGGTTTTATGATTTATTGGGGCTAAACAAAAAGAAAATTCAAAACCATATTAAACAATAGCAAAAACCGATGAAATTTAATGTGGGATCATTATGTAGCATAGGGGTCATCCACGAATTTACCTAGAATTTATAGACCTCAGAAAGTATTTTATATGATTTATTGCCCTATTTTATTTCAATAATTATAATAATTCAAGATAAATGAATTATTTTCTGGAAATTTGTAGAACATCACATTTTGTTGGTAGAAATCTGGGAAAAATCAGATTTGGTCGGAAAAGGAGTTTTAGATATTTATTTGGAAATAAATCCTTCATGAACATATTTGAAAGCTTTTAACAACATACTTTGATGATCTAGCATCTAAGCTTGAAGATCATCACATGCATGTTTGTTTGAAAACCATTCATGAGTTTGAAATGTTCAAAAATCGTTTTTTTAAAGAAAACTTAGAGTACATGTGGTGATTTTCCACCAAAACTTGTAGAAAAGTGCATTTTCATGATCTTGACTTAGGTTTAGGTCCTTGGATTTCATCATTTACAACATGCATGTTGTTTTTGGGTGAAATCCTACCACCATCATCATCAAAACTGAAGTGAATGAACATGCACACATATTTTCTAATAGAAAGGTGTAGAAGAAGAAGGAAATGCAAGAAAAATCTTAAAAACTTGGAGGAAAATGAAAGGAAATCGTGTTCTACCTTAATGAACACCACTACATGATGAAGATTTTGTGTTTGAGGTGTGTTCTTGGACTTGTTTTCTGGACAATTTCGTGGTTGAGGGAGAGAGGAAGAGAGAGTAGAGAGAAAATGAAGTGAGGGAGTGTGAGAGAGAAAGAGATGGAGTGGGTGTGTTGGGAAAGTGATTGAGTATGTTGGGAAGAGGAGAGAGAGAGAGGGGGAGGAATCCGACTTTTGAGGGTATAATATCCCTCTCTCTTTCATTTTTCTTTATAAAAATTCAAATCTTTTATAGAAATATCCAACTTTTTATAAAATGTGCACCTTAACCTAGTTTTTATGCATAAAACTCTTGATTTTTTACTTATAAATTAAGGGTAAATGTTAATGAGTTCAATTTTATTTCCTTAAATGCATTTTTATAATTTTAATTATTATAAGATAATATTACAAGGTTTATAATTATTTTTATAGAATTTTTAAGGTTAAAGTTTGTAAATATGAGTTTTTAGGGCATTTAGGGTTTTTTTTTTTTTTTTGGAGTTTAATAAATCTTTGGATATCAAAGTGAATTGTATTTTTGAGACTTCAAATTATTTTATGGTATTATAACTCTTTTATAGTTACAAATAATGTTTGTAATTTATTTTTAGCGGTTTATTGGCATTCTATGTAGTGATTCCGAGATTCAAGCGAAATTGAGGAATCAAGTATACTAGTCCTACTCTTCAACTTTGACTTAAGTTTCTATGAGACTTTGAACTAACTTCTACTTCTAGGTCAAGTGCATGATGTGTATATGATTCGTGAAATGTTGTTCGAGTCAAAGAGTGACCCAAATATGGATAGTCAGTACAACTTAGTAGATGTAGAATTCACATATCAATGTGAAATCTAAGTACACTATCCATTGATTCTAATTGTTTCCAAGTTTCTAGTAGGTTATAACTTAGCTTCTAGTTACTAAGTCTAGTATGTGTAATGCCTATATGTGCAACTAAGTCTAGTCAAATCTAGAACCGACTCGAATTTTGACGGTTGTCACAGTCTCCCCCGGTTGAAAGAATTTCGTCCCGAAATTCAATTCGTGACGTATTCTATTAGAACTCAGCCGAATACTATTATATAGTTGGAGGGGTGGTGACTTGAAGAGCTCTTTGATTATTTTGGGTTAATTCCTCAAGGGAAAAGCCCAATTCTTTAGCTATAATCAAATTAGTATCTCCTTAATTCGAGTTCTATCGTCTAGATTGTGGGAAATCTGGTTCATGGAAATCATGATCCAACCTTGGCGGCCTAGTTGAAAATATTATCTAGTTAGATATTATCTAACTTAAAAGAACGTTATAAATTTTGCTGAAGCACCCACTGCATTGAGCGTTAAATCCGCATTGATCCTCAAGTCCCATTCTAAATTAGCACTAAGTGTAAATTCGCCACCTAATAAAGAAGAGATTAGGAACAATTTGGTCACTTTCGGGTTGGCTACTATATCTGGAAAAGATATATTCCGAAATAAGAAGGGGTATCACAAATGAAAGGGAAGCAATCGAGGTTAAGTTCCTAAAAATACGTTCTAAGGGTAAGCAACGAAGTTTTGGTACATCTCAAATGTAAAGGCTTTTTAAGTGTCGTCTACAAAATAAGTTACAAAATAATTGAGGATCTCCGAGGCTATAATTACTACTACGGTTACTCTTACAATAATAGAACTATATTCGAAAAATATATATAATTAGAGAGTCATTGTCTCTAATGAAGGCGGTGAAAGTTTATCATATTTTAAATCACATTGTGTAGATAGCATTTTAAGTGTTTACAAGTGATAAAAATCTCACTATTATCAAAATGTGTGTTTAGAAATGATAATTAATCTCACTATTATCAAAATGTGTAATAATTCCAAGATAATGAATATACATGTGTGGCGATCAAACGAAGTAGTAAAATAATAAAAAGATAAATTAAAGTTAAATGTTTAAGTCGTCATTAAGAGAATTTTTTTTTATAGAAATATTGATATTATGTTTTTTGTAAAATTGACTAATTGTCTAAGTCAAGACAAATACAAGTTTTAAGAGGAGTCAGAATATTTATGAAAACAAGTTTGAGAGTTTAGGAACTCACTGAAAATTGGAAAGTAGAATGTTATTTTTAATAAATGAATAAAAATGTCGATCATTGAAAATAGTGCATTCTTAGTTTAGTGTTTCTACAAAAACAATCATTTAGAGAATAGATAATCGTAAAATTCAAAACTTTTGATGTGTTTAAAGAAAAGAAGAAACATAAGGATACATATCCTTCACATATATTTTTCGGATATAGAAAAATTATAAGCATAAGGGTATTCATCTAGTGTATTAATTATAAGGAAAAATACAATGAAACTTGCATTCTAAATCAAGTTTCCGAATTTAGAACGAAAGAGCAAATGTAAATAAGGATTACTTGTTTATTGTAGATTTCAAAATAAAAACAAGATGTATATGGTAAAAGGCGTAATTGAATATATCAAAGTTGACTAAATCAAAAGTACGCCTCACGACTATACACGTATTAATCGCTCAAAACGGAAGGGTAGACTTCTAGTCTTTATGTGTACGAACATGATACCAGGATAAGCAAAATAGACAGGAATAAAGTTAGACAATGTACTATGTTAATATTATGGCGTGCGAGATCTAAAATCAGAAGGAGATCGAGAAATAAAGTTTGGGGGAAAGAAAAAGGAAGGTAGCGGCGACAATGATTGTTATTGTTAAAATTATAAGAACAATACCTATAGGTTGATTTAAAACCAGGTTGAGATATATTTCATACTTCCATATTTCATGGATATTGATGATTAAGTAGACATGTGGGAGTTTTAATATGTTTGCTAAGGATTGCTAAAAATTCATAAGTTATCTATCAAGTTAAACTTCATTTGTGAAAAAGAAGAAACCCTACAAATGACAATTGAAAATCTGACAATTTTGACTTTTTAGACTGAAGTCCAACAATGATTAAAATGGATAAGGTAAAGACTCAATATATTTAGAAGAATAATTATTCATTGTTGAGAGTGTATCAGTGGAAATTTAAAAGTGAACACTAAGTTTTCAAATGCTATAAATTTTAAAAACTTTATAAATTATAAAACTATATTGAAGCAAAGTACACAAATAATGTATGTTTTGAAATACAAGCATTAGAGATGTCTTATAAACATGTTTGAAGTAGAAATTTGCATAAATATCATGTTGGGTTACGAGAAAACACATTAAAGTAAATCACAATGTCTAAATGAGAAAGCTGTTAAAAATGTCAAACAAAAGTGTTTTGAAGATTCAATGAAGCTTTTACACATAAAATGAACTTCAATGTCATAGGTCTATGTTCTTGTAGCAAAGAGTTTAAACACGATTATAAAAGAAAATGTTTCTAGTTTTTTTCGAAGACGTGTCAAAATGGTAAGCAATGTTTAAAATGGTTTATGTGCCCTCAAAAGCACATCTATCCTTTGAAATGGATTTGAAATGAGATTGTAATAGCAAGATTAAAAACAATATTGGTTAAATTGAGTTTTGAAGAAAAGTGTTAAGTTAAAACAAGTTGTCAAAATATTTTTAGCGAGAATATGGCGTAAATTGTTAGGAAATGTCTAGTAAGTTGTATGAAGTGGTTATTAAGTATTTTATCGATGATAAAGAAAACCGATGAAACGAAATAACTTTTTGATGGAAGATTAAGAAATAAGGAATAAGTATGTTAGTGTAGCTGATCGTACCTAAATACTAAGGTGAGTACAAGGCGAGTACCGATGTCTTTTCCCCAAGATAAAGGAAAAATAAAATTGTTAGTAAAACGTTTTATGGTGTCAATGCAGTTTATGACCTTTTATAGAGGTCAAAGGGATATCCTATGTTAAGTTTTAAGCTCAAGGTGGAAACAACCTAGAGCTAAATCATAGCGTAGTAATAAGGTCTCATGTATGGGTTAAACCTCCGTGTCTCCTCGTGAGTCGAATCCGGATTGCCCACCAATGGTATCCAAGTGATTACTTACTGGCGACTCATCTACCTCCTTAAGCGATGCTCCAATTATCATTGTCGATATCGAAACGCTTTTTCCTAGTTGTAACTCTAGTACGAAGACGATGAAGAGGTATTGAGGAATAATTGGTATAGGTTTCGACTTATGATTATTACTAGTGTATATCTAGCTACTAACCTTACATCTAAAGTTAATAGCTACCAAGGAATACTCATTCTCAGTACTAAGTGCATTGCTCCTAGAGTGGCTAGTGATATAACCTAAGTAGTTAACCTAGCACTTGATAAGGGATAAGAATATTTCTAAATAAAGGCATTGTTATAAAAGTGCACTTAGTTTCTAAGTGTATCTAGATGAATGCCTATAATATGCAATGCCCGTACGCTCACCGAAAAATTTTGTTTTTCAAAAGTTTAAGTTGAAAATTGTTTTGAACATAATTCTACTATAACCATTTCCAGCCTCACATTAACTTTCCTTAACTAAGCATAGTTGGCCAGGCTATACTTAATTAAAGTCCAATAATGTGTACTCGAATTAGTTATACTAGTAGTATGTTCAGTATTTTAAAAACGTTTAGAAAATTTTTGGCTATAGTTGTGGTTTTCCAAAGGAAAACCGGTATTCTCTATAACCTGGCTCTGATACCATTTTCTGTCACACCCCGCTAAAGCGGAAACACGAGGTGTGGCGGTATAAAGGGTTTCATAGCAAAATTTAAAAGACTACACCAACCATAGTATTAAAAATCATTACAATTTTACAATGGGTTTGAACAAGTTTTAAAAGAAATTACAATGTAAATTGAAATACAACACATGCGAATGCTCCTAAAAGTGAAGTGTCCCTAAGTGCCACTTACTCGATGATTCCTGAAAAAGCATGTAAAACGAGCGTCAAAAATAGTTGGTGAGTACTCACAGATTAAAAATAATATAAGTTTCATGAATCAAAATCAAAGTTTTGATAGAGTTTTCCATAAATAAAAATATATTGCAAAAATGAGTAAATAAGTTTGTATAAACAAAGTTTGTTGCCATCGTGAGAAATAAAGTTACGTTGCCCAAATGAGATGCAATGTTCATATCCTCATGGAAATAAAGTTCGTTGCTAAAAACGAGTAAACAAGTTTCATTGCTATAATGAGCAATCAATTTCGTTGCTAAAACATGTATATAAGTTTTCAGTAATAAAAGTTCGTTGTTGTAATGAGAAACAAAGTTCATTGCTATAATGAGATACAAAGTTGATTGCTATAACTGATAAACGAGTTTATTGCCATAATAAATAACAAGTTTATTGCTATAATGAGTAACAAGTTTGTATGTGTATGAGCAAACAATGAGTTCTCAACCAAACCTATGACTGAAGCCCTATCAAGATCTATGCTTATCGTTCCATAGATGAAAATGGTATCAGAGCCGAAGGTTATAGAGAATACCGGTTTTCCTTTGGAAAACCACAACTATAGCCAAAAAATTTCTAAACGTTTTTAAAATACTGAACATACTACTAGTATAACTAATTCGAGTACACATTATTGGACTTTAATTAAGTATAGCCTGGCCAACTATGCTTAGTTAAGGAAAGTTAATGTGAGGCTGGAAATGGTTATAGTAGAATTATGTTCAAAACAATTTTCAACTTAAACTTTTGAAAAACAAAATTTTTCGGTGAGCGTACGGGCATTGCATATTATAGGCATTCATCTAGATACACTTAGAAACTAAGTGCACTTTTATAACAATGCCTTTATTTAGAAATATTCTTATCCCTTATCAAGTGCTAGGTTAACCACTTAGGTTATATCACTAGCCACTCTAGGAGCAATGTACTTAGTACTGAGAATGAGTATTCCTTGGTAGCTATTGACTTTAGATGTAAGGTTAGTAGCTAGATATACACTAGTAATAATCATAAGTCGAAACCTATACCAATTATTCCTCAATACCTCTTCATCGTCTTCGTACTAGAGTTAGAACTATGAAAAAGTGTTTCGATATCGACACGAATGATAATTGGAGCATCGCATAAGGAGGTAGATGAGTCGCCACTAAGTAATCATTTGGATACCATTGGTGGGCATTCCGGATTCGACTCACGAGGAGACACAGAGGTTTAACCCATACGTGAGACCTTATTACTACGCTACGATTTAGCTCTAGGTTGTTTCCACCTTGAGCTTAAAACTTAACATTGGATATCCATTTGACCTCTATAAAAGGTCGTAAACTATATTGAGACCATAAAACGTTTTTCAAACAATTTTTCTTGTCCTTTATCTTGGGGGAAAAGACATCGGCACTCGCCTTAGACTCGCATTAGTATTTAGGTACGATCAGCTACACTAACATACTTATTCCTTACTTCTTAATCTTCCATCGAAAAATTACTTCGCTTCATCGTTTTTATTTATCATCGATAAAATATTTTATAACCACTTCATTCAACATAGTATACATTTCCTAACAATTTAAGCCATATTCTCGCTAAAACTCTTTTGACAACTTGCTTTAACTTAACGCTTTTCTTCAAAACTCAATTTAACCAATATTGGTTTTTAACATTGCTATTTCAATTTCAATTCAAATCCATTTCAATGGATAGATATGCTTTTAAGGGCATATAAACCATTTTAAACCTTGCTTACCATTTTGACACGTTTTCGAAAAACTTAGAAACATTTTCTTTTATAAAAGTGTTTAAACTATATGCTATAAAACTTAAACATATGACATTGAAGTTCATATTATGTGAAAAAGTTTCATCGGATCTTCAAAACACTTTTATTTGACTTTTTAACAGCTTTCTCATTTAGACATTGTAATTTACTTTAATGTGTTTTCTCGAAAACCAACATGATATTTATGAAAATTTCTACTTCAAACATGTTTATAAGACATCTCTAATGCTTGTATTTCAAAACATAGCTTATTTGTGTACTTTGCTTCAATATGGTTTTATAATCTATAACGTTTTTAAAATTTATAGCATTTGAAAACTTAGTGCTCACTTTTAAAATTCCAGTAACGCACTTTCGACAATGCACAATTATTCATTCAAAATATGTAAGTTTTTACCTTATCCGTTTTAACCATTGTTGGACCCCAGTCAAAAAAGGTCAAAACTGTCAGATTTTCAATTACAAGATTTAGTGTTTCTTCTTTTTCACAAAGGGAGTTTAACTTAATAGATAACTCGTGAATTTTTAGCAAATCTTAGAAAACACTTTAAAACTTCTTCATTTCTATTTAATCATCAATATACATCAAATTTTGAAGTTTGAAATATATCTCAACCTGGTTTTAATCTACCAATAGGTATTGTTCTTATAATTTTAACAATAACAATCATTGCCGCCGCTACCTTCATTTTTCTTTCCCCCGCACTTGATTTCTTGCTCTCCTTATGATTTTAGATCTCGCACACCCATAATAGTAACATAATACATTGTCTAATTTTGTTTCTTTCTATTTTGCTTCTCCTAGTATCATGTTCGTACACATACAGACTAGAAGTCTACCCTTTTCATTTTGAGCAATTTATACGTGTATAGTCGTGAGACATAATTTTGATTTAGTCAACTTTGATATATTCAATTACGCCTTTTACCATATACATCTTGTTTTTATTTTGAAATCTACAATAAACAAGTATTCCTTATTTACATTTGCCCTTTCGTTCTAAATTCGGAAACTTGATTTAAAATGCAAGTTTCATTGTATTTTTCCTTATAAGTAATACAAAGATGAATACCCTTATGCTTATAATTTTTCTATATCTGAAAAATATATGTGAAGGATATGTATCCTTATGTTTCTCCTTTTCTTTAAATACATCAAAAGTTTTGAATTTTACGATTATCTATTTTCTAAATGATTGTTTTTGTAGAAACACTAAACTAAGAATGCACTATTTTCAATTATCGGTATTTTTATTCATTTCTTAAAAATAGCATTCTACTTTGCTATTTTCAGTAAATTCCTAAACTCTTAAACTTGTTTTCATAAATATTCTGACTCCTCTTAAACTTGTATTTGTCTTGACTTAGACAATTAGTCAATTTTACAAAAAGCCTAATATTAATATTTCTATAAAAAAAATTTTCCCTTAATGACGACTTAAACATTTAACTTTAATTTATCTTTTTATTATTTTACTACTTCGTTTGATCGCCACACATGTATTTTCATTATCTTGGAATTATTACACATTTTGATAATAGTGAGATTACTTATCATTTCTAATCACTCAAATTGTTATCTAGACAAGGTGGTTTAATTTATCATAAACTTGCATCGCCTCCATTTGCGTCAATGACTCTCTAAATATATATATTCTTCGAATATTGTTTTATTAAAGTAAGAGTAACCGTGGTAGTAAATATTGCTTCGGAAATCCTCGATCGTTTCGTAACTTATTTTATAGACGACACTTAAATAGCCTTTACATTTGAGATGTAACAAAACTTCGTTGTCTACCCTTAGTACGTATTTTTAGGAACGTACTCTCGATCGCTTCCCCTTTCATTCGTGCTACCTCTTCTTATTTCGGAATATATATTTTCCAGATATAGTAGCCAACCCGGAAGTGAACAAATTGTTCCTAATCTCTTCTTTATTAGGTGGCGAATTTACACTTAGTGCTAATTTAGAATGCGACTTGAGGATCAATGTGGATTTAATGCCCAATGCAGTTGGTGCTTAAGAAAAACTTATAACGTTCTTTTAATTTAGATAATATCTAACTATATAATCTTTTTCAACTAGGTCACCATGGTTGGATCATGATTTCCATGATCCTAATTTCTCGCAATTTAGACTGTAGAACTCAAATTAGGGAAACATTAATTTGATTATAGCTAAAGAATTGGGCTCTTCCCATGAGGAATTAACCCAAAATAATCAAAGAGCTCTTCAAGTCACCATCTCTCCAATTATACAATTGTATTCGGCTGAGTTCTAATAGAATGTGTCACGAATTGAATTTCGGGACGAAATTATTTCAACTGGGGGAGACTGTGACAACCGTCAAAATTCGAGTCGGTTCTAGATTTGACTAGACTTAGTTGCACATATAGGCACAACACATATTAGACTTAGTAACTAGAAGCTAAGTTATAACTTAGTAGAAACTTGGAAACAAATAGAAACAATGGATGGTGTACTTAGATTTCACATTGATATGTGAATTCTACTACTACTTAAGTGTAGTGACTATCCATATTTGGGTCACTCTTTGACTCGAACACCATTTCATGAATCATATTCACACATTATGCACTTGACCTAGAAGTAGAAATTAGGTCAAAGTCTCATAGAAACTTAAGTCAAAGTTGAAGAGTAGGACTAGTATACTTGATTCCTCAATTTCGTTTGAATCTCGGAATCACTACATAGAATGCCAATAAACCGCTAAAAATAAATTACAAACAATATTTCTAATTTGAATAAGAGTTATGAAACTCTAAAATAGTTTGAAGTCTCAAAATTCAAGTAATTTTGATATCCAAAGATTTACAAACTCTCAAAAACCCTAAATGCCCTAAAAACTCACATTTATAAACTTTAACCTTAAAAATTCTATAAAAATAATCATGAACCTTATAATATGATCTTATAACAATTAAAATTATGAAAATGCATTCAAGGAAAATGAAATTTAACTCATTAACATTTACCCTTAATTTATAAACCAAAAATCAACACTTTTATGCATACAAACTTGGTTAAGTTGCATCTTTTATAAATAATTGATATTTTTATAAAATATTTAAAATTTATAAAGACAAATGAAAGGGAGAGGGATATTATAACCTCAAAAGTCGGATTTCTCTTTCCCGCTCTCTCTCTCCTCTTCCCAACACACTCAATCACTTTCCCAACACACCCACTCCATCTCTTTCTCTCTCACACTCCCTCACTTCATTTTCTCTCTACTCTCTCTTCCTCTCTCCCTCAACCACGAAATTGTCCAGAAAACAAGTCCAAGAACACACCTCAAACACAAAATCTTCATCATGTAGTGGTGTTCATTAAGGTAGAACACGAGTTCCTTTCATTTTCCTTCAAGTTTTTAAGATTTTTCTTGCATTTCCTTCTTCTTCTACACCTTTCTATTAGAAAATATGTGTGCATGTTCATTCACTTCAGTTTTGATGATGATGGTGGTAGGATTTCACCCAAAAACAACATGCATGTTGTAAATGATGAAATCCAAGGACCTAAACCTAAGTCAAGATCATGAAAATGCACTTTTCTACAAGTTTTGGTGGGAAATCACCACATGCACTCTAAGTTTTCTTTAAAAAAACGATTTTTGAACATTTCAAACTCATGAATGGTCTTCAAACAAACATGCATGTGATGATCTTCAAGCTTAGATGCTAGATCATCAAAGTATGTTGTTAAAAGCTTTCAAATATGTTCATGAAGGATTTATTTCCAAATAAATATCTAAAACTCCTTTTCTGACCAAATCCGATTTTTCCCAGATTTCTACCAACAAAATGAGATGTTCTACAAATTTCCAGAAAATAATTCATTTATCTTGAATTATTATAATTATTGAAATAAAATAGGGCAATAAATCATATAAAATACTTTCTGAGGTCTATAAATTCTAGGTAAATTCGTGGATGACCCCTATGCTACATAATGATCCCACATTAAATTTCATCGGTTTTTGCTATTGTTTAATATGGTTTTGAATTTTGTTTAGCCCCAATAAATCATAAAACCGCTTTAGATAATTTGAAAAGGTTATATAATAATTTTCGCAGCTTATACTCTCTGTGGAAGACTTAGAAAAATATTTTCAGAATTTTTCATAATGTATTCCTATTTTTCTCCGATTTTTGTATTTATAATGGACTAAAAACACGAAAAATAGTTTTAATTATCCAAAAATTATGAAAATTTACCAAAACACCTTGTAGTACATTAGGAGGCTACATAAAAATTTTGATAATTTTCTCTTCTGTATACTATTTTTCTCCTATTTTCTAAAATTAAATACACTTAAATACACAAAATCGGATTTCAGTATATAAAAACCACATTTGGTATTTTTCCCAGATTATTTATTCTGTGAATGAAGTGTACAAAATTTTTGGTAATTTACTTTAACTGTTTAATAATTATTATTCAATTAATGATTATTTAAGAGGATTAAACAAGGAAAAATAGAAAGACTAATTGAAAAATATCTTTTATATTTTTCACAGCTTCAACATGTCTAGTAAAAGTGTTACACAAATTTTGGGCAATTTTGGAAACTGTTTCCTATTTATTTCAATTTTTATTAGAATAAATGCTCAAAACTCATAAAATTTGGTTAATCAGTTTAGAAATCAATTTTTATATTTTTCCCAGCTTAATAATGTTTAATAACAGTAATACAAAAAGTTTGGGTAATTTTGGAAACTGATTTCTATTTTTCATGAATTTGTATCTATTTAGAGAATTAAATATATGAAAAATGGTTATACATATCCATAATCCATGAAAATTTATCTAGAAGTCTTTTAACACATTTAGAACCAAAATCTGAAGTTTGGTAATTTTTATTAACTGTTTAGTATTTTTCATGATTTTATGGTTATTCAAGAAACTAAAATGGTGAAAAATCTGAAGTTTGGTAATTTTGACACCCCTCTAACTATTTTTCACCATTTTAGTTTCTTGAATAACCATAAAATCATGAAAAATACTAAACAGTTAATAAAAATTACCAAACTTCAGATTTTGGTTCTAAATGTGTTAAAAGACTTCTAGATAAATTTTCATGGATTATGGATATGTATAACCATTTTTCATATATTTAATTCTCTAAATAGAAACAAATTCATGAAAAATATAAATCAGTTTCCAAAATTACCCAAACTTTTTGTATTACTGTTATTAAACATTATTAAGCTGGGAAAAATATAAAAATTGATTTCTAAACTGATTAACCAAATTTTATGAGTTTTGAGCATTTATTCTAATAAAAATTGAAATAAATAGGAAACAGTTTCCAAAATTGCCCAAAATTTGTGTAACACTTTTACTATACATGTAGAAACTGTGAAAAATATAAAAGATATTTTTCAATTAGTCTTTCTATTTTTCCTTGTTTAATCCTCTTAAATAATCATTAATTGAATAATAATTATTAAACAGTTAAAGTAAATTACCAAAAATTTTGTACACTTCATTCACAGAATAAATAATCCGGAAAAAATACCAAATGTTTTTTTTATATACTGAAATCCGATTTTGTGTATTTAAGTGTATTTAATTTTAGAAAATAGGAGAAAACTAGTATACAGAAGAGAAAAATCATCAAAAATTTTATGTAGCATCCTAATGTACTACAAGATGTTCTGGTAAATTTTTATGAATTTTGGATATGCAAAACTATTTTTCCTGTTTTTAGTCCATAATATACACAAAAATCGGGGAAAAATAGGAATACATTATGAAAAATTCTGAAAATATTTTTCTAAGTCTTCCACAGAGAGTATAAGCTGCGAAAATTATTATATAACCTTTTCAAATTATCTAAAGCGGTTTTATGATTTATTGGGGCTAAACAAAATTCAAAACCATATTAAACAATAGCAAAAACCGATGAAATTTTATGTGGGATGATTATGTAGCATAGGGGTCATCCACGAATTTACCTAGAATTTATAGACCTCAGAAAGTATTTTATATGATTTATTGCCCTATTTTATTTCAATAATTATAATAATTCAAGATAAATGAATTATTTTCTGGAAATTTGTAGAACATCTCATTTTGTTGGTAGAAATCTGGGAAAAATCGGATTTGGTCAGAAAAGGAGTTTTAGATATTTATTTGGAAATAAATCCTTCATGAACATATTTGAAAGCTTTTAACAACATACTTTGATGATCTAGCATCTAAGCTTGAAGATCATCACATGCATGTTTGTTTGAAGACCATTCATGAGTTTGAAATGTTCAAAAATCGTTTTTGAAAGAAAACTTAGAGTGCATGTGGTGATTTTCCACCAAAACTTGTAGAAAAGTGCATTTTCATGATCTTGACTTTGGTTTAGGTCCTTGGATTTCACCATTTACAACATGCATGTTGTTTTTGGATGAAATCCTACCACCATCATCATCAAAACCGTGAGTAGGTGCAAGTGTTCATGATTTTACAATAGAATGGAGTAGAAGAAAAAGAAAGTGTGTGAAAAATAACAAAACTTTGAAGGAAAATGAAGGGAAATCGATTTTACCTTCAAGAACACTACAATATGATGAAGATTTCGAGTTTGAGGAGTGTTATTGGGTTTGTTTTCTGGAAATTTTTGTGAGTGTAGAGAGATGAAGAGAGAAATGGAATGGTGGTGATGAAGAGTGTGAGAGAGAATGAGAGGTAGAGTGAGAGAGAAGATGGAGTGTGAGAGAGAAGAAGTCATTTAGTGTGTTGGAAAGATGAATTTTGAAGGAGGAGAGAGGGTGTCCGATTTTAGGGGAATAAGATAGGGTTTCCCCCTCTTCCATTTTTATAAAATTCAAATATTTTATAAAAATATCAAACCTTTCATAAAATGTGCACCTTAACTTAGTTTTTATGCATAAAAGTGTTGATTTTTGATTTATAAATTAAGGGTAAATGTTAATGAGTTAAATTTTATTTTCCTTAAATGCATTTTCATAATTTTAATTATTATAAGATAATATTAGAAGCTTCATAATTATTTTTATAGAATTTTTAAGGTTAAAGTTTATAAATGTGAGTTTTTAGGGCATTTAGGGTTTTTGAGAGTATGTAAGTCTTTGGATATCAAAATTAATTAAATATTTGAGACTTGAAATTATCTTATGGTATTATAACTCTTTTATAGTTATAAATAATGTTTATAATTTATTTTTATCGGTTTATTGGCATTCTATGTAGTGATTCCGAGATTCAAGCGAAATTGAGGAATCAAGTATACTAGTCCTAGTCTTCAACTTTGACTTAAGTTTCTATGAGACTTTGACCTAACTTCTACTTCTAGGTCAAGTGCATGATGTGTGTATATGATTCATGAAATGTTGTTCGAGTCAAAGAGTGACCCAAATATGGATAGTCACTACAGCTCAGTAGATGTAGAATTCACATATCAATGTGAAATCTAAGTACACTATCCATTGATTCTAATTGTTTCCAAGTTTCTAGTAGGTTATAACTTAGCTTCTAGTTACTAAGTCTAGTATGTGTAGTGCCTATATATGCAACTAAGTCTAGTCAAATCTAGAACTGACTCGAATTTTGACGGTTGTCACAGTCTCCCTCGGTTGAAAGAATTTCGTCCCGAAATTCAATTCGTGACGTATTCTATTAGAACTCAGCCGAATACTATTGTATAGTTGGAGAGGTGGTGACTTGAAGAGCTCTTTGATTATTTTGGGTTAATTCCTCAAGGGAAAAGCCCAATTCTTTTTGCTATCAACAATTTAGTGTTTCCTTAATTCGAGTTCTACAGCCTAGATTGCGAGAAATTAGGATCATGGAAATCATGATCCGAGCATGGCGACCTAGTTGAAAAGAT
Organism: Lactuca virosa; assembly: GCF_052849685.1. Taxonomy (NCBI): domain Eukaryota; kingdom Viridiplantae; phylum Streptophyta; class Magnoliopsida; order Asterales; family Asteraceae; genus Lactuca; species Lactuca virosa. Next base: position 330,799,767 of record NC_136426.1, on the reverse strand, counting down.
TATCTAGTTAGATATTATCTGAATTAAGAGAGCGGTATAAGTTTCGATGATGCACCAACTGCACTGAGCGTTAAATCCGCATTGATCTTTAAGTTGCATTCTAAATTAGCACTACGTGTAACTTCGCCGCTTAAAAAAAGAAGAGATTAGGAACAATTTGTTCACTTCCGGGTTGGCTACTACATCTGGAAAAGATATATTTTGAAATAAGAAGGGGTAGCACGAATGAAAATAAATGATCAAGGGTAAGTTCCTAAAGATACGTACTAAGGGTAGGCAACGAAGTTTTGGTACCTCTCGAATGTAAAGGCTTTTTAAGTGTCGTCTACAAAATAAGTTACGAAATGATTGAGGATCTCCGAGGCTATAATTACTACTACGGTTACTCTTACAATAATAGAACTATATTCGAAAAATATATATAATTAGAGAGTCATTGTCTCTAATGAAGGCGGTGAAAGTTTATCATATTTTAAATCACATTGTGTAGATAGCATTTTAAGTGTTTAGAAGTGATAGAAATCTCACTGTTATCAAAATGTGTGTTTAGAAAGGATAACTAATCTCGTTATTATCAAAATGTGTAATAATTCCAAGATAATGAAGATATATGTGTGGCGATCAAACGAACTAGTAAAAAAAAGATAATTTAAAGTTAAATGTTTAAGTCGTCATTAAGGGAATTTTTTTTATAGAAATTTTGATATTATGCTTTTTGTAAAAATTGACTAATTGTCTAAGTCAGGACAAATACAAGTTTAAGAGGAGTCGGAATACTTATGAAAAAAAAAAGTTTAAGAGTTAGGAACTCACTGAAAATTGCAAAGTAGAATACTATTTTAAGAAAGACGTAAAAAAATGTCAATCTTTGGAAATAGTGCATTCATAGTTTAGTGTTTCTACAAAAACAATCATTTAGAGAATAGATAATCGTAAAATTCAAAACTTTTGATGTATTTAAAGAAAAAAAGAAACATAAGGATATATATCCTCCACATATATTTTTCGGATATAGAAAAATTATAAGCATAAAGGTATTCATCTTGTGTATTACTTATAACGAAAAATACAATGAAACTTGCATTTTAAATCAAGTTTCCAAATTTAGAACGAAAGAGCAAATGTAAATAAGGATTACTTGTTTATTGTAGATTTCAAAATAAAAACAAGATGTATATGGAAAAAGGCATAATTGAATATATCAAAGTTGACTAAATCCAAATTATGACTCACAACTATACACGTATTAATCGCTCAAAACGAAAAGGTAGACTTCTAGTCTATATGTGTACGAGCATGGTACCAAGAGAAGCAAAATAGATAGAAACAAAGTTAGACGATGTATTATGTTACTATTATGGCCGTGCGAGATCTAAAATCAGAAGGAGATCGAGAAATCAAGTGTCGGGGAAAGAAAAAGAAGGTAGCAGCGATGATTGCTATTGTTAAAATTTTAAGATCAATAATTATATGTAGATTTGAAACTTAGGTTGAGATAGATTTCAAACTTAAATATTTGATGTATATTGATGGTTACATAGAAATGATGAGGTTTTAAAGTGTTTGCTAAAAATTCATGAGTTATCTATTAAGTTAAACTCCATTTGTGAAAAAGAAGAAACACTAAAACTTGTAATTGAAAATCTGACAGTTTTGACCTTTTTGACTGGGGTCCAACAATGGTTAAAACGGATAAGGTAAAGACTTAACATATTTAGATGAATAATTGTGCAATGTCAAAAGTACGTCGCTGGAAGTTTAAAAGTGAACACTAAGTTTTGCAATTGTGTAAGTTTTATAAACACGAATTATAAAACTAATTTGAAATAAAATAAACAAATGATGTGTGTTGGAAATTTAGGAATTAGATATATCTTAGAAACATGTGTGAAGTAGAAAGTTGTGAAAATATCATGTTGGGATTCAAGAAAACACATTTAAGTAAGGTACAATGCCTAAATCAGAAAGTGGTCAAAAGAGTCAAAACAAAAGTGGTTTGAAAGATCCGATGAAGCTTTTACACGTAATATGAACTTCAATGTCATATGTCTATGTTTTATAGCATAGAATTTAAACACTTTTATAAAAGAAAACGTTTCTAAGTTTTTCGAAAACGTGCCAAAATGGTAATCAAGGTTTAAAATGGTTTCTATTCCCTTTAAAAGCACATCTATCCATTGAAATGGATTTGAAATGAAATTGAAATAGCAAGGTAAAAACTAATATTGGTTAAGTTGAGTTTTGAAGAAAAGCGTTAAGTTAAAGTAAGTTGTCAAAAGAGTTTTAGCGAGAATATGGCTTAAATTGTTAGGAAATGTCTACTAAGTTGAATGATGTGGATATAAAATATTTTATCGATGATAAATAAAACCGATGAAGCGAAATAATTTTTCGATGGAAGGTTAAGAAGTAAGGAATAAGTATGTTAGTGTAGCTGATCATACCTAAATACTAAGGCGAGTCTAAGGCGAGTGCCGGTGTCTTTTCCCCCAAGATAAAGGAGAAGAAAAATTGTTTGAAAAACGTTTTATGGTCTCAATACAGTTTACGACCTTTTATAGAGGTCAAAGGGACATCCTATGTTAAGTTTTAGGCTCAAGGTGGAAACAACGTAGAGCTAAATCGTAGCGTAGTAATAAGGTCTCACGTATGGGTTAAACTTTCGTGTCTCCTCGTGAGTCGAATCCGGAATGCCCACCAATGGTATACAAGTGATTACTTAGTGGCGACTCATCTACCTCCTTACGCGATGCTCCAATTATCATTCGTGTCGATATCGAAACACTTTTTCATTGTTGTAACTCTAGTACGAAGACGATGAAGAGGTATTGAGGAATAATTGGTATAGGTTTCGACTTATGATTATTACTAGTGTATATCTAGCTACTAACCTTACATCTAAAGTCAATAGCTACTGAGGAATACCCATTCGTAGTACTATGTGCATTGCTCCTAGAGTGGCTAGTGATATAATCTAAGTGGTTAACCTAGCACTTGATAAGGGACATGAACATTTCTAAATAAAGGCATTTTTATAAAAGTGCACTTAGTTTCTAAGTGTATCTAGATGAATGCCTATAATATGCAATGCCCGTACACACACCGAAAAATTTTGTTTTTCAAAAGTTTAAGTTGAAAATTGTTTTGAACATAATTCTACAATAACCGTTTCCAGCCTCACATTAACTTTCCTTAATTAAGCATAGTTGGCCAGGCTATACTTAATTAAGACTCTCCCCTATTTTCGGTTTTTAAATGTTTTGGGGTGGAAAAGCATGTCCTAAACTGTTTATGCTCATTGTATTTATTTGACTCGTATAAACTTGGTTGCTATATTTTGCATATTGTGAGTATTCACACACTCCCCTATTTTCGGTTTTTATGTTTTGGGGTGGAAAAGCATGTCCTAAACTATTTATGTTCGTTATATTTAGTTGACTCGTATAAACTTGATTACTATATTTTGCATATTGTGAGTATTCACGCACTCCCCTATTTTCAGTTTTTATGTTTTGGGGTGGAAAAGCATGTCCCGAAAAACTATTATTTGTTCGTTGTATTTAAATTGATTTGTATCAAACATGCTTGCTATTTTATTGCTATATCTCTCTATATATGTCTATGCAACACGGAACATGAGAACTTATCGTATTAAGGCCCTTCCCTTATCTCTAACCATTAACTCTTTGAGCCAATGGTCATTATGGATAGCGCTATTAGGAATTGACAACTCCTCACTCGCCCGATTGCTGGAGTGCATGATACCATATTAATCTATGGAACGATAAGCATAGATCTTGATAGGGCTTCAGTCATAGGCTTGGTTGAGAACTCATTGTTTGCTCATACACATACAAACTCGTTACTTATTATAGTAATAAACTTGTTTATTAATTATAGCAATGAACTTTGTTTCTCATTACAACAACGAACTTTTATTACTGAAAACTTATATACATGTTTTAGCAATGAAATTGTTTGCTCCTTGTAGCAACAAAATTGATTGCTCATTTTAGAAATGAAACTTTTTTACTCGTTTGAGTAACGAACTTTATCTTCCATGAGAATATGAATGTTGCATCTTATTCGGGCAACATACTTTATCTCTCATGATGACAAAGAACTTTGTTTTTACAAACTTATTTACTCCTTTTGTTAAAAAATGAGTTTAATTAGGTCGGGAATTCTATTTGAATTTTTATCTATGGAAACTTAATTAAAAGACATTCATGGATGTATCTTAATTAAGGAAAATTAATGCGAGGCTGGAAACGGTTATAGTAGAATTATGTTCAAAACAATTTTCAACTTAAACTTTTGAAAAACAAATGTTTTCGGTGTGCGTACGGGCATTGCATATTATAGGCATTCATCTAGATACACTTAGAAACTAAGTGCACTTCTATAACAACGCCTTTATTTAGAAATACTCTTATCCCTTATCAAGTGATAGGTTAACCACTTAGGCTGTATCACTAGCCACTCTAGGAGCAATGCACTTAGTACTGATAATGGGTATTCCTCGGTAGCTATTGACTTTAGATGTAAGGTTAGTAGCTAGATATACACTAGTAATAATCTTAAGTCGAAACCTATACTAATTATTCCTCAATACCTCTTCATCGTCTTCGTACTAGAGTTACAACAAGGAAAGCGTTCCGATACTGACACGGATGAAAATTGGAGCATCGTGTAAGGAGGTAGATGAGTCGTTTTTAAGTAATCACTTGGATACCATTGGTGGGCATTCCAGATTCGACTCACAAGGAGACACGGAGGTTTAACCCATACGTGAGACCTTATTACTACGTTACGACTTAGCTCTAGGTTGTTTCCACCTTGAGCTTAAAACTTAACATAAGATGTCCCTTTGACCTCTATAAAAGGCTGCGAAACTGCATTGGCACCATAAAATGTTTTACAAACAATTTTTCTTGTCCTTTATCCTAGGAAAAAGACATCGGTACTCGCCTTATACTCGTCTTATACTCGCCTTAGTATTTAGGTACGATCAGCTACACTAACATACTTATTCCTTACTTCTTAATCTTCCATCGAAAAATTATTTCGCTTCATCGGTTTTATTTATCATCAATAAAATATTTCATAACCACTTCAATCAACTTAGTATACATTTCTTAACAATGTAAGCCATATTCTCGCTAAAAATCTTCTGACAACTTGCTTTAACTTAACACTTTTCTTCAAAACTCAATTTAACCATTATTGGTTTTAACCTTGCGATTTCAATTTTATTTCAAATCCATTTCAATGGATAGATGTGTTTTTAAGGGCATATAAACCATTTTAAACCTTGCTTACCATTTTGACACGTTTTCGAAAAACATAGAAACATTTTCTTTTATAAAAGTGTTTAAACTCTATGCTATAAAACTTAAACATATAACATTGAAGTTCATATTACGTGTAAAAGCTTCATCGGATCTTTCAAACCACTTTTGTTTGGACTCTTTTGACCACTTTCTCATTTAGGCATTGTACCTTACTTAAATGTGTTTTCTTGAATCCCAACATGATATTTTCACAACTTTCTACTTCACACATGTTTCTAAGATATCTCTAATTCCTAAATTTCCAACACACATCATTTGTTTATTTTATTTCAAATTAGTTTTATAATCCGTGTTTATAAAACTTACAGCATTGCAAAACTTAGTGTTCACTTTTAAACTTCCAGCGACGTACTTTTGACAATGCACGATTACTCATCTAAATATGTTAAGTCTTTACCTTATCCGTTTTAACCATTGTTGGACCCCAGTCAAAAAGGTCAAAACTGTCAGATTTTCAATTACAAGTTTTAGTGTTTCTTCTTTTTCACAAATGGAGTTTAACTTAATAGATAAATCGTGAATTTTTAGCAAACCTTATATAACACTTTAAAACTTCTTCATTTCTATTTAATCATCAATATACATCAAATATTGAAGTTTGAAATATATCTCAACCTGGTTTTAAATCTACCTATAGGTATTGTTCTTATAATTTTAACAATATCAATCATTGCCGCCGCTATCTTCCTTTTTCTTTCCCCCGAACTTTATTTCTCGCTCTCCTTCCGATTTTAGATCTCGCACGCCACAATATTAACATAATACATTGTCTAACTTTATTTCTGTCTATTTTGCCCCTCCTGGTATCATGTTCGTACACATAAAGACTAGAAGTCTACCCTTCCGTTTTGAGCGATTAATACGTGTATAGTCATGAGGCATACTTTAATTTTAGTCAACTTTGATATATTCAATTACGCCTTTTATCATATACATCTTGTTTTTATTTTGAAATCTACTATAAACAAGCGATCCTTATTTACATTTGCTGTTTCGTTCTAAATTCAAAAACTTGATATAAAATGCAATTTTCATTGTATTTTTCCTTATAATTAATACACAAGATGAATATTCTTATGCTTATCATTTTTTCTATATCCGAAAAATATATGTGGAGGATATGTATTCTTATGCTTCTTCTTTTCTTTAAATACATCAAAAGTCTTGAATTTTACTATTACATATTCTCTAAATGATTGTTTTTGTAGAAACACTAAATTAAGAATCCACTATTTTCAATTATCGATATTTTTACACGTTTCTTAAAATAGCATTCTACTTTGTAATTTTCATTGAGTTCCTAAACTCTCAACTTTGTTTTTATAAATATTCTGACTCATAAGCTTGAATTTGTCCTGACGTAGAGAATTAGACAATTTTTCAAAAGAGTAATCAAAATATTTTTGTATAAATTCCCTTATTGATGACTTCGTTTGATCGCCACACATGTATTTTCGTTATCTTGGAATTATTACATATTTTGATAATAGTGAGATTAATTATCATTTCTAAACACACATTTTGATAACAGTGAGATTTTTATCACTTCTAAACACTTAAAATGCTATCTACACAATGTGATTTAATCGCCTCCATTTGCAACATTGACTCTCTAAATATATATATTCTTCGAATATAGATCTATTATTGTAAGAGTAACCGTAGTAGTAATTATAGCCTCGGAGATCCTCAATCATTTCGTAATTTATTTTGTAGCCGACACTTAAATAGCCTTTACATTGGAGATGTACCAAAACTTCGTTGCCTACCCTTAGTACGTTTTTTTTGGGACTTACCCTCGATCACTTCCCTTTCATTCGTGCTACCCCTTCTTATTTCGAAATATATCTTTTCCAGAGGTAATAGCCAACCCGGAAGTGAACAAATTGTTCCTAATCTCTTGATCATTAGGCGGCGAATTTACACTTAGTGCTAATTTAGAATGCAACTTAAGGATCAATGCGAATTTAACGCTCAGTGCAGTTGGTGCTTCAGCAAAACTTATACCACTCTCTTAATTCAGATAATATCTAACTAGATGATCCTTTTCGACTAGGTCGCCATGGTTGGATCATGATTTCCATGATCCTAATTTCTCGCAATCTAGACTGTAGAACTCGAATTAGGGAAACATTAATTTGATTATAGCTAAAGAGTTGGGCTCTTCCCTTGAGGAATTAACCCAAAATAATCAAAGAGCTCTTCAAGTCACCACCTCTCCAACTATACAATAGTATTCGGCTGAGTTCTAATAGAATACGTCACGAATTGAATTTCGGGACGAAATTCTTTCAACCGGGGGAGACTGTGACAACCGTCAAAATTCGAGTCAGTTATAGATTTGACTAGACTTAGTTGCATATTTAGGCACTACACATACTAGACTTAGTAACTAGAAGCTAAGTTATAACCTACTAGAAACTTGGAAACAATTAGAATCAATGGATAGTGTACTTAGATTTCACATTGATATGTGAATTCTACATCTACTGAGATGTAGTGACTATCCATATTTGGGTCACTGTTTGACTCGAACAACATTTCATGAATCATATACACACATCATGCACTTGACCTAGAAGTAGAAGTTAGTTCAAAGTCTCGTAGAAACTTAAGTCAAAGTTGAAGAGTAGGACTAGTATACTTGATTCCTCAATTTCGCTTGAATCTCGGAATCACTACATAGAGTGCCAATAAACCGGTAAAAATAAATTAGAAGCATTATTTCTAATTTGAATAAGAGTTATGAAACTCTAAAATAGTTTGAAGTCTCAAAATTCAAGTAATTTTGATATCCAAAGATTTACAAACTCTCAAAAACCCTAAATGCCCTAAAAACTCATATTTACAAACTTTAACCTTAAAAATTCTATAAAAATAATTATAAACATTGTAATATTATCTTATAATAATTAAAATTAGTATAATATATTCAAGGCAAATAAAATTTAACTCATTAACATTACCCTTAATTTATAAATCAAAAATAAAGGTTTTATGAATAAAAACTTGATTTTAGTGTATATTTTATAATAAGTTTGATATTTTTATAAAAGATTTAAATTTTTATAAAAGAAACAAGAGAGAGGGAGCCTCTCTCACCCAAAATCTCGGCCTCCCCTTTCCCAAGACCCTCCTCCTCTTCCCAAAACACATAATCATTTCTCTCTTCTCCACACTCTTCACCTCTTCATTCTCTCTCTCACACACTCTACCATCATTCATTGAATTCTCTCTTCTTTCTCCCTCTAAACTCACGAAAATCTCAGAAAAGTTCAGCCATTTCTACTAAAAAAAACCTCAACATTTGATGTTATTCTTAAAGGTAAACCCGAAAATCATTCATTCCCCTTCTCTTTTCCTTCATGTTTTATTTGTTTTTCATGGATTTACTCCATCTTCTACACCATTCTATTGTAAAATCATGAACACTTGCACCTACTCACGGTTTTGATGATGATGGTGGTAGGATTTCACCCAAAAACAACATGCCATGTTGTAATTGGTGAAATCCAAGGACCTAAACCTAAGTCAAAATCAAGGAAATGCACTTTTCTACATGTTTTGGTGGAAAAACACCACATGCACCCTATGTTTTCTATCAAAAACGATTTTTGAACATATGAAACTCATTAATGATCTTCAAACCAACATGCATGTGATGATCTTCAAGCTTAGATGCTTGATGATCAAAGTTTGTTGTTAAAAGCTTTCAAATATGTTCATAAAAGATTTATTCCCAAATAAATACCTAAAACTTTTTTTCTGTTCAAATGATATTTTTCCCAGAATCCAACCAACAATATAAGATGATCTGTAAATTTTCAGAAAATAATTCCTTTTTCTCGAATTATTATAATTAATGCAAGAAAATAGGGCAATAAATCATATAAAATACTTTCTGGGGTCTATAAATCCTAGTTAAATTCGTGGATGACCCCTATGCTAAATAATGATCCCTCACTAAATTTCATTGGTTTTTGTTACTGTTTAATATGGTTTTGAATTTTCTTTTTGTTTGGCTCCAATAAATCATAAAAGCACTTTAGAGAATCTTAAAATGATATATAACAATTTTCTCAGTTGCTACCAGAGGTATAAGACTCAGAAAAATATTTTCAGAATTTTTCATAATGTATTCCTATTTTCCCCGATTTTTGTATTTATAATGGCCTAAAAATAGAAAAAATAGTTCTCTTCATCCAAAATTCGTGAAAATTTATCAGAACACCTTGTAGTACATTAGGAGGCTACATAAAAATTTTCTTGATTTTTCTCATCTGTATACTATTTTTCTCCTATTTTCTAAGATTAAATACACTTAAATACACAAAATCGGATTTCAGTATATAAAAACCACATTTGGTATTTTTCCCAGATTATTTACTCTGTAAATGAACTTTACAAAAATTTTGGTAATTTACTTTAACTGTTTAATAATTATTCTCCAATTAATGATTATTTAAGAGGATAAAACAAAGAAAAATAGAAAGAGTAATTGAAAAATATCTTTTATATTTTTCACAGCTTCTTCATGTATAATAAAAGTGTTACAAATATTTTGGGCAATTTTGGAAACTGTTTTCTATTTATTTCAATTTTTATTAGAATAAATGCTCAAAAATCATAAAATTGGGTTAAACAGTTTAGAAATCAATTTTTATATTTTTCCCAGCTTAATAATGTTTAATAACAGTAATACAAAAAGTTTGGGTAATTTTGGAAACTGTTTTCTATTTATTTCAATTTTTATTAGAATAAATGCACAAAAATCATAAAATTGGGTTAAACAATTTATAAGACCTTTTTATATTTTTTTCGAGCTCAAGTATGTCTAATGGAAGTACTATAAAAATTTTGGGAATTTTTATCCTTTGAATGTTATTTTTCATGAATTTATATTGTTATGAAGGCTTAAAATTGTGAAAAATAGTTAGACAAATCAAAAATTCAAGAAAATTTATCTTAAGGTCTTTGACTTCAATTAAAACTGAAATACAAAGTTTGGGAAATTTTAGAACTAAATCGATTTAGTTTTTGAATATTAAATCATTGGAACACCTCTTAAAATGTTAAATATTAGCATTTCAATAATGTGAATTTTCCAATTAAATTGTTATATAACAATTGTTTTATTGAAATTTAATTTTCACAGAAAAATATTTGTAACTTATCAATATTAAATTTTGACACAATATTGGCATAATTCTATTGTAGTAGTAAGTATACTAGTGTTAGATTTCGATTAGAGACTCAATAGCGAATATCATTATTGTAGGAATCGATAGTGGTACTCCGTTTTAACCATTGTTGGACCCTAGTCAAAAAGGTCAAAACTGTCATATTTTCAATTACAAGTTTTAGTGTTTCTTCTTTTTCACAAAGGGAGTTTAACTTAATAGATAACTCGTGAATTTTTAGCAAATCTTAGAAAACACTTTAAAACTTCTTCATTTATATTTAATCATCAATATACATCAAATATTGAAGTTTGAAATATATCTCAACCTGGTTTTAATCTACCTATAGGTATTGTTCTTATAATTTTAACAATAACAATCATTGCCGCCGCTACCTTCCTTTTTCTTTCCCACGCACTTGATTTCTTGCTCTCCTTATGATTTTAGATCACGCACGCCCATAATAGTAACATAATACATTGTCTAATTTTGTTTCTTTCTATTTTGCTTCTCCTAGTATCATGTTCGTACACATACAGACTAGAAGTCTACCCTTTTCGTTTTGAGCAATTTATACGTGTATAGTCGTGAGACATAATTTTGATTTAGTCAACTTTGATATATTCAATTACGCCTTTTACCATATACATCTTGTTTTTATTTTGAAATCTACAATAAACAAGTATTCCTGATTTACATTTGCCCTTTCGTTCTAAATTCGGAAACTTGATTTAAAATGCAAGTTTCATTGTATTTTTCCTTATAAGTAATACAAAGATGAATACCCTTATGCTTATAATTTTTCGATATCTTAAAAATATATGTGAAGGATATGTATCCTTATGTTTCTCCTTTTCTTTAAATACATCAAAAGTTTTGAATTTTACGATTATCTATTTTCTAAATGATTGTTTTTGTAGAAACACTAAACTAAGAATGCACTATTTTCAATGATCGGTATTTTTATTCATTTCTTAAAAATAGCATTCTACTTTGCTATTTTCAGTAAATTCCTAAACTCTCAAACTTGTTTTCATAAATATTCTGACTCCTCTTAAACTTGTATTTGTCTTGACTTAGACAATTAGTCAATTTTACAAAAAGCCTAATATTAATATTTCTATAAAAAAAAATTTCCCTTAATGACGACTTAAACATTTAACTTTAATTTATCTTTTTATTATTTTACTACTTCGTTTGATCGCCACACATGTATTTTCATTATCTTGGAATTATTACACATTTTGATAATAGTGAGATTACTTATCATTTCTATTCACTCAAATTGTTATCTAGACAAGGTGGTTTAATTTATCATAAACTAGCATCGCCTCCATTTGCGACAATGACTCTCTAAATATATATAATCTTCGAATATTGTTTTATTATAGTAAGAGTAACCGTGGTAGTAAATATTGCTTCGGAAATCCTCGATCGTTTCGTAACTTATTTTATAGACGACACTTAAATAGCCTTTACATTTGAGATGTAACAAAACTTCGTTGTCTACCCTTAGTACGTATTTTTAGGAACGTACTCTCGATCGCTTCCCCTTTCATTCGTGCTACCTCTTCTTATTTCGGAATATATATTTTCCAGATGTAGTAGCCAACCCGGAAGTGAACAAATTGTTCCTAATCTCTTCTTTTTTTAAGCGGCAAAGTTACACGTAGTGCTAATTTAGAATGCAACTTAAAGATCAATGCGGATTTAACGCTCAGTGCAGTTGGTGCATCATCGAAACTTATACCGCTCTCTTAATTCAGATAATATCTAACTAGATAATCTTTTCAACAAGGTCGCCATGGTCGGATCATGATTTCCATGATCCTAATTTCTCGCAATCTAGGCTGTAGAACTCGAATTAAGGAAACACTAAATTGTTGATAGCAAAAAGAATTGGGCTTTTCCCTTGAGGAATTAACGCAAAATAATCAAAGAGCTCTTCAAGTCACCACCTCTCCAACTATACAATAGTATTCGGCTGAGTTCTAATAGAATACGTCATGAATTGAATTTCGGGACGAAATTCTTTCAACCGGGGGAGACTGTGACAACCGTCAAAATTCGAGTCAGTTCTAGATTTGACTAGACTTAGTTGCATATATATGCACTACACATACTAGACTTAGTAACTAGAAGCTAAGTTATAACCTACTAGAAACTTGGAAACAATTAGAATCAATGGATAGTTTACTTAGATTTCACATTGATATGTGAATTCTACATCTACTGAGCTGTAGTGACTATCCATATTTGGGTCACTCTTTGACTCGAACAACATTTCATGAATCATATACACACATCATGCACTTGACCTAGAAGTAGAAGTTAGGTCAAAGTCTCATAGAAACTTAAGTCAAAGTTGAAGACTAGGACTAGTATACTTGATTCCTCAATTTCGCTTGAATCTCGGAATCACTACATAGAATGCCAATAAACCGATAAAAATAAATTACAAACATTATTTATAACTATAAAAGAGTTATAATACCATAAGATAATTTCAAGTCTCAAATATTTAATTAATTTTGATATCCAAAGACTTACATACTATCAAAAACCCTAAATGCCCTAAAAACTCACATTTATAAACTTTAACCTTAAAAATTCTATAAAAATAATTATGAAGCTTCTAATATTATCTTATAATAATTAAAATTATGAAAATGCATTTAAGGAAAATAAAATTTAACTCATTAACATTTACCCTTAATTTATAAATAAAAAATCAACACTTTTATGCATAAAAACTAAGTTAAGGTGCACATTTTATGAAAGGTTTGATATTTTTATAAAATATTTGAATTTTATAAAAATGGAAGAGGGGGAAACCCTATCTTATTCCCCTAAAATCGGACACCCTCTCTCCTCCTTCAAAATTCATCTTTCCAACACACTAAATGACTTCTTCTCTCTCACACTCCATCTTCTCTCTCACTCTGCCTCTCATTCTCTCTCACACTCTTCATCACCACCACTCCATTTCTCTCTTCATCTCTCTACACTCACGAAAATTTCCAGAAAACAAACCCAATAACACTCCTCAAACTCGAAATCTTCATCATATTGTAGTGTTCTTGAAGGTAAAATCGATTTCCCTTCATTTTCCTTCAAAGTTTTGTTATTTTTCACACACTTTCTTTTTCTTCTACTCCATTCTATTGTAAAATCATGAACACTAGCACCTACTCACGGTTTTGATGATGATGGTGGTAGGATTTCATCCAAAAACAACATGCATGTTGTAAATGGTGAAATCCAAGGACCTAAACCAAAGTCAAGATCATGAAAATGCACTTTTCTACAAGTTTTGGTGTAAAATCACCACATGCACTCTAAGTTTTCTTTCAAAAACGATTTTTGAACATTTCAAACTCATGAATGGTCTTCAAACAAACATGCATGTGATGATCTTCAAGCTTAGATGCTAGATCATCAAAGTATGTTGTTAAAAGCTTTCAAATATGTTCATGAAGGATTTATTTCCAAATAAATATCTAAAACTCCTTTTCTGACCAAATCCGATTTTTCCCAGATTTCTACCAACAAAATGAGATGTTCTACAAATTTCCAGAAAATAATTCATTTATCTTGAATTATTATAATTATTGAAATAAAATAGGGCAATAAATCATATCAAATACTTTCTGAGGTCTATAAATTCTAGGTAAATTCGTGGATGACCCCTATGCTACATAATGATCCCACATTAAATTTCATCGGTTTTTGCTATTGTTTAATATGGTTTTGAATTTTGTTTAGCCCCAATAAATCATAAAACCGCTTTAGATAATTTGAAAAGGTTATATAATAATTTTCGCAGCTTATACTCTCTGTGGAAGACTTAGAAAAATATTTTCAGAATTTTTCATAATGTATTCCTATTTTTCCCCGATTTTTGTGTATATTATGGACTAAAAACAGGAAAAATAGTTCTGCATATCCAAAATTCATAAAAATTACCAGAACATCTTGTAGTACATTAGGATGCTACATAAAAGTTTTGATGATTTTTCTCTTCTGTATACTATTTTTCTCATATTTTCTAAAATTAAATACACTTAAATACACAAAATCGGATTTCAGTATATAAAAACCACATTTGGTATTTTTTCCGGATTATTTATTGTGTGAATGAAGTGTACAAAATTTTTGGTAATTTACTTTAACTGTTTAATAATTATTATTCAATTAATGATTATTTAAGAGGATTAAACAAGGAAAAATAGAAAGACTAATTGAAAAATATCTTTTATATTTTTCACAACTTCTACATGTATAGTAAAAGTGTTACACAAATTTTGGGCAATTTTGGAAACTGTTTCCTATTTATTTCAATTTTTATTAGAATAAATGCTCAAAACTCATAAAATTTGGTTAATCAGTTTAGAAATCAATTTTTATATTTTTCCCAGCTTAATAATGTTTAATAACAGTAATACAAAAAGTTTGGGTAATTTTGGAAACTGATTTCTATTTTTCATGAATTTGTATCTATTTAGAGAATTAAATATATGAAAAATGGTTATACATATCCATAATCCATGAAAATTTATCTAGAAGTCTTTTAACACATTTAGAACCAAAATCTGAAGTTTGGTAATTTTTATTAACTGTTTATTATTTTTCATGATTTTATGGTTATTCAAGAAACTAAAATGGTGAAAAATAGTTAGACAAATCAAAAATTCAAGAAAATTTATCTTGAGGTATTTGACTTCAATTAAAACTGAAATGAAAAGTTTGGGAAATTTTAGAACTAAATTGATTTAGTTTTTGAATATTAAACCATTAGAACGCCTCTTAAAATGTTAAATATTAACATTTTAATAGTGAGAAATTACGCTTAAATTGTTATATAACAATTGATTCATTGAAATTTAATTTTCACAGAAAAATGTTTATAACTTATCAATATTAAATTTTAACACATTATTGGCATAATTCTATTGTAGTAGTAAGTATACTAGTTTTAGATTTCGATTATAGACTCACTAGCGAATACCATTATTGTAGGAATCAATAGTGGTACGTGTGGAGCGTAGTCAAGGCACCATTTGCATCATCTCAATGCATATTGTGAGTATTCACCAATCCCCTATTTTCGGTTTTTAAATGTTTTGGGGTGGAAAAGCATGTCCTAAACTGTTTATATTCGTTGTATTTATTTGACTCGTATAAACTTGGTTGCTATATTTTGCATATTGTGAGTATTCACGCACTCCCCTATTTTCAGTTTTTTTATGTTTTGGGGGTGGAAAAGCATGTCCCGAAAAACTATTATTTGAATGTTGTATTTAAATTGATTTGTATCAAACATGATTGCTATTTTATTGCTATGTCTCTCTATGTATGTCTATGCAACACGAAACATGAGAACTTATCGTATCAAGGCCCTTCCCTTATCTCTAACCATTAACTCTTTGAGCCAATGGTCATTATGGATAGCGCTATTAGGAATTGACAACTCCTCACTCGCCCTATTGCTGGAGTGCATGATACCATATTCATCTATGGAACGATAAGCATAGATCTTGATAGAGCTTCAGTCATAGGTTTGGTTGAGAACTCATTGTTTGCTCATACACATACAAACTTGTTACTCATTATAGCAATAAACTTGTTACTTATTATGGCAATAAACTCGTTTATCAGTTATAGCAATCAACTTTGTATCTCATTATAGCAATGAACTTTGTTTCTCATTACAACAACGAACTTTTATTACTGAAAACTTATATACATGTTTTAGCAACGAAATTGATTGCTCATTATAGCAATGAAACTTGTTTACTCATTTTTAGCAACGAACTTTATTTCCATGAGGATATGAACGTTGCATCTCATTTGGGCAACGTAACTTTATTTCTCACGATGGCAACAAACTTTGTTTATACAAACTTATTTACTCATTTTTGCAATATATTTTTATTTATGGAAAACTCTATCAAAACTTTGATAGAGTTTTGATAGAGTTTTCCATAAATTTATATTTTCATGAATCAAAACTCTATCAAAACTTTGCAATATATTTATATTTTGATAGAGTTTTCCATAAATTTAAATTTATTTATGGAAAACTCTATCAAAACTTTGCAATATATTTATATTTTCATGAATCAAAATCAAAGTTTTGATAGAGTTTTCCATAAATAAAAATATATTGCAAAAATGAGTAAATAAGTTTGTATAAACAAAGTTTGTTGCCATCGTGAGAAATAAAGTTACGTTGTCCAAATGAGATGCAACGTTCATATCCTCAGGGAAATAAAGTTCGTTGCTAAAAACGAGTAAACAAGTTTCATTGCTATAATGAGCAATCAATTTCGTTGCTAAAACATGTATATAAGTTTTCAGTAATAAAAGTTCGTTGTTGTAATGAGAAACAAAGTTCATTGCTATAATGAGATACAAAGTTGATTGCTATAATTGATAAACGAGTTTATTGCCATAATAAATAACAAGTTTATTGCTATAATGAGTAACAAGTTTGTATGTGTATGAGCAAACAATGAGTTCTCAACCAAACCTATGACTGAAGCCCTATCAAGATCTATGCTTATCGTCCCATAGATGAATATGGTATCATGCACTCCAGCAATAGGGCGAGTGAGGAGTTGTCAATTCCTAATAGCGCTATCCATAATGACCATTGGCTCAAAGAGTTAATGGTTAGAGATAAGGGAAGGGCCTTAGTACGATAAGTTCTCATGTTCCGTGTTGCATAGACATACATAGAGAGACATAGCAATAAAATAGCAATCATGTTTGATTCAAATCAATTTAAATACAACATTCAAATAATAGTTTTTCGGGACATGCTTTTCCACCCCAAAACATAAAAACTGAAAATAGGGGCGTGCGTGAATACTCACTATATATAAAATATAGTAACCAAGTTTATACGAGTCAAATAAATACAACGAATATAAATAGTTTAGGACATGCTTTTCCACCCCAAAACATAAAAACTGAAAATAGGGGAGTGGTGAATACTCACTATATATAAAAATATAGTAACCAAGTTTATACGAGTCAAATAAATACAACGAATATAAATAGTTTAGGACATGCTTTTCCACCCCAAAACATTTAAAAACCGAAAATAGGGGAGTGGTGAATACTCACAATATGCAAAATATAGCAACCAAGTTTATACGAGTCAAAAAAAATACAACGAATAATAAATGTTTTTTGGACATGCTTTTCCACCCCAAAACATAAAAAATGAAAATAGGGGAGTGCGTGAATACTCACAATATGCAAAATATAGCAACCAAGTTTATACGAGTCAAATAAATACAACGAATATAAATAGTTTAGGACATGCTTTTCCACCCCAAAACATTTAAAAACCGAAAATAGGGGATTGGTGAATACTCACAATATGCAAAATATAGCAACCAAGTTTATACGAGTCAAATAAATACAACGAATATAAATAGTTTAGGACATGCTTTTCCACCCCAAAACATTTAAAAACCGAAAATAGGGGATTGGTGAATACTCACAATATGCATTGAGATGATGCAAATGGTGCCTTGACTACGCTCCACACGTACTACTATCGATTCCTACAATAATGATATTCGTTAGTGAGTCTCTAATCGAAATCTAACACTAGTATACTTACTACTACAAAAGAATTATGCCAATAATGTGTTAAAATTTAATATTGACAAGTTATAAACATTTTTCTGTGAAAATTAAATTTCAATGAATCAATTGTTATATAACAATTTAAGCGTAATTTCTCACTATTAAAATGTTAATATTTAACATTTTAAGAGGTGTTCTAATGGTTAAATATTCAAAAACTAAATCAATTTAGTTCTAAAATTTCCCAAACTTTTCATTTCAGTTTTAATTGAAGTCAAATACCTCAAGATAAATTTTCTTGAATTTTTGATTTGTCTAACTATTTTTCACCATTTTAGTTTCTTGAATAACCATAAAATCATGAAAAATACTAAGCAGTTAATAAAAATTACCAAACTTCAGATTTTGGTTCTAAATGTGTTAAAAGACTTCTAGATAAATTTTCATGGATTATGGATATGTATAACCATTTTTCATATATTTAATTCTCTAAATAGATACAAATTCATGAAAAATAGAAATCAGTTTCCAAAATTACCCAAACTTTTTGTATTACTGTTATTAAACATTATTAAGCTGGGAAAAATATAAAAATTGATTTCTAAACTGATTAACCAAATTTTATGAGTTTTGAGCATTTATTCTAATAAAAATTGAAATAAATAGGAAACAGTTTCCAAAATTGCCCAAAATTTGTGTAACACTTTTACTATACATGTTGAAGCTGTGAAAAATATAAAAGATATTTTTCAATTAGTCTTTCTATTTTTTCTTGTTTAATCCTCTTAAATAATCATTAATTGAATAATAATTATTAAACAGTTAAAGTTGTCACACCCCGAAACCGATGGCGGAAACGTTCCGGGGCGGGGTGACGTCATGTAGAGTATCACAACCAATGTACATAGCAAGCATAGTAAACATAACCATTACATTACATAAGAAAGTTTTACATTTGTTTGAAAATAAAGTACTACAAGTTTTTCTTAGATACATTGGTTAGAACAAAAGTGAAGACGAGTCCTCTATATGCTCCGTCTTCTTCAAAAGGTTAACAGGAGTACCTGTCTATGGATGCCCTGAGAATACAAGCAGTTTTAAAATATCAGCATAAAGCTGGTGAGTTCATAAGCGGTTTGTTTTCTGGAAAAAGATTCAGTTTCCTTTAGTTTCATGAAAAGTTGATATCCAAGAAAATCCCGTATTTTCTTATAAAAGTAGTTCGGTTATCCCTTTGTTACACAATTTGAATTTAGAAAACCCTGCAAGTTTCCTTATGAAAATATGGATTGAAATCTCGTTAGATGTACCATACAACCTTGTTTATGAAAAGTTTCGTTATCCCAAGAAAACCCTATGTTTTCTTATGTAAAACATTCGTTAGTTATCGATTCTGAAATGATGTGTACAAGTATCTACCATACTTGTATCGATTAAGTGAAACATACTGAATGTCTAGCATCCCGTGGTAAGCGTATTAGTTTTGACACGTACACAAAACTAATAAGTAAGTAGTGAACTAGTAGTAATTAAAGACAGTTATTACTAGAAGGTTAGTTCACTAGGTTCGTTATTACTTTATCAGTAAATCTCCATTATCTAAGTTGCGAGTTCCATAACCATACGATAGACTAGACATGGCAATAAGAAGTCCATCGTCATTTTATGACTTTTGTCACCCATGGACCTGACGATCCAACTGTAGCTAGCAGCAGGGTGCGGGGTAGTCAGTCCCGTATAGATCTATACACTCAAGTCACGCTCTCCCTCCAAGAGATTCTGGTTACGGGAGTAGTCCTCCACTCTCGTAATCCGTGTGGAGTGTTACCGAGGACGTGTCTCCAATCATAAGAATAATGAATTTTACAAGTAATAGTATAGAAAATCCCGGTTTATGAAATGACATGAAATCCTTGTGAAATGTAAAAATGTAACATTTTATAATGAGTTTCACAATTGGTTTTGAAAACTAACTCCACGAGTTAGACGGTTGGTTAAAACGGATTTCAATGTTTAAAACCATATTGAACACGTAGTTATGTTATACGAAATATAGATTTGTGTACAAGTTTTCTTGTACTTTTGCTTGTATTCCCCCCCCCCCCCCTGAAAACATGAAAAACACAGAAAATGGTGTAGGGGTATGAACTCACCTTACTAGAATGTGCCGATTTAGTTGCTAAGTATTAGTTTAGGGCTTGAACACGCGTGAGGTTCCTATGTAACATGAAGAGATACATAATGGTATCTAATTAGACTTTGATTTACCAAGATAGTAGGACAATACACTCCGAGGCACGAAAACACTTCAATTCAAGTGTTAGGGATGGTACGGGTTGCATCTAAGGAGTATAGGGCCTAGATAAGGTGTTTACTCTTCAAGTGTAAACCCTTAGGGGAGTTTACGGTCCAAAGACCATATCCCTCATGAGTTTACGGCCGTAAACTCAAGGGTATAGTGTTCTTGGTCGATAAATGTCCATATCTTGCACACGGGAAGGTGCTAAGGTTGATTCAATGGCTTAGGAAGTGATCGGGACATGAAATGGCCTAGGAATTAGGGTTTACGGTCCTTGGACCACCCTTGGGGAGTTTACGGTCGTAAACTCAAGGGTTTACGGTCCTGGGACCACCCTTGGGGAGTTTACGGTCGTAAACACATGGGTTTACGGCCGTAAACCCACCTTTGTCATGTTTGTCCGTTTTCCATTTGCTTTGGTGGTTTGTAGGCCATTCATGCAAGTTCTAGACTCAAATACAAGCCATGCAAGGTGTTTGGAGCATTAAAACACCCTTGGAAAGGTGTTTACGGTTTTGGGAGACGTTCCTAAACCGTAAACTCATGTTTATGCTCATTTGGACATGTTTTAGGGTTCTAAGATCATCCAAGCAAGTTTCAAGGCCATTAGACATGCATTGGAAGGGTTACGGAGCATCAAAACCCCATGAAAGGGTGTTTACGGTTCTTGAACATTCAAGGACCGTAAACTCATGTTCATGGCCAAAAACTCATGATCTTGTGGTTCTAACTCCATGCATGTAAGGATCTAAGCATTAGAAGAGGTTTGGAAGGGTCTTGGGGCTTCAAAACCCCCATTGAAGGAGTTTACGGTTTTTGGGAGGCTCCCCAAACCGTAAACACGAGTTTTTGATGCATTTGAGAGTTTAAGACATGGATTTGCATGCATGTTAGGATAGACAACTAGTTAGGAAGGATCACTTACCAAATTGGAGCTTGAAAGTGAAGATTGTCTTGAGAGAGTTCGATTTCTAGAGAGAGGGTAGAGAGAGAAAGTTCAAGTGTGGGAAAAGCTCAAATGGTGGTCATTCCACTCTTTTATATGACTAGAGTTAGTGACCCGGTGGGAATACACCCAATACGGACATTAAACGGAGCTTAATGTTTTACCCGGGTAAACGACCATTACCCGTATTAGTCGTTGTCTAGAAATTTTCAAGAGATTATTTAGAGTGTTTACTCTCAAATAAATATTTCGTTTCAACACATAGGAAATAATAATAATAATTCTAAAAGAATTATTTAATTTGAAAGTTAACGGAAAAACCCAAAATAAAATAAATTTTATTAACGGCATGGGTTATGTTAACGGAAAATCTTTCGGGTTGTCACATTATCCCCCTGTTAGAGGAAATTTCGTCCCGAAATTTAGAACTTAGATACAAATCATGGAATTGGAAAGAGATGCGGGTATTTCGTTTTCATCGAGTCCTCGCGTTCCCAAGTGAATTCGGGACCCCGCTTGGCATTCCAGCGAACCTTCACTATCGGGATGCGGCTTTGTTTCGTTCGTTTGATCTCTTTATCCATGATTTCGATGGGCTCTTCCACAAAGTTCAGGTTTTCGTTGATTTCGATCTCATCCAGAGGAATCACAAGGGTCTCATCAGAAAGACACTTTTTAAGGTTTGAGACGTGGAAGACAGGGTGAATATTGCTAAGCTCATGAGGTAGACAGAATTTGTAAGCTACGGGACCAATCCTGGCTAGGATTTCGAAAGGTCCTATGTACCTTGGGTTAAGTTTTCCACGCTTTCCGAAGCGTATCATGCCCTTCCAGGGTGAGACTTTCAACAAGACACGGTCTCCAACCTAGAATTCCAAGGGTTTTCGTCGTTTATCGGCGTAGCTCTTTTGTCTATCTCGGGAGGCTTTAAGTCGTTCTCGGATTTGTACGATCTTTTCAGTGGTTTCGCGGATGATTTCTGGACGAGTGAGAGTGCTGTCAGGGACTTGTCCCTTGACCAGCTGCGTGTCACCCACCTCAGCCCAGCATAGAGGGGATCTGCACTTGCGGCCATAGAGGGCTTCGAACGGCGCAGCCTTGATGCTGGTATGGTAGCTGTTGTTATAAGAAAATTCAACCAAAGGAAGATGAGTATCCCATGACGCGCCGAAGTCGATGACGCAGGCTCTCAGCATGTCTTCCAAGGTTTGGATGGTTCTCTCACTCTGTCCATCTGTTTGAGGATGGTAAGTTGTGCTCATATCCAGCTTAGTTCCAAGAGCCTTCTGTAGTGACTGCCAGAACCTAGAAGTGAACCTGCTATCCCGATCGGAAATGATGGACACATGTACACCGTGCAGTCGGACCACCTCTTGGATGTAGATTCGCGTGAGTCTTTCCATTTTGAAGTTTTCCTTGATAGGAAGGAAGTGAGCAGATTTGGTCAGTCGGTCGACAATTACCCAAATGGTGTCGTACCCACTCAGAGATTTGGGTAACTCGGTAATGAAGTCCATAGTAATCATTTCCCATTTCCATTCAGGTATTTCGGGTTGTTGGAGTAGACCGGAGGGTTTTTGATATTCGACCTTCACTTTGGCGCAAGTCAGGCACTTGCCCACGAAGGTAGCGATTTCGGCCTTCATATTTGGCTACCAGTACAGTTTCTTGAGATCCAGGTACATCTTATCCGAACCTGGGTGTACGGAGTATTTAGTATTATGAGCTTCGTTCATGACAACCTCTCTGAAGCCTCCGAAATTTGGGGTCCAGATCCGGTCCATGAAACAATAGACTCCGTCGTTTCTGATCTCAAGATTCTTATCCATTCCTCTCAGGGCTTCGCCTGACACGTTTTCTGGTCTTAAGGCTTCCAGCTGAGCCTCTTTGATTTGCGCGGATAAGTGGGAATGGATAGTCATAGTCAGTGCCTTCACCTTACGACCTGAGTATTCTTTCCGGCTGAGGGCATCTGCCACCACATTGGCCTTGCCGGGATGGTAGCGGATTTTACACTCGTAGTCGTTGAGTAGTTCAACCCATCGCCGTTGTCTCATGTTCAGCTCCTTTTGGTCGAGGATGTGCTGTAGACTTTTGTGGTCAGTAAAGATAGTGCACTTAGTTCCGTAGAGATAATGTCTCCAGATTTTTAATGCGAAGACCACTGCTCCCAATTCTAGGTCGTGAGTCGTGTAGTTAACTTCGTGTACTTTCAGTTGCCGGGAAGCATAGGCGATGACCTTGCCTCGTTGCATTAGGACACAACCGAGACCTTGATTGGACGCATCGCAGTAGACAACGAAGTCTTCCGTCCCATCGGGAAGGGACAGGATAGGTGCGCTGCATAAGGCTCGCTTCAGTGTTTGGAACGCAGTGTCTTGCTTTTCGCTCCAAAAAAAGGGTACACCTTTCTGAGTTAGAGTGGTTAAGGGTTTGGCAATTTTGGAGAAATTTCGGATAAATCTGTCATAGTAGCCAGCGAGACCCAAGAATTGACGGATTTCGGTGGGTGTCTTCGGTGCTGACCAGTTTTCTATCGCTTTGATCTTTGAAGGATCCACGTATATGCCCTCCTTGCTTACCACGTGACCAAGGAAAGTAATCTTCCGGATCCAGAATTCACATTTGGAGAATTTCGCGTACAATTGCTCCGATCTAAGAGTTTCCAACAGTAGCCTCAAGTGTTGTCTGTGATCCTCTTCGCTTTTGGAATAAACAAGTATGTCGTCGATGAACACGATAACAAACTTGTCCAGAAATGGACAACACACCCGGTTCATTAAATCCATGAACACCGCCTGCGCGTTGGTTAGACTGAAGGGCATAACTACGAATTCGTAGTGACCATATCGAGTCCGAAAGGCTGTTGTGGGAACGTCACCCTCATGGACTCGCAGCTGATGGTACCCTGATCTTAAATCGATTTTGGAAAAGTAGCTAGATCCTTGAAGTTGATCGAAGAGGTCGTCTATTCGAGGAAGAGGATAGCGGTTTTTGATCGTGAGCTTGTTCAGCTCTCGGTAATCGATACACATTCGAAAAGATCCATCTTTCTTTTTCACGAATAAGATCGAGGCTCCCCACGGCGAGGAACTCGGTCTGATGAATCCTTTACTGAGCAGCTCATTGAGTTGACTAGATAACTCCTGCATTTCTGCCGGAGCTAATCGATAAGGAGATTTGGCTACGGGGGTAGCTCCGGGGATTAAGTCGATACGAAACTCCACTTGGCGTTCAGGAGGGATTCCTGGGAGATCCTCTGGAAAGACATCAGGAAAGTTGCAGACTTCGGGGATGCTCTCGAGGCCTTTAACTTCCTGCTTTTCGTTAACGACATGGGCTAAGAATGCATAACACTCCTTTCGCAGAAGTTTCTGGGCTTTGATGCACGAAATGATGCGAAGGTTTGAACTGAGTTTATCCCCGTAGATTACAAGAGTTTCATCCGAAGGAAGATTGAGACGGATAGCTTTTTCGAAACAGAGGATGTCTGCACGATTGGGGCTCAACCAATCCATGCCAATGATGACATCAAAGCTTTTTATGGAGACTGGCATAAGGTCAATGAGAAATGAACGGTCGTTTAAGGATAGGGTACACCCTACGTATATCTCGTTAGTGCTCTCTTTCTCACCGTTAGCCATTTCGACGGTAAACTTTTCGGTTAATGGTTGGGATTTTTGTTTAAGAAATTGTTTGACTGCATGACTAACAAAGCTCCTTTCAGCACCAGAATCGAAAAGAATGCATGCATAAGAGTTGTCGAGGAGGAACGTACCCGTGACAACGGTGGGGTCAGCGACTGCCTCTTCTTGTCCCATGGTTAGAACTCTCCCGGTGTTGTTGGTTGTTGCTGCTTTGGGGCTGTCCCTCTTGAAATGCCCGACCTCCCCACAGTTGTAGCAGGCTCGACCAACACCCGCTCCAAAGGCTTAATTTGTTGGTTGGGCTGGGGTTCTACAAAATCGCATCGTGTGCCCCTTTTTGCCACAGCTTGTGCATGACATCTCCCGGCACGGGCCGGGATTATGGTGGTAGTTACACTTGTCACACCGAGGAAGGGTGCCATTGTACCTGCTGGTAGGAGCCTGGGTGGCAGGAGTAGCAACAGGGGTAGTAGCAGCGTGGACCGCTACAGTTTGCTGTTTCTTTGAGGATCCTTGCGAACCCTGACCCTTTCGTTTGTTCCAGGATTTCTTCTTGTTTTCACCGCTCCCTTTGGTCGGATCAGAGGCGGTGGCTATTTCCTCGGGATCGTCGTTATGATCAATCAGAATTTGTGCCAAACACTTGGCGCTATCGAAGGTTTCCGGCTCCGCAGACAAAACATTTCCCTTGGTTGGCTGGGTCAGCCCCCAAATGAATCGTTTGATCTTTTTGCTTTCCGGGGATATCATTCCCGGACAAAGGAGTGCTAGGTCCTCGAACCTAGAAGTGTAGGAGGCAATGTCAGAACCCTTCATCTTTAGGGTCCAGAGTTCGTGTTCGATTTTCTGCATCTCCCCCCGTGGGCAATACTGGGCTATCATGAGTTCCTTCAGTTTGTCCCAACCCATGGCATTTGCCACTGGCAGGGTTAAGGACTTGACCCGGCCGTTCCACCAGGTTAATGCTTTGTTGAGGAAAGTGCAAGCGGCGTACTTCACTTTGTTGGATTCGGAGACTGCGCAAATCTCGAATATGGACTCAATCTTTTCAAACCATTGAGTCAGAACAATAACACCTCCTTTGCCGTCGAAAGATGTGGGTTTTGCGTTCATGAAGTCTTTATAGGAGCACTCCTTTTGGTGTCCCTGACCACTTTCCTGAATTTGAGGATGCATACCACCTCCCTGACCACCAGATCCACCGGGATTCATTTGTGACATCGCAGCAGCCACGGCAGCAGTAACAGCTGCATGAAACATGACAGGATCAAATTGGGGAGGAGGCGGTGGTGGAGGAGTGTCGTTGTTTCTCCTGGTACATCTCCTTCGGGGAGGCATCTTGATCTGAAATGACCAAGAAAGAGGAGGATGGAATTTAGAGATATGAAACAAGGATATATCTCACAATGGTTTTTAGAGTGTTCTACTAAGCGATAGGACAGGAAAATTACTTAAAGTAAGTAAACTATCGCTAAGGGAGGAATGAGTAGTAACACTCGGAATGGATTTCCATGAAGTATTTGGTTCGGACTAAAATACTCCCATAGTATTTTATGTTGAATGGATATTAGGTAAGTTATAGGCCTGCTGTACACCACAGTCACTCCCAATCACATGTTGGCCGTGTCTCGAATGAATATAGTTGATCAGGCTATATTGACCCTAGACATGACTACATAACTGCCCAGGTTTAACCACAGTGCGCAACACCCAAATTACTTATGCTTTGTTCTCTTCGCGATACAGATTTCGGTACTCGTGTATACTTGTATACTTTTATAAAAATACTTATATTTTAAAAGCATACTTTTAGTTTAGAGCACTTAGGCCCCTTAGTGTTTATAGTTGTATACCATGTAAGGTTCGGTATACTTAGTTCACTATAAACAAGGGCTCTGATACCAATCTGTCACACCCCGAAACCGATGGCGGAAACGTTCCGGGGCGGGGTGACGTCATGTAGAGTATCACAACCAATGTACATAGCAAGCATAGTAAACATAACCATTACATTACATAAGAAAGTTTTACATTTGTTTGAAAATAAAGTCCTACAAGTTTTTCTTAGATACATTGGTTAGAACAAAAGTGAAGACGAGTCCTCTATATGCTCCGTCTTCTTCAAAAGGTTAACAGGAGTACCTGTCTATGGATGCCCTGAGAATACAAGCAGTTTTAAAATATCAGCATAAAGCTGGTGAGTTCATAAGCGGTTTGTTTTCTGGAAAAAGATTCAGTTTCCTTTAGTTTCATGCAAAGTTGATATCCAAGAAAATCCCGTATTTTCTTATAAAAGTAGTTCGGTTATCCCTTTGTTACACAATTTGAATTTAGAAAACCCTGCAAGTTTCCTTATGAAAATATGGATTGAAATCTCGTTAGATGTACCATACAACCTTGTTTATGAAAAGTTTCGTTATCCCAAGAAAACCTTATGTTTTCTTATGTAAAACATTCGTTGGTTATCGATTCTGAAATGATGTGTACAAGTATCTACCATACTTGTATCGATTAAGTGAAACATACTGAATGTCTAGCATCCCGTGGTAAGCGTATTAGTTTTGACACGTACACAAAACTAATAAGTAAGTAGTGAACTAGTAGTAATTAAAGACAGTTATTACTAGAAGGTTAGTTCACTAGGTTCGTTATTACTTTATCAGTAAATCTCCATTATCTAAGTTGCGAGTTCCATAACCATACGATAGACTAGACATGGCAATAAGAAGTCCACCGTCATTTTATGACTTTTGTCACCCATGGACCTGACGATCCAACTGTAGCTAGCAGCAGGGTGCGGGGTAGTCAGTCCCGTATAGATCTATACACTCAAGTCACGCTCTCCCTCCAAGAGATTCTGGTTACGGGAGTAGTCCTCCACTCTCGTAATCCGTGTGGAGTGTTACCGAGGACGTGTCTCCAATCATAAGAATAATGAATTTTACAAGTAATAGTATAGAAAATCCCGGTTTATGAAATGACATGAAATCCTTGTGAAATGTAAAAATGTAACATTTTATAATGAGTTTCACAATTGGTTTTGAAAACTAACTCCACGAGTTAGACGGTTGGTTAAAACGGATTTCAATGTTTAAAACCATATTGAACACGTAGTTATGTTATACGAAATATAGATTTGAGTACAAGTATTCTTGTACTTTTGCTTGTATTCCCCCCCTGAAAACATGAAAAACACGGAAAATGGTGTAGGGGTATGAACTCACCTGACGAGAATGTGCCGATTTAGTTGCTAAGTATTAGTTTAGGGATTGAACACGCGTGAGGTTCCTATGTAACATGAAGAGATACATAATGGTATCTAATTAGACTTTGATTTACCAAGATAGTAGGACAATACACTCCGAGGCACGAAAACACTTCAATTCAAGTGTTAGGGATGGTACGGGTTGCATCTAAGGAGTGTAGGGCCTAGATAAGGTGTTTACTCTTCAAGTGTAAACCCTTAGGGGAGTTTACGGTCCAAAGACCATATCCCCCATGAGTTTACGGCCGTAAACTCAAGGGTATACTGTTCTTGGTCGATAAATGTCCATATCTTGCACACAGGAAGGTGATAAGGTTGATTCAATGGCTTAGGAAGTGATCGGGACATGAAATGGCCTAGGAATTAGGGTTTACGGTCCTTGGACCACCCTTGGGGAGTTTACGGTCGTAAACTCAAGGGTTTACGGTCCTGGGACCACCCTTGGGGAGTTTACGGTCGTAAACACATGGGTTTACGGCCGTAAACCCACCTTTGTCATGTTTGTCCGTTTTCCATTTGCTTTGGTGGTTTGTAGGCCATTCATGCAAGTTCTAGACTCAAATACAAGCCATGCAAGGTGTTTGGAGCATTAAAACACCCTTGGAAAGGTGTTTACGGTTTTGGGAGACGTTCCTAAACCGTAAACTCATGTTTATGCTCATTTGGACATGTTTTAGGGTTCTAAGATCATCCAAGCAAGTTTCAAGGCCATTAGACATGCATTGGAAGGGTTACGGAGCATCAAAACCCCATGAAAGGGTGTTTACGGTTCTTGAACATTCAAGGACCGTAAACTCATGTTCATGGCCAAAAACTCATGATCTTGTGGTTCTAACTCCATGCATGTAAGGATCTAAGCATTAGAAGAGGTTTGGAAGGGTCTTGGGGCTTCAAAACCCCCATTGAAGGAGTTTACGGTTTTTGGGAGGCTCCCCAAACCATAAACACGAGTTTTTGATGCATTTGAGAGTTTAAGACATGGATTTGCATGCATGTTAGGATAGACAACTAGTTAGGAAGGATCACTTACCAAATTGGAGCTTGAAAGTGAAGATTGTCTTGAGAGAGTTCGATTTCTAGAGAGAGGGTAGAGAGAGAAAGTTCAAGTGTGGGAAAAGCTCAAATGGTGGTCATTCCACTCTTTTATATGACTAGAGTTAGTGACCCGGTGGGAATACACCCAATACGGACATTAAACGGAGCTTAATGTTTTACCCGGGTGAACGACCATTACCCGTATTAGTCGTTGTCTAGAAATTTTCAAGAGATTATTTAGAGTGTTTACTCTCAAATAAATATTTCGTTTCAACACATAGGAAATAATAATAATAATTCTAAAAGAATTATTTAATTTGAAAGTTAACGGAAAAACCCAAAATAAAATAAATTTTATTAACGGCATGGGTTATTTTAACGGAAAATCTTTCGGGTTGTCACAAAAGTAAATTACCAAAAATTTTGTACACTTCATTCACATAATAAATAATCTGGGAAAAATACCAAATGTGGTTTTTATATACTGAAATCCGATTTTGTGCATTTAAGTGTATTTAATTTTTGAAAATAGGAGAAAAATAGTATACAGAAGAGAAAAATCATCAAAATTTTTATGTAGCCTCCTAATGTACTACAAGGTGTTTTGGTAAATTTTCATAATTTGTGGATGAGTAAAACTATTTTTCGTGTTTTTAGTCCATTATAAATACAAAAATCGGAGAAAAATAGGAATACATTATGAAAAATTCTGAAAATATTTTTCTAAGTCTTCCACAGAGAGTATAAGCTGCGAAAATTATTATATACCCTTTTCAAATTATCTAAAGCGGTTTTATGATTTATTGGGGCTAAACAAAAAGAAAATTCAAAACCATATTAAACAATAGCAAAAACCGATGAAATTTAATGTGGGGTCATTATGTAGCATAGGGGTCATCCACGAATTTACCTAGAATTTATAGACCTCAGAAAGTATTTTATATGATTTATTGCCCTATTTTATTTCAATAATTATAATAATTCAAGATAAATGAATTATTTTCTGGAAATTTGTAGAACATCTCATTTTGTTGGTAGAAATCTGGGAAAAATCGGATTTGGTCAGAAAAGGAGTTTTAGATATTTATTTGGAAATAAATCCTTCATGAACATATTTGAAAGCTTTTAACAACATACTTTGATGATCTAGCATCTAAGCTTGAAGATCATCACATGCATGTTTGTTTGAAGACCATTCATGAGTTTGAAATGTTCAAAAATCGTTTTTTTAAAGAAAACTTAGAGTGCATGTGGTGATTTTCCACCAAAACTTGTAGAAAAGTGCATTTTCATGATTTTGACTTAGGTTTAGGTCCTTGGATTTCATCATTTACAACATGCATGTTGTTTTTGGGTGAAATCCTACCACCATCATCATCAAAACTGAAGTGAATGAACATGCACACATATTTTCTAATAGAAAGGTGTAGAAGAAGAAGGAAATGCAAGAAAAATCTTAAAAACTTGAAGGAAAATGAAAGGAAATCGTGTTCTACCTTAATGAACACCACTACATGATGAAGATTTTGTGTTTGAGGTGTGTTCTTGGACTTGTTTTCTGGACAATTTCGTGGTTGAGGGAGAGAGGAAGAGAGAGTAGAGAGAAAATGAAGTGAGGGAGTGTGAGAGAGAAAGAGATGGAGTGGGTGTGTTGGGAAAGTGATTGAGTGTGTTGGGAAGAGGAGAGAGAGAGAGAGGGAGGAATCCGACTTTTGAGGGTATAATATCCCTCTCTCTTTCATTTTTCTTTATAAAAATTCAAATCTTTTATAGAAATATCCAACTTTTTATAAAATGTGCACCTTAACCTAGTTTTTATGCATAAAACTCTTGATTTTTTACTTATAAATTAAGGGTAAATGTTAATGAGTTCAATTTTATTTCCTTAAATGCATTTTTATAATTTTAATTATTATAAGATAATATTACAAGGTTTATAATTATTTTTATAGAATTTTTAAGGTTAAAGTTTGTAAATATGAGTTTTTAGGGCATTTAGGGTTTTTTTTTTGGAGTTTAATAAATCTTTGGATATCAAAGTGAATTGTATTTTCGAGACTTCAAATTATTTTATGGTATTATAACTCTTTTATAGTTATAAATAATGTTTGTAATTTATTTTTAGCGGTTTATTGGCATTCTATGTAGTGATTCCGAGATTCAAGCGAAATTGAGGAATCAAGTATACTAGTCCTACTCTTCAACTTTGACTTAAGTTTCTATGAGACTTTGAACTAACTTCTACTTCTAGGTCAAGTGCATGATGTGTGTATATGATTCGTGAAATGTTGTTCGAGTCAAAGAGTGACCCAAATATGGATAGTCAGTACAGCTTAGTAGATGTAGAATTCACATATCAATGTGAAATCTAAGTACACTATCCATTGATTCTAATTGTTTCCAAGTTTCTAGTAGGTTATAACTTAGCTTCTAGTTACTAAGTCTAGTATGTGTAATGCCTATATGTGCAACTAAGTCTAGTCAAATCTAGAACCGACTCGAATTTTCACGGTTGTCACAGTCTCCCCCGGTTGAAAGAATTTCGTCCCGAAATTCAATTCGTGACGTATTCTATTAGAACTCAGCCGAATACTATTATATAGTTGGAGGGGTGGTGACTTGAAGAGCTCTTTGATTATTTTGGGTTAATTCCTCAAGGGAAAAGCCCAATTCTTTAGCTATAATCAAATTAGTATCTCCTTAATTCGAGTTCTATCGTCTAGATTGTGGGAAATCTGGTTCATGGAAATCATGATCCAACCTTGGCGGCCTAGTTGAAAATATTATCTAGTTAGATATTATCTAACTTAAAAGAACGTTATAAATTTTGCTGAAGCACCCACTACATTGAGCGTTAAATCCGCATTGATCCTCAAGTCCCATTCTAAATTAGCACTAAGTGTAAATTCGCCACCTAATAAAGAAGAGATTAGGAACAATTTGGTCACTTTCGGGTTGGCTACTATATCTGGAAAAGATATATTCCGAAATAAGAAGGGGTATCACGAATGAAAGGGAAGCGATCGAGGTTAAGTTCCTAAAAATACGTTCTAAGGGTAAGCAACGAAGTTTTGGTACATCTCAAATGTAAAGGTTATTTAAGTGTCGTCTATAAAATAAGTTACGAAACGATCGTGGATTTCCGAGCCTATAATTACTACTATGGTTACTCTTACAATAATAGAACTATATATTCTAAGAGTATATATAATTACAGAGTCATTGTTTCTAATGAAGGCGGTGAAATTTTATGATATTTTAAATCACATTGTGTAGATAGCATTTTAAGTGTTTACAAGTGATAAAAATCTCACTGTTATCAAAATGTGTGTTTAGAAATGATAATTAATCTCACTATTATCAAAATGTGTAATAATTCCAAGATAATGAATATACATGTATGGCGATCAAACGAAGTAGTAAAATAATAAAAAGATAAATTAAAGTTAAATGTTTAAGTCGTCATTAAGGGAATTTTTTTTATAGAAATATTGATATTACGTTTTTTGTAAAATTGACTAATTGTCTAAGTCAAGACAAATACAAGTTTTAAGAGGAGTCAGAATATTTATGAAAACAAGTTTGAGAGTTTAGGAACTCACTGAAAATTGGAAAGTAGAATGTTATTTTTAATAAATGAATAAAAATATCGATCATTGAAAATAGTGCATTCTTAGTTTAGTGTTTCTACAAAAACAATCATTTAGAGATTAGATAATCGTAAAATTCAAAACTTTTGATGTATTTAAAGAAAAGAAGAAACATAAGGATACATATCCTTCACATATATTTTTCGGATATAGAAAAATTATAAGCATAAGGGTATTCATCTTGTGTATTAATTATAAGGAAAAATACAATGAAACGTGCATTCTAAATCAAGTTTCCGAATTTAGAACGAAAGAGCAAATGTAAATAAGGATTACTTGTTTATTGTAGATTTCAAAATAAAAACAATATGTATATGGTAAAAGGCGTAATTGAATATATCAAAGTTGACTAAATCAAAAGTACGCCTCACGACTATACACGTATTAATCGCTCAAAACGGAAGGGTAGACTTCTAGTCTTTATGTGTACGAACATGATACCAGGATAAGCAAAATAGACAGGAATAAAGTTAGACAATGTACTATGTTAATATTATGGCGTGCGAGATCTAAAATCAGAAGGAGATCGAGA
Organism: Lactuca virosa; assembly: GCF_052849685.1. Lineage (NCBI taxonomy): Eukaryota > Viridiplantae > Streptophyta > Magnoliopsida > Asterales > Asteraceae > Lactuca > Lactuca virosa. The sequence goes on along the minus strand of NC_136426.1, from coordinate 330,766,257 downwards.
AATAAAGTTTGGGGGAAAGAAAAAGGAAGGTAGCGGCGACAATGATTGTTATTGTTAAAATTATAAGAACAATACCTATAGGTTGATTTAAAACCAGGTTGAGATATATTTCATACTTCCATATTTGATGGATATTGATGATTAAGTAGACATGTGGGAGTTTTAATATGTTTGCTAAGGATTGCTAAAAATTAATAAGTTATCTATCAAGTTAAACTTCATTTGTGAAAAAGAAGAAGCCCTACAAATGACAATTGAAAATCTGACAATTTTGACTTTTTAGACTGAAGTCCAACAATGATTAAGATGGATAAGGTAAAGACTCAATATATTTAGAAGAATAATTATTCATTGTTGAGAGTGTATCAGTGGAAATTTAAAAGTGAACACTAAGTTTTCAAATGCTATAAATTTTAAAAACTTTATAAATTATAAAACTATATTGAAGCAAAGTACACAAATAAGGTATGTTTTGAAATACAAGCATTAGAGATGTCTTATAAACATGTTTGAAGTAGAAATTTGCATAAATATCATGTTGGGTTACGAGAAAACACATTAAAGTAAATCACAATGTCTAAATGAGAAAGCTGTTAAAAATGTCAAACAAAAGTGTTTTGAAGATTCAATGAAGCTTTTACACATAAAATTAACTTCAATGTCATAGGTCTATGTTCTTGTAGCAAAGAGTTTAAACACGATTATAAAAGAAAATGTTTCTAGTTTTTTTCGAAGACGTGTCAAAATGGTAAGCAATGTTTAAAATGGTTTATGTGCCCTCAAAAGCACATCTATCCTTTGAAATGGATTTGAAATGAGATTGTAATAGCAAGATTAAAAACAATATTGGTTAAATTGAGTTTTGAAGAAAAGTGTTAAGTTAAAACAAGTTGTCAAAATATTTTTAGCGAGAATATGGCATAAATTGTTAGGAAATGTCTAGTAAGTTGTATGAAGTGGTTATAAAGTATTTTATCGATGATAAATAAAACCGATGAAACGAAATAACTTTTTGATGGAAGATTAAGAAATAAGGAATAAGTATGTTAGTGTAGCTGATCGTACCTAAATACTAAGGTGAGTACAAGGCGAGTACCGATGTCTTTTCCCCAAGATAAAGGAAAAGAAAAATTGTTAGTAAAACGTTTTATGGTGTCAATGCAGTTTATGACCTTTTATAGAGGTCAAAGGGATATCCTATGTTAAGTTTTAAGCTCAAGGTGGAAACAACCTAGAGCTAAATCATAGCGTAGTAATAAGGTCTCATGTATGGGTTAAACCTCCGTGTCTCCTCGTGAGTCGAATCCGGAATGCCCACCAATGGTATCCAAATGATTACTTAGTGGCGACTCATCTACCTCCTTACGCGATGCTCCAATTATCATTCGTGTCGATATCGAAACGCTTTTTCCTAGTTGTAACTCTAGTACAAAGACGATGAAGAGGTATTAAGGAATAATTGGTATAGGTTTCGACTTATGATTATTACTAGTGTATATCTAGCTACTAACCTTACATCTAAAGTCAATAGCTACCAAGGAATACTCATTCTCAGTACTAAGTGCATTGCTCCTAGAGTGGCTAGTGATATAACCTAAGTAGTTAACCTAGCACTTGATAAGGGATAAGAATATTTCTAAATAAAGGCATTGTTGTAAAAGTGCACTTAGTTTCTAAGTGTATCTAGATGAATGCCTATAATATGCAATGCCCGTACGCTCACCGAAAAATTTTGTTTTTCAAAAGTTTAAGTTGAAAATTGTTTTGAACATAATTCTACTATAACCATTTCCAGCCTCACATTAACTTTCCTTAACTAAGCATAGTTGGCCAGGCTATACTTAATTAAAGTCCAATAATGTGTACTCGAATTAGTTATACTAGTAGTATGTTCAGTATTTTAAAAACGTTTAGAAAATTTTTGGCTATAGTTGTGGTTTTCCAAAGGAAAACCGGTATTCTCTATAACCTGGCTCTGATACCATTTTCTGTCACACCCCGCTAAAGCGGAAACACGAGGCGTGGCAGTATAAAGGGTTTCATAGCAAAAGTTAAAAGACTACACCAACCATAGTATTAAAAATCATTACAATTTTACAATGGGTTTGAACAACTTTTAAAAGAAATTACAATGTAAATTGAAATACAACACATGCGAATGCTCCTAAAAGTGAAGTGTCCTTAAGTGCCACTTACTCGATGATTCCTGAAAAAGCATGTAAAACGAGCGTCAACTATAAAAATAGTTGGTGAGTACTCACAGATTAAAAATAATATAAGTTTCATGAATCAAAATCAAAGTTTTGATAGAGTTTTCCATAAATAAAAATATATTGCAAAAATGAGTAAATAAGTTTGTATAAACAAAGTTTGTTGCCATCGTGAGAAATAAAGTTACGTTGCCCAAATGAGATGCAACGTTCATATCCTCATGGAAATAAAGTTCGTTGCTAAAAACGAGTAAACAAGTTTCATTGCTATAATGAGCAATCAATTTCGTTGCTAAAACATGTATATAAGTTTTCAGTAATAAAAGTTCGTTGTTGTAATGAGAAACAAAGTTCATTGCTATAATAAGATACAAAGTTGATTGCTATAACTGATAAACGAGTTTATTGCCATAATAAATAACAAGTTTATTGCTATAATGAGTAACAAGTTTGTATGTGTATGAGCAAACAATGAGTTCTCAACCAAACCTATGACTGAAGCCCTATCAAGATCTATGCTTATCGTTCCATAGATGAAAATGGTATCAGAGCCGAAGGTTATAGAGAATACCGGTTTTCCTTTGGAAAACCACAACTATAGCCAAAAAATTTCTAAACGTTTTTAAAATACTGAACATACTACTAGTATAACTAATTCGAGTACACATTATTGGACTTTAATTAAGTATAGCCTGGCCAACTATGCTTAGTTAAGGAAAGTTAATGTCAGGCTGGAAATGGTTATAGTAGAATTATGTTCAAAACAATTTTCAACTTAAACTTTTGAAAAACAAAATTTTTCGGTGAGCGTACGGGCATTGCATATTATAGGCATTCATCTAGATACACTTAGAAACTAAGTGCACTTTTATAACAATGCCTTTATTTAGAAATATTCTTATCCCTTATCAAGTGCTAGGTTAACCACTTAGGTTATATCACTAGCTACTCTAGGAGTAATGCACTTAGTACTGAGAATGAGTATTCCTTGGTAGCTATTGACTTTAGATGTAAGGTTAGTAGCTAGATATACACTAGTAATAATCATAAGTCGAAACCTATACCAATTATTCCTCAATACCTCTTCATCGTCTTCGTACTAGAGTTACAACTATGAAAAAGTGTTTCGATATCGACACGAATGATAATTGGAGCATCGTGTAAGGAGGTAGATGAGTCGCCACTAAGTAATCATTTGGATACCATTGGTGGGCATTCCGGATTCGACTCACGAGGAGACACGGAGGTTTAACCCATACGTGAGACCTTATTACTACGCTACGATTTAGCTCTAGGTTGTTTCCACATTGAGCTTAAAACTTAACATTGGATATCCATTTGACCTCTATAAAAGGTCGTAAATTGTATTGAGACCATAAAACGTTTTTCAAACAATTTTTCTTGTCCTTTATCTTGGGGGAAAAGACATCGGCACTCGCCTTAGACTCGCATTAGTATTTAGGTACGATCAGCTACACTAACATACTTATTCCTTACTTCTTAATCTTCCATCGAAAAATTATTTCGCTTCATCGTTTTTATTTATCATCGATAAAATATTTTATAACCACTTCATTCAACTTAGTATACATTTCCTAACAATTTAAGCCATATTCTCGCTAAAACTCTTTTGACAACTTGCTTTAACTTAACGCTTTTCTTCAAAACTCAATTTAACCAATATTGGTTTTTAACATTGCTATTTCAATTTCAATTCAAATCCATTTCAGTGGATAGATATGCTTTTAAGGGCATATAAACCATTTTAAACCTTGCTTACCATTTTGACACGTTTTCGAAAAACTTAGAAACTTTTTCTTTTATAAAAGGTTTAAACTCTATGCTATAAAACTTAAACATATGACATTGAAGTTCATATTATGTGAAAAAGTTTCATCGGATCTTCAAAACACTTTTATTTGACTTTTTAACAGCTTTCTCATTTAGACATTGTAATTTACTTTAATGTGTTTTCTCGAAACCCAACATGATATTTATGAAAATTTCTACTTCAAACATGTTTATAAGACATCTCTAATGCTTGTATTTCAAAACATAGCTTATTTGTGTACTTTGCTTCAATATGGTTTTATAATCTATAACGTTTTTAAAATTTATAGCATTTGAAAACTTAGTGCTCACTTTTAAAATTCCAGTGACGCACTTTCGACAATGCACAATTATTCATTCAAAATATGTAAGTTTTTACCTTATCCGTTTTAACCATTGTTGGACCCCAGTCAAAAAAAGGTCAAAACTGTCAGATTTTCAATTACAAGTTTTAGTGTTTCTTCTTTTTCACAAAGGGAGTTTAACTTAATAGATAACTCGTGAATTTTTAGCAAATCTTAGAAAACACTTTAAAACTTCTTCATTTCTATTTAATCATCAATATACATCTAATATTGAAGTTTGAAATATATCTCAACCTGGTTTTAATCTACCAATAGGTATTGTTCTTATAATTTTAACAATAACAATCATTGCCGCCGCTACCTTCCTTTTTCTTTCCCCCGCACTTGATTTCTTGCTCTCCTTATGATTTTAGATCTCGCACGCCCATAATAGTAACATAATACATTGTCTAATTTTGTTTCTTTCTATTTTGTTTCTCCTAGTATCATGTTCGTACACATACAGACTAGAAGTCTACCCTTTTCGTTTTGAGCAATTTATACGTGTATAGTCGTGTGACATAATTTTGATTTAGTCAACTTTGATATATTCAATTACGCCTTTTACCATATACATCTTGTTTTTATTTTGAAATCTACAATAAACAAGTATTCCTTATTTACATTTGCCCTTTCGTTCTAAATTCGAAAACTTGATTTAAAATGCAAGTTTCATTGTATTTTTCCTTATAAGTAATACAAAGATGAATACCCTTATGCTTATAATTTTTCTATATCTGAAAAATATATGTGAAGGATATGTATCCTTATGTTTCTCCTTTTCTTTAAATACATCAAAAGTTTTGAATTTTACGATTATCTATTTTCTAAATGATTGTTTTTGTAGAAACACTAAACTAAGAATGCACTATTTTCAATGATCGGTATTTTTATTCATTTCTTAAAAATAGCATTCTACTTTGCTATTTTCAGTAAATTCCTAAACTCTCAAACTTGTTTTCATAAATATTCTGACTCCTCTTAAACTTGTATTTGTCTTGACTTAGACAATTAGTCAATTTTACAAAAAGCCTAATATTAATATTTCTATAAAAAAAATTTCCTTTAATGACGACTTAAACATTTAACTTTAATTTATCTTTTTATTATTTTACTACTTCGTTTGATCGCCACACATGTATTTTCATTATCTTGGAATTATTACACATTTTGATAATAGTGAGATTACTTATCATTTCTAATCACTCAAATTGTTATCTAGACAAGGTGGTTTAATTTATCATAAACTTGCATCGCCTCCATTTGCGACAATGACTCTCTAAATATATATATTCTTCGAATATTGTTTTATTATAGTAAGAGTAACCGTGGTAGTAAATATTGCTTCGGAAATCCTCGATCGTATCGTAACTTATTTTATAGACGACACTTAAATAGCCTTTACATTTGAGATGTAACAAAACTTCGTTGTCTACCCTTAGTACGTATTTTTAGGAACGTACTCTCGATCGCTTCCCCTTTCATTCGTGCTACCTCTTCTTATTTCGGAATATATATTTTCCAGATATAGTAGCCAACCCGGAAGTGAACAAATTGTTCCTAATCTCTTCTTTATTAGGTGGCGAATTTACACTTAGTGCTAATTTAGAATGTGACTTGAGGATCAATGTGGATTTAATGCCCAATGCAGTTGGTGCTTAAGAAAAACTTATAACGTTCTTTTAATTTAGATAATATCTAACTATATAATCTTTTTCAACTAGGTCACCATGGTTGGATCATGATTTCCATGATCCTAATTTCTCGCAATTTAGACTGTAGAACTCGAATTAGGGAAACATTAATTTGATTATAGCTAAAGAATTGGGCTCTTCCCTTGAGGAATTAACCCAAAATAATCAAAGAGCTCTTCAAGTCACCATCTCTCCAATTATACAATTGTATTCGGCTGAGTTCTAATAGAATGTGTCACGAATTGAATTTCGGGACGAAATTCTTTCAACTGGGGGAGACTGTGACAACCGTCAAAATTCGAGTCGGTTCTAGATTTGACTAGACTTAGTTGCACATATAGGCACAACACATATTAGACTTAGTAACTAGAAGCTAAGTTATAACTTAGTAGAAACTTGGAAACAAATAGAAACAATGGATGGTGTACTTAGATTTCACATTGATATGTGAATTCTACTACTACTTAAGTGTAGTGACTATCCATATTTGGGTCACTCTTTGACTCGAACACCATTTCATGAATCATATTCACACATTATGCACTTGACCTAGAAGTAGAAATTAGGTCAAAGTCTCATAGAAACTTAAGTCAAAGTTGAAGAGTAGGACTAGTATACTTGATTCCTCAATTTCGTTTGAATCTCGGAATCACTACATAGAATGCCAATAAACCGCTAAAAATAAATTACAAACAATATTTCTAATTTGAATAAGAGTTATGAAACTCTAAAATAGTTTGAAGTCTCAAAATTCAAGTAATTTTGATATCCAAAGATTTACAAACTCTCAAAAACCCTAAATGCCCTAAAAACTCACATTTATAAACTTTAACCTTAAAAATTCTATAAAAATAATCATGAACCTTATAATATGATCTTATAACAATTGAAACTATGAAAATGCATTCAAGGAAAATGAAATTTAACTCATTAACATTTACCCTTAATTTATAAACCAAAAATCAACACTTTTATGCATACAAACTTGGTTAAGTTGCATCTTTTATAAATAATTGATATTTTTATAAAATATTTAAAATTTATAAAGACAAATGAAAGGGAGAGGGATATTATAACCTCAAAAGTCGGATTTCTCTTTCCCTCTCTCTCTCCTCTTCCCAACACACTCAATCACTTTCCCAACACACCCACTCCATCTCTTTCTCTCTCACACTCCCTCACTTCATTTTCTCTCTACTCTATCTTCCTCTCTCCCTCAACCACGAAATTGTCCAGAAAACAAGTCCAAGAACACACCTAAAACACAAAATCTTCATCATGTAGTGGTGTTCATTAAGGTAGAACACGATTTCCTTTCATTTTCCTTCAAGTTTTTAAGATTTTTCTTGCATTTCCTTCTTCTTCTACACCTTTCTATTAGAAAATATGTGTGCATGTTCATTCACTTCAGTTTTGATGATGATGGTGGTAGGATTTCACCCAAAAACAACATGCATGTTGTAAATGATGAAATCCAAGGACCTAAACCTAAGTCAAGATCATGAAAATGCACTTTTCTACAAGTTTTGGTGGAAAATCACCACATGCACTCTAAGTTTTCTTTTAAAAAAATGATTTTTGAACATTTCAAACTCATGAATGGTGTTCAAACAAACATGCATGTGATGATCTTCAAGCTTAGATGCTAGATCATTAAAGTATGTTGTTAAAAGCTTTCAAATATGTTCATGAAGGATTTATTTCCAAATAAATATCTAAAACTCCTTTTCTGACCAAATCCGATTTTTCCCAGATGTCTACCAACAAAATGAGATGTTCTACAAATTTCCAGAAAATAATTCATTTATCTTGAATTATTATAATTATTGAAATAAAATAGGGCAATAAATCATATAAAATACTTTCTGAGGCCTATAAATTCTAGGTAAATTCGTGGATGACCCCTATGCTACATAATGATCCCACATTAAATTTCATCGGTTTTTGCTGTTGTTTAATATGGTTTTGAATTTTCTTTTTGTTTAGCCCCAATAAATCATAAAACCGCTTTAGGTAATTTGAAAAGGGTATATAATAATTTTCGCAGCTTATACTCTCTGTGGAAGACTTAGAAAAATATTTTCAGAATTTTTCATAATGTATTCCTATTTTTCTCCGATTTTTGTATTTATAATGGACTAAAAACACGAAAAATAGTTTTACTCATCCAAAAATTATGAAAACATACCAAAACACCTTGTAGTACATTAGGAGGCTACATAAAAATTTTGATGATTTTTCTCTTCTGTATACTATTTTTCTCCTATTTTCAAAAATTAAATACACTTAAATGCACAAAATCGGATTTCAGTATATAAAAACCACATTTGGTATTTTTCCCAGATTATTTATTCTGTGGATGAAGTGTACAAAATTTTTGGTAATTTACTTTAACTGTTTAATAATTATTATTCAATTAATGATTATTTAAGAGGATTAAACAAGGAAAAATAGAAAGACTAATTGAAAAATATCTTTTATATTTTTCACAGCTTCTACATGTATAGTAAAAGTGTTGCACAAATTTTGGGCAATTTTGGAAACTGTTTCCTATTTATTTCAATTTTTACTAGAATAAATGCTCAAAACTCATAAAATTTGGTTAATCAGTTTAGAAATCAATTTTTATATTTTTCCTAGCTTAATAATGTTTAATAACAGTAATACAAAAAGTTTGGGTAATTTTGGAAACTGATTTCTATTTTTCATGAATTTGTATCTATTTAGAGAATTAAATATATGAAAAATGGTTATACATATCCATAATCCATGAAAATTTATCTAGAAGTCTTTTAACACATTTAGAACCAAAATCTGAAGTTTGGTAATTTTTATTAACTGTTTAGTATTTTTCATGATTTTATGGTTATTCAAGAAACTAAAATGGTGAAAAATAGTTAGACAAATCAAAAATTCAAGAAAATTTATCTTGAGGTATTTGACTTCAATTAAAACTGAAATGAAAAGTTTGGGAAATTTTAAAACTAAATTGATTTAGTTTTTGAATATTTAACCATTAGAACGCCTCTTAAAATGTTAAATATTAACATTTTAATAGTGAGAAATTACGCTTAAATTGTTATATAACAATTGATTCATTGAAATTTAATTTTCACAGAAAAATGTTTATAACTTATCAATATTAAATTTTAACACATTATTGGCATAATTCTATTGTAGTAGTAAGTATACTAGTGTTAGATTTCGATTATAGACTCACTAGCGAATACCATTATTGTAGGAATCGATAGTGGTACGTGTGGAGCGTAGTCAAGGCACGATTTGCATCATCTCAATGCATATTGTGAGTATTCACCAATCCCCTATTTTCGGTTTTTAAATGTTTTGGGGTGGAAAAGCATGTCCTAAACTATTTATATTCGTTGTATTTATTTGACTCGTATAAACTTGGTTGTTATATTTTGCATATTGTGAGTATTCACGCACTCCCCTATTTTCAGTTTTTTTATGTTTTGGGGTGGAAAAGCATGTCCCGAAAAACTATTATTTGAATGTTGTATTTAAATTGATTTGTATCAAACATGATTGCTATTTTATTGCTATGTCTCTCTATGTATGTCTATGCAACACGAAACATGAGAACTTATCGTATTAAGGCCCTTCCCTTATCTCTAACCATTAACTCTTTGAGCCAATGGTCATTATGGATAGCGCTATTAGGAATTGACAACTCCTCACTCGCCCTATTGCTGGAGTGCATGATACCATATTCATCTATGGAACGATAAGCATAGATCTTGATAGGGCTTCAGTCATAGGTTTGGTTGAGAACTCATTGTTTGCTCATACACATACAAACTTGTTACTCATTATAGCAATAAACTTTTTATTTATTATGGCAATAAACTCGTTTATCAGTTATAGCAATCAACTTTGTATCTCATTATAGCAATGAACTTTGTTTCTCATTACAACAACGAACTTTTATTACTGAAAACTTATATACATGTTTTAGCAACGAAATTGATTGCTCGTTATAGCAATGAAACTTGTTTACTCGTTTTTAGCAACGAACTTTATTTCCATGAGGATATGAACGTTGCATCTCATTTGGGCAACGTAACTTTATTTCTCACGATGGCAACAAACTTTGTTTATACAAACTTATTTACTCATTTTTGCAATATATTTTTATTTATGGAAAACTCTATCAAAACTTCGATTTTGATTCATGAAACTTATATTATTTTTAATCTGTGAGTACTCACCAACTATTTTTATAGTTGACGCTCGTTTTACATGCTTTTTCAGGAATCATCGAGTAAGTGGCACTTAGGGACACTTCACTTTTAGGAGCATTCGCATGTGTTGTATTTCAATTTACATTGTAATTTCTTTTAAAAGTTGTTCAAACCCATTGTAAAATTGTAATGATTTTTAATACTATGGTTGGTGTAGTCTTTTAACTTTTGCTATGAAACCCTTTATACTGCCACGCCTCGTGTTTCCGCTTTAGTGGGGTGTGACAGAAAATGGAAAATAGTTTTAGAGTTTCATAACCACTTCTGTCACACCCCCATAGGGGTGTGATAAACTTGGTTACTATATTTTATATATTGTTAGTATACTCTACAAGTTTTGGTGTAAAATCACCACATGCACTCTAAGTTTTCTTTCAAAAACGATTTTTGAACATTTCAAACTCATGAATGGTCTTCAAACAAACATGCATGTGATGATCTTCAAGCTTAGATGCTAGATCATCAAAGTATGTTGTTAAAAGCTTTCAAATATGTTCATGAAGGATTTATTTCCAAATAAATATCTAAAACTCCTTTTCTGACCAAACCCGATTTTCCCCAGATTCCCATCAACAAAATAAGATGCTCTGTAAATTTCCAGAAGATAATTCATTTATCTCGAATTACTATAATTAATGCAAGAAAATAGGGCAATAAATCATATAAAATACTTTTTGGGGTGTATAAATCCTAGTTAAATTCGTGGATGACCCCTATGCTAAATAATGATCGCTCATTAAGTTTCATCGATTTTTGTTACTGTTTAATATGGTTTTGAATTTTCTTTTTGTTTAGCCCCAATAAATCATAAAACCGCTTTAGATAATTTAAAAAGGTTATATAATAATTTTCGCAGCTTATACTCTCTGTGGAAGACTTAGAAAAATATTTTCAGAATTTTTCATAATGTATTCCTATTTGTCCCCGATTTTTGTGTATATTATGGACTAAAAACAGGAAAAATAGTTCTGCTTATCCAAAATTCATAAAACTCTACCAGAACACCTTGTAGCACATTAGGATGCTACATAAAATTTTTGAAGATTTTTCTCTTCTGTATACTATTTTTCTCCTATTTTCTAAGATTAAATACACTTAAATACACAAAATCGGATTTCAGTATATAAAAATCACATTTGGTATTTTTCACAGATTATTTACTCTGTAAATGAAGTGTACAAAATTTTTGGTAATTTACTTTAACTGTTTAATAATTATTATTCAATTAATGATTATTTAAGAGGATTAAACAAGGAAAAATAGCAACACTAACTGAAAAATATCTTTTATATTTTTCACAGCTTCTACATGTATAATAAAAGTGTTACAAAAATTTTGGGTAATTTTGGAAACTGTTTCCTATTTATTTCAATTTGTATTAGAATAAATGCTCAAAAATCATAAAATTTGATTAAACAGTTTAGAAATCAATTTTTATATTTTTCCCAGCTTAATAATGTTTAATAACAGCAATACAAAAAGTTTGGGTAATTTTGGAAACTGATTTCTATTTTTCATGAATTTGTATCTATTTAGAGAATTAAATACATGAAAAATGGTTATACATATTCATAATCCATGAAAATTTATCTAGAAGTCTTTTAGTACATTTAGAACCAAAATCTGAAGTTTGGTAATTTTTATTAACTGTTTAGTATTTTTCATGATTTTATAGTTATTCAAGAAACTAAAATCGTGAAAAATAGTCAGACAAATCAAAAATTCAAGAAAATTTAGCTTGAGGTCTTTGACTTCAATTAAAACTAAAATGAAAACTTTGGGAAATTTTAGAACTAAATTAATTTAGTTTTTGAATATTTAATCATTGGAACATCTCTTAAAATGTTAAATATTAGCATTTCAATAATGGGAAATTTCCACTTAAATTGTTATATAACAATTGATTCATTGAAATTAAATTTTCACAGAAAAATGTTTGTAACTTGTCAATATTAAATTTTGACACACTATTGGCATAATTCTATTGTAGTAGTAAGTATACTAGTGTTAGATTTCGATTAGAGACTCACTAGCGAATACCATTATTGTAGGAAACGATAGTGGTACGAGTGGAGCGTAGTTCAAGGCACCATTTGCATCATCTCAATGCATTGTGAGTATTCACCACTCCCCTATTTTCGGTTTTTAAATGTTTTAGGGTGGAAAAGCATGTCCTAAACTATTTATATTCGTTGTATTTATTTGACTCGTATAAACGTGGTTACTATATTTTATATATAGTGAGTATTCACGCACTCCCCTATTTTCAGTTTTTATGTTTTGGGGTGGAAAAGCATGTCCCGAAAAACTATTATTTGAATGTTGTATTTAAATTGATTTGTATCAAACATGATTGCTATTTTATTGTTATGTCTCTCTATGTATGTCTATGCAACACGGAACATGAGAACTTATCGTACTAAGGCCCTTCCCTTATCTCTAACCATTAACTCTTTGAGCCAATGGTCATTATGGATAGCGCCATTAGGAATTGACAACTCCTCACTCGCCCTATTGCTGGAGTGCATGATACCATATTCATCTATGGAACGATAAGCATAGATCTTTTCCCCCAAGATAAAGGACAAGAAAAATTGTTTGAAAAACGTTTTATGATCTCAATACAGTTTACGACCTTTTATAGAGGTCAAATGGATATCCAATGTTAAGTTTTAAGCTCAAGGTGGAAACAACCTAAAGCTAAATCGTAGCGTAGTAATAAGGTCTCACGTATGGGTTAAACCTCCGTGTCTCCTCGTGAGTCGAATCCGAAATGCCCACCAATGGTATCCAAACGATTACTTAGTGGCAACTCATCTACCTCCTTACGCGATGCTCCAATTATCATTCGTGTCGATATCGAAACACTTTTTCATAGTTGTAACTCTAGTACGAAGACGATGAAGAGGTATTGAGGAATAATTGGTATAGGTTTCGACTTATGATTATTACTAGTGTATATCTAGCAACTAACCTTACATCTAAAGTCAATAGCTACCAAGGAATACTCATTCTCAGTACTAAGTGCATTGCTCCTAGAGTGGCTAGTGATATAACCTAAGTGGTTAACCTAGCACTTGATAAGGGATAAGAATATTTCTAAATAAAGGCATTGTTATAAAAGTGCACTTAGTTTCTAAGTGTATCTAGATGAATGCCTATAATATGCAATGCCCGTACGCTCACCGAAAAATTTTGCTTTTCAAAAGTTTAAGTTGAAAATTGTTTTGAACATAATTCTACTATAACCATTTCCAGCCTCACATTAACTTTCCTTAACTAAGCATAGTTGGCCAGGCTATACTTAATTAAAGTCCAATAATGTGTACTCGAATTAGTTATACTAGTAGTATGTTCAGTATTTTAAAAACGTTTAGAAAATTTTTGGCTATAGTTGTGGTTTTCCAAAGGAAAACCGGTATTCTCTATAACCTGGCTCTGATACCATTTTCTGTCACACCCCGCTAAAGCGGAAACACGAGGCGTGGCAGTATAAAGGGTTTCATAGCAAAAGTTAAAAGACTACACCAACCATAGTATTAAAAATCATTACAATTTTACAATGGGTTTGAACAACTTTTAAAAGAAATTACAATGTAAATTGAAATACAACACATGCGAATGCTCCTAAAAGTGAAGTGTCCCTAAGTGCCACTTACTCGATGATTCCTGAAAAAGCATGTAAAACGAGCGTCAACTATAAAAATAGTTGGTGAGTACTCACAGATTAAAAATAATATAAGTTTCATGAATCAAAATCAAAGTTTTGATAGAGTTTTCCATAAATAAAAATATATTGCAAAAATGAGTAAATAAGTTTGTATAAACAAAGTTTGTTGCCATCGTGAGAAATAAAGTTACGTTGCCCAAATGAGATGCAACGTTCATATCCTCATGGAAATAAAGTTCGTTGCTAAAAACGAGTAAACAAGTTTCATTGCTATAATGAGCAATCAATTTCGTTGCTAAAACATGTATATAAGTTTTCAGTAATAAAAGTTCGTTGTTGTAATGAGAAACAAAGTTCATTGCTATAACGAGATACAAAGTTGATTGCTATAACTGATAAACGAGTTTATTGCCATAATAAATAACAAGTTTATTGCTATAATGAGTAACAAGTTTGTATGTGTATGAGCAAACAATGAGTTCTCAACCAAACCTATGATTGAAGCCCTATCAAGATCTATGCTTATCGTTCCATAGATGAATATGGTATCATGCACTCCAGCAATAGGGCGAGTGAGGAGTTGTCAATTCCTAATAGCGCTATCCATAATGACCATTGGCTCAAAGAGTTAATGGTTAGAGATAAGGGAAGGGCCTTAATACGATAAGTTCTCATGTTCTGTGTTGCATAGACATACGTAGAGAGACATATCAATAAAATAGCAATCATGTTTGATACAAATCAATTTAAATACAACATTCAAATAATAGATTTTCGGGACATGCTTTTCCACCCCAAAACATAAAAAAACTGAAAATAGGGGAGTGCGTGAATACTCACAATATGCAAAATATAGCAACCAAGTTTATACGAGTCAAATAAATACAACGAATATAAATAGTTTAGGACATGCTTTTCCACCCCAAAACATTTAAAAACCGAAAATAGGGGATTGGTGAATACTCACAATATGCATTGAGATGATGCAAATGGTGCCTTGACTACACTCCACACGTACCACTATCGATTCCTACAATAATGGTATTCGTTAGTGAGTCTCTAATCGAAATCTAACACTAGTATACTTACTACTACAATAGAATTATGCCAATAATGTGTTAAAATTTAATATTGATAAGTTATAAACATTTTTCTGTGAAAATTAACTTTCAATGAATCAATTGTTATATAACAATTTAAGCGTAATTTCTCACTATTAAAATGTTAATATTTAACATTTTAAGAGGTGTTCTAATGGTTAAATATTCAAAAACTAAATCAATTTAGTTCTAAAATTTCCCAAACTTTTCATTTCAGTTTTAATTGAAGTCAAATACCTCAAGATAAATTTTCTTGAATTTTTGATTTGTCTAACTATTTTTCACCATTTTAGTTTCTTGAATAACCATAAAATCATGAAAAATACTAAACCGTTAATAAAAATTACCAAACTTCAGATTTTGGTTCTAAATGTGTTAAAAGACTTCTAGATAAATTTTCATGGATTATGGATATGTATAACCATTTTTCATATATTTAATTCTCTAAATAGATACAAATTCATGAAAAATAGAAATCAGTTTCCAAAATTACCCAAACTTTTTGTATTACTGTTATTAAACATTATTAAGCTGGGAAAAATATAAAAATTGATTTCTAAACTGATTAACCAAATTGTATGAGTTTTGAGCATTTATTCTAATAAAAATTGAAATAAATAGGAAACAGTTTCCAAAATTACCCAAAATTTGTGCAACACTTTTACTATACATGTAGAAGCTGTGAAAAATATAAAAGATATTTTTCAATTAGTCTTTCTATTTTTCCTTGTTTAATCCTCTTAAATAATCATTAATTGAATAATAATTATTAAACAGTTAAAGTAAATTACCAAAAATTTTGTACACTTCATCCACAGAATAAATAATCTGGGAAAAATACCAAATGTGGTTTTTATATATTGAAATCCGATTTTGTGTATTTAAGTGTATTTAATTTTTGAAAATAGGAGAAAAATAGTATACAGAAGAGAAAAATCATCAAAATTTTTATGTAGCCTCCTAATGTACTACAAGGTGTTTTGGTATGTTTTCATAATTTTTGGATGAGTAAAACTATTTTTCGTGTTTTTAGTCCATTATAAATACAAAAATCGGAGAAAAATAGGAATACATTATGAAAAATTCTGAAAATATTTTTCTAAGTCTTCCACAGAGAGTATAAGCTACGAAAATTATTATATACCCTTTTCAAATTACCTAAAGCGGTTTTATGATTTATTGGGGCTAAACAAAAAGAAAATTCAAAACCATATTAAACAATAGCAAAAACCGATGAAATTTAATGTGAGATCATTATGTAGCATAGGGGTCATCCACGAATTTACCTAGAATTTATAGGCCTCAGAAAGTATTTTATATGATTTATTGCCCTATTTTATTTCAATAATTATAATAATTCAAGATAAATGAATTATTTTCTGGAAATTTGTAGAACATCTCATTTTGTTGGTAGACATCTGGGAAAAATCGGATTTGGTCAGAAAAGGAGTTTTAGATATTTATTTGGAAATAAATCCTTCATGAACATATTTGAAAGCTTTTAACAACATACTTTGATGATCTAGCATCTAAGCTTGAAGATCATCACATGCATGTTTGTTTGAAGACCATTCATGAGTTTGAAATGCTCAAAAATCGTTTTTTTAAAAGAAAACTTAGAGTGCATGTGGTGATTTTCCACCAAAACTTGTAGAAAAATGCATTTTCATGATCTTGACTTAGGTTTAGGTCCTTGGATTTCATCATTTACAACATGCATGTTGTTTTTGGGTGAAATCCTACCACCATCATCATCAAAACTGAAGTGAATGAACATGCACACATATTTTATAATAGAAAGGTGTAGAAGAAGAAGGAAATGCAAGAAAAATCTTAAAAACTTGAAGGAAAATGAAAGGAAATCGTGTTCTACCTTAATGAACACCACTACATGATGAAGATTTTGTGTTTTAGGTGTGTTCTTGGACTTGTTTTCTGGACAATTTCGTGGTTGAGGGAGAGAGGAAGATAGAGTAGAGAGAAAATGAAGTGAGGGATTGTGAGAGAGAAAGAGATGGAGTGGGTGTGTTGGGAAAGTGATTGAGTGTGTTGGGAAGAGGAGAGAGAGAGGGGGAAAGAGAAATCCGACTTTTGAGGTTATAATATCCCTCTCCCTTTCATTTGTCTTTATAAATTTTAAATATTTTATAAAAATATCAATTATTTATAAAAGATGCAACTTAACCAAGTTTGTATGCATAAAAGTGTTGATTTTTGGTTTATAAATTAAGGGTAAATGTTAATGAGTTAAATTTCATTTTCCTTGAATGCATTTTCATAATTTCAATTGTTATAAGATCATATTATAAGGTTCATGATTATTTTTATAGAATTTTTAAGGTTAAAGTTTATAAATGTGAGTTTTTAGGGCATTTAGGGTTTTTGAGAGTTTGTAAATCTTTGGATATCAAAATTACTTGAATTTTGAGACTTCAAACTATTTTAGAGTTTCATAACTCTTATTCAAATTAGAAATATTGTTTGTAATTTATTTTTAGCGGTTTATTGGCATTCTATGTAGTGATTCCGAGATTCAAACGAAATTGATGAATCAAGTATACTAGTCCTACTCTTCAACTTTGACTTAAGTTTCTATGAGACTTTGACCTAATTTCTACTTCTAGGTCAAGTGCATAATGTGTGAATATGATTCATGAAATGGTGTTCGAGTCAAAGAGTGACCCAAATATGGATAGTCACTACACTTAAGTAGTAGTAGAATTCACATATCAATGTGAAATCTAAGTACACCATCCATTGTTTCTATTTGTTTCCAAGTTTCTACTAAGTTATAACTTAGCTTCTAGTTACTAAGTCTAATATGTGTTGTGCCTATATGTGCAACTAAGTCTAGTCAAATCTAGAACCGACTCGAATTTTGACGGTTGTCACATTAGGTGTCTAAGCCCATAACTATTTTGGTATGTACTTGACCCGATTATGAGCATGGTCCTTTTGGGTTGCCTTCACCTTAGCAACTGATACGATGAATTATGGAGAAAGAGGATTAATTGTGATTTCTTAATATATTATGTGAATAATATATTAAAAGAGAAATCATAATATTTGATTAATATTGATCAAGAATTAATTTAGAATTAATTTTGTAATCAAAAGAGATTAATTAAATCAAGGGGGCTGATACTGGAATTATAAGATAATTGCAATTGGACTGATGGATCACATTGGAATAAAGGTTGGACGAATTCTATGGGAATCCCATAAGGAATTCGTCCAAGGGATATTCTAGAAGGAGTCCATGGGTTGCTTAAGGCATAACCAGTCATATTAGGGTTTCCACCTAAAAGCCCTAGCAGCCATAAGTATAAATAGTCCCCCTAACATAAGGATTTTGGCCCTATGCTTCTTGATGTTGCCCTAGCCGATTTCCTCCCCTCTCCTAAGTCATCTTGTTGCTAGTGGTGTTTGTGACTCCATTATAGGTGCAACATTTGAGGCACTAAGCTTTCAAAGGTCAAGGAGTTCTTGTTATTACTACATAACAAGTTGAGGTAATCATTCTAACTTGTTTATTATGTCTATTTCGAAATAAGCATGCTAGATTCGGGTTTATTGCTTTGGTATTCAATGTTGTATGTTCAAATTAGAAAAACCTAGATCAAAGAAATTAGGGTTGCATGAACACCATAGGAATGATGTTATGCTAATAACCCAACAGTGGTAACAGAGACTAGGTCGTTTTTCTAGTTAAATAGATGCAAAAGTGAACTGCCAAAGGATCAAAAAGTCGAATTTTTGTTGTTTGCGAAGCCGACTTGGCGAGTCCATCAGTGGACTCGACGAGTTGCATGAACTCGGCGAGTCCATCAGTGGACTCGGCGAGTCCAGGGTGTTGTTGCCTGGATTTTCAATTTTTTGAGTAGTTTTTGATGAGGATAATTACTAAAACTCGTTTTTCTTGCCTAAAATCGATTTTTTTCATGTTTGGTATGATTATCCTTACAAAATTAATGGATTTGGTTAAATATGTATAATATAGGATTATTATGATTCAAATATTTGACCTAGTAAGTTTGAAAATTTTCAATTTACACCCTTTAGGTTTTATAGTTTCAATTTGAACTTAAAACTTTTAGTTTTTGAAATTTAAATAATTAAACCCTAATATTTTGAAAGGTTTCAAAATTTGTCCTCAAGTTTTGGAATTTAAAATTTAATTAAAAGGTATTAGTTTTAAAATAATTGAATTCTAAAACCCTAGTATTTTGAATAGTTCAAATTACACCCTTATGGATTTTATTAAATTAATTAAGTGTTAAATTAAAATAGATAATTAATAAATCCGTAACAATATGGTTTAAGATTAATCAAATTAAAAGTCTAATTTATTAATAGATTAAACCACCTAGTATTTTAAATGTATAAAATACACTCTAATACTATATAGAATTAAGAGTTTAATATATATATATATATATATATATATATATATATATATATATATATATATATATATATATATATATATATATATATATATAAGTAAATGTTAGTCTTACCGTTAGTAGGCCTCATTCACGAAGCTGGTCTATAAAGGGTGTTTAAGGAAGCGGCCTGTAAAATGACCGCCATTGGGTATCCACTCTTACCCACCGCACCCTTGACTAGTGGCGGGTCGTTAGCCGAACGGGTAGGATAGGGCACAAACCTTTCATTATAAGTATAATCAAATACGAAGTAACTAAACACTTTTATAAATTCCCAAATCTTAGTTACTTTAGGAAAAATGTGGAGTTGGTGCTAATCCATGAAATTGCACATTGCACTTTGTTGGTCGTTAGTCGAGCGTGTATGGTTAACCGGCACACTAATATGGGACCAATGAAGGATGGCAATGGGTAGCTCATAGATTATCATAGATCAATGGAGCGTGTGTGGTTAACCGGCACATTGATTAGGTGATAGACATCTTCGAGAGTACCAAGCTAATTTGCATGGTTATCCACACCTTGTTTGTGATCCTCGGCATCGCAGTCACAAACATGAAGGGCATAATCTAGACTAAACATTCCATTGAAAAGTTCAATGAATCTCAAAAGATCTAGGAATTTCAATTCATTTAAAACCTAATGTTCATTTTCGTTTTTCATGGTGGAAATTGGTAAATTGTTATTTACCTACCTTCAAATATTCTGCAACTGGATTACGGCATCCCTCTTCCGAGTTGTAGAATATTGTGTTGGGTCCTAGCCTTGATATTTCATTTGGGTGTTATATCAAGGATTATAATCAACTAAGTTAAATTTCTCCCGTTTTGTAGATGTAACGACGTGAATTTTCAAAACAATTTTTCATTTTCCAAACATAACATATCTCATAAAGTAATCTCAAAACTCAAATGTATCAAATGTTATCTCAGTAAAACATATCCCAGAATCTCAAATATATAATACTATATCAGTGTGTACAGATCATGTCGGCGCCTTCCCACGATCCTCGTTAGTACCTGAAACACATATCACATAACACGGTAAGCGTAAATGCTTAGTGAGTTCCCCAAAATACCACATACAGCATATAAGCCACTTGAGGCTATAACTCGGTATGACCCTCCGGTCAATGTGTCTCAGCGGGACCCTCCAGTCCCGTAGCTCGTTGGACCCTCCGGTCCGGTCTAGCTCGTTGGACCCTCTGGTCCGGTCTAAATCGTTGGACCCTCTGGTCCGGTCTGATCGAGGACCCTCTGGCCTAATGAGTCGTTGGACCCTCTGGTCCGGTCTATATAACACATAGCATACATATAACACAATGCACATAAATCTCAAACATACACATACACATAAGACCCTCCGGTCTGCACATAGATACCACTCTAGGTATTGTATAGTGAGAAGACTCACCTCGGGTAATCTCAGAAAGTCTCGAACTCGAAATACTGATCTAGCCTCCGCCTAATCACATAAAGTAATTTACCTCTAATTAACAACGATTCTCAAAGGCTAGACTAATCCCTTCCTATAATCTCTCAGAAGGGGAAAATACCATTTTACCCCTCCAATGGTCCAAATGTCCAATTGTTGACCAAACCCTAAAAGTCAACGAAAGTCAATAGATGGCAGTACGCGGGGCGTACCCCAGCTATCCAGAATCGGGGATCTCAACCCCTACGCGGCGCGTTCTGAGATTTACGCCCAACGTAAGTCTCAGTTTCATGCTCTTAATGTTTTTGGTCTGAATCGATTAATATACAAGCTCATATTCCAGATCTAGTCCTTCTAATGCCTCTTAACCCGTAAAGTCAAAGCCTTTAAGCCTTTGCATGGCTGTAAAGGTCACCAATCACTTCAACCACATATCCTCTTTCTCCATTAAGCCTTAATCTCATGCATGAGTTAATCTTAACGTCCAAGATTGGATTTTTATGGGTTTATAACAAAAGATACACTGAAATGGGGTAGATCTAGGTCCATGGAGTTCCTTTGCTCAAAAAGTCTCCACCTTTGGGACTTAAACCCTAAAAATGCTCCTATATGATGTTCATAACAAAAGAGTGGTAAAGTTTGAAGCTTTTTACCTTTGTGAGAAGCTCCCCACTCAGATTAGCTTAGATCTAGAAGCTTGGACTCCAATCTTTCCTCTTCAAGGTCTTCTCTTCTTCTTCACAAGCACACAATGACACTTTCAAGCTCAAATACTGTTGAATCATGAAAAGTGACCCTCTTGAACTTCAGCTACCGCAGCCCACAAGCACCCGTAGTCAAGCTCCCATCAGCAGCCTCATCCGAAGTCGTCTATTCAACCGCAGTCTTTTTTACTTTACTTAGTTTATCTTTCTGTAATACTCTCTATTGTCCAGTATGCCTTGCATGGCTACTCTTAGAGAGTGAATCAAATGTAATTCTTTGAGACTCTATAAATAGAGCTCATTCTCACTTATTACATAACCTA
Organism: Lactuca virosa; assembly: GCF_052849685.1. Classification (NCBI taxonomy): domain Eukaryota; kingdom Viridiplantae; phylum Streptophyta; class Magnoliopsida; order Asterales; family Asteraceae; genus Lactuca; species Lactuca virosa. The sequence goes on along the minus strand of NC_136426.1, from coordinate 330,744,238 downwards.
ACATCTCTGAAGTTATCTTTTCTATCTCTTTATCTGATTACGCATCTCTTCTTACTCTCAAGCCTTACTAGAATATAACTGATTACAATCTCTCTTTTGAGCAAGTCTCTTGTGACTTAATCACTAAGTTTGATCTCACTTATTAACTTGGTTTGAATGCATTCCTCGTTATGAATCAACTTATGTGTATACTTGATATAACAATTGTTGTCATTTCCATTTCTTTACTTTTCCGCAACTAACTCTCTAACTATTTAACTCTAACTTATTAATATTATTGTTGAGCTTTTAGATCCTTCGAGATTAACTATTCCGCAACTATACTTGTTCTAACGTTTGTTCAAGTGTGTCTTAAAGTTTTTCTCTCAACAATTGGTATCCGAGCCATAGTGGTTGCTTTTTGAAAAATGGAACTCTGATTTTCAAAGAGCCTTCTATACCACTAAAGCTCACATCTTAAAAAACACTTCAAAAAAAAAAACAAGGAAATATGGCACGATCGTTATCTCTGAATGTTTCCAACAGTGTTGGTGGTTCTAATCGAGCCCCAATACTGGTAGCAAATGAATATCATCATTGGTCTCAAAGAATGGAAAGATACTTAAGGAGACTTGGTAGAGATGTATGGCGATCCATAGAAGAAGGACCACATGTTCCAGTTCTTACACCAGTCCAAACTGACGGCGCTACAACCAGACTAGGAGGAGGTCAACCAGTCATGAACCGTCCCACCAAGGATGATCTCGATAAAATGGAAAATGATGTTGTTGCTTTTTATGAAATCTCTTGTGGAGTTGCTCTTAACAACTTCGATATTATCATAAATTGCAAATCAGCAAAAGAGATATGGAAAGTTCTCAAGAATTTGTATGAAGGCTCAGAACAAGCACAAGACAAGAAGCTTACGACCGCACTCAATGAGTTCAACAACTTCAAAGCTCACACTGGCGAAAGCTTAGAAGACTCCTTCAAAAGGTTCAACCTAATAGTCACCAAGTTATCCAATGCGGGCACCATCCGCAGTAACCATGAAACAAATCTTCAGTTTCTTAATGGTTTGGGAAGACATTGGACTACGGCCAAGATGATAGTCCAAGGCGATAGAAAGATTCACTCTTTGTCTCTCCACAAGCTCTATGGAGAATTGCAAGTAAAAGAATCCACCGTACTCAAAGACTGTGCTGACTTCGGAGGACCACTTGCTCTCATAGCACAAGCTCCACATAAACAATCTTACTCTCCCTCGTATGACACTCCACCGCAGTCATACGAAGCTGACTCAGAGTATGATGATGAAGAAGAATTTCAGAAGGCTATTGCCCTGGTTAGCCAACAGTTCAATCGTCTACCACCTTCATCCTTCCGCAAGAATCAACAGTTCAACAAACCTCCATTCAACCGTAACTTCAACCCACAGAATAATCATTCTCGTTACCCCAAAAGTTCTCTTCCACCACCGCAATCTCAAAATACTCAACCAAAGGAGGCACCGCAGTCTACTCAAACCACTGACTCTGGTACTCCCTCAGAAGACAAGACTGATGTTGTGATTTGTCACAAATGCAACAAAGAGAATCACTTTGCAAGAGATTGTAAGGCCAATGTAGTAAAAGACAGAGCATTCTACCTTAGCATGGCTCAAGAGTTGGAAGATAAGGAAAAGGCAAGGGCATACGTAGCCCATGTCAAAAGAGACCATCAAGTTTGGTCATCTGGAGATGAAGATGAAGCCATCAGCAATGTCAAAGGAAAAGGGAAAATGTGCATGCTGGCAACTGCGGATGACGATGGGTCCTCAAAGCTGGGAAAGAACTATTGCTACATGGCAAAGGATGGAACTCTAAGCATCATCGAACGGGTAAAACTCATGATCCAAACTCTAAACTATAGCATGCATGACTGTCAACCCTTCATAGATGATCTTAATGACACATGTGCTGCCGTCCTTACAGACTATAACAAAGCCTTAGATGAGAAGAACATTGCATCCCAAGAGATGTTCCATGTGAGAGGACGACTGGATAACAAAAGACTCAAAATTGCTATGTTAGAAAAAGACTTAGAGTTAGAAAAAGATGCAAGAATGTTAAGTGAAACACAATTAGATATAGCTTTGAACCAGAGAGAATTAGCTCAGAGTGAAATTGTACGCTTAAATCTTTTAATAGAAAAATTGTTCAATGAAAGTGAAGCTATTGAAAATTTGGTAAATAATTGAACCGTGGACAATACATACAATTGGGGTTGGTCAAATGGATATCCTACCGCAATGGATTCCTCACCCCGGTTCAACAAAGACAGACTATATATCCCTCCAGACCGAGAATTTCATTTCCCAGTCAATGACAAGACCTTTCCCGAAGACATCAAAACACACTTCGGTAGACTTCATAATCTAAGCAATAATTGTGTCATTGAGGAAATTGTGCCTGAGGTTTCGGGTCACACAAGTGATCAAATTTCTGTCTGTGGCACAATCTACCCAAATTCTCAAATCTCATCCATAGTTGATGAACAAATTATCATTGAGGGCCCCGAAGTGTCGAAAGACTTCCCATCTCTGCCCTCGGACGGCAATGTCTCACACTGTAGTTAGAAGTCTCACAAAAGTCCCACTGAAGTCCCAACTCAGACTTACTCTACGGTAGTCAAATCATCTCTACCGCAGTCCTCATTAAAAGGAACTGTGACTCTTCAGCCAATTCATCATGAATTGCCCATAGGTAACTTTGAAGTGGGTCAATGTTCTCAAATCCCTGAATCTTCAAGTTCGGATGACTCAAGCCCTCGTTTTCATAAATTTTCAAAGGATTCCAGGAAACCACAGCTGAACATCAAAGACTGCGGTTCCCCAAAAACCTTAGCTAAAAAGGCTTTCAAAGAGGAAATTCGATCCCGAGACACAAATAAACAAACTTTTTCAAAAAACAAGAAGCATGTCAGAATTCCAAAGTCCAAGAGTCCAGCAAAATTTGTTTTCTCACACTATTTTTCGAAAAACTCTCCCATCAAGAAAACATACAAAAAGGAATGTACAGTTTCAACAGTCGTTCCTAATTCATCTGACACTACCCAAAAGAGTGTAAAGTCTTTTCGAAACAATGGTTTTCAAATCTATTCCTCAGATGATATAAAATGGAAGGGTATCTTACCCACTCCAACACTTTTAAAGTCACATCAAAATTTTAACAAGTGGAAGGGTATTCTACCACATCCAACAAAAAGGTCTCAAAGATCTACACGTGCTAAAACTCTTTCGAAACAAACTTTTTCAAAACCCAACAACACTCATGTCAGATATTACCAACCTCGGACCAGTCAAAAGCCCAAATCATCCTTTAGACGGCTGACCAAACGTGGTGTCAGAACAAAAGACAAAATCTCAACCTGTAAATGTCAGTGTAGTTGCCAAAAAGATTCATCCTATGTCAAATCTAGTTGGAGTCAGAAACCTCATAATTTTTCACAAACACACAACACTCCAAAACTGCAAAAACACCCAGGACTAGGATTAAAAGTTGACAAGAAACCCGTCCCTGCCACCTCGGTCCATGCATCATTTAGAAACTCATCTGTTGTCCCAGGCTCTAAACTAGTTTGGATGCCTAAACTAACCGTGTAGTTTTCAGGCTTTGTGCAAGGAGGAACAAGAAGATGAATGGTTAATTGACAGTCCCTGCTCCTTGCACATGACCGGAAGGTTAGAATACCTTCGGGATTTCAGGCCAATTTGCAACGGTGGAAATGCCACATTCGGCAACAATGCGAATGGGGTCATCCGAGGTTATGGTGTTCTCACTACGGGGAACTTCTCTATTCAAAAGGTTGCTTATGTAGAAAGCCTTAAACACAATCTCATCAGTGTTGGCCAACTATGTAAGGCAGGCCATCGAGTTGAATTTGATGATCAATTTTGCTATGTAATGACAAGTGATAGGAACAAATGTTTGATCAAGTCTCGATCCGAAGGTACTATGTATCCTCTGGATGTCTCTCTCATCATAGGCAAACCGTAATTATGTTTCCTATCCAAAGCTATATCCGAAGTCAACTGGCTATGGCACCGCAAGCTAGCTCATCTCAACTTCAGGTACATCAACAATTTAGTCACCGGAGAACTAGTCAGAGGACTCCCTATTCTCAAGTTCAGCAATGATACTCTCTGTCCTGCATGTGAATGTTGAAAGCAATCCAAAGCAAATCATCCCATGGTGATTGACTCTTCAATTTCTGAACCACTGGAGCTCCTGCACATTGATCTCTACAGTCCATCCACCGTAGCCAGTCTCCATCACAAGAAATACATACTGGTTATAGTAGATGACTTCACACGCTTCACATGGGTTTTCTTCCTCAGACTCAAGTCAGAAACACCGCAGATTCTCATCAATTTCATCAAGGAAATAGAACTTCAGATCAAGCTGTCAATACGACGCATCCGAAGTGATAATGGAACCGAGTTTACTAATCATCTTCTAAACAGTTTCTTGGTTTCCAAGGGTATCACTCACAACTTCTTTGCTCCTTACACACCGCAACAAAATGGGGTAGTAGAGAGAAAGAACTGCACTCTAGTCGAAGCAGCCAGATCCATGCTCAACTTCGCACACCTTCCTCTCTATTTCTGGGCTGAAGCAGTAGCCACCGCATGCTTTGTACAGAACCGAAGCATTGTGTGCAAACGTCTCAATAAAACACCGTATGAAGGCCTTAACAACCGCAAGCCAAATGTCCGCTTCTTTCATATCTTTGGGTGTAGATGTTTTGTGATCAACAACAGAGATCATCTTAACAAGTTTGCACCGAAGTCTAATGAAGGCATCTTCCTTGGCTATTCTACGAACAAAGTTGCTTACAGGGTTCTCATTAGACGCACAAGACTAATCATTGAAAGCTTCGATGTGAAATTTGATGACTTTCACATCCGCAACACCCCTCCATCCACTGAAACCACAACAATCCTGGAAAGTGATATTCCTGCCTCTTCGGGTCCATTAAACCTAGTTGAAGTCAACTATGACGATCTTTTTGACCCTGTAGAAACAGCCAAATTATCCGAACTTCTTGTATCTCAGGAAGCTCAACAGCAGCATGCTGATGTATCTGGTCCATCACTATCCGAAGTAGCATCTCTCAATACTTCCACCTCGCCGGTTGAGGAGGAAAGCTCTACTCCGGATCAAGCAACAACCACCGAGGTTCCAGTACTTGATGTAGCTCAAGTTCCTATCTGCAGAGAATCATTACCATCAAACGTATCTTCGGATTCGGATGATGAAAACATAGAGAACATTGACACAAGAACAGACTCAAGGATTATCACACTCCCATCCGCAATCCAGGGGGAACCTTCTCAGGTTCCAGAGGAACTCCCATCAGCAATCCAGGGGGAACCTCTTCCAACTGCTCAAGAAAATTCCATTCTCGCTCCAACAATCCAAGATGATTCCGCAGGATGTTCTCAAATCCAGGGGGAACTGCCATCTCCAACCGCAGAGTCTTCTGATATCGAAGACATTCCCTCTACCGTAGCTACTAATCATCTGCAACCCCGTCTACATGTATGGACGAAGGACCACCCACCAGGTCAAATAATTGGCAACCCATCCGCAGGTATCCAGACTCGATCTTCCAAGGACTTATCTGATCACTGTCACTACGCAGCATTTATGTCCTCGGTTGAGCCCCAAACGATCAAAGAAGCATTACTAGAACCCGACTGGATATCCGCAATGCAAGAAGAGCTAGAAGAATTCAAAAGAAACAAGGTATGGCAGCTCATCCCGAAGCCGCAAGGTCATACAATTGTTGGTACTAGATGGGTATTCAAAAAAAAAACTGGATGAATCTGGTGTGGTAGTCAGAAACAAGGCAAGGCTAGTTGCAAAGGGCTATAGTCAACTTGAAGGTATTGACTATGATGAAACGTACGCCCCGGTGGCACGAATGGAATCCATCAGAATCTTCTTAGCATACGCAACCCACAAAAACATCAAGGTACACCAAATGGATGTAAAGAGCGCCTTTCTCAATGGGGAATTAAAAGAAGAGGTTTATCTTCAGCAACCTCCAGGCTTTGAAAGTATTGAATTTCCAGACCACTGCTACAAACTTGAAAAAGCAGTCTACGGTCTGAAGCAAGCCCCAAGAGCGTGGTACGAGACTCTCTCTGAATTTCTTGTCTCATCCGGATACAAAAGAGGAGTGATTGATCCCACTTTATTTAGAAAAGAAAATGGTGATCACCTTATGCTTGTACAAATATATGCGGATGATATCATCTTCGGATCAACTGATCAAGGAATGGTGAATGAATTTGCTAAGCTCATGACCAACAAGTTCCAAATGAGCATGAATAGAGAGATCAGATTCTTTCTAGGACTTCAAGTGAAACAAGTTCCACAAGGGATATTCATTCATCAGGAGAAATACACAACTGAACTGTTAAAGAAATATTCTATGGACAAATGTTCTTCGGCTAAGGTCCCCATGGCCTTCGGATATAAGATCTCTGTTGATCCCTCAGGCGAATCAGTGGATCACAAGACTTATAGAGGTATCATTGGTTCATTAATGTACCTCACCGCAAGCCGACCAGACATTGTCTTTACAACAGGTGTATGCGCAAGGTATCAGGCTGACCCAAAAGTATCACACATACCGCATCCAAACAAATATTTCGGTACCTGAAAGGAAGCAAGTCTCTTGGACTATGGTACCCCGCAGGCAATGACTTCAGCCTTCAAGCATTCACAGATACAGATCATGCCGGATGCAGACTAGATCGAAAAAGCACCTCAGGTGGATGTCAATTTCTGGGTGGAAGACTCGTCAGCTGGTCATCAAGGATACAAAGTTGTGTATCTCTGTCTACCGCAGAAGCTGAATATGTGGCCGCAGCCAGCTGTTGTTCACAAGTCCTATGGATGAAGACACAACTTATGGACTACGGATACAGAATGCTGCGGATACCAATTTACTGTGACTCTGAAAGTGCTATAGCTATTTCACACAATCCAATTCAGCACTCCAAGACAAAGCATATTGAACTACGGTATCACTTCATCAAAGACCACATCCTGAAAGGTAACATTGAACTAATCTTTGTCCATACTCATGAAGAGATTGATGATGTGTTCACAAAGGCACTTGACTCTACAAAGCTCAACAGTTTCTTACAAATGTTAGGAATGATGAATCCGGACCCACAATTCTTCTTGAATTGATAGGTACCGCAGACCATCCTTGGTCTCTGTTGCGGTCCTAACTGAAGTTACTTATGATAGATGGTTTTGGTATATCCTGTGTACCGCAGTCTATGTACCGCAACCATATATCATATTTATCCTTCACTGGTCCTTATTGTTTGTTATTACTAACTTCTTGTACAAGTGCTCTCCTCAGTTCTTCTACTGCAGTCATACATCTACCCATCCACAATAACAAATGATCCATCCGCAATGACAAAGGATCCATCCGCAATTAAGTTTCCATCCGCAACCACATTGATAGTTTCTCAACTGTTTTATTAAACTTTGAATCATGGTGTGCTATTTAATGATCCTTCATTAAATAAGAAAACATTAAATAAAAACATTCCTTGAGAAACTGTCTCATCTCATTTTTGAATAAACCTTGTGTCAGACCTATTTTAGGTATGATGACAAAAAGAACGTTTTTTCATAAACAAAATCTCTTAACCTGTCCCCTCCTCTTACCCAACATGTCTAATCCGTTACAACTTCCCTTTACCCAACAGATTAACTACACCCTCACCACACGATCACCGGACGTGATGATGTACGTCTGACATTTCATTAAATGCAAACCCTTTTTGGTAAATCTAAAAAAAAAATGATTTAAAACCCTTTCATAATCTGTGGCTGAGATTTCACCTCCCAAATCAAAAGAACTCCCAAATGTTTTTTTTACCTTATCCTTTTCACCTAGGGTAAAATCATTTACTGTTCCAATCCATCCCTATGAAAACCTTTCTTCTTCCCCAAGAACAGTTTACGCTCTCTGAACTTTGAATCTTTTCTCCATTTTCGCACTCTGTTTCTACACTTTCTCTCAAACTCCTACAATGGTGAAATCTGGTGTATCTAAGAAAATCTCCAAAGCTTCTGCCTCTGCGAACCCAACTGGGTTTGATTCTGAAACAAGAAATCAAATGCCTTCAATTGCCTCAAGCAATTTCAGAGCTGTGTTCGAGGATCATTCATCCTACAATGCACCAATCAAGCTAATTATCAAGTTCTTGACCAATCACCCTCTTTTTGGCCCCTTCGATTCGTTCACATACATTGCTCCTCTTTCAACCCTATTCAAGTGTGCCTTTTCAGCGTATCGACCACTCGAGAATCCATAAGAAGTGCATCTTAACCTTGTTAACGATTCTTTGGTCATTCTGTCTAAAGAAAAGTTTCTCTCTGCCATTAACCTTCTTTTTCATCCCTCAATCAAGATTTTTACTCCATCCATGGCGGACATCACCTCTGCGCTTTACCAGATGGGATATCAAAAGAAAATCAAAGGCATTGGGGAATTCAAGAAAAACCAACTTCCTGCGGTTTGGCAATTCGTTTGCCATTTTGTCATCCGCAGTCTATCCGGCAGAACCAGAGGCACGGATAACATGGGACTCAAACTCCTAGAGTTAGTATTGAGTATCTTCACTGGCCATGATGTCAACTACGGTCAGATACTATGGGACGATTTTCTGCAATACATTCCTAAGGAGAGCCCAAGGGAGAACCCTACCGAACTTACATTTGCAAGGTTCTGGTCCCTCTGCATTTCAGACCTCCATGCGGATGCAGGAATTAGCATGGGCAACGACATCAACTTCTTTATCACCAAGGATCTCAAAAGGTACAATCCCTCATCTGATCAATCTGTTTTTGGACCCATTAGAAGACTACCAAACCACATTCTCTCCTCTCTTGGTCTTGAGACTGCTGATGTCTCAGATCATATTGAGGCTACGGATGGTATTGCCCCATACCTTCATACCCCGCCTCTTCAAACCCCATCCGCAATCATTGCTCCTGGAAGTACCGCAGTCCCATCTTCCACCACTCTTTCCTTCCAAAGACGCAAACAATTAGTCTCCCGCAACGTCTCCAAGAAACAAAGAACTCCAAAGAAAGATGCTCCCAAACCAACCAAACCCTCAAAGAAATGCAAAATCACCCAAACCGCACCCTCAGATGATAGTGATTCTAATGAGGATGCCCATAGCTATCCTCAAGAAGAAGAAAACCAATCCCACTGTCCAAATGCGTGACCGGACTGATACCTCAGCCTCTCAAAAGGCTCCGGTAGTCCTTGGGGTGGCCGCAGACCCATTCAACATCACCATCGAATTCCACTCAGACTCAGAAAGTGAGTCTGTTTCACCGCATTGTGGAGACTCCCCCCCAGTTCAATCCCAAGAGGATAACACTGGTTCTCGCCCTAAGGTCTCCAGGGCTTCCCGACTGCATTTCTTTTCTCCCGAGGAGTTGAACTCCATCCTCTTGAATGTAACCTAAACACTTCAAACACCTTCCCAACCGCAGGTTACTTCTTCCGCCCTTGTCGGAACTGAGCTGAGGCCAGACTTGACTACAGGTCAAGGAGACCGAGGAAGCTCAGGAAATCCTACTATGCTTACATCTGTAACAGGTGGTTTAGGCACGGTGAGCACAAATGTGCAAGGATCCGTGAACCCGAAGGACACTTCGATGCGATACCAAGGACTTGACGGAGAAGCATCAAACGACTCATGGTTACACTACACTCCGGTGTTTGAGGCCGATATCAAGAAGTATGCCGCTTTCCGTAGGGCATTCCAAGCAAGAAAAGATCAGCAAATCAAGCAACAGCAGCAAAAGGAACAGGAAATCCATTTTGTGGCTAAGTATTGGGCAGACGCAATTAATAATGCCAATACCGTAGCCACCATCCTGAAAGTCCAAGATTGGATGTCTGAGATGGCTGAGACGATCCGCAAGGCTCAGTCCAGTCATGACGGTGCAGGTGCCTCCCAAGTCCCTCCAACTCCAATTGTTCAAGAATCACAAGACGAAGGAACCGCAATCGAAGTCAGCTCTGCTCCCACCTTCGGTTTTGATGATGTTGATCTTCAGGAGGTAAATCAACCCTCTCCCTCTGATGATGATCTCATGATGTTTGATGAAGAAGAATCTAGTGGCTCTCACCATTCAATCTCTAAGCCCAAAGAGAAGAAAAAGAAGAAGAAGAATGTGGTGACCAGAAAAGAATTCTTAAGCCTGCAAGCAAAGGTCGATCAGATTCTCGCTGCGGTCAAGCCAACACAACCGCAACCAGAAGACATTCTCGGACCGCAGTCCCTAATCGAAAGGATCGAAAGATTGGAAACTCGTGAGAGATTGGCTGCTGAGCGCATCTCCCTCAAAGTTGAAATGGGAATCTGGTCCCTGGACATCAGTCGCCAAGCAGATCACAAGCAATTCCTGGCTGCTGCGGAACGCCTCATCTCTGAGGTGACCGTAATCAAGAAAGACCTTCAAGCAGCCATTGCGGACCAGTCTACCCAATCTCAAAAGCTGATAGCTGAGACTCACACTGCATATGAGTCCACTATCTCAGTTCTTCAAGCTACTATCAACCGAGTGCAACGATCCGTATCCTCCAATTTCCATGGTCCCGAAATTCTCCAACTCACCAAGGAAATTCACAGGCTGCTCTTCAACACCACCATCCCCAACAATCAACAACTGGCGGATGCTCTTAAAGCCCAATTTCAGGAAGTTTATGCCAAAGTTGATGGTCTCAGACAATGGCTTGAGGATGCTCCTGCGTTGCATTCCTCAAGAGGGGGAAGTGAAGAAGAAGACCATCACTCCAATCATTCCAAAAGCATCTCACACTATCAAAGTCCCCCCATCACTACAGAAAGAATTCCTTCACCGCAACCTTCACCGCAACAGACTCCACCGCAAAAGGAGATCACTCCTGAGAAACCAGAAACCCCCCCTCACTTCAAGAATCTGGTGGATCACATGTCCTCTCCAAGCTCAAATGACTCCCCTGTCACCACACAGAAGAAAAAAGACTAGAAAGAAGCTAAACTTGTTGAGCTCATATGGAGAGAATGCGGTTTCGACACTGTTTTGGATGAATCCTTGATAAACTCTTGGATCAATCCCCACCGCGGACTGCTGGATGACGACTACAAATCATATCTTACCTATGCGGAACCTCCCTCTGATGGTTATTGGGATGTTCCAATCTCTCCCAATGCCAAGTAATTTACTGTATTTGAGCCCTTTGACCGCAACTTGCCCGACCACAAGAGGCTACCTATGGAATTCGAAAGACTGAATCGGTTCTATGCCAAACATGCATCTTCCATAGAGAAAATCTGGTCTAACGATAGACCATCCGCAGTCAAAAACTACAAGCCCCGGAAGTTCATGAAGGCTGACTTCATCCAATACACTCTCACAAGAAGGGAAAACGACTATGTCCGCACCCAAGCTGACTTCCCCTGCATGAATCCTGAAGAAATATTTCTGATAGCAAAGGTGTTCCAGAACAAGTCGGAGAAGCACCCGAAGATGAAGATAGCACTTGAAAGGGCTAGTACGTTTTTGAAGGAAACTGTCTGTGACTTTGCTAAAATCGACGCAGACATCTACCCCACAATTGCCAAAAAGTTCGATCTACCACCACTTGATCCTGCACCGATGCCTACCGAAGGTTATCAAGAAAGATCCCTAGGTGCAACTAACTGCCCTGAATTCGGAGTCATTTTCAAAAGGAAGGCCAATAAAGTCAAATACTTCATTCCTATGACTGCCATGAATCGCCTCACCAGGAAGCAACTTGAAATCTGTCGAACCGCAGTTGAAAGATCAAAGCACACAACTACCGAAGTCAAGTTCGAGATTTTAAGGAGGATCACTTAGTTGGAAAACATCAGGAAGTTTTGGTGGATCCTGATCAAGTTTCTTAAACTTGATAGCTGAAGAAAAGTTAAAGAGGTCACTTAGGGGGAAATTGTTGAATCATGAAAAGTGATCCTCTTGAACTTCAGCTACCGCAGCCCACAAGCACCCGCAGTCAAGCTCCCATCAGCAGCCTCATCCGAAGTCGTCTATTCAACCGCAGTCTTTCTTACTTTACTTAGTTTATCTTTTTCTGTAATACTCTCTATTGTCCAGTATGCCTTGCATGGCTACTCTTAGAGAGTGAATCAAATGTAATTCTTTGGGACTCTATAAATAAATCTCATTCTCACTTATTACATAACCTAACATCTCTGAAGCTATCTTTTCTATCTCTCTATCTGATTACGCATCTCTTCTTACTCTCAAACCTTACTAGAATATAAATGATTACAATCTCTCTTCTAAGCAAGTCTCTTGTGACCTAATCACTAAGTTTGATCTCACTTATTAACTTGGTTTGAATGCATTCCTCGTTATGAATCAACTTATGTGTATACTTCATATAACAATTGTTGTCATTTCCATTTCTTTACTTTTCGGCAACTAACTCTCTAACTATTTAACTCTAACTTATTAATATTATTGTTGAGTTTTTAGATCCTTCGAGATTAACTATTCCGCAACTATACTTTTTCTAACGTTTGTTCAAGTGTGTCTCAAAGTTTTTCTCTCAACAAATACACACACACAAGTTTAGAATGATTGTTTAGCTCTTTTAGGGTTTCACTCTCTAGAAATGGTGGTTGGGATGGAGGCCATAGCATTCCTTTTATAGTGCTCATGTCTCATTTAGGGTTTTGAGTCTGGGCCCATTCCGCCCAGCGTAAGCTAAGGTACGCCCAGCGTACCTGGGTAGAGTCCGCGTTAAAATCACGCCCATGGCTACGCGCAGCGTACTCTTCAGTACACCCAGCGTACCCACTTGTCACCATTTTCTATTTTGGGCTAATTTTGACAACTTGGAAAAGAAGAAGGATTAAAGAGATATACCTGAATTTCGGGGTGTTACAATTCTCCCCCACTAGAATCAGACTTCACCCTCAATGTCTCATGCCGTAAATAACTTCGGATGCTGCTCCCGCATCTCCGACTCCGGCTCCCAGGTCAGCTCGGACCCTCTCCGGTGTTGCCACTGGACCTGAACCAGGGGTACCTCCTTGTTCCTCAAAACCTTGATCTTCCGATCCAAAGTCGCGATCGGCCTCTCAATGTAATTCAAGCTCACGTCCACCTGAATATCCTCTAGCGGCACCACCGTCGTCTCATCGGCTATACACTTCCTCAGCTGGGATACGTGGAAGGTATCATGGATCTAACTCAACTCCTCAGGTAGCTCTAAACGGTATACTACCTTGCCCACTCTAGCGATCACCCTGAAAGGGCCAATGTATCGGGGCCCCTGCTTGCCCCTCTTCCTGAACCGGATCACTCCTTCCCAAGGAGATACCTTCAGGTGTACAAAGTCTCCAACCTGGAACTCGAGCTCGGATCGTTGCCTATCCGCATAACTCTTCTGGCGACTCTGGGCTGTCAGTAATCTTTGTCTGAACTGCTGAATCTGCTCAATCGTCTTAAGCACTATCTCAGTGCTACCCATCACTCGCTGTCCTACCTCTCCCCAACAGATGGGGGTCCTACACCTTCTCCCATATAACCGCTCAAAGGGAGGCATACCAATACTCGAGTAGTGGCTGTTGTTGTAGTAAAACTTGTTGGATTAGGTGTCTAAGCCCATAACTATAATTGGTATGTACTTGAATTGATAGCAGCACAGTCCTTTTGGGTTGCCCTCAACCTAGCAATTAGACAAGGAAATTATGAAAGGAGAGATATTAATTTATAAGATTAATAAATTAATATAAATGATTTATTAATATGTTAATGGATTAATATATTAATTAGAAATCATTATGTTTAATTAATTGTTAGCCAGAAATTAATCAGAATTAATTTTGGGGTTAAAAGAATTAATTATAAAGTGTAGGGACTAGTTTGCAATTAACTAATAGTTGAGTGGAAGGTTCCAGAAACCCCTTGGAAGGGGGTGGACGAAAACCCTAGGGGAAACCCTAGAGAATTCGTCCAAGGGCTCCAAGATAAGGCCTTGGGTCTTGCTTAGGCCCTAAGCAAAGGATAACTAGGGTTTTTCCCTAAACCCTAGTTCCCTCAACTACTTAAGGAGCCTCCTGGCTCACATTTTAGGTGACTGATTCTTTGGAAGAATACCCTGGCCGAAATTGCATACTCCCTCTCCTCTCTCTTCTTCTACTTTCCTTCTTGCTAGTCATTGGGTGTGATTCCATTAGAGGCATTACACTTGTGGTGCTAAAGCTTCCAAGAAGATCAAGATCAAGATCAAGGGAATATCAATTGTTTGCTATAACAATTGAAAGGTATGTAAACCCTAAACCCTAGTTTGTTAATTTCGAAATTAGCCTCTCTCCTCTAAGGTTCTTGTATTGCAATTCAAAGTTGTATGTTCAATAGTTAAAACATAGATCCAAAGTAGGTTGCATGTGAACTTAGGAATTGTTTTCTAGTTTATTTATTGTACCTAAAACCCATCAAAACTCAGCCAATGGTAGGTATGTATCCCAACTTCCACCGAAGTCCATAACACATGCTCGAAGCATGTCCTCGAGCATCTGAATCGTCCGCTCACTCTGTCCATCCGTCTGTGGGTGGTAAGTAGTACTAAAGTACAATCGCGTACCCAACTCCTCATGGAACTTCTTCCAGAACATGGAAGTGAAACGTACATCTCAGTCTGAGACAATCGAGATCGGCACTCCATGCCGCGACACCACCTCCCTCACATATATCTTTGCCAGCCTCTCTACAGAAGAGCTCTCACTGATCGCAAGGAAGTGAGCGCTCTTCGTCAGCAGATCCACAATCACCCAAATTGCATCAACACCTCTCGTGGTCCTCGGCAATTTGGTGATAAAATCCATAGAAATCTGTTCCCACTTCCACTGGGGAACCTCTAATGGCTGCAATTTGCCATGCGGAAGCTGGTGCTCGGCCTTAACCCGGCGACAGGTCAAGCACCTATCTACTACCCATGCAACATCCCTCTTCATACAGGGCCACCAATAGTCTCTCTTTAGGTCCAAATGCATCTTAGTGGCCCCGGGATGGATCGAGAATCTCGATCTATGCGCCTCCTCCATCAGAGTGCTATGTGCCACTCCTGTATACAGCACCCAAATCCGACCATGAAAAGTCATAAGCCCTCGGCTATCCGTCACAAACTCGGATACCTCTCCGGTCTCACAGCCTCTGCCTGGGCCTCCCGGATGGAATCCAATACCGGAGTCATCACCGTCATCCTCATGCATATATCTCGAATCGAGGCACTCTCCGCCCTGCGGCTCAGGGCATCGGCTACCACGTTAGCCTTGCCCGGGTGGTACAGGATCTCACAATCGTAATCCTTTACCACATCCAACCACCTCCTCTGGCGCATGTTCAGGTTGGGTTGATCCATCAGGTACTTCAAACTCTTGTGGTCCGTGTATATGGTACACAGAACCCCATACAAATAATGGCGCCATATCTTGAGGGCGAACACCACTGCCCCCAACTCCAAATCGTGGGTGGGATACCTCGTCTCATGAGGCTTCAGCTGCCTCGATGTGTATGCTATCACGTGCCCTCTCTGCATAAGCAGCGCACCCAACCCTGATATAGACGCATCACAGTAAACCACAAAATCCTCCATTCCCTCCGGAAGGGCTAACACCGGGGCTTCGCATAATCTCTGGCGAAGCGTCTCAAACGAGGTCTGCTGCTCTGGACCCCAAATAAAAGCAACGCCCTTCCGGGTCAATCTGGTGAGGGGAACGGAAATCTTGGAGAAATCCCTGATAAATCTCCGATAATAGCCGGCCAACCCCAGAAAACTCCTGATCTCGGTGGGGGATCTCGGCACCTCCCAACTCATCACAGCCTCAATCTTGGCCGGATCGACCAATATCCCATTCTGATTAACGAGATGTCCCAAGAACTGGACCTCTCGTAACCAGAAATCATACTTGGAGAATTTAGCATAAAGCCTCTCCGATCTCAATACTCCAAGGATCTCCCTCAGGTGCTCCTCATGCTGCTCTCTAGATCTCGAATACACTAGAATATTGTCGATGAACACAATCACCGATCGATCCAACATCGGCCTGCATACTCGGTTCATGAGGTCCATGAACGCCGCTGGTGCATTGGTGAGCCCAAAAGGCATCACCACGAACTCGTAATGCCCATAACGAGTCCTAAACGCTGTCTTCTGGATATCCTCATCACGCACCCTCATCTGGTGATATCCAGACCTCAAATCTATCTTGGAAAACCAAGACGCACCCTACAACTGATCGAACAGATCGTCGATCCTCGGTAATGGATAACGGTTCTTGACCGTTAACTTGTTCAACTCCCGGTAATCAATGCACATCCGGTGTGAACCATCCTTTTTCTTGACAAAAAGGATCGGCGCTCCCCACGGCGAGCTACTCGGTCGGATGAATCCCTTCCCCAACAGCTCCTTAAGCTGTGAGGATAACTCATGCATCTCCGGTGGCGTAAGGAGATAGGGTGCCTTGGAAATAGGTGCCTCCCCCGGAATCAAATCGATGTGAAACTCCACCTGCCTCTCGGTAGGCACACCCAGCAATTCCTCGGGGAAAACATCCGGAAACTCTAGCACTATCGGTACCTCACCGACAGAACTCAGCCTCTCTACGGCAACTCGTGTGTCCATCACATAGGCTACAAACCCTCTACAGCCCTGCTGTAGACTATGTCTCGCTCTGGCAGCCGAGCAAAATGCTGACCCAGATCGGGTACCCTCGCCATACACCGTAAGTACTCCCCCACTAGGGTCTCGTATGGTCACCAACTGACGCTCGCAGTCGATAACAACTCCAAATCGGCTCAACCAGTCCATGCCCACGATGACACAGACATCCCCCATTGCAATCGGTACCAGATCTATCGGGAACTCAACACCGAAAATCTCGAGTACACATCCTCGAATCACATCAGTAGCATACACCGCTCGCTCGTCGGCTATAGAAACGCGTAGAGGTCGACTCAATGCCTCTCGTCGGATACTGATGTGCTGGCTAACCGCTAATGACACGAAAGATCGACTCGCACCCGAGTCAAATAACACAAAAGAAGGTACAGAACTCACAAGAAAAGTACCTATGCATACCACAATATAAGAACAATATCTCAAACTCAGTATAAGTAAATAAATGAATACATACCAGCCACGACATCGGGTGCTGCGCCGACCTCCTCCGCTGTCAACTGAAAGGCTCTCTCGCGAGCCTTCGTTGCCTCGGCCTTCGCTGGCCGGACCTCGGTAGCTCTAGCAGCAGGTGCAGATCCATGTGCTGATCCCTGAAGTAGCTGTGGGCACTCGGCCTTCTGATGGCCAGTTTGGTTGCAGTGAAAGGAAACTGCAAACCCCTTGGGGCAATCCCTCGCGAAATGCCTCTCCTTGCCACACTTGTAGCACACCCCTGCTTTGCACACTCCCTCATGGCTCTTGTCGCACTTCCCACAAGTGCGGCCCCTCGGACCTCTAGATCTCGAATCAGCGGGATTTTCCCGCTTGGCTGTCGGCTGAGACTGTGTTGGCCGCATATCCCTCCTCTGAGAATCGGCCTCCTCCCTGGCCTGAGTCTCTAGCTCAATCTCCCTCTTCCGGGCATTTTCCTGGAGCTCGGCAAATCTCCGGTATGTCGAGTTCGCCACGAACTCACGAATGTCTCTCATCAGAATGCTCAGATATCGGCTCATACATGCCTGCTCGGTAGACACGTGCTCAGGGCAAAACAACGCCCTCTCGTGAAACATCTGTGTAATCACAGTCACGGACTCCGTCCCCTATTTGAGGGACAAGAACTCATGGGCTAGACGTTCCCTCTCCACAGGGGGAACATACTCATCTCGGAACATGGTGGTGAACCTCTCCCAGGTCACCGCTGTAATCTCTGTTGTGGTGAAATCAGCCGTCACAAACTTCCACCAATCCTTCGCCCCCACCGTACTCTCAGATGCTCCGGACAAGAACAAGTGTAGAATCATCCCTCAATGTCAAAGATCCATCTCATCGCGACTATCGGATCCTGAGTCCAATCAAACTCTGGTGGCTTCGTGTTGCTGAACTCTCGGTATAGCAACGAATCACCCCCCTGTGGCCTCACGGCAGCGACAACTGCAGTGGCTGCAGCAGCAGCCGCCTCAGTAACAGCAGCATATCTCTCGTCAAACGTCTCAATCATCATGGTCTTGATAGACCCAAACATCTCCAGAATGGCCTCCCGGATCGCCGCGGCCACCTCGTCATGAATCATCCGACGAATCTCCTCATCGCTAACGCCGCTGCCCTTTAGTGTGTGGCGTGTCCCAACCATGATGTCTCTGAAACACAACACAAAAGAAATCAGAGACTCGCTCGAGTATACTCGCACTCGATACTCAAAACTACTTGTTCCTTAGTACCCTAAGGATTCTTACTTGGACTGCTCACTAATCCGGTGTTTCCAGTAGTACGGGCCCTATACTACCTTCCACAACGAATCGGTATTCACCCCAAGTCCTCCTCCCAGGATCCCAGATCACAAGTACTCTATATCTCGCTAAACACAGACTACCCTCCAGTAGACCACTCATAAGCTCCTCGCTGCTACCTACTCACTCTCGAAGTATCTCATAGTAGCAGTAATCTCCTAGGCTAAGGCATCACAAATCAGGCCACTCTAGTCCTAGATATGAATACCTAGCCTACTCTAGCATGCATAGCATATCACATAATATGTCATCACACCTAATGTAAGGGTATTTTGGGAAATCACCGTTCGGGCGCTGGCTGATCGTACACACTGCTTCGTTCTGTTTTTCTCAAAAATCTTTTACTCTTTTAGAAAAATTGTTTCCTTTATGAAAATTTTCTCAAATCCTCAGTTTGAGTTCAGATACGCCCGAAGGTGCATCCGAATTCCTCAAACCAAGGCTCTGATACCAACTTGTAACGACGTGAATTTTCAAAACAATTTTTCATTTTCCAAACATAACATATCTCATAAAGTAATCTCAAAACTCAAATGTATCAAATGTTATCTCAGTAAAACATATCCCAGAATCTCAAATACATAATACTCTATCAGTGTGTACAGATCATGCCGGCGCCTTCCCGCGATCCTCGCTAGTACCTGAAACACATATCACATAACACGGTAAGCATAAATGCGTAGTGAGTTCCCCAAAATACCACATACAGCACATAAGCCACTCGAGGCTATAACTCGGTATGACCCTCCGGTCAATGTGTCTCAGCGGGACCCTCCAGTCCCGTAGCTCGTTGGACCCTCCGGTCCGGTCTAGCTCGTTGTACCCTCCGGTCCGGTCTAAATCGTTGGACCCTCTGGTCCGGTCTGATCGAGGGCCCTCTGGCCTCATGAGTCGTTGGACCCTCTGGTCCGATCTATATAACACATAGCATACATATAACACAATGCACATAAATCTCAAACATACACATACACATAAGACCCTCCGGTCTACACATAGATACCACTCTAGGTATTGTATAATGAGAAGACTCACCTCGGGTAATCTCGGAAAGTCTCGAACTCAAAATACTAATCTACCCTCCGCCTAATCACATAAAGTAATTTACCTCTAATTAAAAAATGATTCTCAAAGGCTAGACTAATCCCTTCCTATAATCTCTCAGAAGGGGAAAAGACCATTTTACCCCTCCAATGGTCCAAATGTCTAATTGTTGACCAAACCCTAAAAGTCAACGAAAGTCAAGAGAGGGCAGTACGCTGGGCGTACCAACTCTGTACGCGGGGCGTACCCCCGCTATCCAGAATCGGGGATCTCAACCCCTACGCGGCGCGTTCTGAGATTTACGCCCAGCGTAAGTCTCAGTTTCATGCTCTTAATGTTTTTGGTCTGAATCGATTAATATACAAGCTCATATTCCAGATCTAGTCCTTCTAATGCCTCTTAACCCGTAAAGTCAAAGCCTTTAAGCCTTTGCATGGCTGTAAAGGTCACCAATCACTTCAACCACATATCCTCTTTCTCCATTAAGCCTTAATCTCATGCATGAGTTAATCTTAACGTCCAAGATTGGATTTTTATGGGTTTATAAAACAAGATACACTGAAATGGGGTAGATCTAGGTCCATGGAGTTCCTTTGCTCAAAAAGTCTCCACCTTTGGGACTTAAACCCTAAAAATGCTCCTATATGATGTTTATAAAAAAAGAGTGGTAAAGTTTGAAGCTTTTTACCTTTGTGAGAAGCTCCACAATCAGATTAGCTTAGATCTAGAAGCTTGGACTCCAATCTTTCCTCTTCAAGGTCTTCTCTTCTTCTTCACAAGCACACAATAACACTTTCAAGCTCAAATACACACACACAAGTTTAGAACAAAGGCTTAGCTCTTTTAGGGTTTCACTCTCTGTAAATGGTGGCTGGCATGGAGGCCATAGCATTCCTTTTATAGTGCTCATGTCTCATTTAGGGTTTTGAGTCTGGGCCCATTACGCCCAGCGCAAGCTAAGGTACGCCCAGCGTACCTGGGTAGAGTCCGCGTGAAAATCACGCCCATGGGTACGCGCAGCGTACTCTTCAGTACGCCCAGCGTACCCACTTGTCACCATTTTCTATTTTGGGCTAATTTCGACCACTTGGAAAAGAAGAAGGATTAAAGAGATATACCTGAATTTCGGGGTGTTACAGTAGATGTCAAACTCTAACAACTATGGTCTTCCTGAACCTTTTGGAAAAATCGTTCCACAAGAAGATGATGTTCCACGATTGGATCGTGGAAATGGAAATCATTGTTCACTTCCTCCACCTCCTCCAAAAATTCTCCCTGACCCACGTGTTCGAAGACTTGAAAAGTTCAAGGTCACTCAAGACCTATTGGCAAACAAACACGAAGATGGAAAGTATGTATGTGCTTATGTCTTGGATATGAAGTTGCATATTGATAGATTGGAAATGTTGGGTGTAGATGTCTCAAGGAATATAGTTGTTGACTTGGTTCTTCAATCACTACCTGACTCATACAGTGAGTTCGTTAGAGAGTACTATATGATGGACCACGACGTGACCCTCATTGATCTTTATTGCTGCTGAATCAGCAATGATTTGGCGTACTGATCAAGCAAATTTGGTTGGTAGATCAACCTCCCAAACTTCCATGGACATTGACAATGGCAACATTAGAAGTCCAGAAAAGTCTTCTCTTCCTAAAGGAAAGGGATCAGCCAAGGTCAAACCGTTTGACCGGATGGTAAAGATAAAAGTCGAATCTGAGATTGTCCCATGTGTTGTTCCAAAAGAGTCCATTTGTTTCTACTGCCAAGAGAAGGGGCATTGGATGCGAAGCTGCCATATTTACCTGAAAGATCGCGAGGATGGGAGAGTCAAGATGTATGACTCTGCTTCAGGTAAAATCCATTGTCCAACTCTATTAAGTTCCCATTTGTAGATTCTTAATACATGATGTGATATGATTACATTTTGATGTTTTGTAGGATCGAAGGAAAGAAAGGAAACTTAAAGGAAAGGTGAGCTGAGTCTGATCACGAAGAAATGGATTTCGATCGCATGGTTCGAAGATCGGATTTTGAGCTGCTATTTAAGAGTTAGGATAGATTGCTTAGAAATGTTTAGTAACATAGTTTTCATTTGTAATTGCATTGTAAAGACAAGTTTTTTCGCACTTTTATAAATAAAATAAATTTTTGTTTTTGTCTTATTTATATATCCTTGCAATGGCATTTGTGAAAATTGATTTTTGTATGTTTCTATTGATAGCAATATTAAAAAGGATGTGATTCTTAGTTATGTTATTTGTGGTAGTGTCATAAATTTCCAAATAAGGAATGATTCTCATCACCCAAGTTTCAATTGGACAGAAACTTGGAATGATGCAACTGGTATTGTATGATGAATGAGAACCTTCGTATTTGGGAAATTAAGACTAATTCCTTGTTCACATAAGTATGTGATTCAAGTGAAGGACTAGGAGATCTAGTACGCATTGTTGTGCACTAAGCCAGGTCCACCATAAAGAACGATAAGAATATTCGTCAGGATTTGCTAAAAGTTTAGTAAATGTGGTTATGCTTAAAAGATTAAGTATGATTCTGAATCATTGGAAAAGTTTCAATGAATAGCAGAGCAAATAAGAAGAATCAATTAGGCATAAAGATAAACGTTTCTCCAATCTGAAAAGATGGGAGAGTACTTAAGTATCGTGTTTTATGATTAACTTAGTGATTATGAAACCGTATCACAATTGATCCTCTAAGGACACCTTACTGAACTAGTATGGCTAAGAAGAGGAATCGAAAATTGTTGAAATGGTTAAATCAAGAGGTGAATCATACTTCGTTCCTAAATCGAGTCTTAGAGTCATACTCCAAGATTGTGACTTGAGTGACAACATCTTAAGAGAGTTTATAACACTCATAAAATGTGGAGTAGAAAAGTTTCTTACTCTTGTACGTTTGGAATTGGTAAGTTGTGATGTCTTGGATAAAACAAAGACCAACTAAGACCAATTATATGAAGTGTCATTCTTGATAAGAATCTGCACTAACTCTTGAATATTTGTTTGTCAAGGAATGTTTTCTTAAACACTAGCACACGACTTGAGGTTTGTAACCTATCGCATTGACACATTCTTATTTTTGTGCCATTCCAGTCCAGTTGACTATGCATGTGAGTTCTCATTTGAATTCATAAAGGCAAAGCACCTTAATCAATGAAAGTCCATTGATCTGTGTGGGTGAGTTACTCAACTACTTGGAAGACATTGTAGGACCTTGTGCTTCCAGATGGCAAGAAATAAAGATTGAACAAGTCCAGTCCATATGAGTTTGGATTTAAACATTGTCTTGTGATTATGGTTATGACAAATTCACATGGATAAGGACACATACACCATAAAATCTAAGTGTTAAGGTTTCTCTCTGCTTCATGAAAATGATTGTGAGGAAACGCTTTCACCAGGAAGATTTTAAGGAGATAGCGATTGTGTAAATTGCATTCTCAAATTCGATTATCATTACGGCATCCCTCTTCATAGTTCGAATTGTGAGTTTTGGCAATTAGTTTGAACAATTAAGACTTATTTGTTGTAAGTTCTAGAATTGTTTAGACACACATATTAGTTATCTAAGGAAAGGTGTATGATTTTGAGAAGCTTAGATAAAGTCTTATCGAAGCATCACGTATCAGAAATATGAACTTTGGTAAGAAAGTCAATAAGTATTGATTTCTAAAAGTCCAGCTGATTTCTGAATACATGTCAAAGCTAGTGGGAGCATAAGTGTTATACTGGTAAGGATATAATCATCATGTTAGTGGTAGCATGATTATTATGTTAAGTATTGCGAGTTAGCAATATTAATTATAGAAAACAAAAGTTTCATCTCGCAAAGTTGCAGAGGTTGAAAAGTTGTTTTGCTATAATTAAGGGAGAGGAACTTATACTTCATTTCAAATCTAAAAGCTTAGATCGAGAAATTTTAATCAAATTTAGTCAAAGGACATATATGAATGGTATGTTGAAAAGATTCAACATAAGGGAATTCCATATATAGCAATATTATAGCGAGAGACTAGTAAAGTATCATGTCTTTATGTAAGACATTATGTATCGTATCCCATACGCTTCAGGTATAGAATCGATTATATATGTTGTAATATTCAGCCGTTCTGTCTATTCCAAATGCCTAGAGCGTTAAGAGGAAAAAAGGACAAGAATCGGATATGACTAAAGTAAGTTAAACAACTGTCAAGTACAATCTAAGGTTCACCAAGGATTGGTCACTTGTGGGCAGTTGGAAGTATAGTAATGGATGGACCATATCGACATTATTATGAATAGATAGGATTCTATTTAGAATGAGTTGTCATATGGAAAATATGGAAATGTTTCCATAATGGGAGTTAAATATTAAGGATTTAGGTAGATTAGAAACTTTTATGCAAGAAGGATGTTCAAAGGAATGTACTTTAAATGTGAGACTTCACAGAGTACTTTGTAATATCATTGGCAAAGTCTCGGTGACTCTGATGCTATGTCATTACAAAAGGATCATTGCATAAAATGTTAGAATCTAACGCACAACAAGAATTTGGTATTCTTACACTTGTGATAAGGATTGGGAATTGTGAAATGAGCATAATTGGAAATGTGTTCAGTTGATCTATTTCACAAAGTAAGGACCATAGGTAAACATAGTGTGCATGCTTGGAGCATGGGATAACTATTGTTTTTCAATTCAAGTATTAAGTTGATTATCCGAAACATTATACAATGAATAATGTGTAATCGATATGGTGATTAAATAAAAGGTGTTTTATTTATACTCAAAAGTTTGAGACCATATTGGATTCGATTATTCTTGTGTTTCACTTCGCATGTTTTGACTTCCCGAATAATAAGATTATTCAAACCACCACATTCAATCATACTTTGGAAGTAGGTAATGAGGTAAGACTGTCATGAATCCGATTGTGGATTGTCTAAAGTGTTTTAGACATAGCAAAGGTCTGCTGCAGTGTTCATGAGTGCTCCTGAAATAAGATTTGAGTATTGGATTAAACCCACGCTCACTTGAATCACTTCATGGATTTTATCACGAGTGATTAGTGAGACGATAATATCTTATATTCTTAAAATGAAGACATGTGAGTTGTAGTTTGCAAGTCGGTTGCACATTAACATATGTAAACGCACTAGTAACTTGGTGTTATAAAACATATTGTTGTGTGTGATTTGATAAGTAAGTACAAGCGAGCATTTGAGTCGAAGTTTATCCGTTCCTTTTACCCTAAGAGGGATAAAAGCGATATCTGTGGGCCCCTCGATGATTTAGTGATGACACCCTAAGCGCTTGGCCAAGCTTGGACTAAGTTGATGTGTTCAACTGAAGTCGATTAGCAGTCGTCTTAAATCGGAAATCGGGAAACAACACATAGATAGAGAGAATGATTATAATCCATGTCTCATGTCTATACGATATCTAGAACGGAGGAATATATGATCCCTTATCTAAAGGACGCGTTGCTGATAAGATCAGAGTTCGACAGCGGCTTTTGAAAGCTACGATTTCTAATCAGGTTCTGAAGTCGTACTTGCAAAATAGTTATTAGACTTATCCAAGTGGGAGACTGTTGGATTAGGTGTCTAAGCCCATAACTATTTTGGTATGTACTTGACCCGATTATGAGCATGGTCCTTTTGGTTTGCCTTCACCTTAGCAACTGATAGGATGAATTATGGAGAAAGAGGATTAATTGTGATTTATTAATATATTATGTGAATAGTATATTAAAAGAGAAATCAAATTGTTTAATTAATATTGATCAAGAATTAATTTAGAATAAATTTTGTAATCAAAAGAGATTAATTAAATCAAGGGGGCTGATACTGTAATTATAAGATAATTGCAATTGGGCTGATGGATCACATTGGAATAAAGGTTGGACGAATTCTATGGGAAGCCCATAAGGAATTCGTCCACGGGATATTCTCGAAGGAGTCCATGGGCTGCTTAAGGCTTAAGCAGTCATATTAGGGTTTCCACCTAAAACCCTAGCAACCACATGTATAAATAGACCCCCTAACATAAAGATTTCGACCCTATGCTTCTTGATGTTGCCCTAGCTGATTTCCTCCCCTCTCCTTAGTCATCTTGTTGCTAGTGGTGTTTGTGACTCCATTAGAGGTGCAACATTTGACGCACTAAGCTTTCAAAGGTCAAAGACTTCTTGTTATTACTACATAAGAAGTTAAGGTAATCATTCTAACTTGTTTATTATGTCTATTTCGAAATAAGCATGCTAGATTAGGGTTTATTGCTTTGGTATTCAATGTTGTATGTTCAAATTAGAAAACCCTAGATCAAAGCAATTAGGGTTGCATGAACACCAAAGGAATGATGTTATGCTCATAACCCATCAATTATATGGTTTCCATATTACTACAGATGGTGATACATTTATCAGTGAGAGCACATTGGTAAATTTGGATGAACCTAACAACTACAAGGAAGCCAATGCAGGACCCGAGTCTGCTAAATAGAAAGAGGCGATGGACAGCGAGATTCAGTCCATGTATGACAATCAAGTTTGGAACTTGGTTGACGATGTACCAGGTCGTAAGACAGTTGGGTACAAATGGATCTTCAAGAAGAAGGCCGGCATGGATGGGAAAGTACACACATATAAGGCGCGATTGGTTGCAAAGGGCTTTACTCAAACTCCTGGAGTTGACAACGACAAGACCTTCTCACCGGTAGCGAAGATTAAATCTATAAGGGTTATGTTTGCCATAGCTGCATTTCATGATTATGAAATATGGCAAATGGATGTCAAAACCGCTTTCCTTAATGGGAAGTTGGCTGAAGATGTTTACATGAGTCAGCCAGAGGGTTTTGTCAGTGCAAAGTACCCTAATAGAGTGTGTAAGCTTGAGAAATCCATTTATGGATTGAAACAACCATCTCGCAGATGGAATCTTTGTTTTGATGAGAAAGTTAAAGAGTTTGGATTTTCGAGAAGCGAGGATGAGTCCTGTGTATATGTCAAAGCTAGTGGGAGTATAGTTAGCTTTTTGGTGTTGTATGTGGATGACATACTTCCATAGGAAATGACATCCCAACCTTGCACGGGAAGTGTTTCGCTATGAAGGACCTTGGGGAAGCTGCCTATATTCTAGGGATAAGGATATTGAGAAACAGGAGTAAAAGACTAATTGGACTTAGTCAAAGTACCTACTTGGATAAGGTGTTGAAACGGTTCAACATGGAGAATTCTAAGAAAGGTGACTTACCTATCCAAAGCAATACCAAGCTGAGTAAGACTCGGAGTCCAAATACAGAGGCTGAGATAGCAGAGATGAGTCGAGTATCGTATGCTTCCGCAGTTGGCTCGATCATGTATGCTATGACTTGTACTCGCCCTGATGTGGCCTTTGCATTGAGCCTGGTCAACAGATATCAGGGAAACCCTGGCAAGGCTCACTGGACTGCGGTAAAGAACATTCTCAAGTACCTGCGGAGGACTAAGGACTGGGTCCTTACCCTCGGTGTGAGTGATGACTTAAGAGTGACAGGGTATAGTGACGCCAGCTTTCAGACCGACAGAGATAATTTCCGCTTTCAGTCGGGCTGGGTGTTTACCCTGAATGGAGGAGCAATAACTTGGAATAGTTCCAAATAGGAGACTGTAGCTGACTCAACGTGCGAATCAGAGTACATAGCAGAAGGCGAAGCGTCGAAGGAGGTGATATGGATGAAGAACTTCATCGGATACCTTGGAGTTGTACCAACTATAAAAGAGCCTATGGAGATTTTTTGTGACAGCGAGAGTACGGTCGCCTTAGCTATGGAACCGAGGGATCATGGCAGATCCAGACACATCGACAGAAAATGTCACTTCATAAGACATCGGATAGAAGAAGGACTCCTCGTAGCAAAGAGGGTATCGTCAGAGGAGAACCCAACAGATCCCCTAATGAAGGGACTGAGTAGGTTAAGCACTTGCAGCATGCAATGAGCATTAGGCTGAAGGACGATACTAGTTTTAATGATTAGATAGTTGTTTAGAAACTTGTAATAGACAAAATATAATTGACATTTGACGATTAAATAAAAGGATTTTTATTTATAAGTAAAGTTACTATCTTGTGTCAATTATTTACTATTGTTTCATTTTGCATGTTTTGACTTCTAGAATAATAAGATTATTCAAACTATCCACAGTCGATCATACTTTGGAAGTAGGTATTGAGGCTAGACTGTCATGAATTTGGCTTGTAGATTGTCTAAAGTGCTTAGACATAGCAATAGTTTGCTACAACATTCATGAGTGCTCATAAGGTCTTAGTATTTGATTAAACCCACGCTCACATAAATTAATTCATGAAATTTATCACGAGTGATTGTGAGACGATAATATCATATAGTCTTCAAACTGAGATATTTGAGTTGTTCACTATGAGTTGGTTGTACATTGATAGTGCGAAAACGCATCGGTAACTTGATGTTATAAAATGTGCTATTGTGTATGATTTAACGAGTAGTTAGTACAAGCATATAAGTCAAAGTTTATATGTTCCTTTTAATCCTTGGAGGATTAAAAGCGATATCTTGGGCCCCTCGATGATTTTGTTTTGACTTATGTGTCGGGCCCGGTCAGGACTCAATTGATGTGTTCAATTAAGTTCTATGTCAAACAAATCGGAAATCGGCAAACAAACTACTGGACAATAAGTATGATTATGTTCCATGTATTTGTCCGAACGATATCTTGAAGAACAGAGTATTATATGATCCCTTATCTAAAATGGCGCGTCAAAGTTCGACAGCGACTTTTAAGAGCTACGATTGCTAGTCGGTTTCTAATTTGTACTTGCAGTTATAGTTATTAAACTTATCCAAGTGGGAGACTGTTTGATTAGGTGTCTAAGCCCATAACTATAATTGGTATGTACTTGACCCGAGAGTAGCATGGTCCATTTTCGGTTGCATTCACCAGAACAATATGATATGATGGATATTTTAGAAAGAGGTTATTTATGATTTATTAATATATTATAAGTATAATATATTAATTGAGGAATCATATTATTTAATTAGTATTGATCAAGAATTAATTTGGAAATAATTTAGTGATCAAAAGAGATTAATTAAATCTACAGGGGCTGATTGTGTAAATCAATGATATATATAAGTTGGGTTAATATTCCATGATTGATTAGTGATAGGCTAAGCTTATGTAAGTATCCATATAGTGTTAGTCCATTACAAGGCCAAGTGTAAGAATTAGGATTTACACATAACCCTTGGAATTCTACACTATATATATGTAACCCTTTGGACTAAAATTGTACACACTAGTGATCTTAGAGACACTATAGCTGATTTTGAGTGCCTAACCTCTCTCTCAAGTTCTCCAATTGTTAGTGGTGTTTTGTGAACCATTTGAGGCATCACACTTGAGGTGCTAAGTTCTTAAAGGCCAAATACAACAAGCTACACAAAAGGTAATCTTCTAACTAGTTTTATGATTCATATATCAAGTTGTATGCTGGTTTAGGCTTCATGCTTTGGAAAATTGTTTATTGGATGTATAACTAGAGAAAAATTAGATCCAAAGCATTAGGGTTGTATGTGCACCATAGGGATGTTATAGTGCTCAAAACCCATCAAAAAGGTCCTGCAAAGTCTTCAACTTTACTCACATGCAAGGCTAATATGAGCTTAAAAGGCCATAACAAAGGCTTAATGGATGCATGGAGCTCGTAGGGCCATAAAGTTGGCCCCTTTATGCCATAAAAGCTCCCTATGACCTTAGATCTGAAAGGGTTTGCCCAAATGGGACGTCCAACTCCCAAAACCACAACATTTGGACCAAAACAAGCAAAAGAACCCCAAGATGAAGATCTAAGAAATCACCAAGCAAGGTTGAAACTTTTTACCAGAAAGATGAAGAAAATGAAGCAAGGATTCGGGATCTAGCAGCTCCTTCTTATATCACCAAGCTTTTCTTTCTTCCAATGGTTTCAAACACACACAAAAACACTCCAAAATGGCTCACAATCATTCAAAGATGCCTTAGGGTTTCGAGGTTGGTTTAGGACAATGGAGGCTGGAAATGAGGCCAACTTATGGGGTTTAAGTTGTTTAAATAGGGTGCAAAATCCTGAAATTAGGGTTTCCTAAACCACATCCAACTCGTCGAGTTGGTCTTCAAAAACACGCGTGACCAACACTTCCAACATGTCAAGTTTATGCCTTAAACTCGACGAGTTGACCTTTAGAAATGAGGTTTTATATCCATAATTAACCTTCTAGATTCCGGATGTTACACTCAAGTACCCCTTAGGACAAACTTGGTCAAAGACAAAAGTCAAAAGTCAAGATCAGGAATCCATGTTGACCCAACACGCTGTGTTTCTCCATCAACTTTGAATTGGGAAAAACCAAGCCAACGCACCGTGTTGACCAACAAACACGCCGCGTTCGGCTAAGACCCAACTGCTTAATACAGTAAGCTTCCTTCATTGAATCCAAGAGCTCCAAAGATCAGATCTCGACCAAAATGAGATCTAGAAGGGTAAAGTTTCCAACTTTACCCCAAGGAACCAACGAAATGGGTCCAAACACAAACCCTAGACTTAAAAGAGTGGTGGCTTAACGATTAAGCACTTAATCTTTAAAGACAAATCCCCAAAATGCAGATCTGACACTCTAGAGCTGGAACACCACGTAATGTTGCCAACTTTACATTCATGCATGCCTAGGAGAAGCTCAAATACTCAAGAGGGGCTTAATAAGGGACTTAATGCATACATGAGGCCTAGAATCTTTTAAACCTTGCACCTTTTTGCCTAAGGAGTACATGAAAACCCTAGATCTAAAAGAATAAGGCTTTGGGACGTCCTAATCCCAACATCCATCAAAACCATGGCTAAAACAGAACAATTTAACCCAAAAGAGAGATCTAAGCATCTAGCAATCAAGATAAGAACTTGATACCTCAAACTCCTTGCAAAATGGGTAGTGGTGCTGGATCTAAGACTTCTTTCTCCAAGCTTAGAAACTTCAAGATCTTCTAACTCCTTCACAATGCACAAAATGAACACCAAACTTTCTTCCAAGGCTCAAATGCTTGACAATGGAGGATACAACTCGTTTTAGGGTTTTGATGACATTGGAGGCTGATTAGGAGGCCAGCTAAATGGACTTAAGGCCTTTAAATAGGGTGCAACACCCTAAAAATTAGGGTTTCCTTCCCAGCTGCCAACACGTCATGTTGAGGCACCTCAACACGCCGTGTTGGTTCATTTTATCTTCGCGATTCTTCCACCCTAGACACGCCATGTTGGTTCCTCCAACACGTCGTGTCTAACCTGAAAACAAGTTTTACTCCCCAACAATTTCTCCTCAAGATTCTGGTCGTTACATATATTAAAATAAAGCATATATATATATATATATATATATATATATATATATATATATATATATATATATATATATGTGTGTGTGTGTGTATGTGTGTATAAATATGACAATATCAAAATACCCTACATTTGCCTTTTACTTGCCCCAAACAAAACTTGATTTAATACATCACATAGAACCTTGCCTACAAATATCACACAAAACAATTCGAATTGAAACCACTAGTTACGCAT
Organism: Lactuca virosa; assembly: GCF_052849685.1. Lineage (NCBI taxonomy): Eukaryota > Viridiplantae > Streptophyta > Magnoliopsida > Asterales > Asteraceae > Lactuca > Lactuca virosa. Next base: position 330,713,009 of record NC_136426.1, on the reverse strand, counting down.
AACCTCAATGCATGTATTTGTGTCCAAAATATCCTAATTACTTCCCAAGCCCTAGATACTTACGATCCTCATAAACACTTCCCACTTATTTTCAACAACACTCACTTGATGTATCCCTCCGAATCCATACCCTGAAAACTTTCTTAATCTCAAATTAATTTTTAGTTAAGCTCCCAAGCATATATATCGTAAAATAACCTAGAATGAAAAATTACAATAAATAACCACCTGACAATTTGCCTTATTCTTTACTTTGTTCAACTTGAATCTTCAATATTTGTAGCTTTCAACTTCTCTTCATAATTCTTGATCATTATACTTTGTAAGATTTTTATTCATTCAACAAACTTTAATAACTTTTTTTTCTTTTTCATTTTTTTTTCAACTCACTTTTTTTTCTAAAACTAAAAACCTAAACAGAAAAACATATGCTTAAGCAAGGGAACTTAACTTCAACCCTTAACTTTAGATAGTCGTTGAACACGATACTATGATATTCTCCACCTCGATTAGATCGGAGCATCTTTATCTTCTTGCCCAATTGATTTTCTACTTCGTGCTTAAACGCTTTGAACTTTTCAAAAGTTTTCGATTTATGTTTGATTATTTAGATATATACTCATATCTACTATAGTCATCAATATGTCAAGTAGTAGGGATTAACATCTCTTGTGGCAGATCTAAAAGGACCGCATACATCAATATGAATGAGGTCTAATAAATTTTTACCTATTTCACAAGTTCCAGTGAAATGTGACTTAGTCAACTTGTCCAACAAACAAGATTCACATCCATCGCTGAAGGATGCCATATGTGTGGCTTTATACCATGATGAGTATTGTGGAAACCCATTGATTATGGTCGGATATATTGCTTTCAATATATACAGATATAAATGACACAAAAGATCCCTATACTATATAAAAGAGATATTTAACATATAAGTTATATGGTTTTATGTTAGAACACAAAAGAGAAATGACGTTTGTTTTTGTATTATTGGCACATACTTTCAAATTTTACAATTTAATATGTCAAACTTTTCAATTGCACCCTAAAATTTTGATATTTCTTTAAAATATCCCAAATTCGTCATATTATCTTTAATCCACAATACCAAATATCTATTATCATTTCTATTTAAATCTAATAATTATTCTATATTACAACGAATAATGAATAATCTAATACATCAAAATAAATAATTTTAGAATATTTAAATACGCCCATATATATCCAATAATTGACATCCAAAATGATCAATTACTTATCAATTTACGGATTTTTCATAATATGGTTGTTGCATTAAAATGAAGATAAGCTATTGTTGTTATATGGAGATCCTACAAAACAGTTCTCCGCAACTCCATCCCGATTATTATGGTGAATTCATGAAAATTTCAAAGGTAATAGATGACATATATATATATATATATATATATATGCTAACTGATTGGTGATAAAGATAATCAATTATCCTAAACAACAAACAAGAAGAATTCAAATTTCAAACCTCACATATTTATCTTAATAATTGGATTAAGCTCTTAGACTAGGATGAGACTACGAGTCCTACGCCTGCGTATCTACATATATATATATATATATATATATATATATATGAAGAACCCTATCACCTAAAACTCCATAAGCAGCCGGCCTCTAAAGATGAAGTTGTTTAGAGGTTTCCTAACCCTCTTAATCACTCTGATATGTACGCTCCAATGGTCTTCTTTAGCCTTCAACAGCAAAAAGGTACACATGCATGTGATCTTATTCAAGTCTATCATTATCAACTTGAAGCAGCATTCATGCATGCATGATCTTCATCGTTTTAATTTCTTTAGCTTTTAGATTAAATATTTGATGTGTATACATTGATGCAGTCTTATATAGTCTATTTGGGAGGACATAACAATGGACTTGAAGCGTCTGAGATTAAAGAGTCTCACTTTGAGTTTCTTCGTTCGATTTTAGGAAGGTAAATCTCTATACATGCATGCATCATGTAAATACAAAAAAACACACATATCATTTCACCTCAAGCTAGGAAGTACTAATTAATTATTATTATTATAATGTTTTGCATGTACAGCAAAGTGAGTGTTGATGAGGAATTGATTTACTCATACGATAAGCATATTAATGGTTTCTCTGCTATTCTTGACGAGGATGCTGCTGCTAAACTTGCAGGTAATTACTATGCTAATTACAATATACAGGTTCATACTATTTATTATGTTACTGTGCAGGGAATTACATTTTTTACTGAAATCATGTAGATCATCCCGATGTTGTGTCGGTGTTTCCAAATAAGGGGCTAAAACTACACACAACCCATTCCTGGGATTTTTTGAAGCTTGAAAGAAATGGTGTCATTGATTCATCCTCTTTGTGGAGGAAAGCAAAATTTGGTAAAAACATCATCATTGCTAACCTTGACACTGGTACGTAATTAATCAATTTCTAGTTTCAGATTTCAATTTTTGATCCTCATTCATATATATATATATATACTCATTTTGTTTAAAAAAATTAAATACCAATGGAACATCTTAATTATATATATATCACCTACATCGATCAGGTGTTTGGCCTGAATCACAAAGCTTCAGTGACGATGGTTATGGGCCCATTCCATCAAAGTGGAAGGGCGGATGTGAGAACCAAACCTCAGTAGCATGCAACAAGTACGCATTATTGTTACTTTTCCTTTCTCTAGCTAGATATATGCCATATCTCTATCATTCATTCTGCATTAAGATATACATAATTCTTGTGTCCTTAATCAATTATTTATATACTAGTTATTGATCTTTGCAGTAAACTTATTGGTGCGAAGTACTTTAACAAAGGGTACATAGCCTTGTATGGAGCCTTGACTACTTCAATGAACAATGCACGTGACCATGAAGGACATGGTAGCCACACGTTGTCAACTGCTGGTGGTAACTTCGTATCAGGAGTGAGTATCAATGGAATAGGAAACGGAACAGCCAAAGGTGGTTCACCAAGAGCACGGGTCGCCGCGTATAAAGTCTGCTGGCCTCAAACTATAACGGGAGGTGAATGTACAGAAGCAGATATCTTGAAAGGCTTTGATGTTGCGATTGAAGATGGTGTTGATGTATTATCAGTCTCTCTTGGAGGCCCCCCTTCAGATTATTTCCAAGATGCGATAGCCATCGCTTCCTTCCATGCTATCGCGAAAGGTATCACCGTCGTGTTTTCTGCAGGAAATGAGGGACCCGCTCCTGGAACTGTCACCAATGTGGCTCCTTGGATATTAACCGTTGGAGCTAGTACAATCGATCGCGAGTTTCAAGCTTTTGTGGAACTTCGTAGTGGACTCCGCCTAAAGGTTTAAACACTTTTTTTTACTTGTTGTAGTTCACGTTTGTGAGATATATAACGTTCTTTACTTTTATTCATGACGATTCTAAAATAACAGGGATTAAGCCTGTCGAAACCCTTGCCAGCTGAGAGATTGTATCCTCTACTTAATGCTGCAAATGCTAAAGCTGCAAATGCATCAATGACGAATGCGTATGTTATACTTACTTTTTTTACTTGAATCTTTTTCATTATTTAGGTTTTGTGATTGTATATATGAGTGTAGGATGCTTTGCAAGGACGGTGCACTCGATCCGAATAAGGTGCATGGGAAGATTTTGGTGTGCCTAAGGGGAAGCAATGGAAGAGTTGAAAAGGGAAAAGTAGCTCGTCTTGCTGGTGCTTCTGGCATGATTCTTTGTAATGACAAGTCCAGTGGTAATGAAATAATCGCTGATCCTCACTTCATTCCAGCAACACACATCACTTATGCTGATGGGCTTCGTCTCTATGCTTATCTCAGCTCTACAAAGTAAGTTCATTAATATCCTTTTATCTCTAATATATCTTACATGACATGTTATATGCTCTACTGACAAGAAACATGTATTATGTTATTATAGGGATCCATTGGGGTACATCACACATCCTGCACCTGTGGTAAACATTAAACCTGCTCCATCGATGGCAGCTTTCTCCTCCAGGGGTCCAAATATAATCACCCCAGGGATTCTCAAGGTGTTTAATTTTCTCTGCCAAAGATATATAAATAGTGTTAATTATATCGATAATAAGTGACTGAAAGCTATCTTGAATTTTACACAGCCTGATATTACAGCACCTGGAGTGAATATCATTGCAGCGTTCACCCAAGATTCGAAAACAGACATACCATATAACATAGAATCAGGTACTTCTATGTCATGCCCACATGTTTCTGGAGTTGTTGGACTCCTCAAGAACGTTCACCCTGACTGGAGTCCTGCTGCCATCAAATCCGCTATCATGACAACTGGTAATTAATTAAGTACATCTAGTCCTCAGATGAATTATTAAACTTTCTTCTATATACATTATATTGTAGTAGGTTAGCGTTTGATTGTTGATATGGTTTTCGTGCAGCAAATTCAAGAGACAACGAGGGGCAGCCAATGATGGATGCCAGTAAGAGTGAGGCAAATCCATTCAGCCGTGGAGCTGGAGAAATTTGCCCAAACCGTGCAATGGATCCAGGATTGGTTTACGACATAAGTGCAAACGACTACCTTGACTTTCTTTGCGCTAGTGGATACAACCAAACCATTCTTCAGAAGTTCTCTGGGTACCCTTACGAATGCCCAGAATCAAACAACGGCATCTTAGATTTAAACTACCCTTCCATAACTGTCCATAAACTATCTGGTACAGTCACTGTCACAAGGAAACTTAAGAATGTTGATAAACCTGGCATCTATCTAGTTCGTGTTAGGAGCCCGGTTGGGATATCGGTAGACGTGGAACCAAAAGTTCTGAATTTTCAGAAGCAAGGTGAAGTAAAGAAGTTTCAGCTGACAGTGAAAACTGATGGCACGAAAGTGATTAAAGGTTACGTTTTTGGTGAACTTATATGGTCTGATGGAAAGCACCTAGTGAAGAGCCCCATAGTTGTTTCTGTGGCGTATATCATTAGTTAGTAGTTAGAATAAGTAATGACTTGTTACTTGTTCATTAAATTTTAGTTTTGTTTTTTTTTTTTTTGTTTACAATTTACTTTGATGGAACTAGGAATGAACTAGTACTAGATTGCATGTGAGGTATATAATGAAAATTATTATTTCTAGTTACTTTAATTTTCATGGATTCGTTAAGAAAGCATGCATTGGATGACTACCACTTCTTTCGATATAGCATCAATGATAATTTGAAAAGCGTCACTTTTCATATAATTCTATATTTTTTACTATAATGCATACTGTTCTATAAAGTTAAATGACATATTTAAGAATTTTCTTTTCCGATTGAAATAAGCATCGAACTATATATCTGTGCATCTCATTATAGGTGAGTCTAATATATTCAATCACAACTAACCACTCATGCTGGATCAAACTCTTAAACAACATTAAATTTGCATAAATGTTTTATGGGCGACCAAGATAGCTTTGATGTATAAAGACACACTACAAGAAATGTGGGTATTAGCGGCGACGGCTTTAGCGACACTAGGCATTAGCGGCAACATGTAAATGACGCGTTACATGTCGCCGCTAATGCCCAGTGTCGCCGCTAAAGCCGTTGCCGCTAATACTCAACAGTAGCGATCCGCGTCAAATGAACCATATCCGTTCGATCTGTATTCAATCGAACGGTTGTAACGGCGTGATAAAAGGCGCTGACTTTTCCCTCCTGGCTTGTCGCCGTTAATACCCATTCGTCGCTGCTAATACTCGTCGCCGCTAAAGGTCCGCGCAGATAACCCCTCCAGTTCGATGTTTCCTACGTATTCTGTCTGCCCTTTTCTCTCATTCTCTCCATCGCCGGTCTTTCTTACACCACCGACGCCGCCGTCCAAACCTCCATTGCACAAACGAAAGGTTCCACCGCCGTCCAAACCTCCATTGCCACCAATACCGGCGACCTAGACTTCCATTACCGACGACCAAGAGGAGACGATCATACTTCAATTCCGGAATTTTTACCCATTTAAGGTCGAAATTCTTCCCTATTTTCGATTCTTCTTATGTTTTGATGTTTATTTACTTAGTTTAAGCTTTTAATTTAAGGTTGTGTTGTTGTCGGAGTTGTTGCCGAATCTGTAGAATTTTTGCCGGAAAATTTCGAAATTAGACTACCACAAGTTCCTTTTCATCTTTCATTTTATAAATAGAATGTTTATATGTGTATGATGCATTTATGTGTTTTTACATTAGTATTTTTTTTTTTGTATGTGTATGTTATTTGTATGTGTTTTATTTGTGAATGTGAATGTGTAATTTGTATGTATGAAAAAAATGAAAGAAATTAGGTTGCTATAATAGAAAAAAAAAAGTATGATGTTATAATGAGTATGTGTAGAAAACATGTTTATGTGTATTTGTATATATAATGTGTGTATTTATGTATGTAATATGTGGAATAAATGAAAAAAAATGTATTTATATATGTAATGTATGAATTTTGAAATTATATATGTAATTTGTATGTATGAAAAAAATCAAAAAAAGTTAGGTTGCTATAATAGAAAAAAAAAAGTATGATGCTATAATGAGTATGTGAAGGAAACATGTATATGTGTATTTGTATGTATAATGTATGTATTTATGTATGTGATGTGTTGAAAAAAATGAAAAAAAAAATATGTTGCTATAATTCTATTCATATTGTAATTTTGCAGGCTATATATGGGGTTTAGTTGGGCGATACTCTTCTACGTGATGGCAGATGTCATGGGCTTAGGACATGGAGGTGATGGAGTCGGGGATCCACCACCTCCAGTAGGCTTTGGTCGTGGACAACACGAACAGGATGGTAAGTCTTATTATGATATATTTATTAGCTATTTTTATCCATTTATTATAAGCTATCGTGACTAATATTTTTAATTATATTTTTCAGCTGAGCTCCCTAAAAAAAGAAGAGGCCTAGCAAAAAACATCCAGCTATCAAAGCTGATACGAGCAAACAAGGGAAAGCCTGTAGATTTGGATTTCGATAGGGAGCTAACATATTCCCCTATCGGGAACCATGGTAATTGGTTTACCCGTGAGATTGGGAGGTATATATGGATGAACATCCCTTTGAACGTATCTGGTTGGGACAATGTTTCCCCCGCTTTAAGGAATGTCACAGTGGTTCATCTAAAGGTAACTTGGACAATATTTTAAGTTTAGTTCTGATTGGTATTTAACTAACTACCTTTTTTGTATTTGTAGAATAAGTTTGATTTAGATAAGGTTAAATTGGATCCCGAGCGTGCTCAGTTGTTGCAGAGCATTGATGCGACTTTGCAAAGAATTTATAGAGGCCGGAAAAATAAAGTGCATACTTATTTTGAGAATGTCGGGGGGCTTACAGATATCCCAAGGGCATTAGCCAACCCCCCCCCCCCCCCGATGGTATGTCACGTGAAAATTGGGCGCACGCAGTCGAACATTTTCAAACTCCTGAATTTCTAAAGCGTTCGGCTTCAAACAAAGGAGTCTGTGCACAACAACAAGTTGTAAACAGAAGGGGATCGTGCTCGTATAGCAATGCATGTTTCAAAGAAGTATGTTATGATATATTTAACTATTTATTTAAATTATAATTAATCTAATTTTTAATGTTAAATAGGACATCGCTCGAATCGAAGCATTTCGTAAGGCCAATACTGATCGTCAAGGGGTATTTAGTAGTCCTGCAGTCGAGCAACAATACGTAAGTGGTTAATTTGTATTTTCATATAAGTGTTTATATCGTCAATGGATATTTAGTAATCTAATTTTTATGATGTGTTATCATTTTTTGAAAATACAGAATGCTTTACTCCTTGAGATCAGTCAACAAACTCAAGCTTCTTCTGAAGCCAGCGGTCTAACACCAAAGGAGACACAAAATTATTTTGAAAGAATACTGGGTGTTCGACGAGGCCATATCAGAGGCATCGGGCGTAAACCTTCTACGGTTATGTCGATGTACGATCAGGAACAACCACTGACACAGCCACCGCCACAATCACAGGTGACAAGACTATTTAATTTTGGTAATTGTTTAAAATGTTGGTAATTGTTGGTTTAGTAATAGTTTCAAATTTTGGTAATTGTTAGTTTGATAATATTTTATATATTGGTAATTGTTAGTTTGGTTATAGTTCTATATATTGGTATTATATAGCTTAGTAATTGTTAGTTTATGAAAGTACAATGCTGTAATGGTATTTTATAGGTTGGTAATTGTAAGTTATAGTACAATGCTATAATGTTTTATATGCAATATGTGGAATGTATATTTTGTATATAGAATATTATAATGCTAGTTTAACTTATAAGACTATGTTGTTTTAATTGTAGTTGGAAATGCTTCAAACAATGTTAAAAGATCCGGCATGTGGTGTTGCACTTGAAGATTAGTTTCGTTCGTTGCCACAACGAAATGAAACTGGAGGAAACGAGGAGAGCGATGATGACGAGTAGATAGTTGTAGGATTTTTTATGTTTTGTTTGTGCAAGTATTTTAGACTAGTATTTTCGATATTTTGTTATATGTTAAATCGGTCGAGTATTTTAAACGGATGTTGTATTAATATTTTCGAATGGAATGATGTAGGATTAAATTACTTAATATAATACCAGTTCTTTTTTTTTCAATTTTAATGTGAAGTATATATATATATATATATATATATATATATATATATATATATATATATATATATATATATATATATATATATATATATATAAAAGAAAAACACCAATATCGGCGACGCCTTTATTGGCGACAATAGGTTATTACCGGCGACGGGTTTTTAGCGGCGACGCCAAGCAATAGCGGCGACAACTCTTTTGCGACGACAACACGCATTAGCGGCGACAGTTTGATTAATAGCGACAAAGCATCAGCGTCGACGTTTTAGCCACGACATGTCGCCGCTAATAGTATTAGCGGCGACAAACCCCACTTTTAGCGACGACGTCTGTCGCTGGTAATACTCTAATTTCTTGTAGCGACAGGTGAATATGACTATATATGACTATTCACGACTTATTAAGGTAATTAATTTTTCGGATTGTTCACATTTAGGTAATTATCTTTTTTTTTGTACACATTTAAGTAACAAACTTGTTGGAAGTGTTCACATATGACCATTATGAAAAAAAATAATTACCCAAAAAAGTAAGAGTAAACTACACGAGTGGTCCTATGGCTTGGGAGAATTTGTGTTTTTGGTCCCTAACTTATTTTTTTAACTCTTATGGTCCATACTGTTTATTTTTATTGCGTGTTTAGTCCCTGTCTTACATAAAAAGACTATTATGCTCATATGAATTTAATTTTTAATTAATTTTCTTTATTATGTATTTATTTTTTTAAATATTAAAAAAAATTAATAAACTCCACATATCTTTATCTCCTCACCGTAACCCTGAAACCACATTTGAGAAATTTAATCTAGGTCTCACCGGTTACCATCCCATCTTTCAACTTCTATTTCCTTTCCATCTTTAGTGACATCGACGTCTTCACCATCCTTCTTTTTTGGTCCTTCAACTCTGGCGAACCAATACCATAATCCACTGTCTCTTCATCTTTATTAGGTTGTGGTGTTGATTCGACGGAGTTGAATGACCGGAAAAAAAGGGATGGTGAAGACGTCGATATCACTAAAGATGGAAAAGAAATAGAAGTTGAGGAGGATGAGAGATGGGATGGTGAGGAGATACAGATATGTGGTGTCTATTATTTTTTTAGATATATAAAGAATAAATACATAAATAAGAATATTAATTAAAAAAATAAATTAATAAGGGCACAATAGTCTTTTAGGTAAGACAGGACCAAATGCGCAACAAAAATAACAGTAGGGATCATCCGAGTTAAAAAATAAATTTGGGGCCAAACACACAAATTCCCCCAAACCACATGGACCATTCGTGTAATTTACTCTTACTTTTCGTCTTGTTCATTTTGGGTAACTATTTTTTTTACACATCTAGGTAACGAACTTGTTGAAAGTGTTTACATATGACCATTATTGGCCCACTAATGCCCCAATTTTCTAAATTGGGCCCAACTCTTCAAACGGGCCTTCCCTTAAGCCCAAACATGTCCTTGGTCCATTATTTGACTTCTGATGGCCCATTTCGGCCCAACATTTGCTAAGCCCAAAGATTGGCCCAAACCGAGGCCCAAATGTCACAAAGCCCACGATCTGAGAGTACGTTGAGCGTACTCCTCTATACGCGACGCGTACAGCTTGCATGGCTTGTACGCTGTGCGTACTGGTGTGTACGCCTAACGTACTACTCTGTTAAGCCATATTCTTCAAAACTACTTAATCCTTTAAGACACTAAGTCCAAATTACAGATCTGAGTCCAATAACCCGTCTTAACCCATAAAGTCGATTACTTGGGGGCTTGCAACCCACCAAGTGATACCAAACTTGGAAAATAGCAACTAACTTTCATGGAAATGACTCCAAATCCATGCATGGTCATAAAAGGACCTTGAAGATCGAGACTTTACTGCTTATGGGACATGAATATCACTAAGAGTGGCACCTCTTGGCCTAGAAACGAACTTGAGTCATAAAGGTCCATTCTTGGAACTAAAAAGACCCCAAAACAACACTACACTAGATCTAAGCATTCAAAAAGAAAGGTGAAAGCTTTATGCCTCCAATGCGTCCCAAAAGTTGATGTTATCCTGGATCTATGAGCTCAAGATACTCAAGTTCCTCTTCACTATCTTCTCCTTCCTTCTTTCAAGCTTCTAATCTCCAAACAAGCTTCACAAGGCCAAAACACACACAAGAATGAGAAAGGGAGGCTATCTAGGGTTTCTGAGAATGAGGGGCTGGTAAGTAGGCTAGGGTTTGAGTCATAATGTGGTATTTATATGGCTAAAACCCTAAAAATTAGGGTTTTATAATCTGCTCACGTACATTGCGCGTACGTGCATGCGTCCCCCGCATCCAATGCTTCTCTACGCCCCACGTACACCAAGGCTACGCCCAGCGTACGTCTTATGGGCGGCCCAAGTCTCCGGCCCACTTACTAAAGGTCCACTAAATTAGTCCTTCTATTAACACTTAGCCCAACAATTAATTAAGAAATATTTAATAATTATTACCTCAAGTGACGGTCGTTACAATTCTCCCCCACTTAAATCAGACTTCGTCCTCGAAGTCCGCTGCATCCGGGAACAACTCCCGGTAGTGCTCCCTCATCTCCTCCTCGGGCTCCCAGGTCCACTCCGAGCCCATACGGTGTTGTCACTGCACCTTCACCAACTCAACCCTCTTGTTCCTCAGCTCCTTTGTCTTTCTGTCGAGAATAGCTACTGATCTCTCGATGTAGTTCAGGCTGTCATCAACTTGAATATCCTCTAAAGGCACAACCGCTGAATCATCCACTAAGCACTTTCGCAGCTGAGAAACATGGAAAGTGTTATGGATATGGCTGAGCTCTGTTGGAAGATCCAATCGAGATTACCTAGCGTGCGTGAGTCGTCAGTTTCCTATTTTCAAGGCTCATCAACACTAATAGATTACAGTAATCGATTTCTATGGAAACTCCAGACGCCATCGATTCCACTTCTCCAACCAACGGTTAGTTCTTCACTTGTTTTATTTTTTATTGGATTTCTTAATGTTCATATTTGATTTCTGAGTTCCATTTCTTCTTGTGTTTCCCGTTTTATTTCTGAAACTCGATTCTTATTCACCAGATGATTTCTTATTCATCCCTTCTTATTTATGGTTTGTTATATCTTCAATAGCACCGTTGCACCAAATGAGAGGTGTTAGGATTTCTTCTGAATTTAAACTTGGAGAATCGAGAGTCACTAATATTTCTTTCTGAATTGGAAGTTCGATAATCGAGAGTCAGAGACCCAATTGGTTTATGAATCTGAATCTGTGTAAGTTTAAAGCTTCTTGAAATTTCTTATTCTTCTAAATCTGATTTTACCTTTCTGAATTTCTATTTTTTTCTTACACTGTAATACAAATTTCTGTTTCTTACACTATGTAATTTGGTTTGGTTTTCTGTTGTTGTAAGAGGCCGTATCTTCAAAACGTACGGGGAATTGTTGGATAATCTTTGATGTTAGTGGATTTGTTGTTGTATAATAATCACCGAACCTTGTTATTTCAGGTTTTGTACCCAAAGTTCAATGATTTTTTGGTGATGTAAGTGAGATTAAATGATGAGATCTGAATGGCATCACATTGCTCAAGTTATCTCTATTGTTTATTCAAAGGTTTTTAAGTGCTTATTGGTTGCTGATGTACAATAATTTAAAGTACATGACCATTTGTGTAACGACCCAAAAATTCGAGGGTAAAAATTTCATTTTTAATATAAGACAAAACATAGATATCATTTATGCCAACATCCAAAACATCGTTAATTAAAACATTTATCAGAGTTCATCCCAAAATCATTCAATGCGGAAAACATGGGTGTGTGCACTGCAATCAATCCGAGCCCTTCTTTTCCAAATCAATGATACCTGAAACCAATAAACAAAACTATAAGCACGAAGCTTAGTGAGTTACCCAAAGCATACCCCACACAGTGCACATAATCACATAATCCATATTAGCTATAAAAGCTACATAAACCATAGCAATCACATATCCATGCATATCAACATATACAGATGTCGTGGGCTCGTCCCCAGGGTCTTACTCCAGGATGCCATGGGCTCCCCACATGGTCTTACACCTAAATGCCATGGGCTCTCCCATGGTCTTTGATAGGAAAGCCATGGGCTCTCCACATGGTCTTACATCCGAGTGTCATGGGCTCTCCTATGGTCTTCCATGCAAATATCACAAAGACAACTAACATACCACGTAATCACTAGCATACCATATATATATATATATATATATATATATATATATATATATATATATATACATACCAGACATATCAGTAGTGAATCTACAATAAACACTACAACATAGTAGGAAAGCCATGGGCTGTCCACATGGTCTTACATCCAGGTGTCATGGGCTCTCCCATGGTCTTCCATATAAGCATACCACATATACCACTAACATACTTCCTAGCACATAACCAGCTAACATGCCACATAATACAACTTCAGCTAGTGTACCACATATCGAAAATGGGCCGGCCTTGGTGCCTTAGACCCATTGGTATGGTGAGGAGACTCACCTGGCACTGCTGAAGTCCCGCGAATCAAACTCTAGCTATTGGATGACAGATTCCCAAACTGTCAACATCAAACAATACCCAATTAATAATTAGGTTCCAAGCCCAAGGTCCAACTCACACTCCAAATGCCCAATAGACAAGTAATGGGCCAAAGCCCAACATATGGCCCAATTTTCCAAATTGGACCCAAACCTCTACATGGACTTATCTTAAGGCCCAACCAATTATTCTAGTCCAAACAATTGGCATTCTTATGGCCCAATAGCTAATAATCCTAAAGGCCCAATCATGGCCCACTTATGGCCCAATTTTCCAAATTGGTCCCAAGCCTCTCTAATGGGTCTTATCCTAAGGCCCAATAATTTCCTTATTCCATAAATATGTTCCCAATTGGCCCACAAAGGCCCACAGCAGCTTAGTCCAATAAATGGCCCAATAAGAACCCAAACCCAATTAGGGTTTTTCACATAAAATGACGATTGGGGTTAAGTGGAAACCCATTAAGGACTTAATCCATTAAGTCCAAACATACAATGAAATCGGGCTTGAGTCATATCTTCACTCCAATGGTCCAAAATGCGGGTCCCGATAAGTCCAAATCAATAATTCCAAAATTAGGGTTTTCTAAACCCTAATTAGGGTTTCCAACCCAATCATAGTACAATAGGCCCAATAGCTAGGTCTTTTGATCAATTAGGGTTTCACTAGGCCCATAGGGTTTCACTAGTCGGGCACCACCCACTACCACGTCGGATAGTGGTGGTCAATGGCGGCTCACGGCGGCGGCCACCACCTCGTGGTGGTAGTTAAGGGTCTAGTCCAATCGTGTCCAAGCATTCCAAAAGCAATCCAAACACATGCAAAGCACACCGCCACCCAACACGGCGGCCGGTGGTGGTTTTTGAGTTTTCTTTTATTATTCCTACCCTATTACAATTTTACAATGCAAATATCAAATAACACACACACACTAAGCTAAACACACACAGCCACCTTGTGGTGGCCGGCGGTGATAGATGGTGGCAGCCACCACCTCACAGTGGTGATGGTGGTTTCTTTTCAGATTCCGGCCAAGCAAACACCCACACACAACATCCTCTCACTACAGAAATAAACACAAACGCACCAAAGCACACACACAGCCACCTTTCACGGTGGCTAGTGGCGGTAGATTAGGGTAATATGGCGGCAGCAGCATCAATGGTGGCTAAAGGCAGCTTCGTCTTCCACTGTTGAGGTGTAACGGCGGCATAGGTGTGGCGGACGGAGACGACTGTGGATGAGGCGCACCTCCAACGAAACGAGGAAGGAGCTTCATGACGGCTAGGGCGGCGATCATCTCACAAAACGGCGGTGGCTGGTGCTCCGTGATGGCGACTGGAGAAGGAAAAAGGATGGTGACAGTCCTGCGGTCGTTCGTGGCCGCTCGCTGATCGGAAAAAACAAGATGAAGGGAGGTGGCGGTTGGGGAGTCACAAAGTGGTGCAGCGCCGGAAATTGTAGAGCAGAAGGTGACGGCTGGCGGTGGGAGGCATAAGGGGGGGGGGGGGGGGAGGTGACGGCTGGTGGTATCCAATTAGGGTTAGGGTTACATAGGTTATATATATACCCGACATAATGAAACTTATTGCCATAATGGCAGAAATGGTCCCTCCCCATACACATCTTTGCAACCAAGGCCCAAAATTTACTCTTTATACCCCTGATCCCACAATTCTTTTCATTTTAAGTCCAAAAGTTACCAATTACACCCTGCCTTCTAAAATCCTTACGAGATAAGTCCCAAAATTACCCTTTTAACCCCCGAAATAATCCAATTTATAACATTCGGCTCCCAAAACCAACACCCCACGAAATATTATTGAATTTAGGGCCATTATAAAATAATATAAATTATAAATTTACATCTTGGGGTTCCGGGTTTATTATTTAATTACTCTATTTCAAACAGGATGTTACAATTTGAATTCTATTGGCAAGGGCAATCATGGAAAAATAAGTATTTTTAAAATTGTTATTGCCTTCTTTGTTCATACTTTCTCAAGTTAAATTGTTATCCACTCGTTGCAAAGGGTAAAAATGAAAAAATAATTAGTTTTTTCTTGGTTGTAGCAGCTAACTTGCAAAGTATTTTTTTTATTCATTTCGTTGATCATATTCCTCATTTTTGTTTTGATTTAGAGCTTCAGGTTTTCCTTTTTTTACAAAAGTATGAAGTCATCATAAATCATTTATTGGTATTTTTGTATACACTTATTAATTTTATGTAGTAAAAAACAAATATGTTGTGAAAGTCATTTTAATCTCTCTTTAAACCGAACCAAAAACCTCAAACTTAATTAACCAAAACCGATTAAACCATATTATTTGGTTTTGATTACGTGTTAAAATTTTTAAAAAAATTATTAAACCGAGTTGAATAAACTAAAAACAAATTAAACCGACCAAGTAACACCCTTACGAGGGCCCCAATTTAATTTTTTTTGCCCCGGGTCTCAAATCAGCTTGGAACGGCCTGTCAAAACCCATCATATATATATATATATATATATATATATATATATATATATATATATATATATATATATATATACACACCTTAAAATGCATTTACCTATTTTAAGACAAGAAAGTATTAATTTTAAGTAGTACAAAACATGAAGCTAAAAATACAATTACTTAATCCATATGTTTCCTTACCTTTTCCTTATATCTCGCATGCTTTTGACCTCTATGGAGCGACAATATTTGTATTTTTCAATTTAAAAGATAAGGATGTTTTTCTTTTTTGAATTGAATCGGTAAAAGTTGACTCCGTAGTAGCTAAACTTTAGCCAATTGAATCGGTCAAACTGACTCTTCTGTTTCTCCTTCATAACCTCACTCACCAACGATCTCCCCTAACCTCTTCATCCGACTCTGCTATCTTTAATTTTTCTTTATCCATCACCACTTTTGATATGTGCATATTTAGCTATATATTTAATGTAGATTTTTCTTATTTATTAACTAATTATTTGCACATTATGGACAAAAGGTACTTAATAGTGTTTGAATTGTATTTTCAGTCCAAAAGATATGCTCGGAAGCAGGAGAAGCAGTTGGAAGTTCGGGAGTTTAAACAAAGAAGAAAAATGCTAAAAACAAGAAGGACTCGGCGAGTCAACGACTGACTCGACGAGTCGGATCGAAGATTCGCGAAGCTCTAGAAATCCTTGCCGTACACGGACTTTTAATGAGGAACTCGGCGAGTTGGGACTTTGACTCGATGAGTCGCCTTTGTTTCCAGAAAAATATAAATAGGGACTTTGAGATCGAGATGGGGGACTTCTCTGGAAACCCTAGGAGGCGAAATTGCGATTGAAGGTGCTGCTAGACCGTGAGAAGTTGAGGAATCAACCCTACGTTCGATTTTGAAGAGGATTAAGGCAAATTCTAGTTTATTCTTAGTTAATCTTTTGATTGAATCATGTTTGAACTAGTTGAATTCGTTTTTGAGTTTGTTTTTACTGCAATTATGAACTAAAACCTTTATCTTCTGTTTAGGGTAGATGATTTTGTGAATATGGATTGATTTTATGGTTAGGATTAATTTTAATTGGTGATATTGTTTTGTTAAGCTTGTTAAAGAACCTCATATGTTAATAACAACTATTCTCTGTTAATAAATCAGTAATTAAGTTGCATGAACATCTCTTAGTTATTAATTTCATATGACTTATGTGACCACATAGTTGTATGTCTAAGAATAACGAATATGAAACTAGAATTAACTAGAGAATAGATAAGTTAATGTGTGAGCTTGTGTGACGAACCATCAACAAGGGAGTTAATTGAATTAGCATATTTGATTAGCTTATTACAAGTCTTGCTTAACCCGAATCAATAAACTAGGAAATTCATTAATTTATACAATTGGCCATTGCTTGAATTAATCTGTTTTCTAAGGATAGTAATAGCGAATGTGAATCTAATCACTTTAATCGGTAACTAATGAAGAATTAATCCGATACATTTACCATAAAATCATCCATGGGAACAAATGATTCGAACCTAAACAGAAGTCCTCTTAACTATTGAATTTAGTGGTGTTTACTTGCTTTAGCTGCTAGTTAGTTAAATTGTGTGTTAGTTAGTCTACTTAAGTTTCTAGTCTTGTAAAACTAGAGGAAACCCTTCTTTTTATTACTAGTTCTTAGATAATATTAGTTATTAGTTTAATTTTTGTTCCCTGAGTTCGACACCCTACTTATTTAGATACACCACAATCGATAGGTCCACTGCCTTTGTGTGTCAATTTTGTATTTAAAAGTAGGATTAAAACTAGTTGGTTTTACACACATCCACTTTCCTTCACATCCATCACCATTCATAACTTCTTTTTCCGTCTTCAACCACCACTCATCTTCTCACTCTCGATGCCTCTTCTCTCTCATCTATCTCCATATGTTGCACTATGACTCACTCAAATCGCCATAACCCTTTCCTCCATTAAATCCAGCACCATCCTATGGTTCATCTCTTTTTAATCACCATTATTCGTTGATTTTATTTTGCCTTAAACCAACCTTCACCACCATCCATCACTTTCTCCCTTATTATCTCCGTAAACCGTCATCTCCTTCTTCCCAAACCCTAGAAGCCTCTGTCAGAATTGTAACGACCTCCTTCACGTGTATCTTCCTTATTCCCTAATTAAAGTCAACCCTGTACAGCTTCATAAAACGAAATACTTCCCATGTCTCTCTTTCTCCATATCTTCATCAACGATGCTTGTTGGAAATGAAGGTAACAAAGTAAATACATCTGTCTTCTTGATTTTTTATAGTATAAACTAATTTTGAATTTCACTTTTGTTCTGATTTATCACATGATTTAAAATTTCATCTTGATTCAAAACTTTAAACATACACGAGTATCTAAGTTTCTGTCAGGTAAATTATTTGTCAAAAAGGTACAGATTCTTCTAGGTATTGTTCAAAATGAAATCAAGGTACCGCCATGACAACCATCAGACACCTTACCAGTCCACGACTTGATCTATAACCTCACTTCTTATCTAGTCATATCTTGAGTTGGATTCACAAATAGAAGCACTGATATCTAAGTTGGAACTGTTAGATGTGGTACGCCAAACGGAAGGGCTTCAAGCTTTTGTGCATCTCTCATGTCTCAACATATGCTTATTTTTTTCTTTTTCTTTTTTTTATATGTTGCAACAGAAGCATGATTGTAACATCCGGTTTTGAGAAGTTCCAAGTTCGGGAATTATGGGCATTAATGGATCAAGATATGGACCTGGACTTTAAAGGGTTTTGGTTCTAGGCCCATTAGGGAGTGGATTATATATAGCTTATGTGATTCAAGAGTTTGGTTTGTGCTTTGCAGCCCAAGGGTGTAATGGTAAATGTGACGCTTCATACCTTTTCTGGAATTAAGGATTCAAGTTTGGAAGGTTTTAAGTCGAAGTAGATTCTATAGGATTGTAGGGCTTTTCATTACCTTTCCAAGCATATAAAGAACGTCGAAAATGGAGTTGGTACGCAGAAGTTATGGCCTTCGGAAGTTAGAATGGTAAAGGGGTGCGTTGGGCGTACTTGGCCTATTTGATCGCAGGACTTTACCCAATATGTTGGACGTAGATATATTACGCTGGGCATAATTACATATAATGCAAACCCTGATTTTTAGGGTTTGAGCCTTATTTAAGCAACTTAACTTCTAGAAACTCTCTCTATATTCAACCTCCATCTCTCCTGGGAATCAGTCAGGCCCAAGCTCATGATCTTTTTTAGGGTTTTCAATATATTTAAGCTTAATTTTCTGCATTTTTGGGAATTTTATCATCCTCCGTCATCTTTAAAACCTATTAGGAGAAACCTTAGCCTCCATCTTCAAGATTTGAGCTTCTGCTCTCTTCTCTCTCCTCTTTTGGATGCGTTTTATGTTATTTTGATGAATTAAGAAGATCAAGAATGTTATTTTAGTTGCAAGGAATGATGCTTCAAGTTTGGATCCATAAAAGGCACTACATTTTTTGGACCATTGTGAGTATAAAGTTCCAATATTGCTATCTAGTTCTTTAGATCTTGTTATTTGGTTTTTTGGCACTTTTGGTCCCTTTTATGGGTGATCTTGGAGTTGAGTGGACTCCAACATCTTTTGATCAGTTTAGAATGCTTCATGGACCTCATGGACTAGGAAAGTTATGATCTTTTTCCTTCCCTTTTAGTCATGCAAGTTATCTTGGTCCTTTAGGTCATTTTGGTGTATTAAAGTTTAGATCTTGAGAGCTTAATACATTGTTATGGATAAAGTTGGAAACTTTATCCATCCAAACATTATGTTGATCTAGATCTGAAGGTTGGAGACTTGACTTAATAGATTAAGTTAAGAAAGATGCATTTTTGGTCCCCTTTGAGACTTTAAGACTAGATCTTGTTTTGGACCATCCAAATGGATAAAGTTTGAAACTTTATCCATTATGAAGCTATTAGGAACTAGATCTAATGTTATGAGTTTGATCTTTATGGTTTAAGCTCTTATTGAAGAAAAGCTTTTTAGACTGAAGACCACGGTGTGGCCTTTGGTTTCCACGGCGTGGCGATTGAGGATTTATCGTCTGTTTTTCGTTTGTGGGCCACGACATGGTCATGGATGGCCACGACTTGGCAGTTGACTTTTTACCGTTAACTTTTTGACTAGTTTGACTTTTGTTCAAACATGGGTAGAATTGAATATTTTGCTAAGGTTTGGTCTCGGCTTGGTTTTAGGAAGCTTGGGTTGGTTGCGTTGTTGTTGAGGTAGCTGTTGAGCTTCTGTTGAGTTGTTCAAGTGAGTTTTCCTCATTGTACTCGTAGGTGAAGGCACCAATGTTGGCCACTAGGTTATGTTATGTATCCTTATGTATAGGATGTTGTTACGATTTAGTGTTCTGCTAGATTGGTAGATCT
The DNA here is from genome assembly GCF_052849685.1 of Lactuca virosa. Classification (NCBI taxonomy): domain Eukaryota; kingdom Viridiplantae; phylum Streptophyta; class Magnoliopsida; order Asterales; family Asteraceae; genus Lactuca; species Lactuca virosa. The sequence goes on along the minus strand of NC_136426.1, from coordinate 330,692,856 downwards.
GTATGATTATCTGTATTTTTTGGTTATATGTTTATTTGTTGCATACGTCGACATAGTGCGGTTGGGTTGAGTCATTAATGCTCTATGCGGAAGCCAACAAACCTAGGAGCAAGCCAGACATAAGCTATGGGCTGGAAAGGCAAGCCAAAATTATGTTGTGGGCTCGGGAGTAATCCAGACATAAGTTGAGGGCCTAAAAGGCAATCCAGACTTATGATGTGGGTTCGGGAGCAATCCAGACATGAGTTATGGGCAAGGTGGGCAAACCAGACTCGTATTGTGGGCTCAGGGGTAATCCAGTCCGATGACTGTAGACCCAATATGTGTGTTGTTATATGTTGTGTGGTGGTATTTTAAGGGACTCACTAAGCTTTGACTTACAGTTTGATTTTATGGTTTCAGGTACATTAGATGATTGGGGCAAGAAAAAGGCGTGATTGTGCACATCATCCTTGGATATTTTGTTGATTGATGATTTTGTGATACTCTGATTTGACTATGTTCATGAAAACAATGTTTTTGTACAGTTTATGGATTACTAAAGGGTTTTAAAAATGAATATTTTTACTCTGGATTTGGGGATGTTACACATTCTAGTCAATTACTATGTTTGAGCGCAACCCAAAAGGATTTTGCTAATAATTCAAGTATACACCAATTTAATTATTGGCTTAAACACCTAATCCAACACTCATGTGTATATGTGTTTGTATGTGTGTGTGTGTGCGTGTCTATATATATATATATATATATATATATATATATATATATATATATATATATATATATATATATATATATATATATATATATATAAGGTCGGGATCTTTTGCGAACCCATATTTTCCTGCGAATCACTCTTAAAATACAAACTTTTTTATGTGATATTTTTACTTCTATATATAATTTTTATTTTTTTCGTTTTTTTTATGTTTTTCATTTTTTAAACATTTTTAGTACGTATTTGATGTTTCTTGTGTTTTTTGTTTTTGTTTTTGTTTTTATTTATTTATTGATTTTTTTTGTGAATTAAGTATCTCTACAAGTTTTTAATATTTAACAATTATAAAAGTTTTGATTCAGAAAGATCTGAAGTATCATATTATTTCTGGATCATATCATTTTGGATCATAATCATTTGGATCATATAATTTTGAATCATCTCATTTTGAATCATAGTATTTTGGCTCATATCATTTTTAATAATATGATTTTGGATCATAATCTATTGATTTAAATATTTGCATCATCATATTTTAGAAGAATATTTCAATCATCATATTTTTTTAATTATTTAATTTGAAGTCATAAAAGATATAAAATTAAGGATCATAAAATATATGTATCAAAATACTTTTAGATCATAAAAAAGTTAAGGATAATAAACATGTTGAATCATAACTTTTTTGAATCATAAATATTTTGAATAACATATAAACAAGCTTAGTTTTTAAATTTCTTTTAAAAAATGTTCATAATAAACGATATAAAAAACCCCTTTAAAATAGTTTTTAAATTGGAGAAGAAAATTTTTCACATTTTATTTTTCATAAAAAGTTAGAATCATTTAAACAAAACGATCATATATATATATATATATATATATATATATATATATATATATATATATATGGGATGCTCATGCAAAAATGCAAATAATTTGCAAAAACGCGAAAACAATGAAAACTTATGACTGTGCCACCTCAATCTTATATTTTAGACAATAATTCATCCAAACTTTGAATTGCATAATGATAATCGACGATACATGAGAAATTGTTTCATATTAGCAAAGCATGTTTTTTGACATTTTTATTATAAATACTTGAATTGAAAAGTGGTTAAGGACATGAAAAAAAAAGTTTTTAAAACAATCTTTAAATCTATATTACCATAATACCCTCTAATATATATATATATATATATATATATATATATATATATATATATATATATATATATATATATATATAGGAGTAGGATCAAATGAGAACACCAAAAATATTGAGAACGCGAGAACAAAGTATATTCATTTGTGATTACATGTATTCATTTGTGGAGAAATGATACATTTTTACGCCTTTAATTTCAATTAAAGAGAAAAAGCATTTTCATATTGATTGTGCGTAAAAATTTATCATTTCTCCACAAATGAATACATGGAATCACAAATGAATATACCTGTTCTCGCGTTCTCAACCTTTTAGTTGTTCTCATTTGATCCTTTCCCTATATATATATATATATATATATATATATATATATATATATATACTAACAGAACCCTCATGGGGGATTCAGGACGGGACTGCTCACCTCCGCCCCCGCCCCTGAAATTAAAACGGGTTTAACCCTTCCCTATTTTTTTAAAAACAAATACACACAGTATGGGATCAAGGTCTCACGATACTTTTTAACATCCGTAGAGCATCCACAATGCTAGTAGTATAAGAGTTGAATGAGGTGATGATTATGATTGAATATGAGCTGAATGGAGTAGTTAATGACATGAAATAAAGTCGAATGCAAGAGTTGAATGATCATTAAATATTGAATAAGAGTTTAAATGGTTGTGAATGTTGTAGTATATGTGTTTAATGGATGATGTTGCAGTCCAATGAATTCTATAGAGTTAAATGGAGTGTGGATACCTATGAGAAAAGAGAATAATAAGATAGACATGAGTGGTGATGGTGAGGTGTGAAGGATAATGATTATAACTTAATAAATAAAAATAATAACAAGTGTAGTATTAATTTTAAATTTGGGACCACAACAAAACTAGAGAGGCTGGCATCCAAATTGAGAAAAAAAAAAAGGTTAATGATGGTCTATGTAATTTACTCTATCATCACGTAGATGTATCGAAGAAGAAAAAAATACAAAAATGCAAACCTAAAAACCGAAAGGTTGGGTTTTTTTGTTTTTGTGAAAACCAAAATTTCACAGTCGATCTGATTTCTTTATAAGACCAAAAAAAAAACAAAAGTATGATTCAATTGTTATAAAATTTACAACACCTTCAAGCAACTAGAAGATAAGGGATTGTTATTTAGATAAGCAACAATATGTACATTAAACGTAACTATCTAGACAAAATTGTCAACCATAAATAGTATTTATGTATTTTGAATGCATTTGGTATCGTGTGGACAGAAGAGATCGCAGCATCAGCATATGCACATGGAATATTGGCACGTGACAATGACAGCCATCATCATCATCATCTGTGCTTTATAATTGTGAAAAACCAGTATTCACATTCTTCAACAAAAAACCTGTTTCTAATATACAATTACACCCCAAAATATGAATCAACAATTAAAAGAATGAGAATATAGCTACAGTAATTTTGTTTAGTTTAGTTTAGTTTTTTAAGGAGTAATATTGCAATCCCGCATGTAGGGGTGATCATAATCCACAAACCTACTCCAATAACCTCGGAACTTTGGAATCCCTATTTCCAGCCATGGTTTCAAATTCCCATTGTAGTGAATCACGGCTGCTCTTTCAATCTCCTTTTGGCTGACATTTGGGTTATACCCAAGCCCCAATACATGCCATGATCTCTCTAATGGAAATACTCGCCCATAAAACGTTATCAAACCAGGTGGCAGTGTTCCCAATTTCCATAGCTCCCTCTCCGAGTTCTGCACAAACACAAAATCAACCAAAACCATTCTTTTTATTTTATGTCCCTCCTCATGTATTTATACTGTGTTCGACATGTATTGGACTGGAACTAGAAAAAATTGCATCTAAAAGTGGGATGGAGACAAAAAAAAAATTTCTCATCCAAAAAGGTGGGACATGGACTCGCTCTTAATCTCAATGCCTCCCGTCTGTTACTTATGTAGACATAACAGTCTGTACTGTGTTTGGCATGCATTGGAGTTGAACTGGACTAGATTGATGTCAATGAAAAAAAAAATTGCAATTTTTTCTCACATCTAAAAGTGGGAAAAGAACATTGCAAAATTTTGTCGCTCCTAATCTATTATCTCACCATCAAAAAATAGGGTTAGAATACAAAGACTTTGAGTTTATTTGTAAGTTGTAAAACAAGAACTGACCAAATTTTGCCACGAGTGGTAAATGTGAGTAATATTTTGGTTTTTCCATTGTTCCAAATCAAATAGATTCATTCCGTATGCCCATCCACACGCACGGGGGTCAAAATTCTTAGCAATCAAAGGATTGGAGAAATTAAGGTAGCGGTCAAAGCGATGAAAACTTTCCCCACACGTTTCAACAGCCCCATTCACCTTCCCTTTCATATTCACACCCCACAATCCGGTCAGATCCTTTTGAACCACAATATCATCATCCAAAAACACCACTTTATTAAGCTTTGGAAACATCTCGGGGAGGTAAAACCGAAGATGATTCATCATGGATAGATACTTTGGGTTTCGGAATTTCAGATTGGAATCCAATTCCGTCGTTTTCGTTTTGAAATAATAATCAATCATTTTTTGAGAGGCTAACTGTTTGAGAACCGGGCTGTAGCTTGCATTCAGCCATGTGAATTCGTCCACATTTTGGACCTCAATCGTCGCATTCCATGGTGGATTTGCAAGAAACCACATCCTCATTGCTGCGTAGTTTAGTTTATCGGTTACAATGTGGAACACATGTTTTGAAGAATCCTGCAAGATTTGAGATGTTTATGATCTGGTTGTTGGCCTTTATAAGTAACAACCAACAATTAACAGACATACCTTTGAGCTAGAAATAGTGGAATTAACAACGACTGCAGTTGCTAATACATTATCAGAAAACAACGCATAGTGGAAGAGGTTTGGGTCTTGTAATTTTTCTTGATTTGGGAATTGCTGAGAAGAAGCATTTAATGAGTAGTAATCGGCTGAAAGGCGTAAGGGGAGACAATGGAGACCTTTAGGAACAGTTTTAGCAGTCAAATGAGTCAAAAACAAGGTTTGTTTTTCTTGAACTCTCAGTTGTTGTTCTGTTGAGTGAATAATCCCACGCAATTTTTTCGCATCACCACTGCACTCATCTTGTATTCTCCTTCCTTTCAACAATGTTTGCTCCATTGCTTTCAGCTTCTCATTAGCACTACACCAAAAAAACAATAAATAAATAAACCTTACAACCTAAAAAAAATAATAATAATCAGTCGTTATGCATCTAAACTTACGTGTGAAACGTTATGGAAACAGTCCACATGTGTGATTTTGTTTACTCAAAACTACGTCGTTTTTACTTAATGCAGAAATAAACAAATGGAAATAGACAGTAATTCATCTTCAACCCATCACACACCATCCTTTTACGACACACACACACAAAATAAATAAATCCAAGTACATTCCGGTTTTCTAACTTATATAGATTTTCAAAAATTGACCTTTTACAAATTTGAGTTTTTGCTACAATAACTTTATAAATGATATTATTAAAACAAGTATAACCAAACAAATTTGAAACATAAATACTACATTTAAGATATTGATGGTTAATTAATATCCATTTAGAATATTACAAGTAATAAATACTACATTTAAAATATAACCATACAATTTAATTTACTCAAATTTATAAACTCAAACATGAAGGACCAAATGGTACAAATAAACGTTTAACACCAATTATAACAATAAATGTAGCGTTATACTATTCCTTTATAAACACTTTGGTGCAAAAAATGGTTTTGGGTTGTGTAAAATGGTGCAAAAAAATGTTTTAATTGGGATTTGGTGTTGGATTTGAGATGCTCTAAGATCTAACTTTTTGAAAAGTTAACAAATTGTCATTTTCTCAAATATTTTTACAAAATTATTTAACACTTTGTCCGGAAAGAAAAACAAAGAAATAATAATTTAAGAAAAGAAAAAGAAAAAAAAAAAAAAAAGTGGCTTACTTGTTAGGGAGTTGAGAGTCATTAGTTGCATCAACAAGTAGTTTTTCTACATCCTTCATACGTATACGGAGTTCTCTGTTAAATTGGGTATTTGTCCTTGTTGCTGAAAGAGAAAGGTAAACTCTCGCCATGATCAACTGATCCTTAAGATAACGTACACGAACATCACCCAAAACTTCATCTTGATCTTGCTTCCTTTTCTCATTTCTGTTTCTGTGATTTGCAGGTTTTCTTTCACTTACTTTCAGAGAAACTTCAACTGCTTGTGCTTGTTTTAGTTCCTTCAAATTATGAAAACATTTATTTCCAGCTTAAATATGGAGGATGCAATCAATACCCATTAAACAACAGCACATAAACAGCTGGAATAAAAGATAACCTACCAAATCAGGCACCTTTAACTTTTCACTTTTCTTGTGTACAGGTGCTGATTCTTCATTCGCCCCATGATTAGTAGTAACTTGCCTGATGGGATTGATCTGATTATCCCCAGTAACATTCGTATCGATCCCCTTGGATTCTAGCAAAGTTTCAATGTTGGAAGAACTGTTAGGTTGCGCAAGAATCAATGATTCTGAGATCAGAATGTAACAAAACAAACCTTCATTTAGCTGTCTTGTTCTTCTGGACTTTTCGGTATCAGATTGAGTGGAATTTTCAGAATAAACAACTCGCATAGGTTCTTTTAGCGATGTGGATGACTCCTGGTGGATAGAAAAAACGAATATAAATGAGAATTTATCAGATATTCGAAATTCGGAAAGTAGAACATTCGATTCAACTTCAACCCACCTGAGGAAGAAGAAAATTTAGGGCTGTGGCATCCGGATTCGATGGCTGAAGAAAGGAAATTGATACATAAATAAATAGCGGTTAAATTGAGATCGGAAAAAGTAGTAGACTGGAAAGCTTACTAGAAGTGATGAAGGTTCCTGAAAGAATTCATCCGTAGCTGCGAGAGAAAGAAAACCCATTAGTCAAAGCTCATACAGATGGAGGATCTGATAGTAAGAATGGAAAAAGAAATTAGATGAATTAAGGGGGGTTTTACAAAAGGTTGATAGTTTATCAGTGTAAAGCACAATGGGGGCAAGAACTGTCAAGAAAAGAAACGCCAAAACCGGCTTTCTGAGCCTCATGTTCATCTTCATCTTCATCTTACAAAAACAATCAAAACAAAGAAACCCCAATTTCAATCAAGAAGTCGCTTCTTCAATGGTGGATGGGGTTTATGTGGGAATCGAACACAAATCCTTGTATTTATAAAATTAAAAGCCCACAACAGCAATTGCAGCAGGGAAAATCTTAAGCTAGAAGTAGAATAACGATGATGATGATGAGAGAGAGAGAGAGAGAGAGAGAGAGAAGTAAAATATAAAAGTGTCGGCGATTACAGTGATGATAACGAATTAAGAGAGAGAGGAAAAAACAACTTGGAGAGTGGTTTTATTCGGAATAAATAAGAGAAAGATATAATTTCCTTTTATATGATGATGATAACGGGATAATCAGTTCAAAATATGATAGGTTGCAAATTAGTATTAAATAGATTTCTCTATTTTTTAGGTATTCTAATAAAAACAAGACAAAATTTTATTGTGCGTCCCTGGATTTTTTAAAATGACACTTTCACATAATTTTAGAAAATGCTATTTTATGGTTTTTATGTTTCAAAATCAATCATGGTTAGTTCTTTTAGTTTATTTCATTAAAAACATGTAAAATGATCCATTTACTCTCTTTTATATTTTTTTATTGTTTTATTTTAGGGAAATTTTCAGAAAAGTCTCATATTTACGGTAAAGTTACACATTAGTCCCAAGATTTTTTTTTTAATGAAAAATTCATAAAAACCGGCAAAACATTACAATTTGACCCTTTTTGACCGGTTGAAACCGGTACCACATTAATTTGAGACTATTTTGTAAACTAACCCAAAATATTAATTTGGGAGTTGGTTCCCATGTTATGTTATGTGTATTATCTAATATATCCCTAGTGTATTTTCAGTATGGTGACTACGAGACGAGTTGAGACCGGATCCGGATCGGGAACAGAGGCTGACAGACAGATTGGATCAGATGAGTTGGATGCTAGGATTAGGAGGATTCTCCATGAGGAGGTTGTGGCCATTGTCCGGGATCAGATACCGAAGCTATGTGGGTGTATTAAGACTGGGATGATGGAGTACTTTGATGACCGATATGCTACACTTTTTGAGGTTGTTGTTGCTGCAGCCACCGCGGCTATTGTTGCCATTAGGGCTCGAGGAGAGAAGGATTTCCAGTATTGGGACTTCGATCGCACGAAGCCCCTGGAGTTTGATGGGGTCTTGGACCCGATCATGGCGATGAGATGGTTGTCTGACGTGGAGGGTTGTTTCTTCATGTGTTCTTGTCCAGATGACCAGATGGTCAGGTACGCTCTGAACCTTTTGAGGTCTGGGGCAAGGGATTGGTGGAGACTGGTGACTAGTTCTTATACTCCTGAGCAGAGGGTCGCGATGACTTGGGAACAGTTCTCGAAGATGTTCCATGCAAGGTATGTTCCCATGGTAGAGAGGGAGAGGCTGGCCCAGGAATACCTGGATCTGAGGCAGACGACCGAGTCGGTGGAGGAGATCACCAAGATGTTCACTGAGAGGGCCTTGTTCAGTCATGAGTTCGCAGCTTCAGAGCAGGCTCAAATGACTTGGTATTTGAGCATGCTCAAGACAGATATTCAACAGTCCGTGTCCATCCAACACTATGGTTCTCTCGCTGAGCTTCAGGATGCCGCGAGCAGGCGAGAGATTGAGATAGAGACTCGGGTGAGGGAGCAGTGTCAAGCTTCGGATCAGTCCCAGCCTGCAGCGAAGCGGTTTAAGTCTGACGGCTAGAGTCCAGTATCATGTTGTCGGTGTAGTGAGGAGGGTCATTTTAGAAGAGACTGCAGACAGAGTATGCGAGTTTGTTTTCATTGTGGTCAGGAAGGCCACATCATGGCTCATTTCCCGCTTCTCAGTGAGGTGTTGGATCCTACGCCCTTAGCATGACAGTTACCTGATGGTCGTCAGGGGAGCGTCGGGGTCCCGAGGACCGAGTTTTGAGATTGGCAGTTCTTTTATTTAGCAAATTGTGGTAGTATTGGTATTTATCTGTCATTTCTGTTTGTGTTTCAAGGTTCAGTTGTAATTTTGGATGATCAACTAAATGAAATTATCTTATTTAGCTTTGTTTCAATTGATCCTTTGTTATGTATGAATGCTGTGTGAATTCAGATTCTCCAATGTATGTGGATATCAGTGGTTAGGATCAAGTAATAGAGTTTGAGTTAGTCGGAGTATCGAAGGACTATGAAGTTCTCAGTTCTAGCATATCTCAAGTGGGGTATTGTGGAACCTCGTAGCATGGAGACTTGGTGCCAAGATTCGGTTTTCAGTCAGATTTCTCTGAGTGCAGACCTCTACGCAACTGCTAAATCTTCGGGTTTCGCGACAAGATCACCATCAGCTGTTGGATTTCCCCTTCGTTTAGCAATAGTCTTGGTTGTGATAGCATCTGTAGGGTGTGCTTGTGCTTAGGCCCTAGGGTGTTAGGAGCTCAGATTGGGGGTTTACTTGTATGTTGTCATCTGATCGGGGGTGCACTCGAGTGTTGATCGTGGATAGCTCAGTTGGGTTGTTGTTGCAGAGTAAGAGTGTGGTTCAGTTCAACATGGGATCAGTTAGTTTTTATTGCGGTGATGCCTTTTTGGGCGAGATTAGAGCGTCAACGTTTAGTCGATAAGCTCGAAGACCGATTGATTCTGTGGATATTCGTTCATCTTGGTTGTTGTGGGGGAATGCATCTTGAAGTAGAAGCGAGAGCTGATTTCGAGGACGAAATCTAATTTAAGTGCGGGAGAATTGTAACATTCCGTCAATAATAATAATAATAATAATAATAATAATAATAAATAAAAATAAATAAATAAATAATAAGTCCTAAAACCCCGAGATGTAATTTATATTTTTATTCTATTTTAGCCCTAAATTCGTAATAATTTATTTGTGTTAACCATAAGGAGTTAAGTGTTATAATTTCTGGAAGTTGGGATCGATATTGTAACATATGGACTTGTATTGAAAGGATTTTTGGAAGCAGGGGCTAAAGAGTAAATATTGGATCTGAATTGAGAAAGAATAGAGAAGGAGGGCCGGAAGTGTCAAAATTAGTATGAAGTTTGGAGTTGGAGACGCGAATTAAACTCGTTCCCTCCACCCTCTTGTTAGCGGAAGCACTTAACCCTAACCCTAAAATCGCTTCTACAGCCGCCGCCTTATCCCCCAAACTCCCAGCCGCCACCCTGTTGACGCCATAGTGAACCACCGAAGCCCGGGGAGGTCATCGCCGACGAAGAAACGAGTTGAAGCAGATACCGTGACTGTGGAGTTGGTCGGAAGAAGAAAAGTTGCGGTTGCCATTGCTGCTGTTCACCAGTTGGGGTCGCAATCTTCTTTTCTTCTCCGTTCTTCTGTTGCATCATCGTCACCGGACCGCCGCAGCCGCTTCGTGTTGTTGCTTGTTCGTGGGTTCTCCGGTCGTCATCCTCCACCTCGAGTAAGGATCAGCTTCTTGGTGTTCACGTTTGTGTGTGTGTTTTGTTGCTGTAAAACCCTCTTATCTTCTCCACTTCTTCTCTAATGCAAACGTTCGACTGATTGTTCGCCATAACGACCTTTGACCACTGTCTGCCAGCATGAGGGTGGCGGTGTTGTGCGTGTTTTTCATGTGTGTGCATGTGTGTTGTGGTTGCGACCTTGTGAGGCGTGTGTGTGTACTTTGGGTGGCCGGAATTCGAAGAGAACCACCATGGCCGCCAACCATGGTGGTTGTCGCCATTGTTTCCTTTTCTGCCACCACCAGTCACCGTGTGGTGGTGGCTATGTGTGTGAAATGGTGTTTATGTGTGTGTTTATTTCAGTTGAATGTGTTTTGGGTGTTGCTTGACCGGAAACCCAAGAAAAACTCACCACCACCACCGTGAGGTGGTGGCTGCCACCTCATATCACCGTTCGACCGCCACTAACCGGCTGCCACCTCATATCACCGTTCGACCGCCACTAACCGCCACATTGGGTGGATGTGTGCTTATGTGTGTGTGTGTGTGTGTTTGGACCTAAAAACTTATAACTCTCTCCATAACAATGGTGGTTTCTGCCCCCTGCCGCCATGAACCGCCGCCGACCACCACTGCCCGAGGTGGCAGTGGGTGGTGCCCGATTCATAAACAGATATATATTTATTTAATTAACTAATTATCTAACTTAGGAGTTGTAAACCCTAATTACGGTTTAGAAAACCCTAAAATCAAGAAACCCTAATTTTGGAGTTGGTCAGGACCCGCGTTAAAACTATTAATTAAACTTAAAAAATAATACTTAATAATTCTCTACAATTAACTTGATGCAATATTGGGCTTAATAGATTAAGTCCTTAAAGGGTTAAGTGTGGAACACTAACCCTAGTTAACATTTTATGTGAAAAACCCTATAGTCGGGGATCTTTATTTGGACAATGATCGGGCGCGTAATTAGACTATTGATTGGGTTATTATTTCACTCGAGAATGACTAAGTCAAACCTTAATAAGCCATACCCTTAAGTGATTAAGTCCTTAATGGGTTAAGTGTTCTTACTTAACCCTAATCGTCATTTTATGTGAAACCCTAATCGCCATTTCATGTGAGGTGGTCACTGTTGTAAGTGATTATGACCTGTGATCGAGTATTGACTCAAGTATCTTCCTATAGGTGTTTGGAAGTGAGTTGAAGCTGGTAGAGTCCTTCATTGCTTCAGTGGTTATCTACGGGCCTATCGAGGTGAGTTTCGCCTCACTGTACCCGTGGGTCGAAGGCACCAATGTCAGACCACTAATTTTGGTTATCTGTTAGTAGAGGGATGCCCTAGGGACTGTATATGGTCATGTAGGATAGAATGAGGACTCTTGATCTAGGCTCTCTTACATGTTCCTTGTTTGGTTGTGGTTCTAGAGTAGGATCACCTGTCCGAGTGACTATCTCACCTCTGAGCATATACGGCCATGCATTCCTTGGATTGTTGACATTTAATATCATGTTATGCTGTAGTGATCTGTTAGATCTGTGTTCTGGTATTGAGTATTGATAACGTGCCCTAGCCAGCACAAAAGGGTCGCGCCCAGCTCAGAAGGTTGGCGCACCCGGCAGACCAGGCCCAGCGGGCTTAGCGCCCGCAATGCCCCTAAGGGCAGGGCGTTCTAGCAAAAGGATAAGCGCCCGCCAAAGGCGTCCTCGCAAGAGGCTCGCGCCCGCCAAGGACGCCCCAGAGCTCCACGACAAAAGATACGGTGAGGCGACAAAGCAAGGGATCAGAGCATTACTGACAGGACCAATGACAGCGCTCTGATATGTAGAGGAGCACGATCCTCCAATCAGTGCCCTAGATCCTGTCGGCTCAGGAGATCCTATCTCGTACGGACGAGCATGATCATTGGGTATAAAAGGCACAGTTCATGACCCCGACAGGTAAGACGCCTTCTCCAAGCTACACTCATACACACTCCTTAAACCCTACTGACTTGACCGTCGGAGCGTTTTTCCGGGAACGCCCTGCCGAGAAACGGTTGACGGCCTCTTCTCTCTGTGATCTTGTAGGAGCAACTCAGGAACTGTTGTCGGAGCTTACCCAGAACAAGAGCAAGGTCGCATCAAGTATGATGTTATGATGTAGTGATCTGTTAGATCTGTTTCCTGGTATTGAGTATGTAGCTTTATGGTAACAACCTGTAGAACTGTATGTTATATGTGCTTGCTGGTTATCATCTATGGAGTGCCCTTAGGGACTGTCGGTGGTCATGTAGGATAGCCTGAGAACTCCTGGTCTAGGCTCTCTTACCTGTTCCTTGTTTGGTTGTGACTCCAGAGTAGGACCATCTGCTCGGGTGGCTATCTCACCTATGGTTACTTATGGTTACGCATTCTATGGGGGCTAGCCAGTAGTGGGATTGTATGTTATGAGAGGATTAGTAGGAAGTAGTGAGTTGTATGATTGTTGTTTGCCTATATTATGTGCCTACTTGATTCTGATTGTTTATATGTCGACATATTATGTTTGGTTTAGGTTGAGGCAGTCCTGCTTTGTGCGGTAGGCCAAGATACCCAGTGCGGGCCGGCTGTAAGCCGTAGTGTGACAACCAGAACCTTTTCCGTTAACGTTAGCCCGAATTTGATAAATAATTTTTGAATTTTATTCTGTTCCGTCAAATTCTTATAGTTTGGAAAATCATTAATTTATATAAATAAATTTTATATATAAGAATTGGAACCAAAACCGCACGAAAACCCGAGTTTTTCCTCAAAAATCAGCAAAAATCCGGTCTGATTGGTGTTCACGGCCGTGAACCCGATCACGGACGTAAACCGTTCACGGTCGGAACCCACCACCAACCATTAACCCAGCCTATATATAAGTGTTCACCCCCTCATTTATACTTTTCTGGCCGAAAACCCACACACTCTCTCTCTCTCTCTAAAAACAACAACCGAAAACTCAAAGATTTCTCTTCATCTTTCACTCAATCCTCCTTAGAACGTGTTTTGGAGCATCAAACGTTCACCCTTTCATAAAATCGAACACCCCTAGTTCTTGAGTTCACGGCCGTGAACCCTTCAAATCTTCATATTTCACCACGAACACCAAGAACAGGCCGTGAACCCTTCAAAGACCGTAAACCCTTCGAAGACAGTGAACCGTTCACGGCCGAGAACAGTTCACGACCGTAATCCCTTCAAACCTTGGTTGCAAACCTACTTTTAATCCTCGATCGAGTCTCGGTAACATTCCTTAACCAAAAGCAAGTGTTTTTCTAACACTTTAAGTAATGGATTCGCTAATTTAAATACAAATATGTGTTTAATTATTATTAGGATTCCATTGACTCCGCTTACAACAACTCGAGGGTCCTCATTTCCAGTCTCGTTGTTCGGCATACACGCAACCAACAGTGAGTTCATACCCCTACGCTTTTACTATTTTAACGTTTTCATGGGGAGAATACTAGCTAAATACAAATATTTTTATGAACTTCATACATAGCATTTCAAACAGGATTAAAAACTTATGCAATTGATACAACCAAAAGATTACCACATTTTATAAAATGTTTAGATATCTTATCCCTTTTGTAACATGCTGAGCATAAGGGAAGTTTTCAAATCACAACTATAATTGCATAGTTTTCAGAACAATACATGAACCGAGTACTTAACACACATGCAAAACTATAATAGGTATAGTTTGGGAATTCAATACACAGTTTTATCATTTCAGGCTTATACATTAACAATCATTTAAACTATGACAGATATAGTTTATGGTATACATTACTACTTTCTGAATACATGAGTACTACACTAAATAATTATTTAAGTATAATTACTATTACTCTGTAAAGTATACATACGAATTCAAGTACAAGTGAACATTTCAACACTGCACGTAAACTAGTTAATACATGATTGTGGGACACTACTTCACTTTGTACCGTTCAGGGTACGGAACTAAATCCTAACACAGTATAACCAGAGTCTCCTAGAGGGAGAGCGTGATATTTGTGAATAGATCTATTTGGGACTGACAATCCCACACCTGAACTGCTAGCTACAGTTAGGCAGGCATGCCTGAGGTGACAAATGTCATATATCCGACACTTGAAGAACGTCGTAAAGGTCACCAGGTCATATCAAGCATGGTTATACGAACTCACAATAGTATAAACTAACCATTTGTTTACGAAAATTCAATATTCAATTAGTTTTATTTTCATTAATAGAACTATCATACATTAGAAATTCAATATTCAATTAGTTTTATTTTCATTAATAGAACTATCATACATTACAACTGGAGGATTCCAGGGAAATTGAATTCATGGTATTACTTTAAGTAACAAAACTACTATGCATATTGGAGGTAGCCAGGGTTTTTCATATAGAACATCGTATATAGATGTTTTCATACAGAACTCACCATACAATACATCTGGTAGCAACCAAGCATACAAACTAGCATTTTTCATATACTACAACAGGATCCAGTAACAAACATTCATAGTTAATTCTATAATTCCTTAGTTTATGCATTTGGGTTATGTATGAAGAATATCCGATAGACCGTGGAATGTGTGGTTTCCGCCTCATTTCCTGTCGCTTGTTTGGTTGTGGGTTTAGGACATATCCACATAATCAACTGTTTGTTTGATATTGGTTTATACATAACTAGTATGAACTAAGTGGTCATAGAAGGAACTGGTATTATCACGTTTTTACTAAAGAAAATATTGGATTTTCTTGGAAACATATGAACATTTTCACAGATTCATCAACAGGTTTTCATTACTAAAACATGCTTATGAACTCATCAGCTTTAATGCTGATACTCTTTTCAAAACCGCTTGTATTCTTAGGAAATCAGTAGACAGGTACTCCCGCAGACTTTTGAGAAGACGGAGCGTATAGAGTCACGTCTTTTATATTTTTCTATACTTTTGCTGTATACAATCTATGTATCAAACAGATGTAAATATTTCACTTATTCAATGTAATGGTTGTGTTTACTTTGATTACTATGATGCAATTGTTGTGATACTATACATGACGTCCTCCACCCCCGAACGTTTCCGCTGATTCGGTTTGGAGGTGTGACAGATTGGTATCAGAACTCTTGTTTATAGTGAACTAAGTATACCGAACCATACATGGTATACAACTATAAACACTAAAAAGGGGCCGAAGCGCTCTGAAACTAAAAGCATACTTTTAAAATTTAAGTATTTTACAAGAAGTATACAAGTATACATACATACTAGAAACCGTATCATAGTAAGAACTACATAAAAGTATTTAGGACGAGTTGGGCACTACGGTTAAACCTGAATAGTATGTAATCATATGTGGGGCCAATATAACCTGATCAACTATATTTTCTCGAGATATGACCAACCTGTGTTTGGGAGTGACTGTGGTGTTGCGTCAAGTCTAAAACTCACCAAATCCTATACTAGTGAAGCACATAGTTAAAATACTATAAGAGTATTTTACAGTTCTATAACACTGCACATAATTGTGACAAGTAGTACCAATCCTCACAAATGAAAGACCTACAGTTCCTTGTTTTAATGTTAGTAAACCTTATTTGTAGATCTCTGTTAATGCTGTAGGATTAAGATATATCTTGTTCGAAAATATCCGATTCATGATCAATGTAGGAGGCTTATCATCATTTTTCCCTTGTATATTTTAGAGAAAGATGCCTCCCAAGAAGAGACCCAACAGAAAGAACAACAACCCTCCGACAGATCCGCCGCCACCACCTCCTCAGTTAGATCCTGCTATGTTCCAAGCAGCAGTTACAGCCGTTGTGGCTGCCGCAATGTCGCATATCAATTCTGGCGGCTCTAGCGGATCGGGAAGTGGTACCCATCCCCATAATCTTGATGGCGGTCAGGGACACCATAAGAAGTTTTCCTACAAAGATTTCATGAACGCTAAACCCAAATCCTTTGATGACAATGGAGGCGTCATTTCCCTAACTCGTTGGTTCGAGAAGATCGAATCAATTTTCGAGATTTGTGCATGTCCCGAGGCAAGCAAGGTGAAGTTCGCTGCCTGCACCTTCAATGATAGAGCACTGACTTGGTGGCATAGCCAAGTCAAATCCTTAACTCTTCCAGTGGCCAATGCCATGGGTTGAGAGAGTTTGAAAGAGTTAATGCTTGCGGAGTATTGCCCAAGGGGCGAGATGCAAAAGCTGGAGCACGAGCTCTGGAACCTGAAGATGAAGGGTTCCGACATCGTTGCGTACACTGCTAGGTTCAACGACCTGGCTCTTCTGTGTCCCGGGATGGTCACCCCGGAAAGCAAAAAGATTGAGAGGTACATATGGGGATTGACACCCCCAACTCAAGGGAACGTCTTGGCTGCTAAACCTCTCACATTTGACAACTCCAAGTGTCTAGCGCAGACTTTTATTGACCACAGGGTTGATCATGAAACAGTAGCAGCCGTTCCCGAACCACCAAAGGCGAGTGGTGGGAAGAAAAATTTTTGGAACAAGCGTAAGGGCCAGTCTTCGCAGGAGCCCTCCAAGAAACAACAAACAGTGGCAGTCCACGCTGCTACTACTCCTGTTGTTGTTCCAACCTCCCAAGCACCTGCCAGTAGATATGCTGGTACTCTTCCCAAGTGCGACAAGTGTAATTTTCATCATCACGGACCCTGCCGTGATTTGCAATGCAACAACTGTGGAAAGAAAGGACACACAGCTCGTTATTGCAAGACTCCAGCACAACCAGCCAATCAAGGTCCCGGATCGGGAGTAGGCCAAGCCTGCTATGGTTGTGGAGAGACTGGGCACTTCAAGAGGAATTGCCCCAAGGCAACTACTGCTGGCAACATAGGGAGGGTTCTAGCTATGGGCCAGGAGGAAGCTGTCGTTAATCCTACCGTAGTTACGGGTACGTTCCTCCTCGACAACTCTTATGCATGCATCCTTTTCGATTCTGGTGCGGAGAGAAGTTTTGTTAGTCATGCATTTAAACATCTACTCAAACATAAATCCCAACCTTTAACTGAAACATTTACCGTTGAGATGGCTAACGGAAAGAAAGAGAGCACTAACGACGTATTCCTAGGCTGTACTTTTACCCTAAACGACCATTCTTTTCCAATCGACCTTATGCCAGTTTCTATAAAAAGCTTCGATGTCATCATTGGCATGGATTGGTTGAGCCCCAATCGTGTTTGTTATGAAAAAGCCATTTGCCTCAATTTTCCATCTAGCGAAGCCCTCATTATCTATGGTGATAAACTCAGTTCAAACCTTCGTATCATTTCGTGCATCAAAGCCCAGAAATATCTGCGAAAGGAGTGCCATGCATTCCTGGCTCATGTCGTTAGCAAGAAACAGGAAGTTAAAGACCTCGAGAGTATCCCTGAAGTCAGCAACTTTCCTGATGTCTTCCCCGAAGATCTTCCCGGAATCCCTCCCGAGCGCCAAGTCGAGTTCCAAATCGACTTAATCCCCGGAGCTACCCCCGTAGCTAAATCCCTTACCGTCTAGCGCGTACAGAAATGCAAGAGTTATCCAACCAGCTCAATGAACTACTCAACAAGGGATTCATCAGACCAAGTTCCTCATCCTGAGCAAGCTTACCATCAAAAACTGTTATCCCCTACCCAGAATCGACGACCTATTCGATCAACTCCAAGGAGCCAGCTACTTCTCAAAGATAGACCTAAGATTAGGGTATCATCAACTACGAGTCTTGGAGAGTGATGTTCCAAAAACAACTTTCCGAACTCGGTATGGTCACTACGAGTTTGTAGTAATGCCCTTTGGTCTAACCAACACACCCGCAGTATTCATGGATCTGATAAATCGGGTGTGCCGCCCGTTCCTAGACAAGTTCGTGATAGTATTCATAGATGATATACTTGTCTATTCTCAGAGTGAGGAAGATCACATACATCATTTGAGACAAGTGCTGGGAACTCTAAGGGCGGAGAAACTATATGCAAAATTCTCAAAGTGCGAATTCTGGATCAGAAAAGTAACTTTCCTCGGTCACGTGGTTAGCGAAGAGGGCATACACGTGGACCCTTCCAAAATTTAAGCGATCGAGAATTGGTCAGCACCGAAGACACCCACAGAAATCTGTCAATTCTTGGGTCTTGCTGGCTATTATCACAGGTTTATCCAAAATTTCTCCAGGATTGCTAAGCCTCTTACCACCCTGACTCAGAAAGGTGTAACCTTTAGTTGGGGAGAAAATAAAGACACTGCGTTCCAAACATTGAAGCAGACCCTATGCAGCGCACCTATCTTGTCTCTTCCAGAAGGGACGGAGGACTTCGTGGTCTACTGTGATGCATCCAATCAGGGGCTAGGCTGTGTGCTCATTGTTGGATTAGTGTCTAAGCCCGTAACTATATTTGGTATCTACTTGACCCGGTTGTGCATGGTCCTTTTGGGTTGCCTTCACCAAAGCAACTTGATAGGATGATTTATGGAGAAAGAGATGTTATTATGGTTTATTAATATATTATATGAATAATATATTAAAAGAGAAATCATATAGTTTAATTAATATTAGACAAGAATTAATTATGTGGCTAAAAGACATTAATTAATAAAAAGGGACTAGAACTGTCAATTGTGTGATAGTTGATATTGGGCTGAGAATCCTTATGGATTAAGGCTTGGACGAAATTAAGGAGGAATCCTTCTTAAAATCGTCCAAGGGGGCCTTATTCCAGAAGGTTCTCAAGTTACTTAGGGCCTAAGTCATCCAATTAGGGTTTTGACTGAAACCCTTGAAGCTCAAGTATATAAGGAACCTTAGGGCTAGCAAAATCGGCCACTTGATCCCTTGGAAGCTTGGAGCCGATTTTTGCATCTCATCCTCTCTCCTATATATCATTCTCTTGCTTGTGGTGCTTGTGAGCCATTAGAGGTGTTACACTTGTGACACTAAGCTTCTTGAAGATCAAAGGATTCTTGCAAACATTGAAAGGTATCATCTAAACCTGTTTTGTTATAGATTTCGATTTCTATGTATGCTAGATTAGGGTTTCAAGTCTTGGATGAATTGCATGTAAAATAGAGAAGCCTAGATCCAAGCTTTAGGGTTTTGTATGAGCACATAGGATTGTTCTGTTGTCTAAAACCCATCAGTGGTATCAGAGCCTTGGTTGGCTTCTGTTGTATTTGATGCTTTGTGTTTCATTCTTGCTTGAAAATCGATTTTTTGGCCCCCTGACTACAGACTCGGCGAGTCCCAAAGTGGGCTCGACGAGTAGGATGAACTCAACGAGTCCATAAGGGGACTCGACGAGTTGGGCCGTCAGACAGAGGGATTTTTGGGATTTTATGCCTATTTTGTTGTGGGATAATTACCAAATCGTTTTTGACTGATAAAATACGAATTTTATTAATATTGGATGATTATCCTTGCCAAAATAAAAGATATTTTCAAATTAATTGATTAATTAATTCCTTTTATGATAAATGTTGATTAATTAAATTTATTTGGTCATTATCTTGCATAAAATTGGATTAGGTCAAAATTAGATAATCACAATAATTAATTGTTTAATTATTTATTTGAACTTTGATCTTGATAGTTTTGAAATGTTTCAAAACTTGTCCTCAAGTTTTGGAATTTAAATTTTTGGATTAAAAGTTTAATTTTGAAATAATTAAATTCCAAACCCTAGAATTTTACAAGTTTAAAATTCAACCTATACTATTATGATATTATAAGAATAATTATTATATATTGATGATAATAATATTCTCTTAGATCGATAGATTCAAACAGATATCAAAAGGACTATAATAAGTAACAAAAAACAATGAACACCAATATGAATCAAACGAATGTCGAATGATTAAAACAACAACCCTTAGAAGAGCTCGATGAAGAACTTCTACTTTAGAGGGTGCTAGGGTTACAGTAATTATCAAAAGAAATAATCAAGAAGCGTCATTAATATAATGCATGCATGCACTAATATACTAAACCCTAATTACAAAGCATGGCTGGACAAGCCCAAACCGTGATTACATATGGACCGAACTAACAAGGCCCAATGGCGCAACACATGAACTCAACAATCTCCCCCTTTGCGCCAATTGAGGCGAGAGATCACTTCGGTTGAGTAACGGTTGTTTTCTTCACAGTCTTGAATAGCTTGGGGATGATGGCAAGTAGAGTTTGACGAAAATGAATGTACCACCGAAGCATATCGGTAAACATCTTTTTATCAGCTTCATTGTTCTGGGTGCACCTGTGTATGATATCAAGAATATGCTCCAAGCAAGAAGTGGAGAACAGGTGTTTGTCAACAAGAGCGAACATGCATTTTTGACTTTCGCCCCTGGTGAACATGACTGTATGAAACTGTGGGTCGATTTTACCCTTCATCATCACATTGATGTCGCTTGCCTTCCCAATTGGCCTGATAGTGGGCTTCTTCTTTATGGCAGAGGCGATTTCCTGATCCATCTTTGCGACTTCAAGAATATAACACATCATCATTCGCTTGATGTGATCTATAATAGGCTCATACTCCTTTTGATTAGTCAGCAAAATATTGTTCAGGAGAATCCAGTCATGAGGATTCAAATTTGGTAAATCAACGAGGGAGATCGTATGAACCGAACTGTCTGAGCCTCGGGTCACTTTGAACTTGATATTGATAAACTTCCCTGCTGAAGTGGGTTTCAACACCTTGACTGTTGTGATCTTCTGATTACTCTAAGTCGGGTATTGAGGTTGAGCGAACTCAAGATAGTACTCAAGCAAGTCTCGATCAACCTTCGCTTCAGGAGAGGGGATGGCGACTGTTGACTCAAAACAATGGAAGATGAATGCCTTTCGGGTGATTGGCATATCAAATTGAGAATCCTTAGAATTCTCAAGAGCGAATGAGAGGACTGGTTCGAGCCAATGTGTGCTTAGAGCTTCAATCACCTCTTTCAGAAGCTTTTCCATAGTCCACAGAGGAAACATAGATTTCCTCTGTTCCAATGCATCGTTCGCTTCCTTTTGTTTCCTCTCCCTATCAACTTCTTCCTTAGCTTTACGAACCTTTTCCATAAGCTCTTGATCATTCGGCTTGATTTTGAGATTTACAGTTTTGGAAGCTGTTTCTTCTGTATCAGTCACATCATCGATTTCAAGCTCATCGTTGTCACCAAGTTTCTTCTTTCCTTTGTCCTTCATACTGCCCGAAGCTTCATTACCCTTCGGTTCAACAGTTACTTTTGGTTGGGTGATATGTTTGCTCTTTGGAGGTTGTTGTGGTTGACCCTGGCCCTGAGTAACATTTTCTCCCCTTGTTTCGGATGCACAACGGGCTCCGGAACACCCTCAATCCTGCTTAGAATGTCTAGAGCAGGTCGTAATTTCTCAGCCAAGTGGCGTCGAACCGAGATTGTGAGGACCGAGTCATGGGCTTCCAGAAGATGTAGAAGAATAGAATGCACATCACCAACAAAGCTTTTCACCACCGCTCGCTCAGACTTGAGGTCTTCAATCTCCTTGGTTTCCGCCTTGAGCTTTAAGTTTTGAATTTTAAGCTGAGAAGTTCGTTTATCAAGCTCATCCATGATCTTGCTTTCCACAGCTAGTTCGGCTTCAAGTTGAGTGAGACGGGTATAAACCGATGTTTGAAGCTCGGTGTTGGCAGTCTGGATTGCTTTGCGTGTTTCCTCAAAATGTTTCTTTTCAGCCTGAAGGGAACGGGTAAGATTATCCACAGAAGCATTCACCGTTTGAGCATTCTTCTGAGCTGCAGCCTGAAGAGAGTCAAGGAAAAGTTGAGCATCAGAAACTAGTTTTCTGACGTTGTGGTCGCTTGCTTGCAATCTTTGGTGGAGTTTTCTACAGCAATGGAGGCTTTCTGACATGTGGAAGTGGAAGAATCAATAGCTTTGACAGCATTAGTAATGCATGTATCATGCTCCCTGACAAAGGTTGCCAACAGAGCCTTGATAGCTGCTTCAGAGTATGCATTACTGGAAGTAGAAGAGGAAGAAAGCAATTGGTCAAGCTTTTCATTCAGATCCTTTAAATGCCTCTTCGTGACAGGAGCGTCATCATCATCATCGCTCTGTACTCGATATGGACTATAATAAACATAATCGAATTCCATTTCTTCTCCTCCAAGAACAGGATCAGATTCGTGTGAAGTAGGTGGGGATAAAGGTTTTGAGGTAATTGGGGGTTCAAAACCGAAAGTAGATGCCCCCGTATCAGATTCGTTGACATGAACATTAGGTTCGGTTGGAGAAGTAGTAGTGGTAGTAACTTCGGTGAATAACGGGGTTGGAATTGAAATTGAGGTTGTAGTGGAAGAGGAGATGGGTGGAGGAAAGGGAGCAATGGTAATAGGAACCAATTGTGTAGGAGAATGAGGAGGTGAGTTTCGGTTACGTTCATTAGTTAGTGAGGGTGGAGGAGAATTACCTCGAGGCGGGCTATCATGAAGAGAAACGTCATCATCACTGGACTCTGGTTCGGGCTGTGGGTCAGATGGAACATAGTCAGAGTCACTGGTAGAAGGAGAAGGAGCCTTTGGCTTGTGAGCTTTCTTTTTGGTCTTTCATTTATTTGGAGCAGTAGGTGCTGGTTGTTCAAAATTTCGCTTCTTGGGAGTAGAAGCTTTCGAGGATTGACCTTCCTTCTCCCCTTTTCTTTCAGGCTTCTTCCCTCTTTTAGCTGGTTTATCGGCTGCGTCTAGGGAGCTTTGCATTTCAGGAGATAGTTGCCTTGGCCCTGAAGGAGGGAGCTTCTTGTACGCAGTAATCACTGTGCTTTCACTGGAAACACACCTGTACATTGATTCTGGAACCGAACCAATAAAGAGAAACTTCGATGCATCGGAGACAAGTATCCTCGTCGTGTGGAAAGTAGCAATATAAGACATCAGAGAGTCTGCCATTGTTGGAACATGAAACTTCTCCATCGCCCATTGAGTAACGAGAGTCCAAAACCTAGCACAAGAAATTTCAGAGTAGCGAGAAGTAGAACTAATACTCTGAACCAGTTGAGACCATAAGATGGATCCAAAGTCCATGTTGACCCCATGATACAAACCGTAAAGAAGAGTCATGAAGGCCTTGCTCGCTCCATCAGAACCTGCAACCCTCTCCGATAAACCCTTAGAGAGGAGGGTAAATAGACCATTCCACTGAGGAGGAAGACATGATTTCTTGAACTTTGTGACAGTGGTGAGAATCTAAGTGTACCCCATATCATAGAACATTGTGAAGAGCTGAGTGTTGGTAATGGAATCGGGGTTGATCATAGAGTCGTCGACAGCAAGCCTTAGCAACAAACAAAACCTAGCTTTTGAAATCGACGTCTTTTGATTGACGATCTCAAAGAAAACGCACTCCTTGGATTTATCATAGACAGCGGTTGAGTAGACCTGAGAAAGTATCGACATTGGAACACACTCCACCTAGGTTAGGGCTACGACGAGTGGTGAATATTTGAGGCATTCAACCACTTGCAGCATGTAGGGATCATACTGGAAAGGTGAGAGATCGATGATGAGGTTTTGATTCGGTTTAATGGTGAGAAGAGAAGACTGGGCAGTTTGTTCATAAGTAGAAGAGGATTCCGCCATTTTTGAACCTTGAAGAGAAGATGAACAGCAGAGAGAGAATTCGCCGTATAGTGCTTGAGAGAGTTGTGAATTGGTAAAGTAGTTCAAGGGGTTTGAGAAAAACTTTATATACCATATCCAGGAGAGAGAAAGAATCCACAGTAATGATTTGACGATCTTCTGAATCGACGCCTGAAAAAGCGTGATTTGACAGCTGGGTTTCCCTCGGAAGATGTCATCAGGCGTGATGTTAGGAACCGTTTCAAATTCATGCGCCCATTTCAAATCTTATCCTTATGACGTGGTTTGAAATCTTATCTTGTTACCGCCGTTTCAGCTTCGAAAACTGTCCAAATTCCTTTTCAAACTGTGACAAGCCCTTTCGCTTCATATAAGACTAGAACTTTTCGCTCCTTAACATGGTATACCACCATAGCATTAACAACCGAAACTTCAATTCTGAAAAATTGCCATTAGTACCACGAACAAGAATTGGGAAAATCATAAAGATCTTCGTGCAAGAGTGTGCCAATAGAAAGAAATAAAGCAAAGTATTTGTGGGATTGAAGTGATGTCTATTTAGACACGAAACTGTGGATCCGGGGCACGAATCTCTTCCTTCAAAGTCAAGAGAGACTTAGAAGTGTCTGTGTGGTTGCCCATTGAATTACGATCAAATGTTTATTAAGAAACATTAAAAGGCATCTTTTCAAATTTAAGCTATAATGGGTGGCATAGCTTCAACCGAACTTCAGTACTTGACATAAGACCGAAAGTGGGATGAAGTACTTGTGAGACCAGTGTAGTCTGTTAAACAAGTAGGTATGATAACATATTCAGTGACTTGGTGATAAATGTGGAAATCTCAAAAACAAAATTAAACTGGATCTTATGGGAAGAAATGCCTTGGTGTCAGACAGTTTCATAAAGATCACACAAAAAATAAAAGGAGATTTCTCAGTACCTTCCACTAAAGTGGTTTCGTTAAAACGTGGGTGAAAACTAGAACATTTGATTGTTCACCGTCAATTCGTTATTGGTGTTGGATTTTGGGTTTCACTTAGCACGTGGTGAAACGAAGCTAAGATCATTAACACAGATATTGTGTAACCATAAACCTCAGTGGTAAATTCTGAGAGTCTCAAGGGTTACTATTATGAACCGAAAGTGATGGAGAAAAGAGTAAGGTGGTTCAGGAACCGAAAGTACCTCTGCTATATAGTAAGGACCGAGCAGACAACTCTTAATTCAATGTGAGACGAGTAAGGTAGCT
The DNA here is from genome assembly GCF_052849685.1 of Lactuca virosa. Lineage (NCBI taxonomy): Eukaryota > Viridiplantae > Streptophyta > Magnoliopsida > Asterales > Asteraceae > Lactuca > Lactuca virosa. The sequence continues at coordinate 330,667,525 of NC_136426.1, read as the reverse complement.
CATGACATAAGTGATTTTACCAGCCTGATTGGGAAGATTTGATTTGTGTATATCAAATCAGTAACGCTTCACTTGAAGTGTTTGAGGCTATGGTCTACATACAGCATCATGCTTCTAGGGACACTTAGCTAGTACTAAGATAAAGCAATGTGTACCTGTCACAGCTCCATAATTTGAATGATCGATGATACCTTTTAGTGATATTTTTGGAATTTTTGATTTTAAAACAAAGCAACAAAAACAACAAAAAAAAATAATTTTGGATTTTATGAATTTTCTGAAAAAGAAATAAAAACAGAAAAGGAAAATATTTTTGAGTTTTATAAATTTTCTGAAAAAGAATTAAAAACGGAAACGGTAAATGTTTTTGATTTTTATGAATTTTCTGAAAAAGAATTAAAAACAGAAAGAAAAATATTTTTGATTTTGATTAATAGAAATGAAGTGAGAGAAGACATACATAATGTACAAATTATACAACCGAAACTTCAGCTAAAAGTAGTGAAACGAAATGGACCGAGCATTCGGTTCATTTCGGTTCCCAAAAAATCAGGAACCGAAATAGACCGAGCGTTCGCTCTATTTCGCGTTCGGTCCATTTCGATTCCCGAAAAATCTGGAGCCGAAATAGACCGAGCGTTCACTCTATTTCGCTTGTTTAATTTTGATGAGGCGAGAGTAGTTTCGGTACTGATTCAGCTTCCATCATTCCTAAGCCTTGGAGAATTTTGTTAAAACTTACTTCAGGTAGGGCTTTCGTGAAGATGTCAGCTAGTTGATCAGCAGATCTAACAAAATGGATTTCCACATTACCATCTTCAACGTGATCTTTGATGAAATGGTATCTTAGTGTTATATGTTTCGTTTTGGAGTGTTGCACTGGATTGTGACATATTCGAATAGCGTTTTCTGAGTCACAATAAAGTGGAAGTTTCTTCATGTTTAGGCCATAGTCTATGAGTTGGCTTTGTATCCAAATGACCTGTGAAGTACAAGATGCTGCAGCAATATATTCAACTTCGACTGTTGAGAGTGAAACGCATGTTTGTTTCTTGGACTGCCAGCTGACGAGTTTTCCATCAAGGAATTGACATCCGCCTGTAGTGCTCTTTCGGTACAAACCACATCCTCCAAGATCAGCAACAGAGAATGCTTGAACGAAAAATCCTGATTTAGCAGGATACCATAAACCGAGAGATGAGGTTCGCTTCAAATATTTGAAGATATTCTTAACAGCCACCATATGAGGTTCGCGTGGATTAGCTTCGAACCTGGCACAATAACAACCAGAAAACATAATATCCGGTCTACTAGCTGTTAAATACATTAGAGACCCTATCATTTGATGATAGAGGGTCATATCTACACCCGGTTTCTCCAAAGATGGTGTTAACTTCGTTCCAAATGACATAGGAACCTTTACTTTGGAATCTCCCATCATGCCAAACTTAGCCAGTAGTGTCTTTGTGTAAGCCTCCTGATTAATAAATATGCCTTCGGGTCCCTGTCTAATGTTCACGCCAAGGAAAAAGTTAATTGGACCCATTGAGCTCATCTCAAACTTAGTCTCCATTAACTTCCTGAATTCAGCCGTGAGGCTTGGATTCGTGGAACCGAAGATGATATCATCGACATAAATTTGGACGATCATTAAGTGGTCACCTTCTTTCTTGCGAAAGAAGGTTAGGTCAACCGAACCTTGTTTAAACTTGGACATTTTTAGAAATCGAGTAAGGGTTTCATACCAGGCTCTAGGAGCTTGCTTCAAACCATAGACGGCTTTATCCAGAATGTAGCAATGATCAGGGTACTTTTCGTTGACGAAACCCGGTGGTTGCTCAACGTATACAGTCTCCTCTAGTTCTCCATTCAAGAATGCACATTTGACTTCCATTTGAAAGACTTCAAAATTCTTGTGAGCAGCGTATGCCAGAAAGATCCGAACCGATTCTAGCCTTGCTACAGGAGCGAAGGTTTCTTCGTAATCTATACCTTCTTCCTGACAATATCCCTTGACTACCAGCCTTGCCTTGTTGCGGATTACATTTCCCTCTTTATCCATCTTGTTCCTGAATACCCATTTCAACCCAACCACAGATGCATCCTTTGGTGTGGGAATCAGTCTCTAGACTCGATTTCGCTCAAACTCGTGAAGTTCGTCTTGCATTGCCTGTACCCAATCGGAGTGATCGACTGCAGTATAAACCGTTTTTGGTTCTATTTTCGAGACGAACGAATTAAACATACAAAATTCTACTTGAGAAAACAGAGCAGTTTGCTTCGCTTTTTTTTAGACCGAGTAAGAACGCCTTCAGATGTTTCACCGATTACTTGAGTCTTTGGATGATCTTTTGTCCATTTTGTGAGAGGAGGGTAGTTTGGATCATAGAGAGGATCCAATTCGGCATTGATTTCTTCTTCGAATTCTGATTGAGAATCTTCATCATTTGCATTGTTTTCTCCCCCTCGAATGACAAAACAATCTCAACATCTGGTTCAGAATTCTCCCCCTCGATTGGACTTTCATGGGTCATTGATGGAGATGGGTTCTCCCCCTGGAATGGTAAGTCAGGTCGCCTTGGTGTAGATGAACTCTCCCCCTGGAATGTAGACCATATATGAGTAGGATCACTCAAGTTTTGGGGTTCGCCTTGAACTGGAGGTTCGCTTGGACTGTGAGGTTTGCGTTGACCGTGAGGTTCGATTTGACCTGGCTGTTCGGTTGGTCCTTGATGTTCGCTTTCCATTTCTTTGGCTGCTTCATCGATAATTTTCTTCAATTTTTCGATCTTGTTATTAGCTGCTTTTGCCTCAGAATGAATTGCCCTCTCTGGTTCATCAAAGAGCAACATGTATTCTTCAAATAGATTGGATATTGGAACCGAGACTTGACCTGATTTTGGAAAGATTTCCTCCGTTGGTACTTTGCTGGATTGCAATTTCTTCACATAATTATCATCAAAAGTGACATAGTAGGTTTCTTCAAGTTTCTTTGAACGTTTATTCAAAACTCTATATGCCTTTGAAGTCAGTGAGTAACCAAGAAAAATCCCTTCATCTGCCTTTACATCGAACTTGTTTCGGTTCTCTTTGGAGTTGAAAATAAAGCACCTTGAACCGAACACATGGAAGAACTTGACATTTGGCTTACGATTATTCAAGATTTCGTATGGAGTGATGGAAAATCTCTTGTTGAGGAAGGTTCGGTTCTGGGTATAGCCCGCAGCAGCTATTGCATCAGCCTAGAAGTACAGAGGTAGAGAAGCGAAACTGAGCATGGTTCGGGCCGCTTCACACAACGAACGGTTTCGCCTTTCAACTACGCAATTTTGCTGTGGAGTATAGGGAGCAGAGAAGTTGTGAGACACTCCCTTATCAGCGAGAAATTCTTCAAACTCTTGGTTTTTGAATTCCAGCCCATTGTCACTTCGGACATTTCTAACCACCTTTCGCAATTGAAGTTCCACTTGCTTTATAAATGCTTTGAGCTTTGGAGTTGCCTCTGATTTCTGTTTAAGAAAGAAAACGCAGGTGAAACGTGAAAAGTCATCAACAATAACTAAAATGTACTTACTACCACCGATGCTTTCTATGGGCCGAAGGACCACATAGATCGATGTGAAGTAGCTCAAGAGATTCAATGATCTTTATGTTGACAATTGTGGGATGACTCTTTCGGCTTTGCTTTCCCATCTCGCATGCTGCATACAAGTGTTCCTTATCAAATTTGAGAAGTAGGAGTCGTCGTACATGATCACCGATAACCAACTTGTTGATATCCTTAAAGTTGAGATGTGAGAGCCTTCGGTGCTATAGCCAACTTTCGTCAGAGTGTGGTTTCGTTAGAAGGCATACAACTGGCTTTCCTCGAATTGTGTTAAGATTTAGAGGATACATTTCGCCCTTTCGCTTGGATTTTAACAGGACAGCCTTCGTTTTCTTTTCAACGATCTCAGAACCTTCATCATCGAACGAGACCTTCAAGCCAGTTCCCACAACCAGTTGAGAGACACTGATGAGATTGTGCTGCAATCCCTATACATATGCTACCTTTCGGATTGAGAATTCCCCGTTTGTGATCATCCCGTAGCCTTTGATCGTGCCATATGAATTATTCCCGTATTTGACACATCCACCATCCTTAAGAGCCTGAAACTCCCTTAGCTCTTCCCTTCTTCCTGTCATGTGACGTGAGCAGCCACTATCAATGTACCATTCGTCGTCGAACTGCTCATCACTTATAACCTGCAAAAATCAAGCAGATTTAGGAACCCAAAGTTGCTTGGGTCCACGTGAGCCTTTTACAGAACAGGGAATAACGATAGAAAGATCAACCATATACGTTCTTTTTATTAGTGTGGTTTCATCTTTCCTTTTGATGGTAAAGACCTTGAGTTTGTTTAAATCAGATTGAGGAATTTTGTTTTGATTCTTAACAAATTTGTTTTCATGTTTCCTAGGGTTAGCTGACGTCTTCTTTGTTTGCATTTTGCCTTCAGAGACGAACTTCCCTTTTCCCTTGACATCCTTAACATCCTTGGTAGGATTCTGCTTTGATCGAGACTGAGGAGGATGGGATTTAGGACCGAAACTTGTCTTTCAGTTCTTATCAAGACTAGACTTTGGACTGAAACTAGTCTTTTCGGTTCTTGTTGCTACAAGAATTGGGACCGAAACTAGGCTTTCGGTTCGCTCGACTGTAGGTCTGACAGTGAGTACATGGATCAGAACTATCCTTTGATCCAGCTTTCGCCTTGAGATTTGACGCCTTTTCTATGCGAACATAATTGGAGTTTTGGGAGTTCCAAAACTGCTTCCTTTCATTGAGATTCTTTTGATATCTTTTGTTTCGCTGGCGTTTCTATTCAGCAAGCTGCTTTTGAGACTTGTGTATGTTTGCTCTTGGCTTTGGTCTCTCAGCATGAGTTTCGCTCTATAATGAAGAGGATTCGCTTGCAGCCGTCATTGGTTCGCTTAGGATTTCTTTGGTACCACTTGTGCTGGGTACATCAAAGCTTGTAGGCTTGTTAAGTGGTTTTGGCACGTATCTGCCTTTAACCCTCCATGAGGTTCTCTCTGATAAACCGACAGTTTTATCTGCATTATCGATTAGAGCAGACCAAAAATAATCATCACAACCACCTGCGTTATCTTCGTTTACTATAGCTGTCAGTTCGGCTGTGTGTTTTTGAGTAACCCCTGTTGTGGTGTATACCTGGTTTGGTACAGTTTGTACCTTTTGATAAACCACTGCTTTTAGTTTTAGGACCTTGGATTTATCTTGGGACACTCGAGCGAACTCAACCAAATTCTCAGATATAAGTTCTTTGGTAGGTTTGGTTTCGCTCTTGACAAATTCCGAACAGTCAACCACATCCTCTACAGAAATTTCACTCATGTCACTGTCCTCATCAAATTCAGAAGTGCTTTCAACATTTATTTTGTTTTCTGAACTTAACTTGGCATTCAATGAGTCAAATTTTTGTATGGTTTCGGTCTTGATTTTCAATTTATCATTCTCAACCAGAAGATTTTTAAGCATGTCCTTATGGTCTTTGGACTTGATAAAGGACTCGATTTTGTCCAGACCAACCCTGTAGGCGTCAGAGATGTTATCTGAAGAAACAATAGATTCACATTTATAACCATCAATATCAACTTCGTCCTCCTTTAACTCTAGGAAGGGCAAAATCATTTTGTGAATCTTTTTGCCAATTTCACAATCTAAATGCAATTGAGTGATATTTGTATATAAACGTTTAGCAATCAAGCAAAAAATGTTTCTTTGTTTCATGAGTTTCAAATTATCACGTTGCAAATAAATAACTTCATCTCTCGTCCTAACTAACTCTAACTTCGTCTTCTCTATCCACATCCTTCGCTCCTCACTCTTGGATGTCACTCTGCTGATTTGATCGGTTAGGTTAGCATTTGTGAGGCGTGTTTGCATTAGACTACCACTTAAACTAGAAAATTTGAATTTCAAATCGTTTAATTCCTTTTCATAGTTAGTTACAGGTATTTCAAGTGATTCGAGAATGGATTGTACCTTCTGGATCAACTGATCGTAGTCATTGATCCTCTCGCTCACAGGTTTGGCAGCAAAACACTTATCTTCCTTCAAATTCGCCTCCTCATACTCGCCTTCGGTTGTGTAACCCCTCATTTGTGACACTCCAGCTGTCACCATCAAGCATCTCCCAACAAACTCAGCACTCTTTTCTTTCGCCACAAACGCCTTGCCATGGGTGGGTTTACGTACTTCTTCATCTTCAGAGTCTGTAGACCAGACCTCTACACCCCGAACTCGTCATCCACAGCGTTCTCCTGCACAATCAAAGCGTTCATTGAACTGTTAGAGGCTTTCTTCTTCTTTATCTCCTCCAGCTTGCGCTTATAGTACACTTCATCATCTTCACCCTCTTTCTTCTCCGATAGCTTTCTCAACATGCAATATTTGGCAAAGTGATTTTTGCCATGGCAGAAGTTGCAATCATATCCGGAGTCTCCCACCAATTTGCTCTCCTTCTTCTCTTCTTCTTTCTGAGGAGTATTTTTGATCTCCTCTTTGGCCTTTTCTGAGCTATAGCTTCCCTGCCAGTTTCGGTTCTTGGCAATAGGAAACTTTTTGCGAGCAAACCTCTTCGGGTTGGAAACCATCATTGCATATTCTTCGCTTGTCAGATCACATTCTGACATCTCTGACTCTTCTTCATCTTCTGCCACATTCTTCACTTTAGAGAGAAGGGCCAAGGATCCCATACCAGACACCACTTTCGCTTCCTTTGTCACAACACTTTCATGAGACTTGAGAGTACCTACCATCTTCTCCAGTGAATAGTTTTTAAATTGCTCATGAGCCTTCACCGTTGATACCACAACCATCCATTCGGGTCTTAAACCATTCATAAATGTGACCTTTTGTTCGATCACTTCTCTTCCAATGCCGTGCTTGATCATCTTGCCCAAAAGATGGTTGAAACGATCGAAATTTTGAACAAGTTTTTCATCAGGCTTTTGTTGGAAAGCACCGAACTCAGAGAGCAATAGAGTTTGAATAGAATGCTCTAGGTCTTCGTCAGTGGAATACAACTCTTTAAGTCTAACCCATATCTCTTTTTCCGTGGTGCATGCGCTTACTAAACGAAAAGTATCAGACTGTAAAGTAAATCGAATCATTCTCATGGCTTGAACATTACACAGCAACTTATCTTTTTCGTCTTGAGGAATCTTCTCCACATCAGTTACGAGCTTGTTGTACTCCTTTTGAGTCTTAACAGTTGTATTTGTACCAGAATGAAAAAAAGGACCCAATGTTATGGCTTCCCAGATAAGATAACCATTGTCTTCGGAACCAACGACGTAGTCCTCAAAGTGATGCGTCCAAACTTCATAATCTTGAGTGTATAGAATCGGGATTCTGGTTGTAGATCCAATGCTGTTTGAGATATTGATCGGATTGGTTTGTGAATCTTTGAGAGACATGATGACCTTTTTCGAATATCTACTTAGAATCAGACTTGTAAAGATTGAATAGGGTAATATCGAGATCTATGAACAACGTCAATGAAGGAATGATGGCTTAACAGATCCAATAAAAGCGGAAACCCTAAGAAAATTCTTCAAACATAAGAGATGCGTATGATTTACACAACCTCCTACTCTGATACCAATTTATGAGAATAATATTCTCTTAGATCGATAGATTCAAATAGATATCAAAAGGACTATAATAAGTAAGAGAAAACAATGAACACCAATATGAATCAAACGAATGTCGAATGATTAAAACAGCAACCCTCGGAAGAGCTCGATGAAGAACTTCTACTTTAGAGGGTGCTAGGGTTATAGTACTTATCAAAAGAAATAATCAAGAAGCGTCATTAATATTGTCACACCCCCAGCCATCGGCGAAAACACCGGGTGATGTAACGTCATTCTTCGTATCACAGTTATATAACATACACTGAACAGTACTAAAGAAAATACATACTTTTATTGATAATTGAAAGTTACATAACCTTTTTTCTAGAACCTATTACATAATATCCGACTATGGCATACTTCTTAATGAACAGAAAGGTAATAGTAAAACTTCTCTTGTTCGAATACATACCAGCTTTTCAAGTTCCTGAAAACACATGCATTTTAAAATACGTCAACATAAAGTTGGTGAGTCCACATGTTTTGACTCCATATAAAAATAATACATTTTCCACGTTCCAAAAGTATGGTTTTGAAAATATCATTTTGACTCTCCAACATTTAGTATGTATATTAGGTATAATAGTTTACTTATCAATTATGTATTATACCTAAACATTCCTTAAACCTAAGGTATAAGTAGGGGGAAACTTATACTTAACATTAATACTTGTATACGACAAAGTATAATGTTTCTAACAATTTGCTACCATGAGCCTGTAACCGCTGCTATGACATAATACCTCTGATAAAACCCACTCATGATTTCCATGAGGATAACCCACTCATGATTTCCATGAGGACAACACAGTACGCTTCATCGACGCTGGAACAATAACAAGTAAAAGGATAGTTCGTCACTCGCTTATGGTTGACTGGAGCTATCAATCACAAGTGGGGTGGTCAACCCGTATACTAATTATACACGAATTCCTCGCTCACACGGGATTAACGGTTACAGTTCAGAGGATTTACGCTAAGATCCCCAATCTTAGTTGATGAATACAATTACTCATGTAGACTTCGACGGCCTCCTATAGCTCTAACAACAAAAGCATTTTCATGTCTAAAACCCTAAGTTACTAGACTATGCTTTTAAACATTACTCCTAACTTCATAACATTTAGGTAGTATAACAACTATAACTTGAAATAAAACCAGGTTTTATCTTGACATAAAACCAATAACAACAACAACATATAATATACCAAGTTTTATCTTGTCATAAAACTAACAATAACAACATACTTTATAAATTAACATATAGAACTTCAGAATATAACTTCGGAACTATATCGCACACAACACATATATATATATATATATATATATATATATATATATATATATATATATATATATAATCCTAAGTATAACTCAAGATCTACATAATAACATGCTAACAAGTTGATAATAGTTGTATATTCAAAATATTATATTTAGAACAACTATATCCCGGTTATTATAACTATCTACGTTGATACTAATATACGATCATATAGACATAATAATAACGTATATACAATATTTAGCATGCGTTTTCCCCTAAAATATTAGAAAGTGGGGCCGTGAAACTCACCCTAGTAGCGTGATTTTATGTAATCTAAGCAGAAACGGTCAGCGTACGAGATCGTCGGGGCTCGGGATGCAAGAGGACTTCAGTAAATGAGAGAGGAGAAAGGGAAATGGTGTAAGGAAGTGTCAAGGTCAGACCTGCTATTTATTGGAAGATTTTTGGCCTCTCACGTCGTGAGCCATATAGTCTCACGTCGTGAGCCATGGCTGGTCACCCCGTAGACTTGCCATTTGCGTCCCTAGCTTCGGAAGATGGTCATGTGACTCCTCACGTCGTGAGTTTGGATCTTATCCCTTCGTAGCCTCGTCAGACACCTTCTAGATTCCGAGATGTGGCAAAATGACTCCTCACGTCGTGAGCTCAGTCAGATTAGGGTTTCTGACACTTGAATCTTCGGAAGGTCGTAACTTTCACATACGAACTCCGTTTTTGATGTTATTTATATGCACGCGTAGGTATTTACAAGTACTACAACTCTCTTTTAGACTCCGATAGCTATTTCTAAGTCTATTTTAAATTCCTCTTATTATAGAGATTTATAGTGTTCGATTTATCATAACTTCTTCATGCGAAGTCAGATTCAGACGTTCTCTATATTTTTCGAATCGTGTGGACGTATACTTTGAGTTGTATCATAAAGAAAGTTCATATTTGTATTAGAATTTATCATGAACTACATAAAACTCTTATCACATTACTAGTTTAGCAAAATAACATTACATGATTGGCATAATCACATGTGATTGTCTATTGACCTATTTTGACTGGTGTTACATTCTCCCCCCGTTAGAATAATTTCGTCCCGAAATTTATCTTATGGATGGGGTTTTTTCAAACAGTTGGGGGTATTTTTCTTTCATCTGATCTTCACGTTACCAAGTAAATTCAGGTCCTCGTAAAGAGTTCCATCGAACTTTCACTATGGGAATACGACTTTGCTTTAATCGTTTGACTTCTCGATCCATGATCTCAACAGGTTCTTCTACAAAGTTGAGTTTCATATTGACTTGTATCTCTTCGAGAGGTATAACAAGAGTGTCATCGGATAGACATATTTTGAGGTTTGATACGTGAAAAACATCGTGCACATTACTTAGTTCTTGAGGTAACTTTAGTTGGTATGCGACAGAACCAATTCTTGCTAGAATTTAAAAAGGTCCTATATACCGTGGGTTTAGTTTGCCTCGTTTCCCGAATCGAATTACGCCTTTCCAAGGAGAGACCTTCAACATTACTTTATCTCCAACTTGGAATTCTAAAGGCTTACGTCTTACGTCCGCATAGCTCTTTTGACGATCACATGCAGCCTTTAATCGATCCTTAATTTGCACGATCTTTTCAGTTGTCTCGTGAATTATTTCTGGTCCAGTACGTTAGGTATCGCCTGTACGTTCTCTGGCCATCTGCGTATCTCCAACTTCTGCCCAACATATTGGGGAACGACATTTTCGTCCATAAAGAGCCTCAAACGGTGCAGCCTTGATGCTGGTGTGATGACTATTGTTGTAGGAAAATTCATTAACGGTAAATGAGTATCCCACACATTTCCAAAGTCTATTACATAGGCTCGGAGCATATATTCTAAAGTCTGAATGGTTCTCTCACTCTGACCATCAGTGTGTGGATGGTAAGCTGTACTCATATCTAGACGTGTTCCTAAGGATTTTTGTAGAGATTGCCAAAATCGTGAAGTGAATCTACTATCTCGGTCAGAAATAATAGAATTTGGAACTCCATGCAATCTGACAATTTCCTTAAGATAAATTCTAGTCAGCCTCTCCATCTTGTCATTCTCCTTAATTGGTAAGAAATGGGCGGACTTAGTCAATCTATCGACTATTACCCAAATAGTGTCGAACCCACTAGGAGTTTTAGGTAACTTAGTGATGAAGTCCATTGATATCTGCTCCCATTTCCATTCAGGTATTTCCGGTTGTTGAAGTAAACCTGAAGGCTTTTGATGTTCTGCCTTTACTCTAGAACAAGTCAAGCATTTGCTCACATAAGTAGCAATTTCTGCCTTCATGTTTGGCCACCAATAATGTACTTTTAAATCTAAGTACATTTTGTCAGAGCCTGGATGCACGTAATATCTTGACTTGTGGGCTTCTTCTAAGACCAAGTCCCTTACTCCACCGAACTTAGGCGTCCAAATTCGGTTCATAAAGTATCGCGTTCCGTCATCTTTTTGTATAAGTTGCTTTTCCATTCCTCGCAAAGCTTCGTTCTTGATGTTTTCTTCTTTTAGAGCCTTAAGTTGAGCTTCTCTAATTTGTGCGGTAAAGTTAGAATGGATAGTTATAGTTAATGCTCGTACCCGTCGGGGTTTAATATATTCTTTCCGGCTCAAGGCATCTGCTACCACGTTTGCCTTTCTGGGATGATAACGAATCTCACATTCGTAATCATTCAACAATTCGACCCATCTTCGTTGTCTCATAATAAGATCTTTTTGGTTGAAGATGTGCTGGAGACTCTTGTGGTCGGTAAAAATAGTACACTTAGTACCGTATAAGTAATGTCTCCAGATTTTTAGTGCAAAAACTACAGCTCCCAATTCAAGATCATGGGTAGTGTAATTATTCTCATGCACCTTAAGTTGTCGTGATGCATAGGCGATAACTTTTCCTCTTTGCATCAACACACATCCCAATCCTTGATTTGATGTGTCGCAGTATACGACGAAATCTTCTATCCCATCTGGAAGGGATAGGATTGGTGCACTACACAACATTTGCTTCAGTTTCTGAAAAGCAGCTTCTTGTTTGTCTTCCCATTTTAACTTCGTATCCGTCTGCGTTAGTGTTGTAAGCAGCTTGGCTATTTTGGAGAAATTCTCTATGAATCTACGGTAATAGCCAGCAAGTCCTAGGAATTGACGCACTTCTGTTGGCGTCTTTGGTGCTTCCTAATTCCTAATCGCTTCAACTTTGGATGGGTCAACATGAATTCCTTCGTTGCTAACTACATGACCTAAAAATTGTACTTCTCTAATCCAAAACTCACATTTGGAGAATTTGGCGTACAACTTTTCTTTTCTTAGTAGTTCCAAGATTATTTGTAGGTGTTGACCATGTTCTTCCTTGGTTCGTGAATATATCAATATATCATCGATAAATACTATCACGAATTTATCCAAGTATGGTTTGCAAACACGATTCATAAGGTCCATAAACACTGTTGGGGCATTGGTCAATCCAAAAGACATAACTAAGAACTCATAATGACCATAACGAGTTCTAAACGCTGTTTTTGGAATATCATCTTCTTGTACTCTGAGTTAATGGTATCCTGATCTGAGATCTATCTTTGAGTAGTAGCTGGATCCTTGCAGTTGATCGAATAGATCATCAATTCTTGGAAGCGGGTAACGATTCTTGATCGTTAGCTTATTCAGCTCCCAATAATCAATACACATTCGAAAGGATCCGTCCTTCTTCTTGACAAACAAGATTGGTGCTCCCCAAGGTGAAAAACTTGGTCAGATAAAGCCTTTGTCAAGAAGTTCTTGTAGTTGGCTAGACAATTCTTGCATTTCGGATGGAGCCAACCGATAAGGAGATTTCGCTACTGGTGCTGCTCCTGGAATTAAGTTGATTCGAAACTCGACTTGTCGGACGGGAGGTATTTGTCACACCCCGCTAAAGCGGAAACACAGGGCGTGGCAGTACAAAGGGTTTCATCGCAAAAGTTAAAAGACAACACCAACCATAGTATTAAAAATCATTACAAATTCACAATGGGTTTGAACAACTTTTAAAAGAAATTACAATGTAAATTGAAATACAACACATGCGAATGCTCCTAAAAGTGAAGTGTCCCTAAGTGCCACTTACTCGATGATTCCTGAAAAAGCATGTAAAACGAGCGTCAACTATAAAAATAGTTGGTGAGTACTCACAGATAAACAAAATAATACTGGTTCCATGAATTGAAATCAAAGTTTTGATAAAAGTTTCCAATAATAAAAGTATATTGTTAAAATGAGTAAATAAGTTTGTAAAAACAAAGTTCTTTGTCATCATGAGAGATAAGGTATGTTGCCCAAATAAGATGCAACATTCATATTCTCATGGAAGATAAAGTTCGTTACTCAAACGAGTAAACAAGTTTCATTGCTAAAATGAGCAATCAATTTCGTTGCTACAAGGAGCAAACAATTTCATTGCTAAAACATGTATATAAGTTTTCAGTAATAACAGTTCGTTGTTGTAATGAGAAACAAAGTTCATTGCTATAATTAATAAACAAGTTTATTGCTATAACGAGAAATGAGTTTGTATGTGTATGAGCAAACAATGAGTCTCAACCAAACCTATGACTGAAGCCCTATCAAGATCTATGCTTATCGTTCCATAGATGAATATGGTATCATGCACTCCAGCAATAGGGCGAGTGAGGAGTTGTCAATTCCTAATAGCGCTATCCATAATGACCATTGGCTCAAAGAGTTAATGGTTAGAGATAAGGGAAGGGCCTTAGTACGATAAGTTCTCATGTTCCGTGTTGCATAGACATACATAGAGAGACATAGCAATAAAATAGCAATCATGTTTGATACAAATCAATTTAAATACAACATTCAAAAAAATAGTTTGTCGGGACATGCTTTTCCACCCCAAAACATAAAAACTGAAAATAGGGGAGTGCGTGAATACTCACAATGCATTTAGATGACGCAAATGGTGCCATGAACTACGTTCCACGTGTACCACTACCGATTCCTACAATAATGGTATTCGCTAGTGAGTCTCTAATCAAAATCTAACACTAGTATACTTACTACTACAATAGAATTATGCCAATATTGTGTCAAAATTTAATATTGATAAGTTACAAACATTTTTATGTGAAAATTAAATTTCAATGAATCAATTGTTATATAACAATTTAAGTGGAAATTTCCCATTATTGAAATGCTAATATTTAACAATTTAAGAGGTGTTCCAATGATTAAATATTCAAAAACTAAATTAATTTAGTTCTAAAATTTCCCAAAGTTTGCATTTCAGTTTTAATTGAAGTGAAAGACCTCAAGATAAATTTTCTTGAATTTTTGATTTGTCTGTCTATTTTTCACGATTTTAGTTTCTTGAATAACCATAAAATCTTGAAAAATACTAAACAGTTAATAAAAATTACCAAACTTCAGATTTTGGTTCTAAATGTACTAAAAGACTTCTAGATAAATTTTCATAGAGTATGAATATGTATAACCATTTTTCATATATTTAATTCTCTAAATAGATACAAATTCATGAAAAATAGAAATCAGTTTCCAAAATTACCCAAACTTTTTGTATTACTGTTATTAAACATTATTAAGCTGGGAAAAATATAAAAATTCATTTCTAAACTGTTTAACCCAATTTTATGATTTTGAGCATTTATTCTAATAAAAATTGAAATAAATAGAAAACAGTTTCCAAAATTGCCCATAATTTTTGTAACACTTTTATTATACATTTAGAAGCTGTGAAAAATATAAAAGATATTTTTCAATTAGTCTTTCTATTTTTCTTTGTTTTATCCTCTTAAATAATCATTAATTGGAGAATAATTATTAAACAGTTAAAGTAAATTACCAAAATTTTTGTATACTTCATTTTCAGAGTAAATAATCTGGAAAAAAAATACCAAATATGGTTTTTATATACTGAAATCCGATTTTGTATATTTAAGTGTATTTAATCTTAGAAAATAGGAGAAAAATAGTATACAGAAGAGAAAAATCATCAAAATTTTTATGTAGCCTCCTAATGTACTACAAGGTGTTCTGGTAAATTTGCATGAATTTTGGATGAGCAGAACTATTTTTTCTATTTTTAGTCCATTATAAATACAAAAATCAGAGAAAAATAGGAATACATTATGAAAAATTCTATAAATAGTTTTCTAAGTCTTATACCTCTGGTAGAAGCTGCGAAAATTGTTATACACCCTTTTCAAATTGTCTAAAGTGGTTTTATGATTTATTGGGGCTAAACAAAAAGAAAATTCAAACCATATTAAACAGTAACAAAAGTCATTGAAACTTCATGGGAGATGTTTATTAACTTAAAGAATCATCCAAGAATTTTTCCAGAATTTATTTACTAGTGTAAGTATTTTATATGATTTAACACTCTATTTTCTTATTATTTTCATATAAAAATAAAGAAAATATATATTGAGCTAACAATTTCCAGAATGCATCTTCATAAAATTTAACAACAATGAAAAATTGTTTCCTTATTTTTGATGTTGAAAACCATGCCTAAAGGCTTAATAAAATGTATAGAGAAAACTTGGTTCTTGTGATTTATGTAAAGATTATTGATGTTACTTTGACAATTTTTGCAACATGTTACAAAGACTTTTGAATCAAGATCTTTTTGTTCCTATTAATACATGATATTAAGAGTATAAATTAATTTTCGAATGATTTTTAGTGATGAATAAGTCCTTTGAACATGCAACACAAAACAAATGTTCATAAGGAAAGTGCTGTTTGAGCAACAGTTTTGTAAAAATTGGTAAAAATCGAAATATTGGGATTTTCCAGTGAGGTCAGATGGGTTTGAAAGCTAACTCAAAATATTATATTTCAGAAAAAGAATCACGAATTTTGGCTAAGAAATGAGTGAGATATGACAGTTTAAAGTCAGGTAAAGAAATCTGGCAGATTGCATGCATGATGATTTGTTAGAAAAGTGGGTTTTCATCATTTCCTTGAGTAAATCTTTTCAAGTATTTTAAATATATCATGATAAACTCATATTTTAGTCATGTTTCCAGAGATCAAAAGATTAAAACTTATCAAAATGTATACATGCATTTATGAACAAAATTTTGTTTCTCAAAAACTCTTAACTTGAGTTTGATGTTTTAATCCTTAAAATCGATTTTTGCACTAAGATCATGAACATGCAACCTTGTTTATCATACATGCATGGTGTTAAAACACATCCATCATGTTGTAAAAACCATTTTAACAAAAAGAAAACAAGTTTGAAGAAGATGAAGAAGGAGAAAGTGTAAGAAAAAGAGCAAATCTTGAAGGAAAAGTGAAGTAGAAATCGATTTCACCTTCAAGAATACCACAAGATGATGAAGATTTCGAGTTTGAGGAGTGTTCTTGGGTTTGTTTTCTGGAAAATTTCTTGGTTTTTAGGGGGAGGAAGAGAGAATGGAGTGGTGTTTGGAGAGAAAAAGTAGAGAGAAGGTAGAGAGAGTTTTCTAGAGAGAGAAAGAAGAGAGATGTGTGTGTGTTGGAGAATGAGAGTGTGAGAGAGATATGGGGAGAGAGGGATCCAATTTTAGGGGAGGAGAGGCTCTCTCTCTCTTGTTTCTTTTATAAAAATTCAAATCTTTTATAAAAATATCCAACTTTTAATAAAATGTGCACCTTAACCTAGTTTTTATGCATAAAACTCTTGATTTTTGACTTATAAATCAAGGGTAAATGTTAATAACTAAATCTTTATTTTTCATTGAATTTTATTTCATAATAATTATTATGATAAGATAATATTATAAGGTTCATAATTGTTTTTATAGGATTTTTAAGGTTAAAGTTTATAAATATGAGTTTTTAGGGCTTTTAGGGTTTGGAGTTTAATAAACTTTGAATATCAAAATAAATAGAATATTTGAGACTTTAAATTATCTTATGGTATTATAACTCTTTTATAGTTATAAATGATGTTTGTAATTTATTTTTATCGGTTTATTGGCATTCTATGTAGTAATTCCGAGATTCAAGCGAAATTGAGGAATCAAGTATACTAGTCCTAGTCTTCAAATTTGACTTAAGTTTCTATGAGACTTTGAACTAACTTCTACTTCTAGGTCAAGTGCATGATATGTGTATATGATTCATGAAATATTGTTCGAGTCAAAGAGTGATCCAAATATGGATAGTCACTACAGCTTAGTAGATGTAGAATTCACATATCAAGGTGAAATCTAAGCACACTATCCATTGATTCTAATTGTTTCCAAGTTTCTAGTAGGTTATAACTTAGCTTCTAGTTACTAAGTTTATTATGTGTAGTGCCTATATGTGCAACTAAGTCTAGTCAAATCTAGAACCGAATCGAATTTTGACGGTTGTCACAGTCTCCCCCGGTTGAAAGAATTTTGTCCCAAAATTCAATTCGTGACACATTCTATTAGAACTCAGCCGAATACAATTGTATAATTGGAGAGGTGGTGACTTGAAGAGCTCTTTGATTATTTTGGGTTAATTCCTCAAGGGAAGAGTCCAACTCTTTAGCTATAATCAAATTAATGTTTCCCTAATTCGAGTTCTACAATCTAGATTGCGAGAAATTAGGATCATGGAAATCATGATCCAACCATGGCGACCTAGTTGAAAAAGGTTATATAGTTAGATATTATCTAACTTAAAAGAACGTTATAAGTTTTGCTGACGCACCAACTGCACTGAGCGTTAAATCCGCATTGATGCTTAAGTCGCATTCTAAATTAGCACTAAGTGTAAATTTGCCGCCTAATAAAGAAGAGATTAGGAACAATTTGTTCACTTCCGGGTTAGCTATTACCTCTGGAAAATATATATTTCGAAATAAGAAGGGGTAGCATGAATGAAAGGGAAGCGATCGAGGGTAAGTTCCTAAAAATACGTACTAAGGGTAGGCAATGAAGTTTTGGTACATCTCAAATGTAAAGGCTATTTAAGTGTCGTCTACAAAATAAATTACAAAATGATTGAGGATCTCCGAGGCTATAATTACTACTACGGTTACTCTTACAATAATAGAACTATATTCGAAGAGTATATATAATTAGAGAGTCATTGTTTCTAATGAAGGCGGTGAAAGTTTATGATAAATTAAATCACATTGTGTAGATAGCATTTTAAGTGTTTTAGAAGTGATAAAAATCTCACTGTTATCAAAATATGTAATAATTCCAAGATAATGAAAATACATGTTTGGCAATCCAACGAAGTAGTAAAATAGTATAATGATTAATTAAGGTTAAAGGTTTAAGTCGTCATTAAAGGAATTTGTATAGAAATATTTGTATTAAACTTTTGAGAAATTGTCCAATTGTCAAAGTCATGACAAATTCAAGTTTACAAGGAGTCGGAATACTTATGAAAACAAGTTTGAGAGTTTAGGAACTCACTGAAAATTGCAAAGTAAAATACTATTTTAAGAAATGTGTAAAAATGTCAATCTTTGAAAATAGTGCATTCATAGTTTAGTGTTTCTACAAAAACAATCATTTAGAGAATAGAGAATCGTAAAATTCAAAACTTTTGATGTATTTAAAGAAAAGAAGAAACATAAGGAAATATATCCTTCACATATATTTTCCGGATATAGAAAAATTATAAGCATAAGAGTATTCATCTTGTGTATTAATTATAAGGAAAAATACAATGAAATTGCATTTTACATCAAGTTTCTGAATTTAGAAGTTTCTGAATTTAGAACGAAAGGGCAAATGTAAATAAGGATCATTAGTTTATTGAGATTTCAAAATAAAAACAAGATGTATATGATAAAAGGCGTAATTGAATATATCAAAGTTGACTAAATAAAAATTATTCCTCACGGCTATACATGTATTAATCGCTCAAAACGAAAGGATAGACTTCTAGTATGTATGTGTACGAACATGATACCATGAGAAGCAAAATAGACAGAAACAAAGTTAGTCAATGTATTATGTTATTATCGTGGGTGTGCAATATCTAAAATTAGAAGGAGAGCAAGAAATCAAGTGCGGGGGATAGAAAAGGAAGGTACCGGCGACAATGATTGCTATCGTTAAAATTTTAAGAATAATATGTATAGGTAGATTTAAAGCCAAGTCGAGATATTTTTCAAACTTCAATATTTGATGTATGTTGATGATTAAATAGACATGTGGAACTTTTAAAGTGTTTGCTAAAAATCATGAGTGATCTATTAAGTTAAACTCCATTTGTGAAAAAGAAGAAGCACTACAATGGTAGTTGAAAATCTGACAATTTGACTTTTTAGAATGGAGTTCAATAATAGTTAAAACATATAAGGTAAAGACTCAATAGATTTAGAAGAGTAATTATACATTGTTGAAGGTGCGTCACTGGAAATTTAAAAGTGAACAATAAGTTTTGCAATGCTTTATATTTTAGAAGTTTTACAGATTATTTAACTAATTTGTAATAAAATATACAAATAAGGTGTGTTTTGAAATGTACGCATTAGTGATGCCTTGTAATCACGCTTGGAGTAGAAAGTTGTAAAAAAAATATCATGTTAGGTTTCAAGAAAACACATTTAAGTAAAGTACAAAGCCTAAATAAGAAAGTGGTCAAAAGAGTCAAAACAAAAGTGGTTCGAAAGATCCGATGAAGCTTTTACACGTAATATGAACTTCAATGTCATATGTCTAAGTTTTATAGAATAGAATTTAAACACTTTTATAAAAGAAAATGTTTCTAAGTTTTCGAAAACATGTCAAAATGGTAAGCAAGGTTTAAAATGGTTTATATGCCCTTAAAAACACATCTATCCATTGAAATGGATTTGAAATAAAATTGAAATAGCAATGTTAAAAACCAATATTGGTTAAATTGAGTTTTGAAGAAAGGCGTTAAGTTAAAGCAAGTTGTCAAAAGAGTTTTAGCGAGAATATGACTTAAATTGTTAGGAAATGTCTACTAAATTGAATGAGGTGGTTATAAAATATTTTATCGATGATAAATAAAACCGATGAAGGGAAATAATTTTTCGATGGAAGATTAAGAAGTAAGGAATAAGTATGTTAGTGCAGCTGATCGTACCTAAATACTAAGGCGAGTACAAGGCGAGTCTAAGGCGAGTACCGGCGTCTTTTTCCCCAAGATAAGGACAATTTTTTTTTTGAAAGACGTTTTAAAGTGTCAATGTAATTTTCGACCTTTTATAGAGGTCAAAGGGATATCCTATGTTAAGTTTTAAGCTCAAGGTGGAAACAACGTAGATCTAAATCGTAGCGTAGTAATAAGGTCTCACGTATGCATTAAACCTCCGTGTCTCCTCGTGAGTCGAATTGGGAATGCTCTCCAATGGTATACAAGTGATTACTTAGTGGTGACTCATCTACCTCCTTACGAGATGCTCCAATTATCATTCGTGTCGGTATCGAAACGCTTTTTCCTAGTTGTAACTCTTGAAGACGATGAAGAGGTATTGAGGAATAATTGGTATATGTTTCGACTTAAGATAATTACTAGTGTATATCTAGCTACTAATCTTACATCTAAATTCAATAGCTACCGAGGAATACCCATTCTTAGTACTAAGTGCATTGCTCCTAGAGTGGCTAGTGATATAACCTAAGTGGTTAACCTAGCACTTGATAAGGGACAAGAATATTTTTAAATAAAGGCATTGTTATAAAAGTGCACTTAGTTTCTAAGTGTATATTGATG
This sequence comes from Lactuca virosa, assembly GCF_052849685.1. Taxonomy (NCBI): domain Eukaryota; kingdom Viridiplantae; phylum Streptophyta; class Magnoliopsida; order Asterales; family Asteraceae; genus Lactuca; species Lactuca virosa. Next base: position 330,646,832 of record NC_136426.1, on the reverse strand, counting down.
AATGCCTATAATATGCAATGCCCGTACGCACACCGAAAAATTTTGTTTTTCAAAAGTTTAAGTTGAAAATCGTTTTGAACATAATTCTACTATAACCGCTTCAAGCCTCACATTAAGTTTCCTTAATTAAGCATAGTTGGCCAGGCTATACTTAATTAAAGTCTGATAATGCGTACTCGAATTAGTTATACCAGTAGTATGTTCAGTATTTTAAAAACGCTTAGAAATTTTTTGGCTATAGTTGTGGTTCTCCAAAGGAAAACCGGTATTCTCTATAACCTTCGGCTCTGATACCATTTCCTGTCACACCCCGCTAAAGCGGAAACACAGGGCGTGGCAGTACAAAGGGTTTCATCGCAAAAGTTAAAAGACAACACCAACCATAGTATTAAAAATCATTACAAATTCACAATGGGTTTGAACAACTTTTAAAAGAAATTACAATGTAAATTGAAATACAACACATGCGAATGCTCCTAAAAGTGAAGTGTCCCTAAGTGCCACTTACTCGATGATTCCTGAAAAAGCATGTAAAACGAGCGTCAACTATAAAAATAGTTGGTGAGTACTCACAGATAAACAAAATAATACTGGTTCCATGAATTGAAATCAAAGTTTTGATAAAAGTTTCCAATAATAAAAGTATATTGTTAAAATAAGTAAATAAGTTTGTAAAAACAAAGTTCTTTGTCATCATGAGAGATAAGGTATGTTGCCCAAATAAGATGCAACATTCATATTCTCATGGAAGATAAAGTTCGTTACTCAAACGAGTAAACAAGTTTCATTGCTAAAATGAGCAATCAATTTCGTTGCTACAAGGAGCAAACAATTTCATTGCTAAAACATGTATATAAGTTTTCAGTAATAACAGTTCGTTGTTGTAATGAGAAACAAAGTTCATTGCTATAATTAATAAACAAGTTTATTGCTATAACGAGAAACGATTTTGTATGTGTATGAGCAAACAATGAGTCTCAACCAAACCTATGACTGAAGCCCTATCAAGATCTATGCTTATCGTTCCATAGATGAATATGGTATCATGCACTCCAGCAATAGGGCGAGTGAGGAGTTGTCAATTCCTAATAGCGCTATCCATAATGACCATTGGCTCAAAGAGTTAATGGTTAGAGATAATGGAAGGGCCTTAGTACGATAAGTTCTCATGTTCCGTGTTGCATAGACATACATAGAGAGACATAGCAATAAAATAACAATCATGTTTGATACAAATCAATTTAAATACAACATTCAAAAAAATAGTTTGTCGGGACATGCTTTTCCACCCCAAAACATAAAAACTGAAAATAGGGAGTGCGTGAATACTCACAATGCATTTAGATGACGCAAATGGTGCCATGAACTACGTTCCACGTGTACCACTACCGATCCTACAATAATGGTATTCGCTAGTGAGTCTCTAATCAAAATCTAACACTAGTATATACTTACTACTACAATAGAATTATGCCAATATTGTGTCAAAATTTAATATTGATAAGTTACAAACATTTTTCTGTGAAAATTAAATTTCAATGAATCAATTGTTATATAACAATTTAAGTGGAAATTTCCCATTATTGAAATGCTAATATTTAACAATTTAAGAGGTGTTCCAATGATTAAATATTCAAAAACTAAATTAATTTAGTTCTAAAATTTCCCAAAGTTTGCATTTCAGTTTTAATTGAAGTGAAAGACCTCAAGATAAATTTTCTTGAATTTTTGATTTGTCTGTCTATTTTTCACGATTTTAGTTTCTTGAATAACCATAAAATCTTGAAAAATACTAAACAGTTAATAAAAATTACTAAACTTCAGATTTTGGTTCTAAATGTACTGAAAGACTTCTAGATAAATTTTCATGGAGTATGAATATGTATAACCATTTTTCATATATATAATTCTCTAAATAGATACAAATTCATGAAAAATAGAAATCAGTTTCCAAAATTACCCAAATTTTTTGTATTACTGTTATTAAACATTATTAAGCTGGGAAAAATATAAAAATTGATTTCTAAATTGTTTAACCCAATTTTATGATTTTTGAGTATTTATTCTAATAAAAATTGAAATAAATAGAAAACAGTTTCTAAAATTGCCCAAAATTTTTGTAACACTTTTATTATACATTTAGAAGCTGTAAAAAATATAAAAGATATTTTTCAATTAGTCTTTCTATTTTTCTTTGTTTTATCCTCTTAAATAATCATTAATTGGAGAATAATTATTAAACAGTTAAAGTAAATTACCAAAATTTTTGTACACTTCATTTTCAGAGTAAATAATCTGGGAAAAATACCAAATGTGGTTTTTATATACTGAAATCCGATTTTGTGTATTTAAGTGTATTTAATCTTAGAAAATAAAAGAAAAATAGTATACAGAAGAGAAAAATTATCAAAATTTTTATGTAGCCTCCTAATGTACTACAAGGTGTTCTGGTAAACTTGCATGAATTTTGGATGAAAAGATTATTGATGTTACTTTGACAATTTTTGCAACATGTTACAAAGACTTTTGAATCAAGATCTTTTTGTCCTATTAATACATGATATTAAGAGTATAAATTAATTTTCGAATGATTTTTAGTGATGAATAAGTCCTTTGAACATGCAACACAAAACAAATGTTCATAAGGAAAGTGCTGTTTGAGCAACAGTTTTGTAAAAATTGGTAAAAATCGAAATATTGGGATTTTCCAGTGAGGTCAGATGGGTTTGAAAGCTAACTCAAAATATTATATTTCAGAAAAAGAATCACGAATTTTGGCTAAGAAATGAGTGAGATATGACAGTTTAAAGTCAGGTAAAGAAATCTGGCAGATTGCATGCATGATGATTGGTTAGAAAAGTGGGTTTTCATCATTTCCTTGAGTAAATCTTTTCAAGTATTTTAAATATATCATGATAAACTCATATTTTAGTCATGTTTCCAGAGATCAAAAGATTAAAACTTATCAAAATGTATACATGCATTTATGAACAAAATTTTGTTTCTCAAAAACTCTTAACTTGAGTTTGATGTTTTAATCCTTAAAATCGATTTTTGCACTAAGATCATGAACATGCAACCTTGTTTATCATACATGCATGGTGTTAAAACACATCCATCATGTTGTAAAAACCATTTTAACAAAAAGAAAACAAGTTTGAAGAAGATGAAGAAGGAGAAAGTGTAAGAAAAAGAGCAAATCTTGAAGGAAAAGTGAAGTAGAAATCGATTTCACCTTCAAGAATACCACAAGATGATGAAGATTTCGAGTTTGAGGAGTGTTCTTGGGTTTGTTTTCTGGAAAATTTCTTGGTTTTTAGGGGGAGGAAGAGAGAATGGAGTGGTGTTTGGAGAGAAAAAGTAGAGAGAAGGTAGAGAGAGTTTTCTAGAGAGAGAAAGAAGAGAGATGTGTGTGTTGGAGAATGAGAGTGTGAGAGAGATATGGGGAGAGAGGGATCCAATTTTAGGGGAGGAGAGGCTCTCTCTCTCTTGTTTCTTTTATAAAAATTCAAATCTTTTATAAAAATATCAAACTTTTAATAAAATGTGCACCTTAACCTAGTTTTTATGCATAAAACTCTTGATTTTTGACTTATAAATCAAGGGTAAATGTTAATAACTAAATCTTTATTTTTCATTGAATTTTATTTCATAATAATTATTATGATAAGATAATATTATAAGGTTCATAATTGTTTTTATAGGATTTTGAAGGTTAAAGTTTATAAATATGAGTTTTTAGGGCTTTTAGGGTTTTGGAGTTTAATAAACTTTGAATATTAAAATAAATAGAATATTTGAGACTTTAAATTATCTTATGGTATTATAACTCTTTTATAGTTATAAATAATGTTTGTAATTTATTTTTATCGGTTTATTGGCATTCTATGTAGTGATTCCGCGATTCAAGCGAAATTGAGGAATCAAGTATACTAGTCCTAGTCTTCAAATTTGACTTAAGTTTCTATGAGACTTTGAACTAACTTCTACTTCTAGGTCAAGTGCATGATGTGTGTATATGATTCATGAAATGTTGTTCGAGTCAAAGAGTGATCCAAATATGGATAGTCACTACAACTTAGTAGATGTAGAATTCACATATCAAGGTGAAATCTAAGCACACTATCCATTGATTCTAATTGTTTCCAAGTTTCTAGTAGGTTATAACTTAGCTTCTAGTTACTAAGTTTATTATGTGTAGTGCCTATATGTGCAACTAAGTCTAGTCAAATCTAGAACCGAATCGAATTTTGACGGTTGTCACAGTATTCCAGGTAGATCTTCAGGAAGCATGTCAGGGAAATCACATACTTTAGGTATGTCCTTGATTTCTTTTGTCTTTCTCTTCTTATCTACAATGTGGGATAAGAATGCGCTACATTTCTTATGTAGATATTTCTGGGTATTGGTACAAGAGATGACTTTGAGGTTCTTCCCAGATTTATCACCATAGATAATCAGGGCTTCGCCGTTTGGTAAGGGTAGTCGTATGGCTTTCTCATAACATAGAATTTCGACGTGGTGTGAAGATAACCGATCCATGCCAATTATGACATCAAAACTACCGATAGGCATTGGCGTGAGGTTGACATGAAAGAGGTAGTTATTAAGGGTTAACAGATAGTTTTCTAGGATTTCATGTGTTTTCTCGGTTTAACTGTTAGCGATTTCTACTTCATAGATTTCTTTTAATTTGCTGGACTCATGACTTAACAATTTTCTAAACGTCAGAGTTATAAAACTTCTATCTGATCCAGAGTCAAATAGTATCGCAGCATATAAATTATCTATGAGAAACGTACCATATACGACCGAAGGGTCCTGGATAGCTTCTCTGCTTCCGATCACGAATGCCCTGCCACGCCCTATGCCTCCTTGATTCCTTAACTTTGGACATTCCTTCTTGATGTGTCAAACCTCTTCACACTCATAGCACTTTCTTCCTTCACCACGGCCTGTTCCAGTATTTGTTTGCTGATTGACTATTGCAGGTGTTGTGCTCCTGCAGTGACTAGCAGTATGTCCCTTTTTCTTGCAATTCGTGCAGACGAAACAACCGCCTGGATGATGACGGTTGTGATGGGTTTTACACAAAAGAACATCCTATGTGCTCATGCAAAACCCTAAAGCTTGGATCTAGGGTTCTGTATTGTACATGCAATTCATCCAAGACTTGTAACCCTAGATCTAGCATGCATAATTCAAAATTAACATAATAAGAACAGATCTAGATGATTACCTCTTATTATTGCCTTGAAACCTTTTGATTCTTCTTGGTTCTTGAGCTTAGAGTCACAAGTGTAACTCCTCTAATGGCTTACAAACACCACAAGCAAGAAGGCAACTCAATGAAAGAAGAGGGAGGATGCTAATTTCGGCCCTAGGGTTTTTTCTTGGAATCAAGTGGCCGCCAATTGCATATAGGGGTCCCTATTTATACTGTAGGCTGCTAGGGTTTTAGGTAGAAACCCTAATGGACAACTTAATCACCAAGCAGCCCAAGGAACCTTCTGCAACAAGGCCTTGGACGAAAATATGATGGATCCCCATCATAATTTCGTTCCCCCTTTAGTCCATTAGGTCTCCTAGCCCAAAATACAACTATCACACTTTTGACAGTTTATACCCCTTTATTCAATTAATCTCTTTTAGTCACCAAATTAATTCCTAATTAATTTATGACCAATATTAATTAAATAATATGATTTCTCCTTTAATATATTATTCCTATAATATATTAATAAATCATAATATCCTCTCTCTCTCTCTTTAAATTACCTTGTCAAGTTGCTTTGGTGAAGGCAACCCAAAAGGACCATGCACAACCGGGTCAAGTACATACCAAATATAGTTACGGGATTAGACACTAATCCAACAGTCTCCCACTTGGATAAGTCTAGTAACTATATCTCACATATGACTTCAGGATCCGATTAGCAATCGTAGCTCTTAGAAAATGCTGTCAGCTCTGATCTTATCAGATAGCGTGTCCTTTAGATAAGGGATCATATATTCCTCCATTCTAGATATCGTATAGACCGAGACACAGATTTAAATCATTCTCCTTGTCTATAAGTTGTTTCCCGACATCCAATTTATGATGACTGACAACAGACTACAATTGAACACATCAACTTAGTCCCAGCTTGGCCAAGCGCTTAGGGTTTCATCACTAAATCATCGAGGGGCCCACACATATCGCTCTTATCCACATTGGATAAAAGGAATGGATAAACTCCGACTCAAATGCTCGCTTGCACTCACTTATCGAATCACACATAACAATAAGTTTTATAACACCAAGTTACTGGTGCGTTTACATATTATCAATGTGCAACCGATCAGCAAGTAACAACTCACACGTCTTGGTTTCAAGAATATTAGATATTATCGTCTCACAATCACTCATGATAAAATCCATGAAGTGATTCACGTGAGCGTGGGTTTAATCCAATGCTCAAATCATATTTATAAGCACTCATGAACGTTGCAGCAAAACTTTGCTTATGTCTAATACACTTTAGACAATCCACACACCAATTCATGATAGTCTTCCTTCATACCTACTCCCAACGTATGATTGACTGTGGATGTTTGAATAACCTAGTTATTCTGGAAGTCAAAACATGCAAAGTGAAACACAATAATAATACTTAATCCTATATGGTCCCAAAACCTTTTGAGTGTAAATAAAACACCTTTATGTAAACACCATATTGACTACTCATTATTCATTGTTCTAATGTTTCAGATAATCAACTTTGTTCTTGAATTATAATCACAATTGTCCCATGCTCCAAGCATGCACACTTTGGTCTCCTATGGTCCACACTTTGTGAAATACATCAATTGAAAACCTTTCCAATGAAACTCATTTTACAATTCCCAATCCTTATCATTTGTGTAAGAACACAAGGTTCTTGCCATTATTCTAACATTTTACGCAACGATCCTTTCGTAAAGTCATAGCACAAAGGTCACTAAGACCTGGCCAATGAAATTACAATGTACTCTATCAAAATTGTTACAAGGCAATTCTATAGATATGATGTCTCTCATTCAAAGTACATTCCTTTGAACATCCTTCTTGCGTAAAAGTTTCTAATCTATACATATTTCTTAATATCCAACTCCCATTTATGGAAACATTTCCATACTTGTCATGTGACAACTCATTTTGAATAGAATCTTATCTATTCATAATAACGTCAACATGGTCCTTCCTTTACTATACTTCCAACTGCTCACAAGCGACAAATCCTCAGCGAACTTCAGATTGTCCTTTGACAATTGTTCAATTATTTAGTAAAAACCGGTTCTAGTCCCTTTTCCCTCTTAATGCCCTAGGCATTTGGAAAATTTTAGAATGGTCAAATATTACAGCTGATGGGTTTTAAGCATAAGAACAATCCTATGTGCTCATACAAACCCTAATGCTTGGATCTAGGTTTCTCTATTGTACATGCTTTGAATCCAAGACTTGCAAACCCTAATCTAGCATACATAATTCAAAAATTAACTTAATACATCAGATCTAGATGTTTACCTCTTCAAAGATTGGCTTAGATCTTCTTTTCTTCTTCTCTTGAGCTTAGTCACAATTGTAACTCCTCTAATGGATCACAAACACCTCAAGCAAGAAGGCAACTTTGAGAGAGGAGGGATGATGCTAATTTTTGGCCCTAGGGTTTCTCTTGGAAGAAAGTCGCCAAAAATTGGAGCCTTGGGGTCTTATTTATACTGTAGGGTGCTAGGGTTTCAGTCTAAACCCTAATGGATACCTTAGCCACCAAGTAGCCCAAGGAACCTTCTGGAATAAGGCCCTTGGACGAAAATATGATGATCCCTCATCATAATTTCGTTCCCCCTTAGTCCATTAGGTTTCCCAACCCAAAACTCAACTATCACACATTTGACAGTTTGTACCCCTTTATTTAATTAATCTCTTTTAGTCACCAAATTAATTCCTAATTAATTTTTGACTAATACTAATTAAATAAATATGATTTCTCCTTTAATATATTATTCTTATAATATATTAATAAACCATAATATCCTCTCTCTTTCCTCAAATTACCTTGTCAAGTTGCTTTGGTGAAGGCAACCCAAAAGACCATGCATAACCGGGTCAAGTACATACCAAATATAGTTACAGGCTTAGACACTAATCCAACAGTCTCCCACTTGGATAAGTCTAGTAACTATATCTCACATATGACTTCAGAATCCGGTTAGCAATCGTAGCTCTTATACGCTTCTGTTAACTCTGATCAAAATCCTGTCCTTCAGATAAGGGATCGTATAATCCTCTGTTCCAGATATCATGCTGACAATACTCGTTGTCCAGCATTTTGTTTCTCGATCTCTGATTTATTCGACATAGAATTTAGTTGAAGACATAAACTTCATTCTGACCGGGCCTGGCACATAAGTCAAACTAAATCATCGAGTGGCCAAGATATCGCTTTTATTCTCTTAGAATAAAAGGTACAGAAAAACTTCGACTTATATGCTTTTATCATTTACTAGCTAAGTTACACACAATAATGCGTTTTATAACATCAAGTTACTGATGCGTTTTCGCATTATCAATGCATAATCAACTAGCAAACAATAACCATATCTCTAGGTTTAAAGATTATATGATATTATCATCTTGCGATCACTTGTGATAACTTTCATGAAGTGATACTAGCAAGTGCGGGTTTATTCCAATGCTCAAAACATATTTCATAAGCACTCATAAACTTTGTAGCAAACCTTTGCTATGTCTAAAACCTTTTAGACAGTCTACAAACTAATTTATGACAATCTTCTTTCATATCTACTTCCAACATATGAGCGATTGTGGACCGTTTGAATAATCTTATTATTCAGGAAGTCAAAACATGCAAAATTGAAACAATAGATAAATAATCAACACAAGATAGTAACTTGCTTATAAATAACACACATTTATTTAATCATCAAATGTTGAATACAAAATTATCCATTACAAGTTTCCTACCTATCTAATCTAAACTAATATCGTCCTTCAGCCCAACGCTCCTAGCGTGCTTCAAATACTTGACCCTACTCAGTCCCTTCGTAAGGGGATATGCTGGGTTATCTTCTGACGATACCCTCTTCACAACGAGGAGTCCCTCTTCTACCCGATGTCTAATAAAATGGTATTTCCTGTCGATATGTCGAGATCTGCCATGATCTCTTGGTTCCTTGGTCAAGGCAACCACTCCTTCATTATCACAGAAAATTTCCATGGGCTCCTTTATGGATGGCACAACTCCAAGGTCTCCAATGAAGTTCTTCAACCATATAGCCTCCTTTGACGCCTCGCTTGCCGCAATGTACTCTGATTCGCACCCTTAAGTCATCACTCCCACCGAGGACTAGAAACCATTCCTTGGTCCTTCGTAGGTACTTAAGAATGTTCTTGACAGCAATCCAATGCACTCTACTAGGGTTCCATTGATATCTGCTGACCATGCTCAGAGCGAAGGCCACATCAGGGCGAGTACAGGTCATAGCGTACATAATCGAGCCAACTACGGAAGCGTAAGGTACTCGACTCATATCAGTTATCTCTGCCTCTGTACTCGGGCTCTGAGTCTTACTCAGTTTGGTATTGCATTGAATTGGCAACTCCCCTTTCTTGGAATTTTCCATACTAAAACGCTTTAGTACCTTATCCAAGTATGTATCCTGACTGAGTCCTATCAGTCTCTCACTTCTGTTTCTCACTATCCTTATTCCCAGTATATATGCAGCTTCTCCGAGGTCCTTCATAGCGAAACACTTCCCAAGCCAGGACTTGACCTCCTGCAAGGTTGGGATGTCGTCTCCTATGAGCAGTATGTCATCGACATACAATACGAGGAAGCTCACTATACTCCCACTGGCCTTGACATACACACATGACTCATCTTCGTTTCGGAGAAAACCAAACTTTTTGACCTTCTCGTCAAAACAAAGATTCCATCTGCGAGATGCTTGCTTTAATCCATAAATGGATTTCTTAAGCTTGCACACTCTATTTGGATGCTTCGCATCGACAAAACCCTCTAGCTGATTCATGTAAACATCCTCAGCCAACTTCCCATTAAGGAAAGCAGTTTTAATGTCCATCTGCTATATTTCATAGTCATGAAACGCAGCTATTGCGAGCATTACCCTAATAGACTTTATCTTGGCAACTGGCGAGAAGGTCTCATCATAGTCAACTCCAGGAGCTTGAGTAAAGACCTTCGCGACCAATCGCGCTCTATAAGTGTGCACTTTCCCATCCATGTCTGTCTTCTTCTTGAAGATCCACTTGCACCCGACTGTCTTACGAACTGGTACATTATCAACTAAATTCCAAACTTGGTTGTCATACATGGACTGAATCTCGCTGTCCATTGCCTCTTTCCATTTAGCAGACTCTGGGCCTGCCATGGAATCCTTGTAGCTATTAGGTTCGTCCAGATTTATTAGTGTACTATCACTAATAAACGTATCCCCATCAGTAGTAATATGGAAACAATAAAACTGGGGTGGAACAATAACTCTACTCGAACGTATAAGAGGTAAGGACTGGTCAATTGGTTCAGCAGGAGTTTCCTCCTCAGGTTGAACGCCAGTGTTAGAGGTTCCTTCATCTCCTGACTCTTGAAGCTCTTCAAGGTCAATCTGACTCCCACTGTCTCCTTGACTTATGAGTTCTCTCTCTCTGAAAACTCCTCTCCTAGCAACAAAGACAACATTGTCACTTGGTCTATAGAAGAGATATCCAAAAGACTTCTGTGGATAGCCGATGAAATAACACTTCTCACTACGAGGTTCTAGCTTGTCGTGAGTCTCTCGTCTTACGAAAGCTTCACAACCCCAAACCTTGATATGTGCTAACGAGGGAGCTTTCCCTGTCCACATCTCGTGAGGTGTCTTGGCAACCTTCTTGGTGGGAACTAAGTTAAGGATATGGGCGGCAGTCTCTAAGGCATACCCCCAGAATGAGATTGGTAACGAAGCACGACTCATCATAGAACGAACCATGTCTAATAAGGTTCGATTACGTCTCTCAGCCACACCATTCAATTGTGGCGTTCTAGGAGGCGTCAATTGCGAAACTATTCCACATTCTTTTAGATAGTCGTGAAACTCAAGACTTAGGTACTCTCCCCCTCGATCAGATCGAAACATCTTGATTTTCCTGCCCAGCTGATTCTCCACTTCATTCTTGAACTCTTTGAACTTTTCAAAGGTTTCTGACTTTTGCTTGATTAAGTAGATATATCCATATCTGCTATAATCGTCTGTAAAAGTCACGTAGAAGCGACAATCGTCCCTTGTGGTGGATCTAAAGGGTCCACATACATCTGTATGTATGAGATCCAATACACCCTCACCCCTTTCACATGAGCCAGTAAAGGGTGACTTGGTCATCTTCCCAAGTAAACAAGACTCACACACGTCATCGTCCCTAAGGTCGAATGACTCCAAGACTCCATCCTTTTGGAGTTGGGCTATGCGTTTCTTGTTAAAATGGCCAAGGCGACAATGCCACAAGCATGCTTTGTCCAAAATTGTGGACGAATCAATATTCAACACATCATTTCCTAAATTATCTATAATTAACACAGATTCATAAATCCCATTACAAGGTAATGCATTGAAATAAAAGACACCATTCAAATAAGCATTAATAGAACCATTACTATTATCAAACGAATATCTGAAACCTTGTCTAAACAACCCATGAAAAGAAATGATGTTCCTTGCCATATCTGGTGAATAGCAACAATTATTTAAATCTAGCCCTAACCCATTACTCAACACTAAGGAATAAACTCCGATTTTGGTTACTGGTGAAGACTTCTTGTTTCCCATGATCAAGTTTATCCTTCCATGCTCCATTTCCCTACTTTTTCTTAGCCCCTGCAAATCAGAACAAATGTGGTAACCACATCCAGTATCAAGGACCCATGAAGTAGCAAGTGATGAGTTATTAGATTTAATTAAATACATACCTGCGAAGGTGGGTTTTATCTTCCCATCCTTAATGTCCTGCAGATATTTTGGGCAGCTTCGTTTCCAGTGGCCCTTCTGGTGGCAATAGAAGCACTCTGCTTCCTTGGGGTCAAAAGAGGGCTTAACAGAACCTGCTTTGGTCCCACTAGAAGAGGAACCATCTTGGGTCTTACCCTTATGGTGGCTCTTAGAAGGAGCCTTCCTCTTCTTTCCCTTTCCTTGGCCAATTGCCAACGCAGGAGCAGCTACAGTAGAGGATGATGCAATAGATTTGTCCTTGAGGTTGCTCTCAGCTGTCCTCAGGAGCCCTTGAAGCTTACTTAGGGTGACCTCTTCCTTATTCATGTGGTAGGTCATTCTGAACTGGTTGTAGCAGGAAGGCAAGGAGTGGAGGATGATGTCGATAGCCAAATCCTCATCAAACTTAACATTAAGTTTGAGAAGACGATCAACATACCTTTGCATTCTTTGCAAATGAGCAATTAGGGATTCTCCACTCCCCATCCTAGCGGTGATCATGTTGGTGATGATCTCATAGCGCTCTTGCCTTGCGCTTTGGTGGTATCTGTCCAGCAAATCTTGGTGCATCTCATATGGATACATGTCCTCATAGGACTTTTGGAGTTCGAGGTTCATGGTGGCCAACATGATGCAATGAACTTTCATAGCATCACGCTCGTGGGCCTCAAAGGCGGCCAACTCTTCAGGAGTAGCAACTTATGGGTTGATCTTTTCGAGCTTCTCATCGAGGACATATTCTTTGTCCTCGTAGCGAGTTATCATGCGAATGTATCTCATCCACTCGTTGAAGTTTGACCCATCAAATGTCACCTTTTGACACAGGTTCATCAGCGAGAATGATCCAGAAGCGTTGTTGTTTGCGTTTGCGTTTGACATCTGAAATAGAAATGAACAAAGTTTGATTAGAAATGAATCCCCAATTAAACACCTAAATGAGAAATTAGGGCTAGGATCCAACAACATTATTTACAACTTAGAAAAGGGATGTCGTAATCTAAAAGTAAATAATTTGAAGGTAAGTGAATGACGATTCACTAATTTTCACCATGAAAAACGAAAAAAGATTAAGTTTTAAATGTATTTGAAAATTCCTAGATTTCTTTTGAGATTCATTGAACATCTCAATGGCATGTTAAATCTCGATATGCACTTCAAATTTGCGACTGGGATGCCGAGGATCGCAAACAAGTTGTGAATAACCATGCGAATCGACATGGTGCACTCAATGTCTTTATCACCTAATCAATGTGCTGGTTAGCCACGCACGCTCCATTGATCTATGATAAACATCGAGCCACCCATTGTCACCAATGTCAATCCCAAATTAGTGTGCCGGTTAGCCACGCGCGCCCCACTAACGTTTGACAAGGGTACAAAGTGTAATTCCATGGAATATCATCAATTTTCACATTTTACCCTAAAGTAACTAAGATTGGGAATTTAAAAAAATTTGTAGTTACTTTGCAATATTCATTATACTTATAATGAGTAATTAAGTGCCCTATCCTATCCGTTCGACTAACGACCCTCCGCCAGTCAAGCAAGCGGTGGATGTGAGTGTACATCCATTAAGCGCCATTTTATAGGCAACAACCTTATACCCACCTTATAGACTGGCTTCGTGAATGAGGCCTACTAGCGATAAGACTAGCTTATTCTTATATATATATATATATATATATATATATATATATATATATATATATATATATATATATATATAATATATATTAAGCTTGTAATAATATAATAGTATAGGGTTGAATTTTAAACCTGTAAAATTCTAATGGTTTTGAAATTATTCAAAAATTAAACTTTTAATCACAAAATTCAAATTTCAAAACTTGAGGACAAGTTTTTGAACTTTTCAAAACACAAGGGATCAAATAACAAATAATATAGATTAAACAATTTATTTTATGATTATCTATATTTGACCTAATCCAATTTTAGTCACAAGATAATTACCAAATAATTTAAATAATCCATATTTATCATATAAAGAAACTATTATTCAAAAGATTTGAAATTATCTTTTGTTTTGGCAGGGATAATCATTCAGATATAATAAAATTCGGATTTTATCTTGAAAAAACGATTTAGGCATTATTCCCATGACAAAACAGCAACAAAATCCCGGAATATCCTCTGTCTGACAGCTAAACTCGTCGAGTCCACATTGGAACTCGTCGAGTTCATCCAACTCGTCGAGTTCCTCATGGAACTCGTCGAGTTCATCAAACAGATAGCACAAAAAACGATTTTCAGCAATCAAACAGTTAAAGGATCACATACAACTGAAAGCAATCATGGCTCTGATACCACTGATGGGTTTTAAGCATAAGAACAATCCTATGTGCTCATACAAACCCTAATGCTTGGATCTAGGCTTCTCTATTGTACATGATTTGAATCCAAGACTTGCAAACCCTAATCTAGCATACATAATTCAAAACTTAACTTAATACATCAGATCTAGATGTTTACCTCTTCAAAGATTGGCTTAGATCTTCTTTTCTTCTTCTCTTGAGCTTAGAGTCACAATTGTAACTCCTCTAATGGATCACAAACACCTCAAGCAAGAAGGCAACTTTGAGAGATGAGGGATGATGCTAATTTTCGGCCCTAGGGTTTCTCTTGGAAGCAAGTTGCCGAAAATTGGAGCCTTGGGGTCTTATTTATACTGTAGGGTGCTAGGGTTTCAGTCTAAACCCTAATGGATACCTTAGCCACCAAGTAGCCCAAGGAACCTTCTGTAATAAGGCCCTTGGACGAAAATATGATGATCCCTCATCATAATTTCGTTCCCCCTTAGTCCATTAGGTTTCCCAACCCAAAACTCAACTATCACACATTTGACAGTTTGTACCCCTTTATTTAATTAATCTCTTTTAGTCACCAAATTAATTCCTAATTAATTTATGACTAATACTAATTAAATAAATATAATTTCTCCTTTAATATATTATTCTTATAATATATTAATAAACCATAATATCCTCTCTCTTTCCTCAAATTACCTTGTCAAGTTGCTTTGGTGAAGGCAACCCAAAAGGACCATGCATAACCGGGTCAAGTACATACCAAATATAGTTACGGGCTTAGACACTAATCCAACAACAGCATATGCAATCGATCCTATACCCGAAGAGTATGGGACACGATGCATAATGTCTCATATAAAGACATGATACTTTATCAGTCTTTTGCCATAATATTTTATGTGCCATGTTCTCACAATTCGAACTATGAAGAGGGATGCCGTAATCATAAACGAATTTTGAGAATGCAATTATCCTTTCCATATATAGAATTTCCTCATGTTGAACCATTCCAACACAACATTCATATATATTTGACTAAATTTGATTAAAATTCCACAATCTAAGCCTTTAGATTTGAAATGAAGTATAATATTCTCTCCCTTAATTATAGCAAAACAACCTTTCAACCCCTACAACTTTGCAAAGTGAATCTTTGTTTTTCTATAATTAATATTGCTAACTTGCAATACTTGAATTTAATAATCATGCTCCCACTAACACGATGATTATTACTGTACAAGCATAACACTTATGCTCCCACTAGCTTTGACATGTATTCAGAAAACAACTGAACTTCCAGAAAACAATGCTTATTGAATTCCTTAAGTTCATATTTCTAATACCTGATGCTTTGATAAGTCTTTATCTAAGCTTCTTAAACTCATACACCTTTGCTTTAGAAAGCTCACATGTGTGTCTAAAGAAATTCAGAACTTATGTTACTAAGTCCCAAATGTTCATACTAATTGCCAAATCTCACAATTCGAACTATGAAAAGGGATTTCGTAATCATAATCGAATTTGAGAGTACAATTTTCACAATTGCAATCTTCTTAAAATCTCTCTTAGTGAAAGCATTTCTTCACAATCATTTTCATGAAGGAGAGAAACCTTATGACACTTAGATTTTAAAAGTGTATGTGTTCCTATCCATGTGAATTTGTCATAACAACAATCATAAGACAAAGTTTGTGACAAATTCAACTCATATGGATTGAACTTGTTCAATCTTGATTTCTCGCCTCATGGTAGCACGAATGCCCACCACGTCTTCCAAGCAGTTCACACTTACCTCATCAATGTACTTTTCCATTGATCAGGGTGCCTTGCCATTACGCAATCCAATTGAGAACTCATAGAACTCATATTGCATAATTGACTTAACCTGGAACGGCACAGAAACATATTTTATGTCAACACGATAGGTCCTCAAACTCAAGTCGTGTGCTAGTGATTAACTATCGGTTTATTCTTGATCAACTCTTGAACTTTTTCTAGACAATTGAGACTCCCACTGACTTCTTGACATATATGATTCTCTTGTCAAGGAACTTTCCTTGACAAAACAAATATTCAAGGGTTAGTGCGAAATCCTATCAAGACTAACACTTTACTCAATTGGTTCTTGTTGTTCTTTGTCTTTTGCAAGACATCACAACTTACCCATTTCAAATGTGCAGGAATAAGAAACTTTCCTTATTTCACATTTGATAAGTGTTACAAACCTACACACAATATGGTACTAGTTGGTCTATGTCTTTATTCAAGACATCACAACTTACTAAAATGTACAAGTGTAAGAACATTTCTACTAAAGACTATATCACTCAAGTCGCAATCTTGGAGTGTAACTCTAAGATTTGATATTGGAACAAAGTATGATTGACTTCTTGATTTAACCATTTTCACAATTCTCGTTCCTCTTCTTAGCCATACAAATGTACTAAGACTCACTTAGAGGATCAATTGAGATATGGTTCTCAATCATTAAGACGATCATAAAACATGATAAAAGCTACTCTCCCTTCTTCTCAGAATAGAGAAACTTTTATCTTTCTGCCTAATTGATTCTTATTATTCGTCCTGCCTTTCATTGAGACCTTTCCAATGATCTGAATTATACTTAAACTTGTAAGTATAATCACGTCTACTAGACCTTTAGCAAACCAAGACGAATAATCTCATTTTATTTATGGCGGACGTGACTAGTGCACAACATTGTGAACTCGATCACCTAGTCCATATTTATATCACATTCTTATGTGAACATGGAATTATCTTAAGTACTAAGATTTCCGTTCACCAAATGATTCATATCATGTGATTCCAAGCTTCTGTCCAATTGAAACTTGGGTGATGGAAACCTTCCTTACTTAGATAATTTCAATACTTCCATAAAATAACTAAGAATCACATCCATTCATTGCGGGAATACACGAACATCAATTTTTTTTATAGCGATTTCATTGCAAGGATATAAATAAATAATTCAAACCAAAAATTTATTTCATTTATAAAAGCAGCGGAAAACATGTCCTTACAATGTAAAATCAACTGAATAACTATGTAGTCAAATATTCCTAACAAATCTATCATAACTTCCTAAGCTCAAAGTCTGATCTTCGAATCCATGCGATTGTGATCCATTTCTTTGCGATTAAACTCATTTTGCTCTTCCATCAAGCTTCCTCTCTTTTCCCTGATCCTGCAAAACATTCAAATGTAATCTTATCACACAATGTATTAAGAATCAATGAATAGGAACTTAACAAAGTTAGATAGTGGATTTTACCTGAAGTAGATCTATACTCCTTGACTCTCCCATCTTTTGGACTTTTCAGGCGCTTAGGGCAGATTTCTATCCAATGCCCTTTCTCTTGGCAGCAGAAATAGGTAGGTTCTTCTGGAACATCCTTGGAAGCATGGTTGGTTGATTCACCAAACAAATACGCTCCATTGCTCCGCCAAATCATTTCTGATTCAACAACAATGAGCATGTAACTTAGGTCAATGAGGTTTGCGTCACGATCCATCATATAATACTCTTTTTTGAACTTATTATATGATTCAGGAAGTGATTGTAGAACCCAGTCCACAGCAAACTTATTTGGGAAAGACACTCCTAACATAATCAACCTATCAATGTGTGATTTCATCCCTAGGACGTGAGCACACACGGGTTTACCATCTTCATGTTTCATTGCCAATAGGGCCTTAGTGATATTCAACCTTTCAATTATTCGGTCTTGTGGGTTTGGGAGAACTACGCGAGGAGGAAGAGAAAGTGAAACCAAGCTAGTCCACCTAGATTCATCACTTTGATGGTGGAACATGCTTTTTCTTTCAACAGGAACACTTTTTCCTTGGGATTCGGGAAGACCACGGTTAGATTCAGACATCTACAAAACGGGAGAAAATCCAAGTTAATTGACGAGAATCCTTGATGTAACACCCAAATGAAACATCAAGGCTAGGATCCAACACAATACTCTACAACCTAGAAGAGGGATGCCGTAATCTAGTTGCAGAATATTTGAAGGTAGGTAAATGATGATTTACTAATTTCCACCATGAAAAACAAAAAAGAAATTAAGTTTTAAATGTATTGAAAACTCCTAGATCTTTTGAGATTCATTGAACCTTTCAACGGCATGTTTAAATCTCGATTATGCCCTTCAAGTTTGTGAATGGGAGGCCGAGGATCACAAACAAGGTGTGAATAACCATGCGAATCAACATGGTGCACTCAATGCTACTATCACCTAATCAATGTGCTGGTTAGCCACACATGCTCCATTGATCTATGACAAACTTCGAGCCACCCTTCGGTACCAATGTCAACCCCAAATTAGTGTGCCGGTTAACCACACACGCTCCACTAACGTTCAACAAGGGTACAAAGTGTAATTCCATGGATTAGCATACAATTTCACATTTTGCCTAAAGTAACTATGATTTGGGAATTTGAAAAAGATGTTTAGTTACCTTGTACTTCATTATACTTATAATGGAATTAAGTGCCCTATCCTATCTGTTCGGCTAACAACCCTCCACCAGTCAAGCAAGCGGTGGGTGTGAGTGTACACCCATTAAGCGCCATTTTATAGGCAACAACCTTATACCCACCTTATTGACTGGCTTCGTGAATGAGGCCTACTAGCGATAAGACTAGCTTATTCTTATACATATATATATATATATATATATATATATATAT
Source organism: Lactuca virosa (assembly GCF_052849685.1). NCBI lineage: Eukaryota > Viridiplantae > Streptophyta > Magnoliopsida > Asterales > Asteraceae > Lactuca > Lactuca virosa. Next base: position 330,627,764 of record NC_136426.1, on the reverse strand, counting down.
ATATATATATATATATATTAATTAATCTTGTAATAATATAATAGTATAGGGTTGAATTTTAAACTTGTAAAATTCTAAGGGTTTGAAATTTAAATCATTCAAAATTAAACTTTTAATCACAAAATTTAAATTTTAAAACTTGAGGACAAGTTTTGAACCTTTTCAAAACACAAGGGATCAAATAACAAATAATATAAATTAAACAATTAATTTTATGATTGTCTATATTTGACCAAATCCAATTTTAGTCACAAGATAATTACCAAATAATTTAAATAATCCATATTTATCATATAAAGACACTATTATTCAAAAGATTTGAAAGTATCCTTTGTTTTGGTAAGGATAATCATTTAAATACAATAAAATTCGGATTTTATTATTAAAAAACGATTTTGGCATTTATCCTATAGCAAAACAGCAAGAAAATCCCGAGATATGCTCTGTCTGACTCCCGAACTCGCCGAGTCAGTCCTGGACTCGCCGAGTTGGGCCAACTCGCCGAGTCCAGATACTGACTCGTCGAGTTGAGTCGGGCAGAGGCCAGAAAAATGATTTTCAGCAGAAACATGACAATAACATCACATACAACAGAAACCAATCAAGGCTCTGATACCACTAATGGGTTTTACACAAAAGAACATCCGATGTGCTCATGCAAAACCCTAAAGCTTGGATCTAGGCTTCTCTATTGTACATGCAATTCATCCAAGACTTGTAACCCTAGATCTAACATTCACAATTCGAAATTAACATAATAAGAACAGATCTAGATGATTACCTCTTATTATTGCCTTGAAACCTTTTGATTCTTCTTGGTTCTTGAGCTTAGAGTCATAAGTGTAACTCCTCTAATGGCTTACAAACACCACAAGCAAGAAGGCAACTCAATGAAAGAAGAGGGAGGATGCTAATTTCGGCCCTAGGGTTTTTTCTTGGAATCAAGTGGCCGCCAATTGCATATAGGGGTCCCTATTTATACTGTAGGCTGCTAGGGTTTCAGGTAGAAACCCTAATGGACAACTTAATCACCAAGCAGTCCAAGGAACCTTCTGCAACAAGGCCTTGGACGAAAATATGATGGATCCGCATCATAATTTCGCTCCCCCTTGTCACACCCC